>NC_132788.1:91882791-94282791 GCF_048418805.1 Vulpes vulpes | reverse complement strand
GAGGGGCCTTGCATTGTCTCAATTTCTGGTTTGTGTGTGTGGTGGAGTTTTGTTTGTTTTTTGTTTTTCCTTTTGTTCGGTACCTTCTTTCAGATCTCAGACACGGGAGTTTGTTGCAATCTAGGCTTTTGTAGCTGATGTATTAAATCAGGAGCTTATGGGGAGGAGGTTGCTGGCTGTTTTCCTCTGTGGTGTGTGGCTCACTGGTCCTTCTTCAGGAAATGGTTGTGCAAGTGGGTCTGGTTGTGCACGTTTACTATCCCCTGTAGACCCTGAAGCTGTGCCTCTCTCCTTTTCCAAGATGCTCCTGGGTGGTGTGGGGTCATGAGCCAACATCCTCAGTATCCAGCCCAGGGTTGTCCTGATACACACCCCATGGAGTTTTTAAAAGAAAAAGAGCAACTATAATGCTTTTGTTCTTATTTTCTTAGCTTCTAGGGACCTATTAAAAGAGTTCCCACAGCCCAAAAACCTTCTCAACAGTGTAATTGGAAGAGCCCTCGGCATCTCACATGCAAAAGACAAACTGGTCTACGTGCACACAAATGGACCGAAGAAAAAGGTAACTCACTGGTGGCTGGGAGACATGTTGGTGTGACTTTCAGGAAAGAGGCTGGCTGCCTTTTTCTCCCTCAGATTTCTTTGTCAGGGAGGCTATAGAGTGGGTTTTGTGAATTGAGAATGGTCAGCAGAGAATCTCAGTGCAAAGCTAGGTCTGAAAAAGAGCCTGATTTAGAGAAAGGGAGCACAGAAGAGATGAGGTGAGGAGGTGCCATCTTGGGTATGACAGGCCTCTGCGCTGACCCCTGGTTCTGGTCCCAGTTGATCACTGGGACTGCAGAGGGTCAGAATTGATACAGATTCCTGTTCCCAGAGTCTCATAGGTCCTGGGACCCACAGAAGCATGCAGGCAAACCATTCTGAATGAAGATTTTTAACAATAAAGATGGGTCCCACCTTGCCTTCTGGCTAGAACATGGCACTTTGAAGAAGCAAAACAACTTGAGGTGGGATGAATGGCTTGAGGATGGGAAGGTTGGAGCCTCATGGGGGTTAGCCATGGGCGTGGGGTGCTGCCTGCACTGGGCTCTGCTGCCGTCAGGCCCATAGCTGCACTGTTCATCCTCTTGTGTGATTTGCAGCAACTCTGCGGTCTGGAAAGGCGCGGGTCCTGATTCTCTCTTCTCTTCCCCAGAAAGTCACCCTCCACATAAAGTGGCCCAAGAGCGTGGAGGTAGAAGGCTATGGCAGCAAGAAGATCGACGCTGAGCGGCAGGCTGCGGCTGCAGCCTGCCAGCTGTTCAAGGTGACCCTTCCCTTGAGAAAGCCAGGCCAACCTCTGTCTGGGAAAGTCCTGGCCCCGGGCTCTGATGGACTTTCTGGTACCAAGTGCCTCTAGGTGGAGGTTCACAGGTGTTTTACTCACCTGGCTTTCTCACCTTGTGTTTTTTCTCTGATTATGCAGCCAATGAAGGAATACCTGGGTGTTTGGGTTTGGATTGTTTTTTTGCCACTGTAGTCACCTGCCTCTTGTGGTTTCAGAAGACATGGAGGAGAGCTCTTTATGAAAAACACTCCCTTCGTATGGCACCATGGATATACTTCCATTTGGTTTCTATTTTTCTTTTCCCATTACCTCCCGTGGGTTTTCCCTGCAGCCACACAGTTGTCTCTTACTTGGGATACAAGCAGTCGTTGCTTCTGTCACTTTCCAGTGGTTGGGCATGGGCTGCTTTCAGGTTCTTGGTTACCCAGTATTTAGCCCTTCAGTGTTGCTCACCAGTGTTCTGTCCATCCCTCTTTGCCAACCTTGAATCTTGCTTGGGCTCCCCAGTGTTCACTTCTGCTCCAGTGGGGACAAAGCTGGGGGCCCAGTATTCCTTCAGATTCTCTTCCACTGAATCCCCAGGCCTTCACTGTCCCCACCTCTTCCCTGCGTTTGAGGAGGAAGGGCCCTCTTCCTAGCCTGGGCCCCACATCACCCTTCTCTGGTCTCTATCCCCTTTCTGTGTCTCTTCTCTGTCTCCTCTCCCACCCTTTACTTTCCAGATCCCTCCTCTTCTGAGTCTTTTCTATGGGCTTTGTACATGCTTCAGTATCCTGATCCTTCCTCTTTGCCAGAGAGGACACAGCCCTCTCTGCTTGTTGTGTCCCTTATCCTGCTTGCTGGTTGCTTTATCCCCACAGTGCCTAATGGATAGCAGTGGTCACTGGGTGATTATTGAATGACTGGAACAACACTTTGGCTGGCCAGCCTTTCTGAGCCTCGCTTTACCCAAATGTTTCGAGCCCCTCTCCTCAACCCCTGGATTACACCCCCCTCTCCTCCTGTCAGGGTCACCACAGGCTCTTCTTCCTCTCCCACCCTCTTATAACATCTGTGTGTGCTCTATCCCCTTTTCCCTGGGGAAATCTTATCTTTTACTAGTTTAGCCACCCTCTCTGCTGAATTTCTCAGAAATCTGCATCTTTCAGAGCAGCTCTACCTCTGGGAATCTCCGTGGGGATGGAGGTGGATTTTGACCCCCATGGATGTTTGGTTAACATCTGGAGACGTTTTTGTTGGCCACAGCTGAAGGAATGCTACTCCCCTAATGCTAGGGAAGGGATGCTTCTAAATGCCCTACAATGCCCTGGCCAGCCCCCCGGAACAAAGAATTAGCTGACATTCAAATGTCAGTAGTACCGAGGGTGACAGATTCTTCTCTGGATGTTCATAGGTGGCCTGTGTGCAACGAGTTTGTGGTCATGTTCCTCCCTGGCCCTTCTTCTGTTCCTATCTATGCTCTGCTCATAGCCTCTTTTTGATTTATATGTTTGTTGAATTGTGATGTTACACAAAATGTAAATTTTATTATCTTCACCATCTTTCAGTGAATAGTTGACTAGTATTAAGCATAGTGTTAGGCACTGTGCAGCCAGTCTCCAGAACTTCTTCACCTCGCAAAACTGAAACTCCATACTCATTAAACAACAAATCTCCATTCCCATTTCCCTTCCCATCGGCCCCTGGCAGCCACCATTCTACTGCCTGTTTCTCAGAGAAACAGACTCCTCTGGAGTCTCTGACTCCTCTAGAGACTTCATATCCTCATCTAAGTGGAATCCTACAGTATTTGTCTCTTTGTCACTGGCTTATTGTACTTAGCACAGTGTCCTCAAGGTCCATTCATGTAGCTTATGCCAGAATTCCCCTCCTTCTTAAAGCTGAGTAATACTCTGTTGTATGGATGTGCCACTTTTTTTGTATTCATTCATGCATTGATGGGCACTTTGGTTGTTTCCATTTTTTGGCTCTTGTGAATAATACTATAAACATGAGTGTACAAATAATCTCTAGGGGACACTGTTCAATTCCCAGAAGTGGAATTGCTGGATTGTATGGTTGATCTTTTAATTTTTTTAATGAAGTTGCCATATTGTTTTCCACGGTGGCTGTAATGTTTTACATTCCCACCAGCGGGGCATGAGGGTTCCAATTTCTCTGCATCTGTACCAACACTTTTTGGTAGCTGTCTTAATCGTGCGAAGTGGGGTCTCTTGGTTTTGATTGGCATTTCCCTAATGAGTACGGAGGTTGAAGATCTTTTCTCTTTTTTTTTTAAGGTAAGTTTTTAAGTTTGTGTTAACTGCACAGTCTTTTTTCAGTATGTAAAATATTGTATCCTAATTGTAGATCTTATACAGATTAGCTTCAGGACAGACTGAAGGAAAAGACCGTGTTTGCTTTTCACATCCCCAATTGTTGTTCCTGACTGTCAGAGGAAAATAGTCCTGTCAACTCTTCACAGCTCCCAAAAGCACATTCTCTCAGGTCCTTCATCTTCCCCTTGGGAAAGAAGAAAGAAAGGACACAGCTACAGATTATAGGGAGGTGTCAAATGCCCGAAGCTTATCCACACTTGGATGGGAATTATGTTAATGATGTTCATCTGGCTTCTCAGTTAGTGGTTCCTTAGACTCTGGTCATCTGCATTTCTGTTCTGCCTCACTGATTCTGAATTTCTTGAAGGCAGGGATCAGGTCTCGTCTCTTCTGATGATGTTCAGGGTAGCCAGCATGTTGCATTGTGTGTGCTAGAGACTCAACACATTTTATTTGGTATTCTCTAGAAAAGAATGAAGGTATAATACGTTTTAAAATAATATATTTTAGGGATCCCTGGGTGGCGCAGTGGTTTGGCGCCTGCCTTTGGCCCAGGGCGCGATCCTGGAGACCCGGGATCGAGTCCCACGTCGGGCTCCCGGTGCATGGAGCCTGCTTCTCCCTCTGCCTGTGTCTCTCTGCCTCTCTCTCTCTCTCTGTGACTATCATAAATAAATAAAAAAAATTTAAAAAAAAAATTAAAAAAAAAAAAAGAAAAAAATATATTTTATATACAAGGTTTTTCTTTTTTTAAAGATTTTATTTATTTATTCATGAGAGATACAGAAAGAGGTAGAGACATAGGCAGAGAAAGGAGAAGCAGGCTCCATGCAGGGGCCCGATGCAGGACTCGATCCCGGAACTCCGGGATCACGTCCTGAGCCAAAGGCAGGCACTGAACCGCTGAGCCACCCTGGTGTCCCTATGTAAATGGCTTTAAAAGCTTTAAAAGCATCCCAGGTTATTTCCAGAGTATGTTCTCAGCATAGGATTCTTAGGTTAGACCAGAGACAAATCTGTTTTGTGTTGTGGGCTCTCCATTTCTCCTAACTGCTATATTCATTGAAGCTTCTAGATCACTTTGTGAATGCATCAGGTTTCCCATTGCCTGTGGAGGTTTTTTGTTTTGTTTTGTTTTTTTGTCTATTAGGTTTAAAGGTTTACCTTGTCATTTTCATGTGTCAGAGCTAGATATTTTAAATGCCCTTTTGATGCCCAGTTCAGGACTGGGGGCTGGAGTGGGCAGACAGGTACAGAGGTATGGCTCCTGCAGGGGGACTTACAGTGTAAGAGGGTAGGTTCTGGGCAGATTGAGGTGTGAGGATGGATCCTCACAACACTCCTTTCCTCTCCAGGGCTGGGGCCTGCTGGGTCCCCGAAATGAGCTGTTTGATGCAGCCAAATACCGCGTGCTAGCTGATCGCTTTGGCTCTCCGGCTGACAGCTGGTGGCGCCCAGAACCCACCATGCCACCTACTTCCTGGCGGCAGCTGAACCCTGAGAGCATCCGGCCAGGGGGACCTGGGGCCCTGTCCCGCTCCTTGGGCCGGGAGGAAGAGGAGGATGAGGAGGAAGAGCTGGAAGAGGGGACCATTGATGTCACCGACTTCCTGTCCATGACCCAGCAGGACTCCCACACCTCACTCAGGGACTCGAGGTACAGCTGGATGTGGGGGACGCAGGAAAGCTGGCTGCACCTTGACACGGGGATGGGTGATATTCCCTGAGAGCCTTCTCTGAAGAGGGAGGGCCCCTGTCCAGCCTTGCAGCACGCGTGTCCTGTTAGTCATATGGGTATGTCTGCCGTTTTGGGGGAGAGTGGTCTTCTCTGTGTGGCTGGGCTTCTGCAAAACAGCAGCAAGGACCCTCCCTCCAGGTCACACTTGGGTCATTCTAAGGCCCAGCCATTGCTCTGCTTCCCCTGGGCCTCTGCCCTCAGTTATCTGTTTGGGGGGGAACTGAGGGAGCATCAGTCATGCTGTGTGTCTGAGAGGATCAGAGGCCATGCGAAGATGCCTGGCCTGCCATCTTTTTCATGCCTCTTGCTGCCTGCTGCACCACTGCAGTGTCTTAATGCCCTTGGCCTCAGAGCCTGAGGTGAAATTGGCCCATGAAGAGATAGAGCTGTTTCATCTGAACTTTTGGTCCTCCCAGGGGGGGTTCCTTTGAAATGACAGACGACGACAGTGCTATTAGGGCTCTGACCCAGTTTCCACTTCCCAAGAACCTTCTGGCCAAAGTGATTCAGATAGCAACATCATCCTCCACAGCAAAGGTGAGTTGGGTCTCCTGGAAGTGTGTGTGGGTGGGGAGCTGGCTTGGTTATGTCTGCTCCTCCCTGGGACCAGATAGGAGGGAAGCTACAAGTGTGTGAGAAGGCTGAGGTTACCTGTACCCTCAGCCTGCACCTAGGCCAGGCAGGGGCCTTGAGGCCCTTGGAGTGTGAAGAGGGTGAAGCAGCCAGGACTGAATGGAAGTTGCTGAGGGCACTCTGGGAGTGGACTGGTGGGAGCGGGAAACCCAAGTTTGGTCAGGGGCAACTGGCAGGAGTGGGGTGGGGGTGGTGCTGTCCTGCTGAGGTGTGAATGTCATGTCTGTGACCAGGCTCAGGGCTTCCATAAGCATAGTTTGCCCCAGGGCTAAGACCTTTATGCACCTCCAGAATGGGCCTGGTTTTGGCTTGCGCTGACAGGTATGACCCACAGCTGCCACCATACCTGTTTGCTTCAAAGGGTGCTGAGAGCACAGTGGGCCAGGAGGATAGGTGGCGGCATGGCCCAGACACTGACTGTCTTCTGCTGTGAAACCACCAGACTGCCAGAGAAGCCAGCCCTGCCCTAGGGAGCTGTGGCCCTATTGTGGCTTGCTTCTGCTGGCCAGTGGTAATCTCACGTGGCCATTGTTTGGCACATGCTGAGATGGGGGTTAATTCCATCGCTGGGTTCCTCAGCACTCTGAGAACTGCATTTTCTGCCTCTCTATAGCCATCTCTCTTGCCTTCCATGTAGAACCTTATGCAGTTCCATACTGTGGGCACCAAGACCAAGTTGTCCACCCTCACTCTGCTCTGGCCCTGTCCCATGACCTTTGTTGCCAAAGGGCGCCGCAAAGCAGAGGCTGAGAATAAGGCGGCAGCCCTGGCCTGCAAGAAACTGAAGGTGAGTTGGGTAGGATCCCTGGTGTGATGTGTGGGAGGTCTCTGAACTCCCTTACCCTTGGTGAATCGGTCCTGTTCTCCAGGAAATGAAATCCACCACAGCAGACCTTTGGCCTGAGCACAAAAGCATCTGGTGTCTAGGCCTTGCTTGTCAGGCCATGGGCTGCCATTTCCAGGAGTTCCTCACTCTCTCTCTGATGTGCTTTGCCTGTGAGCTTAGCCTTTTCGGTGTTGCCAGAACCCAGGTGAAGCCAGGAGGGGCCATGCCTGTTTATCTGAATGGCACAAATCTGGTGGGGAGTGGTGGCTGTGCTGAGTGGCAGAGTGGGTGTCTAGAAAGATCTGGATTATATGGCCATTGTGGACAAAACGAATAAGGCATTATGTGGGATGGAGATTGGAGATTCCATGAACCCCAAGGTAAGGCAGTGTCCTTGAAGAGGCTTTGGAGGTTGGCTGTACCCAGCAGTGGGAGCCAGCATGGCTGTGGCTGCTGAGAAGTAGGGGATCAACCCACATCAGTACAGGTTTAGTTTGCAGAGTAAGAGGGCGGAGAGGCCCTGCTTTTTGCTCTGGTCAGATATATCTGGTGTGTGGTTAGCTCTGGGAACCCCATTTTAGACACAGTTGATGGTAAGAGGTAACAAGAGCCTGGAGGATAGAAGAGGGATCAGGGCATCTGGGTGGCACAGTTGGCTAAGCGACTCTTGGTTTCAGCTCAGGTCAAGATCTCGGGGTCGTGAGATCGAGCCCCTGTCAGGGTTCCGCACTCAGCTGGGTGTCTGCTTGATATTCTCTCTCTCTGCGCCTCCCTCCACTTGCATGTGTGTGCTCTCTCACTCTAAATGAATAAATGAATGAATAAAATCTTTTAAACAAGAAGAGGGAGAGGTACAGGTACCTGTGACTCAGGAGGGCAGAACTAGGGCTCATTGGTGGAACTTCGCAGAAGTCTGAATTTTAGCTTGATAGACAGGCACTGGTGATCAGGAGCCTCACAGCATAGGCAGATCCTGACTTGGAAGGAGCCAGCTCCCAGGTGGCAGCAGCTCAGAGCAGCTGGCTGGCCGCCTGTCGGGGGCCACAGGTGAACTCTGAGGCCTGGCAAAGGTGGAGGCCTCACCTGGAGCAAGGTGGCTGTGTCGGCACCTCCTGTGGTCCAGGGGCTAGTCTTTGCCCTGGAGGTCAGCCCCGTGGGGGCGGTCTTCTTGAAAGAAGGAGTGTTTGAGCTGGAGAGGGTGAGCAAAATCCTGATAGTACAGGGTCAGGAACACAAGATGAGGGAAGAAAGAGCGGTTCTCCACACCTGCCTGGATGACTTTGGACATGTAGGGAAAGAAGAGGCAGTGTCTGTCAAGTTATGTGGACAGACATTGCTAAGAAATTGCACCTACATTTGTATGATGGGGTCACAGGTAGAACGGGTGCCATGTGGAGATGGGGTGGGGTAGCAGCCAGACTGGAAAGGTTGCAGGGGTGGGGTGTGCTTGGGAGAGGCAGTGAAAGTGGAGGTGCTGTGAGGTGGTGATGGGGTCACGAAGGGCCTGGCCCATCTGGCTTGGAGGTCTGTGCTGGGAATTCATAGAGGCAAGATTCGGCTGTTACGGGGGCCCGGTTGCTCAAGGAGAGGTTTCTGAGGGGTATCACTCAGGTTTTTGACATGGCAAATACTGTTTTTCTTGAACTGTTTTTAACTAGTTTAAATAGTGGGACAAGGGGTAGAGATTTATATTTTCCTTCCTAATTACTTTCCTGTGTACAATGTCTGCCAAAGACTAAAATCTCTAGAAAGAGGTTGCTCTGCATGATTTCTCTCAAGCTGCGAGCCTGCCCAGGCCGGTTGTGGGGAGGCAGAGGGACAGATCAAGCTGTACGTGTCTCCGCAGAGCCTGGGCCTGGTGGACCGCAACAACGAGCCGCTTACCCATGCCATGTATAACCTGGCCTCCTTGCGTGAGCTGGGTGAGACCCAGCGCCGGCCGTGTACCATCCAGGTGCCTGAGCCCATCCTCCGAAAGATAGAAACCTTCCTGAACCATGTAAGAGAACCAAGAGAACCCCTTCCTAGTCCCCCCGCCCACCTCCGTCTTCTCTGACTGAAAGCCTCTATGTGCAGCAGGCAGTAGTAGCTGCGCGTTTTCCCCAAGGTTGGAGCCTGGGAGTGCCCTTGCCCTGAGCCACCCAGTGTTGCCCAGGAGAGTCCTAGGGCAGTCCCCCTGCTGGCGCGCTGGGCCTCGGCACCTGGCCCAGGAGAAGCGTGTGGAGGGGCTCACGAATGAATGAGGAAGAAGGTATCTGTCTTTCACCGTTTTGCTTCCTTCTCCCATCCCCCAGTACCCTGTGGACAGTTCATGGATCTCCCCAGAGCTCCGGCTGCAGAGTGATGACATCTTGCCCTTGGGCAAGGACTCGGGGCCCCTGAGTGACCCTATTACAGGCAAGCCCTACGTGCCCCTGTCAGAAGCAGAGGAAGTACGTCTGAGCCAGAACTTGCTGGAGCTGTGGCGGCGGCGAGGGCCGGTCTGGCAGGAGGCCCCCCAGCTCCCTGTGGACCCACATCGGGACACCATCCTCAATGCCATCGAGCAGCACCCGGTGGTGGTCATCTCTGGGGACACGGGCTGCGGAAAGACCACACGCATCCCCCAGCTACTGCTGGAGCGTTATGTGAGCGAGGGCCGTGGCGCCCGCTGCAATGTAATTATCACTCAGCCTCGCCGCATCTCCGCCGTGTCCGTGGCACAGCGGGTCAGCCACGAACTGGGCCCCTCTTTGCGCCGGAATGTGGGCTTCCAGGTACGGCTGGAGAGCAAGCCCCCGGCCCGCGGCGGGGCCCTGCTCTTCTGCACTGTGGGCATCCTGCTGCGGAAGCTGCAGAGCAACCCCAGCCTGGAGGGCGTGAGCCATGTCATCGTGGATGAGGTCCACGAGCGGGACGTGAATACAGACTTCCTGCTGATTCTGCTCAAGGGCCTGCAGCGGCTCAACCCAGCCCTGCGGCTGGTGCTCATGAGTGCCACAGGTGATAACGAGCGCTTCTCCCGCTACTTTGGTGGCTGCCCTGTCATCAAGGTGCCGGGCTTCATGTACCCGGTCAAGGAGCACTACTTGGAGGACATCCTGGCCAAGCTGGGCAAGCACCAGTACCCACACAGGCATCGACACCACGAGGTGAGGGCACCTGCTCGCTGCCCCCCCCAGCCCCCTTCTGGGTTTCCCTCCTCCTTGTCCCTTTGGTGCAGTGGCCTAGGGTGAGTTCATGCTGCCAAGCCTCAGTTTCTGGGATAGAAACAGGAAACCATGGCTTCTGGGCAAGGGTTTGATGAGGGTTGGGGGTGACTTGTTGAGTGCCTTGCCCTGGGGCTGTGACTGTGGCCTCCCCCCCCCGCCCCCCCCAGTCTGAGGATGAGTGTGCACTGGATTTGGACCTCGTGACTGATCTGGTTCTGCACATCGATGCCCGAGGGGAACCAGGTGGGTGCTTTCCCCTCTGCCCTGTGCCCCCCCCTGACCTCCACCTGCCGAGAGTGACAGCTCATGCCTGTAGGGCCCCTTTACAGGTGGCATCCTCTGCTTCCTGCCTGGTTGGCAGGAGATCAAAGGAGTGCAGCAACGCCTCCAGGAGGCCCTGGGCATGCACGAGAGCAAGTACCTCATCCTGCCAGGTGAGAGTGTGGGTGCAAGTGAGGCTTGACGGCCCCTGGACACCAGTCCTGCCCTCTGGCATGGGGACTCTGCGCCAATTGGGACTCAAAGTGCCTGGATTTCTGACCAGGCTGCCCTACTTTTGCTGGCTTTTCCACCTTTCCCAGGCATAGTCTTGATCTGGGTCTCAGTTTCATCAAGATGGGGTCCAAATCCTTGCCCTGTGCGCTCATCACAGGGATCAGGAGTAGTGCCCATAACAGGCATGTTCTTGCCACCCACCAGTGCACTCCAACATCCCCATGATGGACCAGAAGGCCATATTCCAGCAGCCGCCAGTTGGGGTACGCAAGATTGTCTTGGCCACCAACATCGCGGAGACGTCGATCACGGTCAATGACATTGTGCACGTGGTGGACAGTGGTCTGCACAAAGAGGAGCGCTATGATCTGAAGACCAAGGTGGCACCCCTCTCCTAAGCCCAGCCGGCCCCTGGGGGAAGAGCTACACATTCCGAGGTGGCCCGTAGCCCAGATCAGCCTCGGCCCAGCCCTGTTTGTCTGGAGAAGGCCATATTCGTGGGCTCTCGGTGTCCCTGTTGTGGGGGTGGGGAGTGTTGAGGGCTTGAATGAGGCGAAGGCCAGCGAGGGGGAGCACCAAGGAAGGCCTTTTGGCATCGGCACAGCCACTTACCCGCCCCCTCCCTTAGGTGTCCTGCCTGGAGACCGTGTGGGTGTCCCGAGCTAACGTGATCCAGCGCCGGGGCCGGGCGGGCCGCTGCCAGTCAGGCTTTGCTTACCACCTATTCCCACGGAGCCGGCTGGAGAAAATGGTCCCTTTCCAAGTGCCGGAGATTCTCCGCACTCCCCTTGAGAACCTGGTGCTACAAGCCAAGATCCACATGCCTGAGAAGACGGTGCGCCAGAGGCGGGGCTGGGCAAGGGCTGGGCTTGGTTAGGGACGGGCGGGATGTGGGGCTCATGGTGGGTCTGGCTGGTTCTTGCTATAGGCAGTGGAGTTCCTTTCCAAGGCCGTGGACAGTCCGAACATTAAGGCAGTGGATGAGGCTGTGATCTTGCTCCAGGAGATCGGTGAGTGGGGCGGGCCGGGGCCGGGCTGCCGCTCGTCGGCTCTCAAGGGAGAATCTGACAGCTGAGCTGTTGCAGGAGTGCTGGACCAGCGGGAGTACCTGACCACCCTGGGGCAGCGCCTGGCCCACATCTCCACCGACCCCCGGCTGGCCAAGGCCATAGTGCTGGCCGCCATCTTCCGCTGCCTGCACCCGCTGCTGGTGGTTGTTTCCTGCCTCACCCGGGACCCCTTCAGCAGTAGCCTGCAGAACCGGGCGGAAGTGGATAAGGTCAGCCCCAGCCCCTCCCCAACCCTGGGTCCTGAAGCAGCTACCCCTGGCCCTCCCAGCCTGTGACCCTGGCACCCCCTCCTACTCCCTCCCAGGTGAAGGCACTGTTGAGCCACGATAGTGGGAGTGACCACCTGGCCTTTGTGCGTGCTGTAGCCGGCTGGGAGGAGGTGCTGCGCTGGCAGGACCGCAGCTCCCGTGAGAACTATCTTGAAGAGAACCTGCTCTATGCACCCAGCCTGCGCTTCATCCACGGTCAGTGGGATGCCCCGGCCTCCACCCACCCCCCCTGTCGCACTGGGCCAAGGCCCAGCTTGTGGGTCCCCAGCCTTGTGGCTTAGCCCGCCTTCACCTCCCCAGGACTCATCAAGCAGTTCTCAGAGAACATTTACGAGGCTTTCCTGGTGGGGAAGCCCTCAGACTGCACCCTGGCCTCTGCCCAGTGCAACGAGTACAGCGAAGAGGAGGAGCTGGTGAAGGGCGTGCTCATGGCAGGCCTCTACCCCAACCTCATCCAGGTGCTGCCTCTAGGGAGGGCCTGGCTGGCCCCAGTCCCCCTTCCACCCCCAGCTCTTCACTCAGCCCGCCCATCTCTTTTTACCCTCACAGGTGAGGCAGGGCAAGGTGACCCGGCAGGGCAAGTTCAAGCCCAACAGCGTCACTTACAGGACCAAATCAGGCAACATCTTGCTGCACAAGTCGACCATTAACAGGTGGGAAGTAGGTGGGGCACAGAGGAGTGGCTGGGCTGGCCTGGTCCAGAAGGGTGGGCTCACCCCACCCTCTATTCCCCAGGGAGGCCACGCGGCTCCGGAGCCGATGGCTGACGTATTTCATGGCTGTCAAGTCCAATGGCAGTGTCTTCGTCCGGGACTCCTCCCAGGTTCACCCGTTGGCCGTGCTGCTGCTGACCGACGGAGATGTCCATATCCGTGGTGGGTACTGGGTACTTGCACACTCCCCACCCTGCTGCCGTGGAGGCTGGCCCGTATCCTTGGGGGCTGGCCTCACTTGGCTCTCCTGCCTCTTCCTCCCTCTCTCAGATGATGGGCGCCGGGCCACCATCTCATTGAGTGACAGCGACCTGCTGAGGCTGGAGGGCGACTCCCGCACTGTGCGGCTGCTGAGGGAGCTGCGCCGGGCCCTGGGCCGCATGGTGGAGCGGAGCCTGCGCAGCGAGCTGGCCGCTCTGCCACCTGGCGTGCAGCAGGAGCACGGGCAGCTGCTGGCCCTGCTGGCGGAGCTGCTGCGTGGGCCCTGTGGCAGCTTTGACGTGCGCAAGACAGCTGATGACTGAGCCCCATGTCTGCTGGGGCTGTGTACAGAGTGCAAATGTTTATTTAAAATAAAGTTCTATTTATCCCTTGTGAGCATCGCTCTCCGCTGGGGGCTCCTCTCTTGGGGCCCCAGCACCCACACTCCTGCTTCTCAAGGGGCCTAAAGCCCACCCTGCAGGGTGGGCCCCGTGTTTCCAAGCCAGGACGGCAAGTGTGGAGCATAGGCTTGCCCGGGCCTCCCTCTCCCGGCCAGTGGTTCGCGGTGTGTGCTCATTGAAGCTGGCTGCCACCTCCCAGCTTCGAGTGGAACCAGGGGAGGAGTTCTACAGGCAGCTGAGGAAGGCCACTTGAGCCTTAACCAGGCTTGGGTTATATGGCAGCCCTGTCACGAGTGGGGACTCTTCTTTGTCACATCCACAGTTCCCAGAGGGTCATCAGGATTGTGGTGCACATCAGTCCCTTGATGTGAGGGGATGAGCTAGGGGGTGGAGACAAACCAGGATAACAGAAGATATGGACGGGGCCTGTGTGGTGGGACATCACGAGCTTTATTTACTCTTGAAATGGGTACAACAGAATCACAGATTGACACAGGCAATGGCTGAGCCATAAGCAAACTGGAAGTACAGAAACGTTGCACCCCCAAGTGGCTGCAGGTAGTACACAGCACACGGGCTCTGGTTCCTCGCTGGCAGGCAGCCTTTTCTCTGGCTTGGGGGACACAGGGGAGCTGGGACCAGATAGGCCCTCACAACAATGACTGTTCCAGCCCACTTAGTGTTCTGTTCCATAAGGGTCACCTCTCCCCCCTACCCTTGGACTGAGAGCCATCTGTCAACCTCCACCTCTGTGGGACTGGGACAAGAAGGGCATAGGTACCTCCAGGCCCTGCATAGCCTACTGCTTCTTCCTGCTGACAAAACATGGGTGCTGCCCTGATGTCATTGGCACAAACCATTCTGCAGTCTTTGGCTTGGGGAACGCTTTGTCCACAAGATCCCTGTAGTCTGTGCTTGGGGAGCTGGGGATGTGGTGTCAAACCTCCCCAAGGAAAACGCTACCTCCGAAGCGGGAGAACCTGCTGGCCCAGATGCCCTCCCAATCCGTGGAGATGCCATCTGAACCTAGGTCAAGGACCTCTACCTTCTCGGCTCCCAAGAGAGACAGCCAGAGTGATGGCGGGGAGGGCGAGGGGCCTAGGCTGGTGGCCTCCTCAGGGGCAAGTCTGCACTGCAGAAAATGCTCTTCCAGAGGAGAAGCCCTCAGAGACTCCCCGGCCATTTCACTACAAACTGTTACATTTTAATCCTTTATTAGAAACCATGCAAACTTTAATACAAAAAAAAAAAAAAAATACAAGTGCAATAAGAATCTTCATGTCAATACAATTCCCGGGATTTATCATTGCAGCCATCCCAAGAGCGGGCCTAGCTGGGACATTCCTCCACAGGCTGGCCCCACCTCTCCCCCATCCCCAGTCAGGCTGTAAGGGGCAGGGAGATGGCCTGTCTCATGCCTTTTTTAATTTCCATACCTGATTCCCAATCACCCATGTTGAGCTCTGGACAGCTTGGGCTCACCGGTAACTGAGGGCTCTGGTGTCCTAGGCCTGCAAGCCTGGAGGACTTTGACCTCCATAGCCCTTCCCTGTTTCTCTAGCCCTGAACTTGTACCTCCCACTAGATCCCAGGGAATGAGACAGAGATGCCAAAACCAGCCTCTTGGTTAGAAAAGAAAAGCAGCATACACACAAAATACCAGAACAACCAGTCCACACTCTGCCCAGCCGCTAGTGTGCCCCACCTGCTCATCAGGCCACAGCCCCTGCACCTCACCTGCCCCATCCACGCCTCCTGGGCCCCCAGCCACCCAGGCCAGGGCAGCCCCTGACGCCTGACCCCCTGGCAGGAGGCTTCAGGACCTCCCCTCCCTGTTTCCTTTAACACCTACTGAGGACTTTCATTTAGACATGGCTTCAACCTGCAAAACTCCTCTACCAGTTTTTAGGTTATTAAAAAAAAAAAAAAAAGAAAAAAAAGGATAAAACAAGAAAAGAGAAGTGTGACAGCAGCTAGGCAGGTATGGGAAGCAGCAGGGACAGGCAGGACCGACCCCTAGCTAACTTGGGGCAGGGCGAGACGCGCTTGGCCCCACCTGCACGGTGGGCAGCACCGAGGGATGAAAGGGAGAGGCAGGGGCTTCGCGGGTTCTGAGAGATGCAGTCCGCACCTGGCCACCACATGGCCATCCAATTCCATTCTTCCCTCCGGGTGGGCCCAGCGAGGAGGACAGCTATGTCAGTGTCTCTTGGGTTTGGTCCGAAAAACCCAAAGAGGAGGTTGGAATCCAGTTCCCCTCTCCTAGATCCCACAAGACCCCCAGGTGGCCTCCCCACCTCGTTCACCTCCCAAGCTGGTGTGCGGAGCAGTGCGCCAGGAAGGGACAGGAAGAAAGCGAGGAGCCAGGCCCAGGGCAGGGAGGAGAGGAGGTCTGGGGTGAGCCTGCGGCTGCCCTGGGTGAACAAGGTGGGGGAAAGGCATGGGGCCTGGAGGGCGGCCCAGCACCCAAGCCATGTGGGGTCTAGAAAGCAGCCCGGGACAGGGAGCCAAGAGCCCGGGTGCCTGCGCTGGGGCCGCCAGGGAGGTGGGGGGGGCGGGAGACAATGTCAGCCCCGTGGTCGGTGCGGGCCCTGGCATTTGCCCGGAACGTCAGCCTGTAGGTCTCAATCTGCAGTGACACGGGAGGAGGGAAGGGAGAGGGTCACGAGGGACACAAGAGGGGGAACACAGGGGACGGAAGACGAGACCAGAATGTCATCATTAGATGCCTGGAAAATAAAAGGTTGCTTGGTTAAAATTTAGGCCACAATCTAGTCAAAAAAAAAAGAAAAAAAAAAAGAGTTTCAATTTGCAGCCAGTGGCAGGGCCCCCGGCTGGCCCTCAGGCCAAGCCCAGCCACTTACTTGTCTCCTGGATCTGGCTGTCCAAGGTCTGGGCCTCCCTTTGGTCACCACCCCCTGCCAGGGTGGGGTGGCTACTGAGGCCACTGGCTGAAGTAGGGGCGCCAGCTTCGGGCGCTGCCTCGGGGATGGCTGGCTCCTCCCCAGCGGGGGGGCCCGGGCACGGAGGGGCCTCGCTGCCACCGCCCTCAGTCTACAATGAAACAGTGGGGGAGACAGTGCAGGGTCAGTCGGGGAGGAGGTGGGATGGTTGATGGTGGTGGGTTTACACACAGCCCCTTCCCTACCCCCCGCCCCCCCAACTGGATTAAGGTACAGTGGTCTGAAGAATCTGGGTCAGGTCCTCCCTGCTCCCCACTCCCGGGAGGCCTGGCACAAATGAAGAACACAGGCTCTGTGCTCCCTGCATGCAGCCTAGCTAGTGATACACTCTGGGAGACCCCTCTGTGAAGGGCGAAGCTTCCTGAGGTGAGAGGTGAGAGGTGAGAGGTACAGGCTTCTCAGTAAGGGTGACACCAAACAGCTGGCAGTGACAGCAGACTGGCAGCAAAAACCCTGGGAGCAATCAGGAGACACTGATGCTGGAACTGGCTCGGAAGCAGGGGTGCTGTAGGTCCACTGGGGAGCTCTGGAAGCTTGAAGTCAGTTGGGAGGGGTGCAGCCTGCCACCTTCGACCCAGTGAACCCCAGACGGCTCCCACCCGACACTGAGGCCTCCTTCTGTGCTGGGGACACAGGGGAGGGAGGAAGGTGTCCAGGGAGGTGTGACCCAGCGGAACTTCGGGGCCTGCAGGGCTTCCCAGGAGGAGGGGGCAGACAACGAACACTCAGTGTGAGAAAAGCGAAAGAGGGAAGGTCAGTGGGAGGCCACTGGAGAGAGCTGGAACACCCGGGCCCCAGCATGCCAAAAGGTGACAATGAAGACTTTACAGTGCTCTCTAGTCAGAACAGTGAAGGAGACGGGCCTCTGTATTAGAAAAACAATTTCAGAAATAATAAAGAAAGGAGGGTGATGTGAATAAAAAGAAAAGAACACAAGACTTGGGGGAAGAAAACCCAGGTGTAAATCCTGGTCTGTGGGTACTCGCCATGTGGCCTTGGATAAGTGACAGATCCAAGCTAGTGCCCCTCGAGGATGGACTAGGGCCGGGCTCCTCACAAGGCACGGAGCCATGAGCCACGAGCCTGTGACAGAGGAGGACCAGGACCCCAAATATTCACAGAAGCCAGTCAGGCCTTGAATGGGAGCGCTGACAGCAGATGGGCCAGGCTAGGCCTGCACCGGGCGTCAGATGCAGGAGGGAAGGCCCCCCACAGCTGCTCCTTGCCCTCCCCCTTGCTCACCTTCCCCTGAGCAGCTGCAGGCTTTCCTCCTGCTTGGGAGCCTGCAAGAGGTGGTTCCCATTGGTTTCCCCCCTGCCCCCACCCAATGACACGGAACAGAGGATAGACAGCATTTTGGCACACAGAGGGTCTCGCGGTGCTGTGGAAGGAGGGAGGGAGGGAAGGAAGGAGGGAAGGCAGGAGAGGCTCAGCCAGTCCTGAGGATGAGAAGCCCTGCCCACCTGAGCCCTCTCCCAGAGCCCCAGCCTGGGGCAGGCCTGACAGTTGGAAAGGTGCTACGTTGCTCCCAGGCCCAGCACGGAGCCCACTCCCACATGCCCTCTCATGAGGTAGCTGGGGAGAACTTTGCCATGCAGACCACCCACTCTGTGGAGGATCTGTGCCCTAGGCCACAGCCCGTTTGGAAATGGGTGAGATGGGCTCAGAAAAGTAAGGAAGGCCATGGCTCTCGGGAGAGATACGGTCTCCAGCTACACAAGGCAGAGACAGCCGGGCTGGGATCTCTTTACCTCTCCTGCCTCAATCAGGACTGATGATGAACACAGGGAAAACACAACAGTGTGGGGGAAACAGGACTCCTGACCATACTGAGGGGCGGTGACAGGTGCCTAGCTGCTGGGACCCAGACTCTAGCTGCACAGCATCCCCACCCTGCGCCCCCACCCTGGCTGTGTCCCCCTCCATCCTTCCCTCCCCTGCTGCCCCCTCACTACCTTCACGGCACCTCCTGCAGGCAGGTGGCCCACATTATCGAGGGAGCCCACCTTCGCCTGGGCCTTCTCCTTGAAGTTCAACTTCTGACTTTCAATCTTGACGTCTCCTCCACCTGGAACCAAAAAGCCACCAGTCACACAGGCAAAGCCAGGAGGCCAGAACAGGAATCCTAGCTTGGCCAAGGACTTGCTATGAGCCGGGTCCAGAAACAGGGAAAATGTGACCTGCTCCCAATGGCTGTGAGGACAAAGGAGGGAAGGACAGTGCACATGCTTGTCACACACAGCTCATCTTCTCAAAGGCAGGCTGACAACCTGCACCTGGCCAGCGGGAGCATCTCCACAGAGAAGTTGCCTTCACTCCACCACAGCCCACAGCACAGCCTCCAACCAAGCTCCTGAAAGTGCCTTGACTGTGCTGCCTTAGGTTCTCTTGGCAATGTAACAACTGCCTGTGACTGACTGGGGGGTGCGGGATGCCCCAGCTTCCTTTTAATAAATGCCATGTCAGGGTCGGGATTCTTATTTCACAGCTGCTTGAACTGATGCTGGAAAAGAGGAGTGACTGCCCTGAAGTTGAGCTGTCAGGACAGAGTATGAAGGGTCGCCTGAGCTACTGAAATAAACTTCACTGCAGTGAGAAGAAGGAACGTGGGAAGTGGTTCTGTTGTGGTGCAGCAGGAGGAGGAGAGGCAGGAGTGGTGTTGGCAGGGAGATGACAAAGGACAGGCACGGATGGACCAGTGCTGGGGCCCCGGCACAGTTGGGGCAGGAAGGTGGCCTGTGCACCAGGGTGAGCTCACAGCCAGAGTTGCCACAGGATCCGGGGCCTCCCCCTCAACGCCCAGCAGCCTGGCTTCCCTGTGAGCCCTGCTGTCACATGGCCATCTCCTTGGCTCCTGGACCAAACCAGAGCACTGGCCCCTGTCAGGTTCGCAGCACTCCTGCACACTGGCCCAGCCCTCCCCCATAGCCACAAGCCTGGCTTCAGTGGCCTACGGAAGTAGGTGTGGCACAAAACTGGATTTTCCAGACAAAAGGGGGAAAATGAAGGTGTGTTAAGGGCCAAGTCTGTTCAAGTCCTCTTGAACAGAACACTTTCTAAAATGGATGATGGCACACCCTGCCGGGAGGGAACTGGCCCCTGGTGCCTGACCTGCGAGAAGCCAGGTCTGCCAGCCACGGCCTGCTGCCCGTACCTGCCTACCTGCAGGTCCACTGTCATGCTCTGCTCAGCCCAGGCCGCATCCCCACTGTCCCTGCTGTTTGGAGTCCTCTGCTGGGGGCTGCTGAGCCGATCGTGCATGGTTAGAGCAGTCAGGTCCCTAGCCGCGGCCTGGCCCATGCTCTCGGACAACTCTAGGACCTGCTACAGCTGGCAGCTGATGTTCCGCTACCTAGGAACAGCCCCTGCTAATCTGACAACTCCTGTGGCATCAGCTCCCGACACGCAGTCCAGGAGCACCGCACACACAGCTGGTCCTTGAGACAATGACACCCACCCCTCATCAGGTGCACCTAAGAGGTCTGCACCCAGATCTCCCCACTGCCACCACCACCAGGCACTCAACCCTGTGCTTTCCATCACTGCCTCCTAGGTGGGGCAGCTACAGGAGTCTTTATGGAATGACAAAAGCATGGAGGTGAAACCTGGGGGCCTTGCCAGGACCACACACCCCAGGCATGCTGGGGTAAGGGAGGGAAAGACAGCACTTACCAGGTTTGTGCTTGATGTTAGCTTTGGACCCACATTTGGAGGAGACCTTAGAGATGTCCACCTTCTTATTCTGAATCTGAACCTGAGAAATCACAAAAGTATTACTGCCTCAGAGAGAGGGTGTATTTCAGAGCCAAACCTGTGTTCCCTTTATAATCTTCTCCACGT
The DNA here is from genome assembly GCF_048418805.1 of Vulpes vulpes. Classification (NCBI taxonomy): domain Eukaryota; kingdom Metazoa; phylum Chordata; class Mammalia; order Carnivora; family Canidae; genus Vulpes; species Vulpes vulpes. The sequence continues at coordinate 94,262,806 of NC_132788.1, read as the reverse complement.
TCAGATTTCTCCTCTCCCTGCAAAGGGACTGATCTGAGTCTGTTCAAGATCAGGCTCATATCCCCAAGTGGAAATCCATCCTCGCCCTGCCTGCTGCTTTGGGACCCACCTCCAGCCGGACCAAACCAATGTTCCCACACACGCCAGGCTGTGCCCTCCCTGCCCTAGCTGTGCAGCTGCCAGGCAGGTCTTCTCCCATTTTTCTGGATCCAAATCTCCTGAAATGTCATTTTGTTCCACCTGAAATCCCACCCATCAACCCCTTGCTCAGAGATAATCTGGAATGATGTTTCAGTGTTCCCCTCCCAGGTCTTTCCAGGGCATTCTTCCCTCCTAGCTGACCGCATAGGAATGTATCCATCTATGACGTGTACCCCCTGCTTAATTCATGTTACCAGGATTTTCCCACAAAAGTTGAGAAATGCAAAGAGGGGGCCACATGATAATCTACCCTGTGAGATCTTACATAAACCTAACTCATGCCTGATATTGAACATTTAGATTTTTTCTGATTTTTCACCATTAAAACCATGGCAGCAATAGGGGTGTCTGGGTGGTGCAGTTGGTTGGGTATCTGACTCTCAGTTTCAGCTTGGGTTGTGTTCTTGGGGATATAGGACCGAGCCCTGTGAGCTCTGCACACAGTGTGGAGTCTGCTTAGGATTCTCTCTCCCCCTCTACCTCTCTCTTCTCTCACTCTAAAATAAATTTTTAAACTTTTTATTTTATTTTATTTATGATAGGCACACAGTGAAAGAGAGAGAGAGAGAGAGAGAGAGAGAGAGAGGCAGAGACACAGGCAGAGGGAGAAGCAGGCTCCATGCACCGGGAGCCCGACGTGGGATTCGATCCTGGGTCTCCAGGATCGCGCCCTGGGCCAAAGGCAGGCGCTAAACCACTGCGCCACCCAGGGATCCCTAATAAATTTTTAAAAAACAAATCTCCATGGCAACAATAAACATCTTTGTGGATAGAAGTCATGGCAAATCTGATGACCCCTCAAGCAAGACACCAAGGATTTAGCTAGTCAAAGGTTCAGACTGTATGTATTAAGCTTCTTTAAGCATAAGGCCTAATTGCTTTCCAGGAATGTGACAATGGGCACCCACCATCCCCTCCCAGCACTGGATATTTCCATTAAACACAGTAACATAAGCTCTTCCCATAAGCAGTGTGAGGTGATCTCTGGAAATGGTTTGCTATTCACTTGACCCAGAAAACCCTACAAAATCATGCAAATAAAGAGGTTCAAATCTTCGTGTTCACTTTAAGAACACATATGAAACCACCCAGGCCCTCCAGAGTAGGCCACCAAGTATCTGAAAGATGTCACTTTGCAGAAGCAACGTGTGCTGTGCCATTGCCACGATGGTAGAGTGATAGAGTTGGTAGGTGTGCCCAGGCCAAACAGCAGGGCTGGACACAGGGATGGTGGCCCAAAAAGAGTGCTGAATTTTTCTACACATACTTAAAAATGCAGAGAGTAATGTGGAACTTAAGGGTTGAGATGCAGATTCCCTGGTCATGGAGCACATCCAGATGAACAAAGCCCCAAAGATACAGCAGAGAAGTTATATGGTCGGATTCACCTGTTCATGAGCCCTCCCCTGCTGCAGAGATGATTATTACTGAAAAAGAGCAGATTGTTCCTAAACCAGAAGGGCAGGTTGCACAGAAGAAAAAGATATCCCAGAAGAAACCGAAGAAACAAAAACTTATGGCCCAGGAGTAAACACTGCATAAAATAAATGCAAATAAAAATTTTAAAAACAGGGATGCCTGGGTGGCTCAGCAGTTAAGTGTCTGCCTTCAGCCCAGGGCATGATCCTGGAGTCCCGAGATTGAGTCCCACACTGGGTTTCCTGCATGGAGCCTGCTTCTCTCTCTGCCTATGTCTCTGCCTCTCTCTCTCTTTCTCTCTCACAAATTAAAAAAAATCCAAACAAACCACCAACAACAAAACTGTGCTAATTTATATGTGAGAAATGTTCAGTTTTGGTTGCTCTGCTCATTATTTAAGGGTACTAAATTTATGCACAAGCCACCTCATTCTCCCAAAGAGCAGCGCCTAGCGCAGTCATGTATATTCACAGCCCAAGCCAGCAGCCTGGAACCCTACATCTGCAGCAACCAAGCACAGCCTCCAGGCTCTACAATGCCTTCTGCTCATCTGACATTCTGTCCATAGTTGATGAGGAATCACAAGGATGAATAGTCTTTTATCTGAAATGAATCATGTTGGGGATGGAGAGTGGTTTGGGTGTCCTCTGTACTTGGCCAGGCTTTTAAGGTGGCCAACAAACTTTGAATGATGTCTGCCCTGAAGAAGCCTTGGAAAAGCATCTTGCTACGGTGACCGATGGCATGTGTTTAACTTAGGAAAGGATTCATCTACAGGTGGGCACTGGGCTCTGGGATGAAAACTCCAGGGTCTGGCCTATGAGTGGCCCAGTTGTTCCCTGGTTCTATGGAAGAGCCTGGCTTTCCACTGCGGTCAGGCCCTTAACGCAGGGCTCCAGGGAGCCCTGTCGGCAGCTGGCACACCCTCTGGTGGGGTTTTATCACAATGTCATCCAATGACTACCTTCTAGGACCCAGTCTTTTCTTTTTCAGTGTCAGGAAATAGGGTTTCCATTGTACTGCCAGAGAACATATGTGATGCCTACTGCATTTTTACATGGCCACCCACAACCCAGGGCCTGCCACAGAGTAACTTCCCGGAATCTTCAGCTTGCTCGAGCCATTCTCACTCTCTGCTCATACTGCTCCTTAGCCTAGTGAGCCCACTGCTCTTTCCCAACCTTTGTTTATTTTATGTATTTTATTATTTTTTAAATTTTTTTAAAATTTTTTATTTATTAATGATAGTCACACACAGAGAGAGAGAGAGAGAGAGAGAGAGAGAGAGGCAGAGACACAGGCAGAGGGAGAAGCAGGCTCCACGCACCGGGAGCCCGACGTGGGACTCGATCCTGGGTCTCCAGGATCGCGGCCTGGGCCAAAGGCAGGCGCTAAACCGCTGCGCCACCCAGGGATCCCTATTTATTTATTTTAAAGATTCTATTTATTTATTCATGAGAGACACACAGAAAGAAAGAGAGAGAGGCAGAGACATAGGCAGAGGGAGAAGCAGGCTTCCTGCAGGGAACCGAATGTTGGACTCGATCCTAGACTCCAGGAGCACATCCTGAGCCGAAAGCAGACCCTCCACTGCTGAGCCACCCAGGTGTCCCTCTTCCATGTCCTTTAAAGGCCAGCTCAAGGGTCACCTTCAAAGCTTTCCCTGGCTCTAATTTCACTCCACCTCTTCTTCACATCAACTGTTTTTGTTTTTCAAAGAGTTTAAATTTATTTATTCATGAGAGACAGAAAAGAGAGAGGCAGAGACATAGGCAGAGGGAGAAGCAGGCTCCATGCAAGGACCCCGATGTGGGACTTGATCCCAGTACTCCGGGATCACCCTGAGCCAAAGGCAGACATTTAACTGCTGAGCCACCCAGATGTCCCACATAATCTCTTGAAGGTACAATGGCATCACCAGGACATTAACTGCTTCACACGTTCAGTAATCATTTACAAAGTACCAATCACCCACAAAATAACCTCTGCTTTGTCTCCTATTCCCAACAAGGCTGCAATTCTCTCTAGATGGGAACACAGGGAAGTACTTTTCTCAACCAAATGTCTGGCAGCTCCTTAAACCAAGACCATTGAGACCCGCAGCAATGGTGGCAAACTCCTCTGTGCCATCCCTGAGACTCCTGTGAGGAGGTACGGAGTTCACTTGCCAAGGTCTGGAGCCCACATTTCTTGAGACAGTCTTCTGCCGCTGAAGCCACCATTTCTTTACCTCTTGCCTGGTTCTTAAGTAAAGAATAGCTGACTAGGGGAAATTGGGCTTTATAGATATACTCTGGCCAATAAGCAAAGAAGGACTGATATAATTAGAGTCTCACCATAGTACACCCCTACTGAATGCATGGATCTAAGTACTGGCCATCAGGAAGAAAGAGACACACACACACACACACACACACACACACACACACACACAACCAAAGAGTGGAACATGATGTGCCTCCTGACAACATCACCACTATCAATGGAAGTCCTGCAAAAATCTGGGGGGTTGGGGGTGAGAAATAAAACCTGAATCAATGTGAAGAATACCAAGGGACAATGGAATATGTTAAATGAAACCACAGGGATGTAAATCAGCAGAATCCAGATTCTGGGAGAAGCTACTTGGTTCACTCATGAAAAATACCGCTAAAAAAAAAAAAAAAAAAAAAAAAATTGAAGGGAGCCTACAGAGTAAAAGAAACTTAAGATTATAAAAGACAAGAGACACATCAATCAATCACAACTTATGGACCTTAGTTGTATTCCTGATTTGAATAAGCAAACCTATTTTAACACATCAGTGGGAGTTTTACAAACACATACATACATATACATATATACACACACGATACATTCAAGAGTTCTTATCTTTTTGAAGTTATAAATGGAATATTTGTAGATGAATGATGTATCTAGGCCTAGCTTCAAAATTGTCGGGGCGGGGGTGGGGTATGCATAGTAGGTAAGATTGGCCACAAGGAGGGGCGCCGGGCTGGCTTGGAGCGTGCAATTCTTAATCGCCGGGCCTGGGTTTGAGCCCCACACTGGGTGTAGAGATCATTTAAAATAAATACATTTTAAAAAAACAAACAACTGCCCACAAGGATAATAAATGAAGCCAGGTAAAAGGTATATCCAGTTCGTTGTAATTTTTTCCCTATTTTTGTATGTATTTAACAATTTTCTATAGCTGCAAGTTTTAAAAAGCTTAACCATGTCACCCTCACTTAACAAGGCCCACTATATGAGACGTAGCTCTGCCTCCTGAGGCTGGTATGCAGAGAAGCCACAGTCCATTCTAGACAATCCCACCCACACCCTGGCAGCATCCTCCCCTGGCCACTCACCTGTGCTTGATGCTTTAGGGAGCTATGTGCCACTTCCCTGGCCTAGGACATGAATTTCTCAGATGTCCTCCCCCAGCGAAGCCTGATGGCCAGCAGAAGCCATGCCATGCCACCTCTGCAGTCCTCTCACTGCACCACCAACCCTGGCATCCCCTATACCTCGCTCTAGCTACTCGCACAGTCTGCCCCACTGGCCTGTGACACCTCGAGCCTGCTGGACACAGTGGTACAGGCTGCAGAAATGACACAGCTGCCAGGTCTAGAACCCTTCACACACACGTCTCCCCTCACGAGGATGAAATGGAAGAAAAACGGCCACAACATCTTAAATCAGGGTTAAACCTGCTACATTCCCTGCCCTCATGTCCTGCTGGCTCTCGAGGAGGACACATGCATGTACACAGGGCACTCTGGAGCACTAGCTGGGATCCTGCTCCAGGATCCACTCCTCTGGGTGTTAGCCTCAGAATCTCCACCCAGGGGGAAACGGGGTTTGTGTGTGACCTGTGACCCGGTTCTACGTGCACAGCGGGCCTGCTCTTTGTCCATGGCCTGTTTATCTGTGGTGGCTTTATGCAGGGGAAGAGGGAAAGGAGGACAATCAGGCTGCTCATTCTCCTCTTCCCACCTGCAAATACTGTTCTCCCAGGCCACTTCCTAATGCCTCTGTCTAAAGGGAGCCTCCCACAATAAAATGCTTTACAGAGTGCCCGGGTTCAGCGGCTGACTCCTGATTTCGGTTCAAGTCGTGAGATCGAGCCCCGTATCAGGCTGTGCAGTGAGTGCAAAGTCTGCCTGTCCCTCTGCCTCCTGCTTGGTCATTTTCCCCCAGCCCTCACCCCACGCACTCTCTCTCAAATAAACTTTAAAAAATATTTTTAAATAAATGCTTTAGGGACACCTGGGTGGTTCAGCAGTTGAGCATCGGCCTTCAGCATGATCCCAGGATCCCAGATTGAGTCCCACATCGGAATCCTTGCAGGGAGCCTACTTCTCCCTCGGCCTAGGTCTCTGCCTCTCTCTCTCTGTGTTTCTCATAAATAAATAAAATCTTTAAAAAAAAATCTTAAAAATAATCTTGGAAGTCATGTGTAAGCTGTGTAGGAAGACCGCAGCAGGTGATAAATAATGCTCGTACATGCACCACACACCACACTAAATGCGTTTCTGTCACACACACAAGGACCAGTTCCTTCAGGGTCCCCTGCTCACCTCCTGCTTTCATCTAGGCCGAAAAAGCTAAAGCCGATGCCTACGTGGAGCCCTCATAAGTTGGATCTCTATCACCTGAATCAGATACTGTCTTTAAACGCTTCACCCACTTCAGCTGATCCCACACCAGGCTGGCTCACATCTGGCCACCTACCAAGCCAGGCAGGGGCATGACCTCCGTGTCAGGATGCAGTTTTGATCCAGTGGCAGGAATGCCACTGGAGTGGAAGTGACTGGAAGGAGGCGCTGTGAGGGAACTTGTATGGGGCAAGAGAGGGACATGAGGCTGATCCCTCACAAGAGAACTACTGGGTGGGGAGACTGTGAGCCATGGGCAGGATGGCTGAGGGGGCAGCTGAGGGGGCAGGAGGGACCCAGCCTGAAAATGGAAAAGATGAGTGGAGCAGGACTCAGTCCAGTTCAGGGCAGTAGAGAGAAGGAACTGAATTAAGCCAAGGGAGACTGGGCAGGAGGGGCTTCATCGCTCTAGGGCGGGGAAAGAAGCATGTGCTGGAGTCCCACCTGCCCGGGTGCTGTCACAGGGACACGTGGAGAGCCAACAGGCTGTTCTTTACCACTAGGCCAGGGCCTCCCTGGGTGCCAGAGTCACCTGTGTGCCCAACAGAGCTTAGGGCTGGCACAGGAGGGCAGCATGATGAAAGGACATCTGGATGGAAGAAGGGGCCGAAGAGAAAAGGATGGCTGAGGGAGTAAAAGAAGGACGGATTCACAAAAGGGGAAGAGGGGAGGAGAGCAGACAGGGAAGATGGGTGAGAAGATGCCGAGTGGGCGTCACCGGCTTATTACATTGAGGGATTTCCTAGAAACAGTCATCTAAACACACGGGAGCATGGAGGCCTCCCCTCACTCCACTAGCCGGCATCTAGAAACAAGGCCTGGGCCAGGCTGTCGTGTCCCAGTGAGCGAGGGCAGGTGGTCCTCTCCCCTCTGTGCCCACCAGAGGCTGGGCCTTAGACACCAGCTGTCCAGAGCTCATACTTACATTACCACCTCCAGGGACATGCTTAATATTGTCCTTGGAACCACACTTGGACTGAATATGGCTGTAGCTCACTTTTTTGGAGACTATCTGGACCTGGAGTGTTAGAGAACAGAAAAAAAACAACACAAAGGGAGAGGGCTGGTTAGAACCAACACAGGGCAGGCAGTGAGTCCACACGTGATCACAGTGACTGACAAAGAGTGCTGTTACAGCTCTGCCCCCAGCTGCAGCAGAATGGCGGTGGGGAAGCACAGGGGAAGTGATCTGAAGGAAGTAGGAAAGGGAGTGAAGACAAGAACAAACGACACAAGGACAGAAGCAGATGCTGAAGGGCTATGGGGTCCTCCTCACTGCTCCTTGGGGCTGGGCTGTGGCTCACGAGGCCCAGCCAGCAGCAGCCCTGCCCCTGCACCCGCCTGCTCCCTCCCTGAGAGCCACGGCAGTGTCTGGCCACTTCTCTATGTGAGGGTCCTGCTCATCTGGAATGGTCCTCACCCAGGTTTGGCACTTCCCTTAAATCTGGGCCTGGGAACTACAGCAGCCAGACCCTCTATGGGAGGAAAGGCTGCTCTGAGAAGCACTGGGCAGCTGGCTCCTGGGGCACAGATCTGCTGCAGGAAAGAAGGGACATCAGAGCTTAGTTACAAATGCAAACAGAACAGAGGCCGCTGGAGCTGCCGTGCAGAGTCAGGACACCAGGGGGAGCACAGGTCAAGCCTCAGCAGTGCCACACTCCAAAAGCAGCCTGTTTGTCTCGGGGCTGGGGGCTCAAGAAAGCACAGGACCAGTGAGCTTCTGGTCTAGATTCTTTTTTAACTCAAGGGTCAAACACTTCCTTCTATCCACCAGATGTCCAATCCTGTGCCCTGTGAATTTCGTGAGCAAAGAGAACGGGCTTCAAGCAGAGCTGCAGTGATGCCTAATTGGGCGGGCGGGCATGTGGTGGGGGTGGGGCGCATACACCTCAATGCTGTAGTGCTTATGAATGGCTCCCCCTGGAATGCAGCCACACAAAGGCCCAGGCTCTAAGGGCAGGGACAAAGAATTCTCTTTGAGCCTTCTGAAAAAGAAACAGTTGCCAGCTTCCTTCCTTCCTTTGCCTCAGAGCTCTTCACAAATGAAGCAGGCCCCAAGCTGAAGAGTTTTCCACAGAGCAATCTACCCCGAGAAATTCCAACTCCAATCCTCTTACTATTTCATGCCTTCTGTACAATGTAAGTGATAAATAACTGGTTAACAAACCGTTTCCTAATGAAACCCTGCTCTAAACCTGAGACCCACAGGGCCTCTAAGAGGAGTCCCCTCAAAAACTCATCGACTGTATCAACTCCTTGGGCTGAGAGATCACCTACTTGCCACAGCTAAGGGAAGAAGGTTCCCATAGCAAGCAGGAGGGGCTTAGTTCCAAGATGTGGAGGCAAGCGGAAAGAACCTAGAGTTTCCGCTTACCTGTACAATCCCTGGGCTGAATGGGTTTCTGGTGGGAATGAGCTCCTGAACTTTAGGTGAGGAGGTGACATGGGGAACCAGGGCAAATGAAGCTATCTCCACAGCCAGCATGTTATGAAAGGGGCCTCCTAGGTCAATATAAAGCACCAGTGCTCCAGGGTTCCTGGGGCTGGAACTAGCCAACACCATGTCTCACTGTAGAAGAATCCGGATGCTCATGGTGTGTGTTTTTACATATGAAACAGGTGGGGTTTCACATCAAGGTCAGTGTGAAGGAAGTGGCTGAAGGTTTTTGGATCCATTTTATCCAGCTGAATGAGTATTCCCCAAAGGGTAATGGGCTCCCAACTCTGTTACTGTCAGGGCTAATACAAAAATTTTTCTGATGGCTGAGTCATCTGACAAAGAGGAGGGAATGCGGGGGCAAAGTAGAAACCAGTTAAGGACAGGAAAAAAGTGCAATAGAAGGGAAAGTGACTTAGGCTGGAAGAAACAGTTTATCATCTTTTACCTTCCAGAGGTAAAAGTCTAAATAAAACTCACTTTCCCAGCAGGTGGTTTCTGTGCACTCGCAATGGGACCAGCTGTTTTAGTGACTGCGTTAGGTTCAGGCTTTCGAGCCGGAGCAGATGCCTCTGTTTTTTTCTCTACCTTGGCCTGGATGGAGATAAAGGGAGGGCATGTTTCAAACCAAGAGGGTAAGAGCCCAAATGCCAAGAAGGGAAGAAAGCTGTAGGGGACTCAAATCCAGGCCAGGCCACCAGGCAGAAGCAGGTCATCCTTGCTCCTACAGAAAAAAACCACCATTTCCCAGAGAGGACCAGCCAGGGGAAGGAGCTGCAGACCAAAGTCTTGAGACCTGAGGAAGAGTTTAAGACACCATTCAGAGAGAAGGTGGGAAGGAGGACTAAGTTAGTGATTTTGAGCGTGTGTTTTTCAATCACAATGCCCTCCCACTCAGATGTCCCCACGCAAGCTGCCATAGTCAACAGGGAGCCACTACTGAAGATGGGAAGAATCACACTATTCAGGTATGTTGGAACAGAAAAGAATTTCATCACCAGGCCAAGTCACTTGACTCCCCACCAAGACTACCTGTAACTTTTGCCCAAGGAAAGCATTAGAGGAGTACAGGAAGGGGGAGATGGGGTCATGCACTGGGTATGCCAGAGCCACAGATTCTTAGCAAAAGCCACTGTCAGAGGTTTAGTCCAGACTAATCCCAGTGTCTTCCAAAAGTACCAGGATTCTGCCTCATTTTGGGCCCCGTTCAATTTTTTAAAGGCTCTGGGTTGAAGCAATTTAAGCTATCCTACCAAGTGGGAGGTGGTGGTTTAAGTGCGAGAAAATCACATAGGAAATGAGAAGGTTACTGCTCCAAGGACTTAAACTGGGACTTTTGCCACTACCTCCCATCATTGCTAATAGCTGACAAATAATTCTGGGGTAGATACAACCAGAAAATCCTTGAGCTTCGTGAAGCACAGGGGCCTGCCCTGCTGCACTCCGTGGCGACTCTCCAGGGCAGCCCTGCCGATTAGGAAAGTAGAAGGCCTGCAGCAGCGAGTCATCCCAGCCATGAGAGGACACCCTGTCCTCCCTCAGGCAGCCGCCTGCCTAAGTCAAGGCTCCCACCTCTTACAGCACTTGCCACTCAAACAGCACAGGGGTAGGGAGCACATCTCTCACCTTCACACCATCTTACAGTCCTCCCCTGTTGCCTTGTTACTAAGTAAAAGAACCCTTTTGCTTCCAAACAAAAATGTAAGCCTAAACCCCAAAGTCCAGAACAGGAGCCCCTCTGATGGAGATAGGAAGAGAAAGCCTGCAGCTGGACTTGGAGCCCAGGCTGAATGACTCTGGCACTGAATCCGATGTCTTGACTGCCCTTCCTCTTCTGTGGGCGCCTTGGGCTGATGTGAGGACATGCCTGGGGAATAGCGGGTGGGTGTGGCAGGGGAAGTAGCAAGGGCCAGCATGCTGAGGGCCCCCGGCCACCTGGACTCACCCGGCCTCCTCCAGGCTGGTGCTTGATGTTTTCTGTGGAGCCAACCTTGGAGCGGACGTTCTTCAGATCAGGGGCAGAAGCATTGGTAGAGAGACGGCTCAGCCTCGGGGTAGAGGAGCTGGGCTTGGTGGACATGGGCTTCTTGTCTGAGGAAGGAGTCCCAGAGGGCCGGGAAGGCGGAGGTGTAGGCTTGGCTCGGCTGGGAGCCACTCCTGCCGTGGGGGCTACCCCAGGGACAGTGGTGTTCTTCTTCACGGAACTGGTGGTGGTGGTGGTCTTGGTGCGACTCAAGTCAGCTGCAAAGGTAGGAGTGAGAGATAACAAGGGTTCAGGAGAAGAGAGCAGAAGGGAGTCGTACAGCCACAGAGAGGTAGGGGTTTCTATTAGGGTTCCACAAAGTGGGGGATGGGTGTTACCTGGTGCAGACTTTGTAGCTGTCTTCTTCATGTCTGCAGGTTTTCCCTCAGTCTTGACAGCTGCACAAACATACACTTTTGAACATTAAATGTTTAACAAACTGACCTAGTGAGTGGCTCATCTAATCCTAAGATTCATTCATTCATTCACTCAACAATTACTGGAGGTCCCTTTTGGGCCACGAACTGTGCTAGTCTCTGGGAATAAATGTGGAGTCAAGGGTGAAGACCATGCCCTTCTGGAACATATGTGGCCATGCATTCTATCTCATTCTTTTCTCCAGCCTTGCACGTGCCTTCCACATGGTCTCGGAAGTGGCTTCTCAGCATACACCAGTGGCACTGAACCATTTCTTTTCTATTAGGTAAGCCCATGACCATGATGTGCTGAGCATTGTGAAGTTACCAAGAAAGGGACAGTAATTCCTATCTGGGAGTCCATGAGAATCCCTTTTACTCAAGAATTTTCTGAATATACATAATTGCTAGCCTCGTGTGGAGATCAAGGATCCAATTTTTAGTATACCCCATTAAGGACTAGTGCACAAACAGATGCAGGGCCTTCTGTGACGCTGGCTGGAGCTGGGGCTGGGCAAAGCCAAGGCCTCATTTTCTCCCCACTAGTTCCCATGGGGGCGAAGGGTGACAGTACTCACCAGTGGGCCTCTTGGGCACAGGTGTGGGGGGGCTCCTGCTGCTTGACCCCGCAGAGGCAGGACTGGTGGCAGCTGTGGCTTTTGGAACAGTCTGGGTGCCCCTGGAGCCAGGCCTGAGGGCCGGGACAGAGGCTGGCTTGGATGGCGAGGCTCGCTTCTCAGGAATCTTTGCCTCTGCAATAGGCTGGTAACAGGGAAGTGGGATTAAGAGCTGCAGGTCACTAAGAGCCCCAGAAGGTCACGTTAGAGGACACCAGAAAACAGGACTACTGTGGATTTGGCACTTACTGATTGTAAGTAATCTATGCTGCTCTAACATCTAAGTCCTTCAGACAAAGTGAGAGGCGGGCCATGCAGGGTGCTGTGTTAACTGGAGTTAGGAACTGGGGAGTCTAACTATCTCAATCCAACCTGAACCAGTGAGAATGAACAAAACCAGAAACAGAGACCACATCGCAAATGAAGTTTATCTCAGGATCTAATGTATTGAAATACATTAAATAAATAAATAAATAAATAAATTAATTAATTAATTAATTAAATACATCAGTATTTAATTACTTGACTAAAGATAAATAAATGTGTAAACAACACAAGAAAATAAAAATTATGTTCAAATTCAGTCATTCTTTTGGCTAAGATGTACCCAGGGAATGCTGGGTTAGGGCTGCAAATGGTGAGAATGTTGGCCTAACCAGTCAGATCAGAAGTCTGAGCTCCAACCCTTATTGGGCCCCCAACTCACAGTGTGTTCCAAGGCAAATCACAAGGCCTTTCTGGGCTTTATTTCCTCAGTTGGATAAAAGAGGTCGGAACAGAGCTCTGGGGACCAGCTTTGATGCTATGTAGTGTTAGAGACTAGAGGAAGAGAAGTCTCTGAGAGCACAGGGATAAGATATGGTGGGTGGAGTGGGCAGGCCTGACCACCAGAGGGAATGAGAAGCACTGATGTCACAGTCATGATTGAGAGCACTAGAGGAAAATCTCTCAAGTGCAGATACTTGGCATCTGGGTCACTCTAGCTCGTCTTTCATGGAGGCTGGGCATGTCGTCACTAGTAATGAAGGGAAGGAATCAATTTAGCTTGTTTCCTTCTACAGGAGTAGAAAGGAGTTCCAGGTTACTCACGAGAATAAGCCAAAGCACAGACACAGTGTGTCTAGCTCTTTCACTCTAAGAGAAATGGCCACAAAGGGTAGTATATGTCAGTGGAGATGAGCAGGATACAGCTTAAATGGAAAATCAGCTAAGGAGGTGCTCAGAAATTAAGGGCTGGCATCTAATTAAAGTCTAACCCTGAAAAGGCAGGCTAATGACCATTTCTACAAATGAAGTCCCTTAGTATGGTAGGAAGAACCCTAAGGCTGGAAGTGGAGGAACTAGCTCAGCTACCAGCTCTGTTCAGAATAGATCGCAGCATTTTGTGTAGAGGGGACTCCCTCCTGTCTGCTGTAAGATCTGAGTATAAACCAGATACTCTCTGAGGTCTCCTTCAAATTCTCAGTATTAGGACCATGATTCAGAATAATCTAGTAGGGTCTTCTTTTGCTAATAATAGTGGTAAAATAAGCTGGAAAAAAGGTTTTTGGGATAGACAGCTCTAAAAAATGTGACATCAGGCTTTTGGCTTCAGCAAGAACCAGCCTGCTTTCCTAATTGGAGTTACTCTGCTATTTCTCAATTTAAAATTTCTTTTCTACTGGAATCCTGGATCTACTTATTTTTTCTAAATAAATTCCCCCCCTTTGTTTGCTTCTTCAATCTACCAAAATAAGGATAAAAATAAATTTCATTAGACTTTAGTTTTTAATCAATCTCTCAAAATATTTTCATCTGTTTCTTACCTAAAAAACAAACAACAGTAATAACTGGAATGCAGATCACTTTTCCAGGTAAGCTGTATCTCAAAGCTATAGCTGTCTAAAAGCTGTATAGCAAAAGCCATGAAAGAACAGTGTTGCCAGATGCCCTTAGCATCAGTCAGTGTTGGGAGTCAGCCCTAAGTTCAAATACTGGCTCTGCCACTTATTAGCACTGGACCTTTAGCAAGGCTATTTTGCTGAGCTATAAAATGAGAATACTAATACCCACATCATGGGTTGTTGAGAGACAGAATTAAAGGAATTAACGTATATACAGGAACCAGTACAGTATAGTTCACTGTTACTACTGCAGAGTGAAATTTCAAGAGACCTTCTCTCCTTCCTCAGCCCCCTTCTGTCTGCCTCAGGATTTGCTGTGCCAGGGCTTCAGTCACTCTCCCTCTGCCCTCTTTTTTTGTTTTTTTTTTTTTTGTTAAGATTTTACTTATTTGTTTGAGAGAAAGAGCAGGAGCAGTGGGAAGGGACAGAAGTAGAGGGAGACAAGCAGACTCTGCCTGTAGCAGGGAGTCCAACATGGGGGCTCAATCCCAGGACCCGGAGATCATGACCTCAGCCAAAGGCAGACGCCCAACCAACTGAGTCACCCAGGTGTGCCCCCACCTCCACACTCTTTTTAAAGACTTTATGTATTAGAGAGAGCACACTCAAGAGAGAAAGAGAGAGCAGGGGCAGAGGGAGAGGGAGAAACTGACACCCCCCCCCCCGGCCCCCAGCAGAGAGCCCCAGCTTGATCCCAGGACCTCAGCATTGGGGTCACCTGAGTTGAAGGCAGACACTTAAATGAAACGACAGCCACCCAGGTGCCCTCCCTCTGCCGTCTTATGCAAATAAATCGTCTTCTCATGATCAAGAAAAGCAGTCAACTGGGCAAATGAGGGTCAGAAAGCTATATATTTTAGCATTCTTAGTCTATGACAAGATTTCTCAATTTCTTTGTCAGGTTCCAACCCTAGACTACAATTCTTAGGTTCCACTAATTTTCTTTCTTTTTTTTTTTTTTTAAAGATTTATTTATTCATGAGAGAGAGAGAGAGAGGCAGAGTCACAGGCAGAGGGAGAAGCAGGCTCTATGCAAGGAGCCCGATGTGGGACTCGACCCCGGGACCGGAGGATCACACCCCTAGCTAAAGGCAGCCGCTCAACTGCTGAACCACCCAGGCATCCCCACTAATTTTCTTTACACGATTAGATGATATGCTAACATTTTAACAGGGAGAACTACTGCCCACAATGTACTGAAAGAAAATACCAATACCAAGCTGACTGAAAGGCTCTTCTCAAACAAAACGTTAAGGAAGGTGGCCATAGACTCCACCTGCTCTTCTAGAACAATCCTGTGAAGCCACTGTCACTCCAAATGGACCAGTTTCTAGGCAGTAATATGCGGATGAGCTGGAAAACTGAGGAACTGCAGAGAGAGCCCAGTGAGAGAGGCCCAATGTCAAGAGCAAATGAAGTTGTCACACGTTGTTGGAATCTACAGAGATCAGCTGGAAGACCTTATTCAAAAAAGGAACAGGCAAAAACTCACTTCTGCAGGAGGATTAAAGAGAAAGACAAGGAACCAAATCTGGGGAATATGATGTGGGAACTTACACCAAAAAGAGTACCCGACAGTATGAGGAGTAGGCCAAAATGGCTATCAAGTGTTCAAACAGGAAGAGTAAGGAAGAACTGGGGGAAAGGAAAAGAAACGTAAGCAGATGCAGTACTGCCTCCGAGCAGGGCAGGGAAAGGTACAAAGTCTGAAAGGCCTTCAGAGACTACAGATGCCCTGAGGGCCCTCAAGATTTTCAAGTCTCCTTCCTCTCCTTCCCCCATTCCACCTGCTTGGTTCCACTGCCCGGCAGCAATGAGAGGGATCAGGCCCTAGGAGGGGAGATGGTTTCCCTGGCACAGGGCTTTGGTGGCTACTCACCTTGGGTTTTGCGTCTTTTGAAGGTAAGGTGGAAGGCCTGGCAGTGGCGGCAGCAGGGCGTTTGGGCGGGGCAGCCGGCACTAAGCCTGCAGCGAGGCTCATGGGCTTTTTATTTGACCCACCCAAGGTGGTGGGAGCCGGCTGCTTAGGGAGAGGAGTGGGCTGAGTTTTGGCTTTCGATGTTGAAGTCTTGGCAGGTTGAGTGGTGGCCAAAGGCTTTAAGTTGATTTGTTGTTTTGTTTTGTTTTGTTTTGTTTAAAGGCCAACATCGAACACACAGACAAAAATAAAGACAAATTAAAAAAAGTATAAATTGCACAATTCAAAGTAAAATCATAAGCAATGAGGATATATGCAACTGAAAAGCAGCATTCTGTTCTTCTGAGCTTGGTAAAGAGCGGAAAGAAGCCATGAGAAGGATAGAGAAAATTGGGAATGTGTTCTTTTTTTTTTTTTTTTTTAATTTTTATTTATTTATGATAGTCACAGAGAGAGAGAGAGAGAGAGGCAGAGACACAGGCAGAGGGAGAAACAGGCTCCATGCACCGGGAGCCTGACGTGGGACTCGATCCTGGGTCTCCAGGATCGCGCCCTGGGTCAAAGGCAGGCGCCAAACCGCTGCGCCACCCAGGGATCCCGGGAATGTGTTCTTAATGGCAGTGTCACGAATTCCAGTAGTTCAGTTAACTGAAGACTTAAATTCTGTAACAGCTTTAAACAATTAACTAACTTCTGATGGCTGCAATAGTTCTCTGAAGAAAAGTCACCAGCAGGTGATTAACACTGTCATTATTTGTGCCTTGTGGGGCAACATCAGCTTGGTTCTGGGACCACATTGAAGTGTGGCATTTGTACTCTCCAATGAGTTATCAGTAAGTGTCTGAAGCTTTGATCCACCTTAAAAACCCGTGTTCTCTTTTCACGAATGCAGATTTCAGAATCTATTTCTGAATAGTTTTGCAAATCCCTTTATTGTTGTTGTTAAGGGAAGCAGAAACAACCTCTACAGAACATTTCTACACGGATTCAAGATAATGGGGTCAAAGGCAGAGATTTTAAGGACTGAGTTAGGCTACTATGGCAAAATATGAATATTTTCTAGAAATGTCCAAAATTGGGGAAGGGTTACTAATAGCTCAGAAAAAAAGAAATTTCATTCATGATTCAAGCAATAATAGCAGAAGATACTGTTTTTAAAAATGGTAGTAGGAGAAGACAACCCACCGCTCTGGGGACTACCTTTGTCTTCTTCTCCGGGCTTGGTGGGAGCTCCTTGTTCGGAGGGGTGGTGATGTCATTTCCGGTCACACTCCCAGCAGGCCGTCCTTCTTCTGGCTTACTTATTCCTAAGTGAGGGTAAAGTTATGCTAAGCAAATGTTTTTTGTATTCATTTCGAAAATTCAAGTCTTAGGAGAGACAGACCACTGACTACTAGCACTCCATTCTGAAGAAAATCCACAGGGCTGTGCTCTGTAATGTAGACAACACTCCCCAGTCCCTCTCACTGTGACAAGACCGTTTTAGATTCCAGAGAGTCAGGCAGCCTGTCCCTGTGGAGAAGCAACCTAAGTGGGATTGGCACAAATGGCCAATGGAAGGAGACAGCCCTTAAAGTTTGGTTTCCCTTCCCTGGAGACTAGCAAAGGGGTTCTGTCACCCAACCACTAACTCCCCGAGCACAGAGGCGACAAAAACCTCTTCTACTGGAGTTTATCTCTTGGAATAAAGGTTGCTGAAAGATGGGCTAAGAGCCAGAGATCATCCAATGTCCTCCCCTTACTTCCTTTCCCTGTAAAGCACCACTTTATGGAGGATGCGAGATTAACTTGATCTGGTTCTCGCGGTGACCTAGATTTCCAACAGGGCTGAGGAGACCCATGAAATCAGACCCTAAGGCTATGCCCAGCTGCACCACTGTGGGGACGTAACTCCAGATCTCAATAGGGCTACACCTGAATGCATTGAAATACTGTGCAAATTATAATCTGGCTGTGGGAAAGACCTTTCTATATGGCATAAAATCCAGAAGCCACAGAAAATCAGTTTGACTAAGGAAAAATTTAAAAAAGAAAAAAATTTCAACATAGCCTAAAAAAAGGAAAATGATAAGAAAAGTCAGAAGGCAGACAATAAACAGGAGAAAAACTATTCAACATCACATCAAAGACAAAGAGCTTATTATATGAATTACTCCTATAAATCGATAACTCCTATAAAAGCCAACAACCCACTAGAATAATGGCCCAATGAGTATGAACACAGGCTACAGAAAAAGAAGTATAAATCAAAATACAAATTGGAAATAATAAAAGATGGCCAATGTTTCAGAGAAATGAAAATTAAAACCACAATGAGATGCCATTTTTAACCTAACATATTGTCAGAAGTTAAAACAGGCTCTGGGAATAAATAAGGATATTTGCTGTTGGTAAGTATGGACTGGTACAATTCTCATGCAGGGCAATCTTGCGGTGGCTCTGAAGATTAGATAGTGAAGTGTAGATAAATTCTAATCCAGATATCCAATTTCCAGAAATTTGTTTTAGAAGTATATTCACACAGCAGCAAAACAGCAAATATCAAGGTCTTCATCAGAGCATTGTATCTAACAGCACAGAACGGAAACACCCTGGAAGTCTGTTAATAGAAACAAGATTAAAGCATCATGGCAGAAACGTCAGTGTAATTTCTGCATCTGAAAAAATGAAGCATGACTAACGTGGAACAATCCCTATTAAGTGAAGAATAAAAGGAAGGCACAGGAAAGTAAGGTACCATGAAATCCGTTTGTCTAGAGAAGGGATGGGGGCAAAATACATTTCTAATGAAAATACACTTGTGCGTGCATTTTGACAAGGCCTTTGTAAGGAACTTAATTTGCAGAGTAGTGGGGCACAGACCTAAGTGGATGGGAGGCTTTATTTTAAACATTTTAAAACACTGATCTGAAGAAATTACAGAGTCACTAGAAGTTGCAAAGAAGTATACAGGGAGGTAGGTTCTGTGTACACTGCACCTAGCCTCCCCTGACACTACCTCCTGCCTAAGCACAGCACACTATCAAAACCAGGACACTGATTTCAGTACAAGCCACAGAGCTTACTCAGATGTTTCCAGTTCTCCATGCACTCACCTGTGTGCGCAGATACACAGTGCCATACAATTTTAGCACGTGTAATTTTACGTAACCACTACTAACAATCAGGGCAGAGAAGTGTGCCATTACCACCGGGCTCCCTCATGTCACCCTTTTAGAGCCACCTCCCCCTCCCTTTTCTAATCCTAAAATCTCTGGCAACCACTAATCTGCTCTCCATCTCTAGAACATTATCTCAAGAATATTACATAAATGGAATCATACAGTATGTTCCCTTCTGTGTTCGGCTTCTTTCACCCAGCATAATGCTTCTGAGATGCATCAGTGTTGTTGCATGGATCAGCAATTAGTTTCCTTTCATTGCTGACCATATTCCCCAGTCTGGCTCTAGCACAGTTTTACTATTCACCTACTGAGGCTATAAACATTGATGCACAGGATTTTTATGAAAATGGTGTCACTGTTGGTATATGGAAATGTAGTTAATTCCATCCTATGACCTTGCTGAAATTACTTATTGGTTCTAGGAGATTTTTTAGGTAGATTCCTTGGAATTTTCGATACAATCATGGCACCTGCAAAAAGAGCCAGATTTCTTTCTTCCTTTCTAATCTATATGCTCTTTTATTTCTTTTTACTTTGTTGTGCTAATCAGAACTTCCAGAATAACTATTAAGTAGGTGTGGTAGGAAAAGGCACCCTTGCCTTCTTCCCAGTCTATGGGGGAAAGCACTTGGTATTTCACTATTAAATGTGGTATTACAGTAGGCTTTTTTGTAGATTAAGTTGATCAAGTTGAGAAAGTTCTTCTAACCTTTGATGAGTGTTTTATCATAAATGGGTGTAGGGTTTTGTTGAGAGCATTTCTGTGCTTATGAATTTTTTTTAGATTGTTGATATGGATTATGTGGATTTGGTTTTTTGATTACTAAGCCAGCCAAGTCTATCTGGGATAAATTCCATTGGGCTGTTGTGTATAGTTATTTTTATTATGTTGCTCAAAGTGATGTTAATATTTTACATCCAAGTCATGAGAGATACTGGTCCTGTGTTTGTTTTGTACTGTCTTTGTCCTGTTTTGGTATCAGACAAATACACACTTCATAAAATGAATGAGAAGTATTCCCTCCTCTTACATTTTCTGGAAGAGAATGTGTAAAACTGGTGTTAATTATTCTTTAAATATAAGGTGATCCCCCACAGTGAATCCCTCAGGAACTTTTTAATTAAAAAATCTAATTTCATTAATGGTTACTCAGGTTATCTCTTTCATCTTGGGTGAGTTATGTAATTTGTGGTTTCCAAGGAATTTCTGCTAAATTTTAAAATCTGGTGGTGTAAAGATTCTGCTGCTGTTCACTTCTATGTTTTTAATGGCCATAGTGATATCCCCTATTCCTGTTGTTAGTAGTTTGTGGATTCTTTTTATCTTTGGCAATTCTGTTCTAGGTTTACCAACCATATTGGTAATTTTTTAAAAAGATTTTATCTTTTGGGGTGCCTGGATGGCTCAGTGGTTGAGCATCTGCCTTTGGCTCAGGTCGTGATCTGGGGATTGAGTCCCGCGTAGAGTCCTTCATCAAGCCCCCCTGTGAGGAGCCTGCTTCTCCCTCTGCCCATGTTTCTGCCTCTCTGTGTCTCCCATGAATAAATAAAATCTTAAAAAAAAAAAAAGATTTTATCTTTATTTCAGAGAGAGAACATGAGTGGTGAGAAGGAACAGAGAGGGAGAGGGAGAAGCAGACTCCCTACTGAACAGGGAGCCCAATGCAGAGCTTTATCCCAGGACCCTGGGATCATGATCTGAGCTGAAGGCAGACATTTAACCAACTGAGCCACCCAAATGCCCTTATTTTAAAATTTTCCTGTGATAACTTCCTCCTTGATCCATGGATTATTAAGAAGTGTACTTTTAATTTCCAAATGATTAAAGATTTTCCTGTGGTCTAATTATTGGTTTTTAATTTGATTCCATTATGGCCATACACCAATCTTTACACCCCCATTATGGCCATACAACATATTCTGTATGATTTTAATCTTTTAGATATATTGAAGTTCATTTTATGACCTAGGATCCATCTTGGCAAATATTCCTTGGGTGCTTGAAAAGAATATATATTCAATTTTTTTGTTGTTGGGTGGAATTTCTGTAAATGTCAACTGGATCTTGTTGTGTGATGGTATTGTTAAGTTATTCTTTATCTTTGCTAATATTCTGTCCAAGAGTTATATCAATTGTTTAGACTGGGATATAGAAGTCCTGAACCATAACTATGGATTTATCTATTTTTCCTTTCAGCGCCATCATTTTTTGTATCATATACATTTTGAAGCTCTGCCTTTTGGTGCATATACATTTAGAATTGCTCCATTTTCTGATGGACTGATTCTTTATTCTTTGCTCTAAAGTCCACTTTGATATTAATATAGCCACTTAAAAAATTTAATGTTAACATGATATATCTTTTTCCATCTTTTACTTTCAACCGTGTATCTATGGTCATTATAATTGATATGCATTTCTTGTAGACAGCGTGTACTTCAGTAATTTTTAAACAATCTATTCTTTCAATCTCTGCCTTTTAGTTGTAATATTTAGACTACTTGCATTTAAATTTATTATTGATAGGCTAGGGCTTATACTGCCATTTAATTACTTGGTTTTTTTCCCCCCTCTGGACTTCAATTTTAATTACTTGGAAACAACAATACCAAATGTTTAAACATCCATTATAATTGCTATACCATGTAATCGGCATTGTTTAAATCTGATCAGCTACATAAAACTCATCCATTTTTCTTTTTAAAAAAAAGGTGGTAGAAATCCCAAAGAATGAAGGAGACATTATTAATTAAAGGTCACATTTACTAATCTAGCACCGTAATTCCATCTTAGGCCATCTCAAGTGGCTGGAAAGAGGAAATGAAGAGGTGAGAATGCTGGAAAAGCACAGTTCTTAACTCATGGCCCCATTTGTGCTCCCAGGGCACGCAGGATTCAGCAGAGAGGAAAATCACTGAGGCTGGAATTTAAAACAAAAACCTGTGATTCAAATGGTAAAGAGGCCCTCAAGAACAGAAGAATCAGAATATCCAGAAGGTAGTTCGAGAGCCCATTTCATGACTAGGAGGTTTCTTTTTGGCATCCAAGTCCTTTTTAATTTCTCCAAGTTCTTTAGCCAGGTGTGATATGTCACAGTTCTGAGCCAGATACATTCCAACCATGGTGCCAAAAGTAAATCCAAGCAGGAACTGGAGCATGGGGTCAGCAAGAAGGGCACAGAGGGCGGCTCTGTTTTTTTTATTTGTTCCCTGTTTCTATTGCCTTCCCCTGTGGGCTACTTGAACATTCTTAAAAATTCCATTTTGACTTTTTACTTTTGAATATATGGCTTTGCTTAGTTTCATTTAGGATCTTTTATCCTCTCCACTTTTTACACAGAATGTCTTAGGTATTTCCTTTTCATACATCCAGCACCACATCAGATGGTACTGTAATTTTTGCTTCGATCATCAGGTATGATTTTTAAAATTCATGAGGATAGTCCACTTATATTTACCCCTATTTTTTATCCGTTCCATTGTTCTCATTGTTCTTTCATTTCTGAAATTCCAAGCCTCCTCCTGTAATGGTATCTTATCTTTTTGAAGAGCTTCCTTTAAGCCTTTCTCTAAGAGTATATCTGCTAGCAACAAATCCTCTTAGTTTTCTTTTATGAATGTCATTATTTTTCCCTTTATTCCTGAAGGATAGTTTTGCCAGATATAGAACTTGCAGTTGATTGTTCTTACCTTTTTTCTTTTTTAAGATTTTTATTTATTTGAGAGAGAGAGAGAGAGAGAGAAAATGAATGAGCAAGGGAAAGGGCAAAGGGAGAGGGAGAAGCAGACTCACTGCCGAGCAGGGAGCCTGATGCGGGGCTCAATCACAGGACCCTGGGATCACGACATGAGCCAAAGACAGACAGACCCTCAACCGACTGAGCCACCCAGGCACCCCTGACTATTCTTTTAGTCCTCGAAACACGTTGTGCCACTTCCTCCTGCCCTCATAGTTTCTGATAAGAATCACGCTGTCATCTGAACTGCTGTTCCCCAACAACTAATGTTTTATTTCTCTCCGGTTGTTTTACAGGGTTTTTTTTTTTTTTTTGGTCTTTAGTTCTCGGAGTATAATTATATGTCTTGGTGTAGACTTCCTTAGGTTTTTCTCTTTAAG
Organism: Vulpes vulpes; assembly: GCF_048418805.1. Taxonomy (NCBI): domain Eukaryota; kingdom Metazoa; phylum Chordata; class Mammalia; order Carnivora; family Canidae; genus Vulpes; species Vulpes vulpes. Next base: position 94,239,971 of record NC_132788.1, on the reverse strand, counting down.
GTTCATTCAGTTTCATGAATCTGTAGATTTAAGTCTTCTAACAAATTTGGGAAAATTTCAGTCCTTATTTCTTCCAATAGCTGTTCAGTCTCATGGTCTTTCTCATCTCTTGGGATTCCAATGATCTGAATGTGAGATCTTGTATTATTGTTCCTGAAATCTCTGAGTAGCTAAAGTATTTTTTTCGGCCTATTTTCTCTGCTGTTCAGATGGAATAAATTCTATTGATCTGTGTTCAAGTTCACTGATTCTGATCTTTTGACATTTCCAGTGCAATAACTGAGCCCATCTGACATGTTTTTTTTTTTTTTTTTTTTATGTATTATAGTCACAGAGAGAGAGAGAGAGAGAGAGGCAGAGACACAGGCAGAGGGAGAAGCAGGCTCCATGCACCGGGAGCCTGATGTGGGATTCGATCCCGGGTCTCCAGGATCGCGCCCTGGGCCAAAGGCAGGCGCCAAACCGCTGCGCCACCCAGGGATCCCTGACATGTTTTTTTATTTAATTATTGTATATTCCCTATCTGCAATTTCCATTTTGGAATTTTTTATAACTTGTTTCTTTGCTGGTATTTTCTAGCTTTTCATTTGTTTCAAGATAATTTATCATTTCTTGTTGAAGCAATTTGATAATGGCTGCTTTAAAATCTTAATTTTGTATGTTTGCATGTAATCACTGTTTAAATTGGGCATGCATGTTCTAGGTGTAGTTTCAATGACAATTTCGTTGTCAGAGCTCTTGCAATGCAATTCTGGCCTGCTGTGTTCTAGCTACATACAACTATCACTCAATCCCTGCTGGTACTTCCAGGCACTTCCCTAGGTCAGGTGGTTTCACTAGATGCGAGCTGAGTGATGTTGGACCCATAGAATGCAGTTTCTCCTGGCCTATTCTCTGGCTGCCTGGTGTTGGCTGACTTCCTGATCAATCTCTGCAGGTACTGCAGGGAGAAGTTAGCAACTACCTGGCCTTTTGCTGCTGGAGGGAAGAGTGTAGGAGGAAACCTCCGAAGGTCCCCCTTCTGCTCCTGGATGAAAGGCTAGAAGACACCAGGCCTGTGGGTGTCACTGGTGCTGTCACCTGGTGGGGGACTAGGGATAGGTCATACTGTAGTGTGGAACAGGCAACAGGTAGGCCCTCTTGAGCATTGCTCAGCAGGACTAAGCCCACTGCTATTGCTGATGATTGGTAGGGTAAGAGAGCTTCACCTTTCCTAGTCTTTTGGAAGGGGAAAGTAGGCTTTTCATTTTTTCCTTCTCTTCCCCTTCATCCTTTGGGTATCTATGCTTGTTGGCATTTTGAGGTTGCAGGAACTCCACAGGGCCCAGAGCTGGGTACATGGAAGATTACATGACAAAACCCACACAACTCACTGTGCACTGCCCTTCCTCAAGTCCTAAGCTCCTTACCCAGTCTGCCCTCTTGTTTCTACCTTTCAGATTCCTTTAATAATTGTCTGCTGAATTCTTTTCAGTGTATTTAGAGGAGAGGAGCAAGAAAAAGAAAATCGAGTGGTCTTATCTTTTGTACTTTTGATGTTTGAGACCCTATGTATTTTTAGTCAAAACTGAATTTGCTTTGTTTTAAAATTATGAGGGCACTTGGGTGGCTCAGAAGTGTTTGACTTCGGCTCAGGTCGTGATCCCAGAGTCCTGGGATTGAGCCCCATGTCAGGCTCCCTTCTCCCTCTCCTTGACCCTCTTCCTCTGCCCCTCCTGCTGCTTGTGCACATGCTCTCTAATAAATAAATGAAATCAGAAGAAAGAAGAAAGAAGAAGAAGAAGAAGAAGAAGAGGAGGAGGAGGAGGAAGAGGAAGGAGAAGAAGAAAAACAAACACTATGCAAGGCTGCTAATATCTTTTTTTCTAAAGGAAGCTGAAAGAATATCTTACCAAATGTGTGTCTTATTGCCATTAGCCTCAGACCACTATGAACATTTTTAATAGGATTTTTTCAGTAAACAACATGAACACAAAGTCCTGCTGCCTATGATATAAACATGTAACATCTCAACCTGTTTAAGTAACTGTCACCTAGTGAAAAACACTTGACACACACATAAGCAGAAACTGCTGGCTCCCTCCCAGATGGTGCTTCTCACCAGTGGCCTCCATCCTAGTCTCAAGGGTCTATGCCAACCAATTGCTAGAGACCACCAAAAGTCCTCATAGTTTTGAAAAAGAATGCTCAAAATAGAACTCATAACTGTTCCACAAAACTTCTCCCTTCTGTTGGATTCTTCTAGTATTTGTGCTACTACCTGCTGGGAAACAAAAGAGAAGTCGTAGCATCACCTTTGACTCCTCTCTCTCTCTCTCTCTCTCTCTCTCTCACCTTCCACACACAGTTTTCAAGTCGTTGATTAGTTAATTTCACCTGTTATATTTCCCCTTCATGTCATATCTGACCTGCTACTATTACATGAATCCAGCTGTTGTCACAAGAATTTTTGCCTTCCAGTTCATCTTATCTACTGAGAACAGACGAATCATTCCAAAGCTGACTTTGGGCCACATTATTGTCAGAGGCAGCCACCAGTTTTTTTTTTTTTTTTAAACATCTTCCTGTATTTGAGATTTGGGTTCCAAACAACTCTTTAGACTTGTTCTCCCATTATTTCTGGCCACGTATGTACAAATGGCTTGGACATGTTTGCTCAACTCACACTCTTCTCCTAAGAGGCTCCCAGATGAATGAGGTAAACGGATATAAGAGTACATATAAGGTAGCATCACATGGGGCACAGAGCCCAAACCATGGCAATCCAATGTCTTATGCGGACCAGGGTCACCAAGGAAGTAAGAGATGGCAGAAGAAAAATATTCTCAGAAGGGAAGAGAATGGAACACATGTTAAGGGCAAAGCAGATGTCTTGAAAGGCACACAATGGCTGCAGCCGGGATACACTTCCTGCGATTGGATTCCCTGAGACTCCCTGTCAATAAACACCTTTTTAATATATTGGAGTTCCTCTGAGTGTGTTTCCGTTCTTTGAAATTAAGTAATCCTTACAAAGGTGCCCCATGAATACTGGTCCTTGTTCTTTTACCTAATGTGAGCTGTCTGGGCTTCACACCTTTGTTTACACAGGTTCCTTTGCCTGAAAGGCTTTCCCTCGCAATGTTAGACATCCAAGGCTTCCAAACCACCTCCTCCAGGTAGTGTCCATGATTCACAACTCCCTCACTGTTCCTTTCCCCCACTCCAATCAGATTATAACTTGCTTGACAACGTAATGACAATATCCAGCAACCAGCATATGGTAAGCGTGTTAAGTAAATGAATCTTTTTTTTAAAAAAGATTTTATTTATTTATTCATAGAGATGCAGGAGAGAGAGAGAGAGAGAGAGAGAGAGAGAGGCAGAGACACAAGCAGGCTCCATGCAGAGAGCCTGACGTGGGACTCGATCCAGGGTCTCCAGATCATGCCCTGGGCTGCAGGCGGCGCTAAACAGCTGCGCCACCAGGGCTGCCCAATAAATGAATCTTTATCTAGTTTTACCTACCTAGTGTTTAGCAGTGTCAGCACTTAAACATTTTCTTAGGTGAATAGATCAGTGAGGTTTGCAAGTTACTTGACATTCTTTTCCTACCACCATGAACTTCTGTTAGCATGAACGGGGATGAACTCGTTTTGAAATAAACAAAAATCTGCGCTCATTACCACCTAGAAGGTGTATGGCACAAGACCAGGCACCAGCGGATCAAAAAAAGGGGACACAATCCTATCCATGGGGGCTTGTGGTTCTGCCACAGCTAGAAGCAAGCAACAGCATAATATCTGAGTTCTTGTCATCTTGGAGTCCTAAGTCACAGAGGAGATACGAAGCTTCTTTGCCTATCTCCATTAAAACAAAAACAAAAACAAAAACAAACAAAAAAACTGACTAGTCTTCTGGGGTCCTGAACTTCCCCTTCCCCTAGAAAATATCACTTATAATTTTAAAAGAAAATGCCTAAAAAACTTCATGAAAATGTACTCAAAGAATAAATGTTAGAGGAAGGGGCTATTTTTTTTTTTTTTTTTTTACAAACAACACACATGATTTAAATCCCCATTAACCAGCTTGGGAATCATGGCCCTTTGCACTCAAACTGGACTCGGAGGAAAACAAGCTTTTGTAGACCACCAACAATAAGCTGGCGGGGTGGGGGTGGGGTAGGGGTGGAGAAGAGAAGAGCCAGGAAGAAAGACAGAAAGCAGCCACAAAGACCATGACATTTAGTTGTTTATTAAGTGCAAGTCTCTCCTTTGCTCTCCTTTCTCTTCTCCCCACAAATTCTCCCCACACGTATACAGAAAGAGAAGACTAGAAGCAAGACTGGGTCAAACATGAAGAACAGGAAAAGAATATTAAATAGCCAGCTTTAAAAGGCTCTTTTTCCCCTGGAACAAAAGTAAAATGTTCTCAAAAGCAAAATGGAAAACAGAGCTTGCACCCAGGCTGTGCTACTTAATGAGAGGAGGTTTGTGCAGATACGTCCATTGTGAATCCACACAGTGGCAGATTTTCAAGCAAGGAAATCAATCAGTTGTGATTGGATGATTTAGGGCTCAGAAATCATCTGGTTCAAACCAACAGGGAGCTGAGGGGTGAGAGGATGGGGGATGGGGTGGACAGGGTGACATGAGGTCAAGGAAGGGGCTCTTCTCCTTATGTCCAGCACCTCTGACCCCATCAGCCCACACCCTCAAGCCTCACTACCCAAGACACCAGCAGCATTGAGGCTGACCTAGCTAGCTGCACTTTATTCATGCTCTAGTCTCATTCCCAGCAACCTTCCCATGCAAAGAATTCCGCTTTCCCTTAGGCTCACAGACTCCAGGGGTAACAGGCTGCCTAACGCTCCTGCCGGTAATCTGTCACTTTGGTTTCTTCCTCGCTGTCTGCTTGTTCCCCATGGAAGCAAAATTTAGAAACATACCATCACGTGGGGTCTCTTCACACTGGAACGATGGGGTGCTCTGGGTTGCAGTGACCTGAATTTCTTTCTTCCCTGCCAGAGCTGTCTGTCCCGGCTGCTTCTCACCTCCTGGGCAGGCCTGGGAGCATGAATCCATTTTTGTTTCACAACCATCTTCGTGTCCTCTTTCCTTGCTACTAACTTCAGGGATCTGCTCCAGCTTCCCATGGAGACACAACCCAGTGAGGCCCAGCTCCTTCTTCCCAGAGTTGCTACCTATGCGGTTGCCGAAGGGGGTCAGCTCCTCTCTCTCCTTGGCCACAGGTTCCTTGCAGACGAAAGCAGGTGTCTGTTCGAGAGACGGGCTGGGCAGTTCCCCGGGGTTCAACGTGTAGCTGGCTGTCTGTCCCTCAGCCACTGTCATGGAGCGCCTGACGGCAGGAGCCCCCAGTTTCCTGGGCGTAGGACTTGGCACAGGGCTGCTAGTGAGAGGCAGCGGGCCAGAAGAAAGCTCTTCTCGGGCAGGGAGTTCAGGATACTTCTCTGCAAGGTTGACGGCTGGGGGAACTGAGAGGTGAGAACATTCTGACAGGGCCCGGCGCATTGCTTTCTTCGGCTGGGGCACTTGGTTGAACAAAGCCCCCTCCTCGGGAGAATTCGATCTCTCCTGCTCCTTCTCATGGTCTCGGTCATGAGAGCCAGCATTTACATATTCCTGGGTGAACTCCACCATAGTGATGGGTGGAATGGCAGTGGGTGAAGGGTTAACAGTGGGGGCTGGGCATGCGACAGCCACTGATGGTGAGGACTCACATTCAGGTGGCCCAGAGTTATCTTTCACTGTCCCAGTCACCCGGCAGCTGGTGGTGATGCCATCCTCCTGTCCTGGAGTTGCTTCCCTCGAGCCCTGAGCCACTGCATGAAAGTTAGGGTTCCAGACACTGGTTTCTTGCTCCTTAACATAGCAGGTGGGGAGGTCAGCAGCCCCAGGGAAATCCAGATCCGGCTGGCTCCTGGTCTCTGGCCCATTCTTCCCTGCCACTGTTCCCTGAACTATAGAGGCTTTGTTTCTGTCTGGACCCTCTCCGGGTCCCACAGGGAACTCAGCTGTCTTCTGGTGCACCGAGTTCCCCTCCGAGGAATGGCAGGTTTCTGAAATCACATATCTGCTCTCAAGGTGACCCGAGGTTGCTTGATACTCCTTGTCCTGCACTTCGATGCTGGGCTCTTTGTCTAGCTTCCCTTCAAAGAAGCAAAGCTTATTCTGCTCCAGGAAGCTGGCATTCTTCACGAGCCCATCTTTCAGCTGCCCGTCCATGCTGACATTCAGTCCGATTTCATTCAGTTTGCCCTCTGTCCTCTGCCACTCAAATCCAGCTTGGCTGATTTCTTTCGGGGGGTCCATTCGGCACTCTGCAGGCTCACCCTTACAGAGCTGGCTTACAGCAGCAGTGCGAGAGGAAGGCTGCTTGTCTGAGAGCGACATCGTCTCTTCGACTGCTCTCCCCCCTCGCTCCTGGAGCTCTAACACCACCTACGATCACACAGAGCTAGCAGTGACATCACACCAAGTCCCCAGTATTCATGACAAAACCTATCTTTCCCCTGAAGCTCCTCTCTCTTCAGGCAGCTGGCTAAATGTATTTACTAGTGTGAAAGAACAAATGAAAAAGAAAGAGAAAGAACCTGCTACTTTCTGCACAAATGCCACTGTTAAACTGAAAGTGTAATTTCCTGTTAGCTAGCACTCTGTTCAGCTCTGCAATTTACAACACGGGATGGTGCCAATCTGGGTACTGAGGATAGTAATTACTCTGGCTTTCACTGATATAGATACTTGCATACCCACATGTTCACTTATCTGACACTATGCCCACGCTTCCCCATTCACCCACTCAAAAATGGTTTTAAAAATAGGCAAGACTCATTTGCCAATCCCCAGTCATAACCCTTAAAGAACAATGATTTCAGAAAATGGCTCAAAACTTCACTTAAAAAAGACCTTAATATAGTGTCAAAATTGGAGGCATTCATTTCTTAGAGCACGAGTGGGTTTGCTGTCATAGTAACTTATCAAATTCACTTGAAAACCAACAAGTGGAGTTCCCAAAGCCCAGGGAGAGCTTCATCTGTAGCTCTGCACCGTGGAAGGGTTTCATAAAGGGTTCCTTCATGGGTTTCAGCAATATGGGCTTTGGAGATGTGTATCCCAGTTATGAGACACTTGTGTGACAACATACCCCCTTGCACTTTTACTCCTGACCCTGCTCCCCGCTAGTTCCTTGGAGAAGCTGGGTCCCTCCCTCCTGCACCAGCCCTGCTCTTTCTAGCCAGCCAACTGCTTAGTTGCCATGTGAACACACAGGGGCAGCTCATTTTCCTCTGGCAATTTGTGACAGGGCCCACTGCCCCTGTTTAATCTAGCATGACTCTTTGCTGTGCTCACTTCTGAGTTTATAAGCTGTACATTCAGGACTGAAGGATCCATAAAAGAAAATTCTTGAAAAAGAAAGTTACACTGAAAGGACAGGCCATATTCTACCTTGAAAACAGCTGATTTTTGTTGCTTCACCTATAGTCACTATCATGTGCAAACATACGATACTATGAAATATTCTATGAAGAATATATGAGATGGGGGCAAACCTGGTGGTTTAGTGGTTTGGTGCTACCTTCAGCCTAGGGCATGACCCTGGGGACCCGGGATCAGGTCCCACGTCGGGCTCCCTGCATGGGGTCTACTTTTCCCTCTGCCTGTGTCTCTGCCTCTCTCTCTCTCTCTCTCTCTCTCATGAATAAATAAAATCTTAAAAAAAAAAAAAAAAAAAAAGAATATATGAGATGCCTTTTTCCAAGATGAAGAAAAGTCAGACTGGATTATTTAAAAGCCATCTGCCATTAACTGCACTAATCTGGTTAAAGTTTTTTAATAATGCTTTTTAAAAAGGGGGGCAAGTTAAGATTGTTCTCTTTGATCTATAAAATGTGACGAGATAACCATAGCCCAGCCCAGGAAAGTTTCCTTAATTGGAGCCTCTGTCTCCAAACACCCTTTTCTCTACTACCCATACCACTCATATAACTTGTCTCCAGTCCCCAGCTACAGCACAGGAACCAGCCACATACACCTTCTGCAGTACTTAATACTGGGCTATGTTCATGGCCAGGAGTGGTGGGGTTGAAATCCTAAAAAAAATGTGCGTTTCCATTTAACCTCTGTCCTGAACATAAACTGAGCCTCTTGTTCCTCTTGACCCTAAGCAGTTTAGTAATAATACATGTGAAAGCCAACAAAGGTTCACTGGCAAGGAACCAGGGTCATCTCATTCTGCCATAAAGTTCTCACTAAGGAAAAGAAAGTGAGGGCGCATAGTGAAATGAAGGGGGTGTCAGAAGGGTTATGACTCTATTAAATAATTGGGGAAAAAGAAAGATGAGAATCTTGGATACAGAAAGGCTTGGTGATGAAATATATCTGAATTCTGGCTTCCTTACCTTTTCAATATATACATTATATGCGAATGATATAATTAAGTATGTATAATATATGATGAAAGTTACCATAGCCTGGCAGGAGGCTGTTGTTGCAAGCCAGAGATAAATTTTAGAAAATACCTTAGAAATCAGTTAAGTCTCAACAACTCCATCCACTCAGAAACTAGTCATTCTCTACCCCCCAACACGCAGGCACACACAGCCTCAATTCACTGACACCTTCTTTTTTTTTTTTTTTTTTTTTTTAATTTTTATTTATTTATGGTAGTCACAGAGAGAGAGAGAGAGAGAGAGGCAGAGAGTCACAGGCAGAGGGAGAAGCAGGCTCCATGCACCGGGAGCCCGACGTGGGATTCGATCCCAGGTCTCCAGGATCGCGCCCTGGGCCAAAGGCAGGCGCCAAACCGCTGCGCCACCCAGGGATCCCTCACTGACACCTTCTACCTCTGGTTTATAGGGAAAAAAAAAATTAAGCTTGGTTTTAAAATCTCTCTGTGGGGCAGTGCGGGTGGCCCAGCGGTTTAGCGCCGCCTTCAGTCTGGGGCGTGATTCCGGAGATCCGGGATCAAGTCCCGCATCAGGCTCCCTGCATTGAGCCTGCTTCTCCCTCTGCCTCTCTCTCTCTCTCTGTGTCTCTATGAATAAATAAAATCTTTAAAAAAATAAATAAAATCTCTGTGCCACTTTAAATAGTTACGATTCTGACCAACGCACTTAACTACTCCTTGCTTCAGTTTCTTTATCCATAAAATGCAGAGAATCTTGAAAGTAGTTTCCAGTCTCACAGTTTTAACACTCCTACATCCCAATGAAAGGACTGAAACGTGCATCAAGGAATCAAAGGTTGCTATATCCAACTCAAGAGTGAATTTAACTTGCGGCTCCACTAGCCAGTATGCTTGTTAAACCCCAGACCTCCCCATGTGAGGGTGCTGTGTATTGGCAGAAGCATGACTAGGGGAGGTAGCATCATGTCTGATGAGGGGGACTGTCTGAGTTGGCTGCAATATTCTGCTAAGCACACCTTCTGCCACTGAGCTACATCACCAGTGCCCTTGGCTGCCATATTCTGAAGGGGCAGAAAGAGCCTAGGTGAAGAACAAGCATGGACACACCTGTTCCTTAGAGTCAAATGATTTTTAGTTCTAGCCAGCCTATCCAAACCTTCCCACTGGCATCAATAACAAACAAAACAAACAAAGCTAAGGCAATAACCTTCAAATTCCACTTATCTTGTCTCAATGACTTTGTAAGTAGCAAAGTCAGCCAAAGGCCAGAAGCGGGAACCAGAAGAATGAAGCTGGACAGTCATAAAGGAGCACATATTCTTAGCACATTTACTTATCAAAAATGTGGTCAGCCTGAAAGAAAACAATGATGTGGCATGTGGCTACTGCACCAAACAGAAGCCTCAGAGTTATAAGGCTCAAGGGTCAGAGAGCTGAAGATGCAATGAAGGGGTCTGTGGCCAAGAGGTTTAAGACCAGACGGAAAGCTCAGAGTCAGGTGAGTACCCAAAACATGATGTCTGCTAGGTGCTCAAGCCTGCATATAAGCTTGGTGTCACCAAGAGGAGAACATAAGGCATAATATGAGGACATCCACAGAATCCACTCCTTGTGTCGGTATGAAGTAATAGAACACAAAACACATTTAACACAGAGAATGTACCCACTGGTGTTAGTTTAAAAAACAAAACAAAACAAAACAAAAAACAACAAAATCACCAAGAAAAAGCATTTGTGTATGACGTAGGTTTTACCACTTCCAATAAGGGAACTGATGTGGAATGATAAAACAGAAGTCCCTGGACTTGAGAATTTACTGCATGAGGTCCCTTCTGACAAAAGTAGGCAAAAATAAACCACCACAACCAAGAAATACCATACAAACCCCAATTTCAATAATTAACAAATAAGAGAAAATGAAAAGTCAGCTACCTTTCAAAATCTGAGGAAATAAAATAATATCCTATTCTCCCTATCTCTGAGGACAAGGATCATTTTGTCCTATTTTAAAAATTTTATTATCTTTTAAGTTTTTATTGTTTTTATTTTTTTATTAAGTTTTTATTTGAATCACTCAATGCTCATCACAAGTGCCCTCCTTAACACCATGACCTGTTTCCCCCATTTCCCTATCCCCTTCCCTCTGGTAACCATCACTGTTTTCTGTTGTTAAGAGTCTTTTTTTTGTTTGTTTGTCTCTCTTTTTTCCATTACTCCTTTGTTTCTTAAATGGATAAGGATCATTTTATAAAAATAGTACTGCAAGGACAATGAATTATGTGCTACAGTACAGAATAAGAATGCTGAAAAAAAAAAAAAAAAAAAGAATGCTGGAACTCCTCTAACTTAATCTTCTATTTTGAAGAAGAGCAAATGGGATCTAGAGGGGGGGAAATGCAGTGGTTTGCCTGAGATTAAATGGTGAGTGAATGGAAACATCACATGGAAGATGCCCAGTTTTTGACTGCCAGTCTTCCCACACCACTGAGCAAAACATCTTAGTCACTAGATGCCTCTCCTTTTCATGGTTTCTTTTTATTCAGTGAAGACGAGTACCACAGGTTTTAGTTCACAATTATAATTTACCTTGTTGTGATCAATTCAAAACTTCCAAATTAATATACAATGTGTATATGCATATGTGTCTGGGGTGCAAAGCAAACCTGAAATAAAGCTTGAGAAAAAGAAGCAATGCAGTTAATTTTAGTGCCTACTTTAAACCTTCATCATGGTCTTGTTTTGTCTTAATTATGCAAAGAATGAGGAAGGTCTGAATAACTTCTTCCTTAGCAATCTTTGGTTATTAGTTTCCCATTCTTAAGAGAACTTAAACTTGTTTTTGTATAGTGCCTTAACACTGTGAGCTTCTCTTCATGGTGCTTCTGAATAGGCAGGCAGGTCCTGCTTCAATAAGAAAAAGTGGAGATCAGAGACTTTTACACAGGGAAGGAGAAAGAGTGGCTTAGAGTTTGATTAAGCTTGTGCTTTTATAACACATACCACGAAATAAATCACATGGAACAAGAATTACTGGGTTTAAAGATTTCCAAATGACATGAATGGCACCTGGGGAAAACCTAGTACAAAATTATTAGTAAAATCTAAGGATAGTTCTGTCAGTGCTCTGGTGTGATTCAGAATTAAAGACATGGCTTCACTCAAAGAATGCACATTCACCCACAAGATATAACTGTAGCAAGGAACTCAAACCTCCCCCAGCCACTGTGCTATCTTATCAAGTTGGTGGATGAAGAACATACAAGAAGTCTTAAAAGGCTGAGCATGTCTAGGCAAAAATAAATATACTTAAGAACCAGAAGGCTTCAATTCTAGACTCAGCTGCCATTGGAATGCCTTTCCTCTAGGTTCTACTTATTGCTATAGAACTCACTTCATGGGATCCCTTAGTGGCTCAGCAGTGCCTGCCTTTGGCCCAGGGCATGATCCTGGAGTCCCGGGATTGAGTCCCACATCAGGCTCCTGGCATGGAGCTTGCTTCTCCCTCTGTCTGTGTCTCTCACGAATAAATAAATAAAATCTTAAAAAAAAAACAAAAAACAAACGAACAAACAAAAAAAAAAACCAAAAAAACCTCACTTCAATGTCACCTCTGTGAAGTCTCCAAGACCCTACCCCCAAGCTGACTCATGCATGTTTTTAATAACATATACTTGCTCTACCCCGTCTTAGGATTCAGCAACTATACCATAATCTTTTACTTATGTGCCTTTCCTGGAATTACCAGAAAGCGAGATGACCAGTCCATCTTTGCCATCAGGGTGTCCAGCAGTTGGATACACATTAAGTAGGCTGTCAGTAAAGTTCTCTCAGTGGAAGGATGAATGGATTCCTTTTATATGGACTCCGTATCATTTGACCTGACCTTTCCCATCATTAAATTAATCTAGAGAGGTTCTGGAAGGTCCTTTGGGTTAAAGACTTATGTTCCATTCTGAGTCTAAGGAAAGTGCATAGATTCCCATGTGTCTGGTCCAGAGGTAATTTCTAAGGCTCTTTTTATCAGACCATATAATGACATGTCTAGCCCCCAAGCGTGTTGGCACAGCTTGAAGGTCTCTGATCTCAGCAGATGCACTGGCAGATGTTTCTGTTTTTGCCTGTGCCTTGAGCTAGTATTCAACCTGTTTAGGGCCTTGGTTTTGATATGTTCCACAACTGGTTTCTCTGCATCTTTCCTATTGGTTACCAAGGCAACAAAGTACTTTCCAGATTGACCAAATGTTCCGTTATTGTCTCCAGGAAACAATTTCTAATAAATTATCATTATAATAACAGTCAATAATTCTACTGATTATACTCTTTATTAATAAAACCTGAGGGTATGAAGTTGCAATCTAAGTTTCTTACCTGGAAGTAAATTATGTGTTTATACACACATACATATATACAAAACATTTCAAAGCCATATTTTACTGAACTTCAGAAACATTTCTTAGTACACGTTTAACTCGAGAAAACTGATTCTCCCTAATTAAGCTTCAAAGATTGGGAAGCAAATAGGATCAAAAAAAAAGCCAGCAATCTAACTTATGTGACTCCTGATAAAGATAATTCGCATTTTGGGACTCACAAAACGGAGGCCTGGCTCACATCACAAATCCGAAGTTTAAAAATCTAAGTCTGCATTTTTTGGGACATGCCTCAGTTTAAGGAAACCTGATATGCCAATCACAACCCTCTACCTCAGCGTTAGCTAGCTTACTTTACCCTAGAAAACAGGGCCTGCTAGCCTTATAAGGAAACCACTGACCTCTTGGTCATGCTGTTACATAGTGCCTCTTGTAATGCTATAAAACTCACTCTTGCCCAAAATCCATCTGGAAGAGAGCACCTCTCCTTGTTAGGCACCGTACTCCTCTAATCCGTGGATTGTTTTCCTTTGAATAAAGGACCTCAAACTCCTTACTAAATTGTACTATTTTTGTCATTTGACATCCTAAAGCATTAAAATATTTATAGATGGAAAGTCTCCCAAGAAGTAGGACTTGGAAATTCTAACCTTTTGTTCTTCTAGCATAGTACCGACCCTCCCATGGCCTCCCAGAAAAAGAAAAGAGAAGCATCCAACTAAAATAGATAATCCCACCCCTCTCGATCTCTTCCACCATAAAGTCTAAGATCCTCTGCTTATGGAGGCAACACACGGCTCCCAGGATCCTTTGAGAGCTTATATTCTTCCTCTCAATCTAATCTCAAAATGTCTCACATATCTCCCTGTTTCCCAATATGATTTATATGCCAGTCACTCCAAAATATTTGCTACTTCTCAAATATTCCATGCACTTGTACTTCACTATGCCTTTACACAGTCTATTCCCTAGAACGCTTTACTTGACTTGGCTCCATAAACTCATAGGTCACTAGAACTTGTATTATGGAACTTCTTTCACTAGAGTAAATTATCTGTTTATGTGTTTATCTTCCTATTCTATAATCCCTGAGGAGTAGAGAATGTTTCATTAATCTACCCTTAGAATGTGGGAGTAATGTTACCCAGTGTCTATTGAATAAATGGACTAAATACTAAAAAGTCCAAATTATGTTGAGTGTCCACTATTTACAAAGCAATAGGCAATGTTTGTGTGACAATTAGATTTCTGTCTAAACTTATGCAAATTACCATCATTGTTAAACAGTTTGAAAACTAACAATTTCAATCTGCTCACAGGTGAAGTGACCTGTTCCAACGTCTGAGGTTAAAATACAGGGTAAGGAAAATAAGGGAAATGCAATAAAGGAAAGACCTCTTTATTATCCACTTCATATTTTACTTTATCTTATTATTATTATTTTTTAAGATTTTATTTTTCAGGGGCAGCCCGGGTGGCTCAGTGGTTTAGCACCGCCTTCGGCCCAAGGTGTGATCCTGGAGACCCGGGATCGAGTCCCACGTCAGGCTCCCTGCATGGAGCCTGTTTCTCCCTCTGCCTGTGTCTCTGCCTCTCTCTGTGTCTCTCATGAATTAATAAATAAAATCTTAAAAAAAAAAAAAGATTTTATTTTTCAGTATCTCTATACCCAGTGTGGGGCTCAAACTTCTAACCCCCGAATCAAGAACTGCCTGCACTACCAACTGAGCCAGCCAGATTCATCTGCCCACTTCATTTTTTTTTCACTTCATATTTTAAAGAAGGAAATATATCCACAACATCAAGAATCAGGAGCTAAATTGTTTATCATTTGTTTTCTGAATCCTCCAATGCTACTGTCACCAGAAGATAAAAGTGACCAGCGAGGGGAGTGTGAGGGAAAGAACCTCATTTTTAAGTAGAAAAATTAATATTTGCTGGACTCATCTCAAAGAATATTCACATGCACTGGTCAAATGAGGCAAACAGTAGCCCAGGGCTCTTTGAGGGTTAAAAGAGTTTAAGACAATGCTGAGTTTCAAAAAATGGTAGCTACGTTGAGTTGTATGAATTTCCCATTACAGTTCTTTAATATATAGCTGTTTTTTAAAAAGCCAGGGAATGAACAGGTAAGTGGGAAGAAAGCAGAAAAAAAAGAGGTATTACCAAAGATACTTCTCCGGTTGTAAAATTGTAGCAAGTTTTAAGATTACAAATGTTTTTTTCATCTGCTGAGCATATTTTATTTATGAAACTGTTAGATCTGGGGTTTATAAATTACTTTGAGTTTCATGCCAAGAGAACTTCCCACCATAAACTGACATTCCCAGCTGTTGAAAGAAGGGCTCAGGCAAAATGAAGAAAAAGAAATGGAGCCAGGAAAAAGGAGACCAGGCTCTAACTATGGCAAAGGGAAGGGCCTGTCTACAGGGATCTGTGGTGACTGTCACCCTCACAGCATATGCCAAGTGCACTGTCACTCACAGCTCTACCTGGCTGCCAGGGAAGCAACTGGTGTGAAGCAACAGCACAGACTTGAGTCCAGCAGAGGGTCGTCTTTTCACATCTGCTCTTCCATTCACAAAAAACAGTCCCACAGGAAGGCCTTTTCTGCTGAGATGAGCTTCAATTTCCCCAAGTATCATGATCCTCCCTGCCTAGAACATGCTGAATATGTGAAGAAACCTTCTGCTATAGTTGCCATAAACTTGAGAGAAGCATGAAAACATAACAAGAGAAGAAACATTAAGAGCGTATAGTTAGCAATATATTCACTTTCCCTATTTCCAAAGAGGATAAGACTAGCAAAAGAGAATTCATTTAGGGGCACCTGGGTGGTTCAGTCAATTGAGTGGTCAACTCTTGATTTCCACTCAGGTCATGATCTAACAGATGGTGGGATCAAACCTCGTGCTGGGCTCCATGCTCAGCTTGAAGTCGGCCTGGCCCTTTCCCTCTCCCCTTTCCCCACTTTTTCTTCCTCTCAAATAAATAAATAAAAGAGAATTCATTTGTAATTTTTAAAATGTCATTAGGCAGCATATATATGTAAAGCTCAACACTAGTTTTTAGGGAAAATACATGAATATATCCAACAAAGTTTCTGCCTGGAGAATAAAATGTTAGAGTCAAAAGACCTAGATCCCAATCCCAAATTAACCTCTGACTCAAACTTTATGCCCTCATGATGTGTTTCCATTTCTCTACCTAAAAAAGTGCTTAGTTAGTGCTTAGGTAGTAGAATAAAAAATATAATGACTAGGGATCCCTGGGTGGCGCAGTGGTTTGGCGCCTGCCTTTGGCCCAGGGCGCGATCCTGGAGACCCGGGATCGAATCCCACATCAGGCTCCCGGTGCATGGAGCCTGCTTCTCCCTCCGCCTGTGTCTCTGCCTCTCTCTCTCTCTCTGTGACTATCATAAATAAATAAAAATTTAAAAAAAAAAAAAAAGAAAAGAAAAAACAAAAAACAAAAAAAACCCTGCAAGAAACCAAGACCTCACCTCTCCCTAGGATAACCGACACATTTAATGTGATTCAAAGAAAAAGGCTGACTGGATTTTTGTTTATTTTTTACAAAACTACATAATTCTCAATTTTATATGTAGTAATGAACAGGCAGGAAGAGTCAGGAAAACTCTACAAAACAGTAATAAGGTGACTAGTGGGACTATTAAATATGAAAATATATGATTATGCCACACTGTGCTACTGAAGCTTCAATGGAAAGACCAATGGATCCGGAAATAGACCAAACACACACAGGATTATACAGCATGACAACAGTGGCACTTCAGCAGGAGACAGATTAGACACCTGTTGATAGATGACCAAGTAATCCTACGTCATATCTCATAAACGACACAGACACACACACACACACACAGTCAATTCTACACTGATCAAAGATTCAAATGTGAAAAAATAAAAATAAAAATTATTTTTATAAACTCAGAGTAGGAATGGATGGATGCTTAACTGACTGAGCCACTCAGGCACCCCTAAATAAATTCTCTTTTGCTAGTCTTATCCTCTTTGGAAATAAGGGAAGTGAATATATTGCTAACCATATGGTCTTTTATAAACTTGATAATACACAAAGAAGTCACTTAATAAGTAAAACAATAAATCTATGCCAAGAAATAAATGTTCACCTATAAGATCAGCACACCTAAAAAAAGTACGCATCAGTGGAGAAAGTACAAAGAGGCTAATACGCATATTTGCAAGGGTGAGTACATCTCCATGGCCCTATGGGGGACACTGTGGCAACACCTGAAAAAATTACTAATACACAGTCTTCAAACCATAGAGTCTACTCCAGGGTCCCTTTTAATTACACGGATGTACTAGCATAAGTATGACATTCTATATATACAAGAACAGTCTATGTACTTTGTTTCTAATAAAGAAAAACTAACAAACACCTAAATGTCTACCAATAAAGAAGTGGTAAAGTCATTAGGTTATATCCACATGATTAAAATACTGTATACAGCTATTAAGTAAGAATGAGGGGCCCTTCTTTGTACTGATTTGTAAAGATCTGTAAAATAATTGTTAAATTTACAAAGCAAGGCACACCCCAATATGTATGGTGTCTCATCTGTATAAAATCCAGAAATATATATATCATTGCTACCTTATGCATAAATTCTCTGAAAGGATGTAAAAGACACGGTTATAATGGGGTGTCTCTGGAGAAAATTTGGATGGGGATTGATGGAGGGAGGCAGATTTACATTTAAGTGCATATCCCTTCATACCATGGGAATGAACTGATTCAAAATTACTTAAAAAAAATTATCTATGAAGAAAAGAATAGATTATCCTTAGGGGAGAGGTGTGATAGAATTATACAAGAAAAAACAAATTTTTTCCTGAAATCCACCATTCTCTCCTCAGCCACTCTGCAAGGCTGCCCCTAACATGTAGTCTCTCAGCTTGGCCCAACCAAGGAAGGGCCGTAAAAGTTCTGAAACTTCTGCTTTGCTCACTCAAGAATCAAAACAAATCCTCTTGCTACATTTCTTTGGAAATACTGAGCAAAAAGAAATGGCTAGCGTTCAGAAAATTTATTATGTTACCCTTGGTATCACTGTTGAAACTGAAGAACCAGTCTAAAAACTAAAACTAAAGAACTGGATAGAACACTGGAAATCCTAATGAAGGCTGGAAAGCCCTCTAACATATGACTTCATTTTCTGCCTTGGCAATAGGGTAGCTAATAGAAGATAAAAACAGAAAAGATGAGAATATCTTACACAGATAACAACCTTTAGTATTCTCTACTTACACAGCACGTATTCTTTACTGGGTACAAATTCATGCAAAGCACAAACTTTCCCCAAAACGACAAGTCTGTATCATGCAACACATCATCCCTTGACGAAGCCTGTCCAAAACCCTAAGGCCAACCAGTGTTTTTTTCTTTTCTTTTTTTTTTTTTTTAAATTCTGGAGTTAGTAGCTGCATCATGCAAGGTGAGAAACAGCATCATCTGAAGCTGAAAAACCTCAAAGGCTAGGAAACATTTTTTGAAGGTTAAGCTGAGGGAAGCCATGATTAGATGTATACTTTTTAGGAAAAAAAGAAAGAAAACATTTCTAAATCTCGAAGGAGTCATCTTTCTCAATCTCATTCCAATTATTTAAGGAGATGCAAAAGGGCAAAAATATGAGGATTCCCACACTGACAAGTTTTATAAACTTGTCCGACGATGCAGGCTGTCTCATGGCCAAAGACTATGCCCCAAACTCTGCCTGACATGCAACTGTGGCCAATGGCCGTGAAAAACAAACTGGTAGATGTGGCTGCATCACTGAGAGATCATTTCCCACTTTTAGAAATGCAAAGTCTGTGCCTAGCAATGTTGGTTGGAAGTTAGTTACCGTGTCCTCTTTGGGGAAGACCATTTTCACTGACTAAGGGCAATTTGGATATTCAGTACCACCAGCACAAGCTACAAATATATACAGACAAGAAAATAAATCCCACACATACAGCTGGACCTGAAATGTTTTCTTTCCTCCTGTGAACCCTAATACAAAATAATGATTAAATCTGGCTGTAAGCTTTACACACAGGAGCCACATATACGTATGGTGTTTTCTTTTTAAATTTAAGAATAGTGGATGGTTATAGGACTTCCGCTAAACAATTTATTGTTTGAAATTCAACTTCCCCTCAAACTCAAGGTTCAGTGCTAGGTAAAAAGGCATGCAACCAAGTCACCAGCCTCTCAAGCTGGACACAGGACATGCCTTGCCTGCCAAAAACACATAATTAGCAGTTACACATTTTCATGCCAACAAACCAAGGATTAACAAGGATGATTAGAGTCTGGATGGAACCAAAGCACAAGCTCTTTGCCTTTTGGATGCTGACTCAAAAGCCACAAGCACACACATTTCCCATGGCAGTGTCATACCGCTGGTCTTCAGTTGCTTGGATCTCTCTCGTTCCTGGACTGTAGACTTTGGCAGAAGTGGAGTAAGGCCTCGAGACTTGGTTGGTCTCATGTAGCCCTTCATGGGTTCTGCCATTCTGCTTTTATCTTCTTTCTTCCCTTCTGGTGCCTTTGGCTCAGACTTTTCAGTTACTTTGTCAGGTGCCTCCGAGATCTTATCTTTGGGTTTTGGGAGTTCAGGATGCTTGGAAGTAGTCACTACTAATAAGTTCTCTATCACCTGCAATGGAGTAGCTGCAGCTCTGCCATCTAAGAAATCTGACTGGAATTCTGGTGTTGCCATGGAAGTTTGTTCTGAATCAGTGATTTTAGAAGCCGGGCTAACTTCTTCCACTTTATTTTTTTCACTTTTTGGAGGCAACAGGGCCCTATCTACCTCCTTATTCAAACTGTCTGGGTCCTTGGATTCTCGACTGTCAGCATTTTGGTCCTCACAGAAATTGGGCTTTTGTGCTTTGTCTCCTAGTAAGTCAGGAATCTGAATGGGGGCAGAACCTTCCTCAGACTCTTTCTTTTTGTTAACTGGGTGTGTTGGAAAACTATTCCCATCTGCACATGTTTCCAAGACTCTGACCTCACCTGGTAGGCTTTGGTCTTCAACTGACACTCCAGAAAGAAGGTGTCCCTTTGCGAGCTCTGGGATTTTCTCTATCAAATGCTTCGATGCACCACTGGATACTGACTCAGATCCTCCTAGCACATGTCCTCCATCCATTCCTGCTTCATTTTTTATGGGATCAGCAAACTCACCTTTATTCTTAAAACAGTTCCCTCCCTGGCAGTTAACTGTTTCTATGGCTGCTGTAAAAGTGAGGGCAACTCCTCCTCCTGTGCTTGCAGAAAGTGCAACAGCAGAGGGGGACTTGGGTCTTTCTTGATCTGGGACTCCACCTTTGCTGCAATTATCTACTGCTAATAATTTGGGTATCTGGGCCAGAGTGGTCTCTTGCTCACTTTCTGCCAAGATATTTGGAAAAGAATCAGCCTCTTTTACTGTTTGAGAAGCAGGAGTGGGCAGTCCTTCACAGGCTGCTGACTCCAGAGCCTCTGGAGGGGCTGACTTATTCATCAACCCTGGGAGTGTTCTGGGGCAGGTAAATGTGATATTTCTATTTTCGTCCACATAGCCCATTCCTTCAGTTCTGTGGTCCCCTGTGGTTTCCATGGGAACATGTATTTTTGATGCATCTATCGTATTCTCCAGAAGATGCTTCTCGGGGAAACTATTTTTAACCTTTTTGCTTTTTCCATCATTGCTCCTTTTATTTGGTTTGTCACCCACTGCAGCATGTCCCTTGGCTGCATCTGTCTTGTTCTCTGCAGACAGAGCTGAAGGAACAAATCCTGCCCCCTGGGTTTGGCTTTGGCAGCTCACATCTGTCACCTTGGTATCGGGTTCAAAAACAGCAGAGTCCTTCACTATGTTTGTCTTGTTCCCACCAAGAGCCCCAAGCTCAAAAGAATTAACCTCATCATTCCTCCCCTTTTGGTCACCTACTTCCACTGTGGGAATAGCTGATGTATTTGAGGACAAAAGATCATGATTTAAGGAGAAAATGCAGCCTAAGTCCTTGTTTTGATGAGGAGTACTACCAGCATCTCTATCCTTCTCTACAAAAGGTGGGTTGGGGGTTTCCTCCTTGCACTCCATTCTAGCAGGCTGGGTGAAAGAATTGTTTTTGAACTTTTTGGTTTTGCCCTCATTACTCCTTTTTTTAGGCTTTTCAGAAATCCAGGGAGCTGCCTCACCACTCACCCAAGGACACTTTCCTTCCTTGTCCTGGTTACTGACACCCATATCTCTTTCTGTCCTAGTGCTGGAAGTCGTGCCTGACCCACTTCCCAAAGGAATCAACATGTGCGAGGTGCTGGCCCCCCACACGTCAGCTATCTCTGTAGGCTCCCCCATCACCATTGCCTCAGTGAGACTCACTATGGTCCCTGACTGCTTTGAAGAAACCAGTTCCTCACTCTTCTCCCCAGAAGTCACTCTTTCAGTTTTAGGGGCTGGCTCACTTGCTGCAAGAACAGCTGGGCCATCCTTCCAGCTGTCCAGAAGAAATGGTGGCTCAGATCTTGCTCTTCCCTTCCCAGAACTGGCTCTCACTTTCCCAGAACCTGCCCTTCCCTTCCTGCTTCTGCCATCCCCTGCCATTCTCTGAACAGGCTCTCTCTCTGGCCCAAGCATCTGAACTGCCACCTCATCCTGCAACTGCCTAGAAGCCAAGGTGCCCACCTCTTGGCTTAGCTTGGGAAAAGCTTCCTTTGTTAGTTCTTTAATCTCTTTAGCTCCTTCAGAAAACCCTGTCTGTCTGTCCTTTTGCAATGTAGTGACTTTACCTTCATCATCCCCTTCTTTTAGACTACTTCCTAATGAGGAAGTTGCTGGCCAAGTGGGTGCCAGGTGAGGCAGTTCTTCTGCCTCTGTGGGTTTTGAAGACCCCCTCACAGCTTCTTGGTCTGAGAGAGGAGAGCAACCCTCTTTGGGTGTGATCTCCAAAGGAATTTCTACTTTGTGTGCAGAAACTTGTTTTGGGGGTCCTTTCAGATCAGGTAAGCCTACTGTTTGGCTTTCATCCACGGGGGTTTTCAGGTGGGGTGCGGGCCCTGGTTGGCCTTCACCTGGCTGCAGCCATTTCTGGCCCCGGCCCAGGGGTACTGACTGGCTACCACTGACCTCTGCTTCTACTCCTGGCTCGGGCTGAGACCTTCCTGCAGTTTTCAGGGGTTCTTGCAAAGGACACGAAGGAATGCTGACACTTTCTGAGACAAAGTTCTCAGCTACCAGCTTCGTGGCTCTGGACTCCACTTCACATTCCTTTTTGAAGTTTCCTCTGGATGCCAGTCCATATTCCATGCCCATAGCAGTAGGCAGGCTGGGAGGAACACCTGACTTCTGTGGGTCTACTGCAAAGGGATGACCTTTACGGTCATCTGCACTGTCGTCATCCCAAGGTCCCCCAGCCCGGACTTGAGGATATCTCTTTTGCTTTGGTTTCTTCTTTTTTTTCTTCATCATCATTGGTGCACTATTTATATCCCAGGCCTCCCTGCCAAGATCTCGCTTGGGTTCAAAGAAGTCAACATGAACAGTTTTCCTTTGGCTCCCCAGCTCACCACAGGAAGACGAACCAGAGACCCAACCCAACTCAGACAAAGAGCAGGTGCCCAGCCCGGGATCAAGAGTCTTCCGTGGAGAAGAGACTCCCAGCAGCTCAGAAGGGACCCTGGCAGGCCTGGGCCGAGTGGACCTGCGGTCACTGGGTCTGCACACTTGTTTGTCTTGTGTGGGAGGGGTACCTGTAATACATGAAGTTGGCCAAAATTCCAAACAAAAAACTTCTTGTTATTGTTTAAAAAAAAAAAAAAAAAAAAGGTCCATTTAACTGACTTAACTGACTCAGTTAAGTCTATTTCACCAACCCACATACTAATTCATTTAGGAAAATAGTTTTTTCTAAAATATTTCTTACCCTTAACTGGGATTAGCAAATATTTAACAAAGATCATCATCTCAGGTAAAGAAAAAAAAATTCAAACCGAGATCTTCCAACCTTCTATAATAAGTAGTGCCTGTAAATCTCATCAGCTACTTACTTATATTTATCATTATTTTTAATTGGTACATAATCCTCAGTTCTGCAACAAGATGGTAAGCTCCTGCCTCTTTTTGCTGACATGTGTTAATCAACTGAATGAAATACATATGATTTTGTGCAGAATTTATAATTCTAAGAGTCTGTCACCAATATTATACTTGTCAAGCTAACCAGATCAACTCTGGGAAACAGACCAGGAGGCCAGACTTATGCTACTGGGGGGGAGAAGGAGGAAGAAGAAAAAAGAGACTGAATTAGTTATTTTGGCTAAAGAAAAATCTTCATCATTCCAGAACCAAAGCCTCCTACTTTGAAAGACAAATGTGTTAGATTTCAATGTTCTGTTCCTAAATGTACTTCCCGAAAGATAGAAAAATATACATAACGCCCAGAAGGGTAATGAATTAGAACAGTTAGGATAAGTATCCTTGGAAAAGTTTCAAGAAATCAAGTTGTCCAACCTCTTATCTCCAAGTCAATGCAGCATGGATTCAAGATTCTGGGAAGAGACTCACTAAGAGCAGGTGTAGGATAGCTCTTGTCAAGCCTGATCCAATGAAATGACTTCAGAGAACATTAAAACACTTCAATAGTATTTTCTGTTCTTGTTTTTACCCTCTAATGTCCTACAAATCCAATCCTTTATTTAACATCTCAGGTCAATTACTGCTTCTTTCAAGAAAGTGCTAGGTTTTAGTACCCCACAACACTTATAACATTTAATTTGGCAACCAACCAGCTATTTAAGGCTATCTCTTAATACTATTTTATTGAATTATTATATGAATCTTTGGCTACAAAGTTCATGCCTGGCAACTTTCCTCACCATCCAGGCTATGATGTAACAACACAAGGGCAAGGACCCAGAGTTAAATATCTATATCCCTTAGCATGGTATATTTTGTGTACAATAGGATTTGATAAATCTTTATTGATATGCTGAGTCACTAAGGCAACATTAAAAAAAATCACTTTATTTAGCTCCTACTTGGGGCTAGACAGTATGTAAGCACTTTAGCATCTCAGTGAAATAAGTCACGGTCCCTGCCCTCGAGTTTACATTCTAATCAGTCACAGAAAAGCAAGCAGAGAATCATTAAGTTGATAATCATACATACATGCTTTGACTTTTATCTAAGACATGCCATCTTAAAGTTCATTGAATGATGGAACTCCAAGTTAGAAAGTACCTTGGAGCAGTGCCTCTCAAAGTTTAGTGTGTATAAGAATTGTCTGGAGAACTTATTAAAATGCTTATGAAGGTCTGAGGTGGAATCGAGGACGATGCATTTGTAATAGGCTCCCTAGCAATGCAGATGCTGTTGGGTCATAAAACACACTGTTATCTAACACGGGCTTATTAGCAAAGGTTTACAGAACATTTGACCAACGTATTCCTCATATAGCTGAATAAATGGAGATACAGGGAAGTTAAATAACCTACTCAAGACCACACAGCATATAATATTGAACAGTTGAACTGGGCTAAAATTTAGATGTCTTGGGACACCTGGTGGGTCAGTGGTTGAGTGTCCTGGGATCGAGTCCCACATCAGGCTCCCTGCAGGGACCCTGCTTCTCCCTCTGCCTATGTCTCTGCCTCTCTCTCTGTCTCTCATGAATAAATAAATTAAAAATCTTAAAAAAAAATTTAGATGTCTTGAGTTGATGTAGTAATAATTTAAAAATATGTAAAAACAAAAACAAAAACAAAAAGCTATGTAACCAGCTGACCTTATGCCCAAACAAGACAAAAATCTATCTAAGAAAGAGAATGGACTTCATAAACAATACTGCTAATTACTATCACAAAAACTAAGAACAGCATCCATCACCACCAACCCATTGCTCCCAGTTGAAGCAGTTTCAAAGATTCCACTTGGTATCCCTAACTTACCTGAGATCTCTGAAGAAAGTTCAGGAGGTTGGCTACTGAATGGTTTCTTTTGCTTTTGTTTCTCTAACACAGAATCATCATCTGTTGGCAAGTTGTACTTCTGGCCCATGGCTGGGACTGGTTCTAAGCGTAACAGTAAATACCACAGATTTTAGAGCAGCACTACTTAAGCTCTTTCTCCACCTTTCAGAAACTGGAAGCAGGAATAGTTTTGGAGGGATTGAGGGAGGGATGCTCCTCTGAGGGCAGCAGAGAGATAGCTAGAGTGGTCGGTAGAAGGTGAAATTGGGAAACTTTTTGTCTTAAATAGAAAAAATATCAAATATTTGGATATTGGTGGGAATGATTCAATGGATGGGGGCAAAAACTGGTGAGAGGCAGGAAAGGAAGGAATGGCTAGGCTAGGGCATACTTAAGCAGGCAAGAGGATGTGGGATTAATGCAAAATAGAAAACAGCCTTATTAATGAGGCACAGAGATGGCTTCCTTCCAGTAACAGGAGTGAGGCAGAGACTTGGAATCCAGTATATAAGCAGGTAGGGAGAGGAGATAGCAAAAGTCTCTTTTACTGAACATTTTCTTTTGTTGCTTAAATTATCAACAAGGAAAACAAATTAGCAGAGAAAGGAGGAGGGTGCTGGGAATGGGAAGAGGATGAAGGTGAGAAAGACAGTCTAGGAGAGCAGGAATGTGTATAAACTCGCAAAATACAGTGTAACAGTCTTTATATTCTCTAGTACATTTGTCCCTTACCCTTCTGGAGACTACCCCATGGGAGACAGAAATACTGAGTAAACATAAACCCGTACCTGGAGAAATGATAAAAGTAGATGCAGCTGACTGCCCCTCATCCTTGGGAGATTTTAACTGGGACGCCTTGCTTATTTCTTCCTGTGTCCATGGAGTGTCCATGTCCTTAGCTGGAACTGGTGCCACCTCTGTTTCTGAGAGTGGTGCAACATCCTTGGCGGGATTCACATTGTTGTCCAGGATCACCTCTGTCCCAGGGGGCAGAGCCACATCCTTAGTCAGGGCTACCTCTGTTTCTGGAGGCTGAGGCACATCCTTGGTCAGGGTCACTTCCGTTTCTGGTGGCACAGCCACATTCTTATCCAGGGCTACCTCTGTTTCTGGAGGTGAAACCATGTCCTTGCCCAGGGCCAACTCTGTTTCTTGGGATGGAGCCACATCCTTGCCCAGGACCATCTCTGATTCTGGGGATGGAGCCACGTCCTTCACTGGGGTCTTTTCTATATCTGGATATAGAGCAATGTCCTTGACTGTGGCCACCTTTGTTTCTGGGGGCAGTGGCACAACCTCAGTCAAGATCACCTTGGTTTCGGGAGGCAGTGCCATGTCCCCAGTTGGGGCCACCTCTGTTTCTGGGGACAAAGCCACTTCCTTGGCTGAAGGTATTTCTGTGCATGATATAACATCTTTAGCCAATGCCACTTCTATTTCTGAGAGTGATACCACACCCTTGGCTGGGGCCATCTGTCTGTCTGTGCATGGTACCGTGCCCTCATCTGGGGACAAATCCATTTTTATAGGTGGTGCTCTCTCTGTTTCTTTGAATGATAATATATCCTTGGCTAGGGCCACCTCTGTTTCTGGGGGTAGTACCACATCCTTGGCTAATGATACATCTTCTTCTGTGGACAATACGACATCCTTAACTGGAGCTTCTTCTGTTTCTCTGAGCAGTACCATGTCCTTGACTAAGGCCATATCTGACTCCATAGATGATTCTATGTCCTTAGCCTGTGTCACATCTGATTTGGGAGATACTTCCATGTCTTTAGCCAATGCCACCTCTATTTCTGTGGCTGGTGCCAGGTCCTCAGTTAGAGCCATGTCTGTTTCTCTAGATGGTGACATGTCAGCAGCTTCCAGGCCCCTCATGGTTTCCAATGCTTCTGCTGGTGCCCTCTCTTCTGCTGATGTCATTTCTACCTCTTCAGCTGGCTCTATGGGAAGTAAGTTGGAAATTTAGGACTCACCACTGTGTGCTCATAGCTCTGCATTCAAAACTTACTTTCTGAGAACACAGGAGTATCTAGATTTTGTGACCATAACACCCCAAACATAATACCCTACTCTTTCATAGTCCCGGTACTGAGAAGAACAGGATACCGAGAGAGTACATAGTAGAGAAGGAAAAGAAAAAACACAGGTTTAAAAACAGCAGCGGCCCAGGCACACAGCTATTTTAAGAATGGGAACCTGTGGCACATCTAGAAAAAAACCTCTAAGGCATAAGTCTGCACTGAATTAAAAAAAGATTTTCTGTGCCCACGAACTCCAAGTGTTGTATTTCACCCACACCTTCATTCCTTCAGCTGTGAAATCAGTAATTAAAGGAATAAAAGCATTTGTGATAGTTCTAAAATGTTTATCTATACTGCTATACACTGCTAAAAATGAAGTCTGGTGATTTAAATTATGATACTGTAACCATTAAGTGATAAAGAGGGGTTCTACCTGTGGGCTGCAGAGGCTGTGGCGTGGCCACTGGGGAAATGAAGGATTCTGAATGTGGAGAGTTTGGGGCTTCCATGGGCCACCCCTGAGGAACAACAGCTGCAGGAGAAAATGTGCCACAGGGAAACAGACCTAATATTGAAACACAAACAGATTTTTGAAACTGGGTCAGTAATGAGGGAAAAAAGGCATTTGATATTGAAAATCAGCTTTGTATACTGCCATAATGACAAAGACCTAAGGACTAATGAAAAACAAAGCAAGAGAGTTTTAAAGTAAAAATTGTTGACGTTTTTCAGGTTTTGGTAAATTGTAACCTGGCTGTCATGCCATTGGTCAGCATTAACTAGGAACCTTCTACAGCATATTGCAAGGAGTCAAAGTACCAAAGATGAAGCTCTAGCACCAAAAATATCATAACTGGCACAACACAATGTACAGTAAGGAATTGTGACTCTTGACTTCCTCATCTGTAAAATGAGATGAATGCCTTCCTCTGCAACATTACACAACAGTTTTGTGAAAATGTAAATTATTTAGAAAGAGACAAATGTAGAAGGATTATTATCATGCTAGCCTCTGTCAGACATAATAGGGGATTTAATATCACATGGTCCTTGCCATCAAGAGTATTACAATTTAGCTAGAGGGGCAAGACAAACATATATTAAATACTGTATAGGGGGCACTTGGGTGGCTTAGTTAGTTTGAGTGTCTGCCTTTGGCTTGGGTCATGATCCCGGGGTCCTGAAATCGAGCCCCGCACCAGACTCTGCTTGATGGGGAGCCTGCTTCTCCCTTCTTGCACTCCTCCTGACTTGTGCTCATTCTCTCTTGCTCATTCTCTCTCAAATAAATAAATAATCTTGAAATGTCATTTTAAAAAAAGTTTAAAAAAATACTGTATAGTATGGACTAAGTGCTCCAAGAGTTTAAGAACAACTGTGAGGATCAGAACAGCCACAGAGGCTTCAGAGGAGAAGCAAGAGCAGGAAGAGAGGAGAGAGTAGTCCATTTCAAGGACGGAGGACACTGAGCAAAGAAAAGTATGAAAATGCCAGTAGGACAAGAATGTTTCTGCAACTATCAAATCAGCCGGATTCAAATAGATCTTGCATACCAGAGAGGGAAAACAGGATTAGAGCGAACAATGGAAGAAGGATCTGGAAAGCCAGAGAAATTTAGACTTGAAGGGCAAAAAAATAGTCTTTTAAGGTCTTAATGAAAAATGAGATGATAAATATAGAACAGGGACCCAGTGACCAACGCAACAGGTATGTCTGGAATGAATTTAAAAGGGAGCAGGAAGTCTGTTAGGAGACTCCTGAGGTGGCGTAGGTATGAAGTGACAGGGGCTTCTACAGAGGAAGGCAGAGGGAGCATAAAGTAAGAGAACAAGATGCTGTAAAGAAGTCAATGGGACTAAATGACTTGCTAGCTGGCAAGCTGAAAAAAACAGGACTCAAAGCCACAATCAAAACGTCAGGTGACTACATGGATAGCATCAACATTAACTTATATGACATCTTTTCCCCTAGAGATCCTCAGTTCAAAGAGAAGTATAATTACAACATATTATTAGGCATGAGCTTTACAAATACAAAATTATAAGCATTATTGGAAGTGGGATTTATTGGCAATAGGTACTGAAGGAAACCAGAATGTCACTACAAAATATGCCTCTTTGACATAAAAATTATTTTGAACTGAAAGAAATTAGGGAGCAATAAACCTAGAAAAAGCTCCCCACTTTCTACGTAAGGGCAGGATATAAATTCTCTTTATCTGGGAGACAGACTGTCAGCCCAGAGAGAGCACCAGAGGAACCTGCAAACAAACTTTACTCCACTGGTTCCCTCTCACGCATTTTTTACCCATAGTTTGCCACTCATGGAAGCCTAAAAACTGCATTCCTTTGTCTTGTCATTTCTTTTCTTTTCTTTTTTTTTTTTATTTATGATAGTCACACAGAGAGAGAGAGAGAGAGGCAGAGACATAGGCAGAGGGAGAAGCAGGCTCCATGCACCGGGAGCCCGACGTGGGATTCGATCCCGGGTCTCCAGGATTGCGCCCTGGGCCAAACAAAGGCAGGCACTAAACCGCTGCGCCACCCAGGGATCCCTCATTTCTTTTCTTTTTTAAAAGATTTTATTTGGGATCCCTGGGTGGCGCAGTGGTTTGGCGCCTGCCTTTGGCCCAGGGCGCGATCCTGGAGACCCGGGATCGAATCCCACGTCGGGCTCCCGGTGCATGGAGCCTGCTTCTCCCTCCGCCTGTGTCTCTGCCTCTCTCTCTCTCTCTCTGTGACTATCATAAATAAATAAAAATTAAAAAAAAAAAAAAAGATTTTATTTATCTATTCATGAGAGACACACACACACACAGAGAGAGAGAGAGAGGCAGAGACACAGCCAGAGGGAGAAGCAGGCTCCATGCAGGGAGCCTGACATGGGACTTGATCCCGGGTCTCCAGGATCATGCCCAGGGCTGAAGGTGGGGCTAAACAGCTGAGCCACTGGGGCTGCCCTTCTTTTTTTTTTTTTTTTTTTAAGATTTTATTTATTCATTTGATAGCAAGAGAACACAAGTAGGAGGAGAAGAGGGAGAAGTAAGCTCCCTACTGAGCAAGAAGCCCAAAGGACCCCAGGACCCCAGGATCATGACCTGAGCTGAAGGCAGATGTCTAACCAGCTGAGCCACCCAAGCACCCCTTTCCTTTCACTTCTTTACACATTTACTGTTCTTTGTTGAAGATGCTATATAAATTTAAATTCTAAGCTACCACTTTGAGTTACTTTTTTCCCGTATGCTGGATTCTGCATGTGTTAACAAACTGTCTCCTGCTAATCTGTCTTTTTGTTAGAGTCCCAGCTAAAAACCTAAGATGGTAAGAAGTAAAGTTTCACTTCCCTCATGGTATCCTAGCCACATTCACGTTAAAAGTTATACAAAACCAGGAATAAGGATACTACTAATTGAGAAATAAGACATGTTTAATGTTTACTAAGTACCAGATGTTCTGAGAAGTGCTCTTATAAAATTCTATTTAATTGTCACCACATCTTTAAGGTAGGAACAAGCGCTGGCCCCATAGATAAAGAAATCACAGTTTAGAGAGGACATAACTTGCCTGAGGTAATGAGCTGGTATAATGTGGAGATAGAATCTGGCCCTATCCAGCCCCAGTGGCGCAGCGGTTTAGCGCCGCTTGCAGCCCAGGGTGTGATCCTGGAGACCAAGGATCGAGTTCCACGTCAGGCTTCCTGCATGGAGCCTGCTTCTCCCTCTGCCTGTGTCTCTGCCTCTCTCTCTCTCTCTCTCTCTCTGTCTGTATTAAAAAAAAAAAAAAAAAGAATCTGGCCCTATCGTATAGTATTCAAGATCCAATGAGAGGAGGTGAGCAGACCCTGAGCATCTCAACTGAATTCTCTCCTGAGACCAATCTAGAAAGAGCCTTGTTACAGCTAGAGCCAAAAAATATGAGTGGTTAAATTCAAAGGTGATGGGTAAAAGTCCACATTAATTGTTTGGAGTTAACCAATCAATCTAGTTGAAGAAATCATACCATAACTGTCTTGCAGGGGATCATTTCGTTCTGTAAATGCGGCAGCACTGGTTGTTCCACTGGGGAGAAAGAGAAAATCCTCCAGGCCATCATCATGGTGCATCTTAAAAGGATCTGGAATAAAGAAGGAATTTAAAACTCATTCAGTGAATATAGCTAAAAAGATTAGCATTCCTTACATTATGATGAATACTGATTGGCTACATTTGTGTCATCAACAGAAGTTAAATAAATTGAGATAATATGTGACTGAACATGGTAAAGAATATGTAATCTCATATTCTCTAAGATTTGATTATCTGAATCAGCCAACAAATAAAAAACCAAAAGCACAACTAATACTCAATTCTCTAATATGTTAAGAGTTGAAAGTACAGATATAATTAAACTTCCAATATATATTTAGACATTCATTTTAGGTTATATGGGGGGAGGGGAAGACAGCCAGACAAGTAAAGACAATACCTCATGTGGACTTTATGAAGAAAACTACTTTTAAAGAACTGTCTGAATTAAACAAGGTGAACAGCTGGCATCTTAAGAAGAGAAATAAACTCTAGAATCAGAAGTTGCCGTAAGCAAAGACACTCAAAACATCAGGGAAACTGCCTTCTTATACGAGAAAAGAGCAAAGCCAGTCACAAAGCCAGTCAGGCCAAGCAAAAATTTTGCTACTAAGGGACGCTTGCTATGATGAGCTCTGAGTGTTATATGTAAGTGATGATTCACTGAATTCTATCCCTGAAACCAGTATTACACTATATGTTAACCAACTAGAATTTAAATAAAAATTGTCCTGTGTGTTCACTGCTACTAGCACATCTACTTCCTTGAGCAGATAGATCAGCATGTATTCCAATGCAAGCAAAGGATAATCAGCCTTTAAACTGTGGATACTGTTTCCAAATTACTTTAAAGTGGCTTCCTTTCTTTTTGATCTTTAGTCATGAAATGTTCATAAGACATTTCTGCCCTGATGCAGAAATGAAATATTAAGAATGCGATGGTCAAGAGAACTTTAAGAAATGTACTAAAAGATTTGTGATTTAATCTTTCTGATACTCTACACTGGAAAGGTTTGTGATCAGCATGGTTTTATTCTAGGTACCAGAAAGGGGGATAACAGCATGCTTTTTCTCATTGCCCTTAGTATAAAATATACCCTTAATATAAAATATGCCATTCCTACAATAAATTCTTTATCAGAGAAAAAAAAAAAGAATTCAGCTTCTGAGGCAGGTGGCTTAGTCAGTTAAGGATCTGCCTTCAGTTCAGGCCAAGATCCCAGGGCCCTAGGATGGAGCCCTGCATTGAAGTGCTCTGCTCAGTGAGGTGTCTGCTTCTTCCTCTGCCCTTCTCCCTGCTTGTGCTCACTCTTTCTAATAAATAAGTAATATCTTTAAAAAAAAAAATCTGCTTCTAAGGAGGCCTTCTCAAAATTTGCACACATCTGAATTACCCTGCAGCCTTAAAGAAACACTGATTGCTAGGCCCTAAGAATCTGATTTCTAACTAGTTCCTTGGTAGATCCTAGTGACTCATTCCCTTCAGGGGCTTCATTTGTCAGAGGCAAGCTGTACCACCCTCTTCTAGTTAGGGTTGTCAAGATCAGGGGAGACCATGGCACTGATAAGTATAAACAAGCAGAAGGCAAACTAAGAACTGTTGGGGATGGAGGAGACCCCAATGTTGCTTCTCCAGAACAGCAGGGGAGCTGGGAAGAGAGATTATAACCATTCATTCTCTCCAGTATCACTTGGTTTGGGGTGGTTGCTTGCTTGTTCTGCTTCTCACACTTCCACTGAAGGAAAACAGGAAGCCTAAACCATCAAGGAGAGTAATTGTATGGTGTGCATATTAGGATGGAAGATTTGCTAACTTGCATGTAAAAATGAATGGTTTCTAACCAAGTTCCATCATTTACTTATTTTTTACGGAGTGCCTCTAATATGGCAGAGCCTGTGTGCTCTAAAAACCCAGAGGAGGGACGCTTGGGTGGCTCAGCAATTAAACATCTGCCTTTGGCCTAAGGCATGATTCTGGAGCCCCAGGATCGAGTCCCACATCGGGCTCCCTGCAAAGAGCCTGCTTCTCCCTCTGCCTATGTCTCTGCCTCTCTCTCTGTGTCTTTCATGAATAAATAAATACAATCTTTTTTTTTTTTTTAAAAAGGGAAGGGATCCCTGGGTGGCTCAGCGGTTTAGCACCTGCCTTTTGCCCAGGGCAGGATCCTGGAGTCCTGGGATTGAGTTCCACACCGGGCTCCTTGCATGGAGCCTGCTTCTCCCTCTGCCTGTGTCTCTGCCTCTCTATCTGCGTCTATCATGAATAAATAAGTAAAATCTTAAAAAAAAAAAAAAAAAAAAAACAGAGGAGATGCAGAAGGTCAGGGCTGAGAACATTTAGCAGAGCGATATTTTCGTTCAAGAAGATCTTCACCTGATAAATACTTAAGCTGAAAACTAAAGAAATGAGTGGTT
This sequence comes from Vulpes vulpes, assembly GCF_048418805.1. Taxonomy (NCBI): domain Eukaryota; kingdom Metazoa; phylum Chordata; class Mammalia; order Carnivora; family Canidae; genus Vulpes; species Vulpes vulpes. The sequence goes on along the minus strand of NC_132788.1, from coordinate 94,206,702 downwards.
ACAGGGAGAAGACCTTTTCTCCATCTATATTCACTCCCTCATAGTGATCTCATTTAATCCTACAGTTTAAAATCCTGTAACTTAGTAACACTCAAATTTGTACCTCCAGACATCTAGAACTCACCCCTTATATCTTGACTTTCTTTTTTAAAATATTTTATTTATGTATTCATGAGAGAGGCAGAGACATATGCAGAGTGAAAAGCAGACTCCCTGAGGGGAGCCCAATGCGGGGACTTGATCCCAGAACCTGGGACCATGACCTGAGAGCCAAAGGCAGATGCTCAACCACTGAGCCACCCCAGTGCCCCTCTTGGCTTTCCTAATAAATTGTCAATCCTTTTTTTTTTAAAGATTTTATTAACTTATTTTATTTGACAGAGAGAGAGTGAGTGAGAGAGCACAAGCAGAGGGGAGCAGCAGAGGGATAACTAGGCTCCCTGCTGAGCAGGAAGCCTGACGTGGGGCTCAATCCCAGGACCCCAAGAACATGAACTGAGCTGAAGGTATACGCTTAACCAACTGAGCCACCCAGGCACCCCTAAATTACCAATTCTTAATATATAAAATAAAGTCAAAATGTAACATGCTTCCCAAATGACCATTCATACAATCTTACCATCTCTAATGGCATTCTATCTTTTTGCTCAAATCATGAGGAATCCACTAAAAAACTACTAAAACTAATGAGTTCAGCAAGGTTGGAAGATACAAGATCAATATACAAAAGTCAATTGTATAGCTATTACCTTCCAATGAACAATCTAAAAATGAAATTAAGAAAACCATTCCAAAAAAAAAAAAAAAAAAAGAAAACCATTCCAAAAAAAAGAAAACCATTCCATTCATAGCATCAAAAAAACAAAATATTAGGAATAAGTTTTACAAAACAGAGTATAAAATTTATACTCTGAAAACTTCAAAAATATTGTTGAAAGGTATACATAAATGTAAAACATTCTATGTTTATGAACTGAAAGACTTAATATTGTTAAGATGGCAAAACTCCTCAATTTGATCTATAGATTCAATGCAATTCCAAGCAGAATCCCAGCTGATTTCTTTACAGACTGATAACCTAGGCACCTGGGTGACTCAGTTAGTTAAGCATCTGCCTTTACTCAGGTCATGATCCCGGGATCTTGGGATGGAGACCCACATTGGGCTCCCTGCTCAGTGAGAAGTCTGCTTCTCTCTCTCTCCTCTGCACCCCTCCCCGCTATGTGCTCTCTCACACATTCTCTCTCTCTCAAATAAAATAAATAAAATCTTTAAAAAAATTTGACAAGCTGATTATAAAATTCATGTGGAACTGCAAAGGACCCAGAATAGCCAAAACAATCATTAAAAAAAAAAATCCCTGGATTGCTCAATGGTTTGGCTCCTGCCTTCGGCTCAGGGGTGTGATCCTGGAGTCCCGGGATCAAGTCCCATAACAGGCTCCCTGCATGGAGCCTGCTTCTCCCTCTGCCTGTGTCTCTACCTCTCTCTCTCTGTGTCTCTCATGAATAAATTAATAAAATATTTTTTTAAAAAAGTAGGAAGATTCACACTTCTCCACTGCAACACTTACACAAAGCTACAGTAATCATGATAGAATAGTACTGGTATAAGGACAGACATACACATCAGTGCAATAGAACTAAGAGTTGATAAAGCTATAGATCTATGGTGAACAGATTTCAGCAAGGATGCCAAGACTAGGAAATGGGGAAAGAATGATCTTTTCAAAAAAATGGAACTGGGATAACTGGATATCCACATGCAAAAGAATGAATCTAGACTTCTCTACCTCTCACCATATACAAAAATCAACTTAAAATGGATCAAAGACCTTAATACAAGAGCTAAAATTATAAAATTTTTAGAACAAAACATAAGGATAGATGTTCATGACCTCAGATTTGGCAGTGAATTCTTAGCTATGACACAAAAGCATGAATGACAAAATAAAAACTAGATAATTGGGCCCCATCAAAATAAAACACTTTTATGCATCAAAGGGCACTATCAAGAAAATTAAGAAAATTAGAAGACAACCTCCATAACATGGGAAAAAATATTTGCAAATCATAAATCTAATAAGGGTCTAGTATATAAAGAACTCTTATAGGACAACAACAACAACAAAGACACACCAATTAAAAATGGTAAAAAGGGGGGCAGCCCCAGTGGCCCAGCGGTTTAGCGCCACCTTCGGCCCAGGGTGTGATTCTGGAGACTGGGGATTGAGTCCTACATCAGGCACCCTGCATGGAACCTGCTTCTCCCTCTGCCAGTGTTTCTGCCTCTCTCTCTGTGTCTGTCATGAATAAATAAATAAAATCTTAAAAAAAGAAAATGGGACAAAGGGAACATCTGGGTGGCTCAGTGGTTGAGTGTCTGCCTTTGGCTCAGGTCATGATCCCGGGGTCCTGGGTTCAAGTCCTGATTGGGTTCCCTCAGTGAGCCTGTTTCTCTCCCTCTGCCTGTTTCTCTGCATCTCTCATGAATAAATAAAATCTTTAAAAAAAAATAGGACATGGTATCTGAATTCACATTTCTCTAATGAAGATACACAAATAGCCAGTAAACATATGAAAAGATAAAAAGATGATCATCATTAGCTAAGAGGAAAATGCAAATAAAAATCACAACAGGATACCATTTCAATAGCAACTAGGCTAGATATAATTTTTCAAAAGGTAAAACAAGCATTTTTAAAGATGTGGAGGAATTACAAACCTAACCCACTATTGGTAAGAATATAAAATGGATGCTTTGGAAAATAGTTGGGCAATTCCTCAAATGATTAAATAGTTACCAAATAATCAGCAATACCAACCCAGGTATAAACAAACCCAAGGTAAATGAAAATGTATGTTTGCACAAAAACCTGTACATGAATGATTAAAACAGCAGTACTAACAACAGTAAAACAAAACAAAAACAAAAAAAACCCCGCAAACAACCTATACATTTATCAACTGATGAAAAGATAAACAAAATGTGGTATATCTATGCAATAGGACCCTCTGAAAGAATGAAGTACTGACCCATGACACAAAATGCACAATTCTTGAAAGCTTGCTAAGTGAAAAAGCCAGTCACAAAAGAGCACATACGATTCCATCTTATAAAATGTGCAGAACAGATAAATTTAGAGAGAGAGTCGATTAGTGGTTGCTTAGTGCTGGGTTGGATAAAGAGACAGGGAGTGATATCTAAAGAATACAGAGTTTGTTTTTGAGGTAATAAAAATATTGTAAAGTTGATTCTGGTGATAGCTTTATATATATGTGAATACACTAAAAATCCACTGAATTGTACACTTTGAATAGGTGAATTGTATGTTATACGAATTATGTCTCAATAAAGCTGTTTTTAAAAATTATCATATATCTAAGACAGTCAATAATGAGAAAATGGTATAGAACATCAAGTACTAGTTCATTTGGAATCAGCTATAAGCACCTTATAAGTTAGATGGCAGAAAGGAAACCATATATAAATACAAAATACAAACAAAAAAAACTGAGCTCTCAACCTGGCATGGGGCCATTGATGGTCCACTTTGAGGTCCTTCTACAATCCATTCCTGCCACCATTTCTAGCTCTAGGCAACTACAAATATGCTTTTGGTCTCTATAGATTAGTTTGATTTTATAGAAATTGGGTATGAGTCTTAGTTCCTTCTGTCAAATGAGGATGATAAATACTTGCAGACTTAGGTTAGAAACACAGAAAATATGTATAGGAAGGTGCTAGCACTGTGCCTGGCACACAAAACAGACATTCAACAAATGGTGCTATAATTACTGTAAAAATTCCTTTTGGAAGAATTAAGATTCTAAGGTACTACTGACAATTTAGTCTTCAATGAATATCAGTTTCAGTTAAATTACTAAAACAGTCCTTGAAAGGGAGAGATTTAGAGGGGCATGGGCCTCAGAAGAAGGGATTGAGAAGAGAAAGGGTCAACTAAATGTTCAGGGTAAATGATTACACCTTGGTTGTGCTTTATAAGCTATATTTAAGCTAAAAAGTTTTATCTACATGGTGGCTGCAAATTTTTCATGTTTATGTCATTGCTTACACGGAGCAGTCACAGGCAAGTCTGCACTTACCAGTCTGGGTAGGATTCACCAACTGTTCTGGCTCAAAGCAAAAGTTTGTATTTTCTGGCCAGCTCTGGATGTTCTGATATCCCTCGTAGGGCATTTTCTCTTCAAGGAATTGAGTTGGCGAGCCTTTAAATACAAAACACGGGAAAAAAAGTTAAAAGGTACTTTTGTCTTCTTCTCCATTAGAGTTGAGTTTCTACAAGTATCACAATTAGTATAATTATGACAAAATCATACCTACCTAGCGCCTTTCAAGAAATTTTTTTTTTAATTTTACGACAGAAAAACATAATCAAAATACTGGAAGTAAAAAAAAATACTGGAAGTATAGGTTGTTATTAGGTTAAAAATACTGCAAAATATCTTCTGGTTATGATATGTGAAAAGGTTAGTGATTTTTATCTACAAAAGAACAAGTATAAAATTTGACAACTGTCAGCAACAATCATTTCAAGTCACCAAAACTCAAAAAAATGTCAGATCTAAATAAATGGAGAGAAATACTATGCTATGTTCATTAATAGAAGACTCGGTATTGTTAAGATGGCGATTCTCAAACTGACCAATAGATTCAAGGCAATTACAATTAAAAATTCCAGTAGAATTTTTTGAAGGTGTCAACAAACTCATTCCATAATTTATAAGGAAATGCAAAAAAAAAAACACAGAATAGCCAAAACAATTTTGAAGAACAGCACACTGGAGGACATTCTGATTTTAAAAGTTATTACAAATGTAAAATAACCAAGTGAGTGTGGTATGGCCCACACATTAGATAAATGGAGCAGAATAGAGTTCAGAAAGAAAACTATATAAGTTTGTGGACAACTGGTTTTTAACAGAAGTCCCAAGGGGAAAGGATCATTTTTTTCTAACCAATGACACAGAAACAACTGGTCACTTACCTTAGACCATACACAAAATCTAACTCCAGATAGATTCAAAACCTAAATGTAAACAGGTGAAACTAAAGGAATTTGTAGAAGAAAACAGAGGAGAAAACTATCTCTGTGACCCTGAATTAGGCAGAGATTTCTTAGACAAGTCATCAAAAGCAAGATCCATAAAGGAAAAATACTGATGAACTGGACACCACTGAAATGTAAAACTTTTTCTTTTTCTTTTTAAAAAGATTTTTTTAAAAATATTTATTTATTTATTTATTTTTATTTGTGATAGACAGAGAGAGAAAGAGGCAGAGACACAGGAGGAGGGAGAAGCAGGCTCCATGCCGGGAGCCTGACGTGGGACTCGATCCCGGGACTCCAGGATCCCACCCTGGGCCAAAGGAAGGCGCCAAACCACTGAGCCACCCAGGGATCCCTAAAAAGATTTTATTTATTTATTCATGAGAGACACAAAGAGAGAGGCAGAGACACAGGCAGAGGGAAAAGCAGGCTCCATTGCAGGGAGCCCCATGTGGGACTTGATCCCAGGACTCCAGGATCATGCCCTGGGCTGAAGGCAGGTGCTCAACCGCTGAGCCACTGGGGGATCCAAAGCTTTTGCTTTTCAAAAATACTATTAAGAGAATGAAAAGAGAAGCCAGAGACTGTGAAAATATTTGCAAATGATAAATCTAATAAAGGACTTTTATAGAGAAGAGATCAAAATCTCTTAGAGCATAATTATAATCTACCTTAGATCAATTTTATAGGAAACAAATTCATTAATCACATTAAAAACAATATTTATAAGCAACTAGATAGATACTGGCAAATACTGTGTATTCAAAACTGTGTTTAAGCATTTAATATGGGGAAAATAGCCACTTCAGTCTTTTTATGCAGTCTTGTTTATACTTGCAAAGAACAATATGTAAAGTTCTTATTTTATTTCCCTCACATTTTGTTTGTTCTGATCATATTTATTAAAATGTTATCGTTGGGCAGCCCTGATGGCCCAGCGGTTTGGCGCCATCTTTGGCCTGGGGTGTGATCTTGGAGACCCGGGATCGGGATCGAGTCCCACATCAGGCTCCCTGCATGGAGCATGCTTCTCCCTCTGCCTGTGTCTCTGCCTCTCTCTCTTTCTCTGTGTCTGTCATGAATAAATAAATAAAATCTTTAAACAAACAAATAAATAAAATGTTATTGTCTGTTCAGTCTAATAATAAAAAATTAAGACTTGGAAAAAATCTCTTACAACACAACTGTAAGACAAGCAACTCAATTTTAAACAAACAAAAATGTTCAATAGCCATTGTCATCAAAGAAAATACACAAGTGGGTAATATGCACATGAAAAGCAGCTCATCATCATTAGTCCTTAAGGAAATGCAAACTGAAATCACTATCAGATGCTATTACACTACTGAACCACTAAATCAAAAAGACTGACCATACCAGGAGTTAGTGAGGACAAAGAGAAAAAGGAAACTTCTTTCATTCCTGGAGGGAAAGTTAAATGGCACTACTTTAGAAATTAGTTTGATGGCTTTCTTTTCTTTTTTTATGAACAGCTTGAGATATAAATTATCCTTTTAAAGTGTAGAATCCTGTGGGTTTCAGTATGTTCACGGAGATATACAACTACCACCACTAACTTCAGAATATTTTTATTACTCCAAAATCCTCTATATATAAGTTTCTGTGTGGTCATATGTTTCTAATTCTACTGAGTATATGCCTAGCAGAATTTCTAGGTCATATACATCAACTCTTATGTTTAACATTTTGAGAAACTGCCAGACTGTTTTTGCAAAGCGGTTGCAACATTTTACAATCTCAACCAACAATGTATGAGAGTTTCAACTTCTCCACATCTTCGCCAACACTGTTGATCTTTTTTATTTTAGCTATACCAGATGTGGGTGTGAAGTGTATCCCACTGTGGTTCTGATTTGCATTTCCCTAATGACTAGTGATGTTATGCATATTTTCAATGCTTATCAGTCATTTGCATTTTTAAAAAAGGAAATGTCTATTTAAGGGGCACGCGGGTAGTACAGTTTAGTTAAGCATCCAACTTTTGGTATGGCTTAGGTTGTGATCTCAGGGTCATAAGATCCAACACTGTGGTAGGCTCCTCATTAGCATGGAGTCCGCTTGGGATCCTCTCCCTCTACCTATGCTCTCTCTCTCTCTAAAATAAACAAACAGCGACACCTGGGTGGCTCAGCGGTTGAGCGCCTGCTTTTGGCTCAGGGCATGATCCTGTGATTCCAGGATTGAGTCCCACACATCAGGCTCCCTGCATGGAACCTGCTTCTTCCTCTGCCTACATCTCTGCCTCTCTCTCTGTGTCTCTCATGAATAAATAAATAAAATCTTTAAAATAAATAATAAATCTAAAAAATATATATCTATTGAAATCATTCAACTATTTTTTAATTGAGCTAATTTCTGTTATTATTGAGATATAAGATTCATTCTTTTAGTAATATTTTAGTTTTTTATTTGAGAGAGAGATTGAGCATGAACCAAGGATAGAGGCAGAGAGAGAAGCAGGCTCCCTGCTGAGCAGGGAGCTCGATGTGGGACTCGATCCCAGAACCACGAGATCATGACCTGAGCCAAAGGCAGATGCTCAACCAACTGAGCCACCTAGGCGCACCTCACTTTCTTTTTTTATTTCAAGCATAGTTAACATACAGTTATTAGTTTCAGGGGTATAAGGATTCAACAGTTCCATACATTACTCAGTGCTCATCATAGTAAGTGTACTCTTAATTGCCTTCACCTATTTCACCCCTTCCCTCAACCCACCTTTCCTCTAGCAAACATCAGTCTGTTCTCTTATTTAAGGATGTATTTTTTTAAATTTATTTATTTATTCATTCAGAGAGAGAGAGAGACAGGTAGAGACACAGGCAGAGGGAGAAGCGGGCTCCATGCAGGGAGCCCAACGTAGGACTCGATCCTGGGTCTCCAGGATCAGGCCCTGGGCCGAAGGCGGCGCTAAACTGCTGTGCCACCGGGGCTGCCCAAGGATGTATTTCTTTTTATCTTTGTTCATTTGTTTTGTTTCCTAAATTCCACATGTAAGTGAAATCATATCATAGTTGTCTTTCTCTGACTGATTTATTGGATTTAGCATTATACCCTCTAGATTCATCCAAGATTCATTTTCTTGATGTCCTTGGGGCACAAATAATTTTTAATTTTGATAAAGTCCAATTTTTTTAAAAGTCATCTCTGCAAAAAAAAACAAAAACAAAAAACAAAACAAAAAAATAAAATAAAGTCATCTCTGCACACAACATGGGGCTCAAACTTACAACTCTAAGATCAAAAGTCAAATGTACCTCTAAGTGAGCCAGCCAGGCACTCCAATAAAGTCCAATTTATCTGATTTTCTTTTGCCACTATGTCTGGAGTTCTAAGAAACCACTGGCTAATCCAAGGTCATAACTGATCTATGCCTATGTTTTCTTCTAGGAGGTCTGCTTTACCCCTTATATTTAGGTCTATGATCCATATTATTTTTTTATGCGGTATTAGGTAGGGGTCCCAATTTCATGCTTTTGCATAGAGATATCCAGTTTTCCCAGCCCCATTTGTTGAAAAGACTATTGTAGTCCTCCTATTGGTAGGAAATACCCTGCAAGATTACTCCCCATCCCTGCCGCTGGACACATGAAACTACAAATAGTACTGAACCCTATATATGCTGTTTTTTCCCCTATTCATATGTAGCTATAATAAAGTTTAATTTATAAATTAGGCACAGCAAGAGATTAACAACAATAACTAGTAATAGAACAATTATAACGGTATACTGTAAGTAAATAAAAGTTATGTGAATGTGGTCTATCGAAATATCTTACTGTATTATTTACCCTTCTAGTGATGATGTGAGATGATAAAATGCCTACATGATTAGATGAAGTGAGGTGAACGAGGTAGGTATTGTGACGTAATGTTAGGCTACTAATGACCTTCTGATAGGTCAGGAGGAGGACTATCTGCTTCCAAACCACAGGTAACCACAAGTAACTGAAATGACAGAAAGCTAAATCGCGGATAGGGGATACTACTGCATTCTTCCTCTACAGATTTATCTTGGGGCACCTTTGTTGAAAGATGTAAGAGTTTAATTCTAGACTTTGACAGTTTCTTAAAATGTTAACATTTCTGACCTAGCAATCTCAATCCCAAGTATCAACCTAAGAGAAATGAAAACATGTATTTATACAAAACTAATATGACTAACGCATTATTCATTACAGCTAAAAATTGGAAACCTAGTATTCATCAACTGGCAAACGTATAAACAAAATATGTGCATACACATAATAGAATATTATGCAGCTATAAATGGGAATGAACTACTGACAAATACTACAATATGGATGAGCCTTAAAAGCCTCACGATATGTGAGAAAAGCAAGACACAAGAGACTATATATTATATAATTCTGTTTACATGAATTTTCCAGAAAAGACACAACTATATTGACAGGAAGTAGAATAGTGGCTGCCTAGACTACAGGTAGGAATGGGAATTGAACATAAATGGGCCCAAGGGAACTCCAAGGGTGATCACATATTCTAAAAATGGATTAAGGTGACTTTAGTATATACTTCCTCTTTAGGGGCATGAACTTTTGTTGAGAAGGGCATAAAAGTAAATGAGAAAGAAGTTTTGGGGTTTTTTTTGGTTGTTATTTTTTTTTTTTAAGATTTTATTTATTTATTCATAGAGACACAGAGAGAGAGAGGGGCAGAGGCACGGGCAGAGGGAGAAGCAGGCTCCATGCAGGGAGCCCGATGTGGGACTTGATCCCAGGTCTCCAGGATCACACCCGGGCTGCAGGCGGTGTTAAACCACTGCGCCACCGGGGCTGCCCGAGAAAGAAGTTTTGAAAGGCTGAATAGCCACAGTACCAAAGTTTAAAGTTTCCCTACTGTGTCTTCCTTCTAGAAAACAGATAAAAGGGGATCCCTGGGCGGCTCAGCGGTTTAGCGCCTGCCTTTGGCCCAGGGCGCGATCCTAGAGTCTCCAGATCCAGTCCTGCGTCAGGCTCCCGGCATGCAGCCTGCTTCTCCCTCCTCCTGTGTCTCTGCCTCTCTCTCTCTCTCTCTCTCTCATAAATAAATAAATAAATCTTAAAAAAAAAAAAAAAAAAAGGAAAGAAAACAGATAAAGACCTAAGGAAGATAGAGCTGGGAGAAGGAGAAGGCTCTACCACAGGGTACTTAGAAACAATTCTATGGCTAATACACTGACTGCTACCCTCAAGGCAAAGTGGGATTGGAAGTGACAGGACTTCCAACTCATCCTGCTGTCTCTAGGTACAAATGCTCCCCTTCAAGGTTGCCCTTTATTTTCATGTTTCATAGAATCATTTCAATCTGATTTCACCTACATGAAGTGGTTTGGGGGAAAAAGTAGAGAAGTATAAGAAAACAAAATCATTTATCCTCAATTTGTATTTTCTAAAATGCTCCTTCAGGAACATCTCCTGAGAGGATCTTCGATTTCTGAAGATTTTTTTTCTATAAACTTTTTTACTTAAGCATAATAAATCTGTGGATTTATTTTCCATGCCTATAAGATTGGAAGGTGTATAATATGCTCTAACTTTAATTAAGATATTTAATTATGTGCAGCCCCAGTGGCGCAGCAGATTGGCGCCGCCTGCAGCCTGGGGTGTGATCCTGGAGACCCGGGATCGAGTCCCACATCAGGCTCCCTGTGTGGAGCCTGCTTCTCCAGAACTCTGCCTGTGTCTCTTCCTCTCTCTCTCTGTGTCTATGACTAAATAAATAAAATCTTAAAAAAAAAAGATATTTAATTATCATCTTGTAACTAAAACTCTTCTTACATAAGTAAAACACCAAATCCCTAAGAAATTTATCTGCTGGAGGGAGAGTTAACATGATAAACAGCAAACCCTCCTGGGTTGTATCTGTTAACCAGAGCCTCTAGCAGGAGTGGTTTCTCTCTGAAGGTTATAGAAACTGACATGCACACAACTAAGAAACTGCTGCTGCAAGTTTTAAGAAAAGGAAACATCAATTCCTCAAAAGATAGACTTTTTCCAAACTTTAAGCAATGTTTGTCACAACTGTCTTTTTAAGATGGAAACATCTCATCATAATTGTCTTTCATCAATGACAGTTTACAATGGATGATCTAGAGATAGACCACACATAGCTAATTCCTAGGTCAACCCTCATAAAATGACAAAAGTACAAAAGTAAACACCTCTTGTTATGGTACAACGTGGAGCCAGAGAGAAGAGAAAAACTGAGCAATACAGTTCAAATATGGAGTCTACTTCCAGCAGGGATGTCAACACCCTGTAACGTGGTCCTGTAAATTCATGCCTAAGCACATCCAGAGGTTTGAATAATCATCTCCGTCTCCTCCAAGCACCTCCTCCTCCTTTTGGGTCTCTCCCTCAGTATGCTTTCTTTTTTCCTGTCTCTCCTTTGGCTTTAGGAGAGCCAACTTTATTTTCAATTTTTAAAATTTTTGAGAGCGTGAGTGCAAGTGGGGGATGGGTGGAAGCAGAGGGAGAGGGAGAATTTTTTTTTTTTAAAGATTTATTCTAGGGAGAGAGAGGTAAAGAGAGCTTACGAGTGTGGAGGGGAGCGGCAGAGGGAGAGGGACAGAAAGTCTTAAGCAGATTCCACACTGAGAACAGAGCCCTATGTGGGGCTTGATCTCCTGACCCTGAGATCAAGAACCCAGCTGAAACCAAGATTTTCACATCTAACCAAATGTACCACTCAGAGAGACAGAATCTTATGCACGTTCCATGCCTGGTGCAGAGCCCCATGCAAGGCTTGATCTCACAACTGTGAGATCACACCCTGAGCCAAAATCAAAAGTTGGACATTTAAGCAATGGAGACACCCAGGCACCTCAAGAAAGCCTATTTTATTTTATTAAAGATTTTATTTATTCTGAGAGACACACACACACACACACACACACACACAGAGAGAGAGAGAGAGAGAGAGAGAGAGAGAGAGAGGCAGAGACACAGGCAGGGAGAGAAGCAAGCTCCATGCAGGGAGCCTGATGTGGGGCTTGATCCCAGGACTCCAGGATTACGCCCTGGGTCAAAGGCAGGCGCTAAACTGCTGAGCCACTTGGGAATCCCCAAGAAAGCCAATTTTAAACAGCATTTCAATACAAGAAAGTTCTGCAGAGCTAATAGATTGCATTAGTTATGTGGTTTAATTTTCTGTAATACTTAAATATGTATTCATCATTATTTCAGCAGACATACAGAGTCACTTTTACATAGACCACATACTTGTTTTTGCACAGTGCTGGTAAGTGGGGAAAACATTCAGCAGAGCCAAATATGAGTTGAAGCCATGGTTAAGAATGAGAAAATAAGGAGCACGCCAATTTGAATGGAAAAAACTTATGGAGGACAGCAATTCTTCACAGATGGCTGCTAGAGAATAGCCAGGATGTCAGAGGCCAAAAAGAGCAGACCCCAAGATTTAGCTGCCTGTATTGCTTCCAAAGGGGAACCGCTGTATTCCTTTCCAGGTGGTCCTGGTGCAGAGGTCACTTGTGGTGTTTTTGCTTTCCTGACCAAAGGAGTATACTTGTATTCAACTAGGCCAAAGACATTCTGACTTTTTTGGATCATGAGCCATAATGATACACATTAGCTGCCACTAGCCCTTTCCCACCTTGAAAGAATCTGCCTGAGAGAGGGTAGGGGAGAACAGAGAGGGGACAAGAAAGAGTAGGAGAAAAGGAGAAAGGAAGACCTGTGAGTGAGTAAGTGAGTGAAGCAGAGAAAGAAACAAGGGAAGAAGAGAAAATCAAGAGAGAGACTTATGAGCCAAGTATAATTCTAAAAGCCTTATATGTTAAAAAAAAAAATCCAGCTGTAGACAGTCTTCAAACATATAAATGTACAGTCCCCAGTTCTTATAAGGTTCTAACCCTGGCTTTGCCACTTAACTCTGGGTGTGACATTGAGACTTTTAGAGCCATAGACCACTATCCTAGAGTTAAAAAAAAGTTGTGATAATTTTTAAATGCATTTTAATTCTTTTTTTAAAGATTTTATTTATTTATTCATGAGAGACAGAGAGAGAAAGAGGCAGAGACACAGGCAGAGGGAGAAGCAGGCTCCATGCAGGGAGCCTGACGTGGGACTCGATCCCGGGTCTCCAGTATCAGGCCCTGGGTTGAAGGCAGGCACTAAACCACTGGGCCACCCGGGCTGCCCGCATTTTAATTCTAAAATTAAATTCTGAGACCTTTGACTTACCCACTCACCTCTTCATCTCTCAAAACCTAATAAAATACAACTTACAAAAAAACATTCAGAAGTTATTGGATAAATGGAAGTACTTGAACATTTGTTAAACCAGAAAGATAACAAATCAAAAAACAAACCACAGCGTCCTTGGGAAGGTTCACTAGTGGTATGTGGAGGAGGTAAGAGGAAAAGGTGGCAAATATTTAGAGAGAAAGACTTCTTAAAATTAATAATAAATTTTATTATTAATATTATTAATATATTATTAATATATTAATATATTATTAATATATTATTAATAAAAATAAAACAAATAATAAATTTTTACTGATTGACTTAACTTCTCAAATCACAAAAGCACAAATGTAAAAATACACACAGCTCCATTTTGGATTACTAAAGAGAAATTAATGAGAAAACAGTAGAAGAAAACAGAGTTTTCTCACGCTCTGAGGTTGAAGCTAAGAATCAATCTGTAACTGACTCAATAGTACTATAACCAGCAGTCTCAAAATGTGGTCTTTGGCTACTTTCCAGAATCATTTTTCATCCCTCCTTAGTTATAATTAAATATTTTAATCAATCTATAGCAGAATTTAAACAATAGAGAGGGAAGGAGGAAGGGAGGAAAACAGAACAAACAAGTAATAAGCAAGCAAACAAAGGGCTGAGCCCAACAGAAATATATGAATTCCTGATCCTGCTCTGACGGAAAGCTTAAATGTATAAATTTGGGATAGCTTTTTGGACTCTTGGTTTCAGTAATGACCTCTAAGATATTTATATTTGTTCAGTTCTAGAATTACAATAATAAAAAATACGGTATCAATAATTTTATAATCCATAGAAAAGTACTAGAATTTCCATCCTTGAATTGATCCCTGTTTAGGAGTACCTACCATCTACAATTTCAAAGCTAAAAGAGGCAATTTGTGTAGGGCTTCAACATGACAAATGCTTTTCACAGAGTAATTAACGCAAAAGTTGGATATTAATCTAATATTCTTCATCTACTGAAATGAACCCATGGCAGGGTTATTCCCCACTACGTCAACAGGAACATCACACTCTGGGCAGTCTAGTACCTCATGGCCGCTGCTGAAGCCTACGCTTATGCTAACCCCTGTTGCCTTTGCTCATGAGATCAACCACTGCCCACTGTTGGACCCATATCCCAAAGCCATGACTCAAGTCTCAGGTTCCACACAACCTCTCTCATAACTTTAACGCCTATTCTCCTCCTTTTAGCTCTTTCAATATTCATTGTTCCTAGAAAACAATTTAGTTCCTGAACACATATTTCTTTATTAGTCTAATTTTTTATTTTAATTTTTTAAAAGATTTTATTTATTCATTCATGAGAGACAGAGAGAGGGGCAGATACATAGGCAGAGGGAGAAGCAGGTTCCACACAGGGAGCCCGATGTGGGACTCGATCCTGGGACTCCAGGATCATGCCCTGAGCCAAAGGCAGACATTTAACCGCTGAGCCACCCTGGCATCCCTTTTTAAAAATTTTAAATACTTAGACCTTTGAGTATTCTATGTTCATCATTTTAAAAATTCATTATTTGACATGTAGTAACCTTGTTTCTCCAATTCATTAATATGTGTATTTAAAAAGTAAAGATGGGGGGGGCAGCCCGGTGGCTCAGTGGTTTGGTGCCGCCATCAGCCCAGGGTGTGATCCTGGAGACCAGGGATAGGGTCCCGCATCAAGCTCCCAGCGTGGAGCCTGCTTCTCCCTCTGCCTGTATCTCTGCCTCTCTTTCTCTCTGTGTCTCTCATGAATAAATAAAATCTTTAAAAAATGAAAAAAAATTAAAAAAAAAAAGAAAGAAAGATCAGGGATGCCTGAGTGGCTCAGTGGTTGAGTGTCTGCCTTCAGCTCAGGGCATGGTCCAAGAGTTCCGTAATGGAGTCCTGCATCGGACTCCCTGCAAAGAGCCTGCATCTCTCTCTGCTTACATCTCTGCCTCCGTGTACGTGTGTCTCATGAATAAAAAAATTTTAAATCAAAAGTAAAGATTGTGCTTCTATTAACTTTATTTCTTCAAAAGACATAGCTCACTGCATGGCACAGAATGGCATTCAATAAATAAGCTGCTATTGAAATTATCACAAGGTCTTTTTTTTCCTGGACTGGATTATTTACGTTTATAAATTCACATCATACATAAAACTTCTTGGAAAGCGATTACATTTAGTATGAAAAACCGTAAGAAACTCCAGGAGATTTATTTATTTATTTATTTATTTATTTATTTATTTATTTATTTTTAAAGATTTTTTTTAATTTATTCATAGAGACAGAGAGAGGCAGAGGGAGAAGCAGGCTCCATGCAGGGAGCCTATTGTGGGACTTGATCCCGGATTTCCAGGATCACACCCCAGGCTGCAGGCGGCGCCAAACCGCTGCGCCACCGGGGCTGCCCCAGGAGATTTTAAATAATAGCCTATCATGTTAAAAAAAATATTTTTAAAGGCTAGCGATTCTGCTTACCCTTTGGTAAAAAAACTCCACAATTTTATTTACTTTTTAATTAATGAAGTATAGCTGACATACAGTGTGTATTAGCTTCAGGTATACGCATGATTTGACAATTCTTTATATTACTGCTCACCACACTAAGTGTAGTTATGATCTATCACCATACAACATTATTACAATTATTATTTTTTTTTTTTTTTTTAAGATTTGAGAGAGAGAGAAGAAACGGGAAGACAGAGGGAGAGGGAGACAGAATCTCAAGCAGACTCTGTGCTAAGCGCTCAGCCTGATGTGAGGCTCCATCTCAGGACCCTGAGATCACGACCTGAGCTAAAAACAAGAGTCAGTTGCTTAAATGACTGATGCTTAAATTACTGTGCCAACCAGGCACATCCATTTTTAAAATTATTACTGATAATAATATAAAATTATATTCCCTATGCTGTACTTTCCATCTCTGTGACTCATTTATTTTATAGTTAGAAGTTTATACCTCTTAACCTGATTCACCTATTTTGCGCTTCTCCCTACCCACTTCCCCTCTGGCAACCATCACTTTGTTCTCTGTATTTAAGAATCAGCTTGGGGGGAAAAAAAAAAAAGGATCCCTGGGTGGTGCAGTGGTTTGGCACCTGCCTTTGGCCCAGGGCACGATCCTGGAGACCCGGGATCGAATCCCATGTCGGGCTCCCGGTGCATGGAGCCTGCTTCTCCCTCTGCCTGTGTCTCTGCCTCTCTCTATCTCTCTCTCTCTGTCTCTGTGACTATCATTAAAAAAAAAAAAAAAAAGAATCAGCTTGTTCCTTTGTTTTGTCTTTTATTTTTTATTTTTTAAATATTTTATTTATTTGACAGAGAACACAAGCAGGGGGAGCGGCAGGCAGAGGAAGAGGGTGAAGCATCCCACCTTGGGGCTCGATCCCAGAACCCTGGGATTGTGACCTGAGCCAAAGGCAGACACTTAACCAATTGAGCCACACATGCACCCGTTTTGTTTTTTAGATTCCACAGATAAGTGGAATCACATGGCAATTTGTCTTTCTCTAATTTATTTTACTTAGCATAATACCCTCTAGGGTCCCACCCATGTCACAAATGGCAGGATTTTGTTCTTTTATATGGCTGGGTAATACTGTTCTACATACACACGTGCACACGCCCCACATCTTTATGCATTCAATTTTCAATACTTCGGTTACTTATGCATCTTGGCTACTGTAAATAATGCTGTAATAAACATAAGGATGCATATATCTTTTCAAATCAGTGTTCTGTATTCTTTGGGTAAATACTCAGTAGTGGAATAACCAGATCATATGTTATTTCTATTTTTAATCTTTTGAGGATCCTCCATACTATTTTCCACAGTTGTACAAGTATTCCCTTTTCTCCACCGCTGAACAAACACTTGTTATTTCTTGTCTTTTTTGTAAAGGCCACTTTTAGGTAATAGCCTTGACAGCAGAAAATTGAATAAGGCAAAAAGTTGGGGACCACTGAGTTGAATGCAAACAGGATCATTAAGCGACCCACCTCAAAATAGCCATAGCCCCTCACTGACCAATTACAATCAAGCACAATGCCTAAGATTACCAAAAAAGGGAGAATTCCACCTGTCCCCACACTTCCTCAGTCCACCCCCACCACTGCCTCAAGGCAGGCAGTCTCTCCTTTGCTATCCTGCCTGATGCTCTCAAGGGGTGTATTCCATAAACTTCTCTCTCTTTGGTTCTGCCTTGGGTGAATTCTTTTACCACCTACACTGCCAACCCCCAGCCAACTGGGATGTGCCACATTTGGTGTCCCCCTCCAGTCTGACTGGAGCATCCCATATTTTTTATACTAGTAATTCTAACTGGTGTGAAGTGATACTTCATGTGGTAAAACAAAACAAACCTCAGAATTTTTTTTAAGATTTTATTTTTAAGTAATTTCTACACCCAATGTGGGGCTCAGACCACGACCCTGAGATCAAGAGTTGCTTGCTCTACTGACTAAGCCAGCTAGGTATCTCCAAAACTCACGATTAAAAAAAAAAAAAAAAAAGATTTTATTTATTTATTTGAGAGAAAGAGAGAGAGAGAATGGGGGAGGGGGCAGAGAAAAAGAGAGAGGAGCAGGCTTCCCGCTGAGCAAGGGGCTCAACAGGACCCTGGGATCATGACCTGAGCCAAAGGCAGATGCTTAACTACCTGAGCCACCCAGGCACCCCAAAACCCATAACTTTTAATCAGATAAGTCAATACATTTTCCTCATACATTCTGGGGAAGAAATATGCATCTCTGGTTTGAAGATGCAGAAGGCACTGGTGTCTTCCCTCCACAGTCTGCTGCACTGCAGCCTAGAATGGTTCTCTCAGGAGCAATGTTGAGAAGAGCCAGGCTCCAGCCAACAGTATTATTAATGACTAAATTTGACACAGGCTCACTCCCACATCTTCATTCAATGCTACTGACCTAGATTTCCTTCTTAAAACTCCAAAGCAAGAGCAGGCAAACTCCCTTGCAGGAACAACAGCCTTCAGAATATTTTTTTTTTTTCAGCATAACTACAATCTACTCAGAGAATCTATTTTAGCTTTAAAAAAAAAAAGAAACCTGAAATTCTAAACAAGAAGCAATTTACATAATGCAATGGAAACAACCCTAGATACCGTGGTTCTCCTAAAAGATTCTAGAATGGAAAAAACGGAGGCCAGATTCTACTGTGAAATTGGAGCATTTAACAGTAAAGGCAACTGTTTAAATATTAAAAATATCAAAACTAGTCAAGCAGTAATATCTGTATATCTATATATCAAAGCCAGAACAATTCTATCAAATAAGATCCATTCCAAGCGTAAGATAGACTCAACAGATTTTAATGTAACAGAATACAAAATATTCACCGATAAGGTTTCAGATTCTACACTGAAAAACTTTAAGAACTGACCACTAGTCAAGTTTTAAGGTCAAATCAAAGAATATCCAGTTACCTGAAAAGGAACTGTCAAAATACTCCTCCTCTTAACTACATATATGAGACAGATTTTCTTCATATTCATCAACTCAAACAGCATATTGAGACAGACTGAATGCAGAGGCAGACTTGAGTATCAAGCTGTCTTCTTATTAAACCAGATAGTCAAGACATTTAGAAAAATGTAAAACAGGGACACCTAGGCGGCTCAGTGGCTGAGCATCTGTCTTTAGCTCAGGGTGTGATCCTGAGGTCCCAGGATTGGGTCCCACATGGGGCTCCCTCCATGGAGCCTGCTTCTCCCTCTGCCTGTGTCTCTGCTTCTTTCTTTCTGTATCTCTCACGAATAAATAAAATAAAATCTCTTTAAAAATGTTAATATTAACATTTAATGATATTTTAAACTAACAAGTATTTTTAAAAGTCTCTTGGTCTTAATATCTAATTTGATAAATACTGACAGATGTAACCATATAAACAAAAACTCTTTGGGGTCCTTAATAATTTCGTAACTAGCTTTACTGAGGTACAACTGACAAACAATGAGCTGTACATGTTTAAAGTATACAGGTTGACAAATTTCCAGATATGTATGCTATCACTAAAGAGTGAACATATTCATCATCCTGAAATGTCTAATTTTTTTTAGTTTTTATTCATTTATTTAAAAGATTTTATTTATTCATGAGAGACTGAGACAGAGAGAAAAAAGAGAGAGAGAGAGAGAGAGAGAGAGAGAGGCAGAGATACAGGCCAAGGGAGAAGCAGGCTCCACACAGCCACACAGGCAGCCAAATGTGGGACTTGATCCTGGGACTCCAGGATCATGCCCCGGGCCAAAGGCAGGTGCTAAAACGCTGAGCCACCCAGGGATCCCTGTCTCCTACTTTTTAAAAGCATTATGTTGTCTTGATATCAATAGGTTTGAGAACTGATGACTTAAGAGTATTTAGAGAGTCCCCCTCTAGAGAATACTACCTTTTTAAATTTTATTTATTTATTTATTTATTTGTTTGTTTGTTTGTTTATTTATTTAATTTATTAATGAGAGATACAGAGAGAGAGAGAGGGAGGCAGAGACACAGGCAGAGGGAGAAGCCGGCTCCATGCAGGGAGCCCGACGTGGGACTCGATCCCAGGTCTCCAGGATCAGGCCCTGGGCTGAAGGTGGCACTAAACCGCTGAGCCACCGGGGCTGCCCACTATCTTTTTTTTAAAAAAGATTTTATTTATTTATTTATGAGAGACACAGAGAGAGGCAGAGACACAGGCAGAGGGAGAAGCAGGCTCCTCACAGGGAGCCCGATGTTGAACTTGATTCCAGGACCCCGGGATCACGCTCTGAGCCAAAGGCAGACGCTCAACCTCTGAGCAATTCAGGTGTCCCCAGTATTTTTTGGGGGTGACTTTATTTATCTGTGAGAGAGAAAGATAATGCACAGAGAGGGGGCAGACTCCATACTGGAAGCAGAGCCACATGTAGGGCTTGATCCTACAACCCCAAGATCATGACCTGAGCAGAAACCAAGAGTCAGCTGCTTAACTGAACCACCCAGGCATCCTAAGAATACTGCTATTTATCTGAAGAGAAAAGTAAAAAGATACAGAAGAAAAAGGACAGTGACTGAGGCTGAAATACTCAGCTTTGGTGAGACCCTAGTTATTATTAGCTCATTTAATTCCTCTGAAGTCAATATCTCACTTATATCATGAAAGGACTGTACCTATCTGCTCTCTTAGCTCCCTTCCAGTTCTAAAAGTCTATTAGTCCACATCCCTACATACACACTGTAGGGTTGCATGTAACAACAGTCACCCTTCTAGCTCCTTCCCCCAGTACTCCCACTTCCAAGCATTGAGAAGTCCAAGACAAAGTTCAGGTTTTGACTTGACATTAAAATTTGACAAATGGTAGGTTTTTAAAGGTTTTCACAACGCAGAGTCTGAAACCTTATCAGTGAACATTTTGTATCCTATTTTATTAAAATCTGTTGAGTCTATCTTATATATGGAATGGATCTTATTTAATAGAATTGTTCTGGCTTTGATATATATATAGAAATTACTGCTTTACTAGTTTGTACTTTTTAAGTTTATGCTTCTGTTTTACGAACTTAGCCATCTGAGAAATGAGGAAACATATAATACAGTATCTCATTAAGGGCTAAACTATGATGAAGGTGTTTAAATTATATGAAAAAAGAAGTAAGAAAATTAAAGCTGGCAAGAAGGTTTTCACAGAGAAGACGGGATAATTTCTGAATATAGTATTTCTGATTCGAAGGGGCACATGCACTCCAATATTTATAGCAGCAATGTCCACAATAGTCAAAATACACAAAGAGCCTGGATGTTCACTGACAAAGTGATAAAGAAGATGTGGTGTATACATAGGCAGTGGAATATTACTCAGCCATCAAAAAGAACAAAATCTTGCCATTTGCAACAATGTGAATGGAACCAGAGGGTATTATGCTAAAAGAAATAAGTCGGCCAGAGAAAGACAAATACCATATTTCACTCATATGTGGAAATTAAGAAACAAAACAGATAAACATAGGGATAGGGAAGAAAAACTAAAACATTTAAGATGAAAATAGAGAAGGAGGCAAACCATAAGAGACCATAGGAAACAAACAGGGTTGCTAGAGGGGGAGAGCATGAGGGAATGGGGTAACTGGGTGATGGGCATTAAGGAGGGCACTTGATGAAATGAGCACTGGGTATTTACATGCAACTAATGAATCACCAAATTCTACCCTGAGACTAATAATATACTCTGTGTTAGAAAAACTGAATTTTTTTTTAAAAAGATAGATTTATTTATTTATTTATTTATTTATTTATTTATTTATGAGAGAGAGAGAGAGAGAGAGAGAGAGAGAGAGAGAGGCAGAGACACAGGCAGAAGAAGCAGGCTCCATGCAGGAAGCCCAATGTGGGACTCGATCCCGGGACTCCAGGACCACGCCCTGAGCCAAAGGAAGGCACTAAACAGCTGAGCCATCCAGGGATACCCCAGCAAAACTGAATTTATATTAAAAAAAATTTTTTAGGGATCCCGGGTGGCGCAGCGGTTTAGCGCCTGCCTTTGGCCCAGGGCGCGATCCTGGAGACCCGGGATCGAATCCCACGTCGGGCATCCCGGTGCATGGAGCCTGCTTCTCCCTCTGCCAATGTCTCTGCCTCTCTCGCTCTCTCTCTCTGTGTGTGGTGACTATCATAAATAAATAAAAATTAAAAAAAAAATTTTAATGTCAGTATTCCTATTTTCTACAAACAGAAAGTGATAGAAGAAAGTGAACTCAGATTTTCGGCCAACTCCAATTTTTATAATAAAATAGATTTAAATATTCATATCTAACTATATTAGGATAGCTCTATACTAAATAGAAAGAGAGAGAGAGAGAAAGCCCACCAACCTTCCTGCTCTGAAATTAAACAATCTTTGACATCCCTAAGATGGCTGGCAGACTTTAAGAGTTCACAGTTCTAATATTATTTGAAAACACTGAAGCATTGAAGGTCATGAGTGGGAAGGAGATGATGACTATGTGTTAACAGTTTCTTTTCGGTTCGCTGTAAAACAAACCAGCACACTTGTCTTAGAGATGTCCTAAGAGACCACACAATATGCTTGTTTTGCTTCAATCATAAATCTCAAAGGATGCTTCCCAAAGTGGGCACAGGTTAAGGATGCCACTGTGAGGCCAGAGTACATCCTAAGTGAGCAGTGGTTTTGCTATAAACACTACAACTGTTTTCAGTTGTTCCTTTTACCTCCCATAACACTCAATTTACTATCATACTGAATGTACACTGTTCCTATAAAAACGTGTGTCTCTATACTTCCTTTCTCGTTCTCCAGCATCCTCCACCTCAACACAGAAGCTCTTACTTTACAGAAATAATATTCTTCAACTACCCTTTCCTTTACCACAAACTTACCTGCAGGAGTCCATCATTACCTCTTTCCTTCCTAATGATGAGAAGTATAACTCTTCATCTTTTTTTTTTTTTTTAATTCGGCGGGGGGAAGCTAAACCAGAGAATAGGAGAAGCACAGGTCACTCTCTTTTCCAAGGACACTACTTATACAAGTATATCCTTTCCCACTTCCTTTATCATCTAGTCAGTCCTCCAACCTCCATGACTTGTTTTTTTATACCCTCTCCTCTTCTCCTCTGGTTATAAGCAGAATTAAATCTCTAGAATCTTTTTTTTTTTTTTTTCCCTTAAGTAGGCTCCATACCCAGCTTGGAGGCAGTATGAGGCTTGAACTCATGACCCCAAGAGATTAAGACCTAAGCTGAGATCAAGAGTTGGATGCTTAACCAATTCAACCACCCATATGTCCTTAAATCTCCAGCATCTTTAAAACACAAACAAAACCCAAATTGTATTAAAGAAAAAAAAAATACCCCATAGGAGAATCTATGGATTAAAAGAAATTTACAATATAATTTCAAAAACCAGTTATTAAAAAAAAATGAGACAACTAGGGAAAATAGTGGTGAACGGACATTTTTGATATTATAAACCGGTGTCTGTGTGAATGATACTACAATTATGTTTTTAAAAGGAATCAGGGGGATCCCTGGGTGGCTCAGTGGTTTAACTCCTGCCTTTGGCCCAGGGGGCATGATCCTGGAGACCCAGGATCGAGTCCCACGTCAGGCTCCCTGCATGGAGCCTGCTTCTCCCTCTGCCTGTGTCTCTGCCTCACTCTGTGTATGTCTCTCTTGAATAAATAAATAAAATCTTTTAAAAAATTAAAAGGAATCATTTTTTTAGAGGTAGAGACTGATTTAACAACAGAATGACACAATGTCTGAAATTTGCTTCAAAAAATATTTAGGGTTCAGTGGAGGGAATATGCAATAGACAAAATAAGATTGCCCAGGGAAAAAATCCAATAAAGATTTAATCTCTAATCTCTCTCTTCCTAACATAAAACTTGTTTATACTATTCTCTGGTTTAAAACTCTTCAATGTTTCCTTGTAACCTGGAGATTATGGGGTAAATTTGTCTCACACAAGATTCTGTGCAAGCCAGTCTCAAATAATGTTTCAACATCATTAAGCATCCAGTCCACCTCATGCACCCCACTTCCCAGCTAATCATACTATTCCTTCCTCACATCCCTCTACCATTTTATGTAAGCTATTTTATTCATCTAGAATACTTTCCTTAGCTCTCTCCATATTTGGCCTGCCCAACGCTTACTTATCCATCCTTTCAGGGTCGCCTCTCTAGGAAGTATCTCCACATAACCACCCTTTCTTATAAACTCAAGGACCTCTCTTGTGGCAACCTGTGCACACATTTAAACGCCTGAATATAAAAAATAAAAATAATAAAAAATAAATAAACGCCTGAATAGGGACGCCTGGGTGGCTCAGCGGTTTAGCATCTGTCTTCTGCTCAAGGCATGATCCTGGTGTCCTGGGACCAAGTCCCACATTGGGCTCCCTGCATGGAGCCTGCTTCTTCCTCTGCCTGTGTCTCTGCCTCTCTCTCTAGGTCTCAAATAAATAAATAAATAAACAAACAAATCTTTAAAAAAATTAACTAAACACCTGAATACAAACCCGGTCCATGGTTAGCCACATGAGAATAAGGACTACGCCTCCCCACTCAGTATTGCCAGCACCATATACTATGCTTGACACCTAGATGGTACACAAAAATGGTTTTGTTGAATGAACAAATGACTGCAATTTGGGGGAAAAATTTATCTAGTAATAAAAATACTGGTACTGTATTGGGTTTTTCTTAAAGATACAACCACAAATTAAGATTCTACTTTTTGCAATACCTTTGTTCCACTTAATGCTATTCACGTTATATTTTTGCAGAATACTAAAATATTAAAATGAGTCAATACTTTCCTTTTCTAAGTGTTCATTCAGGCCATTGAAGAATAGAAATTAACATCAAACTAAATCAGCTCAAAGACTTAAATCTGCCTGGCCAGAGTAGGCCAAGACACTCAAGAGTAAAAGGAGTAACTATTAATAATTAGGTCAGAGCAACAGACATAATTAACCATGACTGTCATATACCTATAACATGATATTATATAGCAACCCTAACTAGAAGGATATAAAAACTAAGCCTTTAAACAAAGGAGGAATTAAAATATTTGCTTAAACTGTCAATAACTCACAATGAACTCCATCTCTATTTTCACACTCTGTTAAATCAGTTATATACATGTATATAAATCATGGCAGACGTTAATAAGATTTTGGTTTAAAGGAGGAATTAAAATATTTGCTTAAACTGTCAATAACTCACAATGAACTCCATCTCTATTTTCACACTCTGTTAAATCAGTTATATACATGTATATAAATCATGGCAGACGTTAATAAGATTTTGGTTTAAAGAAAAAAGATTTACAAGTATCCATATTAAAAATTCAACTGTGGTAGTCGTCACAAGTGAACATTAAACTCCATTCATGTCCACACCCATATTTCAACAACCGACATTCCTTCCAGTTCTAAACCGGAGATGAAAAAAAAATACTTTCCCAAGTAGGGCAAATTATTCATGGATACTTACTCTTCTCATTACAGAATATTATTTGGAACACTAGAACACAAGCAAATCAAGGAGGAACTCAATGTCCAAACATATTCTTCTCTTCCTGTTTCTTGTTCCCTCAGATTCTAAAGGATTTTTTCACTCTGGTAAGTTTGTCAGCAGAGAAGGTCCATGGGAGTGTTTGGTTTCCCATGCCCTTTGCACCTCTTCCTTCTCCTGGCACACAGCTGGGTACATGGCAAGATCTTCCACCCCGAGGCAGTATAGAGAGGCATTCACTCAGGTAGAAGTTTAGGTTTCAATCCCTGGTCCTCTCACTCAACACACAACCACAGGCACATTTCCTTCCTACTCTGTCTCACATTCTGTTATCAAACAAGAAGGGATGCCAGACCAAGTGATCTTCCAGAATCCTAGATCTGAAAAACCTCTACTTCCTTAGTTTACTGATGCCTACCTAGTAAAAGGGTGTCACTGCAGGCATTTGATGCCATAGCTTTCTCTTTATTCTGCAAATCCAATAAAAATACAAGTGTTGTCCTTTGCAGTCACTGGGCATAACCATTTAGAAGAGTGTGTTTACAGTATATGCGAACACATACCAAGTCTTCAAAAGAGGAATCGGTGCCCTAAAAGGTGATTTTTTTTTTTACCAAATGAAGTAGGGTATCCTTTTAACTCAACCATTCAGAATTTTACATTTATTCATTTCAGTTGGTTGACCAGGTCAAATTGCAGGTTTTGTGTTTTTTTTTTTAACTAAGTTGACTGAATCAAAACATAACAAAGATACTGTTAATTTTCATGCTATCTTGGGACACCTGGTGGCTCAGAGGTTGAGCGTCTGCCTTTGGCCCAGGGCGTGATCCTGGAGTCCCGGGATGGAGTCCCACATTGGACTCCTTGCATGGAGCCTGCTTCTCCCTCTATCTGTATGTCTGCCAATCTCTCTCTCTCTGTGTGTCTCTCATGAATAAATAAATAAAATCTTTAAAAAAAAATTTATGTTATCTTGAGCTCAACTCATTTATTAATTCAAATAAAAATTCTAGTACTATGTGCCAAGTTCCAGTTATTTTCTCTCTTCTGGATCCTCTAGTACTCTACTGGTATGTGAGACACCCAATGGTGCTCACCCCCACAAGTTTCAGTGGCACCCTAAAAGTGGCTTTATGTTACTCCAGCTAGCTTTCTATTAGGTCCACCCAGCTTCCTAGAAAATTCTGGTGGTTGCCTAGAAAGTAGCAATACTACTTGCCAGCCTCAGCCTGTGGCATCTCTAGACCTTCTCCACACTCTAGTTGACTAGAGCTTTATCTTCTTTGAAGAGGTCTGAATCTCAAGGGTGGGCTCTCTTCCGAATTCATCCCTTTCTTGTATACTGTCTGTCAGGCACAAGAAGTAATAACTATTACCCTGTATCTGCTATTTTTATATTCTTCAGAGCTCTTTCCACTCCTTAAATTTCTTATTAGTAATTCTTTATTTTAATTCACACTTATTTAAACTACTATGTTTCTGTTTCTTGACAGGGCCCTGACAGAATTGGTATCAAGAGTCAGGCAATCCGGGCAGCCTGGTGGCTCAGCGGTTTAGCGCCGCCTTTAGCCCAGGGCCTGATCCTGGAGACCCGGGATCGAGTCCCACGTCGGGCTCCCTGCATGAAGCCTGCTTCTCCCTCTCTCTGCCTCTCTCTCTGTGTCTCTCATGAATAAATAAATAAAATCTTAAAAAAAAAAAAAAAAAAGCTTACATTAAAATAAACAAACAAACAAACGAAAAGAGTCAGGCAATCCCAGAAGATAAACCTCCAAATGTGTTATGGCGATTGGTTTGGTCTTTGGGTTTAAGTGCAGTGTGAATAAGAACCTAGTCGATGGGATAATCAATAGGATGCTATTGACCCATGGCCTGCCACAGCAACACAACTAATTGAGCCCTCTATGATCGGTGAACTGCAAACTGAAGCAAGTAACCTGGGAGCCCAAGAAGCTGTTGTAAATGCTCAGGCAATAATGCAGACTACAACAACTGCAGTAGGAATAGGTTCTCCGAAACACACTGAGTGCTTCCTGAAACACAATGGCAAACTCAAGTCTCAAGTTCTGACAGCCAGTCTGGGAACCTGAGTTTACATCACAGATACAAAGAATCTCTTATTTGCCTATTAACCAAGGCTAATATTGTTAAGAAAATCAAACAAAAAAAGTTCAATACAAGGCTTGAAACACACAGTCTCACCAAGTTTCTCATGTGTAGTCAGGACACTGACTGGAAAAGATCAGAATAATGACACTTGGAATGGAGACATTTGGTT
The DNA here is from genome assembly GCF_048418805.1 of Vulpes vulpes. Classification (NCBI taxonomy): domain Eukaryota; kingdom Metazoa; phylum Chordata; class Mammalia; order Carnivora; family Canidae; genus Vulpes; species Vulpes vulpes. Next base: position 94,179,095 of record NC_132788.1, on the reverse strand, counting down.
ATATCCAGATGAGTGTGACCATCCTGAAACCCCAAGCCACTCTCAGCCTTGCTTACTAGTGAAGGAGTGTGCCTTCTGGTGCTTGAGGATACTAGTCTTCCTGATTCAAAACCCCCAGAAAAGTTCACCTGGGGCAGATGCCTTGAAAGAGGATGCTCATTTTCCTCATAACACATAACTACCCTCTGTTGCCTCTGGGCCCATAACTATGGCCAAATCTCAGTATGCTCTAGGGTAGTGTTTGGTAAGCTACAGTCCATGGACCAAATCTGCCCTACCATCTGTTTTCATGTATGGCCTATGAAGGATTTTTACATTTTTAAAAAATAGAACTTTATTTTTAAGAGTAGTTTTAGGTTCCCAGCAAAACTGAACAGAAAATACAGAGATTTCTCATAAAACCTCTGCCTCTCCCACACACAGTCCTCTGCCCCCATCAACATCCCCCTGAGCATGGTACATTGGCTACCATCAATGAACTCACACTGACACATCATTATCACCCAAGTCCATAGAGTTTTTACATTTTTAAAATGGTTTTAAAAAGACAATTTTCTGACATGTGAAAATTATGTGAAACTCACATTTCAGTGTCCATAAATAAAGTTTTACTGGAACATAGCCTGCTCACTTGTTTATGTATTATCTATGGCTGCTTTTGTGCTACAACTGCAGTTGAGTATTTGTGACAGAGACTGTATGGCCTGCAAAATCTAAAATATTTAAATCTGGACCTCTGCAGATAAATGTTTACCAACCCAGATCTAGGGAGACAGGTATATACTATGATCCTGAATATAACAGCCTGTACACCAAAAAAATTATAAGATTCTGGTAATAAAATGAGGGAACAAGCATAAAAATAGATTCTAAGGATGTCTGACCACAGGAAGTAGGATATAATTCTATACTGGATTTAATATATTGGGATGGGCTCACTCACCAGAGATTCCAAATTTAATGTGTTAGCTTATGCAGCTGAAAGTAGCTCTAAGCAGCTCATTCAATTGGTCGCCTAAAATTTGGACCTAAAAGTGAACTACATTTAATGAGGTAGAGTTGCCAAAGCTTCCCCAGCAAGATGTAAAGAAAAAAATCCAAAGGCTTAAGGAGATAGAAGTGTTGGAATAGATTTTTTTATGTATGGCCTAAGTCACACAAGAAGGCCCAAGAAGACATTCCTTTAACTAAAGAATTAAGAAATACATTAGTGAGGGTGCCTGGGTGGCACAGTCAGTTAACCATCTGACTCTTGATTATGTCTCAGGCCCTGATCTTAGGGTTTTGAGACTGAACCCCAAACTGAGCTCCAAGCTGGGCATGGAGCCTGCTTAAGATTCTCCCTCTTGGGGCACCTGAGTGGTTCAGTCAATTAAGTGTCTGCCTTCAACTTAGGTCATGATCCAGGAGGTCCTGGGATCAAGACTCACGTCAGGTTCCAGGCTCCTTGCTCAGTGGGATGTCTGCCTTTCCCTCTCACCCTCCCCCCACTTGTGCACATGCTCTAAAATCTTAAAAAAAAAAAAAAAAAAGTCTCCTCCCCCCCTCCTGCTCACATGCATGCTCTAAAAAGAAAGAAAGAAAGAGAAGAGAGAGAGAGAGAGAGAGAGAGAGAGAGAGATGGAGGAAGCCTGCCCCAAAACATTAGTGAAGGAGCACTTGCATCCTTGAAAAGCTCTGTGGTTATTCTCCTTTGTAGTATGTACCTGTCCTCCCTAGACTTGGGTTGGCAAATTATCTGTAAAAAGCCAAGTGTAAATATTGCAGGCCATACACTCTCTGTCACAATCCATTGGTAGAACCTGTCCTCCCTAGACTTGGGTTGGCAAATTTCTGCCAGCACCACCACCCATGGACTCAAAAAATGCCTGATTCGCCAACATGACATTCATTCCATAAGAATTGTCTCTGATCAAGAAAGTCATTTCACAGCAAAGTGAAAAAAATGGGTTCATGCCCATGGAATTAACTGGTATTATTACACTCCATCACCCAGAATGGCCGGTCTAATTAAAAGAGGGAATTGTAAAAAAAAAAAAAAAAAAAAAAGATGGAATTGCTTACTGAAAACTCAGATACATTTTTAGTTGAAAGACAAGATCCTTAAAAAAAATGGGTGACTGCTTTGAACTGAAGACCTTACAGGCCAGATAATATGTAGGTCTGGGAATCAAGAGAAATCACTATTATATCCAATAACTCACTCATAGAATTTTTGCTTCCACTCCTGACAACTTTGAGATGTCCTAATTTGAAGATCTTAGTCCCCTAGGAGGGAATGTACCTACCAGCATACACAGTAACAGTTCAACTGAATTAGAAAATGAGACTCCCACCTGGCCTTTTGGGACTCCTTATTCCACTGAACCAAAAGGCAGAAAAGGTGGTTATCCTACTGGCTGGGATGACTGAGCTTAATTATCAGGGAAATTGAATTGCTGCTACACAGTGAAAGGAAGGAAGCCTATGTATGAAACACAGGGGATTCACTGAGATACCCCTAATACTTCTATGCTCATAACAAGGTTAATGGAAAACTAGATCTATATCAAAAAGGCCAAACTACTAAGCAAACAAAAGTCTGAAAGTTTGGGGGATTTCACAAGGTAAAGAACTTCAACCAGTTGAGATTCTGGCTGAGTACAAGGGAAACAGGAGTAGAAGCTAAGCATCTGACTCATGATCAGAAGTCATGATCTCAGGGTCATGGGATTGAGCCTCGTGTTGGGCTCCACACTCAGTGATGAGTCTGCTTGAGATTCTCTCTCCCCCTGCCCCTTAGCCCACTCATTCTCTCAATCTCTTAAATAAAATAAATGAAATCTTTATTTAAAAAAAAAAAACCTCAGGTATCAATTATGGTGTCATGACTAATTCTAGGAGTAAGAACTGTGATGGCTTTGCATATTTTCTCTTTATTTTGTGTTTATTTATACAGTCTAACCACTTTTCTTCTACTCTCCTTCTTCCCATCAAAAAAGTTGCCAAAGGTTAACTTTGCAATCAGTCTCCTGACAACAGAATATTCAGCGAACTGTGATTTGAAGGGTGAATAATACATCCAGCAATGGAGATAATGAGTAGAGTGACTAAGCATTTTCTCATTTGGGAAAAGGATGAAAGCTTCATTGTATGAGAGAGTTCTATCTCATTAGATGGAAATATAAGAGTTGTTCCACTGATATATGGGAGCTCAAATGTATGTGGAAAGGTGCATATGGAAGCTAAGTAGCCAAAGGGGTGGACTGTGCCAGTTACCAATGCGCTGTCTCTTAGACTCAAATCTTCCCATTATTGCCTTGCTTGTGATAATGGGGCTGGACCCTATAAAAACATTTCTGCTTTATCAGTTGGCTTATTAGGTTAGTAGATGGTGCTAGAGGATGGGGTTTCTCTTCCTGCTTCCTGTGTGCTTTTCCATCTTCTTGCTCCCACAGTGCTCTGTTGGTGTTTTAGTGGGTACTCACATGAGCATCTTCTGAAGCAAGCTCCATCAGTGACCCAAAGCTGGCTATCTGACGATTCAGCAGTACTTCAATGTATAGCTTCCTATTTGCCAACTTTGGCTTATATCACTTCAACAAACATCTTTACCATCCCCTGAAGACATCTAAGAAACTAGCTTTGAAGGAGAACACTCTTCTAAATTTCTCTTTCCTGTGTTCTCAGCCTGAGTCCTAGAGGTAGTAAATGTTCCCTGTAACTGCTACTCTGGTAGTCTTAGACTTTTCTTAGCCCTTAATTCCCTGGGCACCTGGGTGGCTCAGCTGGTTAAGTATCTGCCTTCAACTTGGGTCATGATCCTAAGAACCTGGGATGGAGCCCCACTTCAGGCTCTCTGGTCCATGGGGAGTCTGTTTCTCTCTCTCCCTCTATCCCTTCCCCCTCCTTGTGCTCAATCTCTCTCTCTCTTGCTAACTCAAATAAATAAAAATCTTTAAAAAAAAATTAATTCCCGGGGGAATCCCTGGGTGGCTCAGCGGTTTGGCGCCTGCTTTCAGCCCAGGGTGTGATCCTGGAGTTCTGGGATTGAGTCCCACATCATGCTCCCTGCATGGAGCCTGCTTCTCCCTCTGTCTGTGTCTCTGCCTCTCTCTCTCTCTCTCTCTCTCTCTCATGAGTGAATAAATAAAATATTTAAAAAAAACCTAATTCCCCCCCTTTTTTTTAAAGACTTATTTATTTATTTATGAGAGAGAGAGAGAGAAAAGGGGGGGGGAAAGGCAGAGACACAGGCAGAAGGATAAGCAGGCTCCATGCCGAGAGCCCGAGGCGGGACTCGATCCCGGGACTCCAGGATCACGCCCTAGGCCAAAGGCAGATGCTAAACCGCTAAGCCACCCAGGGATCCCCACTAATTCCCTTTTGAAATTACTGCGTGGTATTTCTCCTGATTAGACCCTGACTGATAAGGATACTGAAAGAGTAAAAATCTGTGAGATGGCTTAAATCCATATAAGAAAGAAATGGGGGACAGAACGATATTTAAACCTAAGAAAATAAATCAGAAGGCACATGTTAATTTCTAATTAAAAGGCTATCATGTGCACAAGAGAACATACTGTATCTTTCTGCTCAGCACCAGTCACAGCAACGGCTGCTTCAAGAGAACATCTCTTTATTTTCCACAGAAAAACTGAAGACCAGAAATATTAACTGTTATTAACCAGAAAGCAGAACTCTTCAATGAAGACCTGTAAGGGGTTGAACATCAGTACTTACATTTCCAATTTGCACAGCTTTGTGTCTTCTCATCTCATTTTAAATTGCTGAAAAGCTACTGGAGAACCAGCCATGCCAGGTTTTTGCAGTGACAAAAGTCCGAAGTTAATTTTCTCACAAGAAACAAAAGCCCTTCCCTTCAGTTTGCCTGAAATTCTTTTAAAGAGTCACCTTCAATTTTGTCCTCTAGAAATAGAGCATCTCCAAAGACACAATGGACACCAGACATGTTCTATTTACATCCAATTAAAATAGTTATATAATCATTTAACTAGGAATGGGGGCTGATGGCCAAACAGAGAGTGATTTGTTGGTAAAACCACTTCCTGGGCTGAATCCATAAGGTCTTTTGATGTGGACATTAATCATCATCCTCATATCAAATTACATTTATTAACCCCTTCAACCATGTTACAAAGCACTGAAAATAATTTTCTGTTAACCCCAGCAATTTTTATTATTCTTTGCCTCTTCAAGCTTGAGGAGGGCAAATAACTTTCCCAAGAGACCCAAGCTTATAGGGGGCACATCTACATCTGCTTTTCCCACAGCTTTCTAAATCTTAACAAATCACTAAGAGGGACTCGTTTCCAGAAAGACATGTACCAATACCTGACCAAAAATACTGCAATTATATGTGGCCTTCCTCTTAAATTTCTTTTTCCCTGTGAGGTCTGAAACAAACAGAAAGAACCAACTGCTCAGACAAAGATGCTGGTTAAGAGAAAAGAAGGAAGCATGATCAAATTGCTTATGGCACATCACAATATACAAAATTTAAGTCAGACCATCATTCTGTTTCTACACAAAATAGCACGGTGCTTTATTGCTCTTCTCAACATTCAACACAACAGTCATTACAGTCTAGACAGAAGCTTGTGATTTTTTTTTCCCACAGCATGGAAAGATCATAGCCCAGGCTATTACTATAAGTATTTTTTTCAACCTCGGTGACAATGTTTTAGCCATGAGAAAATGTGTCAGGTAAAGAGGGAGGTGGAAAGTCATTGTAAATGTAACATTGTCAGGGCAATGGGAGTAACATCAGAGGAAATGGGTTAAAATAACACGTACTTGGGCTTTGCCCTGAAAGACCGGAAAGGATACATCTTTATCCTGGATAACTTAGAAACTGCCTGTTACATCTCTTACATGCTAGAGAAACACAGCAAGTAATTCTATAGGGGGATGTCCTGATCTCCTTTAGAATGAGCAGGAGACACACGGTAAAAGAAGTAGCCCTCTGCTGCCAGAGAGTGAGCTCTTCTCTCTGCCTTAGCCAGTACCTCGATGAGGAAGCCCTCTCCATATCCCCATCACCTACTTTATGTCCTTTTAAACCCTTCCATCTTAGTACATACATCACTGCAAATTCAGGACAGACTTTCTTGAGCCACATTTCTTTCCTTTGGGAGTTTTTCTTTTTTAAAAATTGCATTCAACATGATTCATTCAATAGCTACTGAGCACATACTATGATGCCAAACACTGTTCTAGGTGCTGGGCCACAGCAGTGAACAAAACAGAAACTCTATCCCTGTCATAATATTTATCTTCTAGCAGGGAAAGTGAGACAATAAGCAAGATAAATCATTAATCTGTACAAATTATAAAGTGACAAGTACCATGGAGAAAAATGAAAGCAGAGAAGTTGGGAGAGAAAAACAGAAGGGGTGTTCTTAGATAAAACAGAGAAAGACTCACTCAAAAGGTACAGAGTGAACTACATGTGTATCTGAGGGAAGAACAATCCAGGGAAAATAGCCAGGGCTCAGAGCCCAAAGTAAGGGCCCACCTGGCTTGTTCAGTAACAGCAACAAGAACACCAATGAAGCAAAGCTAGCAAAGGGGAGGGATGACAAGGGCATCACATAGCCTTGTGGCAACTGGTAAGGACTCTGGCTTTTACTTTGAGATGGGAAACTACTGGAAGGGTTTTAAGCAAAAGAGTAACGTGATCTATAAACAGGACCACTCTGGACACTGTTGAGAATATACTGTAGGGAGCAAACAAATGGAGGTGGGAGACTAATTTGGGAGGTTATTATGGTAGTGAAGGTAAAAGAAAGGGGTCCAATCAGGCAAAAAACAGTGGGGGTGGTAAGAAGTGGTCAGGCAGATAATCTTCCAGGTAGATTTTTCTGACAAACCGGATGTGGAGTGCAAGATAAAGAGATAGGGGAAGGGACGCCTGGGTGGCTCAGCAGCTGAACATCTGCCTTTGGCTCAGGTCGTGATCCTGGGGTTCTTGTTCTTGGATCAAGTACCACACTGGGCTTCCTGCAGGGAGCCTGCTTCTCCCTCTGCCTATGTCTCTGCCTCGGTCTCTCATGCATAAATAAAATCTTAGAGAGAGAGGGATAGGGGAAGTCAAACATTTAGGCTGGGCAACTAGAAGAACATTGTATTTCCATTTAATGAATGGGGAAGCAGGTTTTGGGTTTTGTTTGTTCTGTTTTGATTTTGGGGTGGGGGGTAGATTCGGTTCAGTTGGACATCTCATGTTTGTGATATCGACTTTATATCCAAATGCAGATTTCAAGTTCTAATTTCAAATTTCCCTAGTACTCATCCAACTTCCTCGTGAAATTTAACTATTATTACACATCTGTTCCTACCAAATGTTCCTTATAACTCTTTATCATTTAAGCAATATTTACATATTTGTGTATTTCTCTCTGCAACTGGACAAACTAAAATCCACAAGATAGCTAATACATAAAGAATTACTGCAATTCTAAGGAGGTCTGTAGTGTATATGATGGTTAATTTGAAAACATCTTTTTTTATTGAGCTCATTTATTTTTACCATTTTTTATTTTTAGCATTTTTATGTATACACTTCAGTAGCATTAAGTACATTCACAATGTTATGCAAACTCACTGCCATCCATCTCCAGAACTTTTATCATCTTGCAAAACTTAAACTCTGTCCCAAACTTTCTGTCTCTATGAATTTGACTACTTCTATAGGGAATCTATATAATCATATAAGTGGAATCAGTATTTGTTCTTTTGTAACTGGCTTCTTTCACTTAGTATAATGTCGTCAAGGTGCACCCATATTGGAGCATGTATTTGCTCCACATTTTATTTTTCCATCCATCCATCAGTGGGCATGTGGGTTGCTTCCACCTTTTGGACATTTTGAATAATGCTGCTATGAACACAGGTGTATAACTATGTCCAAGTCTCTGCTTTCAATTCTTTCAGGTATATACCCAGAAGTGGGATTGCTGGATCATTCAGTAATTCTAATTTTTTGTAAAACTTCCAATCCACTTCCTATAGCAGTTGCACCACTTTATATTCCCATCAATTGTGCACAAAGGTTCCAGTTTCCCCACATCCTTACCAACACCTGTTATTTTATTTGGATTTTTTGGAAAATAGTCATCCTAATGAGTGTGAAGTGATATTTCATTGTGGTTTTGATTTGTATTTCCCTAATGATTAGTGATGTTGAGCATATTTGCATATGCTTATCCCTATTTGCAGATCTTCTGTGGGGGAACTGTCTATTCAAGTCCCTTGCACATTTTTAATCTAGTGGTTTGTTTATATGTTGTGGAGCTATAGGTGTGTTTTATATACTCTGGATATTAATCTCTTATTCAGACATATATTTTATGAAAATTTCCCGCATTCTGTGGGTTGCCTTCTACTGATAGTGTCCTCTGATGCACAAAAGTTTTCAACTTTTATGTGTTCAGTTTACCTATTTTTACTTGTGGACTGTATTTTGGTATCCTATTCAAGAAATTACTCCCAAATCCAATGTCACGAAGCTTTTGCCCTATGTTTTCTTCTAAGAATTTTATAGTTTTGGCTCCTATGTTTAGTCTTTAATCCATTTTGCGTTAATTTTTGCATATGGTGTAAAGTAAGGGTACAATGTCACTCTTTTGTGTATGGATATACAGCGGTCCTAACACTATTTGTTGAAATCATTTGACTATATTTTCAAGGATTTATTTCTGTGCTTTCTATTCTCTTCCTTGATTTATAGGTCTATATTTATCTGAGAACCACACCATTTTGATTACTGTAGCATTGCAATGAAGTTCTGAAATCAGGAAGTGTGAAATCTCCAACTTTATTCTCTTTCAAGACTGTTTTGGTTATTTAGGGTCCTTTGAGATTGCATATAAATTTTAGGATAGATTTTCCTATTTCTACCAAAAAATTGGTTGAATTTTAAAAGAAAAAAATCATCTTTTGAAAATGCATTTAAATCTTCCTACCAATGACTGACATTTTGCTGCTGCTTTGGAAGCTCCTAGAAGCTCACAGTTTTAGTAATCATTTGTAAATATGCTTTTATCCACAGCCTAGAATTTTTCAAAAGGAATTAATCCATGAGCACTATAAAAACCATGTAGGAGTTAATTATTCAAATTTTTCCTTTACAACATTAGAGCCCTTGGGACGCCTGGGTGCCTCAGCAGCTGAGCGTCTGCCTTCAGCCCAGGGCATGATCCTGGGGTGCTGGGATGGAGTCCCACATCAGGCTCCCTGCATGAAGTCTGCTTCTCCCTCTGTCTAAGTCTCTGCCTCTCTCTTTCTCTCTCATGAATAAATAAAACCTTTAAAAAATAAAACATAAAACATTAGAGCCTTAAAATACATGAATTAAAAACTAATCAAACTGAGAAATAAAAGACAGTTCAACAATGATTATTGGAGACTTCAAAACCCCACTTTCAATAATTAATAGAACTAGAGAGAATACCAATAATGAATAGTGGACCTGAGCAACATTATAAACCAACTAGACCTAACAGATGTTTTATGGAACATTCCATGCAACAACAGCAGAATATACATTCTTCTCAAGTACACATGGAACATTTTTTACGACAGACCATATGTTAGGCCATAAAACAAGCCTGAATATATTAAAAGGACTGAAATCATACGAAGTATGTTCTACAACTACAATGGAATGAAATTATAAAATGTCAACAGAAGGCAGTCTATGAAATTCACAAATAGTGGAAATTAACAACACACTTAAGTTACCAATCAAAGAAATCACACACAATTAGAAAACAGTTTAAATGAAAATGAAAACCTAAGACACCCCAACTTATAAGATACAGATAAAGAAGTGCTTAGAGAGAAATTTATAGCTGTAAATACCTACATTAAAGGGAGGGTTTAAAAATAAATCACAAATCAATAACATAATTTTCCACCTTAAGAAACCAGAAGAGGGCAGCCCCAGTGGCGCAGCGGTTTAGTGCTGCCTGCAGCCAGGGGTGTAATCCTGGAGACCCAGGATCGAGTCCCATGTCGGGCTTCCTGCATGGAGCCTGCTTCTCCCTCTGCTTGTGTCTCTGCCTCCCTCTCGCTCTCTCTGAATAAATAAATAAATAAATCTTAAAAGAAAAGAAAAGAAAAGAAAAGAAAAGAAAAGAAAAGAAAAGAAAAGAAAAGAAAAGAAAAAAGAAACCAGAAGAGCAAACTAAGCCCAAAGCAAGCAGAAGAAAGGGAATAATAAAATGAGTGAAAATAAATGAAGTAGAAAACAGAAAAACAGAGAAAACTCAACAAAACCAAAAGTTGATCCTTTGAAAAGATTGACAAATTTAACAAATCTTTAACTGTGCTGATCAGGAAAAAGAGACAGGACTGAAATTACTGAACTCAGAAATCCAAGAAGAGATATCAACACCAATTTTATGGAACTAAAAGGGTTTATAAGGGAAAATTAGAAACAGCATGTCAACAAAGTAAAGTTGAAATAGCCAAATTCCTTAAAAGGAAGGAACTACTGAAACTGATTCCAGAAGAAAAAATTAGGATGGAAAATTCCAGAACTAATTTTTGTGATTAGTTCTAGTTTCTAACAATTAGGTTCTGGAAATTAGTTCCATGATAGGTGGAATTCCTTCAAATTTCCTTCTATAGAATTCAAGAACCTCATTCCTTATGATAAGGCATAAGGAGAGGAATCTTGTTGAATTAACCTCTTGGTTAATTAGACACCTCGCGTCCAATCTTACTTAAAAGTCCGTGTTTTACTCTACCCAGCTGCATGTAGGTGTGATTTGATTGCCCTTTATTTCAACCGAACCAGAGTTTTCTGCCTAGTATCATTTCTGATGCTAGTGATGAGACATCTGCAGGCTGGCCAGAAAAAGTGCCAGAAGCACAACAGTTAACCAAGAAATGGCACAGGATTAAGGCCACTTTGTCCACAGAAGTGACAAAGTTAATAATACTTCATCATACTGGCTTTTCCTCTTTCCAATTTCACTCTTCCTAGCCCCCTAGGGGCTTTGTTTCATGGCATGCCTTTGTTTCATGGCATCACTTCTCAAAATAAACTACCTACATACATACAAAGACCTTGCCTTGACTTGGATTTTCTACTAGAAAGTAGTGCCTTAAAAATGCCATTATAGGGACGCCTGGGTGGCTCAGTGGTTGAGCATCTGCTTTTGGCTTAGGTCGTGATCCCATGGTCCCAGGATCGAGTCCTGCATGGAGCCTGCTTCTCCCTCTGCCTCTGCGTCTCTCATGGATAAATAAATAAAAATCTTAAAAAAAAAAAAAAAAGCCTTTATAGGTCCATTCCTTCCAACAGCCTTTGTGATGCTTCATTAGCACTTCGAAGACCCATTGTGATATGACATACTATGGTAGAAAGAATACAGGGCTCATCAGCCTAGGATCAGTTTTGAGCTCTATTATTAACCTAACTTCAACCTCTTCAAAAGAAAGAAAAATATACTGTTAACACATTCCAAAAAAGTTTACAAATTCTAATGTATTATGCAAATAAAAGTAATCCTTATTATCAGAAAAACCAGTTTGAGTCTACATTCAGGTAAAAATACAAAGTCAATTTACAGAAGCTGGGTGTGAATATTAGTTCTTTGAGTAAAACTCCTCCGGCCTCTGACAGAATATGGCTGTATCTGTGACGCTTTAATTTATTTTTAGAAAGGAGAATGTATTCATAATTACTTATGAAGCTGCAAATGAAGAAAAATATTCTATTATCTACATATGCCTTTTGGCATAAGGTGGAGTTTCATTCCATAAAGAGAATCAAATCATATAAACAAAGTTATGGCTTAAAAAGTATAACAGAGTAACAGATTCACTCAAAACAGATTCACTCAACACTCAGGAAGAAGCTGTTCTGTCTTATTCAATACCAAGCTCCAAAAAGAAACTAAAATAGGGACACCTGGATGGCTCAGTGGTTGAGCACCTGCCTTCAGCTCATGTTGTGATCCTGGAGTCCTGGGACCGGGTCCCGCATCGGGCTTCCTGTGTGGGGCCTGCTTCTCCTTCTGCCTAAGGCTCTGCCTTCCTGCTCCCCCTCTCATGAATAGATAAATAAAAATCTTTTTCTTAAAAGAAGAAAGAAACTAAAATCAAATGGCTCACTGTACAATTAAATGCTCTGTGCACAAGCTGGTTTTCAAGGCAGTCCTAAATATCCACCAACGGAATGTAACATATTGTATTAACGGGTGTATTGTGGAATTTTCTGAGAAGTTTTACGTTTTTACCAGAAAACCATGAACCAACAATAAAACTTCAAGAAACATTAGGTGTTTTTTTTTTACTGATGTGTCTCCAACATGCATCTCATATCTGGAAAAAGAAAGAAAAAAACCAAATCTTTATTTCCAGGATTCAAGGAGCAGGAAAGGAGAAAGGATGTCTTGCTGTGTCTACATCTAGGAACACAGTGTCAGCTTTATGTTTGGGTTTCATTTATAAGTTATGTCAACTTAGAGGAGGGTTATAATAACTGTTTAGAAACTCTAACATTATAGATTTGTATTTCTTCTAAGAGTTCACATTTTTGGTTTCTCAGAATTTTTCTAATGCTAAATTCCTTGAATTCTATCTGATGCTACAGGAGACAATGAAGAAACACCTGAGATCTCATTTGGATCATTACATTCCAACAAAGCAAAATTTTTTAAAGATTTATTTATTCATTCATTCATTCATTCATTCATTCACAGACACAAGCAGAGGGAGAGGGAGAAGCAGGCTCCATGTAGGGAGCCCGATGTGGGACTCAATCCCAGGTCTCCAGGATCACACCCCAGGCTGCAGGCGGCGCCAAACCGCTGCACCACCAGGGCTGCCCCCCAACAAAGCAATTTTATGTTTCCCTGCAGGCATGACCTAGGGGATTGATATCACATCACATTCAGAACGCTTCTCACAATAAGAGACCACTTAGTCCACTCACAATGGAAACCAGCAGTAACACTGCATCTAGCTTAGCCTCCTTGGTAGCAAAGACATTTACTTATACCACAAATAATTTGTGGTTAAGTCTTATTAAGACTTCACTTTAATGGAAACAGCATCAATATAAAATTGAGGATAATCCACGCTTACATGTGACTTAGAAACAAAGTGGACATTCTGTTCCCACCCCATCAGTCCTGTGTCTTTGTCCAGAATCCTATCTAGCCTCCTAGCTCCACCATATTATGAGGTCTACAAGGGGGGAAGAATCCAATAGTAGCCAGGTTTCATCACAATGGTTTTTGTTGTTCTTGTTTTTAAAAATATTTTTATTTATTTTTGGAAAGACAGTGAGGAGGTGGTGAGGGGGGGAGCGCAGAGGGAGAGAATCCTCAGACTTCCAGCAGAGCCCAGAGTCAGACATGGGGGCTCAATCTCATGACCCGTGAGACCATGACCTGAGCCGAAATTGAGAGCCAGACACTTAACCTACTGAGCCACCCAGAAACCCCTCATCTCATTTTCATGAAAATGAATATACTAATAAGATCTGAGAATTGTCCCCATCTCACCAAAAGGGTTAATCCTAGTGTAACTTGTAAGAAAGTGAGGTTCGTGATTTATAGTATTTAAATTCTTGTGCTTTATTTTTTTTAAATTTTTATTTATTTATGATAGTCACACAGAGAGAGAGAGAGAGAGGCAGAGACACAGGCAGAGGGAGAAGCAGGCTCCATGCACCGGGAGCCCGATGTGGGATTCGATCCCGGGTCTCCAGGATCGTGCCCTGGGCCAAAGGCAGGTGCTAAACCGCTGCGCCACCCAGGGATCCCAAATTCTTGTGCTTTAAACCTAAGAAGAGATTGTGTTAAGCCCTCTTAATAAAAGAAAACCTAAGATGGTGTCTGGCTGGCTCAGTTAGTGGAGCATGTCACTCAATCCTGGGGTGGTAGGTGAAGAGATTACTTAAAAACAAAATCTTAAAAAAAAAAAAAAAAAAGGAGAAAAAGGAGCGGTACCTGGTGACTCAGTCAGTTAAATGTCCGCCTTTGGCTCAAATCATGATCCCAGAGTCCGGGAATTGAGCCTGCAGCTCCTTGCTCAGCAGAGTCTGCTCTTCCCTCTCCCTCCCTCTGCTCATTCTCTCTCTGACTCACTCTCTAAATATAATATAATATAATATAATATAATATAATATAATATAATATAATATATAATTAATATAATACAAAATAAAATAAAATGGAAATCTAAGAACACTAAATTGAGCTTTATTAACAAAAAAAAATGTCTGCCAAGAGGCGCCTAGGTGGCTCAGTCGGTTGGGTGCCTGTCCTTGGCTCAGGCCGTGATCCTGGGGGTCCTGGGATTGAGCCTCATGTCAGGCTCCCTGTTCAGTGGGGAGCCTGCTTCCCCCTCTCTCCTCTGCAGCTCCCTCTGTAGCTCCCCCTGCCTGTGATTGCTTGCACAAATGCGCGCTCTCTCTCTCTCTCTCAAATAAATAAATAATCTCAAAAAAGAGAAATGTCTGCGAAGCTAAAAAAGATGTTTATGCCACGCAAATTACCTTAGGCATAGAATCTTTTCAATGTCTTAATTCAGCAACATACTGCATTCGCAAATCTACCTACTACAAAGAAACACTAACCCAGAATGGGTAGGGAGTTGGGCATTCTGTTGAATTCTTCCCAGTTGCAGCATACTAGAGATCATCAAATAATAAAGTTACAAAACTAAAATGTCATTGAATTTAACATTTTCAATTGATAATTCAGAAGCTATTTTAGGAAGACTGTGAAAATGAATTTTAACTAACCATACATGTAGTATCAGAAGGCATCTAACAATAATTGATATGCCATGAAACTCTTGAGTTAACCACATATTGCTGGTCTGCCAACTGTTTTTCTCATCAAATGCTATACAATATCAGTCATTTGGGCTTCTTAAGTCTTACAAATTCTGGATAAAAAGGAGGTACTCTGAGAATCAAAAAGTGACAACACAGTCAAAATGAAAATGCCTGGCAAAAAGTAAAAAGCCCACACAGTTATGAAATTATTATGAATGCGATCAGAAGCTTAGTTAGACTGAGAACTCATTTCTCAAGAGTCTTTATTTGCCAAACTCATGTCTTATTCACATCATACTTCAATAATTGAGACTCCAACCAAAATCCAGTCTGTTAGGTGTTAATGTAAGATGTTTATTAGTGAAATTTATTTAGCACAATGATCACATTAAAATGTCCCAATATACAAACTGTTGAAATCTAAAATCACAAAATATATAAACTCAGGTACACGAATGAGATTATATAAAATATTATTTGTAAACAAAGTTCTACATCTTCAACATTGGGCCGAAAAAGGAAAGAAAAAAAAAGAGAGAAAGATTACATATAAAAAACATTATATTTCAATAGAACAACCCTGACAGATTGGCAACCTCACACTTGGGTGTGACCACAATGGGGCAACACAGCATTTCCTTACAGAACTGGCTGTTTCATACAAAGCTATATGTGAAACAAAATGAAACATCCAGGAGAAAGAGAGCTAACAAGATATACCACATTTCAGCTGGCTAGTAGTAGAAAATTTCAATTCCATTAAAAAAAAAAAAAACACATATAACGGGGGGAAAAAGTCAAACAAAAACAGCAAAATGGAAATAAAGATGGAATAAATCAAGAAGATGGAATGTGAGTGTGTCCCTTGACCACTGCCAGAGTAGAGCTGCACCCAGGCTTCTCCAAACACCTGTCACTTAGACAAGCTGTAGAGACTAATTAGAGGTGATAGAAAAATGTCATCCATGATCCTTAAAAAGTTAGCATTACCAGTTTTGAAAAGTTCCCTAGCCAAAAAACCAAAACCAAATCAAACAAACACAAAGAGAACCAAAAAACATACTGAACAACTGCACCACAAAGGGAAAATGCTACATTTTATTTGATGGGTGCTCTCCTATGGTACGAGTTTTCTTTCATATTTTATCAAATGCTTAGAAGGTAAGCATCAGCATTTCTCTCTAAAATGTGCCTCCTTTAAGTGTCTTTTCTCCACTAACTCACAGAAGTCATTACAGGGATCAGTTTGAACTACCATAATAGTCTGATTTTTCCAGCTCAAACGCAATTCTGTATCAAGAGAATCTAAAATAATGTACATCTCAAAATCTTCCTCAGAACATCCTGCCAATTATTTATTTTAATCTGAAACAATCAATAAGTTGGTGATTATGATAACCTCCATAATCAGTAAGAGGATAGAAAATTAAAGAGTATTTCACATTCTGAATCTTAAACCAGAACTCCTCTAAGAGTTCAAAACATGGCCCAAGTTTTATATTCTATTTCTAAAAATCCAATCAAAGCTTATTATCTGAAAAGTTCCGCAGTACTTTTCCCAAATGGCTCTTCTAGGTTTTCTAGCTATTAGTGTGGGAAAATGAGGCATAAGAATAAGAAAGTCCCATTGGGACAATCTTCAGAATACACTGAGTATAAATGCTAATATACATGGTAAAAGTCTTCACATGTGGTCCACCAATCCCACTGGCATGCTGGCTGCCCCAGAGGTCAAAGGGATACCAGACATTATCTGAACAGAGTTCGAGTTCAATCTGATAACTATTTATTTCCTTAGAAAACTGGATACACTGGTTGTGGTTCTTCAGTGTACTCTGATGTATTTTCAGTCCCATGTTTTTACAGAAAAAGTTGTTTTCTTTCTGTACCAATATCCCAGTAGCCTAACAATACAGGGTTGCATTTTCTTTAACTTCTCAATTCTTGTTTTGATAGCTCATGACCATGTTATGAAAGTAACTTTGGTTATAAAATTTCATACACAACAAAAGGTGATCAGATTTTCAAGAGAATCTAAGCCTCTAGACAAACCATAATTTCGTCACAGAAACAATTCCAGCCCAACTTACAAATAACAAAAGATTGTTTAATTTGAGGAAATGCTTTTCAATGTTCAATCAGAGCTACTCTAAATTGGAAAACTTTAAATTAAAATAGCTATCATTATTTAGATTTTTAGTAAGGTGGAGAAAAACACCTGAAAGATTACCCTTCCCTAAAAGCAAGCTCATAGAGGGAGAGAGAAGGGAGAGGGAGAGGAAAGGGAGGGTCAGCCGCAGTACTGGTGGACTCAATCCCTTTATGAAAGCACATGTTCTCTTTTGGTGTTAAGAGATCCTGATTCATTTTGAAGATCTGAAAACCAAATGGAAAAGGCCAACTCAAAATATTTAAAGAAAAGAAAAACATGAGATTGAATTAAATGATGAAATGAGTTTTAAAAGAGAACACGAAACAAAAGACCTTAAGATGACCTTTATAAAATACTAAAATTTAAAAAAAGAATTCATCTTGTACTTTGTGCTCACAAAGGGAAAGGAGGTTCCATCAAGCCCTGCAGAGCACAAGAAGAAGCAGGTGGTTTGCTCAGGCATCAGCAGAAATAGGCCCCGGAGAACTACCCTCAGCTTCTTTTACACCGTGTCCAGGAAGGAAAAGCAAAGCTCTGCAAAATGCTGAAGGTTTTAGAAGTGTAACGGTGCTTAGGAAAGATCACTGGCCTGGTGTTGCAGCAGCCCCAGTGTGGAGAGACACGCTAGGCTTCTAGGAGGAGAAAAATAGAAAGGGAGGAAGAAGTAGGAAGAGGAAGGAAAGGGTAGAAAAGCACAGGTCATTAGTAAACAGCAAGTTCAACATGGCAAGATGCTCATAAACCCTTTATAGCTATCAGTGGAGAGCTGGTCTGCAATTAGGACTAGAGACAAAATCCTGAACAAAACAGCAATGGGAATTTTCAAATGGTACTGGGCTACGTGCTCTGCTTTAGTAATGGCCAAATTAGAATAAGGTCACAACATGCTCCAGAAACATGCACTCTCAGTCCCCCTCCCTGTTCCTTCCCCACCCCTGGTGAAGCATGCAGATCTTCAAGCTGTCAAATGCAGAATGCACACATCTTCCCAGGTATGCAAACTACAGTCTAACTGCTGCCATAATGTCACTGGGCAGTTCATAAATATCTGAGTTCTTTTTTGTCACCAGGGAACTAAAAGTCTGAAAACAGTAAGGGCCAGGCTGTATGTTTTTCCAGTTCTTTTTTTTTTTCCCCCTATGCTATTAGGAGTTGGGATGGGAAGCAACCAATACACAGAGTTTGTGCCTCTTTTGGTCATACTTGACATCTTGCTGGAGACAAAATATATTCTAACTTTGATAGCTATTTCCTTTCTGGGTGCAAATGGCACCGGCTCTTTCAACTGGCTCATCCAATCAACCTGCTCCAAGCCTTTCTTTTCCCTGGCATGCCCTCCTGGTTGAAGAATGCTGAACTTAACTCATTTTTTTAAAAGTTCACATTCAAGCTTCTCCTTTAATCACCAGGATATTTCCCTACATGCTTCCTTAAAACTGTATTACACAGATGACTTGGCTTTCGAAGCAAGCACAGAAACAGTCAATAATATAGCAAAGATGATCAAGGAAATAAAAAATTTCAGTTCACAAAACTAGAAGATAAAGTGGCACTTCTGGTTATTTTTATTTTTACCATTCAAAGTAAAGAGTTTCTAAGTTATGAGCTACTAATAAGGATGTCAATGTCACTGGGTAAAAACTACATTTGACACAAATGGAAAACAGCCATCTGTAAATCTATGGTACAAAGATATATACAACATTTCCAAAGGTCAGAGAATAAAGGATAAATCCTGGATTAATTGCTGTTCCTAACAGAAGGCTCTCTAGAAGCCTTAAAAACCAAGAAATTGTATGGCGGCTCAAGAAAAGTCTTCTCCAGGCTGAGGCATGCATACAAGACAGACACTGACACAACCCATACCTAGTGCTTGCCTCCAATGCAGGAATGCCAACCAAATGTTATACCCCAGTTAAGAGCACACTATGTGGCAAAGAACAATTTACTTGACCATTACATGTCTTTTCATTTGGGTCAACAGTGTCAGCCTGATCACAACTGCAAAGTAAGTGCAGTTACTCACAAAAATACAACCTGACTCTCCTACCAGCTACCTAAGAGAAGATTTGCATAATACATTCCTATGAACCCTGCTACTGCTTCGAGAA
Organism: Vulpes vulpes; assembly: GCF_048418805.1. Lineage (NCBI taxonomy): Eukaryota > Metazoa > Chordata > Mammalia > Carnivora > Canidae > Vulpes > Vulpes vulpes. The sequence continues at coordinate 94,160,029 of NC_132788.1, read as the reverse complement.
TTCTGCTCAATACAGACACATTGTAGGTCGGGGGCTGGTGCTAGTTATGAGGTGGGAAGCCACAGGAGCTCAGTATTAGCTGATGGGAGTATCAAAGCCCTACCTAGTTCATGGGCTAGGAGTTAGAAACCGATTTCAAAAGTAACAGTTAAACAGGGGTAAAAGTGAAAAGAAAAAGACTGAAGAATTTTAATTTGCAGCTCACAGGTTTCCTAACATCAAGCCATAGAAAGTAAGCTAAGTGCACTGTATAAAAGAGCTGTAGCGGCCAAAGTTCTCCAATATAACATATTTTGATGATGATTAGTTTGTATCTTATTATAAGTGTATTTTTAAGATTGATCCAGCTCTTGTGGATCAAACTACAACCAATAGTCAAGAAAAGTCAAAGGAAATTCACTCTTCTTTTCTGCTGTTGGAGATGTTATATGGCAGATGGCCCTGGATTTGTATACATCCAGCAAGAACAATAATACCCTCAGAAATAATTCTTGTGACAAGAATTCAATCCTCATAGGAGCTCATCAAGGTGTTTACTGTGACTGTTTAGGGAATGCTGGGATCCACTTACCTGCAGTATCATTGCCTTCTATTCCATGATCACCGTTGGCTAGCCCTGTTGGTTTCGATGGAGCACCTGCAACAACCACAAAGGATAATTACTCAAGGTGACAGCGACAGGAAACACAGATTCGACACTATCTAACCAGGTAGAATTCTGTTACTCTTCACAGCAGGAACTTAAAGCAGATAAAAATCTGTCTAAAAGTTAAAGACTCAATAAAAGGAAACCAGAAAAACAGAACAGAACAAAGTCATTCAACTTTATGATACTCAAACTCTACTCTATAGAACCACCCTTCTCAATAAGAATGCTGAAATCTTAAAAAAAAAAAAAAAAAGAATGCTGAAATCTTTTCTGTTCTATAAACTGTCAAAATTACCATTATATTCCATAAAACCATTATGAAGTACCACAGGTTCTATATCTGTGATTCAAATCCAATGCTACAAGGGCACAGGACCATTTAAAACAACTCTCATGGGCAGCCCAGGGGGCTTGGCGGTTTAGCGCCACCTTCAGCCCAGGGCGTGATCCTGAAGACCTGGGATCAAGTCCCACATCAGGTTCCCTGCATGGAGCCTGCTTCTCCCTCTGCCTGTGTCTCTGCCTCTCTCTCTCTCCCCTCTCTGTTTCTCATGAATAAACAAATAAAATCTTTTAAAAAATAAAAATAAAAAATAAAAAATAAAAATAAAACAACTCTCATGGGACACCTAGGTGGCTCAGCGGATAAGTGTCTGCTGTCAGCTCAGAGCGTGATCCTGGAGACCCGGGATCGAGTCCCACGTCGGGCTCCCTGCATGGAGCCTGCCTCTTCCTCTGTCTGTGTCTTTGCCTCTCTCTGTGGGTCTTTCATGAATGAATAAAAATCTTAAATAAATAAATAAATAAATAAATAAATAAATAAATAAATAAATAAATAAAACCAACTCTCACATAAAAAGTCCAGGGAGGGCATCATTATTGCTTCTGAGGGCGAGAATTACATGGTCACCAGTATCACTTCTGGAAGCAGAGAACAGTTTTTGGTTTTGTTCTTTAATATTAGTTATTCTAATAGAATACAGTTGTGCCTCATTCCCTAATAATTGAAGATGCTAAAAGCATCTCTACATGTGTTTTGCCATCCTTTTCTTTAGTGAACTGAATGGTCAAATTTTTTGATCATTTTCATTTGGGTTGTTTTCCTCTTGAGTGTTGAGGATTCCTTATATACTCTGAATACCAACCCTTTATCAGATGAATTCTACAAATATTTCCTCTCAGCTTGTAACTTGGATTTTCAATCTTTTTTTATTTTTTTATTTATTTTTTATTTTTTATTTATTTTTTTTTTATGATAGTCACACACACAGAGAGAGAGAGAGAGAGAGAGAGAGAGGCAGAGACCTAGGCAGAGGGAGAAGCAGGCTCCAATGCACCAGGAGCCCGACGTGGGATTTGATCCCGGATCTCCGGGATCGCGCCCTGGGCCAAAGGCAGGCGCTAAACCGCTGCGCCACCCAGGGATCCCTCAATCTTTTTTTTAAAAGATTTTATTTATTTATTCATGAAAGATATAGAGACAGGCAGAGAGACACAGGCAGAGGGAGAAGCAGGCCCCCTGTGGGGAGCCCAATGGGGAACTCAATCCAGGACCCCAAGATCATGACCTGAGCCAAAGACAGATGCTCAGCCACTGAGCCACCCAGACGCCTCGGATTTTCATTTTAACTTTATCTTTTGCAGAGCAAAAGTTTAAATTTTGATGAACTCTGGTTTTTCACTTTTCCCTCATGCCTTCTTAGGCTTTCAGTGAGGTATCTAAGAAATCTTTCTCTAGAGGCTCCTGGGTGGCTCAGTCGGCTGGGTGACCAACTCTTGGTTTCAGCTCAGATCTTAATCTCAAGGTTGTGAGTTCTAGCCCCACAGTGACTCCATGCTGAGCATGGAGCCTACTTAAAAATCTAAAAAACATGGCAGTGCCTGGGTGGCTCAGTCAGTTAAGCATCTGCCTTCAGGGATCCCTGGGTGGCGCAGCGGTTGGGCGCCTGCCTTTGGCTCAGGGCGCGATCCTGGAGACCCGGGATCGAATCCCACGTCGGGCTCCCGGTGCATGGAGCCTGCTTCTCCCTCTGCCTGTGTCTCTGCCTCTCTCTCTCTCTCTCTGTGACTATCATAAAAAAAAAAAAAAAAAAAAAAAAGCATCTGCCTTCAGCTCAGACCATGATCCCAGAGTCCTGGGATCAAGCCCTTCATCAGGCTCCCTGTTCTGCTTCCCCCTCTCCCTCTACTTGCTGTTCCCCTTGCTTGTGCTCTCTCTCTCTGTCAAATAAATAAAATCTTTAAAAAATAATATATTAAAAAATTTTTTAATATTATTTATTTATTAGAGATACAGAGAGAGAGAGAGAGAAAGAGAGAGAAGCAGGCTCCATGCTGGGAGCCTGACGTGGAACTCGATCCCAGGTCTCCAGGATCACACACCCTGGGCTGACGGCAGCGCTAAACCGCTAAGCCACTGGGGCTGCCCTAAAAATTTTTCAATAAAAAATTTTAAAAAGAAATCTTCAGGGGATCGCTGGATGGCTCAGCGGTTTAGCGCCTGCCTTTGAGCCAGGGCATGATCCTGTAGTCCTGGGATCAAGTACCGCGTCAGGCTCCTGGAGTGGAGCCTGCTTCTCCCTCTGCCTGTGTCTCTGCCCCTCTCTCTTTTTCTCTATCATGAATGAATAGATAAAATCTTTAAAAAAAGAAATCTTTGTCCAACCCAAGGTCATAGGATTTTTCTATGTTTTCCTCTAGAACTCTTATAGCTTTCAAATTTAGATCTCATACTGAGGCGTGTGATACATGATAAATTTTGTATATGATGTTAGATATGGTCTAGATTTTGTTTTGTTTTGTTTTGGGTTTTTTTTGAAGATTTTATTTATTTATTCATGAGAGACACAGAGAGGGAGAGGCAGAAATATAGGCTGAGGGAGAAGCAGGCTCCATGTAGGAAGTCCAATGTGGGACTCCATCCCGGAACTCCGGGATCACACTCTGAGCCCAAGGTAGACACTCAACCGCTGAGCCACCCAGGCGTCCCTAGATTTTGTATTTTTGCATATGGACATCTAATCATTCCTGTATCATTTGTTGAAAAGGCTATCCTTATTCCACTTAATTGCCTTTGCATCTTTGTTGAAAAATCAATATCCATCCATATTACGTGTGGATCTATTTCTGGACTCTCTCTTCTATTCCACTGGCCTATAAATCTCTTCATTTTTCCAGTACTATACCATCTTGATAAGTGAATCTGTACAGTCTTTAAAAGAAGTCATGTAGGTCCTCTAAGTGTTTTCCAAAATTGTTCTGGTTATTGTGGTTCTTTTGCTCTTCTATATCCCGAATGAAATTGCACTGACTATACAGATTAATATAAAGATGTACAACCTTTTCTCAAAGGCTCTAACATTTCAGCGACCTGTCTAGTTCTGCAATCAACTTGCCAACCCAAGAGTTTCCCATGAGTCATTCTCAAGAAGCTAACAGGAGATATTTTTCATTAAGACAAATAAAAATCTAGAATGTATGCTACAAAAATATAAAATGCAAGATTTTACTTTGAAAGACAAGAAACTACACTATCCACCCTTCTGACTCCCACAAATCTGAGGCAGAAATTTTTCACATAAACTCACTGAAAAGATCTTTCATTCTGTTATCTCAGATAACAGAGAAAGAACTACAGAGAACACCCTAAAGAACAAGGGCAGCCCGAAAAGAGAATGCGAATTAACTGGAAGAAAAAGGAAATCAAGGACTGAAAGACAACAGACTTTTTTAAATTAAATACCCACTATGAACGAGGCACCATGCTGGGGCTTCATGTACCATGTTTTACTTACCCAGAGAGATACTAAACGTTCTAGCCCATATTTATGCCAAATATGGGATAGAACATGTTTGGCATAAATTTCCTTTTACTCCCACAAAGTAAACTTATAAAATTTATTCTTTCTAGCTCAAGAAAGAATACATATTTTTAAAATCTGCCTCATTTTAAAATGCAGATTATAAAATAATAAAATAAGATATAGATTACAGGAAAATGCAAATCACAAAAAATATCATCTTCTGGTCATGAGAGTGATAAAATCTTTTTAAACTTAATAAAAGTGACTGTTGGCAATAGTGTAAGAAAACAGTTAATCTCCTATACCACTAGAGGAATATAAATTGGAACATCCGTTTTGAGACAATTTGGCAGTCTATCAAATTTTGAAATATTTAACTTGACAATCCATTTTAGGTATGTAGTTCAGAGAAAGACATAAAAGTACACAAAAATGAATGTTAATGAGATGTTTATTATGGCATTGTTTAAAAAGTAACAAATACTGACAGATTCTCTAAATTGTGAAATAATATGTAACTTTAAAACAAATGAAGTAGCTTTTCATGTACTGAAATGGGAAGATGCCAGGACATAGTAAGAAAAAAATAAAAGCAAATATGGCATAATACCCTTATAAAACACACAAACACACAACACATGCATACACACACACGATAACAGGAAAACTATTACTAAAAAAGTATGGCATCACATTCAAAGAGAATAAATATCACTCAGGGAGACAAATTGATATAACAAATAGGAGACTTTTTAAAAAATTACCTCATTTCCCTCAGAAGGATAAAAGAAAACATCACACATCCATGAAATGAGAACAAGCCCCTAAACGAAGTGAATTATCTAATGACTGAGTAAAATCCTCTTCCAGGTTAGACAGTTTCCAATTCGTTGCTCTCATCAAAATTGAAATAGGTCATAATATAGTTGTCTTCTGATAGGACACTGAAAATAATTTCTAATACTGACTTATAGAATTTTTAACATGCAACTCAAAGAATGGAGGATATTGCCATAATAAGACTTCCATTCCCACATACTTAACTATGTGAATAAACGTTTTTGGCTATTAAGTCTATTAAAACAATAGGAATAGGGGTGCCTGGGTGGCTCCGTTAAGCATCCAACTCTTGATTTCAGCTCAAGTCATGATCTGAAGGTTCTGGGTTTGAACCCCACATCAAGCTCCGTACTCAGAGAAAATCTGCTTGAGATTTTCTCTTCTCTCTGCCCACCTCCCATTTGCACACACACTCTTTCTCTAAATAAGCATTTTTTTTAAAAAAAGCAATAGGATTGAACGCCTGGGTGGCTCTCAGTGGTTGAGCATCTGCCTTCAGCTCAGAGCATGATCCCGGATCCAAGAATCAAGTCCCACGTCGGACTCCCTGAAAGGAGCCTGCTTCTCCCCCTATCTGTGTCTCTGCCTCTCTCTGTCTCTCATGAATAAATAATTTTTTTTAAAAAGGTAGTAAGAATAGAAATTACTAAATCTTCTTTCATCCTAGTAAAAAATAATGATCCAAAGATTCATGATCTGAGAAAAATATTATTCCTCATCATTAAGAAAAACATTTCCTTTTTTCAAAAAAAAAATTATTTATTTATGATAGTCACAGAGAGAGAGAGAGAGAGGCAGAGACACAGGCAGAGGGAGAAGCAGGCTCCACGCACTGGGAGCCTGATGTGGGACTCAATCCCGGGTCTCCAGGATCGTGCCCTGGGCCAAAGGCAGGCGCCAAACCGCTGCGCCACCCAGGGATCCCCAAGAAAAACATTTCCAATCAAATTCAACTTTTATATGGTAATGATTTACCAAAAGTTGTAATATGTGATCAACTGTATACCACTAGTAACTATGATAATAACTCTTCTTCTTGATCAAGTTAATATTAAAAAGCCTTATGGTTACAGGAACTTTTTCTTTTCTTTTCTTTTTGGTTACAGGAACTTTTTAAATTAAACTTTAAGCTTACACACATACTTTGTTACAAAAATATAGTAACAATCAAGAAAAAAAATTTTTCAAGTATAAAAATGTACTGCACAAGATGAAAGTCTATGATAGACCCAGACTAGAAATAAGAGCTCAAGAAATCAAAAGAAGGATTTACATTTCCAATGATAAAGAACAGCTTGTTCATGCATTTTTAAAATAGATGATGAGGAGAATCAAAATGTTATATATTTAGAAGCATTTGGATACACTGAAAAGAGTGGTGTAACTTATTTTTATATGGCAAAAGTAAAACATTCTGAAAATGACATGCTTTACAACTACCACCTTTTAAATATCATCAACCTCCTGGTTGGTATCTCCAGCCCAGAACTGTCCTCTGAACTCCAAACTCCTATCAAGCTGCCTACTGCTCTTCTCAACTTGAGAATCTTCTATGCTGTCATGTAATTCATACTTGACAATTCCTGAAATTACCAGAATTTCTTATATTCCCCTCAAAATCTACTCTTTCTAGAGCCTTCCCAATTTTAAATATGGCAATTTCTTCCTTTCAGTTGCTCATGCTAAAATCTTGGGGCCATCCAGGATTCTTTTTTTTTTTTTTTTTTTTTTTTTTTTCAGGATTCATGCTCCAAAATGTACAAGGAGCAGTTTGGATGGTATGGCATGGGCTACTGCAGGACAGGAGGGGGTTCAAGACAGAACAAGAGGAAAAGAACTGGACAGGTAGTAGAGGCATCTTTTTCAAAGGAACAGAAAAAAAGTAGTAAATGAGCTAGACAGCCAATTGAGACAGGATTTTTTTATTTAAGGAAAAAATTACAGTATGTTTGGTGCTGATGAATAACCCAGCTGAAACAACACAACTGATGAGAGAGAGAAGAGATAACTACTGTAGCAGTATCCTGAGTGAGAGCACAGTTCACCAGTAACAAGTGTTAAGAGCAGAGTAAAGAGCACAGGAGAAGGTAGATATGTAGAAGACGTAGCAGGGATACCATGCAAGAATTTCTCTTCTGACTGAGTCTATTGGTTCTTTGTTGTAAAAGTCTTTGGCTGAGAATATGAACAGGAGAACAAGTGCTGGAGGTTGGAACAGAAAGAAGATGTGAAAGAGTTATCTAGGAAAGTAGAAAACTTCACAAATTCATATGAATTCATAGCAGAGTGCTCAGGTTCAAAGTTCAAGTTTTTATTTTATTTTTTATTTTTTTATTTTTTTAAAGATTTTTTTTTAATTTTTATTTATGATAGTCACAGAGAGAGAGAGAGAGAGGCAGAGACACAGGCAGAGGGAGAAGCAGGCTCCATGCACTGGGAGCCCGACGTGGGATTCGATCCGGGGTCTCCAGGATCGCGCCCTGAGCCAAAGGCAGGCGCCAAACCGCTGCGCCACCCAGGGATCCCAAAGTTCAAGTTTTTAAACAAATGAAGTAAGACTGTCATTTACATTTCTTGAAAACAGTACTTACATGTCTAATAATTTTGCCTTGTGAGTTAAGTGAATCTTTGGTTTTGAAAAATAGCATCTGTAGGACATTAAATTAAGCAGAAAGTATGCATCCATGAAGATGGAATGGTTTCACAGAAAGAACACACGGTTTAAAATCAGGAGATTTAGGTTCAGTTGTGGTCTGTCACTATTAACCAAATGATCAAATGCAACTCCCTCCTGCTTTTCCTTCACAGCCTCCCCTGGAAAATGGGATAATATCTACCTTCCACGGTTATCATGAGGACTAAATCTAGTAATACTGGAGGCAGTACTCTTGCCAATTACATAGTGTTAAGTAAACCTTAAAAACCATATTATTCTCACTGTCACTGATTACAGATTGTTCAACTATAGATTGATCAACCTATAGACTAACTATACATTGATCACTACTAAATCTTTAACTTTGGGAGACCACTGAAATTAGCTTTTGCCTTATATAAAAATCTAGCTTAAGTGACATTAGTAGACTAAGTAATAATTGTGAGTATAAGAAATAAGCAACTTACTAGAATAAAATAAAAGCAAAACAAGGAAGTCAGAAGATAAAACAGAGACTAAGATTCGACATAACACCTAACAGTCTTAAAAAAAAAAAATCCAAGCCCAGGAGAAAATTAAAACAAACATTATAATATAAAAACAGTAAGTTTTATTTTTAAAAAAAATTTTACACCCCCCCCGCCCCCCCCCCCCCCAGGCGACACTGGGACCGTCCGGAGCACGTGGCCACCCGGCCCCTATTTTTTATTTATTTTTTATTTTTTTATTTTTTTTCCGCCCCCTATTTTTTAAATTTTTAAAAAAGATTTACTAATTTCAGAGAGAGATAAAAGAGTGGGAGGGGCAGAGGGAGAGAGAGTCTCAAGCAGACTGTGCTGAGCTGGGAGCTCAACCAAGATCTTGAGCTGAGCCTATACCAAGAGTTGGATGCTCAACTGACTGCACCATCCAGGCGCCCCAACAATTAGGTTTTATTTTATTTATTTTTTTAAAGATTTTATTTGTTTACTCATGAGAAACAGAGAGACAGAGAGGTAGAAACGCAGGCAGAGGGAGAAGCGGCCTCCACACAGGGAGCCCCACGTGAGACTCGATCTTAGGTCTCCAGGATCATGCCCTGGGCCAAAGGTGGCGCTAAACTGCTGAGCTACCCAGGCTGCCCAACAATTAGGTTTTAGAGTAGGAAAGAGGCTCACTGTGCATTACTGCCTACACCCTAATTCAAAAGATACAACACAGCCTTCGTTCACTGACTAATTCCTCTAGAGGAACACCTATCTCATGAAATGAGAACTTTCTCAGCTAAACACCTATAGCACTGAAAGCACTACAAATTTTTTAGACTTAATCACACACTCTGAGAAATATAAATATTCAAATTTACTGTTTTAAAATCTCTTCTCTTACAAGTGATTTCAGAGTCCCAGAGCTGGTAAGCCAATTTGGCAGAGAAGATTAGTAGCAAGAAGCTGAGAGGGCATGTGTGCTGTGAGAAAGACAGACACAGGACACAGTGAGTCACTCTGGGCAAAATGCGGGGGCCTGGGGGGGGGGGTTCAGCATGATCTCAGTGCAAGGGCACCTTATTGTGAAAAAGTCAAGCCTGTTCCAACACTGCCCTCTGGTGGCCAATAAAGTTGGCTGCAATGCTCTGTGATAGAAGGCCAACCAACCAAACAAGAAACTTTGCAGTATCTAGTTATCATACTTTTGAGGACTTACTTAGTCCCTTGGACCAATGTTTTTCAATCTCGGGTGCATCAAAGTCACCTGCAAGGGCTTTTTTTTTTTTTTTTTAATTTATGAGAGTCACAGAGAGAGAGAGAGAGAGAGAGAGAGAGAGAGGCAGAGACACAGGCGGAGGGAGAAGCAGGCTCCATGCACCGGGAGCCTGATGTGGGATTCGATCCCGGGTTTCCAGGATCGCGCCCTGGGCCAAAGGCAGGCGCCAAACTGCTGCGCCACCCAGGGATCCCTGCAAGGGCTTTTAAAACACAGACTGCTGAGCTCCATACCCAGTTTTTAATTCCATGTGGGCCCAAGTGATAGGATGCTGCTGGTCCAAGAACCACACTTTGAGAACCACTGTCCTATGTTAAAACATTTTATAGAAGCCAGTTCTTAGCCCTGAAAACCTTCTGAAATGCTGGGGAGAAGGGATCCTATCACTCCCACAAATAGAACTACCCAGGCACAGAATTCAGAAAAATTAAGTGACTTATTCACAAATTTGCCAACTATTTGTGTCTAAGGGTCAAAAATGTGCTAGATGCTCATCAAACATCTAGAACAATGTTTTGAATGAACAAAAGTCACAAAAATATTATTGTTTGTTATTCACATATAAGAGAAAGGCATCTTTTGTCTCTCTGACATTGACAACAGAGCCATATAGAGCTGATAATAAACAATGATTGGGAAGATAACATTTCTGAAGATGAAAAAAAAATCAATACATACATCCTGAAAAAGTATTTTGAGAACGGTTTCCCAGGGTGACATTTTAGAAGTAGTATGACACTAGTTTTATTTCCAGGTATTTGGATATTTAGATGTTTTACAGGAGCAATAAGAAGATAAAAATACAGAAACAAAACTGGATGGGGTAAAATGGAAAAAAGTAGAGTGTATCCACAAAAAGGCCTAAAAACAATGACAGATACAGTAGCAAAAAGGATCCTTAGCACCCGTGCTGTGAAGTGGAGGGAGGCTTTGAGAAATCATTGTTTCCAGATCTGGGGCAGGAAAACTGTACCTTGGGGTGGCGGGGAAAGCAACTTTTCCTACTCTGATAAGTGTCATAAAAGCACCCTGCTTGCTTACCCCTTATTTTTAGGTTGAGGGCAATTAGGGTGGGCATGTGAGAGTTAAAAGAAATAGAAACATCACTATCCAAAGAGTTCTATTAAATGTAATCCATTCAACTGCCCTTTCTATCCTAGATGCAGGAATGTGGTTGATAAATTTTCACTGGCTGGCTTCAGTGAGCCTGCTGTAAAATCACATCCAGAGCTCCAGGGATAACTTACTGAATCTCATCCAGTAACAAAATCAAACTTAAAGTTGGATATATACAGTAAAACATGAAAATAATGACGTCTAGGGCCCTTCCATCACTTCTGAAGAAGCATCCAGAAGAAAAAACATCTTATTTAGAACATTCTCCAAGCAAAACACAAACTTATCATTTGGGCAAAATCCATCAGTCTAATAACCTATAAAAATTAGACTCACTATAGAGAAGCCCCTGAGTTCACTGAAAGCTCACTCACTGCCTTAGATCTCTGCAAGACCAAATAAAAAAAATTTTTTTCCTTTCTTCTTCATTGTCTCCAGCCACCTCTCCTTCTCTGACTTACCCTTTTTTTAAAGACTTTATTTTTTATTTGACACAGATAGAGAGTGAGAACAAACAGGGGGAGCTGCAGGCAGAGGGAGAAGTAGACTCCCTCAATGCAGGACTGCATCCATCTCAGGACTCTGAGATTATGACCTGAGCCAATGCAGATGCTTAACCAACTGAGCCACCTAGGCACCCCTCTCTGACTTACTCTTAACCAAACCTTCTACAAATAAGGTGATATAAAAAAAAATTAGAAACTTATAATGTAGTTCTACTGTAATTATAAATTTTATATTCCTTTTTAACAGATTAATAAACAAATGTATGTGTACAGAACTCACTGATCCAAAATGATATACCGTAAAAATAAGGCTCCCTCCCACCCCTATACTCCAGCCAGCTACTTCTTTCTGAAGTAACCACTGTTACCAATTTCTAGAGTAATCTCCCTGAATTAATGAACTTTTTGTTAATAGTACTTAATTACAGGTAATTCACATTAAAAATATCAGAGAAAATTTAATAGTTTTTATAAGCAAAACAGTTTCCAAAAAACTTTCCTCTTCTGAGGTTGTTAATGATACACAAATCATGTAACCTAAGATGAAGCATAAGAAAATCTACTGATGCCATGTCATTATCCTCACCCACCTAAGTTGAGTCCCAGGTGGTGGAAGCAATGCACAGCTAAAGGAAAACAGAAAATGAAATCCAAAGCAAGACATGGCCCTCTAGATGGAGGTAAGCGCTGGCTCTCCTGGGTCAGAGCATGTGAGGGAGACGTGCAGGGTGTAACACTAGCAGTTAAAAGAATTCAAAGAAAAAGTTTAATGACAGGCTAAAGGCTAAGTAGAAGAGTTGTATGAGAGTATAGAGTCCCTAGCATCCACAGACACAAGGGGAGTTCACACCCACTTGCAGGTCTGTCTGCACAGATGTTTACCAGATGCTCACAAGACTGTAAGCAGAGTGGGAAAGTCTCCTTCTGCAGACTTGGGACAAAGCCACCACTAAAGGAAAGGTGTGAAGCCCTGACAGCTCCCCCAACCTAGCCTGCCCTTCTACACTACACAAACAAAAGCTGAGCTGCTGTGGGGGAGGAGTGTCAAACCCTGTCAGCCCTAGGGCCTGGGTAAAAAGACCCGCTGCAGCTGGTGAAGAGTTTCAGAAGAAAATATCCAGGGCACCTGAGTGGCTCAGGTAGGTAAGCATCTGCCTTCAGTTCAGGTCATGATCCCAGGGTCCTGAAATCAACCCAGCATGGGCATTGGGTTCCCTGCTTAGCAGGGAGCCTGCTTCTCCCACTCACTCTGCCACTCCCCCCTTGCTTGTGGTCTCTCACTTTATCTCTGTTAAATAAATAAAAACCTGGGGGGGGGGGGGGGTCGGAGAAGAAGGGAGGAGAAGAGGGGGGGAGGGGGAGGAGGGAGGAGGGAGGAAGGAAGAAGAAGAAGAAAGAAAGAAAGAAGGAGGGAGAGAGGGAGGGAGTGAGGGAAGAAGAAGAAAGAAGAAAGAAGAAAGAAGAAAGAAGAAGAAGAAGGATCCCTGGGTGGCTCAGCAGTTTAGTGCCTGCCTTTGGCCCAGGGCTTGATCCTAGAGTCCCAGGATCAAGTCCCACATCGGGCTCCCTGCATGGAGCCTGCTTCTCCCTCTGCCTATGTCTCTGCCTCTCTCTCTCTCTCTCTCTCTCTCTCTCTGTGTGTGTGTGTGTGTGTGTGTGTGTGTCTCATGAATAAATAAAATGAAGAAGAAGGAAGATGAAGGAAGAAGAAGGAAGAAGAAGAAGAAATCCTCCTTTGCCTTTTTTTTGGGGGTGGGAGGATGAGTTAACTGGGCATGTGATGTGATGAGCACTGATGACTTATGCAATTGATAAGTCACTGAACACTACATCTGAAACTAAGTATGTACTTACGTTGGTTAATTGAATTTAAATAGTAAAAATACATATTCTCTTACCCTAGGAGAGGAGCAGGAAGTCCTACCCAGAATCCTGCAGGATACCATCAGAAGACCCTACCACTGTAAGAAGGATATTACTGAGAAAGACTCAACCATGCACATAGAATTAAGCCTAAACCAGGACCAAAAACCAAAGATAACAAAACTCCCATCTACTTCCAGGCTAGCACTTTCTGATAAGGGAGGGGCCAGCACACATAGAAACAAACATCCTTCGGGGGCACAAGTGCACCAGGAGACCAAAAGCTAAGGGTGGAGCAAAAACACTGAGAGAAACCCTCCGGCACTCACCCCACCCCCCACTCTACACACAAGGAATACAGGAATTTGAAGCCAGTGCCGCACTGAAGACAGTAACCACAAAGCTGAAACTAGCTCAGCCCTAGCCTAAACTGACTCAACCCTTTACGTTAATTACCTAATAAGAGAGAAGACATGCCCACTTCCAGGCATAAATATTTATTATCCCAGTCACTACTGTTTTACATGTGAAGTTCCACATTCACTCAAAAATTAAGAGATGCAAAAAGTGCCCCCCAAAATACTGTCAAGAGACAAAACAATCAGACTGAGAAATTACCCAGATGTTCAGATTTCCCAGACAAGAGATTTAAAATAATTATGAATACTGTTCAAGTCTATGGTGGAAAAAACTCAAAATACGCAAGAACAGATGGGGAGCCTCAACAGAGTCAAATAGAAGAAACTATAAGAGTCAAATAGAAATGCTAGAGATTAAAACCAGAAAAGATACTGAAGAATGCCACTGAGGGCTCCACATTAGATTTAATGGAACCAGGGGGAAAATATCCGAGAACCTGAAAATAGGTCAAAGAACCTGCCCAAATGAAACACAGGAAACAAAAAGAAGGAAAAAAACAAAAAAAAACAAAAACAAAAACAAGAGCATCCAAGAGCTGTGAAGCAATACCCAAAAATCTAATAAAAATGTCATTGGAATCCCAGGAGAAAAGAGAAAGAATGAGGCAAAGAAATATTTTTAAAAGATAACAATCCAAAAATTTCCAAACTTCATGAACCACATCAAAGCATGGATCAAGCTCACAGAACCCCAAGCAGTACAAATACCAAGATACCACCTAAACACAGCATATTCCAAATGCAAAACCTGAAGATAAAATCCTGGAGGCAACCACAGGGGAAAACAGGAACAAAGATCAAGATTATAACAGACTTATCACAAACTATCCAACTAGGAAGACTAATATTCCTAAATAAAAGAAAAAAGTCACAAAGAATAAACACCTTGGAAAGGTATCTTCCAAAACTGAATGCTTGTTTTTCATAAACCAAACCTGAAATAATTCATTGCTAAAAGACCTGTGCTATAAGAAATGTTAAAAGATGGGTGCCTGGGTGGCTCAGTCAGTTTGCCTTTGGCTCAGGTCATGATCTCAGGATCCTGGGATCCAGGGCTGTGTTGGGCTCCCTGCTCAGCAGGGAGTCTGCTTCTCTCTCTCTCTCCCTCTGTCCCCCTCCTTGCTCATGCACTTGCTCTGTCAAATAAATAAATAAAAATCTTTAAAAAAAATGTTAAAAGAATTCTTTCAGTCATTAGGATTATGGTGCTAGACAGAAACCTGGGTCTATACAAGGAAACAGGATGCCCAAGATGATAAAAATGGGAGTAACTGTAAATGGTTATTTCTCATATTTTTAATCTAAAAGGTAACAGTCTAAAGCAAAAAAGAGTGACAATGTAGGTTACTAATATATGTAAAATTAGACAAATTGGAAGAAATTAAAGATATACACTGTAAACAGTAGGTCAAATATAAAACAAATTTTATCTAAAGACTTTATTCATTCATTTATTTAGAGAGAAAGAGAGAGAGAGAAAACATGAGCAAGGGGAGGGGCAAAGGGGGAGAGAGAGGGAGAGAATCCCAAGTAGACTCCATGTCCAGTGCAGAGCACCATGCAGGCCCAATCCCATAACCCTGAGATCATGACCCAACTGGAAACCAAGAATCAGATGCCCAACTGATTAAGCCACCACAGTCACCTCAAATATAAAATAAATTTTAAAAGAAATATATATAATAAGCCAATATTGAAGTTAAAAACAAAATCATAAAATACTCAATCCAAAACCTTTGCGAGAGAGAAGGAAAAATAAAATGAACAGATGGAAGAAATAGAAAGCAACTAGCAAAATGACAGATTCAAATCCAACGATATGAATAATCGCATTAAATATAGTCTAAAATACCAATAAAAAGACAGAGACCTTCAGATTGGACAGAAAAGCAAGACCCTTCTATATTGTGTCTGCAAGAAATCCCTTTTTCTTAATAAAGAAATGCACTGAAAGTAAAAGGATACAGACAGATATACCATGTCAGGGAGGCCTGGGTGGTTCAGTGCTTGAGCATCTGCCTTTGGCTCAGGGCATGATCCCAGGTCCAGGATCGAGTCCCACAGCAGACTCCCTGCAGGGAGCCTGCTTTTCCCCTCTGCCTATTTCTGCCTCTCTCTGTGTGTCTCTCGTGAATAAATTTTAAAAATCTTAAAAAAAAAAAAAAAAAAAGATATACCATGTCAACACTAAACAAAAGGAAGCTGCAGGGATCCACGGTGGCACAGCAGTTTAGCACCTGCCTTCGGCTCAGAGCGTGATCCTGGAGTCCCAGGATCAGACCCTGCATCAGGCTTCCTGCATGTAGCCTGCTTCTCCCTCTGCCTGTGTCTCTGCCCCTTTCTCTCTATCATGAATAAATAAATAAAATCTTTTAAAAAAACAAACAAAAAATAAAAGGAATCTGCAATAGCTATATTAACAGGACAAAAATGAGACTTCAGAACACACAATATTACCAAAAATAATGAGATACTACACAATGATAAGAAGGTCAATTTATGAAGAAGACATAACAATCATGGGTGAAGGGGATTAAGAGTATACTTATCTTGATGGGCACTGAGTAATATACAAAAGTGCTGAATCACTATATTGTACACCTGAAACTAATATAATCCAGTATGACAACAGATCTTCAAAATACATGAAATAAGGGATCTCTGGGTGGCGCAGCAGTTTGGGGCCTGCCTTTGGCCCAGGGCACGATCCTGGAGACCCAGGATCGAATCCCACATTGGGCTCCCGGTGCGTGGAGCCTGCTTCTCCCTCTGCCTGTGTCTCTGCCTCTCTCTCTCTCTCTCTCTCTCTCTCTCTCTCTGTGACTATCATAAATAAATAAAAATTAAAAAAAAATACATGAAATAAAAATTGGGAGAGGGGAACCCTGGGTGGCTCAGTGGTTTAGTGCCTGCCTTTAGCCCAGGGCGTGATCCTGGAGTCCCAGGATCGAGTCCCATGTCGGGTTCCTTACATGGAGCCTGCTTCTTCTGCTGCCTGTGTCTCTGCCTCTCTCCCTGTGTGTGTCTCTCTCATGAATAAATAAAATCTTTAGAAAACAAAATAAAAATTGGGAGAATACAAAGGATTCAAAAGAAACAAATCCACAAAATTCTGTGGAGACCTCATCTCTCCCTCTCAGAAATCTATTACAAGTAGATATAAAGTCAGTAAGGATACAGAAAACCTAAACAACACTACCAACCAACTAGACCCAACTGACATAAAAAAAGCACTCCACACAGTAACACCATCATATTATTTCAGGTACTCAAAGAACACTGACCATGAGAGGCCATATATTCTGGATATAAAGTAAAACATGACAATCAGAAATGAACAGAAATTTCAAAGGATATCTTCTGACCACAACAAAATTAAACTAAAAATCAATTATAGTAAGATACTTGGGAAAATCTCCCAATTTTGAGATATTAACATATTTCTCAATAACCCATGGCTCAAAAGGGATTCAGAAGGGAAATTAGAAAACATTTTGAACTGAGTAAGAATTATAAACATAACATACCAAAATCTATGGGACACACTATAATACCATGATTAGAGGGAAGTTTGTTAACATTAAAACCTTATTTCAAGGGCAGCCCCGGTGGCGCAGCGGTTTAGCGCCGCCTGCAGCCTGGGGTGTGATCCTGGAGACCCAGGATCGAGTCCCACATCGGGCTTCCTGCATGGAGCCTGCTTCTCCCTCTGCTTGTGTCTCTGCCTCTCTCTTCGCTCTCTCTGAATGAATAAATAAGTAAATCTTAAAAAAAAATAAAAAATAAAAAATAAATAAAACCTTATTTCAAGTAACTGCCAGAGAAGAGGTGGTGAGTGGGCAAAATGGGTGAAGATGGACAAAAGGTACAAATTTCCAGGTATAAAATGTAAGTAAATCCTGAGGATGAAATAGCATGGCAACTACAGTTAACAATACTATATACTTGAAAATTGCTGAGGGTAGATCTTAAAAAGTTCTCACCACAAAGAAAAAAATTTTTATTTTATTTTATTTTTTTTATTATTATTTATTTATGATAGTCACAGAGAGAGAGAGAGAGAGAGAGAGAGAGGCAGAGACACAGGCAGAGGGAGAAGCAGGCTCCATGCACTGGGAGCCCGATGTGGGATTCGATCCCGGGTCTCCAGGATCGCGCCCTGGGCCAAAGGCAGGCGCCGAACCGCTGCGCCGCCCAGGGATCCCAAGAAAAAAATTTTTAAATATGTGTGGTGATAGATGTTAATTAGACTTACTGTGGTGGTTATCTCACAAGCTATAAAACAGGAAGTCATGTTGTACACCTTAAACTAATATAATATTTTGTGTCAATTATGAAAAGACAAAATGTTTCAAATCAATGATCTAAGCTGTCACCTTAAAAAATCAGAAAACAGCAAATCAACTCAAAGCAAGCAGAAGGAAGGAAATATTAAAGATGTGAGCAGAAATTTAAAACAGAAAAATAAGAGAGATGCCTGAGTGGCTCAGCAGTTGAGTGTCTGATTTTGGCTCAGGGCGTGATCCCAGAGTTCCTGGATCGAGTCCCGCATGGGGCTCCCAGCATGGAGCCCGCCTCTCCCTCTGCCTAGGTCTCTGCTTCTCTCTCTATGTGTCTCTCATGAATAAATAAATAAAATCTTTAAAGGAAAAAAAAAACCACAGAAAAATAAGAAGAATCTATGAAATCCAAAGCTAGATCTTTAAAAACATCAGCAATTGATAAACCTCTATCCAGATTCATCAAGAAAAAAGGAGATGACACAAATTACCAAGATAATGAATGAAAGAAGGGGTATTAATAACATATCCTACTGACTTTAAAGGAATCAGGTAATAGTATTTTATCTCCATCAATTTGACAACTAAGAGGAAATGTGCCAATTCCCTGAAAGATACAACTACCAAAGCCCACTTGAGAAGAAATAAATAACCTGAATAGTTCTGTATCTCTAAAAGGAAGTGAATTCCTATTAAAAAAAACAAAACAAAACAAAAACAAAAACACCTGGGACACCTGGGTGGCTCATCTGCCTTCGGCTCAGGATGTGATCCCAGGATCTGGGATCCAGTCCCACATCGGGCTCCCTGTGAGGAGCCTGCTGCTCCCTCTGCCTATGTCTCAGCCTCTGTGTGTCTCTCATGAATAAATAAATAAATCTTTAAAAAAAAAAAAAAAAAAGAAAAGAAAAGAAAACCTGACCAAGAAAATTAAAATTCTAGGCCCAGGTGGCTTCACTGACCAAGTCTATCCAACATTAAAGACAAAAACATCAATTCTACATGAACTATGCTAGAAAACAGAATAGGAGGGAACATTTCCCAACTCATTTTATTTTATTTTTTTTAAATTTTTTCCCAACTCATTTTAGGATGCTAGCATGACTTAACTTCTAAAACCAAACAAAGGCATCACAAGAAAACTACAGACCAATATCCCACGTGAATATAAATGCAAAAATCCTCAAACAAACAGCAAATCTGATCCAGCAATATATAAAAGCAGCAAAGTTCTTTTAAAAGATTTAATCCATGGTTTAATCCTGACCTGGAATTATTCCCAAAGACAACAAGTGGTATCTGATTCCATTCCAAATTCAGTCTTGAATATAAACACAGAATTTTATATACCTGACTTTTTACAAAGCAACTTTCAAAGTATAGGCACAGCAGGCAGTTTAAATTCAGGAAATTAGGCAGATTATACAATAGTTGAGACTTTACAGAAGAAACCTTTAGATTGAAAGTAATCTACAGTGTCATAAACACAAACTCAACTAAGGGTAATGAACCTACGTCTTTGGTTTCTAACAAAATTTGGATAAAGTGACTGAACTCAACTCAGTTTCCTCAGGGTTTCTAAAATTATGAACCAAAACATAATCCCTAATCTGGTTTCTCAGTAGTTTAGTTTAACTACTTACCTTCAACCTGGCTAGGATCTGAGCATGGTTTTTTCTTTGACTCTGAATTCCCGGTTTTCTCATCAACATCCAGAAGAGGAATATAGTCTGTTTTTCCAACAGTTTCTCCCACAACATCATCAAAGGCCTCTGCCTCCAGTGTGGCAATAAAGTCCCGTTTTATCTCTTCCTCGATCTCTGGAGGTGGCTCTGTTAATGCGTCTGCAAGACTGAGGTCAGCCATTTTGCACCACTGCAACTGCCTGGTGAAGGGGGAGAAATGTTTCATAAGATGAGCTCTGTGCAAAAGGAAACATTCCTAGAAACTTTTTTCAGTTGTTCTAAACAATAAACAAAAAGAAATAAAATCTAAAACTTGAGCACTAGAAAAGGCTCCCTCATTTCACAGATTAGAAACTTTTTTTTTTAATTTTTTTATTTATTTATTTATGATAGTCACAGAGAGAGAGAGAGAGGCAGAGACATAGGCAGAGGGAGAAGCAGGCTCCATGCACCAGGAGCCTGATGTGGGATTCGATCCCGGGTCTCCAGGATCGCGCCCCGGGCCAAAGGCAGGCGCCAAACCGCTGCGCCACCCAGGGATCCCACAGATTAGAAACTTAAAGCACAGTTAACAGTCTCACCCGAAGTAAATTTCTAACATCTCTGGGAAGTAAACAGAGCAAATGCCATTATGCCTTTTTCATTAATTAAAAAAAAAAAAAGTTTATTATTATTTTTTTTTAATTCATGAGAGACACACAGAGAGAGAGGTAGAGACACAGGCAGAAGGAGAGAAGTAGGCTCCCCACAGGAAGCCTGATGTGAACCTTGATCCCAGGACCCTGGGATCATGACCTGAGCCAAAGGCAGCCACTCAACTGCTGAGTCACCCAAGTGCTCCAATAAAAAAATGTTAAATATATTTTTAAAAAAAAGTTAACTTATCCAAAGTTATAGCCAGTAAGACTCCATCAGGTTTGTTTTTTTTTTAAGATTTTATTTATTTATTCATGACAGACACAGAGAGAGAGAGAGGAAGAGACACAGACAGAGAGAGAAGCAGGCTCCATGCAGGGAGCCCGATGTGGGACTCAATCCCAGGACTCCAGGGTCATGCCCTGGGCTGATGGCAGATGCTCAATTGTTGAGCCACCGAGGCATCCCTCAAATCACATCTTTTGATCAAGTCTTATAAACTTATCAACTATTCCATGTATCCTCATTTCCAAATCATGTCCCAGAATAATTCTTAAAAGAATAAACAAAAGGAGAGATTACATTACATTCCCATTTAAAAAAAAAAAAAAGGTTACGTTATTATCAGGTGAACGAAGTCACCTTTCCTAACAAAAGATTTATTTTGTTGAGGCTAAATACTACTTCCTCATGAATCTCTTGTGGATAGCTCTGTTAACTAATTTATATCTAGCCCTTGTTGGCATGAAAAATACAGACATGTTCCCTGATTAGCTAGGGGTGGCAGCCCCTCTGTTGTGATCATGCACATCACTATCTCTTCAAAACATCAGACTCTCAATGTTTAAACATAATCTGAAGTTAAAAAGTATGATCTACTACAGACAAAACTACAGGTGAATAGCCCAGAAAATACAGAAATAGTGTAGTAAAAATGCCAAAGGGCCTGCAGTAAACTGAGCTCCCAGCATATACCATAGCAGGGTGAAATTAAAAAAAAAGTGTTCAGGGTTCTATCTCTGCTTTCAAAAGGTCTAATTTAAGAGAGACTCATAAAGATAAGTAAACATATGAGCTTTCTTGACCAGGCAAGTAAGTCAACTAGAAATCTTTAGCTGCACAGGTGGCTCATTAGGTTGAATGTCTCACTCTTGATTTTGGATCAGGCAAAAAAAAAATCGTGAGGTCCTGGGATGGAGCCCCACGTTGGCCTCCATGTTCTGCAGGGAGTCTGCTTGAGGATTCTCTCTCTCTCTGTCCCTCCCCCTGCTTGTACAGCATGCTCTCTCTCATGAATGAATGAAAGAAAGAAAGAAAGAAAGAAAGAAAGAAATCCTTAGCTGCATAGTATGATAGCTACTGCTTCTGTCTGCCCAGAAATTCATTCTTCCTTATCTCTCCCCATAGATACCAATAGTTACCCCAGTAGTGTTGGACACATAACCAGGAAGAGGATGGTTGGAAAAGGAATATTTCATAACTACATCCTGGATGGAAGACCCACCAAATGGCAGCTGTTCAGTTGCCCTGGTTGTCTTCTTTCTTGAGTCTAAGTGAGCAACCTTTCAATCTTTCTTTTAACTAATTTAGTCAATCTATTGCTTACAACCAAAGAATCTCAACTAATACACCCAGTCTTCCCTCCACACAAATTTTTAAAAGCCAAAATTTCCTGTGATTCAAGCCATTTTTAAAGTCTCGCCTTTAAAACTGTCCTCCACTGTCTACCTCTCTCCAGCTAAATTTACTAAGGAAAAAGAACACACCAAGGAGTACAGTCATTCTATCTTCATCTCTGTCTCCACACATAAGTTCCTATCATAGTTTTCAGTACAGAGCAGCACACTTATAACCCATTTACAACACATGAATATGGATGGGCAGTCCTATTCTATATGCCACCCAGGCTACTTTACATATAAAGTATGATGTCTCTCCAGATCCTACCAGGAAAAATGCTGAAAAATAACTCATTAAAGAACTTTTTAAAAAGCCTGACAAGTTTAATGTCAATAAATTGGTCTTCCATTTCTATGATAACTATTATCACCAGTTAGCATTTGAAATCTATTATGGGGATGCCTGGGTGGCTCAGCAGTTGAGCATCTGCCTTCAGCTCAAGGCGTGATCCTGGGGTGCAGGGATAGAGTCCCACATCAGCCCCCCTCGGAGGAGCCTGCTTCTCCCTCTGCCTGTGTCTCTGCCTCTATGTCTCTCATGAATAAACAAAATCTTAAAAAAAGAAAAAAGAAAGAAATCTATTAGGAACCAAAAATGATAAAGGATGTCTATAATTAAGTAGTTTCAAGGTCAAAGAGCACTTGAAAGGACATCTGTACCATCTTTAACAATAGCTCTATTTTTTTCCATAATATATACCTATGACACCTTTTTCATGCAATCCACTCAAACTTCCTAATTTAGGATACAGGTAAAAATACAGACAAAATCGACAGTATCTTTTAAATCTCATTTATGTGAGTGCATATTCTCAAAGGTCAGCTCTTTATCCACCGTAATCTTTCTCTCTTCACCCCCACCCCAACCTCCCAAACCACATCCTGGGCTGACATGGAATTTGAATAGCAGTTTAAATGCAGCTTAAATGTATAAGAAGAACTTATACCTTAACTGATAGAAAACTAGCTGAAAAGCAGGAAGGTCATTTGGCTCTGAGTGCATCTAGCCAACCACCCAGCATCTGTATCTTAACATAGTTTAGATACTCCTTTCTTGTTACTACATATAAATAGAAGTATGATTTACACACACACACACACACACACACACACACACACAATCTACTTATGGAAAATGAAAGTACTGGCTTTGATCCAGAAAGCCCCAGTTTTCAATAAATTAAATTCAATTTTATAGTTATTCTATTCTAAAATATATACAAGTATAAAAAATTCGGTAAGTGTTCTACAGGTTTGTTAAACTGGTTCTGCAAGTGTTCCAGAATTGATTTTAATGAATTCATGGGTGAATTTCATTCCGCACCTACAGAACTATTTAAGGTCACTTAATATTCAGTTATACCTTAAAACACTGAGTTATGTAATTTATGGACAAAAGTATATGACACAATCTGGATATTGTGTTATTCTCAAATCTGGATATTCAGGAAGATTCAAATGTGCACCCTTGTGAATGAGGACTATCTACTTAAGAGAAATGATCTATTTATGCTATTCCTTTCTCATTTGTATAAAGTTTTTACCTTTAAAAGGATTTGTTCCTGGCAGGCAAGGAAAGAAAGCTAGGTACAGAAGTTTCTATGCTTCCCTGGGGCACCAGTTTAATCTAAAGCTTTCAGTGAGTCATGGGCAGGGGCTGAGTTCCCTAATCTGTAAAATGAGAGTGGTATGTTAAATGATTCCTGAGGTTGATTACTCTGTAAACTGCTTATAATTTAGATTTATCACTTAGGTTAAAATAAACAAGATGCACGTAGATCCTCAATGTGCATGTGTGACTTTTACATATCAAGTACTCCCAAATATAACTGGGTTCAGATTTATTAAAAGGCAAAAGCTTTTTGGCAAAGGGAGAGACTAAAAACAAACTCATCGCTGTGCAGTGCCCTGCTTGAGCAAATCTGACTGGAGCTTAAGAAACTCCACCCAGTTCTGGCTAACATCAAAGGAGACTTGACACCACTCTGCCAGAAAATAAGTCCCATATTATTTAACCAGGTACCAAGAGAAAACAGTTTTTGAGCATAGCACTCTGGACAGCTGATCTTTCATTCGGACCATGTGCCTGAAGTGAAACTACATGGTGAGAAGAGTTTTGAAAATTTGTGAACGAGGACAAGAAGAAATGGCAAGATGATAAAGCAGAGAACAGAATTTTGGTCTCTTGACTACCCTCTGACTATTAATAGCCATGGACTCATACAGAGTAAATAAAAAGATATGATGCAGTCACAAAGCATCTCCTCTGTTGTATGATTTACTTTAGATCACAAACTCTGGAATTAGTTACTAAACTCAACTATTTTCAGGTACCTGGGTGGCTCAGTGGTTGAGTGTCTACCTCTGGCTCAGGTCATGGTCCTGGGACTGAGTCCCGAATCAGACCTCCCACAGGGAGCCTACATCTCCCTCTGCCTAGGTCTCTGCCATTCTCTGTGTCTCTTATGAATAAACAAATAAAACCTTTTAAAAAAATAAAAATAAACCACTTTCTAGTTCTATAGAGATTAATGTTCATATCTAATTTAAATACACAGAAGTGTAGGCAATTTTTTAAGGTCCCAAAATTCCTCTTGAAAACTTTAGGTCAGTTTTACCTACAGTCAACTAGTCACTCATTCCAGAACTGTGCTCATTCTGTCTCATGAGAAATTATCATTAGCAATCTACTCTGCAAATGGCCTGTGGCTGCATTTGTCCTTCCCTATCTACTCCCCTCCCTGTGGCCCCTCCTCTCTCAAAGGTGCTGCTTCAAAAACTAAAGTGGAGGAAAAAAAACTCATGATGAAAAAGAACAGCCTAATTCTCACCAACACACTGAAACACTTTTCACAACCACGGTCATATTTTCATTTCACTCTGTCATATTAGCCAAATCTGTACCAAGATTCATTTGCGGTATCCAGCATTTTATTTTCAAAAGTGTAGAATCCTATTTCATAATTTCAAGAGGGATAAGGGGACAAACATCTCAGAAGGTCCATCATTCCATCTTAGTGTGAATTTAGTTATCAAGTTAACTTTCCTCTTAATCCCAGAAATCAATTCCATGGAAAGTATCTGAGTTTGGGGTTTTAGTGTGAAAAGGGAGAATACTAGTTTAGTAACACGGAACATTTCAGGGAACAATGCAGATCTGGATAAGGTATCAAGGTAGGGAGAGGGCATGTGGTCCCAGAGGCCCTTGGAGGTCAAAGAAAGGGAAGGAATACAAAGCCAAAAACAAGCTCTTTTAAAAATATTACCTCTTGTCAATTTTAGAAGGAAGAAACTTTCTTCAGTCAGCTGGACTAGTTGAGAAACAAAATTCTCATTTATAAAGTTGGTTATCTAAGGGAAATGCTGCTGAGTTCCCAATAACCAACTTAGTAAGTAAACATTTAATAATAATTCTTAAAGGCAGAAGACCATTACTAATGCTTACTTAAATTTTCTCCATGATTGATACTGTCAATTTTGGTGGGAGGAGTAGGGGTAGGGGTGAATTATGGACAAGATACAGAACTAAAAAGCTATGTGGCTAATATTTTTCTTTCTTCCTTTCTTTTTTTTTCTGCATGACTATGTAAATGGCAGAGAATTCGGAGGCCGCATTAAGCTTCTATCCCAGGATATTAGTAAGAGTGCTGTGCCCAAAATGAAGTTCTTGTTCTTAAGGCTTGGAAGAAACCCAGCATCCCAGCCAGTTCCAGAGACCATTTATATCTGACATGGTTAGTGGTACAGCCTGCATCACAAAGATTTCATATTCAACATGAGATTTTTTTTTGAGTTTGCCTATCAAATTTTCAATTACTAAATGGGGACTCTATTCCTCAGATTGGTTTTTTTTTTTTTCCTCAGATTGGTTTTAATGAAGTTCTTTCAGAGGTCTATTACATAGCAAGCTGAACCTTATTTGTCTAGTGTCTGTGTTCTGCTTTTAATTTATTTAACTAGAAAACTAGATTGATTTATACTTTCAATCAAAACAATATTTAAAAGTAAAACCAAATCTTTACTAAGGACCTATATGGGAATCAGCTATCATCTTACCCAGAGGTAAGGGTCCCTGAGGTTAATCTGAATTTCTCCTGCTCCTCCCCAGAACCAGAATGGCAAAAGCACAACTCAGCAACATCTTGACTATCCTAGCTATAAGTCCCAAACCCCTGTAGAATATATTAAGTTTCCACCCCCAGGTACCTCCCTACACACTTCAAGGACAACAGCTGTACTATTATGAACTGATGGTATTTGCAGGCTCCACAGGATTCTGTTCAAAACCACCATTTGTCCTGTTCATCATAGGATTAGCAACAAGAGAAAGCCCTTGATTACTGGAATAGCTGAGGCCATTGCCCAGTGACATTCCTATATAGAAGAGCAAATGGATTTTACTTCCATGTAGTCCCCCAAGCAGAGTTCATTTTCCCACTGCTGTTTTAGGGAGCTCTGTCCTTTAAACATAAAAACATTGCATGCACATGCACACACATATTCACATACAGAAAACCTTGCAGCACAAGCTTGAAAGCCTAGCTTCTTACTTACAAGAACTATCCAGGCAGTCTGTCTTCAGTCCTAACCAAATGCATTTTGGACCTCTAAGCAGGCACCTGCCTGCCACGTTTCTGTCCAAGTGAATTTAAACCTATTTCTCCAAGAAGAATCATCCACACTAGATACCTCCCACTGTTAGCCATGTGATACACTCAGCATGATGTCTGCTGAAGTCTGGGAATGTGCGCCAAAACAAGACATGACAATGACACAGCACTTACATTTCTGCTATAACCATCCTTGAGAGCAACTCTTCAATTTTATCTCAATTAAGGAAAAAAAAAGTGAATCTTAAGATGATTCTCAATAGCTAATCCCCCCAAATTGTAAAAAAAAAAAGTATTTCTTAAAATGTCACTATTCATCCCATTCTTCTTCAGTCTAATTAAGAGCAAAACACATTCAGAGTTTGCCTACACCTATCTAGAAATTATTTCTAAACACTTAAGAACTCTAAAGGCTTTTATAAAAAGACCAGCTCAAATAATCTAAGCTCCAATTCTTTCACTTTAGCAGTGGACAAAAAAAAAAAAGGACCAGAAAAAAACAAGTCACTTTTTTTTTTTTAAGTATTTATTTATTCATTCATGAGCCACAGAGAGAGAGACAGAGACACAGGCTGAGGGAGAAGCAGGCTCCATGCAGGGAGCCTGACATGGGACTCAATCCTGGGTCTCCAGGATCACGCCCTGGGCTGAAGGCGGCGCTAAACCGCTGAGCCACCCGGGCTGCCCAAACAAGTCACTTTTAAGTGAAGCTGAACTGAGGATCAGGCTAAGGGGAGAGCAAGCAAACACTAGAAACACAAGCAGGGTGTTTGTCCAGAATTGACAAAATCTTTGAATTTGCTTTGTTTTATCTGATGCAATGACATCACTATACTTCCATTTTCTTCCCCCTACTTTTCTTCTTAAAGGATAAAAGCAACTGGAAGAGTCTTGAACATCAGGGGAAAAAAATCTCAACTAATTTTTTTTTTAAGATTTTATTTAGGGCAGCCCCGGTGGCTCAGCGGTTTAGTGCCGCCTGCAGCCCAGGGTGTGATCCTGGAGACCCTGGATCAAGTCCCACGTCAGGCTCCATGCATGAAGCCTGCTTCTCCCTCTGCCTGTCTCTGCCTCTCTCCTCCCTGTGCATTCTCATGAATAAATAAATAAAATCTTTTTTAAAAAATAAGATTTTATTTATTTATTAATGAGAGAGAGAGGGATCCCTGGGTGGCGCAGCGGTTTGGCGCCTGCCTTTGGCCCAGGGCGTGATCCTGGAGACCCGGGATCGAATCCCACGTCAGGCTCCTGGTGCATGGAGCCTGCTTCTCCCTCTGCCTGTGTCTCTGCCTCTCTCTCTCTCTCACTGTGTGCCTATCATAAATAAATTTAAAAAATTAAAAAAAAAATGAGAGAGAGAGAGAGAGAGAGAGAGAGAGAGGCAGGCTCCATGCAGGGAGCCTGACATGGGATTCGATCCCGGGTCCCCAGAATCAGGCCCTGGGCCAAAGGCAGCGCTAAACCACTGAGCCACCTGGGCTGCCCTCAACTGATTTAAAAGGACTCCAACGTCTATTAAGAAAAAAATCACTCCAAACTCCTTAGTATGATATCCTGGTCATATAATCCTACAGGACCCTGCCCTAGGACCTACAAGAACCATCAGCAGTTTTCCATGGAGGCTCTCCCTGTACCTGAGTCACATGGAACCAGCTGCCATTTTATAAGCCTATCACTGATCTCATTACCACATGCCCTTGTTCACGCAGTTCTCCACACTTCAAATCCTCTTCATTCCTGCTCGCTTGTCAGTCTTAAAATCAAGGCCCACATCAACTATCACCTTTTCTGTGATTCCCTTTTGAAATCTTTTCTCCCAGCACCATGGAGAACTAACACCTCATCTGTACTTCAATTGTAACAGTACAGTCTAATCTGTACTATAGTTTTATATGCCAACGGCACTTATAACTGCTAGATCCCAAAGGGGAAGGACCATGTCCAAGCAATGTGTGTATTTTCTCTTAGTGGATTACTTTGCACAAAAGATGAACTAAAATAACAAAAATCAACAAAACAAGGGAGCTAGGTAAACAGAATTCTAAAACGGTATGACTGAACTTAATAAAAAGGTCTCAGGGTGCCTGGGGGTGCTCAATCAGTTAAGTGTCCAACTCACGATCTCAGCTCAGGTCTCAATCTCAGTGTCGTCAGTTCAAGGCCCGCACTGGGCTCCACAATGAGCATGGAGCCTATTTGGGGGGGGGGGGGGGGGGGGAGTAGGTCTAATTTGAAATTAATCAGAGGTGCTAAAACTACAAAAACTCTTCAAAACGGGAAAAATGATAAACATGGTCAAGGTTGAATGTCACCACTGATTAACTACATTCACCTCATTTCTTCTACTTTCCAAACAGCTTCGTGCCAGAGCACTCATGTTGTCTGCAATCACAGAAAGCAAGCCAACAAGGAGTAACCATACAAGCCAGATCTCCATGCTGGTCATCTTATTATCATTATTAGGCAGGGCAATAAAAATAGCTCTCTGCTTTTAGAAAAGCACAACATGATGCAATATGGCAGAAACAAATAGCATTTTGTTGAAGAGATAAACTACCACCATCATGTTAACATCACCGTATAAATGTTAAAACTTTTATAATTATTAAAATGTTAAATCTCCATAGTATCAGCTCATATATGTCTGTCAAGGAGTAGTAAATACACTATGCAATTTTAAGATTACTGAGTGCTGGGAAAACTGGTTGAAGGGAAAAAAGTACTCACACTTGATTAGCTTTTGAGAACTAATCAAGAAAAATCTCTCCATCAAGCCAAGTGAAGCTTCTCAAGTTCAGAGCCATAAAGTGCCATATTTTATTCTTTAAGATGTCAGTGAAAGTGAAGGAAAATCAAAGACTGAATTATAAGGAGATGGGGATTTGTGCTGATAATTCTGTATTTATTATAGATACACACAATGTGTGTCTCCTTCAGAGTCCCATTGGACTCTGAGTTCCTAGATGGCAAGGACATATCTTTTTCATCTTTTATCCTGTACATCTAGTACTATAGTGACACCTGTTAGGATCTCAACTGCAGTCATCTTGCTGGGAGTGCTCTATTCCATATCATGGCACAGACTTCTCTCGTTGGAGTTCACAGTTGCCTAGCTGGAAGAACCCTCTTGGCTCTTCCACTGTGGGTCCTGGGTTTACAATCAGCATTGGAGTATAGTAGCCACACTCTTCTGACAGGAAAGAGGAAGGTATGAACTCTATAGGGTACTCAGCAGACATTTTGTAGAAAGCCCTTAATGGTGGTAGTAAATGCCTTGCCTTTAACATAAAAGTGCCTTATAAATGCTTTCAAATGGGGAGGAGGAGTGTAAAACACTGAATAAAGTGAAAAGTCAAAGGAATCTTACAAGGTATTTTTAACCTAACTTTTAACATTTTATCTGGAATAGAAGTAAGGATCTGAATTAAAAGTGAAATGCGGTCAGGGGCGGGGGGAGGAGGGGACAGAAAAAAAAAAAGTGAAATGCCACTGGATCAGAATCATTCAGGGACAGAGGTGGGCAATTTCAGTTTTTAAGTGTTGATTTTGAAGGGTACTCAATTGAAACTACTGAATTAATCAACAATTTACTTAATACACTAAAAATATAGTTTACTGAAATGAAACATAAGACAGAATTTATAAAACAACACTTTTTTAAAAGAATTTACTTATTCAAAAATAAATAAATAAATAAAAATTTACTTATTCATGAGAGACACAAAGAGGCTGAGACATAGGTAGAGGGAGAAGCAGGCTCTCCACTGGAAGCCCGATATGGGACTCGATCCCAGGACCCTGCAAACACAGCCTGAGCCAAAGGCAGATGCTCAACCACTGAGCCACCCAGGTGCCCCAAAACTTAACACTTTTAGAAAGAGATCACATTCTCCCTTTATGGGAAGGTAGGTGCTTTTTTTTTTTTAATAATTTATTTATTCATGAGAGACACAGAGAGAGAGAGAGAGAGAGAGCAAGAGGCAGAGACACAGGTAGAGGGAGAAGCAGGCTCCATGCAGGGAGCCCGATGTGGGACTCAATCCCAGATCCCAGGATCACGCACTGAGCCAATGTCAGACGCTCAACCGCTGAGCCACTCAGGCATCCCTGGGTAGGTGCTTTAGATAGACTTTACTAGAAGTAGAGCCCGACAGGGATTCTTATATAATTGATTTACTGAGGGAGTGCCTTCAAGAGAAACCTGTAAGGGACGGAAGGGAAGCAAAACTGTGTTTCAGCTAAAGGTTAGCCTGTGCCTCTTGTCTGGGAAGCTATGAAGCATAACCATACCACAGAGTCAATCCCACCATGAGGTAAGGGAACCAGGTTTTTGTAACTCTCATCAGGCAATCCTTGGCTGAGAGGCATGTGAAGGGAGGGGACATAACTTCCCAGGCATCTCTGGAGGAGGTGGCTCCCACATGCTATGGCCCTTGCTAACACTCACAGAAGCTTGGGGTTGGTGTTGGGGGGGGGGGTGTTTATCAGAGAGAGAGAGAGAGAGAGAGAGAGAGAGAGACGGACTCTAAGCAAAAAACCATTAGTAGAAAAAAACTGACAAATTTAATTCACTAAGATTTACCAGTATTAAATATTAATCTTGTATGTATCTAACAACACAGCTATTTTAAAAACAAAAAACTTCACCCAAAACAACAACACTAATTCAAAAAAAGTATATGCACCCCTATGTTTACTACAGCATTTTATAACAGCCAAGATCATGGAAGCAATCTGTGTCCATCAAAAGATGAATGGATAAAGAAGATGCAATACATACACACACACACACACACACACACACACACACACACACAATTTAATATTACTCAGCCATAAAAAAGGATGAGCTCTTGCCATTTGCAACGACATGGATGGACCTGGAGGGTATTAAGTTAAGTGAAATAAGTCAGAGAAAGACAAATACCATATGATTTCACTTATATATGGAACCTAAAAGACAAAACGAACAAACAAAAAGCAGAAAAAGACCTATAAATATAGAGAACAAACACAGTTGGCAGAGCAGAAGGAGATATAGGGGGAGACACTTCATTAATATTTAATACTGGTTAATGGGTAAATGGGTGAAGGGAAATGGGTAATACAGGCTTCCAGACAGGAAATGAATAAGTCACAGGAATAAAAGGCACAGCTTAGGGAATATAGTCAATAATGTTGTAATAGCACTACATGGTAACAGATGGTAGCTACACTTGTGTGAACACAGCATGATGTAAAAACTTACCCAATCACTAAGCTGTACAGCTAAAACTGTAATGTCGTATATCAACTATACTTCAATAAAAGTAAAACAAAAAACATAAAACTGACCTTAATGAGGAGAAACAAGGGAATCCTCCTTCATAGAGGGGATATTGTAAAATATCTCTCTTAGTAATTGACACATCTTATAGACGAAAGTCAGTAAGCATATACTAGCTCTGAACAACTCAATATACAAGTTTCAGCTAATGAACTACAAAGTACAACTGGAGAAGACACTTTTCTAACACACATGGGACATTTCATTTGTAAAATAAATGTCTATTAAGACATAAAACAAATCTCAAATTTTAAAAATTATTATTATAAGAGAAGAAACTAATGGTTACCCACGAGGAGGTGGATGGGGGGGGGGATGGGTGAAACAGGTGATGGGAATGAAGGAGTGCACTTGTGATAAGCACCAGGTGTGACATGGAAGTGTTGAGTCATTCTACTGCACACTTGAAATCACACTGTGTTAACTGGAATTTAAAAACTTTTTAAAAAATAATTATTTTATGATATACATTTAGGAAACATCACAAATAAGCTAGAGATAAAAATCTGAATTTTTAAAAAATTTGTTGGGGCAGCCTGGGTGGCTCAGTGGTTTAGCGCTGCCTTCAGCCCAGGGTGTGGTCCTGGAGACCCGGGATCAGGTCCCATGTCAGGCTCCCTGCGTGGAGCCTGCTTCTCCCTCTGTCTGTGTGTCTCCCTCTGTGTGTCTCTCATGAAGAAATAA
Organism: Vulpes vulpes; assembly: GCF_048418805.1. Taxonomy (NCBI): domain Eukaryota; kingdom Metazoa; phylum Chordata; class Mammalia; order Carnivora; family Canidae; genus Vulpes; species Vulpes vulpes. The sequence continues at coordinate 94,127,534 of NC_132788.1, read as the reverse complement.
ATAAAATTAAAATTAAAATTAAAAATTTATTAAGAAAAATTTTTAAAAGCTGCAAACAATTCATGAGTTAAATCATAAAAGAAATGAAAAAATACTTAGAATTGAGTAATAACAAAAATATTACACACCAAAGCTTGTAGAATATAGTTAAAGAAAGAATTTGAGGAAGTTTCCATCCTCAGGTGCTTTTATTTAAAAAAGAAGGATATTAAATGTTTATTATTAATTTATTAATTAATTAAAAAAGAAGGATATAAATAAATTAGTTAAAATCCATATTAAGAGTCAAATAGAAAAAAAAAAAAAAAAAGAGTCAGATAGAAATAAATTTAAAGAAAACCAAAAGGGGCAGCCTGGGTGGCTCAGCGGTTTAGTGCCGCCTTCAGCCCAGGACCTGATCCTGGAGACCACGGATCGAGTCCCACATCGGGCTCCCTGCATGGAGCCTGCTTCTCCCTCTGCCTGTGTCTCTGCCTCTCTCTCTCTTTGTATCTCTCATTAATAAATAAATAATAAAACCTTTAAAAAATAATAAAATAAAGAAAACCAAAGGAAGGAAATAAAGTCTTGAACAAAAATAAGGCACAAAGAAAGAAATGAGGAGATCAACAAAGCAAAAGTCCCCTTTAAGGAGTAATAAAGTTAACAAACCTTTGGTAAGACTGACCAAAAAAGGAGAGAGGACATAAATGAACAATTCTGGGAAGGAAGGGAAAAGAATAATGCTATAAATGTGGCAGAGGAAAAAGGAGATTACCAGCAACTATGCCAACAAACATGAAAATCAGATGAAAAAGACCAGTTCCAGGGCACCTGGCTGGCTCAATGGACGGAGCATAGGACTCTTGATCTCAGGATTGTGAGTGTGAGCCCCACATTGGGTGGAAAGATTACTAAAAATAATAATAATAATAATAATAATAATAATAATAATAATAATAATAATATATTTTTTAAAAAGTATATATATATATACTTTTTAAAAAGACCAGTTCCTAAAAGATCCTAACTGATCCAAAATATTATAGTAAGCAAAAAACCTAAAAAGTCCCAAATCAATTAAAGAAATTGAAACAATATTTTTAAGTCTTAGACACACAAACACCCCCTCACATACACACGCATATATAGCACATATACACACCCTACCTAAGGATTTTACAGTTCTACCAAATATTCAAGGTGCAGATAACTCTGATCTAACATAAACTCTTTAGAAAATAGAATTCTCACCAAATCATTTTATGAGGTTAACAAAAGTATAATGTAGTGGTTAGAGGCCTGCATTCCAGCCAGACTGTGAGAGGTTCAAAGTTGGCTTCTACCACTTACTATCTATGTGACCTTGAGCAAGTTTCTTCATTCTTTTGCTTCAGTTTCCTCAAATATAAGTTGGGAATAATAGTATCACCTACTTTCTGGATCTGTTAATATATAAAATAGGGCATGGAACATTGTATGGGTTTTACAGATTTGCTACTGATGATATGACTATTAATAATATAACTGCTACTAAATCCAAACAAGAAGAACCCAGTAATAGAAAATTATAAGCCAAAATAAACTTTACAAACTTAAATCAGGGGTCAGCAAACATTTTCTGTACAGAGCCAGATAGTAAATTGTTTATAAACTCACTTATATACTTTATAACAAATAAAGGCAGTCCTTGCTTTGCATGGTTCTATAATAAGCACAAATTTCAGTTACCACAATTTAGTTAAATAATACCAGTTCCCCAACAATGTGGTTCAAGTTTCAGTTAACATGGCACATTAACAATGAGAAACTGCAAAAAGTATAAAATTTGCTGTTAGCCCTTCGGTCTACAAATTACTACATAAGTAACAGGTGTGCATGGAGATCAGTGACCTGTCACACCACTTTTTTAATTTTTTTAAAGATTTTATTTATTTATTCATGAGAGACACAGTGAGGCAGAGACATAGGCAGAGGGAGAAGCAGGCTCCCTGCAGGGAGCCTGGTGCAGGACTTGATCCCAGGACCCCAAGATCACAAAGTGAGCCAAAGACACACACTTAACCAACTGCGCCACCCAGGCACCCTTCATATCACTTTTTAAAAAATATTTTATTTATTTATTTTAGAGGGGAGGGAAGGGAAGAAGGAGGAAAAGAGAGAATCCCAAGCAGACACCATGCTGAGTGCAGAACCCCCTACACAGGGCTCGATTTCACAACCCTGAGGGTCATGACGTGAGCCAAAATCAAGAGTTAGAGGCTTAACCCAGGCACCCTTCACATCACTTCTTCAAAGCCTGCTGCTGATTGGTCACTGAGCATCTGTTATTCAGTTCATGCATAAACGGTGATGTTGCCTCCTCATCTCCCAATGATGAACCCATGTGGCATTTCACAAAACTGAATAACTGAAAGAAGGAACTGGCCTACAAAAACAAATGTGCAGCAAAGAATCAAAAAGTAGTTAACACTGGAAGTGAAATTCAAGTCAAACATAAATGTACTCATAGAAAAAACAGCTCACTGGGAATGTTGACATTTTCACCATTCAAAAATCTCTGGATATGCTGCCAGAGGAACTCAGTGAAGGTAAACTTATCTCCATAAATGAGGGCAATGATTTGGTGAAAAAAATGAAAATGTCTTAGAGGAGGTGATGCTGGCAAGAAATTTCACATTAGAAGAACTGGGAAGAGGGGATCCCTGGGTGGCTCAGCAGTTTAGTGCCTGCCTTTGGCCCAGGGCGCGATCCTGGAGTCCTGGGATCGAGTCCCACGTCAGGCTCCCGGCATGGAGCCTGCTTCTCCCTCTGCCTGTGTCTCTGCCTCTCTCTCTCCATGTCTATCATGAATAAATAAATAAAATCTTAAAAAAAAAAGAAGAAGGGATCCCTGGGTGGCGCAGCGGTTTGGCGCCTGCCTTTGGCCCAGGGCGCGATCCTGGAGACCCCGGATCGAATCCCACATCAGGCTCCCGGTACATGGAGCCTGCTTCTTCCTCCGCCTGTGTCTCTGCCTCTCTCTCTCTCTCTGTGACTATCATAAATTAATTAATTAATTAATTAATTAATTAAGAAAAAGAAGAAGAAGAAGAAGAAGAAGAAGAAGAAGAAGAAGAAGAAGAAGAAGAAGAAGAAGAAGAAGAAGAAGAACTGGGAAGATACTTTCCTATATTTCATTTCCATAAGTTTTATAACAGAGAACAAGGGAGCTTTTTTTTTAAGTTTTTAAAGATCACAGGACAATCATAATTTTTCCCATTGATTATTAACTTTGCTTTGCAGTTTCACTCTGCATGGCCATTTTTACAGTCCCAAATACTGTGCAAAGCAAAAACGGCCTTAACTCAACACTGCCATCACAGTATGAAAGTTTCCACAGACAATACACAAATGAACGAGTGTCTCTGGGTTACAATAAAACTGTATTTATAGTCACTAAAATTGAATAGGGTACATCATCTGTCATGAAATGTTTTTCTCCTTTGGATTTTCTGTCAATCATTTTAAAATGTGACAAACATTCCGTGTTCACAATTTTTTTTTTTAATTTTATTTATCCATTTGAGAGAGAGAGCATAACCGAGGGAGGGGCAGATGGAGAGGAACAAGCAGACTCCCTGCTAGTGGGGAGCCTGACGCCAAGCTCAATCCCAGGACTCTGATATCACAACCTGAGCCAAAAACACACACTAAACTAAGCCACCCACACGCCCCTTCTCATAAATTATACAAAAATAGACAGTAAGCTGAATTTAACCTTAAGCCATAATTTGCTGACTCCTGACTTAAGTGAAAAAAATCCTAAAATAAACAGTAGCAAATCAAATCAAGTAATGTGAAAGGATTCAACTTAAACCAAGTTGGCTAATAAAACTTTAAAAGAATCTATCAATATATTCACTACATCAAGAGATGAAGTAGAGAAACTAAAAGCTCATTTCTCAAGAGAACCAAAAAAGCCTCTGAGAGACACCTGGATGGCTCAGCAGTTGGGCTGCCTTGGGCTCAGGGCGTGATCCCTGTCCAGGGATCAAGTCCTGCACTGGGGTCCCTGTGGGGAGCCTGCTTCTCCCTCTGCCTATGTCTCTGTCTCTCTCTCTGTGTGTCTCTCACAGAGACACAGAATTTATTTATTAAATAAATATTTATTATTTATTATTTATTATTTATTTATTTAATAATAAATTCTTTTTAAAAAAAAGCTTGGGGGGGAACTCAATTAGGATAGGAAGATCCTTTATCTGACAAAGGGTATCTACAAAATAAACAACAAAACGAAACCTGCCACAAACATTTTCTTGAAATGAGGTAGAAATAAAAACGCCTGCTATTGCTGCCTGCTATTGCATAGCTAGTATGGTACAAAGAGCCAAGGAAAAAAAATTAAGAGCATAAATAACAACAGTCATTGTTTGCAGGAAACAACTATATACAGAGGAAATCAACTATTAAAATTAGTAAATGAATTTAGCAAGGTTGTTGAACTCCAGGCAAATTATTAAAACACAACTGTATTTCCACATGCTAGCAAAAACAAATGGAAGATTTTTTTTAAAAGTATCACTTACAATGGCATTTTCTTCAAAATTTCTAAGAATAACTTTAATGAAAGATATCCTGTACTACTACACAGAAAACAAAAAACTGAAATTACACATTTGAATAAATGGCAGGATATATCATGATCATGTAGAAGACCCAGTATTTTAAAGATGTCAGTTATCTCCAAACTGATCTACAGATTGAACCTTTACAATCAAAATCCCAGTAGGTTTTTGGTTTTAAATTCAAACTGAAAAGTTGATTCTAAATTTTATATGAGGGATCCCTGGGTGGCGCAGCGGTTTGGCGCCTGCCTTTGGCCCAGGGCACGATCCTGGAGACCGGGGATCGAATCCCACATCGGGCTCCCGGTGCATGGAGCCTGCTTCTCCCTCCGCCTATGTCTCTGCCTCTCTCTCTCTCTCTGTGACTATCATAAATAAATAAAAATTAAAAAATAATAATAATAAATAAATAAATAAATAAATAAATTTTATATGAAAATATAAATAACTAAGACAATCTTAAGAGAATTTAGAAGACATTAAGCCACTAGAGATCAAAACACACTGCTGGATTAATCTATATGAAATTGCCGAAAAGTAATGACCTACAAATATGACCATTTCATAAGTTTCAACTAATATGTATAAATATAGAATTGAAGACATTAAGGTACTGGCACAACCACCAAGAAAGAGGCCAAGTGAACAGTTTCAAAACAGAACCACTACATACAGTAACTTATGTGACACCTGCGGAGTAATAGGTAAAGAACTGTTTTTTCAATAAATGATGCTGGGTCAATTGGATATCCAATTATAGGGGAAGATGTATCTTGAGTTCTATCTCACACAATGCACAAAAATCAATTCTAGGTAAATAACAAGCCTAAGAGTGAAAGATAAAACAATGAAGCTTCTAGAAGATAATACGGAGAATATCTTCATGATCATGGGAGTAAGCCAAGATTTCTTAAACAGGTCACATAGATCACTATAAGGGACTAAGAATGATAAATTAGACTACATTAAAGATAAGAATTTGTGTCCATTCCAACCATGTGTTGAAGAAGATACTTGCAACACATAAAACTCATATACGGGATATATAAAGAAATCTTACAAATAAAAAAATAAAGAAAAGGCTGGGGTGCCTGGGTGGCTCAGTAAGTTGAGCATCTGACTCTTGATTTCAGCTCAGCTCATAATCTAGGGGTCATGAGATGGAGCCTCAAGTTAGACTCTGGGCTCAATGTGGAATCCACTTGAGATTCTACCTTTCCCTCTGCCCCTCCCCCTGTTTGTGCCCTCTCTCTCTCTTTCAAATAGATAAAATCTTAAAAAAAAAAAAACACAAAAACAAAAACAAAACAAAACAAAGGCCATCTCTCACAGGAGACTATCCAAACAACCAATAAACATATGAAAAAGTGCTTACTTTTACTAATCATCAGGGAAAAATAAATTTACACTGAGATCCAATAAATAAGCGTTTAAATAGTAGAATTGCTAAAATGAAAAAGACAATATCAAGTGTTAGGAAGCATAAGCAGCGACTATACCTCTCATACACTGACATAAATTGATACAATCATGTTAGACAACAGTATGTTATTGTTTATAAGGTAGAATTTGTAAATTCTTAAAGTCAAATCCTTAGACTCAGGCCCTCCATTTCTAGATATCTCTGATAAACTCTTACATCCCTTTATAATAATGTCAAAGAAGGGTGGCTCAGTGGTTGAGCACATCTGCCTTAGGCTCGGGGAATGATCCTGGAGTCCTGGGATCGAGTCCCACATCAGGCTCCCTGCATGGAGCATGCTTCTCCCTCTGCCTAGGTCTCTGCCTCTCTCTCTGTGTGTGTCTCTCATGAATAAATAAATAAATTCCTTTAAAAAAAAAAAAAAGAATGTCAAAGCAGCATTATTCATAATAAGAAGAATCTAAAAACAACCCAGAGGTACATCAATAGAGAATTTTTTTAAGATTTATTTATTTATTTATTCATGAGAGACAGAGAAGAGAGAGAGAGAGAGAGAGAGAGAGAGAGGCATATACATAGGCAGAGAGAGAGAGAGAGAGAGAGAGAGAGGCAGATACACAGGCAGAGGTAGAGAGAGAGAGGCAGATACACAGGCAGAGGGAGAAGCAGGCTCCATGCAGGGAGTCTGACATGGGACTCAATCCTGGGTCTCCTGGACCACGCCCTGGGCTGGAGGTGGTGCTAAACTGCTGAGCTACCTGGGCTGCCCGAGAATAGATTAAATTTTATTTTATTTTATTTTTTAATTTTTATTTACTTATGATAGTCACACAGAGAGAGAGAGAGAGGCAGAGACACAGGCAGAGGGAGAAGCAGGCTCCATGCACCGGGAGCCCGACGTGGGATTCGATCCCGGGTCTCCAGGATCGTGCCCTGGGCCAAAGGCAGGCACCAAACCGCTGCGCCACCCAGGGATCCCTAGATTAAATTTCATATTAATGAAACAAATACAGCATTGAGAATGAATTAACTATAGATATACACATAGACATCTGTGTGATCATGGGAGTAAGCCAATGATCTTGGCTTACTTTCAATAAGTGTTTAAAAAGTCCTACATTTATAATCAAATACTAAAATAAACACAAAGGGTGCCTGGGTGGTGCAGTCAGTTACGCATCAGACTCTTGATTTCAGCTCAGGTCATGATCTCAGGGTTGTGATATCAAGCCCTACCTGGGCCTCCACAGTCAGTGTGGAGTCTGCTTAAGATTCTCTCTCCCTTTAAAAATAAATGAGCCTGATGGGCTCCTGAAAAAAAAAAAAAAAAAAGATTCCCTCTCCCTAAAAAAAAAAAAAAAAGATTCTCTCTCTCTCTCCCCTTCTCAATCATGCTCTCTTTCTAAAATAAATAAATAGGGGATTCCTGGTGGCTCAGTGGTTTAGCGCCTGCCTTCGGCCCAGGGTGTGATTCTGGAGTCCCGGGATCAAGTCCCACATCGAGCCCCCTGCATGGAGCCTGCTTCTCCCTCTGCCTGTGTCTCTGCCTCTCTCTCTCTCTCTCTCTCTTTCCCTCTGTCTCTCATGAATAAATAAAATCTTTTAAAAAAATAAAAAATTAAAATAAAATAAAATAAATAAATAAATCTTAAAAAAACACACAGGGAAAGGCACAAAAGTCAGTACGGTGATACTCTGAGGGAAAGAGAAACTCAGTAAGGAAGGGATAAATAAGGAAGTTGGACTTAGGAAAGTCCAACTCTGTAAGCTGAGTGGTAGACTCATGAATATTTATTTGTATTACTCATTAAATTTTGCATATATATTGTTTTACACATAGAATGATACATATGAAGTATCAGAGCAAAAAAGGGGGGAAATGAGGGAGATGGATGGTAGAAAGACCAGGGAACAAGAATGGGAGGGAACATGGGATCCCTGGGTGGCTCAGAGGTTTGATGCCTGCCTTTGGCCTGGGGCGTGATCCTGGAGTCCCGGGATCAAGTCCCACATCGAGCCCCCTGCATGGAGCCTGCTCCTCCCTCTGCCTGTGTCTCTGCTTCTCTCTCTGTGTGTCTCTCTCATGAATAAATAAATAAACTCTTAAAAAAAAAAAAAGAATGGGAGGGAACAAAGAGAAAAACATAAACAGTACCTATTAAGTTAAAAGAAATAGATTGGCTTCTGATTTCTAATAGTAACACCGGACACTAGAAAGCAATGGAATGATGCCTCTAAAACTGAGAAAATTATTCTGAACCTATTTTTATACCCAACCCATCTATTAAGTGAGGACCAAAATGGAAAATTCAAACATGCAATAAATCTAAAGTTTATTTTTCAAATACACTTTCTGAAAATGAACTTTCAGTGCAGACACCAGGAAAATGACAAGTGAACACAGCATCACAGAAAAGCCATAGTAGCCAAATAATACAATTAACCTACAAGAGAAATGATTCCAAGATGATAGGTAATCCACTAGATCTACAGACAACTGTATAAAATTAACCTTTCCACAAACAGTATGATTTTAAAAAGCTGAACAACCTTAAATTTTATGTAGTATAGATGATACACATTTTTCTACCAACAAGGTGAAAAAAGGCAACTAAAAATAGGCAGGGACAGGGCACCTGGCTGGCTCAGTCAGAAGAGCATGTATATAGTCAGGGCTGTGGGTTCAAGTTCCACACTGCATATAGAGATTACTTAAAAATAAATTTAAAAAAAAGTAGGCAGGCCTATTGCTGCAGGGGGGACTACCGAAGAAAGTACTGATTCAAATACAATGCAAATGGAGGTGTGGCATTATTTTGAGCTAATACTTTGAGAAAGGAATGAATCTTAGGTTTAGAACATTCTCATCAGAATTACTAACACAGGACGGACCCATGAGGAATTATATATTTCCCCCTTTTTTTTAAGATTTTATTTATTTATTCACGACAGACAGAGAGAGAGAGAGCGAGAGAGAGGCAGAGACACAGGCAGCGGGAGAAGCAGGCTCCATGCGGGAAGCCCAACGAGGCACTCAATCCCGGGTCTCCAGGATCACACCACAGGCCAAAGGCGGTGCCAAACTGCTGGGCCACCAGGGCTGCCCTATATATTTCCTTTTGTACCTAAGTGTAAAACATATATCACAGAAAGAAAAAGAAGGGAAAGTAGACAGGGATAATTCTAAAGCAGCAGCTGAAATCAACTGAAAGGCTTTTGCTGACTCTCCCAAATTTAACCTTAAGTAGGCAGAAGGCAGAAAGAACTTTGCCTCCTCACTGGAATGTGCTTCTCTACTGGTCTGCAAGTCTGCATGTGCTGACCTTTATAAGACAGTATAAGGTTTGTCTGTTCTCCCTTCTGCTAGTGGGTTGAAAGACTGAACATGGGTGGACAATGACTTGGTCGCTCTGATGTTGGCTGTATTCAATATCCTACTGTATTTCTTGTACACTGGGAGATTTTTGCCAGAGATGCATTTTAATCCCTCAAAAATAAACAAGGCATAATGAGGTAAGAGAAGTTTAAATCATAAATGAAATTACAAAAGAAAATAACATGATATAACCATCTTGCTGCAGGGGTAGGGGGGCGGGTTGTTGGGATGGGGCAACTCTCCTAAATATAACCAGCAGCAGAGTTTACAAACTAAAATTGCAAAGACATCCAAACTATACTTCTTCCAAGAAATCTGTAAGTAAATTCTGAGTAATCAAAGGTACAAAAAGTAACATGCAGGGTGCCTGGGTGGCTCAGTCGGTTAAGTGTCCCACTCTTGATTTCAGCTCAGGTCATGATCTCAGGGTTGTGAGATTGAGCCCCAACTCAGGCTCTGAGATGGGCATGGAGCCTGCTTAAGATTCTCTCTCTCGAGGATCCCTGGGTGGCTCAGCGGTTTGGTGCCACCTTCGGCCCGGGGCGTGATCCTGGGGTCCCAGGATCGAGTCCAACATCGGGCTCCCTGCAAGGAGCCTGCTTCTCCCTCTGCCTGTGTCTCTGCCTGCTTCTCTCTGTCTCTCTCTGTGTCTCTGTCTCTCATGAATGAATAAATCTTAAAAAAAAAAAAAAAAAGTCGGCGCCTGTGTGGCTCAGTTGGTTGGGTGTCTGCCTTAGGCTCATGTCATGATCCCAAGGTACTGGGATCAAGCCTCATGTCGGGCTCCCTGCAAAGCCTGCTTCTCTGTCCCTGACTGCTGCTCCCACTGCTTGTGCTCTCCCTGTCAAATGAACTAATAAAATCTTCAAAAATAATAATAATAATGTGATAGGAGAAAGATTTTGGTGGTGAATACATAATTAAAATAGAAGCTAAATAAGACTGTGGCAGAGATGTGCTCAGTGCTCATCAATCCTGTTTCTTCTTCCTGGATACTCACAAAAACATTTCCTACCACCCTAACAGTTACAAGTTGAGACCACTGACTAGGTTCTTTTTTTGTTTTTTTTTTTTTCTTTAAGATTTTATTTATTTATTCATGAGAGAAACAGAGAGAGAGAGAGGCAGGTTGCCCACAGGAACCTGATGCAGGACTCATCCCTGGGCCAGGATCATGCCGAGCCAAAGGCATATGCCCAACCACTGAGCCACCCAGGCGTCCCTGTATGACTAGATTCTAGTCAGTGGGATAACAAGCTTAAGTAATATGCTCTACCACTAAAACATTAACGAGATCCTCCTTGCTGGTGCTCTTTGCTGTCAACCAAATGAATACAAAAAGGATCCACTGGAAGGTTCCAAGACACCAGATGGATGGAAGGAGATGGAATTCTTCAATCAACACATGAAGCAAGAAATAAAACCTTCATTGTATTAAGCCCCTAGATATGTTAAAGCAGATAGTTTTAATTACCTTAATACAAAGATCTTACATATCTAATCTCATTTTACAAACAAGGAAACTAATGAACAAAATAACTTTCCAAAAATGACACTAGTTGGTAGAATACCATGTCTCCTGACTTTCCATCAAGAACTTTTTACCCAGTAAAAGATTTCCATGCTAAATTCAGAATTTAAATTATTACCCGAATATTTGTTACAAGACCATAAAAAGGCAGCGATAGACAGTTTCTCCTATAAAGATGAGGGACCTTAAATTTCTACAAAAATGCTTATGAAAATCTCAGAGGCATCCATCCCAGATACTGTGATTAACATTAGCTCTCACATTCTGATTTGTATCAGCAAAATTTGGCTGAAGTTATTAAAAAATTTATATACCACAAAAGAGAAAAAAATTACATAAAATTTTATGTAATTTGTTATTCTAGGGATGCCTGGATGGCTCAGCGGTTGAGCTCTGCTTTCACCTCAGGGCATGATCCTGGGGTTCAGGGATCGAGTCCCACATCGGGCTCCCTGAGGGGAGCCTGTTTCTCCCTCTGCCAGTGTCTCTGCCTCTCTCTCTCTCTCTATCTCTCATGAATAATAAAAAAAAAAAAATCTTTAAAAATAAAATAAAATAAATTTCTTATTACTCATTTTGTAAGGAGTATTTGAAAGGTATTATACTATCTATCAAAGTATATCATGTGAAAATGATTATTTGTGATCATTCTGATGGAGAGTACTGGGCATTAGGCCTGTGGTCAAATATATAGCTTCTGATTATTCCTTTATTAATACAGGAGAAGAAAAAATAAGAACACCAAGTTTTTAACAATAAATCAAGTCAGATTTAAATTCATCACTGGGAGATCACCTGGCCTCTCTTTACCTCTCCATAAGTGAGAAATAAGGTCTCTGGCAAGCCACCTCACTTTATTTATATAAAGAATTATCCAGAAAGTCCTTTGTAAACCTTTCATTTTGACTATGATTCAACTCTGGTAAGGTCAACAAAAATGTACTGAATATTTATTAGGCGAAACAAAATAAAATTGTTGGTATTTGATTTTTCTTTAACCAATAAAAACCACATTTTCATATAGTTTGATTTAATACTAGGTACTACGTGCTATGTTTAAAAAAAAAAAAGGTATGAATTTTTTTTTAGGTATACATCCTTTATTAGAAGAAAAACCGGTATGCTGATTTAGGGTTTCCTGAACTGTTACCGTTAGAAAGAAAAACCTTTTACACATTGTCTTCTCCTGAGGACTTACTTGCAGCTATGTGCTACTTACAAAGACACTACACAAATTCAATTAATTAATATATTGGATCAGAACACTAATTCAAATGTTTTGGTCAAAATTGTTGCAGTTACAGTGTAAACATAAATACTAGTTACCATTCTATCAGTATAGACCTCTGGTTAAAGATTTAGGATTAAGTTTGCCTTGTCAGCTCATGGAGCATTACATTACTTGTAGTTAGCCAATCCCATAAAAGCCTAATCATGAATGCTCGTATTACATACCAAAACACAAAGTTTTCTCTAAAAACTTTCACCATCCATACAAAACAGGAATTTAGACCAGACCTCAAGATAGAAGTCTATTTCTTTCTAAATCTCTTATGTCAACAATTATTCAGAAGACAATGCCAAGAACCAAATCAACATACTTTTCCAAAAGTCGCTGCAGTTCACCGAAGTATGTCTAATGAGTACCATTAACTTGTATTCTTAAGAGTATGAAAAATTAGAAAGGACGCCTGGGTGGCCCAGCAGTTGAGCACCTGCCTCTGGCCCAGGGCGTAATCCCACGGTCCCAGGATCAAGTTCCGCATCAGGCTCCCTGCATGGAGCCTGCTTCTTCCTCTGCCTGCATCTCTGCTTCTCTTTCTGTGTCTCTCTGATGAATAAATAAATAAAATCTTTTTTAAAAAATTGGCATGATGTACGAAAGTGCTGAATTACTATATTGTATACCTGAAACTAACAAAGCACTGTATGTTAACTAACTTGATTTAAAAAATAAAACAAACTGGGACAACACCGCAGTGGCTCAGCGGATGAGCATCTGCCTTTGGCTCAGAGCATGATCCCGGATTCAGTCCTACTTTGGGCTCCCTGCAGGGGGCCTGCTTCTCCCTCTGCCTATGTCTCTGCTTCTCTCTGTGTGTCTCTCATGAATAAATAAATAAAATCCTCAAAAAGAAAAAAAAAACAAGTATGTAAAAATTTATTTCCCTTGTCTTTATAATTTTTTTTTAAAAGAATCTTTATCTTCGAAATAAAATCATCTTCTGGATAAAAAGCAGGCTGACGTCAAAGGAGGAGATAACCGTCTTATCTCTGTAGACTAAATTCCTTTAAAAAAAAAAGATTTTATTTATTTATTCATGAGAGACAGAGAGAGAGAGAGGCAGAGACACAGGCAGAGGGAGAAGCAGGCTCCATGCAGGAAGCCTGATGTGGGACCCGATCCCAGGACTCCAGGATCATGCCCTGAGCCGAAGGAAGGCACTTAACTGCTGAGCCACCTGGGCATCCCTGTAGACTAAATTCCAAAATGTAGTTTTTCAGATTCTAGTTTTGCTGTTAGAATAAGTTGTGTAAGTCATCCTGCTATCTTATACAGTATACTTTAAGTAACAAATACCAGATACATCATTATTCCCATACACAACTGCCATCGATTAACTTAAACTAAAAACAAGGAAATGAATCAACTATTAAAATGATATGTCCTCCATAACTATGAAAATACTGTCCATTGTCAGTTTTACTGTTTCCTCTCATCACAACTACCCTCACAAAACCCCATCAATCAATACAGCTTTCACTGCATTACAATCAATTTACCCAATTACCTGGAGTAAAAGAAATATAAAAATGCACCATCAATTAATTTGTGCCTATCCGCCAGATACTGACTGGAGGCAGCAAGTATGCCAAGAGTTCAGGTTAGCCAGGAAGACTCCTCTATAGCCTATAAGAGGCTACATTTGGAGAAAGCATACCATCTCTTCTATTACTAAAGCACTTATTCTAATACAATTTCCTGATATCCTTGAATTATGAATGGTCATTGTTTTCACAGTTCAAGTGAAATACATGCATAATATATAAAACAATAAAGAATAAGAGGGTACCTTAAACTATCCAGTTTACCCTCAGACTTTTACAACTAGTAAAGTGAAATCCAAAGAGGTTTTCCCTGCCCAAAGGGATCTGGCTGATTAGTAGCAACACTAAGATCAGAACCAAAGTCTTCCAACTCCCACCCAGGCCAAAGTTCCCTCCCCACAGAGTACTCACTGAATCTGCAAGAGAGGCACTCCTTCAGAGTTCATAAAGTAGCAGTCCTAGGTCTAACAAGGCCCTCTATGAGTTGGCCTACAGATTGCTTTAGAAAAGCTGTGCCAATGTCTCAAAAATCAGGAATTTTTTCATGAAGTACAGATGTACAGCTTCTTTCAAAAAAAAAAAAAAATCATATGACCAGACAACCAATATGCATTCCCACTCAGCAATAATATACTGGAGCTGGTGTTGGACCCTGGCTCACGGGTGAAATAAAATGCCTTCTGTAGACATCCACCCAGCGTACGCAGAATAATCTTATTCCAGCTTTACTCATCCACCTTCACCCCCAGGATGATTCAGGAGTTTCAGTAAGGGACTCCTGAGCTACAGCTATTTAAGTCATCATCAATTCTGAACAGTTCCTAATGGTGGTGGTAGGCTATGTTTTAGTGGCTAAATCACAAAGTCACAAAATAGGAAAGATGGAAGAGACAGAAAATTTAAAAAACAAAACCTAAACAAACCCATACTATGAGTATAAGCAGAACTCAATTCATACATCTCCAAAGGTCTTACTTTTCTAGGAAACAAGAACCACTAATTCCTCTTTCAAGAGTTTGGTGTTTTTTTTTAAGATTTATTTATTTATTTATGAGAGACAAAGAGAGAGAGGCAAGACACAGGCAGAGGGAGAAGCAGGCTCCACATAGGAAGACTGACATGGGACTGGATCCTGGGTCCCCAGGATCAGGTCCTGGGCCGAAGGCTGGTGCCAAACCACTGGACCACCCGGGCTGCCCTCTTTTAAGAGTTTTAGTGAATGACGTGAAAAGCTCTGTTCTGATATGCCTGCTTTAAAGGAGCAAAAACGCATACTCATGGGCTCGCGGGGTGGCTCAGTCAATTGAGGATCTGCCTTTGGCTCAAGTCACCACCCTAGGACTGTGCTCAGTGGGAAGCCTGCTCCTGCCTCTCCTCCCATAGCCCCTCCCCTCTGCTCCTGCATTCTCTCTAGCTCTACTCCCTTTCAAATAAATACATCTTTTTTAAAAAATGCATACTCATATTTCCTAAAATAGTAATCTCAATGGTTTAAAATCCTATATTATAGCTATAAACCACAACTGTAATGGCATTTTATTTTTATTTATTTTTTTAATTTTTATTTATTTATGATAGTCACACAGGGAGAGAGAGAGAGAGAGAGAGAGAGAGGCAGAGACACAGGCAGAGGCAGAAGCAGGCTCCATGCACCGGGAGCCCGACGTGGGATTTGATCCCAGGTCTCCAGGATTGCTCCCTGGACCAAAGGCAGGCGCCAAACCGCTGCGCCACCCAGGGATCCCCTGTAATGGCATTTTACATGTTATTTTAAGGTTTACAAAAAAAAAAAAAAAAGATTTACTACTACAGTTGACCCTTGAACAATACAGATTAGGGACACTGACCCCCACACAGTCAAAAATCCATATATAACTTTTGACTCCCCCAAAATTTAACTACTCATTACCTACTATTACACAGAAACCTTAGTGTTAACATAAACAGCTGATTAACACATATTTTGTATGTTAGATATATTCTTACAATAAAGTACACTAAAGAAAATATTAAGAAAAATCATAAAGAGGGCAGCCCAGGTGGCTCAGCGGTTTGGCACTGCCTTCAGCCTGGGGTGTGACCCAGGGTCCCAGGATCGAGTCCCATGTCGGGCTCCCTGCATGGAGCCTGCTTCTCCCTCTGCCTGTGTCTCTGCCTCTCTCTCTCTCTGTCTCTATGAATAAATAAATAAAATCTTAAAAAAAAAAAAAAGACGAAAAAGAAAAATCATAAAGAAGAGAAAATACATTTACAGTAATGTATATTTATCCAATAAATATAGTGTTTAAGTGGACCAGTGAGTATAATTCAGACCTGTGTTGTTCAAGGGTCAACTATATTAGTTTTCTTCCCAGTTGTCCCTAATAATTTTTTTCCCTTTCGATTTTATTTATTTGAGATAGAGCACGAGAGAGCAAGCACAGGCTGGGAAGGGGGCAGAGGGAGAAACAGACTCCCTGCTGAGCAGAGAGCCCAATATGGAGCTCAATCCCAGCACCCTGGGATCATGACCTGAGCCAAAGGCAGACACTCTACTGAGTCACCCAGGTACATCTCTTTTTCTTTTTTTTTTTTTAATCAAGGTAAAATTTACATAACATACAACTAACCATTTTAAAGTGTGCCATTCTGTGGCATCCACTTCTCTCTAGTTTTAAAATCTTTAATATTTTTAATTAGAGATGCACTAAACCAATCATAGAAGAGCCACTGTGTTTTCAATTCATCACATCTCAAGAAAGGCCTAGACTCAGGTTCCACACTTAAGTGCATCCTGAGCCTCTTTATCATTCTAATCTCTTTCTACACGTGGCAAGCCAGAATGAGTAGGTACTGTGCCAAGTACCTTTCACCTTCTACCTATCAGTAGTATTCTATCGTGCAGAAACCCACACTCCTGTCCTGAACATAACCACAAAGTCAGGCTTATTGTGTGGTTAGCCTATCAGCCAGCTTCTGTTCCAACAAATACTTCAGACATTTCAAACTACTTAGGAAGGAATGATCTCATCCTACTGACCCAACAGCCAACTTTATCAAAAAGCTTTTTGTTACAAGCTGTGATAACCCAGGAAACCAGATCTATTTTTATTTGAGCAAAGAAAAAGAAATCACAGGGAAAAAAGAGCTCACATACTGACCATTAAAAAAAAAAAAAAAATCACTTATTCTACAGAATTTTCCCCTTCCTTTGGTGTCTGGCCAGAGGTGAACAAAGAGAAACTTTCAGAACTGTTTAACTCCAGGGAAAAAATCATTATTGTGGCAATTAAAAAGCAAACTTCATAATCTGGTCCAAATAATCAACCTACCTTGGGTCCAATTTATATAAAAAATAAGGATCCCCGGGTGCCTGGGTGGATCAGTTGGTTAAGCATCTGCCTTCAGCTCAGGTCATGATCCCAGAGTCCTGGGATCGAGCCCCACATTGGGCTCCCTGCTCAGTGGGCAGCCTGCTTCTCCCTCTCCCTCCACCTCTCCCCTGCTCATCCCTCCTTCCCTCTCTCTCTGTCAAATAAAATCTCTAAAAAATGATTCCTCTCTGCTTATATTCTAGATGCTCTTCTAATCACTTTACATATACTAATTCAATTACTAGGTTGAACATTGGTGTACATAGTATATTATCATCCCCATTTAAAATGAGGACACCAGTGAGGTACCTGGGTGGCTCAGCTGGTTAAGTGTCCAACTCTTAGTTTTGGCTCAGGTCATGATCTCAGGGTTGTGGGATCAAGCCCTACATCGGGCTCTGCTGGATGTGAAGCTTGCTTAAGATTCTCTCTCCCTCTGCCCCACCCTTGTGCACTCTCTCTCTCTCTCAATAATAATTAAAAATTAATTTTTAAAATGAGGACATCAAGGAACTTAGAGGTTAAATAACCCACCTGAGGTTACTCAGCTAGTAAGGTGGTAGACCCCAACTCTTATTGATTACTGCTTCTCACAGCAATCTTTATAGTAAGCTCTAGGCAGAGCTAAAAGATCACGAAATACACTGAAAACGCAGGCAGTTTAAGTGCTGTGTCCCACAACTTCCACCTACCAGCATCCATCCCAACTCCCAACCCCGAAAACAGATAAAAAGTTTCCCAAACTGAAAAGTATAGTCAGAGTACGAATAGAACATGAGCAGGCTAGTATGTAGGCAAATATAAGGACTTCTTATCCTTTGACATCAGATGTTCCAGATAGGAATGTTGGCACAAAAAAAGATATGGGGGAAAGGAAGTGCTTAGAAAAGCTGTATCTTACTATTGCTGCACTATTTTCTAGGGATCTGGAGAGCATAGAAAATCTAGGCACTTATAGTACTCACTGCTGGGGTAAAACACATTTTGTCTAGCTCTCTCAGAGTTTAGGTGAAAGAACCCAAACTACATTCCCTTGCTTTAATTCCATGCTCACCCAGCATCCTTCCCATTTAAAACAAGCCAAGATGGGGCTGGGGAGAGGAGGAGGAGAAAAGCAACAGGAAAATGTACCATTCTAATCAAAGTCAGGCTCATTTGAAAAGTCAGTATATAAAGTTAAAAACTGTAATCGAGATCCTGAAGGCTGGTAACCAGTTAGCTCCTCTCACCAAGACTACTACTGACCTGACCCCCAAAATATAATTTTTTGGGAAAGATTTTTCATGAGAGACAGATTGAGGGAGGCAGAGACAGAGGAAGAAGCAGGCTCCTTATGGACCAGGGAGCCCAATGAAGGACTGGATCCAGGACCCTGGGATTACAACCTGAGCTAAAGGCAGACACTTAACTAACTGAGCCACCCAGATGCCCCCAAAATGTAACTTCCTTCCATGTCTACCGAAAAAATACAACTGCTATGTATTGGCATTCACTGCCTATTAACTTTATTCTTCCTTTTTAAGATTTTTTAAAGATTTCATTTACCTTAAATAAATAAGATAGAGGCAGAGACATAGGCTGAGGGAGAAGCAGGCTCCCTGCAAGGAGCCAGATGTGGGACTCGATCCCAGGACCACGGGATCACAACCTGAGCTGAAGGCAGACACTCCACTGCTGAGCCACCCAGGCATCCTGGATCTATTTATTTGAGAGAGAGAGAGAGAGAGAGAGAGAGAGCAAGAGAGAACGGACAGGAATATGAGCAGGGAGAGAAGTAGAGGGAGAGAATCTCCCACAGACTCCCTGCTGAGTAGAGACTCACCCTCCCCCACCTGCCATGTGGAGCCCTAAATTTGCATGTGTCAGTCTGCATGTAAGAATCCAAAGACTAAAGGGCAGCCCTGGTGGCGCAGCGGTTTGGCGCGGGCTGCAGGCCCGGGGTGTGATCCTGGAAACCCGGGGAGACCCAGTATCGAGTCCCAAGTCGTCAGGCTCCCTGCATGTAGCCTGCTTCTCCCTCTGCCTGTGTCTCTGCCTCTCTCTCTTTCTCTCTGCGTGTGTGTGTGTGTGTGTGTGTGTGTGTCTCTATGAATAAATAAAATCTTAAAAAAAAAAAAAAAGAATCCAAAGACTAAAGATGGCTGATGTAAACAAAGGAATCTCCAGCAGACAATGATAAAGAACAAAAACTTGGGGATCCCTGGGTGGCGCAGCGGTTTGGCGCCTGCCTTTGGCCCAGGGCGCGATCCTGGAGATCCGGGATCGAATCCCACATCGGGCTCCCGGTGCATGGAGCCTGCTTCTCCCTCTGCCTGTGTCTCTGCCTCTCTCTCTTTCTCTCTGTATGACTATCATAAATAAATAAAAAAAATTAAAAAAAAAAAAAAAAAAAAAAGAACAAAAACTAAAATAATCTTTTCTGGTTTGTGTACCAGCTATCTGACATCTAAAGGTGAATGTTGTCCTACGGTAAGATAAAAAAAAAAGGCGATGTGGCCTATGGAGATACAGACTAAATTAGATTACTAGCCTGTGTGGCCTGAAAAATATTCTGAAGACAAAAGCAGATGCAGAGTTTGCATAAAGCTTCCCCTGCCCCCCCTTTCTCAAGTATACCTCCCCAATCTGCCTTGGACTCTTTGTGGCTCCAAATACATTCAGTGAAGATAGTTACACAACCACCAATATGAAATAAAATTTGCAAAGGAGGGGCACCTGGTTGGCTCAGTTTGTAAAGCATACGGCTCTTGATCTCAGGGTTGTGAGTTCAGACCCCATACTGGGCACGGAGCTGACTTAAAAAAAAAAAAAATGCAATGACCAAAGAATTTTAAGAGTATTCTTTAAAAAAAGAAATCTGAAAAGGAAACAAGTAAACTCCGGTAAACAAAGCTCTGAGGAAAGTAAAAGAAAAGGTGTCTTCAGAAGAGGAAAGGCTGTTACATGGGTTCCAGAACCTCCTTTTAACTCCTGGTGCACTCAGGAGCTATATCAGGATGAGTGTAGGTACCATATGATGAGTAAGAGTGGATAAAGTATCTCAGTACACCAAATCATAAATCATATCAATTCTTCATCTTCAATCCTCAAATAATTCTCTCTTAATAACTAAAACCTCATTTTTTTCACCTCTTCAAGACGTGCCTCAACTAACTCCATCTCTATGAAAACCTCCTGACTTCCAGAGCACTCCAGATGCACATCACTGACAAACTATTATTTCTATGCCTATTAACCCTTTATAAACCATGAACTCAAGAGCAAGGATTTTCAGTGATCTCTGGAGGCTCACGAGCACCTTTCCCAGTTCCAGGAGCATGGTAGACACAAAATATAAAGTAAAATAGGTTGTACAGTTTTTTCTTTTTCAAATTTATTTATTTATTGGGACACCTGGGTGGCTCAGCAGTTTGAGCATCTGCCTTTGGCTCCGGGTGTGATCCCAGAGTCCCTGGATGGAGTCCCACATTGGGCTCCCTGCATGGAGCCTACTTCTCCCTCTGCTGGTGCCTCTGCCCCCACCCCACCCCCAACCCCCGCCCCATCTCTCATGAATAAATAAAATCTTAAAAAAAAAAAAAAGGATTTATTTAATTATTTATTTATTTGGGAGAGAGTGTGCGCAAGAGAGAGTGCACACACATGAACGAAAGGGAGAGAGAATATCCAGGGGGCCCTGTACTGAGCTTGAAGCCTGACCTAGGGCTCGATCCCACGACCCCGAGATCACCACCCAAGCCGAAACCAAGAGTCAGAGGCTCAACCAAATGCACCATCCTGATGCCCCTATGTCGTACATTTTTCAAATTCGGAGTTCTTCAATTTTTGTTTTGATCACAACCCCTAGGTATTTTATATAATGACCCATATTCACACATACACGCATACAAATGAAACAAAGTTTTATGAATCAATACTAATCTTTACTATGTAAAATGTACTGGTATCTTCTGGTTTGTTTGTTTGTTTTTAAAGAGCTGCCTGTGGTTGACCCACAATTTAAAAACTTCAATTCTGGAAAGAAAAAAAATAGTATTTTATGAGATAGAGGTACACAATTAAAAGCAGTTTTCAAACTTTAATGGGGATATCATTGGGAAGATGGTTTATAATAGATTACAGAGTCCTATTCCCAGAATCTGATTTGGTAAGACTAGATAGAGACCCCAGAATCTTCATTTCAAAGTACCCTCGATGGTTTTGATATAAATAATAAAACTATACTTACCAGAAATATGCCTACACTAAGCTACAGGTTCACCAGGGCTATCTGTAAGGGGTTCTTGCTCTAATAGATCGGTTTTTAATCTGAAAGCTGTCTGGCTCAACAATGCTTTTATAGACTTCCTCTAATGCAACTTGGTAAACCACTAAAATCTAAAACTGTTCCTCTTAACTACAGCTCTTCACACCAAGAAAACAAAGGAATGATATAAATGAGAGGCATTTTTGTTGCCAAGTCATTTGCTTTATAACTGAAAGGGCTTTTGAAAACCAGTCACATTTACCATACAACTGACATATATACAGTCATCAATTTGGAACTCCTAAGTACAACTGGCCTATAAGCTCAAAAGCAATCAACTAACAGCTCAAAGTCTGACCACAAACTGTTGGAAAGCCAACGATGAAATAAAGCTTTCATAAAAGCACCCTACTATATAAGCCACTGCTTCTTGTAATTACAAGCCAGTAAGAAGACTTTTGATTCCTGAAAGTTTTAAATTCAACAGGCAGTATTATAAAAGCACCAGACACTTGCAATGAACAATCCAAACACAAAATTATGAAAACTCTACTTAACAACGGCACCAAAAATAACACAAATAATTTAATGAGAAGTGTAAAACTTACACTCTGAATAAAACACTGGTAAAAGAAATTAAGGACTTAAACAAATGGAAAGACATCCCAAGTTCCATGGATGAGAAGACAACATTGTTAAAATGGCAAATATTACCCAAACACATCTACAGATTCAACTCAATCCCTATCAAAATCCCAGCTGGCTTCTTTGCAGAAACTGACAACCTAATTCTAAAATTTATATTCAAAGTCAAAGGACCCAAAATAGTCAAAACGATCTTGAAATTAGGATACATTTACAGGATACGTTATACATGAACTTTTTGATACCGTACAGTATTGTAAATGTTTTCTTTCCCTTATTTTCTTAAAAATATTTTCTTTTCTCTAACCTTCTTTATTAAGAATGCAGTATATAACACATATAACATACAAAGTATGTGTTAATCTATTGTTTATGTTATCAGTAAGGCTTCCAGTCAACAGTAGGCTATTAATAGTTAAATATGGGAGGAGTCAAAAGTTATATGTGCATCTTACACCTTGTAAGTGGTTTTTACATATTTTATGTACAAGACCCCTATCAGATTTATGATTTATAAATACAGTTAACCTTTGAACAATGGAGGGGTTAGGGTGCTTATTTATTTATTCATAAGAGACACAGAAAGAGGTAGAGACATAGGCAGAGGGAGAAGCAGGCTCCCTCCAGGGAGACTGATGGGGAATTTCATCCCAGGACCCCAGAATTACGACCTGAGCCAAAGGCAGATGCTCAACCACTGAGCCACCCACGTGCCCCTGTCCTACTCTTTTCTAAATTTAGATTAGCTTCCACCATTTTATCCTTTGTGCTTTTAATGAAACAAAGCACCTCTAGAGTTCTTTTAATGTGAAATGCATCACTTCCTCTGAGACATCATCTTTTTCACCAAACCACTTCATTTACTCTGATAAGCTCATCTTCACTTCCTCCAGCTGCCTATCCAGAGTCTTTGAATGGCAGTAGTGTCATTCCCACAGTGAGATATTTTTTCTATAACTCCATTTATGATCAATTTAGATTTCCAGTGTTACTTTTTGGTTCTTCTTTGTACTGTCATCTTTGTTGGCCAGTCTCTCTCTCAATTATCCATTTTTATAAAATGTTATGTGGTTTTATCACTGAGAGATGAGGAGGCAACACAACCACATACTTGGCTGTCTGTGCATGAACTGAATAACAGATGTGCAGTGACCAGTCATCCACAAGCTTTAAAAGAAATGAGGGGTGCCTGGTTGGCTCAGACAGTAGAGCATGCAATTTTTTATCTTGTGGTGGTGAGTTTGAGCCCCATGTTGGATGTGGAGCCTACTTTTAAAAAAATAAAATATTTTTAAACAGAAATGATAAATCATTGGTAGTGATGCACACCTGTTATTTACGTAGTAATCTGTAGATAAGAGTTAAACGTAAATTCTGTAGTTTATGCAATTACAGCTAATACATTGTGTAAAATTTGAAATGCAGAATTAGGGAATCTAATTTAACTATCATCTAATTAAATCATGGTAAGTGAAATCTGTGCATATCACAACCACACAAATCAAGGACTACTATATATCAAATCACAGAATCCTGACACTTTAAGAAAGCTCCTCAAAGCAATCTAATGTAGCCATAGAGTGTGTGTGCATGTGTGTAGTATGTATATATATATATATATATATATATATATATATATATATATATATATATGACTGGTGACTATCAAGTGATGCTTCAGAGAGTACGTCTTTCTTTTCTTTCTTTTCTTTTTTAAAGATTTTATTTATTTATTCATGAGAGACACAGAAAGAGAGAGGCAGGCAGAGAGAGAAGCAGGCTCCACACAGGGAGCCCAATGTGGGACTCGATCCAAGGACTCCAAGATCACGTGCTGGGCCAAAAGCGGACACTCAACCACTGAGCCACCCAGGCGTCCCTCACAGGGTACCTCTTTCACTACTGAAGAGCTTCAATGATTAGAAAATAAATCCCCAAACTGATGTTATGGTCTAGAGCGAGCACAGGTTCCAGAATCAGAGTGCCTGCCCTTGGCTTCTCCTCTGTGGAACCACATAAACTTGGGAGGTTATATAATCTCTCCATGATTCAGCTTCCTTATCAGTACAATAAAAATGTAAAGCCTGCATTCATGGAGTTGTTATAATAGTTAAATCCACAGAAAGTACTTATTATTTCAGGCACATAGTAAGTGTTCAGTAAATTATAACTACATGAACTGTAAAGTACTTGATAATCTTCATCAATCAAATGAGCCTTGGTTTAAACCCTCTCCCCCATGTCCAGACTCCACATATGAGTGTCTGAACAGAGCTCTCTGACAGTCTCTCACCCAATAATAATACAAACATGTAACATGAGATTGTATTTTGTTAATATTGTCTTAACTTATCACAAACTTTTACAAATATATTCATGTGTCAAATTCTAGGAAATTAGAAAAGTTCACATTTGTAACTTTTTTTTTAAGGGGAGGGGGACACAGAGAGGGAGGGAGAGAAACTCAAGCAGGCTCCACACCCAGCAGGGAGCCTGACATGGGGCTCAATCTCACACCCTGAGATCATGACCTGAGCCAAGATCAACAGTTGGACACTTAACTGACTGACCACCCAGGCGCCCCTGTCACTACTTTTAAAAACAGGTTTAGGGACAACTGAGTGGCTCAGCGGTTGAGCATCTGCCTTCAGCCCAGGGCGTGATTCTGGAGTCCTGGGATCGAGTCCCACGTTGGGCTCCCTGAATGGAGCCTGCTTCTGCCTCTGTGTCTCTGCCTCTCTCTCTCTCTCTGTGTGTGTCTATAATAAATAAATAAATATTTTTTAAAAATAAATAAAAAATAATGTGATTCCCATTAAAATAATCTCTTTGAAATAAACAATAAAAGCAGATTCCTGTGCACATTCCTTTATGTGATCATTGATTTTGGTGAAATAAAAGAATTAAGGGATGGAACACAGTCAATATAGCTATGTGGTGTCTACCAATCTAGACATTAATTATGAATAACCAAATCACTGTTATTCAAATCATCACCACACATCTTCATTCAACAAATACATACCAAGTGAACTCTGGGCCAGGATCCACGGCTCTCACTGAATATTTATTAAATTATACTAATATACTAAATTAGACTAAGTCTCTTAGGTGCATAAGGTTCCCTTTACTATTCATCTGTGTATGTTCAATAAATTCAAAGATTTGCTATAAATTATAATAAATCTATCATGTAAGATAATATCCTACTGCCAATTTGAGGGCTAAAGCTTTGATCTTGCAATTAAATCTAATTCTCTTCTAGACCAGAGTTTCTCAAACCCTATAGCACTGACATTTTGAACCAGATAATTCTTTGTGGTAGGGTAAGATGTTGTCCTATGCACAGTAGATGTTTAGCAGCATCCCTGGCCTCTATACACTAGATGCCAATAGTACTCTCCCAGTTGTGACAATGAAGAATGTCTTCAGACAACATCAAATGTCCTGTAGGGGGTAAGACCACATCTCTACCCCGAGCCCCACTGAGAACTACTACTATGAATGATCAAACTCATTTGACAAACTTTTTTTTTTAAGATTTTATTTATTTATTCATGAGAGACATAGGTGGGGGGGTGGGCAGAGACATAGGCAGAGGGAGGAGCAGGCTCCATGCAGGAAGCCTGATGTGAGACTTCATCCTGGGACTCCGAGATCATGACCTGAACTGAAGGCAAACGCTCAACTGCTGAGCCACCCACTGGCGTCCCAACAAACTTTTTTTTTAATTCAGGATCTGCCACTTCACACCCACTAGGATGGATATAATCAAAAGACAGATAATAAGTGTTGGCAAAAAAATGTGGAAAAACTAGAACCCTAAAATACTGCTAAAGAGAACTGAAAAATAGTACGGCCACTTTGGAAAATAATATGGCAGTTCCTCAGATGGTAACTGTGCTGATAACACAGTTACCATCCAATTCAAAAATTCTATCCAAGAAAGATGAAAACAAATGTCCACATAAAAACATATGCTACAGGGCAACCCCGGTGGTGCAGCGGTTTAGCGCTGCCTGCAGCCCAGGGTGTGATCCTGGAGACCCGGGATCGAGTCCGACGTCGGGCTCCCTGCATGGAGCCTGCTTCTCCCTCTGCCTGTGTCTCTCTCTGCCTCTCTCTCTCTCTCTCTCTCTCTCTCTGTGCTGCTCATGAATAAATAAATAAAATCTTAAAAAAAAAAAACTTAAAAAAAAACATATGTTACAATGTTCATAATAGCCAAAAAGCAGAAACAACCCAAATGTCCATCAACCTATGAATGGATAAACAAAATGTGGTATAGATCTATACAACAGAATATGATGAATCCATAAAAAGTAATGAAGTACTGATACATGCTACAACACAGATAAAACTTGAAAACATGCTAAGTGAGGGGTGCCTGGGTGGCTCGGTTGGTTAAGTGTCTGCCTTCAGCTTGGGTCAGGATCCCAGGGTCCTGGGATCAAGTCCTACATCAGGCTCCCTGCTCAGTGGGAGTCTGCTTCTCTCTCCCCTCCTTACTTGTGTTGTCACTATCTCTGTCTGTCTCTCTCTCAAATAATTAAATAAAATCTTTTAAAAAACAAAGAAAAAGAAAACATGCTAAGTCAAAGAGGCTACTCACAAAGACCATACACTGTATGACTTCATTTATATGAAACGTCCAGAATAGGGAAATCTATAAAATAAACATTAAGTAGACATAAAGAGACATAAAGTAGATTAGTAGTTCCTTAGGGCTAGAGGGGGGGGAGGAGATAGAGGGATTGCCCAGGGGGCAGGGTCCTAGTTTAGCTCTTAAATTGTGGCAATGGAGGCTTAATCCTGTGAAAATACTAAACCCCACTAAAATGTATACTTTTTGAATAAAAAAAGTATATGTTTACTTATTTGGGGGGTGGGTAAAAGGAGAGGAGAGAGATACTCTAAGCAGACTCCTCAAAATCTGAGGCTAGCTTGACCTCACAACCTTAAGGTCATAACCTGAGCTGAAACGAAGACTCAGACACTTCAACAACTACACTACCCAGGTGCCCTGAAAAAAAAAATTAAGAGCCTTTTTTTTTTAATTTTATGCATTTGTCCATGAGAGACAGACAGAGAGAGGCAGAGACACAAGCAAAGGAAGTAGCAGGCTCCCCACAGGGAGGCAATGCAGGACTCAATCCCAGAACCCCAGGATCACACCTTGAGCCACCCAGGCATCCCCCCATAAAAAGAAAAATTTTAAGTAAACTCTGCCTTCAATGTGGGGCTTGAACTCACAACCCCAAGATCAAGAGTCACATGCTCTACCAACAGAAAGAGTCAGGTACCCCTAAAATGTATACTTTTATTTTTTTTAAGATTGATTGATTTATTTATTCATGATAGAGAGAGAGAGAGACGCAGAGACACAGGCAGAGGGAGAAGCAGGCTCCATGCCAGGAGCCCGACGCGGGACTCAATCCCGGGACTCCAGGATCACATCCCAGGCCAAAACAGGCGCCAAACCGCCAAGCCACTCAGGGATCGCTAAAATGTATACTTTTAATTTTTATTTATTTATTTATTTATTTATTTATTTATTTATTTATTTATTTATTTATTTATGATAGTCACAGAGAGAGAGAGAGAGAGAGAGAGAGAGAGAGAGAGGCAGAGACACAGGCAGAGGGAGAAGCAGGCTCCATGCACCGGGAGCCCGACGTGGGATTTGATCCCGGGTCTCCAGGATTGCGCCCTGGGCCAAAGGCAGGCGCCAAACCGCTGCGCCACCCAGGGATCCCTAAAATGTATACTTTTAAATGGGTGAATTAATACTACAGTATGTGTGCAAATTATACTTCAAAAAAAAAGAAAAAGAAAAAGAAAAAAACCTCTCAAGATTCTGGACCCCCCCCCCCCCCCAGATATAATGAATCCAAATCAAGGGCAGAAAGCCAAAATATTTTTTTAAGTTTATTTATTTAAGTAATCTCTATCCCCAATGTGAGACTTGAACTCACTACCCTGAGATCAAGAATCACATGCTGTTCCTACTGAGTTAGCCAGGTACCCCTCTTTTTCTTTAAAGTTTATTTGGAAAGCCAAAATTAGATTTAAAAGACCTTCCAAGTGATCCCAATGAAGCTGGTCTGGAACACTTAGGGTCCACTGCAAAACAACGATGAACATCCCAAACCACAAGTTGCAGAGACTGGCAAAGAGGAAAGATGGCTTCTTGAGCACCTCTCAATGGTTAACTTTTTTTGTTTGTTTGTTTGTTTATTTATTTTTAAGTAATTTCTATGCCCAACATGGACCTAAACTAGTAACTTGTTATTTTCCCCCCTTTTTCTAAATTTAGTGTTTTTGTGACTACAGTGGACAAACAACAGTAAGTTAGCTTCAGGTATACAACTTAATGATTTGATAAGTTTATACATTATGCTATGTTCACAATTTTTTATAGCATTACTTATCACTTTTAAAAAGGAAATAGTAAATATAGTTATAATTAAGTTTTAAAATATAAATAATACAATTCATGTTTAATTAATTGTTCCACGTTAAGTTTAAAGGATAGCTACCTAAACAAATGACATATGTACCTTCCTGTTTCAAGAAACACAAACTAAAAATAACTCCAACTTTTAGATCCATGTTCATTTGTTCTTTACAATTTTATTTATTCGTTTCAGGGAGGAGAGAGATAGAGAACACGAGCAGAAGGGAGAGGCAGAGGGAGAGGGAGAAGCAGACTCCCTGCTGAGCAGGGAGCTGGATGCAGGGCTCACCCCAAGACCCAGAGATCATGATCCCAGCCAAAGGCAGATGCTTAACCAACTGAGCCACCCAGGCACCCCTAATCTATGTTCATTTTTTTTTAATGATTTAAGTTATTTATTCATGAGAGACACAGAGAGAGACAGAGACATATGCAGAGGGAGACATAGGCTCCCTGTGGAGAGCCTGATGCAGGACTCCAGGACCCTGGGATCACAGAGGCAGACGCTGAACCACTGAGCCACCCAGATGCCCCTCTATGTTCATCTCTAAAGTGATTTTGTTACTATTGGTTTTGATTTGACTTACACTAAAGCTATTCACATTGTATTAAGAAAAAATTTATAGAAAGTGAGAAAAAAAATGAAATTGAGTAATAAGAGACCCCAGGGTGGCTCAGTGGTTCAGTGTCTGCCTTTGGCTCAGGTCATGATCCCGGGGTCCTGGGATCAAGTCCCACATGGGGCTCCCTATAGGGAGCCTGCTTCTCCCTCTGCCTATGTCTCTGCCTCTGTCTCTCATGAATAAATAAATAAAATCTTTAAAAAACAAAAAAAGAAATTGAGTAACAATTTTTTAGTAAACTATTACATAAATCTGGATAGCTAGTACTAAAAATCCCAATCTATGAAATCTAAACTCCCCAATAAATCTAAACATGTGGAAATATATTGCAAAGCATTTAGAATAAGCTGTACTGTGGGAAAAGGTTTAAGTCATCCTGGCTTATGTTTTGCAGTTCCAGCAGAAAACTAATGCTAGGGTTCACTGAAACAAACACTGCTAGTATCTCTTATTTCCTCCAAGAACAAACAAGAAAGCCATTATTATCTCTGATTTTCTCCTACAAGTATAATGACCTCTCATGATACTATGGAAAATATGAACAAGAATAATCATGAAAATAGCATTCGTAAAGACATGTGGATACTTTTATTTTTAAACTTTAAAATCTAAATAACCTACCCAAACACCCAGAATTTCTGAAACTAATGGCTAAATCTGGTCTACTTGGGGCAGCCCTGGTGCCTCATCTGTTTAGCGCCGCCTTCAGCCCAGGGCCTGATTCTGGAGACCCAGGATCGAGTCCCACTTCGGGCTCACTGCATGGAACCTGCTTCTCCCTCTGCCTATGTCTCTGCCTCTGTGTGTGTGTGTCTCTCATGGATAAATAAATAAAATCTTTAAAAAATAAAATAAATTTAAAAATAAATAAAAAATAAAATAAATCTGGTCTACTTGACTTCTTTAGTAAAAAAGCAATGTCTCAACACTGAGATTCACATGAAACAGTACATGCTTTATTTTTACAGGAACTCTCAAACACTTGCCCTAGGAAAGTAATAGACACTAATGATCTCCTGAATGTACATATTACAACTTGATACCACAAAAAATGCCATTATACGTGTATTCATTGACAAGAAATGATGCTTGTAGTCAAGTTAAAACTTCTTAAGTAGTATAAACAGTTCTTTTTAGTAACAAAAATATGTATATCACAGAAAATAACTAGAATAAGTCTTTATCAAAGTGTTATTCTCTTCTGTACTTTTTGTATTTTCTACATTAAATACAAACTTACAAATGTCATTTTAAAAACATAGGGTGCCTGGCAAGGTCAGCTGGTGGAATGTGCAACCCTTGATGTCAGAATTTTGAGTTCTGAGCCCCACATTAGGCATAGAGATTATTTAAAAATAAATCTTTAAAAAAAAAAAAAAAACTTAGGGCAGCCCCAGTGGCGCAGTGGTTTAGTGCCGCCTGCAGCCCAGGGCATGATCCTGGAGAGCTGGGATCGAGTCCCACATTGGGCTCCCTGCATGGAGCCTACTTCTCCCTCTGCCTCTCTGCCTCTCTCTCTCTCTCTCTTGCTCTGTATCTCTCATGAGTAAATAAAATAAAATCTTTAAAAAATAATAAAAATAAAATAATTAAAATAATTTTTAAAAACTTAAAAAAAAAACTTACATAAAAGCTCTTCTGTTTTTGGGAAGATAGAAAAGATCTACTTTTCCTTATTCCTCCCTAAGAGGTACACCTAACATTACATATAAAACAAAGATTCTGAAAGGTGGAAAGAAGAAGGCAAAATGGAATCAAGGAAATACAGTGACAAGTTCCCTAGGTTGTCTTTTTGCCATTTATCTCAGAGCTGGAAATGATGAAGCTGGCAACCCAGAAACACCCAAGAGTAGAGACAAGTAAAATGCCAATAAAATTCTGCTCTCTTTAACCAAAGGACCAATAAAGGGCCAGCCTAGCAAGACAAAACTTTTAGACAATAGCCACTCTACTCCAGCCAAACATCACAGAAAACACTGCGGCCCAACACTACGCACCTCACCCTCTCTATGCTAGAATGAGGCATTTAACAACCCCTCCATAGTGCAGTCAGAGATGGCCAAGGAGGGGAGCCAACACTTTAATCCCTGCAGACCTATAAAATAAGGTAACTGCACTGTCAGTGAATAGCCTGGATTTCTACCATATTATATCAATATAAATGGCACCTCTTTAAAAACTAAACATACAATTACCATATGACCCAGCAACTGCACTTCTAGGCAAAAACTGTTTTCCAGAATGGCTGTACTATTTACCATTAATTGTTTCAATATCAATATCCTGATTATAATGTTGTTTTACAAAATATGGTAGGGGAGGGAGGCAAAAGGGTACAAAGAATCTTTCTGTATGGTTTTCTTACAACTGCACGTGAATCTGTAATTATTACTTAGTGTTTTAAAAAAAAAAAAAAAAAAAAAAACGGACAGCCCCGGTGGCCCAGCAGTTTAGCGCCACCTTCGGCCCAGGATGTGATCCTGGAGACCAAGGATCGAGTCCCACGTCAGGCTCCCGGCGCACAGCCTGCTTCTCCCTCTGCCTGTGTCTCTGCCTCTCTCTCTCTCTGTGAGTCTGTCATGAATTTAAGGGGGAAAAAAAAAAAAACCCTTAAATAAATAAATAAACAAACAAACAAACAAACAAAGAAACAGAATTGAGAGGCACCTAGCTGGCTTCAGACAGTAGAGCATGTGACTCTGGATCTCAGGATTGTGATTTCAAGCCCCACACTGGGTGTAGAGATTACTTAAAAATAAAACTTAAACCAGAATTGAAAAAACACATTAAAAACTGATGAGTAGGGATCCCTGGGTGGCGCGGCGGTTTAGCGCCTGCCTTTGGCTCAGGGCGCGATCCTGGAGACCCTGGATCGTGTCCCACGTCAGGCTCCCGGTGCATGGAGCCTGCTTCTCCCTCTGTGTCTCTGCCGCTCTCTCTCTCTGTGTGACTATCGTAAATAAATTAATTAATTTTAAAAAAACCTGATGAGTAGGGACACCTGGGTGGCTCAGTGGTTGAGTGTCTACCTTCGGCTCAGGGCATGATCCCGGAGTTCCGGGATCAAGTTCCACATTGGGCTCCCTGTGAAGAACCTGCTTCTCCCTCTGCCTATGTCTCTGCCTCTCTCTCTCTCTCTCTCTCTCTCTCTCTCTGTCTCTCATGAATAAATAAAAATCTTTAAAAATATGGGACACCTGGGTGGCTCAGTAGTTGAGTGTCTGCCTTCAGCTCAGGCTATGATCCCAGAGTTCTGGGATCGAGTCCCACATCGTGCTCCCCGCCAGGAGCCTGCTTCTCCTTCTGCCTGTGTCTCTGCCTCTCTCTGTGTCTCTCATGAATAAATAAATCTTAAAAAAAAAAAAAAAAAAAAAAATATATATATATATATATATATATATATATATATATATATATTTATAAGTAAATAAATAAATAAAATCTTAAATAAAATAAAATCTTTAGGGGCACCTGGGTGGCCCAGTCAGTTGAGTGTTCAGCTCTTGACTTCAGCTCAAATCATGATCTCAGGGTTCTGAGATCGAGTCCTGAACTGAGCTCCTACTCAGCAGGAAGTCTGATTGAGATTTCTCTCCCTCTCCCTCTGCCCCTCACTCTGCTGGTGTTCTCTCCCCCTCCCCCAAATAAATAAATAGATAAATAAATGAAATAAAATCTTAAAAAAAAGAAAAAGAAAAAGAAAAAAATGTGTACAGGGACCTATGCTCACTTTGTTTAAAGCCAACAAAACAGATACCTTTTCTGACTTAAGTTCCCCTGCATGGATTACTTGATCTGAAAATCTAGGGGCTATATTACTTTAAGTAGCCTTCATGATTAGTTATGTAAATGAAAGTTGTCTTAACAGCCAATCAACAGACTTCATGATTGAATAATAAAAGTGAAAGTACAGAGTTATGAGCCTAAACTACAAGAACTAATAGACAATGATAAAAACCCTACAGGATATCAACATTAGTATAATAGCAGCCATGCTTGCTTTGATCCATTATGGTCCATAAAGTTTACGGACATACACAGTGCTAATTACTTCAAAATTAAACTACTCTGTTAGCTCTCTCTCCTAAACCTCTGGCCTTTAAGATCTCAAACGTCGACCCCAAGCTTGGGATGCCCAAGCCAGCTCAGTTGGAGGACCATGTGACTCTTGATATCAGGGTTATAGATTTGAGCCCCATGTTGACTGTAAAAATTACTTAAAAATAAAAATCTTAGACAGCCCTGGTGGCCCAGCAGTTTAGCGCCACCTTCGGCCCGGGGCATGATCCTGGAGACCCGGGATCAGGTCCCCCGTTAGACTCCCTACATGGAGCCTGCTTCGCCCTCTGCCTGTGTCTCTCTCTCTCTCTCTCTCTCTCTCTGTCATGAATAAATAAAATCTTAAAAAAAAAAAAAAAAGAAAAGAAAAAAGAGAGAGTCTGACTTGAGTTCACCTCAGGTCGTGATCTCAGGGTTGTAAGATCAAGCCCTATATGGGCTCCATGTTCAGCCCAGATTCTGCTTAAGTCTCTCTCTCCCTCTGCCCCTCCTCCCATCCGGCTCTCTCTAAAATAAACAAATCTTGGGGTGCCTGGATGGCTCAGTGGTTGAGCATCTCCCTTCGGCTCAGGGTGTGATCCTGGCATCCTGGGATCAGAGTCCCACATCGGGCTTCTGGTGGGGAGCCTGCTTCTCCCTCTGACTATGTCTCTCTTTCTGTGTGTCTCTCATGAATAAATAAATAAAATCTTTTAAAATTTTAATTAAATTAACAAATCTTTAAAAAAAAGAAATGGATGGGGATCCCTGGGTGGCTCAGCGGTTTGGCGCCTGCCTTTGGCCCAGGGCACGATCCTGGAGTCCCGGGATCGAGTCCCACGTCGGGCTCCTGGTGTGGAGCCTGCTTCTCCGTCCTCCTGTGTCTCTGCCTCTCTCCTTCTCTCTCTACTCTATCATGAATAAATAAATGAATAAATCTTAAAAAAAAATCTATTAAAAAAAAAAAAAGAAATGGGAAATCTAGGCCCACCTTCTGAACCTTTAGAATCTCCATTATAACAAGATCCTGTGATTTACATGTTCATTAAAATCTGAGAAGCCCTAATCTAGACCTCAATTCAAGGGCCATACAGGGCAAGGAGAACAGAAATCAGAGCCCTCCTAAGGCTATCTTTCTTATAAAGCCCAAATCTCCCACAAGGAGATGATACAAAAGCCTGCCTTAATGGCAAAGAATCAAAAATACCTGAGAAATTGGAATGCACATGGAATACCTCATGTGCATTGGCAACCAAGGTTCTCCTAATCTGGATTAAGAACCCTCAAATTGTAAACATTGTTTGTGATAATCAACAAATAGTAATGCTACAGAACACTTGACAGAAGTGACCACCAAGGCTAACTGCTCAATAGCAACAACGCAGGCAGCCCCAGTGGCCCAGCGGTTTAGCGCAACCTTCAGCCTGGGGTGTGATCCTGGAGACCTGGGATTGAATCTCATGTCAGGCTCCCTGCATGAAGCCTGCTTCTCCCTCTGCCTATATCTCTGCCTCTCTCTCTCTCTCTCTCTCTCTCTCTCTCTCTCTTTCTGTGTGTGTGTGTGTGTCATGAATGAATAAATAAAATCTTAAAAAAAAAATAGCAACAACACTAGCCAGAAGATAAAGGACTAATAAATTCAATATGCTGAAAGAAAACATACAATTCTAAACCCAGAAGAAGTCTTTTTCCAAGGATGAGAGCAAAATATACATATGCATACCGAGAAGCTTTTTCTAGGGACAGGGTCTTTGTTGTCAGTTAGATTCATTTTTTTTTTTTAAGTCCTCTTTATACCCAGTGTGGGGCTTCCAACTTATAACCCCAAGATCAAAACTCACATGTTCTTCCCACTGAGCCAACCAGCCATCCCTGTGGGTTACATTCTTAAAGGGGTCTGTATCCAATAAAACTAAGGACAACTTAACAAAATCTTGAGGATCACTCAATCACCTTCTCAGTATTCCTATAATACTGCTTTAACATGAGTAGTCATGGGAAACTCACTGTCATCTAAGCAAGTTCCATTCCACTTTTCTCTTTAACTTCTCCTTGATGGTTCTAGTTCTTCCAAAGCAACAAATTACTAAAACTAATTTATCTTCCACTTGCCAGATCTTGGTGTATTTTTCAAAAGTTGCCTCTACCTATTTCTTCTCCAAGTGAAACATCTCTAACTCCTTAAATAGTACCTCTAGTCATCTGATTTCTACTTTCATCACAAGCTAGACTACTTTCCTCTGGATCCATAGGCTCTAGATTATGCATGTCTCTGAAAATAAGGCTCTGAAAACTAAATATGATACTGAAGGTACAAAGTATTATGCTCCCCTCTATAAGTCCTTATATTTTCAATCATAAGAATCTATAATCTCAGGCAGCCCGGGTGGCTCAACAGTTTAGCACTGCCTTCAGCCCAGGGCCTGATCATGGAGACCCAGGATCAAGTCCCACGTCGGGCTCCCTGCATGGAGCCTGCTTCTCCTTCTGCCTGTGTCTCTGCCTCTCTCTCTCTCTCTCTCTCTCTCTCTCATGAATAAATAAATAAATAAAATCTTTTTTAAAAATCTATAATCTCCACACTTCTAACTGACCGAATAATACCATCTCCCTATTACTGTCTCAAAGTCAACAAAGCAGCATGTGAAGAACTGTCTTAAAGAATACTTAAGGGGCACGTGGGTGGCTGAGTCAGTTAAGTGTCTGCCTTCAGCTCAGGTCATGATTCCAGAATCCTGGGATCAAGTTCTGCATCCGGCTCCCCTGCTTCTCCCTTTCCCTCTCCTCTCCTCTCCCACTGCTCCTCTCCTCCCCCCTCCCATGCTCATGCTCTCTCGCTCACGTTCTCTCTCACATAAATAAATAAAATCTTTTTTAAAAAAGAATGAGGGATGCCTGGATGGTTCAGTGGTTAAGCATCATCGCCTTTGGCTCAGGGCATGATCCCAGAGTCCCAGGATGGAGTCCCACATCAGGATCCCTGCATGGAGCCTGCTTCTCCCTCTGCCTGTGTCTCTGTGTCTCTCGTGAATAAATAAATAAAATCTTAAAAAATAAACAAAAAGTTGTAAAATAGAAGAGAGGACACACACTGAATATTTTAACAATAGTGTCATGATACAGGCTGTAAGTGTCCTACAAATTTGACTGTGCCTTACATAGTTAAGGATGCATTGCTGGATTGACTCATAATCAAGGATTCAGGTCCTTTTCATTAATTTTTAATTAGTAGAGCTGGATATTTATTTATTTGATTTGGATCCCCTGAGAATTATCTTATTAGCATTTTAAAGGTTACCTATCCCAGTCACATATCTGAATTCTCACAACAACCCTATGAGGTGGGCATGATAAGCACTCTGATTTTGTAAATAAACAGATTCACTGATTTGCCCCAGGTGTGATAGAGCTGAGCCCTAAACCCTGGTCTTTTGATAGCTAGTCCAATACTATTACTAACATACTATACCTCTCTGCCAATAGTAATTGTAATTTGTTAACTATGACAAGTCTACTTCAGACTCCCCACTCATGCACTCATGTGCTCTCTCTCAAATAAATCTTAAAAAAAAAAAAAAAAAAAGAATCTATCACAATGTGGAGCCTTACTGGAATCTAACTGGAACCTTCATATATTACTAGTGGGAATGTCAAATGGTACAGCTATTTTTTTTAAGATCTTATTTTTATTTAATTTCTACACCCAATGTGGGGCTCAAACCCACAAACTCAGGATCAAGAATGATGTGTTCTGCTGAGTCAGCCAGGCACCCTAGGTACAGCCCCTAACACTTTTAGTCTGGTAGTTACTCAAAAGGCTAAACATAGAATTACCATATGACCCAGCAATTCCACTCCTAAGTATATAAATCAAGAGATATGAAAATGTACATCCACATAAAAACTTGCACATGTTTACAGCAGTATTATTCATATAGCTAAACAATAGAAACTCAAATGTCCATCAACTGACAGATAAACACAATGTAGATATCCAAAGCAATATTATTGGGCCCACAAAAAGGAACAAAGTACTGATAAATATTACAAGATGAATGTACCTTGAAAACATTATGCTAGGTTAAAGATATCAAACACAAAAGGCCATCTATTATAATTCCACTTCTATGAAACGGCCAGAATAGGCAAATCTGTAATAGAAAGACTAGTGATTGCCAGGGCTTGGGGGAATAAAGCAGGGAAATGCTAATGAATACAAAGTTTCTTTTGGAGTGAAGAAATATTCAAAAATTAGATAGCAGTGGGGGCACCAGGGTGGTATAGTAAGTTAAGGCTCAGACTCTTGGTTTTGGCTCCAGTCATTAATCTCTCATTAATCTCACAGTGGAGAGATGGAGCCCCATGTCAGCCATGGAGTCCGCTTGTTTCCCCCTCTCCCTCTGCTTCTCTACCTCACCAAAATAAATAATTTTTTTAAATAAATTTTTTAAAAAATTATGATAGCAGTGATCATGGAAAGACTTAGTAAATACGCTAAAAAAAAAAACTAAGTGTGAATTTTAGGTTGTGTAAATTATATCTCAAGACATTTTTTTAAAGATTTTATTTATTCATGAGAGACACAGAAAGGGAGGCAGACACAGGCAGAGGGAGGAGAAGCAGGCTCCATGCAGGAAGCCCAATGCTGGGCTCTATCCTGGGAATCCAGGATCACGCCCTGAGCAGACAGACGCTCAACCGCTGAGCCACCCAGGGTCCCAAGTCGGGCTCCCTGCATGGAGCCTGCTTCTCCCTCTGCTGCGTCTCTGCCTGTCTCTGTGTCCCTCTCATGAATAAATAAATAAAATCTTTTTTTAAAAATCTGAAATATAAACAGATTTACACATAAAAACAGCCTAAGATGAAAAAAAAAAGTCTATATGCAATAACAAGAGAAAACTTAATAAAAACCTGTCCATATGATGCAGCATTATGCAGCCATTAAAGATTAAATATAGCTTTTGGGTCACTGTCAATAAGCATCCGACTCTTGATTTCAGCACAGGTCTTCATCTCAGGTCATCATCTCAGGGTCATGAAATAGAGCCCTGCATTGGGCTCAGTGCTCACCAGGGAGTCTGCCTGGGATTCTCTCTCTCCCTCTGCACTCCCCCACACTTGCTCACCTGCAGGCTCTCTTTCTCAAAAATAAATTAAAAAAAAAAAAGAGGGGCAGCCCAGGTGGCCCAGCAGTTTAGCACCACCTTCAGCCCGGGGTGTGATCCTGAAGACCGGGGATCAAGTCCCACGTCAGGCTCCCTGCATGGAGCCTGCTTCTCCCTCTGCCTGTGTCTCTCTCTGCCTCTTTCTCTCTCTGTGTCTGTCATGAATAAATAAATAAAATCTTAAAAAAAAAGAAAGATTAAATAGCTTTTAATAACAGGAAATCATGTGATCTTAAGTTTCTAAAAAGCAACAGAAAATTATTAGCAAGAACATCTAAGTAAAAAATGTATATACCTAAAAGAAAAAGACTGTAAGGCAACATGCCCAATTGTTAAAGTGATTATCTCTGAGAGATAGTTTTCTTTTTTTTTTTAATATTTTTATTTATTTATTCATGAGAAACACAGAGAGAGAGGCAGAGACTTAGGCAGAGGGAGAAGCAGGCTCCATGCAGGGAGCCCAATGTGGGACCCGATCCCGGGACTCCAGGACCACGCCCTGAGCCAAAGGCAGACGCTCAACTGCTGAGCCACCCAGGTGTCAAATGATTTTTTATCTTGATATTTATCTGTATTTTCCAAATTTCCCATATTCCCCATGGAACAAGTACAATAAAAGATTATTCAGAAAAAGACACATGTGGTCTTTAAGAACTCACATGATGTCAAATCTCATGTTCTCTATCACTTTTTAAACTTTTAGGATGTCTAGAGACTGTTTCTATACAGATCAGCATTCTCTGACAAGCTGCTGGTTCATCTGTACCCCCACCACCTTCCAATCTGAGTACCACAAACTGCTAAATAGAAGAGTTCAGTGGGGACGCCTGGGTGGCTCAGCGGTTGAGAGTCTGCCTTTGGCTCTGGGCATGACCCTGGAGTCCCAGGATCGAGTCCTACATCGGGCTCCCTGTGAGGAGTCTGCTGCTCCCTCTGCCTATGTCTCTGCTTCTCTCTGTGTCTCTCATGAATAAATAAATAAAATCTTTAAAAAAAAAGAAAGAAGAAGAAGAAGAAGAAGAAGAAGAAGAAGAAGAAAGAAGAAGAAGAAGAAGAAGAAGAAGAAGAAGAAGAA
Source organism: Vulpes vulpes (assembly GCF_048418805.1). Classification (NCBI taxonomy): domain Eukaryota; kingdom Metazoa; phylum Chordata; class Mammalia; order Carnivora; family Canidae; genus Vulpes; species Vulpes vulpes. The sequence continues at coordinate 94,088,184 of NC_132788.1, read as the reverse complement.
GAAGAAGAAGAAGAAGAAGAAGAAGAAGAATTCAGCAATATTCTTCATGTTTATCTTGCCAAGAAAAGTCTGAAACTGGTAGAACTTAGTCTCCTTCAGAACTAAAATGCTATAATATACTATTATCAATACTATAAAGCAGTTCCGTATCTCATTACTCACAAGCTTAAATGATATTTTCTCATGAACTCCATCACATTTAATGATTTTCTTAGAATGGAAATTAAGAATGAGGCAGGCATCCTGCCAAAAAAAAAGTCAGACCTCTTAGAGATTTAAAGTTTACAAGAAATACATAGGTAACTGAGAAACATGTTAAATGCCAACACCAAGATGCAAACAGTAAAATACAGCATATGAAAAGTTCTACAGGACAAATAACTTATTTTTTCAATATAAAAGAAGCAAAGAAAAAGAGATATGTAGATCCTGTTAAAGGAGACTGAAGAGACCCATCAACCAAATGAAAATCTTGTCTGCATCCTACTCAAACTGATCAGCTATAAAAACATCTATGAAACAGAAAAGAAACATCTGAATATTAACTATTTTTATCAAATTTAAAGGCTCTCCAGTGATTGTGATTATACTTAAAACACAAGTATTATCTTTTAAGACACATCCCACAGTATTTATAGATAAGATGGTGTCTTGGATCTGCTTCAAAATAATCCAGTATAGAAGGGTTGGGGGAAAAACAGGATATGGATGAATTAAAATTGGTCATAGATTGATAATTACGAGAACTGTTCTTGGGGCACCTGCGTGACTCAGCTAATTATGCATCTGACTCTTGACTGTGACTCAGGTGATGATCTCGGGGTCGTGAGACAAACTCTGCATCAGGTTCCAAGGTGCGTGTAGAGTCTGCTTAAGACTCTCTATCTCCTTCTACCCCCTTCCCCACTCTGCTCACACATATGCTCCTCTCTCACTCCCTCAAAAAAATTGAAAATAAAAAAATAAAGACAAGGTGTACCTGGGGTAACTCAGTTAAGCATCTGCCTTCAGCTCAGGTAATGCTCACCAGGTCCTGGGATTAAGTCCCATGCTGGGCTTCCTGCTCAGCAGGGAGCCTGCTTCTCTCTCTCCCTCTGCCCCTCCCCACCACTTATTCTCTCTTTCCCTCAAATAAATAAATAAAAGTATTTTTAAAAATAAATAGAAGTGTTCAGTACATGCGGTTCATTTCATTATACCAATCTCAACTTCTGTGACAGATCTGAAATTTCTCATTTTAATAAAGTTCCCTACAAAAAATAAGATATACAAAAACTACTATTATGAAATCAAATTCACAATTGATAGGGCAATGCAATTGTGAGAAATTTGAGAAATATGAACTTCAAGTAATGACCTAAAAGGTTTCCCTTTCGGACACCTGGGTGGCTATATTTTGCTACTAGTGTTGAGAAATGGATTACAGAAGGAACAATTACAGGGGATCCCTGGGTGGCTCAGCAGTTTAGCACCTGCCTTCGGCCCAGGGCATGATCCTGGAGTCCTGGGATCGAGTCCCACGTTGGGCTCCTTGCATGGAGCCTGCTTCTCCCTCTGCCTGTGTCTCTGCCTCTCTCTCTCTCTCTCTCTCTCTCATGAATAAATAAAATCTTTAAAAAAAAAAAAAAAAAAAAAAAAGAAGGAACAATTACATACTCTTGGTTTCCTCAACCACATAACCATGCAGCCTATGGCTACTTCCACAAATTTCTAACTTGGGCTAGCCACCATAATTATCGTGACTGCTGATGGCACTAAATTCTTACTAGGGGCCCTTGAGTGGCTCAGATAGTTAAGTGTCTGTCTTTGGCTCAGGTCATAATCTCAGAGTCTTGGGACTGAGCCCCGCATTCGGCTCCCTGCTCAATGGGGAGTCTGCTTCTCCCTCTCCGTCCCGCACCCCCAGCTCATTCTCATTCTCTCTCTCTCTCTCAAATGAATAAATAAAATCTTTTAAAAGAAGAAATTTTTCAGAGACCCCAGAATTTACATGTATTATTATTCACCACTACCTTTGCTATGGCCAATCTACTACTGCACTGAGAATTTATTCTTCAGGAAATAATTTTAATATCATTTGGCAGGATCCCTGGGTGGCGCAGCAGTTTGGCGCCTGCCTTTGGCCCAGGGCGCGATCCTGGAGACCCGGGATCGAATCCCACGTCGGGCTCCCGGTGCATGGAGCCTGCTTCTCCCTCTGCCTGTGTCTCTGCCTCTCTCTCTCTCTCTCTGTGACTATCATAAATTAAATAATAATAATAATAATAATAATAATATCATTTGGCTACTCTTTTCTGAAGAACAGGATGCTTTTAAATATTTTTTTTTAATTTTTTTTTTATTTATTTATGATACAGAGAGAGAGAGAGAGAGAGAGGGGCAGAAACACAGGCAGAGGGAGAAGCAGGCTCCATGCACCGGGAGCCCGACGTGGGATTCGATCCCGGGTCTCCAGGATCGCGCCCTGGGCCAAAGGCAGGCGCCAAACCGCTGCGCCACCCAGGGATCCCGAACAGGATGCTTTTAAAAAGCATTTCTCCGTGTCTACTAATGAAAGGTAGACAGAACAGTAACAAAAGACAACAGGTCAGATACTATACTTTAACAGCCAATGTTTTGTCTTCCTTGTGTCTATGATTTAGTGATAAGGAGGGAAATGAAAATGAGTGAGCTTAAGTTTATCCAAGAAATAATGTGAACACAAAATTAACAACCAACATAGCCAATCACATTATCTTAAGTACTCCTATGTTCATGAAAGACCTATTCTGTGAATGAGGACAGAACATGTTTCTCTAGAGAATACATAAAATCAAATTAATGTTCCTATTCCAACACACAGCAAACTATTCTGAGTTCCAGTAACAAAGGGTAACTATAGGCAATTCTACAGAGAAGGATACATAGAAGTAAGATGATTTAACTTTTTTGGACTTCAGAAAACAATTTGAGAGGTAAAACAGTCTGAACAATGCTCCACTTTCCCTCTGTGCCATTTTCTAGGACCCTGCACTATAATGAATTCATTGGCATTTTTATGCCAGGATTAATTGAATATACATTTGGTAATAGAGAAAAAGAAATGAACTCTGAGGCAGTCTCTGACTTCAAGAGGATCTCAATCCAGTGGAAACGCATATATAAGTAAAAAAGATGCAGAAATCCAAAGGAAGGGGCACCTGGGTATTAACTTTGGTTGAGCATCTGACTATTGATTTCGGCTCAAGTTTTGATATCAGGGGATCCTTGGGTGGCTCAGCGGTTTAGCGCCTGCCTTCGGCCCAGGGCATGATCCCAGAATCCTGGGATCGAGTCCCATACATCAAGCCCCCTGCATGAAGCCTGCTTTTCTCTTCCCTCTGTCTGTGTCTCTGCCTCTCTCTGTGTGTCTATCATGAATAAATAAACTCTTTTAAAAAAAGTTTTGATATAAAAAAAAAGTTTTGATATCAGCATTGTGAGATCGAGTCCCACGTTAGTTAGTCTCTTTGTTCACCAGAAATCTGCTTGAGATTCTCTTTCCCTCCCCCTCTGCCCCTCCTCCCCAATGCTCTCATTCTCTCCCTCCAAAATAAATACAAATCTTTTTTTAAAGATTTATTTATTTATGAGAGAGAGAGAGAGAGAGAGAGAGAGGCAGAGACACAGGAGGAGGGAGAAGCAGGCTCCATGCCAGGAGCCAGACGCGGGACTCAATCCCGGGACTCCAGGATCGTGCCCTGGGCCAAATGCAGGCGCTAAACCGCTGAGCCACCCAGGGATCCCCTAAATACAAATTTTTAAAAAGGAATTCACACATATACAAAACTATTAGATGGGGGCACTTGGGTGGCTCAGCAGTTGAGTGTCTGCCTTTGGCTCAGGTCATGATCCCAGGATCCAGGATCGAGTCCCACATCAGGCTCCTGTGAGGAGCCTGCTTCTCCCTCTGCTTTTCTCTGCCTCTCTCTCTGTAGCTCTCATGAATAAATAAATCTTAAAAAAAAAAAAAAAAACTATTAGAGGTAATAAGTTCAGCAAGATTGCAGAACACCAGATCAATATACAAAAAAAATCAGCTGTATTTCTATGTACTAGCAATTAGCAATCATAAAAAGGAAATTAAGAAAACAATTCCATTTACAACAGCATCAAAAAGAATACAGTGCTCAGCAAAAAAAAATAATCAAAAAAGTGCAAGCCTTATCCACTGAAAACTACAACACTTTACTGAAAGTAATTAAAGAAGACATAAACAAATATAAAGACATTCCATGTTCATGGATTGGAAGACTTAACATTGTCAAAGACGACAATATGCTCCTAGTTAATCTACAAATATACAGTCCTAGTCTAAATCCTAACTGCCTTTTATTCAGAAATTGACAAGCTGATCCTAAACTTCATACGGAAATGAATGGGATCCAGCATAGACAAAACAATTTTGAAAAGAAGAACAAAGTTGGCAAACTCACACTTCTTGATTTCAAAACATACTACAATGTCTACAGTAAACAAGACAGTGTGGTACTGGCGCAAGGACAGACATGTAAGTCAATGGAACAGAACTGAGAATGCAGAAAAAAAATCCCAACACCTAAGGTCAACAAACTTTCAAAATGAGTGCCAAAGCACCTCTGGGTGGCTCAGTCAATTAAGCACGCAACTCATAATTTCGGCCCCAGACAGATCTCAGAGTCATGGGATTGAGGTGGGATTGAGGGATTGAGCTGCGTGTAGGGCTCCACACTCAGCAGGGAGTCTGCTTCTCTCTCCCTCTCCCTCTCCTTCTCTCTCTCTCTCCCCCCTCTGCCCCTCCCCCAACTCCTATGCATGCTCTCTTCAAAATAAATAAATCTTATAGAAGAAAAAAAATGAGTGTCAAGTAATTCAATGGAAAAAGAAAAGTCTTTTCAACAAATGGTACAAGAACTGGATATCCACATGCAAAAAAAATAAAGAATTTGGACCCCTACCTTACACCATATATAAAAAATAACTCAAAATGCACCCAAAACCTAAACGTAACAGCTAAAACTACCAAATCTGTAAAAGAAAAACAGGCAGAAATCTTTGTGATTTTATATTAGGCAAGAGATCCTTAGATGTGACACCTAAAGTACAAGCAACCACAGAAAAAAAACAGATAAAGTGGCCTTCATCAAAATTAGAAAGTCAGAAAATAAAAAAGAAAACCCACAGAATAAATATTTGCAAATCATGAATTTGATAATGAATTTGTATCTAAAGACTTAAAATTCAAAAATGAAAACAAAGAACCTAATTCAAAACAGGGAAAGGATCTTAATACACATTTCTTCAAAGATTATCTAGAAATAGCCAATAAGCACATTAGTCATCAGGGAAATCAAAATCACAATGATGTATCCCTTCACACCCACTAGGATGGAAATGAAGACATATAACATTGGTGGCTACCAGAGGCAGAGAAGTGGTGGATGGGGAAAAATAGGTAAAAGGAGTCAAAAGGTTAAGTTAATAAAAAATAACAGTGGAAGGAAGGAGAGACCATCAGAACTGACCAGTGAGCAATAACTAATAAATCTGAAGGAATCATTTCAAGCCCAAGCAATAAATGATAACTGAGAAATGTTTAGAACTATCTCAGAATAAAAACACATCAATGGATATGGTATATCCATTTAATGGTATATAATAAAAAAAAATTTTTTAAGATTTTTTTTAAAGATTTTTATTTATTTACTCATGAGAGACACAGAGAGAAGACAGAGACATAGGCAGAGGGAGAAACTGGCTCCTCACAGGGAGCCCAATGTGGGACTCGATCCCAGATCTCCAGGATCACACCCTGAGCCAAAGCAGATGCTCAAACACTGAGTCACCCAGGCATCCCTAAAAACAGAGTTTTAAAGACATATAATAGCAAGTGTTTGTAAGGATGTGGAAAAACTGGAACCCTCATATACTGCTAATGGGAACATAAAAAGGTGTGACCAGTATGGAAAGCAGTCTGGCAGTTCCTCAAAAGGTTAAACACAGAATTACCATATGACCCAATAATTCCACTCTTAGATATATACCCAAGAGAAACAGAAACATATAAGGGCACCTGGGTGGGTCAGTCGGTTAAGCATCTGCCTTCGGCACAGGTCATGATCCCAGGGTCCTGGGATTAAGCCCTGAGTTGGGCTCCTGGCTTAATGGGGAGTTTGCTTCTCTCTCTCTCCCTACCCCTCCCCTACTTGTGCCCTCTTTCTCAAATACATAATATTTTTTTAAAAAAATGAAAAACATATGTCCACACAAAAAGTCATACACAAGGCAGCCCGGTGGCTCAGTGGTTTAGCGCCGCCTTCAGCCCAGGGTGTAATCCTGGAGACCAGGGATCGAGTCCCACATTGGGCTCCCTGCATGGAGCCTGCTTCTTGCTCTGCCTGTGTCTCTGCCTCTGTGTGTGTGTGTGTGTGTGTGTGTGTGTGTGTGTGTGTGTCTTTCATGAATAAATAAAATCTTTAAAAAAAAGTCATACACAAATGTTCACAGCAGCATTCGGGCTTCTGAATGGCTTAGTCAGTTAAGCATTTGACTCTTGATTTTAGCTCAGGGTCATGAGACTGGATTCTGTGTTGGGCGTGGATCCTGCCTGGGATTCTCTCTCTCCCTCCCTCAAAAAAAAGTTCACACTAGCATTATTCATAATAGCTAAAAAGTGGAAACAACCCACCTATGAAAGGATAAACTAAATATGGTATATTCCCATACAATGAGTATTATTCATCCACAAAAAGGAATGAAGTACTGGGGTGCCTGAGTGGCTCAGTCAGTTCAGCCTCCCAACTCTTCTCAGGGTCATGAGATTGAGCTCCACACTGGTCTCTGTGCTTAGTGGGGAGTCTGCTTGAGATTCTCTCTCTCTCCCTCTACCCCTACCCCTCCCTGCATGAAAGTGTTCCCTCTCTCTCAAATAAATCTTCAAGAAAAAAAAAAAAATGATGTACTGATACAGACTACAACATGGACAAACTTTGGAAACATGCTAATGAAAAAATCCAGATACAAAAGGCTCCTGGGAGGCTCGATGGTTGAGCATCTGCCTTTGGCTCAGGTCATGATCCTGGGGTCCTAGGATCAAGTCCCACATCAGGCTCTGCACAGAGAGTCTGCTTTTCCCTCTGCCTGTGTCTCTGCCTCTCTGTCTCTCATGAATAAATAAAATCTTTAAAAAAAAAAAAAAAGGCTACATATTATATGATTCAATTTATAGGATATGCCCAGAATGGGCAAATCCAGCGACAGAAATTAGAGCTGTGGTTGACAGAGATTGGGGGCGGGGAGGATGGAAGTGACGGCTAATGGGCTTGAGATGTCTTTTGGGAATGATGCAAATGTTCTGGAATTATATAGTGGTAATTACACAATGCTTTGAATACACAAAACCCAAAATGACTTCTATACTCTATACTTCTACACTTTAAAATGGTAAATTTGGGGATCCCTGGGTGGTGCAGTGGTTTGGCACCTGCCTTTGGCCCAGGGCACGATCCTGGAGACCCGGGATCAAATCCCACGTCGGGCTCCCGGTGCATGGAGCCTGCTTCTCCCTCTGCCTATGTCTCTGCCTCTCTCTGTGTGTGTGACTATCATAAATAAATAAAATTTTTTTAATTAATTAATTAATTAATTTTAAAAATGGTGAATTTTATGGTATGTCATTTAACTTAATCTTTTTAATATGGAATAACATATGCCCAAAGATATATATTGGTGAAAATACCAAAGAGGAATACTTAACCAGACTAAGAAAAATATCAAAAAGGTTTTCTAAAGCTGATACCTGACTTGATACAAGGGAAAAACGTCTGTAAGTCGGTCTTACTCTCCACCCTCTCCCTTTTCCCACTCTTCCCTAAACTCAGAAATCACTTACCTATAAAAAAGAAAGAGAGAGAGGAAAAAAGGAAAGAAAATACTTACCATCACCCAAAGGAATATTTGCATCCTAATACAAATTATTTCAAAGAAAATATGTTCTACATATAACATAAAGGCTCTCTGGAATACTCCTAGTGTACTTCTATTAATCACAGATAAAATGGGTTAACCCAAATGAACATGTGATCAAGAATTTCAGATAGTTTAAAAAAAAAAAAAGGAATCTCAGTTTAATAAAAACTGAGCTAAGAGAGGGGAGTCACTTTAGGAAGCAACATTTTTCTTAAGCGGCTCTAACTTCCATTCCCACTGACCACTATCCTCAATCTCCCCTAAATTTTTCATTCCATAAATTATATTCCCAAAAAGCTTTTTAAGTTTTTCCACAACAGTTTCAACACATATGAGTGGAGAGATAATGAAATAGAAAGCATTTTACATGTGAATAAGTCAGAACTTATACTTGTCATAATAATTATATAACTTAATTTCAATCAATAATCAATAACTACCATTAGAAAGAACTAGCTGAGGGGCACTGGGTAGCTCAGTCAGTTAAGCATTCAACTCTTGATTTTGGCTCAGGTCATGATCTCAAGGTCATAAGATTGAGCCCCACTTCAGCTCCACGCTCAGCAATCTCCCTCTCTCTCTTCAAATAAATAAATCTTAAAAAAGAAAGAAAGAAAAGAACAAATGAACTAGCTATGTCTTCAGAGTTTAAGATGTAGAATATTTTAGGGGCACCTGGTTGGCTCAGTTGGTAAAGCATGCAACTTTTTTTTTTTTTTTTTAAGATTTTATTTGAGAGAGAGAGAGAAAGAGATTCATGTGTCTCTCATGAATAAATAAAATCTTTAAAAAAAAAAAAAGTCTGATGCTTAACTGAGCTCTTTACCTTGGGGTTGTAAGTTCAAGCCCCACGATGGGTGTAGAGATTACTTAAAAATAAAATCTTAAAAAAAAAAAACAAAGATGTAAAATATTTTTTTTTTAAGATTTTATTTATCCATTCATAGACACACAGAGAGAGGGGCAGAGACAAAGGCAGAGGGAGAAGCAGGCTCCACCCAGGGAGCCCGATGCGGGACTCGATCCCGGGTCTCCAGGATCACACCCCAGGCTGCAGGCGGCACCAAACCACTGCACCGTGGGGACTGCCCAGATGTAAAATATTTTAATTGTGGGATCCCTGGGTGGCTCAGCGGTTTGGCGCCTGCCTTTGGCCCAGGGCGCGATCCTGGAGACCCGGGATCGAATCCCACATCAGGCTCCCAGTGCATGGAGCCTGCTTCTCCCTCTGCCTGTGTCTCTGCCTCTCTCTCTCTCTGTGACTATCATAAATAAATTTTAAAAAAAAATTTAAAAAAACATATATTTTAATTGTAATTTTGCACACAAACTATAGCAGAAAATCAGAACCAAAATCTTTGGAAATACCAGTCAGAAGTAAGGAGAAAATAAAGTATTAAGTTTTATCTCTAATTACATACTACTAAGATCTGATCTTGGCACTCTCTAGGTGAATATTTTCTTAAGTCAAAATATAGAAAAAAAAAACGTATCAAAATTATTGACACAGGAAGGGTAACAAAGGCACAGGATAATAGGAACCAAAAAGCCTCCTCTGGAACAATGGACAGAAACTGGATTTATAGAAAGAAAATAGGAGTGTAAAAAGAGTCCAACACATAGAATCAGAAAATCAACCAATCAAGAATGAAGACTTGGGTTAATCGCAGCTCTAGAGAAAAAGACCTAGAGGGGAGCTTACTGCCAGACAAGTATAAACTAACCCTGAAAGTGGATATGAAAAGAAAGAATTATTTTAAAGCAGCAAGGGTGGAAACTAAGTGGTAAGCTCCCCAAGGGAGCTCCCCAAGCTCCCCAATGACCCCAAGGGTCATTTTGAATTCCTTAGTCACTTATTTCCAGGACTAAATACAGTATCTGGATCAGACCATAACTGACAAACTACCGCATCCAGAGGAGATGCCCAACATAGTAAAAGGCTTAGAAAGCACATTTCATAAGAAGTGGCTGGGGGGAAAAACTATTTAGTCTGGAAAAAACTTAAGTGGGACAAAATAATTCCAGAAAAGGAATTATCCTTGCTGTCAACCGGTCAAAAGTTTAAAAAAAAAATCTAAAAACCAAAAACGTATTTAATGAAAAGGAGCAATCCTACCAAGAAGGGACAAAGGTTGACTTGTTAGTCAAGATACCTGATATGAAGACTGTTTTGCTTAGGATCAAGCACAGCACTGGGAGAATAAGTCATCAAATCTAGCTGCAGTCACTCACTTCCTGTTTGGCCAAGGGCAAATGACATCACCTCTCCACTTAAAATGAAAAACAGTAATTTAAAATACCAATATTATAGGAGTATAATTTAAATTAATTAACTGCAAAATGCCTTGGAAATTTATGTGATAATGAAAACTGCATTCTCCTACTTTACATATACACTAAGGTTGAACAGTTAAGTAAATATAAATAACAAGAGCCAAGTTTCTCACCGTCAGAAAAAGAAGTTACAAATAAGCAAGGAAAAGAATGCTAGAAGGAATCTATGGTACTGGACTAGAGTCAGAGAGACCAGGATGACCACATCATATTTATATACTGATAGCTATGGAAATAAACATAGATATGTGTGAACCTGGGTCAGTATACAAACAGGTATTTCCTAGGTCTGCCCTCTAAGACGACCTACAAGCAGTGATAGCCCAGTAGCAGTGTACATCCAGTTCATTTAGAAACCAGATCTGAGTTTCTAAATATTTTTCTCCAATAAAAGAAACCAAGGCTCCTTGGAAAAATGATTTTTCTGGGGGCTGGGACAGGGAAAATACAAGATGAGGCTGGAGCATCTTGCAGCACCAGAAAGTAAGCTCCAAAAAAAAAAAAAAAAAAAAAAAAAAGAAAAGAAAAGAAAGAAAGAAAGAAAAAGAAAAAAAAGAAAAGGGAAACATATCAAAAGAACGTAAGTGCCAAATGGCCAAAGCCAGAAGAATGTAAGCAATAAAGTACTGTATTGGATTACAACCCAAAGGAAAAAAATAAGTATTCATAAATCCATACAGATACAAATGAATAAATTTGGGGAGAGGGGCATGTACAAATCTTACTCTCAGAAGAATTCCAAATAATAAATGTAGAAGGAATGAAGGATATAGAAAATCACTACTACAGTTACACAGCAATTGCCACTGCAGGCAAATTTCATCCATGAATGCTAAAATTAGTAGATGAAATTTAGATCTCTGTAGAGCCTCAGAGAACCTCCCCAAAATATTTATTCATTACATGGGTGATTCTAACATAGGCTCCCAGGATACCTGGTGGCTCAGTGGTTGAACATCTGCCTTTGGCTCAGGTTGTGATTCCGGGATCGGGTCCCACATCGGGTTCCCTGCATGGAGCCTGCTTCTCCTTCTGCCTATGTCTCTGCCTTTTTCTCTGTGTCTCTCATGAATAAATAAAAATCTTAAAAATAATAATAATAATAACCTAGGCTCCAAATTTTTCAATACTGATCCCTTCAGGAGGTAGAGTTTAATTCCCTTCCTCCAGAAATGGGCTTGACTTAGTGACTTATTTCTAGCTTCTAACAAATAAAGTAAGGAAATGGAAAAATAATCACTTTAGTGAAGCCAGGTAGATATTACCTTAATCAAGTTATCAACATTAACATCAGTATAGTAAGTCACTTTGCTCTCAGGTATCCCCTGATATGCAATATGATGTAACAAGAAAGGGCATACCATCTCTATGGTACTCTCCCTCAAAATGCCTAAGTTCAGGGTAATCATGAGAAAATACCAGAAATCCCAATTCAGAAAAATTCTGCAAATAACTGCTACTCAAAGGTGTCAAGGAGCGAAAGGCAAGGAGAGACTAAGAAACTTTCACAGATTGTCAGAAACTAGGGAAACAGGACACCTGAATGGAATGTGGCATCCTGGATCAGATCCTGTAACAGAAAAAGGGTTATCACTGGGGAAAAATTAGGGAAAGGAGAGGAAAGCTTATAATCTAGTTAAAGTAATCTTTTCTTTTTTTAAAGATTTTATTTATTTATTCATGAGAGAGAGAGAGAGAGAGAGAGAGAGAGGCAGAGACACAGGCAGGGAGAAGCAGGCTCCATGCAGGGAGCCCGATGCAGAACTTGAACCCGGGACTCCAGGATGACGCCCTGGGCCTAAGGCAGGCGCCAAACCGCTGAACCACCCAGGGATCCCCAAGTTAAAATAATCTTAAACTAATATTGATTTCCTAATTTTTTAAAAGATTGTATTTATTTATTCATGAGACACACACAAAGGCAGAGACATAGGTAGAGGAAGAAGCAGGCTCCCTATGGGTAGGTAGCCCAATGCAAAACTCGATCTCAGGATTGCAGGGCCACAACCTGAGCCAAAGGCAGACACTCCAACCACTGAACCACACCCAAGTGCCCCTGACTTCCTAATTTTAATAAATGTATCATTATATAAGATGTTAACATTAGGAAAATTAGATGAAAATTATATGGAAATTCCGTAATGTCTTTACAATCTTCTGTAAATCTAGAATTATTTGAAAATAAATTATTTTTTAAACTGCCTTCTTGCAAAGTCAGAAAGTGAAGAAAAGCAATACATTTAAAAGAAATTTAAATACAGGGATGCCTGGGTGGCTCAGCGGTTGAGCATCTATCTGCCTTTGGCTCAGGGCGTGATCCCGGGAATCAAGTCCCACGTCAGGCTCCCCATGGGGAGTCTGCTTCTCCCTCTGCCTGTGTCTCTGCCTTCTCTCTGTCTCTCATGAATAAATAAATAAAATCTTAAAACAACAACAACAAAAAAAACCTTTAAATGCATGTAAACTGATAAGATAGGTTTTATGGTGAGAAGACTAACTTTTCAGGCTGCCTGGGTGGCTCAGTCTGTTGGGTGTCAGACTGGATCATGATCTCAGGGTCATGAGATAGAGCCTGGCAGAGTCCGCTTGGGATTCTCTCTCTCTCTCTCTCTCTCTCTCTCTCTCCCCCCTCCCTCTGCCCCTTGAAATGCAGAGACTCTGAAATAAAATCTTAAAAAAAAAAAAATTTAACTTTACTACCACATAAAGAAACACCAAATTAGGCTGAATTGACTTTTGAACTCAGAATTTAATGACATACAGGGGTGCCTGGGTGGCAGAGTGAGTCAAGCCTCCTCTTCTTCTCTTGGTTTAAGCTCAGGTCAAGATCACAGGGTCATGAGATTGATCCCCAAATCCGTCTGCACTCAGTACAGAGTATGCTTAAAGCTCAGAATTTAATGACATACAGGGGTGCCTGGGTGGCAGAGTGAGTCAAGCCTCCTCTTCTTCTCTTGGTTTAAGCTCAGGTCAAGATCACAGGGTCATGAGATTGATCCCCAAATCCCTCTGCACTCAGTACAGAGTATGCTTAAAACATGCTTCTCCCTCTCCCTCTGCCCCACCCCCGGCTCCCTCTCTCTCTCAAAAATAAATTAATTAAACAAAAATTTAAGGGCATACAAAACAATTCCCATCAAGTCTGTATTGAGAGATTAACCCTAGAGAGCTCTAAAAGGGTGATGAATATGATCCCCCAGATATGTCAGTTTGCTTTATCCCCTTTCTTGACCATAATTGTCCTCAACACATTCCTAGCAGTAAATCCACAGGAACCTGGTTCTATTTTTTTTTAATATTTTATTTATTTATTCATGAGAGGCACACACAGAGAAAGAGAGAGAGAGAAAGAGAGAGGCAGAAACACAGGCAGAGGGAGAAGCAGGCTCCATGCAGGGAGCCCGACATGGGACTCAATCCCGGGTCTCCAGGATCACACCCCTGGTTGAAGGTGGTGCTAAACCGCTGAGCCACTGGGGCTGCCCCAGGAACCTGGTTCTAAAAGTGCCATTTATAAGAACAAAGTAAAATCAGTGGTATTTACTCAGTTTCTTTTTAAAATTGACCAAATCAAATGAACCACCAGATGACTTCCATTAGGTCAAAATGTTCCTCAGATTTTCTTGCTTTTTAAGGAAAAATAAAGCCTACTCATCAACTAACCATGGTTAATATTTTAAAAAAAGGGATCCCTGGGTGGCACAGTGGTTTAGCGCCTGCCTTTGGCCCAGCGCGCGATCCTGGAGACCCGGGATCAAATCCCACGTCGGGCTACCGGTGCATGGAGCCTGCTTCTCCCTCTGCCTATGTCTCTGCCTCTCTCTCTCTCTGTGACTATCATAAAAAAATAAAATAAAATAAAAATAAAAAATTTAAAAAGAAGAGGGGTACACGGCTGGCTCAGTTGGCAGAACATGCAACTCTTGGCATGAGCCCCATGTTGGGAGAAGAGATTACTTAAGAAAATAATAATTTTAAAAAGAAGAAAGAAAAAAAGGAAGAGGAGGAGAAGGAAAAGAGGAGTAGAAAGAGGAGGAAAGGGCAGCCCCGGTGGCGCAGCGGTTTGGTGCCGCCTGTAGCCTGGGGTGTGATCCTGGAGACCCGGGATCGAGTCGCACATTGGGCTCCCTGCATGGTGCCTGCTTCTCCCTCTCCCTCTGCCTGTGTCTCTGCCCCTCTCTCTCTGAGTCTATAAATAAATAAATAAAAATCTTTAAAAAAAAAAAAAAAAAAGAGGAGGAAAGAAAATCAATGCCTCAAATATGAAGGGTCAAGAGCAAAAATTTCAAGAGACAGGGGGATCCCTGGGTGGCTCAGTGGTTTAGCGCCTGCCTTCAGCCCTGGAGTCCCAGGATGGAGTCCCACATCAGGCTCCCTGCATGGAGCCTGCTTCTCCCTCTGCCTGTGTCTCTGCCTCTCTCTCTCTCTCTCTCATGAATTTAAAAAAAAAAATTTTTTTTTCAAGAGACAAAGGATGAATCAAAATTCAAAAACAAAATCGGTAAAAAGAACAAGACACTGAAATCAGGAAGACCCCTCTCTCTGGGACGCCTGGGTGGCTCAGCCATTGGCGCCTGCTTTTGGCCCAGGGCATGATCCTGGAGTTCCAAGATCAAGTCCGGCATCAGGCTCCCTGCATGGCACCTGCTTCTCCCTCTGTCTCTGCCTCTGCCTCTCTCTCTCTCATACGAATGAATAAATAAAATCTTTAAAAAAAAAGGGGGGGGGGATCTCTGGGTGGCTCAGCGGTTTCGCACCTGCCTTTGGCCCAGGGCGCGATCCTGGAGTCCCGGGATCGAGTCCCACATCGGGTTCCCTGCATGGAGCCTGCTTCTATCTCTGCCTGTGTCTCTGCGCCTCTCTCTCTCTCTCTCTCTCTCTCTCTCTCTCTATGTCTATCATAAATAAATAAAAATAAATCTTAAAAAAAAAAAAAAGAACTAATTCTGACTAAAGCTAAGTCACCTATCTTGATGTGGGTGAGAGGTTCAAACCACACAAGCCCCCCTTCCCACAAGGGAATACTCACTTCCACACACCCACATACACACACACACACCCTATAACCAAAATGAAAAACACAAGGCAGTATCATTCCCAGCTCTCAATCCATTTCAAGCAATCTTGGGAAACCTGTCCTACTCTTAAAGCCAGAGTATGTGATTAATTAAAAGTTTTCATATCCTCAAGAAAAATAAAAAATAAAAATAAAGCTAAGCCACCTAGACGTAAAATCCAAGTGCTTCCTTCAGTGCCAGCAAACAATGGAAAATGACTTTGGGACGTCTGGGTGGCTCAGCGGCTGAGCATCTGCCTTCTGCTCAGGGCATGATCCTGAGGCCCTGGAATAGAGTCCTGAGAGAAGCCTGCTTCTCCCTCCACCTATGTTTCTGCCTCTGTCTCTCATAAATAAATAAATAAAATCTTTTAGAAAAAGAAAAAGAAAATGACTTTTTAATATGTAAACTTTCAAATTTGAGAATTTTAACACAGGTAAAAATGTGCTAAGATGACAAATATATGAAAGATGATTAGGGCAGCCTGGGTGGTTCAGTGGTTTGGCGCCTGCCTTTGGCCCAGGGTGTGATCCTGGAGACCCGGGATCGAGTCCTGCGTCAGGCTCCCTGCATGCTGGAGCCTGCTTCTCCCTCTGCCTGTGTCTCTGCCTCTCTCTCTCACTGTGTGCCTATCATAAATAAATAATAAAAATAATAATAATAATAATAATAATAATAATATTTAGAATCCTCCCAGCACTGTCAAACATTAATGTATGCGTTTCTTCAATGGGAAATGGGAGACTCACTAGGATTCAGTAACTTGATGAAAACATTCCCTAAAAACATGCAGAGCCCTTAGTCCCCATTCTATAATCAATTGCCTTTTTATTACTGATTTGGCTGCCCAGAAACAAAGGTTTACTAGCCAGTGGATAATTAATTCCAATTGTGTACAGGGCACTTTATACTTTCAGTGTCAGTAAACTAGTATCTGGTTTATCAGTCTCTGGTGCGATTACTTTGCATGAATAAATTCTCAAGTGCTTAAATCACCCCTGTGTGAACCAAAAATTTCAGTTTCTGAACTACTGTTGGGGCAGATGCCAGTTCTGCCACACAACTATCTGTGTGACCCCTTATTCCTATCAGTCTCAATTTCCCCATCTGTAAACAAATACCTACGACTCGTGCCTGGAAGATGGCAAGTGCTCAAAAGGTGATTAGCTCTATTATTTTTAAGCCAAATTGGAGAGGAAGACCACCACTGATGTAGAAGCATTTCATCTGAAAAGGAGAAGTCTGGACCATCAAACCACTTCATTGGAAAGACCCCCTGAAGAGAGATGTCCCATTCCAGAAAGGTGAGAAGAGCAAAGTTAGAAAGTTTCAAGTAAAGAACCTGCTGCACTGTAAGGTTCTCGCTTAGCAACTCCAATGTTGTCTACCAAACACCCAGCCGGTAATAGTTAGAGCATGACAACTGTTCACTCTAAATCCATGTGCTCAGCTTGGATTCAGGACTGATTTATAAAAATAGCTGTTGCTGCTGCTCTTTGAATCTCTTTGAGCTGATGACTGGGCAGTGTTACCCTATAGGCCTAGAGCAGCTGTATTCCCTCACCACACCCATTTCTCTGCCTACCCAGCCGAGCTGACGGCACCCCCCCACCCCCAACGCTGCAGTAAACTATTCTCCCTCTTCCTGGGCTGAGTGAGCAAATTACAAGCACAAATATCCCCTGATGCAATGCCACAACCATCCCTGGGAAAGAGCAGAGGCAGTTGCCAAAAGCACAGCAGCAGGGAAACTGGGCGGGAGAGAGGGAGGGGGAGAGAGAGAGAGAGAGAGAGAGAGAGAGAGAGAGACAGACAGCAAGAAACACTGCAATGCTATGCAGCCAGGGAGAGAGAACCGAGAGGCCCTGGGGAGCAATAGTGTAACTGAACCAGAGGAGGGAAAGGAGAAAGGGGGTTTCCAGGAGAAAGCTGGGTAACACTAACCTTCCCGAGCAGCACGTTTCACACCCGGGTCTGGGTCCTAAAACACAAACCTAAGCATAATGACTGCCTCTTCCCAAAAGCAGCAAATGTATTTAATTTACACGTTCCTGGGTGGAAGCAAAAAAAAAAAAAAAAAAAAAAAAAAAAACAACGTTCCCCCACGAGGCAATTTCACCAAAAAAAAAAAAAGAGAGAGAGAGAGAGCTCGGGCAACACCCTAGCGGAGAAACCTGGTCCAAGTGCTAAATCACAATCTCAGCTGTGGGTAACGTTCCCAACTGCCCCCTCCAGGTCCCTGTCCCGATCCTCCCGTCCCCACCCTTGCCGCGACGGCTTCGCCCGCCCTGCCGCAGCCAGACACAACGCCAGTCCCCCAACAGTGCCAGAGGGAACGCTCGCAGGGAGCCCAGGCGGCGGCCCGGTTCTCCGGACCGCCCCTCAGCCCCGCCCGTAACCCCGGACGGGGCACGCCACTTCACATCAGCCCCACCTCAACTGACCCCCCCTAAATCTCAGGGAATGACCTTTGAGATCTCCTGCGTCCCCGAGCCCCACCCAGGGCCGCAGACCGCAGACGACCCTCGCTCTGCGGGCGCAGCCCCATCCAGAGCCTGAGGCATGCCGCTCGGCCCCACGCTCCAGACGCCCGAAGCCGCGGTCCTCTCAGCCCGCTTGGCCCCAAGGGCACCCCGGAGAGCGCCCCGAAGCCTGGAAGACCCCGCCCGCAGGCCCCCCGCCCGGCCGCCCCCGCGTCCCCCAGGCCCTCGGCCACCGCCCTTCCCCGCCTCAGGCGGGCCCCGCGGGGTCCCGGGCGGCCGCGGGGCGCGGCTCGGGCAGCCCCCGGGACAGTGGGGAGGCCGCCCCTCCGATCGGGCCCCGCCTGTCGCCGCACCTACCCGCGGCCGCTGCGCCGGAGCCGGAGCCGGAGGGAGCCGGGAGAGGGCCGGGAGGAGCCGGGAGAAGTCGGGAGGAGCCGGAGCCACCGAGCGAGCCCGTGGGGCGGGGCGCAGGGAGGCAGCCGCTTCCTCGTCGCCCTCTTGAGGGCCGGCGCGAGGGAGGGGCGCCACCGCCGCCTATCCCGCGGGCGCCGCTGCTCGGACCAATGAGCCCGGCGAGGGGGCGGGCGAAGGGCTGCGGCGGGCCAATGGGCGGCGGCCCCGCCGCCTCGACCTCGGCGTGGTAGCGGCGCGAGCGGAGGGCCGTTGGGGGCGAGGTACGCATGGGGGCTTCAGACTACCGCCTCCCGCCCGCTGGCGCCCGGGCGGCGGGCGGGCAGACCGACCATGGCCGCGACTCTGCGGTGGACGTCGCTTCCTTTCAGAACTTGGGTTCTCCCTGAAGCAGGGAGGATGCGAGCGGCCGGGCACACGCGGGCGGCCCGGGCCTCCCCGCCCGCGGGGCCCGCGAGCTCTGTGACGTAACCTGGGCGGGGCGCGGGCCCCTGGTCGCGGGAAGGAGCTGTGGGGGGGCGACTGGGCGGCGGCGGTGGCGCCCCTCGGGGCTGCGCTGCCACCGGCCGCAAATGACGTGGCTGGCCCAAGTTGAAATGTGCCGTGGGTGTACAATGCGCATCGGATTTCTGAGACTTAGTACCAAAAATATGTAAAATTAAATATTCATAGTTTTATATTGGTTACAAACTGGGTAATTGATAACAAAATTGATTACCGTTTTGGATATATTTGGCTACATAAGACCCATTTAAGATAATTTCAGGACCCCTGGGTGCCTTACTGGTTGAGCATCTATTTGCCTTTGGCTCAGGTCGTGATCCCGGGGTCCTGGGATCCAGTCCGGTGTCAGGCTCCCCATAGACAGCGTGCTTCTCCCTCTGCCTGTGTCTCTGCCTCTCTCTCTGTGTGTCTCTTATGAATAAATAAATAAAATCTTTTAAAAATCATAATAACTTCATGTTGTTTTGTTGTTATTGTTTGCCTTTTAAAATGTGGCCACTAGAAAACTTAAAATTACTATTTGGGTCACGTTATACTTCTGGATAGCAGAGGTCCAGAAGGAAAAGTGATGGCTAATGCCTACTGAGTACTTACTATATTCTAGGAACTCTTAGAAGTATGTGACACCTAATAACTCATTTAGCTCTCAACAATGCTTTACAATTGGTGTTAATGTTCTCATCCTCATTTTACAGATGAGAAACAAACACAGAATTTGGTGATTGACCTAATGACAGCAAGCCAGTAATGAAGACAGTGGCAATTTAACTCAGGCAACCAGGCACTGGGGCCAGGTAGTCAACCTCTAGAGCAAGTTGGGTACCAGAAAGAACACTGGATTTAGTTGAAAGCCCTGGACCTTGAGTCCCTTTGTACAAATCTGGAAACTGCTACTTACAAGTTATGTGGGCTTGTGGGAGATACCTAATATATATATGTGCCTCAGTTTCCTCAACTGTAAAATGGAAATAGTGGGACCTACTTTATTAGGGTTGCTAGGTCGATCGCATGTGTTGATATATATCAAGGGCTTAAGTCGGTGCCTAGCACTTAGCAAGTACTTACAGAGCACTACTCATAATGACTATGAAGGAGTGTTTATAGCCTATACAAATATAAAGGAATGAAGAGTAGAAGGGTAAGTGGAAAAGTCATAGTATTATGAATTTGGAGCCCTGGAAAGAAATTTAGTCTCGTCACAGGGAACTGAAATGACCAATCTAGGTCATAGACCAATTCATGAGGCAGGTGTTGTGGGACCAAACTCAAAGCTTCTCTGCTCTCTCACACCCAGACTCCAAAGCAGGAGAACTACCACCGCAAGCCTGCATTCATTCATCCAACAGACACTGTATGAGTACTAGCACATCAGGAAGGGCTACATGGTGAGGGTCAGTTATAAAAAAAATAGATAAAATAGGCTTCCTGTCCTAGTGAAATTAGTGTTACTTCACACCAAAGCCCACAGATGTTTGTCCAGGCATGAACTTAACTGTTATAAAGGAAACACAGGTGGATGCTAAAAAGTTACTCTGATCCTATCTGCTGCCTAGAGTAATCAGCCCCACTGCCTGTCCCAGGCTTCAAGAGTGGAATTAGCTTTGAGCTCCTTAGAAGTCAGTTGGCTAGGGGTGGGTGCCTGGGTAGTTCAGTTGGTTAGGTGTCTGCCTTCCACGTGATCCCAGGGTCCTGGGATTGAGCCCTACATCGGGCTTCCTGCTCAGCCAGGAGTCTACTTCCCCCTTTCTCTCTGTCCCTCCCCCTGCTTGTGCTCTCTTACTGTCTCTCAAAAAATACATAAAATATATATTTTTTTAAAAGTCATATGGCAAAGAAAATTCAAAAGTGTTGGAATCTTTATTCTTTTTTTTAAAAGATTTTATTTATTTTCTGCATAGGCATTATACATATATTATTATATACATATACATGTATTATTATATATGTGCACACCTGAGACACAGAATGAGCAGGGAGAGGAGCAGAGAAAGAAGCAGACTCCCCTTCTCCAGGGCATACCCATCCTCTTGCACCCCTTCTATGCCTCTTCATTATAGCACTGACCATATATGTGGAATTATTCCTGTAAACATGGATCTACCCTAATAGATTGTTTCTCAAAGTATGGTTCATTCTGTTTCCCACCTCCAGTGGGAGAGAACATTCCCTCTATTGCAGAGTACCCAGGATGAAAAACATAGAACCTTAGTAACAGAGTTGGAAGGGATCTTAGCAAACATCGAGTCTTATGTCTAAGGATATATTCTCAAGGCTCTACAAGTTCACAGTAAGGTATTTTAGGGTTATCTAATATATTTATTATCCATGAAAAGTATGCTTTATATTTATTCATTCAAATTTGACCAAAATGTTGGCCAGGACACAGACATGAGCAGAACCCAATGGCTTAACATAGAGACTGCCCTACAGTTTTAACATAAACGTCTTTAGTGACTTTCCATTGCATTAAAATCCTGAAAATGATTTTCAAGACCCTGTGCAATGATGCTGTCTCTCTGGCTCACCTCCTCATCTGCCTTATATCTCACTATGCGCAACATCATCTGCCTTCCTTGTTTCTTCAACTTTCTCTTCTCAGGACCTTCCTCATGACATTTCCCCTGCCTATCCTAATTTGTAGGTAATTCGATTTTCTGCATAGAAAATTGGGGGAGAGCTACATAGTATTACAATTAATAAGAGTTCAGCAAGGTTATTGCATATAAAGGTAATATACAAGAAGTAATAGCATTTCTATATACCAGTAATCATTTGCAAAATGTTATAGGAAAAAAATAAAATTGGTATAATGCCTAGGAATTAATCTAACAATAGGGTTGTAAGACATATATAGAAAAATGTTATAAAAGTTTTATTTATTTTTAGTTTTTTGTTTTGTTTTCAAGAAAGAGAAAGAGCACGGAGAGGAGCAGAGGGAGAGGAAGAGAATCCTAAGCCGGCTCCACACCCAGCACAGAACCTGATTCAGGGCTTGATCTTAGGACCTTGAGATCATGACCTGAGCTAAGATCAAGAATTGGACATTTAGGGACACTTGGGTGGCTCAGTGGTTGAGTGTCTGCCTTTGGCTCAGGGCGTGATCCCAAGGTCCTGGGATTGAGTCCCACATTGGGCTCCCTGCAAGAAGCCTGCTTCTCCTCCCTCTTCCTATGTCTCTGCCTCTCTCTGTGTGTCTCTCATTAATTAATAAATAAAACCTTTAAAAAAATTTCACACTTAACTGACTGAACTACCCAGGCACTCCAAAACTTGACACCTTTTAGAAGAAAATATGTTTATGGAGATACCTTGATGCTCTCAAGGTAGGAATTTCTGGCTGAAATTTCCTGATACCAACACTTGTCAGGAAAATACACAACTTTTACATACCAGTTATTGTCATAATTTATGACATTTATGTTAGAATTCCATGGAGAGAGGGAAATAAAAGTACATGGATTAGGATTTGAATAGGATAAGGTCATAGAAGTAAGAGCCAGAAGGGTCTTTTGGGGTCATTTAGCCCAAAACTTTTTCTTTTTTTTCTTTTAATTTTTATTTATTTATGATAGTCACACACAGAGAGAGAGAGGCAGAGACATAGGCAGAGGGAGAAGCAGGCTCCATGCACTGGGAGCCCGACGTGGGATTCGATCCCGGGTCTCCAGGATCGCGCCCCAGGCCAAAGGAAGGCGCTAAACCGCTGCACCACCCAGGGTTCCCTAGCCCAAAACTTTTTCAAGTGAGGCAACTGAGACATGTTGAAGACCCACAAAAAAGTGGCAAAATCCAGACTTGAACCTACTTTCTGATTTTAAGGGAGGAGTTTGTTGCACTCACCACTTCTTTATCTGTAAAATGCTGTAGCATAGGAGTGCCTGACTGACTCAGTCAGAGGAGCATGGGACTCTTGATCTCAGGGTTATATGTTCAAGCCCCATGTGGGGTGTAGAGATTACTTTTAAAAATAAAATAGAGATGCCTGGGTGGCTCAGCGGTTAAGTGTCTGCCTTTGGCTCAGGGCCTGATCCTGAAGACCCGGGATTGAGTCCCATGTCGGGCTCCCTGCATGGAGCCTGCTTCTCCCTCTACCTGTATCTCTGCCTCTCTCTTTCTGTGTCTCTCATGAATAAATAAATAAAAAAATTTTAAAAAAATAAAATCTTAAATAAATAAAATGATGTAGCATAGTGATACAGCATGGACTAAACATTATGAACTAAAAACTCAAAAGCTACCTCCTACTTACTTACCCATCCTGATTCCTTTGCAATTAGGATAGCTATGTGCCTCATTGGTTGGAGCTTTTAGGTAAGTCTATAAAAAGACAAACTCAGGGGTTTCTGGGTGGCTCAGTTGGTTGAGTGGCCAAATCTTTATCCAGCTCAGGTCTTGATCTCAGGGTTGGGAGCTTAACCCTACATTGGGCTCCATGCTGGGAGTGGAGCCTACGTAAAAAAAAAAAAAAAAAAAAAAAGACAAACTCAGCTACCTGGAATACAGGCACACTGCCTAGAGGTGATACAGCTATTTTATCACAGTAAAGACAAAAGCCATGGGCTGAGAGTGAGGAGTAGGAAGACAGGAGGAGACTGGGTCCTTAGGATCCTTCAGCAGCTACACTGTCCCCCTCTGGACATCCTATAAAAGTGAGTAAAGTAACCCCTATCTCTTAAGCCATCATTAGTCAATAAATCTCCATTGGTGTAAGCCATCATTAGTCTCTCTTATTTGCTGCCATATGCAATCTGACCTGGCACATGGAGTAAAAGCCCTGGACTATAAATCAAGAAACCCCATTATAGTCCCAGCTCTGCCAGAAACAAGCCCTGTGGCCTTGGGCAAGCCATTTCCCATCTCTGAGCCTTAGGTTCCTCATCTGCATCAAGGGAAGTAGAATATGATGATCTTTTCACCCTCACTTTCACAGTGCTTTCATTCACTGTGCATGCTACTTAATATGCAATGTGGGACTTGCACACAAGTCCCTGGAAATAAGACTACTTCTTTCAAGGTTCACTAAGTGTTTCCTTGTTTCTATAACTGCAGGACTAGTTACAAAGACCTGTCCCCTTCAAGTGGATGTGACGAAATACACACTTTGGGGGCATTCCCTGTACACAAATACCCCTCACTGGATCCTTATTCCCTCTTCCTTTGGTTAGTTTCATTCATCCATTCCTAGAGGGAGCTCACAGGGGCTTCTGCTCACAAAGTAACGGAGCACTGTGCCCACCTCTGCCCTAAACTTACTACATAATATCTCCTCTTGGGGTCTCAAACTCATGGTTTGTTAAATAAGAAAGTTGCAGACCCTCAATGGGCACTTCAAGCCCCGAATTCGGAGACTAAATTACACCTTCTCAATTTCATCTCACTTTGGGATAGTGCTTCCCCATTTGCTAAGTGTTTTTGCTATCTGGTGTTGTAGGTTAGTCTTTCTAGAACCCTAAGATAGGGAGGGCTTTTATTATCATCCATATTTTGAAGTTAAGGAAATAGATAAAGGGATGTGGAGTGATATGCCCAAGATCACACAATTAGTAAGCGGTAGATCTGGAACTAAAAACCACAATATTTGATTCCTTCCTCGGTACTCTTTCCATTACACTATGATTTTTTTTTTTTCTCTTTTACTTTTCTCTCCAGGATCCACTTCCTGGGTACAAATCACAACTGCTAGCGGCAGTCCGGGTGGCTCAGTGGTTTAGTGCCACCTTCAGTCCAGGGCCTGATCCTGGAGACCTGGGATCGAGTCCCACATCGGGCTCCTTGCATGGAGCCTGCTTCTCCCTCTGCCTGTGTCTCTGCCTCTCTGTGTGTGTGTGTCTCTCATGAATAAATAATAAAATATTTTTTTAAAAAATCACAACTGCTCTTAGCTGTGACCCCAAGATTGCTCACGGTAATGCCCTCAGCTGTAGGCACTTGGCAGTCTCCCCAGATACTTGAGTTTCCCTCAATCTTTCTTCCATCTACTGTCCTGATTCCAATAAAATCCCTGGTTTCTTCCCAATTCTGACTTCAAGTATCCCATCCCATCTAAGGCTCCACTGGATACATCAATGTCTTAAACCATGGGCTGGCCCTATGCAAGCCAATGTACTTGAGGCAACTCTCATTTTGGTTCTGTTATTCTTCTTCACCTCACTCCTCACTCCATCCAACCTCTAATTCATCATCTGAAATCCCTAAAGAGATGGGACATGGTCAAAGAAGATGGGAACCAAGAGGTCTTTTGAGATTTTCCAGTCCAAAGGCCAAGCAGAAACTGTAAATGATGAAGCTGATTGGTTATAATATAAAAGGGGAGATAGTCACCTGGGTGACTCAGTCAATTGAATATCAGACTTTCAGTTTTGGCTCAGGTCATGATCTCATGGATCATGGGAATAAGCCCCACACTGAGCTCCGAGCTCAATGCAGAATCTGCTTGGAGATTCTCTCTCCCTCTCTCTCTGCCCCTACCCCCTCTCACACACATACTCTCTCTCTCAAATAAATAAATAAATCCTTTAAAAAAAAAAAAAAAAGGTGGGTTGGGGACTGTGGGGAGCAGCAGAGCACATACTCCAACTCCAGTCAATTACTACCAGTTGCTGGAAATGTGTATCCCTTATGGTCAGAAAAGATGGAGCCAAATTTTTATGTGCAGTATTCTGGTTGCTGACTGTCAGTAACTAATTAAACATTTTTTTAAATACCCCTTAGAGGCATCTGGGTGGCTTAGTCGATTAAACGTCTGAATTTGGCTCAGGTTGTGATCTCAGGGTCTCTGGGCTCCTGGCTCCTGGCTCAGCCAGGAGTCTGCTTCTCCCTCTCCCTCTACTCCTCCCCGTACTTGTTCCCCCCCCTTCTGTTAAATAAAATAAAACAAACAAACAAACAAACAAACAAGCAAGCAAACATGTAGGACAAATATATTTGTGGACTGGTAGCTCTTGGGTTACCAATTTGCAGCCTCTGCTCTGGTCCAAAGCCATCACCCCATGGATAAGGAGGCTGACATCATGCAGCAGGAGAGAGGGAGGCAGAACCTAGATCTCAGACCTACTCAGAGTTCACCATCCTCACTCACAAGCCGAAAAGCAACTCTGGCTGATTTAACAAGCCTCTAGTAAGAGCCTGTTCTGGGAAAGATGTTCTGACTGAAAACAATGATGAAAGGATTCTTTTAGAAGATGCCTACTTTAGCTCCTTGGCAGTTTTTCACTTAGCTTGGGATCAGACATTTGGCAGGTTGGGACAAACTATCATACTTAGGAAAGAGATGCTCACATCCATGGAGTTCTTGTGGGCACAGTCCACACTGACTGAGTTAGGATTCCAGGAATTTTGCAGGGGAGCATTTTGTAAACTTTTTGTTTGGAAATAATTTCAAACTTATTGAAAGGTTGCAAAGATAAAGCACCCCTACATGGTGACTTTTAACCTCTAAATACTTCAGTGTGTATTCCTAATAATAAAGATCCATCTTAAAAAAAAAAAAAAAAAAAAAAAAAAGATCCATCTTGGCACTCTTGGGTGGCTCAATGATTGAGCCTCAACTTTTGGTTCAGGTCCTGTTCCCAGGGTCCTAGGATTGAGTCGCATTGGGCTTCCTGCAGGGAGCCTGTTTCTCCCTCTGACTAAGTCTCTGCCTCTCCCTCTCTCTCCCTGTCTGTCATGAAAATAATAAGTAAATAAATAAATATGTCTTATAACCACAATACAGATACTCAATAAATTTATTTATTTATTTATTTATTTATTTATTTATTTATTTATTTTAGATTTTATTTATTAATCATGAGAGACATAGAGAGAGAGGAAGAGACACAGGCACAGGGAGAAGCAGGCTTCATGCAGGGAGCCCAATGCGGGACTCAATCCCAGGACTCTGGGATCATGCCCTGAGCCAAAGGCAGACACTCAACCACTGAACCACCTAGGCATCCCTCAACTTCAATAAATTTAATTTAACTCAGGAGTTTGATCTAATCTACCATCATATTCCAATTTTGTCACTTGACTCAGTAATGTCCCTGTTTTTTTTTTTTCTCCTCCAGAGTAGGATCCAGTGTAGGATCGAATATCACATTCAGCTGTTGTGGCTCTTTTGTTCCCATTAATGTGGAACATTTTCAGAGCCTTTGCATATGTATGTGTGTATGTTTTATGACATTAACACTTTTGAAGAATACAGATCTCTATTTTTTTTAGAATGTATCCTATTTGGGTGTCTGATGTTTTCTCATGGTTAGATTCAGGTTATGCATCTCAGTCTGCAATACTGCAGAAGTGATAGCATGTCCTTTTTGTGGCATCATATCAGGAGGCATGGAGTGTCCAGCTGCCCCTCACTAATGATGTGAATTTTAGTCGAGTCATGATGTTTTCTGATTTCTCCAGTGTAGTGTTACTATATTTTCCCCTTGAAACTAATAAGCAATCTGTAGAGATACGCTTTAAACATGCTTACACCATGCATCTTGTCAAAATTATTCCTATAGGGCAGTCCCGGTGGCTCAGCAGTTTAGAGCTGCCTTCAGCTGGGGGTGTGATCCTGGAGACCTGGGATGGAGTCCCACATCGAGCTCCCTGCAAGGAGCCTGTTTCTCCCTCCCTCTGCTTCTCCTCTGCCTCTTCTCTGTCTCTGCCTCTCTCTCTCTCTCTCATGAATAAATAAATAAAATATTTTTTTTTAATTATCTCCTAAAAAAAAATTATCTCCTAGATTTTACATCCATTCGTGAGTCTTGCCTAAAGCAGTGTCCACTGTGATGGTTGCACACTTGTCTGTCCACATTTACCTGTTGACACACAGCATTTTGAGGTAAACTATGCACCTCCCATCTGGAGGGGTGCTGTTTGGGCCTCTGTCAAAGCATGGGAGATGGAGAGTTCTACCAGAAAATGTATTCTTGACTAAAGGGAATAGAGGGAAGAGAGAGAGCCTACTTTGCATAGTCATTGAGAGTAGATAAAGGGTGTACTGTGACTATCACCCCAAAGGTTTCAGCTAAAGGAGCTGAGACCTTCAGAGAAGTAAAGCAGCATAGTGGAAGATGCTTCACACAATGTCACTTTCAAATTCTGTCTCTTCCCCTTCATCATGACCTCCAACAGCTCATCTGGACTCTCTTGGCCTGTTTCCTAACTTGTAATATGGGATAATTCTTAGCTCAGAGGCTCATTGGAAGATTAAAAGAAACAATGATCCTATGTCACTGGGCCCACAATGTGTTAAATGGGAGGTGCATATCATATGGAATACGGGAAAATTATGTTGTGCATGAATTATGTTTCATTTCAACAAATGTCTATGGAGAACCTATCATGTACCAAGGCATTGTGCTTGGAGCTAGAGACTAAGTAAATCAGTCCTCAAGAAGCTCACAATCCAGAGAAAGAAAAAGATAAACTTAATTCCACCTCTGGGTATTAAGCCAAGAAAATTAAAACGTACATCTACATAGATTTGTTCAAGAATGTTCACAGCAAAAATATTCTTTTTTTTTAACTGTAGTTGACAATGGGTAACTATATTCTTAATAGCTCCAAACAGGAAACAGCCCAGACATCTATCAACAGGTGAATAGATAAATGAAAATTTTAGTACATCCATACAATAGAATACTACTCAGCAATAAAAAGGAACAAACAATTGCTTTTATGTAACAGTGAGTTTCAAAAACATGCTGAGTGAAAGAAGCCTTGCGTAAGAGTAGTAAGAGTACACACTATGTGATTTCATTTATATGAAGTTCTAAAACAGGAAAAACCATCAGAAGAGTGGTTGCCTGGGGTGGAGGCAGGATGGAGGTTGCTAGGGAACTATCTGAGTGATGATAATATTCTATATGTTATTAGAAGTTGGATTATACAGATGTATGCACTTGTCCAAATTCAGGAAATATACACTTAAAATTTGTGTATTTCATTGTATTTGAATTTCATGTCCAAATAGAAAAGAACTGTTGGAGTACCTGGGTGGCTCAGTGAGCTGAGCATCCAACTCTTGATTTTGGCTCAGGTCATCATCTCAGGGTCATGAGATTGAGCCCAGCCTGTGGCTCTGCCCTTGGTATGGAGTCTTCTTGGGATTCTCTCCCTTTGTCCCTGCCCCTGCCCTTGCACGCTGCTCTCTCTCTCTCACTCTCTCTCTCAAGTAAATAAGTAAATAAAATCTTTTTTAAAAAATAGAAAAAAACTGGGGCGCCTGGGTGTCTCAGTGGTTGAGGGTCTTCCTTTGGCTCAGGGCATGATCCTGGAGTCCCAGGATCAAGTCCCACATCAGGATCCTTGTATAGTGCCTTCTCTCTCTGCCTGTGTCTCTGTTTCTCTCTCTCTCTGTCTCTCATGAAAAAATAAATAAAATCTTTAAGAAAAAAAAAACTGTAAAAGAGATTGATTAATTGTGTACATCTAGAAGTTTTTATTTTTTATTTTTTAGATTTTTTTTCGTATTTTTTTATGATAGTCACACAGAGAGAGAGAGAGAGAGAGAGAGAGAGAGAGGCAGAGACACAGGCAGAGGGAGAAGCAGGCTCCATGTACCGGGAGCCCGACGTGGGATTCGATCTCGTGTCTCCAGGATCGCGCTCTGAGCCAAAGGCAGGCGCTAAACCGCTGCGCCACCCAGGGATCCCCTCTAGAAGTTTTGTTTTGTTTTTTTTTTAATTTTTATTTATTTATGATAGTCACAGAGAGAGAGAGAGAGAGAGTCAGAGACATAGGCAGAGGGAGAAGCAGGCTCCATGCACCGGGAGCCTGACTTGGGATTCGATCCGGGGTCTCCAGGATCGCGCCCTGGGCCAAAGGCAGGCGCCAAACCGCTGCGCCACCCAGGGATCCCTCCTCTAGAATTTTTTAAAGAGTAGTGTACTGATGTCTAGAATTTATTGTGACATGTATCAAAAAATATGGATTAATAATAAATGAATAGCAGCACGGAAAGATGAATAGATACATAATAAAAATAAGCTTGATAAAGTGTTAACAGTAGATACAAGATGCTAGAGAAGTGGGTGTTAACCATAAAATTCTTTCAACTTTGCTGTACATTTGAACTGTTTCACAATAAAATGTCAGGGGTGATGAGATAATGCTGTATAAGTCAGACTTTGATAAATGGTATAGTAGAAAAATTGTTTCTGCTGGGGATGGATGGTAACAGGGGTCGAGGACAGTCTCCTAGAGAAGAGTTCCAGGAAATGAGCCCAATACAGAAGATTTTAAAGGCAGAGGAAGGAAAGGGGGGAAGAGGCATGCCAGTGGAAAAAAGATGGCAGTGGGAAAATGCAAGGTCCCTCCAGGAAGCTGCAAGCGGCAGGAGGGATTTTGAGGGCAGAGTGGCAGAAGAGGAGGCCAAGGCGCTGAACTGTGCCCAAGCTGGGACAGCCCTGAAAGATAGACAAAGGCATCTGGCTTTGACTCTGTAAACAATGGGGAGCCACTGAGCTGGATAGGCACACACGTGTGTGTGTGTGTGTGTGTGTGTGTGTGTGTGTGTGTGTGTGTTTAAGTCTTTGTCATCTAACAGCCAGGGTAGAGAAAGACCAGGGATAGAGCTAGCAGTGGGGAGAACAGCAAAGTAGGTGGTCAAAGTTTTCTACTACTTTTATTAGTCAACAATGAAGGCAATTTTTTTGTGACAGAAAAAATGGTTAAGATGTAACCTTCCCCGAGGTGAGAAGTCTTTAAGTGAGTCAGGCAGATAGTTCAGTTGGTCCTAATTCCCAGCTCTCTTGGAATTTTGATCTCCCTAAATCCTTCCTTTTTCCCTCTGAAGCAGTCAGCTGTCAGTAGACCTGCCCTCTGACCCTCAGCCACAGTCTAGAGGATGCAGCTCGCCCTTCAGCGAGAACACACTGGGAGTAGGAACTCCTTGTCTGGAAATTGGCTGTGCTGGCCTGCTTGTCCTCCATGATTCTTCCAGTTTCAAGACTTCTCTATCCTGGTCTTCTTACACACAGCCTCCCAGGCTCTCAAACGTTCATTTTCCACCTCCCTAGTGGCAAGGAATAAGAGTTTTCAAACGTACATTTTCCCCTTGACTTGCAGGTGTCTTTTTGATCACAGTCCCATCATCTTACCTGTCCTATCTCCTTCTTCCCAGTCTAGACTGTCACTATCACTGCGGTATCCAGCTTCTCCAGCTCCTTCGCTCCTGGCAGATCTGAGCTGGGCTTGAAAGAGCCCTGCTGGCATATCAGATATCTCTGAGCCTCAGGGGCTGAATGCGTGAAAGAGCTGACAATTCCCACCTCCCTGGGGCCTGCACCGGGTTTCTCTCCTCCATGCCTTCCTTCCATTTCCCGAAGCTCAGAGTGGACATGTAGCGACTTACCTAGCTCCTCTTTGCTTAGTAGCAAAGTGTGTAGCGGTCCTTACACCAGTCCCGCAAGGACAGGACAGAAATGCCCCATTTTCTCAACCCTCACTGAGTTCAGAGAGAGCCCAAAGTTTTACATATATCAGCTTTAATTCTCACAATGTTCTCTCTTTAACAGATAAGGAACTTAAGGCTCAGAGAGACTATACAACTTGTCCAAGGTCACACAGCCAGTTCTAAGAAATTCACCACCAGTGTATCAGAACAGTTTCACAGTGTTCTATGCACCCAGCACTGATTTTTAAAAATATATACTATCACCCCTACAACTAGACTCCAGCAAGGCCCGAGGAGCCTGCCCAGGGGTCCAGGCGTACGCATGGGAAGATGAGGGGGTGGCAGATTGCTCATCAGTCTGGGGCAGCAAATCGAAGGCCTGGCGGTGGCATTTGTAGCTTCTTGAGGGACACTAGGAGTTCCTCAGACTCACCCATTCACTGAGCAAATCCTGAAACTTGCTCTGAGGATCAGTTGTTGAGGGGAGAAAGAGACCAGCAGGGGAGGGCCTTCCAGACTCTCCGAGACACAGAGTCAAGAAGCTCAGAAATGGTGAGGCACGTGCAGGGCAAGCCTGTCCAGAGAAGCAGGAGCAGAGAGGGAGGGAAGACTCTAATAATGGTGAGGGAATTTGATGGGGTGGGAAACGAACCGAAGAAGTGTGTATACACATACAGTCTCCAGAGTACTTAAACTGTCCCGAAGAGCTCATGGTTTTCTCATAGGAGAATCTGTAGCCGCCTGAAAAGCTGTGTGCCCATAGTGAGTGACCTCAGAAGGTCTCAGCAGGTATGGGTCAGAGAGTGTCTGCTGCCGTGGTCAGTGGGGGTCCCTCTATGCCTCCAACACTCTCCCAGCAGGCAGACTATACATGTTTAACCTTCTGTGGGTGTCCCCAGCACCATGCCTGTGGGCTCAGTGAAAGCTTTGGGAGAATACAGCTCAGAGGCCACCCCCAGGAGGCCTTCCCTGACTCTTCTAGGGGGAAAGAGTTTTCATGTCCTCAGTTATCTTCTCACCAGATAATGAGTGCTTCCTGCCTTGGGCTGAGCCACCTCTGAGTCCTCCGTGGCATGCACTGCTGTGTCTTCACTGTGCTGTTCATTTTCACTACCTCATCAACTGATAGGGCTCACAGTCTGCTGGGTAGATAACACCAGACTGAGACTGCTATGTCCCCCAAGGAGGCTGGGTCCCTTAGGGTCCCACTTGGCCCTGAGAGCCCATGAGTTCTGAGCAGACAAATCTTCCCACCATCACCACGGTAATTTGAAATACATCCAAAAATTCTTTTGAGATTTTTCCATTTCACAGGTAACACCTACTTCCCCTCCCTTTGCATGTGTACCAGATTTAGTGATTTGCTTCTCGCGGACAGATGAAATGCAGAATGCAGCAGAAGGGATACTATGACAGGAGGCCAAGCAATGAAAAGGTATAGCTCCCCCCTGGCTCCTTTCTCTCATACTGCTCACTGGGGGAAGGTCAGTTAGCATATCCTTAGGGCACTTGAGCAGCCCTGTGGAGAAGCCCCTGTGAGAAGGAAGTAAGGTCTCCCTCCCAAGCCAGCAGCAGCCTCCCAGGCTTACAGAGTGAGCTGCATGAGGGAGGGGTGTCTCCCAGCCTCAGTCAGGCCTTCAGATGACTGTGGCCCCAGCAACACATGTTTGCAGAGCTTGAGATTCCAAGCCACAACCGACCAGCCAAACCAGGCTCCAATTCCTGATCCGCAGAAACTGTGAGAGAGGGATGCCTAGGTGGCTCAGCGGTTGGGCATGCCTGCCTTCCGCCCAAGTCGTGATCCCGGGATCCTGGATCAAGTCCCGCATCAGGCTCCCTGAGAGGGGGCTGCTTCTCCCTCTGCCTATGTCTCTGTCTCTCATGAATAAATAAATAAATCTTAAAAAAGAAAGAAAGAGAGAAACCATGAGAGATTACACGTTTCTTGTCAAATTAAGCTGCTAAGTTTAGAGGCAATTTGTTGCACAGCAGTGGATAACTGAGACATTATCCTTTTCCCCAACTGCCTCGCTCCAAGATCCTTCTGCTGCAGCCAAACTCAACCACTCGCTGTTCAAAGCAATACGTTTTGATTGAGTATCTTGTGTGTGCCAGCCCTGGCCAGACTCAAGGGATATGGCACTGAGCCGGCTAGACCAGCGTGGGCTCTGTCTTCATGTGCTTAAGTGCACACACACTCCAAACATTTACAGATCTGCTTTGGTCCATGTTGTGCCCTCCATCCAGAAAGCTCACCCTGCCTACCCCTTATACTACAACTGGAACATATTTGTTTTTTGTGTTTTTTTTTTAAGATTTTATTTATTTATTTGAGAAAGAAAGTGAGCGAATGAAACAGAACACAAGTGGGGGAAGGGGCAGAGGGAGAGGGAGAAGCAGACAGTGTGTGGAGCAGGGAGCTCTATGCAGAGGCTCAATCCCAGGACCCCAGGATCATGACCTGAGCCAAAGACAGACACTTAACCAACTGAGCCACCCCAGAGCCCCTGAACATGTTTTTGTTTGTTTGTTTTTTAAAGATTTATTTATTTATTTATTCATAGAGACACAGAGAGAGGAGGCAGAGACACAGACAGAAGGAGAAGCGGGCTCCAGGCAGGGAGCCCGACGTGGGACTCGATCCTGGGCCTCCAGGATCACATCCCGGGCTGCAGGAAGTGCTAAACTGCTGCGCCACCAGGGCTGCCCCCTGAACATGTTTTAATTGATTTTTCTCCTGCAGGGCTGAACCCAAACATTGTCTCCTCTATGAAGTTATTCTGATTGCCCCACTGGACATTATGTTTCTCATCTCTGAATTCCTATAATGCTTTATCTCAAGCAGCCTTAGTTTGGCTGCTTAACATCTTCTTTGTATTATTATTATGTTTATAACCTCCCTTATTAGCAGCTGGAGAGTCCTTGAAGGGGATGCCTTATTTATATCTGTACTCACCACATAAGCAGTGTACAAAGTGCCACATGCATAGTTAACATGCAGGAAATGCACATTATGCAAATGAACAATGTGAATGGCTTATCCATAATATAACAAAAACAAGCTGAATGCCAGCAGAGAAAAACAAATGCAATGCTAGGAAGTTGGGGGAGGGAGATGCCAAGCACTGGGAGAAAGAGCAGGAAGTATCTATGAACTAAGTTCTATTAAATTCTAATAATATCCACCATACAACACCTCTATGATCCAGCAATTCTTGTCCTAGTCATACACTTTTTTTTTCCTAGTCATACATTTAAGAGAAGTAGATGCATGTGTCTAAAAAATTACTTGTACAAAAATGTTCAGAGGGGCACCTGGCTGGCTCAGTCAGAAGAGCATATGACTCTTGATCTCGGGGTCATGAGTTAGAGCCCCATGTTAGGTGTAGGGATTACTTTTTAAAAAAAAAAGCTAAAAAAATGTTCAGAGCATCTTCGTACGTAACAAGCAAAAACTAGAACTAACCTAAAAATCCACAAAGGAATGGATACACCAACTGTGGTATAGTTAGAACACTGCACAGCAATAAAAAAATAAAAATAAAAAAATAAAAAATAAAAAAAACTTACTACTAGTTCATACATCATCATAGGTAAATATCACAAATATTGTATTAAACGAAAGAGGGATCCCTGGGTGGCGCAGCGGTTCGGCGCCTGCCTTTGGCCCAGGGCGCGATCCTGGAGACCCGGGATCGAATCCCACGTCGGGGTCCCGGTGCATGGAGCCTGCTTCTCCCTCTGCCTGTGTCTCTGCCTCTCTCTCTCTCTCTGTGACTATCATAAATAAATAATAAAAAAAAAAAAAAATTAAAAAAAAAATTAAATAAACGAAAGAAGTTGAGCACAAAAGAGTTGATAAATTCAATAATAAGTAATTCCATTTAGGGGATCCCTGGGTGGCTCAGCGGTTTAGTGCCTGCCTTTGGCCCAGGGTGCAATCCTGGAGTCCCGGGATGGATTCCCACGTCGGGGCGCCCGGCATGGAGCCTGCTTCTCCCTCCTCCTGTGTCTCTGCCTCTCTCTCTCTCTCTATGTCTACCATAAATAAATAAACAAATAAAATCTTAAAAAAAAAAAGTAATTCCATTTATACAGGCAGTACCAATCTATGATGATAGAAGTTAAAACAAGGATTACCTCTGGGGGTGGGGTCATTGCATAGGGGGGAAGAGCAAGAAAGAATTTCCTGGGGTGCTGAATTTTTTAATCTAGGTAGTGGTTAAATGGATGTATATGCAGGTAAAATTAATTGACCTGGATACATATTGTGTTTTACTGTATGTAAATTATACCTTAATTAAACAAAATGAATAAAACATTCATAACTCTGTGTTCTGCCTGAAACAGGGAAACTTAAGGGACCCCACGACAAACTGCTGTATTGGCTCCTTCTCCTGCTGTCGTTCTTGCTGGGACCTACACCCCCACCTCACACATGCCTTGTAGAACAAAGTATGTCCTCCTTGTAAAGGTAGAGGATTTAATGATTTCTTTGGAATCTTCCAACATAATAGATAACATCTAAGGAGTGACTGGGAGGGGTCTTCAGGAGCCAAGCCCACTGATTCATCAAGACCTTTGGCCCCAGGGTATAAGTGGTTTCTGGAGGACACCTAAACACTCATCTTTGTTCCTGAATTAGTGAGAAGACACTGTGTACCAGGCCAGGGTCCTCAATAAAAACTGCAAGCCCAGGGCACCTAGTGACTCAGCTAAAAGAGCATGCAACTCTTTTCTTTTTTTGAGATTTTATTTTTAAATAATCTCTACATCCAACATGAAGCTTGAATTTATAACCCTGAGATCAAGAGTCTCATGCTCTATCAACTGAGCCAGCCAGGCACCCTGAGCATGTGACTCTTGATCTCTGGGTTGTGAGTTTGAGCCCCAGGGTGGGTGTAGAGATTACTAAAAAAATAAAATAGGGGCACCTGGGTGGCTCAGTGGTTGAGCATCTGCCTTTGGCTCAGGTCGTGATCCTGGAATCCTGGGATCGAGTCCCACATCTGGCTTCCTCTGAGAAGCCTGCCTTTCCCTCTGTCTATGTCTCTGCCTCTCTCTGTGCGTCTCTCATGAGTAAATAAAATCTTTTAAAAAAATAAATAAATAAATAAAAAATAAAAAAATAAAATAAACTTAAAAAAAAAAAAAACCAAGCCCCAAACAAAGACAAGACTTAACGTTACTTTTAGTCTCTCAGATGCTCTACTGTATCTAGACTCTCTTGCTGTGTCTATACTCTCTCAGTATCTAGATACTCTCTCTGTATCTAGATTCTTTTAAGTCTTCAGTAAACTCTCCTCTCACTTCTTCTTGCCTTGATTTCCATCCTGAGAGAAGCAAGGACTCTCTTGGCTGGTCCAGAGGGACCCACTCTGGGTCCTCGGACCCTAACAGCTTGCATCAAGCTCAGTGCTCCTCATACGAGACTCATAATACATACAGACTAAGTAAATTAATCAAAGCACATCGGTCAATAGACTTCATTATCCTGTGTTGTGACCTCAAATCCAGTATGTTTTCTCCCCACACCATCAAGCAACTCTCAGACACTAGAAGGATCTCCGACAATTCAGTTCACCTTCTTCACACACCATTCACAAGTACAGATTGTAATCTGAACTCTTTTGACCAACTGAAACTAGAGGTTCCAACAATCTCTTCCTTGAGTTCAGTTAATTTGCTAATACAGCTCACGTGAGAAACATTTTACTTCCTAGAATACTGGTTTCTAATAAAGGGATATAACTCAAGAACAGCCAGAGGGAAGAGATATATAGGGCAGGGTATATGAGAAGGGGCTCAGAGCTTCTAGGTATAGTTAGAGCTTCTAGGCTCTCTCTGAGGATACCACTTTCTTTCTTTCTTTCTTTCTTTTTTAAGATTTTATTTATTTATTCGTGAGAGACACAGAAAGAGAGGCAGAGACATAAGCAGAGGGAGGAGAAGCAGGCTCCATGCAGGAAGTCCGATGCTGGACTCCATCCTGGGAATCCAGGATCATGCCCTGAGCCAAAAGCAGACGCTCAACTGCTGAGCCACCCAGGCGTCCTGAGGGTACCACTTTCCCGGACCTCCACATGTTCAACAACCTGGAAGCTCTTCAAACCCCATCCTTTTCTTGGGTTTTTTTGGAGGCTTCCGGACAGAGGCATGATTGATTAAATCATTGGCCACTGGCCATTGATTCAAACTCCCACCCCTCTCCTCTTTCCAGATGTCAGGAGAAAGTTCCAACATTCTAATCACGTGGTTGGTTTCCCTGGCAATCAAATCCCTTTCTTAGGTGCTTCCCAAAGGCACTTTACTAACATAAACTCAGGTGTGGTTGACTGTGATTTCTTATGAATATCAAGATACCTTGACATTCTTATCTCTTAGGAAATTCCAAAGTTTTTTTTTGTTTTTGTTTGTTTTTTATGATTTTATTTATTCATGAGAGAGAGAGAGAGCGAGGCAGAGACACAGACAGAGGGAGAAGTAGTCTCCATGCAGGAAGCTCGACATGGGACCTGATCCCAGGTCTCCAGGATCATGCCCTGGGCTGACGGCAGCGCTAAACCGCTGAGCCACAGGGCTGCCTTTTTTTTTTTTTTTTTTTTAAGATTTTATTTATTTATTCATGAGAGACAGGGACAGAGAGAGAATTCCAAGGTTTTAAGAACTTCATGCCAGGAAATGGGAATGAAGATCAAATATATAGTTATTATAAATCAGAGGGATGCCTGAGTAACTCAGTGGTTGAGCCTCTGCCTTTGGCTCAGGTCAGGATTCCGGGATCCCAGGATCAAGTTTTGCATCAGGCTCCCTGCAAGGAGCTTGCTTCTCCCTCTGCCTGTGTGTCTCTGCCTCTATCTTTGTATCTCTCACGAATTAAAAAAAAAAAAATCTTAAGAAAAAAATCAAAATATCACAGCTCAAAGTATCATGGTAGGTAGGATTTCAGATAAGCATAGATCAGTGTTATACTTGCCAAACTTACCTGGTAAAGGAATAGCTTATCTTCCCGAGGATTCTTGGTAGAGTTTGGGTTCAAGCCTTAAGCTCTTAACACTTTCTTTTAAGTTGTGACAACAGATAACATAAGGGAGCCTGGGTGGTGCAGCTGTTGCGCATCCGACTCTTGATTTTGGCTCTGGTCCTGATCTCAGGGTTCTGAGGACAAGCCCTGCATCAGGCTCCGTGCTCAGCAGGGAGTCAAATAAAAATTTGAAAAATACACATAACGTAAAATTTATCATTTTAGTCTTTCATAAGCATACAGTTCAATGACATTAAGTACGTTCACGTTTTTGTGCAACCAGCACCACCATCCATCTTTAGAACTTTTTCATCCTCCCATATTGAAATTCTGTATCCAATGAACACTAACTCCCCTCTTCTCCCTGCCCTCCTGCCCCCCAGCCACTGATAACAACTGTTTTACTTTCTATCTGTATGAATTTGACTTCTTTGGGTACCTCATGTAAGTGGAATCAAGCAATATTCGTCCTTTTGTTTCCTGTCTTGTTTCACTCGGCATATTGTCTTCAAGGTTCATCCACATTGTAACCTGTGTCAGGCTTGCATCTTTTTAAGGCTGAATAATATTCCATTGTCTTTAACACTTTTTTAAAACAATTCTTTGGGACGCTTGGGTGGCTCAGTGGTTGAGCATCTGCCTTCGGCTCAGGTCGTGATCCCAGGTTCCTGGGATCAAGTCCCACATCGGGCCCCTGTTGGGAGCCTGCTTCTCCCTCTGCCTATGTTTCTGCCTCTCTCTCTCTGTGTCTCTCATGAATAAATAAAAACTTTTTAAAAAAAGTTCTTTAAAATACTTAATCCCAGGGCACCTGGTGGCTCAGTGGTTGAGCATCGTCCTTTGACTCAGGGCCTGATCCCAGGGTCCTGGGATCGAGTCCCACTTCCAGCTCCCTGCGGGGAGCCTGCTTCTCCCTCTGCCTATGTCTCTACCTCTCTGTGCATCTCTCATGAATAAATAAATAACATTTAAAAATAAATAAATAGGGCAGCCTGGGTGGCTCAGCGGTTTGGTGCCGCCTTCGGCCCAGGGCCTGATCCTGGAAACCTGGGATCGAGTCCCACATCGGGTTCCCTGCATGGAGCCTGCTTCTCCCTCTGTCTCTGCCTCTCTCTGTGTCTCTCATGAATAAATAAATAAAATCTTTAAAATTAAATAAATAGGGATCCCTGGGTGGCGCAGCGGTTTGGCGCCTGCCTTTGGCCCAGGGCACGATCCTGGAGACCCGGGATCGAATCCCACATCGGGCTCCCGGTGCATGGAGCCTGCTTCTTCCTCCGCCTGTGTCTCTGCCTCTCTCTCTCTCTCTCTCCCTGTGACTATCATAAATAAATAAAAATTTTAAAAAAAAAATTAAATAAATAAATAAATAATTTAAAAATAAATAAATTAAATAAAATAAAAATGGATGTTTTATGAGCATCCTTGCCTTGAGCATAACTTGAGCTTTTCTTGATGCTTCAGCATTGACATTGCAAATCCTTCTTCTGTCAGTGCCTCAGTTTCTCTCTACAATGAAAGGACTCACACAGGTCTTCTTCATCACGGTGACTGGGGCTTTTGCTTTCCAGAATACTTAGCCCCTGGGATGCCTGGGTGGCTCAGCGGTTTAGCACCTACCTTTGGCCCAGGGTGTAATCCTGGAGTCCGGGTATCAGGTCCCACACCGGGCTCCCTGCATGGAGCCTGCTTCTCCCTCTGCCTTGTTGTGTGTGTGTGTGTGTGTGTGTGTGTGTGTGTGTGTGTCTATGTCTCTCATGAATAAATAAAAAATCTTTATTTTTTTTTAATAAAAAATCTTTAAAATAAAAATTAAAAAACAGAATCCTTGGGCCCTGACTCCATCTCTCCCTTGGGCAGGAGTGGGTGGACTATGTGTTCTCTAGGCAGAGAAGGGATATAACTTTTTGGTCAGCATCCCTTCTTGGCCTGGAAAGTCCATCATGTGGGGCAGATAAACACAGTACAATGAATATAGACAATGATCTTGTACTATAATTATGTAATGTGATAAATATCCTGACACAGATGTGGGTCTTCCAATTGAATGAGGAGGGCCACCACATATGGGGTGCTCCAATTGGGTGGAGGCCAGAGGTGTGGGTGGTGAAAGAATTCACCCGAGGCAGAACAAAAGAAATGCAAGTATATTGAATCCAGAGCAAGGGAGCTGCAGGGCAGGACAGCAGAGGAGAGGCTGTGTGGGGGGCAGGGTGTAGGGCCATAGTCAAAGGGCAGAGTAAAGAGAATATGGGGACTTATGGAAATTTTCCCTTTTTTTGGTAATCTTAGGAACTGTGCTTGGTTGTAATTGGTCAATTAGGGGCTATGGTTATTTCAAGGTGTGTCGCTTAATGAGCCTGTTCACATTCAGCTTGGTGGTTGCTGTTGGGCCACTTTGCCTTGTTCTCCAACAAGCAATCATATTATGACATATACATGTATCAAAATAACACATCTCACACCTTCAACTTACACACGTTACACATCAAAGTTATTCAATAAAATTAATTAATTAAAGTTAATTAAATTTAAAGTAGGGGCAGTTAAGTCAGAGGAGATGAACTCAGGAAGTCTGATGCCATAGCTGAAAACACACGTCTGGCTCCTTCATCATGACAAGCCACTCCCCTCCCTGCTCAAGCCGGTTGGGTGAAAGCCACCTGCAGGCATTTCTCCTGGCACATGTCACCTCAGAACTCAGCCAGAGATCAGCAGTGATGTCAGTGGGAAATCCCGGGCAGTTGGCACTCGTACCCAGGATCCAGCCTGCAGAGAGGGACATGGCAGCCTGGTTTCGCTCTCCGGGGCACCCAGGTGAGAAAAACGCTGCCTGGAAGTGTAGTTAACAGTCTAGGTATGAAAGGAAGCCCCTGCCCCAGAGAACTTGGCTGAGATTCCACAGATGTCATGCAGCAACCAGGTTCTGTATCAGCCTGTCCCAGACCTGAGACCCACGGATGTGTTCCACATCCTTCCTTAAAAGCATAGAAAGAGGGATCCCTGGGTGGCGCAGCGGTTTAGCGCCTGCCTTTGGCCCAGGGCGCGATCCTGGAGACCCGGGATAGAGTCCCACGTCGGGCTCCCGGTGCATGGAGCCTGCTTTTCCCTCTGCCTGCCTCTCTCTCTCTGTGACTATCATAAATAAATAAATAATACCTTTAAAAAAAAAAAAAGCATGGAAAGATGGGATCCTTGGGTGGCTCAACAGTTTGGCACCTGCCTTCGGCGTGGGGCATGATCCTGGAGTCCCGGAACCTGAGATCGAGTCCCACATCGGGCTCCCTGCATGGAGCCTGCTTCTCCCTTTGCCTGTGTCTCTACCTCTCTCTCTCTCTCTCTCTCTCTCTCTCTCTCTCTGTGTCTCTCATGAATAAATAAATAAAATCTTAAAAAAAAAAAAAAAGCATGGGAAGAGAATGGGGTGCCTGGGTGGCTCAGTGGTTGAGCATCTTGCCTTCAGCTCAAGTCGTGATCCTGGGGTCTTGGGATCGTGTCCCATGTTGGGCTTCCCTCAGGGAGCCTGCTTCTCCCACTGCCTGTGTCTCTGCCTCTCTCTGTGTGTCTCTCATGAATAAATAAATAAGACATTTTTTTAAAAAAGCATGGGAGAGAAATGTGACATTATGCACTCCAAAGTCACCCTGTATCTGGGCTATAGTCCTGGCTCCTTTATTACAAGCTGTGAGGCTTCTAGATGATTTCTGAAAGGTCGCAGTTTGCCCTTGGCAGATTGATTTGAAGGTCATCCTCCTCCTCAGCATCATGTTTGAGCTCGACTGGAAGGGAGAGTAGGTTGACTATGTTAGCTGTGGTTTTGTCATCCACAACAGGCAAATGCAAAAAAGACAAATGGGAAGCACACAATGGGCAGGAGTAGAAGGCTGTTTCCAGGCTGTTTGTGGACCTACTTGCTCAATTTATTTATTTACTTTTATTATTTTTTCAAGTAAGCTCTATGCCCAACATAGGGCTTGAACTTGTGACCCCAAGATCAGAGTTGCATGCTCCACCTACGGAGTTAGCCAGGCACCCCCCTACCCGCCGCTGATCTGCTCAATTTAGAGGATCCTATTTGGCCAACAAGCAAGACAAATACACACTTTGTTCCAAGACAGACTCTGAGGGGGCTGTGTTTAAAATGATTCCTCTGGCTCCTCCCGGGGCCCTGGGCACTGGAGGTCTTGCTCATTCATCAAGAATGAAGCGCCAAGCAAATAATTTGGGGCCCAAGCATCTGGCATGAGCACTGGCTTTGTCACTTACCAGCGGGTGATCTGGAACAAGTAGGTTAAATTCTATAAACCCCAAGCTGCAAGTCTATAAATCAAACAGACATACACCCTCCATCTCACAGGGTTAGTGAGTGAGTCGGGGGAGATACCACTTGGGTAAGTACTTGGTAAATAATGGGAATACCCGAATGACAGGGATTATTATTATGAACTAACTCCGTGGCCAGGAGTTCTGCATTCTGGTCTTGGCTCTGCCCTTCCTCTCAGAGTGAGTCCCCCCCCCACCCTCTGCCTTTGAATAGTTGAGCTGGATGAACTTCTCTGTGTGATGGAGGCTGCCGATCAATGATAACCGTGGTGGGAAAAGCAGGGAGTGTGAACCCTGAGTGGGAGGGCCAAGCGAGGCAAACAGACTAGCAGCACCCAGGGTTGAATGACACAAAGAAGAGACGAAGTGGCACCCCCCCCCCCCAATGTGTGGCATCAAGCCAAGCTTCTGCGCTCACTGGGTATAAGCAGGGAGGCCTGGCTGGTCCTCCTCAGTTTCCTGAGTGGCTCCAGGACATACAGAGCCAAGCGCCCTAAGAAGCAGGCCAAAGCTGGGGCGGGGCCTCTGGCCCTGCTGCTTTGAAGGCCAGTGGGAGCAGGACTGGTGTGTGCAGGACCGGCAGACATTATGTCATCCGTGCATCTGGAAACCACAGACCCACCCTCCCAGGGCTCTAGCGGCCCTCCTACTTTCTGACCAGGATCTCTGAGTTCCGCTCCCTCTGTATCCCTAGTCCTCCCCATTCCAGGCTCCCCAGGAACTGAGCTAGGACCTCCTGGGCTCCTGTCCAAGCAGCTAGCTCTAAATTCCCTCACCCTCCCATCCCCGGGGAGTAAACAATCCAACGTTAAACAAAGCCGGCTGCCTCAGCCTTGAGGAAAAAACACTGGGCATGTTGAGTGCTGTGCTTATTGTTTATTTC
Source organism: Vulpes vulpes (assembly GCF_048418805.1). Taxonomy (NCBI): domain Eukaryota; kingdom Metazoa; phylum Chordata; class Mammalia; order Carnivora; family Canidae; genus Vulpes; species Vulpes vulpes. The sequence goes on along the minus strand of NC_132788.1, from coordinate 94,044,827 downwards.
TTTGTACCCACGCTTTGTTCCAAGATAGAACCCGAGGGGGCTGTATTTATTGTACATCTCCTGTCCCCTCTCTGGGCTTTCAGACACTGTGAATCTTGCTCTCATTCACGAGGTCGGTGGGGTGACTGGGGTGACGGAGCAAGTGTGTTTCAAGACAGAAACTTGAGTGTTGGGGCGCCTGGGAGGCTCAGTATGTTAATCAACTGACTCTTGATTTGGGCTAAGGTCATGATCTCAGGGTCATCAGATTGAGCCCTGCATCAGGCTCCACACTAGATGTGGAACTTGCTTAAGAGTCTCTCTTGGGCACCTGGGTGGCTCAGTGGTTGAGCATCTGCGTTTGGCTCCCAGGTCCTAGGTCCCAGGGTCCTAGGATGGAGTCCTCCCTCCATCAGGCTCCCCATAGGGAGCCTACTTCTCCCTCTGCCTATGTCTCTGCCTCTCTCTGTGTGTCTTTCATGAATAAATAAATAAAATCTTTTTTTTTAAAAAAGAAACTGGAGGGATCCCTGGGTGGCGCAGTGGTTTGGCGCCTGCCTTTGGCCCAGGGCGCGATCCTGGAGACCCGGGATCGAATCCCACGTCAGGCTCCCGGTGCATGGAGCCTGCTTCTCCCTCTGCCTGTGTCTCTGCCTCTCTCTCTCTCTCTCTGTATGACTATCATAAATAAATAATAAAAAAAAATTTAAAAAAAATAAAGAAAGAAAGAAAGAAAGAAACTGGAGTGTTAGATCCCAGTTCTGCCTCCTTATTAATAGACAAGTCTCTCAGCTTGTCTGAATCTCAGTTTCTTTGTTCACAAAATGGAGCATGGTTAATAATAACGCAGACATCCCACGGCTGCTGCGAGTATGGTATGACTCAGGGCTTGCCAGGTGGCTGCATGCAGTCAGCACTCAACATAGATGACCTGCCTGGTGTCCGATAACCTTCCTCACTGCCCTGGAGGGGGTTGTTCCAAGCTCTAATTGCTAGGCTTCACTACCAGAGTGTCTGATTCAGCAGTTTCGAGCAGGGGCCTGAGATTTGCATCTCTAATCAGCCCCCAAGGGCTGCTGCTGTGGGCAGCCCAGAGGCCACACTTTGAGAACCTCTGTGTTAGACAAAGTTGGCACAGCCCTCCTCTCCTCTATGAGGAGGAGGTGGAAGCACTGCGCCCTCTACTCCCAGCCTGGCACACAGGGAAACTCTGGGATGAGCCTGTGAAAAGCAAAAGACTTCAGGTATTTGTTGACAGAGAATCGACTTACCGTAAAATTCACACGTTTTATGTGTACACATTTGTCGAGTGTTAATAAATGTACAGGATTATGCCAGCATCTCCACAATCCGGTTTTAGAACACCCTTGCCACCCCCAGGAAGTTCCCCCGGTCTGTCTGTAGTTGGTCCCCAAGCCCACTCCAAGTGCTAAGCAACCACTAGTCTGCTTTCTGTCTCTGTTTTGCTTTTTCTAGAAATCTCACATACACAGACTCATACAACACGTGGTCTTTAGTGTTAGGCTTCTTTCAGTCATTGCAATGTTTTTGAGGTTCCTGTATGTGTCGGGAAATTCTCCCTTTTCACTCCTAAGTGGTATTCCTACGTGCGGGTGTATCACAGGTGGGTTTGTGTGTGTGTGTGTGTGTGTGTGTGTGTGTGTTTAAGATTTTATTTATTTATTCATGAGAGACACACACACAGAGGGAGAGAGAGAGAGAGAGGCAGAGACACAGGCAGAGGGAGAAGCAGGCTCCATGCAGGGAGCCCGACATGGGACTTGATCCGGGGACTCCAGGATCACACCCTGGCCCGAAGGCAGGCGCCAAACTGCTGAGCCACCCAGGGATCCCCATCACAGGTGGTTTGTATGCTCAGCGCTGATGAACACCAAAGTTGGTTTTGGGTTTGACTAAAACTGCTATGGACATCCACATGCAAGCCCTTATGTGGATGTGTGTTTTCTTTCTTTTTTAAAGCACTCGTGAACAATCTTTAAAAAAAAAAAAAAAAGATGTTATTTATCTATTTGAGAGAGAGCACAAGCCAGGGAAAGAGGGGCGGGGCGGGGGAGCAAGCTACTCGCTGAGCACAGAGCCCAATGTGGGGCTCAATCTCAAGACCCAGAGATCATGACCTGAGCTGAAGACAGACGCCTGATCCACTGAGCCACCCAGGTGCCCCTGGATATGTGTATTCAAATGCTGCTTTAAAGGTAAACTGAGGGGACGCCTGGGTGGCTCAGCAGTTGAGCATCTGCCTTCAGCTCAGGGGTGATCCTTGGTCCAGGGATAGAGTCCCACATAGGGCTCCCCACAGGGATCCTGCTTCTCCCTCTGCCTATGTCTCTGCCTCTGTCTCTGTCTGTCTCTCATAAATAAATAAATAAATAAATAAATAAATAAATAAATAAATAAATAAAATATTTTAAAAAATTAAAATAAAAAAAATACAGGTAAACTGAGGGCATTGAGCAGGGAGTCTGCTTCTTCTTCTGCTCTCCCCCCTGCTTGTGATCTCTCTCTCTCTCTCTCTCTCTCTCTCAAAGATAAATAAATAAATAACCTTAAAAGAAAAAAAGGAAATTCACCAAGACCCTTCCCCACTCCTCAGGGTATCTGCAGCCAATGCCACTAGAGATGTGAGGTAAGGGATGGATTCCAAAGGGCCAATGGGAGAACCCAGCCTCTCTCACCAGAAGCTAAGCAACTGAGATCAGACTCAGACCCCTCCCCAGGCCCCTCCACCCTGCAACCTCACCTCACCCACTGTCGCTGCCCTCCTCCCCCCTCAAATCCCAGAAGTTTCACCATAACTGAGATCTGGCGATGAAAGGATTTTGCCTTTCTGTTAAATTAAATTGCTCAAAGCAGCCAACAGCGAAGAGAATGAAAACAGGATTGACCCAGATCTCTTGAAAGTCCTAGGGCTTCTGAGCATCACGAGACCTGTGATGTTCCCAGGGATGAGACACTGTCCAGTCCAAAAGTAGCATCCTCTTTGTGCATAGTAGTCAGAATGAACTAAGGACCCAAACCCTGGTCTTCTACCCCAAACCCCCTGATTCTTTATGGCTATTCAGCTGCCCGGACTTCATGTCTAAAGCACTTAGACTCGAGAGAAAGAAAGAAAGCAAGCAAGCAAGAAAGAAAGCAAGAAACCAAGAAAGCAAGAAGGAAGGAAGGAAGGAAGGAAGGAAGGAAGGAAGGAAGCAAGCAAGAAAGAAAGCAAGAAAGCAAGAAAGCAAGAAAGCAAGAAAGCAAGAAGGAAGGAAGGAAGGAAGGAAGGAAGGAAGGAAGGAAGGGAGGAAGGAAGAAAGGAAGGAAAAAAGAAAGCACTTAGACTCTGTTCCTTATAGCTCAGGGACAGGGAAAGTATTTTTTCTGCTCCATGTCCCTGGAAACTTCAGCTTCTATCTGCCGCAGGGTGCCACACAGCACCAAAGCTATGATCCTGCACACATACACTGTCCCTTGCAAGGGCCTGGGAGGAATCAATAGAGCAAAGGCTATTGAGTGGCCTTTGCCCGGAGCCAGGTCCCCTCTCCAGTTCCAGTAAACCTCCCTTGTGTCCAGATAGTTTTTGGGCTCAAATCTTAGGTCAAGCCATTTGGTAGAGAGGGTTCTGAACTCAGAGTCCAAAGATCTGGGTCTGCATTCCTGTGCAGACCTGTGACGGCAGTGACCTCAGGCCCTTTTTACCTATGGTGGGGGTGATGCTTTGCATCCTACCTGTCTCGGGACAGCTGAGGTAACAGGAGGAGATTGGTGGGGGGTACCTGCTGTGAAACTCATAGGGGCTAGAGACCACTGGTCTGACAGATTCAGGGAACAAGAAAGACTTCTCTTCCAGCACCAGTGAGAGTGGAAACAAGGGCCCTTTGAGGGAAACAGCCTCTCAGGAACTGCCATGGCAGCGATGGACAAAGTTACGTTTTTATGTAGTAATAAAAGGATGGGGGACTTAGGCCAAACTGTTGGGAAATGCCTGGGCATTTACTATATTGTGGAAAAGATGATAGCAAGTGGGACAAGAATAAAGGCCCAGAAGGTGAATCTCAGCCCTGTCACCTACTAGCTATGTGACCTTAGGCAAGTTACTTAACATCTCTGGGCCTCAGTTTCATCATCTATAAAATGGGAGTAGTCATCTCCCAAGGTTACTGTGAAAATTAAGTGAAAGAATGTATGTGAAGTTCTTAGCTCATTAGCTGACAATATGTATACCAGAAGTGGCATTTTTCTTCAGGTTTTATTTATTTTTTAATTTTTAGAAAGATTTTATTTATTTATTTATTTGAGAGAGAGTGCTTGTGCATGAGAGAAAGCCTGAGCAGTGGGGAGGGGCAGACGGAGAAGGAGAAGCCTTCTCCTCCCCCCACTGAGCAGGGAGTCTGATAGGCAGATGCTTAAACAATGGGGCTATACAGACACCCCATGTTTTTTTTTTTTAATGCTTTGACTCGCTCTTCATCTTTTATGTATTTATTTTTAATATTTGTTTTATTTATTTATATATGATAGTCACACAGAGAGAGAGAGAGAGGCAGAGACACAGGCAGAGGGAGAAGCAGGCTCCATGCACCGGGAGCCCGACGTGGGATTTGATCCCGGGTCTCCAGGATCGCGCCCTGGGCCAAAGGCAGGCGCCAAACCACTGCGCCACCCAGGGATCCCCCCATGTTTTATTTTTAATAAAGCACTTCCTGAGTGCCTGCCATCTTTTTGATCATCTATTTGTTTCTTCATTTGTCCATTCAGTAGAAACGTTCAAGTGCCATAGTGTGCCAGAATCCATGAAATACTCTATTAAAAAATAAAGTGTAGGGGAGCCTGAGTGGCTCAGTCGCATCTGACTCTTGGTTTTGGCTCATGTCATGATCTTAGGGTCATAAGATCGAACCCTGAGATGGGCTCCACACTGGGCATGGAGCCTGCTTAAGAGTCTCTCCTTGGGCAGCCCGGGTGGCTCAGCGTTTTAGCGTTGCCTTCAGCCCAGGGTGTGATCCTGGAGACCTGGGATTGAGGCTCCCAGCATGGAGCCTGCTTCTCCCTCTGCCTGTGCCTACTTTCTCTCTCTCTCTCTCTCTATCTCTGTCTCTCAAGAATAAATAAATAAACATCTTAAAAAAAAAAAAAGTCTCCCTCTGCCCCTTACCCTCTAACTCTAAAAAAAAGGAGAGCTTGAAAAGGATGAAGGGATTTTTTTAAAAAGTGAAGATTTATATAGTGCTGGGCCACAGCTCTTTTACACACATTACTTCGTTTTACCTTCCCACATCCTCCAAGGAGAGGATAAGAACACAGAGGCTCTGGGGATGCGGCAATTTTCCCAAGATACCAACTAACACGTGCCACAGACTTAAACTCAGGTCTCCAGAAATCCAATTGACTTTACAGGACACCTCACTGCCAGAAGGACAGGGCAATTAATAAATGAGTAAGATGGGACCCCTCCCTACAAGTCTCCACTACTGATGCTCCCAGAACCCTGGACACCTCCCTTCATTGTTGTCTTTTCTGGGGTGCCCTATTAGAGTTAACTACACTGACTCATCTCCATATTCTAGGAGCCTTCCCAGAAAGAGGTGTTGCATCTGGTGGACAACACCTGTGTCCATCTGGCTTAGTTGCCAACAAGGGAGCAGGAACCAGGTCATGGCAGTGCCCCAGCTGCAAAAGGGCTGAGAAAGTGAAGGTCTAGCTTCTATCTGGAAGAGTGGGATTCAGAGCAGAAGAGTGTTCAACAGCTATGGAAGCCAAAGAGAATGCCAGATGTTCTGTGTCCTGGCCTGAATCTGAATTGGAGCGGGGTGGGGGCGGGATGGAGCAGAGAATCCTTCCAGCAGAGCCTCGGAGTCCTTCTGGGGGCTCAGAGCCAGGATCTTAGACTTCTGAGGCCAAAGGTGTTCAGGCGGATGCCTAGCCAAGGAGGCCTCGCTCTGCACAGGCATAAAGACACAAGCCTCTGACCTTGCCCTATCCGGGTGCATTGGCAGGGTTTGCAGGGATTTGGTCACTCACAGTGCAGTGGGAGTCTCACTATTTAGAGGCAGGTATGGCTCCCACTGGGGCACCAGCTTGGGGAGGAGTCCTCAGGTCTAACATTGAGCATTCCAACCAACAGGGCTCCGCCGAGCTGTGGGTTCCAGGGGACAATCTGGATACCCACAGTCTGATACCCTAAAATGTACATGAGCCCTCTACCTACCTTGGTTTCTCTAAGGCAAACTATTGAGACTAGGGAAGAGCCAGAGAAACAGGAAAAGAATGAGAGAAATGGCAATTAGGATAAATGTAAGATAATCGCATGAACAAGCCCAACAGAGAGAGAGAGAGAGAGAGAGAGGAGGGCGAGGTGACTGATGCTGCGGGGGGGGGGGGGTGGGGGGGGTGGGGGGGGGTGTCAGGTCAGCTCTGGGGGAGGAGAACTGAATCTGGTGAAAAGGAGGCGGGAGTTTGCTGTGCAAAGCCGGGGAGGGAAAGGTGTTCTGTACGAGGGAACAGCATGTCCAGGGACAAAAAGCTTGGAGCAGGCAAGTTGCTGAGGAATGCTGACAGCTGGCTGGCTGGACGGGACACAGGAAGCAGGCAGGGCAGGCCAGCAGGGCAAAACCAAAAACCGGAACAGGAGACCTGGCCATGACCTTCGGAGGGAGACCAAACCGCTTTTGGGAGGTTGAGCAGTTTTGCATTTGAAAGGGCAATTGGCATCTGTGCTGAGAAATAAAGCGGTGTTTGGAGTGTCAATGCTGTGCCCAGAGGCTTCATGGGAGCATTTTTCTTTCCATCACAGTATGTGAGCATTTCATGGATGGGGACAGGGTTTTCTATGGGAGTAGAGTAGCCTGTGTGAACCGAGAGCAGCACAGAAGGGACCTTGGCAGAGCCACACCACACCCTCCAGGGTGAGGACTCCCTCACATGGAAGAGAGCAAGTTTATTAAAGAATTCTCTCAAAAAAAAAAAAAAAAAAAAGAATTTTCTCTGGGGCACCTGGTGGGCTCAGTCAGTGGAGTATGCAACTCTTGATCTCGGGATTGTGAGTTTGAGCCCCACATTGGGTGTAAAGGTCATATAAAAATAAAATCTTTAAAAAAAATTCTCTCTTTTGATCTTAAGATCTGAAATCTGAGTACCCTCTCCGGGCCTTCATCGCACCACACCAGGTCACAACACTCAACACCTTAAATGAGCCATCTGTTAAGGAACCCCCAGACAGAGGCTTTTCGGTGATGAGGCCCACGTGCCCGATGCTTGGCAGACACTTAGTAACAGCTGTTGGATGAAGTCTTCTGTAAATAATACCTTTGGTGATTTCCTAGCTTCAGCCAACTCTTGGTCACTCTGGTTCACCGAAGTCATGCAGAAAGGAAGGGGCGCCACGCACCTCTGTCATGTGACCCAGGGCAAGCATGTTCCCTCCCCAGTCAGGTGAGTCAGGGAGGGAAGGCTTCCTGGAATAGGAGAGGCCTAGGTGACCCCCAGGGGAAGTGGGGCTTGGGCTCAGGAGTGAGGACAGAGGCTGGTGGAGGCCACGTGGGGAAAGAATGTCAGCTTCTCACCTCTCGATGCCATGTCTCCGCACCCGTGAAAAGCAAATTCTCATACCTGCCTCGGCAGGCTCTTCTGAGGTGGTGGGTGTCGGGAGAGGGTGGAGGAAGGAAAGAAACCAGCCCTGCCTGAGCCAGCATACGGACCAGGTCCTCTGCTGGGCGGCCACTCCATACCTCCTCGCTATGTGTCAGCCTCAGCAGGTTATTGGTGGTGAGTCACAGACCCTCCGTACCTGTTTACCCACCGACTGAGTGGGTTCAGTAATGACACTGACCTGGTAGGGTTTCACGAGGCCTTGGTGTGAGGTTTTTGTTGCTCTCCTGATCTTGTCTGTTTTTGTAGCTATGTGGAGGATGAGGTGAACCAGACACCGAACCTGCTGTATGTACCCTTTGGGGTGGACTCCTAACTCACCCTGGAACTTGTGAGAACTTACCAGAACTGTTCTAAGTTCCTTATATATGTATCAAGTCATTTAATTCCCAATCCCACCTGCTGTTATCCATATCTTGCAAGTCATAAATCTAAGGCTTCTGTCCCCCTTTGCCTTATTCGCTCAGCTGCCCACCAAATACTGTGCTTACCAGGTGCTCAGTAGCCTGGCTTTGGGTCAGCCCACACTTGTCAACACACCCAGTCCTCCTGGGCCAGCCAGATGTCTGGGCAGGCCTTGGAGCTCCCAGGCCTGTCACCGCACCCTGTCTCAGCCCCACCTGGCCACCTTCCCTGCCCAGCTGGATAGCTCAGCAGCTGCCAAGGCCTGTCATTCTTCCCCTGCGCACCCAGTTGTTTGGGTGCGGGCAAATACCAGGCAGGTGAGGAGCCATGGCTCCTCCACAGACCTCGCTGCTTTCACCCTCAAGGTACAGGGTAGGCATAGGCCAGGGAGCAAGGAAGAAACAAGGTGTCTCCCAGGCTCAGGAGTGCTGAGACTGGATGGCCGCTGAATCACGGTGTTAACTCATCTGGAAGCCAGAACAAATGCCTGTAGGTGTCCAGCTGGATCCAAGGAGAGGCATGGCATCCTTGATGCTGAGTACAGAGCTGTCATCTGCCCAGGTGCAGGGACAATTTATCTCGCTTTTCAAACTTGAGGCAACTGGTCCCAACTTCTTCCCCCTATTCTGAATCTTTCAGGGCCCATGATGAACCCAGGAAAGAGGGGGAAAGCAAAGCTTCCCAGCATGAATTAGGAAACTAAGTCTCATGGGAATTTGACAGCATTGCAGTTGCCCCCAGTGGGGTTTTCTGCCCTCAAGAAGCTGAAGCTTAAACATAGAACTGAAGGCCCAAGAGGGGTGGCCCATCACCCTCCTCAGCAAGCCAGCCAACACCAACCTCCGCTCTTCCCACCACCCCATGCTGCCTGGCATTGGAGGAAGGAAATGTCCTATGTCAAAGTACTTCTAATAGAAAAAGAAGACAAAAATAGGTGATGAATGCTAAAAAGGACTTTGAAAATAATCTCCCAGTCATTCTAGGAGCCCATTCTTGGTGGGGTAGGCCCAGCATCTTGCAGAAAGGGAGCATATCAGACCTTAGGGCACTTTCTCTTTTCCACACTCTCTTCTGTGGGCCCCTTTGCTCACAGTCTCTTACACACTTGGGGCACAGGCCCCTGGCTGCTTTCTCACCCCGGGGTTCACTGAACTCCACCTGTCACCTGACCTGTGTGTCCCATTCACCTTCCTGTGACCATAGACCATGCCTTGACAATGAGGCAGATGTGATCAGCTGCAGAGGTGAGAGGGAGGCTGGACCCTCATTGTCTTGTTTGGGCAGCAGCAGGCGTTACCAGGGTAAAGCCTGCAAAATCCAGCACAAAGCTTTGTCAGTCACTCACTCCAAAGCTCCCCACCCAGGGCTTCCGGAAACCTTGCCTTCTTGCTCTGCACTAGTCAGGCACTCTCTTCAAGCAGGCTCAGCACTGTGTGAGAGCCTCATACGAAGTGGCTTCAATGAGGAGAAAGTCAGGAAAGTCCTCGGACTTGGAACCTGCTGTTTGTTAGCCAACTAACTAGAAGCAACTCATCCACTTTGCTGAGCCAGAATGTTCTCACCCAGAAAATGGGGGTAAATTCCACTTGATAAGACTCAAGTGAGACTGGCCCCATAGAAAAGAAACCGGCATCCCCCAGATCAGCCCTCAGGAACCCCACTGTCATGAGATTCTCCATGGAAAAAAGGCTCCATGGGTGAATAGGTTTGGGAAAAGCTGTACCTTCTAGAATGTACGCTGGTAGATCAATGATTCTAAGACATGCCATAAAGAAGTCAGGTGGAAATTGCTTAAATCAGTGTTTCCCAGACTTGACCCAGAAATCCTTTTTTTTTTCTTTTTTCTTTTTTTAAAATAAGCATTCTATGAGGTGGTGTTCTGGGTGTCCCTTTTGGAAATGTTAGATGGCCGTGGGCCTTGGAGAAAGGCAACAAGTCCACTTTTGTGGGAGGAGAGTGTTTAATTTAAGAGGAGGGTGGCGGCAGGCTGGAACTTAGGTGAGCCTTCCGCATGCTCCTGTGCTGTGGGAAAAAGTGGACCCTGACATTGACATGATGAAGGGCAATTTGATTGCACTGATTAAAATGTTGAAGGCTCAAGGCACCTGGGTGGCTTAGTTGGTTAAGCATCTGCATTCGGCTTGGGTGATGATCCCAGTATCCTGGAATTGAGCCCCATGTAGGAATCCCTGCTCAGCAGAGAATCTGGTTCTCCCTCTCCTGCTGTTTCTCCTTCTGCTTGTGCTCTTTCTTTCTGTCAAAATAAATAAATTAAATTTAAAAATGTTGAAAGGTCAGGGGCCCTTGCTGGCCCAGGTTTTTTTTTTTTTTTTTTGGCCCAGGTTTTGTATTTATTTATTTATTTATTTGTTTGTTTATTTACTTATTTATTTTTAAATTAAGAAGTCTCTACACCCAGACACCTGGCTGGCTTAGTGGTTGAGTGTCTGCCTTTGGCTCAGGTCATGATACTGGGGTCCTGTGATGGAGTCTCTCACATAGGGCTCCCTGTAGAGAGCCTGTTTCGCCCTCTGCCTAATGTCTCTTCCTCTCTCTGTGTGTCTCTCATGAATAAATACATAAAAATCTTAAAAAGAAGTAGAAGAAGATAATGACTCTACACGCCCAAGATGGGGCTTGAACTCACAACCCCAAGAACAAGAGTGGCATGCCCTCTTGACTGAGCCAGCCAGTGCCCCCAGATTCTTGGGAGGATTTTGAAGAGCAGTGTTCTAATGCTGGGTGGGGGCACCCTCAAAGTTAGTCTGTGATTCATTTGTTGTCTCTGGTCTCTAGGAGCCCACAGCCTAGAAGGGACATGTGCACAAGGGATACCTGCCTACCCCGTTCCCACCAGAATGCAGTGAGTGTCTATTTGGACTTATATCTGTATTATGTTTACTAATGTGCTTGTTCCCTGTCCTGTCTTGCATTACTGGCCTTCCTTCTGGGACTCTTCCCTGTGCTTTGGTAGTGTATCCTTTAGAAGTTCATCTAGTTCAGTTCTCTTGGTGTGGAACTTGTTATTTTTGTTTATCTGTGATTCTTTTTATTTTACTTTTATTCTTATAAGGTGGCTTTGTTGGTTGCACCATTCTAGTTGAGGGAGACTTTCTGCACTTGGTGGGTAGTGTCCTGTGGTCTTTAGTCTCCGATGGCTACTGATGAGCGGCCACTAAGTGTCCCTGTGTAAGTGTTCTGGCCTTCTGTGACATGGGGCTGCATTCCAGGACTCTGGGATCATGACCTGAGCCAAAAGCAGACATTCAATTAACTAAGCCATCCAGGGGCCCTTACGTAATTTTTTTTCTTTTTTAAGATTGTATTTATTTACTCATGAGACACAGAGAGAGAGACAGGCAGAGACACAGGCAGAGGGAGAAGCAGGATCCATGCAGGGAGCCTGACATGGGACTCAATCCCGGGTCTCTAGGATCAAGCCCTGGGCTGAAGGAGGCACTAAACCGCTGAGCCACCGGGGCCTCCCGCCCTTAAGTAATTTAACATATTTCTCCAGTGAATTCTCTTCATTTGGGTCTAATCTGTAGTTTAACCTATCAATTGAGTTTTATATTACTTTTTTTAAAAAAAGATTTTATTTATTTATTCATGAGAGACACACAGAGAGAGGCAGAGACATAGGCAGAGGGAGAAGCAGGCTCCATGCCGAGATTTTATTTATTTATTTATTTATTTATTTATTTATTTATTTATTTAAGAGAGAGAGAGAGAGAGAGAGAGAGAGAATGAGCGTGAGCAGAGGGAGAGAGAAAGGGAGAAGCAGATGCTCTACTGAGCAAGGAGACTGACACAGGGCTCCATTCCAGATCCATGGGATCATGACCTGAGCTAAAGGCAGCCGCTTAACAGAATGAGCCACTCAGATGTCCCTATAGATTTCAATAATTATTCACTTTTATAAAAATTATGAGTTCTGGATGTTAATTCAGAAAATTCCTAGTTACACAGTCTGCTCCCCAGACACAAGGATTTGGCTCATGTGCTTGTTTCCAGAGTAAGTTAGTAAATTTTTTGGCATCATTTGAATTTGCTTCAGGGACAGTGCTTGTCTCCAACCCCTGAGGCAATACAATGCCTATGTTTAAACAGTAATTTTATTTTATTTTATTTATTCATAGAGACACACACAGAGAGAGGCAGAGACACAGGCAGAGGGAGAAGCAGGCATCATACAGGGAGCCTGACGTGGGACTCCATCCAGGGTCTCCAGGATCACGCCCTGGGCTGCAGGCGGCACTAAACCGCTGCGCCACCAGGGCTGCCCTAAACAGTAATTTCAAAATAAACAGTGATAGTACAATGATTCTGAAATTTAAAAAAACCTTTTGTGTTTCAGTCATTCTGTGTGACTAGTTATAATTCTTATTTGGTTTGGCTTACATATTATTTATGTATTAATTGGTTTAAATTTTAAAACATGAAATAGAGTGCAAACTGTAAGGGGTTTTTCTGTCATTTTTTTTTTAAAGGTTTTATTTATTTATTCACGAGAGACACAGAGAGAGGCAGAGATATAGGCAGAGGGAAAAGCAGGCTCCCCGCAGGGAGCCCAATGCGGGGACTCAATCCCCAGACCTGGGATCACATCCTGATCTGAAGGCAGATGCCCAACCACTGAGCCAACCTGGCATCCCTTGTCATTGTTTTTTAAGTAGACACTATACCCAGCGAAGCCCTAATGTGGGGCTTGAACTCATGACCCTGAGATTAAGAACTGAGCTGAGATCAAGAGTCAGACATTTAGCTGACCGAACCACCCAGGTGCCCAAGGGGTGATATTTTTGATAGTGCCAGTCTTACCTTATACTTAAGCTATTTTACTGAATCTGCATATTGGCCTAAAATGGAAATTTATTTGTTCATTGTTATTCTTTTTATTTATTATTTAACGGCTGGTATACTCTAATATTATTTATTATTGCAACAGGCCAGTATGTAAATGCAAGTTAAAAATATATATTCATGTAATTAAAATTATCAACTCACCTTCTTTCCCTACTTTGGTGGTAATATTTATTTTATTTTTTATTAAAAACTTTTTTTGCTGGTTTGCTTACATTTCAATAAGACAATTAAAAAAAAAAAAAAGACTGAGTTCCGTGTAAAAAGGACATTCCCTGGAAGTGTCAGCAACGATGAGGACATATGTGCAGGAATGGCACAGGAGTCCTGGGTCAGAGGGTTGGGGGTGTTGCCGGGACTCATCCTATGTAGATGAGACCTGTAAAATCCAGAGAAGTTAAATATTTTGTTCAGGGTCACACAACTAGTTAGGAGTGAAGCCAGAATTGGAACATAAGCCTTCTTATTTCTCGATTAGGGCCAAGCAATTGCTCAGGACCATCCAACAGGGAAGAGTTTAGGCATTGAAAACATTGAGATGATTCCCACCCTGTGTCATCCAAAATAAACCATGAATGAAATATATAGAAACCCAACAAAAGGGTGCCTGGCTGGCTCAGTGACTCTTGATCTCGGTGTTGTGAGCTCGAGCCCCAGACTGGGTGTAGAGATTAGTTAAAAATAATAAAATCCTGGGCAGCCCCAGTGGCTCAGTGGTTTAGCGCCTCCTTCAGCCCAGGGCCTGATCCTGGAGACCCGGGATTGAGTCCCTGCATGGAGTCTGCTTCTCTTTCTGCCTCTCTCTCTCTCTATCATGAATAAATAAATTTAAAAAATTTTTAAAAGAAAGAAAGAAACCCAACAAATATCTAGTGTCTTTCCATGATGACCACTTTGCTGTATTTATTAAAATATACACTGATGGTGGTGCGTCTGATTGGCTCAGCCAGTAGGGCTTGCAACTCTTGATCTCAGGGTTGTGAGTTCGAGTCCCATGGTAGATATAGAGATTATTTAAAAAGAAAAAATACATCAATGGGGCACCTGGCTGGCTCAGTTGTAGAGCATGTGACTCAATCCTAGGGTCTTGAGTTCAAGCCCTGCATTGGGCGTGGAGCCTACTTAAATAAATGAAAATAATTAAATATATGTTTTAATATACACATATATGTTATATGTGTATATATATATACACACACTGATAATGCACCCCTACCCCCTCCTTTTTGTTTCCAGTTTTGGTGCTCCTGCTTTGCACTACGTGCAGCACATGCTTAAACTACGCTTTTGGTTACTGCGGCCTGAACAAAGAACAGCCGCAGCTTTGCCTGTGCTCAGGGCAGGCAAGATGTCCTTAAATGTAGCTGGAAGCCAAGGGTGAGTTGGGGAGCTCCTGCAGAAACTCCAGCTCCTCCCAGTTACTGGTTCAGGGGAAGAGAAGCTGGAAGGCTGAGGCCTGGGAGGCTAAGCTGGGGCACTATCGCCACCTGCTGGCACACCCCGCCTACGGCAGTGGTCGCAGCTGCAAGCCCCGCGGGGCGAAACGAGAACAAAGGATGCCTGTGGGTGGAGGCGGCGGGCTGCGCGATCGGCCTTTGCGGGAAGAGCGACCCGCTCTGCGGTGGCTGGCAGGGCCCGCCTCCTGGGAAGGGTGAGCGCCCTGACCTGCGAGTGCGCAAGCTGGGAGCGCTAGCGCTGGCTTGAACTTCACACGACTTCCAGGCATCAGCATTTGCAAATCCGCATGGCCAGGGTCTTAAGATCTTAGAATCGTCAAGGTCACTCCCACTCCCAGGACCCTCCCACCCGGTCACAGTCGTGTCGAGGCTGGGAACTGCCCGAGATCATCCGGTTCGCCGCTGACGCTGTTTCTGCCTCCCTCCTTGTGGCTCCTCCGCCCTCGCCCCAGTGTGGGCAGCCTTTGTTCACCAAGGTCGTTGGCGGTCGTGGGCAGCCTTTGTTCACCAAGGTCGTTGGCGGCGTTCCGGCCCGGCCCGCAGAACTCTGCCTTATCTCTCAGGCCTTCCTGCGGCACAGCCCGTGGCTCCCCACTCCCCTTCCCCGGCCCCTGTCCCCCGGCCCCCCGCCACCGGCCTCCAACCCGTCCCTGCCCCTGCTCCGGCTCCCGCCCCGGGCCCGGCCCGGCCCCGCCCCCCGCCCCTGCCGCTGCGCCTGCCCCCGCACCGACCCCGACCCCTGCCCCGGCTCCGCCCGGCCCCGGGCCTCTGACATCCTGCCCTCCCGCCCCTCACGGCTTCCCTGCGGCCCTAGGCGTCCCGCTCCCGGGACCTGAACATCCAATGCCATTTAGGTGCTTGGGACAAGCTGCTGTCACCACCCTGGATATTTCTCCAGAGCAGTTCCTCACGTTCACCCTCTGACCACCCAGGCATCTGGACACATCTGTTCACAGCTGCCCTGTCCACACAAGAGCTCAGCGCGAAAGTTCTCTCCCCTTCGACTTCGTTCTTTTAAAATAACATCATACTTACAGAAAAGTTGCAAAAATAGTACAAAGAACTCCTTTATTCTCTTTATCAAGAGTCATTAATTTTGGGGGGCGCCTGGCTGGCTCAGTCACATGCAACTCCTTACCTCTGGGTGTGAGCTCCAGCCCCACTGTTGGGCATAGGGTTTACTTTTAAAAAAAAAGAGGCCCTGGGTGGCGCAGCGGTTTGGCGCCTGCCTTTGGCCCAGGGCGCGATCCTGGAGACCCGGGATCGAATCCCACGTCGGGCTCCCGGTGCATGGAGCCTGCTTCTCCCTCTGCCTGTGTCTCTGCCTCTCTCTCTCTCTTTCTCTGACTATCATAAATTAAAAAAAAAAAAAAAGAGAGGCACAGAGCATCCCGGGTGGCGCAGTGGTTTAGCGCTGCCTTCAGCCCAGGGCCTGATCTTGGAGACCTATGATCGAGTCCCACGTCGGACTCCCTGCATGGAGCCTGCTTCTCCCTCTGCCTGTGTCTCTGCTGCGTTCTCTCTCGCTCTCTGTGTCTCTCATCAATAAATAAATAAAATCTTTAAAAATAAGAAAATAGGCGATCGGCTCTCTGCTCCTCCCCGGTCGACAGACAGCCGCATCTTCTGGTGCAGCCGCGTCCCCAAGACACGGTGGTGAAGGTTGGAGTGAACGGATTTGGCCGTATTGGGCGCCTGGTCACCAGGGCTGCTTTTAACTGTGGCAAAGTGGATATCGTCGCCATCAATGACCCCTTCATTCATCTCAACTACATGGTGTACATGTTCCAGTATGATTCTACCCATGGCAAATTCCACGGCACAGTCAAGGCTGAGAACGGGAAACTTGTCATCAACGGAAGTCCATCTCCATCTTCCAGGAGCGAGATCCCGCCAACATCAAATGGGGTGATGCTGGTGCTGAGTATGTTGTGGAGTCCACTGGGGTCTTCACCACCATGGAGAAGGCTGGGGTTCACTTGAAGGGCGGGGCCAAGAGGGTCATCATCTCTGCTCCTTCTGCTGATGCCCCCATGTTTGTGATGGGCATGAACCACGAGAAGTATGACAACTCCCTCAAGACTGTCAGCAATGCCTCCTGCACCACCAACTGCTTGGCTCCTCTAGCCAAAGTCATCCATGACCACTTCAGCATCGTGGAGGGCCTCATGACCACTGTCCATGCCATCACCGCCACCTAGAAGACCGTGGACGGCCCCTCTGGGAAGCTGTGGTGTGACGGCCGAGGGGCTGCCCAGAACATCATCCCTGCTTCCACTGGCACCGCCAAGGCTGTGGGCAAGGTCATCCCTGAGCTGAACGGGAAGCTCACTGGCATGGCCTTCCGTGTCCCCACCCCCAATGTGTCAGTTGTGGATCTGACCTGCCCCCTGGAGAAAGCTGCCAAATATGACGACATCAAGAAGGTAGTGAAGCAGGCATCAGAGGGCCCCCTCAAGGGCATCCTGGGCTACACTGAGGACCAGGTTGTCTCCAGCAGTGACTTCAACAGTGACACCCACTCTTCCACCTTCGACGCCGGGGCTGGCATTGCCCTCAATGACCACTTTGTCAAGCTCATTTCCTGGTATGACAATGAATTCGGCTACAGCAACCGGGTGGTGGACCTCATGGTCCACATGGCCTCCAAGGAGTAAGGGCCTCCTGGACCACCAGCCCCAGCAAGAACAAGAGGAAGAGAGAGGTCCTCAGCTGCTGGGGAGTCCCTGCCCCAACTTAATCCCCCAACACACTGAGAATCTCCTGACCTCCAATTTACATCCTAGACCCCGAGGAAGGGGAGGGGCTTGGGGAGCCCTACCTTGTCATGTACCATCAATAAAATACTGTACCCAGCCAAAAAAAAAAAAAAAGAAAAGAAAATAGGGGATCCCTGGGTGGCTCAGGGTTTAGCACCTGCCTTTGGCCCAGGGCGTGATCCTGGGGTGCCGGGATCGAGTCCCGCATCGGGCTCCCGTCATGGAGCCTGCTTCTCCCTCTGCCTGTGTCTCTGCCTTTCTCTCTCTCTGTGTCTATCATGAATAAATAAAAAAATTTAAAAAAATAAAAATAAGAAAATAAAAAGAGGCACAGAGTTTCCTTTAAAAAAGGCATTAGTTTTCTTAAAAAAAAAAAAGGAAAAAGTCATTGATCTTTTACATTTGTCCTATTTGCTTTCTCTTCTATATCTCCCTTACACAGACACATTTACATCTTTTTTTTTTTTATTTTTATTTATTTATGATAGTCACAGAGAGAGAGAGAGAGGCAGAGACACAGGCAGAGGGAGAAGCAGGCTCCATGCACCGGAAGCCCGACGTGGGATTCGATCCCAGATCTCCAGGATCGCGCCCTGGGCCAAAGGCAGGCGCCAAACCGCTGCGCCACCCAGGGATCCCTGTTTTTGTTTTTATTAAACTACTTGGAAGTAAATTACATCAGTCTTTTTTTTCTTTCTTTCTTTTCTTTTTTTTTTTTTTTTTTAGAGAGTGGAGGAGCAGAAGGAAAGGCTCCATACCCAATGTGGGAGCCTGATGCTGGACTTGATCTCAAGACTTTGAGATCATGACCAAGCTGAAGTCAAGAGTCTGGCACTTAACTAAGCCCCACCCTCCCTACTTTTTCTTTTTTTTAAGTAGGCTCCACACCCAATGTGAGATTTGAACTCACAACCCTGAGATTAAGAGTCCTATGCTTTACCGACTGAGCCAGCCAAGCACTCCCCTACATCATAGTCCTTAACCTTAACGGCAGTGTTATATACTGAGAATAAGGATATCCTTAGATAATTATAAAATTCAGGAATTTAACACTGAAGCAGGGGCAGCCTGGATGGAGCAGCGGTTTAGTGCTGCCTGCAGCCCACGGCGTGATCCTGGAGACCCAGGATCGAGTCCCATGTGGGGCTCCCTGCATGGATCCTGCTTCCCCCTCTGCCTGTGCCTCTGCCTCTCTCTCTCGCTCTGTATCTCTTGTGAGTAAATAAAATAAAATCCTTAAAAAATAAAATACTGAAGCAATCTTTTAACCTAATTAATAGTCCATATTACTATTTTGTCAATTGTCTCAAAAATGTCCTTTACATCATTTTCTTTTTTATCTTGGTCTAGGATCCCATATTTCATTTAGTTGTCAGGTCTCTGGAGTCACTAAACCGCTGAGCCACCCAGGGATCCCCTGGAGTCTCCTTTAATCTGGAACATTCCTCAGCCCCTCTGTTGTGTATGACATCGACATTTGTGAAGAATATGGGCCAGCAACTCTACAAAGTGCCTCAATGCAGACATTTCCTTTCCTCCTATATCTTTTGCTCTAAGTGCCAGTGGTCTGCCCAGTTCCTCAGGTAGGGAGCCAGGGCGCCATCATGGTCTCTCCCTCCCCCTGCAACCATCCACCCACCACCAGATCCTAGTGTTCACCCCCCATCTCCCATGCCCATAGCTTCCCCTGTGACTGTGCGCTCATCATTCCTCCCCAGCCAGCCAGCCTCAGCCACTACTGCTTCACACAGGCTGGCTTCCCAAAGTGTGGACGAAGACTGTGGCATCAGGAGCTTGTTAAAAAGGCAGAGTCTCTTGGCGCCTAGGTGGCTCAGTTGGAAAAGTAGGCCACTCTTGATCTCTGGGTCATGAGTTCAAGAAAATGCAGAATCTCAGGCCCCATCCCAGGTCTATGGAACCAGAATATGCATTTTATTTTTTTAAGATTTTATTTATTTATTCCTGAGAGACGCAGAGAGAGGCAGAGACACAGGCAGAGGGAAAAGTAGGCTCCACGCAGGGACCCCGATGTGGGACCCTGGGACTCCGGGATCACGCCCTGAGCCGAAGGCAGATGCTCAACCACTGAGCCACCCAGGCGTCCCAGAATATGCATTTTAATGAGTTCCCCAGGTGTTACTTCTGCTCCATTAAGTTGGAGGAGCCCTGCTCTCAGAGATCCTGAAGCTTACAGAGCCCTCAGCTCCATCCATATCCAAGGTCCTGGGTGTCCTCCTCTACTAACCTTGCCCTCCCAAACTTGTTCCCTACCTCATCTATATTCATGAATGTGTGCTGTTTCGCCCTCCTAGTCCTTTCCAAATGCCCTAACTCCTAACACTTCTGCGCATCAGGCTTAAACATACATCACCTCCTGGGTGGTATGCTTCCTTCTATCCCTCTTGAGCACTATTTGCTCCATACCTGTCTAAATCCTAGCTTCTCTCCCATGGAAGTATCACTCCCATGCGCTCCTGGTTTCAAAGTGACTATTTCTCTAGCTAGTTGGTGAGCCCCTTGAGGAAAGCCTGCCTGCTATATATACATCTCCTCATCCTCAGTGCCCAGCACAATTGAAATGTTTGTTGAATCAGTATGTGAAAGAAACAGCTCTTCTTCCATCGATGCCCTTCTTCTGCGTAGATCTGAAGTGGGTATTGGGGCATCCAAATATCTAAGTCACAGAATGTTGGGACGGGTAGCCACAGTGGAACATCTACTTTAAATGCCCTTTGTGATCTACGAGGAAAGGCTTCAGGGAGGGACAAGTGACTTATTGCAAGTTCCTTGGCTGGAAGGGTGGGGCCTGTGAGTCATCACTGACTCATGCTTTGCCCTTCCTGGAGCCAAGTGCCCTTATGCAGTTTGGTATGAGAAACAAAGTAGTAAAAAGCAAAGTGAGGGTCGCCTGGGTAGCTCAGTCAGTTGGGCATCCAGACTCTTGTTTTGAGCTCAGGTCGTGGGATTAAGCCCTGCATTGGGCTCAGGACTCAGCACAGAGTTTGCTTGGGATTCTCTCTCTCCCCCTCTGACCCTCTCCATATGCATGTACTCCTCTTCAAATACATAAATAAAACCTTTTAAAAAAAAGATTTTATTTATTCACTCATGAGAGAGAGATTTATATATATAGAGAGAGAGGCAGAGACATAGGCAGAGGGAGGAGAAGCAGGCTCCATGCAAGGAGCCCCATGTGGGACTCAATCCCAGGACTCTGGGATCACGTCCTGAGCCGAAGGCAGACACTCAACCACTGAGACACCCAGGTGTCCCACATAAATAAAATCTTAAAAAAAAAAAAAAAAAACAAAGATGCAAAGAATGTGTACAGAATGGAAATATTTATGCAGCTTTAAAACATGAAAAGCAATTCTATATTTGCTTACTTAGGAAACAATCACAATGCCAGTGATAGCAGTTACCTTGGGAAGGAATGGGTGAGACTGGACAGTTAACCATTAAGCTTGAATTCACAAACCCGAAGCTCAAGTTGCATGCTCTACCAACTAAGCCAGCCAGGTGTGCCCCCAAAATTAAAATTTTACCCAATTTTTTTTAGTGAGTTGTTTTTCCCAAGAGTCTCAGGTAACTAGCTCTCAACCAAACTTCCAATCAAGGCTCAGAGGGCAGGGTACATTTAGAAACAGAACTCTGCCTGTTATTGGAGCATATGATGAACATAGGTTAGGTTTGGGGTTCTATCGTAGCACATGGGTTAGAGTTAGATTTTTTTTTTTTTTTTTTTTTTTTTTTTTTTTTTTTTTATTTATGATAGTCACAGAGAGAGAGAGAGGCAGAGACACAGGCAGAGGGAGAAGCAGGATCCATGCACCGGGAGCCCGATGTGGGATTCGATCCCGGGTCTCCAGGATCACGCCCTGGGCCAAAGGCAGGCGCCAAACCGCTGCGCCACCCAGGGATCCCAGATTTTTTTTTTTTATAGGCAACAAGGAGCCATTAAACTCTCCAGTATGAATGGGTGACCTAATTAGACATTTAGCAAGTTGATTGTGGCAACAATAGGCTAAACCAAAAGACCAGCTGGCTTTTGCAATAATCCAGAAGAGTGTTACCTGCTTGGAGCAAATTTAAAGAGCAAAGTCAGGGAGGAGTTAGGGAGAAGACTGTCTCTGAGTAGATGTTGTTGAAGCTTTGTAATGGGCAGAAAAGAGGTTCATTGGCCTATGTTTGGAGTTATCCATGATTTAAAAAAAGCCAATTTCTTGTAGAAATCATATCTACTTACATGACAAGTGAATCAAATCCTAATTATAAGAATGAATACTTGGGGAAAAGTTTTTTTTTTTTTTTTTTAAGATTTTATTCATGAGAGACACAGAGAGGCAGAGAGACAGGAAGAGGGAGAAGCAGGCTCCTGGCAAGGACCCTGATGTGGGACTCGATCCCCGACCCAGGATCATGCGCTGATAGATGCTCAGCCACCCAGGCATCCTGGGATAAAGTTTTCATACATGAACTAGAAAGGAACTGTCTTCTCAAGTAATTTGGGTAAAAAAGATAGGTTCAGGGCAGTCCGGGTGACTTAGCGGTTTAAGTGCCGCCTTTGGCCCAGGGCGTGATCCTGGAGACCCAGGATCAAGTCCCATGTCGGGCTCCCAGCATGGAGCCTGTTTCTTCCTCTGCCTGTCTCTGTCTCTCTCTGTGTGTGTCTCATAAATAAATAAATTAAATCTTAAAAATAAAGATAGGTTCAAGGAAACCAGTACATAGCTCAAAAACAAATGCTGAAGTTTTAAATTATTTTGAAAACTTGAGGAAGGGACACCTGGGTGGTCCAGCAGTTGAGCATCTGCCTTTGGCCCAGGGGGTGATCCTGGAGTCCCGGTATTGAGTCCCACATCGGGTTCCCTACATGGAGCCTGCTTCTCCCTCTGCCTATGTCTCTCCCTCTTTGTGACTCTCATGAATAAAATCTTAAAAAAAAAAAAAAAAAAAAAAAGAGGAAAGGCAGCATATCCAAAATAACATTTTTTTTTTTTTTAAGATTTTACTTATTTGACAGAGAGCGAGCATAAGCAGGGGGAGCAGCAGAGGGATAGGGAGAAGCAGGCACCCCATGGAGCAGGGAGCCCAACATGGGACTCGATCCCAGAACACCGGGATCGTGACCTGAGCAGAAGGCAGATGTTTAACTGACAGCCACCCAGGTGACCCTGTGGTCTAATTAATCAAAACTTTTGAATCTTTTCACTAGGAAGATGGACTCTGGTCTCTTGGAAAGTGTTGGAATATGGGATGCATTAAGAGTACAGCCATCGGATTTTTTTTGCAATTGAAAATCATCTCTATATACACTCTGTGCACTCTCTCCAACATACAGTGTGACAAAAGTTGAGTGGAGGGAAGAGTGGGGATGCTTACATACCCGAGGTCTCCTTGGAAGGATTAAAAAAAATTCTGGGAGAGGAAATGGGATGTGAGTTGAGAGCGCTCCGGTCCCTTTAATAATCTGTGGACTTGGGATCCCTGGGTGGCGCAGCGGTTTGGCGCCTGCCTTTGGCCCAGGGCACGATCCTGGAGACCGGGGATCGAATCCCACGTCGGGCTACCGGTGCATGGAGCCTGCTTCTCCCTCTGCCTGTGTCTCTGCCTCTCTCTCTCTCTGTGACTATCATAAATAAATAAAAAAATTAAAAAAAAAAATCTGTGGACTTGTTCTCTCCTGTCTTCCTGACCTATAAATATGTAATACTGGAGATAAGAATTACAGGGGACTTTCTTTCCACGCTGACAATTCCAAAATAGTTAAAATAATGTCTCTATTATAGATGCAAATAGAAGGGAATCAATGTCTCAATGAATCTTGACTTGAGGTGGGACCAAGGGTGAGATATTTTAGGTTTTGGCATTTGCTGCAGGTTTAGGAAGATCTGTGTGTGGGCTCATGACTTCCCAGCACCCGTCCTATTTCCTTCGGCGGCATCCTCTCCATCAGAGCACAACTGAATCTCCTATCTCCTTTAGGAGCCCGATGTAGGACTCAATCCTGGGACTCCAGGATCATGCCCTGGGCCAAAGGCAGGTGCTAAACCGCTGAGCCACCCAGGGATCCCCAGGATCCTTTCCTGGGGAAATTGAACTGTTGCTTCAATGCCAATGGTTTGGGTAAGCTTTGGATGGCCCTATTTCATCTTGTAAATCAATCTGAATCGCAAGTTTTTGGAGTCAGGGCAGCAAGTAGAAGTCGTTCTGCCCACCCCCAGAGCCATGCCACACAGGAGCCCTTTGGCCTCTTGAAATGTAACCACCCTTATACTGATTTTAGTTGAATATGATTCCTCCAAAGAAAACACAATTCTCTTCAAATCCACCAAGAACTAGGCAGAGAACATGGGTTCAGGACTGTTTTTATTTTCAGAGCCTGCAACAGTTGGTCGGCCATGCTGGGTAAGCTGGTCCAATCTGAAGGCCATCCCACCTCCCTTCCCAGGCATTCAACCAACAGAATCCCTACAAACAAGATTAGAGACCAACTGAGATGTGTCTCAATGTGTGGTGAGAGGAGGGGGAGAGGCCTTCCTTTCTTCCCGTTCCCCTCCTCCCCACTTACTTTTTCTAACAAGATTGTTTTATAGCCAAATGCAACTCAAACCCATAACAGCAACAAGCCATCTCCTATACCACTGCTTCCCTCCCTACCCCCCAAAGGGGGAAGCAAAGTAAGCAGGGAGACTGGCTCTTGTGTTTAAGACAAAGCTGGCTACACCCCAATGGAGCAAAGATGGTGAAGAAGCTGGTGCCTATTGGTGGGGATAAGCAGAGACCAGTAGGCCTGTCCAGAATCAACCAAGTCAACCCCAGCTCCTTGGATAGGAGTTGTTCCTCTGAGACCCCCATTTCCAAGGGGTTAGATGAGGGGGCAACTAGTGATGATTCATCACTTCCTGTCCCTCAAATTCAAACATGATAAACCTAAAGTTTTACCTTCAAAATCCACCACGCTGCCTCCTGAGAAACACATTTAATACAGTCATCTATCTGTATGCCAGCACCCACAGCCCTCTCCTAAAGCCCAGGGCTTCCAGCCCCTATTTTCACTCTTGGGTGGCCCAGCCAACACTGATTTGATACTCCTTGACTCATAAAATGCCTATTTTTAGAAAATTAAAAGCTATTCAAGAGTATCAGAGTAATAGAAGACACTCGGTGTATGCTCCCCTCCCCCATCCCACAGAGCCCCCCCTGCCTTGGTCCCCGCCTACTCTAGGACACCTACACTACCACATTTCAACACTGGCCTGGGGGTGGTCCAATGGAAGCTGTCTGAAGTGCTTTCCTGACTGTGACTCCTATACCAGCCAACATCACAAGGAGCCGGGGTGAGGAAGAACAGGGTCACTCCCCCACAGATCTCAGTGGCCTTCGAGGTAGGTCTGGGAGGTTTAGCTTATGTCCTGTAGCCAAGTCGGAGTCCTGTGCCTGCTCCTACCAGTACCTCAGTCCTTGGCTTTAAATAGCAGCAGCCCCAGTACCACAGTGCCCCCTGGGGGTGACAGAGCTGGTTCTGTCTCTCAACACAAGTTTGCCTCTTCTCCCCCATTTTTTTTTTTTTTAAAGCAGAGGTAGTCCCTGGGATGATAAAACCCTACCCAGAATGGCAGTATTATGACTTAAAGAAGCAGTTAAATAAGTCTCCAGGAGTTAAAAAAAAAAAAAAATTAAAGTGATTGATGAAGTTGAATAAATTAAAGATATGGGTTATCCCACAAAGACCATTCCCTTCCCAGGCTGTCTTTGGTATTTGGCCAGCAGCATCTCTGCTCGTGGACTTCTCTCCCCGCCCCCGCCCCACACCCCATAGAACAGCACCTAGGAAGGCCCCAGGTGGCCTGTCCGACAGTGGTGGTGTTGAGAAGTCAGAACTTCTTGAAGTAGTACCCAGAACCGTACTGTGGCAGGCGACAGCCCTGGCAGACAGTCCCGAGGCAGAAGGAGAAGGTCTTACAGAGACAGAAGAGGCGTGGCCGGCAGGATGTTCCAGCCCCGCAAGTGCAGCAGTAGGCGCACAAGCCCCGGGTCCTCTCTCCACATGTCATGCCCGTGGCTGGTCCCTTTGCTCAGGTTTCTCTGCAGCCAAGAGGGAAGGGGGGAGGCACAGAGGGCAGCTCAGGCTGCTGCTGTCTGGCATGGCCGCCCTCACAGCTTCTTCAGACGGCTATACATCTCCCTTTTGCTCTTTTCCCCTGCCCAGGTCCGGCTCTTGGTGCGGAACTTCTTCAGGTCTTCTTTGAAGTCCTCATGGTGCATGGGCCGGTAGCTGGGAGGCTCGCAGTGAGACTGCAGACGACAGAGGACGAGATGAGGGGCCCATGCCTCACACTCCTAAGCCGGCTCTCCCCCCATCTGGGCTTGCAAGGCTGGGATGCGCAGCAGGGCCTAGGGCCCTTCTTTGTGTGAGGCAAATCCCCAGACCCCGAACAAGAGACAGCCACGACAAGCACACGGATCTGCCCATCCAGCCTGGGTGAGGGGTGCACTGTGCTCTCCAGAGACCTCGCCTCACCTGGCATTTCAGGAAGAATTCCTTGTACCCGCCCTTCAGGACATACAGCTCCGGGTAGTGGAGTTTGGGATACTCGTTACCAAGCCGATCTCTCTCTCTCACGTACCGGCACCTAGCAGCGAGGAGGCAGGACAGAGCAAGGTTAGCTCTCCTAACTTGGGGCAACCCGAACCAACGGCACGGTGAGCACAGCAGTCCCGAGCGAATACTCCTGACACACAACTTCTCACTTTCTCAGTCATTCTTAGAAACCAGCATTGAGCTGTGGGTCCCAGGCCACATGTGGTCTTTAGGAAGAGTTCATAGGGAGATGGATGGTCTCTCCCAAGCTGTCCTTCCTCCAGGCTCAATGGCCCTACTGTCTGGCCCCTGCCCACGGTCCTCTATGCTACCACCCACACCTCATGTGGAGTGATGGCTCCCCATTGCAATCTCCGCTCACCACACCCTCCAGCTCCTCACCACTAGGGTCCCTCCCTCACTTCCTAACTAAGCCAGCTGCTTTCTTCCTGTGGCTTTTAAATAGGCAGAGCTTGGGATGCCTGGGTGGCTCAGTGGTTGAGTGTCTGCCTTTGGCTCAGGGCATGATCCCAAGGTCCTGGGATGAAGTCCCTCAGTGGGCTCCTAATAGGGAGCCTGCTTCTGCCTCTGCCTTTCTTTGTGTGTCTCTCATGAATAAATCAAAAATTTAAATAAATAAATAAACAAACAAGCCAGCCAGCCAGCAGCCGAGCTTGCTCCTGCCTCAAGGCACCTACTTGTACCCCTGCATGGAATACTAAATACTCTCACTAATACCCTCACCTGGTATGGCTTCTTACCTACCAACCCTTGGTACAAAAGCCAAAGTCCTTACAGTGGCCCCCATCTGGGTACCCTGCCCCTGCCTCCTCCCCCATCACCCTTTACTCCAGCCACTCTGGCCCCCTTGCTGCTCCTCCAAACTTCCTGGGAGCACCCACCTCTCATCTTATTTGTCTCTGAAACAGAGTAGTTAACATATTATTTATTAACACAGAGTAGTTCTAACTCTAACACAGAGTAGTTAACATATTATTTATTATATTTGTCTGCTCCTGCCCAGTCTGAAATGCAAGCTCCGTGAAGGCGGGGCTTTTTGTTCTCCTACATTTTGCTGTTCTCCACAGTAATCAGAACACTATTTCGCATGTGAGAGGCAACGGGAAGTACCTGTAGAGTGAGTGAACGTTAGTCCTCACCCAAATCCTACCCCTTCATGTGATCACAGTTTTGTGCTTAATGCAGGACAAGTCCTTGTCCTCAGGAGGTTGGTGGGGAGACAAGTTCCTGTTGTAGTTGTGTGTGTAATTCTATGTGTGCTAATGCAGCAAAACAGAAGCTGCTGATGAAGTCAGGTGAAGCACACGCGGGCAAGTGGCCTTTTTATTTTCTTAAAGAAAAAAAAGATTATATTTGAGGGACGCCTGGGTAGCTCAGTGGTTGAGCATTTGCCTTCAGCTCAGGGCGTGATCCCGGAGTCCCCAGATCGAGTCCCACATCGGGCTTCCTGCAGGGAGCCTGTTTCTCTCGCTGTCTCTCATGAATAAATAAATAAAATTAAAAAAAAAATAAATAAAAACATTATGTTTGAGCAAGAGCATGTGTGAGCAGGGAGAAGGGGGCAGCCGAGGGAGGGAAATAATCTCAGGCAGACTCCCCGCTGAGCATGGAGCCCACATAGGGTTTCATCTCACAACTTTAGCATAGAGTCTGACACTTAACAGACTGAGCCACCCAGGCGCCCCCGTGTGGCCTGACTTTAGAACTGGTTCAACATGAAAAGTCTGCACAAGGATCCAGGCTTAGGGGGCCTATGAAAAGTCTACTTTGTCCTACCCCAATCAAGGCTGCATTCCACCCAGCCTCAGCCCTCACCCCCGTCTCCAGCTGGCCCTCTGTACTCCCAGCACCTACCATACTAGCCAGAGACAGGGCTGGGCTGGAGAAGGCCTAAAGCCCTTGGCCACAGAAACTGATAGGTCAAGCCTATAAAAAGCCATACTCAAGGAAGCTGTTCATCAAATCGACTGCTTAATAGATAAGGATTTGGGCACACATCTGCTACACATGAATTTGAAATTTCACAAAAGTGAACATTTACAAGTCATGTGCGCAGGCTAAGGCATGGAAATGATTCAGGATGTGGGAGAGGGTGCTTGCTCAGTATGCTGAAGTACGCCCTGAGGGTGAGCCATCCATTGCCACATCCCACCAGTCTCCGCAGGCCTGAGCCGCAGAGCCCAGTTTCATGCAGTACTCACATGCGAGGGCCTCGCTCAGAAGAGAACTCGCAGTGGAACACGACAATGACGCGCTTGCCATCAGAAGGTACAATGGGCTTCTTTAGTAAGAAGTCCTCAACCTCCTCTTCCATGTGCAAGTTCACTGCACCCTGTGAAGGCACCAGAGACTCTTGGAACCTGGGCATAACATACTTGCCAATGATTCTTCTGTGAGAGTCACCTGTAATTGGGCACCTCATATTCTGTTATGACTATGGCAGACAGGAGTGGTATTTATGAATTCGGAACTTTTGAAAGCTACTAAGACACTGGCAAATACTAATGTTGTATTTATTTAATGTACCCTTTAATTGTATTTCAACCCTATTTTATTGGTTAAAAGATGAAGTTGGCACAACCAATTACTTCTTTCCTGGGAAAGCATGACCCAATGCCTGCCCTCCACCCTGCAGCTTAATTCAACTACAGACTTAGAGGCACCACTAAGTATAGCATAGATTAGGACATGTCACCAGACTGGCTTCTGGTCAGAAGCCTTGGGGTGCCCAGGCCTGGCTTAGAAATCAGTGGGCACCACCTAAAAATGCCCTTGATGGTGATGGTGTGAGGCAAAGGACAGGCAGCATTTGCTGTACAATGTGGTGAAGAGCAGTGTAGGGCAGGGAACGTTCTTCAGTGCACTAGGAATCAAATTGTCTTTTAAAAAATCTCATAACCAGGGCAGCCCTGGTGGCTCAGCGGTTTAGCAACGCCTTCAGCCCAAGGCGTGATCCTGGAGACCCGGGATCGAGTCCCATGTTGGGCTCCCTGCATGGAGCCCGCTTCTCCCTCTGTCTGTGTTTGTGTCTCTGCCTCTCTCCCTCCCTCTGTGTGTGTGTCTGTCATGAATAAATAAAATCTTAAAAAAATATATTATGTGTGAAATTAATATTAATATTAAAAAATTAAAATCTCAAAACCAGCACATGAGCTATTAAGTAGCCAGATGTTACCACCTCTCTCCTTTATTTTACGTTTTAATTTTATTTTATTTAAAGATTTTATTTATTTATTCGTGAGAAACACAGATAGAGAGAGCCAGAGACACAGGCAGAGAAAGAAGCAGGCTGCATGCAAGGAATCTGATCTGGGACTCAATCCTGGGACTCCAGGATCACACCCTGGGCCGAAGGCAGATGCCCAAACGCTGAGCCACCCAGGTGTCCCTTATTTTCATTTTTTAAAATAGGCTTCACACCCAGTGTAGAGCCCAGTGCAGGGCTTGAACTCACAACCCTGAGATCAAGACCTGAACTGAAGATCAAGAGTCGGACGCTTAACCATCTAAGTCACCCAGGCACCCTGACCATCCCACACCCTTTTAAAAATCACAGATTCTGGGACACCTGATCCCGGGATAGAGTCCCACATTGGACTCCCTGTATGGATAAATAAGTAAAATCTTAAAAATAATAAATAAAAGAACCCATACCTTGATGTGGCCTCCCTCATATTCATACGGGTACCGGCAGTCAATGATAACAAATTCTTTAATGAGGTTGGCAAACTTGCCGTTTAAAACAGATGCCATCTGTGGAGACAAAACCCAGGAGAATCAACTTTGGTTGTCAGGAACAACTAGATCCAAATACCTCATGGATGACAGGATCCAAAAAGAGGACTTACAATTTCTGGAGAGATGTATTTTAAATCCTGATGCTTCCCAGCAACTGTATGAAAGAGATAACCCTTAAAAAAAAAAAAAAAAAAAATTTTTTTTTTTTTTTAAGCAAATCTCAAGGCTGATAAATATAACAATTATAAGCACACCAGCAATTACTCATTAAGGCAACTGGCTGAATCAAGAGCTCACCCATCCCCATGGCCATTGGCAAGGTCATTATGACAAATATAACCAGTTTCAATTCAAGTGGAAGGTTCCACCAATGGAGACACACCCAGTCTTTGCTCCTTCTTCCATTCAGATGGAGTTGTTGCCTATTTTTAATCCCCTTATGTGTCCCTTTTTCTTCAAAACTCACCTGGCTGAAATATGAAATATGGTCCAGACCCATACCTTCCACAATCTTCTAGGTGAGACAACTCCCTTTTATTTCTTCCAGGCTGCTCACACTGCCCTCAAAAAACTTCCATCTACTGTGTGGTCGACAGCATGACAGGTCTTACTGACCACAGGATAAGTTGTTTGAGAGAAGGAACTGGGACTTAATTTTGGAATCTTTGCTTAACATGTAATAGTAAGTGTTTCAACAAATGTTAGCTAAACCAATGATGCTCTGGTAGCCTTCACATGCATCCTATGTGTATAAACAAGCTGCTACTGATACATTCCCTGTCCCACCCTCATATTTCACCACAGCCCAAAGACAGCTAACTCTTCCACTCAGCAAATCCATACATATCAGGCCATCAGCAGATCTCCCTCTGCACTCCCCTGAGGGCCTTCTCCTTCAAAGGCTATATTTCTCTGGACAACAGAGAAATTAAATTCATCAACCTTGGATATTCTAAGATAACCTTTGGATATACAATTGTGTAGTAAGGCTACAGGTTTATTCTTATTTCTTTGTACTTTACTGCATTACTATTTTTATAATCAGAAACACAGTTTCCAAAGAGCCTGGCCTTTGTGTTGGAGCCAAGGTGGCTGGTGGGTGGCTTCCTACTTCCTCTGATTAGTACCAGTAAGGTCTATAGTCCCACAGAGACCAAGATATATCTGATCATGAGTCTGTTTCCTTATCTTCAAAAAGGTTAAATTGTGTCCCCTTAAGGGCATTGCCAAGAGCCACTGAGTGAGGGAGAAAGGCAGGGGAGCCTTCTAGGAAGCACCTAAAGCCCAAATCACCTAGTCAGAGCAGCTCTCTTTGCATCTACTTAGAATTACCTTGGAGAAGTCTCCTATAAGATCCCTTGGGTCATTATCCAAAATGTTCTCAATGGTCCCTTTCGGGGAAGATATCAGGGATAAAGACTGATGTAGAATCTGTAACAAATCAGAGGTAGAAAATGAGGCCAGGGTTCTGAATAGGACTTTTGAAAACATTCACCTAGAACATGTCACCAGGAGGAGAGTGACAGGGCAGCCCGGGTGGCTCAGTGGTTTAGCGCCTGCTTTCAGCCCAGGGCCTGATCCTGGAGACCCGGGATCGAGTCCCGCATCAGGCTTCCTGCATGGAGCCTGCTTCTCCCTTTGCCCGTGTCTCTGCCTCTCTCTGTGTCTCTCATGAATAAATAAAATCTTAAAAAGAGTGACATGTAAATGTCTATATTTAGCAAATAAAACATTTTCCTTATTTGATTGAAAAAGAGAATATGGGTCACTGGCTAGTTCTACTATTATTTTAGCATCTAACTGAAATGTTCTGAAACTAAATTTTCCTTCTTTTCTACCTTTTTTTTAAAAGGGAAATTAAGGGGCACCTGAGTTGGTTCAGTCAACTGGGAATCTGATTCTGGGGTCCTGAGATCAAGCCCTGTGTTGGCTTTCCTGCTCAGTGGGGAGCTTCTTCTTCCTTTCCCTTGCCAATGTATGTTTCCACTCACTCTGCTCTCTCTCGGGGGGTACAATGAGCATTCCTAAAGGATACCATGGTCTCTAAATACTATTTTCCACTAAAAGAAACCAGGACTTGGCACGGGTTTCTCAGCAGTTAAGTGCCTGCCTTTGGCGGAGTTCTGGGATCGAGTCCCACATGGGGCTCCCCACAGGGAACCTGCTTCTCCTTCTATGTCTCTGTCTCTCTCTTGAATATATAAATGAAATCTTAAGGGATCCTTGGGTGGCGCAGCGGTTTAGCGCCTGCCTTTGGCCCAGGACGCGATCCTGGAGACCCGGGATCGAATCCTACGTCGGGCTCCCAGTGCATGGAGCCTCCTTCTCCCTCTGCCTGTGTCTCTGCCTCTCTCTCTCTCTCTGTGTGACTATCATAAATAAATAAAAATTTAAAAAAATAAAAAAATAAATGAAATCTTAAAAAGAAAAAAAAAGAAAAAAGAAACTAGGGCTTGAGGGTGTCTGGCTGGCTCAGTTGGTAGAGCATGCCAACTTTTGGTCTCGTTTTATTTTTTTTTTTTTTTGAAAGATTTTATTTATTCATGAGAGACACTCCCACACAGAGAGAAGCAGAGACACAGAGGGAGAAGCAGGTTTCATGCAGGGAGCCTGATGCGGGACTTGCCAGAGTGAGAAGATAAACAATCTTTAGTCCCAGGTTGGGCTCCTTGCATGGAGCCTGCTTCTCCCTCTGCCTGTGTCTCTGCCTCTATCTCTCTGTATGTCTCATGAATAAATAAATAAAATCTTAAAAAATAAAATAAAATAAAAAAAATCCTCTCTGAACGTATACAGTACTTCCACAAATAAGAGATAACCCAATAGAAAAATGGGCATTCACTTGGACTAGCAATACAGAGAGGGAAAATCCAGGACCAAAAAAAATGACTATCAGGGATATAAAAACTAAAACCGCAGACACTGTACACTCACCAGAATGGACACATACAACAGATGATTCTCACAAAAGTAATGCTGAACAAGAGAATCCAAACATAAAAGAAATACATACAGTAGGACTTCAAGTTTATAAGATTTGAATACAGGCAAAGCTCAGCTATAGCAACAGAGTTCAGATCAGTGTCACTGAGGGAGAGAGCGCAGGAGGGGCTCTGGGCTGCTGCTAATGTTCTTTCTTGGTCATGGTTAGCATTTACGGAGATATGTTTATTTTAAAGAGAGGGAGCATGCATTTTGCCTTTCCCACAGGTGACCAAAGAGTTTGATGCACGGAAGTTTCTCTTTGAGGAACATTCTGCCAATAAATGAAGAAAGAATGACAGAACTTTCTAAAAAAAACTATTAAAAAAAAAAATGACAGAACTACAGGATCACTTTTTTGAAACCTTGGTTAAATGAAATCTAGGCAATCATCATCAATGACTTCCCAGCAATGTGTCTCCTGATTAAAGTAAACAAAATCACCCATGAGATATTCATGCCAAAGAAAAGGAATCTCAATCTCATCAAGTCTTCCTAGTGTTTAGAGGCTTATGGGCAATATAAAGGAAAGAAGACAATATTAGAAGATCCCAAAGGACTATGGGAACTTCTACAAGGCAAATGGCCTGAGTTCTTCAATCACTAAATTTCAAGAAGGAAACAAAAAGATGGGAGCACAGGAGCCCAAATAATAAGAGACCTAGTGACCAATTGCAATGCACAGACGTTATTTCAACCCAAATTTGAAATGCATTTAGGAGACTATTAGAAATGATACTGGGGCACCTGGGTGGCTTAGTCAGTTAGGTGTCTGACTTGATTTCAGCTCAAGTCATGATCTCAGAGCTGTGAGGTAAAACTGTGTCAGGCCTACTTAAGATTCTCTCTGTCCCTCCCACTGCCTCTCCTTCCATAAATGAATGAATGAATGAATATATAAATGGGGGAGGGGGTAAATATAGTAAATGTACATAGGTTTTGCCCTAGCAACCCCATTTATTCCCCCCAAAATAAGCATGCAAGGACAGTGAATATTGTAATTGTTTATAGCATTTGAAAACTAGAAACAGGGAGGGACGCCTGGGTGGCTCAGTGGTTGAACGTCTGCCTTTGGCTCAGGGTGTGGTCCCAGGATCGAGTCCCACATTGGGCTTCCTGCATGAAGCCTACTTCTTCCTCTGCCTGTGTCTCTGCCTCTCTCACTCTCTCATGAATAAATAAATAAAATACTAAAAAAAAAAAAACTAGGAACAATCTAAATTTTAATCAACAGGATCATAACAAGGATAACAAGATCATAACAACAGGAACATAACAAGGATCCTCATGCAGCTCTTTAAAAATTATAAAAATCTGTTCCCCCAAGCCAAAGCACTGGGAAAAAGGCAGCCTATCCAGACAGAAAAGTTTTAGGCAATACCACCACTGTAGCAAAACACTAAGGGAAAAAGGAAGGCCCTACAACACGCCTGGTCAGCAAGTGGGGAGCTTAGACTTCCAACCCTCGCCCAGCTATCATTAAGTGCTTAGTTTCCATTCCACTGGGATGGTGTCAGCAGAGGCCTAGTGCAGACCTTGAACTCTTTACTCCTACCCAGCAATAATGACCCCACCCATTGTGTCAAGGGAGGCTGTGCTGGGGAATGCTTACCATCCCTGCAGTATCAGAGGCCTAAAACAGAAAATTTACATAGCCCAGAGTCTTACAATACCCAAAACACACAGGATACAATTGAAAAATCACTTGTCATACCAAGAACCAGGAAAATCTCAACCTGAATAGGAAAAGACAATCAATAGAGGCCAACACCACAACACAGATGTTGGAATTATCTGATAAGGGTTTTAAAGCAGCCATCATAAAAATGCTTCAATAGCCAATTACGAACATATTTGAAACAAATGAAAAACAGTAAATCTTAGCAAAGAACAAAATGGAAATTTCAGAACTGAAAAAACACAGTATCATTCTTCTTGAGCACAAAGGTACCTGCAAAACTAACCTCTTGGGGTTTCTCTGGACTTGCTACCTCTTCGGGACTGGCCCCAGCCATGCTCTTTCTCCGCTTCGTATTTCCGGGTAGGTACTCCTCCTGAGATCGGTCTGGTCTTTTTAACACTGACCGGGCGATGGAGCTACATGTGGAAGAAGAGTCAAACAGCTTGCATCGATTGCCCTAAGAGGGGGGGAAAAAAAGAGACCCATCTTCCATTAAAGCCTGCTATCTTGAGGGGTGCCCAGGTGGCTCAGTCAGTTAGGCAGCTGACTCTTGATCTCTGCTCAGGTCATGGTGTCAGGGTCCTGGGATCAAACTCTGCATAGGGTCTGCACTCAGTGGGGAGGCTGCTTCAGGATTTTCTCTCCCTCTGTCCTTCCCCCTGGTTGTTTGAGCTCTCTCTAAATCAATCAATCTTAAAACAACAAATAAAAAACAAACAAAAAGGGCAGCCCCGGTGGCGCAGCGGTTTGGCGCCGCCTGCAGCTTGGGGTGTGATCCTGGAGACCCGGGATCAAGTCCCACATCGGGCTCCCTGCATGGAGCCTGCTTCTCCCTCTGCCTGTGTCTTTGCCTCTCTCTCATGAATAAATAAAATCTTAAAAAACAAAACAAAACAAAAAAAAAAACCCAAAAAAACCTGATAGGTATTTCCCAAGCTTCCTTACTCTATACATAATTTATGTCTTTCAAGAGACCTAGTAAGTTTAGTCAAAGCATTTGTACTGAGATAATCTATTTCCTCATGACTATGCACATTAATTTAATACTATAACTTGTTAAGTGGTCTCAGGAGGATAATTCATAGGCAGTGATAGTTTAAAAATGTAAGTATATCAGGGTGCCTGGATGGCTCAGTTGGTTTAAGCATCTGCCTTCGGCTCAGGTCATGATCACAGAGTCCTGGGATCAAGCACTGCATCAGGCTCCCTGCTCAGTGGGGAGCCTGCTTCTCCCTCTCCCCGCCTGGTTGTGCTCTCTCTAGCTAGCTCTTGTTTCTCCCAAATAAATAAATAAATAAATAAACAAAATCTAAAAAATATATATATACATATAATAATAAAATAAATAAAACCTAAAAAAAATTATCAATTTCTATGTATACCTAAGGATATGGGGCTCTGAATTTGTACTGTGACAGTATCTAATGTTCTCCAGGTATTTGCACAATGTGAGGCTGTATACCTCGCTTCCAGCTTTGTTTGAAAATATCTCTGATGGAAACAGAAGTCTATAGGCTATATACTGATAGAAAATCTCTGAGTTACTGTTCGGCAAGTGTGGTGCTAGATGATGAGATACAAACACAGGAGAATGTTTAAAAAAAAAAAAAAGGCAAATAGTCTTCAGACTAAAGGCTTCATATTTGAAGTCTTATTCCAACTACCCTAGATGTTAGAGCTAGAAACAAATGCGGTCCTTCCCCTAATCAACACTCCTTACAAAACAAAAAACAAAACACTCCTTACTTTACAAATTGGGAAACACGTAGACAGATAAAGTGTATCACTAATGGTCCCCATTTGTGGGTAGCTCAAGTGGGATCTAAAACCCAGATCCCTAAGTCTTGTCATTCCACTTGACCTTTGATTGTACTCACTTAAGGCGGCATAATTGAGGGCACACCTCTACCATCACAAATGCTTTGGAGAAGGCAGGAGACAGCAGGCTCTCTATCTACTAAATGCACACAAAGACACCCAACAAAATTAAGGACATATTTTAAGAGTGCCTCTCACACTGACAACTTTGGTGTCACTCTCATGACTTCTCCTTTACCACTATTAACCTAAATACCACCCATTCCTAATTTAGGATTCCTTCAATCTATTCCCTCCTCTCCCCATAATACAGAAAAAGTCTTTAGCACTTTGCCAAATAGTCATAATCAGCTCCTGAGTGGCCTGTTTGTAACTGACTCCTCCTCCTTTCCAGTTAACAGTCACACTCACTGAATCTTTGTGTCCCTGGGGAAATCCATCCAAACATTTTAGACTGGCAGACAAGTGACATCTGTCACAACCTTGCCCCTGCCCACCGCACATCCCATTCGCAGCTTCACAGGGCTACGTGCTATGTCCTGAGATGAACTGTTCTTTCATAAAATATATCCTGCTCCTCAACAAGTCCCCACATATCCTGAGACCCTGGGTAAACATGCCCTCTCTGAGGGATCGCCCCCCAACTTCAGCATATGGCTCTTTCCAGGATAATGGACATTACTGCTCTTAAGTGTCCACAAGGCCCATCCATTCAATGGGATACACATGGCCCCATGCATGCATTTAACAAGGCCACACATCCAGGGTAAGCTGCTGTCTGTTTCACCCTCTGGTGCTCCATAACTCCAGTACTACCCTGAGACCAAGACGTGGAAAAACAACCTACTCCTGGCTGTCTTACTGCTTGAAGTGTGAAGTTTTAATATGGGATCTGAATTAAACAAAGATGTAACTCAGGATGACAGTGGGACAAACCCTATCAACCTGGCTAGAGAAAGAAAAGTCTCTTTGTGAAAGCACAGACTAAAAGTTCATCTACTGACCCCTCAAACTCCTGGAGGAAGCAAATATTAACGGCCACAGCAAGCACCCTGACCCTTTTCAAACTCAGACCACCTCTTAGAGCAGGTCAACCTGTGGGAGCCTGAGGGGGGCTCTGCTCCAAAGGCGTGAGGTGGAACTTCACTAGCCACTTTCAGACTCTTTTCCAATGAAGTAGTCATCCAGGGATATGCTTATATCCATAATAGTTGTAACCAAATGCCTGGGTGAGTCAAAGGCAATTCTAACTTAAACTAGGCAAGAGAAACACAAGTATCTGTCCTAAATACGTGCTGTGAGTGAGTCTATACAGGAGAAATGGAAAAACATAAAAATTATCTAAAATTTCAATTATCTACAAGTAATACTCTCAGGAGCTTTAAGCTCCGAAATAATCCTAAACTCCATATGGAAGATACCTGAAATAAAACAGAACCTTTGAGCAGGAAACAGAGATAAAATGGTGTTCCAAATGTTTGGCAGACTTTGTGCAAATGTTGAAAGGCAAGGACAAAACAACCAAACAAGCCTAGGAAAGAGGAGAGCCAGAGACCCAGGGAGAGAAGACAGCCAGCTCCCCATCTTGCAAACAGGAGCTCTAAAGAGCTCAGAGTGCCCACGCAGGTGTGTTCCTCAATAGCTGCTGAGAGGGATGCTGTGTTCTGAGGCCAAGCAAGGCCCCATCCTGCGAACTCAAGCCAATCCCCAGACTAACCCATACCTCCACCTACAGCTTAGAACGCAAAGGTGTCATCAATCACTGCCACTTGTGAGGAATTCAATTTAGCAGATATTTTCCTGAGATCTTAAACTAGAAAGAAAGAGTTGTATCGATAGGACATTAATACACACACACAATATTAACTTGACCAAGAATGGCTGGGATAAACTAGGAATTATCAAAACAAGAACTATGTGTATATACATTAGCCAGACTTCCTCACATACCAATGAAGATAAAAGAAAACTTGAAGAGCCAGCGTGTTTTACAACACCAGAGAACACTTGACCAATCAAGTCAAAGGGAAACTCATAAGCCCAAAGACAGAATCTCAGATGAAACCCTGTGGTGATATGGACAGAAGGATTAGTTTTCCATTTAGTCTAGTCCACTCTGTCCCAGAGGCCTAATTACTCAAGGCTCCCTCCAGACACACCAGGACAACTTACAAGGTTTGTGGTTCTTCTCATGACAAGGGGAGCTGTCCAGAGGCTTGCCATGCATGACGGGGTCTCTTCATCATTCTAAAAGAGAAAAGCTATTTATTATAAAGAAAGATTCAGCAGTGGGACACCTGGGTGGCTCAGCAGATGAGCGTCTTGCCTTTGGCTCAGGGCATGATCCTGGAGTCCCGGGATGGAGCCTGCTTCTCCCTCTGAGAAGTATCAGACAGGCCTGGATATGAAACCTCTAATGTTCACTCCTCCTTCCCACTCCCCAGTATGTTAAGGTCAGAAGAGCATCACATTTCACAATTCAGACATCTGAATGTAGCTACAAGCATCCCTTCCACCCTGAGGGTACATGAGGAGGTAGCCTTTGGCCCTCCTGTGTTACGCCAGCTCATCCTACGTTTCTCTAGTTCCAGGTCTCTTGCACAGAATAGACTGTCAACTCTATCAGGGTAAGAAGGATCCTCTCAGGTCTTCTTTTGAAGATGGCATTAATCCCACCCCGAACTGGGAGCAGAGTCTCAATAAATTCTCACCAAATGAACAAAAATATCAGTCACCCCAAAGGCCTGGGGAATTATTGTTCTTTCTCACATGACTTCTCCAGGGTACTTAGTGGAATGAGTAAGAACATACATACACAACACACACACACACACAGCACCTTTAGATTCTCTCCATCAAGAAGGTCCATGAAGCCATCATCCTCATCAGACAAAGTGGCCGTCACAGGGGACTGGGGCATAAAAAGAGGAAGGAAATTCCCTGGCTCGCTGCCATCTCTTTCATTGGAGGAAAGCTGGAAGATAGAATTCACAGCTTGTTAATAATTGATCAGATTGGATTTCCTTGGATGGGTCACTAGATTTTATGAGGAAACATACTGCATTTATTAGAAGTAAAATTTTACTCAAAGAAAATGCAGCCTAAGGTGTTAAAGGATTTGATGTCTATACATGGTCCTGAGTAAAATCAGGCCTGGAAACCTTCACAAAAATCTCTTCTCAGAAGCAATTCACCTTACAGTGGGATCTGGGGAGAGCCTTTGACGAAGAGCAAAGTTTGCTGTATCAGAGGACTATAATTGGTGAACAGTGATCAACATGCAGGTTGTGATACAGTATGAAAATCAGCTGCAATAGGGAAGGGTGAGAAGATAATCTCTGCTCACAGAGCGTCCTGGAGAATGCTTATGTAACTTTAGCTCCTACGGAAGTAAAGGGTGGCCTCATTCTAGAGAGTCTATCCTGGTCCATTAGACTTGGAATTTAAATGACAGGTGCGGGCAGCCCCGGTGGTGCAGGGATTTGGCGCTGCCTGCAGCCCAGGGCATGATCCTGGAGACCCGGGATCGAGTCCCACGTCGGGCTCTCTGCATGGAGCCTGCTTCTCCCTCTGCCTGTGTCTCTGCCTCTCTCTCTCTCTGTGTGTATGTGTGTGTCGCTCATGAAGAAATAAATAAAATCTTTATAAATGAATGAATGAATGAATGAATGAATGAATGACAGGTGCTCAGTTTTTTAACTGAGGAATTACTGTGTGCTGGCCACTATGATATCATCTTAAGTGCTTAGTCCCAGGGGTGCCTGGGTGGCTCAGTGGTTGAGCATCTGCCTTTGGCTCGGGTCATGATCCCAGGGTTCTGGGATTGAGTCTTGCAGCAGACTCCCCGTGGGGAGACTGGTTCTCCCTCTGCCTATGTCTCTGCTTCTTTGTCTCGTGAATAAATAAATAAAATCTTTAAAACAAAACAAAACAAAACAAAAAAACCCTCACGATACATTCAGGGGTGCTAATCCTTTTCTATGTATTTAACAAATCAGGAAACCAAGAGGTTACCAAGATCACAAGGCTCATCTGTTTGACTCCAAAGCCCACGCCTCTCTCCCCACTACATTTTCTCCTAGGAGAACCATTTCTGGAATAAAAATAGGGGAATCTCAAAAAGCAACCCTATGTTGTTGTTTTGGGGGAAGCCCCATCATAAAACTAATATATATTTAATATAGGAAATTTAGAAAGATGGCTCATAAGTCTACCATCTAGACTTGAAACATTATTAATACAAACATTGCTGATAGTCCATTACATCTTTTCCAGGTGCTTCCCAAAACCAGGAAAAATGATCAGTTATCTTTTTCCACAGTAAGGAAGCAGTCTCAACCTAAGTCCTACAGAGAATCCTTCAGACCCAAATCTCTTTGTGACAGGATGGCATTAATCCTCAAGTTGCCCTCTGGTTTTTGGAGTCAGTTGCCCACCTACTGAGATATCTGCTCTGCAGCTGGCCTACTCTGGTTCAGGTACCAACTTGTTTCACTCACGGAAGCTCTAGGCTTCCTTTGATTCTCCACAAATGTACCTGAACGCACTCTGGGGATGGTGGCAAGTTTTAAACCAGCAAACCAAGGGGCGGGTGACTTTATTGTGGGACAACAATATCCTCTGAAGGCTCACACTGTATTACTATTATTTGTGACCGAGGTTCTGGTATCCCTAGTGCACATGTGATACAGCAAATGATGGACAAGTCACCTATAATTAGAGATGGCCAGGTGACCACAATAAAACCCAATGCAGCAGTCTTCAAGAGGCACACTAAAGATACTTAGTTTTGGATACCCAGTGCTTAAAGAATTACTGTGTACTCAGGAATCTGGAGATTTTGTTAAATCCTAGTGTTCTACCTACGTGTGTCCTTTTGGCAAATCAGCCCAACCTCCCTGACCAGACGTCCCCAATCTATAAAATGGGTTAACACCAGCTACTTCACAGGCCTATGAAGATTAAAGACAGGAACATATATAAAAGTGCCTTATGCAAATGCTAGACAGAGCCATGATACTGGGTGAACCTCAGACCACAAGCCAGACTGTATATTTTCACATGCAAGTCCCCAGGAAAACCTGGAAACCAAATGTGGCCGTTTTGTTCAAGTTGGGCCTCACTAGCCTTCGCTAGCAGATCATCAGGAGGCAGCTTTGGAAATGGTGATGCCTCTTTTTGGCAAAAAATAACCCTGGGATAGGTGGCCCCAAATACTGTCAAGTAGCCCAGAGGTAAGGATTCACTAGAATCCTTAACAGTTCTTAATAAGCCACTTTTGGAAGAAGCCAAGTACTGTCCCCGAACACCACCATGTTGGGAACCTCTTAGCACTCAGGAGGCGCTATGAAAGAGCAAGGTTCGAGACATATAATTCCACTGTACACACATTTAGAAGAAAGACTCAGGATGCCTGCAGATTATTTCCTCAGGATTGACAAAGTCAAATATTCCTTGCTCAAGTTCCATATTGCAAACATACCATCTCTCACTCTGCTTCTGTCTGCTTTCCAGGCACATCAAAACCACCAAAACATGTGACAATCTAATTTCAAAAGTCAAGGAAAAGACAACAAGAGCTACTAGAGTGTCTTTGAATCCAGGTGAAAGTGAGTGCTTTAATTCTGTTCCCACCAGGAACTCCCCCATGAAAGCCAGAGCACATACCATCCGAGCTGGGGCAGAGTTCTGCCTCTGTGTGAAGAGATCTTTACTCTCCTCAAGTCCATGAGAGTGCAGGCAGCCACGAGATGCTGGTCTTACTGGCTTCTTAAACTCAAAGGCTTCCTGCAAGATAGCAGTCAAGACATCTTCCACTGTCCATGAAAACCAGGGCCCTAACTGTAGCTTGGGTGAGAGTCAAGGGAGCAGGCACTGCTCACCTTTGTAACTGCCTCCAAACTAAGGGTTTACCGATTTCTGAGCTTCACTCAAACATTGGATCGGTGTCTACGATTTTCAAACATCCTGTCGACAGCTAACTCCTAAGGCAGCATGTTTTTCTCTCACCACAAAGACTATTTCCTGACAAAAACATAATTATCTTCCAAGTACACAAAGCAACAACTTCCTCAAAACCAAAGCAAAGTGCTTCAATATTATTGCCTGTGAATGGGACTCACAACTTTTCACACTCAATTTGTTTCAAGATTTTATATTTTCCACCTTCTTCCTAACCAACAGGAGGTAATTATTTTCCACTTATAGTGATTGTACTCCATACTAGAAGCAATGGGAAATTTAAAAAACTATTGTTTTACTCAACAACATGAATGAATCAATCTCACATGTTGAGTGAAAGCCAGAAGTGACAGAAGACATTCTGTACGATTGCATTTACTTTGAGTTTACTTTTTATTTTATTTATTTTTTTAAAAAAAGATTTTATTTATTTATTCATGAGAGACGAGAGAGAGAGAGAGAGAGAGAGAGGCAGAGACACAGGCAGAGGGAGAAGCAGGCTCCATGCAGGGAGCCCGACATGGGACTCGATCCCAGGGCCTCCAGGATTACACCCCAGGCGGAAGGCAGCACTAAACCACTGAGCCACCCAGGGTGCCCCTTACTTTGAGTTTAAAAGCACTTATAATCTCCCTACCCAAGATAGCCACTTCGCTTGTAAGTGCTCAGAGTGGTCACAGGCTAATCTCAGAGTATCTGCATGCCGACACAGCACTAAGTACTTCCTGTGCATTAACTCATATAACCATCAACTACAACCTGATCATCCCCATTTTACAGATGAGGAAATGATGCCTTGCAGGTTAAGTGAGGTGCCTAAGATCACAAGAGCTCTTTAACTACCACCTATGCTGTCCCCCTCTCCGGAACAAAGTTCCAAGCAGGCAACCCTGGGAAGAGCCAAGGGCAGGGGAAAAACCAGGCAGCAGTACAGCTTCAGTGTGTTCAGTAGAAAGCACTATATACACAGAGGCTGAGGCAGTGCTCTAAGCACTCAAGGCAGCACTCAACTCACTTTCATATTCTCCCTCTGAACACCTCACAAGTTGCTAAGGGAATCAATGGGAGAATTTATGGAGGCAGTAGGTTGTACACAAAGTCAGAAGATGATGATTATGAATTGTGGCATTTTAGCAGGCAATGGAATACAGGATGAAATCGACATAGGATATAGAGAGAATAAAGGCCAGAAAAAAGTTGAGCCAATTCACTGAACTGTTTTGGATGCCTACCCTGTGCAAGGCACCTGGCAGGTATGAGAGAAAAGCCAGGCCGGGGTGTTCTTTTGGATGGAGCATCACAAGCTCACCCTCTAAGCAACCAGTTCAGTTACTCTGCGATTCCCCGAGACCTGTTGGCCCTGTTCTTACAAATACTGCCAAGAAGCCTTTCCCTAAGCTTACAACTCACGCCAGGGTGAGCACAAACAAGCAGGGCCTCGAGCAGACCCTTCTGGATAAGGGCATTCATGGATATAATTACTCCTAAAGGTACCATCTGAGCAACTCCTCCTTGCCAGGAATCATTTTAAATGCTTCATATACATTATCTTATTTCATTCCACAATGCCCTAAAAGTTACTCCTACTTGTATTTTATAAGCAAAGAAATGAAGCCTAAAAAGAGGTAATGGGTCACACAGCTAGTAAGCAGGATTCAAATCTAGATTTCTCTGACTGCAACGACCATGCATGACTTTGGTGACGCTCTAGTCTGCCAGAAAGCAGCCCAGCCACACTCCTCTGTAAGCCACTGACACTTGTGACTTTACCTC
Organism: Vulpes vulpes; assembly: GCF_048418805.1. Lineage (NCBI taxonomy): Eukaryota > Metazoa > Chordata > Mammalia > Carnivora > Canidae > Vulpes > Vulpes vulpes. The sequence goes on along the minus strand of NC_132788.1, from coordinate 94,001,156 downwards.
CATCCTCTGTTAGTATATTGATGCCACTCACGTTTTCCTTGTTCTCATCCTGGTCCATCAGCTGAAAAACATCATGGTCAAGAGAATCAGAATGGCTCCTTTTCAGGGCTGGGCTACATCCCAAGAGCTTCTGCTGTCAAAATGGGGAAAAAAAAAAAAAAAGACATTGAAAAAAGGGTACAAAAAGCAATTCAATGAAACTCAGGTTCAAAAGAAAAACAAAAATGGCAGTGGTGGGAGGGTAGGGTTTAGCTCCTCATACACTGCAGGAGGGAACCAAGAAATGTGGCCAGGGTTCTACGCTGTCACAACATGGAACAGAAGATCCTGCTACATGGCTTTCCATCCAACCTCACAAGATAGGTCTATGGCCTTCTCAGCAGGGATTTAGGGTGCCAAGTCAATCCCCAGACATCATTTGCAAAAAAAAGAATGCTTCCTGTATCTAAAATGGTAGTCAGAACTGAAGGTGAGTTGCTTATGTGTTTTGAGTGCTACAAGACTAAAGAAAAGTAGTCTTTGCTGTCCAAGTGAAAGTCTACCTACTATCAAGGTCACCCTAACAGCTAAGGAGGTAGATAATACTAATTAACTCAAGATAAACAAGAGAATTAACTTACAGGCAGGAAACTTATTCTCCTCATGGGATTTTCAAGGCTGCAATGAGATCAGAAGATAAACAATGAGACTAAAACAAGAGAAATATTAGCAGATGCAGTGTCTAGCCTATAGTTTGGGGAGGGCACAAACATTCCCATTTTAGGCAAGATGCAAGTACAGGTTTCTGAGACTGTCCTGTTCTCACAAGCACCCCCAACATTACTGGGCTTCTGGGTAAAATGAGCAAGCCTGGTCTTCTTTTAAAATACACATTTCTCTTAAGGCTATGATGTCAGAGGGTAAAGTAAAAGTTTGGGTGAGATTCCAACAAGAGAACACCAAAAATTACAGCTACAATAAAGGACGGGAAGTCTTAACGACTACTAACACAAACTACTTTCGATAAAGGCACCAGACTTATTTATAGGATCCAGAAGTTTTACTAGGGTTAGCTAAATCCAGGGCTCTTGTCCAGAACACAAAGAATTTCAATAAAAAATTAAGAAAAGTCTTTTCTAAGCACAAATTTTAAAAAAGCAGTGAATACATACTTTTCTTTACTGTCCAAGGGCCCAGGAGAATCTAGACAGAAGCCTGTGGAAATAAAAAAAAAACCTCAGGAAATAATACACAAAACGCCACTTTGTCATTAAATAAACAAAAATACTATTAGTATTTTCTTTAAGCCATCAATCAACTCACACCTTGGACTTTTGCCAGAATTAAAGTGGTGTCTCTAATTGTCAAAAACTTCATATTTGCACAAGTCTCAACATTTTCATAGTATATCTTCTACCAATCCCCTTTACCTATTTGCAAATACCATCAAGGGAACAGGATGTGAGAATTAAACATAATCTTCTAATGAATGGTTGGTTATTCAAATAGAGATTACCCAGGTAATTTTCTGTGAGTTCTGACTATGGAAAGAATAGGTAACTGTTTTCTGGAATAGTTTTGACTTCAAATATTTTATCTTGTCAGATCATATGTGTAATTTGGGTTTTTTCTTTTTTTTAATTTGGGGGTTTTGAAAAATACATTTATCAGTCATGTGACAAACAAGCCAAGTATTCATGGCCTTTAACAAAATAACACCAAGTAAGGTGCTCATCTCACCAAAGGGAGCAAGGTGGAAGAGACACTGCTCTCAGTATGGCCCAGACCCACCAGTGTCTGCCTATTGCACACCTCTCCTCATGAGATCCACATAACTTTGCAGAAAGTCAAGTGTTAGTTCTGATATTCTCATTTGCCATGCTGCCACAAGAATCCTATCCCTAGTTCTTAAGAAGCTTCCATTTTAAGATCTTTGCTCTTGTAGTTCCCTAGCCTAAAGCATCTGTGCAAATATAAACCCTGCAGTAGCATGAAGTTGTGAATTAGAGTAAAATGCACGGGGCCCATCTCCTCCACGGCAGGCTCACTGAAACAATGTCATCACACTTTCAATAATTTGGCCCTGCATTTCAACCAATACACCTTTCTGGTCTTGGTGTTATGGTTCATTGCCCACCTACTCATCCTCAAGATCTAGCACACTCTACCTCCATGCAGACACTTGACGCTGGTTTCCTCCAGAAACTACCATAGGGCCTTATCTGGCCTATTTTAAGGGTATTGGTTACTGAATGCCATGACTCTGGTTTACTGTCTCAGGTAGTCACCAGACTAAGTTCCTAGGTGGGGCACACGATCACAGCACATTCCAAGTTTTGATCCTCACACAGTACACACATAATAAATGGTAGAGACTAAAGGAATACCTGAATCGGTTGACTCAGAAGAGCCCATTCTCTGCAGACTGCTGTTTCTCACCTCCAGCGCCTGTTCATATTCACTGAAAGCAAGAGAAAGAACTCTATGTATTATTTTTTTTTTATGATAGTCACACACAGAGAGAGAGAGAGAGAGAGAGGCAGAGACACAGGCAGAGGGAGAAGCAGGCTCCATGCACCGGGAGCCTGACGTGGGATTCGATCCCAGGTCTCCAGGATTGCGCCCTGGGCCAAAGGCAGGCGCCAAACCGCTGCGCCACCCAGAGATCCCTATGTATTTTTTAAAAAGATTTTATTTATTTATTTATGAGAGACAGGAAGAGAGAGGCAAAGACACAGGCAGAGGGAGAAGCAGGATCCCTGTGGGGAGGAGCCTGATGTGGATGGATCCGAGGACCCCAGGATTACAACCTGAGCCAAAGGCAGAGCGCCTCAAGCACTGAGCCATCCAGCTGCCCCTCTTTCTACTTCCAAAACATAACTGCAAGGTTACACATAGGAGACAGGCCACGAGGTTAGACAAGTATCCAGGCTGCTATCAATCATCTACTTCTGGGCCACAACACAGAACCCACTTTGCCACCCAAAACACTCAGCACTTGAATATAAAAGATGCATAAGTGGTGGGAAGGCATGGCCTGGGTTACACTGTAGGCAAGAGGACTATGATGCTGGAGTATTTTCTGAAGGGAGAGCATGTGTTCTAGCTGCTAGGATGAAAGATAAATTGGACAAGTTCCTGCTTTTCAGAGGTTAGAAATGTACAAGACATGTGCTTACAAAGAAAATGGGACATCCAAAATCGAAGGGAAAGCAACCCCACCAGAAACACCGTGATGCAAGTTTTGCTAGAAGGAAAAGTCCAGGGAGCTTCTGAGGATGGAGAGTTGAATAAAAAGCCTGGCCTTAGGAAAGGAGGGGTGGACATCAGGAATGTGCACGTGGTGAGGAACGAAGAGGATTTTGCACAAACGACAGGAAAGAAAATGCCATGTGTCTGTAGAAAAGGAACAAAGCTCGCAGGAAGCTAAGATCCTGCGAAGTGGTTCAGGAAAGGGTGGAAGTGAGGCGCCTGAAGGGTCTGCTTTGCCCTCTTGGGGGGAGATTACAAAGAACTTCCCTGGATTGGGACAGAAGGAGAGTACAAAGCAATCTGAAATGGGTAGCCTAAGTGGGGAACCCGGGCCGACCCCACCCCCTACCGGGCCGGGCTCGGGGCTGAGGGCGGCCCTGGAGGGTCCGAACGGCCTCTCCCGCCCAACATTCCGCCTGGGGGGGGAGGGTGCACATGGCGGGCCCCAGCTCAGCGGGGCGGCCCACGAGCGGCGGGCAGGTCTCGCCCGGCTCCGGACCCGTTTCCCAGCCAGATCCCCCCCGCCCGCCCCACCGAGAGCCATCTGGGAGCGCAGCGGCCTGTGGCACCGCTCGCCAGCCCCTCCTCACCTGCCTAGTCCCTGCAGCTGGTCCATGGTGACCGTCAGGTTGGTGACAGGCGACAGGCCCCCCGAGGCTGACGCGCCGAACAGCGCTTTCACGACGGGCTGCGGCGCGGGAGGCGGGCTGCAGGCGAAGAGCAGGCGGCGGCGGTGCGGGGGCTCTGGGCCCAGTTCCATGGCGGCACCCGGCCTCCCAGGGCTCCCGCTCCCTCTTCCTCCGCCTCCGCCGCGCCGCCCCGCCCCGCCGGCACCGGCCTCGGCCGCGCGCCCCGCCGCGGGCGCCCGCGGGTCAAACACAAACACGACCCCGCGGTTCAGGGATGCGGCTGCCGCGGGCAAGCGGCGCGGACGGGCGGGTGTCTAGACCCGGCAGGCGCCAGGCACATGCACGGGTGCTTCCCCCGCACCCCGCGAGGCCAGCGGGCGGGCGGGCGCCGGCAACCTGAGGATTAAATCCAAACAAACGCGTCGGGTCGGGAAGAGAAAGCGGCCAGGGCCGCAAGGCAACGGCCAGGGCTCACACTCTCTTCACTTTTCCCTCACCCCCTTGCCCGAACCCGGGGTCGCAGAGCACCAAGAGGACTCTCACCTCTCTTCCGGACTGTCGCTGCCGAGGCGGCCTTTCGCGGTAATAGCTGCTCACTAGGGACCGCCGCTGCCCCGCCCCCCTTTCCTAGTTGGCGCCAAACGGAATCCACCAATCAGTAAGCAACTTCGCCTCCTCGCTCCGGAAAGGCAGCTACGCTGGACCAATGAGAGGGGAAGAAGGAAGCAGCTCGCGGGGCTCTGAGGGGTCATCCGCTTTCTGAAAGGGGCGGGGCCGAGAGGAGGCCAGAGCAGATCCGAATGGATAGGGGCTCAGAGGTCAATGAAAACTCCCAGCAGAACCTGGGAGGCGAGGGTAGAGACCGAGACGCCTCTCTTGCCCCGTTGCATGCTGGGGAGCGTAGTTCCCAACCCGCACCGTGGCCCGGGAACCTCCTACCCGCGGAGGGGCCACGACTGCGTAGCCCCTTCCCTGAGGTCCACACGCGGAGGGGACGCGCAGGCTGGAGAGAGCTGTCCTGACCACTCGGGGTCCAGCCGTGGCTCGACCTATAACCGTGCGGTGCTGTAGGCCACTTCTCCCTTCCTCCCGGGCCTCCAGGCCCCAATTCTTGTAAGAAGAGTAGGAACCGAATGGCCCAACGACTGGGCTCTGTGACCTCTAGGCCCCAACAACAAAGCGCTTAAGGCTCCTGCAGTGCTAGCCACGGACACACAAGACTCGAGTCCTGCACTGCAGGCTGCTGGACTCCACATTCATTGCTCACTTCCGTTCTAAGCTCATACCATACTTTTTCAGAACCATTTCCTTCGTTTCTACCCTTACCCTATTGGGAGCTCCTAGACAGCAACAACATAAATACAATAAATACGTAATACGTAAATACATCATACATATAGTATTTATGTGACAGACACTGTTCCAAGTGCTTTATATGTATTAATTCATTTAATCCTTACAACCCTGAGAGGGAGAAATTATTCCCATTTTATAGGTGACCATATATATATATATATATTTCTTTTTAAGATTTTTATTTTTATTTATTTGACAAAAAGAGAGAGAGCAAGAGAGAGAGAGAAGCAAGGCTCCCGGCAGAGCCAGAGCCTGATGCGGATCTCCATCCCTGTACCTGGGTCCCACCAGAGCAACCAGAGCAGAAGGCAGACACTTAACCGACTAAGCCACTCAGGCGCCCCTGTGGGTGGCCATATTTATTTTTGTAACTCCTGCATCAGTGACAGATCCTAGATTGAATGGTTTTATAAAAGTGATGGAGCTGCAAGAGCACTTGTCTGTAGACAGCATGCATAGAGCACACGTTCTGCTTATCTGCTTATTTAAATTGTATATTTTGGGTGGTGATTATGACCATTACCTCTGGTTAGGGCCAACCATTAAATTCATTAAACTAAGGGTTCTTTTTTAAGATTGTATTTATTTGAAGAAAATTTTTTTTATTTATTTGAGAGAGAGAGCAAGAGAGTGGATGAGTGGGGGGAAGAGAAGTGAAAGAGGGAGAAGACTCCCCTCTGAGCAGGGAGCTAGTTGTGGGGGCATGATCTCAGGACCCTGAGAATATGACCTGAGTCAGAGGCAGTCACTGAACTAACTGAGCCACCTAGGTGCCCCAAATTGTTTCTTTGAAAAACTTTGGCTGAGAGGCCTGGGTGGCTCAGTGGTTGAGCATCTGCCTTTGACTCAGGGAGTGATCCTGGGGTACTGGGACCCAGTCCCACATCAGGCTTCCCACGGGGGAGCCTGCTTCTCCTTCTGCCTCTCTTTCTCTGACTCTCATGAATAAATAGATTACTTATGAGAGACAGAGAGAGAGAGAGCGAGCGAGAGAGGCAGAGACATAGGCAGAGGGAGAAGCAGGCTCCATGCAGGGAGCCTGAAGAGAGACTCAATGCGGGGACTCCGGAATCACGCCCCAAGCCGAAGACAAATGCCCAACTGGGGATCCCTGGGTGGCGCAGCAGTTTGGCGCCCGCCTTTGGCCCAGGGCGCGATCCTGGAGACCCGGGATCGAATCCCACGTTCAGGCTCCCGGTGCATGGAGCCTGCTTCTCCCTCTGCCTGTGTCTCTGCCTCTCTCTGTGTGTGTGTGTGACTATCATAAATAAATAAAAAATTAAAAACAAAACAAAACAAAAAAAAAAAACTGCTGAGCCACCCAAGCGTCCCAATAAGTAAAATCTTTAAAAAAGACAAGAAAAGCTTTTGCTTTTATAGATTTGTGTTACGCAAATAATACAAATAATTATAAGCTTAAAAAATACAGATCAGTACAATTTAAAAAAAATCATCTGTGGGGCCCCTTCAGGGTCTGCCTTCAGCTGGGGTCATGGTCTCAGGATTCTGGGATCCCCCTCCCTGCTCAGTCGGGAGTCTCCTTCTGCTCCTCCCCCCACTCTCCTGCTCAAGCTCACACACTCTCTCTCAAATAAATTAAAACTCTTAAAAAATCATAATTTTACCATCTTCAAAGACACAAATGTCAACATCTTAAACTTTTTGCATGTGTGTGCAGTGTAAATATACAATCAGTATTCGTTTCATAGTCAAAGAAAGGAATTGAAAGCTCTCCCTCCTTGCCTAAGCAGACATTCCCAAAATGGATCAGCCCAAGAGGGCTAACATATTGAAGCACTTCCACCAGCGAATCCAAGTACTGGAATAAAAACCTGATATTTGAAATGTGAAATGGAAGCAAAAGGAAAAGCATCATTTCACCAGAACACTTCCCACATTCACTTAGGGCATGCTCTCCAAAATCCAAGAGGAGCCCTAGGGTAAGGGAGGAACACTACACTGAGTGGGAGGCCTGAGTTCTGTTCTTTTCTTTTCTTTTTTTTAAAGATTTTATTTATTTATTCACGAGAGACACAAAGAGAGAAGCAGAGACATAGGCAGAGGGAAAAGCAGTCTCCATGCAGGGAGCCCGATGTGGGACTCAATCCTGGGACCCCAGGATCACACTCTGAGCCAAAGGAGGTTGCTCAACTGCTGAGCCACCCAGGCGTCCCAAGGCCTGAATTCTTTTTTTTTTTTTTTAATTTTTATTTATTTATTTATGATAGTCATACAGAGAGAGAGAGAGAGAGGCAGAGACACAGGCAGAGGGAGAAGCAGGCTCCATGCACCGGGAGCCTGATGTGGGATTCGATCCCGGGTCTCCAGGATCGCGCCCTGGGCCAAAGGCGGGCGCCAAACCGCTGCGCCACCGAGGGATCCCACCAAGGCCTGAATTCTAATATGATTCTGGGACAAGTCAATTTTTGCTCATTCATTCAGTCTTTAGTAAGAGCCTACCAATTTGCTAGATCCAAACAGGGTCAGTGTTTCCCTGGACCTTTGCCTGAAATGGCCTTCTCACCTCCATAGTCACTTCACTCAGCAAACATTCACCCATTCCAGGAGAGCTCTACCCTCAGACAACCTAACTGATATATTCCCTAGTTATCATCCACCTTACAGGCACCATATGTTTACATTTGATTCAGTGATTATTGGATTGGGGTGAGTACCCCCCCAAATGACTATAAACTTAAAGGGTAGGGTCCCTACCCTTTTGAGCCCCTTATATAGTACCAGCCAGTGCCTGGTTCAAGGGACTCCTCGAACATAAAGATTGGATACATGTTACAAAGAAAAAGTGTGACCCCTGCGGGGGGGGGGAGGGGGGGAGAAAAACTATGAATGCATTGAGTGTTTAAGAAGGGAATCTGAGGAGTGCCTGGGGCTCAGTGGTTGAGCATCTGCCTTTGACTCAGGTCGTGATCCCGGTCCTGGGCTGGATTCCTGAAGCAGGCTCCCTATGGGTTCCCGCTATGGGGAGCCTGCTTCCCCCTCTGCCTGTGTCTCTGCCTCTCTCTCTGTATATCTCACGACTAAATAAATAAAATATATATATATATTTTTTAAGATTTTATTTATTTATGAGAGACACAGAGAGAGATAGAGAGGGAGGCAGAGACACAGGCAGAGGGAGAAGCAGGCTCCATGCATGGAGCCTGACATGGGACTCGATCCTGGGTCTCCAGGATCAGGCCCTGGGCTGAAGGTGGCACTAAACCACTGAGCCACCCGGGCTGCCCAAATAAATAAAATCTTAAAAAAAAAAAAAAGAAGGGAATCTGATATGTCCAGAAGGATAAATCCTTAGGAGATAGGAGAGAGTATTCTGGGCAGAGGGACAGGCTGTAAGCAAGGGCTCTGAGGCTGGCCAGAGTCTCTTGTGCATAGCCGAGAACAATGGGAGAAGAGGAGGGTGGGGAGGGCCCAGACTCTGCAGGGGCTTGTGGGCTTGAAGACCACATTCTGGAACTTGGCCTTTATCTCAAAGGCTATGGGAAAACAAAGTAACTTTTACATTTTAAGAAGATAACCCTAACCCTGGCTGTAGAATGGGGAATTGATTCCAGAGCAGCAGTGGTAGAGCTGAGGAGATCAGTTTGGAGGGTATCATCACCAGGTCCTACTAGGAGAAGGTGGTGACTTGAATGAGGCAAGAGATGATGCAGAGGTGGGAAGGAAGCCTCTCTGGTACTTGAGAATGGTGACAAGAGGCAGACCACAACTGGGTCTCTTAAATACTGAGGTGCCCCAGCAGGGTTCCTGCTTCCTCCCTGACATTCCTTGGCAACCACAGAAACTTGGCTTTTTTTTTTTTTTTTTAAGATTTTGTTTATTTATTCATGAGAGACACACACACAGAGAGAGAGAGAGGCAGAGACACAGGCATAGGGAGCAGCAGGCTCCCCACAGGAAGCCCCATGTGGGACTCCATCCCGGGTCCCCAGGATCATGTCCTGGGCCAAAGGCAGCACTAAACCCAGGCTGCCCAGAAACTTGGCTTTTATTTTACTTTATTTATTTATTTTTTTTAAAGATTTTATTTATTCATGAGAGACACACACAGAGAGAGGCAGAGATACAGGCAGAGGGAGAAGCAGGTTTCATGCAGGGAACCTGATGTGGTATTTGATCCCGGGACTCCAGGATCACACCCTGGGCCAAAGACAGGCTCCAAACCACTGAGCCACCTGGGGATCCCTGAAACTTGGCTTTTAAATCTGCATTAGGAAAAAATAAAAAAATAAATTTGCATTTTGCTTGGAGAAGGGAGTCGTCTTGTAAAAAACAAAAACAAAAACAAAACAAAATCCAAATAATTTTCCATCCATTTATTAGACTTAATTTCTGGAGATAAAAGAAACATTCCTTTTCTAATTTCATGTTTTACTTGTGCCCATCCTCCTTTCACCCAACTATGCTAGAGACAGGTTTGGGTTTCTGCCTGGTTATGGCAGGCAGCATGAACTCCTCCCACCCCCCCCACCGCACCCCCCTACCCCCATCCCCCGCCAGGCTATCAGGCAGGAACCTGTATATAATCTGCGTCTTTGGGGCACCTGGGTTGGTCAGTGGTTGAGCGTCTACCTTTGGCTCAAGTCATGATCCTGAGGTCCTGGGATGGAGCCCAGACAGGGAGCCTGCCTCTCCCTCTTCTTCTGCTGCTCCCCCTGCTTGTATTCTCTCTCTGTGTCAAATAAATAAATAAATAAATAAAATCTTTAATTAAAACCCCATAGGAGTTTAAATTTAAATTGGAGTTTAAATTTAAATTTGGTTAATTAACATATAATGTATTATTAGTTTCAGAGATCGAGTTCAGTGATTCATCAGTCTTATATCATACCCAGTGCTCATCACATCATGTGCCCTCCTGAATGCCTGTCACACAACTGTCCCATCCCCCCATCCACCTCCCCTCCAGCGACCCTCAGTTTGTTTCTTATGATTAAGAGTCTCTTGGGGCACCTGGGTGGCTCAGTGGTTGAGGATCTGCCTTTGGCTCAGGTCATGATCCCCAGGTTCTGGGATCCAGTCCTGTACCAGGCTCCCTGCATGGAGCCTGCTTCTCCCTTTGCCTGTGTCTCTGTCTCTCTCTCTCTGTGTCTCTCAGGAGTAAATAAATAAAATCTTAAAAAACAGCAACAAAAAATCCCTATGTCTTAGATGCTATCAAGATGAAGAGGAGTATTTAACAATCAGAGGTTCTCATATCCTGGTTCTACATCACAAACATCTGGGAATTTATTTATTGAATTGATGATCCATTTGTATGGCACAAATTCAAATGATACCAAAAAGGCCTAGAGATTTACTCTAATCCCTGTGCCCACTACCCTGTTTTTTTTCCCTGTTGGTCACCATGGTGGCCAGCTTTTTTTGTGTCTCCTAGGGTCTGTGTCCATGCTAAGAAGTACATGTTCTTCCACATACACTTTTGATTTTTCATAGACACAACATGTTATAAACATTGTCCCAAACATTCCTTTTCTCACTTGATTGGTTCAATATCACAGATAGAGTACTTCAGTTTTTTTCTTTTTCTTTTTTTCCTTTTTTAAGATTTTATTTATTTATTTAAGAGAGAGGGAGACCAAGAGCAAGCATTCATGTGAACGGGGTTTGGAGAGGGGCAGAGAGACAGTTTATAGCAGACTCCCCCCTGAGCAGGGAGCCCAACACAGGGATCCCAGGACCCTGAGATCATGACCTGAGCCGAAGGCAGACACTTAACTGGCTGGACCACCCGGGTGCCCTCCTCAGTTTTTTTCCTGATGGCTACCAATTTGGGGAGCTTTTTTGAAAATATAGATGCTCTGGTCTCCCTTGAATTTTTTGATGTTGCAATTTTTGAGTGAGGCCCTGCCTGGAATCTGTGAGATCAGAAAGCTCTCTAAATTGTCCTGATACACAGTCAGGGTGGGGGACCACTGAACTGTATGATACGGATTTTAAGGACATTGAGGACTAAAGATCACATACATTATTTAGATACACAATTTGTATTTCCATTACATTGTGCTATGTAACAAGTTTTGTAGGTTAGTATTCTGAGCACAGGCTATGTCTGATCTCATGGCTCAATGTTTGCTCTAGAATGACAGTCTTTTCTAGTAGGTGCCTCTCCATTTTTTCATGGGTGCTTCTGAACAGTTACCCCGCCCCCTACTTCTTCAGCTTTATCCCCGCAGGAACTCCCAAGTTCTAGTCTCCAGTTGGGATCTCCTTCCTGAATTCTAGCCCCTCGTCTGAATCCACCTAGAACAGCCCACTGGCAACTCAACTCTACTTGCTTCAAGTTTGCATCTCTTTTCCTTTCAAGCTTATGACTCTCCCCAGGGCCCTTGGCAGAAATGGCACCATCATCTATTCGTTCTTCCTCCCCACTGCTGCTCTGGTATAGCCGGACTCCCAAACCCTGGCCTGAAGTGATCTTTCTAAATGCAAATCTGATCTCTTCCTCTGTTCAAAGCCCTTCCTGTAACCAGCACTCCCAACATTACTTAAAGCAGGGGCTCTCATACATTTTGGACCTGTTACCCAGAATACCATTTCAAAGTGTTTCTTTTTTTTTTCTTTTTTTCAAAGTGTTTCTAATACATCACTTATTCATACTTCACACAATACACTATTTTCTATTTTATTTTATGTCACTTAAAACATCCTGGTAATGAGGGGTGCCTGGGTGGCTCAGTCAGGTTAAGCATCGGACTCTTGATTTCAGCTCAGGTCCTCATCACAGGTTTGGGAGATCTAGCTTGTGCTCGGTGTGGAGCCTGCTTAAGATTTTCTCCCTCTCCCTCTGCCCCTCCCCACCCCTCTCTTTTTCTCTAAAACAACAAAACCCACAAAGCAATCAACCAACCAAACAAAATGAATGTTATGATTAAAAAAAAAAAAAAAAAAAAAAAGATCGGCTTTTTAAAAATAAAAAAAGGGGGATCCCTGGGTGGCGCAGTGGTTTAGCGCCTGCCTTTGGCCCAGGGCGTGATCCTGGAGGCCCGGGATCGAATCCCACGTTGGGCTCCGGTGCATGGAGCCTGCTTCTCCCTCTGCCTGTGTCTCTGCCTCTCTCTCTCTCTCACTGTGTGCCTATCATAAATAAATAAAAATTAAAAAAAAAAAAAAAGATCGGCTTTAAAAAAAAAAAATGAATGTTATGATTGCCTTCAACCTATAGTTTCAAAAGCAATGGGTGACAGGCTGAAGTCCAAAACCTTTGTGGTCCAGGACACCAGATTCTTTACAGTGAAGCACCATTGTCTCCTGCTCCATCTCCTTCTTCCCTCACAAGCACTCCAGCACCAGTGCCCTCCAGAAACCCAACACTATCTCTGTGGTCACAGTTCCTATGGTCCTATTTGGGATTCCCTTCCTGCCCAGCCCACTATTTTAATTATTTTTCTCCCTTAAATCTGAAATTTTTCTTCCCTCTTTTCATGTTTGGGGAGGTGTTTTTTGTTTATTTTATTTTATTTTATTTTATTTTATTTTATTTTATTTTATTATTTATGAGAGACACACAGAGAGAGAGAAGCAGAAACAGGCAGAGGGAGAAGCAGGGTCCCTACATGGAGCCAGATGTGGAACTCCATCCCAGGGTCCTGGGATCACACCCAGAGCCAAAAAGGCAGAGGCTCAACCACTGAACCACCCAGGTGTTCTGTCTGGGGAGTTTAATACTTGGTTCAACATCCCTATTCTTGCATTCATTCATTCAACAAGTATTTATTGGTTACTGGGACAAACTGAGGGTTTGAAACAAAGTGCCACAATCCCTACCCTCAGGGGGTTTACATTAGCCAAATGCAATCTGGAATCATCACCATGATAATGGTTGCCCTTTGTGGAGGGTTGGTACAACCCAGAGGAGGGGAGGAGATGGAGATGGGGGAGGCTGGAGGAGGCGGGGTACCTCCCAAAGGAGATTAAAGGTGCTGAAGCTTGAAGGCTGGCACAGTTCTTGGTGTAGGTCCCTGGAAGAGGGGAATTTTTTTTTTTTTAAGATTTTATTTATTTATTCATGAGAATACACAAAGAGGAGGGAGAGAGAGAGAGAGAGAGAGAGAGAGAGGCAGAGACACAGGCAGAGGGAGAAGCAGGCTCCATGGAGGGAGCCTGACGTGGGACTCGATCCGGGGTCTCCAGGATCACACCCTGGGCCAAAGGCAGCGCTAAACCACTGAGCCACCCGGGCTGCCTTGGAAGAGGGGAATTTAAGGTCAGGTGAGGTGTGGTCCTTTCTAAGGAGAAGAACCCTCAGAAGCAAGGAGGTGAGAATGGCACTTTTTGGGAACCACTTATGAAGTGCTCCAGCCAAGTCCCAGAATGGGCCAGTGGTTGTGAGGGACCCAAGTGGGAGGAAGGAGTCAGCTCTCAAAGGACTTAGAGCTCGCTGAAGGGTTGGGCCGGTGGACAGTGGAGGGTGTGGAGGGTGGGTAATAATGGGATCCGAATTGATGCAGGGTGGGTCAGTGGGGGAGCGTGGGAAGGCCTGAAAGGTGGGGGCTGTCCGAATGAACAGTCCGGGTGAGGAAAGGTGATAATCCCGAACCAAGGCAGGGGCCTTAGTAGTAGGAGGGAGTAACCTTGACCAGAGGTAGAGATCATGGGATTTTGATAACCGAGTTGAGGGAGTCAGTGGGAGGAAGAAGTGTCGAATGAATCCTAGGTAATGACTTAAGCAATTGGGGGTGGATGGTAATGTGATTTCAACCTAGGCAGCACAGTTCTTGGAGCAATTTGATAAGTTGTTTACTCTATGGGCTTGGCATTCAGGAGAGAGATTTGTGGTTCATCAGCATGAGGATGGTAAGTCCATTGAGGATGTGCCAAAAGTGTTTTTGGAAACTGGGTCTTTGGAGCACCAGCATTGAACACTGGGTGTAGCAGAAGCTTATGGAGGGGGAGCCCAGGCTAGGAACCACAAGGGAGGAAGTGGCCAGCCCACGGTTAAGACTCCCCTGAGGGGAGTCAGGGAAGGTGGCCAGATGAGGTCTTGGTCATGTTGAGTGGTGAGAGAGGTGGGAAGTGAGGAAGTAGCCACAGAAAGGCCCTGGAAAGGTAAGAGATGGCACAGAAGGTACATTATGGTTCATAAGTGCACCAAAAAGCACTTAAATGAATGTTCATAGCTTCATTATTCATCTTAGCCCCAAGTAGAGAACAACCCAAATGCCTATCAACAATAGAATGGGTAAATGGAGGTTCTTTTATACAGCAACAGAAAGGAGAGGACTATCATACTATGGATGAAATCACAAGCCATGTTGAACATAAGCTATATGCAGAAGAGGACATGCTGTTTGATTCTACTGACATAAAAATTTTGTAAGATGGAAGTCCTGCTTTTTCATCTTTGGTGATAGAAGTGAGGGTACTTGTTGTTTGTGTGGGGTGAGTGGTGACTAGAAGGGGCTGTAAGGAGAACTTTTGGGAACAGGTCACGTGGTTTCTTGATCTGGGTGCTGGTAGCATGAAAGTGTTCACCTTGTGGAAACTCACTGAGCTGCACACTCATGGTTTGTTTACTTTTCTGCGTGAATGGTATATGTCAGTGACATGTTCATTGTTTTGTTTTGCTTTTTAAAATTTCCTAAAAAAGATTTTGTTTACTTGAGAGAGCAGAGTGAGATAATGAGCATGAGCAGGGGGAAGGGTGCCCCTTGTTCTGTTATTTATTTATTTATTTATTTATTTATTTATTTATTTAAGATTTTATTTATTTATTCATGAAAGACACCGAGAGAGAGGCAGAGACAAAGGAAGAGGGAGGAGAAGCAGGCTTCATGCAGGGAGCCTGATGTGAGACTGGATCCGGGGACTCCAGGATCATGCCCTGGGCCAAAGGCAGGCACTCAACCGTTGAGCCACCCAGGTGTCCCTTGTTTTGTTTTTCTAAGATATTTTATTTTTGAATAATCTTACAAACCTACAAGCCTGAGATCAAGAGTTGCATGGCTCCATGAACTGAACCAGCCGGATGCCCCTGAAATGTTTATTGTTAATGATACAGTTATTATTAAATTGTATGTATAGAGGGGCGCCTGAGTGGCTCAGTCGGTTAAGCATCTGCCTTTGGTTCAGGTCATGATCTCAGGGTCACAGGATGGAGTCACAGGATGGAGCCCTGTGACAAGACGTGCCGATGACATGTTTCCTGTTCAGTGGGGAGTCTTCTTCTCCCTGTCCCTCTGCCATTCTCCTTGCTTGTGCTCTATCAAATATATAAATAAGATCTTAAAAAAACTATTTTTATAAATATATAAATATGAAAGAAAACCTTCCCTTGATGCCACTTTCCCCTCCAGCTATATCCTGTCCCTACACAGTTAAACTAAAAAAAAAAAAATTGTCTCTAATTTTGTCTTGAACACACTTCAATCAGACCTTCATCCTCCCTACTCTGCGGAAATGGCTTTTGGCAAGTTCTCCAGGGAACTTTTGTTTTGCTAAATCGGGTGACAAGTTCCTACACCTTGCCTTACTCTCCAGAAGCTGTCCATTACAGCACTGGATACAGTTGACCACCCCTACAAGCATTCGCTTCACTTGTAGGACAACATCCTCCAGATTTTCCTCCTACCTCAAATCACTCCTATAAAAAGATACTATAGAGAGGTCATGATAGAGGGAGCTATTTGGCTCCTCAAGTGTGGGAACAGGCAGGGAGAGAGCCTCGGGCCTCCTGAGTGAGCCAGAGCTCTTCCGGAGCACCTAGGCTTTCTTGTTCCCAGCAGTGGCTGGAGCCTGGCTCACAGTGATGAGGAGAAATGTGTGGAGTGGTGAAGACTAAGAATGTGAGAATTAGGGACGCCTGGCTGGCTCAGCTGACTGCCTGCCTGCCTTCGGCCCAGGGCATGATCCTGGAGTCCTGGGATCGAGTCCCGCGTCGGGCTCCCTGTGTGGAGCCTGTTTCTCTCTCTGCCTGGGTCTCTGCCTCTCTCTCTGCGTCTCTCAGGAATAAATAAAATCTTAAAAAAGAAAAAAAAAGAGAATGTGAGAATTATCCTGAAACTGGTGGGTTTAGAAAGGGCCTCGGAGAAGCCGTCATTCCCCTCCCCTCCCCCTCAAGGAAGATGGACTGGACTTATGGAGATGGCAGGTCCCTAGAGTCCCCTTTCTCTCCAGAAAAGGTTGAGGATTTTTTCTGCCACTCTTTTCTCTGCCGGACATGGGCGTAGCACCTGAGAAGGCCGCCAGAGGGCGCTTGTTTCCCAGGAGAATATTCTGTGGGAAAGCATTGAGAAGTGTTGAGGCAGCTGTAGTTAGAGCGGTTTGGGCTGGAAGCTAAGTGAGTGTGAAAAACCCAAAGCACCCTAATTGATGGGGATGGTTTCCAGAGCCTTTTGCAAAGTGGGACATGCTCAGGGCCAGGAACCCTAAACCCGTGTTGTCGGTCTCAGCTGTCAGTCTTCGTTTTGTGTGTCAACCTCTTGACTACTCTTGGTCTCAGTTTTACCCTCAAGAAAATGGGAGGCATGACCCCTGATCAATCTACCACACCGAGGCATTAGCAAGAGAGAACAAAGTAAATAGTGTAAATACTGTTCCAGAATTTGAAGTGAAATGTACGGGAGAAAAGCAGGGGATTGCTGATTCTCACTGGCCCCCATGCTGCCTCCCTGTTAATGTAATCTACTGAGTGTGTGACGCTACACTTGAAATTGCTTAAAAGCATAAAGTTGAACAAAAATAAATATGGCTGCGCTAATGCTTCAGGAAAGTTTGATTTCTGAAGTAATCTTTTTCCTCTCTTCTGCAGACCTCCTCCTTTCTTGTCCTTTTTTTTTAAGTTTTATTTTTTAATTTTTTAGTAATCTCTATACCCCAGTGTGGGGCTTGAACTCACAACACTAAAATCAAGGGTCTTACGCTCTTCTGACTGAGCTAATTGGGCATTCGCTTTCTTGGCCTTTTGTTTCAGGAACCCAGTAGGATCTTGAAAACATGACAGATGAAGTTGGCAACATGTACACAATTCCTGTCAAAACCTGCTCGATCCCTTATTTCCCTAACCACTCCCTTCCCCCAGCCTCTTCTTCTGGCAGGTGTGTGGTTTTGAAGGCTTTAGCCTGCTGTAGCCTCCTTTGTCTGGCAAAGCAATAAAGCTATTTTTCTTCTTTATACCCAAACTCTGTCTTTGTGTTACATATTTTGTCTCTGGGGCAGCCCCGGTGGGTGGCGCAGCAGTTTAGCGCCGCCTGCAGCCAGGGGTGTGATCCTGGAGACCTGGGATCGAGTCCCACGTCGGGCTCCCTGAATGGAGCCTGCTTCTCCCTCTGCCTGTGTCTCTGCCTCTCTCTCTCTGTGTCTCTCATGAATAAATAAATAAAATAAAATCTTTAAAAAAAAAAAAACATATTTTGTCTCTGGAGCACAGAGATTGGCTTTCAGCCACACACTCATGTCCACTACCATAAGTATGGAGCACTGGACATTTTGACCCAGGTGATTCCCCAGCAGGTAGAGGTGGTGAGGTCTGAGTTAGGTCAGAGGTAGCAGGCAGGGAGAGGAGGACACTGGGCCAATAGGGAGTCATAGTAGGTTCTAGATCAGTGGAAGGGCTTCATTTCAAAGGGCCAAGTTTTCTTTTTTTTCTTTTTTATTTTTTTTATTTTTTATTTTTTATTTTTTTTTTTAAAATTTTTATTTATTTATGATAGTCACAGAGAGATAGAGAGAGAGGCAGAGACACAGGCAGAGGGAGAAGCAGGCTCCATGCACCGGGAGCCCGACGTGGGATTCGATCCCGGGTCTCCAGGATCGCGCCCTGGGCCAAAGGCAAGCGCCAAACCGCTGCGCCACCCAGGGATCCCTTTTTTTTCTTTTTTAAAGATTTTACTCATTTAGAGAACACAAGCAGGGGAAATGGCAGAGGGAGAGGGAGAAACAGGCTCTCTGCTGAGCAGGGAACCTGACACAGGGCTTGATCCCAGGACCCTGAGACCATGACCTGAGCCAGAGGCGACACTTAACCGACTGAGCCTCCCAAGTGCCCCTCAAAGGGCCAAGGTTTCTTGTGAGCTTTCCTGGGGTCAAACCTCTGGAAGTCAGAGATCCTGGGGAGCAGCTGTGCCCATCTTACAGCCCTTACAGGGTGCTGTCCCTCCCTTCCTCCAACCAGAGTATACCATTTTTTTTAAAGTTTTCCCTGAAGGGAGGAAACACTGTGCAGAAAGCTGCAAGGGGCTGGAAACCAACAAGCTGGACCTGTGGTATCATTGCCCTGTCTTTCTCAATCTCTGGGCCTCTAGGAAGTGAAATTGTTCCTGTGACTCCCTCCTATCTTGATTTAGAGCATCTTGTGCCATCCTCTTGCTAGCTAGTTGACAAATGGCCCCATTAGGCAAGGTGTGGGAGGGGTTGCAGGTGGGAGGATGGGGCTTGGTTTACAGGCCCTATCCCTTTCGATCCCTGAGCTATGTCTGCCCTACAGGGAAATGAGGCTGGATCTTTCTCATCTTTTACACCTAAAATCCAGACTCTAAGGTCTGCTCCAGGCCTTCTGGGATGTTTGTGAGTTCTGTGAAATAAAGAGGCAAATTTGAGGAAATTGGGGTAAATCAGAATGAAATTACCTGGGGTAAATCAGTCTTTTTCTGCAGGACTCTTCAGAGCTTTTAATAAGCTAATGTGTATTGTGAGTCTCCAAGGACCAGCATAGGAGGTTTTACATAGTTACTTGAATAAGGCATGTTTTTCATAGAGAATTTTGCTTGACCACTCTTCCAGGGAACACACTCTGAGAAGTACCTTCTTAATCCAGTGGGGCCCCCACATTCTTTTCACACATGAGGAAATAGAAATGCAGAGGAGGGAGGGGATCCCTTCAGCCCCAGGTTGGTAGGCTCTGTTCCTGAATACAACCTGGGTATCCCTTCCCTGGGCACACTCAGAGCTGTCCCAAGTGGGCAGGGAGGGGACACTGCAGGTCTACTCCTTTTTCTCACCTCCAGCCCTTTCTCCCATCTGTAGTGGGTGCAAGGGCCAGCTTATGTAAGCTTGGGCTTCGTGGGCATAGAGAACAACACTCCTGGAAGGATATGCCCACACGTTGCCAGCACTTATCTCCTCACTCTACAACTTTTATTTTAACATTTTATTTCTTTTTAAAGTAATCTCTACACCCAATGTGGGGCTTGAACTCACAACCCAGAGATCAAGAGTCTCGTGTTCTACTGACTGAGCCAGTGAGGGGGAGCTCCCCTCTGACCAACCTACAACTCTTAAAAATTGAGGTATAAATTATCTACAATAAAATTCACAATTTTAAGAGTAATTATATGAGTTTTGACAAATATGTGCAATTGTGTGACCACCACCACAATCAAGATGTGGAACATTTTCATTGTCACTGTCTTCTTCCCAACCCCAGCCTCTGGTAGCCACTGTTCTACTTTCTACCACTATAGTTTTGCCTCTCCTGGAAATTTCATGTGAAGCATCATACAATAGGTGATCTTCTGTATCTGGCTTCCTTCACTGAGCATAATGTCTATGAGGTTTATTCGTGATGTGTATGCTGGCATTTCTTTTCTTTTCACTTGTCGGTAGCATTCCATTGTTTGGATGTTCCACACTTTGATGGGCTTGTTGATGGATGTTTGGGTGTTCCTGGGTTTGACTATGATGAATGAAGCTGCTGTGCACATTCTCATACAAGTTTTTGTGTGGAGGTGTGTTTTCTTCTTCTTCTTCTTCTTCTTCTTTTTTTTTTTTTCCATTTTTTTAAGTAAACTCTATGCCCAACATGGGGCTTGAACCCTGAGATCAAGAGTTGTGTGCTCTACCAACTAAGCCAGCCAGGTACCCCACATTTCCTGATGGTAATCACCCAGGAGTGGAATTTCTTCTGGGTTGTGTGATAAGTTTATCCTTTTTAAAATGATTTCTGTGAATCCTGAGAAGTTCCTTTTGGCCCTGAACTAAGTTGGCTAGGGCTAATATTTTTTGGGTTACTAAAGTCCACCCATTTGCCATAAATACCTTGGAAGATGGACCTATAAAGAAGGAAGAACATTTTGCAGGGAGACCAAGAAAAAAAGTATTTCTACCACTGTCCTATACACGTGTGGCTACTTAAATTTAAATTAACGAAAATTAAATTAATAAATCAGTTTATGTGGGGCAATTGCATGGCTCAGTTGGTTAAGAATCCAAATTTTTTTTTAAGGTTTTATTTATTTATTTATTTATTTATTTATTTATTTATGATATTTTATTTACTTATTCAGGAGAGACACAGAAAGAGGCAGAGACACAGGCAGAGGGAGAAGCAGGCTCCATCCAGGAAGCTTGATGTGGGACTCGATCCCAGGACTCCAGGATCACGCCCTGGGCCGAAGGCAGGCGCTAAACCGCTGAGCCACCCGGGCTGCCCAAGGTTTTATTTATTTATTCATGAGAGACAGAGAGAGAGAGAGAGAGAGAGAGGCAGAGACACAGGCAGAGGGAGAAGCAGGCTCCATGCAGGGAGCCTGATGTGGGACTCCATCCTGGGACTCCAGGATCATGCCCTGAACTAAAGGCAGATGCTCAACTGCTAAGACACCCAGGCGTCCCAAGAATCCAAATCTTGACCTCAGCTCAGGTGTTTTTTTTTTTTTTTAATTACAGATTTATTTATTTATTTATTTATTTATTTATTTATTTATTTATTTTTGAGAGACTGTGTGTGTGTGCTTACAGCACAAGGGGCTGAGGAAAAAGAAAGAGAGAATCTTTTTTTTTTTTTTTTTTCAAAGATTTTATTTATCAGGAGAGAGAGTGAGAGAGAGAGCATGAGTGAGGGAGGAGGAGAGGAAGAGGGAGAAGCAGGCTCCCTGCTCAGTGGGGAGCCTGATGTGGGACCTGGATCCCAGGACCCACAGACCATACCTGAGCTGAAGGCAGATGCTTAACTGACCGAGCCACACAGGTGCCCCAAGGGGAGGGAGAATCTTAAGCAGACTCTGCGTGGAGCCCTATGTGCGGGTTGATGTGGGGCTCAATCCCATGACCCCGAGATCATGATCTGAGTCAAAACCAAGAGTTGGAAGCTTAACTGTGCCACCCAGGTGTCCCTCAGCTCAGGTCTCTATTTTAGGGCCGTGAGTTTAAGCTCTGTGTTCAAGCTCTACACCCAGCATGGAGCCCACTTACAAAAGAAAAGAAAGAAATTAGTTGATGCTACACTAGCCACATTTCAAGCCCTTAATAGTTATATGTGGTTAATGGCCACCATATATATTTTTTTAAGATTTTATTTATTCATGATAGACACACAGAGAGAGAGGCAGAGACACAGGCAGAGGGAGAAGCAGGCTCCGTGCAGGGAGCCTGACACGGGATTCGATCCTGGGTCTCCAGGATCAGGCCCTGGGCTGAAAGCAGTGCTAAACTGCTGAGCCACTGGGCTGCCCATGGCTACCATATTGGATAGCACAGACACAATATTTCCTTCATCACAAAAAGTTCTATGGACAGCCTGATTGAGACCCCAAACTCTTTCCTTTGGGAAGGTCAGTATTGTTAGAACATATCGAGTGGACTGGGGCAGGCTCCATAGAGGTCAGAGGGCTTATAGCAAAGGATCCCAGTAGCTCCAGTGGGCAGAGTTCATCGTGAGAGAGCTGACTGTGCAGGGACCCTGTGGTTGGGTTGACTGGTGGAGGAGATGGCCCCTGGGATGGACAGGTGGACGTGGTGAGCACCTTGCAAGGTAGAGGGGTAAGATTGGGGCAGGATGGAGAAGGATGTTGCTGGGTGGAGTGGATGCTGGGGGGGAAGTTTTGCTCTTGGATAGATGTGGTAGCTCCATTTGAGGAATAGGCAGTGGGTTTTCAGCAGAGTATAAGGGGCTGGGAGTGTCAGATATTTCAGGAGAAATGATCTAGGCCTCATGACACCATATCTTTGGCTAATGCCCTACAAGGAAAAATTGTGGCCACCTCCTGCTCTGAGTCCAGCTGTCTTCAGGATGGTAGCACTCTGTTGGGTGATCTCAGCAGGACTCTCAAGGGTCAGTGTTGTGTGCAGGTCTCAGCCTATCAAGAAACAATGTAGTGGCTGGATCAGGCCTGTGGTTCTTATCATAATAGCAAGAGGCCCTTCAGCAATAACCATCAGGAAACTTCGAGGAGAAAAGGGTTTATTACTTACAAGACCTGGAAATTACACAGCACACTTGGGGCCACACAGCAAGATTGCAGGGAGAGAGAGAGAGAGAGAGAGAGAGAGTGAGGGAGTGACCTAGCAAGGGCTTGGGGTTCTGCTTTTATTGGAGTCAATGGTGGGGGCCTAGGGTTTCTGAGGCTCATTCTTTATTGCTGAATTTAAAGAGTAAGAGCAGGAATTTAAATGACCAAAAGGGGAAAAAACGCTTGACCCAAAAGGCCAGTTATCAAAATCTACCAAGATCTCTAAAACAAAAAAGCCTGTGGGGAGGAGGGGAAGGGAACCTGATTTTTTTTATCTTGTGGTGTAGCTGGCCCTGTGTTTTATTCTTTTTTAAAATTTATTTCTTATTTTTTTGACAAATAATTTTTTCAATTTTTTCCCTGTGTTTTACTCAAGGTAGCTATCTGGTGTGGATGCCTCTTTGAAGTAGATTCCTCGGTAATGGGTGGTAATCTGGTAATCAAAAGCTTAAATTGGGCACTTGCATTATAAAAAAGAAAAAAGGGACGCCTGGGTGGCTCAGTGGTTGAGTGTGTACCTTTGGCTTGGAGCGTGATTCTGGAGTCACGGGATCAAGTCCCGCATCGGGCTCCTTGCATGGAGCCTGCCTCTCCCTCTGCCTGTGTCTCTGCCTCTCTCTCTGTCTCTCATGAATAAATAAATAAAATCTTAAAAAAAAAAAAAAAAAAAAAAGAGAGTTGCATGCCCTACTGATTGAGCCAGTCAGGTGACCCTGGAACCTCTCATAAAGAATATCAGATTGACCTTTTATTTGTATTTTTTAATTTTTTAAAGCTTCATTCCTTTAAGCTGCCTCGTCATATCTGAGTCTATATACATTTCTCTCAATACGACATTGCAGTCAAAGCCTGATAGTATCACCAGTGTGTCCTAACACAAGGAGAACAATTCTTTTTTTTTTTTTTTTTTTTTTTAAGATTTTATTTATTCATGAGAGACACACAGAGAGAGGCAGAGACGTAGGCAGAGGGAGAAGCAGGCTCCATGCAGGGAGCCTGATGTGGGACTCGATCCCAGGACAGTGAGATCACACCCTGAGCCAAAGGCAGGTGCTCAACCACTGAGCCACCCAGGCATCCCAGGAGAACAGATTCTTTTTTTTTTTTTTTTTTAATTTTTATTTATTTATGATAGTCATGGAGAGAGAGGAAGGCAGAGACACAGGCAGAGGGAGAAGCAGGCTCCATGCACCAGGAGCCCGACGTGGGATTTGATCCCGGGTCTCCAGGATCGCGCCCTGGGCCAAAGGCAGGCGCCAAACCGCTGCGCCACCCAGGGATCCCAAGAACAGATTCTTAATGAACTCATGTAAATAACTATATTGCCCTGGAAATAAGAATACTTGTTGAGAGTTTTATAATTTTGGAGTTAATGGGTATGGGGAGAAAAGGACTTGTTTCCTTCCTCTTTGTTGACAAAGATATACTTTACCAAATTGTTGTAAGTCATAGGTAGCTTAAGAGAGGTTTCCAGGGCACCAGGGTGGCTCAGTCAGTTGAACATCTGCCTTCGGTTCAGGTCACCATCCCAGGATCCTGTTGAGCCCTGCATCGGATTCCCTCCTCAGTTGGGAGTCTGCTTCTCCCTCTGCCTCTGTCTGCTGCTCCCTGATTGTGCTCCCTCTCTCTCTGTCAAATGAATAAATAAAATCTTAAAAAAAAGGAAAAGAAAAAAGAGGGTTCCTTAAATCTGGAAAAAACCCGAAATATTAAAGAACCAATAAATGTTTCGAGCAAAAAAGTCATAAAAATTATAATCATCCTTATCAGTTCATTCTGTTCCATTATAATTAATTCTTGTTGATCTCCTTTTTTTTAAAAAAAAGTTTTTATTTATTTATTTATGATAGTCACACAGAGAGAGAGAGGCAGAGACACAGGCAGAGGGAGAAGCAGGCTCCATGCACCGGGAGCCCGACATGGGATTCGACCCCGGGGCTCCAGGATCGCGCCCTGGGCCAAAGGCAGGCGCCAAACCGCTGCGCCACCCAGGGATCCCTCTTGTTGATCTCTTGATCAAGGATTGATTCTCTTGATCTCTTGTTAGCAATTTTTTTTTAAGATTTTATTTATTTATTCATGAGAGACACAGAGAGAGAGAGAGAGAGAGGCAGAGACACAGGCAGAGGCACAAGCCGGCTCCATGGGACTCGACGTGGGACTTGATCCCGGGATCACGCCCTGGGCTGAAGGCGGCGCTAAACCGCTGAGCCACCCAGGCTGCCCTCTTGTTAGCAGTTTTTTGTTTGTTTGTTTGTTTTTAAGATTTATTTATTTATTCATGATAGACACAGAGAGAGAGAGAGAGAGAAAGAGGGGCAGAGACACAGGAGGAGGGAGAAGCAGGCCCCATGCCGGGAGCCCGACGTGGGACTCGATCCCGATCCCGGGGCTCCAGGATCGCGCCCCCGGCCAAAGGCAGGCGCCAAACCGCTGAGCCACCCAGGGATCCCCTCTTGTTAGCAGTTTTATGAAGCCATCAGTTTCTCCATTAGAGCTGTGTACACTCTTATCTGTTCAACGGTGTGACCTAAAAGTCATCAGAAACTTGTACATCAGAAAGGGCCTTTTCCATGAATCTCACCGAAGATGAAGCACTTTTGCAAAAGTTTCAGAATAAAACAATAACTGTAGATAACAAAAGGCTTAAAAATAGTCATGGTTAACGATCTTCTCAGAGTTCATTAAATGCGATTGACTAAGAAATTTGGTTATTTCTGCGACACACATTTCAAGATAATAACTAGAATTATGACTGAATTTCATACAATTTCTCAAGCACTTATATACTTATACAAATATATCTTACAATGTTTCCCATATAATTTAACATATCAAATAAGCCTAATTAGTTTAATGTCTCTCTTTCTATAAGGAGAGAGAACAAATCTTTTGAGATGGTTCAAGGTAATCTCAGTTAAAGTCTGTAAGTCTTCATTTGGAATTTGTAAAAAATACCAAAAATTTTGGATGCTCGATTAAATAGGATTGTAAGTCACTGTGAAACTATACTTATGGTTATACTTTTTTTTTTTAAATTTTTTTTATTATTATTTATGATAGTCATACAGAGAGAGAGAGAGGCAAAGACACAGGCAGAGGGAGAAGCAGGCTCCATGCACCGGGAGCCTGACGTGGGATTCGATCCCGGGTCTCCAGGATCGCGCCCTGGGCCAAAGGCAGGCGCCAAACCGCTGCACCACCCAGGGATCCCTATGGTTATACTTTTAACCAAAGTGACAATAAAAGATTCTGTAGGCAAATATAGAAAGTTACATAACTGTAAAAAGAAACAACACTTTACCTCTTTTTTTTTCATTTAAATTTTATTTTATTTTTTTTAGAGAGAGAGACAGTAAGAGCATGTGTGAGTGGGCAGTGGAGTGGGGCAGAGGGAGAGGGAGAGAATCCCAAGCAGCCTCCACGCCCAGAGTGGAGCTCCACATGGGGCTCAGTTTCACCGCTCTGAGATCACGATTTGAACTGAAATCAAGAGTCTGATGCTCAACTAACTGAGCCACCCAGGTGCCCTGAGTTTAGCTCTTTTTTTTTTTGTTTTTGTTTTGTTTTTGTTTTGAGTTTAGCTCTTAATAGGGAAGATTCAACTGTCTTAGATAACCAAAGATGGGATAAAGACAACATGAAGCACAGAAAATGGTTTTGAGAAAAAACAAATTCCTTGCTTTCTAGTCAGATTATTCAAAAGATAAAGAAAAACCTTTCACGATCTCTAATTAGGAGCAGACTGGTACTCAAAACTTTGTCCTTTTAGCAAAGAAAATTTCAGGGGCACCTGGGTGGCTCAGTCAGTTAAGCTTCTGCCTTTGGCTCAGATCATGATCTCAGGGTCTTGACATTCATCCCTGCATCAGGCTCCTTTCTCAGTGGGGAGCCTGCTTCTCCCTCTACCTCTGTCACTCCACTTGTGCTATCTCAGTCACTATCTTTGTCTCTCTCAAATAAAATCTTTTTTAAAAACAAGAAAATTTCATAAGTATACTATTGATATTAAAGCTTATTTAAAGAATCCTTATAATAGTAAATCTTTTTAAAAAAATGGTGGGGGCATGCCTGGGTGGCTCAGTGGTTGAGCATCTGCCTTTGGCTCAGGGATCCCACAGTCCCAGGATTGAGTCCCACATCTGGCTCCCTGCATGGAGCCTACTTCTCTCTCTGTCTCTGTCTCTGCTTCTGTCTCTGTGTCTCTCATGAATAAATAAATAAAATCTTTAAAAAATCCTTATAAGAGCAAGTCAGTTTTAGCCAACTTGCCCACATAAAGTAAAATTCTTTTTCTCTCTTTTCTCAAATTTCTACTTTTTAAATTATTTTAAAAAGATTTTAAAAAAATAAGAAAAATAAAAGATTTTATTTATTTGGAAGAGTGTGGGCACACAAGTCAGGGGAGGAGCAGAGGGAGGAGAAGCAAGCTCCCCGCTGAGTAGGGACCCCCAACTCTGGGCTCAATCCCAGTACTCTGAGATCATGACCTGAGCCAAAGGCAGGTAGTTAACTAAGGAGCCACCTAGGACACCCCTCTCTCTTCCCAAATTTCTATACCATTTTGTTCTTTATTCTCCTTTTTCCCATTCTGAAATAACTAGCTTGATGACAAAATTAATTTCCCTTAACAATTCATCTCCATACCTCATATCTTTCTTTTTTTTTTTTTTTACCTCATATCTTTCTTACCCAAAAACATATCCTACTTTCTTTGTATACAGAAATTTTAGTTACATATATTAATTGAAATTCTTTTTTTAAAAAGATTTATTTATTTATTTATTTATTTATTTATTTATTTATTTATTTATGATAGACATAGAGAGAGAGAGAGAGAGAGAGAGAGGCAGAGACACAGGAGGAGGGAGAAGCAGGCTCCATGCTGGGAGCCTGACGTGGGACTGGATCCCGGGACTCGATTCCGGGACTCCAGGATCGCGCCCTGGGCCAAAGGCAGGCGCTAAGCTGCTGAGCCACCCAGGGATCCCCTATTAAATGAAATTCTTAACCCTTAGGGGTACGAGGGTGGCTCAGTGGTTGAGCATCTGCCTTTGTTTTTTTTTTTTTTTTTTTTTTTTTTTGTTGTTGTTGTTGTTTTGACCATCTGCCTTTGGCTCAGGTCATGATCCCAGAGTCCTGGGATCGAGTCCCAGATCAAGGTCCTCCCAGGGAGCCAGCTTCTCCCTCTGTGTATGTCTCTGCCTCTCTCTCTTCTCTCTCAAGAATAAATAAATAAAATCTTAAAAAACAAACCACAAAAATATTGATATGCCCCAGCTGACCAATGGGTTACTTACACCCAGACACAGGTACCAAAAAAGGGAAATTCCGTATGTTCCCATTCCTCTTCATCTTCCCTCTTAACTACAGCCCCCTACCCCTGTCCTGTCCCAGGATCCCTTGGAGTATATTCAATTAACTTCTATCTCCTTTGTTCTGCCTTGAATGAATTCTTTCACCTCCTGCACGACTGGCCTCCACCCAATAGGGTCTCCCCACCTTTAGTGGCCCCCATATGATCAGAGTGCACCACGTTACCAACATTTTTTAAAAGTTTTATTTATTTATTTATTCATGAGAGACACAGAGAGAGAGGCAGACAGAGAAGTAGGCTCCCCATGGGGACCCCATGCAGGACTTGATCCCGGGATTCGGGGATCATGACCCGAACCAAAGGCATATGCTCAACCACTGAGCCACCCAGGCGCCCCCCTCCCCCCGCCACATTTTTTTTTTTTAACATTTTGTTTTAATGACCCTTCATTCCTAATATATTCTTATGAACATGTTTTTTTTTTTATTTTAATTTTTATTTTTTTAAATTTTTATTTATTTATGATAGTCACACACACAGAGAGAGAGAGAGAGGCAGAGACACAGGCAGAGGGAGAAGCAGGCTCCATGCAGGAAGCCCGATGCGGGACTCGATCCTAGGATCACAGAAACATGCCCTGAGCCAAAGGCAGATGCTCAACCGCTAAGCCACCAGGTGTCCCTGAACATGGTTTTTGTAGTGACATTTTTCAGATCTGTTAAAGAGATTGAATGCTGAGCTTGGGGAATTTATTCTTCTTACAGATTTGTCTTTTTAATATAGTCTTTTTTGTGATACAACAAAAACTAGCTCTTTATAAATGAACATTTTAGTTCATTTGATGTCTCTTAAAAGTTGAGTAATTTTCCGATGTACCTTCTTTTAGTATCTTAAGAATATCTTAAGGCTGAGCAATTCACAGAATCTAGCAAGTTTAAGAATTATTCAAAGGTCTTCAAACATTTTATACCATTTACAGTAATTCATATTATAGGAGATTGGTTTGAACATTTTGAAGATTTCCATGCAATTCGACTAGATCTGCTTTTATTTTCTCTTCATAATCAATTTGAGCAGACATGGAAACATAATGTGGGATGGGGAACCTGAAAGTGGGAGACCGAGATGTGGAGGCTGAGGACACAGTGAGGGTAGGGGTCCCTGGAACACTGGAGGCCAGGCCCCTCTAATACTCTCAGGCCCTGTGACTCCACTCCTTGCCTTATCCTATATAAATCCATGATACACTTTTTGGACAAATCAGTAAATTTAGTCAACTGTATGAATGAGCCACTTGGAAAAATAATGTTTGGTCTTTGACTCTAAGAGATTTTTTTCTCCATTTGATTTTCTTCAAGCATCCCTGATACCTCTTGTGCTGGGTAATGTCCTAGCTAGGTTGGTTCTGTCCCAGGCTACCCCAGAGCTTAGGAGTCCCAGCCTCTGCAGACTTCTGACCCACCTGCCTCCACAAAATCCTGCTCAGATTTTGAACAAGCCGTTTCCTGCCTTGGGCCCCCACTGAATCTCTTGGGGACCACTGTTCTTTCCCCTCTGTCAGTGCTTTCAACACTCCCCATTCCCCTCTTATCTCTTCATATGGCCCTGGCTGGCCGCTGTGCCTTTGCTCAGGTTGTACCTCTGGCCTTGGAGCTCTTTTTCAGTTCTGGGTTACTCTTTCCCAGGTTCTTCCTCTGATGCTTGGTCTCTTTCACTCTCCGGGGTAAAGGATAAAAGATAAAGTATCACCAGTGAGACCACTTAGGGATAGTATGTATACTTTGGGCCCCCAGGGAGTGGCTGGAGGAATTCCCTCTGGGCCATTGACAATTAGGGAGGGCATCTTGGGGAGGTGTGGTTTGGGCTGACCTTGACAGATGGATTGGGTTCAAGTATGCCAGGAGATGAAACTAGGACACACAGGAGGGGTAAAGGGGAGGCCTTAGCAAGGTTTATAGGCAGAAGCCAGTGTGGTGTTCCAAAGTTTAAGATGTTTGTTCCTCCTCAGGAAGTGAGGAAGGTGAACAGGTTGGCAGATGATGGACAACCTTGAATGCCCAGCTAGAGGGCAACACTTGGCCCCTGTGGTCCTGGGCTGGAGATGTGGTATGCATGGTTCCACTTCAACACTGTGCTGTTGGCAAACATGAAGAGTTAATTAGAGGGGGACCTGGGTGACTCAGTTAAATTACTCTTTTT
Organism: Vulpes vulpes; assembly: GCF_048418805.1. Taxonomy (NCBI): domain Eukaryota; kingdom Metazoa; phylum Chordata; class Mammalia; order Carnivora; family Canidae; genus Vulpes; species Vulpes vulpes. The sequence continues at coordinate 93,971,241 of NC_132788.1, read as the reverse complement.
TTAAATTTCTATTTTTTAAAAAAATTATTTATTTATTCATGAGAGACACACACACACACACAGAGTGGCAGAGACACAGGCAGAGGGAGAAGCAGGCTCCATGCAGGGAGCCTGATGCGGGACTCAATCCCGGGACTCCAGGATCACGCTTTGGACTGAAGGTGGCGCTAAACCGCTGAGCCACCTGGGCTACCCAGGTGTCTGACTCTTGATTTCAGCTCAGGTCATGATCTTGGGGTTGTGGGATCAGTCAGGTAACAGGCTCTGCACTCCTAGTGGGTTCTACTCCAGAATCTCTCTCCCTTTTCCCCTCCCTCTCCCTCTACCCCTCCCCCTGCTCGTGCTCTCCTCTCAAAATAAATAAATAAAATCTTAACCTAAAAAGAGTCAATTAGAATTACTTGTAATAACCAAAATGTAGAAACAAGTCAAATGTCCACCCATTGATATGTGAGTCAACAAAATGTGGGATGACTGTACAATGGAATATTATTTGGCTATAGAAATGAAATAACCAATACATGCTGCATCATGGATAAATATTGAAAACATTATGCTAAGTGAAAGAAGCCGAACTGTTTATACGAAATGTTCAGAATAGAAAAATTCATAGAGGGATCCCTGGGTGGCGCAGCGGTTTGGCGCCTGCCTTTGGCCCAGGGCGCGATCCTGGAGACCCGGGATCGAATCCCACATCGGGCTCCCGGTGCATGGAGCCTGCTTCTTCCTCCGCCTGTGTCTCTGACTCTCTCTCTCTCTCTGTGACTATCATAAAAAAAAAAAAAAAAAAAAAATTCATAGAGACAGAAATTAAATTAGTGGTTGTCTAGGGCTGGGGGTGCAGCTTGGTGGGGGGGAGTGGCTGCTAACAGGGGGTTTCTTTTTTTTAAGATTTCTTTATTGGGGGATCCCTGGGTGGCGCAGCGGTTTGGCGCCTGCCTTTGGCCCAGGGCGCGGTCCTGGAGACCCGGGATCGAGTCCCATGTCGGGCTCCCGGTGCATGGAGCCTGCTTCTCCCTCTGCCTGTGTCTCTGCCTCTCTCTATCTCTCTGTGACTATCATAAATAAATAAAAAAATTTAAACAAAAATTAAAAAAAAAAAAAAAAAGATTTCTTTATTGGGAATCCCTGGTGGCTCAGCGGTTTAGCACCGCCTTCAGCCCAGGGTGTGATCAATGTGACCCAGGATCAAGTCCCACGTTGGGCTCCCTGCATGGAGCCTGCTTCTCCCTCTGCCTGTATCTCTGCCTCTCTCTTTGTGTCTGTCATGAATAAATAAATAAAATCTTTTAAAAAAATAAGATTTCTTTATTTATTTTAGGGTGAGAGAGAGAGCGTGCATATGTGTGAGCAGGGGGAGGGGCAGAGGGAGAGGGAGAGAGAATTTCTTTTTTTTAAAGGCTGTGGAGCATTTAGATGACCACAACCTTTTTTTTTTTTTTTTTTAAGATTTTATTTATTTATTCATGAGAGACACAGAGAGAGAAAGAGAGAGAGAGAGAGGCAGAGGGAGAAGCAGGGTCCATGCAGGGAGCGTGATGTGGGACTCGATCCGGGGACCCCAGAACCACACCCTGAGCCAAAGGCAGACTCAACCACTGAGCCACCCAGGCATCCCAAGAGAGATAATTTCAAACAGACTCTGCTGAGTGCAAAGCCCAAGATGGGGCTCAATCTCAGGACCCTGAGATCCATGACCTGAGCCAAAACTAGGAGTTGGATGCTTCACTGACTGAGCCACCCAGGTGCACCTAACGGAGAGTTTCTTTTGGGGATGATGAAAATGTTCTAAAACCAACTGTGGTGCTGGTTGTACAACTCTGTGAATATACTAAAAATCATTGACTTGACACTTTAAATGGGTGGCCTATGTGGCATGTCAGTCGTATCTCAGTAAAGCTGTTACAACAGAAAAGAGTTGATTTGGGAGAAGACACCTGCTTCCCAATCCTTTCAGCCACAGGCAATGAATATGAGTTACAGGCGCATGCTGCCCTGCCTGTATGAAAGAAGGGAAGACTGAGGTCATGGGCCAGTCCTGACTTGGGTCACATAATTCTGGGGACTCCCTGGGGTGCCAGGTGGCTGGAAGGGAAGGCTGAAAGAAGGAGGCTCATCAGGGGGCTGGCTTCTCTCCTGCGGCACCACCCCCAGCCATGTGGAAGCACAGAAATGTTGGAGTTGCACAGGGCTTATGGATTGCTGCCACAGGAGAGGCTGGGAATGGGGAATGGAGCAGGACAAGGTCACCTGGCAAGCAGGAAGGGCTGCCCAGGTTAGGAAGCTGGAGGTTTCATCTTTCTCATGGGAGGCAATGTGGAGATGGGAAATCTGATTTTGCAATGTATCCCTGGCCCAGGGTGGGTATTCTTGCACAGGACAGGGTGTGATTGCTCACAGCTGCCTTGGCCTTTCCCAGAATGACACATACTTCAGTTTGACACTTCCTGCTCTAGCCCCCATCTTGCAACCACAACCAGAGGAAGACAGATGGGCCCTGGGAGCTGACAGCTGGGCAATATCTGGGTTTCCCCCTCCTGGCTGGACAGAGCTTCCATCTCCCTGGACACCATGTTCCAGGACCCTCTTGGGAATCACCCCAGGAAACAAAGTCATATTGCTAGAAATTACCCATCATCACCCCCACGATGTATAGTTTTTCTTTCAACAGATGTTTTCTTCTGGCTCTGTACCTGCTGGCTGCTGGGCCCCTCGGAGGGCAGAGTCCAGTGCTGGGTCCTGAGAGGGACCCAAAGATGAAACAGGTCCTGTCCCCTAGAGACTCTAGGGGATGAAGGAATGCAGAGTATTGTCCTCAGAAGCCTCTGTCTGTAGAACAAACTTCTCACATTTGGGAAGCCCTTGGTCGGGCAGAGGTTGGATAGAAAGGATGGCTTGGTGAGTCCCAGACTAAGGGGGCAGCTCAGGTCTTCATGACTGTTGCCTAAGGAGATAGGTAGTCCTATCCTGGGGACCAGTCTGAGATTAAAGGTAAGGTCGGTGAGCTGCTTCCCATCCTGGTGTTGGGTATGGGGTATATCATAGAGGATGCCAACTGGGGGTGACACTGGGACAGATCTCCTGGAGAGGCTGACCCTGAGTAGAAATGTCACAGGGCCTGGGGAAGTGGGTGGTGTTGTTGGCAAGGAGGGCACAGCTCCCAAACTTGCATGTGGGCACATATCTATTGGGGAACAGTTGAGCTAGAGTCATTGTAGAGCAAGGAGACTTGCCCCTGACCTCACTGACAAAAATGCCCCAGGAGTGCAAGACTTGACAGGAAACATGCACTTTCTCACTCGCTGTCACACGGTCCCCATGCAGACATTTCAGGGCATGTAATCTGCATCCTAAGGATGAGGAGATTGAGGCCCAGGAAAACAAAGCAACTTGCTCAAAATCACACAGCTAGGAAATGACGGTGCCCAGGACCCCCATTCCAGGTCTTCTGGCAGAACAATCCTGCAGGTGAGAGGAAGGCACACAGTGGCAATTGCAGAGTGGGCAAAACTGCTATAAAAGGCCCTGATGTGAAGCCCTGCTTGACAAGAGGCCACTGGGGCAACAGCTGGTCTGTGAAACTAGGTTGTACAGCATCCCACATTTCCTTCCTTTTCCCAAGGCTGACTGCACAACTAGCAGCACGCATCCAGGCTACACCTTCCGAGGTGCCCCACCAGAGCCCCCAAGAGTCCCATGGGCCTTTGGAGCCAGGAGCTACCCCCAGCCTCACAGCCTCATAGCCATTTCACAGGAGAGCTGGGATGAGCATTTGCCTCATGGCCTCTGGACCCCTCTGTCACTGTCACCCCTTTGTCACTTCTCCCAGTGGTGTTCTCTCCACTCCCCAGAACCAGCCTTCCCAACCTGGCATCTCGACTAGAGCATTGGACTTAGAGTCATTTGGGGTCAATTCAGAGGAGACTTTATGGAGGAAGCAAAGAGGAGCAAAGAGGAGGAGGGTGTTGTGTCTGTTTGGAAGTCAGGGAAGTCTTCACAAGGTGGAAGGGCATGCCAAACAGAGGGATCCGGTGCAGAAGGCTTTTTTTTTTTTTTTTTTTTTTTTTTTTTAAGATTTTATTCATTTATTCATGAGAGACACACAGAGAGAGGTAGAGACAGAGGCAGAGGGAGAAGCAGGCTTATGTGTGACTTGATCCCAGGACTCTAGGATCATGCCCTGGACTGAAGGCAGACGCTCAACCAATGAGCCATTCTGGTGCAGAGGTTGAAAAAGAGAAGGAGGCTCTAGGAGTCTGAGCAGTTGGATTATATATAGCATCCTGGTGCCTGGGGTGTTCAGGACTGTGGGGGCAGGGAGGTGGTAATGGGAAGCAACAAGATAGCAGCCCAGGAGGCATGTGGGCTCCTAAAGGCAGAGGTTTGAAAGAGCCCTTGGAAAGCTGGTGTGGATGGTAGATTGTGGTTTGGGGAGAGCCTGGAACTCAGAGAAAGTGGAGTCTGGAGAATATGGTCACACTTCAGGGGAGAGAAGATGGTGGTAGGAACCAGGACAGGGACATTGGGGGAGGTCAGAAGGGAGTATTCCCGGGAAAAAGGAGCAGATGGGGTACCCCCTAAGTTTTCATCTCAGGGTTCATGCAATGGCACTGAGCAAAACAGCAGGCCAACAGGCCCAGTGGGGACAACCAGGGGTGTTTATAGGAGTCTTGAATTTAGAGATACAGACCATAACTGTCTCCAATAACTGGTATCCTAAAAGGGGATGTCCTCAGGGAGATGTGAGGCCTGGGAAGAGAAGCAACTCAGGATACAATTCTGCAAGCCTCACATATTAAAAGAGGTCCTCGGAGGAGACTAGGGAGTACCTGGGAGATGAGAGGGAAACCAGGAGGGTAGCATCAGGGGACAATGAAACAGGTGTCATCATGCCTGCACAGGTAAAGACAAGGCTTCAGAGTGACCCTGCCATCTAATGAGGGCTGGCCAGCCTGTAGTGGCCTGTGTTTGAGAGAGCGAGGAAGTGGGTCAGTGAAGGTAGAGGACCTCAGGTTCAGAGGGTAGCAGGGAGCCAGTGCAATGGGCCACATCTGATGGTGGCTGGGGCCATTTTTAGACTGAGAAGGCAGTGGAGATGAACTCAGGAAAGGAGGACAGCCAGAGCTGAGGGCCTACTGAGTGCATCAGGCTCTAGACCAGGGGTGGTTACTGTTAATCATTCATCAAACATTTGCTGAGTGTGTATTGGGCGCGAGGCAGTGCCTAGAGCTGGATATTGAGTGGTGAATACACTACATTGCCATGATTCCTGAGGAGGCCATCTGGGGAGAAGGATGTAGGACACCCGTCTGCCTCTCTTTCTCTCCTGCGGAACTCAACTCTCTTGAGCAACCTTGGCAATAACACTCCCCTGTGGGGCCCAGGAGAGGCCCAAACCTTGCCAGGGAGATGGAGAAACTATTTCTCTAGTTGCACATCAGGCAGACTTGCGCACTGCCCAGCAAGCCCGGTGGGGCAACAACAGCCCACTGAGGCAAGCCTCGGCCCACATCCTGGCAAACAGCCAGGGATAGGTGGATCAGGAAGGCTCCTGACTGGGTCTTTGCATCAGGCCCAGGCTGGGCATAAAGGAGAGACTTGCAGGCTGGGAGGAGGGAGACTTGGGGACCATGGAGACCCAGAAGGACAGCCCCTCCCTGGGGCGGTGGTCACTGTTGCTACTGCTGCTGGGCCTGGTGATCACTCCGGCTGCCTCCCGGGCCCTTAGCTACAGGGAGGCTGTGCTCCGTGCTGTGAATGGCTTCAACCAGCAGTCCTCGGAGGAGAATCTCTACCGTCTCGTGCAGCTGAACTCACAGCCCAAGGGAGTGAGTCGAGGAGGGGGCAGTGAGGAAAGAGGCTCTGCTCCAGCCAGCAGGTCTTGGCCATACTGTCCCTCCCTTTGTTCATGCTTTGCTCACGTCCAGATGGCTTTTCTCCCTTTAAGTGTAGTCCCACCTCTTCCAGGAAAACTTCCCAGATCTGTGTGCCACTACCTGCCCCCTAGCATGAGTGCTTCTTGCCTTAGCATCTTTACTGTATAAAAAGGTGTCACTCCCCATCAGCCTTCTGGAAGTTCCAGGGATAAGAGTTGGATTTCGGGCTCTGGGGTGTGAGTTCCCTGCCCAGGGATGGGCTCTGCTTGGCCTTGAGATTCCAGTGGCAATATCTTTCCCTCCAGGAGGCCTCTGCTTTCCCTTGGTCCCCTGAGCCGGAGACGCTATGCATTAGAGCCTGTCTGAGGTCCGCTCATGCTCTCTCATCTTGGTGAGGGCAGGAATGGGCTCTGTCTTCCTCATCTCTGTGCCTTAGCACAAAGCCAGTGCCAGGCAGAGAGCAGGGGTTGTTAAAAAGCTGTTCTCTTAGCTGGGAGGCAGGTGGGGTGGGCAGGGAGACATATTAGAGAAGGTAAGCATGAGCCTGACTCTCGTCTTCCCACTTCCTCCTCTGCCCAGGATGAGGATCCAAACATCCCAAAGCCTGTGAGCTTCACAGTGAAGGAGACTGTGTGTCCCAAGACGACACAGCAGCCCCTGGAGCAGTGTGGTTTCAAGGACAATGGGGTGAGGCTGGGGGCCCTGGCAGATGCCCCCCAAGGAACTGAACAAGAGGCTTCCTGGGACTGTTTCCAGCCGCGGGGGTGAGGCTGGGAGGTTATGGCACGGGCGTTCCAATTTGACCTGGAGCCTCCTCTTCTTAGCTGGTGAAACAGTGTGAAGGGACAGTCATCCTGGACGAGGACACGGGCTACTTTGACCTCAACTGTGATTCAGTGAGTGATCCCTTCTGGGTTGTAGGGGTTGGTGGGGTGGTGGTGCATGGCCAGTTAGCCACCTTCGCATCCAGGCAGAGAAAGCCTCTTCTACCCTTGGCTTCTCCCTCAACCTGAACCTCAGGTCTCCAGGACTGGCTCTACAATCCCCTAGAACAGCAGGTTTTCAAAGTGTGGTCCTGAGAACCTGGGAATTCGTTAGAAATGCAAATTCTCAGCTCCTACTCCGACCTAGAGAATCAGGTTCTGGGGTGGAGCCCAGCAACCTGGAGTTTAACAAATCCTCCAGGGGATTCTGACTCCTGTAGAAGCTTGAGAGCCACTTAGAGTAATGAGTTTTAAGCTGTGAGACCCTGGGAAGCTCTCTGCCGTCTCTGGGACAGTTTCTTCATCTGTCTATGGGTGTAGGGATTCAATCAACCACATACTCTAAAGGTTATAGCCAGAGGATGAACTGGAGCCCCAAGGCTCTTAGGGTGGCCCAAGAAGGGGGGTGTCTAGGAGGGGAGGGGTTTTGTCTTGACCCTGGATCCAGCCTAGCCCCCATAAAGAAACTGCTTCCTTCTGATGCACAGATCCTGCAAGTCAAGAAAATTGACCAGCTGAAAGAGCTCATCACGACAGGGGTGCAGAAGATTGGCAAAAAGATCAGGAGAATTGGCCAGAGAATCAAGGATATTTTAAAGAATCTTCGGCCCAGGGGGGAGGAGTCCTAAGGGCTTGCTGCGCCCTGGCTTAGGCTTCTGGACCCTGAAAAATAAATTTTTGTGAAAGCAACTTCCTCCTCCAAGGTTCAATTTTACTTATCTTGCCTCCTTCCACTTACCATGACCGAAGTCTCAATTCTGGGAGGACTTATGCATGTGTGTGCATGTGTGCATGCACCTGCCCATGCAAAACACAAAGGTGGGGGCAGCTAAGGGGTGAGGCTGCAGGGCCAGGAGGGCCAGGACAGTGTCTCTATTCTCAGGATTCTTCCCCATGCCCTTTACATGCCTCCCACCATCTTCATTGAACACCCAGTAGTGATGGAGGAGATCTACCTTGTGTGTAGTGGTAGTGGAGGTGCTGTAGAGCTGTTCCTGCTCATATAGAGATGACAGCTGAGGGAGGGGCCAGACATTTTGTTAAACACAGAGACACAGTTCAGTCTCCTGGCTGGCTGGGTTCTATGGTCAGCCTTCTGGTATAATTCCCATAAAGTTCCAATTCCCCTTGAAAATCTTAACTCTGGAAAAGCCCACCACTCCTGGCATCTCTTCTGGCATTGGAAAACATCACTGTTTCTTTAGCTGGGTAGCAGATTTAAGTTGGGAGCTTTAATGTTGGGAACATTTGGGGCACCTGGGTGGATCCACCATTAAAAGCAAGAATCATGCTCGGCAGGCTGAAGAGCTCTGGCTAGGAGAGACATGGGTGTTTCAGACACTGTCAATGTCTTGCCCACTTGCCATTCAGTAGCTGACTAGAAGCTCCCGAGGCTCTGGGCTAGGGGCAGACTGGAAGTTCTGGGGAGTTGGCACTCCAGAGAGCAGTCTCAACCAAAGATTGGTGGGAATTGGCAGACAAATATTTTCTCTTCCTTGTTCCTTGGGTGGGCCCACTCTAAGATGTGTTATACATCTCCCAGGTCCCCAGCTGGTTGTGCCCCTGTTGCTCACAGCAATGACCTATTCATTAACACATCCTGTTCTGGCTTCTGTTCCTGTTCCGTCTCACTTCCTTATGTTCCTGCTGTTGCTTTCTGTATTTGCCTGCCAAATAAACTACTTCCACTTGCATCCTTGTCTTAGGTCTGCTTCTGGGTCAGCCTAAAATAAGACATAGATGTCCTGCTCTGAGAGCAACAGGAGCAGGATATCACATAGCATTTACTTTATTATCTGTCATGCTTGCTTCTTCCTAGTGAGCAGGTCATATTACGGTTTTCTGCTTTTCATGGCTCTCACTTTCCAAAGTGGGCCCATAGTGAGTGGGCTCTAACTTGACCCTCCCTTCTGTGACAACCACTGTTCATTAATTACTGGATGCCTTATCCAGGCATGGGCCATCGTTGTAATTACCCTGGAAATCAGAGTTAATTGTCTTAGTGAAGGGATGTAGCCTTCTCTGATTACAAGGATCTGAAAAGGCTCTTGCTTTAGGAAATAGGTTTCCTCTTCCATCAAAGGTGTTCATATTTGTGTGTACTTTATTTAGTTTTTATACTTTTCTAAATGTCCCTGGGATCATGACCTGAGCCAAAGGCAGATGCTCAACCGACTGATCCACCCAGGTGCCCCTGCTTAGATTATTTTTGTAGTTGCTTTAGATTTAGTCCTCTAACTGCTCCTTAGATGGCCTTTGCTCCTTGTGGCTAGCTTGGGGGCAAAAGCATGAGCTCAGGAACCATGCTTTTAGCTTGGTCTTTTTAGGGCAGGATGGCCCACACAGATGTTTGTGATGAGAGGAACCACCCCAAACAGACAAGATCAGAGCATCTAGTGATGTCAATGTTGACCTGTATCAGTCACCAAAGCTGTGGGCTGCTGCCTCCAGAGCACATAATAGGTAGGCATCCAAGGAATGGTAGTCCCTCTCTTCCCTTTAGGGGAGAGGCTTTGATGTATAAAACTTGTATTTTCTGGTTTTTCCGAGAATGACTTTGGTGGCTCAAGACTGGAATGTCTTTAAACACAAGGTGGAGGAAGCGTATTGTCTAGCTGTGATCTCATGGTGAAAATCACTGCTAGGAACTGAAAGTTTGGGGCCACATTCACTGGAGCAGCCCCAGAATGCATAGCAGGTCAGGTGAATTACTTGGTGCCTTGTAACCAGCCAGATGCCACCTGTGAGGAAGATGAGTGGAGTTTGGCCTTGTCAGCATCTGCTCACCTAGTGCTGAATGTCACTGTGTTGCACTAAAGATGAACAATATTTTCTACTTGTGATCTCAATGCCAGTTTTGGGATTTTTGTTTGTGTGTTTTTGTTTTTAAAGCTCTTGATTGGGGGCACCTGGGTGGCTCAATCAGTTCAGTTGATTTCAGCTTGGATCATGATCTCAGGGTCGAGAGATTGAGCCCCATATCAGGCTCCACATTCAGCATGGAGCCTGCTTGAGTTTCTCTCCCTCTGTGCCCCCCATGTACACTCACACACACATACTCTCTCTCTCTCTCCAATAAATAAATAAATAAATCTTTAAAACTTTTGATTGGTATAAAAGCCTCTAAATAAATCAGTGTGGTGGATATTGAAATGTTTCTATGGGTCTATGTCTATCTTTTTGCTGCCAAACTGCCCCATAGTAAGAGCTTTAGCTTTAGAGCACATGGGTTCATGGATTTTACAAAATAAGCATGGTGGAGCTGTGCTCAGTTGAGTAGGAGGTGTTTTTCCCCTCTTCCACATGTTGGAGCCAGTCAGCCTAATGGTTTTTGTGACCACCAATGATCCTCCCCGTTCACAAAGGTCTTTGTAGCATTTGACAGACACTGAGCACCTGCATCTAGTTTGGCCAGATCCTGTTTTCCAGGATGAGGATGTGTACATCAGTGTGGTTCTGAGGGGAATCTGTGGTCTGGTTATAGTACTGTCACCCTGCAGTTGGTTCCGGGGCCCAAGGGCAGGACTGGCTAACCACCTCAGGAGCTTGGGGTACTGCATCTTTTGTCTAGGGTGGAAAACCAAGTTAGGGGAGCTTATAGAATCCAGAAAAACTTGAGGTAAAAAAGCAATCCAAACGAACCATTAGTATGCAGGGGGGTAGACCAAGAGGAGAATCCTGTAGGAGGTCCAGGGTGAACCAGACGTGGTGGTTTCACAAGGAGCCAGAGGAATTTCTCAAGCTGAACCTGTAGTCCCATGGGCTTCGTCAAGAGTAGGGGATGGGGGGCACTTAGAAGCCTCTGCCAAAGTTAGCCACTGGCAATGTCTGCTCTTTTCCTTCCCTACCTCCTCCTTGAGGAAGATAAAGGGTAACCTCCCCACGTTGTTTGGTTGGGTAAAGCCAAAACTAAAAAAACAGGAAAAAAAACCCTCTCACACACACAAGGTAGGAAAACGTCAAATAACTTCCCCAGGATAGACAGATTTATTTAAATTCCCTGAAAAAGAGTTTGGTGAGCTAAATACAGCACAGTCTCACCCAACCATGACACAATCTTTATCTCATTACCCACACTGTGTGCTAGGGAATGGAAATTTCACATGACTAGTCTGTGAAATCTGAATAGTGTGCAACTTGGCAAGCCTCAGCTACAATTGGTAAAAGAGAAGACAGTTTTCTTGCCCATTGCCAAACTCCGGCGTCAGAGCCATCCTAGGTCTTGCTCGCCCTTCCGTCTACCAGCATATCCCCACCCTCTGCCCTGTCTGCTCCCAGGATGCTGCTAATGTCACCCAAGGAGCACAACAGAGCTCAGACCCATCAATACCTCCCCCACCAGGAGTGTTCCTGGTTGATGGTGCCGGATTCAAAGTCCCAGGGATGCAGAGAGGGAAGGGCTTTGGGAGGGTTGGGTGCACAGGAGAGGTGGCCGTGGTTATCCTTGTCTGGATAGATGAAGGAGGCTTCTGGGTAAGGCTGCCTCAGGCCAGAGCTGTGGGGCGCACTTTCTCCCATAGACACACTTAGTCCATCCAGTCCCTAAATACATTATTCCATTCCTTCCTAGGATAATAATTCCATAGTATTTTCACAATAATGACAGTGTAACATCTGTAATTACAATCTGATTTTGAATATGATCTCTTTACCTAATGAATATTTAAATCAGAACTGAATTTGTTAGAACCTGCCTAGTTTGAAATACTCAGCTTTATTTACAAAGGAAATCCCAGTTAAACTGCCTGAGAAGTAGTGATTTTTAAGCCTCCTTCCCTGTATCTGAGAGGAGGTGTGTTGGGTGGACATAGGAACCCCTCATTTACATTTTGCTGATGGGGAAACTAGGATGCTAAAGTAAGGAAATGGTGGGTTTTAGATTTTCCATCAGTTCTTTTGGATTGCAAATTCAGTGTATTCAACCACGATATTATACTGCTCGAGATGAGATAATCTGAGAGGATCAAAGGTCACTGAAAAACACGGAGAGCATAAAGGAAAAATAAGTCCTTCACACTCTCTCCCCAACCTGGCTAACTGCTCCGGGATCCAAGACCAGCAGGAGCCTCTCCATCTCACAGCTCAGAGCTGGAGGCTGCAGCCTCCATCTGGAGAGCCAGGCAGAGCCTCATCGCAGCGGGGAGAATGAAGGTCACGGCCTTGAGCATGGGGACATCATGGCCCTGATCAGGTGGGCCAGGGCTCTGGTCACCTGTGGTTATGGCTCAAGAAAGTGGCATTAAGGGGCACCTGGATGGCTCAGTCGAGCATCTGCCTTGGCTCTGGTGGTGAGGCCTGGGGGTCCTGGGGTCCTGGGATGGAGCCCACTGTGGGGCTCCCTGCTCAGCGGCGAGTCTGCTTCTCCCTCTCCATCTGCCCCTTCCCTCCGCTCCTGCATAGTCTCTCTTTCTCTCCACAAATAAATAAAATCTTTTTTTTTTTTTAAGATTTTATTTAGGGACGCCTGGGTGGCTTAGCAGTTGCGCTTCTGCCTTTGGCTTGGGGCATGATCCCGGGATCCAGGATCAAGTCCCCCATCGGGCTCCTTCTGGAAGCCTGCTTCTCCCTCTGCCTGTGTCTCTGCCTTTCTGCCCCCCCCCCTCTCTTTCTCTCTCTCTCTCTCTCTCTCTCTCTCATGAATGAATAAATTTTACTTATTTACTCATGAGAGACACACAGAGGCAGAGACACAGGCAGAGGGAGAAGTGGGCTCTTCAAGCGGAGCCTGATGTGGGACTCAATCCTAGACCCCGGGATCACGCCCTGAGCTGAAGGCAGACGCTCAACTGCTGAGCCACCCAGGCGACCCAATAAATAAAATCTTAAAAAAAAAAAAAAAAAAAAAAAAAAAAAAAGTGGCATTAAAATCTCTCTCACCCCCCCCCCTTTTTTTTTAAGATTTTATTTATTTATTCATGAGAGACAGGCAGGCAGAGGAAGCCCAATTTGGGACTTGATCCCAGGACTCGGGGATCACAACCTGAGCCAAAGGCAGATGCTGGACCACTGAGCCACTCAGGTGCCCCTGGAAGTTCAAGTTTAAAGTGTAATTAAATACAACAGTTCTGTGTTCATTTATTTAAAACCTAAAACTGGGCAGCCTGGGTGGCTCAGCGGTTTAGCACCACCTTCAGTCCAAGGTGTGGTCTTGGAAACCCTGGGTGGCTCAGAGGCAGACCCGGGATCCAGTCCCGCGACCGGCTCCCTGCGTGGAGCCTGCTTCTCCCTCAGCCTTTGTCTCTGCCTCTCTCTGTTTCTCATGAATAAATAAATAAAATCTTTAAAAAAATAAAAATAAAAAAATAAATCCTAAAACTGATTATTTATCTAGGTTGACAAATACAAAACTATACAGGATATTCTTGAGTTCTTAAGAGCTATATTTTCAGAGTTGCACACAAATTTCTATCAGATTTTTCAGGATTTCTCTTCCTATGGCATAGCGAAGAATTAGATGGAATTAGATATTAGTTCTGGTTTGTTTTATTTCTATCTGCTTGGATCTGTTTTGAACTCTTTTCATCTGACTTGAATTGGCCTCCTTTTACTCCATTTGGGTTTTGACCTAGTTTCTCCATCTCTTTCAATGTAGATTCACCCATTTAAATTTGCTTTCAACTGGCTAATCTAATTGGGCCTTGTTTTTATCTTGTTACATCTGGTCTTTTTTTTTTTTTTTTAAAGATTTTATTTATTTATTCATGAGAGAAACACAGAGAGAGGCAGAGACACAGAGCGAGAAGCAGGCTCCATGCAGGGAGTCCAATGTGGGACTGGATCCCCAGACCCCAGGATCACACCCTGAGCCCAAGGCAGATGCTTAACTGCTGAGCCACCCAGGCGTCCCTCATCTGGTCTTCTTATTCTCTATGCTCATACATTTTGATGATTCTGAGGACTATGTTAAAATTGCCTTAAAATAACCTGATTCAAATTAATCTTTACACTGAGATTTTGGATCCAATTGGATCCATTTCGGGATTTAAACTGTTTTGCTACTCTTGATTCATCCTTTCCTTCTTCTCCATATATTTTTTTCTTGTTGCTGAATTTTTATTTATTTATTTATTTTTAAAGATTTTATTTATTTATGAGAGAGAGAGAGAGAGAGAGAGAGAGAGAGAGAGAGGCAGAGACACAGGCAGAGGGAGAGGCAGGCTCCATGCCAGGGGCCTGACTTGGGACTTGATCCCCAGGCTCCAGGATCGCGCCCTGGGCCAAAGACAGGCGCTGAACTGCTGAGCCACCCAGTGATCCCCTGTTGCTGAATTTTTATTTTTATTTATTTATTTTTTAAATTTTTATTCATTTATGATAGTCAGAGAGAGAGAGAGAGAGGCAGAGTCACAGGCAGAGGGAGAAGCAGGCTCCATGCACCGGGAGCCCTACGTGGGATTCGATCCTGGGTCTCCAGGATCGCACCCTGGGCCAAAGGCAGGCGCCAAACCGCTGCGCCACCCAGGGATCCCTGTTGCTGAATTTTTAAAAGCAAGTCCCATATAATGTGACATACCATTCTAAACATATCACAGTGCAACTCTACTAAATAAGGACATTTTGCTTTACATAACTACAGTATCATTATCACATCTCACAAAATTATCAGTAGTGCTTTCTTATCATCTAACACTCAGTCCATGTTCAGATTTACCTGAACATCTCAAAAAAGTCTTTTTGCAAATTTGGATCAGGATCCAGACAAGATCCATAAATTCCATTTTTTTTTTAAATGTCTCTTAAATCTGTATAAATTCTTCCTCCTTCTGCTGGTTTTTCCCCATAGGCCTTGGATCTGTTTGTAATGCTGTGAATCTAGAATATAAATCTGTTTTAGATAATATCATAAAGTAATTTTTGCAAAGATTGTAAATTGAGGGAAAATACTTTCAAACTTTATCAAGAACTATTCACCAATATATAAAAAAAAATCACACCACCAATGGCAGAGCTGGCTGTAGTCTTTGAATTACCACCTACATAGCACATTTGTGTCTATAACCAATAAAATATCTGCATGCCAGTCATCAGTAAGACACATCCTTGTCTGTCTGCATTTGTAACTATCATGTCCACAATGACCTGCCTATAGCATCTGATTGCATTATTATGTCTCTTAATGCAGTCCTGACAAGAAATTCATATTGAAATGCATAATGTTTTATTATAAATTCCTTTTTAAAATTCCTTTTTGATATTTTAGATAGGGTAGCACATTATTTTAAAAATAGTCTTTGTATGGGCAAAACTTATTAAATATAAATTTCATTTGAGGACCATAAATGAGATGTTAGAAAACATACTATAAAAAGGAGACTTTGAGGGTGCCTGGCTGGCTCAGTTGGAGGAGCATGGGACTCTTGATCTCGGGGTTTTGAGTTCAAGCCCTGTGTTGGGTGTACAGATAACTTAAAAACAAAATCTTTGAAAAAAAAAAAAAAAAGAAGGAGGCTTTGACTTTGACAGTGTTGTCAATCTTTTATCTGTCTTCTATCTAACCCTTTAGTTCTTTCTTAATTAACTCTGCTCCTATCACTCATTCATTCAAAAATATTTATTAACTCTCAAATGTTAGGCCCAGTTTTGGGTTCTTGGAACATACCACTGATATGTCTGATATGTCTAATGAAAGGAGTTCATTACATAGGAACCAGCCAGTGCTAGGCTTCAAGAGGGGAGGTCAGTGTGGCTCTGGTGAAGCAAATGAAGGGTGGAGAATAGGTGGAGTCAGAAAGGCAGCAGATCACCAGAGAATGTGGAACCCAGGAGGCTCCTCTGAGGAGCTAGTTTGGCTTTTACCCAGAACATTATGGACTTAAAAAAATATGATAAATGAAGAGTCCTATTTATTAGAAATGTAGAACAAAGAAGGAAGAGGGGTGCCTGACTGGCTGAGTCAGTTGAGCATCTAACTCTTGATTTCAGGTCATGATGTCAGGGTGGTGAGACTGACCCCTGCCTCAGGCTCCATGAAGTCTGCCTGAGATTCTCTCTCCCTTTTCCCCCATGCCTGTCCCCCAACTCTCTCTACCTCTCTCAAGAAGAAGAAGAAGAAGAAGAAGAAGAAGAAGAGAAGGAGGAGGAGGAAGAGGAAGAGGAGGAGGGGGAGGAGAAAGAGAATTGCCTTTAGTCACCCACTTCCACCCCTTTCTTCTATTCCTGATCTCAGAGCAGAGCTCTCCAGACTTCAGGGAATACTACCTTTTGGTTGGGTGAGGGTCCTGGTAGGGTTGGATTCAGTAGCTCCTCTGGAGCAGCATGATTTAGCCACCCCTGATTTTGTCCTTAGAGAGTCATGCAGTTGGGTTGGGTGTCTGGGAATTTCCTGATCAGGATATCCTGGTGGTCGCTCTGCAGCCTTAGACTGCTTCCAGATTTAGTTTACATACCAAATTGGGTTAGCTTTCCCCCCAGAAGATATTGCATCTGTGTCAGGGGCTTAATTCTCATGGGCTTTTTTTCTCCAAAAACCTAGTCAAGGCAGCAAGAGTATCAGTCTTTGCTTGGAAGCTTTTTTTTTTTTTTTTCCTTTAAGGACAGATTTAGTAGGATATAAACCTTTGCATCCTAATTAGCGTTATCTGTGGTTTGTTTAAGAGCATATCCTGTACCCTGTTTTGTTTCTTGCTTTGTGACTACGGATAAGTTACTTAACCTCTCCACCTCAGTTTCCCCATTACGAAATGATAATAGCAGGATTCAATTTGATTTTCATGTGTAGCAAAGTCCCGGGCCCATAGGAAGTGCTATTTATTACGGCAAATACTAATGGTAATAACAATATTCTTAGAATCCAAATGTTAGGTCATAAAGGAAACACCACCAAAACTTAGATTAAAAAAATTCTGAGTTTATTTAATTGTCAGTTAAAGATGTAAACCAGTAGACAAACTTTTACCGAATAGTTTGCAGAGAAATGTCACGGATGTTTAAGGACTAGAAAGGCAGTTTTATGGCATTTGTGCTAATAAAAGATAAAAAATTAGCATTCCAAATG
Organism: Vulpes vulpes; assembly: GCF_048418805.1. Classification (NCBI taxonomy): domain Eukaryota; kingdom Metazoa; phylum Chordata; class Mammalia; order Carnivora; family Canidae; genus Vulpes; species Vulpes vulpes. Next base: position 93,954,388 of record NC_132788.1, on the reverse strand, counting down.
GGATGGAATGAATCTATGGTCTGTACATATATGGTGAAAGCAGTCCTCTTAATTTTTTTTTAAAGATTTTATTTGTTTATTCATGAGAGACACAAAGGAGAGAGAGAGAGGCAGAGACACAGGCAGAGGGAGAAGCAGGCTTCATTGCAGGGAGCCGGATGCAGGGCTTGATCCCAGGACTCCAGGATCATGCCCTGAGCCAAAGGCAGGCACTCAACTGCTGAGCCACCCAGGCATCCCAAACATTCATTTTTATAAAAAAATAGATTATACCTAACCTTGGAACTAGAACTTAAATCTAGATCTTGTAGCTGGAACTCAACCTGGACTTTAGACATGGATTTAATCTGGATCTTAGATTCACCTTACACCTGGGAAATGGGCCTAGAATTGGACCTTGGATCTGGTCCTTGAACCTCTGCATTGGATCTGACTGTGGATCCAGACTTTGGGTCTTGACCTGAACCTGCACTTTGGAAGTAGTTGAGTGTACCTCAACCTTGAACATGGGCCTTGAATCTAGACTGTGAATCTGGACCTAGATTTGACATTAAACACTAACCTTGGACCTAAGCCTCAAATAGGAACATAGATGTTGGACCTGGACCATGGATCTGGATCTTAGATATAGTCTTTTGAACTGAACACTGACCTGCTCCTGAACTTTGTTGTAGATATTGGATGTGGAACTGGTCTGTAAGTTAGTCCTGACATTAAACCTGGTCCTTTGGGCAGCCCGGGTGGCTCAGTGGTTTAATGCCGCCTTCAACCCAGGGTCTGATCCTGGAGACCCGGGATCGAGTCCCACATTAGACTACCTGCTTGAAGCCTGCTTCTCCCTCTGCCTGTGTCTCTGCCTCTCTCTCTCACTCTGTATCTCTCATGAATAAATAAATAAAATCTTAAAAAAAAATAAACCTGGTCCTTGAACATGGACTTCTATATTGATATAGAATAGTATCGTGATAAAAAAAAAAAGAATAGTATCGTGGATCTCAGATTTGAACACTGAACATTTTAAACTTGGATCTGCCCTTTGGGCTTGAATGTAGGGTGTGGATCTGTGTTTGATCTTGGATACTTATATTGGTCTTAGGCTTTGGAAATGGGACATGGATCTTGAACCTGGCCCTTGACCTAAATGTAGACTTAGGGACCTTGTTCTCAAGCTCTGGACCTGGACCTTGACCTCAGATTTGGGCCTAGATCTTGGAGTTGGCCCTTAGATCTCAAACTGGCCCTTGGACATAGAACTGGACCTTGGACTTGAACATCAAATCTCATCTGTGGAACTCTCTGTCTGTGATGTTGGACCTGTCCTCAGTCTTCAGTGATGGATCTAGCCCTTGCAACTGTTACTTGAATGTCAACATCTAAACTGAGACTTTGACCTCATGTCAAGACCTCATACCTAGACATCAGACCTACACTAGGACATTGACCTTGGACCTGGAATGTTGATCTAACCAGAACCCTAGACCTAGACTGGGGGACCTGGGTCTTAGACTGGAACCTTCCTTTGGGACTCAACTTGTCCTGGACATTGAACTCAGACATGGGATTGACTTGGATCTTGGAACTTACTTTTGACTTTGACTTAGATGTCTAAGTTTGGTCACAGAACTTGGACTTTGGGCACTTGTTTTGGTCTCTCCTGTGTTACTTCATCAGCTTATTATCTTTCCATGGGGGAGGGTAGCCACAGACTTGGCTAGGAAGTAGAGTACTTCCCCTAGTTATTGATAGCTGGCACTCCTGATCAATCCTCCTGTCAGTTTGCCGGGTATTTTGAGCTGGACTTTCTATTTAGTCTGTTTAGTCATGGGAAAGAATAGGCCATATGGGCTGCCATCTGTTGCTGGGTTAGGATTTGGGAAATGCCTAGTCTTGCTCACCTTGTTCTGTTCTGTGGGGAGACCTAAGATGCCCTGCTGCTGTGTTGTTCCTCTAGTCTGGAAGTCTCAACAAGTTCTACTTCAGAGAACTTTTCAGAGTTCCCTTTGTTTTTTGCATTCTTTTCAGGTTTATGGTTGTACTCAGCAGGGAGGAGCAAAGATAAATGGGTCTACACCATTTTGTCTAGACTGAAAGTCATTGGTCATTGCTGTTCTAGGTTACTCTGTTGAGAGTTTTGCTAAAGCTGAGAAGAGATATGGGACAGTGGTATGAAGGAGATGTGGTGTGAAAATTTGCTTTTATTTATTTTTTATTTCTTAAATTTTAAGTAGACTCCATGCCCAAAGTGGGGCTTGAATTCATGACCCTGAGATTACAAGTCACATGCTTTACCAACGGAGCCAGCCAGGAGCCCCTACTTATTTATTTTTTAATGAGAGGAACTGCAGCATATCTGTAACATCTCTCTCCTGACGATGCAGGATGCATAGGCAATAATTACTGGAGCAATGCCTTGAATAGGTAGAGACAATAAGATGTCCTGCACAAAATGGGAAAACTTTAAATAGGAGGTTGGAAGGTTTGTCTATTGTTTATTCTAACAGGAGGGATGCAGAGTACATGAGCACAGATGCAGGTAGGTGCTCAGTAAGGTCTTGGAAGTCTAAGGAGTTTCTTTCCTGGCTGTTAACTTCCTGAAAGAGGAGGCAGGGTTAACAGTTGGGCAATGAGGAAGAAGAAAGAGGCTACTGGAGGTTTGGAGAGAGAATATATGAAAAACTTACATAGGAGAGTGAATGAGCAAATAGTCTAGGTCTAGAAGACATGAGAGACGAATATAGAAGACTATGATTTAAAAATAGGATTTCAAGATTTTAAAGATGGAGGGATCCTAAGCAATGTCAAAGACCAGACTATGGATAGCTTAGTGCGATTTACAAAGCAATGATAGCTATGTCTGGCGCTGAACCGGGCAACAGTGATAAAAGCATGAGGAAACCAGTCTCCTCTGGAGTGGTTAGTGTGCAAGCCACACTGGAGTGGGCTGCTGGGAAAAGGGGGATGAGCCTGTTAGAGCAGACAACTGGTGTGGGTTTGTTTGTATAGAGATGAAGAAACAGAGGTAGCTGAAGAGGAAAGTGGAATTAAAAAGATTTTGAAAGATGGGAGACACCAAAACATGTTTGAATTCAAAGGGAAGGGACCCAGCAGAGAAAGTGAAAGTGCAGTAGAGACTAGAAAATCAAAAGAACAAGGTGGGATTCAGAGCACATGGAAAGACTGGCTTAATGGGAAGCAGGACCCTTCCTATATTGTAACAGGAAGAGAAGAGAAGGTGGGAGCATATGCAGATACATTTATAGATTCGGATGTGAGAAGATTCTCTAAGACTCCCAGATATTTCACTCTAAGCCCAAAGGTAGTATGACACTATAAATGCTTCAGCCCATCATCTTCCACGCAAGGTAACCCCCCTATTGGCACAGAGGACCTGCTCTCGCCAAGGTCACAGTGACCTCCATGCTGCCACATTTAGAGGGTATTTTAAAAGCTTCATCTTTCTGGACTTCACAACAATATTCAACATTGCTTCATTCTCCAGAAAAACTCTTCTTTTGACTTTCCTGATCCACACATCCTTGTTTCTTTCCTTCCTTCTCTATTTCTTTATCTGCTTTGTTAGCTTGTGCAAATATTTTTCACAAATTCTATATAAATTCAAGGTTCCTCACTACTCCCTGTATGGTAAATTGTCATAGTTATGGAACCCCCCCACCCCCCGCAATGATTCACACCTCCCAGTATCCATGCCCCCCTTATAGTTTCGTCACACTTGGACCCTGGGCTTGGCCACATGACCTGCTTTGGCCAATGAGATATTAACAAACATGATACAAGTAGCAGCTTGATAAGCTTATGAATGGGGGCCTGTCCTCTTGGAACCCTGAAACAATCATGCTATGAAGCAGTTCAGGATAAAATACCACATCTGACCCACCTGCTGAATGCAGCCACATGAGTGAGTCCAAGTGACACCAGCAGAATCACCCAGCCAATCCAGAGACACATAAAAATAAACTACAGTTTTAAGTCACTAAATGTTGAGGTGATTTGTAATGTAGCAATGGTTAACTTTCATTCTCATCTATAACAGAGACATGGCTAACTTTAGTGGCTTTGTGCAAAACAGAAAAGTGAGTCATAAAAACATGCTTCTATTGGGCAGACACATCCTTGTTCAAATAAAAGTTGCCCCTTCCCCTAGGATGCAGCCCTACTCCTGGTGCACAGCATGCATTTGGGCCCACACTCAACTTTGTCACTGGGTTCCTTTATGCACTAGACAAGCTACACACATGTGTGAATTCACATTCACACAATTCTCTCCATTTAGCATAGACCAGAAACTTGGCTCCAGGACAGTTTTTTTCTTAAATTTATTTGAGAGAGAGAGAGCAAGAGGGGTGGCAGATGGAGGAGAGAAAGAATCTCAAGCAGACTGCACTAAGCACAGAGCCTGATACAGGATTCAATCCCATGACCCAATCAATCATGACCTGAGCTAAAATCAAGAGTCTGATGCTTAACAGACTGAACCACCCAGGCATTCCTGGGACAGGTTTAATTATTCCACTTAAGGAGAAAGAGAGAAAGCACCTAGAATAGTGCTCCTAGTCTTGAAGATTCAGTAGAACACTGATTTTTATTGAGGAAGACAGGCCAAATGGTGCTTATAGTCACTGCATTTTTCAGGCAAGTCAATTAGGCAAACTCCTCCTTGAAAAGGATGAATAGTTCTTAGAAAAAAGAGGAGCCATTACTGCTCTGAACCACCCATGAACATTCTGGAAAAGAGGTAGATAGCTAGATTCTAGAGCAGGTGGAAGTGAGGAGCTAGATCCTCAGGTATGTGTGGTGCCCAGCAAAGATGGCGCTACGATCCCCAGGCCTCCCTGGTCCTAGGTCTCTGAGAAAAGGCTGGGCAGTGCAGCCAGTCTTCACAGACAAACAGGCTTGTATCAGGCTGGTCCTGGGCCTCCTGGTCCAGCTACACAGTGGATGCCTCCCTCTGGACTGTAGTGCACAGGGCCACAGCGCAGCTGGGGCTCCTCTTCCTCATACCAGCGCTGTTCACTGAAGTCAGGGAAGAAGGCTGCAATCTCTCTGCTGGCGGAAATCACAGAGTCTGTAAGGGGAGGTAAGAAAGAGAAGGAGTTCTCATAAGGTGTGCTAGTTGGAGGCAAGAGACAGTTATAATCAGATTCAGAAACCCGAGCCTCTAGTTCTGCCTCCTGACCCTAAGTCCTGAGGCCATGTCTGCGGAGATGGCCACAAAAGAAGAGAAATGTATTTGGGAGGAAAGTTTATGGCAGGGTTACCCCTTAACTCCAACATATGGCCTGACCACCAACCCCAAACCATCCTCTCTTATTGGTGGCCAAGGACAGGGGAGGCGGACTCACCAGAGCCATGGGTCGTGTTGCGGGTGTCAGTGAGGCCGAAACTTCCACGAATTGAATCTGGAGCCACATGACGTGCTCGAAACACTCTAGTGGGTCCCATCAGGGTCCTCCAGAGCTGGATGGCATCCTTGCGGGCAAGGATGTAGGCTCGGATTGGTCCGCTGTGTACAAAAGGAGCACATGTCAGGAATCTGGCTATGTGGTCGAGGAGGGCACACTGTGAGCAGGGCATGAATAAAGGCATACTATGTCCTGAGAGTTACCCTGCCTTTCTAGCTAAGTACTGATGCTGCTTCAAGTAGTAAGTGATGGAAGGCCACTCCGTGTATACATGAAAGGCCACAGAGGTCAGCAGAGTGGCTCGTAGCATTCAACAACACTCTTCTCTAGCCATTGGACCAATAACCTCATGGGACAAGTGGCTACCAGGTCAGTGTTGGCTTAGTCATGGCCTCAAGTCCATGTATCTTCAGACACTTAACACTGATTACAACTTTAAAGAGTGTCAAATGAAATTTAAAAATTTAGGGAGCAGGAGAGATAATTTTTTTTAAAGATTTTATTTATTTATTCATGAGAGACACACCCGCACAGAGAGAGAGAGGCAGAGACACAGGCAGAGGGATAACCAGGCTCCATGCAGGGAGACTGACGTGGGACTTGGTCCCAGGTCTCCAGGATCACACCCTGGGCTGAAGGTGGCATTAAACCGGTGATCCACCTGGGCTGCCCCGAGAGATAAATCTTGGTGGATAAAGATGCCAAAACGAAAATTAGAAGTACCTGGCCATGTACTCCACCAGCCGCTGATAGAAAAAACGCCCTGCAAGGAGAGAGTAACTTCATCAAGACATTGATGCCCAGGAGAACTTTTGTACTTCTGCCTCCTTACTCAAAATAAATAACAAAAATTGTTTTATTTTTAAAAAAGATTTGGGGCACCTGAGTGGCTCAGTCAGGGTCCTGGAATCGAGTCCCACTTTGGGCTTCCTGCTTAGCAGGGAGTCTGCTTCTCTCTGCCTCTCTGGCCTTCTGCCCCTCTTCCCCTGTTCCTCTCTCTGCTCATGTTCTGTCTCTCTCAAATATTTTTAAAATAGATTTTATTTATTTATTCATCCACTTTAGAGAGAGAGTGCAAGGGAGAGGGGCAGAGAGAGAAAAGGAGAGTCTGAAGCAGCCTCCACACTGAGGGTGGAGCCTGATGTGGGGCTCAATCCCATGACCCTGAGATCATGACCTGAACCAAAACCAAGAGCCATATGCTCAACCGACTGCACCACCCAGGCACCCCAATAAAAACTGTTTTAGAGAAAAGAATAAGAACATACCTGGGTCTGAATCCAGGCACTGCCACTTACAACCTGTGCAATTTTGGGTAGGTCATTAATTTTCCTAACTCAGGCTCCTGATCTTTATACTGGAGACATAACAATACCTACACCCCATAGGGCTCTAGGGAAAATTCAATGAAATCATGAGCACAGGACAAGGTCTGAAATAGTAAACATGCACTAACTATAACTACTGATATCATCAGGACATAAAACTAAATTTTTGGTTAGGGCTACGAAGTGGAACCCTCCTAGAAAAAAAAAATTTTTTTTAAAGATTTAATGTATTTATTTATTTGAGAGAGAAAAAGAGAGTGGAGGTGGGGGGAGGACCAGAGGGAGAGGGAAAAGCAAACTCCAAACTGAGCATGAAGCCAACACAGGGCTCGATCCCATGGCTTGATCCCATGACACAGAGACCATGACCTGAGCCAAAATAAAGAATTGGACACTCAATTACAGCCACCTAGACACCCCCTGGAAAATATTTTCCGAAGATTGATAATAATGAAAAGTTTGTGTATCAAGCGAGACTTCAGAAGAATGGCCACAGTATTACAGTTGGTAGGTCAGAGACAGGCTGCTATTGTGCGTCCAGGTGAAAATCTCTCTTGCACACATCTTGAGACAGAGAAGTCTCCCATTCAAAGGACTGTTGATCCTACCTTCATGCTCTTGGTAAAACTTCTGGCATTCTTCTTTTCTCCACAGAAGTTCTTTCATTCGTACAATAAGGAACTTGTTGCTCAGAATCTGCTGATGAACAGCCTGGATAAACAACCACATCAAAGATAAAAATTGGTCAAAGGGACCTCTGGAGTGAATAGGAGACACAGACTGATCAAAAGAACCATGAGGACCCACCAGAGCCCAGGACTTGAGATCTGTCCCATAGTTGGGTAGGAAGAGAAAGAAGGTGGAGTGAGGTAAAGACCTTCAGTCACATGGCCAGAGCATGAGCCTCGGGTGCAGGGGGCAGGAAGTGCCATCTCTGCCCTTCTGTTCCTACAGCCCACATGACCCACTTCTCGAACCATCCTAAAAATATCTTGATAGTGGTCCTGCCTTGAGTTTGTCCCACTCTCTCCAAACTATCACACTTGACAGATTAAGAACACCATAAAATATATGTCACACTCTGGTCAGAACCTTACTCATGGAATGAGGTACAACTACTCTAGCCCAGTGTTCAAGGCTGTACTGTCCTTGTCCTCCACCTCTTCCAATTCTCTAGTCCCATCACCCCAGCCTGCCTGTGGCCCTCAGATCCACCATATGTGTTCCTGTTTCAGTGTCTCCCTCTAGGGAACACCTGCCCTCCTGAACACTAACTGAAGCCCATCCTTCCTTCGAGCCTGTCTAGGTCCCAACACTAGCAGGTCACCATTTCTGACTGCTCTTGTCTTCCTCTGCACCACAGTGTGCTTACCTCGCAGAATTGCTCAGCTAGTACTTATCCAACTATTGTAGGCAGAATCCTACAATGACCCTCCCCTAGTTCCACCCAGGTTCTGCACCCTACTCTCCAGGACTGTGAATATGATGCAATATGATTATGTTATATCATATGGCAAAAGGGATTTTCAGGTGTAATTAAGGTTGCTATCAATTGACTTTGGTGTATTTATTTTTAAAAATTCATTTTAGAGAGAGAGAGAGTATGTGGTGGGGAGGGGAGAGGAAGAGGGCAAGAGAAAGAATCTCAAGCAGACTCCCCACTGAGCACAGAGCCCAACATGGTGCTCAGTCCAATGACCCTGAGATCATGACCTTAGTTGAAATCAGGAGTTGGATGCTCAACCAACTGAGCCACCCAGCCACTCCATCAGTTGTCTTTGCTTTAATTAAAAGGGACATTATCAGGATGAGCCTGATTAATCATATGAACTTTTTAAAAGCAGACTTTTATCTGGCTAGCAGCTAAACGAGAAGTCAGATTTAAGCATGAGAAACACTGAACACACCACTGCTGTCTTGAGGATGGAGTGAGCCATGTGATGAGGAACGTGAGTGGTCTCTAAAATATGGGAGCAGTCCTTGCCTGAAGGCAAGCAAGGACATGGGGACCTCAGTATTATAACCATAGGAATCAAACTCTGTCAACAACTGGAACAAATTTGGAAGTGGATTCTTTCCCAGATCCTCCAGCTAAGGAGCCAGTCAGCCAACACCTTGACTTCGGCTTTGTGAGACCCTAAGGAAAAATCCAGGCAAGCCTACTGCACTTCTAAATTCTAGAATTGTGAGATAAAAAATGTTGTCTTAAACTGCTAAGTTTGTGGTAAGTTGTTACACAGCCAGAGAAGACTAATATACATACATTGTCTTGAGGTTTGGTTCTTCTTACTGTATTGGACCCTTATATTTTTTATCTGCCCCAATTCTCCAGTAGATTTTTGTCTTCTTAGAGTCAGAGTCCACAGGTCCTAGCTTTGCCTCCGTAGCATCTTTCATAGGACTGTGCTGTCAGTCTTCACAAATGGCTCTGTAGCCCCAGAAATAGAAGCAGTGCCCAGGGCATACAGTAGAGGATTAGGATTCCTTCTTACCTCCAGAATCAGGGGGTGAGCAACAGCATCAGGCTTGATCAGGGCCAGAGTAAGCTGGAGAGCCTGAGGGCTTCGCAAGATCGAGGTCATCTCACTCCTGCCATCAGAAAGCTGGATTAAGGACCCCTCCATGCTATGCTCCCCACCCTCCCTACTCTGGAGCCATGCAACCTTGCAAGCCAACAGCCACCTCACTTTCAAGGCCTATGGTGGTTACATACAAAGGAGTTACCTATTCAGGAGAAATTCAAGATTAAACATTACTTGTCTCTGCCAATGGTCCCTTCAATTTCTAACTTTTCATTGTGTTTTAGAGGATTTACAATTTACATTGCTAAACAGCCTGGCCCCAAATGTACAGTAACTGTTTCCATTCATAAGGCTTTCTATCCCATAGGGGGCTCCCATCAATTCTAGAAGTGGAAGATTGGATGGACAAGAATTGGGATGTTGCCAGGATACTCTTAAAGAAGTCTGCTGGATACATACCATCTCTTATCTAATCTTACATAGAGATCAGGATCTCCCCTGCCCAAATCAATTCTTTAATATACTGTCCTCAATGGCAAGGCCTGTGGACATGCAACTCCAAGGTCAAGGACCACTTGTAACCATTTTGTATCTGAAGCAGCTGAAACAGTGCCTAGGACAAAGGTCAGTTTAATTGACTAGTGGAACCTATACAGTCTTGTTCTGTCTATCTTTGTATTTCTAGAGCCTAGCATAGCATAAGAGCTCAATAAATAATCATGGAAATGATATAAGGAACATAAAAGTATTTCTTAAACTGGACCAAGAGAATGTGGGGTATCTCCCAACTGTGAAATTCTATTCACATGTGAGAAACTGATCATCTGATCAGGACTAAGGACTAAGTATAAAAGATTACCTAGTGGAGCTCCTAAATTTGCCAACAACTATGGAGAAGACTTTCATGAAGACACACAGGAATAGTCTGGACAACACTCATTTATTTTAGGCTGAAAGTAGCCTGACAATCATGTTAAAGGCAGTGCTAGGGTCTCTCCTACTCATGTCCTTTCTACAGCTTTCAGCTGGATGCTCCACTCAAACCACAAGTCCAGCCAATCCACTCTCCCTAATATCCCAGGTTGTGAGTAACCGAAAGCAAAAGGAATCTTCACCATAATCTAAGGAGAGACAGTCTTAACATCTTCTCTCCCTCACCTTCCATATCCATGTTATCACCAAGTTCTGGCAATTTTACCTAAGCAGTGTGTCTCAAATCCATACAATCCTCTCCTTCTCCAGGGCCACCACCCTAGCCCAAGACTTCATCAACCCTCATTGGATTTCTGCAACAGCCTCCTCGATGGCCTCTCAATTTCTACTCCTGCCAGCCTCTACAATTTCCACACAGCAGCCAGTGTACTAAAAATGTAAATCTCATCATATCATGTGAGACATTTCCACAGTCCAAAATGTGCTTCCTCTGGTTACTGCCTATCCATCTACTAGATCTTAGCTCACTACCCCTATTATGGCTTCTCGGACCTTTTCTTCAGTTATGTCTTCACTCGTTAGGTAAGCTCCATGAAAGCATTAAAAGATGCTCACCTATGCAGAGTGTCTAGTACATAATTGAATCTCAACAGTATTTGTTGAATGAATGAATTAATGTGCCTCATCCAGCTATTGCAAGGCCAAGCTGCCAGGGGCCCTCTGGGGAAGGATGTGGTTCCTTTCCGAATGCCAGCCAAGTAATGATTGTCTTGGCCCTTGATTTACAACAAATGTTGACAGATCAAGAAACTCGCTCAACTTCAAAGTTGCTTTATCAGAGAACCACAAATTTCAGAGGTTGCCAGGGTATTCGCCCCCTCACCTGAGGCGCCCATTCCTCTGCTTCAGGGAGGGCGAGGGCCAAGCCCCTCATCCTCCCAGGCGCCACGGAGACCCGCAACCCCCTAACTCTACCTCGGCTCCCCGTCCTCCACCCTCCCCCGACACCTGAGGCCCAGCTCCCCAACACCCCAGGCTCTCAGCCCCAGTTCTTGACACCAATCCATCTCCTTGCTGCCCCTCATTTCTCTAGGCTTGCAGCCGCGGGACTCCTGTCCCCTGCACCAGGGCCTCAGCGCACCCCGGATTCTGGCCCCCGCCCCGCGGGAGTTCAGGTCTGGATTCACCTGGTCCTCCACCGCGGCGCCCGGCCACCAGGCACCGCGGTAGCTAGCCTGCGCGGCCCAGGCGGGGTCCTTCGGGCGTTCGGCCGGGCAGCCCTTCCGGGGGTCCTTGCCGGGAAGCCGCGGACCGGCCGGAAGTGGGGGCGTGGTGTGTGAGGTAAGGGGGAGACGGCGCAGTGGGAGCGGCCGGGCGGAGGCTAGACGGCCCGCAGCCCGAGCGCCGCTGCTGCGGGTGGCCCTTGTCTCTCCGCAGCGCCTGCCCCGGGCTGTACGAAGGGACGGGCCGTCTCGGGCGGGAACTGCCCCTCCGCGCCGGCTTGGGCGCCCTCAGGCGGGAGGGAGGCGGGCGTTCCTGGGCGCCCCTGCGCGGGGGAGGGGGCCGCCTGGCTGTGGGACGGAGCTTGCTCGACTCGTTCTGTTACTTTTCTCTCTAGGGTAGTGCCTGGCTCGTGGTTGCTGCCCGGTACTTGTCGGAGCTACGTGGAGGGCGAAGAACTTGGGCGCTCCATCGCGAGGGCGGTGGCAGCCGTCCCAAGTCTCGCGCTCAGGCGATACCTAGACCCGAGGGAGCACAGCTGAGGTGGAGGTGGTGACCGAGGGTTCTTACCTGGGCTCTAGGTTTCCGTAGGCCGTGAGGGAAGCTAGTTGGAAGGGCCTTGGACATGTCGCTAAGGAATGTGGGGTAGGGTGGGTGGGTTCTCCAGCAGCCTGTTGAAGCAATGCAAAGTGAGGTGAGGACTGTGGGTATTCCTGGTGTGTGGTCTAAGTATGGAGATGGGATAGTGTGGCAGGTTGAAGAAGGGTGGTGAAATTTTTTCTTGGAGTCACTGAATTTGAGAAGAGTGAAAATAAGCCATAACTGTCATCTATATATCTACACACACACACATATATATGTATATGGATTAACTGATTCTAGTGCCAGGTATACAGGTGTTGCACTTCTGGAAAGTTGGAAGGGAGGTCTATGATTCTGGCAGCTTGTTTCCACAAGATGTCTTTCAGAAAGTCCAGTCCTGCTTGGCTGGTGAAGGCACATGTCCCTTTCTTCTTCTTCTTTTTCTTTTTTTCTTTTTTTTTTTAACATTTTATTTATTCGTGGAAGACACAGAGACACAGGCAGAGGGAGAAGCAGGCTCCATGCAGGGAGCCCAACGTGGGACTCGATCCTGGGTCTCCAGGATCACGCCCTGGGCAGAAGGCGGCGCTAAACCTCTGAGCTACAGGGGCTGCCCCACATGTCCATTTCTGCCTTCACAGCATTAGAGTAAACTTAACCATATGCTACTGACCAGACATCAGATTTTAGTCTTATTTTCCAGGTGTTTCAGGTCCAATTTTATTTTCTATTCCCCTTTTTTTAAGTTTTTTATTTTTAAGTAATCTCTATACCCAACATGGGGCTTCAGCTTACAAGCCTGAGATAGAGTGACGTACTCCACTACTCAGCCAGCTAGGTGCCTGTTTTCTACCTTTATCTTCATTAACATACGTTTGCACTATAGGGATTTTGCCAATTTTTAGACCATGGTCATTAGCTCACTTTTCTGTCTAACCCACACACACTGGCGAAGGCTTTAGTTCCATATTTTATAGTTGTATTGACTACCCTGAGCAGCAAGCCTATATAATGAAAGGAAGGGCAGATAGGATTTTAGGAGACTCAATAAATAATACCGTTTTTCTTTTTTAAAGATCTTATTATTTTTTTGAGAGAGAGTGCACTCAAGAGAGCACAAGCAGGGGGAGTGGCAGAGGGGAAGAGAGAGGGAGACACAGACTCCCCACTGAGCAGGGAGCCTGACTCAGGGCTTGATCCCAGGACCCTGAGATCATAACCTGTGCGGAAGACAGCCGCTTAACTGACTGAGCCACCCAGGTGCCCAACACCCTTTTTCTGAACTTGGGCTCAGAACCAACAGAGAGTAATTGCAGGCAGGTAGAGACCAAATGTCAGCTTATTTAATACTGGTGGAGCTGTTGGAGAACATATTGTGAGAACCAAATTCGCCACCTTCTAATTCTGTGCTGCCAGACTTCAATGCCAGGTCTCCTAAAAGCCTTAAGTAACACCAAAAAGAATCTAAATCATTAATAGGACATACAAAGTTATCACAGCATTGCTTCACATTCACTGAATTTAGGAAGCAGACCACCTTGAGCTTGTAGTAGATTTTGTCCCTAGAAACCTTTTCAAAGACTCATACTCAATGTGAGGGAAGGTGAATAGGCTGAAAAGGTCTTGACTCAATGTCACTGGGACTCTGGTAATTCTATAACAGTTATTGAGTCTCCTAACTTGTGAGTCTAAACTCGGGAGAATCACCTATTATGAGATTAATTATGACCTGTGTTGATTATATTCTGAGGGGCCTCTACCTGCGTCTTGTCTAGTCTTTGTTTTTCAGCTAGTGGTATTTAAGACGATGCCATCTTCTTACAGTGTTAATTTACAATAGTAGCAGCCCCAAACCATGTCTTTGAAGTGTCTTTCTTTTTTGTCCAGTATATTCAAATTTCTTAATACCGTTTCTCTTTGGGGTCCTGTGTTTCTGGCGTCCCCAAGCTGCATTGAGGGTGAGCTCTATGACATGGCTTACCCAGCCCCACTGTGAGCAGCTCTCAGTTGGCCACTGTTTTCTTCTGTAGAGTTGGTCAGGCCCAGGACACATGGCTCTTATGCGTGGGGGACAGGAGGGTGGTCCTTTACTCCGTGAGTTTTAGTTGAGCATTACTGTGGCAGGTGTTTTTATTTTTTTATTTTTATTTTTTTTTTACCTGAAGCTACTATTCTTGGTTCTAAAATTTGTTGCCTCAGGGACCCAGTGAGAATTGAGACCTTTGCCTTTCCTCCAGATCCTGTCTCAGCTTCTGAGCTTCTGGATGTGCCACATGAGGAGTAGTATTTCTTTCAGACACTTCTCTTTGGGCATTTTCTTTTTCTTTTTCTGTGTTCCCCTACTCCTTTCCAGAAGGCTCATTGAATTTCTGACATTTTTATCATTGGAGAGAAGGAAGACCCATGGAACCAGCTCTTTGCTAGGCTACAGAAAGTGGGGAAGGAATGAATTTACATAGCCATGCCCTAGAGATTTGTCTCTCAGTTGTTTTCCAAGATATCAACTTGCTTTTTAAAAATATCTCTCAAAAACCCCCCCAAAACATCTTTTCCTTTATTTTCATTCTTGTACTGCTTCTGATCTTATGGAGCAGGTTTCTAAAGCTATGCATTTCTTCCTGGACTTTGTAAACATATGTGATTCTGTAATACTGTTCCAGGCCCAGGCTTTTCCCATCTTCTTAATCTCCATGGCTGTGGTAATTTCATAGAGTGGTTTTTCTACTTCAGTCTGAGAAGATGATATGTTTTATTTGTAACAAGGGCATTGTTTTTTTTTTTTTTTACAAATAAAACCTACCATCTTTTTAAAATGGAAACTGCATTGTAAATCTCAGAACTAGGGATCCCTGGGTGGCGCAGCGGTTTGGCGCCTGCCTTTGGCCCAGGGCGCGATCCTGGAGACCCGGGATCGAATCCCACGTCCGGTTCCCGGTGCATGGAGCCTGCTTCTCCCTCTGCCTGTGTCTCTGCCTCTCTCTCTCTCTCTCTGTGTGACTATCATAAATAAATTAAAAAAAAAATAAATCTCAGAACTATAAAACCATAGTCAGTTGTTTTTTTTTTTTAATCTTATTTATTCATGAGAAACACACACACATACACAGAGGCAGAGCCACAGGCAGAGGGAGAAGCAGGCTCCATGCAGGAGCCTGATGTGGGACTCAATCCTGGGTCTCCAGGATCAGGCCAAGGGCTGAAGGCGGTGCTAAACCACTAAGCCACCCAGGCTGCCCCATAGTCAGAGTTATTGACAGACCAGCAAGTGGGGAGTAAACCATGAAGGGAAAAAAAAAAAACCACACATGAATTCTGGTTTTGTCCTTTGGCCTTGAGTCTAGCTCAGGATATAAGGGATGGAATTTGGGACAGCCTTTCCATTCTGTCCGCTGGGCTGGGCCTAATAAAGTCTGGAACTCATACACTTGTGCTCCTTAGCATATGTGAATTTTTTTTTTTTTAAGATTTTATTTATTCATGATAGACAGAAAGGCAGAGACACAGGCAGAAGGAGAAGCCGGCTCCATGCAGGGAACCCGATGGGGGACTCAATCCTGGGACTCCAGGACCACACCCTGGCCAAAGGCAGGTGCCAAACGGTTGAGCCACCCAGGTGTCCGCATATGTAGAATTTAATTGCAGTTTAAAGGCCCTGGCCTCTCGAACTAGCTAAAAGACATAGTAAAGGACCAAATAATTGTTTTACCCCAGTATCTAAAAGGCGTGTATGGGGAAGGACTTCCCTGTAGTTAAATTTGTGCCTCAGTAGACCCTGCTCACCGAGGTCTTCCCTGCTGCTTAGGCTTTGCAGATGCCCTACAAGGGAAGGCAGTGGGTCTGTGCTAATAAGGCCAAGGTCAGTGCCCACACCTTAGCCCTTATGTGCTTCAACCACAGAGATTGTGTTAAGGACAGTGGCTTTACTGAACCATGTGACTGGCATTTTGCTAAGGTACTCCTTCATCCCAGCCTGTACATAAAATCAGAGTTAGAAAAACACTTGCCTGTGAACAAAGTGGCCTGCATTTCAACATGGCCAACTTGAAAAGTGTTTGAAATGCTTCAAATGGTGGTCCCATTGTAGCCTCAACTTGTATGTGATATTTTACTCTCCACATTCCTCACCAGATCTCTCTTTTCTGTTCTTTGCCAAATCATGAGATCCTAACATTCCTTTGAATGAAACATCCCTCCACCTCTGTCAAAAGGCAGAGCCTATTCCTGTGAAACTTCCAAAATAGAGCAACAGAACCTGTGGGCAGCTGGTTCCCAAAATAAGGGAAGAAAGGGTCAAACTACCCTTAATCTGGCTCTATGTCCCTGAAGCTTCAGCCAAGGGAGAAGAGTTATGGGAAGAGATCAGGAGTATTTAGAGGAAATCTTCCTCTTGGACCCAAGGAACCAGTCCAAGAAACATTTGCTTTCTAGTAAAGTTGAGAATAACTTGGTTTCAACCTGTGTGTTTGGCAATTGGTTGAGAGGTTGGCTTAGAGAAAAAAGTGAATTCATTTGGGATGTGAGTTTGGAGTGATGGTAGGACATTCAAGCAGAAGTAACTTGGTGGTAGTTGGATAAAGTTAGGTTTGGGAATTGTCAAAGGGGTGATAGAAATACGTCAGTGAAGAACTGACCATGGGAAAGAATGCAGAGAGAAGACAAGGTCAAAGACCAATCCTTCCCCTGTCGAAGAATAATTAAAGACTTGTTTATAAAGGGAATGCCTGGCTGGGTCAGTCGGAAAAGCAGTGACTTGATCTCTGGGTTGTGAGTTCAAGCCCAATGTTGGGTGTAGAGATTACTTAAGTAAATACATAAACATAAAAAAAAAAAAACTTGTATATAATGGAAAGCAATGATTGATTAAATCTAGCAAAAGCAAAAACTATATATGAGAAAGAGTAGAGAAGGAAGAAGGAAAAAACGATTTTATGAAAATGGTAGCTTTTGTTTCCTGTGGGTAGACTGCTGATCAGCTGGCAGCCAACAAAAAGGCCAGTATTCTTTCCTGCAGCAACTGAATGGATTATAAAATAATACAACTTCACTTGCTTATGGGTTCCCCAGAAGATCTTTAGAGTTCAGGTGAGATTTAGGTGTCAGGCTGTCTCTGGATAAATAATGTCTATCGGTATCCTTTGTAAGCACCACCTTCAACTAGGCCAGGTCTGTTATTTCCCTTGTCAGAATCTCTGACCTCCCTTTTAATCAGACTCCGCTCTAGTCTAAATTAGCCCTGAAAGTTTCAGTCTCCTGAAGTAGCAACGTGAGTTGAATGTTGTTTTGGGGGCAATGTCTGTATAGTAGTATTTAGACTCCCAAATATTAGCAATGCCAAAAGAGTAAGTGAATCCTAGATACTGTTAAAAATACTTGGAACCCATTTCATATCCAGTTTACTCACTGGCCTGTTTAATCAGGAGAATAAGACCCACGGATTGTTTAGTCACGTTTAGCTAATGAATATTCATAAACCAAGTGGATCATAACTGAGTGAGCATTTACTTTAGAGAACAAAAATCCTGATAGAAGTTTCTAACTTTGAATCACCATCTCTGCTCACAACTGCTAAAACAAATATTTTCCATTAAAAAAATACATTTAAATACCTTCACACTCGCTTTTTAGATGAAGTGTGTATTTTTTTCTTTTGCTGTAGATGTTATAAAGAACTTTTAATCTCCTGAGCTCTACTTCTGCCATTAGCTACCCAGTTTTCCAAAAACTCAGGCATGATTCTTGGTTTCATTTTTTGCCAGATTGCGCTCAACGATCCTTCAGCAAACCTCTGTCCATTTAACCTTCAGCTGTACCCTAAATTGGATCACCTCTGGCCATCTCCTAGCCTGAGTCAGCCTCATCTCTTCATGTACTGTCATCTCTTCAAGCCTTCTGTGGCTTGTTTTTCATACAACCATCAGACTGATCTTTTTATTTTAATTTTACTTTTTAAAATAAATATATATTGGGATGCCTGGGTTGCTCAGTGGTTGAGCGTCTGCCTTCAGCTCAGGTTGTGACCCCGGGGTTCTGGGATCAAGTCCCACATCAGGCTCACCACAGGGAGCCTGCTTCTCTCTCTGCCTATGTCTCTCTCTCATGAATAAATAAATAAATCTTTAAAATATTATATATATATATATATATATATATATATATATATATATATATATATATTTAAAAGTAATCTCTACACCCATCAGGGGCTCAGACTCCACCCTGAGATCAAGAGTTGCACATTCCACTAACAGCCAGGTGTCCCCATATTGATCTTTTTAATGCATAAAGCAGGTCACATCACTCTACTGCCTGAAGCACTGCCATGTTTTGTTGCTTTACTAAGAAAAAAAGCCAAACTCCTCACCATGGTCCTTAAAGCACCATGTGACTTGGCCTTTGCTGACCTCTGTTCTTCACGAACCACTCTTCCCTCACTCCTACCATTCCACCATCTTGTTCCCACCTCAAGGCCTTCACAGGAGCTACTCCCTCTGCCTAAAACCCCTTCTACCCAATATTTGCTCCAGTCACTCCACACTGAGTCACCTCCTCAGGCCTAGCCAGATTTTCATGATCTAAAGCAACACCCTCTCCCAGCATTCTCTATTAACCTTCTCTGTTTTTCCTCAGTACCTGTACCTAACTTTGTTGCTCTAGCCCACCTTTTCTTCTGGCTTTATGAAAGAGAGGAAAATCTGGGCAGCCCAGGTGGCTCAGTGGTTTAGCGCTGCCTTCAGCCCAGGGCCTGACCCTGGAGACCCAGGATCGAGTCCCACGTGGGGGAGCCTGGTTCTCCCTCTGCCTGTGTCTCTGCCTCTCTCTCTCTCTCTCTCTCTCTCATGAATAAATAAATAAAATCTTAAGAAAAAAAAAAAGAGGAAAATCTAGCTAACAGCTCTCCAGCTCCACTTGCCTCCTCCCTGCATGTGTGGGTACTTGAGAGTGTGTGTGTGTGGATTCCCCTGAGCCAAGTGAAGGGGATTCCAGAGCCTGACTTTCAATATGGAGAAGTACCTGCAGAAGGAGATTGGCCTCTCTCCTACTCATCCCTTGACCTCAACCCAGTGTTTCCATGGTCAAGTGGGGTGTGCAATGGAATAGTTAGTGTGAAACCTTGACATGTATCCCCTGGGATTTAGGGCTTACGTAACCATAGAACCTGATGCCTTCTGTCTTCCTGGAGAATCTGCCCACAGCAAGGAAAAAGAGGAAGTTACCCTTGCTCTGTTTCCTTAACCCTAACACATTTTAACCCCTACTATCGAGCCTCTTATTCTAAATCCTATACCTTGGCCCCTAACCCCACCACTGATGGTGATCTAACTCTTAACTTGTAACCTAGCCTACCTTTTCTGATCCTGACTCATTCTCTTCTGACACTGACCTAACTCTGGCCCTTGATCCTTTTTTTTTTTTTTTTAAGATTTTATTTATTCATAGAAACACAGAGAATGAGAGGCAGGCTCTATGCAGAGAGCCTGACATGGGACTTGATCCAGGGTCTCCAGGATCACGCCCTGGGCTGCACCACCGGGACTGCCCTGGCCCTTGATCCTTAAACTGAAGTGCTAGACCTTAGGCTTTTGCCACAACCCTAACATCTAACCCACCGTAGTTCCCTAATCACCACTTTAACCTTAACTTTCTAACCCTAGCCCAAGCCCTAGTCCCTAAACTTCTAACCCTTTAACCTTAGACCCGGTTTCTAGATCCTGAGATCCTGACATTTATCTTCTAACCTGGTAATCCTGCCCTAATCTTAACATTTAATCCTTAAATCCTGACCCATGGATTCTAACCTCTAAACCCTCACCCATACTGCTAACCTCCAGGACCCTGAAACCCCAGAACCCCAACCCCAACTCCACAAATGACAAGCCAGTACTTCACTCTACTGTGGACCATAGACAGGGGAATTGCAGCAACTCAAAGTGCATAGGTCAGAGGACATAGTGAATGAATGCCAGCAAATTAATCCACCAGACACAGAACATGAAACAATAGGACTTCTAAAGATCCAGGAGAAAAAAAGCCAGACACTTCCCTAAATAAAAGATGTGGTAGACCAGCAGCAAGCCTGAATAAGCCTTCAAATCTCTGAAGACAGGCAATGAAAGTCAGTCATTGTGACCATACCTCTCTGTCCCAACAGTAGACTCAGCAGGTCATCCTAGAGCCATGATGGAAGAGAATTGTCCTTCCTGGTAGAGCTCTCAGGCACAGATGGATGGCTCAGTAAAGCCCTTGCCCTAGGACACAGCAAAAGAAACCTTGGTAATACAATGGCTATCAACCCAGGAGATAAGAGCCATAGCCAGCATTACCATTTCCCCAATTTCCCTAGCATAATCATTGGGACTCCAGGAGAAGCCCAGAAACCAGCTAACAATCTAGTTGAACAAAAGACAGGAACCCTATATAAAACCAGCTATTTCCCCAAATTCCAGGCCCTGACCTAGATGGGATTCCCAGGATCCAGTGTTCCAACATGAACCAAACTTCAAGAAACAGCCACAAATCTCCCATGGAGAGGACAGAAGGGGGAAAAAAAATTCCATGCTCGGAGTCCCTTCTCCCTTTTGTCTCATTCCCAACCTTTACCCCCACCACTAGGGTGCCCATACAAAAGAGACAAAGGGCAACAGACAGTAGTAATAGAAAACATTTGCTAACAGGACCGAGGAGGTGCTTTATCTTGCTTATGCTTATGTGACTTCTGTATATTCATTATACTTAGGTATAATTTGCTTTAAGTTGGAATACTGCTGAAACCTAAAATACATATATTAGGAAGGAAGGCTGAAAAATCCATCATCCAAGCCTCCATCCATCTCTACAAGTTAGAAAAAATAAGCAAACTAAACACAAAGTTTATTAAAAAGGCAGAGTTAGTGGGGCACCTGGGTGGCTCTGTGGTTGAGTGTCTGCTTTTGGCTCAGGTCATGATCCCAGGATCTGGGATCTGGTCCCACATCGGGCTCCCTGCAAAGAGCCTGCTTCTCCCTCTGCCTGTGTTTCTGCCTCTCTATGTCTCTCATGAATAAATAAAACCTTATTTATTTTTTTTATTAAAGGCAGAGTGAAAACAAGAGCAGAGATTTCTCAAAATGAAAAAAAATAAAGAGACGCCTCGGTGGCTCAGTGGTTGGGCGTCTGCCTTTAGCTCAAGGTGTGATCCAAGATCAAGTCCCACATTGGGCTCCCTGGGTGGAGCCTGCTTCTCCCTCTGCCTATGTCTCTGCTTCTCTCTCTCTGTGTCTCTCATGAATAAACAAATAAAATCTTAAAAAAAATAGTATCAAAATATGTTTATTTCAAAATTTTTTTTAAAGATTTTATTTATTTATTTATTTATTTTTGAATTTTTAAAATTTATTTATGATAGGAACACAGTGAGAGAGAGAGGCAGAGACGCAGGCAGTGGGAGAAGCAGGCTCCATGTACCGGGAGCCCGACGTGGGATTCGATCCCGGATCTCCAGGATCGCGCCCTGGGCCAAATGCAGGCGCCAAACCGCTGCGCCACCCAGGGATCCCAAGATTTTATTTATTTATTCATGACAGACAGAGAGAGAGAGAGAGAGGCAGAGACACAGGCAGAGAGAGAAGCAGGCTCCATGCAGGGAGGGAGCCTGATATGGGACTCAATCAGGGTCCCCAGGATCACACCCCATGCCGAAGGCGGTGCTAAACCGCTGAGCCACCGGGGCTGCCCTATTTCAAAATTTCTATGCAGTTATGCATACAGCAAAGTGAACAAATCTTAAGTATGCAGCTTTTATTTTTATTTTTTATTTTTTAGTATGCAGCTTAAATATTACAAGCAATATTCCGAGTGAGATTGGGGAATATTTAAGAAAATCTTAAAGATGACTCAGTAGAAATAAAATCTTTTTTTAAAGCTTTATTTATTTATTCATGACAGAGAGAGAGAGGCAGAGACAGAATCAGGCTCCAAGCAGGGAGCACGACGCAGGACTTGATCCTGGGTCTCTAGGATCACACCCCGGGCTGAAGGTGGCGCTAAACTGCTGGGCCACCAGGGCTGCCCAAGAAAAGAAAATCTTAAGTAGGCATAATGAGGGACGTCTGGGTGGCTCAGTGGTTGAGCATCTATCTGCTTTCAGCTCAGGGTGTGATCCTGGGGTGTGGGATTGGAGTCCTGTGTCTATCTCCTTGCAGGGAGCCTGCTTCTCCCTCTGCCTCTCATGAGAGATCTGTGTGTCTTGTGAATAAATAAGAATCTTTAAAAAAAGAAGTAGGAGTAATGATTTCATGCTTAGATATTAAATGTAAAGCTACAATAATTAAAATTGTGGCATTGGGGGATGCCTGGGTGGCTCAGTGATTGAGCATCTGCCTTCCACTCAGGGTGTGATCCCAGAGTCCCAGGATCAAGTCCCACATCAGCCTCCTTGCATGGAGCCAGCTTCTCCCTCTGCCTGTATCTCTGCCACCCCTCCCCCCATCTCATGAATAAAGTCTTTAAATTGTGGCATTGGAGTAGGATTATGTCAGTCATGGACAAAACTTTCAGAATGAGGGTCTTGTATATAGAAGAATAAATGAGAAACAAATCATTTTTAAAAAGAAAAATGGTATGGGTATAGACTTGTCTTACAAAATACTTATATTTCTTATGAATCCACTTTCCTCAAATAGTGAAGTACAGGTACATACAAAAGTCGTTGGTGATTCCATGGGAAAGAAAAATAAATGCTCATAAGGCTGAGAATTCATCTGGAAGGAAACACCTAGACTTTCACTTCAACCACATACATTATAAATTCTGTCTGGCTTTAAATGGGTAAAAGTGAAATATAATGATGAAAATGTTGGAATGAAGTTTAGGAAATATATTTATATCCTTCATGGTGAGGAGACTTTCCCAATCAACATATGGTCTAGAGGCCATAGAGGAAAGGCTAAGCCATTTAAATAAGTAAATAAATGTCATAAAAGACCAAAAATGGTCTTACAATAGACTATATTGTAAACAAGGATAGCTTGTTGGCAACTACAATAAAAAAAAAGTCCCTTACTGAATGGCTAAATATGATTCTACAAATTGATAAGTGAAAACCTCTCTGGGCAAGTTATAAAAGAAGGAATGAGTTGTTCTCTACTGCTCTTTGATTTTGAGTTCTAATTGTCTTGAATGGAGCCTCTGGAGGAGTCGTTTCTTAAGGCAGGAGTAAAGATTTGCGATGTATTAGCCAAGGGTGGATGGCGCTCTCCCTGACATTCTTTGGAGCTCCAGTCACTCCCAATTGCCTGTGTCACATGTGCCCTTAAAACGTAATCCTCATCTCAAATCTGTTAATGTCCTCTCCAAAATCTAGCATCTTCTCCCTCAACAGTTACCAACTGGATTACAGCATTTATATAGAGTTCTTACTGTCCTTAGCCTTACAGTAGCCAGTCAAGATACCCTTCCACAATATTACTTAGCTTGTTTATTTTCTTCCCTATCCCTTTCAGTGTGGTTATGCTATTTATAACACAGCTAGTGCAATCCTTAGTGTTTGTTTGTTTTTTAAGATTTTATTTATTTATTCACGAGAGACACAGACACAGAGAGAGGCAGAGACACAGGCAGAGCGAGAAGCAGGCTCCATGCAGGGAGCCTGACGTGGGACTTGATTCCGGGTCTCCGGGATCACACCCTGGACTGAAGCCCGCACTAAACCCCTGAGCCACCCGGGCTGCCCATCCTTAGTGTTTATATTCCATTTTGAGTCCTCCACATCCTGGCTGATTTTAATTGTTTATTTTTGTGTATGTGAAACAATTCTGATTTTAAGGGAACTGTGCAAAAATGCCCAGAGAAGTGCTGCTCCTCCCTCATTCTTACTATCTTGTTCCTATTACCCATTTCTTTCCATCATTTCCCCAAGTACTCCCTACAGGTAACCATTCTTTTTTGTTTCTGGTTTACCTTATGTTCCCTTTGTTTTTTTGTTTTTTTAATTTTTATTTATTTATTTATTTATGATAGTCAGAGAGAGAGAGAGAGAGAGAGAGAGAGGCAGAGACATAGGCAGAGGGAGAAGCAGACTCCATGCACCGGGAGCCCGACGTGGGATTCGATACCGGGTCTCCAGGATCGCGCCCTGGGCCAAAGGCAGGCGCCAAACCACTGCGCCACCCAGGGATCCCCCTTATGTTCCCTTTGTACAAATGAGCAGATACAGGTGTAGTTTATCCTATCCTCTTCTTTGTTACACAAATGTTACATTACACTCCTGGGCGTTTTGCCTTCTCCACTTTCAGAATGCCCTGGAAAACACTCTGTATCAGCTCATAGAGACCTTTCTTTCTTTCTTTCTTTTCTTTCTTTCTTTCTTCCTTTCTTCCTTTCTTCCCTTTCTTCCCTTTCTTTCTTCCCTTTCTTTCTTCCCTTTCTTTCTTTCCTTTCTTCCCTTTCTTTTTCTTTCCTTTCTTTCTTCTTTTCTTTCTTTCTTTCTTTCTTTCTTTCTTTCTTTCTTTCTTTCTTTCTTTCTTTCACAGCTGCATTGTTCTTTATTGTGTATGTAACCATTCCCATATACATGGACATTTATTATTTTTTATTTTTTAATTTTTTTTATACATGGACATTTAGAGGGTTCTCAGTTATTTGCAATAGCAATGCTATAGTGAATAACCTTGCACTTACATACTTTTGTATAGAGGTGTGTCTTCAGAGTCCTAGATTCCTAGGAGTGAGATTACTGTCTTGAAAGTAAAGTATATACATAGGTTTGCTAGGTATTTGTCAATAGTTGTGTTAGGTCTGTCTTAGATATTTCCTTCTGCTATTGGTTTCTAATTTTAGTCCGTTGTGGTCAAAGAAAATACGTAGGATGATTTCAGTCCTTTTAAAGGTATTGAACTGTTTTTTTTTTTTAAAGATTTATTTATTTATTTATTCATGAGAGACACATACACACACAGAGAGGCAGAGACACAGGCAGAGGGAGAAGCAGGCTCCATGCAAGGAGCCTGACGTGGGACTTGATCCCAGGTCCCCAGGATCACACCCTGGGCTGCAGGCAGCGCTAAACTGCTGCGCTGCCAGGGCTTCCCGTATTGAACATTTTTAATGGTCCAGGATATGGTCTGTCCTGGAGAATATTTTACATGCATTTGAGGAGTATATGTAATTCTGTTGTTGGATGGAATGTTCTATAGATACTTAGATCTGTGATGTCTGTGGAGATTTGATAATTCCAGCCTTCTGTTTACTTTGAATATTCTGCTTAATTGCTCTATTCAGGATTGAAAATGGGATGTTGAAACCTCCAGCTATTATTGTGGAATTGTCTATCTCTTTAATTTGCCTCATGTATTTTGAGGCTCTATTTTTAGCTGCAAAAAAATGTTTATATGTCTTCTTGCTGGATTGACTCTTTGATCAATATAAACTATCCTCTATCTCTAGTAATAATTTTTGTCTAAATTTTACTTTGATATCAGTATAGCCGCTTTAGGTTTCTTTTTGTTGCTATTTACGTGATTTTTTTTAATCCTTTTTTTTTTTAAAGATTTTATTTATTCATGAGAGAGAGAAAGAGAGAGGCAGGCAGAGACACAGGCAGAGGGAGAAGCAGGCTCCATGCAGGGAGCCCGATGTGGGACTCGATCCTGGGTCCCCAGGATCATGCCCTGGGCCAAAGGCAGCGTGAAACCACTGAGCCACCTGGGCTGCCCTTTTTTCATCCTTTTATTTTCAGTCTATTTGTGTCTTAGAATCCAAAATGTGTCTCTTATAGATGGCATCTAATTGGGTCATGTTTTTATTCATTCTGTCAATTTCTGCTTTTGATTTTATTTTTGATTTTATTTTTTTTTCCTGCTTTTGATTTTAATGTGTAATCCATTTCTGTAGTTGTAGATAAAGTAGAATTGTCCTCTGGTCATTTTGCAATTTGTTTTCTTTTTTTTTTAAGTTCTTCCCTAACATATTTTTATTTTTATTATTTATTTATTTATTTTTAAAAATTGTATTTATTGGGATCCCTGGGTGGCGCAGCGGTTTGGCGCCTGCCTTTGGCCCAGGGCGCGATCCTGGAGACCCGGGATCGAATCCCACATCAGGCTCCCGGTGCATGGAGCCTGCTTCTCCCTCCGCCTGTGTCTCTGCCTCTCTCTCTCTCTGTGACTATCATTAAATAAATAAAAAATTAAAAAAAAATTAAAAAAAAAATTGTATTTATTTATTCATGAGAGACACACAGAGAGAGAGAGGCAGAGACACAGGCAGAGGGAGAAGCAGGCTCCATGCAGGGAGGCCGATGCGGGACTTGATCACGCTTGATCCAGCGTCCAGGATCACGCTCTGGGCCGAAGGCAGGCGCTAAACCGCCGAGCCACCCAGGGATCCCCTGCAATTTGTTTTCTATTTGTCTTACGTCTTTTTTGTTCTTCTGTTCCACCATTGTTGCCTTTTCTTGTATGTTAAATATTTTTCAGAGTACTATTTTAATTCCCTTGTCTTATTTATTTATTTAGAGAGAGCATGTGCGAGTAGGAGGGGCAGAAGGAGAAAATCTCAATTGCCAGATCCACACTCAACATGGAGCCCAACATGGGGCTTAATCCCATGACCCTGAGATCATGACCTGAGCTGAAATCAAGAGTTGGATACTCAACTGACCGGGCTACCTAGCCACCCCTCTTTTACTATATGTTTTAGTTATTTCCTTAGTGATCACCCTGGGGATTATAATTAACAACATATAACAATCTAGTTCATGTTAATTCCTTTTTTTTTTAAAAAGATTTTATTTATTCATGAGAGATACAGAAAGAGAGAGAGAGGCAGAGACACAGGCAGAGGGAGAAACAGGCTCCTTACAGGGGAGCCCGATGTGAGACTTGATCCCCAGACCAGGATCACTACCTGAACCAAAGGCAGATGCTCAACTGCGGAGCCACCCAGGCATCCCTCTCTAGTTCATATTAATTCCAACTTAATTTTAATCTTGTACAAAACTCTGTTTCTATATAATACTCTGCCCATCTCCTCCTTTGTGGTATTATCATCATACAAATGTCATTTTATGCGTGTATGCAGGTCATGTAGGAACAGATTCAAGCCCACTAGCATGAGTTCAGTGGAGATTTCTACTTTGCCCCTTAATCTCATCTCCTCTTTGCCCCTTAAAATTTTCATCCTTGGGCAGCCTGGGTGGCTCAGTGGTTTAGCACTGTCTTCAGCCCAGGGCATGATCCTGGAGACCTGGGATCGAGTCCAATGTCGGGCTCCTGCATGGAGCCTGCTTCTCCCTCTGCCTATGGCTCTGCCTTTCTCTCTTTCTGTGTCTCTCATGAATAAATAAATAAAATCTTTAAAAAAAAATTTCATCCTCAAATCTCTTTCCACTTCTTTTATTTCTGTAGACATTTTCAGATCTCTTATATCTGAGGAAAGGACATATTCACACTGACCAACCAGTGCCATCATATATAAACAGTTTTCTCCTTAGAACTATAGGATCTCTTGTTGCATGGGACCTCAAGAAGATAATTGAGTCACATAGTTCCTAATTCTAGTTTCGCATCAGAATTTCTGAGTTTAGGAGGCTTTTCTTTCTTACTGGGTGTTGCCTGGGGTTCATTTCAGAACTTCTGATAACAATCTCATTCTATTCTTTTTATTCTTTTTATGCTTTATCCTAAGAATTGAGGAGAATTTGGATTAAATGACTATAACTTCTAGATTGTGTTGAGTAAATGTTCTTAGTCCTAAATCCTAAGTGGTATCATTAGTCTGCAGCTTATAAATTTTGGGAAAGAAGAAAAGCATTAAAGCATGTTAAGAAATAAACATATTAACACAGGCATGTATTTCCTCATCCTTTTTCAGTTTAATGTGTGCATGTGTCTATATGTGTTTCCCTAGGACCATAAGTATGTTTTTTTTTAAAGATTTTATTTATTTATTCATGAGAGACACACAGAGAGAGGCAGAGACATAGGCAGAGGGAGAAGCAGGCTCCCCACAGAGAGCCTGAATGCAAGACTTGATCCCAGGATCCCAGGATCATGACCTGAAGGCAGACGCTCAATCACTGAGCCACCCAGGTGTCCCATGTGTGCAACTTTCTAAGCCTCCATCCCTTTGTCTATAAATTGAGGATGTACTTCTTGAGTTTGTAGTGAGGCTTAAATAAGTTAGTGCTTGTAAACTATTTGGAAACCTTACCGTGGCCAGGCATTACTTCAAGTAATGTGCTTAACACATTTTCTTTGGATAAAAGTCTCTCTTTTATGGTCTGATTGAAATTACTCAAATCAGATCCTGGTGTATTGAAAACCGTGTTACTCACATGACACATATTCATCTCAATAATGACCAGAGCCCTCAGGTTGTAAATATAGCTGCTTTTAAGGCACCCATTGTCTTGTTTAGATTTCTGGGGTCATTTGCTCACAACCTATATGAGAACAGATGGAATCTGTGGCATAAGTCATGTAGTTTTGGGATGAGAACACAGAATAGTTGATATTTTTAAGAGATTCTTAATAACCAAGAGAAATGTTTGCCAGCCAGAATTTCTACTGAGAATCATTTATTGAAGAAGCAAATCTCAAGGAGTTTGATCATCTAACCATTGGTTTCTTCCAGCATCAGCATTCTCCTCCACAGGATGATACTTGAAGTGACAACCATTATGTTTCCCTTAATCATCTGGGGATTCAGCAAGATCTATAATTCTTCATGGTAAATTCAGGAGTTTTCCTGCAAGGGAAGTATCTGCTTAGAGAAATCAAATTTGGGAAAATTAAGAGAAAACCCACCACATTGATAACCACACCCATAGTCCTGCTGGAGGAATGCTAAACAATTATTTTATGAATGAGAAGGCAAACTAGAGACATTCTAATTTCAGTGAAGAACAAGAGCACAGAGTGGACTTGGAAGAGAAGAGGAGAGCTAAAAATGCAGATGCCTATGTGAGTCTTTGAACCCCAGGAGAGCCATGAGGCAGAAAAGGTGGAGGGTAGAGGCACTGAAGTTGGTGTAAAACAGTCTGGTCAGAGGCATATGAGGTGCCATGGGCAGCGTAGAAAGAGGTGTTAAAGAACGGTCTGAAGGCTGACCAGCCAGGTCCAAGACTCAACCCTGCCTGCTCCTAGCTGTGTGGTCTTGGGCAAGTCACATCCCTCTGTAGACCTCTCCATCTTTCAGTATGAAATGTAGCTAATAGCAACACCTTCCTCATGGTGGGGGCTGTAGAAACATGGTGGAGGAGATACAGGCAAAGCATGTGGCACAGTGCAAGGTACACATACCTTAATCAGTGTATTGATTGGCAGTCAATCAGTGATAATTGTTAGTCCTCCCATCAAGGATATTGTGTTTTTTGTTTTTTAAGATATTACTTATTTATTCATGAGAGACACACAGAGAGAGGCACAGACATAGGCAGAGGGCAAAGCAGGCTCCATTCCATGCAGGGAGCCCGACGTGGGACTCAATCCCCAGTCTCCAGGACCACACCCTGGGCCAAAGGCAGCACTAAACCACTGAGCCACCCAGGCTGCCCCTAAGGTTATTGTTATTTTCTTTGCAATCTTGTTGGAAACCATGTCCATTGTGCTTTGGTAAAGGGCTTCGGGAGGGGCCATTGTTCATTCATTCATTCATTCATTCATTCATTCCCTTTCTCCTCACACTATAGCCACCCATTTTAATGAGCTTAGTGTCTCTTTTTTGCTTATGTGTTTATATAAACTATTGTTTGTGTTTATTTTTAACTTACATAATGGTATTGAGTTACTTGAATTATTCTGTCTCTTGCTTTTTCTCTCAGTGTAGTATTTTGAGACCTACTCGTGCTGCTGAATGTACATCTGATTTATTCTGAGAGCTGCATGGAACTCCATGAAGACACCTTCCACAGTTTACTAGTTGATTTCTGGACTAGTCTCACCCAGGCTGCCCCCCAAACCTGCCACTTGCCACCATGAATGACACTGCAGTAAACATGTATGTTACAAAGTTATGAGAGAATTGCTTTGTGATTTCCTAGGTTTGGAAATGCTGTCCCAGGAGATATGCATGTATCTAATTTCTTACTTTGCCTAAGAAGTGGTAGATTAGTCCTCAAGAGTGGCTGTAACAGTCTTCTCTGTTAACACATGTTATGAAGCTGTAGCATTGGACATGACCCAGCTTTCTGATGTTTGCTAATATAACAAGTACAAATTGTTCTCTTGTTTCAGTTTGAACTTGTTTGGTTACTCATTAGGTTTTGAACATCTTTCTTATGCTAATTAGTCTTTATCTTTCTTGTATAAAACCATAGCCTTTGCCTGTTTTCCTGTTGGTTTACCTTATATTTTCTTGCTGCTTATTTGCATACACATTCTCAATATTAACTTATTGTTGTTTTTGGGAATGGCAAATATCCTCCAGTTCTGTCAGCTGTCTACTAACTTACCATAATGTCCTTTACTTATCAGACATCATCAGTCCAACAAAATATTGATTGGGAATGAAATGAATTTTTAGAATAGTTTAGAAAAAACCAAGTCATATTACTTAAGTTATAACCTAGGAGTATGGACTGCCTCTCTGTTATTCATATGATTTCAAATATCCTTTGTCTGGGTTTTAAAGTTTTTTTCTTTGGAAGTCCCGAGTATTTTTATTCTTATATGGTTAATTTTCAGATATTTCATAGCTTTTGTTTCTATTTTGAGTGATGTGTTATTGTTGACTGATCTTGCATCCAGCACAATTGCAGGATCCCCTTAATAGTGTTAAGTTTGTGATTAAGCCTGCCTTCGGATTGATGATTATAGTGCCTTCATTTTTGTCTTAGGCAGGCTCGAGTGCCATTTAGTAAACAGACAAACATGAAAAGACTTGAACAAAATAAAAAATTCATTGCTTATACACATAATGGTCCCTGGGGCAGGTGCTCTGTATTGGAGAACAGCTGTTTTCCAACCAGTGCCTCACAGACAGGCTTTGTGATGATTGATTTTATGTGTCAACTTGGCTGGGCCATGGTACCCAGATACTTGATCAAACATTATTCTGAATATTTCTCGGAAAGTATTTTTGTGTATGATTAACATTTAGTATTTAATCTCATGGCCAGCAGACATATGGGAAGATGCTCAACATCACTCATCATCAGGGAAATGCAAACCAAAACTACAGTGAAATATCACCTCACACCTGTTGTAATGGTTAACATAAAAAACTCAAGAAACAACAAGTGTGGCAAGGATTCAAATAGGAACCCTTGTGCACTGTTGGTGGGAAT
Organism: Vulpes vulpes; assembly: GCF_048418805.1. Classification (NCBI taxonomy): domain Eukaryota; kingdom Metazoa; phylum Chordata; class Mammalia; order Carnivora; family Canidae; genus Vulpes; species Vulpes vulpes. Next base: position 93,923,121 of record NC_132788.1, on the reverse strand, counting down.
GCAAACTGGTTCGGTTCCTGTGGAAAACAGAATGGAGGTTCCTCCATTTAAACGTGAAATACATACTAGAAGATGACAGGGAACTAATTAGATGTGATAACAGCATTGTGGGCATGTAAGGAAATGTCCACACTTCTTAGTAATATGACATGATGTGCAAGCCATGTGTTAATATACTTAGGAAAAGAAAAAAGAAATGAAGGAAATGTGGCAGACACTTTATACTTCACTGGATTGATATGATAGACATATGATATTTTATTGTATCTAGTTGTTTATAAATTTATAAACTAGAAATTTTTTATAATAAGCATTTAAAACTCTATAACATCAGTATACTCCTAAAAATGAAAAATGAAAGTGACTTTACTTACACATGGTCCATCATACAGTTTAGTTATATTAAGCCCTTTGTATCTGAAAGAAATTATATTTTGAAATGATTATTTTTCTTTTAAGGTATATTATAAATTATAACTAAATTTCACTTGATAGGGGTGCCTGGGTGGCTCAGATGGCTAAGCATCTGCCTTTGGCTCAGTTCATGATCTCCAGGTCCTGGGATTGAGCCCCACATTGGGTTCCCAGCTTGGTGGGAATCTGCTTCTCCCCTTCCTCTCCCTTTACTTCTCTTCCTGCTTGTGCTCTCTCTTTCTCTCTCAAATGAGTAAATAATATCTTTATAAAAAAATAAATTTCACTTGATAATCTTTAATTAAATTTGAGAAGGAAACACTCTGCTTATGGTGAGTTCTTTTTTTTTTTTTTTTTAAAGATTTTATTTATTTATTCATGAGAGACACAGATTGAGAAAGAGAGGCAGACACAGGCAGAGGGAGAAGCAGGCTCCATGCAGGGAGCCTGATGCGGGACTCGATCCTGGGAATCCTGGAACTCAATCCTGGAACTCCAGGATCACACCCTGGGCCAAAGGCAAGTGCTAAACCGCTGAGCCACCCAGGGATCCCCATATGGTGAGTTCTTACATAACAACTATTTTAAAATACCTATTGTTATAGATCTTTATTTGTCAAAGATATTGGATATATAAAATTATGTATTTTATAGAATATAAAAAATTTAATAATTAATCTTGAATATTTAAGTAGAAATCCAGAGTACATATAATGCAATTAAATAATACAATAAAATTACAGTATAAATTTTATGAAAGATGAGGCATTACTATGACCTTATGGAAATAAAAAATGATTAGGAATACTATGAACAGTTTTATGTGAACAATTAGATAACCTAGCTAAAATGGGCAAATTCCTAGAAACACACAAATTACCTACACTCTCTCAAGAAGAAAGAGGAAATCTCAACAGACTTTTATCAAGTAAAGAAATTGAATCAATAATAAAAAACCTCTTAATAAAAGTTTGACCTGGTATCTTCATTAGAATACTACCAAACATTAAAGAGTGAGTACCAATGCTTTTCAAACTCTTCCAAATAATAGAAGAGGAAAAAACATTTTCTAATCATTCTGTAAAGCTAGAATTACCATGATAGGAAAGACAAAGACATCACACACACATGCACATGAAACAATAGACCAATATACCTTATGAATATAGATGTAAAAATTCTCAACTAAGTTATAGCAAACTGAATCCAACAGCATATTAAAAGATTTATACACTACGACCAAGCAGGATTTATCCCAAGAACTCAGGGTGGTTCAACCCCAAAATATCAACCAATGCAATACCATCACATTAATTGAATGAAGGAGGTAAAAAGTACATGTTAATCTCAATTGACATTTAAAAAAAAAAAAAAAAACCAACCCTCATTTGACACCTTTTCATAATAAAAACTCTCAGAAAACAAGGGATAGAAGGGAACTTCCTCAACATGATAAAGAACATTTATGAAAAACCCATAGCAGATATTATATTCAGTGGTGAAAGACTAAAATTTCTAAGATTAGGAACAAGACAAGGATACCCACTTTCACCACTAATATTCAATGTTATGCTAAAAGTTCTAGCCAGAGCAAGAATAAGAAAGGCATCCAAAATTTCATTTGTTAATTTTACCTCAATAAAACTGGAGTGGGGGGAGAGATCCAATTTGGAACAGAAGAAGTAAAATATTTGAAGATGACATAATTCTACATAGAGAAAATCCCAAAGAATTCATATAAAAGCTACTAAAGCTAGTAAATTCACTGTTTCAGGGTACAGTGAAAACATGAAACACAACATGAAAATCAGTTGTGTTTCTATTTAACAGCAGTGAACAATCTGAAAATAAAATTAATAGGACAATTCCATTTATAGTGGTATCCGTTTGGCTCAGTTGGTAGAGAATGCAACTCTCGATCCTGAGGTTGTGAGTTCAAGCCCCACGATGGGCATGGAGCCTACTTAAAAAACAATGACAATTCACTTTACAATAGCATCCAAAAAAATAAAATACCTCTGAATAAATTTAGCTCAGGAAGTGAAAGACTTGTCCATTGAAAACTACAAAACATTTCTGAAAGAAATTAACGAAGTCTTGATAAATAGAAAGCTCTCCCATGCTCATGGATTGGAAGACTTAGTATTGTTGAAATGTTGATTGCTACCCAAAGCAATCTACAGAGTCTATGTAATCCCTATTAAAATACCAATGGCTTTTTTTTTCTTTTTTTTTTTTCAGAAACAGAAAAGTTGTCTTTCAAATTCATATGGAGTTGCAAAAGGTCCTGAGTGGCCAGAACCATTGAAAAAAAAAGTTGGAGGACCTCCAAATCCCAATTTCAAAAATTTAGTACTAAGATATAGTAACTATGTGGCATTGGAATTAGGATAGACATATAGAACAATGGAATGAAACTGAGAATGTGGGATAAATTCAAATATCTATGACAAATTGATTTTTGACAAGGGTACCAAGGCCTTTCAGTGAAAGAAGGAATAGTCTTTTCAACAAATGGTGCTGGGACAACTAGATAATCACATGCAAAAGAATGAAGTTGAACCTCTGCCTCACACCATAACAAAAATTAGCTCAAAAATAGATCTACAACCTAAATTTAATAGCCAAAACTATAAAACTCTTAGAAGAAAACATATGGGTAAATTTTCCTGCCTTGGATTTTACAGTGGATCCTTAGGTATGACTCTAATAGCAAGAACAGTAGCAGCAGGGGAAAAAAAGATACATTGACTTGATTAAAATTCAAAACTTTGTGCATCAAAGTACATTATCAGGAAAGTGGAAGACAATCTACAGAATGGGAGAATATATTTTCAAATTATATCTAGAATTCAGAATATATAGAGAACTCTTACAACTCAAAACTAAAAAGACAAATAATGCAGTAAAAAAAAAAAAAAAAAAAAAAAGCAAAAGACTCAGACTTGTCTCCAGAGAAAGTATACAGATGGCCACCAAGTACATGCAAAGATGCTTACATCATTAGTCATTAGGGAAAGTAGATTAAAACCATAATGAGATACCATTTCACAACCACAAGGATGGATATTTTAAAATGTTGGGGAGAAAGTAAAGAAATTGGAACCCTTAATGTTGCTGGCAAGAATGTAAAATGGTCCAGTCCCTGTGGAAAATATTTGGTAGTTTCTCAGTAAGTTATAAGTTACATATATAATTACTATAAGACCCAGAAAAATTCCACTCCAAGGTTTATACCCTAAACATTGAGAACAGGTACTCAAATGAATACCTTTACATAAATGTTCACAACAGCTAAAATGAAGAAACAACCCAAATGAGGGAATGTGTTGCTTCAAAATACTGCAGACAGTCCTTCAGGCTGAAGTGAAAGGATACCAGACAGAACCTCAAATCCATATGAAGAAACAAAGAGAACCAACAAAGTTAACTACATAGGAAAATAATATAAATGTGTTTTATCTGTAATTATTTTTTCCTATCTAAGAGACAACCACATAAAGTGATAATTATGAATCTATGTTGTTGGGCATACATATATTAAGGTATACTTTGCATGATAATAATATGCAAAGAAGGGTGAATAGGAGCTATTAGGATCAAAGTTTTTATTTAAAAAAAAATTATTTGTTTAAAAGATTTTATTTGAGAGAGAAAATGGGTGGAGGGAGGGAAGGGGCAGACACAGACTCCCTGCTGAGTAGGGAGCTCAATATGGGACTCCATCCAAAGACCCTGGGATCATGACCTGAGCTCAAGGCAAATGCTTAACCAACTGAGCCACCCAGGTGGGTGCCCCAGGAACAAAACTTGTAAAATACTTTTGTAATTAATGTGGTATCAATCCAAACTAAGTTATTATACATTAAAATCTTTTAATTCCCATATTAACTACTAAGAAAATATTTCCAAAAATTTGGTCAATGGGAGTTCTTTGGAAGCTATCTCTCAAGGATCTCCTGGTTTTAGCATTCTATGAGTCTGATGTTTTTTGTTTTTTGTTTTTAAGATTTTATTTATTCATGAGAGACACAGAGAAAGAGGGAGAAGCAGGCTCCGTGCAGGGAGCCTGAAGCAGGACTCAATCCCAGGACCCCAAGGATCACGCCCTAGGCCAAAGGCAGGCGCTAAACCGCTGAGCCACCCAAGGATCCCGAGTCTGATGTTCTAAGTTCCCCAGACTGTGCATTCTGATTGTCAGCTGTCTGTAAGGGTGATTGAGGCTGACACTAAAGTTATTTAATTCTAGTGTAAATTTGTGAGTTCTAATGTAAATTTTGGTATTTATGCAGCAAGGCATTCAAGAAAATCCAATCTTGCCCAGCTTGACATCTCTTATTGTGACCAGAATTATCATGTCTTCTTTTAAGGAGAAGACCAGAGGAAGGACAGAAATAAAGTTTTATCTACTCTCATGTCTTTGCTTTTCTCTCTCTTAAAATATTGGACTTAACCTCTAAATCTTAGTTACCCAAGGGTGTTGATTTTCTCCTTAAAGGAGAAAGCAAGCAAAAAAAAAAACAAAAAACAAAAAACAAAAAAAAAAAAAAAAGGAGAAAGCAGATGTCAGAGGAATCCTCCTCCAATCTCTGTAAGGCAGCCTCCTTGATAAAAAGCTCTGTGCCCCACTGTTCCTCTCAGATGAAGGGTTGGGCATTTCACGTGGGTGTCACTCAAATCTTCTAACATGTAATGGGCCCAAAGATTTAAGCATATTGCTAAAGCATGAAAGCTAAAAGAAAGCTGGAAGCTAAAGAAAGTTGTTTGAGAGAATAATACCCATTCAAGGATCAATAAGCCATCCGCTGGGAGGATTTTTCACGCAGCCCCTTCCTCCTCTTCCTCATCAGGCTTTGTTCTTTGGCCTGAGGGTAACCCTCATCTGTGGTCATGTGATCTGAATGCTGTGGCTACTTGATACTGAGAACTTTCCACCTAATACTTGCCCAGGCCAGGAAGAACACTCTCCCCTCAGTGGGTTTCTGTTCTGCAATTGTGTGAATGGCATCACTTCTGGGAGTATAGGGAGGGATGGAAGAAATGGAGGAGCAAATAGTGGAGGAGTCCCTGGAGGGAAGATCTAACCAGGAGGAAGCATTCTGAGGAGGTTACTCCTATCTTGGCTACCTTCAGCCCCCTGACTGAGAGAAGGGAGAATAAAAATCAAGACTTACAGAATTTCGGAGCAGAGATGGCATTCACTGCTGTAAGTCACCTGGTCACTGCCACATATGGGTTCACTTGGCTTGATGTAAGAGAAAATCCAGCACTTATTTATATTCTCACTGCACTCCACCTGAAGGTGAGACACAGATTAGAGATGCCTTCCTCCAGGTCCTCTGACCATTGTCACTGGTAGTGGGGTAGGGGAATTGAAGAAGGAATGCCAGATCAGGCATTCAGAGGACAGTCTTTAGCAGCTTCAGTGTTTGGCCCCTGGCACTTACGCAACAATATGAATATAATATATATCATCACCTAACATGTGAGCTGTGAACTCCCTAGTCTGAGCTCTAAGTTCCTCATTAGGATGAAAATCTGTGCCCAAGCAACCACAAAATGCGATTGTTAGATTACAAAAAGGAGAATGTCTTTATGGTTAGACTTTTCTTATGAACATTACTGAGTGACTTGTATGTGGTGTTTCACACAACAGTGGCATCAAGCTTGTCACAGCAGAGGTGGGATGTAGAAGGAAGGGGACAGAGAGACTATTTGTGAAGCATTAGTATGTGGGAGGCAGGATGGACATTTTGGTATATCTTGACTAAAAGAATGTCCACTGCCAGCATAGGACAGATGTGAACTTGAGCCATGACTTCAACACCCATTTAATGATTCAAAATACTCAGCTTCAAAAAAAAAAAAAAAAAAACAAAAAACTCAGCTTCTATCCCACAAGAGAGTATGAGCTGATTGGGATAATGCATGGGAAGAGGGCTCAGGAACATATGAAATGTGCTACGTAACTGATGACCCAACTTTTATTGTGGTGTTACTCCCATTCAAGCCCCCCCCTCTGCTTCCACCTCTCAAAAGAAAGATCTGGGGCTATCAAGGAAACTGGCTTTGCTCCCCATTCTTGTTCTTGGGAACCAAGGAGGTAGAGCTTACCTTCGTCTCTTGGAGGCGAGCTCCTGCGCCTGTAGGAAGAGGGAAATCTGGAAGACAAAAACACATTCACAAGAGTTGCTCCCCTGTCTTCTGACCTTAGGGGGGAAGCTAGGATGAGGGAAACCCTGGTTGGCACAAAGAAAGCATCAGATCCCATCAGGAGGGGCTGTGGTTCCTCTGTGATGCATGCTGCCCTCTAAAGAAGTGAAGAAATGGGAAACTTCTGCCCTGCCCCTCATGTAAAATGGAGATCTTAATCCCGGCCCTTCCACAGGTAAATAACAACCTCTATAATCCTTCTTAGTTGTTTTTAGAAAACACTCTCTAAATGACAAATTACCATGAAATAGTTAGATGGAAATACTTTAGAAGATGCTGAGTTTCATTAAGGCTTCCATATATTTTCTTTCTTTTCTTTCCTTTTTTCTTTCCTTCCTTCTTTTCTTTCCTTCCTTCTTTTCTTTTCTTCTTTCTTTCTTTCTTTCTTTCTTTCTTTCTTTCTTTCTTTCTTTTTCTTCTTTCTTTCTTTCTTTCTTTCTTTCTTTCTTTCTTTCTTTCTTTCTTTCTTTCTTTCTTTTTTAGATTTTATTTATTTATTCATGAGAGACACAGAGTGGCAGAGACATAGGCAGAGGGAGCCTGATGCGGGACTCCATCCTGGGATCCCCGGGGACCAGACCTAAGCCAAAGGCAGAGCCACCCAGCTGCCCCCATATATTTTCTTTCTTTTTTTAAATTGTAGTGTAGTTAACATACAATGTTATATTGATTTCAAGGGCATATATATTCTTGATCCAAAGCTGTCTTTGCAATTATTCATATACAGTTGACTCTTGAACAACACGTGTGAACTGTACAGGTCCACTTTTGTGTGGATTTTTTCCAATAAATACAGTACTGTACTATAAATGTATTTTCCTTATGGTTTTATTAATAACATTTTCTTTTCTCTAGCTTACTTTATTTTAAGAATATAACAGATAGGGGTGCCTGGCTGGCTCAGTTGGTTAAACATCTGCCTTCGGCTCAGGTCAGGGGATCAAGCCCCGCATGGGGCTCCCTGCTCAGCCGGGAGCCTGCTTGTTCCTCTTCCTCTGCTCCCCACTGCCCATGCTCTTTCTCAAATAAATAAATAAAATCTTACAAAAAGAATCCAATCATAATACATATAACATACAAAGTATATATTATATTAATCGACTGTTTATGTTATTGGTAAGGCTTCCAGTCAACATTAGGCTATTGGTAGTCAAGTTTTGGGGAGCCAAAAGTTATACATAGACATTTGACTGTATGTGGGAGTGACCCTTGCCTCACATTATTCAAGGATCAACTGTATATGTATATAATACTTTATTATATATAATTACCTGATATCATGATTATTATATATAATATGTATGATACATTATCAGCTGTTTACATGTAGCAGCTTTATTAAGATATAATTCACATACCAGAGAATTCACCCATTTGAAGTGTACAGTGGTTTCTAGTATATTCACAGAGTTGGGCAGCATTACTACAGTTTTATTTTATTTATTTTTTTTTAAATTTATTTTTTTAATTTTTATTTATTTATGATAGTCACAGAGAGATAGAGAGACAGAGACACAGGCAGAGGGAGAAGCAGGCTCCATGCACCCGGAGCCCGATGTGGGATTCGATCCCGAGTCTCCAGGATCGCGCCCTGGGCCAAAGGCAGGCGCCAAACCGCTGCGCCACCCAGGGATCCCAGCATTACTACAGTTTTAGATCATTTTCATCACCCCAGAAAGAAACCCTGTACCCATCAGCAGTCACTTTTCATTCTTCCCTCAACAACCCCTCCATTCTCCTATCCCAGATAACCACTAATCTACTTTCCATCCTTTCTGGACACTTTATATAAATAGAATCATACAATACGTAGTCTTCTGTATCTTTCACTTAGCACCATGTTTGAAAGGTTTATCCATGTTACAGTATGCATCAGTACTTCTTTTTTATGGCTAAATTTCGTATTCCATTGGATGTATATACCATATTTCACTTATTCATTAATCAATTAATAGACATTTAAACTGTTTTCACTTCTAGGCTATTATGGGTAGGGTTACTAGGAACATTTATACACATTCTTTGTGTGGTCATGTGTTTTTATTTCTCTTGGGTATACGCCTAAGAGTGGAATTCCTGGGTCATATGGTTACCTTTAGAGAAATTACTAGACCATTTTCCAAAGAACCCGAGCCATTTTGCATTCCCAGGGGCAATGTACGAGGGGTCTAATTTTTCACATTCTTGCCAACCCTTGTTTTCTCCCTTTTTTATTATAGCCAGCACAGTGGGTATGAAGTGGTATCTCACTGTGGTTTTGAATTATATTCCCTATGATCAATGATGTTGAAGATCCTTCCGTGCACTTATTAACCATTATCTTGGAGAAATGTCTGTTCAGTTACTTTGGCTTTTTTTTTTTTTTTTTTTTTTTTTTTTTTTTACTTTGCCTATTTTTGAAAAATTGGCTTATTTGTCTTTTTTATTATTTTTTAAAATATTTTATTTATTTATTCATAGAGACACAGAGAGAGAGAGGCAGAGACTCAGGCAGAGGGAGAAGCAGGCATCACACAGAGAGCCTGACGCGGGACTGGCACAGGGGTCTCCGGGGGCCGACCGGAGTCTCCAGGATCACGCCTTGGGCTGCAGGCGGCGCTAAACCGCTGCGCCACCGGGGCTGCCCTTGTCTTTTTATTATTGCATTGTAAGAGTTCCTTATATATTCTGGATACTAAAGTCTTAAATTCAGCCTAGAGAGAATTCAGAGTCAAACTCTCAAGTAAGCAAGAGTAGAATGGCAGTTAAAGGTTAAATACGCTGTCAAAATGCTAGAGCAGGCGAACCCAGATGTCGCAACTGCACCAGAGTTAGGGGTGTTTTTCTTCTTTTTTTATGTTTGCATAGGTTAGGGGTCAACTAGGGAGCTCTCCCACAGAGCTTGTGTCCAATCACCTAAGGGACTCCTCCTACCAGTCAGCAGGGGGAGTTTGGGTCCCATATAGTCCTTGTCAGATCTGTTCTGACAGCTATCCTCCACAAGGGGGGGTCAAGCCTGCAATGTAAATAATAATGAAGCTACAGGTTACTGTAGTGCAGCGGTTTTAGGGAAGACTGCACGGGTATCCCTGGAGTCTTTTTCTAGCTGTTTGTGTTCTGGGGATGGTTGGTGGTTTCTTGATTTTTATCTTTTTACTGGTCAGAAGGTCTGGTTCCCTGCTCATATATCACTAACTGCCTACTCTCTCATTAGGAAACCCTAATTTTTGTGTTTATTATAGCAGAGTTAAGATAAGATTTGTGCTAAAAAAGGACAATTCTTAAGCAGTATGGATGACAGATTAAAGGAAGTCAAGCTGGAGGCAAAGGAAACAGGAAGAATATAAACATTCTTTCAGGGAACCACGATGAAAACCTTCACTAAGGAAGAGTCATTTCTGTGAGAAGGGCATGCATTTACGTGATGTGTGAAGTGTTTTATCAACTGAACATGGGTGATATGGGTACTCAGGTTAGAAACAGAGGGAAAATATAAGGCCATAAAAATGGGAGGGGAAGGACAGAATGATTTTCAAGAAAGATGAAGTGATCTACCTTGGTTGAGTAATGGTATGTTACCCACAAAGGGTTGGCCCAACACTTAGCCAGAAGGTCACATGGTGTGCCTGCAGGAGGGCTGATGCCAGTGGGTGGTGGTCTCAGTAGCAGTGGGAATGAAGATGAAGTGAAAGATGAGAAAGTATAAGAATAAATCTGGATTTCTTTAGAGAGGATTAAGTGTAATAGGAAAGAGGAGATGTGATATAATAAGAAATAGATATTTGGTCTCGGTCTCCAATTCTTGGCACAAAACTCCAATAACTCTTGTAATTTCCTGAGTGATGGGGAGAGGAGTGTCTTTTGTTATTCATAATAAGCCCCTTTCCACCACACCTGGGTTTATGCTCATGAGGTGGCTCTTGAAGATGGGGCTTGTTGCTAGAGAAGCAAACCACATGATTAGAGAATTGGAACCTTCAGCCCCACCCCTCAACCTTTGTAGACAAGAAGGGCTGGAGATTGAATTAATCACCAATGGCCATTGATTCAATCAGTCGAGCCTTCGTGGAATTATATAAAATTTCTAAACATGAGACACTCCATTTTGAAGCTCTCCTTTTCTTTCTAATTCCTGAACTCTAGAACTGGGCCAGAAGTGGTCATTGTATTGCAAACAGTTGCTTATAAAACCAACAGAACAAACTGGTCCTTGGACCATAAAACTGTTTATATGACCTTTATGAAGACAAACGTTAACTAGTGCATCCCCAGAGGAAGTTTGTTTGATAACACCTATAAAATCATCAACTAGGTAGTAATCAAAGTCAGCTCAACCAGTTAGCACTGAATTAAGTTTTTTTTTTCTTTTCTCGCCTGTATCTATGTCAAGTAGTTACCCTCCTTCTTTCTCACAACAACCTTTTATGTTCCCATATGAGCAGGACACTTTTCTGGTTACTCTGGAAACTGTGCTTGCCAAATTGCAATTCTGAGACCTCAGATGGAGGCCTTTGTTCTTTTTCAGTTTTCCCTCTTTTTCTCAGTTGACACCTTCATAATGGAACCTCCATAAAAATCCTAGACCAAGAGGTTTGGAGAGCATCGCATCCAGGTTGAACACACTGAGGGTGTTCACTGAGGTTGGGAGGGTGACCACCCAGAGGGCATGGAAGTTCTGTGCCCCTTCCCACACACCTTGCCCATTGCATCTCTTCCATTTGGCTGTTTCTGAGTTGTGTCCTTTATAATAAATTGGTGATAGTAAGTAAAGCACTATCCTTAGTTTTGTGAGCCATTCTAGCAAATTATTGAACTTGAGGAGGAGGTCAAGGGAACTCCCGACTTATAGCTAGTTAGTTAGAAGTCCTGGAGGTCCAGTCTTTTGACTGCTGTCTGAAGTAGGGGCAATCTTGTAGGACTGAGTCTCTTAACCTGTGGTGTTTAGATAAATGCCAGGTAGTGGTGTCCTAATTGTATTAAATTTTGGAATACCCAACTGGTATCTACAGAAAATGGGAGGATTGCTTGGTGTGGAAAACCCACATATTTGGTGTCAAAAAAAAGTGTTGGCATAGAAGGAAATAGCTTTTCCTTCAATAGAAAAAGAAAAATATTTTCCCCCATAAGATATGAGAGGCATGAAGAATAGTTTTCAATTTGTTACAGAGCGTCTTAAGATATGAGGGGCTTGGGAGGCACCTGGGTGGCTCAGTGGTTGAGTGTCTGCCTTTGGCCTAGGTCATGATCTTAGGGTCCTGGGACCCGGTCCTGCATTGGGCTCCCCTCAGGGAACCTGCTTCTCCCTCTGCTTATTTCTCTGCCATTCTTTGTATCTCTCGTAAATAAATAAATAAAATCTTAAAAAAAAAAAAAAAAAGACGAGAGAGGCTTGAAAAAAATGTTTTAAGTGAGAGAAAGCACCAATAAAAAGTAAAAAATTGAAGGTAAATGAGAGTTTCAGAATCCAGATGGAAAAAGGACCTGTTGAGTGTATTGAGTGTAGAGGCCACTCTTAGGCAACAGGCTTGAGCAATGGAAATCTGAAGAAGGCAAGAGGGCCCATAGTGACCACCGACCACCAAGCTGATGCAAACAGGCTCATTAAGCAATCCACCTGAAATAGCCATAGGCCCTAAGTGACCAATTACAACCAGACACAGTTCCTAAAATTACCAAAAAAGGGAGGGTATATCCCCATACCTCCTCATTCTGCCCTGTAACTATAGCCCCTCACCACCACCTCCTGGCAGTCTCTCCTTCACTGTCCTGCCTGATGCTTCCTTGAGATGTATCTGATAAACTTTGATGTCTTTTTTTCTGCCTTCGTTGAATTCTTTCACCACTAGTACCTCGCCCCCCACCCAATCAGAATGTACCACATTGAGGCCCTCAGAGATTCCCCACAGTTAAGCCTGAATACTGTTTATTCTGAGGCCCTCAGAGATTCCCCATAGTTATGGATGAACACTGTTTACTCGAAAACCAGCCATTGACTAAAATAATATCTGACTCTATTTCCACAGAGCCTAATCAAATTCTTTTGGGTTTGAGAAATGTAAATATACAGACTCTGGAAATGAATGTTTCCAGAGTGACGACTGCCCTTTGGTTTAAATGCTTCCATAGTAATCAGGTATTGGAAAGTTCAGTGGTCCTGTGTTTGGAAGGTTTGAATTTGATTCCCAGCTTTGATACCAATGACACTGAGGGAATACTTTCTTCCTCTGGATTTCAGTTTGTACATGTGTAACAGAAAACTGAACAGCACTTCCACAGATACCTCTGATTTTCCTGTAACCCTGGATATACCACAGAAAATGTGAGCAGAGCAAGGATATGTAACTCACCAACTGCAAAGGCAGCCCACACGGAGATGACCAAAACAAGAACGACCTCCTTCATGGTGGCAGAGGAGCTATGAAAATATGCAGCCTTAGATGGTAGGATAGAGAAAGTTCCGTGTGAAGGCCACATTCTCACAGAGATCCCTCACTGACAAGGAAGTGAAGTCTAAATCCTTCAAGTTTGTTCTTTCCTCAGGTCATTTGGAATGAATTTTGTCTGATGCAATTAAATTGCTTAATTTATTTCCCTAGAATGATTGGACATTAGAAGAAAATGATCTCAAAAAAAAAAAAAAAAAAAAGGAATTTTAGAAGATGCCAGAAAAAGAGCTAGTAAATGCTATCTGTAGGGGATCACTTGGTAAAGAATAGGCATCAAAAACGTTTAAAAGTTGATATTTATCTCTGAGGTAAGAAGGGCAGTCTCTAGGAAGTTCGGTGGCACATGTTAATTCAACAAACAACAAAAGACAGGAAGGGACAAAACAATACTCACTTTCATTTCTTAATCTTCCATATTATTACTTTGGTGTTAATATTTAGTAATCAATAACAGTACTGAAAAGAAAACCATGGAGTATTTACCAACAGCTTACTTGCATTATTGATAATATTATAAAACAAGGCAGTTGACATTATTTGTCTGCAGGTTTTGATACATTTTCCTATACATTTTCCAGGCAAATTATATATTTAGGTCATTTCTTCCCAAGACCCTCCCTGTGTAAAAACAAATAAGAACTAATATAATCCTTTTCCTACTCAAAAGGTTGCAATTTAGTATGTCCACTTTACCTGCTGTGACTCCCTTAGTTGCTGTGAAAAACAGGCTGGACGAGATATTTTTTATTTCCAGTTTGTTGATAATGAAATGATTTGTGTGGGGGTGGGTGGGTGAGGGGGTAAATGTCTTTTCAAGACTGAGATGCCTGGCAGTAGAAGAGAATGAACTTTTTTGTTTTTAAAGATTTTTTTAAAAAAGATTTTATTTATTTATTCATGATAGACACACAGAGAGAGAGGCAGAGACACAGATGGGGTTGTGGTGGTTGGGGGGTGGGGGTTGGGGAGTAGGCTCCCAGCAAGAAGCCTGATGCGGGACTCCATCCCGATCCAGGATCACGTTCTGAGCCAAAGGTGATCAACAGCTGAGACAGGCGTCCCTGTTTTTAAAGATTTTTTTATTATTTTAGAGTTAACTCTATGCCCAGTGTGAGGCTCACACCCACAGTCTGGAGATCAAGTCAACACACTCCACCGACTGAGCCAGCCAGGTGCCCTGAAGAGAGGGGACTCTGAAGTTAGGAATGTGGTTACAACTCATACCTATTTCTTCCAACTCCAAGTTCTGTAATGCCTAAATCTGGTCAGTTTCTATTTTAATTTTTTGAGGGTGGTAAGTACTGTCCACTACCACTCCAGAATCTAGCTGTTCTTTTTTTTTTTTTTTTTAAGATTTTATTTATTTATTTGACAGAGGGAGAGAGAGAGAGAGAGCACAAGCATGGGGAGCAGTCAGCAGAGAGAGGGAGAAAAAAGCTCCCTGCTGAGTAGGGAGCCCAACGGGGGTTCGGGGTTCAATCTCAGGACCCTGGGATCATGACATGAGTGGAAGGCAGACGCTTAACCAACTGAGCCACCCAGGCACACCAAATCTAGTTTTTGCCAAACCTGGACCTAGCAGTGTGTCCTGCCCAAATTTGAATTCCTGTATTTTTATCTGTAGGCAATCACTGTATTCAGGACAGCTTTGGATATGTACACAGTACTATAAATTGCCACATCTGCATATGCAGTTACTTATTTTATCAGTAGTCAAAACTATGTATTCACTTTATTGAAACCTTTAATTTAGAATGTTTCTAATACTGACTCAGAATCTTAAAGTGGAAAGTTACCTTATATGGAATCTGCCATGTTCAGCCTTATTTAGTGGAATTGAGGAATCTTAGGATGGAGTGCCAACTCTTTCTACCACTTGGAACAAAAGTCCCTCAAAACACCAGCTTTACAGGAAAAGTTCAGAGGTTACTGGTTATCATAAACTATTCTGTAGGTCCTAGTCCTGAATGAATGGCATTAAGTAAGGACATGCCACCTCGTTCTGGGAGGTGGAGTATACTTTCTCAGTATTGGTTTTTTTGTTTTGTTTTTTAAGTAAGTGTGGAGCCCAATATGGAGCCCAACCTGGGATTTGAATTCACAACCCTGAGATCAAGACTCAAGCTGAAATCAAGAGCACTCAGGTGCCTCTACTTTCTCAGTACTGTTCTGATTGACCACAGTGTCTACCATGATAGTCTTCAAAATTTTTGCTTTCAATTCCTCTATATTTGGTGCCCACTTAGATTTTTAAAAAATATTTTATTTATTTTATTTGACAGAGGGAAGGAGCAGGGGGGGAGAGAAAAGGAAGGAGAAAGAACCCTAAACAGACTCTGCATTGAGCATAGAGTCTGACTTGGGGCTTGATCCCATAACGCTAAGACAACAACTTGAGCTGAAACCAAGAGCCTGATGTTCAACCCACTGAGCCACCCAGGTGCCCCCATGTCACTTAGACTTTTTTTTTTTTTTTTTAACTTTCTCTCTTTTTTAAAAAAAAGATTTGGGATGCCTGGGTGGCTCAGCGGTTGAGTGTCTGCCTTCAGCCCAGGGCGTGATCCTGGAGTTCCAGGATTGAGTCCCATGTCAGGTTCCCTGCATGGAGCCTGCTTCTCCCCCTCCCTGTGTCTCTGCCTCTCTCTCTCTCTGTGTCTCTCATGAATAAATAAATAAAATCTTTTAAAAAAATCTTTAAAAAAATAAAAGAGTAGCTTTTAAAAAAGATTTTATTTTTCTTATTTGACAGAGAGCACAGCAGGAGGAGCAGGAGGGGTAGAAGCAGGCTCCCCACTAAACAGGGAGTCCAATGTGGGTTTCTCTCCCAGGACCCTGGGATCATGACCTGAGCTGAAGGCAGACGCCTAATTGACTGAGACACCCAGGCACCCCACTTAGATATTTTTTAAGTGGCATGTAAAATTTTTCATCCTAAGTTTAAATGGTTGACTTACTTTAAATATGTTTTAAAATAAAAATGTTGAAAATGAAAGTCATTCTTTAAGATGTATCCAGTGGAATCTACATTCTATAGTGATTTGAGGACACCATGATAATATGAAAAACACATGGATGAGCTCACAGTTTGAAATTTTACATATTTTTTCTCCTTGAATGAGTAGAATTTTCATTTTACTTCCCTACAACTTTATATACAATGTTATGTTACAGATTTTTTTTTTTTTAAGATTTTATTTATTTATTCATAGAGATACAGAGAGAGAGAGAGGCAGAGACACAGGCAGAGGGAGAAGCAGGCTCCATGCAGAGAGCCCGACGTGGGACTCGATCCAGGGTCTCCAGGATCACGCCCTGGGCTGCAGGTGGCGCTAAACCACTGCGCCACCGGGGCTGCCCTATGTTACAAATCTTTACTGGTCAGTCTTTTCTAATTTTCTTCAACAGAAATATGCAAATGAATTGATGCTTTCAATTTCTTGTGACCATAGGATATAAAGTGTTAATACAATTCTTTTGGGTTGAGTTATCACAAACATTGGTAGTACACATTGATCAAAACAGCATACATTACAAATTTTTATAGTTATTTATCATAGAAGTTTCATTAAAAATATAGATCTCTGTCTTTTTAAAAAGTTTATTTATTTGGGATCCCTGGGTGGCGCAGCGGTTTAGCGCCTGCCTTTGGCCCAGGGCGCGATCCTGCAGACCCGGAATCGAATCCCACGTCGGGTTCCCGGTGCATGGAGCCTGCGTCTCCCTCTGCCTATGTCTCTGCCTCTCTATCTCTCTCTCTGTGTGTGACTATCATAAATAAATAAATAAATAAAAATTAAAAAAAAAAACTTAAAAAGTTTATTTATTTAAGTAATATCTATACCCAATGTGGGGCTCAACCTCGTATGACCCCAAGATCAAAAGTCACACACTCCTCCAGCTGAACCAGCCAGGCACCCCTAAGTATACACCTCTTAATGTGATGCATGGTGCTGATGTTTTCCAGTTATTTGTGTATGTACCCTTGAATATTACTTGTTGCTAGAATTACTCGGGATCCAGCATCAGTTCTGTATTTATCCTTTGTTTTCAGTTACACACTGAAAAATCATGTTTACATTAAATAACTAGATGGGGGGTGGGGTGCCTGGGTGGCACAGTCGGTTATGCACCTGTTCGACTTAGATCATGACCCTAGGGATCCCTGGGTGGCGCAGCGGTTTGGCGCCTGCCTTTGGCCCAGGGCGTGATCCTGGAGACCCAGGATGGAATCCCACATCAGGCTCCCGGTGCATGGAGCCTGCTTCCCCCTCTGCCTATGTCTCTGCCTCTCTCTCTCTCTCTGTGACTATCATAAATAAATAAAAATTAAAAAAAAAAAAAAAGATCATGACCCTGGAGTCCCAGAATCAAGCACTGCATCAGACTCCTTGCTCAGTGGAGTGTCAGCTTCTCCCTCTCCCTCTGCCCCTCCTCCTGCTTGTGTTCTCTCTCTCTCTTTCTCAAAGAAATAAATAAAATCTTATAAAAAGTTTTTTTTTTTTTTACTAGTGTCACTTACTTCTTGGAAGTCTTTCCTAATTATCTATGAAAAGTTACATCGTGATACTAAAAATAATTTTCATAATTTATAAGCCATAATCTTGATTATATTTTCCTTCAGTTTTGATGAAATAAGAAAATTGGAAGTCACCTGACTTCGAAGGGAATTATGACTTAGTCACAGAGTCATTTCCATGGTCAATTTTTAATAAATGCTCTGTCCAGATCTACCAAGTAAAACTATTAGTGGTCTCTGCCGCTTCTTCACTGAGATGCATCTTGTTCAACCTGCTATGCACACAGAAAGGGTTGAGAGAATAAAAATGTCATTTTCTATATACCTTTGCCAACATAATATTTTAATAATGTGTTTACATTACAGGAGTATACGCTTTTATCAAAACCTTAAAGTGGCAGAATCAGTTTGGTTGGTTGACAAGAATGAACACTTATATTTTGCTTACTAGTTCCAGGTATTATTTTAAAACTTTATGCACATGATCTATTTTAATTATCAAAACAAACTTACAAATTAGATATAGTGTTATCCTCATGTCACTGATCTGCAAAATGAAACATTGTCAGATTAAATAACTTTCCAATATTCACATATTTGATGAGTAGCAGAACTGAGATTTGAACTGGCTCTGGGGTCTTTAACTTTTACATCTCACAGTCTCCCATATTAGTAGACTCATTATATTTTTTACTGAGTATATAAGAACCTAGATGTTTGCTTATTGCAGCTTTGCAACAAGCTTATTCTTGTTTCTTTTATTCTTATGGCAGATTCAGACTCATGGGAGTGAGATGTTATTTAGAGAAAGAAAGGAGAGAGAGATGGAAGACAGGAAGATAAAGGGGAGGGAGATGAGGGAAGAGGACGAGGATCATGAATTCCCAGGTAGGTAGGAGTGTGCTAGTCTCCTTAATTCCCACCAGCATTAGTAATTTCAGCATTTCCCCCAGTTTGGTAAGTCAAAAGTGATATGGCATTGTTACTTTATTATTATTATTAATTATTATTATTATTATTAAAGATTTTATTTATTCATTCATGAGAGAGGCAGAGGGAGAAGCAGGCCCCATGCAAGGAGCCCATTGTAGGACTCTGTCCTGGACCCTGGGATCACACCCTGAGCCAAAGACAGACACTCAACTACTGAGCCACCCAGGCGTCCCAGTTACTTTATTATTTTTAAAGGTTTTACTTATTTGAGAGAGAGAGCATGTGAGGGAAAGAGAGCATGAATGGGGGTTTGGTTTGGGGGGAACGGTTCGGAAGAGGGAGAGGCAGGGGTTTGTGGTGGGACTCAGCTGGGGCTCAGCTGGGGCTCAGCCTGGGCTCCATGCAGGGCTCTATCCCAGGACTCTAATATCATGACCTGAGCCAAAGTCAGATGCCTAACTGACTGAGCTACCCAGGCACCCCTGCCAATATTGCTATAATTTGCCTTTCTTCACCCAAATGAATTTGAATATTTTTCTAAGAGGTTATATCTTTTGGATTCATCTTTGGGAACTGAAAATTTTATACCTTTTCCCCAGTTCTCCCTTAGTCTTTCCTCAGAAATTCATAAGAATTATTACTTCTGTGTGACTAGTCAAATGTTAGAATCTGCAAAGTACATTTTTACTAGATTGATTATTTTTGTGCTAATTGTATTAATTGTTTATAGAATATATTATCACACAAATATTTTTACATGATATTTAGTCAACTAATCCCATTTTATTATTATATAGTTTCTGCTTTCTTCTTTGGTATGGTTATCCCCACCCCTAAATTTTAGATGTAGTCACGTAGATTTTTTTTTGCAAAAATGTATTGCTTTATATTTTTAATCTAAATATTTAAGTTGTCTGGATATTTTAAATTTAAATGTTTAAGCTCAGACTTAAATATGGTGTAAAATGAGACTTTATTTTATAAAGATTTTATTTATTCATTTGAGAGAGAAAGAGAACACAAACAGGATGGAGGGCCAGACGGAAAAGGAGAAGCAGACTCTCCACTGAGCAGGGAGCCAGATGCGGGGCTCCATACCAGGATCCTGGGATCATGACCTGAGCCAAAGGAAGATGCTTCACCTATTGAATCACCCAGGAGCCCCTGAAATGGGACTTTAAAAAAATATTTTGCATATACAGAGAGCTACAATGAAGCTATTATCACCAGCTAGACCCAAGACCTAACCTTTAACTGCTCACCTGCTTGTACCCAACAACCTTTGTCCCACCTTTTCTCTTAAGCTCTTCTTTCCAGCTTATCTCTTAACTCAGGCAAAAGACCCAAGGAGCATAGCATCCAGGATTGAAAATGAAACTACCTTTCAAGCAATCAGGACTGCCCTGATGAAGAGCTCTGGCAGCCAAGACCACCCAGACCAGTTTGAGCTTAACTCCTGACTTCTGCCTCTATAGATAGACCATGGAGTGACCCATGGAGTCGCTGACAGTGACCTTTACCTCATCATAATAGTATGATCTTCACCTATGGAGGAGCACAAGCCTCATTTATAATGTGTGCATAAGCATGACTTGGTAAGGTGTGTAAGGTTCATGTACAACCTTATGCCCTCCTCTTTATATGATGACAAGGCTCCCCTTTCTAAATAGTCAACATAACTTTAAATAAAAGAAACTCATTCACCCTTGCCCAGGGAGTCACAGCTTTGGAAGCTATTCTCCAGGATCTCCTTCTTTGCTGCAAATAAAGTTTCCTTTGTGCAACAACTCCACCTGGTGTAATTGCTCTCTGTGCCTCACCAAGAAGGGAAGTCACATTTGTTAGGTCATACTCTCTATCAAATTAAGTATCTTTTACTAGAAACTAAAACTCTGTATTTTTTATTTTATTAAATATTTTATTTATTTATTCATGACAGAGAGAGAGAAGCAGAGAGAGAGAAGCAGAGAGAGAGAAGCAGTCTCCATGCAGGGAGCCCGACGTGGGACTCGATCCCAGGTCTCCAGGATCATACCCCAGGCTGAAGGTAGTGCTAAACCACTGGGCCACCGGGGCTGCTCAACACTGTATTTTTTAAATTGTTAGTTTCTTATGAGTATAGGGAAATGCTTGTTAATTTTTCATTTTTTAACTATTTTATTCTATTGTCGTTTAAATTTATCTTGTATATTCAAGATTTACAATATAAACACATTTCACTATTAATCATGAGAGATTAAAACAGATATTATGGTGGAACCTGGGTGGCTCAGTCGGCTAAGCATCTGACTCTTGATTTCGGCTCAGGTCATGATCTCCTGGGTCCTGGGATGGAGTCTCATTTCAGCCCCGCACTCAGCGGGGAGTCTGCTTAAAGATTCTCTCTCAAAAAAAAAAAAAAGAAGATTCTCTCTCTCTGCCCCTTCCCCTACTCATGCTGGATCTCTCCCTCTCTCTAAAATGGATAAATGAATCTTTAGAAAAAATTAAAACAGATGTTATGAAATTATATTCAATTGAATATTAAAAGTGCAATAACCCAAAACTAAACTATGTTTATTCCTAAACCACATAGGTCTTGTGATAATAAAATGATAAAGAAATAATTTACCTTTCAGGCAGAAACAAATCTTTTTTTTTTTTTTTTTAGAAACAAATCTTATATGACAATTATCACTGCAATTTTTAAAATTATTCTTCTGATCTAGCCAATGTGAGGAAAGAGAAAAAGAGAGGAATGAACAATGAGTAGATAAAAAAAGATATGAGATATATATATGTATCTGTGTATGTATATATATATAGATAGATATATGTGGATATATCTATATATATCCAGATATCTATATATATCGGAATATATCTCAGAATATTATTCAGCCATGAAATCTTGCCATTTGCAATGACATGGATGGAGCTAAAATGTCTTATGTTAATCAAAATAAGTCAGAAAAGACAAATACCATATGATTTCACTCATATGTGGAATTTAAGAAACAAAACAAATGAACAGTGAAGGGAAAAAAGGAGACAGAGGCAAACCATAAATCAGACTCTTAACTATAGAGACCAGGCTGAGGGTTGCTGGAGGGGTGGTGGGTCGGGGGTAGGCTAAATAAGTGATGGGGATTAAGAAGGGCATTTGCTGTGATGAAGACTGGGTGTTGTACATAAGTGATGAATCACCAAATTCTATACTCGAAACTAAAATTACAGTGTGTGTTAGCTAACTGGAATTTAAATAAAAACTTGAAACAAAAAAGAAAAAGAAAGAAACCAAGTAAAACATTCACTAATGAGCGATAGTTGTCTTAAGACAAAATTAAACGAAAATTCCTAGAATTAATAGAGTCCAATAAGAGCATGAGTAAATATAAGGAAACAAATCAGGTTGCCTGGCCAGCTCAGTCCATAGAGCATGTGATTCTTGATCTTCGTTTTGTGAGTTCGAGCCCCACGTAGGGTGTAGAGATTACTTAAAAATAAAATTCTTAAAAAGAAATAAATAGATCTTTATAAACCAACAAATTGTTTTGAAAATGAATTAAGGAATAGGAAAACACACCAATAAAACAAAGGTGAGAGGCCAATATTGGGAGTTTTATCTTCTAAGAAAAGGAAGCAATCAGATTGCTTAGTCTCCTCTGGAGATGGTGTCAGATGGTGCACATGTAAGTCCACTGGAGGGAAGCTGTTTCACCAGACCAGATGGCAAAACAGGGAACTCCAGACCAAAGCGAAGAGGATGGAAAAGCTGAATCACAGCACTTCCACGAAGTAGGGAGACATGAGTGATGTCCAAGCAAAGCACAGAAACAACAGGTTTTAACATATCCAGAAATGCAAAAAAAAAAAAAACAAAAAAACAAAAAAAACAAAAACAGATACAACCATATGTGAGTTATTTCTAGTAAACCAAGTATTAGAAAGAGACCAATTCTCAGCTGAGTCACTAATAGCCTCTCCTTTCAGGCTTCTTTCCATGATAAGTGATTGTCACCATTAAATACCTCCTTGTACCACCCACCCACCAGCTACCCAACTCACCTCTTCACTTCCATTCAGCGGCTAACTCATTCAAACCACCCACACCCTGAAGAAATTGATGAAGAATAGGGAAGAGAGAATAAAAAAAAAAAAAAAGCAGGGGTAGGAAATTATATTTAGGGGCAGAAATAACAATTAAAAACTATCCAAAAGGATCATTTGAATCTCTGTTCCTCCAAACTTACATCGTTACATGTTCAATTATATACTGAAGAAAAGAAAATGGGCGGATTCTCGCTGATCACAAGCACTTTGAGTGTGAGAGACACTTACTGTCCTTAATTTATCGGGCTCTGAGACAGAGAGAACAAAAAAGAATCTCCCAGTACATGCTATGGAAGTATGAGAACGCAAAGATTTTATTCCTTTTAATATGAGCAGAAAAATTATAAAGTTTCTAATATTTGTATATAAAAGCAGACATTTTTGTAAAAGATGACACAGGAAAATGTAGAATTCTAAAATACTTTTTTTAAAAAAAGATTTTATTTATTTATTCATGAGAGACAGAGAGAGAGGCAGAGACGCAGGCAGAGGGAGAAGCAGGCTCCACGCAGGGAGCCCAACGCGGGACTGGATCCTGAGTCTCCAGGATCATGCCCTGAGCCGAAGGCGGTGCTAAACCCCTGAGCCACCAGGGCTGCCCCTAAAATACTTTTAAAACGGGTATCCCAGGGGGCCCTGGGTGGCTCAGCGGTTTAGCCCCGCCTTCGGCCCAGGGTGTGATCCTAGAGACCCGGGATTGAGTCCACGTCAGGTTCCCCACACCGGGCCTGCTTCTCCCTCTGCCTGTGTCTGCCTCTCTCTCTCTGCGTGTCTCTCATGAATAAATAAAATCTTAAAAAAAAAAAGAATAAATAAATAAAATCTTTTTTAAAAAATAAAAAATAAATAAAACAGGTATCCCTGGAGCACCTGCGTGGCTCAGTGGATTAAATGTCTACCTTTGGCTCAGATCATGTTCCCAGGGGCCTGGGATCAAGCCTGGAGTCAAGCTCCCTGTTCAGCAGGGAGTCTGCTTCTCCCTCTGCCTCTAACCCTCTCCCCTGCTCATTCTCTCTCTCTTAAGCTTTCTCAAGTAAATAAAATCTTTATTTTTTATTTTTTTAAATTTCTTTATTCATGAGAGACGGGAGGGGGGGCGGGGCTGGGGGGGGGGCAGAGACACAGGCAGAGAGACAAGCAGGCTCCATGCAGGGAATGGTGGGACTGGATCCCAGGATCACCCCCCTTCCCCCCTCCCCTGCCCCCAGCCAAAGGCAGACGCTCAACTGCTGAGCCACCCAGGCATCCCTAAAATCTTTAAAACAAAACAAAACAAAACAAAACAGATATCCCTAGAAAAGTACCCTAAATGAAATCAAAGTAGTTAGGAGCAGTAGGGTCCAGCATATCTGAACCCCTTTCCGAGTATACCCATCCTGCAGAATATCCCATTCTCTCTGTGTTCTCAGAAAGTGATAGGACAGGAATGCCCAAATGTGTGTGCTTATTGATAGGAATTTATCCCAGTCCCAAAGCACACATTTAATGGAATATTTAACATGATGAGATATTCTGAAACAGAAAATTGTTGAAGTTTGGGACATAGAACACGAGGCACAGAGCTAAGAAGCCTCGGTTTTGCCAAATGATAGTATATTTTAAGATATTTGAAGACAGTGGGTATTCAAATATTTAAGCTTTTCAAAGAAGTGGATGAGAGGTTGGGAGGGGAGAGAGAAGTGAGCAGATGGATGATGGTTAAAACTGCACAGGCTGCTAATAATAGAGACAGAATCAGAATATGAAGAGGTCTTGGTTTTCTGTCAAAGAGAGATACTTGTAATATGTGTCTGAAAGAGGATTTCAAGCACCTCCATTTTGACTTCAGTTGTACTTTCTAATTGATAAAATTCTTTCCAGTGTATCTTTTAATTCAGGCCAAAGATGCTGTGTGCAAAGCATCCCCCAGGGGAACTGAAACTACCCCGGCAAGCAGTAAGAACTGCCCTGAGCCAGCAAAACAATGATGGTGACTGACCCCAAGATAGTGATCGACCTGACCTTCACTGGCCACCTGCAAGTACCCACTGACCCACATTTCCCTAATATAAACCTGGAAGTGTTTCCAGCACTTTAGAGATAGTCTCTGAGATGCTAATTTGCTGTCTTCCCCGTGTAGGTCTCACTGAAAGAAGTTCCTTTCTTGTTTCACCACCACCCTTCTCTCTGCCTTTGGATTTTGCCAGCAGTGAGTGGCCAAACCTGTTCTGTTTGAGACCCTAAAGCCAGGTGCTCTTGCATCCTGTGGCCCTGTTATGTTTCTATTGTAGGATGTTTTTTCCAGTGAATCAGTGCTTCACTAACACTACATGAAAGAGTAGGTAATAAATAATGACAAGGTAATAAATCATGATAAATAATGAAACAGTGATAAGAATATCTCAAAAGTTTAAGAGAAGCCTACAGAAGTATCTATATTGAGGAGGGAAAGCAGGGTATCAGCCCTGAATAAGAGAAAGGGAGCTGGGGATCCCTGGGTGGCACAGCGGTTTGGTGCCTGCCTTTGGCCCAGGGCGTGATCTTGGAGACCGGGGATCGAATCCCACGTTGGGTTCCCGGTGCATAGAGCCTGCTTCTCCCTCTGCCTATGTCTCTGCCTCTCTCTCTCTCTCTCTCTCTCTGTGACTATCATAAATAAATTTAAAAAAATTATAAAAAAAGAGAGAAAGGGAGCTGAAGATAAATAAACAAGCAAGAAAAATATAGAGCCAGGAATCCAAAACTGAGAAATTGAAATATAACAAAATATCAAATTATTATTAAATGAAAGACAATGACTCAGCATATAAGTTTAACTTCCAAAGGAATTGGTTTGGTAAAAGTGCTCCAGGAGAAATGACATGTGTGTGTTTATTATATAAAACATGTTATTTGTCTAAGGCAGTAAGTCATTGAATGCATGTTGAGCGCCAAGGTGATGGCAGATTGCTTGAAACAAAGTACAATGCAGCATGAACACACCAGCCTACGTGAAGTCTGGATGAATGTGTTGCTGTCCATATGGTCTTTGGACTTAATTAAAAATTGAGGATACAGGGCACCTGGGTGGCTCAGTGGTTGAGCATCTGCCTTTGGCTCAATTGTTATCTTGGGGTCCTGGGATCAAGTCTTGCGTCAGGCTCCCCATAGGGAGCCTGCTTCTCCTTCTGCCTATGTTTCTGCCTTTCTCTGTGTGTCTCTCATTAATGAATAAATCAAATCTTTTTAAAAAATTGAGACAGTTTCTCTAAAATCTATATATACTGTCATTCTTCAAAACTTGACAAATCTCTTGTGTAAACAACACAGCACTGGCTGCCGTGATTGGCATGACTCTGATATGGCACTTTTAATGTTGCAATATCTGAGATCCCTTTGAGCTTAGAGAAGATGATGAGGGGATGATTTGGATGTGCGACGGGATAAGAGTGATTATAGAAGTCCAGGTACGAAGCCAGAAATTATCAGCTTTATAGCCAAAAGGGTGTGTGGTGAGGAGCAGCTAAACTCTGCATTGTAACTTCAGGAATCTCTGACCTCATCTCTTTCCAGAGCTGTGATTATCATGCCACCTGCAGCAGGAATGACAGTGGCTTCAAGGGAATATCATGCTAATTCCCCAACAAAGATTTGTTCAAGGTATTATTGTAAATGATTAATAGCCGTTAATGAAAATGCCCAACAAGACAGTCAAAATTAACTAGAAGAGAAACTTTCCAGTGATTTCCAGAGTGATGGGAAGCAGATATCCTCAGACACAGTAAATGAGTGTAGAGAATCTAATTTCACTTTCCAGAGAGAATTATGGTTCCTTTGAGGAATCGATTTCCCTGAATGTGTAATTCCATATACTTTTCTTCACAAATTTTAGATACTCAGGCATTTATGATATAAAGAATGAAATAGAAACACCAAAAAATAGTGCATAATGGGACTGCCAAGGAGGAAGAAGTAAATAAGAACGCTTTTATCCCCCTCCTCATGTCAACTTAACAAAGAGATAATGTTTGATGAAATCCAAAACTGTTTAGAGGAAAATTAATATTACTACATTAAAGTAGCTCCTGAAGGAAACACGAAGTTTTGGGGAGATTGCTAGTTCCAGCAGCCTCGGTGGAATTATGGTTCTGAAGAATCTAGGAATGAAGGCAAACTGTTGTGTAGACAGCCCTATTAAATATGTTAGATATGAAAAGAGGGATGGTTTATCTTATCCTCTGGTGCCCATTTGTCTTACCTGATTATCCAGAGAATTTTCTGTGTCTTGTTCCTGAGAACCAATTAACATGATGCCATCATGTCATGATAATCAAAATCCCTTCCGATTATATCGTGACATAGAACAGAAAAGTTGTCATAGCCTCACAGAAAGAAAGTGAAGGTGAATGCTTTCTTATCCAGGTAATTGAAAATTGCTTTTGCTCTTCTTTCCTGGTAGAGACAGGACAGACATACTGCTTCGACAGTGAGCTGCTCCTATTATATGGAATTCTATTGTCCCCACTGATACTAGGGAGCCACTTTCTTAGTCACTTTCCTGTCCTCACCAGGACCTTCAGAGGACAAAAGCTCACCACTGAGTTTCTCAGTGATGTTGATACCTATTTTGCTAACTCATTCTGTATTGCTTTTGTAGAGGAGTGATCTCTGAACCCTCTCCAGGACCATACTCAGGTAGGTTATAGTAATCATAGTCAGCTCCAGGACCATTCTAGTGGGTTCTCTGGAATTACACAATAATTCAGTTCTTTTTGTAAAAAGAAGTTTTATTTATTTAAGTAATCTCTACACCCAATGTGGGGCTCAAACTCCCAACCTCAAGATCAAGAGTCACACACTCTTCTGTCTGAGCCACCTAGGCTCCTCTGATATTTCAATTCTTATACATCCCTTTGCAGAAACTCTGACTTTCACAGTTTGCCAAGGCAATTCCAGCATTTCTGCCTCATTACTGTGGCAACATCATGTCAAATCTTCAAAGAGCTCTCCCAGTGGGGTCAAGGGACAGTGTCATGTGTCTTTACAATGACTATCTTGAGTCATTGTGAGTATTCTCATATCCATAAACACTTCTGTGCCCAGCCATTTCCATGGCAAGTGA
The DNA here is from genome assembly GCF_048418805.1 of Vulpes vulpes. Classification (NCBI taxonomy): domain Eukaryota; kingdom Metazoa; phylum Chordata; class Mammalia; order Carnivora; family Canidae; genus Vulpes; species Vulpes vulpes. The sequence continues at coordinate 93,895,448 of NC_132788.1, read as the reverse complement.
AAACCTTCACTATGCTCTTCTGCACCTGTTCCCCCAGTGCCCATCAATACAAATGTGACACAGCATACAGCTCATTTGGTAAATCAGCTATTTCCTCACCAAGGCTCTGCTGAGATCTGAACCTAGTTACTGGTCTAGGGGTCATGAAGGGTGCAGAAGTGGAATTTGAGGTGGGCAGACATCATCTTGTGAGGCAGCCACTTCAGGAGGCTTTTGTATAGCCTCAGGATAATGAGAGCCTGGTCTCTTCTTATAAAGGTAAGGTGACTGCTTCTATAGACCTAGAAGGTTTTTTTTGTTCTTTGTTTTTGTTTGTTTGTTTTTTTAGACCTAGAAGTTTTTAAGGGGAATCTAGAATTCAGTGGTCTCAGGAATATCCAAATATACGTTCCTATGCTTGGTATCAGGGTCTTACTCCTTCAGCTTTAGTGTCCTAATTTAGCAGAGAAGACCTGTAAGGTCTGTGTATTGACATCCTTTTAATTCCATTGCCCTTATAATTAAATCCTGGCCTTAATTTTAGCAGTCTGCCTTCTTGCTACAAGAAAGAAGGGTCCAGGGGCACCTGGATGGCTCAGTTGGTTAAGGGTCTGCCTTTGGCTCAGGTTGTAATCTCAGAGTCCTGGGATCAAGCCCTATGTTGGGCTCCCCCCTCAGTGGGGAGCCTGCTTCTCCCTCTCCCTCTGTTTCTCCCCACTGCTTGTGCTCTCTCTCTCTCTCAAAATAAATAAATTAAATCTTTTTAAATTTTATTTTATTTTTTAAATATTTTTTTAAAAGAAAGAGAAAGAAAGAAAGAAAGAAAGAAAGAAAGAAAGAAAGAAAGAAAGAAAAACAAAGGTCTGTTTAAATGCTGCCATGGTGGGATTCTTGTTCTCAGAGCATGTCCTTAGGTTGTGATTGGCCACTCACTCAACTCTAGGGCCTTCCAATCATTTTCTTCACGTTACTGTTCAAAATCTAGAACTAATGCATAACTCAGTGCTTCACTTTCCATCTGTACCTCATCCCAGTTCACCACATATCTTTCTAACATTCCCAGCATGGCACTCCACACTAGCAAAACAGTCCTCACTATTATCTGACCTATACTTGACCCGTTACTATACCAATGGTCTTAGAATTGGTTCCCTCAAAGGAGATCCCAAGACAAGGACTTAAACAGCATGCTTGATTTTGAAGATGGCCCCCAGGGGGAAAAAAGAGGAAGTGGGAAATGAGACAAGAAAGGTAGAAAAGCCAACCACTGTGGCATTAACTAACAGGTTTATGCTCACTCCCATTGAGGGAATCTCTGAGAAGCTGTGTGGAACAAACTCAGAATCATCCCAGTTCAGTATGTGAGGCTGCAGCATTTACCCACCAACACCCATGTCCCAGCACTTCAGGGGTACCCTCAGAAACTCCTCCCATCTCCCTGTTACCTGTCTGTGCAGCCAAGCAAGTTCATGTGGTACTTCTCGAGCACCAGAAAGTCTTACTCAGAGAAAAGATGCCCATGCCTGGGATATGAAGATAACAGCACATTGGGAAGCCCTCTTGCTTTACAGTCGCAGGTGAACTTGGGTGGGCCATGGGGGTGTAGAGGGGGAGACGACAGTGTATGTATGATACACATCTCAATGCAGTCAGTAGACGAATCACAGGTTCCATTTCCAAAAGGACTATCAAAGGAGCTAATCTAGTCCTTTTACTGGGGACCTAAGAAACTTGCCAAATTGCTTAGGGCAAGTTCAGAGAGTCACATTTTCTCCAAATCCTTATTCATTTTAGGAAAGGTATTTGCCCATTGAAACGTGTTTAACAGGACTCTTTAAGGTTATGAGATCATACACATTAGCAGTGGGCATTTCCACCCGTATGGTGCAAGAATTGCTGATTTTCTTTCACCAGGAGGGTGAAGCTAAGCAAATTGAGATAGATGGAAAGATCTAATTATGGAGAGAAAATTATGAGTTCTCAAATTATTTTTCTATATGAAAGAAAGTATATCAATCATAAAGTACACTTATAATTTTTAAAGGCTGATATTAAGAAAAAAAGAATATCATAGGTAGCTCCAAAAAAGATAAAAAAAAAGATTTTATTTATTCATGAGAAACATAGAGAGAGAGGCAGAGACAGAGGCAGAGGGAGAAGCAGGCTCCATGCAGGGAGCCCGATGTGGGACTCGATCCCGGGATCCGGATCACGCCCTGAGCCAAAGGCAGATGCTCACCGCTGAGCCACCCAGGCATCTCCAAAAGACAGTTTTAAAAGAAGATTTTATTGATTTATTTTGAGAGAGAGAGAGAAAGAGCACGCACATGAGGGTGGGGGGCAAAGGGAGAGGGAGAGGCAGCTCCTCACTGAGCAGGGAGCCAGACGTGAGACTCCATCCCAGGACTCTGGGATCATAACCTGAGCCAAAGGCAGATGCTTAATCAACTGAGCCACCCAAGCACTGCTCAAAAGACAGTTTAAACACCAGTTTGTTATGGGTTGTCAGAATTTCCCACCAGGAAAACAGTGACATTAAATTTTCACAGCGGAGTAGGGCAGCCCGGGTGGCTCAGCGGTTTAGCACCGCCTTCAGCTCAGGTTGTGATCCTGGGGTCTAGGGATCGAATCCCACGTCGGGCTCCCTGCATGGAGCCTGCTTCTCCATCTGCCTGTGTCTCTGCGTCTCTCTTTCTGTCTCTCATGAATAAATAAAATCTTAAAAAAAAAAAAAAAACAGCGGAGTAGATGCCATATGGAGAAATATGGCAAAACCATCTTCCCCTTCCATAGCATAGAGGTATCACTTCCCTTTGCACCTAGGTAGGGTCATCTAAATGCCCATGGGCTGCCACACACACCACATCCTGTATGTGACTGTGAACCAAAGGAAGTTACAAAGCCCAGAAAAACTGGCCCATCTTGGTGGGCGGGGCTACCAAGTCTCACTGTACCCCCTTACACCAGGCATAAATAATCAGACTTGTTTTGCCAACCTTAGGTTTTTCCATTCTCTCCCCAGAAACAACCACTCATTAACACTCAAATTTCTACCAGCTGTCTATAATTAAGCCCTTTCCTAATTTGCCCATCTTACCCCAGAATAGCAAAAGTCGATTTTCTTCATATAGTTGTTCAGTAACTGGCAGTAGTCATTTGAGAAAGCCCTGTGGAGGCCTCATCTTGAACTCCATGTGCCATCAAATATTTTTCTGGAAAATGTAGATCTGTTTAGAAAGACAGGAAATAAGTAGGGATTGCACAGCAATACATATTATACATTCTTGGATATTTTGTCTAATTCTATCAAGAAAAAATATCTAATTCTACTGTGTTTTTCTCATGAAAGGGTGGGAAAATATAAAACACAACTAAACCTCTTCCAACTTATAGATGGATCTCTGATTGTTACTTCATTCTTCATTTATGTTGGATGTGACTCATGTTTATCTTGCCTTTTGGCTGATTGCTTCTGAGACAAAATGAGCGTGTTTGGAATATGTCTAAAATTCACATACCCTCAAGAGGAGTAATTTTTTCCCTAGCTTTGTCAGCATCAGAGAAATGTAATTAAAAACAAAATCTCCCAGGGTGCTTGGCTGGCTGGGTCAGAAGAGCATATGACTCTTGATCTTGGGGTCAAGGGTTTGAGCCCCATGTTGGGTGTAGAGATTTCTTAAAAATAAAATCTTAGAGAAAAAAAAATCTCTCAACCCAGGAAACCTTTACACAAAGGTAGAAGAAAAAGAAATTTCATTATTGAATAAGCATCAAGCCAGAATGTGATAGGGATCACAGGCAGTTGCAGAGAGATTACAGACAGAAAGGAATCTCACTGTTTTAGATGATCAAGCAGCTACAACCCATTCTGTACATGTTCCCAAGATAGACAATAAATGATTAGTCATCCGGCAAGAAGAATTGACAGCATGATTTATTACATAGTTCTTCCTGAATTCATCTGATAATGGAGTGACCATCTGTGTCAGTTCATTGGTTTTATACAAAGGAAAAATAAACTCTTATCTTCATGACAGGAGATGGTTTTTCAACCAGGAGCAAGGTACCCACTAAAGGTAGGTTCCTGCCCTCCCACAGAAACTGAGAGATAGGGGTGCTATGTCTCTGAATATTTACATTTTAAAGGGATGGCTCCCAGGTCTTTGAAAAAGACATTCCTGGGTCATAAAGCTGGCAAGAGTCTTATTTATTTGTTTGTTTGTTTCCCAGTATTGTTAACATATGGTGCTATATTAATTTCAAATGTACAATAGAGTGATTCAACAATTTTATACATTATTCAGTGCTCATTGCAGTACGTGTACTCTAGCAAGATTCTTATTTAGCTTCTAAAAAGATTTTATACACTTTGGAGAGACAGAGAAAGAACTTACAATTGCAAAATTTCTAAAGTTAATGCTCTAAAAGGAAAGGGAAGGAAATCTCTTCCTTTATCTTCAACAGGGAAAATTAAACCTTGTTTTTCATTTGTATTTGTCCTTACATCAGGACATGTGTTAGACATGGTTGTTAGCAACCGTGGCATTCAGAGTACTTGCAGTTCTCATCAGCTTAAAATGGATTCATCCATTCATTGGGTTATAATTAAGTCTTATGTTTCCAGAAGCAAGCCTGGACTTTGTTGGTTCAGAAGTGAGTTAGACAGATTCCTTTTATCAAAGAAATTATATTCCTTTGAGGGAGAGAGACAATAAAGAGATAAACAAATAAATATACTTAATTTATTTACAAGTGAATTATAGATGCTGTTAAGGGTATGGAAACAAAATAGCAAAAAGGACCAGACTTGATGGGAGGTGTTATTTTAGGAAAAACTTCTGTTTTAAATTTTAGGAAAAACTTCATGTGGAGGTAGTATTTGAGCTGTGATGTGAAGGAAAAGATGGGGTACTACAAGAGAAGGTGAGAGTCACAAGCAAAAGAAATTGAGAAAAATTTTGAGATTTTTGGCCTGAGCAAGAGAATGAATGTAAGTGACAGTTACACACGGGGACACAGGGAAAATGTACATTGGAAGTTTGAGATGCCTTTAAATAAATGCTAAGAAGACAACAGGCGACATAGTCTTAAACTCACATAGATGCCTGGGAAGGATATATAAACACGGGAGTCATGAGTATATAGACATCATTTAAACCAGGAATCCAGACACCCTTTTCTGGCTATGACAGAGTGGTTGGTGGAAGGCTCATGCTCCCAAAAAAATGAGATTAAAAAGGAAATAAGATTTTAAGAAATGAATTTGTATGACATCATCAGAAAGCCGCCTAGGGAACTAGGTTTTGAGTGGGCAGATGTCAAAAGGAAGTGAACCAGAATGAGAGCCAAAACTCTTTATCTGATTTTTGTCTATTGGCACGAGGCTGTTAATAGCATGAGGGAGCCTGAAAACCCCGGTGCACAGAGGTCTGGGCAGTGTTTCCTAAGGGTCAGGGGAATAAGCATAAAAAGTGGCAAGATTGAAATTTGTGGATGGCAATTTGTGGATTCGGGTGGCCAATATTCCAAGGAAAGGAGGAGGAGGATGAAACCCCAACATAGGATTTGGGTTCTCCTTCCCCTTGAGGCATTTGCCAAATTCTTGGACTATATTGAGTAGAGGAATAGAAATTGGACAGAAGGCCTCTAAAATAGATCACAATCTCTCAAGGCTAAAGAGGAAAACATCAAATTTCAAGACCAAACAAAGCATAGGGACCCTTATAAATGCACTACACTTTTAGTTGGGACATCTCAGGGTGCACTCCACAAGTCACCAGGTGATCCAGAAGTAGATGGAGCCTTAAAATATGGCAAATCTGCCTCCTGTCATCTCAGTCCCTAAACAGATTAGGATAATCTTCCCCTGGCTCTGTGAGGAAGTGAATAAATGTATTGCTTAAATAGATTGATGGAACATAATACTGAATCCAGAAATAGACCCACATATATTATAATCACCTGATTTTCGACAAAGGTGTCAATCAACTGTGATAGAGAAAGAATCACCTTTTCCACATGTGGTGCTATGTCAGATGGGAATCGGATGCATGGAAACATTATTTCACAATGAACTATAGACTTAAATATGAATGGCCAAACAACAAAGATTCAAGCAAAAAAGTAACTTTATGGTAGGCAGATGTACCTGAAAAGGGAAAAGAACAGTTTATTAAAGAAATAACTGATGAATTGGACTTCAATAAGGGCTTCTGTTTATCAAAAGTCAGCACTGAAGGGCACAGGGGAATTTGGGGCAGTAATGGACCTGTTGTGTACCTGATTATAGTGGTGGTTATACAGTTGTAGGGGTAATCAGGTGAATTCACTGTCTTGGGCAGAGAATGCTAGCTGTACTAAAAGAGGAAAGGGGGACACCTGGGTGGCTTAGCAGTTGAGTGCCTGCCTTCAGATCAGGACGTGATCCTGGAGTCCCAGGGTCGAGTCCTGCATCGGACTCCCTGCATAGAGCTTGCTTCTCCCTCCTATGTCTCTGACTCTCTCTGGGTCTTTCATGAATAAATAAATAAAATCTTAAAAAAAAATAAAAGAGGAAAGGGATTATATCCCCCAAAAGTCCCAGATCCTAGTTGGCTTGTACCATGAGGATCAGCAGGTTAAATATCCCACATACCTCAGCTCTCTGAGCCTCAATGTATCCTTCTTCTAGGAAGAAAATAGAATAGAAATGCTTTTATTGGTCACTGGTAAGATTTAATGCTTAGAACAGTGGCAGTCAGGTGGGAAGTTTCGAAAAACTCTTAAAGCTCTTGAAACATCTGGTGGATGAACAAAGTGACAAGCCATGAACTGTCTTTGTGTATTTTCTTTGCACAGTTCCAGACTCTCCCAATCAGGAGAGTCCCAGCCCAGCATCGGGGCCCTCAGCTTTCCTATTAGACTACCATAGCTCTGCCCCAGTTGTCTCTCTCCCTGCCTGGGTATGCACTGGGTGCCCGGTGTGCATGGCAGATACCACAGGAGCCACCTGTCTTCCACCTGCCCAGCACCACACCCAAGACAGGGGCTCAGACATGTGAGAACCTCAAGGTCCATGGGTCACATGCCTTTTCCTGAGCCCACCCAAGGGCACCAAACACAGGATTATTTAATGAACACAGAACGTTTCCATTTTCACAGCCCTCCATGTGGCTTCTTTTTTATTTAAAAATTTTTTATTTAAAGAAATTATTTTATTTGTCATTTATTTGAGAGAGAGAGAGAGAGATCATGAGCAGTGGGGAAGGGCAGAGGGAGAAGCAGACTCCCTGCTCAGCAGGGAGCCTGATGTGTTACTTGATCCCAGGACCCTGGGATCTTGACCTGAGCCAAAAGCAGACACTTAACTGATGGAGCCACCCAGGCGCCTCCCTCTGTGCAGCTTCTAGACTCAATGCGTGCAGAACCAATGTCCTCCTATTCCTCAGACCCATGTCTCCTGCAGAACACCTGATCTCATTACCTTGCCTTCTACCTGCCCAGCCTCAGCACCTCTGTCTATGGACCTCTCTGTGGACCCAATGCTCTGCATAAAAGTGTTGGGGCCTACAGATCTGCTTCCCCTTCTGCTATGACTCTTGGCTTTGATCCTCACTCCCCATTCCCAGGATTCCTGCCTCAGTCCATGGCAGCCCTGTTGTTCCACCAGGATCATTTGAGGGCCCTCCCCAATCCTCTGGCAATTCTATATACTGTTCAGACACACATGATTACCCTATGCAGTGCTGCCTGAGATCTCCTGTCCAGACTTTATTCCCATCCCATGTTTCCAGGTGCTCCCATTGCTTCCCCGCACCCCCCCACCCCCATTCCTGTCCTTTACCTTGTCTTTACTGGCTCCTGTGTGGCCTTAGGAGATCCACGACCATCCTGTAAAATGAGATTCAGTATGGGAGATTCATTCCATGCTTGGGTAGAATGCAAGATGAAAAAAGACCTTGGGTGGCTCAGGGTTTGTTAAGACAGTGCAAGGACTAAGACATGTTCACAGTGGGTAGGGGAAGGAGGGAGTAGTGGCACTCATGCCCTGGATTTGCTTGCTCTGCACCTGCTAAGGCCCATTCTGGCATGAAACAGCCCCAGATTCCTCACATGGATGAGGAGGAGAATCTCATGTTGCGTGACCTCCCCAGGACATAACTGGTTGGGGGCAAGGCTCCCCGCTGATGCAAGGCTTCCATACTTTCTTTGTACTCGAAAGTAGCCCCATAAGTTGGCAGGCAAAAAACAAATATTTACTCAATGCCTTCTAGGTGCCAGGCACTGTGCCAGGTCTCTGGACATATCAGACAAAACCTCAAGAGACTGGGAGCTCAACAGAAAGCAAGAGAGCTATTGCCTCACCGCCCTGGAGCATGCCAACCTAACCCTACTTATACTTTTTGTCTCTTTCTCTTCTAGACGAGTCAGAGAAATCAGGAAAAGTTAAGCCTGAGTTCTCTCTCTGGTGAGCCCCAGTGCTTAGAAAAGGGGCCACAAAGAGTAAGCACACATTCAATATTTGCTGAGTGAATGAGGCCTTACAGAGCTGAACCTGTGACCAGAGGGATGCAGTTTAAAATCATGAGAGATTTGGGGCATAATGATTTGGGGGAGCAGGGGCCTCCAGGGCATAAAACATGAATTGCAAATCTTAGGTGCCATCTGTGCTCTCTCTCTGTCCCACCCCAGATCTTTGGTCCCTGAGGAAAGAGATTTTGCACATATCTTGCACCCTGGCTTTTGTGTCTGCTGCCCAGAGGACACACCTCTGGTGATAGCCTGGCTCTGGTGGCCAGTGGGGCTTGTGTTCACAGGTTCAACAGGAAAGTAGCAAAGAAGGAAACAGTTCTCAACTGGCTGGCACCCCAAGACTCAGCACAGAGGAAGCAGATAGAAACACTTATCTTCCCCTGAAAGAGGTATATTTCCACATTTAAAAAAATTTTTAAATTTAGAGAGAGCGCATGCATATGAGTGCAAACAGGAGCTGCAGAAGAAGAGAGAATCTCAAGCAGATGCCAAGCTGAGCACAGAGCCTGATGTGGGGCTTGATCTCATGACCCTGAGATCACAACCTGAGCCCAACTCTGCCACTCAGGCACCCCTATTTGTACATGTTTGAAAGCTGCTGCTGGAGGTTCAGACTTCTAATTAGCCTGAATCTATTACTGACTGAGATCCTCCCCTTTGGGATACTGACAGTTTATGGCACACCCTCAACTACTAGGAGCCCTAAAAAGAAAGCAGCCTACTTGGATAATTGCCCGAGTTTGAGAGAGAACCAAGAGATAGGGCATGGTTGATCGATAAGGTTAATCTCCTACATGAGGCCTTGCCAAGACTGGCAGAGGTGGCTGTTTTATCTGATGCTTAAAATTAACACAGGCAGTCAAGGAAAATAAAGAAACAGAGGGATATATTCCAAATGAAAGAACAAGATAAAAACCTCAGAAAAAGACCCTAATGAAACAAAGATAAGTGATTTACCTGATCCAGAGAAGAAAGGATGAACAAAGCGAGAATACCTCATTTGCTTTCAATATCAATTTTAATGCATATTTGTTGTATAAACACAGGGACCCCTGGGCTGGAGGCAGGCAGAATGAAGAACCCTGAAGTAATCACAGGAATATTTAATTGGGGGTGCTTGGGTGGCTCAGTCAGTTAAGTGTCTGCCTTTAGCTCAGGTCATGATCTTGGGGTCCTGAGATTGAGCCCTGACAGGGAGACTGCTTTTTCCTCTCCCTCTGCCGCTCCCCTTGCTTGTACTCTTTCTCTCTCTGTCAAATAAATACATAAAATCTTAAAAAAAAAGAAAAACCCACAGGATTTTTTTAAAATTTAAATTCAATTAATTAACATATAATGTATTATTAGTTTCAGAGGTAGAGTTTAGTGATTCATCAGTCTTCTATCATACCCAGTGCTCATCACATCCTGTGCCCTCCTGAATGCCTGTTACAGCAGCTTCCCCACCCCCAAATCCACCTCCCCTCTGGAGACCCTCAGTTTGTTTCCTGAGATTAAGAATCTCTTATGGTTTGTCTCCCTCTCTGATTTCATCTTGTTTTATTTTCCCTCTCTTCCCCTGTGATCCTCTGTTTTGTTTCTTAAATTCCACACACGAGTGAAATCTTATAACTGTCTTTCTCTTATTGACTTATTTCACATAGCATAATACCCTCTAGTTCCATAGGATTTTTTTTTCTTTATGACAATTTCTTTCACTTTAAACCATATTCTCTTCAAACAACAGAATGAAAAATGTGTCCTCCCATAGTTGTCAGGTTTGTACTTTATGGGCCTGTCAATGTGAAAAGTTTTCCATTGCAAATTCTGAGGAAGAGGACATTTATCCCTGAAAAGCCCAGTCTGGTTTTGGATAATGGAGTAGATAACATTATAGGGAAAATGAGGCTTCCAAGAACCACTATTGTGGATTAGGCTGGAGGCAGCAGTTTAATGAAGGGGTTGTCACCACTGAGCCTCACATTGGAATTCATAGAGAATACTGGAATCATTCAAGTTCTCGGAAGAAAAGGATTGGGTCATGAGAGAAAGGCACTACTTGTGGGAGCCATTTCTGAGGCGCCTTGTGCCCTTAGCAAGGGCCTCTATAGGGAAGTCTGTGTGGCCCATGCTTTCTCCTTCTGTCAGAAAAAGGAATGCACAAAAGTGGAAACCCCAGGACTGTGTTAGTGCTAGGAGATAGGCCCTGCTGGCCCGATTCCACATCCCAAACTAGACATATAAAGATGCCAAGTGGGGCGCCTGGGTGACTCAGTTGGTTAAGCTTGATCTTAGGGTCCTAGGATCGAGCCCCATGTCCGGCTCCCTGCTCAACAACTCCCTCTCTCTTTCAAATAAAAAAAAAAAATTTTTTTTAAAGATTTTCTGTATTTATTCATGAGAGACACACAGAGAGAGGCAGAGACACAGGCAGAGGGAGAAGCAGGCTCCCTGGACCCCGGGATCAGGCCCTGAGCCAAAGGCAGACTCGGAGACTTGAATTTAATGAATGTGAGTATGTCCGTCAAAATTTACTAGAGTTTGGACAAGTTTATCAGCACCTAGAGCTGCCCCAGGTCCTGCACTTTTGTTCACATCACAGTAGCAAAGAGAGGTCGTGTTAAACAGTGACCGGTAACAGGCGAGTGCTGGGAGGGATGCCCTCCAGCGTGGCTCTGGCCGAAGCAGAGGGCAGCCTGCAGCTGTGCACGCCGGCAGCCTGTTTCCATCAGAGCCAGATGAGCCTCGGGTGGAATCCTCCCGAGTGCTGCAGACTGGGGCCAAGCCTTTAAATTCGGAGCCAGAGAGGAGCCTGGAGGTAGGTTTTGCCTGAGTGAGATGGAGTTTCAAGTGCCTGACGTGCCGCTGTTGAAAATCTTCTCCTTCCTGGATGCGTTCAGCTTGCTCCAGGCTTCCCAAGTGAACAGGGTAAATGCCATCCACGACCAGCTGTGGGATCCGCCCCGCCCTCCCCCCAAGTCCTTGCGCAGACTCCTTTCACTTCAGTCCCTGGCGTTTCACCAAGTCCCAGTTCTTGGCGAACCCAGCCTTGGACCCATAGAGCTGCCCTCACTGCTCACATTTGCCCTGTTTCAGGCTCATCCAATCAGCTCCCATAAATCCAGGTCCCTGGATTTCCATTGCTTCTCTACAGTACGTTGAGCACCCATTCGCAGGATAGCAGGGTGATGCACTGGGTGTTGGGGGTTAGCATCCTCCACTCTGAGGGCCTCACGTTTCCTTAAATGAAAAAGACAAAGGGATACACAGGAGTCTGACTAAAGGGTCCCATAGTTCCTGTGTCAAGTCCCCAAGTTTCTCCTGCTGAAACCCCAAGGGATTCCGAGGGCCTGTCTTAGCCAAGATGGGCCTCTGCTGTCCTCATGGTGTCCCAGTCCCCCCCCAGACTGGGAGGGCTTTGAGAGCCCAGATGGTGGCTGATTAACCGATAGGTGCCTTGCTCCTACAAAATGATGGCAGAGGAGGAGCCAGTGTTTGGGTATTGACTGCCTGCTTACCTCTTCCTTTGTCTCCCTCAGTGTTGGAATAGGGTTGCAGAGAATGATCACCTGTGGAGGTAGGTGAGCACAGGAAGGGAAGGGTGGGAAGGCAGGTGGCTCTCATGGGAGGCGGAGGGCATCCGAGTGTGTACCAGGAAGGCCTGTAGGCGGCTGTGCCAGGAGAGGCCTGAGTGAGACTTACAGTGAGGAAAGAGTTCATGAGACCAGGGCTCTTAGGCGGTGAATTGACGGGGCAGCCTGGGGGGATGATGACTCTGTTTCCAGGAACCTGTGTCTGAAGAAATGGAGCTTCTGCAACTTCTCCCAGTGCCTGGGCTCACCGACGTGGAAGCAGTTCTTCCTCAAACAGAGAAAGCAGGAGTACCGGATGGCGTTGGCGAAGCCAGAAGACTTTACCTTCAGAGAAGCAAGTGGGAACCTCGGTACAGGGAAAGGGCTACCTTAAAGGAACGGGACAAACTTATTTTAAGAAATGCCTATTCTTTTTTTTTTTTTTTAAGATTTTATTTATTCATGAGAGACACACAGAGGGAGAAACATAGGCAGAGGGAGAAGCAGGCTCCACGCGGGGAGCCTGACATGGGACTCGATCCCGGGTCTCCAGGATCACACCCCAGGCTGAAGGCGGCGCTAAACCACTGAGCCACCGGGGCTGCCTGAAATGCCTATTCTTGAGGTGCCTGGGTGGCTCAGTGGTTGAGCATCTGCCTTTGGGTTGTGTTGTGTTCCTGAGGTCCTGGGATCGAGTCCCTCATCAGACTCTCCACAAGGAGCCTGCTTCTCCTTCTGCCTGTGTCTCTGCCTCGCTCACTCTCTGTGTCTCTCAGGAATAAAAATCTGAAAAAAAGAAAAAAACAGTATTCTACACACACACACACACACGTCTTCATTCAGTGAAGAGAAAATTAAAGCTTAATGGGACCAGGTTGCTGTGATAGCTGTCAGGGTCTCCCTGCATCTTCTCTTGACCCCCATGATCTATGGTGCATGGAAAAACCAGAGTGATCTTTTTATGAGATTAGATCAGGCTCCTGACTCCCTTTCTCCAAAGGCTTCCTGTCCCTCCTAGAATAAAAACTTTTTTTTTTTAATTTTTATTTATTTATGATAGTCAGAGAGAGAGAGAGGCAGAGACACAGGCGGAGGGAGAAGCAGGCTCTATGCACCGGGAGCCTGACGTGGGATTCGATCCCGGGTCTCCAGGATCACGCCCTGGGCCAAAGGCAGGCGCCAAACCGCTGCGCCACCCAGGGATCCCTAGAATAAAAACTTTAAACAAAAAGGAAACTTAAATAACAGAGCTTCTACCATTCACTTTACTCCTAGTACCTCTTCTAAAACTCTGAACAGTTCTCCTATGGAGAGCTCTTTATCCCCATCTTATATGTATGGAAACTGAAATGAAGGAGGAAAGGCAAGTCAGCCAGCATCTCCCAAATGGCTAATCTGCCATTTCCATGTTTGGATGACTCTGGAGCCAGCTTCTTCTCTTCTCCATAATTGTTTCCCAAACTCTAAGAGAGCACAGGAGAACCCACAGTTATCTTTCCAGAGTCCTCTTTAATTTGATCAGATCATCCCTCAATCATCTGGTGGCCAAGTGTTGTCTGTGTTTCCTTCTAGGAATCTTAGGACCTATGGCTTATCTGTCAGGAAATGACCACACAGTGGGTGGACAAGAGAAGTCAGTCATTTGCACGGTGTCATCAAAACACGTGCTTTGTACCTGGGACGTGCAGGAGGTGAGTCTGGCCAATGAGGAGCACAAGTAATGCATGGTCATATCTATCTTGTTCCACACAAGAAACAAGTGCTGGGGTGGGGAGTGGAATGATATTTGGAATTGGTAACAGAAGCAGAATTTCAAATCAGGTCTTCTAGCTGGTAATCTGTGACCTTTCCACTGAAACTGTAGACAGAGAAAATTTACTTTTTTATGTGTTTCTATATATAAATCTGTGCAAGGATTTATCTTCTATCAGTAATGTAGAATGGCTGTGAAATAAACTTTGGGTGTTGTGCATCTTTGTGACCTCTTTGTCTATGGTTGGCATTTGTCACGTTGGCTTTTTCAGAGAGTGGTCTCTAACTCAGATCACTTCCAAGGCACATGAAAGTCTTCTATCATCAGGACTAGTAAATGTGGTGCAAGAAACACTAGATAGGGAATTGGAAGAAAGACTCCAAAGTGAGTCCCGAGTTATTGTATTTTCTTGGCTTTCTCTGCTTGGATTTTTCTCCTTTCCCTGTGAAAATTATGTAATGACACTTTTTCACACCAGATCTTCTGAAGTATGATAAATACCCCTTTATGAATATATGAGGTGGCAGGAGAATGATGAAATAAGTCTAAAAGGGACACCTAAAGTCATGCAATGTTATATGTCAATTACATTCACTAAAGCTGAGAAAATAAATCAGAAAGGTACTACTCTCTTGGGTAACCTGCTCTAGGGGAAACCAGTCACCATGTCCTTGAGAACATCCAAGCATCCCAGTGGATGATCCACTTGGTAGAGAACTCAGGCCTTCTGCCAACAGCCAGCACCATCTTTGCAGTCATGTGAGTGAACCACCTTGGAACATAACCTTCAATCCTTCAGATTATTGCCTGGAGGAGAGGCAGCTAAAATCTTACCAGCTAGAAGACCTGATTTGAAATTCTGCTTCTGTTACCAATTCCAAGTATCATTCCACTCCCCACTCCAGCACTTGTTTCTTGTGTGGAACAAGATGGATACAACCATGCATTACTTGTAGATGTATTGATTATTGTCAGCATGCTACAACCTAATGAGGAACCCTAAACCAGAGTCACTAAGTGAATCATATATGTGCTTCATATATGAAGTGAGCACAACCACTCAGTGAATCAAATTCTGAATTTGGGCCAACATAAGCTGTGTGAAATAAGTGTTTATTGCTTTGACTACTCAGCTATGGCGTTGGGCCACCATCTATGGGCAGGATAATTCCAAAGGCAGAACCAAGGCCTAGAGCCTAGAGAGCCTAGAGTGGAGCCAAGAGTCCTGAAGAATCTTTCCCAAGCCTTGAATCCTGATCAACATTCTACCAGCACATTCTCTATCAGGTCTTAAGTTCTCTGGGTAGCAGTGGTTCCTATCCCTCTACTGCCATTCTCTCTCCCCCTTTTTTTTGGTGTGTGTGGGGGAGAGTGTCTATAATGTTATCCTTACCTATGTTGTAATGCCCTATCCTTGTGTTTTAGGGATAACAGGTCAGACAACTTGTATATTTTCTTGTATAGGTCTAAGATTTTCACATCTAGATGAACTGAATCTAGAGAACTTCATCTCATTAAACAGTAAGATCTAGATTTTGAGATAGTGCCATAATGGTGAGATATTTGGGGGCATTGGGAGATGGTGAATGTATTTTGCACGTGGGAGGGACTACAGGGTGGCTGTGTCAGCCAGTCTCTAAAATGGCGTCAATATTCCTTGTCCTATATTCATGATCTTAGGTCATCCACTCCTACTTTGAATAGGGCTGACCTTTATCACCAACTGACATTGTGGAAGTGATGGTGTGTAACTTCCAAAGACTCTTTCTTTCCCTCTTGAGTCACTGGCTCCTAGAAACCCAGCCATAGTGTTATGAGAACCTTTAAGAAGCCCTATAGGGAGGTCTGTGTGGCAAAGTACTGAAGACTGCCAGTAGCCAGCACCCACTTGCCAGCCATATGAGTGAACCATCTTGATTGAGCCTCATCCTCATGAAGCCGACTTCAACCTCATAAGATACCCCAAGCCAGAACCACCTAGCCAATTTCTAGCAGAAACTGAGATAAGAAAAACTCCAGTTTTTATGGAGAGGGTTTATTATTTTTTTATTTTGCTTATTTAAAAAAAAATCCAGTATGGCTAACATACAGCAATTGTCTTAACTTCAGGTGTACAATATAATGATTCAATTTTGTATATCACCCAGTGCTCATCAAGACCAGTGCTCTTCATCCCCATCACCTGTTTCTCCCATTCTCCACCCCCTGCTCTCTGATAACTGTTCTCTATAGTTGAGACAAACCAAAAAACACTTTTCTGTCTTGTTTCTTAAATTCCACATATGAGTGAAATCATATGGTATTTGTCTTTCTCTGATTTATTTCACTTAGCGTTATACTCTCTAGATCAATCCATGTTGTTGTAAATGGCAAAAATCTCATTCTTTTTCACGGCCAAGTAATATTCCATTGTATATGTATGTTTGTGTACATACACACCTCAATCTTTTTTTTTTTTTCAATCTTCTTTATCCATTAACCTATTGATGCATACTTGGGTCACTTCCATATCTTGGCTATTGTAAATAACGCAATGAACATAAGAATGCACATATCTCTTCAAGTTAGCATTTTCCTTTTTTTTTTTTTTTTTCAGCTAAATATCCAGTAGTGGACTTGCTGGACCACGTGGTAGTTTTCTGTGTAAATTTTTGAGGAACCTCCATACTGTTTTCCACAGTGGCTGCACCAGTTTGCATTCCCACCAACAGTGCACAAGAATTCCTTTTTCTCTGCACCCTTGCCAACACTTGTTGGTTGTTGCATTTATTATTTCAGCCATTCTGACAGGTTTGAGGTCATATCTTATTGTGGCTTTGATTTTTAAGCCACCCAATTTTGGGATGACTTATTGCAGAGCAATCTGTTGGAGTTATGAATCAAAATGGTGAGGGATGCCTGGGTGGCTCAGTGGTTAAGCGTCTGCCTTTGGCCCAGAGCGTGATCCTGGAGACCTGGGCTCGAGTCCTGCATCAGGTTTCCTGCATGGAGCCTGCTTCTCTCTCTGCCTCTGCCTCTGCCTCTGTCTATGTCTCTGCCTCTCTCTGTGTCTCTCAATAAATAAATTCTTTTTTAAAAAATGGTGATTACATTTGGGGAGGGTGGAGAAGTTAATACAGCAAGTACAAGTGGGCTTAGAAGTAGTTATATGATCAATTTATAATTGAATTTTACATTACTGTGTTCTTTTCTCTTTCTTTTTTTCCCTTTTTTTCTTTTCTCTTTATATTATATTCTTCACAATTTTTTAAAGGCTAAAGAAAATCTAGAAACTGTTTCTTTTCTTTTTTTTTTTAAATTTTATTTATTTATGATAGTCACACAGAGAAAGAGAGAGAGAGAGAGGCAGAGACACAGGCAGAGGGAGAAGCAGGCTCCATGCACCGGGAGCCCGACGTGGAATTCGATCCCGGGTCTCCAGGATCGTGCCCCGGGCCAAAGGCAGGCGCCAAACCGCTGCGCCACCCAGGGATCCCTGTTTCTTCTGTCTTATTTGCAATGTACAAGATTGATGATGGAATAACAATTATGATAGTTGACGTGCTCTGAACTCCTGTGAATTAGGGAGAGTTCTTTTTTTAAAGATTTATTTATTTGGAGGGGGTGGTGGAGAGAGAGAAACCCAAGCCAACTCCGTGTTAAACACGGGGCTCAGTCTCACAACCCTGAGATCATGACCTGAGCCGAAACCAAGAGTCCGATGCTTACCCAACTGTGCCACCAGGCACCCCTAGGCAGAATTCCAAGAATGTTCCATGTGCTGTGGAATGTAATACAACAGTCCTATAAGAAGCCAGGCTGGTAAGTAACTTGTTGAATATAACACTGCTATTAAGGAGCAGCACTGATTTGAGCCCAGAAGCCTGACCATTCTTTGTGCCCATCACATAGTGAGATCTTGCCTGTGAATATACTGCGTTGTTCCTTTTCTGTGTTCACTATCCCTTAAATAATTGAGATGTTTAGAGTTTTCTCATTCTTTTCCTGGAAGCAAGAAATGGATCTGATTTGGAGGAGACTTCCAAATAAACTCTGGCAGAATGAAAGACAGAATGAAAGCACAGAAAGCACAGTGAAGAGTTCCTTGCATACATAGTGTTCCTCTCCTCTAGGGCACTATGATCTGGTCCAGCCCAGTCCAGCAGTCTAGCATCATGCATCTGGCGACCCTCCCTCAGATGCATCTCGCATTCACTGTGGACTTGGAAGGAACTGTCAAAGTGTGGAATTGTCAGGATGAGGATGCCCTGGCTACTCTTGCCATGCCTCGGACCTGTTTTTCTTTGGAAATCTGTCTCACAAATGATGGCCCATTCCTGATGGTAAGTGAGCCCTGCACCAAGAGATGGCCCACAAAACGAATACCTGCCACCTTGACAGATGTTGTGGCCCTGTGACTGTCACATCACCATCTATCTTCTTGGAGTCATCCCTACCACATACCCTGAGAGTCAAAACATACTAATGAATGTTGGCCATACAAACCTCACTAGCATCTTGGCCTTTGATCTACCACAAGTACATTTCCCTATTCTTCCAAAAAAGAAAAAAAAACCCTCACTGAATGATTTCATGTCCATGTCTCTTCTTTCAAGTGTATATTGTACAGTACTTGATTGTGGGCAGGGATTACGGGGAGTGAGAGCTGAGGATTTGGGAAGACACTGAGGAAAAAAAGAACAGTGTTGATGTGCTATGTATAACTATTATTGAAGACAGTGCTTTGGGGCTTAGAAAGTTTTATTCCTTGGGATCGTTCTTGCAACACTGAGGCAGCTTTTCATTTCCATTATGTGATTGAAGAAACAGTGGTATGTTTTGCAGCTGACAGTGCTGCCTTCTGTGTGCTTTAGGATTTCCTGTCTCTTTCCATTGACGTGGTGGTGGTGCTTTGGTTTCAGGTAGGCAATTCTGAAGGTGACATCTACACACTGACCGTGCCTGAGCTAAGGGGTGTCTCTAAAGTCAATGCATTTAAATATAGTGTTGACCTCCTACACTGCTCTCCTGACAGGAAATGGATCTTTGCATCTGGGACACATCAGAATATCTTGCCAATGGTATGTGTTGCTCTGTGCTTTATCTTTGGGAGGAGAGGGTCAAGTATTAGGAAGGTGGGGTTTCAGGAAGTGTTGGAGAACCTGCAGGACTCAGGGAGGACCAGATGTAGTGCTCCCCCTGCTCAAAGGCCATATCACTCATAGAATCCATTGCTATAGCCAAGAAACAATGTTCTTTGAAGTGATAGTGTCTAGTTGCATAAACAAATGTTTGTTAAAATTTGCTCATGAAACCTGAATCAGCCAAAGAGATAGAGGAAGGTGAGAGATCTCAAGAAAGGAGGATCTTTGGTATCTTTACTTTAGCTTTCCTTACTTTTTTTTTTTAATTAACTTTTATTGGTGTTCAATTTACCAACATACAGAAAAACACCCAGTGCTCATCCCGTCAAGTGTCCACCTCAGTGCCCGTCACCCATTCCCCTCCAACACCCGCCCTCCTCCCCTTCCACCACCCCTAGTTCGTTTCCCCGAGTTAGGAGTCTTTATGTTCTGTCTCCCTTCCTGATATTTCCCAACATTTCTTTTCCCTTCCTTTATATTCCCTTTCACTATTATTCATATTCCCCAAATGAATGAGAACATACACTGTTTGTCCTTCTCCGATTGACTTATTTCACTCAGCATAATACCCTCCAGTTCCATCCACGTTGAAGCAAATGGTGGGTATTTGTCGTTTCTAATTGCTGAGTAATATTCCATTGTATACATAAATCACATCTTCTTTATCCATTCATCTTTCGATGGACACCGAGGCTCCTTCCACAGTTTGGCGATTGTGGCCATTGCTGATAGAAACATCGGGGTGCAGGTGTCCCGATGTTTCATTGCATCTGAATCTTTGGGGTATATCCCCAACAGTGCAATTGCTGGGTCGTATGGCAGGTCTATTTTTAACTCTTTGAGGAACCTCCACACAGTTTTCCAGAGTGGCTGCACCAGTTCACATTCCCACCAACAGTGTAAGAGGGTTCCCTTTTCTCCGCATCCTCTCCAACATTTGTTGTTTCCTGCCTTGTTAATTTTCCCCATTCTCACTGGTGTGAGGTGGTATCTCATTGTGGTTTTGATTTGTATTTCCCTGATGGCAAGTGATGCAGAGCATTTTCTCATGTGCTTGTTGGCCATGTCCATGTCTTCCTCTGTGAGATTTCTCTTCATGTCTTTTGCCCATTTCATGATTGGATTGTTTGTTTCTTTGGTGTTGAGTTTAATAAGTTCTTTATAGATTTTGGAAACTAGCCCTTTATCTGATACGTCATTTGCAAATATCTTCTCCCATTCTGTAGGTTGTCTTTTAGTTTTGTTGACTGTATCCTTTGCTGTGCAGAAGCTTCTTATCTTGATGAAGTCCCAATAGTTCATTTTTGCTTTTGTTTCTTTTGCCTTTGTGGATGTATCTTGCAAGAAGTTACTGTGGCCGAGTTCAAAGAGGGTGTTGCCTGTGTTCTCTTCTATGATTTTGATGGACTCTTGTCTCACATTTAGATCTCTCATCCATTTTGAGTTTATCTTTGTGTATGGTGAAAGAGAGTGGTCCAGTTTCATTCTTCTGCATGTGGATGTCCAATTTTCCCAGCACCATTTATTGAAGAGACTGTCTTTCTTCCAATGGATAGTCTTTCCTCCTTTATCGAATATTAGATGACTGTACATTTCAGGGTCCACTTCTGGGTTCTCTATTCTGTTCCATTGATCTATGTGTCTGTTTTTGTGCCAGTACCACACTGTCTTGATGACCACAGCTTTGTAGTACAACCTGAAATCTGGCATTGTGATGCCCCCAGCTATGGTTTTCTTTTTTAAAATTCCCCTGGCTATTCGGGGTCTTTTCTGATTCCACACAAATCTTAAAATAATTTGTTCTAACTCTCTGAAGAAAGTCCATGGTATTTTGATAGCTTTCCTTACTTTTATCCACATTGTCTGGAAAGTACAAAGAAGTCCAGAAGTAAATAAAAAAGTACCAGCCTCTGAATGTCCCTCTGGGAAAGTCTGTGGCCTTTGAGCCAGCCATTTTTATCATGTGGTACATGTGGACCAGGCACCAGAGTCCAGGGAGCTGAGAGGAGGCAACAAAAGCAAAATAGCTCTTGACTAGTTATCCAAGGAGGGAGAGATCTGTTGAACCAATGGCAACTTGATCTGGGCTCCAAAGTGGCTGGATGATTTTTGTAACTCTGTGGTTTGCCAGAAGAGCAGCTTCAGGAGCCTTGTTCTCTGCAAGACCATGACAGGCAGGATAGGAAGACATTCCTTGGATGTCAGAGGACGAGCAGGGACTTACTCAGTGTTTCCTAAGATTCAGAATAAGGTTTTGGCCACAAAACAAGAACTTTTTTTGAGTCACATCTCTACTAACTGAGTCAGCGAGGTGGCCCGCAAAACAAGGACTTTTAAGGAGGCTCTTCTGGAGTCCCTCCTGTACTGACATGCTGCAACTTTTCCCTTCACCTGACTACATGTGCAATAATCTCTCCATAGGTGTTTCTCACAGAGTGCTTACTGAAACCGTCAGAAGGCAAAAGCCCTCTGTGCCTCTCTATCCCATTTTCATCATGCTGCAGAGCCTGCTGGGCCCCAAGGAAGACAAGCAGGGTAACAGTGATGTACCGAAGAGGTTCTTTCAAAAAGACAGGATTTACCACCTTTGATCTAATGGCTAAGAGGACTGGGGGCAGGACAGACATCCAAGGTAGGCTGTGCCACATCAGAGACACGGTTTCTAGTTCCTTTCACACATGCATTCTTTGGAAGCTATAAGTCTGTGGAAAGGGGGAAGGGGCTTTCTTTTCCTGGAGGATAACCCATGCATATGTGCCTTTGACCCCCATGCTCTACCCTCTACTATGCTCCACCCCGCTCTTGGACAGATATGTTTAGATCCTATCCTGCTTTAGGGCCTGGACCCCATGCATGCTCCATGCCTGAGCTGGTGGCTACTGTCCACGGCCCCTGTTCCTGGGGCCTAGCACCTGTTACCCTGGTTCGTGATATGTATTTATCACTGACCTACCCTACATTTTCCTCCCCAGATTGAGGTCCTGTGAAAGGAGGGAGCATGTTTTTTTCATTCTGTGTAAAGATGTTGTTCTGACTGATCCACAGTTTGCCTGCATGTGTGTGTGTGTTTTGCATGAAAACAGCCCATCAGGTTGCAACTTTCCTGTTGCCAGTTCATATGGAGAGTCCTATTTGGATGGGAGTCGGTGATGGCAATATGATCGTGTTTGAGAGTGGGCCATACTTGTTCCTCTTCACCATCAGTGGCCACCTGCTGCAACGATTTGAGGACCACCAGAGGACCATCAGCAACCTATGGGTGGTATGTATGAGCCTCTTCTGCCCCTGCTCGTTGCTCTGACTTTGACTCTGGGCCATTCATCCCGGCTATCCTTTGAAGGATTCTGTGCACATCCTCACCACATCTATGGACGACTCTCTGCATTTGTACATGTGGGAAGACGAAGGCCGTTATCCATACCTCAAGAGCTGCTGTCACCTGGAACACATAGGGAGTGACCTGGCACCAAGCTGGTAAGCTCTGCTTTGTGACTTAAACTTCCCTTTAAGATTTCAAATTTTGACATAAAAATATGAAGGGCTAATAAGTGAGATTTTTTTTAAAAGATTTTTTGAGGATATGTATAAATAAACTTCTGTCCAAAAAGCGAATTGCTAGTTCTTGGAATATGTTCACAGCCCTTGCAGTAGATTTCAAAAGCCTTTCCAAAGGGGCTCCCATTTGTTTGCCCAGTATCTTCATCAGAATATCCTCAATATTTTGTCATTACCTTTTTTGAGTTCATTAGTCATTTGGGTTACTTCTTTTTTTAAGACTTTATTTTTTCATTTGAGAGAGCGAGAACATAAGCAGGGAGAAGGGGCAAAGAGGAAGAAGCAGACCCCCCACTGAGCAGGGAGCCTGGTACGAGACTTGATCCCAGGACCCTGGGATCATACTTTGAGCCGAAGGCAGACGCTTGACCCACTGAGCCACCCAGGCACCCCTGGGTTGCTTCTTTAGTGAGCTGTTTTTTTTTTTTTTAATTTTTTATTTATTTATGATAGTCACACAGGGAGAGAGAGAGAGAGAGGCAGAGACACAGGCAGAGGGAGAAGCAGGCTCCATGCACTGGGAGCCTGATGTGGGATTCGATCCCGGGTCTCCAGGATCGCGCCCTGGACCAAAGGCAGGCGCCAAATCGCTGCGCCACTCAGGGATCCCTAGTGAGCTGTTTTTATCTCCATTTTAGTTTTCTTCTAGATTGCTTGCCTTCATCTAAATTGTTTTTCTCAAGCTTTTATATACAGTAAATAGAGGTCTTGTCTTTGTATATACCTTGTTGCTTGTCCTTATGGGTTTATTCTTGGTAATATCTAACACAATACAAATACATATATCCTTCGAACTGCCTGTACCACTAGCAGGAATTTACTTTGATAGTAAGCCTCCAGCAATTAGAAATACATTGATTGTCTTGCAACATGAGTTGTGATTGCCAAATGCTGGAAACTAATTGCCCAAATGTAAGAGACTATTTAAATTACTATGGCTTATACACATAATGGAGTACTGTGCAGCCGTAATTTAAATCTTTATGTTCCATTAAATTATTTCCAGTGTTTTTGAGGCAAAAAAATTAACTATATATAACTGATATATAATTATGCTTAGCAGATTTTTTACATTCATCATCTAATGTATCTTAGCCTACTCTGAGTCATAAATGCTTTTTTTCTCCTTTCAATAATTTAAAAAATTTATAAAAAGATTTACTTAGCCCAAGCTAGGGGAGGGATGTGGGGGGAGAGAGACACACACACAGAGAGAGAAGCAGCTTCCCCACTGACCAGGGAGCCAGGTGTAGAGCTCAATCTCACAGCCCTGAGATAATTTTTTAAAGATTTTTACTTATTTTAGAGAGAGAGACAGAGACAGAGGTAGCGCACAAGCAGGGAGAGGGCAGAGGGAGAGGCAGAGGCAGATTCCCCACTCAGCAGGGAGCCCAATTCAGGGCTAGATCCCAGGACCCTGAGATCTTGACCTGAGCTGAAGGCAGACACAACCAACTGAGCCATCCAGGTGCCTCCAGTGATTGACTTTTCTGAATATTGAAACAAAAAAAAGATTTTATTTATTTATTCATGAGGGACATAGAGAGAGAGATACAGAGACACAGGCAGAGGGAGAAGCAGGCTCCACATAGGGAGCCAAATGTGGGGCTCAATCCCTGGAGTCCAGGATCACACCCTGGGCCAAAGGTGGGCACTAAACTACTGAGTCACCCAGGCGACTCAGATGATCTCTTTAATGCTGAGCGAGTTTTGGTAGTTTGGTTTTTGGGAATTAGTCATTCATCTAACTTGTTCCTTTCAGTCTTTTATATATCTGCAGAATCTGGTGATTTCAACTCCTTCAATCCTGATATTGGTAATTTGTCTTTTTTTTTCTTTGTCAGTCTTAATAGAGGTTTCCTTATTTTAATTATTTTTTTGAAGAAATAGCTTTTCTTTTGTTTCCCCCTCAGTTTTATCTCTGTCTGCTCTGATTTCCTTCCTTCTTGCTTTGGTTTATTTTGTTCTCTATTTTTTTTTTTAAGATTTATTTATTCATGAGAGGCACAGAGAGACAGAGACATAGAGGGAGAAGCAGGCTCCCTATGGGAGCCCAACGCAGGACTTGATCCCAGGACCCTGGGATCATGCCCTGAGTGGAAGGCAGATGCTCAACCACTGAGCCACCCAGGCATCTCTGTTCTAATTTTTGAGGTGGAAACTTAGATTATTGCTTTGAGACTTTTTTTTTTTTTTTTTTAATTTGAGTGAACACATGAGTGAGCCAGAGGAGGGGCAGAGAGAGAGAAGGAAGAGAATCTCAAGCAGACTCCATGCTGAGTGTAGAGCCCAAGACAGGCCAGATCCCACAGCCCCAAGATCACTACAGAGCAGAAACTAAGAGTTGGTCACCCAACTGACTAAGCCACCCAGGCATCCCAAAACCTCTCTTTTTAAATATAAGCATTTGATACTCTAAATTCCTCACTAAGCACTGCTTTGGCTGCAACTTACAGATTTCAACTGATTGTATTTTCATTTTCACTCAGTTCCCTATACTTTCTATTTCCCTTTTCCTCTTTGACCCATGGATTATTTATTTTCCAGTTTTAATTTAAATTCCAGGGCCCCTGGGTGGCTCAGGTGATGATCCCAGGGTCCTAGGATGAGCCCTCAGTTGGGCTTCCTGCTCAGCAAGGAAGTTGCTTCTCCCTTTCCCTCTGCTCCTGCTTGTGCTCACTCATTCTCAAAGTCTTTTTAGAAACTCTTATTTAGGGCAGCCCGGGTGGCTCAGTGGTTTAGTGCTGCCTTTGGCCGGGGGTATGATCCTGGGTCTCCAGGATCAAGTCCCATGCCATGTCGGGCTCCCTGCATGGAGCCTGCTTCTCCCTCTGCCTTTGTCTCTGCCTCTCTCTGTGTGTGTGTGTCTCTCATGAATAAATAAATAAAATCTTTAAAAACAAAAAAACATCTTTTATTTAGAAATAAATTCCAGTTAGTCAACATATAATGTAATATTAATTTCAAGAGTAGAGACCCATGGATTATTCAAAAGTGTGTTTATTTTTCAAGTGTTTGGATATTTTATTGCTTTTCATTGATTTCTAGTTTGAATCATTTATAGAGAGCATACTCGGTATGTTCTTCATTCTTTTCTGTTGAACTTTCCTTTATGAGCTAAGGGGTAATCTATGTTGGTGAATGTTTGGTATGTGCCTGCAAAGAATGTGTACCCTGCCCTTGTTGGGTCAAATGTTCTGTCACTGGCAATGGCGTCACCTTGGTTGATTATCTGTTTCAGTTCTTCTACAGCTTTTCTGATTTTTGACCTAGTGGTTCTATCAATTATGAGAAAAGATTGTTGAAATTTTTGACTATGAATGTAGATCTATTTTTCCTTTAAATTCTATCAGTTTTTATTTCATGTATTTTGCAGCTCTGTTATTTGGTATATACACATTTAGTGTTACTATGTCTTTTTGGTTAGTCGGCCCTCTTATTTTTGTGTAATGTCCCTCCTTGTCCTTGGCAATTTTCTTTGCTCTGAGGTTTACTTTACCCGTTATTAATTTAGCTACTCCTACTCTCTCGCGGCTAATGTTTGTATGTGACATTGTTCTCCTTTCATTTACTTCCAATCTACTTATATCATTATAATTGAAGTGAGTTTCTTGTAGACAGCATCTAATTGGGTCATGTTTTTATCCACAGTGTGCCAAGATCTGTCTTTTAACTGGTATATTAACTTTTCTTATTTCAGCATTTGGGAAATGTTATTTCCTTCTGGTTTCTATGGTAGCCAATGAGAAATCCACTGTCATTCAAGGTGGTGTTCTTCTGTAGATAAAGTGTCATTTTTCTTGGTCTGATTTCAAGTTATTTTCTGTCTTTAGTTTTCAGAAATTTTATGTGTTTGATGTAGATTTCTTTGAATTTAACCTGCTTGGGTTTGATCAACTTTTTCACTCTGTAGGTTTACCAAATTTGAGGAATTTTAGCTATTACTTGTCTCTGCAGTGTTTGAAGGGAAGAGGAAGGCGTGCCACCTCTACTCACTTTAGTGCAGGGGAGGAGATAGTCAACAGGGCTCTACCTCAGTCTTTGCTGGGGGGTGGGGAATGGGGCAGGGAATGGTAAAAGCACCACCTTTGCTTGGGTTAGTGCAAGGCAGGGATGGTCAACAGAATTCTACCCCCAGTTTCTGGACTCCTGAAGAAAAGGAGTATTACCTCAATAATACAGGATGGGAATGATTGACAGGGCCATGCCTCACAATCTCTACATCTCCCCCATGGGGAGGGAGGCATGGCCTCTTTTGGGTATTCACCTGGAATAGGGCAAGTGTAGTCAAAGGGAACAGAATTCTATTTTAAAATAAATATATTCTTTCTTGGGGGACCTGAGTGCCTCAGTCTTTTAAGTGTCTGCCTGCGGCTCAGGTCATGATCCCTGGGTTCTGGAAGTGAGCCCTGTATCAGGCACTCTGCTTGGCAGGGAGTCTGTTTCTCCCTTTCCCTCTCACCTTCCCCCATGCTTGTGCTCTCATTCACATTCTCTCAAGTGAATAACAAACAAATCTTTAAAAAAAATATTCTCCTTCATCATTACTAAATAATATCTCTGATTTGCTAGATTATCTTGATCATTCTGGTGATGCTATCTCAGAGCAGTTTGAAGTTGCTACTCCTGCAAATAGTAATCAGCACGACTGTGCCAGATCTGTGCAGTCAAAACCAAATCTAAGAGTAACTTCAATGATCAAAGGACCAATTAATTTGCGAAGAATACTCATATCTTTGTTGGGGTCAAATTTAGTATTATCAACTATGTCCGTTTGTCCACTGATTTCATTTTTTCTGTTGGCAGCTATGTCTCCAAAGCAATATGTGATAACATGAGCATAGTATGTGTGGTGTCAAGAATTCGTGAATCCAGCATTCTGGTGATGTATTCTTTGCATATGTAATGTGGAAACTAATGGAATTAACCCTACATCATTTCCCTCCATGTAGTAAAGAGATTTCTGTTTGCAAACCCAGAATGATTATTTTAGTAATATTAGGAAAGAAGCAATGACTTAACTACTGACAGTAAATCAGACACTATAATGGATACTACAGATCCGGCACTATACAGATAGAATGCAGAGCAACATATCCTTTGTCCTTGCCAGTATAGAATACCAAGATAGTAAAATATAACTGGTCATACAAATCAATTCAAAGGGAGCCTATAACTGGGGAAAGCATGACTGTAGATTAAGGCTGGTTTAAAAACAAAGGCATGAGGATGCCTGGCTCGGTTGGTAAAGCATACAGCTCTTGGATTTCAGGGTTGTAAGTCTGAGCCCCATGTTGGGCATGGAGCCTACTTTAAAAAAATTGTAAAAGTGAAGGTCATCTGTATTAGTGTTCTCTAATACATCTATTTTTTGCTTACGTTTTAGAAAAACAGATGGTAATACTTAAAGGTAGCTACAAGAGACTCAGAATATGGATGGTAGGAATATGTGCTCATGAAGACCAGGAAATAGGAAATATAGCAAAAGCTAAATCACATGAAAGTTTGGATTTGTATAGCATCACAGCCACTGTAAGGGACATGATAAAGCACTGCCCCCTAGGTTTGTATCATTAGCTCAGGACAGAGAGTACTGAAAAATCAAGCCTAAGATCCACAGGTCTACAGTCCTGGCTTTGAGAGGAGGGGAGGACTAGAAGAAAGATGATGTGAAGGAGTAGACTGTACTCTAATGGGAATGTAATCTAAATGGGAGATTTCTCCAAGGAGCAGTGTGGGTTTCCAGGCTGTTAAAGTGCCCACCATTCCCTTTTCCTTGAAATAAACTTCAAGCTCTGACCAGGAGGATAAAGGAAAGGAAGTCAATGAAGGGTCTCTGGAAATGGACAAGGCTGGGAGGAGAACCTAATGTGAGATGCTTTGTAAACAGCACCTGAAAATTCTGGGATATTTGCATGTTTGGTTTACGTCAGAATCAAAGTCAGCCAGTAGGAGTATATACTAACACAAGAGTGGAAAGTCACATAGACATTTGCAGGATATAATCCAAACATTTTGTTTCTTAACAAAGGGGGGGAAAAGACCCACATTGTGTAGATCTATGTTTTTCAAAGATCTTTTTTTTTCTTTTTAAAGATTTTATTTATTCATGAGAGACAGAGAGAGGTAGGCAGAGGGAGAAGCAGGCTCCATGCCAGGAGCCCGATGTGGGTCTTGAGCCCGAGACTCCAGGATCACACCCTGAGCCGAAGGCAGACGCTTAACCACTGAGCCACCCAGGTGTCCCTCAAAGATCCTTTTCACTGTCATATAGAAAACTGATTTAGAAGGAGCCATTGCATACACTTGAAACTAATATGTCATATGCCAATTTTATCTCAATTTAAAAAATGTAGCCATCATGACTAAGGAAAGCCAGAGAGGCCACGGTCTTGCTTAGAATCTCTGTCATAAAGGGACTATGTGGTGGTGGACATGGAGGTAGAAGATGAGATAGAGGAAAAAAATCTGCGGACTACATGTGCATGAGCACAAAGACTGTAATCTGTCATAGGAAACAAGGCTAAACAGAATCCCCCAGAGCCTGTGATTTCTGAATAACTTAAAGAGAGACAAAACTGAATTGATGTTGGGCTTTCATTTTCCAGAAAAAGGTGGTCAAGACATGCAGAGAGAACTTTCTACACACAGCACCAAACATTGTTCAAAACTGCACATACAAAAGAAAACCTTAAAACCCATGGGTAAGGGGGCTGGAATTGAAGAGAAACCTTCTAAGTTGGGGAATGAGAAAAGAGGGTAAACCCAGAAAAGTCAACAAGTGTTGCATGCCTTCTTCACAGAATTTTAAAGGACTCCATGATGGAATACAGAGCCCCTGCCAAGGTCATGTTACAGATCTGCAAGGTCTAAGACCCTCAGAAAAGTAACCATCCTTTCCTTTTAGGTAAACTGAAGGGGAAGTCTATCCATTGGAAAAGGATGATGGGGAGAGCTGCCTCTCTCAACTTCAGGTTTGGGTGGAATAAAAACAGAAACCACTCTTCCAGAGAATTCCTAACCATAACAATAATCTCCTTGGAGGTGGAGGTGACATCAGTCAAGGTCCCAAGACTAGACAGAGGTCACAGCCAAATTAAGGTAATTTGACCTATCTTTAATAAAGGGATGACTATAATTAGGATTTGTGGTGAAAAGCATTCAAGAAGCCACAGAAGTAATACACCTAGTGGTATTTTAGCCTCTCCTTTTTGTACACTTCCCTACAGGCCCCTGGCAGTCCACTTTTGACCTGTGCTTGCTAGTCTAGTCCAGGTTTTGTTTCTGTCTCAGCCACAGGAAACTCCTGTTGGTGGGCACCAGCTGGTGGGAAGAGTTCATCTTCCCTCCCAGCACCTGGGGTCCAGAACTGCCCTAAGGGTGCCAACCCAGCATAGCTGACTTAGTTACCAAAGGGGTACTGACTCCCCACTCCCTTTTTCTTTATTTTTTTAAAAGATTTTATTTATTTATTCATGAAAGACAGAGAGAGAGGCAGAGACATAGGCAGAGGGAGAAGCAGGCTCCCAGCAAGGAGCCCAATGGGGCACTCATCCCGGGTCCCAGGATAACGCCCTGAGCCAAAGGCAGAAGCGCAAGTGCTGAGCCACCCAGGCTCCCCCCTACACACACTCCCTTTTTCATCCCCCTGGGCTGGCTTACTGTAGACAACAGAGAATTAAACAGGGCTCTTCCTTTAATTAGAATGCCTCTGCCATATCATTGCTTGAATGGATACATTCAAAAAACAGGAACAAGTGGTTGATATATTTGACTAACACGTTCTATTTGGTAAAAATTTACCAGAAAGAGAGAAGCGTCCTCCCCATCACGCATGTACGTTGCCCCACTACAGGCTATGGAGCAAACTTGGACCTGCTCCTGACACCCAGGAGACAGAGCTGTGGAAAAGGAGACCACATTTGGCTGTCTTGGGGCCTTGACCTAACTGCAGTTTCAGCCCCCTAGAAATATCCTCTTTACCCAGTCAACATGGGATGTTGCTGGTCAGCACTGGGAGATTTACTGCTATGCCCCTGCTGTTCCCCTTAGGGGTGTAACCTTTCCTAAAACAATGGTTCTTTACTAATGATTTCCCTTTTTCCACTCCCTTAGGAACTTTTCCTTTTCTGTAGCCCTTTGGAGCTCCCCTTGACTTGCTAGATGGAGATGGATCTTTAAAATTTACTTGGTTGAGGGGTGCCTGGGTGGCTCAGTCAGTTAAGTGTCTGCCTTCAGCTCCGGTCATGATCCCAGGGTCCTGGGATCAAGTCCTGCGTTGGGCTCCCTGCTCAGTGGGGAGTCAGCTTCTCCCCCTATCTGTCTCTCCCCCTCCCTCTGCTTGTGCTCTCTTGCTATCTCCAGCAAAGAAATAAAATCTTTTTTAAACTAATTGAAAAATTATGAAGATTTACTTGGTTGAATTTTTGTTAACAGAATTAATTACCCTGAATGGGATAGCACCATATGGGTGATTCCCAGAAGACCAACAGCTGCCCTGCAACTTTAACCCCTACTCTGTGACTATGCCTTTTCCCTATTACCTTCACCAGTGCAACTGATGAGGGATCAGAAGGCCAGCTGAGGACGTAGCACAAGCTGATACCCAGCAACCTCTCCAACTCCTGGGTGGGATATGTGTGACATTCCTCCAGGAAGCTCCCAGCTGTCTTAATGTTAATGCCTTGTAGAGGGGAAAAAAAACCCCAACTTGACAATGGCGATGCCCCCAGTATTTGGTAGGTCCTCTTTAGCCTATTAAAGTTCTTTTCAAAATCTCCCTTTTCCTTATATCTCCCACCTCCCAAGTATACAATCAGCCACCCCTCACAACCCCAGTGCAGCAGCTCTTTCTGCCCACAGGTCCTGTCTCCGTGCTTTAATAAAACCACCTTTTTGTACCGAAGACATCTCAAGAATTCTTAGTCATTGGCTCCAAACTTCACCCCACCAAACCTCACCTACATTGCAAAACTATATCACAACTACACATTCTGTGGCTAGTCACCCTAGCCCCACATGGCTGGGGTGGAGGGTGTCTAGTGCTTGTTAGCACATCCTGCCGCCTGTGGATGAACAACACTCACCAAATTTTACAGAGTAAGGGACAGAGATCAAAGGTGCCACAATACTGGTCTCCTAACTAAACAGATAAATTTTGGATCAATTCACTTGGCTCTCAACTACTAATGGGCAGACTGGCTGAAAAGTTTCTGAAATCCTACTTTGTGACTTTATAGGATTCTGGGATCCTAAGGATGCTTTATCATTGGATCCAAAAACAGGCATGAGACCTGCTACCTCAAAAGTGCGCTGGTGCCAAATTCAGATTTTAACATATTATTTTGAAATACCCCAAACAAGCACATTTTTAGCCATTGAGACCCTGCTTTTCATATCCCCACTGAAACCTTATCTGACAGCTCTTGCCAACGACCACTGATAAGCCAGAGCCCTATGGCTATAAGCCTCAGGTTGCTGCGGTCATTGGTCATGGGGGGTGTCTTTGACCTGGAGCTCCCCAACCCAACACAAGCTGCGCTGTTGAGCTATATACCTAGACACAGAAATCCCCTTATCCCATCTCCATCTCCTCTCTCCCAGAGTACCCTAGAGTCCTCCCCTCCTGGATGGTGGCCCCCGCACCACAGACCTCCAGCCAGCTTCATGAGATGAAGAACTTCCCCTCCACACAACGCTCTCCAAGCACCTCTCAGTAAATATTGTGTATTACTGCCTCTTGTGGTTTATCCTTTTCCTTGATGAGCCCCAGATCCTTTCAGCGCTTATAGACCAATATTCCAAATATATAAAGAACTCTTAAAACTCAACAAGAAAACAACTGGGCAAAAGATTTGAACAGCTACTTCAGCAAAGAGGATATAAAAGAGGCAAACAAGTTCATGAAAAGGTGCTCAACATCACTAGCCATTAAATAAATCTAAAAACCATGATAAGATACTAGTATACACCTATTAGATTGGAGGGCGCAGGTGGGAAGACTGGCAATGCCAAGAGCTGGAGGATGTGGAGCAACCAGAACTCTCCTACGTTGCTGGTGGAAATGCAAAATGCTATAGCCGTTTTTGTAAAGAGTTGGGCAATTTCTTATGAAGTAAAATATGCACTTACCACATTATCCAGCCATCCCACTTCTAAGTATTTACCCAAGAAAAATGAAAACTTCTGATCACACAAAAACTTGTATATAAATGCTTATAGCAACTGTATTCATAACCACCCAAAACTGGGAACAACCAAGATGTCCATCAACTGGTGAAAGATCTACCTGGGTGCATTCATACAATGGGATACTACCCAGCAATAAGTATAAATCAACTGCTGATGCACACAAATCTCTTTGACATCAGCCTTAAGCGATATTTTTCTAGATCTGTTCCCTCAGGCCAGGGAAACAAAAGCAAAAATAAATGAGGCTACATCAAACTAAAAAGCTTTTGCACAGCAAAGAAAACCATCAATAAAATGAAAAGGCAATTTACCGAATGGGAGAAGATACTGCAAATGATATACCTGATAAGAGGTTAATATTCAAAATATTAAAGTATATCCTAATAATATCCCAAATAAAAGAAGTTGTATAACTCAACACCAGAAAACAATCCAATTAAAAAACTGGACAGAGGGCCTGACATTTTTCCAAACAAGACATCCAGATGGCCAACAGACACATGAAAAGATGCTCAACATCATTACCCATCAAGGAAATGCAAATGAAAACCACAGTAAGATATCCCCTCACAGAATGGCTAGAATCAAAAAGACGAGAAATAACAAGTATTGGTGAGGATGTGGGGGAAAAGGAACCCTTGTGCACTGTTGGTGGGAAGGTAATCTGGTCCAGCCTCTGTGGAAGACAGTCTGAAGCTTCCTCAAAAAATTGGACATAGAAATACTATATGATCCAGTAATTCCAGTTTGGGGTGCTTACCTGAAGAAAACAAAAATCCTAATTCAGAAAGATATGCACCCCTATGTTTATCCCAGCATTATTTATTAACAACCAAGACATGATAGCAACCTGTCCATCAATGGATGAATGGATAAGATGTGATGTGTGTATATGTGTCTATACACATATACACACAATGAATTACTCAGCCATAAAAAAGAATGAAATCTTGCCATTTGCAACAACAGGGATGGACCTGGAGAGTATTATAAGTGAAATAAGTTAAATAAGGACAAATACCATATGATTCCACTTATAACATGCAATCCGAAAAATAAAACAAACGAAAGTGAGAAACACTCAAACACAGAGAACTCGTGGTTGCCAGTAAGGGGAAGGGGGTGGGGAGGACAGGAGTAAGAGGTACAAACTTCCAGTTATAAAATAAGTCATGGGGATGGAAAATACAGCATAGGAGGTAGTCAATAATATTGCAATAACACCATGGTGAGAATTTCATAATGTGTAGAATTGGTTTGGGGTTTTTTTGTTTGTTTGTTTTTTGGATTTTTAAAAAGGTTTTATTAGAGAGAGAGAGAGAGAGAGAGAGAGAGAGAGAGCGCATGAGCCAGGGGGAGAGGCAGACGGAGAGGGAGATGCAGCCTTCTCTGCTCAGCAGGGAGCCTGATATGGGGTTCAATCCCAGGATCCTGGGATCATGACCTGAGCCCAAGTCAGATGCTTAACCCAGGTGCTCCAATAATGTGTATAATGGTTCAATCACTATGTTACATGCCTGAAACTAATTTAATGTCTTCTATACTTCCATTAAAAATAAATTTAAACACAAAGATTTAAAAATACTAAATAGGACCCCCTTCAAATATATGAACCAAAAAAAAAAAAAAAAGAGAGAGAGAGAGAGAGAGAACTGAACAAAACTATTGGAGGTATGTGGAAGGGGAGCAGATGGGAAACAGACTGGATGACGTACAAAAAGCAGAGAAGAATCTGGGCTGGGCAGGTCCCCGAAGAGACCCAAGGATCTGGTCCAATAATAGAGCTGGGGACCAAGGGGTGAAGGAGGTGACACAGGGAACCCAAGTGCCACTCCTCACCAGGCAGGAGCAGGGTAGGAGGTTGAACCCGGGCAGTATGGAGCTGCAAGAGGCTTAGGTTCCATCTGGGAGTCAGGAGAGGCTGGTGCTAGTCCTCCTTGCTGCCTGATGGTGAGCAAGTCACTCCCTCCTGATGCAATCAATCTCCCCGCCGCCCTTCTCCCCACCCCATCCCTGCCACCCAAGGACAAGACACTCTCTGTGCCTTCTCCAGCTGAGCCCCCAACCAATGGACAGTGCCAGAGCAGCACCTCTCACTTGTGGGGATAATGTGTGCTTCGCCACTTGTGGCTTCGCCAGCAAGAGAAGACAAAGGCGGGGCCTCCCTGCATCTAGGAGCCTGAATCCATTGTGCAGGCAGGGGAGACCCCAGACAGGAACCTGGGCATGAGGAGTCAAGAAACCTCCTGGGCTGCGCTGCCTGGGAGTCAGAACAAGGAGGCCAGGCAAGGTGTGCGCTGCTGCGAGCACCTTCCCCTTCCCGTCCTCTTCCAACAAGGCGCTGGGCAGCCTCCCAGCTCCCTGCTCTCCAGGCCATGGAGGGCTAGCTCATGCCCTGCAGGCTCTTGTAGCCCTCAGGGTCTCCAGGGACCTACCTTCTCCAGTGACACTTTTCACAAGACACCCCTCTGGAAAGGTGCTTTGGGACCCACATCTTACAGAACCTGAGGTGGATGTTGCAAGATGGTCAGGGCCAGGCCAGAGCTCAGTTCTGGAGCTCCAGGTCCATGGAGCTTTCCACCAGGATGGCATCTTTTCTCAGGGCCAGAGCGTCTGTCTGCCCCCAGTGCCACACACACACAGCAAACATACACAATACACAGTGACAGCGAGCACTGCTGCCTTGACTCCAGGTCAGTAGGTAGGAGGCACTCCCTGCCTGGGAGATTGGAGCGCCTGCACACATTTCAGTGGGTGCACGGGCCTCCTGCCTCTCTGGGTAGGTCTTTGCCCTGCCCTGGCTGGATTCTTCTGGCCTGGGATAAACACATCCTACACAGCCTGCAGCTTGAGTTTCCCTTGGGTCCCTATTTACATACCCAGCCTCCCACACAGCCTGCAGAGGCGAGGAGGCCAATCAGCCCTAGGGAGGTGAGGTATCTGAGGCCCTTCCGGGGGAAGGAGCAGCAGGTCATAGGGCGTGGGGGGCAAATCCCTGGGAGCTGGGAACCAAGCCTCACTGTGGTGTTAACCCTGCGGCCCTGAATGACAAAACACCTTGCCTCTCAAGGCAAAGAGGTGCTCGTGCTGGATGCTCTGTTTTTCCACCAGGCCCGTCCTGATTTTTCACCCAGCTCTGCACTCAGAAGCCAACCTCCCCATGTGCATCCGCCAGGCTCCCCCGCCCTCGGGTTCTCAGGCAGCTTGGCCAACAGGGGGAGCTGACAGGAGACTGGGAAGTGGTCAGAGCAAGGGGCCAGGATAATTAATTACTCCACCAGTGTCCTTGCTGCCGTGGGGCAGGCTGGGAGGCACTGCCTTCCTCCTCCGGAGGCTTCTGTGCCTGTGGGGTGGCCCCTCCGTCAGCCTCAGCTCCCACCACTGCTGCTACCCGCTTCATCCCTGCCCCCACGCGGGGCCAGTATCTGCCCTCCACCACCCTTGAAGGCTTCCCTGAGGCCCGCAGCAGCTCGGTAGTTTCTGCGTTGACCCCACTTCCATGACCTCTTTTCTGGGAAGCCATCAGCTTCCCACCAGGAGCTGGATGGACCCAGCACTTGATAAACATTTCCTCATTAAATCCTGTCAGGTGCCAGGGGGGTCCTGTGATATCCTGCGACACAGGATGGCTCCTGCCACGTACCAGAACGGTTGTGCCCTTCTCCCCAGAGGCCCAGCAAGTCAGAGGAGGAGAAACTCAACCTAGAATCCAGATCTTTGGCCTTCCTGGCTTGAGATTTTGGGGAAGAGATGAATTGCGAGTGCTGAAGTAGGTGCGTAGTGGGGAAGTCAGGTCCAAGGGTTTCTACAGCATTAGCAAACACCCAGCCCTGGCGCAGCCCATGGGCACCGGTTACAGGGCTGTGCCCCTGCCAGTTTAGGGGCAAAAAGGCCTCAGGACCTTTACTCCCTGCTTTGCCCTCCCAACACCTTGGTAATCGATGGTCTGTTTGAGACACCCTGGTTTATTTTTTGGACTAGTCCACTCACTGTTACAGGACTTAACTACTTCCTTAGACATACCTCACGTCTAAACCAGAGATCAGGGTAGAGACAAGACATGGCAAGGATCCCCCCTGAGCTCCAGCACCACTGGAAATCACCATTGTGATTTTCTAAAGAGCTCCAGACAGAAATACCCATAGCAGCCTCTGATAAAATTCCACACTGTGACCAGAAGATGGCAGTACGCCACCACCCACCCCAAGTTCCAAGCTTTCTCCAGGGGTCCAGGCAGCACTCCTAGACCTGCCGCCACTGGGCCAGCCCACAGATCATCCTGCTTCAAGTGCATGTATCAGCCAGGTAATCCAAGCACTTAAAAGTAAAACCCCCAGGAACGTCTGGGTGGTTCTGTCGGTTAAGCAGCTGCCTTTGGCTCAGGCCGTGATCTCAGCGTCCTGGGATTAACCCCCACCCCCCCCACCCCCCACTGTGGCAGGCTCCCTGCTCAGTGAGGAGTCTGATTCTTCTTCTCCCTCTGTCCCTCCACCCTGCTCATGCTTTGTCTTTCTCTCTCTCTCTCTCAAATAAATAAAATCTTCTTAAAAGGTTTTAAAAAATAAAATAAAACCCCCCAATTGCCATCATGGAATAAATTCCTTTCAAATACCAAGATGTTATCTTTGCCTTAGATTTCTGGTAAATATTTGCAATAGGATAAACCATCATCCTTAATTAGAACAGGATACTCTTAAAGGGAGATCCACCAGCATCACCAGATGGTCTGGGTCTGAATTTGTTCTGCTATGTGTTATCCTAAGGAGAAGCTGGGGGGATGAAAGGGCACTGGATACACCAGTGTCAGCACCCAACAGAGAAGCCTGGGGCAGCCAGGCCCACCCTGTGGCCCCCAACACAGTCGACAGTCACCTGTCCGTGCTGGCCAAGAGGATCTAGAGTCCTTCTGCCCACTCCCAAGGTTTCAAGTGGCTTCCAAGATGATACTACCATTTATCAGCACACATTCAGCTGTCGCACCGATTAGCACCGTCTTTTGAATACTAAAAAAGTTAACAAATACACACAACTCTCAGATCTTGTCTGGACAATTATTCCAATATTTAAATTGGAGAAAGTTCATTTACTAAGGCAAGTCACTTCATAAACTCCTGAAGGCGCCCCCAGCGAGAAACAAGGCTCTTTGCATGCGAACACGGTTGTGGGAAATTCAGCCTGGAGACCACACTTTTCCCACCTTGGTGGGAAAAATTAGGAAGAGACTGGTCTGGTCAGCCTGGATGACAAGTGTGTGACACTGAAACTGGCCCAGACCCAAGTGAACAATCACAAAGAGCTGCTGGCGTTGGAATCTCTGTTCTCAGCTGCGGCGTTTGAATGAGGCCTTAGATATTCCTACATTATCGTGGTAGATTTTCATTCTCTACCTTTTTCTAGAACAATGTTGAGTCAGCTGAGATGTGAAAGTGAACAACTCAGAGCACGGTTCAGCACTCAGCCCTCTTAGGCACACAGGTACCTGGTTTCCTTCTCTCACCTCCCAGCCTCCTGGAAGCTGTAGTGGCCTGGGCCTGGAGCAGAGGTGAAGGGCCCATTGTGACCGAATCCACCCCACACTGAACTCCCCATTGGGCCTGCTCCGAGATCCCCTCCTTGGGCTGGACAGCCTGTGAGGGAGTCCAAGCCATTCTAAAAACCTGACTGGAACACCCATTTGAAGCACTAAAGCGCCCATGCTCCCAACTTATGTTGCTGGACCCCTGACCTCTGTGGTTCCAACTTTGGGTGGAAATGGGGAAGGGGGGACTTCAGGACAGGGAATAGCAGCTGTGAGCATGGTGGGCAGACCAGTGTGGCTCCTCCTGTGGGAGGCACAAGAACTCCAACACAGCTTTATTTAGGGCCACTGAGAGGGAAGGAAGGGACTCCTCTTGGAATGCTACCAGCCTCTATCTCTTCAAACCCATGAAGACCTCTGAGTGGGGGGTGGGGTCTCTGGTCAGAAGGGAAGGGGGGCTGGGGTCTCTGGGCGTGGGGAGTAAACAGAGAGCCAAGGGGGAGAGCCTTGTCAAGATTCGAGGGTGTTTCCATTTGGCAGGCTGGCCTCCTGGGGAGGCCAAGGGTGGTCTCAAAGGGGCATAAGCCCACAGCCCTTCAGGCCCAGCCAGCGAAACAAGACCCGACTGAGACAATCTCGATGCTCACTCCAGCTTCGAATCAGGAACACCACCCAAGGGGGCCTTCACACAGGCAGACAGTAGGGTAGGGGCCCCCACCCCGGATGCCTGGAGTGAGGGTACAATCCAGTATCTAGGAGCCCCTTTGATGTCCCAGGCAAGAGGGGTGTGGGGAGCCCAGAGAAGGGCCCCAAGACTCTGCCTGGAGACGCCTGTACTAGTGCCCTCCTCTCCCAGTTCCTTCCAGATGACAGCGGCCTTAGAACACTTGCGCGGCAGACATACAGGGCCCCTAAAGGGGTTCAGACCCCTCTGCCTCAGGTTGCTGGCGCCCCAGCCCATCCTGGATGGGATTCTCACTTCCTCCCAGAAGTGTCTGCCCCAGCAAGCCTGCCCAGAAGCCAAAAAGAGCCCAGCCAGCCCAACCATCTGCAGCCTCACCCAAGGGTCACAAGGTACAGGTCGCACTCCCTCCAGTGCCTGCTAGGTGCAAGCTGCCACCCTCCTACCAAGGGAGGGGCTGGGCCAAGCCCACACACAGACACCATTCAGAGTGTTATCCTTTAATGAAGAGCTGGGTCAGTGGGGCCACCACTCTTATCCAGGCCCCTGCAGCAGGTGCCCCTCACCACTGGCTGCCTCTGAGGCACAGTGGCCCGGAGGCAGCCAGCCCTGCAGAGGAGTCAGTCTGCAGTGGCCTAGCAAGGGCATTCATCTCTCGGACCTAGGGACGTGGCAGCAGCAAGGCCGGAGGCAGCTAAACTGAGGTCAGGGATGATGGAGGAGGATGGGACAGGAAGTGGGGTTCTCCTCCTCTCCTTCCGAATCCCAGTGGGATAAAGGCCAGTGTTCAGGAACAGTACAGTCTCTCCAGGGGCTGGAGGCCCTTCCAGCCACTCTCCGGAAGCCCTTAGTCCCTGACTCCCCACACACAGACCTCGCATACAAAACAGCCCACAGGGTCACTGGGCTCAGGGAGCAGGCTGGGCACCACCCGGTCAGCCTGAAGGCCCCAGGCCGGCGAGGTAGGTCCAGCAGGGCCCAAGCCAGAGGCCCCAGGAGACTGGAAGCCACCTTCCACTAACTCTGCTTGTCAGGCACTACAGGCATCTAAGAAGGTGACTTCTCCCTCACGGTTCCCGGGCTGCTCAGGCAGGGCTGAGGCAATGGCAGGCCAGGGCTAGCCAGGTCCCTACAGGTCTGTGACCTTGTTCTCCACAGCAGCAGCGATCTGCTGGAGCCGGTAGCCCAGCTGCATCTTCTGAGCTGCGCCGTCCTCCTCCAGGGCTGTGATGATCTGCAACAGAGAGTGGCCGGTCGGGGAGCACGCCACCACCCTCACCCGCAGACGTCAGCTGGCCACCTCAGACACTGCAGCACAGCCAGGGGAAAGGAGCCCCAGAAAGCCAATGAACCACCTCACTTCCTCACCGCCTGGCTGGTGAAGTCAGCATAGGGTTTTGGGGATTAGAGAGGAGAGAACTTACTCAGTACTCAGTACTTAGCACTCACGGTAACAAACATTCACTTCCACTGGTAAAATCGTTTTGCACCCACTATACCGGCCTGGTCCCCGCAAGCCCCCTAGGAGCCCTGTTCTAGCCACCCTGGCTCCTCCTACCCACCAGGCAAGAAGCAGGGACCCCACGATGATGGGACACACGTGATCCTGCCCTCATGGAGCTCACTGATGGCAGGACAGATGCTAACCTAATACCAGCAACTACAGAAGGACACATGGCGGCTGTCACAGGGCAGATGGGGTCGGGGGGGTCCCTACCCTGACTGCACAAGAGCACATGACGCACCACAGACCCCTGCCTCCCTCCCTCCCTGCCAGCACTGCTGGAGCAAGACCGGGGTGCCTGGAGTTCACATTTCTGTGTCACACGTTTATGGAATGACTGTCCTCACTCCAGGCCTGGACCACGAGGAAGGCACCGCCTCATCTCTGAACAGCAACAGCCATGTGGCTGGTGGACAATTCTGCAGGCACTTAGCAGGCTGACTCGTGGGCACTTGGACCCGAGGCCCAGTCCAGGGATCCCCCAGACAGCCCCCTCACTGGCTGGTTGTGCCCGTGCCCACCCTGGCAGGGCCCTCCTCTCTGGCAGTGCGTGCATCCCACAGAGGAGGCCGCGCATGGCACCCTGCCACTGTGGACTCGGGGAGGGATGCAGGCCAGGGTGAGGTGGGGGCAGAGGGGGCAGCTGTGTGTCCCTCCTAGCACATCATCCACACCACCTCCGGGCCCTGGCAGATGCCCCAGGGGCCCTGCCCCAGTGTCTGGGATCCCTGCCGCTGCTGAGGAGGTAACCCGAGGACAGGCTAGAGCACAGCCAGTTCCAGGGCCCAGGCCCACAGAGCGCTTCCCCAGCCTGCTCTGTGCCTGGGGGGCCCCGGCAGGGGTCAGGGCCCGGGGTTCTGCCCACCTGGTCGTAGTACTTGTTGATATACTTGTAGAGCTCATGCAGGGCCACTCGTGCCCCGAGGTCCCCAGAGTAGTTCTAGGGAGGAGACAAGAGATGAGAGAGAGTAATGTGTCACCAGCCAGAGGACGCCTGGGAAATAGGGGAGGAGGTGGCGGAGGGGACAGGCCCTGCGGCAGGCAGCCCCATCTACACACCAGGGCTCCCAGGTCTGCAGCATGAACAGGGCCCCAGTGGTCACAGGGCTGAGCAGGGACAGGTGCCGCTTACGGGCTGTGACCCAGCATAGGTCAGCTCTGATCTCCCTCACGTCTTCCGTGAGGTCACACCAGGCCCCTCCACAGAGCCATCTCTGAATCTGCACTTCCTCGTCAGGACAAGGGTGCTGATGCACCTAACCTGTGGAGCTCCCCTGGGGGTCAGGCGAGTGGACAAAGCACCCCCCAGCAACACCACCAAATTGTAGCTGCAGTTGTTACTGCGTGTGCTTGTGGTCTGCATCATTGTTTCAGAAGCACTGTTTATAAGTTCCCTGGGGCTGCTTAGGAGTAGGTGGGGGCACATCTACACCCCCGAGGGAAGCAGTACGGGGACATGGGCAGGCCTGGGGCTGAATCCCAGCCACCTCGCTGCCTTGGATGCACTGTCCCCAGATCCCAGCACAGGCTGCAGGCACCCAACTAGCCAGGTGAGTCAGGTTAGGTGGCAGCTGCCAGGAAAAGTCTCTGCTGCTCTGCAGTGAGATGTTGGGAGCCCTGGCCTTTTATAGTGGCCAGTGGAACGTTCTGCATTTATGATGATAATATGTGTCCTGCCCCAGCCAGCTCATGGGATTGCTGAGGCCCCAAGGGCTTCCTTGCAAAAGAGCAGGACCTTCACGGCAGGACACCTGTGCCCAACCCAAGAAGCAGAGGGAGGGCCGTACCCGAGACAGCTCAGCCAGGATGGAGTTCATCTCTTGATCACTGGCAGGGACAGTCTGCCTGATGTCTGCGTAGTACCTGCCAGAGACCAGATATGGCAGCTGCCAGGTAAATGAGCCACTCCTCACCCCACCAGTGCCCACCCCTAGGCTGCAGCCATAAACATCCATCAATCTGTCCACTCATCCCTCTTCCAGACCCATCTCCTCGCCCTCATACCTTTCCACCATCCGTTTATAACGGGGAATATCTCGAGCATATAGAAGTTTGTTGATGGGGGAGTCCTGGGCACCAGCAGGAAAGAAAGAGAGCCCCCTTAGGGTGACCAACTGTCCCAATTTTCCCAGCACTGTTTCAGTTTTAAATATCCCAGGAAACCCTCAATCCCCAGCAACTGGGATGGTTGGTCCCTCTGACCCATTTCTTTCTACAAGGACCTCCTCTATCCCTTCACCTCCATTGATGTCCAGTCTCGGCTTTTGTCACCTGGAGCTTCTCCCCAAATTGTTACAAGGTCACTTCTCAGCTCCCCATGCCTTCGCCTGCGTCCAGCAGGGAACAGGCATGGGGGTGGGGGGGCAGTGCTCTGTGGAATCCTAATGCTGCTTCTCCACATGCTGCTCATTCCCGACATAATCATGTTAAAAATCAGGAAACTGATCCAGAAAATTAAAGTAAATTGCCCCACATCACTTCACCCTGAGGGGTAGAGCTGGTGCCTGAAGCAGGTCTCTCAAGTCAGAACCCATGTCTTAACACACACAGACACATCCTCCACCAAGAGGTGGGTTCCAATCCCAGCTCTGCCCCTGAAGCAGTGAGTTCTGGGCAGTACACTTCCGTACTCGGCACCTGCTGCCTCATCCTACAGCAGCCAGGAGGGTAAGGCAAGATGGCACCAGCCCTGTGTGGGCAGTGTCATAGTCCTCAGCCTGAGTCAGCATGCAAGCCTCCTCACCAACACTCCGTGAGGGGGACCTTTGGCATTCCTGGTTTGGACTATTCCTGAGCTACTCAGCAAGCATTTGCACTTTTGCTGGGAAGGGCGGGGGGAGGGGGGGCAGCAGTGTGAAGGTTGAGCAAAAACCCGGCCACCACACAGCATTCACCTGTGGTGGCCCCTGGATCCTGGTGGGACCCTGTGCTTCTCAGCTCATTATAGGCTGACAAGAACGCACAGAACAAAAATGGCCCCAAAAGACAACACTACAGAGTAGAACTTAACATTCTGTTTCCCCACAGAGATCGAGAGATAGATCTCTCAAGAGGTAACAGGTTCCCTTCATGGGCCTGAGGAGCCACCAGCCCTGTCTGCTGAGGGCCTGAGCAGTTGCAGCAGTGACCCCTTATCTGTCATGCGACTCTCTTGGCTCTTACAACTGTGACAACACTCCACCACCACCACATGCTATCAGACAAGCCCTGGCCTCTCCTATGTGCTCCCAGCTCCCCTCCCCAGCACCTTGCTCCACGCCTGACACTCACTGCCCTGGCCTCTCCTGTCTACTGCACTGGCAGGCAGACACCTCCTCCACCCCTGAGTGTGGGGGATGAGAAAGAAGCAGGGGTCACTTCTGATCGCTGGGCCTCTGGCTACGATTTGGAGGAGGGGGAGCCTGAGGTGATGCGGGGCCACCAGGTAGTTTCCAGGTGAACAGGTGGATTCTATGGTCACAGAATAGCTCCAGGCCACCTGGTGGATTTGGTTCCTGAGGGTTCATCTCTGAAGACTGAGGCATTGCCACATTCCAGGGAGCTCAGGGACAAAGCCTGGCCTGGTGCTGGAGTCAGAGGCCTCCCCAGCCCTCCTCCCTGACATTCCGGAATCTGTGCACACACAGCACCACCCATCCCTGACCCATTACTACCCCGCTCCATTTATGCCCTCCGTATCCACCCTGACCCACTCACCCGACCCAGCTTGTGGTCGGCCAGAG
Source organism: Vulpes vulpes (assembly GCF_048418805.1). Taxonomy (NCBI): domain Eukaryota; kingdom Metazoa; phylum Chordata; class Mammalia; order Carnivora; family Canidae; genus Vulpes; species Vulpes vulpes. The sequence continues at coordinate 93,851,359 of NC_132788.1, read as the reverse complement.
TGCAGGCATCCATGAAAGTCTGTGCGATGACTAGGAGCACTGCATCCATGTTATCAGATGTCTGCACGTCGAACACAAACTGCGGGTTTTTTATTATATTTATCCAGAACCTTAGCGGCAGGCTGTGGGCAGGGAAAGCATGGCCGATGAGTGTGCTGGCGAGGCAGGAGAGAAGACCCCACACACACCTGGCCCAACCGGCTCCAGCCCCACCCCCACCTGTTGGTCTTCCAGATATGGACAGTGTCCTGGTCAGAGATGCCGTGCTGCTGGGCCTGCTCATCCAGCAGGTCGAAGAAGTACTTAATAGCAAGCGGCACGGGACGGCTAGTGCTGAGTATCACCTGGAATAAGTCGTCCACAAACTTCTGCAGGGTGCCCTGGGGCGGGGGTAAGCACAAGGTGCACTCAGCAAGGGGACCTCAGCCCCAGCCCAGCCCAGCCCCAGATGCCTTGGGGTACTACACCTGTGCCCACCCACACCACCCTCAAATCCTATAAGTAGCCATCCTCCCCCACAAGCCAGGCCTACTGCCTGTCCTGTCCCTGACCCCAGCCTCCAACCCATCCCTCCTGCCCCACCTTCATGGACAGTAGGCGAGTCAGGTAGATCTCAGGGATGGCCTTGGCTCGCTCACGCTCCCCGCCCCGAAGGCTGCCTCTCCGCGGCCTAGGAGGTTCCGGCTCCTCACTTGGCTTCACTAGGTGCCAGGGTCGGATGCCCCCCTCATCCACATCCTCCAGCATGGGGGTCCCTGTGCCAAGACCCCACAGCTCATCACCCCTCATCAGGTACCACTTTCCCTGGGCCCCCAGGCTCCTGCCAACTTCCAGGAGTGGATGCATGGGTTGAGGGTTTCTCCAGGTGGAAGGGAAGTAGACACAAGCCCATCCTAAGGTCCAGAGGGCTTTCCCCATTACTGGGGACTGGGCGAAGCAAGGGCAGAGGATGGAGATTGGGTGGGCGCTGGGCCGGGGGTGGTGGGGGAGTACTCACTCTCTCCAGGGACATAATCCTGGTTTTCCCGGAGAACATGCTTGGTGAGGCAGGGGACCAGGGCCACAGTTGCTCCATCTGGGACCTGCTAACCACAGCTTGTGACCCCTCCACCAGCGCCACCCCACCCTACCCCTCCTTCCGCTCTCACCCCTCCCACCTTGTAATGCTGCAGGGTGTTCAGGCGCCTCCACAGACCCTGGACCTCTGAAGTCACATCCTCATCAGAAAGAATGAGATGCCCAGCCACCCCAGACCGCCACTCTGCAAGAGCAAGGTGGGACTTGGTCTAGGGCTCCTGGGACACCCTTCCTGTGTCCCTCCATAGGGTCATGAGCTCCACCATCAGGGGGCAACATCACCCAACCTCTGCAAAAAGTAGGATGGGGGGGTGCCTTCACCATGGGAGAGGGTCTGTATAGAGGTATTCCACAGCCCACCTCTGCCCCTGCAGGCCTGGGCCAGGGCGAGCCCAGCCTTCACTCCGGCTTAGTCCCCCAGGTTACCCTTCCCCTCCACCCTCACCAACATCCAGGGTGCGAGGATCTGGCCGCTGGGTGAGAGGTACTCCTTTATAAAGCTGGTCCAGCATCTTCTCTTTGGCCTGGGAGATGGTGTCGCAGTCCAGGACCTTCACAGGCACACCCTGGGCCTCTCCCGCGGCAGGCCCCACAGCCAACAGTGCATTCAGGGTCTGCCAGGGTATCCACAGGAACAATCAGGGCTCATGCCACACGTGGAATGGCCCAGGCGCAGACAGCCCAGGAGGAAGCCACTGCCTCTGACCTCCAGGCACCAGAGTCCCTAATTCATATCTCTTTACCCACTCGCCCCACCCCCCACCTCCCTGGGACAGCAGCTCCCTCCTCTGTGACCACAACACCTAGCATAGTGCACTAGGTAAATGTCTATGGGCTGAACAGCAGAAAAAACTCAGGTCCCCAGGTTCCTGGTTCAACCGGACAAGCTGAGACACCTGACAGAAGCCTGCATGAGAAGTGACAAGTCCCTACCAGCCTGAGAGAGGAGCAGGGCTGGTGCAGCCTGAATGAGATTTTCCCAGCGGTACCCCATGAGAGTCACTAAGGAAGGGACTCCACCAAGGGAAGGCAACCCAGAGAAAGAGACGTAAGGTTTGACAGAGCTGGCGCCTGGCTTGGTGGGCGCATCACAGCAATTGGCATGACACCAATCAGGCAAACACTCAGGCCCTGGCCCAGTGCAAGGACCTGGACTGCTCCCCAAACCCTGGCTGTGTCCACACAGACCCCATCCCAAGCCTGAGGTCCTATCCTCAAGTCCCTCTGCCTCAAGGACTGGCCCTCAAGACTCTGTCCTGCTAAGCCCACCAAGGGCCTCTCTCCAGCAGCCAGCCGGAAGTCAGGCTATCTGCAAGCCAGACACATACATTCATAATGACCACACACACTCATCGTATTCATCCTCACCAAGGGCTGACACCATTGTGCACGAATGTGTTCATGCAGTCTCTTCCTCCCTCCCTCCCTCCCTGTCTCCCTTTCCCACTGGCTTCCTCCCTCCCTCACCAGGGGACGGTACTCCACATCCTCTCTGAGAAGGCGGTTGTCATTCAGGGTGTATTTGGCTTTGCCAGTTACACTGTCCACTGGTCCCTTGTCCACTTGATGCTTAATTCCACGGAAGAGCATGTACAGAGGCTCCCCTACCGAGTCCTAGAGAAGTGACGCGGCAGTGAGGACCCCCAGGGCAGGTAACAGGCATGAAAGGAAGTTGTATGGGACATGGCCCATGATGAGGCAGAGGACAGGCTACAAGGGGCCCCAGGTGACAGAGACAAGCTGGGTAGGAGCAGACATGCTGCATGGGGACTAGAAGCCACGCAGTTTAGAGTCCTGCCCCACCCTGGAGCAGAGCCCAAGCCCCATCCACCTCTGTCCTTCTCACCCTCACGAAAGTGTACAGGCAGATGGACATCCAGTTGGTGAGCAGCTTTTCCACCACAGTCTCTGTCCTAGGATGACGGGAAAGGTTGGGGCAGGGGCAGGGCCTCGGGGCTCTGAGCAGCAGCAAACCCCCAGAGGGTTAGGAGCTCTGCCTCAGCTCCTAGCCCCAGCCCTTACAGACATATAACCCTACGGCTTTCGACAGCCATACAGACCTGCGCAGCATCAGCTTGGGGTTCTTGGCCACGTACTGGGCCACCAGGTCACTGAGTAGGGTGCGGAGGATGTCGGTGAAGTACTCGAGCTTCCCATGCAGTGCGACGGTGAGCAGAGATGCCACATAGGCGCGGTCCCGAGCTGAGAAGGTGCGCTGGCTCTCCAGGGTATGGATGAACTGGTGCCAGGGAGACAGGAGGAGGAGGGAGGGGCCCATTCAGAACTGGAAGGACACAGAAAGGGCAGGGGGCAGGGCAGAAGGGGTGGGACCAGGAGACGCTTCTTCCCCCCCCCACCAACCCGCTTTGTCCTGTGGAGAGGCCTGTGGGGGGCCTCGTGGCACCTTGGTGAGGAAGAGCTTGCTGTTGAGCAAGTTGGAGAGCTGCCCCAGGCCCTGTTCCACAGTGGGGCGCCGGCTCTCAGGTACACCCAGGTCCCGGTGCAAGGGTGACTCCTGGTGCCCAGGGAAGAAGACCCTCTCAGCATACACCTTATAGTCAAGGAAGGGGATGCCACTGCCCAGAAGGTCACTGGTTAGATCGGTCATCTCAGTCATGAGGTCTGTTGAGCAGAGGAGGCCAGGTTTGGGTGTGGATCCCACACTGTGGGAACAGCCTTAGGCAGAGCCCCAGAGGGTGCTCAGGCCCATTGCCGGCGGCCTCACCTGTGAACTCCTTCTTGCAGCGGTCCCGCACACTGCTCTCCAGATTCTCCAGCTGGATCTGGACCTTCTTATAGTCCCTCAGGGCCTGCTTGCTCTTCCTCCTGCTCAGCACCAAGGTTAGGAAGGGGGAGGCCAGACAAGGCCAGAGCCCTTTCTGGTGCCCCTGGCCCAGGCCTATCTACCCCAGCCTCACCCTGGACCAGGCTGATACTGTCCAACATGGCCATGCCCAGCCAAGCCAAGACTTAGCCCAGAATAATTTAGACTGTCCTGTCCTGGGCAAGTCACACCCTCTCTGCAGCCTAGCCCCGTGGTTAGCCTAGGAATCAACGAACTACAACCAGGCCAAATCCGGCCCACGACCTGTTTCTGCAAAGATTTGTTGGCACATGGCCACATTCGTGTGTTTACATATCGTCTATAGCTGCTTCTGCATGCTTAACAGCAGAGCTGAGCCACTGAGGCCACCCAGCCCACAAAGCCTAAAATTGGTACCCTCTGGGACTTTACAGGCAATGTGTTTATTGACCCCTGGGCTAGTCTCCCCTTCCCATCCAGCCTCAGCCCAGCCATATCCAGCTGCACCCACCTGTATATGAGGACGATGATGATGACACCCAGAGCCAGAAGAGAGGTGCCCACCCCCAAGCCCACCTGGGCTGCCATGGGAAAAGCCACCGGGCTCTCGCCATCATACTGCACATGGCCCAGGGAGAAGCGCAGGTTTCCCATCTGCACCTACACAGGAAGGCACCTGTGAGTAAGGTTTCAGCACGTGCCCAGTGCCTGGCCCAGCCCACAGCCCACCTACTGACCGTGAACTCAGGCAAGGCGTCCGGTGCCTCTCGAAGGGCATGGTGTTGGGGCAGGGGCTGCTCCATGGGGGGCTCACAGTATAGGTGGTGACGGGTCAGCGTCTTCACCACGCAGGGGCCATCCCCTATCATGGCCACCACCTCCTCCTTAGACATTGCAAGGTCCAGATTCTCCCCCTGGAACACGAGGTCACTGATGGATCACTCAGAACTCTTCCCTAAGGGGAGTTGCTGGTGGTCACTCAGATCCTTTCCCCCTAAATGGGGGAAGGATGGTCCTGACACCCATCCCTAGGGGCAGGGCTGATGGTGCCTCAGCACCTCTTCCCCTGCAGGAGAGGTGACAGTCCATGGGTATCTTTCAGGCTGTCCCCTGACCCTCCTCTGCCCTTCCCATCCTCCTGCCTCACACTTTTACTTCTCCAGAGCTAAAAATCCAGACGGTTATAGTTGCCCCCGAATCCCGCCCAGTTACCTCACAAAGCCAGATCCCCTGCTGTGTCTGCTGGCCCACACGGTGCATGATGATGGGTTTCAGAATGCCCACCTACTATATGTGTCAGAATCCATGCCAACTGTTTGTCCACGTTGAGTCAAGCTGCCAAATGGGCATTAGCCCAGGCACCTACTGTGTACCGTGCCACCCAGTTACTACATGTGCCAAACCATCTACATGTAGCCATTCAGACTCCTGCCACAGAGTGTGTTGGGACCCAGGCTACAGGACCCAAGCCCCAGGCAGATGTGTCAGGCTGGGCAGCCCACCACTGGTCCCTTAGCCCTCACCACATTAAGGGTAAGGAGCCAGGTCCATGCACAGGTCCTTGCTCTGCTGTCATGCCCCTACACACAGCAGTAGTGCCCAGCAAAGTGAAGAGTCATGTGGCCCCACCATGTGTGAGCAGGAACAGTACCTCCACAGACAGCACACTCCCGGGCTTGTGCCGGAACGGCATGGTGGGATCCTCGGGGTTGAGGGGCTGCAGAGTGGGGTCGGCCTCATAGGAGAAGGGTGTGGGGTTCAGCATTGCGAAGTCAAAGACCAGATTGTCAAGGATAAATTCCACCTGGACCCAGGGGTCCTCAGGCAGGCCTGGGAGGGCAGGCGTGTGGCACGTGATGAGCTGAGAGGAATTCACGTGGCACGGCTCCTCAAACTGGGGCAGAGGGAGGAAAAACGGGGGAGGATCAGTTGAGAGCCATGCAGGAAGGAGGTCACGCAAAGACTGAAGGATAGCCTCTTTAGTACCCGCCAACCATGGTTGTGCACAGGGTGGCATGTGGGGTGATGTGGGTGATGGCCAGCCCAGTGCACATGGGGGATGCCCACAGATATCCTACGTGATGACCGCCACAGGAACCACCGGGGGAGCATGCTGTTTCCGGGATCACACGGCGCCTCCGCCCAAGCCCCTGGTAAGGCTGCAGGGTTCTTGGGGCCACAGTCACTCGGATTCTTGGTGTCTGGACCACATCCAAATTCTGGCCATGGACCCATACCTTACGTCCTCCACTGTAACACAGACCATGACCCATGGGTGGCTAGGAGAACCAGGCTAGCCCAGCCCCAAGCCACATGCCCCCCACTCCCAGTACCATAGGAGTCAAGCCTCCATAGAAAGCTCCGCAACCTCCCCACATCCTAGAGCTGCAGCCCCAGTACATGCCATGCAGCCACGCCCTTGGCCCAGCACCTGAGGAAGCTCTTGGCAGGGCCAGCAGAGGTGACATTGGGGTTTGATGTGTACTCGAATTGGCTATACAGAAGCCTCCGCTCAGTGGCCCCAAACCACACGGCCACAGGGAGTGTGGCAGGTACAGGGTATGGGCTGGTCTCACACCGCAGCTGCTCAGCCTGCTGCTCCAGGAGCCTAGGGCAGGGAGGGACGAATGGAAGGCAGGGCCAGGAAGGGGACACAGAAGATTCTGGGCCACAGGACTCACTCAGACCTCAGCTTACTTCCCTCAGCTGATTGAAAGCTCCACAGGTGAGCTTGGAGGCCACATTCCCATGACAGCCCCACCTTAGAAAGGGTCTGGCCTCTTTCTGACAGAGTAGACCTGGCCCTCTCCCCTCGCTGTTCTCCCCAGCATCCCACCCCTCTGTCTTCTTCCTAGAGCACATGGATTTTGGCAGAATGAGGAAGCAGCCCTCACAGGTGACAAGGCTGATCTCCAACGACTACTCTGATGTCCTCCAGCCGCCCAGTCAGGAGCTTGGAGCCGTGCAGGGTAAGGTGGGTGCCCCCGGCTCTGGGGCCCCGGGTTGGGAAGATGGAATGCACCTTCGGGTCCTGTGGGAAGTGGAACAGGGAGAGACAGCCAAACATGAAGCCACCAACAGAGAGGCAGGAGTAGCCTGGGGCAGACAAGAAGGCCTTTGAGTAGGAAAGCCCAGGAAGGCAAAACTAGATGTACTGAGGAAAACCACTTCACCTGGTAGGCAAAATCGTGCTCTGAGACACCGCGTCCTCTTCCTGGCACCTCCACCGTCACTGCCCCAGCCACCTCCCCATCACTGGCCTCAGTGATACACACGAAGCTGTGGGCACAGGGCAGGCTGGGGTGCCAGGCTGCACCAAGGGCCCCTCAAACTGACCGGATGCTCCCTCCCTGCCCCACTAAATCACGTGTTCTTCTCACTCCCAAGGTTGACAGAGACCTTCTTGCGCTGGAGGGAATTCTTTATGGCACACCAGAGGGCTTTGGCATCTGAGAATTTACATTCATAGTTTCAACCATCCAAGTCCAACCCTAAAGCCCTCTAACAAAGAGGACTTTACCTCTCCGTGTGGCACAAATTTACAAGGAACCCTGCAAGGCAGGCTGTGGGGATGAGGTGCCCAGCTAATGAATGGCCTAACTGGCTGCCATCGCCACATGCACCACACCATTTGCAAAGGGGTGGAAACTTGATTTCCTCAGGGAAAAAAAATCCCTGGAAGCCTCTAGTCAGGTCTGGGGGTAGATGGAAAGGGAAAGTGAGCAATCTAAGAAAATGCTGGTTCTCAGCCAGAAAACAAAAGCTTGGGGCAAATTAATTTCCCCAATGTGAACCTGGCAGTGGCTCGATTCTGTGACATTGTCACACTCACTGCCAACACTTCGGAAAACAGAACAAGTGATATGTAAAATACCTAGGAGGAACTTTAGCAAGAGAATATTTTAATCTCTTTATAAATCACTTTTCAAGTTACTTTAGTCTCATGGTTCTAGAATCATTAACAATCTAGACAATCACCTAGAGGTCTTGGCCACGACTCAGTGAGGGGGAAACCACATGCTCTAACAAAGTCTGGTTTAAAATACAGATTATGAGGGGTGCCTGGGTGGCTCAGTCAGTTACAGTGTCCAACTCTTGATCTCAGCTCAGGTCATGATTATGAGATCAAGCTCTGTGTCTCTGAGCATGGAGCCTGCTTAAGATTCTCTCTCCCTCTCCCTCCCCCCCGCCCCTCCTCATCACCACCCTCACCACAGCCACTCTCGCACATGTGTATGCTTGCTCACACTCTCTCTCTCAAGATAAATAAATTAAATCTTTAAAAAAAATGTAATACAAATTACCAAAATAAATTAATTAATTAAATAAGACAGAGATTATGGGGCCCCAGCACAGGCCTGCTGAGAATCCAGATCTCTGAGGTGGGTTCCAAGGACCCATTCCTTTGGTGGCTTTGGAAAGGCTCTCCAGGTAACTCTGATATTCAGTCAGGTTTGGGATTTGCTGATTGTGGAGATTTCCTTGGGAATATCCTGTGTGGGCACCTCTGGGACCCTGTAGCTGCCAGCCAGGCTACCATGACCGGAACCTCTATCAGCTATAGGCCCTGGGAAGGCAGCCAGGATCCCAGGGACTGGACAGAGGAGTCACACTCAGCATGCGGGCCACAAGTCCCTCCTCCTAAAGAGCCCTCCTGAGGCAATGTTTGGAGAAGAAAGGGCAGCAGGTGGAAGGTCAGCCTCTGAGCACAGCTATCTGGGGTCTGAGAACCTTGCTACCACAACTACATTCACAGTCACTCAGAGAGCCAGGTGAGAACACCTGGACAGGGCCACCTGTTGGCTCTAGGCAGTGACTGGGCCTGGGTCCAGCAATGTTCCCCAGCAGTCCACACTAGGAACACGCATATCTGTGCACAAAGCAGAGGTGAGTGCTCTGGGGTTTCAAATGGCAACCCTAGCTCTGAGGCATTGTGACCAGAAAAAAGGAAAGGGGGAGAAGGAAGGACAGATGAGTAGGGAGTGGGTGGACAGTTGTGAGTGGGAAAGCCAATCGGGGAGCCTACAAGGTGTGCTGAATTCCTACTGGTTTAGCCAACTCACCTACTAGAGATCTCGTATTCCTGAGCATCCACAGCACATGGCACTCCGGCCACCCTGACCGTGTCCTGTACATCCTGCACATGCTGGCCCAGGTTGGAGCCCCTGATGGTGACACGAGTGCCTCCGTCCACAGGCCCAGTCAGCGGCTCTACCTGTTCCAAGAGGTGGACTGCTCACCTCCACCCACCAGTCAACCTTTGGCAGCCTGAAAAGGCAGTTCCAGTCTCCCACCTTTGGGCCCCCTGGACTCACAGTACCCCCGCCCTCCCTCTAAAGGCAGCGGTGAGGAAGGGACACACCAGTGTTTCAACACACCGAGTGGATGAGGGGTGCAGGGCACTGAGTGGCCACAGCTTCAGTCTCGCCACAAGCCTCCTGGGCCACGCAACGTGGATGCTCTCCCTTGCACCACACACAGCCATACTGGGGCATGGCAGTTTGGCAGCGGCTGCAGTCCCCATGTCCCACAGAGCAGTCATACAGTACCACTGGGGGTAGCAGAGACAAAAGTGAGAGGCAGGCGTGGAGGAGCCCCAGGGCCCCAGAGGCCCCAACTAGCTCACCATGCAGCCCATCAGCACTGTCCACACGCAGACGGCCAGCCCGACGCAGAAACAGCCCTACACGGAGCTCTGGCTGCAGAGCCTCATAGCTGAGCTGGAGAAATGGGAGTGAGGTCAGAGCCTGGGGCTAGGGGAGGCATCAGGCCTGGGGAGGGGGTGGTCAGAAAAAGGGACCAAAATGACTAGTTGCGGGAACACAAGGTCAAAGTTGAGGTGCAGGGACCTCAGGCACATAGGGTCAAAGGTCAGAGCCGGTTACCCAGACTCCCTCAAGGTCACAGGGTTACAGCTGGGCTAGGATGAGTGTGGTGAGCCAGCTGAGGTTGGGAGCCAGCCTGTGGCCAGCACACTGTTGCCCACCCAGGTATTCGTGATCCATACCTGGTGCTGCTGGCATGTAACATGGCACTGGGTATCAGGAGGTGGCTCACACTCGACCCGGGCCTCAACCACCACTTCGCGGCCCTCCAGCTCCATCACACACTCATTGTCTCCTGGGCTGTCCTGGGGGCAGAGAACACAGCTGGTAGGGCAGGCAGCAGTAGGAGCTGGGCCCAGTGAGCCCTGTAGGGCCCCTAGCAGAGCCCCTGGGTTGGGATTGAGACTTGGGGCCAAGCCCTCTTCCTGCTCTCCAGGGCTTGTGTGTAGCTGGTCAACAGCCAAGGAGGCTGCAAGTACACTAGCAACCCAATGCGCCCACCTGGAAGAGGCGCAGGTTTCTGCCCAGCAGCCGGACTTCTCGTTCCACATGGACGGGTATCAACGTGGAGCCCTGAACACTATCTACACAAGGGCAGGAGCTGGCCCCCTGGTTCACCTCCTCCTGCAGACACCAAGAGCAAGGCAGTCTATGGAGCCCACCCTGTCAACTCACCCATTCCCCATGCAGAACCTGGGGCCCAGGTCAGCATGGAGCTGCAGAACCCACCCTGCCCCTTGAACCCTCCAGATGCAGAATTGCAGGTAAAGGGCCGAGTCTGCCCTGCGTCCCCTCCCCTGAGGCCTCCTTCCTGGGCTGGGCCTCACCAGCTCCCAGAGCCCGGGGGTGTCGTATTGGTAGTCGAGGCTGGACAGGAGGATGAGGGGGGCAGGAGGGCCCTCGTGCTCAGCCGAGTCTCCATCACCTGAGAGGAGGGTGGAAGTGGAGAAGGCGGGTGTGTCACCCCCTGTCCACTCGTCCGCCTCAGGCAGCTCGCCGCCTTCTCTCATGAGCCAGTCCAGAGCGGGCTTCACGGAGCCAGCGGCCCCTGGGAAAGTAGTGGCGGGAGCAGTGCCGGGGGGCTGGTCCAGGAGTGCCGCAGAGGGGTCGGCCTCGGGGCCGGGGTCTGCAGGGGCAGGGGGCAGTGCTGCTGCATCTGAGGGCGATGGGTGGGAGGCTGAGAGGTCTTCGGGTGTGGCCATGGGTCCCAAGTCAGTGGGGGCAGGGACAGCGGTTCCAGGTCTGTTGGGGGGGTCGGGAGGGGGAGGTTCCTCATGGAGAGGTGACTCTGTGGAGGCTGAGGCAGGTACGGGACCAGGACCTGTCCCTGGCCCCCAGGGGCTGAGCAGGGAAGGCCCGTCCCCAGGTGGGACATCCAAGGCTGTGGCTGTGGAGGGGGCCCCAGGTTCCATGGGAAGGGTGTCAGGAGCAGGGGTGACCGGGGCCTGGGGGTTTTGGGATGGGAAGGGGGTGGGTACATCTCTTGCCGGAGGGGCTGGGGAGAGAAGCAGGCTCTGAAGGGGGAGGCAGAGAAAGACAGGAGGGGCCACTCAGCAGGCAGGCGCGGGAGCAGGTGGCAGGCAGGCAAAGGGTGTGTTAAGAGGAAAGGAGACCAAGGGAAAAAGAAACAAAAACAGCCCGTTAATTCTCCAAAGGAGAGAGGGGAGGGCAGGCTCCAGGGGCATCTGTGCTGAGGTGGGGCATGAGGCCCAGACCTCCCCTGCCGCTCAGCCACAAACGTCTCTCCTCAAACTCCAGTGAGTCCGCCACACAGAGCAGCCCGCGGGTGGGTAGGTGCACAGACCCTGGGCCATCAGAGAAACCCACACAACCCTGTGGGGCCTGGCTAGAGGTCCTGCTCACCTGCTGGCTAACAATCATGGGTCCGGCGTCACATGAGGCCTTGTGCGTGCACAGCTGCTGCCAGACACACCAGTTACACCCCCAGAGGCTGCTCACACAGGCCTGGCACCTGCACAGAGCACAGCCATGGGGCAGGGGTCACCGCAGGGGAGCCCAGGTGCTGGGGGTTGGGGAGGAACTCACTGTGCAGACGGGCGGAGCTCAGTGACTGCTCCACAGTCGTAGACAGAGAGCGAAGCTTTGGCAATCACCACAGCACCGAACTTAAGCTCCACACTCACGGACACGTGGTCTGCAAAGCGGGAGAGAGGGAATGGGGTTAGCACCATCAGCAGGGAGGAGAGCCCAGGGTCTGGGGAAGTCCACAGGGCACAAAATGGATACTTTAGGGACTTGGGGACTAGCCAGGAGACTCAGAGAAAGGTGCTACTTTAGGGCTCCTGGCCCAGATTCACACCTCACCCCAAATGCACCCCTTGGGGCAAGATGCGAGTGTGGGGCTCCCAGGCCCCGGGGGCTGGCCCCTTCTCTCACCCACCGGCTCCTCTTGGCAGTGCTGGGGCCTCACTGGGGTCTGGGGAAGGACACATCACACCAGAACTGGTCAGCAGGGCAGAACTCTGGTGATCCCCAAACTGGCAGGAATAGGACTCCCCTGGCCACAGGGGTGGCAGGTCAGGCACCGACAGGAAAACCTGCCAAGAAAGGCCACAAGAGGCTGTTGGAGCAGACCAGGGCTTGTTTCTGGGGTGTCCAATGTAAGCAGGCTCAAGGGCAGGCAGCCCCCAAGGGCTGGGGGTCCTGAGCCTTCACAATTGCCTTTTAGCCTGGGTTAGAAACAGAAAGCAAGGTCCAACAGGAAGTGACTCATATAAGGCCATGTGGTATTTGGAGCCACTGACACTAAAATTCAAAGTCTTGACCCATCACCAGAGCCCTCCCTGTGAGGAATGCGCCTGCTCTGTTCATTCACCTCCTTCCGCTCCTCTCGGCTGATGTTGGCAGGACTTATAACTGCCACTCGCAAACAACGCAGCTCAGGCTGGAAACTCCACAGCCACCGCTCTGGGCCCTGTCCTCGTGAGCACTCGGAACGGCGACTACACCTGCATGAGAATGATGGGGATCCACCTTCATGGGGGAGGGCACCTCCAATACTGGGGACCTAGGCAGGATCCTCAGACAGGCCCTGACACTAGGCTACATCTGCCCTGGCAGGCCTCTGATGTCCAGGATGGAGGATGCAGGAAGGAGAGTAGGGCATCCAGGGCTCAGGGGTTGTAAGTCAAGGGTCAAGGACCAGGAATACTGGACAGGGCAGTTATGCAGGTGCAGTGCTAGGGCAGGAGGCTGGGGTTGGGGGATATATCCGGGTCAGGAGTCAGTAGAGCACTGACCTGCCGAGAAGCACACACCACCCACAGTATGGGTCCTTGTGAGCAAGACAAGATGCACAGTCCAGGAGCTGAGCACAGGAGGCCACAGGAACCTTGAGAAGCTATGACAGCAATCCAAACACCAGTGACTCATGGGTCCCTGGCCCAGCCCAAGGCCCTTCCCAGCAGCCAGGTCCCAGCTCTCGCCTGGTACTCACTGTGCTCTGAGTCATGACATACAGGTGCTCAAAGGACCCATCAAAGGTAAGGTCTCTGCTCACAGCAGACCCCTGCTGGATGTTCTGTGTGGAGTATGGGTGGCCATCACTTCCCGGGCCCAAGTAGACCTGAGATCAGAGACCACAAGTTCTGGTACCCAAGTCCATGGCCATAGACCCAAGACCCTCTCATCTCCCCACGACTGAAGCAATTTACAAGCAGAACTTTCTCCTAGGCAGTACAGGTCACGCCACCCAAACCATGGGGAGGGGATGGGGAAGTCATAGATAAAAACCACCCAGCCCTGGAAAGAGAAGCATAAAGTCATCTCTCCTAGTCTTGGGGCCAGGGGTGTGTCACAGATCCTTCGTCCCAGCCTTAGGGGTCAGAGGCATAGTTCAGCCCAGGCTGGTCACCAGCAATTTATCGTGGGACAGAGCCCAGTACTTCCTGTGGACTCACCCTGTGCAGTTGCCCTTGACTGTCACCCAGGAAAGCAATGGTGTGTCCATCCTCCACAGTGACTGCCACAGCTGTTAGCTGGACCCTTGGCCACTCCAGAATGGGTGTGGCTTCTAGGGGGACACGGCTGGCCATGGGGCTGGGCGTGTGATCTGAGCCACAGGGATAAGCATCCAGGGTATCCTACAGGCAGCAAGACTAATAAGGCCCTCCCTGGATATCACAATCCCCTGGCCCAGCCAGCTTTCTCTAAATGATTCTATTTCCTCTGCTGGGCCTCCAGGACAGCCTTATTCCCTCACCCTTCTCTTCGGGAGACCACAGACTGCCCTATCCCCACCCAGTCTCTTTGCCAGCCCTCCCTGACATCGCCCACAGCTGCATCCTTAGCATGGCCTCAGCTGCCTTGGACAGGCTCCAGCAGCTCCTTAACCCTGCTCCTGATCCCCACCCATCTGGAGTTCCACCTTCTCCCAACCCCAGCTTATGCACTCAGTCTTCCCCTTGTCTACCAGCTTGCGTCTTCATGTCCAGGTCTGCTCCCCTAGGCCCCTACTACCTTTCCCTCACTCAGTCCCCCTGAGTGGGGCTTCTTCCCTGTGTTATCCATCCAGAAGCTAGAGCCAAACAAGTCTCAACCTCACCAGACTCTTGCTCAAAAACCTGAAACAGGGCCTAACTCCCTACATTCTAGGTCCCTGCCCCATACCCTAGGACCCCAAACACCCTCAGTCTACCTACACAAACACCACCTCTACAGAGCCCAGTCCAAGCCCAGCTATGAATGGCTCTCCAAACCCTGAGCGCCACAATTTCAGTAAGGTATCTCTCCATCACCCAGGCACAATGGAAGTACATTCCCTCCGTTGACCTGATCAGCCCCCACACCACCACTAGTTTCCCTTCAGAGTCCTCGGGCAGCTGTGAATGCCAGACAGGAATCAGCTGGGACTCACCACCGGCAGCTGTGCACAGTCAGAGTTGACATCATACTCAATGTAGGCCACCTCAATGCCATCCTCGGCACGGCCCTCCCTAGTGTAGCAGGCATCTCGCGTGCGGTTAGCAAGACGATCCACCTCGTCCAGAGGGAAGGCACAGAGGGCCGAGGCTCCAGATGCTCCGGCAGCTGCCAACGGAGGCCGGCCCACAGTGGGGGGAGCGGCTGAGGAGAAGGCTGCAAAGAGCACCTCGCCCTGGGCCACCTCCCGGGATGTGGCCACAGCCGCAGCCTGAAGCAGCCCATAGCGGCCACCCTGGCAGGCCAGAGGCAACTCCACATAGGAGTAGTAGTGCTGGTCCTGGAGGCACACTCGGGACACGTAGGCACGAAATGCTCTAGACTGAGCCTGCAGATCTCGCCTCAGGAACAGGAAGTAGGCACTGGCCCCACGTGCAAAAGCGCTCACGAAGTGGTGGCTATACTCAGAGAGGCGGCCCACAGCCAACTTGGCCGTCTCCTCATAGGAGAAGGCAATTTGGGGATCCAGCGGCCACAAGGTCCGGGTTGTGATGGGAGGGATGCCACCCCCCACACCCCTGCTGGTATAGCCTCGCCCCACGAAGAGGAGGGGCTCCCCAGCCAAGCCCTGGGCCACCAGTCCCACTGTGCTGACCGCAGGATCATTGGCGGCTACATATTGGGTGTCCCCAGGGCGCTCGGGCCGCAGCAATAGCTGTTCAAGCTGCCCCAGGCGCCGCAGCTCGCAGACCCCCTGGTGCACACTCCCGCACACCACCAGGGCCCCTGGGCTCACCAGGAGCAGCTGGTTTAGGTTGTTGGTAGCCTGGGCCTGGGGGCACTCATCTGGCATCACAGGTGGCAGGCAGTCCCTGCTATCTAGCACAGGGCCCGTGGACACGGTAGCCTCCAGCTGCAGCCCAGGGCTCAGCTGGAACAGGAAGTTGGTGGCTCCTAGGTAGAGAGTGCCTGAGGTGGGATCCCGTGTCAAATGCTGCAGATGCGTGCCATTGGGAGTAAAAACAGCCAGTGGAGGGGGCTGGAGGGTGAGAACCCACCCAGCCCAGAACACCTGGAGAAGAGCTGGGCCGAGGGCAGGCATGGTCACCTGGCAAGGAGAGAGATGGAGTGCTGAAGGGCCACTGTTGGGATCACATCACCAAGATGATTCTCCTAACCCCAGGGAGTGAGCAGAGGAGGCCCAGGCTTAGATGGCACTGTGGTCCAGGATGACCCCAGGACCACATACTAGCAAGGGGTCAGATCTTTTCCTGGTAACTTCAACACTGTTCATTTTCTGCAAGCACTATGGTCTCAGGAGACCTCCATCCCATCCCACCACCCCTTTGCCCTGCACTGGCCTATGTCACCACAGGGTCCGAGGGTAAGGGGCCAGGGGGGGCAGAGATGTGGAAAACAACCCAACCCCAGGGGACTGGGGCCTGGAATAGGTAAGAGAGCAAGTGAGGGGAAAGAGAGGCCCAGAGCCCTGAGAGGACCCCTCTGAAAAGGCCAGGAATCCAGAAAGAAACCACAGAACCAATGACAAGATGAGGGAGGTTGAGGCTGCCAGGGCTGGGGCCTGAGAAACTGGACCCCACCTTGGAGAGCCCTAAGAAGAAGGAGTTACACTTCTCCCGAGTGCCTAGGTGTGAGGTCAGGCTCACCTGGCAGGGCCGACTGGATCAGGAGATAACAGCATGACCTGTGTGGGAGTCACCTAGCCAGGGAGATAGCAGAACATGAAGCTGGGGGCTGGGCTGCAGGCATGTGGGAGCCCAGGCTCCCCTTCCCGCTGCCCAGCCTGCCAGTGGAACTGGGCCCAGCCTGGCCCTCAGCCACCAAACACATTCCACAGGGGACGCCTCCTCAGAGCCCACACAGGGAGGAGGAGGGCAGCGGAACCAGGCACCCTCAGGGCCTGGGAAAGGGCAGCTAGGAAGGAGCCCCATAGCTGGCAGAGCCCAGCCCCACCCCACCCCAGTATGGCCCTGTCCCTCTGCAGCCCCTTCTCCCTTCCTGGAACTCTTTCTCACCCTCTGCCCAAACTCCATCAGGGCACCCAGGTACATACCTACCACACAGGCCAGGGACCATCCTAGCCCAAACTGACACTGGCACATAGGGAAACACAAGCTTGCATACACAAAGAAACATACATGCCACTGGCCCTGCATGCACACGCCCACACACAAGCACACAGGCACTTGCACACATGCAGATACATGCAGATGCAACACGTCCACATAGCACAGACACACAGAGAAACACAGGCCATATGCCACACACACTTAGACACCTGCACAAAGACACAACCTCCTTACACAAACACACACATTGCACAAACAGGCATTCCACACAAGCAGATGTCACACCCACCCACATTCAGACACCCACACACACAGATTCATGTACACTTCCCTGGTTCGAGCCCTAAGGCCTACAGGGCCTTGGAAGCCAGCACATCTCTTGCTATTTCTTCTCCTGCAGGTCAGAGCAGAGCCAGGGCCCAGGGTTGGGGGGAGGCTTGTCCCAGAAGTCACCATGTCCAGCTGTGCTGCCCACCCCCGGGGTCTCCTCAGACCCTGGGTCCCTGCTCTCCTCACAGATCCCTCCTTGTAAGCCCCTGCTAAGGCCTGCTGGGAGCTGAAAACCATGGCAACACTATCTTCCCCAGCCTCGGGTGGTCCCCAGTCAGGAACACTAGGTTGATGAAATGCTGCTCCCAGGCCGGGAGATAACTTCTACTCGGCCTCTGCCCAGTCCATGTTGCCCAGCCCCTCCCATCCCCAGCTGCCAGTCTGCAAGAGGGAGAGCTTCCCTCAGCCCAGGGTCGGCTCCTCCCAGCCAAGACCCCGCCAAGGTACTGCTGAGACTGTCCCGCAATGAGAAGGCTGGGCGTAAGTCTCAGAGAAGGGTCCAGCAGCCTGGTGGGAGCAGGGGAGCAGTGGCCACAGCCCAGCTGGGCACTGCTCCCAAAATAGCTTGGGGGTTTCCATTTTTAGTGTGTGGAGAACAGGGCAGCTCTATGGGAGCAGGAACAAGGCCGCCTCTGTTTGCTACCCGAGGGGGTGGGGGAAAGGGGATAGTAGGGAGAGTCGTGAACCCAGGACTATGGCAAGGCCAGGGTTCCAGAAGCCCCCCACCTTGTTTCCAAGGGATGGGGGGAAAGTTTCTTACTCTGGGAAGACAGAGTCTGCCTGAGAATGGGAGAGGCTTTCTCTTGCACTCAGCTACTGCTCACTCCCTCCGGCCACCTCCTGCTCAGGGATGTGCTAGGGGCAGAGTGTCCATGGTTAGACCAAGAGTCACTCCTTTATTCGCTTAAAAACATTTGCTCAGAGCCTACTGCGTGCCAAGGTTTTCCAGCCCTCAAGGGGCAGCAACCAAGACACTCCCCAAATGTAAAATCACAACTGGGTCAAGTGGCCCACAGGAGGATGGAAAGGATCAGAAGAGCTCCTGGCCAGCCACAAAGGAAGCTGGAGGCTGAGCCACTCTGGGAAAAGTGACAGGTTTCTTCAGTCACCGAGGCAGGACTCTTCCCCATTAACCGCAGGTGGAGAAAGAAGAAAGGCCCGTCAGTGACATCTCCTCCCTACTGGGCATTCGAATTCACAGGCCAGAGCAGCCCCCAGTCCCTCCAGGCTGCCCCTCCTACCTCACAGGATCTTCAAGCAGAATCAGAGTATATCTCTCCCCAGTCTTTGGGGCAGCCCCAGGCCTGAAGAATAAAGGTCAAACCCCTCTAGTCCACGCCCTCTTCCATCCAATCCATGCCAGGGCTCCCCCACACATGCTGTTAGCTCCTGCTGGTCTGAACTGTGAGCTGTTTCACACTCCTCCCTGCTTGGAATGCCCACTCCCTCTCTAGCTGGCTAACTCTGACTCTGAACCATCATATCCCAGGAGAGCCTTCCCTGTCCCTCCCAGGATCCCTATGGTGGATGGAATGGACATGCCCAGCTACCACCCTGGTGTGGACAGAAGCTCTGCCTCAGGCTGAGCCTTACAGATCCAGTTTGTAGAATGGGAGGCAGGAGGGCTCCAACCATTAAATATGAAACGGCGTGTGCCTGGCAGGAGCGGCACCAACCAAGGTCACTTTTCTCTCTGTCCCACCTTCCCCATTCTAGACTTGAAAGCGCCTTGCCGGCAAGAAAAGTGGCTTTCGATTCAGAGCCCCCAGCCACTAAGAAAGATATTAGCACAAAGCAGGTGCTCCTTACTTGTGGAGAGATCCCCCATTTCACAGCCAAAGAAATTTGGCCAGGAGGGGAGATACAGGGCTCACGTCCCTCTCTGGGACACCTGGCCTCTCAAAGGGACAAGGTGTGAGGCCCACTTTTATTAATAACCAGGCCAGAGCAGACTGAAAAGGCTGGTTGGAGCCAAGCCTCGTGTCCTCAACTTGCAGGATCACAAGATCTCAGGCCTCATCCAAACTCACAGGCGAAGCCTAACCCTGCATGTACCCGGGCCGCAGGCCTGCCTTGAGGTCTCTTCTGGGCCCATCTTTCTCTGAACCTCTCAGCAAATGCCACAGCTGCCCAACGTCTATCTGCAAAGAGAAGGCACCTCCAGGGTCTTCCTGGGGCTGTCCTCACCAACCAAAGAGGCTAACAAGCTCTGCCCTTCCACATCTGGAGGGGGGATACCCAGCCTTCATCTACCAAGTCACAGGGATCAGTAGGAAACTGGCCTTTCCTTCCCCTTCTCCTGCTTGGCTCCCAGGGTCCACTCGGGAGACGAGATTCATGGACAGTGCTGCAGTGCATTGTGTGCCCAGGCGGGGTGGAGGGGTCCACCATTTCTGCAATACCCTGGAGGGCTCAGGAGCGCTCATCAATCACCCAACGACTGGGTCGTGCAGGGAGGTGGGGGGGCCCCCCTCTGCAGATGCCCAACAACAAGGTTCACAGTCCGCCTTTGTCGGTGGCACCGAACGCAGCCTGGAAAGGGAAGCCTCGACCTCCCCCACCGGCTCTTCGTCCCTCCTCCCTGGGCCGCAGGGCAAGGACCCCACCAGTGGTCCTGGAGGGCGGGGACGGGGCCGGCCGGTCCCGGCTGAGGCGGCGGCGAGGAGGGGGCGCGGAGGAGCAGCTCCACCTCCTCTGTCTCCCAATCGCATTACAGGCGGAGCCGCCAGAGTTTGCCTCAGTGTGGAGAAGTGTGGTCCCAACTGTCCGGACCGAGGCTGCCCACCGCGCACCCGGGCCGCCCCTGCCCGACGGCTTCGGGAGCGTCGCTGCCCACCTCCCGCGCCCCGGGGCGGCCCGCCCCCGCCCCCGCCCCCGCCCCGGCCCCGGCCCGGCCCCGGCCCCGGCCCCGGCCCCGCACTCACCACCCGGCCGGGCCCCGCGGGAGGAGGAGGAGCGCGCCGAGGCGGGCGCCGGCCGCTGCGGGCTCGGGATCTGCGCGCGGCGGCCTCGCTGCCCCCCGCCCCCCCGAGGTGGCTCCGGCGGCGCTGCAGCTGTTACCCGGAGACCGAGGGGCGGAAAAGCGCGCCCGCCGCCCGCCCCTCCCGCCGCGGCGCTGCCACCACCGGGAACAAAGGAGACAAAGCCGCGCCGGCCGGGCCGGGCTTCGCTCCTTCCCCCCGCGCCCGCCGGGCCGCCCTCCCCCCGCCCGCCGCCAAGGCCAGGCCGGAAGCAGCCGCGAGAGCCGGGCGCGCGGCCTCGAGCCGCCCGGGACCCCGCATTCCAGCCCTGCGGGCTCCGCACTTGCCGAGGGCGGGGGACTCGGCCCTTCCCCGTGGGGGCGCGGGCGGCTCGGCGGCGGTAGCCACGGCAACGCGGGTCGCGGCCGGGCGAGCCGGGGCGAGAGGCGCGGCCCGGAGCGCGGGCGGCCCCGCCCCACCCGCCGGGCCTCACCTGCGCGCCGCCAGGAACCGGAACCGGGAGCCCTCCTGGGCGGGGCGGGGCGGGGCCGGGCGGGGCGGGGGGCGCGCTCCGCACCCTCAGGTGTGCTGGTGCCGCGCCTGGCCTCTCCCTGCGCCCCCTGGCACCCCCGCTCCGCGGCGCCCCGAGCTCCCTCCTTCCCTTCTTGGGGTCGTCCTTCTCCAACTTTCTTCACCTGAACTTCTGGGCGCCTGGTTTCTTCCCACTGCCCCGGCTCCCCGGACTCCCTGACTGCCACCCCCTCCTTCCGCCCCAATCTCTAGCAGTGGAGAGGAGCACAGGCTCTGGGGTTGGGCCTGGGTTTGTGCCACCACTAAGCCAAGTAACCTGACCCCCACCCCCACACACGCCTGTTTGCTCACTGGCAAGTGGAGGTGATACCACACCTAGCCGGCTGTTAAAGGAGGGCACACGGGCTGGGAAGAGCACAAGCAAGGGCACATTTCTTTCTTTTCCTCCCAGGCCTGTACCTGGACCCACCCTAAGCCGGGAAGCCTTGGGCAAGTCCGGACTCCCTCTCACTGGCAAATACCTGGGCTTTCCTAGGGAGGAACTGCTGAGCAGAGGCCCAGTTGTGCCCTCTGCCGGGCCCTTTGCACACACCCTGGCCTGCTCACTGCAAACTCGGGAGCCAGCACCTGGCCCATCCATTACGACTATTGCAGGATTTGGCTCAAGACCATTGGGATAGCCTCCTGGGAGGCAAAATCTGTCACACACAAATCACCCTGGAAGCCCCCAGAGGCTCCACAGGCTAGGGAGAGCCTCAACCAGAAGGTTCAGGTCACCAACACTGGCTACTGTCCAAAGAGCCAACACCACAGGCACTCTTTTGCCACCTGTCATCCTCCCTCCCCATCAAGCATCTGCCTTGGCTCTCATTTACCCAACTCTGCCTTCCAATTTCTCTCTCACCAGCTTCTCAGATCACTCCCTTTCCTTTAACCCCCTTTCTATTACCTGGGTTGGCATGGCCCTGCCTCCCCAGTTCCCTTATTCCTGGCTTCCGGCATTAGAGAAACCAGGCCCTCCACCTCATTTTCTAACCTATGCTCCACCACTCCCCCACACCCACCACCCACCTCAGCCCAGTTGGCTCTCTTGCCTGTGCAGCCTGTGGGGGGCCTCTCCCACATGTCTGGAATCCTCCCCTCCTCAAACTCATTCACTCAAGTGCACACTCTTTAGGACCTACCTCATCCCAAAGAGGGACACAGGACTTCCAAACCCCACAGTACCCCTCATCTGTACACAGATGTGGCACCTCCTACGCCATCAGGAGGGTGAACATCCCACGCCATCCTGAGGAACCATTACACAAAGAAACAAGGTCAAAAATAGAGTAACCAATGACCAAGGGACCAGGCACTCAGATCACAGAACCCATGGGACCAGTTGGACTGTGAACACAGCCCAAGCCTGATAACAGGCTCCAAGGAGAGAGGGCATCTCATGGGAAACCCTACTGGCTCCACAGGCCCCTGCTGAGAGTGGGTTCTACACAGGCCCAGGCAAACAAGTCCCAGCCCACAGAGCCCCTCCCCACAGATCCTACATACCTCCACATGCTCTCAAAGGAGTGGCTTTTCCAGACCCGCAGAGAGTACAGAGTGCTCCTGGCTGTTCCTGTTTACTCAAGGACATACCAGGCCACTCATGGCCATTTACTCAGGAGGTCAAAGGTTGCTGTTCTCTGAAAAGGGAAATCCCTTTCCAGGCAGTCCACCCCAGGATCCCCCACTGCACCTCTCACCTCTGGGAGGCCCCTCCCCATCATTGCCATTTACTTTACACTGTTGATGGGATGAGCTTTGCCCCTGCCTGTACAGGCTGTCCTTAGTCTGTGTATGGAAGGACACCTAACTCTAGGGGCATACTAAGGCTGCCCAAAGCTCTCTGCACAGGGACCCAGACTGGCTACCAATCTCTGTAATTACATCCCCAGCAATATTTATCAACCATTCCCCTGATCCTTCTTCCCTGCTCTCTTCTGATCATCCCTCCAGTGTTAGAACCAAAAGGTTCTCCCCACCCTGGCAGAGAAAGTAATCCAGAAACAAGGCAAGTCACTATGGTCAGTAGTGTGCAGGCTAGGTTCCACTCACTGGAACTCCCTGGCTATCTGACACGAGACGGAGAGTCAGGCAAGCAAAGGCCAGGCCAGGCAATCCAAACAAAAACCCAGGCCTCAAGGGGAAGTACATCCAACATGGTCCTGAACTGAGGACAAGACCAAGAGGAGTGAGAAACTAAAGGGGGCGATGATAACCATAATTCTAGGCCCAACCCTCAAGTCCCAAATCTCAGTCTTCAACAAGAAAAACTCTGATGTAAATTACTTTAAATAACACAAACCCAAAGATATTTTAATTGGACATCAGCACAAAGTTTTGATAATTAACGTAAATGAGTATTTTCTAAAAAGCAAAGTATGTCTACCAGTGAGCCACACAGACGGTGCTCAGCCTCAGGCTGAGGTTGGGTGCACCCCAAAGGCTCACTTCATTGTTGGGATTCTCTAACTAAATCCATATCCACACCTATACCCTCAGACCCTTTGGAGGAGGGTCAGGGGCTAACTGGGCCTGAACAGTACATAGAGTATAGGTAGTGCAGCTACAATTGTCATAGAGGTGACCAGCGTGCTGTAGATGGTGTTCCTGTTGACCTGGGCTTCTAGCCTCTGCTCCATGTCCGACAGTGCCAGGATCATGCTCCCCTGCTCCAGCAAGGAACCAGGCAGAGCCCCATTTGCTTGCTCCACCAGGCCTGGATGTGCTGCAGCCTTTGCAAGCTGAACCACCTCGGCCGTTTGGCTGAAAGTCTTTTCCAAGCCATCAAGCCGCTCTCGTAAACCCTCTAGACAGGAATGGACCTGCCTGGAATGGCTGAGCTGCTCCTTCAAAGCAGCTGAAAGGACATCAGTGTCTCTGTTTCGGGTGGGAGAAGTACCTGCCTGGGCTCCAGAGCTCTGCCTGGGCCCAGCTTGTACCAGGCCCCTTAGGTCCACCATGAGGTCGTGGAGGTCCCTCTGCTGGAGGGAGTAGGAGGATGCCTGTTCTCGGATGGCCTCCTGGAGGCTCGCAGGACCCTTCTGTGCCTCTAAAAGCAATGCCTTCAGCTCCTGCAGCCGGACACGGTTCACGTAGGTGGAGCCAGCCACACCAATCAGGGCCCCCAGGACTGACCCAATGAGGGACCAGTTCTTGGTCCTCTCAGCTCGAGTGCGCTCCTTCTCATGACTTTCTCGCACAGCTGCAGAGAAGAGGGAGAACTTCTCTCGCTCAGAGTCTTCAGCACGCTGATGGGTTGCCCGAAGCCTCTTCTCCTCCTGCAAAGGCAAAGCTGCATTACACAGCAGCAATGTGGCCCTGCAGCTGCAGCTACCAGCAGATGTCCCTGGGGCTCAGCCTCCTCACACCTGGCAAAGCCTACGTGCTCCATTAACCCGCTGAATGAATGAAGGCAGAGTATGCCCAGTCAGGACAGGGAGCAAAGGAATTGGGGTGGTCAAGATGAGCTGTACTACCTTCTACCCAAGCATTTCTGGGTCTGCTCAGACATGCACTAATGACTACAGAATGAATCCATCAGAGGGAAGTATCTGGCCCTCTCTGGGCCAGTACCCTCTCCATGGTGCTCCTTCCTCAGCAATCTGGGACTCAGATCATACTGCCCTGGACTGCTGACCTCCATACAACAGGAGGAAGTGGGTGGATAGGCTCTGGAAGCCTGGGGCCCAGTGTACCTTCTGGTTTACCTCCTCACCAGATCTCTGACCACCGGCCAGTGATGGTTCCCAACTTGCCTCTCCCTGACCAGGTGGGCTAAGGTCCCTGTCCAGTGAGAAAGGGCTGTCTCATGAGGTGCCTACCTGCAGCATTCGGTGCTCCAGCGTAGCCAGTTCTAGGTATTGGTTATCCTCTCTGGAGATGCGGTCCAAGCGGTCCCTCACCTCCTTCAGCTTGGCCTGGTGAACGTCCAAGTCCTCTCGAGCCTCTCGGACAAGCCCTCGAGCCACCATAAACACTTTCTCTGCCTACAGAGAGAACAATGGAGGCAGTCTGACTTTCCCTTCAAAGCCCACTCAGGTTCAGCTCCATTCCCAATGAGGCTGTGGCTAAGGTGAGTGCAGTGTCAGTGCAAAGAGTGGAAAAAGATTCCCTCAGACACAAAATCCTGGCTCACCCAGCAATCCTCAAAGTGCAGCCCCAGGCCACACCCATCAGAACCATCAGATTTATCCATTCAGGTAGAAATAATCTGCCCCTGAGAAACTGGGAAATAGCTAATGCTATATACAAAACCCAGCCAATTCTAGTCTGATACAAACCACAAAGAGGAACCAAGGTTCCTAAGCTGTTTCACATTACCTTAGCTACATCTCAAAACAATGCCACCAGAGGCATTGCTATGGCCTCCATTTTACAGACCCAGAAAGGGCAGCTCAGCCAAGATCACCACCTCCAAGGGGAGAGATGGCACTGTGCCTCAAAATCCCCCTCTGAACCCCAGGTTCTTGCCACCTCACCAGCCTGGTCTCCGCTAGGCAGGAGTAGGAAAAGAGATGACAGACTGCATTGCCGTTGCCACCAAAGGCTTCACAGCCACGGGCAGCTCTTTCTACCACACCTATGATACTGTCCTAGCCCTCTGCCTCTACCTTCACAGGCGCTATTTTAATTATACTCGGGGCTTTGAGGACACTCTAAGACTCTCACCAACCCCAAAGGGTCAACGTAGGAAGTAGTGTTCACTGGCCTAACACAATGGACTGCTCAGTACACAGAAACCTGTTCTCAGGTAGGTGGGCACAGTTACACAGAGATCTTCACCCCAGTACTACCAAATCCAGACTATCATGTGAGAAATGAGTCAGATCCCTCTGCTAATAGTATTTGTTCAAGAAAAGGCAAATCTGGGCATGGCTTCCCAGAATCATATAGCTACTGAATATTTGGCAGGAGCATCCAGGCCACATTTCCCAACTCAGAAGGCAGGGC
The DNA here is from genome assembly GCF_048418805.1 of Vulpes vulpes. Classification (NCBI taxonomy): domain Eukaryota; kingdom Metazoa; phylum Chordata; class Mammalia; order Carnivora; family Canidae; genus Vulpes; species Vulpes vulpes. The sequence goes on along the minus strand of NC_132788.1, from coordinate 93,825,870 downwards.
CAACCACCCCGACTTCCCTCCTCACCTCAGTCACGTTTCCCTGGGCCTCTCGAACCTCACTGAGTCCAACAAACTCTTCATATCTGTCCCACCAAGTTGTGGCTGTGGAGGACGCTCGCTGCCGAATGTCGTGCCCCAGGGCTCTTCCCAGAGCTGTGAGGCGATGATACAGCCCCAGGGCCACCTCCTGAGGTCTTTTCTCTCTGGGCTGTCTAGGGCCTGGGCTGCAGAGAGTCCTGGTCATAAAGAGGTCCCTTCCAAGGAGGCCCCTCCGCACCAACACGTGGGGCACACCCATGATGTGCTGCATGGTAAACGCGGTGCTGTGCCCTGTCATCAGGAGACCTGTTGGGGTGGGGGTGGGGGAATGCCAGACAAATCAGTGCAGAGCTGAGAAAAGCTGGGCATAAGTCAGGTTTTAAGGTCTAGGGACAGTTCTGAACTAATTCCCATGAAGAAGTCCAGACTCAGCGCTACTCTACTATGCCTGGAGACTGCAGCCGCTGTAGTCAGACTTCCCCCGGATGCCCCCAGGCAGCTCAGGGAAGAACATATTTAGGGGACCATGCCTTGGGTGCCTGGGTGGCTCAGTGGTTGAGCATCTGCCTTTGGCTCAGGGCGTGATCCTGGGGTCCTGGGACTGACTCCACATCAGGATCCAAGCAGGGAGCCTACTTCTCCCTCTGCCTATGTCTCTGTCTCTCTGTGTCTCTCATGAATAAATAAAATCTTTAAAAAAAAAAAAAAAAGAAAGAAAGAAAGACCATGCCTTCCACCTCCCTCCACAATGCCACCAGACCCTCCCATTCCACCCACCTTTCCCATGTCCCCCAGGTCTCTTGGGACTTGGATGAGAATCCTGGTACCAGGTTTTCTGATAACATCAAAGAAAATTCTCAAACTTGAGTTGTGCCCATGCTGACAAAGCCCCACAAAGATTCATAAAAACTCCTGGGGAAATCAGGAGTGGAACCGAGGCAATCTTAGGAAAAGATTTCTGTGAGAGACCATCAGAACCAACTGCCTGGACTCTGAGGGCTGCTGCAGCACTGAGGATGCAGTTATACGTATATTTAAGGCCAAAGGTCGTTTATGTCCCAAGGCAGAAAATTCCCTCCTCAGCTGTCCTCTGAGAAGACAATCCCAGGAGAAAAAGGAAACAAAAAGTCCGGATCTCTTTACAGAGGACGGCTTTTCTTAGATTCACACGAGCACCTCTCCTCTGCGCTCTGAGCCTAGACTGTCCAGGCTCCTAGTCCCATCTCGAGATCTTCTGACCTTCCATAAGCTTCCAACCACCGCCCCCGTCAGCACCCCCCCAGCCTCTCCAACCTTAGTCATGCTCTACGGGTTAGGTTTCTTTAATCTTTCCCTTTTCAACCTTGCTTTGATGCTTGGGCCACACCACCCACTTCTTGTTACCTAAACAGCACAAGGAGACTCCTATTACCCAGTCAGACCTTGCCTGAGCCCAAGATCAGCAGGGACTCTGAGGACCCCAAGATAGGGCCAGTGACCCATGCTCCGGGGAAACCTGGGCCAGCACTCCCTCCTCTGGCCAACCCCCCTATACTCCCCCACTAACACACAAGCCCTCAAGTACTGACTCTGGCTGTCAGAGTGACACCTGGTGGCCAAATAACCAGGCTAGAGAGAAAGGCAGAGGGAGCTGGGGACAGGAAGCCTGACTGGAGGAGTTCTGGTGATGAAGAAAGGAGCTTCTGGATGTAATAGAGCCCATCTCAGAGCATCCCCACCTCCTCCCCCTTGTGCTGTGCTTGGAGAAGCTCAGACCCTCTAGGAAACAAAGTTGGTTGGGCAGGGACCTGCCTCCTGCCCAAAGTGGGTCTGAGCTGAGAGCCACAGAGGGGAACATTTCTATAACACTGGTTCCAAGCTGGTGCCACACCTGAACTCCAGGGCCCCATTCATAAGCCCAAGAAGGCATACAATATCTGTAACCCAGGGATCAAGCTAGCCTCCCAGGTCTCAATGTCAGCACCCATTGCACTGAACTGTGACCCCACAACAATCCTACAGGTGTACACTGCATCAAAGCAAAGCACACAGACTTGCAGCCCAGCCAACCACAGCCCTCTCCTTTTCAGAAACACTCACCAGAAAAGTGTCCGCCTTGGCTGTCATTACTTCCTCAGCCCTCATTCTATCTTGATCCCACTCCACCACAAGGCTCTCCTGGAGGCCCCGCAAAACTTCCACCTTGCTAGATCCAGCAGATGCTTCTCAGATTTCTTCTCCAAATCTCTGCAGCTTTCACCACCCTTTTCTTTGAAGTCACTTTCCCATCTTGGCTTCCTCCCACCTTCTCAGCCTCCTTCCCCAGCTCCTCCTCTATTAGCCAACCACTCTTGGAAGCCAGGAAGGTCACCCATCCCTGGCAGCGACAACAGCATCCTGCCCAGTCCTTGCTTCCTCCCTGCCATTCGGAGCCATTCTTCACAACCCGAGGCTCTATCAACTCATCATTTTGCATTCCTTGGTTCAGAACCCTCGACAGCTCCCATCTCGCTGCCACAAACACCAGGCCCGCCAGTGGCCAACAAGGCCGGGTCCCCTGGACCGTCATCCCTTTCCTCTTCTCTGCCCCTATCCTCCACTATAGGCACCCAAACATGTGAAGCCAACCCTGCTACTTCCTCCACCTGGACCGCTCTTCCTCTGCAGCTCCAGTCAGCTCATCCTGACAGAATTCTACGTCTTAGCTCGGTCTTGGCTCATGGCAAGGCCTTTCTTGATCATCCCTTCCTGGGCCATCTGCTTTATTTTTCTCCATCAGGCACATATTTGCCTTCTTTACATTGCCAGACCCCTCACCAGAACACAAGCTTAGTGACAACAGAGACTTTGCTGTGTGAAGAAATGACTCAGGTTGTTTCTCTATTCCAGTCCCTCCTCTCAACCACCCAGCTCCCACTCAGCCTGACTCTCAGCCCCTCATCACTCAAACATCTCACAAGCCGTTGGTCAGCACAGGGCAAGTGTTCCTGGCAGAGGGGGCAAAGTAGAGATGCACTTGGGGTCATCCAAAACCTGAAAGGCAGCGAGTGCAGCTATAAAACAGCAGAAGGAAGGAGAGAGGACAGAAGAGAGGTGGAAAGGTAAACAGAGACCATATTAAGAGGGTCTTGAGGGCCACATTCAGAACCCTGCCCCTCCAAGTCCATTCTCTCATTCTATCCTGATGATCATCTCCTATCAACTTCCCATCCCATGAACCTCCATCACTTGTACCTCTTCCTCACTCACAGCTTGCTTCATTTTTCCCTAAGAAAATATTTAAAAATTGGAAGACAACTTCTATAAACTCCTATCATACCTTCCTACCTGCCAGTATCTGTCCAATTTCCACATTCTCTCTTGTTCTTCAGAATGAAGATTTCATGCTCTAGGAAGCCCAAGCTGTGCCCCAGGTCCCTTTGCTCTCCCCACCTGACACTGCTCACTAATTGATCAGACATCCCTCCAGCAACATCCCCACTTCTCTGCCCCTCTGTACAGCCAAACTCTTTGACAGATTGTCTGCACTCGCGGTCTCCAGTTCCTCTTCTCTCATTCTCTCTTGAACCCTCTCTGATCTGGCCCTCACAACCACAATGCCATCGGAAATGCTCTTGTCCAGGTCACTTCCACATTGCTAAATCCAGTTCTCAGTCCTCCCCTTACTTGCCCTATCAGTAGCCTATGCCTTGTGCTACCTCCTTCAAACGCCTTCTACACTTGGCTTCCAGTCCCCATTCATCTCCTGAACCTCTCTCCACATAGAGGGCTGCAGGGCAAGGTCCTTAGACTTCTTTCTTATTCAGCTCCATGGCTTTAAAAGACATCTACAGAAATGTTATAAAATTAATCATACTGATGGTTGAACAACACTGGAAATATACTAAAAACACTGAGTTGTACACATTACAAAGTGAATTGTATGGTATGTAAATTGTTATCTCAATAAAACTATTACTTTTTTTAAAAGATTTTATTTATTTATTCACGAGACACACACACACACACACACACACCCAGAAGCAGAGACACAGGCAGAGGGAAAAGCAGGCTTCATGCAGTGAGCCCGATGTGGGACTGGATTCTGGGACTCCAGGATCACGCTCTGGGCCATAGGCAAACGCTCAACCGCTGAGTCACCCAGGTGTCCCAAAACCATTACTTTAAAAAACAATCAACTAAACTCTGATTTTTCTAGCCCAGCCCTCTCCCATAGATTCCAGATTCATTTACCCAACTGCTCAATCCACATATCTGGTTAGAAGATTAATGGGGATCTTAACCTCACTCCCCCACTTGCCTTTTCCATCTTGGTTGATGGAAACTTCAAGTCCAAATCAGACCAAAACCCTCAAATTATCCCTGACTCCTTGATTTCTCTTCCATCTCTTATCCAATTAATCACCAAATGCTACTTCCTTTTTAAAACTAAAATCCCTCCTTCTCTTACCCCTGCCACTGCTACCACCTGGTCCCAATGACTAATATCTATTACCATAAGAGCCTTCTGACCAGGTCTCCATGCTTTTACTCTAACCACTACAGCTATGGTCAACAAAGCAGCCAGTGGTCCTTTCAAAACACAGGCCTGGGATCCCTGGGTGGCTCAGCGGTTTAGCGCTTGTCTTCCGTGCTCAGGGCGTGGTCCTGGAGTCCCGGGATCGAGTCCTGCGTCGGACTTCCTGCGTGGAGCCTGCTTCTCTCTCTCTGTGTCTCTCATGAATAAATAAATAAAATCTTAAAAAACAAAAAACAAGCCAAACCATGTCTCTCTCTGCTCAAACTCTGCAATGATTCCTCATTTCTCACAATGTAAAAAGCCAAAATTTTTTCCATGGTCTACAGGGCATCCCTGTCCTGGCTCTCATTCTTTTCTCACCTCATCTTCCACTAGCATACCCTTCTCACTCTGCTTCAATCATACGGACCTTCCTCCCAACCCAGCTTTGTTGACATACAAATGATTCATATCACTGTGTAAGTATAAGATACACAACATGATGATTTGATACACTTGATACATATATACATGTATATGTTGCTAAACATTTACCACAATAAAGCTAGCTAACTCATCGTTCAGGTAATTACCATGCATGGACTTTCTTGATGTTGTTGGAACACACTAGGCTATCCCCACAGCCGGACCTTCACACCAGCTACTGGCTATTTGCATTGCTTCTTTCCTTATCTTTTCCAGGTCCTGCCCAAGTGTCATTGTCATGCATTCCCATCCCAGTCACTTTGCTTTCTTTTTCTCCAAGCACGTATCCCATGACCTGCGATGTGTATTTCACTTATGTACTTTGCTTATGGGGTATCTCACCCACTAGAATGTCAGCTCTGCCTGCGCAGGCATTGTTTTGTTCACGGCCGCCTCAGTGCCTGTAATACTCTGGATATAGGATATACTCAACAAGAACGGATTAAATGAATAAACAGAATTTTGCAAAAAGTCACAGCCCGGCTTTATAAAATCCAAATTCCTTCCAGTGGTCTCCGAAACTTTAGGACCAGGTGATCTAGCCCTGGTCCATATTTCTGTCACCTCCTTCACATCTCCCTTGACCCATGCGCGCTTTCCTGGGTTCCAGGAACGCGTAGAACTTCAAGGCCTCTGCACACGCGCCCTTCTCTCTACCTTCAGTGCTTTCCCCATGCACGGTCCCAGGCATAGCGCCTTCCGGTTAAGCACCCCTCCTGGCTTCCGGACGCTCCCCAGGCAAGCCGACCCTCCCCTCGTACCTGGCGCCCCAGCGCAGAAGCCGCAACCCAAACCGAGCGCCCGCCACTCAGTAGATCTCTGACCCCTTAACGCCCGCCCCCAGAGCTGCTTCCGGCAGCGCGAGCGCAACTTCCTGACTAGCAGCCAATCAGAGGCCCCGCGTGGAGGTATAGGCGCAGGGGGTGGGAAGGAGAGCTCCGCTTCCGGTGGCAGGGTCTGGGGAAGGGGCGGCAGGCGCCATGTCCGGCCGCGAAGGTGAGTGTTTGTGGTTGGTGGGGCTTAGAGGGACAGGACCCCGCGGGGACTGAACTGAACATGCTTGTGTCGCCCACAGGTGGCAAGAAGAAGCCCCTGAAGCAGCCCAAGAAACAGGCCAAGGAGATGGACGAGGTGAGGGCGAGCGCGGAGGCGTGGGCGGGTACGGAGGGACTGGGAAATCTGCCTGGAGTGAACCCCGTCTGCCTCTCCCTAGGAAGATAAGGCATTCAAGCAGAAACAGAAGGAGGAGCAGAAGAAACTCGAAGAGCTAAAAGCGAAGGCCGCGGGGAAGGGACCTCTGGGTAAGTGAGGGCCAAGTAGAGCGCTCAAGCCGGGCAAGCGTTCTGAGCATCAGTCTGGGCCTGGGTGAGGTCCGGGTCCTCGCGTCCGCTACTGCTGACTGCCCCCCTCGCCAGGCCTCGATTCGCCCCAGCGGGAGGGGGCGGCAGCCAAAGCAACTCGGAAATGAAGTCTCTTTCGTCCCGGGCAGCCTTCTTTAGGGAAGCGGCAGAAATGGGAAACACCGAAATTCCTATATTTTATGCACAAATTCGTAGAGTTGAGTTTTCCAAATATAGTCCTCTATTTCTTGCTCCAAGTTCGTATTTCAGTGCTGCTTTTTTGCTCATAACATTACTTAACCACTCGTATTGCTAACTCCAGTAAACTGGTTTGCATCCTGTCTTCACTTCTGGGTGCGCCTAGACTAAAAGATAAAGTCCAGTCTTCTTAATGTGCTATTGCGATATATGCTGTTTTAATCTAATCCACCATTCTGCCTCTTTTCTTTATGTAGGAAGAGTTGGTTGCATACCAAAAGATTTCTCAAGCCCAACAGCCCGAATACTTTTCTGTGCTTCTTAAATGCTATTTACATTTATCAAACTAATGAACAATTTCTTCTAGTTATTTGTGCCCACCCTGTGGGATCACTGTGAGCCACATTGGGGCTGGTAGAGGCTGGGATGGTGGGAGGGTCATCCAGGGCTTCCCAAGACTTTTATCTCACTGGGTTTGATTTGATTCACAGTCCTGAGATTCTAGTTATTCAGATTCCCTTTTGGATCGTAAGGTATTTTGTACCTTCCTTTAATCTGTGATTGTGTATAGGGACAAAGTCAATCTTTAGGGAAATCCTGTATTACTTGTTTTTCATTGAAGATTTCATTAAAAATTTTTTTCATTTATATTCAATTAATTTACATATATTAGTTTCAGAAGTAGAGATCAGTGATTCATCAGTCTTAATATAATACCTAGTGCTCCTTACATCAAGTGCCCTCCTTAATGTCCATCACCCAGTTACGCCATCTCCCCACACTCCTCCCCTCCAGCAACCCTGTTTGTTTCCTAAGATTAAGAGTCCCTTATGGTTTGTCCCCCTCTCTGATTTCATCTTGTTTTGTTTTTTCCTCTCTTCCCTTCTGATCCTGTTTTATTAAATCCCACATATGAATAAAATCATATGGTAATTGTCTTTCTCTGATGGACTTATTTCACTTAGCATAATATTCTCTAGTTCCATCCATGTCATTGCAAATGGCAAGATTTCATTTTTTTGATGGCGGAGTAGTACTCCATTGTATATATACTACAGGTCTCTTTTTTAAAGGTTTATTTTGTTAAGACATATAAGATCTTTATTACTGTGTTAGACATATTTAATTTTGTAACTATTTCTTAAGTTATCTACTATGTGCCACATATATGGTTAAATGTAAATTGAATAAAATAAAGATAATGAGTCCTTCACACCCCAGGATCATAATATGGTATGATGGTATGATGTGGCAGTTGAGAATGTGGTCTTGGATGTCAGACTACCCATGGTGGAATCTTGGCTTTGTCACAGACCAGTTTATAACTTTAAACAACACCTATCGCTAAGACTTCATTATCTGTAAAATGGGTTGATGAGAGGATGAGGATTAAATGAGCCAGTATATAAAATACTTAGCTGTAGATTTAGGCCAGTGCACAGCCAGTATTCATGCTCATGCCTCATCTTCATCCAAATACTACCCAGAATGGACTGTTGGTAAAGCTCTGTGCATGTTTGTATAAAAAGAAATGTCAAGCACAAGAACTGACATATGCGTATCAGGCCCCTGGCACTCCTACCATAAGGAGTATATTTTTCCTTAGCTGAGACGCTTTTTTCCTTTTGCAGCCACAGGTGGAATTAAGAAATCTGGCAAAAAGTAAGCTGTTCCTTGTGCCTGAGGCAGTGATGATCCTTAATTCCATTCCTGTTTAAACATCTGGATTCCCTATCATAGCATCTGTTGCCACCTATAGCTGGGATGAAGTGTTGTCTTAGATCCTGTTGTACATTAAGAATAAACTTTTGTAAAAAAAAAAATAAAATAAAATAAAAGAATCAATCATACAGTGGCTTATATTCTCTTTATTTCTTGTCACTCAGTCATTTCTACCTTAGTTATGAGGTCAGAGTAAACCTAGCCCAGAATCCTGCCAACATGTGCTCTTCAGTCTTTGTTCTGTACTGAACTGTCACCTGGAATTAAACAAATTCATTGTATACCTGATGGAATATATTACATGAGGTTAATGAAAGAGTCTGTACATTGGGGGTTAAAAGGTCTCTATTAAGACCTCCACATTGCCATTTGTTGTAAATGGAATTGTTCATCTTTCATGCCAGGAATCCATTAAGTGCGTGCTGCATGTGTACCAAAGAGCAATTCCTGTTGTCAAGGAATTTGTTACGGGAGAGGAGCAACATTAATACATCCTATATGCATTATAAAGGGAATTAAAAAACCGAGGAAAGGAGAGGGATTCCTGAAAGTTTCTAAGAACCAAGCTTACTCTGAAACCCCCCCAGGTCTTTTACTCTAGGGCTTCAAAAAGGCCCTTGCTAGGTTCCCATGTCTTATATCACATTCAAACCATCAGCAAAATTCAATCTGGCATCTGGATACTTCCTCCAATATCATTCCCATCCCCCATCCTGACCTAAAATCCCTCACCTGGATTATTGCAATCACATCCACATTTATCTTCCTGCCCCCTACCCTTGCTCTGTAAGGTATAACCTTCACTCAGGATGTGGTGTTCTTGCTAAACCATGAAGTTATACTTTGTCTCTATTTAGCTCAGAATTCTTCAGTGGCTTCCTAGGGCAAAAACTAGAGTCCTCACAATGACCAGTCAGGCCCTAAGGAATTTGGATGCCACTCCCTGCTGATAGTCCGGATTCATCCCCTGATCATCTTGAGCCATAATGGTCTACATTTCAAGCAAGCTGTTTTTACCAACTCTTCCCATCTGCCTGTCATTCTTCTGTGTACTGGAGATTACCTCCTTTCCCTTAGAGAATTCAAACATTACAGTAGTGAGCTCTTCCCTTACCACTGTATATAAAGTTGTAGTCCCAGTTGTCTGTTACCCTTTTTTATTTCTCTCTCTCTCTCTCTCTCTCTCTATGTATATATATATATATATATATGATTTTATTTATTCATGAGAGACAGAGAGGCAGAGGGAGAAGCAGGCTCCATGCAGGGAGCCTGCCGTGGGAGTTGATTCCAGGTCTCCAGGATCAGGCCCTGGGCTGAAGGCGCTAAACCGCTGAGCCACCCGGGCTGCCCATACAATCCTATTTCTTTACAAAGCCAGAGACCTGCAGCAATTAAGACTTAAGCACCCAACATTTGGACAGCTGAGGAGACCTACTAGTGTCTCAAAAACTAAACTCAGGTATTCAAGGCCTTCTGGACCCTGACAACCATCTCCCTTTCATTTACTGTTTCCACAGACATTCATAGGACACTTACATGCTAAGTGTGGCACTGAGTGTGCAAGGGTAGAGTCTTACCTCTGTTACTCTCTAACACCCAGTTCTGCTCATTTGCCCCACACACCACTGCTGCCCAATAAAATCCTGTCAGGTGCCCAAGTCCTGCTCCTCTTTGAAGCCTTACCTCCTCTCTGCCACAGGTTAACTCCTCCATGTCCGTGTTGTGTTCTTATCTGACTAGTCTTGTATGCCAGTCTCCATGCTAGCTCGATTAACTCCCACTCAACCTGGAGGACAGGCCAAGCGCCACTTTCAAGGAGCCTTTCTTGACTTCCTGAGCTTCGTTCATTCATGACCCGCGCTTGGGACGAGACCACTCAGGCGCTCTCAGGGAAATGAATGAATGTCAACAGCATGAGCAGTGAGTTCCCACCCTCTCCAACACAGGCGCGCCCTTCTCAGGATCACCCCTTCTCTTGAGACCTTTCCTCTCCAGACCGATCTCAAATGCACACATTCGAACGTCTACTGTTCTCAAAGGTCCCTCCTCACAAAAGCTGTTTTCATACTCTTGGCCCAACCCCACTCTCTCAGACTCCTCCTCAAGAGAGCCTCTGGATATGTGAGAGGGGAGTCCGGCGGGAGGAAATCTTCCAAGTCGCAGAGACCAAACCCCTGAATGCTGCCTGTGTCGATTCACGGGTGTACATTCACATGAATGTCAGGGCCGACTCCCGCGCGTCTGCGGCGAGCGTCGCAGAGCCACCCGCGCTGTAAGGCCGGTAAGCCTCGGCACCCCCTCACCCTGGTAACGCAGATCGCGTAGCGCCCATCCCGCGGGAGACCCACGCAAACGCAGCCGCGGGTACCTGAGCGCCCGGCAAAGCTGGACGAGGGGGCGGGGCGGAGCAGGGCGACGCGTTCGGATTAGGTCATTCTCCCGCGCCCGCCGGCTGGCAGCCGATTGGCCCGTGGGCTCGGAGGCGTGGCCCTAGCGGCTGAGGGGAGCGGCGGCGCGCGGGCGGTTGGTCCCGCGATCCGGCCTCGCGGCGACCAGGCCTTGCTTGGTGCCTTCGGAGACTGACCGGCGGAGGCATGGCCGGAACCCCCGCGGCGGGCAGCAGGAGGCGGAGCGGGCTCCCGGCGCCCACCTCTGGCCCTCCCCCCAGCACCGGGCACCCTCCGAGCAAGCGAGCCCGGGGCTTCCCCGCGGCCGCCGTCCCAGACCCCGAAGACCCGTTCGGCGCCCACGGGGATTTCACCGCCGACGACCTGGAGGAACTCGACACCCTCGCGTCGCAGGCCCTGAGCCAGTGCCAGGCCGGGGCTCGGGACACGTCCAGTGAGTGCGCCTCGGGGCCTTTCCCCGGAGGGTGGTGCAGACCTCGCCAGACCTCCCTGAAGGCTGGGACTTCGGAACCCCATAGAGACCGCTACCCCGGTGTCTTGCACCCACCCTTCCGTGCTTAAAATATATAAGAACGGCTTCGTTTAAGCAGCAGTTGTGCCCAAAAAGGTCTTTTGAGTTGGGGGAGAAATGTATCAAGAATGTCAAACAGCCAATTTGAAATACGGAAAACTAGGTTAAGTTTACTGTAGTTTATGAAGTTTGGGCCACAAAGTTCTTGGTTCTAAGCAGAGATCCTTGGAACACGACCACCACCACCTGCACATGGGGTCCCATCCTTCTTGTGACAGACCCCCTCCCCCGCCCCCTTGGGCCGCAAGCACGGAAGAGGGGCTTGGCTAAGGCAAGAGATGAGAGATTTATTCCTTTATACAACCAGTAAGTTGTACTCAGTGCCCAAAACTTTAGGAACTGCAGCATACTTAGCAATTAACCAAAAACAAAAAACCTCCTTCCTTCAGGATCTTACATTCTAGCTGGAGAATGTGTGAAGTATTGTGGGGCTCACAGGAGAAACGTTTTGAGGGCGCCCCGCATTTCTACTTGGATATTTCACAGGCATATTAAATCCTACACATTTATCTCCTGGAAGCCCAGTCATTCTCCAGCATTGTGTGTGGTGCCTGGCAAAGCAGATATTCCAAAAATGTTCATCAATGACTGACTATTGTGTACAGCAGTGACTAGTGCCCCTGTCTATCAGGTGGCACAAGGCAACAGTTCCCTTTCCTCGACCATACATCTGATTCCTTTTCAGATCCTGTAACTTTACCTTCTTAATCCATCTTTGGAATCCATCCTCTTTGTATCCTCTCTATCTTCCTGATCTTTGTTACAATCATTCCTTCCTTCTGTACAATGATCTGCTAAATGGTCTTCCCGTTTCCAGTCTCAATTCCCTACAGGTCAGACTTTATACCACAGCCAGAGTGATCTTTTCAGAACTCCAATCTGGCTGTGTCTCACACAGATACAAGTGAACATCCCTACTGAAAGCGCTGTAATGATTTCCCACTGCCTTTAGTATAAAGATCAAAGTCCTGTGGGTGGCTCATCAGGTTAGGGCTCTAAATCTTGATTTCCGCTTGGGTCATAACCTCAGGGTTGGGAGATTGAGCCCCATGTTGGGCTCCGTACTCAGTATGGAGTCTGCTTGTCTCTCTCCCTCTGCTCTTCTCCCTACTTGTGCTCTCTCTCTCTAAATGAATAAATAAATAAAATCTTTTTTTTAAAAAAGATTGATCCCATGACTGTGAGATCATGAACTGAGCTGAAACCAAGAGTCAGATGCTCAACCAACTGTGCCACACAGACACCCTTAAATTTACTACTTTTAAAATCTGTTGTACCTGTAGTTATTTCCCCCTTTTATTTATTTGTTTATTTATTTTTAAGATTTTATTTATTCATGAGAGACACAGAGAGAGAGGCAGAGACATAGGCAGAGGGAGGAGCAGGCTCCCCGTGGGGAGCCTGACACGGGATTCTATCCCAGGATTCTGGGGTCACGACCTGAGCCAAAGGCAAACACTCAACCACTGAGCCACCCAGGCGCCCCTAAATAAATAAAATCTTAAAAAAAAAATTGTCCTTAAAATGGCCTGCAAAGCTGGTATGACCTGGTCCTTTCCCACTCTCTGGGTTTGAGCCACAGTGACCTTCATTTCTTGAATTCACCCTGCTTTCTTACAATACATAAATTGTACATTGCTGTTTCTTGAATACTGAGTTATTCTTCCCATCCATTCCCCCATCCCCACTCATTTGCTTAATTCCTGCTTATTCTTCAGCTCTCAGCTCAGTCATCACTTCTTTGGGAAGCCTTCCAATCATTCCAGTTGGATCAAATCCCCCTATGATAGGTTCTTCTGTATTTATTGTCTTGTCCAGGTTTTAGCACAGTTGTAATTTTACATTTGTGTGAATTTTTTTTTAATGTCCTGTAAGCTCTATGAGTATGAGGACTAGATCCATTATGCTCCCCACTGTAGCTTTAGAGACTAGATTATGGCAGGTGCTCAGTAGGTGTAGGTGTTAGTTTAGATCTAGGTGCTCAGTAAATATTGTTGAATAATACATCTCCAACTTCTGACCAGTGAAGTCCCCAAAACACCTTTTTAGCCTATAGGTGAGACTCTTAAAATTGGGAGATGAGGAGTGGGGGGGGGTGGGGTGGCAGGGTCTGTTATTTCTTAAAGATCATTTATGAGTTTGAATCATGTTCTTATGTTGGAAAATACCTATATTGCTTACTAGATCTTTTTCTAATTTGCTTTCAAGAGTGATTCTTTTCAGCACTGACTGACTACAGTGGGAAAATGTTGGATCCTGAAAAGTATATGCAAACTGTTTTTTACAGATGTTCATAAGGTCCCCAGATTAGATGGGATGTCAAAAACTCCTGCTGGGAAAAACAGAGAACTTGTTCCAGTTAAAGATAATTTTGAATTAGAGGTACTTCAGACACAATACAAAGAACTTAAAGAAAAGGTAAGTAAGTGACTTGTGGTTCTTAGAGCTAACTTCTTCACTTATGCATGTGTTATAAAGCATTGTACAGGGGGCACCTGGGTGGCTTTGTCATTTGAGCATCTGCCTTCTACTTGGGTCATGATCCCTGGGATTGAGCCTTATGTCGGCTCTTTGCTCACCGGGGGGTCTGCTTCTCCCTCTCCCTCTGTGCTTGTCCTCTTACTCGCTCACTCTCAAATAGATAAACATTTTTTTAAAAAGCATTATACAATAATATATATGAAAGTTTTAAGAGGCAGCCCCGGTGGCTCAGCGGTTTAGCGGTGCCTTTGGCCCGGGGTGTGATCCTGGTGACTCGGGATCAAGTCCTACATCGAGTTCCCTGCATGGAGCCTGCTTCTCCCTCTGCCTGTGTCTCTGCCTCTCTCTCTCTCTCTCTTTCTATCTCTGTCATGAATAAATAAATAAAATCTTAAAAAAAAAAAAGTTTTAAAACAAGAGTAGAGTTCAGATTCATCCCACAAAATGGAGGAAGGCTGGGGAAAGCAAGCCAGAAAATTTAGACTGAAATCAAATCCTGAGATTCCTAACAACTAGTCAAGAAAGGAAACACTGTATACCAGGTCCAAAAAGAGATACGGGGGGAATCCCTGGGTGGCTCAGCGGTTTGGCTCCTGCCTTCAGCCCAGGGCGTGATCCTGGAGTCCCAGGATTGAGTCCCGCGTCAGGCTCCCTACATGGAGCCTGCTTCTCCCTCTCCCTCTACCTCTCTCTCTCTCTCTCTCTGTGTCTCTCATGAATAAATAAATAAAATCTTAAAAAAAAAAAAAAAGAGATACAAACTTTCTGTCATAGCACCGAGACAAATTTATAGCATATATCTTATATAGGGAACACAACATCATAATGCTTGTTGTTTTCCTTAGCAGTTTTACCAAAAGGCAGACATCCTTTATTTTTTTTTTTTAAGATTTTATTTATTTATTCATGAGAGACACAGAGAAAGAGAGAGAGAGAGAGAGGCAGAGACACGGGCAGAGGGAGAAGCAGGCTCCATGCAGGGAGCCCGAGATGGAACTCGATCCCGGGTTTCCAGGATCACGCCCTGGGCCAAAGGCGGTGCTAAACCACTGAGCCACCCGGGCTGCCCAGCAGACATCCTTAAATGACTTTCTGTAGATCCTTAGGAAAACCAGGAATATAGTATGAAATTCTGGATCTGTGAAGTGTGTGATTCAGATTGTTTAATACCTATTAGAACCTACAAAATGTGTATGTGTGGATGACAGTGTGTCCTTAAGCTATCTTGCTGAATGTCCATTGTTCCATGAATGGGCCTAGTAGACCATGGTGACATCTAGTAGGTATGGATATATTTGAGGACTCATTGGTCTGTAGAACATGGTTTACACGTGCTCTCTCCATTTCCCCCGCTATATGTTGAAACAAGCACATATGTAACTTTCCCTTGCAAGCTTTTCACAAGACTGATTTGGGATTTACAGATGAAGGCAATGGAAGAAGAAGTCCTCATTAAAAATGGAGAAATAAAAATATTGCGTGACTCACTGCATCAGACAGAATCCATCTTAGAGGAACAGAGAAGATCACATTTCCTTCTCGAACAAGAGAAAACTCAAGCACTTGGTGACAAGGAAAAAGAATTTTCCAAAAAGGTGACCCAGAGCTTTTTTTTTTTTTTTTTTTCTTTCTTGTTCTGGACACAAGCTTTACCTGCTTACTGAGTTCTTTTAGAGGCGTTGACCAAAGTGTCTATAAATCTTCCAGGAAGATTTCAACAGTTATTTGTCTTAAATATTTTCTGCTATCAGTTAATTGCATATACTTTTCTTCTAGGCTCTACATGTGGATTGGAAAAGGAATTAGATGAAACTGCAGAAATGATAGTTGGTCTTGGCAGAAATAAATCAATAGCTTAGACTTTCCAGAAATAGGATTAAGTAAGATCTTTCTGGCAGATTAGAAACTCAATTGACATAGCTAAGGCCAAAAGGAAATGTATTGACTTCCATAACTAAGTCTGGGTAAAAAAACAGGTGTGCTGAGGCTTTGAATAACTCAAGCCTTGCCAGAACTCATCTTTACTGTCTCCTATACTCTAGACAGGCTCTATCCTTATGGTAAAAGATATGTTCTCTAGCAGCTCTTGGATTCATAAATCATAGCTCTAGAGCAGACTGAATATTTGGCTTCCCTCATCTCAAATCTCTAATTGGTCTGACCTGAGTCAGGTGCCTGTCCCTGACCCAGTTACTGCCACCACAAAGATGATAGCTCCCATTTAAATCACACAGAGGTATGGAAATGATTATTTCTCAGGGGTTTGGGGGTGGGGGGGAGGTCCATACATACCACCACTTTCCTTCAGGACTTTCCAAGGCTTTAATTTCAAGGACGTGGGTCTTATTCTGCATTCATTCAGCAAATTAGCAAACTTTAAAGAAGCATTAACCTAATGCCCAGCTCTAACAGTAGTAGTTGTCTCTCCACATACATGATGGAAGACCAAGGGAGTTGTAATCAGACAAACCAGAGTTTGAATCCAGGCTTTATCACATATGAGTAGAGACTTCAGGGTAATGACTTAAGCTCTATGACTCATTTTCATTATCTGTTCCAGGAAATAACCAGAAGGGTCTCTATAAGGCTTAAAGGCCCTGCACTTGCTGTGACTGGTGCTGTGACTGGTACCGTGCTTGGCACAGAGTATACCCAGAGAGTAACAGTACTTACTCTTAGTAGTAGGCCAGAGCAGGTCTCCGCATGCTGTGTGGGCTTCTGGTAAAATTCCCAAATACTCTGCCCATACCTGGAATTGTGTACCATTACATTCATCAAAAGGTTGACATGTCACTGTGAGATAAGGCATCTTGCCAAGCTCCAGGCTAGACAGTTCACATTCATCCTTCCTCTTTAACCCCCTCAACCATGAAGACACATATTTGTGTTACAGATAAGCTAAAGTCTAGAGAGGCTGAGTACCTCTCTCACCCTCACAAACTACCTAACAATAGTTTGAACCCTCACAAACTACCTAACAATAGTTCGGGTCAAAATATCTTTTTATTTTTATTTTATTTTTTTTTTAAGATTTTATGTATTTATTCATGAGAGACAGAGAGAGAGAGAGAGAGAGGCAGAGACACAGGAAGAGGGAGAAGCAGGCTCCCTTCAGGGAGCCCGACGTGGGACTCGATCCTCGGTCTCCAGGTCACACCCTGGGCCAAAGGCGGTGCCAAACCACTGAGCCACCGGGGCTGCCCTCAACATATTTTTTTAGAATACCATGTTGACTTTCAGGAAGAAAGCTAAAACTTGGTAGAAAGGACATTTGTGTTACAGCAGACCTTCATACTTATTTCTCATTGTTTTTTTTCCTTAATGAGCTTGAAATTTTGAAGCCCAGAGATATTTTCACATGTTTGATGGGGCTGCCACAAGTATGTTGCTTTTGCCTTCCAGCTCCAATCATTGCAGTCTGAACTTCAATTTAAAGATGCAGAGATGAATGAATTAAGGACAAAGCTTCAGACCAGCGAACGAGCAAATAAACTGGCTGCTCCCTCCATTCCCCATGCCAGGTAATGATGGTGCTAGAGGGAGAGTTGTTTTGCATGGTTTAGTAGAAAATATGAATAACAAGGTCAGGCTAGTCTTGAATGAAGGCCATTTAAACTTTGTCATTTCGACATAGACCCTCTTTCCTGAAGGCCTCGAAGGTGGTTTAGATGAGGCATGAATGGTCTAATGCATTACAGCATAAATACCTCACACTCTAGAATGGCTTCCTCTCTGTAGGACTTTTTACTCAGGACTAAAAAAGGCTGGAAAGATGCTCTCTGAACTTTTGGGGTGGCCCAGTCTTCATTTTTATGTAATTTGTTTCAGATAACTGATTTTGCCCCACGTGTAAACATGTTTCAGTGCCAGCTACCTGGCACATTTTTTTCTCATTTGCTGCCCTGGGGGACCTTTGTCCAACAGCCCCCGCCTTTGCTGCAGATGTGATCAGCTTCTTAATGGTCTTGTCCTGTCCCCTGCCTGCCAGAGAAGTCTGGCATGCTATTGATCCCAGCCTTGAAATTTGAACAATATGAATCAGGGTATCTTTTTCTGGTATTGAACATTCTGCTGCCTTTGCTCATAATGGGAGAGTATAAAATTGAACTCTTCTTGCCTTGCCTAGTTCAGGTAAGACAGGAGAGTGGAGGAGACCCATCCTCACCTCCTCACACATCTCGGACAGAAGGGTCTTGGCATTGTCTGATGCGCTCAGAGTGTTAAAGCTGCTTCTCTAACACAAAGACACTGGCACTGAGTACCTGGCTCAATTTTCAAGTTATAGGACCCAACATGCCTTTTCACAGACCCTCTTTCTACTGAAAATCTTTTAATTCAGCCGCTGGGGACTATTAAATAAGAGGTTGTTGTACATTAAAAACATATTTTGGTGGAATTGGAAATAGTAATGGAATTATGGCCAATGTTGGGTGATTAGAAGAATAAAGACATCAAAGAGTTTTTCAACAATTTGGATCAAAATGCCTTGAATTTTGCACTGCTATCCTGACAAAGAATGATAAATATATAATAGATAAAACCTTTGGTCAAAGCATCTAGACATGAAAAGTTTAACACTTAAACAAATTAGAAGTTTTATAACCAGGTATTTTAAGTGCTTTTTAGCAGAATCATTACTTTGGTTTCATAGTTAACTTTTTCCAGTCCTAGGAAAAGCCCTTCTGTGGCTATAAAGCCAGAAGCTTCTTCTCCACAATTTGGAAAACCATCTTTCCCTACAAAGGAGTCTTTTAGTGCTAACATGTCCCTTCCCCACCCCTTCCAGACAGAGCCAGGATACAAGTCCCTCGTGGGCAGAGAGGGTAAGTCAGTCTATCTCTTGTCTATTGCCGTGTAACCAATTATTCAAACCTGTGGCTTAAAACAATAATGAGTATTTCTCCTGGTTCTGTGGGACAACAATTCTGATAGAGCACAGTGGGGATGGTTTGTCTCTATGAGGACTGGAATCACTGAAGGGTTGTCTGGGGCCGGAGAATCAGTTTCAAAGTGGCTTACTCACATGACTGGCAATGCAGTTCTCCACATGTGGGCCTCTCCACAGAGCTACGTGGGTGACCTCATAACCTGGTGGACGGCTTCCTCTAGTGGTAACAAACCAGAGAGAGCTGGTGGAAGCTAGCCCTTTTATGGCCTAGCCTTAGAAATCTTGTATCATCACTTCTGCCACAGTCTGTTCCTTAGAAGCCATGTTCAAGGGGAAGGAAACTAGGCTGCACCTTCTGAAGAGAAGTGTGTCTAGAATTTCCAGGTATAATTTAAAACCTCCCCAGTCGACATCCATTGACATACAAGGAACACAGCTAGTATACAGGAATTTGTGTTCCTTTCAGCCGTGAGTTTGTGCCACTGAGTCCAGACTGAGGGTGTGCTACTGCTTTATAGAGAGGGACACAATCTAGCATTGGTAGATTTTCACTGTGAGAATGTGCTGTGTCAGTTTATCTTACAATTCAGATATATTGCCTCTCTCCTACCACCATCCATTCTTTCAAGTCATTGGCCATCACGCCACCTCTGAGAACCTCAACCATTCACATTTTTGGCATCTGGCAAATATGGGAACAGTATAGGATAATTGTTAGGACCAGGCAATGTTGCCTACCGGCCGGGCAGAAACCCCAATCACACTACTTACTGGCTTGTGTGATGTGGGTAAGCAAGTCTTTTAACCCCTGTGCCTCTGTTTTCCTAGATATAAAATAGTGCTAATGATATAACACTTGCTCTTAGGGTTGCTTTGAGGAACAAATAAGCTAACATGGGTAAAGCTCTTAGAACAGAGTCTATCGGGCACAGAATAAGCACCGTAAGTATTAGTGATTAGTGCTTTTATGTTATATTGCCTCTTTTTTTTTTTTAAGATTTTATTTATTCATGAGAGACAGAGAGAGATAGAGAGAGAGGCAGAGATACAGTCAGAGGGAGAAGCAGGCTCCATGCAGGGAGCCCTATGTGGGACTTGATCTGGGACTCACGCCCTGAGCTGAAGGCAGATGCTTTACCGCTAAGCCACCCAGGCGTCCCATATTGCTTCATTTTAAAGTGGGGCAAACAACTTCTCTTTCCTTCCCCTTCCCCTTCTCTTCCCCCTTCCCCTTCCCTTCCTTTGTAGGAGTTCCTGTTTTGCATGAGAAAGGCAAAAATGTGAGGATTCTTGAGTTGCTCTGGTTTGTTTGTTTTTTTAAAGATTTTATTTATTTATTCATGAGGGACACAGAGAGAGAGAGAGAGAGAGAGAGAGAGAGAGAGAGAGAGGCAAGGACATAGGCAGAGGGATAAGCAGCCTCCAGGCAGGGAGCCCGATGTGAGACTCAATCCCAGGTCTCCAGGACCACACCCTGGGCTGAAGGTGGTGCTAAACCACTGAGCCATCTGGGCTGCCCATGGCTCTTGTTTTAAACTCAGTATGGGGTGCCTGGCTGGCCTAGTCCATAGAGCCTGCGACTCTTGATCTCAGCGTCGTGAGTTCGAGTCCCATGTTGATGGTAGAGTTTATTTAAAAAAGTAAATTAAAAACTTGTTACATTCAAGAGTTTCTGATGTGCCTTTGCTTTTGTGCTCAAGTTTTGATTCATGTTTTATCTAGTTGTAGAGAATAAGAACCACAGTATGGGAGGTGACCCCGTAAAGCAAGAAGAATCCCAGAAAAGTCTAATTGACAGCTGGATGCAGAGATCAAACACTCAAGGTACCAGAACCCCTGCTCCTTGTGCAGGAGGCCGGCACAGCTCCGGTAGTCCTCTGCAGAGCTACAATAGAAATGCCTCTGAAAACCAGCACCCCAGGCAGTCCTTCAGAGGGTCCAGGGGAACAGTAGTCTGTGACTTAAGCAGAAGACTGTAAAATAGAAGGGGCCAAAGCAGGTATGTCCCAGAGCCCTCAGCACCCACAGGGAGCTTAAGGGTAGCTTAGATGACAGTTAGCATCCAAGAAACCCTCACTTTTCCCTCAAGCCTTAGAAAAGGCCTCCCTTGTTAGAACCTTCTAGAATCACCTTGTCTTCTACAGGTTCCATTCTCATAAACCTTCTCCTGAAGCAGCCTTTGATCCCAGGGTCATCTTTAGGTCTGTGCCACCTCCTGAGCAGTTGTTCTGAGGCTCCTACTGGTACCCTGCTACAGCCACTGGGGTTTGGCAGGTAAGCCTCAGACTCCTCAAAAGCTCACTTAGGAAGAAGTTCCTAGGAAGCAAGTCCCTTTCTGGTCTGGGCCAGCCTGGGAGGTCTGTGTGCTTGGGGGGAAACTAGAGAATTTGGCAGGCAGGTTGTTTGGGGCCCTTAACCTTGTCTCCATCTCATACTTACGTGTTTTCTTTTGTATTTGCTGCTAGTACCTTGACTGGGATTTCAAGCCTGAGAACCACAGGTTCTCGCGATGGGTCATTTCCCCTCTTGGCCCTGAAAGAAGCACAGAACCTGGCACTCACTGGATTGAATCTGATTGCCAGGGATGAAAGCTCGTGTGATGGAGACCCAGCAGAGGGAGGCAGAAGGGCCTTCCCACTCTGCCAGCTTCCTGGAGCTGTGCATCTCCTCCCCCTGGTACAGTTCTTTATCGGCTTACACTGCCAGGCTCTGCAAGATTTGGCAGCAGCCAAGAGAAATGGAGCACCTGGGGACTCACCAACACATTCCTCCTGCGTGAGCTCTGGGGGAGAGGCCAGCCTCGAGGACTCACCTTGCAACACGGAAGGCTTCTCTGTGGCTTCACTCAGTGTTCTTCAGCACCTGGTGTGCCACAGCGGAGCAGTTGTCCACCTATTACTGTCAGATGCAGGGGTGGATTCTGCTGCTAGGGAAGGAAACCAGAGCCAGGTTCAAGGACAAGATCATGAGGATGTGTCCTCAGCCCCAAGGGGGTTTGCCAATGACCAAGGCCAGCATCCACTACTGAAGATGCTTCTTCACCTGTTGACTTTCTCTTCTTCAGCAACAGGTCACCTTCAAGCCAGTGTCCTGAGCCAATGTCTTAAGATTTTGGTGAAATTAGCTGAAAACGCTTCCTTTGATTTCCTGCCCAGGTATAACACAGCTTGGGAGTCATGATTCTTCGTGGGTCTTACCTGACCTCTTGAGGTCTGTCCTGTGGCCCTTATACTTTGCCCACATCTTGACTTATCTATACTGCTCAGTGCTAAACCTTGGTTTTACACTCTAAGACTTCGTTCAGGGAGTTTTGGAGTGATGGAGTGGGGACAGGTGTTAGGAGAACCAAGGAAGTGATTTATTTGGCTTAATTCTGCCTCTGTACAGCAAGTAAGCAAAAGACATGTGATGAAAGAAGGGTTTTAGCCACTATGGAAACATGTCCTGTCTGCAGGACAAAGGCTGAACCAAGAGTCCTGAACCTGAGCCATGAATGAAGACTGTGTATCACACCACATTTAAGTTTGGTGAAGTTCCCCAAGGAAGCAGAGGGTGTGGGGTAGGTCTGCAGCCCATAAGCTGACTTTGCTGGGAATCTTCCCATCATCATTGTGCCCTACTCTGACATGAGCCATAGGTTACCTGCTCCTCTTAAGGTTTGTTAGAAGTGGTTGTATAATGAACCTCGCTTGTGAACACTATTGTCATAAATTCCTAACTTGGGATTCCAGAGCCTTAAGACTGGGAGGAACTGTAAACACCATCTAGCCCATCCCCTCATTCAGTAATCCTGTCTCCCTGTCAGCATGCCACCAAGAGGCCAGTTCCTATTTGGAATAACTCTACTGGCTGCACTTACCTTAAGCTTTTAGTCTCTGAGCTTAGCACACTTGTTGCCTAAAAACATTTCTGGATCCTGGTTTCCATTTGAGGATATTCTAGTTGGTCCAGTCCATCCTAAAGGTAGTCCTCAGAGCTGGACACAGTACCTTAGTGTAGTGTAGGCAGCTCCATAGGTTCAGAACCATCACCTATGTTTCTGGCACAGACCTAGCTCATAGTGGCTGGTTGCTTGTTTCATTGGTGTTGAATGAATCCCAAGAACCACTTTTTACCACTCATCTTAGTAGATACACCATCATTCCATTCCTGTTGAGCTTGTTCATGAGGACATGGAAAAACAGCTATTTAGTGGATGCTTACTAGGCCAGACAGAGACCTTCTGTTCACTAGCTCATGTGACAGCCTCTAAGCCCTTATCCTCACACCCAGCATGGAGCCTGGCTCACTATAAGCACTCAGTATTTGTTATATGAATATGAATAGAGAGCATGCTGGGTGAATTTCAAGCCAGGCTCCTAAACTTGCCCCTAATCATTGTCTGACACCACCTCCCACTTGGTGCTTCTCTTCAGAATCCCTACATCCTTGCAGGCTGAACCCCACTACCACACAGCTTCCTGTTCACCTTGGAATGAAAGCTAAGGACATGTGCCACCAAGGCTCCAAAGCAATGTGCAGTGAGACACAAGTAGCCAGGCAGACCGTAGTCTCATAAAGGGCACCTCTGCCCACCCAGGCTTCAGGACAAATTATCCCCTTAGACCCATGTTTTCATACCACATCTGGTGTAGACATAGGTCCAGGGTCATCCCTAGGTACTAGGATGGCAGTGGCTTTTGAGCAGAGAGGTCTTATCCCCAGCTTCAGACAGAACAGTAGGACTACATTGTGTGTTTGGGGGTTCTGGAAAAAAATTTTTAAAAAAGGTTCTGATGCTATCAAAAAATAATTTGGAAACCACTGTGTCATACATAAAGATGGATTTTTCTTGCAGATAGTTTCAGGGACTTTACACTTGGACTAGAGACCACTTCTAACTTCATGGTGAAATTGAGTAACCACCAGGTTAAACCCCAGTGTCCCACAAAGTTCACACTCCCTGCAACTGAAATCATGCAGCTTATCCACTGTATGGGATTTGCTCTAAAATGATTTCACTCCAAATAATAAGAAGTTGTTTCATAATGGCATACTGAGGAATATTCTCAACCCTCGATGGTGTGTACTGAGGTGCTGCAGATGCTTGCAGGGGGACATGTAGAATTGCCCCTCTCCCCACCCATGGGGTTGTGTGGGTTAAGCAAATAGCAGTAGTTGTCTTGGGACTTAGTTCCTTTGTTTTCTGTGCCTGTGAAACCTGGGGGAGAGTGTGCCCAGAACTCCTCACCCATGCACTCTCCAAGTAGGTACCTGCTCATACTTGGTGACAGAGGAACTGATGTTTTCGAAAATGCTCTGCTCAGCAAGTGGTCTCATAAAATCCCACCCTAGCCAAGTCTGCATTTGTCACTTCTGGAGCCTGACCAGTTCTCAGATAGTGGGATCGTAACATTCTCTCACACCCAAGTTAAGATCTGCCTCCTTGTTTGGGAGCAGAGGTGGAAAGCACCCACAAGCAATGTGGAAGCAAGGCACCCCAGGTCCAGGGAGGCATCCCCTGTTTACAGGTGGCACTGTGCCTGGTAAGGGCCTGTCCTAAGCCACAGCAATACTGCAATGGAGGCCAGTACCCACTCATTCACAGGAAGCGGATGTACTAGCAAGTAGGTGGTAGTGGTCGGCCAGCATTTGAACCCAGGCCTGAACCACAGCTCCTTGTACTACCTGCTCAAAACTTCCTGTTGCCTCCAGTGAAAAGTGGGTGAGTTGTGGGATTGGGTTATCAGTGTCCTGTCCCTCTGGGCCCCTGTGCTATAGGTTCCAGTGTGTGTTCCGGGTGCTGCCACAGTGCCTCAGCCCCGAGAGCCCCCTGCCCAGTGTGCTGCTGACTGTTGAGCTCCTCTCCCTCCTGGTGGACCACGAGAAGCTGGCCCCTCAACTCTGCTCCCACTCAGGTAAAGCAGGGCAGGGGTGGGCGGCTGGGCTGCTCCTGCAGGTTGGAAGCAAGGGTGGTGGCAGGGGCAGGTCAGAGGCCTCTTCAGGGCTTCTGTAGTTTGTGCCCTGGGCTCCGGGTAAGAAGGGAGACCCTGAGTGAGAGGTGGGGCATCCTTTTCAGAAGGCTGTCTCCTCCTGCTGCTGTACATGTACATCACATCAAGGCCTGACAAAGTGGCCTCCGAGACACAGTGGCTTCAACTAGAACAAGAGGTAAATTCCTGAGCCCCCTCTGCGAACTGCTCACCATCCCACTCCACCTAAGGGCCACTGTTCCTACTCCTTCTGGGGAGAACGGGGCTTAATTCATTTTGGTAACAAAGCAAACTCAGTTTGAGGGCTCCACACTGCACAGAAGCCATAAAGGTGGACCCAAGAATGTCCTGAAATTTGACAGATTTGACTGATAATGGGTCCTACCCTGGCTTTGGGGCCCAGAGGCAGGTGGGTCACTGGCGAGACACATGTATTAGCCCATAGTCTAGCCTAGGAAGGCCCCACAACACCATTTCTTGGATCCTGCTGTACAGACAGGCAGTTGCTAAGGCAACTGGAGCACTTGTAGGAGAAGCCTTAGAAAGCCCTCACTGTGATCAGGGTCTCATTCTGCCACAGATGGAACAGTCTGTTCTTGTTCTAGGCCGTGTGGCTCCTGGCTAAGCTTGGCGTGCAGAGCCCCTCCTCCTCAGTCACTGGCTCTAACTGCCAGTGCAACGTGGAGGTGAGTGCCCCAGAGGCCAACAGCGTGGCAGCTCTGTTGGGGGGTGAGGTGACCCTATGCAAGGACCCTCTGCTCCTTCTAACCCTCTGCCATCATTCAGAACCCTCCTCACCTGGAGTGGCCAGGAAGGGTGCTGTCCAGCTGAGCAGGTAGTGAAGGTGCAGGAGCCCTGAGACGCGGCCTCGGCCTTCACTCTTCCCTAGGTGGTCAGAGCACTCACGGTGATGCTGCACAGACAGTGGCTGACAGTGCGGAGGGCAGGGGTGTCCCCAAGGACAGACTGCCAGAGGCGGACAGTGCGGTGTCTGCGGGACACAGTGTTGCTGCTGCACGGCCTGTCCCAGAAGGACAAGCTCTTCACTGTGCACTGCGTGGAGGTCCTGCATCAGTATGACCAGGTGATGCCAGGGGTCAGCATGCTGATTCGAGGGCTCCCTGATGTGGCCGACTGTGAAGGTGAGCCGGCAGGAGGAACGCCCACCCCCTGCCCAACCCACATGCGGGGTTTCTCTGAAGTTCATGGACAGGTCAGACTTCTTGGCCGTAAGTCAGCAGTCTTCCCTCCAAGCAGCCTTTGCTGGCACGGGGGTCATATTGGCTTTACTGCTCAGACTCCTCTCTGAGCATATCAGGCTGTCTTTTGCTTGTATCTGTTGAGTTGGCCTGGCAGAGCCACGGTTTTTCCAGAAACATCCCTGTCTGAATTGCCTTTTTATCACTGCTTGCAGTAGCTGAGGGATCAAGGCCTGGGCGTGGAAGGGACTGGTTAGTTCCCTTGGGTGTGGGGGAAGAGCGGTCGGTGGGTCTTCCCCCCCACCTGTGCCTACCTCCAGGCCTTCACCGTAAACCCCTCTTCTCTTTGCTCAGAGGCAGCCCTGGATGACCTCTGTGCTGCTGAAACCGATACCGATGACCCCGAGATGGACTGTAGCTGAGGCCAGTGAGCATTGAGCCACATGGTGGCACCAGAACCACTACTTCCCTCACCACATCAACTGATTAAAAACAGTGAAGCGCTGTTTGAGAACACACTAGCCTTGTGATGTTTCCTGAGTCTGATCTGTGGCGCTGAGTGGGAGGGATGGAGCAGGAGCCAGACCCAGGGAAGGCTGGGATCCTTCTTCCTGTCCCTGGCTGGAATTGAGACCCTGTCCCCATGGTAATGAATCTGCCCAGAGTTAGGAACCCTGCCCTGCCCTGCCTGTGGAATTATCATGAGTCATAGCTTTGGGGCTGAGGCCATGGGAAGAAACCATTGTGTGATGAGGGAGGAGGGAGGAGGCAGCCGTCAGCCCAGGCCTACACCAGGGAGACCTGAGCAAGTGGGGCCAAGGGGTGGGTGCAAGGTGGCCACAGCAGGGGTGCCTGGCAGGCTAGGGTCCTGGTGCTAGCCTTCCCCAAGGGCTGGGCACCATTGCCCTTATCCTGCCAGCTACCTCCCATGGTATGAGGGCTCTGATGCATTGTGCTAGCCAGCGGGGCCCACAGCCCCACAGTGGTAGGTCTGAGGCCTTTGCAGAGTCACGAGGAGGTAATGCTGGGGAGGGACAGACCTGGCCTGCTGACAGCAGGGCGGGCCTCACTTAGGACAGCCTATAGGCGGCTCACACTCTGTTTCACTTCCCGCCACTGCTGCCAGCAAGAACCAGCCAGACTGCACCCTGAATCACTGCTGCCTGACTGCTACTTGGTAAGTGAGGACCCCCCATGGGGATGGGGCAGGGTGGGAAGGCCCCACCCCCCACCCAGGCCCAGACTAGGTGGGTGCTAGGCTAGGAGCCAAGCCTCCCCCAGATAGCTGAGTATGCTCCCCCCTAAGGAAGCCACCCCACCCTCTCTGGCTTCCTGCCTTGTAAATGGGTCCTGGAGCTCACCCACAGTGCCTGCATTTGCAGAGAAGGCGAGATGTGCTCCTTCCGGCCCTGCCCCACCCCCCACCCACTTTAGCTCTTTCCACTGGAGCACTCATACATCCACTTCCCACCCCATGCTCCTCCCTAGGCTCAGCGGCAGGCACCAACCATGGGCTCGCAGGCCCCAGCCCAGGGTCCCGTGCAGACCCTCATCTTCTTGGACCTGGAGGCCACTGGCCTGCCTTCCTCTCAGCCCAAGGTCACGGAGCTGTGCTTGCTGGCTGTCCACAGATGTGCCCTGGAGAGCTCCCCCACCCCTCAGGGGCAACGTCCCACAGTGCCCCCACCACCTCGGGTGGTAGACAAGCTCTCTCTGTGCGTGGCTCCAGGGAAGGCCTGCAGCCCAGAAGCCAGTAAGATCACAGGCCTGAGCACAGCTGTACTGGCAGCACATGGGCGTCAACGCTTCGATGCCGACCTGGCCAACCTGCTCCAAGCCTTCCTACGGCGCCAGCCACAGCCCTGGTGCCTTGTGGCACACAACGGTGACCGATACGACTTCCCCTTGCTCCAGGCAGAGCTGGCTGTCCTAGGCCTTGCCAGCATTCTGGATGGTGCCTTCTGTGTGGATAGCATTGCTGCCTTGAAGGCCCTGGAGCAAGCTGCCAGCCCCTCGGAGCATGGCCCAAGGAAAAGCTACAGCCTTGGTAGCATCTACACACGCTTGTATGGGCAGGCCCCACCAGACTCCCACATGGCTGAGGGTGACGTCCTAGCCCTGCTCAGCATCTGTCAGTGGAGGCCACAGGCCCTGCTACAGTGGGTTGATGCTAATGCCAGGCCTTTCAGCACTGTCAAGCCCATGTATGGGGTCACAGCCTCTGCTGGAACCAACCCAACACCATCTGCCACCACAGCCACTATACCCCTGGCTAGAGCCAGGGACACTAGTGTTAACATTGGCAGGGGCAGGAAGCCCAAGACCCTTCCTCCCGTGGAGGGCCCTGAAGCCTCACCCAGGGAGGGATTGCTGGCCCCACTGGGCCTGCTGGCCTTCCTCACCTTGGCAATAGCCACACTGTATGGGCTCTCCCTGGCCACACCTGGGCAATAGTTCAAGAAGGAAAGTCTAACTAATAAAGACCCCCTACACACACACACAGCATTGAGTGGCCACTCACCTTTACCCTCCTTGGCAGCCTTAGAGCCTTCTGCACCTCTGCCCACACTCAGGGGCCTGGGAGGGGGCCATAGAGAATGGCAGTCTTTGTCCTTCACCCTCCCCAGCAGGATGGTCAGATGTCTGAGCCCAGGAAAGATGGGAAAACATGGAAATCCAAGAGTCAGATGAGGATGATACCTGGCCTAATTAATGCCCAGTCTCAGAAGCCAAGGCTCTGAAGAAAGGAGGCAGTGGCCCCAAATGTTTGCATTTATTATAAACAAAGGTGCAGACCCTAGACTCTCAGAAACACGTCAACAGGTACAAAGCTAAGACAGAGCTGGTGAGATATTAATAGAGGGACAGGGAACACCGAGGTACTCATGCCTGGGCCAGAGCAGTCACCTAGGGCCCCTTTCACCTTTGGTCCAGACAGCCCCTTGGCCCAGCTTGTCCTGGGGTATAGGACAGGACTCTGGGCTGGGGTACAGGAGCTGGCTATTCTGTGAAGCTGGTGTTAGGAGAAGCAGGGACTATCAGAGGTCAGACGGTCCTTCTCCACTGTGGGCCAATTTCCCTCCAGGACCCAGGGGTTTCAGCTTCACAAAAACTATCACATACATTTTGAACAGGAAAACAGGCAAAATGGTTGGCTAGAAGGAAAACAAAAACACTGCAGGGAGGACACCTGAGTATGCAAGTGGACAGAGGCTACCCCGCAGACCGTGATGCAGGTCATGGGCAGCCAGAACTGTGGGTGACCGTGGCCCTCCAGGTGGTGCCAGGAACAGTGCAGGCAGACAGCGTTTGGGTGAGTTGGTTTCAGGAGGCTGCCTGCCCTCTGCTGGGCATGGCACAGGCTCTGGGGACTATGGGATGTCGCCGAAAAGATTAAAACCCAACCTAGCCATGTCCCCAAGCCTCACCCCCGTGCCATGATGGCTCTGGTTCTTTGAAGAGTACCCCACCCTGGGGACAGGCCATGGTCTTGAGCAGTGGCTAGCCTCCACGAAAACTGGAACACGTGTGCGTGTTGCCCACAAAAGGCCATACTACCCTAGCATAAGGAGCCCCACCTGCTTGATCTCCCTGGGGTGATATGAAAAAGAACTCCCACCCCAGTCTTTAAATTTTGAGATTTCAAACGAGCACAATTTCAAGTGAGGAAGAGAACAAAGCAGGGTTCCAGCAACTCCAGCAAGGATGTCTCCCAACCATGCTGGCATAAGAAGTCTCGTGTACAGACAGGACAAACACCAGGCACGGGGAGAAAAGACTGTACCCACAAACACATACCCATTCTCTCTCTCTCTCTCTCTCTCTCTCACACACACACACATGCACATGCACACGCACACAATCAAGTGGCAGCCAGAGGCACAGAGACATGCTCAGGGGGCTGCCTTCGGGGGGTCCATGTAGGCCGGGTTGTAAGGAGGCTGGCTGGCAGGGTAGGGCATGGCGGCACCTCCTGAAAACAGAGAGGACACTGGTTATGAACATGGAGGGCTGCAATGTGAGGGGACAGTGGTAGTAGACCTGGGGGGTCAGGCAGGGTCAGAGTTGGCAGTGGTACTTACCGGCCAATGTTTCGTGGTAAGCCGGGGGGCCCATTGGCTGGGCAGGGTAGGGTGGTGGGTACTGTGTCGGGTAGGGTGCTGCCGGCATCCCTGGCTGCGGGGGCATGGGGTGGTAGCCCTGGTACGTCGGTCCAGGGTAGCCGGGTGGCACACTTGGAGGCTGAGGGTAAGGGGTGTGTACCACGGTGGTGGCCGTGGTGGTGGTTACCACCGCTGCAAAGAGAATCCCAGTCAAGACCGCCCCTCACTCCCACTCAGCCAAGCCAGGGTCCCCTTGCACCTGGGGTCACAGTGGGGCAGGAAGGGGGTGGGCATACTTACGACGTGGTGGCCGGCGGCACATCTTGTAGAGACAGCAGCAGGAACACGTGAAGCAGATGATGAGGGTGACCACAGCGAGCACAAAGATGGTCAGGCCAATGGCTACAGTTGTCCCAAACCTGCCAAAGAGCCAGTCATGACCTCTTGCTCCTGCCCAGGACGAACACCCCACCATCCGCAGGGGCACCCCTCCTGCCAAAGGAGACTCTGGGCAGCACAGAGCAACTTCAAGGCTGTGCAGCTTGGACCTCTTTCAGACTGTGTCCTCATCGTATAATGGGGTTGTTCTGTGAGCCTGGCTAAAGCACCTCAGCCAGGGCCTGCCCCTCTTATCCCCCCGCTAGGAGCATGGCAGGGAGTTCTAGTGCCTCCCCACCAGACACACATCTTGTCCACTTCCACCCACTCAGCAGATGGTCCTCAGTCCCTAGGGGCAAGACAGACCAGCTCATGGCCTCTGGGAGCCCACAGTTCAGTGTACGAGACAGATGTTGAGGTAAAATGACTCTGGAAGCACAAGGGACAAATGTGGGGAGAAACTGCAGGAGAGCAGAGGCCAGTGTGGCCAGAACAGTGGGGAGAGGCTCACAGGGAACACAGCCTCAGCACTAGCCCCAGAGAGGGGCTGCTGACCCCTTGGCTCCCTGGCAGTGACCGTGAGCCTGCTGGGTGCCAAGCACTGTGCCAGGGGTTCACGTACATCCCTGGGCTCCCGCGCTCTGACTAGTATGGCCAGTGGGTCAACAAAGAGCCATGTGGATGATACAAGGATGCTGGAGCTGGTGCTCCTTCTGGAAGAGGAGGTCTGCCCATCTGATGCCCGCCCTCAGCAAGGACCACAGCAGAGTGGAGGGGCTTGGAGAAAGAACAGACCCTTGAGACGCCCGGGTGGCTCAGCAGTTGAGTGTCTGCCTTTGACTCAGGTCGTGATCCTGGAGTCCCGGGATCAAGTCTCACATTGGGCTCCCTGCATGGAGCCTACTTCTCCCTCTGCCTGTGTCTCTGCCAATCTCTCTGTCTCTCGTGAATAAATAAAATCTTAAAAAAAAAAAGAGAGAGAACAGACCCTGGCCAGGAAGTTCACCAAAACTGACTTTCAAGGGCAGACAGAGTCCCTTGCTCTCCTCCTCTGTTACCAGAGACCCAGCTCTATTCTAAGAAAAGGCAGATGCTTGGTGACTGCACCTAGTACATAAAAACATGCAAGGAGGGGCACCTGGCTGGCTCAGTTGGTAGAACGTGCTTGATCTCTGGGTCGTGAGTTCAAGCTCCACCCACACTGGGCATGGAGCCTCCTTAAAAAAAATAAAATAAAATACATTAAAAGACAAAACGTGGACAGAGCTTGGTGAGCTATAGGGCGTGTGCCTCTCCTGAGGGCCCCGAAAGGGCTGTGGCCCCGTCCACCCTGGGTGCAGGGGCTTCCCCCGCAGTCCAGGGGGCAGCACCACCTCCGCAGGGCCCCACACAGCCCGGGGAGGGGACCGGCTAAGAACAGACCTTTCACAGCAGGGACTCCAAAATACACAACCACATTCACAAAACAGAATGTGCGGCCCCTCACCTGGCCCTGACTCACAAGTTCCTCCTAAACCCTCTCCTGCCCCAAGGAATGGAGAGGAACACACACTCCCACACATACCACACACAGTATGGCGCCCAAGCTCACCCCATGTTAGCCTCCGCCTTCACTCCCAGGGCTCCAGCACCCCTGGACTTCCCCTCTTTCCATCATGGGCCACTCAGTCTCAATCTCCTCCCCTTTCCAGGAAACAGAAAGCAAATCTTGATCCTCCCCTAGCCCTGACGTCAGTGGGAGGAAAAGCAATACAGAGCCCTTAAAGACACAGCAGGCCCAGCTGCACCCAGGGCAGCCAGGAGCAGGGACTGAAGCCTGAGGTGGTCAGGCGGTCCTCCCGGAGCTGCCTCCCCAGCCTCACCTGCCCTCACCTGGCCTCTCACCATGGCTGTCCACCCCCCTGCCTGGACATTGCCCTGGCATCAGAGGTGCCCTGAGTGGACAAGCCACACTCTTGCTCAACCCACCAGCCCTGTTCCAGTTGTCTTCCTTGATGGGCAACTTCAGTGATCTAGGCCCACCAGCAGCCCCTGGGGCCCCCAGAATGATGAGTCCCCTCATCCCCCCTCTCCTACCTGCACATGCTTCAAACCACTAGCCTGCCTCACCAGGATGATGCAGATGTCTTCTCAAGTGCCCTTGGCCAACCTGCCAAGTCTGATCATGTCACCCCTGCTCAAAAGCCTACCATGGCTCCTGTAGCTCTTGGGATCATGCAGGAATTTGATTTATAATTTACTTGTTAAACTGTGTGTATCTGGGGCACCTGGCTGGCTCAGTCGATAAAGCATGTGACTCTTGATCTAGGGGTTGTGAGTTCAAGTCCCACTGGGTGTAGAGATTACTTGAAAATTTTAAAAAAAAAGGTCTAAAATAAATAAACTGTGTGTATCTATATATTATAGTTGACAATAAAAGACCAAAAAAAAAAATCTAAGATATGTCTCACCAGATAGTAATACTTATAATAAGACAGATTTTAATCTTGAGTTAATAAAGTCTAAATAAAATAAAACCTGTGTGATCTGGGGGCACCTGGGTGGCTTAGTGGTTGAGCACCTGCCTTTGGCTTAGGTCGTGATCCTGGGGTCCTGGAATCGAGTCCCACATCAGGCTCCCTGCAGGCAGCCTGCTTCTCCCTCTGCCTATGACTCTGCCTCTCTCTGAGTCTTTCATGAATAAATAAAATCTTAAAAAAAAAAAAAAACGTGTGTGATCTGGAACTCCCACCTTACCTCATTCTCTGTGCTCTAGCCACATCACCTTCCTTTCAGCTTTTCAAAGCACTAGGCTGTATCTGACCTCAGAGTCTTTGCATATGTAGCTCCTCCTGCCTGGTCTGCCCTTCTCTTCCTTTTACCCTCACCCTTCAGAACTCAGCTCAAAATATCACTTCCTTGGGGACATCTTCCCTGACCATCCAGATAAGTTCGGGCTCCTTGATAAGTGCTCTTACAGAATTAAATTCCTGTCTACCTCAGTTTATAAATGGACACTCTGTGTAAGCATTTGATTGACATGCACCTTGTCTCCAGCCTATGGATTCATAGAGGCACAGATGCACCTGCTTTGGGCCATCACTGTATCTTCAGCATCCAGCATACAGTAAGTGTTAAATAGGTATCTGATGAATGAAAAATTCACTCAAGACCCATGGGCAACACCTAGTGGGATAGCCAGGCATCGTCCTCTGAGGAAGGGTAATATTTGAGGGGTGGTTGCAGAGTTTGGCAGGGGCCTTTAGTGCCAATGGTCATAGTTCTAGTGGAACCACGCCCCTGAGAGGAGGGAATGGGGTTCCCAAGGTTGGATCAGAGTCCAAAGGCCAAGTTCAAAAATGCAGAATCAGCCCAGGCAGGGAGTGCTCAGGGCTGAACGGGTGGTCCCAGAAGGCCGAAGACTTCCAATGTTTGGGCCAGGGAAAGACCATCTGTGGAGCAGGGACAAGAGCAATTTCACCGTGATACTGGCAATACAGCGGACTGGCCATGATACAGCAGGTGTGAGAGCCACAGAAAGGATGCTGGGAGGGCCAGGACAGGTGCACCAGGGCCTCACCTCACCTAAGGGACCTGCATGCCTTTCCCTCCACACTGTCCTAGCAGTCAGGGTCAGCAAAAACCAGCCTGGACCTGTGACCATGCATCCTACAAATCAGGTGCTTAAAAACATGCCAATCCTGCCCAACCATCCTGTGAATAGCAAGGAACTAGGAAAGGACAATGAAATTAGGATTCAAAAGAATCATGACAGGGGACTAAGGAAGCTCTAGGGAGCATACAAGCCAAGAATGGACACAGACACTGACTGCTCAACAGAGCAGGATGGGGCTCACCTGCCAAAGTTGGGGAGCAGGCAGCAGAAGACCTAGACCAACCCCAGGCCACATGATGGGGCACACAGTGACCACATCAAGGGAAGACACCACCCATCCAGACTGTGACAAGCAGAGGTGGCCTTATCTGGGTCCCTGTACTCTGCCTTGATGCCTCATTCTTGGGGAACCCAAGGAGTCACTGACACAGGGAGACATGGGTTTTTCCCCCCACTGAAGCTTTCCTGGAGTTCCCAGCCATGGGCTGGGGAGCAGGAGCTGGAAACCACCTAGAAGCCAACACTTCAGTGGGTAAACAGTGCCCTTGGCCGAGGGGGCAGCACCCAGATGCCCACCAGGGGGCATTCACAGAAGTATCATTAGGGACCCTGCCCTTCCACCTGCTTCCCATGCCCTAAACCTTCATAAGGCAGGTGCTGTGCGAGACACAGGGTCTCTGGTTGGAGAGCAGAGGAGAGGTGAGGCAGGGAGAGGGCAGGCCAGCTGGCAGCAGGCAGGGCGGGGCACGAAGGGCAGAGCCGGGGGACAGGGAGCAGCCATGCCCGCCACGCCCAGGACACGCAGGGGCGGGGGCACGCGGCTGCCAACTCACACACCAGACCCAGGGCCCTGTGCACGCCTTGGGGAGCGACAGGTGCTCCCAGGCTCACCCCAGTCACCTCTCTGCTGCCACCACTCCTCCCGTGTCCCTCAGGACCTCGCTCTGCAATGTCCCCTCCCTCCCCTTTCTCAGCTCAAGTCTCCACCAGCATCGAAGAAGCCCTTCTCCACCCCGACTTCTCCTCCTCCTGTCCTAGTCCTCCACCAGATCGCTCTCTGAAGCTGTCTACACTCGCTTCACCCTACACACTGCCTACTCACTCTTCAATCCGCTCCACTAAACGGCACCTCCTGCCAAGGGTGCCACGGCCTCTGTGCGGTAGCGTCCACGTTTCTCAGCACCCCACAGCCCAAGCGTCCTCCCCTTTCTCCCCATGGCTCTGAACCCTCCCTCTGGGCACCTCCCCAGGCCATTCTCAAATGTTCCTAATGCTCAGGTTCAGTCCTCAACACACTCCTACCACCCACCCTGAGCCCTGAGCCCTAACCGGCTCCTGGTCCCACATCCTCTCCAGGGCTGGACCTCTGGGAGGTCAACAGAGCAGAGACCACCCCCACCATCAGCCCCACTCCCTAGTAGGCAACTGCTGAATTGTGTCCAGTCTCCCTCTGGCCTCCCAACACTTACTCCACCCATACGAAGTGTGCATCGTAACACCTCATCATGGTGGCAACAAGACAGAGCAGGAACTTGGCTAAGGGAACTGAGTTTTGGGAGATTGGGTTGTTCCCTGGCCCTGACACAGCAACCATGACGCACAAGCCCTGACAGAGACTGGGCATATCAGTTGTCCCAGCATCTTTACCACACCATCACTACTCTATCACCGAGCACCTGCATCACCATTATGTCATCACCATCACCACTGTCACCCCATCACCATCACCCTCACCCTGCCACCATCACCACCTTCACTCATCACCATCACAACCATTGTCTCATTACTGTCACTACTGTCACCCTGACATCACTGCCACCATCACCCATCACCATCACCACTGTCACCCCATCCCTGTCACCACTATTTCCTATCACTGTCACCAACACCCGTCACTGTCACCACCATCACCCTGTCACCATCACCACTGCCACATCACTGTCATCATCGCCTTGTCACTATCAACACCATCACCCCCATCACTGTCACTCTCTCCCCATCAGACACCTGTGCCCAATCCATATTGGGCACCTGTCTCACCTAGGTCAATATGGACCCTCTACCCTTTTTTTTTAAAGATTTTATTTATTTATTCATAAGAGACAAAGAGAGACAGAGACACAGGCAGAGAGAGAAGCAGGCTCCCCACAAGGAGCCTGATTCGGAACTTGATTCCAGATCCCGGGATCACACGCTAAGCCAAAGGCAGAAGCTCAAGTGCTAAGCCACTCAGGCATCCCTAGACCCTCTACCCTTGGCCTTTCAACTGTCAGCCACAGTCCCCCCATCCCTAGCACAATGATGATGACTCAACTTTCCAATATAAGGATCAAGGGAGGGGGATTCCTGGGGTGGCTCAGTGGTTTAGCGCCTGCCTTTGGCCCGGGGCGTGATCCTGGAGTCCCAGGATCGAATCCCGCGTCGGGCTCCCAGCATGGAGCCTGCTTTTCCCTCTGCCTGTGTCTCTGCCTCTCTCTCTCTCTCTCTCTCTCTATGTCTATCATGAATAAAATATATATATATTTATATATGGATATATATTTATATATGGATCAAAGGACCTGGTGATCAACTTCTCTGCAGCCCTACTACAATGACTCTGTGGCCACCTGGTCCCCACAGCCCTCACTCTAGCCCACTGAGGCCCCTGTCACCTCGACCAGGAAGATGTACCCAGCCTGCAAGTTTTACTTACCCTGACATGGGATCACTGTCCAAGCTGGAATAGAACCTCAGCGCCGAGCCCAGCTGCTCCAGCGACTCCGTATCAATGGACACACTGAAAAGACGAAACCTCACGATTAATATACCCAAGCCCCACCCAGCACATGAGGAACAAACACTATCTTAGCACACACACAAAATGCACAAAAGCCAATCCTCTACAGGCCACAGAGTAGCCCTGATGGCCCCTGAGGAGGATTATCACACACACCAGGATCTCACACATTCCTCTCGAGTGTACACGGAACATTCTCTAGTACAGACTACATGTAAGGTCACAAAACAAGGTTCAACAGATTTGGAAAGACTGGTATCATACAAAGTTATCTTCTCCCACCACAATGCGATGAAGTTAGAAGTCAGAAAGGAAGACTACCATGTCACAAAGTTCAAAAAGAAATGCTAAACATAACTCACACCTTGAGAAACTAACATGGTACCAAAAAAGAAAAGCAGCAACAAAATTGGACATTAATAAGAAATTATAAAGCAAATTAAGAAATATGTAATACAGGGCAGCCCAGGTGGCTCAGCGGTTTACACCACCTTCAGCCCAGGGCATGATCCTGGAGACCTTGGATCGAGTCCCACGTCGGGCTCCCTGCATGGAGCCTGTTTCTCCCTCTGCTTGTGTCTCTACCTTTCTCTCTCTCTCTCTCTCTTTCTCTCTCATGAATAAATAAATAAAATCTTAAAAAGAAAAAAGCAGGGCAGCCCCGGCGGCGCAGCGGTTTAGTGCCGCCTGCAGCCTGGGGTGTGATCCTGGAGACCCAGGATTGAGTCCCATGTTGGGCTCCCTGCATGGAGCCTGCTTCTCCCTCTGTCTGTGTCTCTGCCTCTCTCTCTCTATCTCTCTCTTCCTGTGTCTCTATGAATAAACAAAATCTTAAAAAAAAGAAAAAGAAAAAAGCTCCTTTTTTTAAAAAAAAGAGAAATATATAATACAAAAAATACAAATTCAAAGGGGCACATGCACCCCAATATTCATAGCAGTATTATCAACAATAGCCAAATTATGGAAAGAGTCCAAGTGCCCAAGTCCCACTCCCCCTGCTTGTGATTGCTCTCTCTCTCAAATAAATAAATAAAATATTTAAGAAAAAAATAGGGGTGCTTGGGTGGCTCAGTCAGGTAAGCATCTGACTTCAGTTTGGTCATGATCCCAGGGTCCTGGAATCAAGCCCAATATCAGACTTCCGGCTCTATGGGAAGTTTGTTTCTCTCTCTTCTTCTGCAGCTCCCCCTGCTTGTGCTTGTGCTCTCTCCCTCTCTCTCTCCCTCTCTGTTGCTGTCAAATAAATAAATAAATAAATCTTTAAAAATAAAACAAAATAGGGGATCCCTGGGTGGCGCAGCGGTTTAGCACCTGCTTTTGGCCCAGGGCGCGATCCTGGAAACTCGGGATCGAATCCCACGTCGGGCTCCCAGTGCATGGAGCCTGCTTCTCCCACTGCCTATGTCTCTGCCTCTCTCTCTCTCTCTCTCTCTCTCTGTGTGTGTGTGTGTGTGACTATCATAAATAAATAAAAAATAAAACAAAATAAAATCTTTTTTAAAAAAGGATATGGGGGTGCCTGGGTGGCTCAGTTGGTTAAGAATCTGCCTTCTGTTCAGGTCATGATCAGGTCAGGATCAAGCCCCACATCAGGCTCCCTGCTGCTTCTCCTTCTCCCTCTGCTACTCACCCTGCTTATGCTCTCTCACTCTCTATCAAACAAATAAAATAAAATTTTAAAAAAGATGTGGTGTATCTATACAATAGAATATTACTCAGCCATCAAAAAGGATGACATTTGCAGGCAGCCTGGGTAGCTCAGTGATTTAGCACCGCTTTCAGCCCAGGGCATGATCCTGGAGTCCTGGGATCGAGTCCCACATCAGGCTTCCTGCTTGGAGCCTGCTTTTCCCTCTGCCCGTGCCTCTGCCTTTCTCTCTCTCTCTTTCTCTCTCATGAATAAATAAATAAAATCTTAAAAAAAAAAGAAAGATATTTGTGATTTGCAATGATATGGGTAGAGCTAGAGTGTATTATGCTGGTTGAAATAAGTCAATCAGAGAAAGACAAATACCGTATGATTTCACTCATGTGGAATTTAGGGGAAAAAAAGAGAGAGAAGGAGGCACACCATAAGAGACTTAAAAAAAAAAAAGATTTTATTTATTTATGAGATACAGAGAGAGAGAGAGGCAGAGACAGAGGCAGAGGGAGAAGCAGGCTCCATGCAGGAAGCCTGATGCAGGACTCAATCCCGGGACCCCAGGATTACGTCCTGAGCTGAAGGCAGATGCTCAACTGCTGAGCCAATCAGGCATCCCTCATAAGAGGCTCTTAACTATAGGAAATAAACTGAGGGTTAATGGAGGGGGGTGGGCAGGGGATGGGCTAGTTGGGGAATGGTCATTAAAGAGGGCTGATGAGCACTGGGTGCTGTTTGTAAGTGATGGATCATTCAGTTCTACTCCTAAAACCAATATTAATTATACTATATATTAACTAACTAGAATTTAAATTAATATTTGGAAGAAAACAATAAATAAAATGTGCCAAGTGGGAAAAAATAAATTAAGAAATAAATAAAACTGAAAATAAATAAATAGATAAATAAATAAATAAATAAATAAATAAATAAATAAATAAATAAAACTGGATAAGAAAAATATGATAGGTTAAAATTCATGAAACATAGCTAACAGAGTTCTTAGAGGGAAATTTATTATCTTTTTTTTTTTTTAGATTTTTATTTATTTATTCATGAGAGACACACAGAGAGAGAGGCAGAGACACAAGAAGAGGGAGAAGCAGGCTCTCTGTGAGGAGTGTGATGCAGGACTCTATCCAGGGATCATGCCCTGAGCCAAAGGCTGCCGGTCACCACTGAGCCACCCAGCTGCCCCTATTATCTTTCTTTTTTTTTTTTAAGATTGATTTACTTATTTCAGAGAGACAGAGATTCCAAGGTGGGAGGAGGGGCAAAGGGAAAGGGAGAGGGAAAGAATCTTTAGTAGGCTCTCCACTGAGCACAGAGCCTGACACCACGTTTGATCTCACAACCCTGAGACCATTACCTGAACTGAAATCAAGAGTCAAACACTCAGGGCACCTGGGTGGCTCAGTCAGTTTAAGAATCTGCCTTCTGTTCAGGTCATGATCCCAGGGTCCTGGGATCAAGCCCTTCAAAAGACTCTCTTCTCATGTGAGCCTACCTCTGCCTCTCCCTAACTTCCCACCCCCGTTCATGTTTGCTCTCTCTCTCTCAAATACATAAATAAAATCTTAAAAAAAAAAAAAAAAGCCACTCAACCAAGTCACCCAGGTGCCTCCAAAATGTATTTACCTTTAAAAGTAAGATGTGGGGGCAGCCCTGGTGGCGCAGTGGTTTGGTGCCACCTGCAGCCTGGGGTGTGATCCTGGAGACTTGGGATTGAGTCCCACATCGGGCTCCCTGCATGGAGCCTGCTTCTCCCTCTCCCTCTGCCTGTGTCTCTGCCTCTCTCTGTGTGTCTATGAATAAATAAATAAAATCTTTAAAAAATAAAAATAAATAAAAATAAAAGTAAGATGTGGGATCCCTAGGTGGCTCAGCGGTTTAGCGCCTGCCTTTGGCCCAGGGCGCGATCCTGGAGACCCGGAATCGAGTCCCACATCGGGCTCCTGGTATGGAACCTGCTTCTCCCTCCTCCTGTGTCTCTGCCTCTCACTCTCTATGTCTATAATAAATAAATACATAAATAAATCTTTAAAAAAATAAATAAATAAAAAATAAAAGTAAGATGTTAGGGACGCCTGGGTAGCTCAGTGGTTGAGCATCTGTCTGCCTTAGGCTCAGGTCGTGATCCCGGGGTCCTAGAATCGAGTCCTGCATTAGGCTCTGCACAGCGAGCCTGCTTCTCCTTCTGCCCCTCTCTTGCTCATGAATAAATAAAAATAAAATATTTTTTAAAAAATTTAAAAAGTAAGATATTAAACTCAAGAAAGTGGGGGAAAAGTAATAGAGCAAAGCCCCTCATTAAGGAAGAGATTAATAAAGGGAAACACAAAAATAAAATAGAGCAACAGCCACAAAAAGTAATACAAAAGATTTAAAAACCCAAAGTTGATAGGCCTCTGGCAAGACTCATCAAAGAGAAAAGTCACACAAAAGGAAAAAAGCATAATAAAAAGGGGGAGTGATGCCTGGGTGGCTCTGTGGTTTAGCTCCCGCCTTTAGCCCAGGGCCTGATCCTGGCAGGGAGCCTGCTTCTCCCTCTGCCTGTGTCTCTGCCTCTCTCTTTCTGTCTCTCATGAATAAATAAATAAAATCTTAAAAATAAATAAATAAACAAAAATAAATAAAAGGTGGAAATAACTACAGGTACAACAGATCTTAAAAGTAGTAACTTTAAGGGTGTCTGCGTGGCACAGTTGGTTGAGCTCAGTTCATGATCTCAGGGTCATGGGATCAAGCCCCATGTAGGCTCTGCACTTGCTGCAGTCTGCTTGAGACTCTCTCTCCCTTGCTCTCTGCCCCTCCCCACGCCTTCCCTCTCTCTCACTCTAAAATAGATAAATAAAGGATGCCTGGATGGCTCAGTCGGTTAAGCATCTGCCTTTCGCTCAGGTCATGATCCCAGGATCCTGGGATCGAGTCCCACATCAGGCTCCCTGCTCAGTGAGGTGCTTGCTTCTCCCTCTCTCTCTGCCACTGCTCCTGCTTGAGCTCTTTCTCTCTCTCTCTCAAATAAATAAATAAAATATCTTAAAAATAAATAAATCTTCAAAAAATAAAAGTAATAACTTCAAAAAAAAAAAAAAAAAAAAGTAATAACTTCATTGGCCAGTATCAAAAAGACAAAATATAACAAGTACTAGGGAAAATGTGGAGAAAGGGGAACAATCGTGCATGGTTAGTAGGAATGCAAACTGGTGCAGCCACTGAAAAACAGTATGGAGTTTCCCCAACAAATTAAAAATAGGCCGGGCAGCCCCTGTGGCCCAGCTAAAGGTTTAGCGCCTCCTGCAGCCTGGGGTGTGATCCTGGAGACCCGGGATTGAGTCCCACATTGGGCTCCCTGCATGGAGCCTGCCTTTCTCCCTCTGCCTCTCTCTCTCTCTCTCTGTGAGTCTGTCATGAATAAATAAAATCTTTAAAAAATAATAATAATAAAATAGGCATAAACATATAATCCATAAATAAGCAATTCCACTTCTGGATATTTACCTGAAGAAAATGAAAACACGGGCAGCCTTGGTGGCTCAGCGGTTTAGTGCCACCTTCTGCTCATGATCCTGGAGTCCCAGGATGGAGTCCTGCATTGGGCTCCCTGTGTGGAGCCTGCTTCTCCCTCTGCCTGTGTCTCTGCCTCTCTCTCTCTCTCTCTCATGAATAAATAAATAAAATCTTAAAAAAAAAAAAAAACTTTCACAAGGGAGTTACAATTAAAAAAAAAAAAGAAAATGAAAACACCAATTTGAAAAGATATGTGCACCCTTAGGTTCACTGCAGAATTATTTATAATAAGACAGAAGCACCACAAGTGTTGATTGGTAGATTAGTGGATAATGAAGATGTGAGATACACAGACACACAGACATACACACATAAACACACACTGGATAGAGCAACATGGATAGAACCAAAGGGTATTATGTTAACCGAAATAAGACAGAGAAAGGCAAATACCGTATGATTTCACTTATATGTGGATCTAACAAACAGCAAAACAAAACAGAAAGAGACTCATAGATACAGGAAACAAACTGGTGATTACCAGAGGGAGGATAAGTTGGGGGGGGGGGGTGAAGGGGGTTAAGAGGCACAAGCTTCTAGTCATAAAATACACACGCCACAGGGATGTAATGTACAGCACAGGGAATATAGTCAATAATATTGCAGTAACTTTGTATGGTGACAAATGGTGACTATACTTATTCTGGGGATCATTTTGCAATATAAAAATAGTGAATCACTGTGATGTATATCTGAAACTAACAGAATCTTGTTTGTCAACTATACTTTGATTTAAAAAATAATAACTTTACTTATATTCTTTTTTTAAGTTTATTTATTTATTTATTAGAGAGAGAGAGAACGAGACTGGGCATAGAGGGAGAGGGAGAAGCAGATTCCCTGCTGAGCAGAGAGCCCGATGCAATGTTTGTTCCCAGGACCCTGAAATCCTGACCTGAGCTAAAAGCAGACACCTAACCAACTGAGCCACCTAGGTACTCCCCTTATTTGGATTCTGATTTGAACAAACCACCCATGAAAAGGAACAAGTGGAGGCAACTAAAGACAGACTGGCACTGAAAATTATTAATGATTTACTGTTCATTGTGCCAAATATGTTATTGAATTAGTGGTTATATTTCTTTACAAAGGACTCATTCGTACAGATGAAAACTAACATTTAAGAAGAAAATTTTTAAAAGATTTATTTTAGAGAGAGCAGGGGGAGGGGCAAAACCAGAGAAAGAATCTCAGGCAGACTCCCCACTGAGCACACAGCCCAACTTGGGGCTTGATCCCAGAACCCTGAGATCATGACCTGAGCCAAAATCCAGAGTTGGATGCTCAACCCATTGAGCCACCCAGACACCCTGGGAGAAATTTTTATGATGTTTCAATTTTTATTTTGTTTTAAAATAATCTGAAAAAAAGTGAGGGGGGCATGTATAGAATAAGAGCATCAGGGCAGCCCGGGTGATTCAGCGGTTTAGCA
Source organism: Vulpes vulpes (assembly GCF_048418805.1). Lineage (NCBI taxonomy): Eukaryota > Metazoa > Chordata > Mammalia > Carnivora > Canidae > Vulpes > Vulpes vulpes. The sequence goes on along the minus strand of NC_132788.1, from coordinate 93,782,587 downwards.
CCACCTTCTGCCCAGGGCATGATCCTGGAGACCCAGGATACAGTCCGACGTCAGGCTCCCTATATGGAGCCTGCTTCTCCCTCTGCCTGTGTCTCTGCCTCTCTCTCTCTCTCTCTCTCTCTCTCTCTCTCTCTCGAATAAATAAAATCTTAAGAAAAATAAAAGCATCAGAGTTTTGGCAACTATGGAAGCAGGTGATGGATATATAGAGTTATTATATTATTCTCTCTCCTTTTATAATTTTGGAAAGTTTCCAAAATTAAGTGTAAAACAAAATAAAATTAAAAAGCATTAGGAACACCTACATTCTATTTTTTTAAAGGTTTTATTTATTTGTTCACAAGAGACAGAGAGAGAGAGAGAGGCAGAGACAGAAGCAGGCTCCTCGCAGGGAGCCTGACATGGGACTCGATCCCAGTTCCTAGGATCACACCCTGAGCTAAAGGCAGCTGCTCAACTGCTGAGCCACCCAGGCATCCCCGAGCACCTATATTCTAAATTTGAAGGAAAAGTGAAGCTGAAGAAAAAAAAATTATTTATTTATTTATTTATTTTTTAAAGATTTTATTTATTTATTCATGAGAGACACAGAGAGAGGCAGAGACATAGGCAGAGGGAGAAGCAAGCTCCATGCAGGGAGCTTGATGTGGGACTCGATCCTGGGACTCCAGGATCATGCTCTGGGCCAAAGGCAAGCACAAACTGCTGAGCCACCCAGGCACCCCCCCAAAATTTTTTTAATTAAAAAAAAAAGTGAAGCTGAAGAGATAATATTTTTTAAAAACCAGTGTACAGGGATCTCTGGGTGGCTCAGTGGTTTAGTGCCTGCCTTTGGCCCAGGGTGCGATCCTGGAGTCCCGGGATCAAGTCTCGCATCAGGCTCCCTGCATGGAGTCTACTTCTCCCTCTGTCTGTGTCTCTGCCTCTCTCTCTCTCTCTCTCTCTCTCTGTCTATCATGGATAAATAAATAAAATCTTAAAAAAAAAAAAAAAAAAAAGGGATCCCTGGGTGGCGCAGCGGTTTAGCGCCTGTCTTTGGCCCAGGGCGCGATCCTGGAGACCCGGATCCCACGTCGGGCTCCCGGTGCATGGAGTCTGCTTCTCCCTCTGTCTATGTCTCTGCCTCTCTCTCTCTCTCTCTCTCTCTCTGACTATCATAAATAAATAAAATGTTTTTAAAAAGTTATAAAAAAAAAAACAACAGTGTACAGTGGCTGGTCAGTTGGAAAAGCATGTGACTCTTGATCTCAGAGTCATGGGTTCGAACCCCACATTGGGTATAGAGATAAAACTTTTTAAAAAAATCAATGCGTGGGCTTAGGTGAGCAGTAACAGAGCAAAAGATACCAAGCTGGTGTATTGGAGGCTGGAAATAAAGATCCATGGAAGTAAGCCTGGCACCTGAGGCTCTGTTCTCTTGGAAGCATTAGCCAACTTCAGAGGAGTAGCTGAAGGGCTGAGTAGCACTTCCAAAAGTCTCAGGTGATAGATATTAGAACCAGAGCCCACCAGGTGGGAAAGCCCTGATGATTCCCACTCACTTGGGATGAGGCCTCAAATGCTGCACCCCAAGAAGAAGGGAGGAAAGTGAGTATAGAGATCTCAGCTTCTAATCCTCTTAGTCTCTGCAGTTAGGCCAAGATGGTTTTAAGAGTGCTGTGTCCCAGGGTGCCTGGGTGGCTCAGTGGTTGAGCGTCAGCCTTTGGCTCAGGTTGTAATCCTGGGGTCCTGGGATTGAGTCTCGCATCAGACTGCCCACATGGAGCCTAGATCTCCCTTTGCCTATGTCTCTGCCAATCTGTGTCTCTCATCAATAAATAAATAAAGAATCTTAAAAAAAAAAAAAAAAAAAAAGAATGCTGTGTCCCTGACAAAAGCAATATAAATCCTCCCTGGAAGAAGTCCTAGACTCTAAATTTCTATAATCAATTCTGTAAATGTAGTATCAAGCACACCATCAAAAATTTTCAGGAACACTAAGACACTAGACAACATGAATAGAAAACAGAAACAATTGACAACAGAAATAACCCCCAGGGCTTCAAATATTGAAGCTACTGACATCAAACGCCACCACATACATAGTTCAAGGAGACAAAAGAAAAAATCAAGCAGTCCAGGAGAACATGGAATATTAAAAAAGACACAAAAATTCTAGAACTAAAAAACAATACTACAAATTCATAATTTATTAGTCACAGTTGAAGATAGAATTAATCAACTGGAGGATAGGTCTACATGTAGACTGAAGCTCAGAGACACAAAAAGATAGTAAATGTAAAGACAGAAGGTGGTGGGCAAAATATGAAATACAAGAGGTTTACAAGTGGTCTTACATATCTGTAGAGTCCTAAAAGGAAAAGAGTGAGAGAATGGAGCAGAAGCAATGTTTAAAGAGATAACGGCTGCCAGTTTTTCAAAACTGAAGAAAAACAGCCCAATAATTCAAGAAGTACTGAGAACCCCAAGCAGCACAAAGCCACAGTGAGGCACATCACAGCAAAACTGCTAAAAAACAAATACAAAGAAAAATCTTAAAAGTAGTCAGAGGCACACCTGGGAGGCTCAGTCAGTTGAGTGTCTGACTCTTGGTTTCAACTCAGGTCATGATCTCAGGGTAGGTGAGATGGAGCCCTGCATGAGGCTCCCTGCTCAGGGGGAGTCTGCTTGAGATTCTCTCTTTCCCTCTGCCTGTCATCTGGCACATGCATGCGCTCTCTCTCAAATAAATAAATAAATAAATAAATAAATAAAATCTTTTTAAAAATTAAAAGTTTATAAAAAGTAGTTAGAGAAAACGTATTGCTTGCAAAGGAGCAATGACTAAACTGTCATTTGGTTTCTCAATAAAAATGATATCAGAAGACAATGGAATGGAGCACCTGGCTGGCTCCTTCAGAAAAGCCTCTCAAGGTCATAGATTCAAGCCCCACATTGGGTATAGAGATTGCTTAAAAAAAAAAATTAAAAAGACAATGTAATAAAAGCCTTAAGGGCTAAAAGAAGTTAATAGCTGCCAACCTAGAGATCTATAACCAGGAAAAATATCCTTTAGGAAGGAAGGTGAAATAAAGACATTTTCAGAGAAACAAAAACAGAGAAAATTTGACACCAGCATACCTGCATGAGAGGTAGAAGGATCACGATCTCAGTTGAGGCTTAAAGATGCAGAAGCAATAAGCAGCAGCAGAGAGGATAAATATATGGATAAATGCAAATAAACATTCGCTGTCAAAAACAAACAACTTACTATCTTTGAGGTTTACAGTAGTATTACAAGAGATAAAGAGGCATATTATACATGATAAAATGAATAATTCAGAAAGTCAAACCAAAAAAAAAAAAAAAGTCAAATCAATCCTAAGTAAGTATGTACCTAATAACAAAACATCAGAATTCATGAAGCAAATATTGATAGAACTAAAAGAAGAATAAATATATCTGTGGTCTCTTAGTAATCGACAAAACAAGCAGACAAAACCAATAAGGACAGAAAGGATCCAAACACTATTATCAACCAACTTGACCTAACTGACACCTATAAAAGGACTATACCCAACAACTGCAGAATATACCATTTTTCAAGTTCATGTGAAACACTTAGGTATGGTATATGCTGGGTCATAAAATGAATCTCAATAAATTTCAAAGGACTTAAATCTTAAAAGAAAACTTCGCAATGAGATATTACTACACATTCACCAAAATTATTAAAATTCAAACCTTCTAGGAAATAGAAATGATATAAATCTTGACTGAGGTATTATATGTGAGAAGTATACATTTACTAAAACTCATCAAACTGAAACATTAAGACTTGTGCATTTTACTGTATGTAGTACCTCAATTTTTTTCTTTAATTTTTTAAAATTTTTATTATTTTATTATTTTATTTTATTATTTTATTTTATTTTATTTTATTTTATTTTATTTTATTTTATTTTATTTTATATTTTTGAAAGAGAGCATGAGCAAGGGGGAAGGGCAGAAGGAGAGGAGAGAGGCAGGCTCCATGCTCAGCTCAGTGCATAGCCAGATGCAGAGCCAGATGCAGGGCTCAACCTGAGCCAAAACCAAGATTTGGACACCCAACTGACTGAGCTACCCAGATGCCCCTATACCTCAATTTTTTAAAAATGGTTTATAACACCAAGTTTTGAGAGGATGCACAGCAAACTGGACTTCTCACACATGGCTGGTAAGAGTATAAATGGTACAACAGTGTTAGAAAACTATAAGTATCTGCCAAAGCTGAACACATGCACCCAATGACTCAGCAATTTTACTCCTAGATATTTACCCAAAAGAAATATGTGTTATTTAAAGTTTTATTTTTTTAAGTAATCTCTATTCCCAGTGTGGGGCCTGAGATCAAGAGTCTCATGCTCTCTGACTGAGCCAGCCAGGAGTCCCAGAAATATGTTTCTTTTAAAAGATACCAAAGAAGGGGAATCCCTGGGTGGTGCAGGGTTTGGCGCCTGCCTTTAGCCCAGGGCGCGATCCTGGAGACCCGGGATCAAATCCCATGTGGGGCTCCCGGTGCATGGAGCCTGCTTCTCTCTCTGCCTGTGTCTCTGCCTCTCTCTCTCTCTCTCTCTCTGTGTGTGACTATCATAAATAAATAGAAATTAAAAAAAAAAAAAAAGATACCAAAGAGGGACATGTGGGTGGCTCAGTTAAATGCTCGACTCTTGATTTTGGCTCAGATCATGAGCTTGAGGTCATGAGATGAAGCCCCAAGTTGGGTTCCATACTCAACAGGGAGTCTGTTTGAGATTCTTTCTCTCCCTTTCTCTCTGCCTTTCATCCCCTCATGCACACACTCTCTCTCTCAAATAAATAAACAAATCTTTAAAATGCATCAAAGATTTGTAAAAAAGAGTTCTTAGTATTGCTGTCAGAATAGCAGAAACCTTCCTTAGTCTAATAAAAGGTGTCTTAAAAAAAGCTACAACAAATAATTATTTTTAATCATGAAATGATGGAAGCCTTCTCTCTGAGACAAGAATGCTACCTATTATCACTTTCGATCAACACTGTACTGGAGATCTTAGCCAGTGCAATAAAGCAAGAAAAAGTAATTAAAAGTATAAGAATAGGAATGGAAGAAATAAAACATTGATTACATATGATGTGACTTTGTAGAAAATTCTAAAGAAATTTCCACTAAAATCACTGAAATTAATAAGTAAATTTAGTAAAGTCTCTGGATACAAGGTCAATTTATAAAAATGTATTACCTTTCTCTGTATCAATAAATAATGAGAATCTTAAACTTACAGTACCATCAAAAAAGATTAATTACCTAGGGAAAAAAATACAGATGCAGAGAAACTATTTGATAAAATTCAAAATTCTTTTATGACTAAAAGTACAAGCAAATTAGAAATAGAAGGAAACTTCTTTAATCTGATAAATGGCACCAATAAAAAAGCTACAACTAGCATCATACCTAATACTGTACGTTTTATCTAAACAGGGAAATATGCTCTTACCACGTCCATTCAACATTGCAATGGAGGTCTTAGCCCATGCAATGAGGCAAGAAAGAGGAATAAAGGCATACAGAGTATGAAAGAAGTAAAGAGTAGAAGGGGAAAAAATGGAATAAAACCAAACCAAAACAATATGGTAAGTGAAAAAGAAAGAAATACAGAAAGGAGAGAACAATAAAAAGCACAAAAATAAGATGACAAATATAATTTCAAAACACCAATAATTTCATTAAATGTAAATGAAATGTTCCTTTATTTAAAAAATTACTGGAATGGATTTTTGTTTTTTTTGTTTGTTTTTTGTTTTTTTATTTTTTATTTTTTATTTATTTATTTATTGGATTTTTGTTTTTTAAAGGACACCAAAAGTTTGGAAGTAAAAGGGTAGAATAGGATCCATCAGGAATCCTTAGGTAGGGATACCTGGGTCGCTCAGCTGTTGAGTGTCTGCCTTCTGGCTCAGGGCGTGATTCCAGGATCCGGGATTGAGTCCCACATCGGACTCCTTGCATGGAGCCTGCTTCTCCCTCTGCCTATGTCTCTGCCTCTCTCTGTGTCTCTCATGAATAAATAAAGTCTTTAAAAAACAAAACTTTAACTTAAAAAATCAGTCAATCAGGGATCTCTGGGTGGCTCAGCGGTTTAGCGCCTGCCTTCGGCCCAGGGCACGATCCTGGAGTCCTGGGATCGAGTTCCGTGTCGGGCTCCCGGCACGGAGCCTGCTTCTCCCTCCTCCTGTGTCTCTGCCTCTCTCTCTGTGTCTATCATGAATAAATAAATAAATAAATCTTTTTTAAAAAAATCAGTCAATCGGGGATTCCTGGGTAGCTCAGTGGTTTGGCGCCTACCTTTGGCCCAGGGCGTGATCCTGGAGTCTCAGAAATCAAGTCCCACATCAGGCTTCCTGTATGGAGCCTGCTTCTCCCTCTGCCTGTGTCTCTGCCTCTCTCTCTCTCTCTCTCTCTCTCTCTCCCCGTGTCTCTCATGAATAAATAAATAGAATCTTTACAAAAAAAAATCAGGCAATCACACAAACAAAAGGACATACAGGCTGGCTGCTTATGGAGTGAGAGGGAAATGGAAGGCTCATGTGAGATTGAATATGTAAAATGGTATGAGCTGGTCTTGCCCAGACCAGTGATGATCACCTGCCATGAGCTGAATAGTTGAACCACCTCAAGCCTCTCTATACTATGACTAAACAAAAGAAACACAGATTTGGCAAAGGGAGATCTTCTATCCAGCCCATGAAACGGTCTAAATCCAGATGGAATGCAAATCCACTGGCCACACCAAGAGGACACAGGCAGTGTAATGTGCATTCCAGGGGCCCCAAGATGATACCTACATAAACTACATACAATACCCCTGCCAGGTACATGCATATACTACAGGGTACACTCACACCAAGGTGTGCACAGATACAGGTACATAGCCAGGCATGAGCCACAGCGCCAGCTGAGGCCACCACCCCTGAGAAACCCACTCAGCCGAAGACTGAGTGAGCTGCAGCCCTTGAGGGTTGGGGAGAGAGGGACAAGGGACTAACTGAGCAAGTTCTGGGGAATTCAGCCCAGAACAGGAGCTCCCCAACCTCACCCCCACCCCTGGTCCAGTGCTCTACCATCTTGAAGCAGCTCAGAGGCCAGAGGGGCAGGGCTATTTCTCCTTCATGCACACTTCTGCTGGGGGCAGACTCAGGTGCACCCACCTGGCTTCAGGCACACCACACCCTTCTTCATTCCATACAAATTTCTTCAGCTCATCAGAGCAGCAGTATTGGTAATAACAGTTGCCACAGCAGAACTCAGGACAGGACTCAGGGAAGAGGTTGCGTTCATGGGAAGCCACACACACCTCACTGCGAGCTGGAGTAGACAAACACACTGGTCAATCTGTGGCCATGGGGCCAGGCCTCACGCCAGATCTCAGCCACGTCCCGGTCAACAGCCCTGGCCCAGCACAGCCATCAGATACAAGAGTCTGGGCTGTCTTTGAGCGACACTAGTCATTGGCCACTTCTGGCCACATCCCCCATCAGCCTTGCCCTCTCCCCCCCACCAGCCACTTGCCTTCTGACAGAAGCCTGACCTTTCTAAGTGGGAATCTGATCACTTCCTGCTCTTGGACCATCCCTGGTCTCCACTGTCTCATGCTCAAGTCTAGATCACCAAGGGCTTTGATGGTCACCCCAACTTTCCAGCTCTGCCCACACTCAGGCCATATTTTTGCCTATTTCCCATTCCTTGTCTTCAAATCTACCCGTCATTCAAGGCTTTCCTCCAGGCCCCTTCCTCCAGAAGCCGTCCAAGCCCAGCGGTCACAGAGCTGAACTGGAACACCCCCAACCAGCTGCAGAGGCCCAGACACTGGGCCAATGAGCTCCCAATCCTTACTCTGTCTCCTCTCCACTCAGCCACAGCAGCCTCAGCCTCTGCTAGACAGGGGACTGCAGGGGCCTGGCTCTCGGGGCACAGATCACAGACCACACCCTCGGGGCAGGCTGTCTTCAGACCAACTCGCCATTGGCCATTGGTCACAGCCATACCCACCATATATGTGTCTGTGAAGCACTTCACCCTAGGCTGGGCCTGTAGCAGATAACCTAGAAAATGTTTACGCAATTGGTGGCCAGGGTTCTGGGACGGCAGCACCACCTCAACCCCAGAACCATCACAAGGCTTTCAGCCAGAGCTGGGATCCAAGGACCTTTCCATAGGCTGGGATAAAGGCAGACCTTCAATATTCCAGGTCATGATGAAAGGACCTGGTTGACAAGTGTGGGAAATTACCGAGGACTTTGGAAGACCACGAGGCTTGCAAACTTCCAGAAAGATGCTATAGCCATGTATCCGTAGGCTAGATTAGCAGAGATCTAGTGCCCACCAGCAGGATGGAGTGGTCCCAGATGGTACCTGGACAGACCCCAAATGGAACACCCATTTCAGCAAGGTCCAGATGACTGTGGTAGCCTGGGGACAGGTCTGATGATAAACCCTGAAGTATGGGTATGTCACCTGGAAACAGGGCACAGCACCTGGACTCTGGAGACCCAGACTGGCCAGGGCCCCAGGGCAGTGTGCAGCGTCTGGAGACCCAGCCTGGTCAGTATATCATGTACAGAGCGAGGCCCAAAGACAGAGGCACTGAGCGACCTCTTTGAGAAGAGATAACTATAAATGGGACGGAGCGGGGGGTGGCGGGGCAGGGCGGGGTGCTCTGTTCTTGACAGGTTCAGGCAGAGCCCTGCTCTGGGCAAAGCTGCAGGGCAGAGGACCTGGCTGCTACCAGGCTCACCCCAGCCAGCTGTGCAACTGACAATAGGTATGGTCCGCGTGGCCCATGCTACTGGGTAACTCAGGTGACCCACCTCCTTACAGCCTTATGGCCACAGCCCAGCCTCTAAGCTGGGGCTGCACACACACCCCAACACCGTTTGGGCCAAGAGCCCACGACACAAATGCTCTTCTGGGCCCCAGACACTCTGCACGAGCTGTGCCAGATTTCACTGGACCAGGGACCAGGGCTCCACTTTCTCCTTTCCCACCCCAAATTCCCAGATTCATCTCACCCCCCAGGAAATAAAGCCCTTCTACTCAAGGAAGCCACTCACCCCAGAGGGATCATCGCTTCCTCTGGCTGGGCAAGGGGCTGTTCCAATTCCTACCCCTAAAGGGCCCCCAGCCTGGCCTCCTTGTCTGTGAATCATCGGTCTACCATTAACACACACAGTAGTGTTTCCTCCAACCCCTGAGGCCAGGCTCAGCGGTCTCCAGGAACCCAAGGGCCATGGAGCAGCTTGGAGCAGCGGGTGGGGTCTTCTAGCCAGTAAATAGAGCCTAAGGGAAGGCCTCTGATGGAGGGGCCAGGCTTCCCTCCTGCCACCACCCTAGGCTAAGGAGCCCCTGGGGACCCAATCCCTTGGAACATCTGAAAGAGCGGACCCCATCGAGGGCAGGACGAGGGTGGCAACTTCCTAGGGTCTGAGCAGTGTCAGTTCAGATAGGAGGGGTGCTGTGGCCCAGGTCAGGTCAGGCCTGGGGGTTGGCTGGCCGCCTCCGGGTTATTGGGGTGGGGGCCACTGCGGGGGTGGTGCTGCCCGGGTTCACTCCAGAGACTGCACGGAGGTGGCTACCACCCTCCCCAACACACTGTCCCTTCCCTGGGACAAACTCCACCCCACCCCCATGGGCTCACCACCTGGAGGCGGCGGGAGCAGCAGCAGCAGCAGCAGGATCCGTGGCGCGGGCACCCGCGCGGCCATGGCGGGGCGGTGGACGGACCGAAGGACGCACGGGCAGAGGCTGCAGGGGTTGAGGTGCGCGGCAGCCTCAGCGACCCGTGAGGCCACCGCTTCCTCGCCCCGCCCCGGCGGCCTGTTCCGGGAACCCCGCCCGGAGGAGGGAGCGAGGGAGAGCGAGGCCGGGGAGGGGGAGCCGACGCCCCTCCCAGCCTCGGCCGGGCCAGTCCAGGGGCCACGCGGAAACCACAGCCCCAGCCGCCCCCGGCGCGCGCCTGGCCGCCCCTCGACGCTGCCTTCTGTGCGGGGGGATACTTTCCGCCCCCGCCTCCCCCGCGCCCCAGGTCCGGCCCTTGGCCCGGAGGGGTGTCCGCGGGGGAGTGGGAATCCGCATCCTAACCCTTGCGAGGCGCACACAGGCCCTCCCCGCGGATCCCCACTCCAGGAGCCGGGGACCAGGTGAGGCGGTGGGAACGGTGCCCAGGGCCCAGCCGGGCGCACAGTAGGCACTCAGTAAAGGCCAGGCCCTTCGGCAAGCCTTGTCTGAAGGCCCTGAGGAAGCTCCACCACCTTGCCCACTGAGCTGACACCTCTATCCTCGCAGGCATCCCACCCCCCAGTCCAGGCAGGCTCACCCTCCTTCTCAGGGCAAGCCTGATTCACATGGCCTGGTCGATGGCAACTGGCAGCTCCCAGCACACTAGGCCACCTCCTGGCTCAGGGGAGTATGGCTGGCCCGCATTCCAGCCTGTTCCAGGACCATGTGCTCACGCAAGACTCCTTGAGGTGGGACAATCAATGACTAATAGTGGCCCTGCCATTCACTGTGGGCAGAGGTCTGGGCAAAGTCTGGAAAATGGAGAAGGATGGGACGCCTGGGTGGCTCAGCGGCTGAGCGTCTGCCTTCGGCTCAGGACGTGATGCTTGAGTTCCAGGATGGAGTCCTGCATCCGGCTGCTGCGTGGAGCCTGCTTCTCCTCCCTTTGCCTGTGTCTTCTGCCTCTCTCTGTGTGTTGCTCATGAATAAATAAATAAAATCTTAAAAAAAAGAGAGAGAAAGAAAATGGAGAAGGAGCACTGTCTAGAGTCTGTTCCAGGGGCTATAGCAAAACATCATAGCCTCTGGGAGCTTATAAACAGCAGTTCTGCCAATTGGAAGTCCAAGACCAAGTTGCCAGCAGATTCTGTGTCTGATGAGAGTTTCCTGGTTCATAGACGATTGTCCTTTCCCTTTTTCACTTAGCAGAAGGACTGAGGGACCTCTGTGAAGCCTCTTCCATAAAGGCACTAACCCCCATTCACGAGGGCTCCACCCTCAAGATCTAATCACCTCCTAAAGGCCCCACCTCCAAATACCATCACCTTGGGGTTAGAATTTCAACATCTGAATTTTGGGAGGACACAATCTGTGGCAAGCATTTTTTTACCCAGGGTTCCTGACCTGCCGCCCACACTGCACCTGGCACATCCAGAACGTTATACTCAAGACGGAAAACATGAAATGTCACACTGACTGGGCACATGAGCCAGTGCACACACCCTGTGTGCCACCACATGTTTCTCAGCTGAGGACAGGGTCTGTGGCAGACCCCAGAGACAACCTGGGGTGTCCTCAGTGCAGTTCCCCAGGCTAGGGTATGAGAAGAGGCAGGAGAAGGCTCGGCCACCAGCTGGCTGGGAAAGACCCAGGACTCAGCACTGGAGGCAGAGGCATGGTTGTCCTGGGACAGAATGAGTAGCCCTCCCTGACCCAGCTCGGCTTTGTCCTGCCCCACTGGCTCTGCCCCCTCAGCACTACAGTCTGAGGTTGGACACAGCCCAGGTCTCCCTGCCCCATGCACAATAGCCACCACATTCTCCCCTCACGTGCACCTGTCTAGCCAGCCTCTGACCCCTCGTTCCACACTCTGGGTGCCCTGCCCCCAACAGAGCTCCTAAGAGTTGTCCTTTCTTACCTCCTGTCATCTGTCTTTTGACCTCTCTACACTGACACCCCCAACCCATTTCTTCTAGGGGCCTCTTCCCTGGCCTCGTCCTTCCTGACCTTTTCAGGATTGGGGTCCCCATGCTCTCTCATTTTCCCACACCTCAGATGAACATGTGAAACCTTCATGGGGGAATAGGATGGGGGCTCCATAACCCCTCAGAGCTCTGTATGGACAGGAGGGGCTGGAGGCCAGGAACAGCCAGTGACCGGGAAATCACAGCCATGCATCTGACAGGCATGTGCCCATGGTAGTGAGCAAAGGACACCAAGTCTATGAGGCTGGGAAATGGTCACTTCACTTCCCACAAGCTGCCTGGGGAAATCAGCCCCTCTGGGGCAGAAACCAAACTCCCTGTGCCAAACATGGGGATCTTCACAAGATTGAGGGTCCTCCAATCTGACTATTGATCTCAGGGTCCTGAGTTCAAGTCCCACATTGGGTGTAGAGGGTTTTTTGTTTGTTTGTTTCTGGCTTTTTTTTTTTTTTTTTTTTTTAAGATTTTATTTATCTATTTCTTCATGAGAGATACACAGAGAAAGAGAGAGGCAGAGACACAGGCAGAGGGAGAAGCAGGCTCCATGCAGGGATCCCAATGTGGGACTCGATCCCGGGTCTCCAGGATCACACCCTGGGCTGAAGGTGGCACTAAACTGCTAAGCCACCCGGGCTACCCTTTGTTTTGTTTGTTTGTTTGTTTGTTTGTTTTTTAATGTACTCAACAAGATTGAGTTTCCTACAGGCAGGACACATGATGTGAGGACCCAGTCCAGCTGGGCTAGCTCAGCAAAAAAATACCAGGCCACATGTACGGGATGGAGAGGAGGCCCGGCAGCTGGGACTGTTGCACTCAGACCCACCCCCCTGACAGTCTTCCTCCTCAGGCCTCCCCCATCTGCTCTCCATTCCAGCAGAGGTCCTTCCCTGCTTAGAGGTGACTCTACCTTAAATTCTGCCCCTTTCCCATCTGGTCTACCTGAAATGATTCCCCCTCCCAGCTCAGGGCACCCCCTCCCTCCTGCTGTTCCCCTGTCTTAGGCCACTGGCACCACAGGGTCCTCCCCTGTGTCCTTACCCTCTCCCTCTGCATTTCTGCCTTGCACTGCCTGCTGGTGTCCCGGACCACCTGAACGTCACCTTTCTCACCTTCCACCCACAGCTCTACTCTTGCCCCCTCCCCACTGTTCTCACAGGGAACCCTGCCCTGACATCTCTCCCAGCCATCTTGGCCTCTGAGATTTCCTGTCCATTCACCACAGTCCAGGCCCTGAGGACTCCCACAACACCACCTCCGAAGAGTTCCTGGGGCTCCATGGACAAATCACACCTATATCCCCACTTCCACCTGGTCACCCAGGCTGTGGTTCAACTCCCCTCCCACTCTGCCCCTCTCACCTCCAGAGCATTCTTTTACTTACTACTGACTCAACTCTGGTCTCACCACCTCTCTCCATGCTTTCAGTCCTGATCTTCCTAAAGAACAAATCAGTAGCCCCTCTGCCACTCTAAGCCCTGCAAGGGCTCCCCATGGCTCCTAAAGTAAAGTTCTAATTTCAGTTCCGGCAATAAATGGGCTCCTCATGCTTCTTGGCTCTGCAGCCACCACACACATCCCCCTTACCCTCTCTGGCTCCCTCCCTTAGGTCCCATTTTAAATACCACCTCCTCCAGGAAGCCTCCCCAGATGTCAAATCTGAGTTAGGGCTCCTCTCTGTTTCCACAGCCCTTGTGACCCCCACAATCCAACACCAATCCCTGGGTGTCTTCTGCGACTCCGAGGGTTCAACGAGGCTGAGGTAGTGTCAGTATTCTGTATCCAGCACAAAGGCCATGCACATAGTAGGTGCCAGATCATTGAAAAAGGAAAGACAGGATCCCCTTCAGCCCACTAACCACATTCCCCTGAGTACCAGCCCTGCAATCACTCCCCTAGGGGATGGGCTGCCTCAGTGTCCCCAGTCCCCTGTGCTGTCCAGAGCAGCAGCCTGTGGCAGCAGGTTGCCTTCTACTTTCCCTTCTAGGTCCACGCTCCACCCTACCCTGTCCTGGGCCTCCCTCTTCCTGGGCTTCTGGTTGGGCTCGGCAGATATAAGGCAAAGGTGGGAGGTCCCCAAACTCCTGGCCTGCAGTCAACACAGCCCACCCCATGGCCATTCCTCTTTCCTAGGTTGCTTTCAGGGCCATATGCTGAGAAATTGAGATTTTACCTACGTAGATGGCCACAGGAGTGAACGCCATCCCTCTGGTGGATGGATTACAGAAACTGAAACTGGAGCTCTGGGGGCCCATCGGCGCTAAGGGGTGGTCCCACACCAGCTTCGGCTAAACCTTCTGCACCTTGTCCCTGCAGGCCTAGGGATGTAAAGGGCTTCTCCTGGTGTCAGCACCCAGTGCTCTCCAACCAAGGTGACTCCTTGAACCTATCAACAGTCCCATAAACAGCCCTTGTATTGAGTTCTTCTCAAATACCCAGCGTGCGGACAATGGGACCCTTACTTCTGGTGTGTGGCCAAGCTGTGATGGGAATTTCACACAGGCCAGCAGCCACCCCAAAGCAACACCCAGCAATGCCCAGAAAGCCCAATGCTGACAGGGTGTGTGGGTGACAGGGTGTGGATGTGGCCCATCAGCCCCGGACTGAGCCTCCAGGCCAGGAGCACTGAGTGCTGTTAAAAAGGAAACCACTTGGTCCCTCAGACCAAGTTCCCCAGGCTTGATATCCAATCTAATTGCAGTTTCAACCTCCCCCAGAAATGTGGTCTCAACCGGTCAGTCAGGAATTTTAAATCAGCGCCACTGAGTCTGCCACTTGCTCCTCTCCTACCCCTCAAAGGAAGATGAGGTAATCTGCATGATAAGACACCTTGCTTTGCCCCCTAAGAAAGGAGCCTGGCCTGGAACAATCCTTTTCTTTTGCTAATAACTTTCTGGCCTATGCCCTCCTTCTTTTTTTGTTTTTATTTTTTTTAAATTTTATTTATTTATTCATGAGAGATGTAGAGAGAGGTAAAGACACAGGCAGAGGGAGCAGCAGGCTCCCTGCAGGGAGCCCAATGCAGGACTCAATCCCAGGACCCCCACCCTCCTTTTATGAAAACCTTCCATCTGGTCCCACTCCTCAGAGCTCCCCTCCACGTGCAAGATGGAACGCTGCCCAATTCATGAGGCGTTCAGTAATGCCAATTAGATCTTTAACTTTTACTCATTGGAATTTTTGTTAATTAACCATTCAGGGGCGCCTGGGTGGCTCAGCGGTTGGGCGCCTGCCTTTGGCTCAGGTCATGATCCCGGGGTCTGGGATCGAGTCCTGTACCGGGCCCCCAGCGGGGAGCCTGCTTCTCCCTCTGCCTATGTCTCTGCCTCTCTCAGTCTGTGTCTCTCATGAATAAGTAAATAAATCTTAAAAACAAAAAATAAAAATGCTGAAGTAGAGGTCCCTGCCTTTCCTTTTCACCCAGTGCCTGGGCCGCTTTCTTCTACTTCAGAAGGCAGAAATGCCAGATATTCACTTGCTCTGTGTCCTTTGCCCTAGGCCAAGAGCCTGTGTCCAGGCCCAACAAATCAAATGTACCCTCCCTGGAGTTCACTCAGCGAGGGGTGGGGGGGTATTTGGTGGCCAGCGGGAGGACAGCAGATAGCCCACTTCATGGTCGTGGCAGCTGGGCAGCAGCCTGCAGCATTTGAGCCTATGGTGATGGAGGGGTGGTAGCAGGGGTGGCATGCTCAACAGGCCAGAGCAGAACTGTGATTTGGGTTGGAGACAATCTATGTGGCTCTGTGTCTTGTCCTTCAGCCTCTTCAGTGGTTCTGGGAGCTACACAAGTTCCTTTTCATAAATTCTGCTTTTTTTAAAAAAAAGATTCTATTTATTCATTTGAGAGAGAGAAACAGACACAGGAAGGAGAAGCAGGCTCCACGCAGGGAGCCTGATGTGGGACTCAATCCAAGGTCTCCAGGATCAGGCCCTGGACTAAAGGTGGCGCTAAACTGCTGAACCACCTGGGCTGCCTTTTGCTTCTGATTAAGTTGGGCAGAGTCTGTTTCCTACAAGTGATAGACAAGTTGTCACCAGGAATGGCAGGAAGTATCCAGGGAAACAGAGGTGTGTGCAGACTAGACATTCATCTGGTGAGAGCTAAAGGCAATGGAAATCCAGCTAGGATGAAGGGAAAGGGTTCCAGCAAACCTAGCAGACTGGAGCCACCACTGGTGATGTAGTTTAATACAAGATAGATGTCCTTTGTCCCTGCTTCCTGGCACCAGACCTTCCTGGCACCAGACCTTCTAAAACACTTGGAATTTACTGTCCTTTTAATGCTAATGAAAAGACTCCAGGCAGGGAAAGTCATACCCCCTGGATAGGTTCAGGATGGGGACAGGTCACCAGGAAGACCAAGCCTTGAATCTAGGGTAGAAACTTTCAGCCCAGACTAGGGAGGTGGGGGTGGAGATTTCACTTCTATCAACCAAAGGCCAGGGGCTCCCAGGTGGCTCAGTGGTCTAGCATCTGCCTTTGGCTCAGTTCGTGATCCTGGGATCCTGGGATAAGTCCCACCTTGGGCTCCCCACAGGAAGCCTGTGTCTCCCTCTTCCTGTGTCTTTGTCTCTCATGAATGAATAAATAAAATCTTAAAACAAAAAACCCAAAGGCCAATTATTTTTTTTTTAATTTTGATAATCAACACCAGGAATAGCAAATTTTCTTCACTTCAAAAATAAAGGGTTTTTTGTTTGTTTGTTTGTTTGTTTTTTTAGGATTTTATTTATATATTCATGAGAGACACAGAGAGAGAGAGAGAGGTAGAGACATAGGCGGAGGGAGAAGCAGGCTCCATGCAGGGAGCTCGATGTGGGACTGGATCCTGGAACTCTGGGATCACACCCTGAGCCAAGGGCAGATGCTCAACCACTGAGCCACCCAGGTGTCCCTCAAAAAATAAAGTTTTAAAGTTAAAACATTAATTTTTTAAAAATTTCAATCCAATTGTGAATTTCAGTACCCCTACTCTCCTACACTTGCCCTTCAGTTTACAAAGGCCAATGATTTGATCAATGGTACTTCTGTAACAAAACCTCATAAAACCCCCTGCATAGTGAGTTCAGGGAGTTTTGGGATCAGTGAAGGTACTAATAAGCTGGGAAGGCAGGAGCCCTGGGTATCCTGGAAGCTCCACACCACTCCTTCCCTTCCCCCAATACCTCACCCTATGCATCTCTTCTGTTTGGTTGTTCTGAATTGTATCCTTTTTAATAAACTGCTAAATGTAAATAAAGGGTTTCCCTGAATACTGTGAGTCATTCCAGCAAGTTACTGAATTTGAGGAGGGGGCTTATACCTGAGGTACAGCCAGCTGGTCAGAAGTCATGGGTGGCTCTTGGGGCTTGGGACTAGCACCTGAAGTAGAGTCAGTCTTATGGGACTGAGCCCTTAACCTGTAGGGTCTGTACTAATTCAGGAGTTAGTGTCCAAATCGAATTGAATTGTTGGACACCCTATTGGTGTGGGAGGTTCAGAGAATTCGTTATTGGTGTGAAAACCCTCACCATATTTAGTGTCAGAAGTGGTGTCAGAAAACAAGACACCGGGATCCCTGGGTGGCGCAGTGGTTTGGCGCTTGCCTTTGGCCCAGGGCGCGATCCTGGAGACCCGGGATCGAATCCCACATCGGGCTCCCGGTGCATGGAGCCTGTTTCTCCCTCTGCCTGTGTCTCTGCCTTTCTCTCGGTCTCTCTGTGACTATCATAAATAAATAAAAAATAAAAAAATAATTAAAAAAAAAAAAAAAAAGAAAAGAAAACAAGACACCACAGGGGACTCCTCAAGTGAGGAACCCATGCAAGACAGGGCTTTGAGAGGCCAAGGGCTTTACCTCACACAAGCATGAAGGGCCGGAGAAAGGCATAGTGACCAGTGTCAGGTGGTTGCTTCCAACAGCACCAAACAGTTTAAAGAAAGAGCATAGTAGGGTAAGATTCTTAGCTGCTTGGTCAAGGCTCAAACTGAAAACTTTCTCTGCTTTGCAAGGAGCCTCCTTTCTCCTGTAGCCATGGGGCTGAGGTAGCCCATCATCAACCCCACAGGCCAATGCTGTGGCTTCCAGATTAAATACTGATTGAATTCACAGCCTCCCTAAATCTTTTTTTTTTTAAGATTTTATTTATTTATTCATGAGAGACAAACACACACACACAGAGGCAGAGACACAGGCAGAGGGAGAAGCAGGCTACATGCAGGGAGCCTGACGTGGGACTCGATCCCGGGCCTCCAGGATCACGCCCTGGGCCAAAGGCAGGTGCTAAACCACTGAGCCACCCAGGGATCCCCCCCTCCCAAAATCTTCTATGTGAACGCTAGGCACTGCTCAGGACAGAGCACACAGAAAGTGTGCATGGCGACATCGGGAAACACTCTGCAAGCCCGTATCCAGTAGCACTTCTCACCTTCCTCAACCCACTGGTGACCTCCAAAACAGCGGGCCACTCACTCTCCACCCATGCTCCCTGCACTGTTCCTTCTCACATTCCTCTTCTGGCTCTTCATGTCCAGCTTGTATTGCAGGGTCCCCAGGGCTCAGTCCTCAGATGCCATTTCTTTTCTACTTACATTCCCCTTGAGTGCTCGTCCACTGTCATAGCTCTAAGTACTATCTACACACCAAGGGATACCATTTCTTATCTCTAGCCCAGGCCTCAATTCCAGATGCCAAGATGCAACTGTCCTATCAACACCTCCACTTAGATATCCCTGGCATCTAACCTGAATGCACCTTCAACTGAATTGTGGACCTCCAGCACCGTGCTGCCCCCATTGTGGACTCTCACATGTCCAGAGTGGTGACCCCACCCCTGGGCATCTTGTATTTCTCATAGGCCTTCATACAAACCAGCAGCCGACCTTGACTCTACTTTCACAATTTAGGCAGAATATGATTACTTCTCAGTAGGCCCAACACCAGTGTCAAGGACTCTTGCCCAGACTGTCATAGCGGCCTTTGGACAGGTCTCCAGGCCTCTATTCTGCCCCTCTTAAGTCTATTCTGGAGTCAGCAGCAGCCGGAGGGACCCTTTAAAAATGTTTATCAGATCAAAACACTTGGCTCAAGACCTGCAAGGGCCTCCCATTTCTAAGGCCCCATATCATCTGCACCCCATGGTCTCTGACTTGGCCTTCCCCCTCCTCCTCACTCCTGCTTCTGCAGCCACCCCAGCCTCTCCTATGTTCTGGAACTTACCTGGTATAGCTTGCCCTCAGTATCTAGTGCTGGCTGTGGAATCTTCCATGGCTTCATCCAGGTCTCTGGTCACTTTCCAGTGAGGTCTGCTTTCACACACTGCCACACCCACAGCCTCCTGTCTGCTCCGGCACCCCATGAGGGACTACATTTTTACTTATTTCTTTCTTTCTTTTTTTTTTTTAAAGATTTTATTTATTTATTCATGAGGCACACACACACACACACACACACAAAGAGAGAGAGAGAGAGAGAGGCAGAGACACAGGTAGAGGGAGAAGCAAGCTCCATGCAGGGAGCCTGATGTGGGACTCGATCCTGGGACTCCAGGATCACGCCCTGGGCCAAAGGCAGGTGCTAAACCTCTGAGCCACTCAGGGATTCCCCTTTACTTATTTCTTTACTGTGTCTACCACCACTAGAATGTCAGCTCTGTGCCAGCAAGGGTTTGTCTGTCAGGCTTACTGCTCTGTACACATTGTTTAGCCCACGGTAGGCATTTCATGTGTTATATACACAGGATGAAGATCCATGAAAGAACTCAGAGGAAGCCGATTACCACCAACACCAGCCCCTTTGCATCTCCCTGCCCACAGAAGCAACCTTGCGAGGGAATAAGTTTGCAAGGGGAAGCCTAACGTTCTCCTGCCCTCTTCCCAAACTCCTTAACATCCCCAGTGCCTTGAATTAAAGATGGATTCCAGCAGGGCGCCTGATGGGCTCAGTCAGTGGAGCATGTGACTCTTGATCTCAGGATTGTGGGTTCAAGTCTCATGTTGGATGTAGAAATTACTTAAAAATAAAATATTGGGGGGAAAAAGATGGATTCCAGCGTGTCTGAAGATCTTTTTATAAAGTCAAATCCAAGGGCGCCTGGATAGCTCAGTTGATTAAGTGTCTACCTTGGGCTCAGGTCCTGGGATTGAGTCCTGAATTGGGCTCTCTGCTCTGCAGAGAGCTTGCTTCTCCCTCTTCCTCTGCCTGCTGCTCCCCTTGCTTGTTCTTTCTCTCTCTCTCAAATAAGTAAATAAAATCTTAACAAAAAAAACAAGTCATACTCAGAGGGGAAGGCTTATACATCAAAGAAATTATAAAACCTTACTTTACATTAGTCACAATATGGAGAATATGTGTAAGGGAAAATCAAGGTCCTGGACCAAGGAGATAAGAAACAAAGTTTAGATTGGGCTGAATTTATCAATACAGGTGCACTTGCCAGAAATTTTGGATTCAGTGTGCTGGCTTCAGCTACTAGAGGTCGTTCTGTACGTCTATTTGGTTGGCTGGAAGGAAAGTTGTCTCACCAAATGAAATCAAGATGCCAAAAGCTCCCTGGGAGAATGTAGAGGAAAGAATCCAAAGCCTCAGGAGGATTTGCTCATTCATTGAGAACAAATGCTGGACTGAGTTTATCAGACAACTCTATCCAGAGAGACTCCCTTCACCATCATTTAGAAGTTCATTGCTGAGGGGAATGTCTGAAAAGTTTGTCTGCTAGAGTTGCTGTAACAAAGTACCACACACTGAGTGGCTTAAACAACAGAAAAAAAAAAAAAAAACAGAAAAGGTCTCACAGTTCCTTTTTTTTTTTTTTTTTTTAAGATTTTATTTATTTATTCATGAGAGACACAGAGAGACAGGCAGAGACATAGGCAGAGGGAGAAGCAGGGAGCCTGATATGGGACTGGATTCCAGGAGCCCAGGACCACGTCCTGAGCTGAAGGCAGATGCTCAACCACTGAGCCACGTAGGTGCTCCTTTTTTCTTTAAGATTTATTTTATTTGAGAGAGAGAGAGAGCACAAGTGGGAGAGGCAGAGGAAGAGTATCCCAAGCAGACTCTCTGCTGAGCACAGAGCCCGATGCAGGGCTTGATCTCAGGACCTCAGGATCATGACCTGAGCTGAAATCAAGAGTCGGATGCTTACCCGAGTGCACCACCCAGGTGCCCCCATGGGTCAAGGATTTGACTAGAGACACTATAATTAAGATGACTCCTTGAATTCAACACAGATACGAGGGCTATGGGTGTTAAGAGCCAAGTAGGAGCCTTGAGCTGCCGAGGAAAGGTACAAGAGACCATGACATGCAGTAGGACATGCTGGTAATCTGCATGGTCTGGCCTGGAAGGGTCTTTGCCAGGATCACCAGGCCCCTATGACCAAAAGGTAGGCGCGTAGAGTCCTCCTTAATGTGTTTAGCAAGAGGACTGGCAGAGATTTGCCTGAAACAGAGAATTTTCCTCCAAGTTTATAGATAAAATCAGCTCATAAACCCAGGGGCCCCTGAAGGAAGTGGAGTGGGTACCCATTAAAGAAGGAGGCCCCTGTGAAAATGGCACAGGTTCATGGTGGCACTTTTTTCACAGTCCTTCCCAAAGGGCTTTGTGGCCATTAACTGAGGTGTGGCAGATACTAGTGCTAGTCTACCCCAAAGCCATTTTTCACTTTTTAAAACTTTATTCATGAGAGACACACACAGAGAGACAGAGACACAGGCAGAGGGAGAAGCAGGCTCCCTGCAGGGAGCCTGATACAGGACTCGATCCCAGGACCTCGGGATCATGCCCTGAGCCGAAGGCAGATGCTCACCCACTGAGCCACCCAGGTATCCCTCACTCTTTTTTTTTTTAAGATTTTATTTATTCATGAGAGACAGAGACAGAGAGAGAGAGAGACAGAGAGAGAGAGAGAGAGGCAGAGACAAAGGCAGAGAGAGAAGCAGGCTCCACGCAGGGAGCCCAAGGTGGGACTTGATCTTAGGACTCCAGGATCATGCCCTGGGTGTGAAGGCAGACGTTCAACCTCTGAGCCACCCAGGCATCCCACTTTTTTTTTTAAGTAATCTCTACTTGATGTGAGGCTCAAAATCACTACCCCGAGATCAAGAGTCACATGCTCCACCAACTAAGCTAGCCAGGTGCCCCATTTTTCCCTTTTTAAAAAAATATTTGAGAGAGTCTGCACATTAACAGGAAGAGGGGCAAAGGGAGAGGGAGAGAATCTCAAGCAGACTGCCCTCTGAGCACAGAGCCCAAAGTAGGGCTCTATCCCAAGACCCAGAGATCATGACATGAGCTGAAACTAAGAGTCACACACCCAACTGACTGAGCCACCCAGGTGCCCCTGCATCTTTCATTTTTAATAAAATAGTTTTGTTCAAACAATGTAACAACATACCCAGGCCCACACATAATTGGTCTAAGCCGAACATATTAACACTCCCCTTTGCAGGTGATAGTTATATTTTAATTTATTAATATATAATAAATATTATATTATAAACATAATTCAAATGTTGCTGAAATCTATGGATTTTTTTAAAAGATTTTGTTTTTCAGTAATCACTACACCCAATGTGGGGCTTGAACTCACAACCTCGATATCAAGAGTTGCACACTCCACCAACTAAGCCAGCCAGGGGCCCTTGCTAAAGTCTAAGCCTTTGCAACAGCATTTCTTTCTATCCAAGTATCTTCTGACCCTAACATCCAATGACGGTCATTGTTTCCTAGCAAACCCAAAATGCTACACAATTTTTCAATATGATGATATATAATCCCTCTTTCTTTTTTTTTTAATTTTTAATTTATTTATGATAGTCACAGAGAGAGAGAGAGAGGCAGAGACACAGGTAGAGGGAGAAGCAGGCTCCATGCACCAGGAGCCCGATGTGGGATTCGATCCCGTGTCTCCAGGATCGCGCCCTGGGCCAAAGGCAGGCGCCAAACCACTGCGCCACCCAGGGATCCCTATAATCCCTCTTTCTAGGTTGTAGTAGAAAAGGACCTGAAGGAAAATTCTCATAGTGTTAAATCTCATTCCTTCTGCTGTTGCTTTGCTACTAAAAATCTTTAATACCTCTTCTAAAAGCGTCGAATCCTCTCAGGTGAGGTGTCCATCCAAGAACTCTGCCCAGAGACAGAGTGAGGACCATCAAGCTGTCCCCAAATCTCACCCACCAGGAAGACCATCACAGCTGAAATCCCTCAGAACACAGGGATGAAGCCTAGGGGTTTCTATCACCCATCATGACACCAGTGGGTAAGACAGAGCCATAGCTCTTGGCAACAATGAACCACCCAGAGGCAGCCCAGCCACGGCTACCTCTGTCCCGACACAGTGAGAGAGGTGTCGATGGGTCCCCAGCCAAGTCCACCCACATGGGGTCTGCTGGTCTCCAATAGCCCAGCCCCAGGGCAGGAGGTATATAAAATCCAATGAAGTTTTGGGGCAAGGGCAAGGGAAAACCCTGCCCTTGGTCACCATCTTCCCCAATCCAGAGGTAGGTGACAAAGAAAACAGGACAGAATCGGCCAACATGCCCCCACTCACGGCCTTGTGCAGCCTCTCTGTCCTCGACCCAGCCCCTGGCTCCCCTCCCCAAGGATGTCAACATTCAGGACCCATGATTTCCCTTTAATGGTGCTCCACCCCAGATGTCCCTTCACAATCGATCTGCTTCCTGCTCAGGGGTGAGGTCCCAGAAGATTGGCCCAGAGAAAACCTGGCCCTGGCCCTGCCCATGTCCAGGCCCAGGACTCACTCCAGGGTAAGAGAGTTTCCTCTCCAGAGAGGGGGGTAGGCACGAAAGTGGGACCTGGACCAAAGATCCTAACATAGACCAATGAGAGACCACAACATGGGAGTCTGCAGAACCAGATGGAAACACCTCACAAATGGAGAAACAGCCACAACATACAACCTTAGAGGGCAGCCCTGGTGGCTCAGTGGTTTAGCGCCACCTTCAACCCAGGGTGTGATCCTGGAGACCAGGGATCAAGTCCCACATTAGGCTCCTGCATGGAGCCTACTTCTCCCTCTGCCTGTGTCTCTGCCTCTCTCTGTGTGTGTCTCTCATGAATAAATAAATTTAAAAATCTTAAAAAAAAAAAAAAAAAGATACAACCTTAGATTCTGATTTATTTATTTATTTTTTAAAGTAAGCTCTAGGCCCAACGTGGGGCTCGAACTTACAACCTTAAGAGTCACATGCTCTACTGACTGAGCCAGCCAGGCACCCCAATTTTTAAAAAAATATTTATTGCAAAGAATGCTGGACACAGTGTGATGTGTGGCTGAGATCCACCAACACCCATTCCAGGGAAAATGGGAAAATGTCTTCGACACAAGCACGTTGACCATCATGGATAAAATCCGGCAGCCAACCAGGGGGGTGCTGCCCATGCAGAGATCGCTCCAGGCAGAGGTGGAGAAGAGCTGCCCCAACCCAGGCCATACCCCTAGACTTCCCTCTGCCCTATCCCGGTCCTTGTAACACTGTGGGTCCAGCAGCTCCTGACTGCCCTCTGGGCACAGAGAAAAGGCCTCACTGGTCTTGCCTCAGTCAGCCTGAGGTCCTGGAGTGGGGGACATCCAGATGTACATGCCACCAACCAAAGAGGCCCACTATGGCCAACAAGTGAGTGGGTCCAAGTGACCAAGTCACCAGAACTCTGGGGGACACAGAAACAAAGGCTATGGTCCTCATGTCCCAAAGACAGTGGCATGGTCCTCTGGTCCTGAGGGACCTGAGGGTCTCTGGCAGGAGGTAAGTCCAGAAGATTCTGCTCCAGCCCTCTACTGAGTCTGTGCACAGCCACTGCAGCACACAGGGCTGAGCCACCATCAGCTGGGGGCAGGGGCGCACGCTTCCCTCAGGGGCAGGCAGCAACTACAGGCTACGAAAGCCCCAGGAGGCCAAGAAAGGTGGGCTGTTCTACCAGGGAAGGTTCCAGGTACAAAGTGGGCTCAGGCTCCTGGACCAGGACCCACTTGGGGATGCAGGGCATCCAGCTGCAGACCCAGACCCCTCCTCACGCAGCCTCACAACTTGCTGGCCAGTCCTCCTGCCCAGCTACAAAATGGGAGCCAGAACCTACTGCCCAGCCTGCCTCTTTGGGCCCAAAAGAACTCAGGGGCATGACAGGTGGCAGCGTCCCAAGGCAGTTTCCTGCCAGGCCAGGCTCCTATACACAGGAATCTGAAGCTGCACTATGCTGGGAAAATCCTCCCCTGGACAGGGTGCCTCGGATGTCCTGCCTTTCCCCTGCTCGGTGTCACAGGCAGAGGTCAATGAACATCAGGACAGGCTTTTTTCTATGAATCATTCACAGCAAATGCATTTGTCTGCCCCCCAGGGTGTGCTCCTGCATGGAAACAGGTGGCAGTGGGGGAGAGGTAGCCTAGAGAGCACAGCCAGGAGGGCGAGGCAGGTTGGCAGCCTCTCCCCCCGAGCACCTGGGATGTGCACTGGAACGGGGGTGCTTACACGACTGCCCTGTCTTTGAGTGCTTTCACTGCGATAGCAGTTGGGCAGGGGTGGCCTTGGCCACCAGCTCCCCCAAATGTTCCAGTGTGTGCACAGTAGGGAAGGAGTGACCAGAGAGGCTGTGCTCCCCGTGGGTTTCTATGCATCATGGCATGAAGTGAGCACAGTGTTCTCACAAGCGGCTCCGACACAACGGCCTGGCTGGTGGAGGGGTCTGCCTCGGCGGCTCTCCAGCTCCTGCCAGGGCAGGATGGGAAGGGCATTCCCCCGGACCCAAGGAGCAGAGCTCAGGGCCCCACATGGAGAGGGAAGCAGAGTCCCTGCTGGAATCCTCAGGTCCACCTCAGACAGTTCGGCCATCGTGGGAGCATCACAGCATGCGCTCTCCGTTCACATGTTTAGGGTTTCATACTTCACAAAGTCAACTGACCAGTGAGAGGACACCTCAAAGCTGCAACAGAAGGACCAGGTTGCTAGGAAACCTCTCACCAGTCCAGGGCAGATGCAGTCTGGCCAAATGATTTTTAGCAGCAGGTTGGGCACCTCGTGGAATCCTGTCTCCATTAACAAGGAAGCAGGTGGGCTGGTGCAGGGGGTCTTGGTGCCACCAGCCAGGTGCAGCTTGAGGATGCTCCAGCATAGAAACTGTCACACGGACCAGGGGGCTTGGGATGACCTTGTCTGCCGGGATCAATACCTTCCTGGGGGTCACCGTGGATGAGACATGGTCACTGGTGAGCGGGAACCGTGACCAGAGCTTCCTCCGGAGGCCTCGAGATGTCTACATTCTGCAAAACAAACAAAACACAGAACATTCACTCTGTGGTGAGAAGAGGTAGACATCCACTGTCCTGCTGTCTCCTTTCCCCATCACCATAGCCCTCTGGGTTCACATACTCACCCCCTAGGAGCCAAATTTCCCTAAGAGCCAGGGCCCAAGAGCCTCTCAACACATGGTGGGTGGACAAACATGAGGATTCAAAGGCAGGGGTGCACGGTGCCCTGGGTCCTGCTGGCTCCTGGCACACATGACAGGCAGCACCAGAATGAGGCCATCCCACGTCCTACCTCAGGCCTGAGTCAAGTGGGAGGGAAGAGCTGGCTATGGGCCTGCCTCCTCATCAGTGGGAGCAAGGAAGGAGGCCCTTCCTTGGGGGTGCCTTCCTCTGGGTCTGAGCATCAGTGGACAGGTGTCAGATGAGGTCCCAGCAGCCTTCAGACCTCTCCTAGTCTGCGGCCTGCTCTGTACTCTGAGCTGGGGCACAGGGTACCCTGGACAGCCCTCAGCCCTCAGCCACAGATAGCCCTTGCCAGACCACAAAGCCCAGCTCCTTCCACAGCCTGCTGAGCTCAAGCCTAAGGGATGGAAGGCCTGACACTTTCCTCAGCTCCACAAGCTGGGAACCCCTTTCGCCCTGGCACAGACCTCTATGGTAGGGCTGCTGGGAAGCCATCACACCCAGGGACCTCCCCACTGCCAGGGTGGCATCCTTGGGAAGGCCTCGCCCAGAGTCATAATCTTGTCCTGATGATAAAACAGCAGGTTTGGCAGAGTACTCAGGCTCATTCTGGCAGGCACCCCAACCGGACCTGGGTTGGAAGATACTGTATCTTATGCCCCCAGGAATATGCTTGCTACCCCGCAATAACCCTGTTGTTACCTGAGGCCTGTCCCGGTGCGTGTTCACAGCCATCACATTCAGGAATATAGACTCCACTTTACAACCTGCCAAAGGAAAGATGTAAATCCATTTCCCCTCCTGGAGGGCAGCTAGACCCATAGAGGGTAGAAGCTTCTCTCGGGTAGAGGCCTGGGGTATTATAGAACAGAGCAGCCATTCTCAGCTTCATCCTGGTCCTCCCACCTTAGGCACCTTTGAGGAGCACATGAGGAAGGATGAGGCACCCCATTAGGCCTGTGCTTATCATGTGCCACAGCACAGCCTTGGTGAGAAGCCCAGATACCCAGGAGGGCTATGCTGAGGACACGAGCTATCCACTGCCGGGGTGGAGGGCATTCTAAGGAGCAGTGGGCCTGAGCTCAGCATGGAATCATTACGTGAGCCTTCAGGGGACCCCCAAACCACTCACCCCAAGTGTGCCACAAACACAGAGCCAAATCTATGTTACGCCAGGTGCTCAGTGCAATAGGGACAAGAGGATGAATGGCATGACACAGTGGCATGACATCTGCTGCCACTGGGCTTTACAGTCATTCTCCCAAGGGCATGGCTACCTGAGGGGTGCCTCATAGTCTATGTTGAAGTTGAGGAGCTGAGACCCAGGAGTTTAGGAGGTGGCCTGAGGTCTCTGCAGGCACAATGAAAGGCAGAGGTGGGACTCAAACGATTCTGCACTCAAAATACCCCGAATATTTTAAGGCCCAGGTCGTAGGAGCCATGGGGCTTTGTGGGGGTTTCAGAAAAACCAGTAGAAAAGCCCTTAATGCAGGTGGGTGATGGTAAAAGATCACTGGAAAGGCACATGTGGTCACAGAAATTAAAACCAAAAAAAAAAAAAAAAGGTAAAAAGTAAATTGGGAGGGGCTCCCGGCAGGCTCAGTCAGGGGAGCATGTGACTCTTGATCTTGGCATCACGAGTTCCAGCCCCACGTTGAGTGCAGAGCTTACTTAAAAAAAAAGTAAACTGGGAAAGGCAGTGGAGTGGGCAGAAGAGGAATGAGCCCCTAATGGAATTTTCAGGGATCTGCAGAAAATTCACAGAGCCCCATGGAAAGCCAGTACCTGGCAACCAGATGAGTGTGCAGGAAGCTTCCTTACCGTAAGCCACAGGGGTTAGCTTCAGGACGGTGTGCAGCGGACACTTGAGGTAGGGCAGCTGTTCTGTGGACACAGATAGGAAGGGCTGGCACACCAGGGATGCCCACGTAACAGTCCCTCTGTCTCACATACACACATCCCACCTCCCAGGGGGCCAGCCCGCACCTGCTGCCTTATCAAGGAAGTAGGCCAGGAGGCAGCGCATCACGGCCTGGTGGCAGATGACCAGCACATTCTCCTGCCTCTCCAGCTCCATGATGACAGGCTCAAGTCGCTGGACCAGGTCCTCGTAGGACTGCAAGGGAAGTGGGAAGGGTCCCTCAGGCCCTGTTCCAGGGGTAGTGATGGAGACATTCTGGGTAGCAGGCTACCTCCTCATGCCCGGGACCCTCACCATTCTGGGAGGTTGTGGCTAGGGATACTCCAGCCTGACCCCTGGGGACCTGGGGGTGGACAGCTCCAGGCTAATGCCTGCCCCTATAGGACAGTGAGATATCCAGCTTGAGAGGGAAGCTGGGAGGGGAGACTTAGCAGCCTGAGAAAGAGATCGCATCCTTCACCCTAGGGCCAGGGCCTGGGAGGACTAGAGGGCAGGGCTGGGCCTCAGGCTACCATCTTAAGGGGCCATCTCGTACACCCACCTATAGGGCCCTTGGCTGAGCCCTCTGCTGCTGGAATTCACACACTGGCAGCTGAGGACTGGTGGGAAAGACACCACACCCTTCTAGCCCACAGCAGGCGGAACACACAGAAGGAACCGTGGGGGTAGGAGGAGCAAAGACTCTCCAAAACTTCCTGGAGCACAACCTGTCGGCATTCCTCCGGGCCTGGGAACAACAATCCTGTCTGCCTGTCCTGTGTCTCCCCTGGGTGCCATGAGTTAGCTGATGAGGGAGCCCTTGGATCTACACTTGTGCCCGAAAGGTTAGAGACTTATCCACCTAGAGACCAAGCCCTCTTTGCATACAGCAAGTGGTCCTTCAAAACACACACCTCAAGCTGCAGCTGAAAGTATGCTGACTGGAGCAATGCCCTGTAGTTCTAGGGGATTCTAGATCAGGTCTCTTGGTAACTGTAATTTCCCTACCAATTCTCCCTTTGTATTCTCAAGTCTGAACAGGCCACTGCTTTGCTTCTTTTTACTGTGATGGGTTAGTTTTAAATCTGAGCTCTGCCTCCCAGTCCACAAGGGGAATAATTAAAGCTCCCCAGAGCTGTACTTTTCCTGAAGATAGTATAGCAGAGGAGCTGGGAGTCTGGCATCTGGGGTGGGGGTAGGGGGATCTTCTGCGTGTGTCCATGGATGTGCGTATACACTTGTGTGTCTGCAGGGGTATCTTGGTTTGGCCACTGCCCCAGGCCACTTCCTAGAAATGGAAGATACCCAAGTTAACGGTGACCTATTTCTGAGCTGGGGCTTGGGCTGAGACAGAAGCCAGCCTGAGGGAAGGTGTCAGAGCACATGGCTTGCTGTGGCCACGACTTAATTGGGAAAAGTGTCTCTAGGTCTGTATTCAGGGCCCTGAATCTGGAGCCACAGGGAGGACATGATCCCTGTGATACCCCGGGGAAGGGGAAAAGCAAAGATGAGCAATATTGGGGAGCAGGGATCCAACGAGTCTCAGAGTTGGGAGTCCCGTGCACCTGCCCAAGGTGGGTGAGGACTGCAGCCTGGGCACCATGGCTGGGAAGTGGTAGAGATGACACACACACCCAGCCTGGCCAAGCTCTAGGATCAGGCCCCACTTGCTGTCCATGCAGCCTCCACAGAGTGCTCCAGGGGTTCTGAGGCACGGCAGGTGGTGGCTGGGACTAAGGCCCCAAATCACACCTACCTCCCCCTTGGGGTACCGGTACCGGTACTTGTCCTGGTCCCGCAGGGCAAACTCCAGTGGATAATGATCCTGAATTTCCTCATAGGTCATCTCCTCGCAGACGCCCTAGGGAGACACAGCGGTGATCATATCTCCCATGCGAGGCCCGGGATCAACCCTGTGTCGAGGGGGAGGGCAGGCAGAGGGGACCAGGTTTACAGGGCATTTCCTAGGCCATGGGGCTCTTCCTAGCCTGGACTTAGAACCTATATGGAAGGAGCAGGCCCGTAAAAGAGGAGTCTGCATCTTGTTTGTAAAGAGCTAGAAGAACAGTCTTTTCCATCCATCCATCATCCTTCCATCCAGTTTATGCCATAAAAATAAACAGAAATGTTAACTATTGTGTCTTCTGTTTTCTGTGCTATAGAAATACTTACTCTGAGTATGGACTGTTGTACAAGCTATAAAGCAAGATTTCACTTGTGTCCTTCAAGATACACACGCACTCACATGTAGCATAAATTACCTTATACAAATGCTATTTTCAAAGAAATCCAGCAGAGAACACTGGTTGAGAACACTTAAGTATGGTTCAAGGGCCTTGAGAGGGGAAGAAGCCATAAAATGTCCTAATAAAAAGCTGCTGTTCTCTGCCTTTGTTCTAAGTTGTTTCCTAGACAAAGCCTTGGGGCAAAGTTGTCTATTAAGAAAGAAAAACCAGGAGGAAAACTTAGAGCTGTAAATGTCTATATAAAAAAAAAAGAAGAAGAAGAAGAAGAAGAAAGATCGCAAATCATCCCACCTTAAGTTACTGGAAAAAGAAGAGCAAGCTAAACACAAAGCAGGCAGAAGGAAGGAAGTAAAAAAGATACAAGCAGAAACAAATTTAATAGAAAAGAGAAAAAAGCAATGAAAGCAGAAATTGGTTCTTTGATAAGATTAACAGAATTCACAAATCCTTTGCCCAACTGACAAGAGAAAAAGCTCAAATCACTACGATCAGGCACAAAAGAGGAATATTACTACCAAGCTTACAGAAAGAGAAGAGACTCTAAGGAACTATCGTGAACAACTCCATGCCAACAAATGAGGTAACTTACATTAAGTCAGAGAATTCCTATAGAGACAAACCATCTTTGTTGAGTGGGGTGTTCAAGTCCTAACACCCGGTATTTGTGAGCATGATTTTATTTAGAAATAGGGTTTTGGGGGCACTTGGGTGGCTCAGTTGGTTGAGCGTCTGACTCTTGGTTCTGGTTCAGGTCATGATCTCAGGGTTGTGAGATTGAGCCCTGAGTCCAGCTCTACACACAGCGTGGAGTCTGCTTGAGATTCTGTCTCCCTCTCCCTCTGTCCCTCCTTCAACTTGTGTGTATGTGCTGTTTCTTAAATAAATAAAATCTTAAAAAAAAAAAAGATTTTAGGGCAGCCCCGGTGGCGCAGCGGTTTAGCGCCGCCTGCAGCCTGGGGTGTGATCCTGGAGACCCGGGATCGAGTCCCACATCGGGCTTCCTGCGGAGAGCCTGCTTCTCCCTCTGCCTGTGTCTCTGCCTCTCTCTTCGCTCTCTCTGAATGAATAAATAAATAAATCTTAAAAAAAAAAGATTTTATTATTTATTCATGAGAGGCACACCGAGAGAGGCAGAGATACAGGCAAAGGGAGAAGCAGGCTCCCCATGGAGAGTCCGATGCAAGACTCGATACCAGACCTGGGATCACGCTCTGAGCCAAAGGCAGACGCTCAATCGCTCAATCGCTGAGCCACCCAGGTGTCCTTAAAATAAATAAAGCCTTAAAAACAAACAAAAAAAAGACAGAGTTTTTTAATATGTAACCAAGTAGATGAGGTCACCAAGGGTGGGCCCTCATCCACTAACTGAAGTCCTTTCAAGAAGACCAGGTGAAGACACAGAAAGTCACACAGGGATGAAGGCCATGTGAGGACAGAGACTGAGGTGATGCAGCTAGCTGTAAGTTAAGGGATGCCAAGGATTGTTGGCAATGACCAACAAAAAATATGTTGTTAAAAATATGGGCATTGACAGTGATTCTGCTGAAGGCTCAGAAAGAAGTGAAGCACAGCAGAGAAAGCTTCTATCATCTTTTTAAAAGATTTTATTTATCTATTCATGACAGACACAGGAAGAGGCAGAGACATAAGCAGAGGGAGAAGCAGGCCCCATGTAGAGAGCCCGATATGGGACTTGATCCCAGGATTCCAGGATCACACCCTGGCCAAAGGCAGGTGTTTAACCGCTGAGCCACCCAAGTGTCCCAAGCTTCTATTATCTTAAAAATACATATATCCTCATGAGCATAACGCTGCTAGAAATATGAATGTTGAGATGCCTAGGTGGCTCAATTGATTAAGCAGCCAACTCTTTCTTTTTTAACAGATTGGTTTAGGGACACCTTAAACAACTGAGCCAGTCAGGCACCCCTAAGCAGCCAACTCTTAATTTCAGCTTAGGTCATGATCTCAGGGTCCTGGGATTGAGCCCTGTGTTGGGCTCCACACTTAGCAGAGAATCTGCTTGAGATTCTCTCTCTCCCTCTCCCCTCTGCACACCCCTGCCCCACTCATGCTCTTTCTCTCTCTCTCAAATAAATAAATAAATAAATAAATAAATAAATAAATAAATCTTTTTAAAAAATACGAATGTTAAAAGTGCTTCTAGTGAGGCATAAGTAGGGAATGGAGGTGGGGGATCCCTGCGTGGCTCAGTGGTTTAGTGCCAGCCTTAGGCCCAGGGTGATCCTGGAGTCCTGGGATTGAGTCCCACATCAGGCTTCCTGCATGCAGTCTGCTTCTTCCTCTTCCTGTGTCTCTGCCTCTCTCTCTCTGTGTCTCTCATGAATAAATAAAATCATAAAAAATAAAAATAAAAAAAATAAAAAGGAGGTGGTATTTACTGGACACTAAAGAAAAAAGAAAAAGTGATTTTTGTAATAAAATGGCAGAGAACTTGCTGAATTATGTTCTACTTGGCTACTAATAAAAAGATAATAACAAGAGTTGGTAAGGATGGGAAGAAACCAGAACCCTCACGCACTGCTGGTGGGAATGTACAATGGTGCAATCTGGCAGTCTTTCACAAGGTTAAACACAGAGTTTACAATATGACCCAGCAATTTTACTCCTACATATATACCCAAGAGGAATGACACATCCATACAGAAACCTGCACGTAAGTGTTCACAGCAACATTATTCCTAATAGCCCCAAATGCAACCCCCTAAAAAGCTCAACCACTGATAACTAAATATGTCATGTGGTATATCCATATGGCAGGATATGGGGCAATATAAAGGAATGAAGCTCTGACCCACGCTACCACATGAATGGACTCTAAAAACATGGGCAGCCCCGGTGGCTCAGCGGTTTAGCACAGTCTTCAGCCCAGGGCATGATCCTGAAGACCCACGTCGAGTCCCACGTCGGGCTCCCTGCATGGAACCTGCTTCTCCCTCTGCCTGTGCCTCTGCCTCTCTCTCTCTCTCTTTCATGATTAAATAAAATCTTTAAAAAATAAATGCTAAGTGAAAGAAGCCAGTCACAAAAGACCCCATAGTGTATGATTCCATTTATATGAAATATCCTCACTAGGCCAGTCCACGGAGTGGTAGGTTAGTGGTAGCCTAGGGCTGGGGGAAGGGGTTGCAGGAAACAGAGGGATAGCTATGGTCAGGGTTTCATTGGAGTAATGAAATGTTCTGAAATTGATTGCGGTGGTAGTTGCACAACTGTGTGAATATACTAAAAACCACTGAATTGTATGCATTAGGTAGGTGAACCATATGGTATATGAATTATTTCTCAATAAAGCTGGTATTTTTTTTTAAAAGAACAAATAAGGCTGTGAATTGTGGATTGAACAAAGAACAACAAAAAAAATCCCAATGTTGAAATAAAAGGCTAGCCCAAGGCTGTTTACCAGAACCCAGGAAAAGAACAAAGATAAACAAAGAAAGATGATGAATAGATCACAGATATTAGAATAGCTTCCAAACTCAAAAGATAAAGAAGAGAATCCACCAGCATCTAGGAAAATAATCAGATCAACTACAAAGGAAAAAAAACTGGGGTGGCCTAAGGCCTCTGTGCAAAACCCAATGCTAGAGCTGTATCCAAGTCCCTGCAGGGCAGACAGTGGCATCCACGCAGGCTCAGGAAGACGAAGGAAGCATGGCTGCAGGCCTCCCACAAATCCCAGGAGCCACCACTGATGGGAGCCTACAAAATGGTCAAAGGGGCTACGAGATGAGTCACAAAAAGTGTTTGCCCTCTTCATTCTTTTTTTTTTTTAAGATTTTATTTATTTATTCATGAGAGACACACACACACACACACAGAGGCAGAGACACAGGCAGAGGGAGAAGCAGGCTCCATGCAGGGAGCCTGACGTGGGGCTTGATCCCGAGGCTCCAGAATCATACCCTGGGCTGAAGGTGGCGCTAAACTGCTGGGCCACTGGAGCTGCCCCGTGCTTACTCTCTTAAAGAGCTCACCAATTCTCCCCCAAACTTCCTTCTTCTGCTCAGTACATATTTCCTGAGCACCTACCATGTGGGATACAAGGTAGATAACAGTTCTTGCCCTCACGTGACCCAGAACTTTTCCTGGGGGCTGGAAAGCTGGAATCTTCCTGGATGCTTATCTTCTTCTCACCCCAACCCTCAGTTATCACTTCTATCACCTCACCATGTCGGTCCCCAGCACCTGGCCCAGTTCCTACCACGGGACAGGTTCACTAAAATACTTGAATAAATGAATAAACAGCCTGCAAATCTATCCACTTCTCCCTCTTGCACTGCTGCCAGCCAAGTTCCAGATGTCATCACCTTACCAGGCCACTGCAAACGTCCCTCATTGGTCTCCCTTCTCCAGCCTGTCCCCCTATTTCACCCAACAAAACCATTCTCTACACCAGCTGGGGTGACCTCTCTACACTTCAAATCTGATCTTATTACCAGCTTAAACTTCAGGCAATGGTGGTCTAGCTGGCTTCAGAACCACCATCCAGAGAGAGCAACTAGAAAAGCCAGACTGAAAAAAAAATTTAAATCTGTTTGATATTATCATAGAGCTACAAGGTAGAGAGGCCAAGAGGGGCCAAGGTCTTGGAGAAAAGGAAACCCAAAGAGGTGAACCTGATACATGGCATCATTTCTTCCTTCGGGGTTTTGTTGCTTTGAAAGTGGCAGTTAAAAGGATGAGATATAAATTTTTTAAAAACCTTTAAAAAAAAGGGAGGGGGGGATCCCTGGGTGGCTCAGCGGTTTGGCGCCTGCCTTTGGCCCAGGGCGCAATCGTGGAGTCCCGGGATCGAGTCCTGTGTCAGGCTCCTGGCATGGAGCCTGCTTTTCCCTCTGCCTGTGTCTCTGTCTCTCTCTCTCTCTCTCTCTACGTCTATCATGAATAAATAAGTTAAAAAAAAAATCTTTAAAAGGATGAGATGGGGGATGGGGTGGGGAAGATGAGTGACGGTGGTTAAAAGGTACAAAATTCCAGTGATAAAATAAGTCTTGGGAATATAACATACATCATGGTGACTACAGTTAATACTTTGTCATATATTTTAAAGTTGCTGAGATTAGATCTTCCAAGTTCTCACAAGAAAAAAAAAAAGTGTTAACTATGGGAGGTGACATATGTTAACTAAGCTTGTTTTAGTAATCATTTCATAATATATATGTATACCAAGTCATCATGTTGCACCCCTAAAACTAACACAATGTTACCCATCTGTCATATCTCAATAAAACTGGGGCTGGGGCATGGAGGAGGAAAAGCCAAGCAGGAAGTCAGGACTGAGTGGACAGAAGCCTGGACAAGCTGGCAGCAATCTTGGGCTGAGGGGACAAAAGTAGAAGCGTGTGCCCACAAGGTTTTCCATCAGAACTTTCAAGGCTACATTCTCGGAGATGGAAGACTTGAAAATCTAGTGGCCTCTATGAAGGTCAAAATGCAGCTCTGCAATTGCTCTATCCCTAAGTAGACTAAGGTAACCTACCACAACTGGCTGCCCAAAGTAAAAGTTTCTCTCTCTGGAGAGAGAAAACATTAACCCAAGCCAAAATTATCTCCAACACTGTTCATCCAAAACGTCTGGCTCCCCATCAGAAATTGGCAGTGTATCCGGGATGCCTGGATGGCTCAGTGGTTGAGCGTTTGCCTTTGGCTCAGGGCACGATCCTGGGATCCCAGATCAAGTCCCACATCGGGCTTTCTGCATGGAGCCTGCTTCTTCCTCTGCCTGTGTCTCTGCCTCTCTCTCTCTCTCTCTCTCTGTCTCTCATGAATAAATAAATAAAATCTTAAAAAAAAGAAAAGAAAAAGGTAGGCCATCCAATAGGGGAAGAAAAAGAACACAAGACTTCATAAAAGATATCTAAATGGCCAAAAAACAGAGTGAAAAACGGCCACAATTAAAACACTGTGATACCCTAAGTGATACTTAACATAAAAGTAGGTGAAATAAGCCAACAGGGAAAAGATAAATGGGTGGTTATAGGTAAGTGAGATTAGATTTAAGGCTTATGTTAGAATGCCAAAAGAAATTCCAGTGACTGGGGTGCCTGGGGGGCTCAGTCAGTTGAGCATCTGCCTTCCATTCAGGTCATGATCTCAGGGTCCTGGGATGGAGCCCTACATTGGGCTGGGCTCCCTGCTCAGCAGGGAGTCTGTTTTGCCTCTTCCTCTGCCCTCCTCTCCCTTCCCCCCCATGTGCTCTCTGTCTCTCTCTTTTTTTTTTAAATTATTATTATTATTTTTTAAAGATTTATTTATTTATTTATTCAGAGATAGCGAATGAGAGGCAGAGACACAGGCAGAGAGAGAAGCAGGCTCCATGCAGGGAGCCCAACATGGGACTTGATCCGGGGTCTCCAGGATCACACCCCGGGCTGCAGGCAGCACTAAACCGCTGCGCCACCGGGGCTGCCCTGTCTCTCTCTTAAATAAATAAAATCTTTAAAAAAAATTTTTTAAAGAAAAAAATAAATTCTGGTTGGTTGAGATAGTTAAATTCAAAATAAGGGAAGGGGGGCATCTGGGTGGCTCAGTGGTTGAGCATCTGACTTCGCTCAGATCCTGATCCTGGGGTCCTGGGATTGAGTCCCGCATAGGGAGGGGAAGAAGGAGGGGAAGGAGGGAGAGGAGGAGGAAGAGAGGAAGGAAAGAAGACAGGAGGGAGGAATCCAATTCCTAAAACCTGAAGGAAATTGGAAGAGTGAGCTCTCCCAAGCCTCAGCACAGGTGCCCTGGCTGAGTACAGCCGTGCCCAGGAACACAGGGCTGTGGAAGACAGCAGAGGGCACAGATGGTAAGCAAGCAGAGCCAGTGGGCGCCCAGGAGGGCGG
This sequence comes from Vulpes vulpes, assembly GCF_048418805.1. Classification (NCBI taxonomy): domain Eukaryota; kingdom Metazoa; phylum Chordata; class Mammalia; order Carnivora; family Canidae; genus Vulpes; species Vulpes vulpes. The sequence goes on along the minus strand of NC_132788.1, from coordinate 93,745,410 downwards.
GAGCCAGGACGGTGAGCACCTGAATTCCAGGCAGCAGTGGGCAGCAGAGGGCAAGGGCAGGGACAGTGAGCAGACAGGAATGGTGAGCCCCAGGCAGTAGAGGTTTGGGATTGGAGGTGAAGGGCAGTGGAGGGCAGGGGCGGTGATTACCGCATCGATCTCGTTGAGGACCTTCCACTGCTCATAAGGCACACCCAGGGCCTCAGCTGTCTGGATGGTCCTCTTCATCTGGCTCGTCCAGACCTTCAGGTCCTTGATGTTCTGATCACGGATGAACTGGGCCAGACTCTTAGCAAACTGAAATGTATCAGAAGCAAATTCAGACACACAGATCCAAGGTTGTCCTCAAGGGACCCTGAAGCCACAGGGCCCAATGGATGGTGTCATGCCCATCCAGCCTCTGAGAGCACAGAGAACAGACCTCATGAGAACTTCATGAGAACAGACCTCAAGTGCTGTTCTTATACATTCTCTCCAGACCCTCTGTGTAATTCCAGTTGTCGTTCCAGTTCCATCATTACGTCTCCTGCCATTGCCCACCATGTGTCCTGGACCCTATGACCTCCCTACAGAGGCTTCAATATCTCCCCTGGACTGTGGTGTGGCTATCAGCTGCACTGCAGACACTTGGGTCACTCCTATAATGGCAGGCCTCTTCAGGGAAAGGGGCCCAGCTGGTGACAGCTCACATGAAAGCCAGAGAGCCTAGCTTGGTGCTTGGTGACTTTCCAAGTTCCTTTACATGACAGGAACATTCCAGACTGAATGAAGGTCATCCATCTTGATTATACAGTAGCTACAAGAGCTAGAGCCCAGGCCCATTGGACACACACATACATGCACCCAGCTGCCCAGGAGTACCAATGCGCAGCTCCCCCTACACCCTGAGGATGCCAGTGCAGCGCGTGCGCGCACACACAAACACACACACACACACTGACCTCCCTGCCCCGGGGGGACAGTCCCGGGTCCCCGCCAATCCGGCCCTTGAGGTTGAGCTCACTCTCCCCATGCCGGCAGAGGTAGATGGAGCGGGGGGTCACATGGATATTCATGAGGTAATATACGATACGGCTCTGGATGTGATCAGCGACACGGTTTACCACATAGCTCTGCCCCACGTCCATGATCTTGATGTAGGACAGATCCCTTTGCAGAGAGAAGGTAGAGAAAGACCTATGAGTGTGACTTGGCCCTCGAGGGCTTATCCTGCCAGCCATAGGAACTAGCTGCAGAGCTGTGCATTTCTGACCACCAGAGTTGAGATCACAACACACAGGACCAGCAGCTGGTATGCAAGTGACAGGGGTGAGGAGGGAGTAACACATGTGACATCCAGACAAACCCCATGAGAGGTGCTCAACACTTGTCATGTTTCCAAAAGGTGACATCCAAAGCACAGGGTCAGTAATACACATTGTGACTTTCACTGCTGCTGTGTCCCCCGGATCCCGCTTACCTACCTTCGAGCTTTCAACGCACAGTCTGTAAGGTAAATAAGAGATAGTTTTTTCCAGGATTGACCTGGGGGTACCTGGCAAACGCTCTTCCCCTCCGCTTCCCTGGCCAGCCACACCTGCCCCTGCCTTTCCTTGCTTCCCCCTGTAATCCAGCTCAGCCGCTTCCCTTGGTTGCTTATTTGCTCGGGCTGGGAAGCATGGTGGTTGGGAGGACACGCTCGCCTCGCTCATCTGCTTATGTTTACTGGGTGTTGGGGAGGCAGCAGGAGGAAAGGCGGAGTTTCTCAGGCAAGTGCTCTGGGCTGGCCCAGGATGGCCCTTCTGAATGTTATCATCTGAGTTCTCATTGTCTGGCCCCAGGGCATGAGTTTAGTTTAGGGTTGTTACATCAACACCAATAAAAACAGCAGCCCCATTAACTAAGCGAGGAATCCAACAGAAGCTGCCCCAGTAAGCCTCTCTCGTGCAATCACATAACAGAACCATGAGGAAAACCACTGTCCTGGGGTGACTGGAGAAACATAAAAATACCACAGCAGCCCAGGCAGTGGGTGGCAGCTGGCTTGAGCTGGCCACAGAGCCTGGCCAAGGAGACTCAGCCAGTGTAGGAATTATTCTGCAAAGACCCAGAGAAATCATTCCTCTTCCAGGCACTTGTTCTCCTGGGCTCGTAGGCAGTAGATGTTCTCATGTTGATTATACAGGACCCTCACCCAAGTTTATATTCCAGCCTTTCATTTAACACTATGTAACTTACACTGTCCCATGTGACTTCGCTCTGAGTTTTGACTATGCAATACTTTACCAAGGGGCCACAGTATTACTTACTTAACCACTGTCCCCACTTATGTTGTTAGACAGAAGCTGGCAAACTATGGCTAACAAGTCAAATTCATTCAGCAGCCTGTTTTTGTAAATAAACTTTTATTGGGACTTGCTCATTTGTTGACATATTGTCTATGTTTCCTTTGCACTACAATGGTGGAGTTAAATAGCTCAACACAAACTGTATGTTCCTGAAGCCTAAAATATTTGCTACCTGACCCTTTACAGGTTAAGTTTGCTACTCTAAGAGCCTCAGCTGAATATCCCTTGTGGGCCTAAAGACCCCTCCCCACCCAACACTTCCTCCTGCTGGGTCTGCCATTCCAGAATGGGCCACATGGGCCACTGCCAGCTATGCATAGACAGGATCTGGGCACTCCTTCCCCCTCACCCCCACCCCTGGCTCAAAACACAGACTACAAATTTAAAGAACATGTAATGCTTGCAAATGCCTTGCAGGAAGACCTTCTTCATAGAAATTAGGCTTGATTTTATAAGGCAATAGCAGAAAATTCTTTCTTTCCTTCTTTCCTTCCTTCCCTTCTCTTCTCTCTCTCTCTCTCTCTCTCTCTCTCTCTCTCTCTCTCTCTCTCTCTCTCGTAAACTCTACGCCCAATGCAGGGGGCTTGAACTTATGACCTTGAGATCAAGAGTTGCATGGAATAACAGAAAATTCTGACTTGCGGAGCTCCACATAAGGTAATAGGGGTTCTGCAAATCACCTCTGGCCCACGATTTCTGCCCGAAGGAAAGAAACGGGGTCAGACCATCTCTGCCAGTTGGGATGGCCCCCAAGCCACCACCACGGCAAGTCACAAGGAAGCAGCCAAGAAGGGACCCTCACCACCCACCATCATAGTTGCAGGACATGGTGCTCTCCTCACTCACCTGTCAAGGTCCTCATCCAGTGACTCATACGAATTCTCATAGCACTCAATGCGCCGCATGAAATCTTCCGTGGCCTCATCACTATCATGGTTCACATAGTCAGGGCTGCCCAGTTTCACTTGCTGCCGAACCAGGCACAGAGCAAGGACACATCAAGGTTGGCAGCCAGGCTGGGCCAGAGACCAAGGAGACTGCTGGGCGCGGGGTGGGGGAAGGCTAGGCCAGAGGCCAGGACAAGACTGGGGGTGTGAGGCTGGAGGCCAATTCCAGGAGACTGGAGGCCAATCCCAGGAGACTGGTTCCACTAGGAAGAGTCCAGCAGTTCCCTGATCTTAGTTCCCACGCTAGTGTGCCAACAGAATATTACTGGGGAGCCTAAGATTGGCGTCCTCATCTTTGTGGCACAGGGGGAGGTGAGGCCAGAGGGGCAAGGGGCTTAGAAGCCTCTTCCCACCTGAACCATCTCCCCAAACCCAGATGTTCATTCCTTGGATAAACAGGGGGTAGGGAGAGAAGTTGAATCTCTTTCTCTTTCAAAATATGAACATCACTTCCTACCCCCCATCTCCAGAGGCTGAAGCTGCATTCTCACTGTGCAGGGAATTATGAGGGGGAAGAGAGGGGAAGGTAAGACGAGGGAACATGAATGAATGCTACCTGGTGACACAGCCTTCTACCCAAGTGGTCCTTGGGAGTCTCTGATCATCTGACCCGTGTTGTACTGCCTCCCCTCTCCTGCCCCCAAAGTTCAAGAAGACCAAATCAGGGCCGGCCTAGGCACCAGCCCAAACCTGGAGAAGGACCTCGCTGTCATATGCTCCCTCAGCTATGTTACTGGCCCCACAAGGTCAGGTATACCACTCACCACAATGTTAGCAGCTATGACCTCAGGATCCACACAGATGGACTCCACAAAGAAAGTCTGTGGCAAGGACAAGGCAGGCAGGACAGAAGGAATCACAGATACGTTCAGGGCACTGGGCCTGGGTCCACGGAGTTTCCCCCTCACATAGGGCCAGGGTGACCCCAAGAGGGTGAGGGCAGGATAGAGAAGCCCCGACCTAAACCAGGTGCCACCCCATCCAGGATTCTCCCACAATGCCCACCTTCCCAGAAAGAAAACCCCAGATGGAGAGGAAATAGCAACCCCTAGATCCCACATCCATTCTGGAGCCCGCTGGCCCGATGCCCACGCACATCAGGAGGCTGTAAGAGGGTTGGTCCCCAGAGGGTCTGAACATGCCACAGCCCAACCAAGGAGGTGACCCAGACACCTCACCTTGTAGCCATTCTGTTCTCCAAAATTAAAGATGGTTGCTCTCCGTTCTCGGGTGGTATTTGTTGCATCGAAAACCTAGGACCAAAGTGGGTTAACTGGGACTCTGGCCCTGGAGCAGGGGGGAGACCGCTAATAGTGGCTGCACAGGGACCAGATTTCTCATAGGGACCAGCTGGTGCCCAGGCCACCCACCTGGCCGGTCTCCTTTAGACCTGCAAGAGCTGAGCTAGGCCTCCCCTTCCTTGAGGAACACGCCTCAAGGAAGCTGGAAGGGGAGGGGCCTGTGCTCCCAGCAGGGCGGCAAACCCTTGGCACATGGGACGGCAAACCCTTGGCACACGGGGCACACTAAGCACTGCCCCACGTGTGGCAGGCACTCGCTTCATGCTTGACCACCAGGACTTCCTGTAAAACCAGTTAAACATGGAGAGCGGAACCACTGTTTATTTCCACTCCATCCTGAGACTCCACTAAGATGGGAAAAGAAAAATAAAGAGAATGGGAGAGGAGATATCAATAAACTTCTGGTGACTGACTCAGAGAAATAGAGAAAACTAAACACAAGCCCTCACCCACCAGAGCACACCCACCTGTGCAGAAGTAGGAGAGTCAGGAATGGGTCTCAGGTGTCTCTGAGAAAAGGGACAAGTGCGCAGAGGAAAAAGGAAGACTGCCTGGTGGTACAACAAAGAGCAGATAGAGCCCCATGCCCTCTCCCTGCCTCACGAGGCCAGGGGCCCACCTGGGGCTCCCCAGGAAATGCCCACAGCCTGTCCATGTGCCCTCAGGGGTAACCCACTCGCCTGCATGTCTAGAAGCAGCTTCCAGAGCTGCTTTTAAGCAGCTTCCAGAGCTTTTTAAAAGAGTCTTCAACCAGGGCTCACTGGATGCTCCAGCAAAACTTCTAACATGAAAAACAGAGACTAAAAAAAATAAAAGGAACTTTGAGAAAATGAAGACAGAGCATAGAACAGAAAGTAGTGTCAAAAAATAAATAAACCTTACCACTGTTATCTAAAGGGAGATACAAAATACTGTAAGTAACCATGAAACAAAAAGAGTTCTGAAAAATTGGAACACTCCGAGAATAAGAAACTTAGAATTTAGAAATTAAAATGTGATCACAGAAACTGTTTGAAAATGCAACCAAATGCTTGTAAGATAATATTGAAAAAGTCTCCCTGAAAGTTGAACAAAAACGGGACACCTGGGTGGCTCAGCGGTTAAAGCGTCTGCCTTTGGCTCAGGGCGTGATCCCCAAGTCCCGGGATCATGTCCCACGTCGGGCTCTCTGCAGGAGCCTGCTTCTCCCTCTGCTGTGTCTCTGCCTCTCTCTCTGTGTCTCTCATGAATAAATAAAACCGTAAAAAAAAAAAAAAGATAGAGATAGGAAATAAGGAAAGAAAAAGATAAAGATTAGGGCTCAAGCCCAGCATGAAGCCACCAGAAGTTCTAGAAAAAAAAAGAAAAAAAAAAAGCTCAGAAAATGGGAGTGGAGCAGAGAATCAATTGTCAGAAACTGGTAGGGGTGGTTTATCAAAGTAATAATACATGAGAATCTTCCTGACCTGTTAGAAAAGAGGCTCCCACTGGAAAGGGCCACCTTGGGACCCAGCATGGTAAAGACGACCCACCACAATGCCCTAAATTTCTTTCCCAGAGAAAAGGGCAAGAGCAGCCCCAGTTCCCTCTAAGAGATGAAACTTTTAGGAAGATCAGCAAATCAGAATGCCATCAGATTTTGTCACAGCTACTCTGGAAGCCATAATAAAACAGAGAGATGCTGTAGAAATTCTAAAGGAAAAATACTTCCCACCTATACCCAACCATCAACTATGAGGATACAGAAGGACATTTCCAGACATGCAAAGTCTCATGCAAGAACTTCCCAAGTACCTTCCTCAGGAAGCCACTGGAGGATGCACTCCAGTAAAACAAGTCAGTAAACCAAGTAAAAAGAAGACATGGGATCCGAGAGCAGGGCTTCAACCCGAGAGTTGGGAGAAGGGAATTCCCAGGGTTCCACACACCGAGAAGTTGATCGATCCAGACAGAGCTGGGAGAGTAAGGGCTCCTGGAGGCATGCCTCCACAAGGAAAAGCAAATGAAAAAGCGGCTCCTGTGTTTGACTGCATAGGGTTAGGGTAGGGGCCTTTCCCAGAGGCACCCGTGCTCAGCTTTGTCCCACTCATCCATCTGACAGGAGGGGCCAACACACAGCTGGAATTCCATTGCCCAGGATTCAGCTGGTTCCCAGAACAGTCACTAAATGTGGGGCAGGATTCTCTCCACCCCAGGAGAAATCACATTGGCTAAAGACTTAGGTAACATGATAGCACATGTGATGACCAACAATGTGAGTATTTGGAAGGAAGTCCTACAGGGTCAAATGCAACCACAAGCCCAGAAGGAAATTCCCAGCACACATCCAGCCTCCTCCTATGTAGTAGTGGCTGCAGACTTCCTCCCAGGGCCTGGCAGTTGGGGCCACACACCCTGCCTTCCCTTCCAGGTTCCCGATGAGCAAAGGGCTAGCGATATATAGGCTATTACATGTCACTCCCAGAAGTCACCATGATGTTACACTCACCGCCACATGTCCCCCCTCCTCACTAAGGAACCGCCGGACATCACGGAGGGCTGCCAGGGCACACTGCCTTCAGAAGAGAAAACACAAACACACACACACAAAAAAAAAAAAAGAAGAGGAGAAAACACAGGGTCAGCCCAGCACCCAAACCCGGCTGCAGGAGGGCAGTAGATCAGAGATACATCCTACCCCAGACAGGAGAGGGCCCAGTCCCTGGAGCCCCTTCTCTTTTCAAGGTTTCTCTTTCCTTGAGGTCATTTTCAGTGATTTTTGCCAATTCTGATCCTCTAAGTGAAAGGCTATATGCTCCTGGCCCCTGGGAATATTTTTTTTAAATACCACTTTTCTGGGACGCCTGGGTGGCTCAGTGGTTAAAGCGTCTGCATTCAGCTCAGGGTGTGGTCCTGGAGTCTGGGGATGGAGTCCCCAGCAGCGGGCTCCCTGCATGGAGCCTGCTTCTCCCTCTGCCTATGCTTCTGCCTCTCTCTCTGTCTCTCATGAATAAATAAAATCTTAAAAAAAAAAAAAAAAAAAAGAGTAAAATTAGAGCTCCTTCCATTTGTTTGGTCTTCAGATTTTGTACATAAACCCCCAGTGCATCCAAGGACTGTGCTATCGGGGCTTTCACTGGGCCAGACCAGGCCACCGTGCCCAAGCATGGAGGCACAGGCCAGGCAGAGCAAGGGCAGCCTGCTGGGGTCATGGGGAAATTGGTGGCAGAGCTGAGTCCAGGTCCCTGGAAGAAGCTCTGCTCCTAAGCCTCCTTGTGACCTATCTGTGCCCCAAAGAAGACCCCACCCAGTGGGTCTTTCAGTTAAAACTTTAAAGAGCTTTCTTCTTCCCCCAAAAAACCTGAATTCTGAGAGTCCAGGAAACTGGCATTGCTGGAGCCATTTCTAGCCACCCACATTAAGGACCATGTTTTGGGCTAAGATCTGTGGGTTGCTCTGGCTGAGGCAGCACCATGTAAGAGGGGGATCAGGGTTCTAATGGAGATGTGGAAGGTATAGCCTGGGACCCTGAGTGTACGGGGGTATGAGCATGGGGCAATCTTGTGGAACTGAGCCCTTAACCTGGGCAGACTGATGCTAACTCCAGGTGGACAGTGTCAGAACTGAACTGTTAGCAACACATGCATGTACCCACGGGTGTGCATGTGCCTGCCCACAGGTGTGCATAGGTGCTCATGTGTGGTAGGAGACTGAGAGCATGAGTATGTGCCTTATGGTGTGTGTGTGTATACGTGACCAGCACGTGCACATGTGACTGTGCACACCCTTTCCTGGACCTTCCCAGTGTCAGGGACAGACATCAACATCGTGTAGCTCCAGGAACCTCAACAATGTATGATCACCTAGGTCTCTGGGAAATCTAGCCTTTTCTTTTACCAACTATCTGTAGGACATTTGGGGCTGGTCATTGGGAAATGGTCCTGAAGCCCTGGGGCCAGACCCAGACTTTAGATCCAGGAGGGAGGGTTTCTAGGAATAGCCAGAGGGTGTGCCTACAGAGAGGCACATGTGAACTTGCCCCTAGCTTCTCCTGCTGGGGCCTCTGTTCCAGCTGGGTGACCCTGATCTAGCTCCCCAACTTCCCCAAGTCTGGGTTTCCCCATCTGAATTAATCCCAATACTCCTACCTTTAATAGGAGGCCTGAGCAGAATTACTAGTGAGCCCCAGGGGTGCCAGCTTCCTTATTCTTCCCATAAACACTTTGGATTCAAACAGACCTGGCTTCAAATTCAAACTCAGTGTGATCTTACACAGGCCCATCACTTTCAGACCTCACCTCCGAATACGGGGGAGTGAGATGACACAACACCTGCCCCACTGCAGGGAAGAGCCAATAAGCTAGCCAGTGCCCATAGCATGAGGTAGTTGTAGAATTTGCATTTCATACAGCCTCTGATCTACTAATTGAGTAACGCTAGAAAGATGAACACAACAGTTTTTAGTGGTATGGGCTTAGATTCAAGTCTGGGCTCTGTGAAATAACTTGTTATCTTGTGTGAGACTCCTGAGCCTCAGCTTCCGCATCTGTAAAATGGGAAGAGGAGTGACAATCGGGCATCATGCACAGCAGGAATTCAAATATCAGTCCCCTCCCTTTGTCTAGGTCACTGGATTGTCCAGCCTCAAGTTTCACACACAATTTGGCCACAGGCATGAACATCAGACTCCCCTTCCCTTTTGGGTGCAGCCACTTGGCCCAGCCCCACTGACTCAAGAGCCAACACTGGGGAAGGACCATGCCCCACACTGGGGAGCTCTTGCCCCCTGGTGGCCAGAGACAGAGCAGGCTGCCTAGGACCCAGGCCTGGGCAACAATCTGGCAGCTTCTGGCCTGGAGCTCTTCTTGATTAGGGGAGCTCACTAGAGCTGGGCCAACCTCTGCTAAATGCCCTCCCACCATGGCTGAACCCAGAGCAAGGACAAGGAAGCTTCTTGATCCCTCAGCTGACACCTGCCAAAAAGACCACAGCAGAGATCCTCAGACAGCCAGCGGGTGCTCCTGGTTCAAGTCTGAATAGGGTGGGGAGGGAAGGAGGTAGAGTGTCATATGCAAATTCCCATCTCACGAATGTGAGCAGGAGGGTGAAGTCTGAGCCACAGGAAAACGAAGCCAAGGCCTGTCCTACACGTGCCAAAAACATGCCAAGCACATGCCAAACATGCTCCAAATATACAGTTTATCCTGGGGCAAGGGAAGGAAGGCTGCAGCTCTGGGCTCCATCCTTTTAGCTTTGGGAGAAGGTGCCAGGAGGTAGGCCCACTCTCACTCTGCCTCATCTCTGAGGACTGTGTCCCTGCACCCACTCACTCCCCCTCCCTGCCACAGTCCATCCCCATGGAGCACCTGGGGTAAGCAAGTGAGAGGTCTCTGTGCAGCCAGCCCCTGCCCCACCCTGGCTAGGTTTCCTCTATCTCTCTGAAGCCCTGTCTTCCCCTTCCATAGGACGTCCTTACTAAGGGTTCATGAGCCCTAGGGCACAGCCAGCCACCAAGAGGCCATACGCCCTCCCCACTGTCCCCTAATCCAACACATCCCCAATACCACTATATCTTGAGAGGTCAAGAGGCCAGCCCTGTCACAGTCCAGTGGGGCAAAGTAAGGCCAGGGCTCAGGAGCAGCTGGGTGCCCGGGCTCCAGGGCCTTCTCTGTAAACACACATAATCACACACATATACTCACTTTCTGACTTTCAGACCCTCTTCGTTGTCTGGAAGGAAAAACTCAAACGACTTGTATGTCTTGACCATTTCCCGGCGATACTGGCCAACGTTGAATTCTGGGGGAAAGAAAGGCTCAGCTTTCACACAGCAACAGCCCTCCCCAGGTTCTTGACCTTGACTCACCCCAGGCTAGCCTTCCCTCTTTTCCCCTCTCCCCACAAAGCCCCAAGGCCCCTTTGGAAGCAGAGGCCAAGTCTCACCTCGAGTAGGCACGCCAATCCAGTTCAGGTAGCGAGTCAGCTTCTTAGAGATGTATGTCTTGCCCCTGGCAGGCAGGCCTACCATGACAATGAGCGTTGGGCAATTGGTCATGCAAACTGAAAGACAAGGAGCTGGTGTCAGATAAGGGCCAGGATGCCTCTGAGGGTGCCCCTCCCTCTGCTCCTGTCACAGGACATCAGACACACGTTCCAGGCCTCCTAGCCTCAGACCCTGGTCTCAAGCCACCACTGGCATGTCCCTGCTGCCCAGGCCTGTCTGGGCTCCAGTAGATGTAGCAGAATCTCACCAGCCCCTTATCCTGGTGTGCACGGCAGATATAAAGCTGGACCTGCCACACCCCTGAATGAACATGCAGGACAAGAGCCAAAGCCCAGGGGATATTCGACACCCACCTATTATCGGGGAATCCACACCCCACCCGTGCAGCCATTCAGCATTCCTGATAGCACAGTACCACTCCTTACCCTCCCAGTTGGGAATTTCTACTCATTGTGTACAAAGCCCAGCTCATAAGCTGCTTCTTCAGTGAACCCTTCCTCCCAGCCACCTCTGCGCTGCCCTGGTGCACTCTCTCCCTCAATCCCGGTCATCTCGCCCATGAGTTGGCCCCCTGCACCTGACCACGTGGAGCATACGCAGCCCCGCAGGATCTAAGCTGTTTGGGAACATGAGGTCTGGCACAGAGTTGGTGCTCAAAAATTATGGGGAAGGGAGTGGCATCTCGAAATCCCCCAGGGTGAGTGCCACCAGGGGCTGAGGCCAGAGACCCAAAGCAATGTCCACAAGGACTGTCCCTCTGACAGCCCACCCTCCTCCATCCCATGGGCCACCAGCCAGAGAAGCTGCCAAGGTCGGAGGCAGGGACATGTCTGGACAGCACATCCCCAAACCCTGGCCTACCAGGACAGACACCAAGGCAGCAGAACTACCAGCCTCACGTGACTCAGCTCTGCTTTCAGTCAGCCTCACCTCAGAAACCTTAGGAAGCTTTCCTTTCCTCGTCCCCAGCACCTGGGCCACAGACAGCCGATGTGGGGAACCCCAGGGCTCTCTACAAGGGCCTTTTCCTGGTAGTCCTTCCTGGACAGACTGCTGGGCCCCACCCCTCAGGTTGTCTCCCTCACCGGAGCTAGAGCATAGAGGCCGCAGGGGCAGCCCTGTCTTTGGGGTCAGGAGTCAGGTCTAGGTTCCTATCCTGACCCTGACAGCTCCTGGCAACTCTGAGCCTTGGTGTCCTCACCCATAAAATGGGATGATGATCGATCCCCCAGTGAGGCCTTGCACTACCTCCATGTAAAAGCCAAAGTATGTCTGGGAAGCCATGCCCTCTGCCCAGCCCTGGCACGATACCTGCTAAGGATGCAGGTGCACCTTAGCACCAACTGCCCTTGGCATGTAGGGTGCAGAAGCACCCATCTGTCTCCAGCTGGGCCCTGCAGAGAGGTAAGGGGACCCACTTGCCAGTGTGGGCTCCATTGCTCCTGTACATGACCTTTGGGCAAAGGTGACCCAAACTATGAGCCTCGGGGGAGGGAAGGAGAGGATCCCACGGAACACAGGCTGACAGAGAACAAGAGAGAACTTGCAGAAAAACCTCAGCATTGGCTAAGGTGAGAGAAAAGCAAGTTAGGCAAGGCCCTGCGTCCTGAGGGCCAGTGACATTGGGGCCTGTACCGTTTGCACAATTGCTGGCCGGGGCTCTCAAGCAACCAAGGGGCAGTGAATCAGCTACTAAGCATGGGGGAAACCTGCACACTCAGCCTGCTCACTCCTCCCCACGGCTCCCTGAAGGGCTCTCCCATGACCTCAGGAGTAGGGTTCTACACCTTCTCTTCACATCTTCTATCTTCCCAGAGACACCCCAGCCTCCTCTCCCAGTGTTTGGTGACAGGATCCCCTGGCCCCATGCACAGCCACTGTGGGCAGGCAGGGCAGTAAACCAGGGCTGGGTGCGAAACAACAGCAATAAATTACCTATCATCTCTGTTCCTCAAGATAAGCTCCCAAGGAAATGACCCAAAGAAAGGTCAAAGTACAAGAAGTGTATTTGCAATAGCTCTGCTTACAACAGCAAAACATAAGCAAGCTAGCAATAGAGGAATTACAAACTGAGGCCCACAGAGGAAATGTGCTACGGCGCCTGAACAGAGCATTTGCACCAGGTGAGCTGGGTGTGTGGCCAGAACTGCAGCTCTGGGCACTCGAGAGCCTCGGCACGGAGCAACCAGGTGGCAGGACGCACCATTTAAAACAAGAGAGATTTTAAAACATGTCCATTCAACTTATCTCACTGGTTCCTCTTCCTATAAACGTGCTTATGGCCACAAGAGCCCTAGGAATTAAGAGGCCAGAGACAAGCCTGGTGCTACCTCATTACCGCTTTCTGGTGGGTCACCCTAGGGGCAGCCACAAGCCCCGGAGTTGGGTCCAGAACTGGTTTCCGAATTGCACCTGCTCCCACACCCTTGGGCCAGGCTGGTGAAGGGAGAACTCTTCAAAAGAAAGCAACCTGGAGGCACCTGGTTGAGCACCTGCCTTCGGTTCAGGTCGTGATCCCAGGGGCCTGGAATCGAGTCCCACGTTGGGCTCCCAGCATGGAGCCAGCTTCTCCCTCTATCCTATGTCTCTGCCTCTCTCTGTGTGTCTCTCATGAATAAATAAAATCTTTCATTTTTTTTAAAGTACTATTTTCTTTTTTTTAAGATTGTATTTATTTATTCATGAGAGATATATAGAGAGAGAGGCAGAGACACAAGCAGAGGGAGAAGCAGGCTCCATGCAGGAAGCAGGATCAGGCCCTGGGCCGAAGGCGGCACCAAACTGCAGAGCCACCCGGGCTGCCCAAATAAAATCTTTAAAAAAAAGAAAGCAACCTGGCATCACCATCCTGTTCAGATGGGACAGAAAGTCATCTCTCCTACCATCCTATGCACATTCCAGTCAAGTCCTTAGCCAAGTCTGGCTACCTTTTTGCTAATACAAGCTATCATAAGCACTGTCCTTCTGGCATGCTTCACATTCTGTCTTCATGCCCTGCCCCACCTGCCCTCCAGGGCTGGTTCCTCCAGGGCTGAGCTGAGGGGTCAATGATGAAGAAGGTAACAGCTTCCAGGCCCTCATACGTAGTTCTGAATTTTACCAAAGGAAGAACTACTCATGGATTGTAGGGGTGGAGAAGGCACACAGAGCCAAGCAGCCTCTGGCTCCCTCAGGAGCCAGGCACGAGATACCAAAGACAACCCACTACACAGCACAGACCAGCCATGAGCTCCACATCCCCTTCTCTACAAAGCCCTGTGGTCAACTTCCACCCACCCCCCACCCTCAGGTCCTCACCTGTCCTTGTGGTCTTCCACCAAATTATAAATCACGCGGAACACCTGGGTGGCCTCAGTAGTTGAGCATCTGCCTTTGGTTCAGGTTGTGATCCCAGCATCCTGGGATCAAGTTCTGCATCCGGCTCCCTGTAGGGAGCCTGCTTCTCCCTTTGCCTATGTCTCTGCCTCTCTCTGTGTGTCTCCCATGAATGAATAAATAAATATTTTTTTAATTAAAAAATCTACCATGCAGAGGATAAAATGCTACATGAACACAGGCTTTGGGGACTGGAGGTGCTGCCCAGACAGGTTCCATGTTCATTCACAGCTTACTCCCTGCTATGAACTCGGGGACCCTCACTTGGGGCCCAAACCTCTATACAATCTGCAGGTCTTATCTCTGGCTTCTTGGGTACCTCCTCCTCCAAGAAACCCTCCTATGCTGGGCCAGTCCAGAGTCTCACCCACTGCAATACCCTGAGACAGTACCATGGCACAAGCCCCTCACAGCCATATTTTCACTGCATCCTTGGAGCTTGAAGAAACAGTCTCCTCCCCATTGGGCCTCAGCATCTTTGCCATCTGGAATGGGGGTTGGTTCAGAGCTGATGCTTCAATCCCCAACTCTGAGGTACTGAGAAGCAAAGAAGGCTAGTGACGAAATGATAGCAGCACCTGCCACCACTTATCAAGCATCTCCTGTGAAGAGGCTCACAGCGGCTTCTAGGAGCAGGGATGATGACCGTCTCCATCCCACAGATGAGGAACCCGTGCCGTGGCCTAGAGGGTCAGGTCCTTGTCCAAGGTCACCAGCTGAGCCACAATGCGGCTTGAGTGTTCCTGCCTTCAAAACCCAGGCTCTGACTCCTTCCCTTCCCCTTTATGTAATAACAGCAGCCATCTCCAGTTAGGACAACACAGACTGGCTAGAAACACAAGAGCAAGGGGCCTTGATCTTGGTCGCTCCAGAAAGTCTGGAAGGAGGGCTGGCTAGGATGTAGCGATTGCCTCTCAGGACTGAGTATTGACTGGAAAGCCATGGCCCAGCGCTAAGAGCCTGATCACCATCTCCACATCCTACCAGGACCTAAATTATGGTCACAGCCATGACCCACCAGAATGCCCTGCCAAAACCATGGCCACCCCCTACCAGGACCCAGTGTAGTAAGAGATACAGTCTACCCACAGGACTTACATCTTGCTCAAAGCCAGGGCTCCCAGGCTGGCTTCAAAACAAAACAAGCAAGGAGCTTTCTCCCCTCCTTTATTATGCCCAAGCAGAGGTCAAGGCGTACAGGGAGGAGTACAGGAGTACATCACACAATCTCCTGATCACAGTTCTATATCTGTATCAGAAGTTGAACGAGATGTTCTCTGAGGTCTTTGCCAACTTGCAAATTCATTATAATGTTTCAGTTACTCAAAAGAAAAAAAAAAACAACTTTGTTTTTCTTGGCAATAAGAGGTTGCAGACTCATTTAAGGACAAGCCGAGGGGTGCCTGTGTGGCTCAGTGAAGCATCTGCCTTGGGTTCAGGTCATGATCCCAGGGTCCTGGGATTGAGCCCTGCGTCAGGCTCCCTGTTCAGTGGGGAGTCTGCTTCTCCTCCCTCTACCTCTGCCCCGGCTGGTGGTCTCTCTCTCTCAAAAGGATAAATAAAATCTTAAAAAAAAAAAAAAAAGACAAGCAGAAAGTCAAGTAAAGTGGATTAAACACCAGGATCTCAGGAAAGCCAAGTCCCTTAACAATTCCTTAACAATGCCAAGAATTTCAGTATGTCTCCTAGTTGTTTCTGCCTCCAACTTCACCATTCACCCAAGACCCCACCTGGATGCATATACCCCCACGGACCCAAAGATAGGTCCATAAGGGCAGTGTTCACCCACGCTGAACACAACTGCACTTCCCTGAAATTCCTCCCAAAACTGGCCCCAGAGGTGGGTAGTCAAGGCCAAGGGGCTCCCTCTGGACCTCTGAAAGTTGTGGGCTCAGAGAGGTCAAGTGATTTCCATAAAGCCAACACGGCTCAGACCTGGTCCATGCACTCTGGCCTGAAGTGAATGGCAAGAGGAGGCTCTGAATCCTCCCCCTGGCCTGACCTGGTGGGTAGAGACTCGGGTGAGAAGGGGCCGGCGCCCTCCCGGAGGTGATGGTAACCGGACTGAGCCCCTAGCGAGAGGAGACAGGGCCACATACCTGTCTCCGCACCACCCTCCACCCCCCGCTCCGCCACACCTGTGCCCGGCCCACGACCTGTGCCTGCTCCCCTACCAGCAGTCACGGTAGCCTCACCTGTCCCGGGTTCCCCACCTGTTCCTGGCCCCCCTTCCACGCGAGACCACTGCCCAGGCCGCCCTATCCACCCATCCCGTGCACCACCCCCCGGTTCTCCACAGACCCCGCCTCACCACCGCGCTGGCAGGCGTGCAGAGCGGGCCGCCCATTGCTGTACGGCATCCAGATCTTCTTCAAGGGGTTCTGGGTCAATTCCCGCGGGGACGCCATACCCGGGACGCGATGAGACGGACTGCGCCGCTTCCGACCCAGCAGCCGGGCCACCTCGGGCCACTCGAGGCCCCGCCCCGGCCCCGCCCCGGGCCCCGCCCCCGGGCCCCGCCCCCGGGCCCGCCCCGCCCCGCCCCGAGCCGGGCAGGCGTCCGTCCGACTCCCCGCAGGCCCCGCCCCCGGACGAGTAGGCCCTACCCCCAGCGGGGAGGGCCCGGCCTCCGATCGCGCATGCCCAACTCGCCTGCCAGCGGGTTAGGGCCCGAGCAGGCCCGCCCCTGGCGCCGGCATCGAGGACGCGCATGCACAACTCCCCACAGGTTCAAGGCCTGCATCGTGCCGACCCCGCCGGCGAGGAGCGAGCCCAGCACGCCCGACTGGACCGCGCAGACTTGATCCACCTGGTCCGGGGCCTCGCCTTGCACAGCCTTGCCCCCAGGGCACTCGGGTTCCGCTCGCTGCTACGGCTGACGTCAGGGCCCCCAGGAGGGAGGGATTTGCATGCTAAGGGGCTGCGCCAGCTTGGCTCGCAGGTCTCACTTGGTCTGGATCAGCCTGGCAGCTCCTGCGTTTTGCCACTTGTCAACTGCTGCGCCCCGCCGGCTGTGCGTCCCTGAGTCCTAGGACTCCTTCTCGCCCACCGAACCCGCTGGCCCAACCACACCGGAAAATCTTCTTTCACCTCACGGACAGGGACATCTCAAAATTGTTTCCTCTCTTTACCTTGGCTGCTGGGGAGTTCAGGCTAAACTCCAGCCCACCTGGAGCACGTGAGCAGGATCTTTTAACCAAGCTCCCTGGGGACTCACTGAGTCTCTTCTTCCAGGATTTCATTTTTACCAATTAAATTGTAAATTTGCATATTTTCGACATGATCCTTCCTCTCATCATCAGGAAAACAACGCGGGCATCATCAACCTCACAAGATTCTGGTATAGATTAAATGTGACAGTGTCTGAGAGATCATTCTAAAGCACATTAGCGCTATCATGTGTATTATTTATCTCCCTTATGTCTCTAAGAATGCAGTGGAAGCAAAGGGCAAGGGAGAAAGCCAGAAGTTTAGGAACCCTGGGTCATTCTCCTTTGTCTCCTCAGCCCAGCTTCTCCCAAATTCTATACACTTAATATCCTGGGGACCCCTTACCACTGCTCCAACCTGAGTCACACTGCCCCCTAGCGATGTCCTCCACAAACCCCCAGACAGGATCTTGGCATCCTCAGGTCCTCTCTGCCCAGTGTGCCCAGCCAGGAGCCAGGGCTAGGGGCATGGAGAACAAGGCTTTGCCCAGTGCACCTCTGACCTCCATTCCACATACTTGTCTCCACCTAGCACTTCAGAGCCTGGCAAGGACTCTTAAGATAACTCTAATACAGATGTCTTGCCCACTTCACAGGAGATGAAGGTTCAGGAGGTAGAAGCTCACCTAAGTCCTCCCTGAAACTAGCTCTGGCTGCCTCCCCTGGGAGGAACGCCCTGCCCCAGAGTTGAGCACTTCCTCTTTCATCCTCCGTCTGCAGTGTCCACCCCCCACCTCATGCAGAGGCAGCTCTGAGCACACCCGTGGGCAGCTTCTGATGAGCACAATGCCCCTTACGACAACTTGCCTGCTTCCTACTTCTCCAAAGCCTGTCATTCTGTTCCTGACACAGTCAGCCTTCCTGTCTGTCTCCTAGCCATTGCCAAGGCCATCCTGGGGCCACCTTGACTTCAGAGACCTTGTCACCACCCGCCCACACCCTGTCCAACGCCCCCGCACTTGTTGCAAAGGCTACATGCTCTAGCATCCACAGACACCCAGCACTTCCTCTGGCCTGCCCATTCTCCTTCTCAGCCCTCCTGGGATGTTAGTCAAAGGCTGGGGTAAGGGGGTAGCCAGAGCAGGGCAGAATGCCAGGACCATTTCGAGGAAGCTGTCCCCACACCCAGACAGTCTGAGCCTAGCTTCCCAGGAAAAGCCATGGCTCTGTACCTTCCACTCTTCCCCAAACAGTCTGACCCTGGGCTGACCCACACATACCTTCCCAAGTCCCAATATCCAGTGGAAGGCCACAGGTTAACAGCAGGAGTCTGGGGCTCCTCCCCAAGGCCAGAGTCTACCTCTACTCTAAGAATATTCTTCATCTCCCGCCCATTTGTTGAATAGGAAACTGAAAGAGGGGAGCAGGGCCCAGGGTCACAGAGCCAGCCCACAGTGCAGAGTGGACTCAGATGAACCCCCAGCCTTTCAAAAACTCCCCTCCCACTTCTTCTAGATAATCATATTTCCCACCCATACACGTGGGCTCTGGCTTGTTCCCTCCAATGCTCTCTTAGTTTTCTGCTCCCCCAGCATCAGTAGATGCCCAATAGAACAGCCAGCCTTCATGACTTTTCCTTCCTTGGGGCCATCCCAAAGTGATGGGGTGAAAAGTGTACTGGGTTGTCAGCATGCATTGGTGTGTGAATATGTCCTGCTCAGCCTCTATGCTCCTCTATGAACCTGCCTGGCCTGGCCCTGGTTGGCTCCCGTGGTGCCCTCTGCACTGACCACCGGACCTCTCTCCCGTGTCCCTGGCTATAAAATATAGGGTGCTGAAGTCCTAGATCCTTGGTTCTCACTGCTCAAACTCTTCCCAACCTCTGTGTCTGCTGGTCAGTCCTGGCCAGACTTTGCAGCATAAAGGCCCAGGGCCCTCAGCGAATGCCACACAGACCTACATGCCAGTGCATGGAAGCATGCACACAGAGCCACACGTGCACAAATACTAGCAACCCAGGCCCGCAAGGAGGAGCAGGCTGCGGCAGCCTGCTGCTCTCTACTGCCCCCCTTCCCCTTTATTTCCCTTCTTCTCTCCCCTCTGCTGCCAATGGGAGGTTCAGGGAGATCCCAGGAGTTCCAGCTTCCTCTGGCCAGTTCAAGCCAAGGATCATCCCCAGTATCTCCATGGGCCCAGAGCTCACAGAGGGTGTGAGGTTCCAGCTTAGGGATATGGAGCCATGTGACTGAGTAGCTTGTGAACTGTGGTCTGCATTTGCTGATTCCAGCTTGTTACAGGGCACACAGTAGGTGCTCAAAGTGACTCAGGGCCAGCCAAAGCACACAGTAAGGGCTCAGAGAGGCTCATGACCAGGACAGAGCACACAGTAGGTGCTTAGAGCAGCTCAGGACTCACATAAGGCACACAGTAGGTGCCCTAGAAATGCTGTTTAAAGGCTAAAGCCACTTCATATGAAAAATTTCCCAAATGAGCCTCTGGGCCTCCCCAAAATGATGTGTGACCCCTGAGGGGGGACCTGGACAAACACGACCCCTTGGAGGCCAGCAAAGGGCAGAGCAGGAGGGCCTCAGGCAGCTCCAGCTGGCTGTCCCTCTCTCTGGGCTGGAGGAAGAAGCTATTTATAGTTCCCCCTTGGCCCAGCCCCCCCACTCCCCTGCAAGGCGACAGTGTTCCACCTCCTCCTTGCCACTGACAGGCTATGCCCCCTCTGAGCACCCCTACACCTAGAGAGACCCCCAACGCCCTTGCACCTCTTCCAGCACCAACCGTCTTTCCCCAATCCCCCCCACTCTCTCCCCGCCGCCCGTGCCTACCCCGCCTGCTGCTCCCTGACCCGGGGTCCGTCAGGGCGCTGCCTCCCTCCGCGCCTGTGTCCATCCTGCAAGCGATCTGGCCCCGGGGCCGCCGCCCCCTGCAGCCTGGGGCCGGGCAGCCCCGCCCTCCGGGCTCGGGAGGGAGCTGCGGTGTGCCCCGTGTGGCCCCGCCCTCCCAGCCCCGCCCTGGGCCCGCCCCCCAGGGCTGCTCACAACTTGAGCGATCAACAGTGCCCCCACCCCAGACAGCCGCACTCCTGCCAGTGTGGCCTCCCTCTGCGGTCAGAGCAGTCCATAATGCCCAGGGTCTGCCCTTGTCTCCAACCGGAGCTGTCTACACTACCTAGAGTTTCTGTCCCATCTGCAGGCAAGCCTGTCCACACCGTTCAGAAGGTCACTTCCCTCTCCAGCCCAGCCATGGAGCTGGGGGTGTGAGATTAGGGAAAACCCACTCTCTCTACACCAAGGGACCAGGTCGGTGAAATGCAGCAGTGGTTGGGGGCCGGGGGATGGGGAGTGGGCAAACGGGCTGTGTAGCCAGACTGTCACTCTCTGGGTGTACAGGACTGTGATTCTCACCCATCCCATTCTCCAGTCACTGCATTTATTGAGCTCTTTCCTACATGCCAGAACCTTCATGTACATGTCACTTGGTGCTCACAAGAAGCCTGGTGGCATGGCTCTGCCCTACCAAGGAGAAAGCCGAGGCTTGGAAAGGTGAACATGTTTGCTGCAGACAATTTGATGAAGGACGAGCAGAGCTGGGTTGGAGCCCCAGCAGCTGGAGCCACATGTGTCCAAGGGCCACAGCTGGGTGTGCAGGCGTGTGGACAGTGCCTGGCTGTGCATTGGGCATGCTTCATGCTGGTCTGGGGGATAAGCATCTGTTCCTCACAGCCCCCTCACATGCCCTCACCTTGCCCACACAGACTCACAACTATCAGATACACAGAGACACAGCCACTCCTGCATGCATACACCTACCACAAGGCTGCCACAGCTACAGATTTCTCACCTACGGCTCTCCACACCTAGAGATGCCCCTGGTGACTCCATTCATCTGAGGCAGGTGCTGCCTTGTGGAGCACAAAACATGCATATGACCCTCAGCCTGTACTTCCTATGTGGTGACCTGTGTGGGGCAGGGCAGACCCATGGGCCTGGTCTTAGGTGGACTAGCCTCAGATGCAATGTTGAGCTCCTGTGTTGATGAGATTCCCAAAAGTGGCACAAGAATAACCACACTGGCAGTGACCGGATGCTCTTCAACTGTGGGGCACCCAGACATGGCAAGACTCCACACAGTACTGACATTCCACGGTAGTGTCCAAACTGTCCAGACATATTGTAAGTCTGTGGGGCTCCAGGTATGGCAAGACTCCACTTGGCAGGCACCCAATATGGCAATGCCAGGCTGTCTAGATACAATGGGGCTCTGTGAGGCACTCAGCTGTGATATGACACCAGCTGGCAGTAACCCCATAGGGAGGTAGCCAGGCGCACCATGCCCAGATGTAATGCTGTCCTGCTCTACTGCAGGCTTCCAGGTCTCCTGATCCAGGATGGCCCCGTTATTGTGACTCCTGCCCCCAGGCTCAGCGGCGGCCAACCTGGGCCAGGATGCGAGCGTTGGTGGCGGCCTGCTCCCTCGAAGCTCTGGCCCGGGCCTGCTCCAATAAGATCTGCAGGAGGCCAATGGGGACATCCAGCGAGAGGACGATGCGGGGGCCCGAGCGAGGGCCAGGGCTGGGGTGGCCCCAAGCAGTGGAGGGGCCTGTGGTGGTGGCTGTAGTGCTCTCCGAGGTCACAGGACAGGGAGCAGCCTGGGGAGGGTTCTGAGGGAGGAGCTGGAAGGCTGGGCTAGGGGTCCCAGTGACCAGCAGGGCTCTGCCCGATGTCAGGACCATCAGCACCAGCAAAGCCCACCTGGTCATCACGTGGTCAGGCTGCAAGGAGAAAAGAGGCTCAGGGCGGAGGTTCTGAGCAGCCACAGCAGCAGACAGAGACAGATGGGGAAACCAGACAGACAGAATGGGAGACAGAGGGAAAAACAGAGAGCGAGATTAGAGAGGCCAGGCAAGGGTTGGAGAGAGATAGAAGAGACAGAGATGAAGGGACAAGACTTAGCCAGAGTGAGATTGAGAAAATCAAGACAGCACTAGACACAGCAGCGGCCAGGAGACAAAGAGTGAGAAAGAGAATGAGAGACAGAGAGCCCGGCAAGATCTAGATCTAGATGCAGAGACAGAGATACACTTAGGGAGGAGATGGAGAAGAAGAGAAAGGAGAGGGAGGACATGGAGGCAAAGCAAAACAAAGGGGCCTGGAAGAAAAAGAAAAAGAGGCTGGAACCACCCCAGACACAGACACATGATAAAAACAGGGATGTAGAGAGGCGCCTGGGTGGCTCAGCGGGTTAAGCGTCTGCCTTCAGCTCAGGTCATGATCCCAGGGTTTTGGGATGAACCCCACCCCCTCAATCAGGCTCCTTGCTCAGCAGGGAGCCTGTTCTCCCTCCCCCTCTGCCCCTTCCCCCTCTTCCCTCTGCTTGGACTCTCTCAAATAAATAAATAAAATCTTAAAAACAAAACAGGAATGCAGAGACACAGAGTAAACACAGAGGGACAAAAGAGGAACCCAAGGTCCAAGGGAGCCTGATCACGGACAAAGAAGACCAGAAATGGGGTCCTTAAGGTGGAGAAGCAGCCAGAGACTCCAATGCCCCCTGAGGTCCAGAGACCTCCATCAACCCATCCCAGATCCACTCAGCCCTCAAGGCCCTGCCCATGCCACCCAGAGCCAGCCCAGTCCTACCAGCAGCAACCTCCTCTGCGGCAAGGTGGGGCACCGGAGCAGCCCGTGGCTGGGGCCAGGCAGTGCTGTGCTGTGGGCCGGCCCTCTGCCCCCTTCGGGGCCCATTTATCTCTCTACCCCCTGTGGTAGGAGCTGGGGCATGGCTCCTGGCATGAAGCATCCCCCCACCTCTGACTCATCCCTTCCTGGGGGGCAGTGAGGACATGTCCTCAGCCCCCACTCAGTCTGCTCCTCTTTGGGGACAAGTTGGGGACTGAGGGTCACAGGAAAATAACCAGGGCTGGACAGAGGGACTCTGCACCCATGCGGGACAATACTGACCTCCCAGGGGAAACCTGACCCTCTGCCACCCCCATCTCCCCAAACAGTCACAACAGGGGCCTTTTAAAACAGCAGCTTTAATGCCCCCCAGAATCAGCACCATGTCATCACAGGCTTGGGTCAAGGGGCGGGTCAGATGCAGTCACATCCGCTCACTGCCCACAGCCACCCCCACACTGAGTCATCTGCTGGGGAGGCAGGAGCCACAATGGGGGTTTGTCCACAGGGGGGAAGGCCAGACCCATGGGACCAAGTCACTGAAATAACGGACACGCTCATGCACGCTCACATGCACACAGGCCTCTAGCACCAAGGGGAGGGACAGCAGAACTCCTCCAGGAGACACTGAACTTCAGCCAATCATCTGGGCCTCAGCTCCGGGCAGCACCTAGGGGGGTGCGGCAGGTAGGGAGCTATCTTCAGATCAGTGGGACAGCTGGGGGCAGGACAGGAGTGGGGCTCTGACTGTAGAGAGGGGATCCTCAGATCCTTGGAGGAGGGAACATGGAGGGGACCCCACAGCTAGGGTTCTCTGCTCAGCTCCTTGATCTGGGGGGTCTGTCCCTAGCCCCTAGTCTGTGAGAGCTCCTGATCCGGGATCCCGACCAGGACCTGATCCGGGTAGGATCAGTGTCCAGACTCTTATCAGGGTGGAGGGGTAGACTCATACCTATTCCCTGGTTCTGGACCATGTGGGGCCGGCACCGGCGCTCACAGGCCTCCCGGGTCCCAAAACGATTGGCATTCCCTCCACAGCCACCATAGACAAAGGGATAACAGGCCTCTGTGCCACCTGCCACAGCCCGATGGTACCAGCGCAGAGTGTAGGCAGTACAGGAGCCCTCGTCCAGTGGAAGCAAGCAGGGGTCTAAGGCCAGTAGGGGTCAGGAGGTCAGCAGGGGTGGTAGTAGTCAGAGAGGGACCAGGGGTCTGCCGCCGCTCCCTGAATCCCTCTGGGCCAGCGCCTGCTCTGACCATTGCCATCCTGAGGAGCTTCAGGGTCCTGGTATTCCTCCACGGAGTACTCAGAGTATTCATACTCATCATCCTCAGGGGGTACCTGGCCTGCACACAGGGTGGGGTGTCGTGAGCAAGGCCACCCTGGGGGCAGGGCAGGCAGCACTGGTGTTCATGTGGTGCCCCCATGTTGTCCCTATGCACACGGCATGTGCCCTGCATGTGTGAGCAGCGCTGCATGCGTCTGTACCCCACCATGCATGCCCCAGGGGTCCAGCCATCCTCACCTTCCTCCTCTGCATGAGAAACCCGGAGCACAGGCACAGGGGGGAGCTGGGGGCCGGCAGTGTCTGCAGCATAGCTAGGGAGGGGTCCTGGAGTAAAGGGCAGAGGTGCAAGGCCTTGGGGTCATAGTGGTGGCTACCCCAGCCAAGCGCCTGCTGAGTGGACCGAGGTGATGGACACAGTAGGGCCTGGGATGAGGAAGGTTCCGGGAGAAAATCCCAGAAAACTACTCACGTGATCCAGAGGCAATAAACTGGCCCTGGCAGGCTAGAGAGGGCAGAGAAGGAAGGGCAGAGAAAAAGACAGAGGGACACACACAGAGAAGGGCAGAGGTGGCCAGAGGAGGACAGCAGGAGAGAATAGCAGAGAGACCAACAAAGAAAGAAAGAATGGGTAGGAAGCAGAGAGACAAGAGACAGAGCTTCACTCTCTGATACCCACCGGACTGCTCCCACCTCCACCCCCTACACATGGCCACACTGGGCTTCTAGGAACACTACTGTCCATCCACATTTGCTGTGTGTCACCATATGGGGAAAGTCCCATCAGCATGTCTGTCCTGAAGCACATATGTCCTGCATACCCACTCATCTCCTTGACTGCTTGTCCCTTGTAAATTCTGGGGACCCTGCTTGCCCCTGTCTAGGGGTGCTGGGGCATAGTGGGAATGGGACCCCAGAGGCTCTGAGCTGGGCCCCACTCACCGCAATGTTGACTCATCTCCTGGCGCACAAAGCCTCGAATGTCATCCTCCTGGGACACAAGACCATAAGGATCATGAAGATCCCGTGGATCACGGGAGAGACAAAAGGCATATGATGCAGGGATCATGGAGGGACAGCACCGAGTCAGGGGCCCAGGCCCAGGGGGTCAGGATGCTGGGTGCGGGAGGTGGAGTCTGGCCCACCCAGACCCACACTTACTGTTAACGCAGCTTCTCCCTTCTCTCCACGGGGGCCAGCGGGCCCTGGCCGCCCCTATGCACAAGGGATGGGACCAGGCTGTGACCTCTGATCTTGGGAACACCAGAAGTCATCCCAATTTCTGACCCTAAGCCCATGGATGCCCACTCACCTGTTCTCCTCTCTCTCCAGGGGTCCCAGGGGCTCCAGGGGCACCCACCATTCTCTCTCCAGGGGGACCTCGCTCACCCTGTCAGGCACAAGGACCGAGTGAACAGTCAGAGAAGCAGGGAAAGTTGGAGATCATAGGTTCAGAGATTGGGGCGGGGGTATTGGGGATGGGTTGTAGGTCAGAAGTCGGTGAGGTTGGAAGGGTCAGGGGGTAGGGGGCAGAGTCACAGCATTTTACCTTCTGGCCCTGAAGTCCTTCTGGGCCTTTGGGACCGACACTGCCAGGTGGCCCAGGAGGACCACTAGAGCCATCATTGCCCCTAGGACCTGGGAAGCCCCCAATTCCTGGGGGCCCCTGTGGAGAGACAGGTCAGGGTCAAAGCCCCAAAAGCTGGATGCATTTCCAGAAAGTACAATTTCCTTAGCTTACCATGACCTTGGTCTCAACTTACCCGCTCCCCTTTCTCTCCCTGGTCACCCTTGGATCCTGGCTGCCCATCAAAGCCTCGATCACCCTAGGAATGGAAAGAAGCATGAGAAACCATCTCCCTCAGCCTCCTCAGATAAATTGTCAAGAGCCCCTTGGCCCAATGGCCACAATCTTCCATGACCCAAGCACCTGTGACCCTACCATTTCAGGACCCTCCATCTGCCATGCTCCCCATGAGCCTGACCTTCCTGCAATCTCCCTTGTTCTGATTCCACCTATGTCCTTTTTTTTTTTAAGATTTTATTTATTTATTCATGAGAGACACAGACTGAGAGAGAGAGGCAGAGACATAGGCAGAGGGAGAAGCAGGCTCCCCGAAGGGAGCCTGAGGTGGGACCCAACCCTGCCTCCTGGGATCAAACCTGAACCGAAGGCAGACCCCCAATCGTTGAGCCACCCAGGCATCCCCACCTATGTCCTTTATACTGACACTCCAACCTCCCCCACTGACATCTTAGCCTTGATGCCCATCTCTCCACTTCTCCACCTCTCATCCCTTAATCCTACCAAAATCCCCACTGTGACCCCAAGCCACCTGAAACCTCAAGACCAACCTCACTCTATTCCCCCAATGTCCCAACCTTCCACAACCCTTTTGACATGAAGCCCTCATGATCCTACTATGATCATCCCTGCCCCATTCTGACCCCCTTCTGTCTACTGTCCAGAGACCCCATACCTTGGGACCAATCAGGCCCTCCTTCCCAGGGGCCCCCGACTGGCCCGGCACACCTGGCTCCCCCTGGAGAAGAGAAAACATAAGCTGGGCCCTGGCCTACTCATCCCCTCCCCATCCTGGGGGCCCAACACTCACCATATCTCCCTTACGTCCTGCCAGCCCAGGGCGGCCTGGGGGACCACCTTCTCCCTGTAGGCATCAGGTGGAGGTGTCAGACGTAGGCTCTGGGCCCCACAGCTGCCGACATCCCCCGTCACCTCCTTACCTTATCTCCCTTCTCTCCATCGAGGCCACAGGCCCCCTTTACCCCTCGTTCACCCTGCGGGGGAAAAGCAGATGGAAGAGGGACTTCCCAATACCTCACCCCATGACCCCTTGATCACATAACCACTTCCCAAACTGGCCTCAGACACTCTAACCTCTGACCTTCCAACCCCTAACCTAAGAACCTACATTTAACCCCAGATACCCAACATTTGACCCAAGATACCTGACCTTCAACCCCAGGTACCGTGACCACCAATATCAGGCTCCCCTGACCAGGAAAAAAAGACCCAGCCCCTTCCCACCTTGAGGCCCCTGGGGCCCATGAAGCCAGTATCTCCTTTGTCTCCTCGGACACCAGGGGTTCCATCCTTTCCTGGGGATCCCTGGTGGGGAAAGAGGTCAATATAAAGTCAAGAAGGTCAGGAGGGATCCAGGGAAAGGAACAGGGGATATCACAGGGTGAGTCACAAATGGAGGCCAGAGCCACTGGAAGGGCAGGGCTTTCCAGGGGTTGGGGGTCGCCGAAGGGGTGGAACCATCACAGCCATTACTGTGGAGGTGGAGGCCCTGGGCATCAGGAGGCCACCATGAGAGCCTTGGGTCACTATAAGGTCAAAGACCACCACGTGAGGACAGGGGCCGTATGGGGCAGGGCATCTTTGTGGGAGCAGGTGATGTGATCTTACCGGGTCTCCTGGGATCCCTGCGGCACCAGGCTCACCCTGTGGGAAGCACAGATGGGAGAGGGCAGTCCTTCAGTGTGACTGTCCCCCATGCCACTCACTGACTCCCAGGCCTCACACAAATCCTGTGTGAACACATACATGGCCAACAGCAAGAGAGGCTGGAAGCCCTCCAGCGTTCAGAGGGCACCCATGAGACAGACATGTGTGGCCGGTAGTGCTGGGTCTGTGCCTGGGGTGGGGCTGACCTTGGGTCCAGTGAGTCCACGAGCTCCCAGCAACCCGGCTGAACCCTTGTCACCAGGCTCTCCTTTGGTGCCCTGTGGGTATGACCAGGAGAGGGACACATGCTGGAGGCTTGGAGTATGACTGGAACCCATGGGGGGCGGGGGGCAGAGCTGCTCCCACCCACCACCCTCAGTATGGCTCATTTCTCACCCCAGGCCCTCAGATCCCTGCCTCTCCCTCCTACCATGGGGCCCCTAAACCTACCTGGAATACCCCTGTCACCTAAGAAGCCCCTTGTCTGTTCCCAGAAGGCCTCTCCTTGAACTACATTCCACAGAGTATGTAGTGACCCCCCATGGAGGTCTTCGAGCCCTCCAGAGAGCCCCCATCCTCTCAGCCATCCCACATAGTCACTACAGCCTACTGAACTCCCTCCTCTCTGCCCTCCACAAAGCCCCCACCCTCTCCTCCTGTCCTCACAGACCCTCAATAGAGCCCCCACAGCCCACAGAAACTCTCTCCCAACTCCATACAGAGCACTCCACCCTCTTCCCTGTACCTTCTCTCCAGGGTTCCCAGTGTCTCCGCGAGGTCCTTTGTCACCATCTATGCCTGGAAGCCCTCGTTCACCCTGGGTCAGGGGTCAGAAGCCAGGGTCAGGGGCTGGAGGGTCCTCACCATCTGAGAGTTTGAGCTCTCAGATCCACTGGCCCAGCCCCCATTGGAGCCCCCCCCCCCCCCCATACACAAGAGAGAGATCCAGGCTATACACGGGCCAGACCTACTCACCATGTCCCCCTTGGCACCCCGTGGCCCTGGAGGCCCCATGGCTAAGGCTGCGTCACCCTGCATGGATAGGGGGCAGTCAGAGGAGTCAGGAGCACCCTGAGTCCCTGCCCCCCACAGGCCAACACTCACCTTGTCACCCTTTAGCCCTGAGGTCCCAGCATCACCCTAGTAGGTAGAAGAGTGTGAGTCTCTCCAAATTGGAGGAATTCCAAGTCCTGACCTACAGGATCTAGCCCCATCCCCGCTCCCCCCAGCTGCCTTCCCCCTTGTACTTACCTTCTCCCCACGTTCCCCCCGGCTTCCTGGGGGCCCCTGTGTGAGAAGAAGACAACAGTGAGCTAAAGGAATTTGGGGGCATTCGTTGGGAGACCATTCGGGAGGCAGGAGGACCAAGGGGTCCCAGGGAAAGAGGAGAGATGAAGTACATGAGAAGACCCAAGGGGCTATGGAGAGTGTCCCAAGGGCACAGAAGACACAGGCAGGGGACTGAAGTCACACTGCTGGTTTCCCCAAGGGGACCCACCGTGAGTCCTCGGGGTCCCTCCTGGCCGGGACGGCCATCTTCACCCTGGACGGGGACATTAAGTTCATTGAGTCAGAAGTTGGAAATCAGAGGTTAGGGCTGTGATACAGGGAGCTGTGACTGCAGAGCAGGACATACATACCCGGACACCTGGCTCCCCACGCTCACCCCGGGCCCCCGGCAGCCCCATTCCAGAGTCTCCCTGGAGAGCAACAGGATACCGGGCATATGTGAGGGGCATCAGTGGGGATGGGGTGGGGGGGTGTGCCAGATGGGGATAGACAGGGTGATGGGGGTCAGCCGAGGTGGGAGGGGGTGGATGGGGTCAGCGGAGGTGGGAGGAGTGATAGGGGTCGCTGGAGGTGGGAGGGATGACAGATACAGGAGAGCCAGCAACCTTGTCCCATCTACCTTGTCTCCTTTGGGTCCAGAGGCCCCGGGCACTCCCTGTGGGCAGAGTAAGGTGAGAGTCCTGTGCCCCTCAAAGGCACACACACATACCCAGCCACACAGTGTGTCCCAGTTCCCACATAGACAGACTCCAACACACAGCTGGGACATTGGGGCACTTCTACTCACCGTTGACCCTGGTGGTCCAGGTGGTCCCAAGGGACCCGGGGCTCCCTCTCTCCCTGGGAGACCGGCCAGACCCTACCAGAACAATGAAGCAAAAGAGGAAGAGGGTGACTTGGGGACCTTCCTGCCCCCTTGGCCACTCCAAGACTGGGAGCGGCCAAGGCAGGGCCTAGGCCCCCTCCTCATCCTCATCCGCTCATCCACTACCAGATTCAAAGGTCCTGAAGTCACCAAGTCCTGCACATGTTGTTCCCATCACACTTACCCGCTCTCCACTGGGGCCTGGCTGACCCATCTCTCCTCGAGGGCCTGTCTGACCAGGGAATCCAACAACACCAGGAGCCCCGGGGGATCCGGGGGGGCCCACATCTCCCTGGAACATATAGCAAAGGGAGGAATGGTCCCAACAGGACTCCCTCCCAGAACTAGCCCCAGAATGCCCTCTTCTGCACAGTTCCAGGGACCTCCCTGCCCACTGCCCACCTCTGGTGATGGGGCATCAACTCACCTTCACACCTGGAAGACCAGCTGGCCCGGCGGGTCCCTCAACCCCGACTCCTGGGTCCCCCTTCAAGGGAAAAAGGGTTCAGATCAGGCTCAGGGAGTCTCAGGAACATGACCCCAGCAGGGACACTTCAGAGTACACATACCTTATTACCCTTGAGTCCAGGAGCCCCCTTCTGACCCTAAAAAAGTAATGTAAATAGTACTTGAGGGGAGGAATGTGAACCTTAGACACAGCCCAAGAATATTCCCAGGATAGCTCAGATGTGTTCCTGGAGACACAAAACTCAGCCAATTTACAAGAGTTGACTCACGGGAGTTCAGAGGTGACCATGGACTCATGAGGGCACAGACAGAGGGACACTCAGAGGGGACCACAGATATGTGGGAGTTGAGGTATGACGACAGACACAGAGCTCCCCACGAGCAGAGGCATAGGGATCTCAGATGTGAGCACAGACACACAGGTGATCCCAGGAGCACGCAAGTGCAGGAACTCGGAGCCATCCCAGCTCAAGGAGCTAAGACGGGGCCCACAAACACACAGTCAGATACGGGGAACTCAGACGGGGCGGGGAAAGGGAAAGGAGAGCCCATAGGAACTGTGATGTGTCCTGAGAGCTGGGGTAGCAGACACAAACCACATACGTGTGTGCTCAGACACAGTGAGAAGCAGAAGACCTAGGACAGACACAAGGAAGAAAGGATGCCCCCTCCCAACCCGGGAATGTGGGATCCAAGATGCCTGATCTCCAGGTGCTCCCAGGAGCAGGATCCTGAATATACTGGAAGGTGCACATGCCTGGGATTGGTCCCTCATGTCCACAACTGCATTCCTCCCCCCAAGCTCAGACTTGCCCAGACCCCAGACTCACATCCTCCCCAGGGTCTCCAGGCTCCCCTGCACGGCCAGTTTCACCCTGCACAGAGAGGACGGTGAGTGGCTCTAGCCACCCCACTTAGCCCTCCTCTACCCAGTGACCCAGTGCTTACACCCTTAGGCAGGGCCCACCTCACCTTCTCACCCCGAGGCCCTGGCAGTCCTCGGTCACCTTTGGCTCCCTGTAGAGAGAGGGGACAGGAAGAAACATGGGCATTAGGGTCATAGAAAGATGACCACTCAAGGGAAGAGGCATGAGGCCTGAGGTCAAACGTGACACTGAGGGACATGAGGATCGGTGAGCTGGCTGACAGAGGCTCTACACTCACCGGCTCTCCCACCAGGTCTCCAGCAAGGCCTCCAGGGGCTCCCTGACAAGGAAGAAGGGTCAGGGGGCTGCCTTGGCTTCCAGCACTTGGCCCCTCCCCGCAGGCCATCCACACACTCACCTTCTCTCCCTTTGCTCCAGGGGGCCCGACCACAGCCTGTGGGGAATGCCCAGTGAGCTACCTACCCTCAGGCCTTGCCCCCAGCCCCGCCCAACCATCCTGGATGGGAGGCCGGAAGTAGGCACAGGGAGGTGGAGGTACAAATTGGGGTCAGATTCACCTGTCCGGGAGTCCCCGTTTGTCCAGGCTCTCCTTTAGGTCCAACAGGGCCAGGCAGGCCAGGTGACCCCTGCGACAGAGCAGTGTGAAGAACTCAGTGTCACCCCACCACCCTGCTCTCCTCGTCCTCCAGCCACAGGACTGGACCCCATCACAGGCCTGAAGCAAGCTCCCTCGGAACATACCGGCACACCAGGAGCTCCTCTGTCTCCATCTTTTCCACCAGCACCATCACGACCTGGGGCTCCTGGCTTTCCTGTCTCCCCCTGAGAAGGAGGAGCTCTGTCAGGGGCCTGCCATGGACTCCTGGCCCCTGGGGCCCAGCCTTGACCCTCCAGGACTCACCACTTGTCCAGGCAAACCTGGTGCCCCCTGAGGACCCTGAGGGAGACAAATCAAATGTGAGAGGGACATGGGAGAATGTGGGACCCAGAGGGCAGAACATGGTATCTCCGCAGGAACCTCACTCACCACCAGGCCTGAAGGGCCAGGAGGACCGGGAAGTCCTACAGCTCCAGTGGGTCCAGGCAGGCCCTGGGAGAAGAAACAATTCAGGGCAGTCCCAACCTCACACAGGGCAGTTCCCTGTGACTCTCACCCACGAGCTGAGTCACTCACCCGTCCTGGTGGTCCTGTCTCTCCAGGCTCCCCCTGCCAAAAACCCAGAGACCGCATGACCTCTCAGAAGGACAAGAGGCTCCTCAGCCCCTCACCATAAGCAAAGCCCACAGGGATGAGACACCTTGACACTCAGCCCCATTGCAGGGTGACAACATCTCAGGGGGGTGGCAGATGCTATCCTGGGGTGGACATGGCTCAGATGAGCCTCCTCTTCCTTTTAGGCACACACTCACACACACCTATACTCACCTTCAGGCCAGAAGGACCCTGGGGTCCTGCGGGGCCAGCAAGACCCTAGAAAAAAGTATCAAGAGGAGACAGGAGTCAGAGTTATCTGCTTGGGCTCAGGGATTAATACAAATCAGGCCTGGCT
Source organism: Vulpes vulpes (assembly GCF_048418805.1). Classification (NCBI taxonomy): domain Eukaryota; kingdom Metazoa; phylum Chordata; class Mammalia; order Carnivora; family Canidae; genus Vulpes; species Vulpes vulpes. Next base: position 93,712,844 of record NC_132788.1, on the reverse strand, counting down.
CATCAGTGGGGCCCAGTGCCCATCCCACCCGCACCAGGCAATACTCTCCCGTGACTCACCGGGGCACCGGGGGGGCCAGGGTCTCCATGGCCACCCTGTTAGAGAGAGAAAGAGTTTGATGAGGGGAAGCCAGTCCTACCCCATCAAAGAAACTAAGACAGTATCCTTTTGGGATGGGGTAGGATGAGGGCAGGAGGGGGTGAGGATTCTAGGATACTCACCACTGGGCCAGGGGTCCCCCTCGGACCTTGCAAACCCTGGACAGAGAAGGGGGCTGCTGAGCTTCAAGCTGGGCCTCACTTGGACCTGTTCCCACCCTCTGGAGGCCTTTGTCCAGGGGGCCCACTTGCAGGCCACCATCCCTCCTAGGCAGAGATCACCCCTCACCCAGGGGCTGCCCCTCAGGGATAACACATACTGGCCTACATGCGCAGGCACACATGCACGGAAGTCACGCATCTGCTCTCACACCCATGCTTGCAGGCACAAAACCCCTGTTACTAGTGACATGTGCACAGAGGGGCCAGCGCACAGCAGAGAGCAGCTGTTCCCAGGAGCCTGGTTCAGGCCATTCCTGCCACCACTTACTGGCTTCCCTTCAGGTCCAGCCACACCACGCTCTCCTGGTAGACCCTGGAGAGAATAGATTCAAGGCCACACTGTTCCTTTTTGTTCCCTCACCCCAGCCTCCCCCAGACATCCGAGGTAGTATGGACTCCAGTCCAGACAACATGATAAGAGCCCCAGGCTGGCATGTGGTGTCCTAGGGCACAGACTCACCGGGCTGCCATCGAGCCCCTTCTGTCCAGGCTCTCCCCGGTCTCCCTTGATGCCTGGCATACCCTGCAAGCAGAATGGCATGTCCTGAGCCCCCAGTTGCTACTGTGTGCCCACATACACACCACCCTTTGTGTGCTCCCATTAAGGACAGGGAAGCATGATGGGGTGGGAGGCCTCACCCTGTCTCCCTTGGGGCCTTGGTCGCCGTCACTGCCTGGCTCCCCCTATAGGGATGACATGTCAAGCCAGGCCCTGGTGCCATGGCAGGGGGTGGCCCCCCAACTGATCGTGCATACTGACCTTTGCGCCCTTGAATCCAGGAGGTCCTTGAACTCCAGAGAGTCCAGGACCTGGCTCATCCACAGCCACCTACACACACAAGGTCACAGGGGAGAAAGGTATCTGTCACAAAGGCATGGAAGGGTCATCCAGATCAGAAGATCTCACAGGATTATGGGTCAGAGACACCACATGGAGTTTCTGGGGCCTGAGTCAACGGTGGCCTCCTGGTAACAACAGTCATAGGCACTGGGCAGGGCTCAGCTGATCACCTTGGGGCCAGGGGGGCCAGGAGGTCCAGGGAGGCCAGGAGGGCCATCTCTGCCCTGTGGAAAAGAAGGAAATGGCAGGGCTACCCCAATGCGGTGCCCAGGCAGGCCCACCCCTGCAGCCCTCCCAGCTCACCTGTTCCCCACGTTCTCCTTTCTCTCCCCGTTCTCCCTGAGGTACAAATAGGAGGAAGGGGGCCATGTCCATGAGGAGTCCAGCTCCTCCTGGGCCCGTATCCCCAGCCCCCTTGGCTAGGCCAGCTCACCCTCTCTCCTGGTCTTCCTGCCTCCCCCGCGCCCCCAGCCCGGCCTGGGAGCCCAGGAATGCCAGGCTTTCCAGGCTCCCCTGCAAGGCCAGGAGGTCCAGGGGGGCCCCTTTCTCCAAGGGCCAGGCCTGGTGGCCCCTGTGGGCCTGGATCTCCACGCTCTCCCTTCAGCCCACGTTCTCCAGAAAAGCCAATGGGGCCCTGGAGGAACAGAAGAGTGAATGTTCTTAGCTGTGCCATGATGATGTCCCCAGGACACCCCCACTGAGGCACAGACACACACCTCCTTGCCTGGGGGGCCCCGCTCGCCTGGGTCCCCCTTAGGGCCACGGCGTCGTTCTGGCACGGGCAGGAAGCTGCCAGAGCTCTCATCCCAGGTCTCCACAATCTCCCGCAGGGCAGACGTCTGAGTGATAGCAAGGAGTTTGGAGAAATGGGACCTGTTCCTGCAGCCACCCAGGCCCCTGCTCGGCCATGTGGGCACTACTTGCCCTGCGGGGCTCCCCTCTACCCCCATTCCCAGGCCCCAAACAACTTACCTTGATGCCAATAGTTTCCAGCAACCGCTCCACATTCTGGGGACACAAGCTAGGTGAGGGGCAGCCTCAGGAAGCTCTACACTGCTCCCAGAAACAGCCCCCATACCCTCTTACCCAGGCCTCTGGCCACAGGACCCTCTAGCACTGGTTTAGACGGCCCAAGGCCCTGGAAGCCCCTCCCTGGCATGTCCCCATTGCCTAGTTCCCTGAATGTAGGCTACAGAAATCCCAATAGGACAGGGGACTGAGCACACAGGACAGACCCCGTGGGGCCTCATAGAAAAGGGAAGGGGAGAGACATGGTTCCTTCACACATGCAGGTAAGAGTCAAGGACGAGGTCCTAAGCTTCACTCACCCCCACACTTCCAGGATCTCCTCTCAGGCCACGCTCTCCAGGGAGGCCCTGGAGACACCAATAGACAAGCTGCTGGACCCAGTTTCTGGGGGAGTGTGTGTGCATAGGTAAGAGCTATATGGCTAGCTGAGCACATGAAAAAGGTGGGGACCTCACCTGTTCCCCTTTGGGTCCGGTGTCCCCACGGTCACCCTGAGAACAAAGAATGATCAGGTGAGAGAAATGCCCCAGCCCTGCTCAGCCCTCACCACACCCTCTATCGACCACACACATGCTCACCTTAGGGCCTGTGTTTCCTGGAACCCCAGGGAAACCCTGAGATAGGACAGAACACAAAGTGGTCACACAGGATCATGGCATCCCAGGAGGGTATCTGGTGGAAACATAAAGGCCCCTGCTATTCCCAAGTCCTAGAACTACCCTCCTGGAGACTCACCTGGCCAGAAGGGCCCATCTGCCCTGGGAGGCCTGGGGGGCCCTGGAGTCCAGGGCTACCAGGAGCTCCACGTTCACCCTTGGGACCATCGTGACCCTGTGGGGGACGCAGCCAAGATCAGGACTCTGAGATCCCAGAAAAGAGTGGAGCCATATACCGCAGAGTTGGGGGTCAGGGGCCAGATTGCAGAAGACTCCAGCACTCACTTCTCTCCCAGGGGCGCCTGAATCTCCCTTCTCTCCCTAAGGAAGACAAGGGTTTTAGACAGGGCCCTAATCTGAAGCCATAGCAGACTTCGAGTGAGGGGCCTTACCTTCCTTCCATCTTCTCCAGGGTCCCCAGGTTCTCCCTGTGGGCAGAAGATTAACATCAGCCCAAAAACTCACTGGGTCTGGCTGTAAGACACTGGCTTGGCTGGTCTCAGATGACTATATGTCTGTGTCTGTAGTTCCAGGCCCCTGTGTGTCGCAGAGGAGGGCCTGTGACCACCTAAGTAAGCTGTGTCACATCCGAGGGCATGCCTACGTGGCTCTGCTAACCTCCACATGTAACTGCACATGGCCTCTCTCTGGCTTTCTAGATGTAACTCCACATCTATGCATCTCTGGATGTGTGTGTGTGTGTGTGTGTGTGTGTGTGTGTTATCATGTGCATCCATGCAAAGATCTGTGTCCTGGCAGGTGACACTAAGTAGGCATCTCAGTCTGCACGTTTTACCCACATCTAGATATGGGCACATACATGTATACACAGGATGAACATGGATCTACATGTCCCTGATGCCTTGAGAATGGTCTGTATGTCTCAGACACCTGCCTGCAAGTGTATCTCAGTATGTGGAGCCATATGTATGAGTGATTGTGGATATAAATGCGTGTGTCACATGCCAGAGCCTTGGATGTGTGTCTCCCCAGGTTTCAACACAAGTCCACGTGTGGCCCTAATTCCACATATGTCTTAGCACATCTCTAGTCTGGGTGGAGGTGTCTGTGTGTCTACATGTCTCCAAGCATCCCTGAATGTGGCTTCATACCAGTACGTCTGCACCTCTCCATCTGTGTCTGTGGCTCTTCGCCTATGCCTGTGGCTATATGTTATCTTAGCAGGTGTCAGACCATCTGGGCACAAGTCAGCATAGCCACATGGCTCACTCTCCGTGAGGCTACTTGCATCTGCACATGGATGTGTGTTTCTGGAAGTATCTGTAGGTCTAGGCTAGGTACATGGGTGTTGACACATCTCAGTAGGTGTCTGCATGTGTGTCCCATGTGTATCTGCACATCTGGGCTGGGTACATGTGCTGACATTTATCAGCAGGTGTCACTGTGTTTGCTCCGGACACTTACATTTTTCCCATTCAGGCCAGGCTTGCCGTCTTCTCCTGGCTTTCCCTGTAGAACAGATCATTGATCAGAAGTCAGGGTTTGGGTAAGGGTAGTAAAGGGGCAAAGGGTACCATGAGGGGGCACCTGGCTGGCTCAGTTGTTAGAGTATGTGACTCTTGAACTCAGGATCATGAGTTGGAGCCCCACGTTGAGTGTAGAGATTACTTAGATTACTTAAATAACAAAGCAAGTAAATAAATACATAAACTTTTTTTAAAATTTATTTGTTATGTTTTTAAAGATTTTTATCTATTCATTCATGAGAGACACAGAGAGACAGAGAGAGGCAGAGACACAGGCAGAGGGAGAAGCAGGCTCCATGCAGGGAGCCCAGAGTGGGACTCAATCCCGGGTCCCCTAGATCACGCCCTGGCTGAATATGGTGCTAAACCGCTGAGCCACCTGGGATGCCCAATACATAAACTTTAAAAAAAAGGGGGGGGGTACCATGAAAGCTCAGTCTCACCTGGATTCCAGGGGGGCCAGGGGGGCCAGGGGGGCCATGTTCTCCTCGGAGGCCCGGAAGCCCCTGGAAAAAGTCTTTGCTAGGATGGAGAGACCCCCTGAGAGAGCCCCTGGAGCATACCCATGGACTTGGGGGGATATCCACTAAGATCCTCCTTGGGAGTACAGAGACCCCCCAAAATTTGGAGGTTTCACTGAGATCCCCTGAGGCAGAGACCCCATTCGTTAGGGGTTCCTACTAAAACTCCCAAGGGAAGAACTCCCAGGACGCAGCAGAGAAGGTCCAAAAGCTGGACCTTGCGAAAATCTGCCTGCCAGGGACAAAGACCCTCCCAAGCACTGGGCTGGACCCACTCCCCCAACTCCCACTGATACTATGGTGCTATGACTTGGCTGTGTTTATGCTGGACCCCTGAGCCACCCTCCACCCTAACATCTCCCTTCACTTACATCTCTCCCTGGGTCTCCAGCTTTGCCTGTAGCACCCTGAAGAGAGACTCAAAATCAGGGAGTCTGCAGTGATCACAGGGTCAGGAGCACCACCCACTGACTAGCCACAGGTTCCTATGAATTCAGGGCCTACAAGGCACGAACTCTCCCCCCAACCTCCCACCCCCACCCCAGCAGATTCTAGGAGGAGACACAAACATCCCATCTGGCTCCAGAGCTCATCAAGACCAAGAAGACCGAGGTGAGGCTGGGGTCATGTGAGGACGGAAGGGAAGGGTGTGCCCAGGCAGTGGTCATCACAACTCACATGTGGTCCAGGGGGGCCAGGGGCTCCTGGTTTCCCATCTAGCCCACTACGGCCATCCAGGCCAGGTGGACCTCGGTCACCCTGAGGAAAACAGAGAGGTAAGAGGCCTCAGAGGATAAGGTAGGCCTAAAAGCCTGGCTCACGGCTAGAAAACCTCCCTGCTCTCTCACCTTCTCTCCTGTTGGGCCTCGGACACCTGGGTCCCCCTGGAGGGAACAAGGTCAGATGAGAGGTGAGGATATGAGGGGCTCTGAGGCTGCTGGGGCAAAGAGCATCACTCACCTGAGGCCCTGGGGGCCCCCGAAGTCCACCGACACCCTGAGAATAGGGGAAGGAAGAAATCAGACCAGGCCTCCTCAGACCCACACCTCCTTGGGGGGCCAACCACACTCACCCTCTCCCCAGAGGCTCCAGGGGGGCCTGGGTCACCCTTGGGTCCTCGAGGACCCTCCTGTCCACGGTCCCCAGGCTCTCCCTGTGACAGAGACAAGCTTGTTGAAGGAACAGCCCCAGGGCCACAGGCATGCCCGTCATGGAGGCACTGGGATGCCGCGTGCGCTCAGAGCCCCACTCCACCCACAGACCCTCATACCTTCTCTCCAGCTCCAAGTCCTGAGTCCACCTATGGGGGGAATGGCCAGTGAATGGTTCAACACGGAGGTGTGGGGCCAGTGAGGGGCTATGGGATCAGGGAAGCTCCCCCCAGGAAGCCATGGGGGAAATGGGAGCCAGTGGTAAGGATGAAGGGATGCCATGTTGCACCAACAGAGGCCAACAAGGGAGATGACACAGGACTAGATCAGCTCAACCCTTACCAGCCGTCCAGGGAGTCCAGGGGGACCCTAGGAAAGGAAATGATCATGGTCAACAGGAGCCCTAAGGTCCCAGGGCATGGTTTAGGTTTTCCCCAGGCTCAACTCTGCTCCCAGACTCCCTGAAGCACTCCAATGCCAATGCCCAGAAGGCAAGTCAGGCCTAGAGGTGGCCTTCAGTGCTCCCCACCTTGACTTCCAGGCCCCATATGCAGACACTGACCAGACCAAACACGGGAAATCTCCATCCCTCCAGAGCCCAGAACACTGTCACAACTCACTGGCTCCCCACGGTCACCCTTGGGTCCAGATGGTCCAGGGCTGCCCTGCAGAAAGTCAGGGGGTCAGAGTCACTCAAGATAGGCAGCCATTTCCTAGGAGTTTGGGAAGCAAACTAAGGACTTGTGGGGATCCTGGTGGCCTTTGGGGGTTGTGATAAGGGATCACAGGGGATTGTGAGGATTTAGCACTGCAGGGTTATGGTGACAGGAGCAGGTACTGGGAACTGGATGGCTGGAGTTGGGGACAGAGGTCAGGGGTCAGGACTCACGTTTCGTCCATCCTCTCCAGGATCTCCTTGGTCTCCCTTCTCACCCACTGGGCCCCGAGCTCCAGGCGCACCCTGGGAAGAGCAGCTAGCTTGAGACAGACCCTCCTCGCATTTTGCAAGTTTCTCAGGACCCCCCCCCATACTTCCACAGGTTCCTCATCGCCCTAAATATCATGCCAGAGTTGCCCATCACACCATGCCTCCCTCCAGACTCTCCAGCATCCCCTACTTTGCCCTGCAAGCCTCACCCGAAGGCCACGCTCGCCAGCTTTTCCAGGCAAACCTGGGTCACCCTGGTGATGGAGAGAAAGCCACACTGAGCAGCTGAATTGGACTCAAACTGACTCTGGGAGTAGGGCAGAGAAGGGCCTGGGCCCCAGCAGGACAGCAGGCAGGGGAATGGACTGGATGACCTGGTGAAGCCCACAGCCCAACGGGATCACAGTTTGAGGGAAGAAGGTCAGAAACCACAGTGGGAAAGAGTCTCACCGGGGGGCCCTCGTCACCTTTCTCTCCAACTTCACCCTGTGAGACAGGAGAGTCAGCCCTAGTCCCCAGATCCCCCATGAGGCTGACAACACTCCACTCCCCTCCCCCTCAGGACCCCAAAATCCAGCCTTCTTACATCTCGTCCTCGGGGTCCGATAGGTCCTGGGGAGCCAGGCCACCCAGGGTCTCCCTTCTCTCCAGGAGGCCCTGAGTCACCCTGTGGGGGAGACAGAAATGAGGTGACAAAGGACACAGGCAGCATCCAACCCTTGAGGGCTGGTAACCCCAGAAACCTGGAGGTTACCTGAGGTCACAGGTACTTACTGGGGGTCCTGCTCTACCGGAGAGGCCAATGGGACCCTGCAAGGCATGGAAGGGGGTACAGGACTTAGTTGGGGCTCCCAGGTACCACCACATCTCCTTCTTCCACACTACCCAACCCCATATTTATTCACCCGGTCTCCAGGGTCTCCCTTGGGGCCAGGGTCTCCAGGAAGAACCAAGCCAGGTGGACCCTGTGGTGGAAGGATCAGAAGTCAGGGAACACAACTCTCACCTGCCCTACCCCTCTAGAGGCTCTTTACTCACCCTCTCCCCTTTGACTCCTGCAGCTCCTCTGGGCCCAGTGGGCCCCACATCTCCCTGGAGGTGACAAAGACCATTGGCCGTCAGCCCTGGGTTCCATGACCAGCCCCCACCACCTCCCTGACTAGCAATCATGCCACGACCCTCCTGCCCCTCAGAGGCCTCCAGGCAGGCCCTACGACCTTGACCTCAACCTTGTGTCAGCCTCCTTTCACTCTTGCCAGAATTACCTTCTCTCCTTTTGCCCCGGCCCCATCAGGTCCCTGGAAACAAACAGGACAGACACACGTGACCCCACCTGGGGACCACAGTACTATGGGACTGGTTGGGGATGGGGTAATATAGAACTGGAAGTCACAGAGCTCAGTCTGCCTCCAGAGGTCAGAGTTGCCTCTGGAAGCCAGGCAGGGGTTACACAGAGCTTATGACCTGTGCGATGGTCATGGGGTCACAGGTGACATCCAGGAGTCAGGAGATGTGTTGTAGCATAAGGAGAGTCACAGAGATCTTAGTCTGCCCAGGGCCCCCAGGTCACAGGGTCCCAGCCTGGAACACTGGGCTAGGGGCAGGCCAGTGTGCAAGGAGCTGCGCTGCATTCAGAGCCCCATCCTCCCTCTGCTTACCACTGCAGGGTCCCCGGGCCGACCAGGTTCCCCCTGTGGAAAAAGGACAGAGGCAGGGATGGTTCAGAGACCCACCTAGGAACCCAAGGTCCTGGTGTCCCGCCTGCCCCAATCCCTAGTACAGGGGAGGCGGCAGGCCCCCAGGCAATGGCCCACCTTCTCTCCTCGGCGGCCAACAGGTCCCGGTGGCCCCTGCATGTGGAAAAAGTGTGAAGCCAGAGTGGAGAAACACATAAAAACCCCTCTCCAGGTCCTACCACAGTCACACTCACTTCGGGCCCCTCGGCTCCAGGACGTCCAGCCACTCCAGGCAGCCCCTGAGGAAGAAGAGCAGAGATGCTGGTCCAGGGATGGAGGCATGGAGGCAAGGGAGATCATGGCAAACAGGGGCTCAAGATGGTGAGGGTGCTGAAGAGAGGGCACAGGAGGTCAGGATTCAGGTAGCAGGGGTTGAACCCAGCGGGATGACAGAGATCAGGTCAGAGGAAGTCAAGGTCAGTTCAGCAAGGTCAGGAAGTCTCAAGGGGCTTCCAGGGAGTGAGGGTTAGAGCCTGTGTCAGCAGGAGTTACATGAAGAGAGGTGGAGGGGCAGGAGAAGTCAAGGCTGAGAAGTCAGAACCAGATAGGGGCACCAGCATTGGGGTGACGGGGCTCACCTGGGGTCCCACTGGGCCAGGGGATCCACGTTCACCCTGATGGAACAGGATGGGTCAGAGAGGAGTCTGGGTCCAGGCCCTCTGGGGCCCTGAGAGACCCCTAGGCTGTACTTACCTTCTCTCCAGTCTCACCCACAGCTCCTTTGGGTCCTCTATCACCCTAAGGGGAAACAGACAGGAGAGGTGCCTTGACTGTCAGGCCCCGGAAAAGGTGTCTCAACCTCTGGCCATCCTGCCCCTGAAACCACAACTTCTGATTTGGTGAGCCCTCATCTCCTGATCTTCCCACCTTCCCCAACCCTATAGTGGTCCAGTTGTGTCACATTCCACTCCTGACTCCCCCAAATGGCACTTACTTTGGGGCCAATGTCTCCAGAAGGTCCTCGTAGGCCCTAGAAGGGGTTCAGAGATTTGGGTTTGGGCATAAGGACAGTGTAGAGGGTGGGAGGCTGAGAGAGCTAGGGCCACCCCTCAGAACCCTTGCCCCTACACTCACCCGCTCACCCGGGCTACCAGGTTGTCCTGGGAGGCCTGGGGCTCCATCCTCACAGTCACCCTGAAGGAGAAACAGATGAGTCGGGGACCTGGCCCCCAACTACCCCACCCCTGCCCCAGACCTGGGACACAAAGGGGTCAGGCTTCCTACCTTTTCTCCTTTCTCTCCTGAGGGGCCAACTGGGCCTTGGGGTCCAGGGTTTCCAGGAAGACCCTAGGGAAAAGTGGGTAAAAACGTGAGCCCCAAACTGTGAGGCCCAGCACCCACCCACTGCCCCAGCAGAGCCCTGGCCCCAGTATCCACAACCCTGAGTATGGCTCCCAAGTTCCCCGGCAAAGTTTCAAGCCTCCCTCACCGGCAGCCCAGGCTCCCCTGGAGCAGTGCTGCCATCACCTGGTCCTGGGGGGCCCTGAGAGAGAACAGCAGGTCAGGAGAGATGGCCAAGGGGAATCAGACTCCAAGCCACCCCTAGAAAGCTTTGCCCCTCACTTACCCGCTCCCCACGATCACCTTTATCACCCTGAAAGACAGATCATGACTCCATGACCCTGGGCTACACCTCCACTCCCCAACATATGGGGAAAAAATGAAGATCATGGGGACCAACTAGATTACAAAGGATATGGAGGAACTGAGGAGTCATGGGCGGAGGGGGTTAAGGGTTCACATGGGGTCAGAGTGACCAGTAGGGGTTGTGTGGGTTCAGATGGGGTCACCAGGTCACTGGATCACATGGAGGTCATGAGACCATATAGGGGTCATGTTGTCACCTTCACAGCTGTTCCAGGGAGTCCTGGGGGACCACGGGGTCCTGGGTCCCCCAATGGGCCACGGGATCCAGGGAGGCCCTGATGGAAGAGACAGAGTATAAAGTACAACCCCACAGACTCCCTACTCCTATCCTGCCTCCTACTAGGTCCCCCACCACACATTACTTGTCCCCACATGTCCTGGAACTTACTGGAAGTCCAGGGTCCCCTTTCTGCCCAGGAAGCCCTGGGCCACCACCTCCAATGACTCGTCCAGGCTCTCCCTGTGGGACAGGAAACAGTGGACAGGATTCAGGGTATGGGAGCCTTGAGGTGAGAGAGGCCCTGAAACGTGCCCCCAATATTCCTTATCATGCCCTACACAGTGTCCAGCCTGCTTCTCCCAGGACATCCAGGCTGCCTCCCTTTCCCCTTCACCTACCGGCTCCCCCTTCGGGCCTCGAGGTCCTCGTTCTCCCTGAGGACAAAATAGAACAAAGGGTGATGCTTGGGCTCAAGTATACCAACACTGGCCCCACCACCACAGATCCCCAACCTGTAGAAAGAACTCTGGGGAGACACTAGATGGGCGAAGAAGGGAAAGCAGCTTACTGTTTCTCCACGAGGACCAGGCCACCCTGGGGAGCCCTGTAAATGGAAGCAGTCAGAACAGTCAGACCACCCACCTGCCTACTCTAGGCAAGAGCCCTACCATGTGACCTGCAAGGGCAAGACTTGCTTACCTTGGAGCCAGGGGTTCCAGGAGTCCCAGGGCGGCCAGGGTTGCCTGGAGGCCCATCTGCCCCAGGGAAGCCCTAAGGAAGCAAAGAAGTCAGGGCAGGAAGGGACCTCTCTCCAATGCCCCTGGTTTGCTGGAGGAGCCCAGACTGTTCTTTACCTGAACTCCCACCCTACAGCCCCTGAGTATTGCTGGGGCAGAGCAGTGGGGCAGAGAAACAGCCTCTCCAAGCTAAAAAGGGCCTCATCCCAGGCACAAGGGCAGCAATGAGGTGGAGGGCCTTCCCTGTCTCTGGGATTTAGAACTTACACCCAGGTTCTCTAGGGGAATCTCAAAACTCCCCAGGCTGCTCTACTTTAGGCCCTTCCCCCAAAGTCTCTGGTGTGGTTATAATGTCCACTTAGGCTTCTAGGAATACCCCATGGTTCTACACCTGTTCTTTCATTCTGTCTTTTAAAAATCCTAAGGACACTTGGAGGAGTGTCTTAGGGGAACTTCAGTGGTTTCTACTCACCCTCTCACCCTTTGCAACGGTACCACCAGGGGGCCCCTGGGGGCCAGGAACACCAATCCTGCCCTGAGAGGAGAGAGAGCAGGTAAGGAGGCAGTACGCCAGTCAGGGAGCAGAGGACAGGTGTGGGGAGGCACTCACCGGGAGGCCGGGGGGGCCAGGAGGCCCTGCTTGTCCTTTCAGGCCCTAGGAAGGGTGATCAGTGAGCCCTGTGCCATCAACCTCCCCCGACCCCACTGACCTCCAACCATTCTCTGCCTCCAACTAGCGCCACTCACCATCTCTCCAGGTTCCCCCTTCTGGCCCTGGGGAAAGAGGTCAAACGAGGATCTGAGTGGCTAGCCCCAGGTGTGGCCCTCACCCACCCTCTCCACCCTGATCATTTACCTTTGGACAATGCACTGTGCATGGCTCTGGCTGTGGCTGTGGACATAAGGTCTCCTTGAGGCCAGGCTCTTCTAGCAAGAGTCCCCAGACCCCCTCTCCCCTGGCAGTTACCCCTCCCCCCAGAGGTAACTTGCAAACCTGAATGGCGGAGCCTATCTGACACAGGGATGTTGCCAAGCCACTGACTGCCTGGTCCAAGCTTGAACCATCATCCACAGCAAAGAAAGTCTGGACAGGATCCATGCCTGGCACCAAGCGACGCAACTGTTCTGGGTCAGCTCCGGCCTGGCCCAATATCATCACTTTGAGCCCTAAGGAGGGATCCAGCAGCCTGCGTGACAACCCTGCTGGGGCCAGCCCAATTCCCAGGCCCCATTTCTACTCCTCACCAGCAGCCTGGGCCTCACGGATAGGGTTGAAGATATCACCTCTCAAGGGCTCATCTACTAGCAAAACCATTATCCCTGGTATGTGCTGGCGGCGCCCAGGAGCATCTGGTGCTAATAGGTGTCTGTGAGCAGTAACCACTGCAGTGCCTGGGAGAAAGAACATGTCAGAACCCAGGGGAACCAGCTCCCCACAAGGAAGCCCTAAGAGTCCATATCCAGTGCAGTTCCTTACCCAAGTTATTCCCGCTTGGGTCCACATAGGGGATGCTGTGGATCTTCTGCAGGATGACGTCAGGATTGTAGGAGCTATTCAGCGGGAACAGTGGGGAGGGCCGATGACTGTAGGATAGGAGGCCAACCTGGGGTGGGGAGGATGGCAAAGCAAGGATGACAGAGCCTGTAGGAGACTAAACCAGGTATGGGACTAAACCTGAACACTAGGGAGTCAGCAGTGATGGTAGGATAGGAAGCCAACCAGCAGATGAGGAGATCTGGAGCCTGGAGAGGGCTGGGAGACAGCCTGGACCAATGGTAGAGTAGGAACATGGTAGCTGCTGTGAAGCCTGGGATGGTGAAAGGCTGGGATAGGAAGGGGTCTGACTGCCTCTGGAACCAAACCTGGACTGCCTGTGGCCCAAGAGGCCCAAGTGCAGACACCAGACGCTCCAGGGCTCGCTTTACAGCCTCTGCACGATGAGCATTGTCCTGAGTGGTGTGCAGCAGGAACACCACATCCATCAGGCCACGGGGACACACTGCAGGAAGGGGGCTGAGTTACTGAAGCAGCTGGACCATCTAGCTACCCTCTCCCACTGTGCCCATCATACCTGGTTTCTGTGTGACAGAGGCCTCAGGACCCCGTACACCCTCCCGGATGGGTGTCAGAGAGAAGGTATAAGAGATGCCAGGCTCTAGCCCTGTCACCTGCTGGGAGCTCGAGATCCCTGGAAGTGTCTGTGAGGCCCCAGGGATGTCTGCAGAGGATAAAACCTGGTTAAACAGGAGGCCTTCCATTGGAACCCCAATTGCCAGCCCACCCCAATCCTGGCCTCCCCTTCACCTTGGCCAGGGCGTCCAAGTGGCCGCCAGGACAGGATGTAGCTGGATACTCCAGACACTGGGGTCCAAGCCAGAGTCACTGAGTCAATTGAAGTGTCCACCACACGCAGTTCAGTACTTGGGACACGGAGTGACTCTGAAGAAGGAATCAAAGACCAGAGGTCAGAGTCTACGAGCTGAGAACCCAGTGGGGAGAGACCATTTGAGGAGGTTCTGGGGCAGATTCATCTTAGTGAAAGAAGTGTCATGGGAGATTGTGCTAGGGTCACCCCAGGGGCAAGAGTGGTAGGAGGGCTACAGGAGGAGTCACTAAGGGTCATGGGGTGCAGGAAACCAGGGTGGGTCATCAGTGGGGGGAAGAATGGACTGTCTAGGCTCACCGGTGTATGCAGTCACTTCCATGGGGGGCCCTTCTCCAGCCGGCCCCAAAACGCTCAGCCACATGCGATATAGGGTTGCTGGTTCTAGCCCATCCAGTTCATAGCTGCTGAGATCAGGCCCCAGGACCCGAGACTGCTCCTGGCCACCTGGGGCAGCTGTGAGAGTGGGGACCCAGGGCACGTGGAAAGATGCTCCAGACCAGCATTAACCAACGCGCCCACCTCACTGACTGACCCTGCTGACCAGATCCACCCTCCTAATTGATTTTCCTCATTCTCGCTGACCCTGCACGACCGACCCTTATGGATCCCACCCATCTGGTTGACGGATCCCGCAGACTGTCGCAGGTCCGGCTGACACCCCCTTCCACTGACAGACCCTGCCCATTCACTGACCTCGCCCACCTGGCCCGCCCCGCCCCCGGCCCCTGACCCCGCCCCCCGCCGGAGGCCACCTCTCACCCTCGGGTCGCCACCGCAGACGGAAGCCCCGCGCCCCTGGCACCGGCCGCCAGCGCAGCCTCAGCGAGTGCTCCCCTCGCTGCACTACGCGAAGAGTCTCCAGGGCTGGCGGAGCCTCAGGCGCTGCAGAGAAAGCCCGGGACTCAGGGAGGCCCCGCCCCCCCGGCTCCTGAGCCAATCCCAGACCAACGCGCACCGCCCCTGGCCCCTCTGCCTATCCCAGGCTTCATCCTTCCTTCCCCCTCGTACCCCGCCGAGCACGAGCCCCGCCCCCAAACCGTCCAGGACACCAATCCAAGGCTCGCCCCAGCCCGAGCTCCGCCTACGCGTGGTGACGACGATGGAGACCGGCGCGCCCTCACGGTCCCCGACAAGTGCAGTCACTCGCACAGAGTAGCTGACTCCTCCTTCCAGGCCCCGTATTTCTGCGGAGTCTGTGTTTCCCGGGAGCATCTGCTGTCTCGTGGGGCCACCTGGGCAGGCAAACATGGGGCAACGGTCGGGGTGGGGGTGGCTTACCAGTCAGGGTGAGAGGTCAGTCCCAGCCAGGAGGGACAGGGCCGTGTCAGGAAACCATACCCTCGCTGCGGCCCCAGGCCAGTCTGTAGGCTGTGGCTCCAGTGACCCCCACCCAGGTGACCCGCAGAACGTCACTGGAAGCATTGAGGATCTGCAGCTTCGACACACTGCCCACGGGCGCAGGGTCTGGGGGCAGAGGCAGGGTAAGGGGTCAGGGGCCACTGGATGGCTGGCAGAGAACAGGGTGGCAGAGCAAACATGGTCAACGCAGGGAGGCCTGAAGGTCAGTGTGAGGTTGGTATGCACATGTCAGTCAACCTCTGAGAGGGAGGAGGTCAGTACCCCAGAGTGGGCAGTGTGGAGCAGCCAGGAGGTTGCTGAGGGGAGACACTTGGTCAAGGTGGAGAAGTCACTGCACAGTGATGGAGCAGGCAACTGAAGCAGCCAGGAATACACAGTGGGGTTGGGTAGCCAATGAGATGTGGTTGCCAGCTGGCCAGGGTCCACTCACCTGTCCTCACAACCACAGAGGCGGGGGTCCCATCCACACCAGCTACATGGGCCCGCACATGCACCCTGTACTCAGTATCTGGCTCTAGCCCATCCAGCTCAGCCACCGTGGCCTCTCCAGAAACCAACTGGGATTTCTCTGGGCCTGGCAATGGGAATGGAGGCAGCTTCAGGGCTAGGCAGACTCTGCCCCCCCAAAGCCCCACCTGGACCCCTAATAAGCCCCCAGTTTGCATTCTACCCAGACCTGCCCCCCATGGCCTTCTAGTCTCCTCCAAAACCCCTGGTCCCCACCATGTCCTGAATGCCAGGAAACCCTGTATCCTGTGGCACCAGGAACCCTGTTCCAGGCGATGGTGACAGATGAGCTGCTGGTCTGCGTCACATGGACAGTCCTCACTGGGCCCAGTGGGTCTGCAGGGAGAGGCAATGGAGAGTCTAATGGAGGAGGCAGTAGAGGGTCTGATGGGGAAGGATTAGAGGACCATCTAATAGAAGACTATAGAAGTCTAAAAGGAGACAGGGATCTGATGGGGAAGGTAGTGAAAGGGCCAGATGGGGGAAGAAGGGGCGTTCTGACAGAGGAGATAGTGGGAATCTGAGTGAGGCAGGTGACAGGAATCAGAGAGAAGAGGGTCTGATAGAGAAGATAATAGGGTTCTGATGGAGGTATGAGGAGGCAGTGAGGGAGTCTGTCAGAGAAAAGTGTAAGCATAAGTCTAAGAGGAGAGTCAGGTGGAGCAGAAAAGGCAGTTGGAACCTGAGAGATGAGGTGGTGGAAATCTGAGGGCAAAGAGAGGAAAGTGGGATCTTTGAGGAGAGGCAGAGGAATCTGAAGAAGGTAGTGGCTTAAGAGAGGCAAAGGAGGCCAAAGGAGAAAGCAGGACTCTGAGGGAGAAGGCGTGGGAATCTGAAGAGGGAGACTGTTGTGGGGCAAAGTGAGAGTCTGAGAGGAAAGGCATAGGGGTCTAAAGGGCCACTGGAGAAAGCCAGCCAAGAAGCTGGGTCAGACCCTGACCGGTTTGAGCCACGATGACCACAGGGGAACTCTCCTCTCTCCCTCTCAGTGCTGACACAGCCACCTGGTAGGAGGTTCCAGGCTTTAGCCCCAGGATATCTGTGGCTGTGGATTCTGGGGGCAATGTCTGGCTGGACTCCGGACCTAGTGTCAGAGAGAAGTGTTGACATGGCTCTTGCCTACCCCCTCAATGCCCCATATCCTAATTGTTCCTCCCTATAGCCCTCCCACACAAGCCCACACTGACCACCGTCTGTCCTCCAGCTAATCCGAAATCCACTGGCTCCAGGAACAGGTCCCCAGGCCACCCTCACCCGTGTTGCATCTGAGGCTACCACTCGTAGCCCTGGGATGGCAAGTGGGGCTTCCAGTTCTAAGGGTTAAAGATAGAGGTCAGGGGTCAAGACCAGGACTGGAGTGAGACAGTCAGCTCTCCCCCCCCCCACACAGCCCTCCTGTAGTGCTCACCCCGGCGGACAGTGAGGATGCTAGCACCACCCTCGCGGGTACCCGCTCGAGCAGACACCCGCACAGTGTAGCTTAGTCCGGCCCGGACATCATCCAAGTCAAAGGCTGTCTGACTTCCAGGAAGCACCAGGGTCCTTTCAACCCCTAAGAGAAAAGGCAGGGTAGGTTGGCAGTGAGACATAGGGATATGGGATAACAGCGGTCAGTGATGGACAATGACACAGGATAATGGACCAGGGATGAATGCAGACACAGGAGGACAGGGGTCAGTGGACAGGGACATGGAATGTAGGATGAGAGAAGTCAGTGGACCATAATGTGAATTGACAGGTCATCGATAGACAGTGATATGGGTGACAGGGGCAAGTCCCAGGTGAGGACAGGGGGTGAGAGATGAGCGTGGGCAGTGGTTCCAGATAGGGTAACCAAAGGGCAGGAACTGAGCTTGCCTTGTGCAGACAGGGATGGGGGGGCAGTGAGTACAGACAGACCCAGGTGAGAAGATGGGCTGAGGCAGGGCCAGAAGCAGGCAGCCTCTGTGGCAGACCTGGGCTCATTGCCTCCTTGGGCGATAGATGGACAAGGAGACAGAAGGGGGCTGTAGAAACCCAGGAATGGAAAGAGATGGGGTGAAGGTGTGGTCAAACCCCAAGAGCTGGATCTTTAATGTGTGTATGGGTGTGGCTGTGTCTATCTCACCCTGGGTGCTGCGCACAGTGATGCGGTACTCGGTGGCCCCGGGAACTGGGCTCCAGGACACTCGCACTCGCTGCCCAGGCAGCTCGGTTGCCTGCAGGTCTGTCACAGGGCCCACGGGCAGCTCTGGCCCTGTGGGGGAGCACAGCATGAAAGGCTGTCCCAGGGCCCCCGTCCCTTCCCCTGTCACTTGGCCAGGCCCACAGAGCCCTCACCAGTGGGGACCACAGTTGCAGGTGTGGCCACCTCGCGGCCCTCCAGCAGGGTGTAGAGCGTGAGGCGGTACTCAGTGCCCGGTTGCAGCCCATCCAGCTGGTAGCGGGTCACGTCAGAGGGCAGTACCACCTTCTGTGGCACCCCCAAGCCTGCAAGATGGCAGGGTCAGACCAGCTGAAGCCAAGCCCAACCCTGCCTGCCCACCTCTCTCCCCTGCACTGACCACTCTCACGCCGCCATTCCAGCCGGTAGCCACGGGCCTCAGGCACCAAGTTCCAGGAAACGAGAATGGATGTGGGGCCCAGGATGACCGGGCGCAGGGTCTGTTCAACAGAAGCGTCTGCCCAGGGCACACAGGACGTCAGTAGCCACTGTACACTGCCTGCCTGCCCACCCGGCCTGAAGAAAGCACCCAGCCTTCTCACCAGTGCGGGCAGTCAGGGAGGAAGCAGACCCGATGCTCCGGCCAAGCAGGCTGCTCACAGTCACCTCGTAGTCTGTGCCAGGCTCCAGGTCACGTAGCAACACTGACCCCTGCCCAGGGCCCAGCTCCTGCTGCTGTGTGACACCGCCTGCACGGGGGGTGCGGAAGGGGGGTGGTTGGTGTGTCTTGCAGACTCAGAACCCTACAATCGTGTCTGAGGTACAGGGAAGGCCCTCAGTCTATACTCCTCACTCACCACTGAGGACCCGCCATGTCACACGGTAGCCAGTGGCACCTGGTACGCTCCGCCAAGCCACCAGGAGGCTGTGGGTTGTGGTATTCTGGATGGTCAGTTCCGGCCCCTCCAGGGCAGCTGGGAGAAGGTGCAGCAGGGGTTAGCACAGTGGAGTGGGGAGGGGTTAGGGGATGGTTAGGTGATGGGGTGAGAGGTTAGCAGAATCACTCACTGGTCCGAGCTGTCCCGCTCACAGCCTCCCCGATGCTATTGGCGTAGAGGGCTACCACAGTCACTTGGTACTCAGTCAGTGGCCGGAGACCCTGCAGCTGTGTGCTGGTCTCACCTGCTGGGACGCTCACCTGCCCAGGGTCAGAGGTCACTTTACCTTGCCCAGCTAAATCCCAAGCCCTCCACACACCAACCCTGACATCCTTACCTCCCGCCGCTCGCTTGGCAGTGGCTGTCCCAGCCCTGTCAGAGGAGTGTACTGGACCTTGTAGCCGGTCACTGGGCCACTAGCTGCTGTCCACTGTACTCTCAAGGACTGACTGCCTGCTTCAGACAGCACCAGGTCTCGTGGACCAGAGGTCAAGTCATCAGCTGGGAAGGGGGGGGTAGTCAGGCAATCAGGCAAGAGGATCAGGGGTCAGAAGTAAAGTAGAACTGGGATCCAGGGTCAGGAACACATGGCATAGGGTCAGCACTGACAGGGCAGGACCAGAGGGTGGTACCCCTGCCCAGTGTCAGGAGCACCTGGGATTGATGTCAGCACTGCCAGGTTGGGGTGGGGTCAGAGGTCCAGGTCAGGGCACAGGTGTGGGCAGGAGCTCACCAGGCAGGGTCACAGGCACGCCACCAGCTGTGGTACACACTCTCCGGGAAACAAGGGGCAGCAGTGTCCTCAGGATACTGAAGTCGTTGACGAAGAAGAAGAAATCACTGGTGGGCTGTGAGGCAACTCGCTTCAGCTCCTCGGGGTCGGCATTCTTGATTCCTGAGGTGAGGCCCAGTCAGAGCTTGGCAGCTCACATGCCCTCCGACAGGCCCTTCCGCAGCCCACTTGTCACCTCAGCAGGGTTCTCACCCACAGCAAACAGCTTGACGCCCTGCCCCTTGAGCCGCTGGGCAGCTGTGTCCACCAGGTCCTGGGACTTCCCATCTGTGATGAGGATGCAGACCTGGGGCAGGGGTGGGGCAGGGCAATACATCAGTGTGCCTCAGATGGCTAATGTAGGGGGCGTGGTAGAGTGAGAGATCACCTTGGGGACCCCTGGGCGGGCCAGCTGAGGCAGGAAGACATGGTCGGCCACATGGAGAATTGCAGCCCCTGTGCGCGTGTTGCCACCCTTGTAGCTGAGCTCACGAATGGCTCGGATCACATCACCCCCTGAGCCAAGTGCATCGAGGCCAAACTCTGTCCTGCACAGGGGAGGGAAGGTGGCGACAGGCTAGGGGCCAGGACCTTTTCGGGCCCCCGCCTCGCCCTGGGGTGAGGTCTGTGAATATCATGTCCCTTTGAGGGTCCTCTTGCTGCTGTGACTCCTGCTCTCCACCTCTGAAGCCGTTAACAAACTCCTCGGGTACCCTCTGTGTCCGGCTTGTGGCTGGAGCCCTTGGGGCTCCCTGTGTTGGGGAGCAGGATGTCTGCTTAATTAGGGAATTGTGGGAGGAAGGGTCCAGTTGTAGGGAGGTGGATCTTGGCCAGACAGGGAGGCCCTGTGGGAGGGGAGAGGCCGAAGGCATCGGGAGGCTGCAACATGGAGAGTCCAAGAGGCAGGGGCATCTGAGGCCCCTGGGTTCCCCATCTCTAGATCAGAAAACTCAGCCCTGTCGTTGGCAGGACACTAGCCTGAGAGTGTCTCAGGTGTGAGTACTCTACCTCAGAGATCCCTGCCTCTGTCTCCAGAGGAGGTCCTGGCTGAGGGGAGAGGGGTCTTGGGGTTCTCCAAAGCCTGGCCTAGGGGTTCTGGGCTCTCTGCTCCTGTGGGGGAAGAATCCTGGTGAGATCTCCGAGTCCCCACCTCCAGGGGCCCCCACTCACCGTGGATCATCACTGTACTGCACAGCAGCGAAGCGCACACCCTGTGCACTGGCCGCCCCAGAGAAGGGCCACACCAATCCCTCCAGGAAACCTCGCACTTCACGGAAGTTGCCACGGCCGATGGATGAAGAGCCGTCAAGTAGGAACACGATGTCAGCAGCATAAAGGCGTGTGCAGGTCACTAGGGCAGGGAGGAGCCATCACGCTCTCTTCTTGGAGCCCACCCACCCCTCCTTGTGCTGTGGTCCCTTGACACTGGGGGCTGGGGAGGATGCAGTAGGCCTCATCGGGAAGCAAACCGGCCCAGGCCGGCTGGGGCCTGGGAACCTGGGAAGGGAGGGACAGAGGGGCCCAGAGCAGAGTCTCCAGGAGGATTGGTGTGTGCAGAGAAGGAAGCGCACGGATGTGGATCTGGGACTGAGGTTGGCCTCAGGGGGCCGAGTGGAGTGACAAAGAGTAGGTGACCCAGCCGCATTTGGGGAGCAGAGTTTGAGACCCAATAGGATAGGATGCAGTCTGGGAGACCCAGCAGGGGTGGCGCAGGGTTTGGGGAGTCTGAGGAGGGATGCGGGCAGGGTCGTGGAGGTGGGTAGGGGGGCCAGATGAAGGCCACAGGTGACAGGGCGCAGCGCCCAGGATGGAGTCCTTCTCGGCAGTGCCCACCTCTCTCCCTCTGCTGGGCCCGCACTCGGAGCGCCCCTGCCAGGATCCCGGCGCAGAGCGCGGCCACCAGGAGCGGCAGCCTCATCCTGGGTGGGGGAGACAGTCAGCCAGGCCCCCGCAGCTGTGGCGGGTCCGAGCCCAGCCCACCCCGACCCCCAGTCCCGGTCTTGCCTGCCCGTCCACCGGCTCCCGCCGCCAGCCGTTGCCGCCGTCCCGCCGCCACAGCGGAGAAAAGTCCCTGATTCGGGGGGCGGAGCTACGGGCGGGGTCCCTGGCGGCCCGCCCCCCACCCCGCGTCCCAAAGGCCACCGCCCCCACCACCCCAGCCCGGGGAAGATGATTTGACTCCATTTGAGGGTAAGGCCCCCCACCTCCTGTGGCTTCCAGGACTCCCCCCAGAAGGTTCTTGTCGGGAAGACCACTCCAACCTTCTCCGGGGTCAGAAGTTTTGTGTGCTTTAAGGTCAGAGGGACTAGTGACGTGACAGCTGGAGGCTGGAATTCAGATAGGTTCCTGGGGACAGAGGAGACAGCGGGATGCTGGTGGGGGGAGGCTGCAGCTGGAGATGACTCACCCCCCACCCTATGGGGGTGCCCAGACAAGCCTTCAGGCCATGAGTCCCGCCGGCCACTCCTGTGATTCAGCCATGCCTCTGTCTGTTGGATCTCCTGTGCCCCACCCCAATCCCCTTGACAGCTGGAGCACCCCCCAGCAAATGAGGGGCTCTGGGCTCTTCCCTGGGAAACCAAGGCACCACTGGAAAATACCCACCCCACCCCACCTTGGGAAGGGGAAGCCAGGAGAGAATCTGTGTCATGCATATGCATACGTGTCTACCCCAGGACTCCGTACCCCCTACCATGCCCTGAACCAGTCCCAGGCAGATGCCATCCAGCTGTGCCTGCAGGGAAGGGGGGGTTGTCCATATGTGCAGGGTGGGACCACCCACAGTGACAGCTCATCTCTCAGGAATCCACTCTTTCCTGCCTACATCCTCACTGGTGGCCCTGTCCTGCTCCAAGTCCCCCTATTCGTCCTCATTCTGGTGTGGCAGTCTCCTTCACCCTATTGTTCTTGAAGACCCCCTTCTTCCCATCATCCCCACCAGACCCAGAGGTCACCACCAGCCTCCTTCCTTCCCTCACTGCTCTTAGGGTCCACCTGTGGCTGCCACCCTCATAACTACCCTTGCCCCCACTGCTCTCCCCTTAACCAGCTTGACTCCCCACCCATTTCCCTCAACCGGCTTTTGTGACTGTAGACAGTTGCCTTTAATACATCTCCAGGTCACGAGTGCTGTACTGAGGAGGTGAGTCTGGGTGTGCGTCACAGAGAGTGACATCAAGGCAGAGATGTTCCCAGGAACAGCAGGCCCTGGTTTTTGTTTATTTGTTTTCCTGCTAGTCCTAGATAATCCTGAGAAGCCCAGAAAGTATGTCTACACTCACCACTGCCACCAAGTCCTTTCCAACATGCCTGGCCCCAGGCCACTCCTGGGGATCAACAAGCTGAGTAGGGAGAGATGGGGACAGCACTTCTTCATCTTCCCTGGGCCTTCCAGGCTGGGGGTCTCCAGTATGGCCAGGGCTGGAGGCAATGAAGACCATCCGTGTTCTGTTTTACTATTGCCCAGATGGCTGGAGCTACAGAATGATCTTTTATCAGTGATCCTTCTCCCTATCGTAGGATACAGTGCTGTGACCCATGGGGCCCAGAACTTCTTCCAAGGTCATGGTCCTCTTAGCCACATCCCAAGACCCCTACCCCTTAAAGCTGAGAGAACAGCAGACACAATCTCCCTACAGAGGCAGTCCCTGCCCACAAGACCCTCACCTCTTCTTGTACAGTAGAGGTTAGAGCTGCCACATATAGAATGGTCCTATGCACATGTGGCAGTCCACCCTTTAGGGGTGACTGGACATCCTGCTGAGAGGGTATCAGAACCATGATGTGCCCCTAAGAGGAAAGGCTGTCTGCAGTGTGGGGGTCACTCAAAGGGTGCTGGGAGAGGCTATTGGACAGGTTCAAACAGATGGGGAGGAGTATGAGACTGGAGCCTCCATTAGGCTACAAGCAGGTGTGTGACCCTCTGAGGCCTCTTGAGTTCCTGGAAGATGGGATTGATTTCTAAGCCCAGGCAATCTCTCACCAAAAGTATGGCCAAAGCTAGGAAGGTAATCTTCCAAACTACCCCTCTTTGGGGTACCCCAGCTCTGCTGGGGCTGCTATCCAGCTTGTATCCTCTGCAGCTGGCTCCAGCTCCGCCTACAGCTGTGACCTCTGCTCTGCTATAGCACAGCTTACTGGGATGCCACAGAAATCCAGCCTGAGAGTCCCCATGCTAAATCTCAGGCTGACCAAGTCACTTCTCTTCCCAGTAACTCCCAAAATACCTCCCTGAAAATGTCTCCAGAGCAAAGATCAAAATCCCTGGCTTGGTTACACAAGGTCTATTGGGACCAGATCATTTCCAGAGCTTGGGTTCTCTCGTGTGCCCGGGACACCCAGAGCCAAGATTTGGCATTCTCCGGGCCCAGTGTGCTGCACCTATAAATACCCGGAATGAGCCTGTCAGGATTCCGCACGGTGCAGCAGTTTCTCTCAAACTGATAACAAAGTAGAATGACCTGGGTCATCCAGCTCTGGGTTCTAGAAGGCACTTGATCATTATTTCTTGACTGACAACTGGTGTCAATGAAGAGGTGAGGGAAAGACACTGGGGCAGGGCAGGAGTGATTCAAGGGTTGTTTGGGCCACTGTAAGGCTGGGGTGCTGGGTGACTTTGAAGAGCCTGCTTCTCAATGACCTTTGTCCCAGGACTCTGGTCCCGACTGCCAGCGGCACTTCTGCTAAGAAAATCAGGCCCCTCACTTCCACTTCCTTCCTGGGCTCCCAGGGAATCTGACTGCAGAAGGGCTGGAAACAAGAAGGGTCTACCTGCTGACCTGCCTTGTGGGCCCAGGGCCTGAAGGGGGACTAGGCAGCAGAGAGCTCCACCAGGTCCTGGCTGCCTCAGGTAGATGGGAAGGGGATCATCAGGCCAGCAGCTCAGGACTTGCCTGGGACAGATCTAGTCAAGGGAGGGGGCTCAGGCCCCACTGAGCTCAGGGCTATTCTCGGAGCCTGAGTCAGCAGCAAATCGAGGCAAAGGATTCTTGCCCTGCCTGTCCAGGCAATAGTTAGAAATCAGATGGGAACACTATGCCCCAGGCTATCCTCCTCCCAGGATCCAGAGTAAACATATGAAGGAGGCTTCCTCAGGGACACTCCTTGGCCCTCCTGGCCTGTCCAGGGGACCAGGAACTGCCAGAAGGCAATTGCACAGGGCCCACACCAAGGGCTTCCTTCCTGGCTTCTGAGTTCCCAGGCTGGAACCTCTACCAGGGTTCCCACACCCTACTCTTGGGACAGACTAGCGAGGAGCATCCCCCACATGGCTAAATGGAAACATCTGGCTTCAGCTCCCTGCAGGCATCAAAGGCTTCCGGCCTCCATACTGCGGCCCCCACGCTTGCCCCTGGCTGGGGATACAACAGCCTGTGGAAGGCAGAAGGATCGGGGGCATATAGAACCTAAGAGAAGTCCCTGTTCCCCCATCCACTGCCCAGTGGACTCCATGGTAATGCCAAGAGGACAACACAGTTCTCAACAGAGGACTTTATTGGAGGTAAGGTAATCTGCACACAGGTCTGAAGAGCCGAGGTGGCATGTTTGTGGTGGGGAGGAGGGACCATGAACCCTGGCCCAGCCCTCTTGCTGGTACAGCCTTCTTGCCTAGAAACGCAGCCAGAACATGCCGCTACGGATCCGGTTGTAGTCTGGGAGCTGCTCAATGGGGCCTGTGGGGATAGGGTGGGGCGTCAGGGTGGGGTACCTGGCCTGTACAGGGACACCTGGCCCTGCGCCGCACCCGATTCAGAGCTGCCCAGAGCAGCACAAGACAGGCTTTCAGTGGAAAAAGGGAAGAGAACATTCCCCCAGGGGTGCTGAGCCTGTCACTTCATGCTCTTGAAGCCCCACCCCCCACACAGAGGTGTCCGTTACCTGGCGGGTGTGGGGTATTGATAGAGGTACCTTGGCAGGGAGTCAGGGAGCTGCTGGGACAGGTTTTCTGAGCAAGAACTCCCTGGCAGCCAGGCTAGTGGGCAGAGCCTCTCAGGGGCCTCAGTTTGCTGCTGCCAGCATAGGCTAGGGGGTGGGGGAACAGAGGCAGAAGGGGAGGCCAAGAGGAGGCCTGAGGAGGAGGACTAAGAACAGGCCCTCTAGGCTACTCACCCAATCCAGCCACTGCCGGACACTGGTCATAGAAGTACTTGGAGCAGACCTCACGCACCACACTGGCATCCACTTCCTGCAGGGTGAAGTAGAGAGCACACTGACAGGCAGGCTCCTGGGACCACCTCAGCAGGTCAACATCACCCAGCCAGCCCTGATCTTCTATATGAACCAAGGAGCTGCCCTTCACCCAAAGGGAAAAGGCAGCAGGCCCCACCCATCCCCTCAGCCATCGGTGCTTCTGCCCTGCCCTCCAATAATGCCACCCGTGGGTGACACTGCCTAAGACACCAGAGATGCCTACGGGAGCAGTTTGCACAGTGCACTGTCAGGCCTGAACTCCCCGCCCTTTAGAAGTCTGCCAGGTCAAGACTCCAGAACCTCCCCCAGGGGCCCACATTACCGCAATCCGGCTTTCCCACTCAGCCAGGGGAATGCGCCGGCCATAGGTCAGGAGACTGCGTCCAATGTCCTCACACACAGGAGTGGTGCCTGCAAGGGTCAGGGGAGGGTTACCGGTCCACCCAGTCCAGTCCTGGGCCACCGGTACTCACTGAGCCTCCGGCTCTAAGCTGACACCTGGACCATGGTTTGACCCCAGACCTCAACCCCCCACTTCTACAGTCACTTGCCACTGTAACAATGGGTTGTTGCTGACCTGGCCCACTGGCACTCATACTGGACACACCACACCCCTGGGAGTGAGAGTGGGGATATGGCATGGCCTTCAGAGTTTTCCTTTCCCAATTTGGTTGGGAACGTGGCTATACTGGGGCTGTCCCTGCCAGGATGCGCTCCACACCCTCCTCACAGGGCTGCACAACTCACCATCCAGATGAGACACCAGTGCATTTCTGAGGATGTTTTTGCCCCGGAGCACCTCACTTTCTGTGGCACTGGTGCACAGGCGCATCCTGAAATGGGCAGGGGACAGGGTGGTCATCCCGAGAGATGATGTGGGATCCTACTCACGCCTGCTTAAAGGCCCTTCCTGCACCCCATAGTACTGGGCTGCCACTCACCACTGGCCTTGCAGGAAGAACATCATGTCATCAATGTTCATGCGATCGCAGACAAAGTGTGCGCCCAGCAACCCAGTCTCTGCGTAACAGATGTTGAAGGTCTGGAAACTCTGGCACAGCTTCTTGGCCACAGAGACAGCAGCCAGTGGGCTGGACAGGTGCTGCCAGGGGCAAGGATTGTCAGCATTCACCCTCCTGTTGATGGTTCACACCCTGAACCCCAAGGTACAGGAGCCCACAGCCCTGGTACCCTCTGTACCTTGAAGGCAAGGTCCCATGCTCGCCCCGGTGCTTACCGTGCTGCCACCATAAGTGCAGTCATAGTGGCCAATGATGGCATTGGCCACTTGGAGGGCCACATTGTCTGGGTTGGCCCAGCCAGGCCCTTCTACTGCAATAGCTACATGGGCCAAGGGCAGAGCATCATCGCGGTGGCGGATCTGAAAAAGGACACGGCATGACTGAGAGAGGCAGAACATCCAGAGACCAGAAAAGGTACCAGCTGTGGGTGAAGCATGCACATATGTGTGTGAACACCTGTGCTTGTGACACAACAGCCACAAGACCCGCTTCCAACTCCCGAGGCTCCTCTGAAGTCATGAAGACAACCAGGTACATGAGGGCCCATCAAGAGGCTTGGGCTAAGAACACTGCCCCAGCCCACAAGGCAGCCCACCTCGCTGCCCGTGAAGCGGCATGGAGCCAGAGTGGGCACAGTGTCCTCTGTGTATGTCTCAGAAACGCTGCTGAAGTGCTTCTGGGCGAGGTCCAGCAGCTGCCGGTGCTCCACCCCTGCCAAAATAGACAGCACTGTTACTGGCCAGGTAGGGTCCAAGGCACAGGGTCAGGGGACCCCACATCCTATCTCAGTGGGAGACAGAAGGAGAACATGACATCGGGACAGGGTGAGGGAAGAGTCCCCTATAGGCAGACTCTGCCTCAAGAGGTAGGGCAGGCACCTGACGGTCAAAGAGTGCCCATGACCTCATCCCCAGGGAAGCTGTAGCATGCTGGGCTTGCAGATGGGTCTCTATGTGATCCATTCACCCCCACATTAAGGACAAGACGGGGGTACCCCGGGCACAAGGCCTGCTGCCCTGCTTCATCACTCTGACCCTTCAAGAGGATCCTGGCTGCTACCCTGTAGAGGTGGCAAATGAGAGGGCACAGAGGTGCTACCATAGGGCTGTGACTCATTCTGAGGACATTCACAAATAACGTTGTGACCTCAGTCCCTCAGGACACTGCAGGACCTCCCACCCTCACCCTTACAAGAGGAGGTCTCTGCCACTCTAGCATCTTGATCCGTCTGCATGTGCTCCGGCCCCCACACAACAGCCAAGCATCAGGCCATGACACTGCCCTGCCCCACCACTCAGGGTCCCAGCTCCCACCTGACTGATTCCCCCCATCCTTTAGACTTTGGTTCCCACAGCATATACTTCAAAAGCACCCCTGAACCTCCAACTCTGCACTTCCTGGTCTGTCATCAAATATGCACTGTCACACCCCAGTGCCTGGCTGCCCACTAGCAAGGCTGCAAGGAACACCCTGAGGGCCTATATCCCCCATCAGCCTGCTAACTAGGTCTTTTAGGGAACAGGTGGGGCTGAGAAAGGCCTGTACTAATGAGAGGGAGCAGCATCCCTATGTGGCGGGTCCCAAAGATGGGTGGCAGTCACTCCCCTAAAGGACAGAATAGGAACAGGGTCCCCAGGAATGGAAAATTTCCTATGGTCAGAACCAGGAGACCTGGGCCCTGGTAACCAAGGCTGGTTCCCACCCACCCATCACCACAGGGCTTCAGTGAGCCCAGTACTCACCTCCAGCTGCTGCTAGCACCATGCGAGGGGCCTTGTAATGCCTGCTGAGGTACTCGGTCAGGTCTGCACGAGATAGTTTCCTGAAAGACATACAGCCAATGGCTCAACGCCTCTCCCAAATCACAGTGATCTGGGTCTCACAAAACAGCTGAGGAGACAGACGAGAAGATAGGACTTCTCCAGGGAGCAAGCCCTAGCAGACCCCTTGATCCCATTTCCCATCTCTGCCACCCAGCCTGCCAGGGTCCCCACCACATGTCTGCCCTCATGACAGTGCTTTCTCTCCAAGGGAGGTGTCAGGATCCCCACCAGAGGACAAGACCCCCAATGCTCTCTCCCTCAGGTGGTCAGGACACATAAAACCCTACAAGGAAGCCCACAATCTGAGTAAAGACCACACACGTCTTCAAAAAGAACCCCAGGGACCATGTGGCAACAGAGATGTTTCCAATTGTGCAAACTAATATAATAGCACAGGCCAACTAAAACAAACTCATGTGGATGGGGCTTGAGCATGTTCGGCAGAGGTCCGGCCAACCCTCACCTGACATTCCCACTGGGCCCCTCCACAGCCTGGGCTAGAGGTGTGCCCTGGAATGCTGTGGCATGCAGGTAGTCAAAGACCACATCCCGCATGCACGCATCGTTCTCCTGCAGCTCCTGTAGAATCACATCACGCTCCTTCTCGATCTGGGAGTCTTCTAGGCTGCAGTTCTGCACAATGTCAGCCAGGAGTTCCACAGCTAGATGCAAGAAGGGCAGGTTTAGGCACCAGGTGGCTACAGCAGGCCAGTAACAGCACAACACCCCCCCCCCTTGCCCCCCAGGCCTGGCATGCCTGCTTGCCCTGCTACAAGAGTATACTGTCAGGGTAACCCCATTCTTCAGCCAGGCCAAGCTCCTGGGGGCCTGTCCTCTGTACCCCTAAGTCCTATCATCCTGTCCCTGCCTCCTCCTCCAGGCTTTACCTTTTGGTAGGTCCTTGGAGAGCGCCTTGATATAGTAAGCAGTGTGCTCCCGGGTGCTATAGGCATTGAGATGGGCCCCCATGCTCTCCACCTCCTTCTCCAAGGCATTGCCAGGTCGATTCTTTGTTCCCTTGAGCCAGACAGCAAAAGGACCAATCAGGAGCCACATGGGAACTCAGGAACCCTATCTTCAAAGGCTAAAGTCTCAGCAGGATCACTAGTCCACAGGCACATCCTTTAGCAAAGATGATGGGAATATAGGGCCTACAATCCATACTCACCAAGTGCCAAGCAGGGCGACACAGTATCATAGGCTAACAAAATGAAGACAGCCAGGGGCCAAGAAAGGCATAGCCAGTGCAAGTACTGCCTGAAATCCAGAGCCCCATAGCAGCCTGACCTTCCCAGCATTCTCTGTCACCTTGCTGACAGTCATGGTCAGGTTAGTACACATCAATGTTCAGCTGATGCTGCCATTACCCACTCTAACCCCAAGCCATTCATATTATTGTGTGTGTACTAGTGCAACCTCTGTGGGACTCAACCCCAGCCCTGTACGTGTATGTGTGTGTGTGTCCACTGGCACACACATCCATTTTGAGATCTGCACACACATCTGTGATGTTGCTGCTGGCTAGGCTATCTACATGGTCCTGCTCCACGCCTCCACCCATCTATATCTCCTCCTCCATTTTTTTCATTCTTTTAAAAAAACAGACTTCATGACAACATGGGCTGGCTGAGGGGCTAAGGATGAAGACTATCTCCAACCTCAGGAAAGCTCAGTATTTACTTCTAGAAACAAAAGATGCCCAGGTATTCGGCCAGAGAGCATTTCACGAGAACGCTTGACAGCCCAAGTCTACGAGTTTGTTCAAATACATATCTTAACATCTATCTACGTGTTCCACACTTCCGCACCAATGCATGTGTATGACGCACGCCCAGCCTCTCTGGTGAGGAGTGGGGTCCTGCGTCTCCCTGGGTTTCTTTCAGGCGCTGGGGGCCTTGTGCAGGGGCTGACCAGATATATATTCACTCAGGAGAGGCTAAGCCCACGTGATTCCTTCCAGAAAGGCCAGCCAGAGATCGCCCCCCAGCTGAAGCCCAAAACTGAGGAAGCTGACTTTGTGAACCTACATCCTCCTCAGGAGGAACACCAGGCAGCCCCAACCCCAGGGGAGATGCAGGACTTCAAGAGCCTCACCTTGAAAGCCAGATGCTCCAGAAAGTAACCTGCCCCATTGTTCTTCTCAGTCTCGTAACGGCTGCCAACATCAATCCACACCCCGACCTGGACAAGAAGCCATCAACAAAGGTAACACACAAACCACCCCAGCCCCCACTTACACCTTACCCTGGAAGACTCAGCAGAAGCCCCAGGTCGGGGCTCACAGTCCTAAGGGAGAGCTGTCTCAGTAGGACCCCATGTGCTTGGAGATACAGCTGTGCCCTGGGCACAGGCAGGGGCTCAAAGACATACCATGTCCCCTCTCCTTCCCACTCTATTTGTAGACTGGTTCCCAAGGAAGCTCTTAACTGTGCACACTCACCTAACCCCATTACCAATATGAAATTCTTATATTACCAATATGAAATTCTTATATTGTCTTGCTTTTCAGTTGACTTTTTTTTTTCTAGGCAATTGACACGTTGTTTGCAAACAACAACTTATTTTCTGCTTTCTAAAAATTATACCCTGCCTTTGTTCTGGTAATTTTGTCTTTCACCATTAAGGAAGACTATTGGTTTATTTATTTATTTATTTATTTATTTATTTATTTATTTATTTATTTATTTTAATTTTTATTTATTTATTCATGAGAGACACAGAGAGGGAGAGGCAGAGACACAGGCAGAGGGAGAAGCAGGCTCCATGTAGGGAGCCCAACGTGGGACTCGATCCCGGGCCTCCAGGAATCAGGCCCTGGGCTGAAGGCGGTGCTAAACCGCCGGACCACGGGGGCTGCCCAGGCTATTGGTTTAGACACTGAACATTTTATCTTATTAAGCAAGGAGCCTTCATTCACAATTTTTTTTTTTTTTTAAGTTTTTAACCAGACTTGGATACTTAACACTGCCAAATGTCTCCTTGGCACCCAATGAGAGAATCTCATCATTACTTCAAGAGCCTCCTGGTGTGCCATGAAACACACCACATCACTCATCACACACAAGT
Organism: Vulpes vulpes; assembly: GCF_048418805.1. NCBI lineage: Eukaryota > Metazoa > Chordata > Mammalia > Carnivora > Canidae > Vulpes > Vulpes vulpes. The sequence continues at coordinate 93,681,365 of NC_132788.1, read as the reverse complement.
CACATAGATCTAGTCTTGTAATATTTGCTCACAGCTGATTTAAAATTTTCACATCTACTTTCCTAAGAGATGTTGATAGGTATACAATATAACATAAATTCTTACGCTAATATCTATTTCACAACTAACATCTCAGAAGGAAAACTTAAATCTTACAACCCACGGTAGTCTTTGATTATCATAGACAGCATTCTTTATATGCCACTGGAACACAGTGGGTGCCCCTTACAATTAGAGCTTCTCAGAGTCCGTGAAATACAGCATTCTCTCACCAACTTTCTAAACAGGCTTTGGGTCAGTTTATATAAGAGCCACGTAATACAAAAGTTGCCCACGATTTTTTGCTGCATTCAGTAACAACTTAAAGCACATTATTTGTTCCTGGAAAACTAAAAGAATTTACTAACAAGACCACTTATTGGTCTTATTGCACCCTGGCGTTTAGAGTGCAGAGAAGAGGATTACATCTTCAGAATCTTCTCATCTATTCATATATCTAACCAAGATTTCTTTTAAGTCAATTTGGGGGATTTGTATTTTTTTGGAAAATCAACCATTTCTTCGGAATTTTCAAATGCATTCCTTATGCAAGCCCGTAAGTAGTCTAGCCAGGAGATTATGACTTTGGGCTGTGACTCTAGCAGTTACCTTATGTCTCTGAAACCCATTTTCCTCATCGTAAAATGAAAACAGGATCACTTCTCTCCTTTGAGGTGCTTAAGAATACGCTGGAAAAAAAAAAACCTGGCCTCTGGCTTGGCAGGCATCATATACTAAATGTGTGCTAGTTATAGTGAGGAATGCCTCCAAGAAGTCAGGCCTAACTGGGGTCGGGATTAAGGCAGTACAGTCAATTCAGTGGTGAATAAGGAGTCTGACCCAAACCACAGAGGACTTGAGCCCAAGGTCACACCCTGACCTAGGAAAAGACGCCAGGCGCAGTAGGGAGGCGGCCTCCCGGGGGGAGCCCCGGCTCACCGTGCAGGTAGGCTGGGAGGACTGCTCGGAGGCCACTCGCAGCCCGTTGTCCAGCAGGCTGACCTGTGTCTCTGGCACGCTCTGGAGAGCTTGGGCGAAGGTGGCGGTGCTCCGCAAGGCAGGCGACCTCAGCAGGGACGACTGCTAAAAAGGGACGGCCGCGATTGAGGACTGGGTTGCGGGATCTGACCTCGGCTCCCTGGCCAGCAGTGGGATCCCGGTCGCAGCCCCCCCGCCCCCGCCCCGGCCCGCCGCAGGACGCCAATCCCCGCTCAGCGCCGTGACCTTCGCACGGCCCTGACCCCGGAACCTCCCCAATGGTGACCCTGCGCCGCTAAACAGTCCGCTCCCGTCCGCGTGCCGAAGCCCCGCGCTCCGCGGCCTTGTGCTCCCGCTGTCGCCTCACCGAGCGGCGGGTGCGCAGCAGCACCCTCGTCCCGGCGCCCGCCGCCCGGCAAACCGCGGAAGCCGCCATCTTCCAGCTCCAGTCGTCGCTAGGTCGCGTCACGCAAGCGTAAAAGGGGACGCGACGGCGTCCGAGGCGCAGGCGCACTGCCGCAGCCGTGGCGCTCGGCCGCCTCCTGGCGGAGAGCAGCTTCTTCACGCGCCGTTGGTCTGTGGTCGTGCCCGCAGGTCGGCGGGTGCCCGCGTGCCTCAGCCCACCTGGCTGTGCGTGGCCAGTGCCAGTGCGTCCGCGGTACAGTCCGGCTTCCCCTTTCACTCGTGAGAGTCAAAGTGCCGATGTTCCTCACGCCTCGCGGGCGCCCCGAATCCACTGCGAGCTCGGAGCTGCCGCGCGGGCCGGGGGCGCAGCGGCCGCGTGTCCGGGGATGGGAGGCCCGGGGCCCTAGCAGCGGCGCGGGTTGCTGGGACTGTGAGGTAGCTGCTGATCACGGTTTTCTCTCTAAAAGGATGAAGTAGATTCAGACAGTTGACGTCGAGGGAATTGGAGAAAAAGGAACAGTTTAGAGACTACTTACTTGGTTGGAGAGAACATGGATTCCGTTCGTTCGCGGTTGATGCTGGCACTGTGCATGTGCACCCAGACGCCCCGTGAAAGTAACGTCGAATTCGGAGTCGTCGACCTTGAGCCACAATTCCGAGAGGAACGTGAGAGAAGCTGCTGCTCCCCGTTCCCGGCGACGTGCCCGCTGCGCACTGTAGAACAGGAAAACTCCTAATCTCGGATTTGTGACATTGCAACTCCTTTTTGAGAAAACAAAACACACACCCACAAACAGAACAAAACAATACGGCTTTTCTAATAGACCACATAGAAAAGAAAAAAATCCGGAGGAACTCACTCGAAACTTTCAGCCGAGGGACTTCTGGAAAAATGGATTGAAGGGAAGAAAAGGATGCTCACCATAGTTAGATTTCTGTGTTAATACAAAGTTTTTAATTTTTGCAAAACACATGTTACTTTTGAAAGAGCATACCTCTGAACTCTGCTTTTACGTAATTTATATGTGATTTATTCTACTTCTGTCTTTGCGATCTTTAAAAAAAAGTCATACTTAAAATATAACTTTTATAAAAAGCAGACAAAAGGCGCGTAAGTGTGTGTTTATTAATATTTTGTGGTCTAAAATTATGTTATGGGGATCCCTGTGTGGCGCAGCGGTTTGGCGCCTGCCTTTGGCCCAGGCCGTGATCCCGGAGACCAGGGATTGAGTCCCACATCGGGCTCCCTGCATGGAGCCTGCTTCTCCCTCTGCCTGTGCCTCTGCCTCTCTCTCTCTCCTCTCTGTGTATTCTATTTATTTATTTATTTATTTACTTACTTACTTATTTTTAGAAGAACTCTTTTTTTTTTTTTTTAAGATTTTTAAAATTTATTTATTCATGAAAGACACACACACAGAGAGAGAGGGAGAGGCAGAGACATAAGCAGGCTCCATGCAGGGAACCCGACGTGGGACTGCATCCTGGGTCTCCAGTATCAGGCCCTGGGCTGAAGGCGGCGCTAATCCCCTGAGCCACTCGGGCTGCCCTCTCTGTGTATTCTCATGAATAAATAAATGAAATTTTTTTAAAAATAAAAAATAAAATTATGTTATGATTTAGACATGAAAAATTAAAAATAGAATCATCTAGTCCATCTTTCCACTTTTTTAAAACTTCAGTTTCAAGAAGTTTTATATTTATAAAGAAGTTGAGCAGATAGTAGAGTTCCCATATATATCTCCCTTATACACACATGCACAGTTTCCCCTATCATTAGCATCTGACATTAAGGTACGGTGGTTGCAATATTGGTATGCTATTAACTAAAGTCTATAGTTTATTCAGATTACCTTACTTTCTACCTATGTTTTTTTCTCTTCTAGGATTCTATTCAGGACACCACATGTTTAGTTGTTACATCTTCTTAGGCTTCTCTTGTCTACGACACAACCTCCTCCAGTGACACATTCTGTACCCTTCTAGCAGAGCTCCCCTGAAGAGTTCGCTGCATGCAATTCCTGTCCTCCCATTCTCTCCCACATCCACTCCAGTCCAATCACTACATCACTTCTCCAAATCCACACCTGTCATGGTAACCGGTGAGCTCCATGCTGCTAAAGCCAATGGCTTCTTTACTTTCAGGTTCCCACACTACTATTCTTGACCCACCTCCTGAACACTCTTTCTTAGCTCCTCAGCTGGTTCTTCTTCACCTCCCAATCTTAATAGAGAGCCCAGGGCTCAGTCCTGGCTACTTCTTCCTTTCCTGATAAAATCTACTCTTTGGTCAAATCACCCAGCCTCAGGGCTTCAGTGCTGTCTGTACAGACAATGACTTCTCTATTCCCATCATTTTCTCACTATCTCCCCCGGAGGGCCAACATTTCAATTAAACATGGCTAACACTGAACTCTTCCTTCCAAACCTCCCATAATTGCCTTCATCAGTAAATGACACCTCCATTAACCTAGTTGTTCAGACTAAAAATCTAGGAGACAGCCTTGACTCTTTCAAGATTCACACCCAGAGGGACTCCTGGGTGGCTCAGCAGTTGAGCGCCTGCCTTTGGATCAAGGTGTGATCCTGGATTCCCAGGTTCAAGTCCACATCAGGCTCCTTGCATGCAGCCTGCTTCTACCTCTGCCTGTGTCTCTGCCTCTCTCTCTCTCATGAATAAATAAATCTTAAAAAAAAAAAAAAAAAAAAAAAAGATGCCTGGGTGGCTCAGTGGTTGAGCGCCTGCCTTTGGCTCAGGGCATGATCCTGGAGTCCCAGGATTGAGTCCCACACCAGGCTCCCTGCATGGAGCCTGCTTCTCCCTCTGCCTATGTCTCTGCCTCTCTCTGTGTTGTGTCTCTCATGAGTAAATACATAAAATCTTTCAAAAAAAAATAATTTCTATATCCAGTCTTCCTCATACCCATCCCCCATTCCCACTACTACCTTGGGATGAGAAGGGAAGGACAATGATACAACCAGGAAGTGCGTGATGTTGCAGAAGCATGGGGAAGTATGTGTTTCGAGAGGTTGGTCAAAAAAGGAAATGTTTATTAAAAGCAGCAGCCATCGCAATGACTTGGCAAGAGTCTTTGATGATTCACTGATCATTGGAATTTACTCGGTATATGGAATGAGGTGAAGTCAAAATATCCCTTTCCCCCCTAAATTGGAAACTGCATTTTCTAACAGCATTTCTTTATTTATTATTAAGTAATCTCCATGTCCAACGTGAGGCTTGAATTCATGACCCCAAGATCAAAAGTTACATACTCTACCAACTGAGCCAGCCAGGTGCCCCATCTCTATCCATATCCCCTTTATTACCCACCCCAGGGATTCTCAAACCTGTAACCTGTAATCCCTGTGGGCTGCCGGAGAAGGCTCTGGGACTCACCTTACTCTTCTCACTCAATATTTATTTTATATACTCACCAGTTTATTCTAGGCTTTTTTTTCCATGTGTTTTCAAAATTTTATTAATTTTTGAAAGATTTATTTATCTGAGAGCATGCATGTGCAAGAGTGTGAGCAGGGGAAGGGGCAGAGGGAGAGAGAATCCTGAAGCAGATTCTTTGCTGAGTGTGGAGTTTGATGTGGGGCTCAATCCCAGGATCCTGAGATTAGGACCTGAGCCAAAATCAAGAGTCAGCCGTTTGACTGAGCCACCAAGCACCCCTGTTTTTTTTAATTTTAGATTTATTTATTTTAAAGATTTTATTTATTCATTCATGAGAGTCACATAGAGAGAGACAGAGACACAGGCAGAGGGAGAAGCAGGCTCCATGCAGGGAGCCCGACATGGGACTCAATCCCGGGTCTCCAGGATCACGCCCTAGGCCAAAGGCAGGCGCTAAACTGCTGAGCACCCAGAGATCCCCAAATTTTAGATTTAAGTTGTGCTAACATATACATAAAATTTAGTACCTTAACTATTATTAAGTGTACAACTCAGTTACATTAATTACATTAAAAATACTGTGCCATTACCACTATTTCTAGAACTTCTAGAACTCATCATTCTAAATGGAAACTGTACCCATTAAGCAATAACTCACTATTTCCTCCTTCTTCCAACCCTGGATAATCTCAGTTCTACTTTCTGTTTAAATGAACTTGGCTATTTTAAATATTCCACTCATAAAAATGGGATTCATACAATATTTACTGTCAAAAGCAAGATGCCCAAAATGGAGTCATTTATGCTAAGCCCCAAGCCACCAAACCAAACTTCTTGGATGTATGTGCTCATGTTTTTCATCAGATTTGGGGGGAGGAGGTGACCGTTATTTATTCAAAAACTTTTTTTCTGCCCTTTCTCGCTTTCTTTTCTATTTGGAACTTCCACAATGCATATATTGCTGTGCTTGATGGTGTTCTACAGGATCTGCACATTTTTTTCTTTCTGATTCTCAGACTGGATATCTCGTCTTACTTTCAAGTCCACTGATCTTTTCTTCTGCCTGCTCCAGTGTATTGTTGAACACTTTTAGTTTTCCATTGCAGTTATCTTATAGTTTTTGGCTCCAGCATTCTTAGATCCATTTAAAATTTTCTCTTTATTGATATTCTAATTTTATGCAGACACTGTTTTTCTGATTTCTTTCTTTTTTTTTTAAGTTTTTATTTATTTATTCACAGGAGACACACACACAGAGAGGCAGAGACACGGACAGAGGGAGAAGCAGGCTCTATGCAGGGAGCCCGATGCGAGACCTGACCCCGGGTCTCCAGGATCAGGCCCTGCACTGAAGGCAGCACTAAACTGCTGAGCCACCCGGGCTGCCCTGTCTTTCTGATTTCTTTTAGCTCTTTGTCCAGTTTCCTTTCACTGATAATATCATTGCCTGGGGGATACCTCGGTGGCTCAGTGGTTGAGCATCTGCCTTTGGCTCAGGGCCTGATCCCCATAGGTCCCCACATCCGGCTCCCTGCAGGGAGCCTGCTCCTCCCTCTGCCTATGTCTCTGCTTCTCTCCATGTGTCTCTCATGAATAAAATAAACAATCTTAAAAAAAAATTCCACTGCCTGGGCTTACTCAGGGGTGTTTCCTGTCAAGTTCCTTTTTTTTTCCTCTGCGAATGGGCCACACTTTTCCATTTCTTAGCATGTTTCATAATATTTTGTTAAGAACTAGACATTCTGAATATGAAATGTGGTAATTCTGGAGAGTGAGAACTCTTCAGTAATTTCTTTTTTTTTTTTCTTCAGTAATTTCTGATTTCAGCTTGTGGAGGGGTGAAGCCATCTGTTTATGACCTCTCCATACTATTTTTACAAAGTGTATTTTCCTTGTTGTGTATAGAAACTTAAGTTTCTATTCTATTATCACTTGGTCAGCCAGTGAGTGATCTGACAAAGATTTCCTTAAATGTCCTGCTCCCAGAAGGAAGGTGGAAATGAGGGTGGTGAAGTGAGGTCTACTTAAATCCCCTGCAGCTGGGAAGCTGCCTCAGCCTGTGGGGTTTGAAACAGGGAAATTCATTGAATTGAATTTCTCCATCAAGCTCTCCCTTGGATGCTGCAAGTGTTCAACCTAGACTTTAGAATTCCAAAAAAGCTGCTACATAATTTTTGCTAGGTCAGTAGTTATTTTAATAGAGGGAAGGATTCCTGGGGAGTGCTACTCTATCATCTTTTGTGATGTCACATTGTGTTCTAAATTATTTATCAAGACAGTACTTTGTCAATCTAAAAGAAAAGCCTGGTTTGATTAGAATTGTATTAAGGCCAATAATTTTGGGGAAAGTCTTTTTTTTTTTTTTTGGACAGTTGGCCAAGAATTTCTAGCATCAAGTCTTGGTTCTGTTTTAATACTTTTTCTCTCAATCTTCCTCCCTCCTCTTGGATTTTACCATAAATAGCAAGAAGAGCTAAGGCTGTATTTTCAACATTTTGCTTGGAAATCTCTTCTACCTAATGTCCAAGTTCATCATTTACAAGTTCTGCTTTCCACCCAACTGCTGGACACAATTCCACTAAGCTTTCTGCAGCTACTTAGCATTCTGCTTCCTCCTGGTCCCCAGTAACATGTCACTTGTTTCCTTCTGAGCCCTCACTGGCAGCATTTTTTAGGTCAAGATTTCTGCTAATAGTTGAAGGATGTTTTGGCTTTTTCCATTATGCTCCTTACATTCTTCCAGCTTTTGCTCACTGCTCAATTCCGAAGCTGTTCCCATACTTTTAGAATTTGTTACGGTAGGACCTTGCTCTTGATACCAACATTTGTATTAATTTTCTATTGCTGTCACAACAAATTACCCAATGACTCAGAACACAAATGTATTATCTCACAGTTCTGTAGGTTCAAAGTCCAACATGGATCTCATTAAGCTAAAATTAAGGCATCAGCAGAACTGTGTTTCTTTCTGGAGGTTCTAGGAGAGAATTTGTGTCCCTGATCATTAGGGTTGTTGGCAGAATTTATTTTTTTTAATTTTTATTTATTTATGATAGTAACACAGAGAGAGAGAGAGAGAGAGAGAGAGAGGCAGAGACATAGGCAGAGGGAGAAGCAGGCTCCATGCACCGGGAGCCCGACGTGGGACTTGATCCCGGGTCTCCAGGATCATGCCCCGGGCCAAAGGCAGGCGCCAAACCAGACCCAGGATCATGCCCCGGGCCAAAGGCAGGCGCCAAACCGCTGCGCCACCCAGGGATCCCCCGTTGGCAGAATTTAGATCCTAGTGGTTGTAGGGTCTGAGGTTCCTGTTTTTCTTTTTTTTAATAAAGATTTTATTTATTTATTTGACAGAGAGAGTGAGCAAACAAGCAGGGGAAGAGGTAGAGAGAGAGAGAGAGAGAGAGAGAGAGAAGCGGGCTCCCTGAGGAGCAGGGAGCCCGATGTGGAGCCCGATCCCAGGACCCTAGGATCATGACTTGAGCAGAAGGCAGATGCTCAAGCAACTGAGCCATCCAGGCACCCCAGGTTCCTGTTTTTCTTACTATCTCCAAGGGGTCGTCCCAGCTTCCAGAGGTCACCTGAATTCCTTGGATTTTTGGATGGTGGAAGATCCCTTCCCCCATCTTCAAAACCAGAAACAGAGGATCAAGTACCTTTCATAATTTAAATCTGACCAACTCATTTGCCCTCTTCATCACTTTTAAGGACTCGTGTGATTACATTGGGCCTAGCAAAATAATCCAGAATAATCTACCTTAAGGTCTTTAACCTTAATTACATCTGCCAAGTTCTTTTTGCCATGTTCTGTAACCACAGATTCCATGGCCATCTTGAGGGGCCATTATTCTGCCCACCAAACCCTCACCAGGAGGTATCAACTCCTCTGCCTCCCTAGCCTGCTCCTTAGTCTCCAGAGCTTCTTCGTCCCCTGAAATTCTGACCATCACCTGGTTCATGGACAAGACCAAGTTCTGCCCCCGCCCCCTCCACTAGGCTTGTCATTCTGACTGGAACACTCTCTCCTACTCTAGTACCTCACTTTTCTTCAGGTGCCAGCAGTCAGCCCACCTCTGTTCCACCCTGACTAGACCAGCACAACTCTCTGTAGAGTGATTGCTTTTTTTGAATTGGTTTCACCGTCACCGCCATTACTACCACCTTCCCATTTGTGAGTGGGTAAGGGAGGAGCCCCTTCTGTTCTGTACATCAGTGGATCCAGTATCCACAATAGAACTAGCAAACGGTGCTTCTGAACCTTCAGAATGTAGAAGTGGGTCTAGCAAGAAGCTGATGAATCCTAAGCTTCAATGGCCTTCTCTTCCGGGCCTTGAGAAGACCCCCAGTAGTGTGTCCATAAGGGCAAGCCTTTCTTTTTTTAAAGATTTTATTTATTTATTTATTTATTTATTTATTTATTTATTTATTTATTTATTTTTATTTATTTATTTGAGAGAGAGAGAGCACAGCAGGGAGGAGGGTCAGAGGCAGAACTCCTACTGAGCACAGAGCCTGATGTAGGGCTCGATCCCAGGACCTGGAGATTATGACCTGTGCTGAAAGCAGATGCTTAACTGACTGAGCCACCCAGCCCCCCCCCCCCCCCCCCCCCGAATCATTCTATCCATGGGTATTTCCTTTGGAACTGCTGGTAGACCTTGTAGAACTTTCTGGACCTTCTGTTTCCGGTGGGTTTTTTTTTTTTTTTCTTTTTTTAACTCACAAAATGAAGATATTCTAACAGCATTCAGTTAGAACCTCTTTCCTTTTCCAGTCAATCCCTCTATCCTACCCCTCCTCTTTTAGGGAGCATTAAAGGGGTTATAACAGTTTGGATGGTTAGCCAAGAGGAAGGTGGGTTGGAGGTTGTCCCAGGTTGAGTTCTCTGGGACACCGACTCAAAGAGGGAGATTAGGATGTTTACCAAGGAGTCAAGATCGATATCTGAGGGAGGTAGAGAAAGGGTTAGGCCAAGGGCAAAAACTAGCTATGATAAGGCCTTTCTGCAGCTAAGGCAGACCCATCTGCCGGCAGCAGCAGGCTTTCCCGCTGAGGGACCTGGGTGGCACAGTGCTAAGCCTACCTCAGGGACACACTTGGTTTGGGTTCAGAGGGACCCAATGTGGTTCACCCCACTCCTGTGTGTGGTTACTTTATTGTTCCTTCCCTGGTACAGGAGGCCTACAGGAACCTCCTGCCAGGTTAGAGCTCCTGGTCAGAATAGATATACAGGATCCCATTGCATTTAGAACCTGCCCCCACAATGCCCCGTGCTAGAAAATTGTGGGCCATACAAAGAAAACAAGTTTTGAAAGGTCTGTGGAGCCAGAAGTCCATCTTTGGCAAATTCTTCCAAGTTACACAGCTTCTATATGAAGGTTAGTTGATGACAGTTTTCAAAATTCGAAAACCATCTAGACCATTGATGCGACATCATCAAAAAAAGGTTAGGAAAGGAATTCTCTAAACTACCAAAAACAATTTTTTTTTTAAGATTTATTCATGAGAGACACAGAGAGATAGAGGCAGGCAGAGGGAGAAGCAGGCTCCATGCAGGGAGCCCAATGTGGGACTCAGTCCCAGGACCGCAGGATCACACCCTGAGCCAAAGGCAGACACTCAACCACTAAGCCACCCAGGTATCCCTAAACTACCAAAAATTAAAATACAAGTTTCAATCAACCACGTTAGAAGGAAGACTGAATTATTTTTCTCTTTTCTGTATAGAGAATACATCCCCATATGACAAACTCCTCATCCTATATAGAGGTTGTCAGAATCAGCAGCCAGGGAGTACAGGAGGACTTGCATTACAGAAATGGGTCAGGATGTCACCATAAGCACATTACTGGTCTGGATTTTGCATTGTAGGGTCAACTCTTTGACATTTGTAATCTCTTGTTTCTTTCCTCATGTGAATGCATGTTTCTATTTTTTAATTCGTAATTTTATATTCTTTTTCTAAAACAGACTTTAAATACATATGGGCCTCAGTACCTACTCAACTTGGGTTTTCTGCAGCAGAAGAAAGGGAAGAAGGGAGTGAAGTTCAGCCCTCCCTCCAATTCCAAGGGCCTTAGGGCAAGGGCCACTCAGATGCCAGAGCATGTTTGAGGCTGCCACAAAGATAAAAGCGGCCAGGGTTCAGCCTCCACCCCACCTTCCCAACCCCGACCCCTGCATCACCTACACGGAGCTCTCAGTGACTCAGCTAGGTTGTCCCCTCCTCTGGGCAGTGCTCCATGGACTACCCCATTCTGCCCTGATGGTCAAGTCTTGTTCCACCACACTGGGGCCCGTGAGGAGCTCCAGAGAGACAGTTGCATTTGTGAGTGAAGAGTGGTCTATTTCTTCGTGGGGGCAACAGAGCAGTATGAACCAGTACCACCTATCTACCCACCCATCCTGGGCACAGAGACCTCAGGTCCGCTGGCTGCAGTAGAAAGGGGACACAGGGTCTAGGAAGGCCTGGAGAAGACGCACACACACATGGGCCTGAGCTTGGTCCAGAGCCTCAGGCTATCCCAACCCCAACTGGCCACCAGACAAAGAGAGGCATACGTTGGGTCACCCAGTCTGGGTGGGACACTCCTTTATTTGGGTCTTCTGTTTGTTGGATATACGCTGCAGGTGGCCCTCAATATGAAGCAGGAGGGCATCTAACATGTGCAGGACCCCACGGAGCAGGGCACGGTCTGAGATTGGGGCCCGCCGCTTCCAGGGTCCAGAGGGGTTAGTAGTCACCTGCGGATGCTGAGGATAGGACCAAGAGGCAGGAGTGAGAGCAGAGGGACAGGATGGGGGGTATAGTAAGGAGCAGCCATGGGACCAGGGAGAAGGGCATAGGAAGGGAGTTGGTGAGGAAGGGTGACCAGGGGTCTGCTGGAGGCTAGGGTGGTCATGGGGGCCAAGGGGGCTGGACGAGGAAAAGGGACATTAAAGGGGTAGATAGATAGGAGCAGAGTACTGGCCACAGGGAATGGTCAGGGGTTGATGAGTGTGGACAGAGATAGGGACCACAGGGTGTGAGTGGTGGGGAGGAGACAGATGGAGGCACGGGTGGGAGGATGGGGTAGGAGGTAGAGAGGGGAGGAGGGGTGGAAGACATGAGCTCACTGAGTCTAAGTGGAGGTAGGAGGCTGTGGAGGACAGAGCAGTCCTCTGCTCACCTCGAGCTTAGCAGCCTGGGAGCGCCGCCGCTGCAGTACGGCCCGGCTGATCATCAGCATCATGGTAGTGGTGATTGTGACCCCAGCCACAGGGTAGATGCGGTTCATCCCCATGCCCATCCAGTGGCCAGGACAGCCCAGGCTGCTCCCACAACCATCCAGGGTGTTTGGCTGGCACCCCCAAGGGTGCAGGTCCAGCCCCACCTGGTACCAGAGGGGCCGTGTCCAGGTGAGGGAGGGGGCTGGCATGGCCAGCAAGGGCAGCAGTAGCAGGAAGGATGGTGCGAGCAGCATGGCTGTGCCAAGTGCCTGGGTAGAACCCGGGCGCCTGGCAACGGGCAAACACCCCTCCCCCAGCAGCAGGTGGCAAGTTCCAGCTGGGCCCACAGCCTCTCAGGAGGGGCAGCCTGGCCAGAAAGCACAGCAGGAGGGAAGGGGAGCTTCCAGGGCTGGGGGGCAGGTGCACTGGGCAGGCTTGAGTCCTGGGTGACAATCTCTGAGCCAGCCCAGGTCTGAAGGGATACCTTCTTCCCCCTACCTCCTCCTCCTCACATAGCCTTTGATCCCTAAAATCCTAACACTTCACAGTTCCTAAGGCTGCTATCCAGCACAAAGCTGGCCCCCAAAGCCCAGCCTACCCTACAGTACAAATTCCAGCAGGATGAGCCCTCGGAAGTATGGGGCCCCCACACTCTGAGTAAAGCCTGCAGGTTCACCCTGGCCTGGGAGGTCCTGTGGCCTGTGGCCTCCCTCCATCTGGCCTCACACAGGCCCCAGTGGCCTCCCTGGTGTTCCTGAACACATTTGTAGTTCATTTTGGCAGGACATGGTCCTCCACTCCTCCACTCCCCATGGCTGGTGTTTCAGTTGTGTGACCTACTCCCTCAGCTTCCCTCCCATGACCACGATGGGCAATAGAGTCCGTCCTTCCTCTCTCTCTCTCTCTCTCTCTCTCTCTCTCTCGTATGACCCAGTTTTTTCTTCAAAGCAGTTCTGTCCGCAATTTCTTAGTTGAGGTCTGCCCTCCAGTCTAGCACATGAGCTTTACTCACCCAATATTTGCCAAGCACACCACACACCACCGTTGCTGGTGCTGGGCCATGGCGTGTCAGAGTAGATAAAAAGCCCTGATTTCCTGAGCTGTGGTTCTTGGGGGTGGGGCAGATGATTCATGAACACAGAGCAAGCTGCCGCCACTGCAGAATACGATAAACACTGAGCTGGACAAGGGGCACCCGGGTGACTTGAAGGACAGAGCAGCCTCTTTCCACTAGCCCAGCACACAGCTGAGCACCTGGTCAGTACCTGGGGGACAGCAGAGCTTGCACATCCCGAGCGGGTGACGTGAGCAAAGCCTTGCCACAAGCGTTCCATGGCACTGACTTGTTTCATACTCACTGAGCACCCACAAAGTGGGTACAGTCACCATTCGCGCTGTACTGCCAAGGAGACACTGAGGCCCAGGAAGATTCTAGTCTCCTGCTCCCAATCACTCAGAGCATCAGCTGGCCCAAAGGAAGGCCCACTGCTGCCCACTGGGCAACATGCCCAGATGCTGGCCTTTTGTGGTAGAAAGCAGCACAGGCTTCTTGGCTGACAGTGACCTGCAGAGCCCAAGTGGTCTAAGGATGTGAACAGGCCTTTTCCCAAGTATATCAATCCTGTGCGTTCTTACTTCTCAACACAGACCAGCAGCACATTATGAACATTATGCTTTCCCAGCTGGTTGCTCAGGTGTTCACTCCACATCCTCCAGGGGCTACACTCACCAGGACCATTCCTAAGAAGCAGCTCTGATTCCATGGTCTTCCAACTGAAGAAACAGGCCCCAAGGGTTGTGCATAGCTGGAGAGCTTGAACCTGGGGTGCCCCCAACCCTTGGCCTGGGCTCCATAACTCTCCCTTGGCCTCTCTATTCTCTTACCTGACTCTGCCTTCCCCAAAACTTCCCCCCAAATTCTGACTTCAGCCTCCACTTTGGGGCATAAGAAGGGTCAGGAGCCAGGGCTATTGATCACTGCCCACTCCACCAAGGCATAGCAGAGCCCAGTGGTAGGCAAACAGGTCTTTATTTCTGGGGCTAAAAACATGCATCTTCCCCCCCACCCAGCCAGTGCTGGTCTGACTCCAGTGCCCAATCCCAGGCCCAAGCCTATAGCACTGAACTTGGGAGTCCCAAAACCTCCATCCCTGAGTTGTATGTGTGTGTGTATATATACGGAGAGGACTCCTGGGTGACATCTGGAGGCAGCCCAAGGGTAGGGACCTTCTCACAAGTGCCTGGTCACAACCTCCAGAGGTGAGTAGTCTCAGCCTGGGCAGCAGCGTGGTCAGAGTTTGGTCATCTGAGTAGGCAAGGATGGGAGGCTCCAGTCAGTTTCCAAAAACACATACCTGCCCCTTCCCCCAGGACAGCAACTCCTGCTCCCGGGAGCAGCTTTAGCAGCATGTGGGAAGGGAAGGCGGTGGGTCCACTGGGGGCAGAGCCATTCAGGAAGGGCGGACTTCCCAGAGGTGGGGGTCAGGGTAGGGATAAGCAATAGGCAAACAAAAAGAGCTCTGTGAGCCAGAGGCCAGCTCACCAAAACAGGGTTGGCAGGGCTGGACTTCGGGTGTTGGAGAGCAAAGAGGACAGCATCATGGACCGAGGCAAAGAGATGCTGCTTAGTGATCGATGCATCGAAGAAGTGCCCGGCCTCAAGCTGAGTGACCACAGGAGCTGCAGGCAGGAAGGAGGTCTCCCCTGACTCACAGAATCACCAGGAACACCAACCCCAATCACCAGAATACCCTGACCCATTTCACCTATGACCTTTACTCCTGGGGTTGCAACTAAACCTCTAGTCCCTCTTGATCCTTGACCCCCTGCCTCCCAAGACACCTCTGAGCTCTAGTTTCAGAGAAAGACTTTTCCTTGTGCTGCATGGTAGGCTCCTTGGCTGGAAGAGCCCCATTCCCCTCCCAGACCACTTGTGCTGTCCCCAAGCACGCACTGTGGCAGGCAGCCAGGTACACCTCCACCTCGATCTCTCGGAAGTCGTGGAAAATCTGCAGCAGAAAAGGGGGCCAGATTCAGAGAGAGGCTCCAGGGCTCTGAGGAAGGACTCAGGCAGGTTGTGGGAGAGGGAGTTTTGAGGGGGAGTTCAGACAGCTCTTGGGTCCAGTTACAGGGTCAAGAGGACTGAGGGCCTGGTCCTCTCCCAGGGCTCTGCTGAAGGGTGCTCCTAGCCCCTTACATTCTTCAGGCTCTTGATGCACACAGTGTCCACAAAGGAGAGGGCACTCAGGTCCAGGACGAGGCTGTGGAAGTGCGGCTGAGGCAGGCCCAGGGCCTTCAGTGTGGACCCATTTGAGGCCTTAGTATCTTCTTGACCACCAGCTGCTATATCCTCTACCTCATTCCCTGTGCTCACCTGCTGGGAAACCAGACACACTGCAAAGGCTGCACATGAAGGAGTGATGGCAAGGAACACACACGGACATGCAAGGAACACATGGGGTCAGTTGTGGGAGCATGCATGTAAATACCCACATATATGGGACATGCACGGACACATGGAAACCTGGACATGATGGAGCCTCTTTTACAGAAAGACTGGAGGGACACATGGGAATGCACAGGAGAGGAAGCTCAGACTCAGGGAGCACGCATAGATGTGCATATACTGCTCTGTTACCTCCCAGGCCCAGGCCTAGGGACCTAGGGAGGGAGGTGGGCAAATGCGCCCCAACCTTAGCCAGCCAATGTGGAGTGAATAGGGGGCTCAGGGACACACGTGCACAGACACCTTGGCACCCAGCCTGGGTCCCTAATTGGGCTTGACACACCTTCTGATCACATATTTTTCCCCATACCCCCAATCCCTTCCCTCTACCCATGAACACAGACTGTGAGGTCTCATGGACTCTACAAATTCAAGGTCTTTGGATGGCAGATCAGAGAACCACAAGCAGAATCTATGGTAGATCACCAGGCTTCTCCCCATGGGGCATCAGTTCCATCACTCCCACTCCTACCATTGGTACAACCACCTTGAAGCCCCAGCGGGTAAGTCCATGGCTTTCCTCTCAGGACATGCATGATACACCCACATTCCTGCAGCTCCTGGCTGGCCCCTCTCCCACCTCCAGCCTCACCTGGGCCTTAGAGTCCTCCACATTGTTGCTTTCCATGTCTCTGACGCTGGTGTTAACATGGATGGAAACAGAAGTCCCCTCAGAGGCTGCAGTCTAGGCCAGGGAGAAGGGAGACAGGAAAGAGCTGTCTCAGCTGTCATATGGCAGCCAGGCCAGGCAAGTCTGGTGTCACCCCCAGGCTTTGGGCAGGTAGGCAGGCCAGGAACTAAACCTTGGAACCCAAGGCCACCAGGCTGAAGACAGTAGGGTTTGACTGGCTCCTGGAGCAGCCAAAAATGGAAAAGGACTGTGGTGGTCCATGCTGTCACTGGCTGGCAGTGTGTGTGTGTGTGTGTGTGTGTGTGTGTGTGTGTGTGAAACAAAACTTTGCCCAAAACACTAACCTGCCCGGGGAGCAAAGCAGGGGCCCTGGGGGCATCAGGGGAAAAGGAAGGGTGAGTGAGGCTAAGAACTCAGGAGCCCAGGAGCCCACGGGCCCAGGAGAAAGGCCATGTGGGTTCAGCAGCAGGACGGGGGCAGGAGTCCCCAGCTCAAAGGGGCCCCTGCCTGTTTCTGGAGAGTCTTCTGCAGTCGCTTCAGCTTTTGCTCCTTCTTCCTGAGCCGCTTCTTCTTCTGGGACATGAGGTGATCAACGTCTATACCACACTAGAAGCAAATGCAAGGGAAGGGGATGTGGACACTTTGGGGACACAAGGGACCTTCTGAGGCTTACCCTGGGGACCCCAGGACTCACCCTCTGCTTCAGTGCATCACTGTAGAGCTCAGCATTAGCAAAATACATGGTGGCTGACGAGCGGAAGACCTTCACACCTGGGACCTCCCTGGCCTGGGGATGGGCAAGTGTTGGGGTGCCTGAGCCCCTACTTTCCCAGTTGTATCCTATTCTCCTGTTTTCCTCCCTTGTGCAGCCTGAGCCCCCCATCACCAGGGCTCTGCTCACCAGCCAGCATGGGCCCAGCCTGCGACCCCTGCCCTCCTGAGATCGTGGGCCAGAAAGAAGTTTGGCCATGTCACCCTAACTCCTTATCCTGATCCCCACTCCCCACCCTCGGCTACCCAGGCCTCAGCCAGGCCTGTCAAAGCTTCCTCCAGGGCATCCTGCATCTTCCCTTCCCATATCCCTTCCCTTCTGCCAATACCCAGGCCAGGCTCTCAGGCCTTCTCTTGGGTCTCCACCCCCCACCCTGTGGTCTGTTTGCTACATTGTGCACAGAGGAACGCTCCCCAGCTCCCACTCCATCCAGGGCATAGCCCAGGTCTCTGCTCAGCACTTGGGCCTGCACAAAGCAGCTCCCATCTCCCTTTTTTTTTTTTTTTTAGATTTTTATTTATTTATTCACGAGACATACACACACACACACACACACACACACACACACACACACACACGGGGGGGGGGGGCAGAGACACACACAGAGGGAGAAGCAAGCTCCACGCAGGGAGCCTGATGTGGGACTCGATCCTGGGACCCCAGGATCACGCCCTGAGCTGAAGGCAGACGCTCAACAATTAAGCCACCCAGACATCCCCCATCTCCCTTTCTGTCCAGCTGAGCTGCTCCCCCTCTTGCCCTCCTCTTATTCTGATTATACTGTACTCAGGCTCCAAGGTTCCATGTCAGCAGGAATAGGCTTGTTCTATTCCAGAACCCCACTATTAGCCCTGAACCTTCTCAGGAGGTAAACGAATGTTAGAGATGTAGGAACTCCATTGATCAGATCAGGCAACAGCCTCCCCAACATCCTGGTGTCCCGGGCTCCAGCCCCCCAGCATTCCTGCCCCAAGGCTGCTCTGTAAGAGAAGGCTTGGATTGCTAGCTTCAAGTCAGATTCCTCTCCATGCTCCCCAGCACCTCTATCCACAACTCCTCTGTCCCTTTATAGCTCTGAGGAGGGTCACAGCCCCAAATTCTTCTCTTTTTTTTTTTTTTTTTTTTTTATTTATGATAGTCACACAGAGAGAGAGAGAGAGGCAGAGACACAGGCAGAGGGAGGAGAAGCAGGCTCCATGCACCGGGAGCCCGACGCGGGACCCGATCCCGGATCTCCAGGATCGCGCCCTGGGCCAAAGGCAGGTGCCAAACCGCTGCGCTACCCAGGGATCCCCCCAAATTCTTCTCTTGAAGTTCCCAGGACCAAAGCACACTCAGCCCCCAGGGTCTTTGCAAAGTGCAGAAAGGACCAACAGAGGGCCCATTGTGCCTCCATCCCACCCCACCAGGCCTTCCTCTTGCTTAGCCTCTGCCACCCACCTCTGAGTACTCGGCCACATCTTGGTAAATATCCGTGTCTGTCACTTGCCCCAAGACAGAGTAGTGGGGCCTGTGAAGGAGAGTGTATGAGAAGGGGGCATTGAGGGAGCCAAGCGTTACCACCAAGATGCAGGAAAGCTGGAGGGAGCCAGTGTGGCCCTCACCCTCTCACCGAATGGGATGAGGGGACCAGAAGGGGAGACTCACAGCTGCGTGCGGACCACCACAAGCAGGAGAGAGAAGACCACTGCAACTGCCAGGCCAATGTCCAAGTTCAGCAGGATGGTGGCCACGAAGGTCACCAGCCAGATGAGCTAAAAGTAGGACAATGGTCAACAGGCTCTAGAGGGGGCCTTGTGGCTGCAGGCCCCTAAC
Source organism: Vulpes vulpes (assembly GCF_048418805.1). Lineage (NCBI taxonomy): Eukaryota > Metazoa > Chordata > Mammalia > Carnivora > Canidae > Vulpes > Vulpes vulpes. Next base: position 93,662,611 of record NC_132788.1, on the reverse strand, counting down.
CCCACCCCTGGGCTCCCAGACCTCTCACCAGATCCATCCGATTGGACTTCCAGAGGGAAGGTATGTCGGTGAACTGCATCAACATGCCCTTCAAGTTCACGATAATGGCGGCTGCCAGGACTGCCTAGGTGAGAGGAGAGAGTGTCACCATGGGCTGCTGAGAGATGCCCAGATGCTAACAAGCCTTACCACCTGGGCAGGAGCCAGACTGATGCTGGCATAACCCCACCTGATGCTAACCGCCACCCCTGGACAAAACAACTCAGATCTGAAGCTGAAGGGTTCTAATCCCTGACCCCAAATCTCACCCTAAAGAGCAATTAAAAAACCTTGAAAAATAGGTCATGACCTTGTATCCCTGAAAAATAGGTCATGACCTTGTATCCCTGCCCCTCACCTAGGACCTATCCTAGGCCCCTGGTCTGGCCAAGTCCCTCAAGCCTGGCTGGGTGGGTGTGGCAGCTCACCTTGGGCAGGTCTCTGAAGAGTTCCCCAAGTTTGAGGATGATAATGAGGATGAAGAGAGAGGAGACAGCTCCAGCCACCTTTGGGGAGGAGGAGGTAGAGTAACCAGGAGGGTGGGATGGAGGGTAGGAGAGTAGAAGTGGAGGGAGCAACGGGGTGGGATCGCCCAGCCAAAGCAGTGTGTGTGTGCGCATGTAGAAGCCCACCTGTGTGTTGCCCCCGGCGCCCTCCTGTACCAGGCTGCGGGACATGGAACAGCTCACGGGGAAGCATTGGAAGATGCCCCCAATGAGATTACTGAGGCCGAGAGCCACCAGCTCCTGGTGGAGAAAAATGCAGGTGTCTAGTGCCTGGTCTCTGCCCTCTCAAGTGCCTCCCCTAGGCCACTATGCCTAGGCCTAGGTGTCCCCAACTTCCATCCTCACTCAACAGTCTCCTGATCTGGCTGCTGCTGCCCCAAATGCCCTGAACTCCTACCCTCAGTGCCCCACATGGTCCTAGCACATCTGTTTGCTGCCTCCCCACATCCCACCTGATACTCCATACACCCCCGCTCCCGGCCCCTGGGGTTGCTGTACACTCAGCTACCCCTGTACCCCACCGCCAGACCTGGTTGCTGTCCACCCGGTAGCCGTGCCTCAGAGCGAAGATCTTCCCCAGAGAGATGGCAATGGCAAAACCAACCACAGCGATGGTGAAGGCATATCCCACCAGGCTGGCGAACAGCTGGGGACTGGGGGCTGCTGGGGGCACCAGCCTGTGAGGGGCATCTGTGAGGCCAAAGGAGGGTGTTTGCCTTGGCCACCCAATCCTCCCTGACTGGACAGGGGCCAGAGCTCACCCTGCAGGGATGTTGCCCACGATATCCACCCCAAATCTGTGCTTCAGGCCCACGCCGTAGGAGATGGCTGTGGCCCCAATGAGCTAGAGAGAGAGGACAGAGTCAGGGGAGGGGTTTGGCATTGTCAAGGGGGTAGAGGGATGCCGGAGCAGAGCCTTCAGGGGGTGGGTGGTAGAGCAGAGGACAGGGGTAATACACACAACTGTTTGGGGAAAGTAGAAATGCTATCAAGGTCTGGAAGGTGCCAGCATGGGATCTTCCTGCTGTGGTCAACCCCAGGAACTCTCCCTGGTGCCCGCCCATTCCAGCTGGTCATGAAGTCTGGGGGGCATCTGCCAGCAAGCATCTCCCCCACCTTCCCTGACCCTCCTGCCCCGAAGAATCCAAACCGTCAGCAGTTCCCCGGGGATCGGCAGGGGTAGACGTCGGTGCAATTTGTCATTCAGGAGTTTCACCAGCACAAGCACCACACCGGCCACCACCGCGGTGACCACCGTGCCCACCACACTCTGGGGCAGTTTTGAGCAGACCTCCAGCACTGTCTGGGGGGGGGGCAGGGTCACGGGTGGCACTGGAGGTTGTGGGGCGCGCCCCGCCGGCTCCTCCTCCCACCTTCACTCACATAGATGAGGGACAGTGGCCCAGAACGGCTGCTCAGTTGGAGGCCAAACACATACTTGAGCTGGGAGACGAAGACCTGCACAGACGCAGCTGTGGTATAGCCTCGGACCAGGGGCTCTGACAGGTAGGTGACCACAAAGCCGAAGCGGACCAGGCCCAGCCCTACCTGTGGGGTGACCAGGGGAAGTCAGGGGAGAGACAAGGGTTGTCAGGGTGGCTACAGCAGAGCCCAGGGTGGGTGGGAGCAGCCAGAGTGAGGAAGGGTGGTGACTGGCAGACACTCTGGGGAACTGGGAGAGGAGGGTGGGGATGGGTTTGGCAGTGGTGGGGTCGGGGTGGGGGCACAGGCTCCTGCCTGTTCCACACCTGGAAGAGGCCGACCAGGACACTGAGCGTGGAGGCCAGCTCCACCCGGGTAGCATCTCTGGTCGCCTCATTGATTGTGGAGTTCACAGCCTGCAGGAAGTTCTCATCTGGGGCCAAGGATTCTGTCACACTGCCCACCATCACAGACATGACAGCAAAGGTACCTGCAGGGGTGGGTCAGGGTGGGTCTGAGGGCAGAGGATGCTGCCCTTCCCTGGAGCTCTGCCCTTAAGGGGAGAGGTCAGGAGATAGCCCGTTCCAGAGGAATATCTTCATACTCCTCTAGGCATTAGAGTCCATGCTCGTGGTCAAGGATGAACCCTGAACTCAAGGCATCTTAAGGGTGGCTAGAAATGTTGGCCTTGCCCCACCTGTGTCCATCGGTTCAGAATCACTCTCTTTGTAGAAGGTGAGATGGGGAAAAGGGCTCGGCCAGCCTCAGGCTGGTTAGGCCTCTGCCAAGTTCTGGACCCCTCAAGTCATCCCACCCACATCCTCCTGGAGCCTGGGCCCTGAGCTATTCTGAATCTGCGGCCCCACAGTCAGAGGCCTAGTCCTGCCTGGGAATGACCTCGGGCCAGCCTCCCACTGGTCCAGCACCGATGCTGTCCCCCTCTCCAAGTTCCCTCTCCCCACTTAGCCCTCCCTCATCCTGTCCTCCACAGGGAAAGGTGGACAGCCTCCTGCAAGGCCAAGCCTGGTTCCACTTACCCACAGAGATATGCCGGGAAGTGCCAAACAGGAAGTAGACAAAGACAGGGTAAAAAGAGCTGTAGAGGCCGAACACGGGGGGCAGTCCAGCCAGGAGGGCATAGGCTAGGCCTGGAGGTAGAATGGTAGCAATGGAGGCTTGCAGGCCAGGGCCTTGAGAAGGATGAGGGAATCCCAACCCTAGGTCATGGTCCATAGTTCCAGGGGCAGGGCTTATAGCTTCAGATTACAGAGGGGCATGAGACCATAGGGCTTCCACGACAGGGCCTTGATGGATTGCAGATCACTCTTCACCTCTGGAAGAGGCTGAGGGTACAGCCTCTGGGTCAGGTGTGGCTCACCTTGTGGTAGCTGCATAATGGCCACACTCAGGCCAGCCAACAAGTCGCCCAGGAGCCAGTCTCGGAAGGGATACCGAGGTAGCCAGGCCAAAACCGGAAGGTGTTGGAACAGAAGGGCTCGGGCCCGAGCACGGGAGCACCTGGGGACATAATGGTGGATTGGGGACAGGGTCTACCTAAGTCCTGCCAGTGCCCCCCAGACCCCCATCCTCAGCCTTACTGAAACCAGGTTCGCCACTGGCGGGTCCCAGTTGCTGAGGTCCAACACCCCAGCTCCTCCAGCTGTTCCTGGTTAAGCAGTGGCCGCTCCACATGGTAGTCTCGCTTCCTTAGCTCCATGGCTTGTGGCACAGGCAACAGTGCCTGTGTGTCCCTCTGCCTAGGATGGTGAGAGCAGAGTCACAGTGAGTGTACCCCTGGCCCAACCTCCCTCACACTTCCACCTGGGATCAGAGTCACCCACTTGACTTTTCTAGGCCTTAAGATCTAGGTAGGTCCAGCTTTCAACTGGACCCACGCCCAGCCAGTGGCAATTCTTGAACTTTGGCTGGGAAAAGCCTCTTGCTGGGCCAAAGTTCCCTATGAAAAGATAGCAAGATGAGTACAATCCATACCTCCAACCCAGGTATAGGTGCCCACCTGTCAGTGTTCTATGAGGCCTGGTCCCCGGCTGCCTGTCCCCCCTCCCAGGACAATCCCTGTCCAGTCTCTGAGTCTTTATCCAGCTGCCCCATGAGCTCAGTGCTGGCTGAGAGCACACACAAGGAAGGGACAGGGGTTCAGTTCTTCAGGCAGGCTCCTCTTTAGAGTGGCTCCCATCTAAGGGAAGGAAAATATTGGGACTAAGGTTGCCCCTGGGCCTCCAGCCTGGGAGTCCAGGTTGTGAACAAAGTCAGGCTTAATCTGGGAAAGCCAGGGGATGGCTCTCACGTGGAGAAAGGGGTCTCACTTCGCAAGCTCCTACTACTACCAGGTGCTCTTTCTAACATAGAGAAAGCTCTCACCTGACGGGAAAGTTTGCACCAGTCAGGTATGTGCTGTATTCAGAGAATCTCTTATCCACCCAGGGGCTCCCACCTGAAGGGGAGAGGGGAGGGGAAGAGGGGACCTCCCTTGGTAATAGGAGATCTGTGGGGAGGAAGTTCTTATTCGAGAAAGCTCATACTGGGAGGAAAACTTTCTTAGTGGGGAAACTTTTCACCTGCCAGGAAAGCAAAGCTAGGAAAGTTCTCATCTGGAGGGTACTCTCACCTAAGGGAAGCGCTTACCTGGCGCAGGCTCCCACCTGCAATGGTTGAAAGCTCTCACCTGGGAATAGACCTCAGGGCAGGCGGCTTCCCTTCGGGGGAAACTCCCCCGCTGGGAAATTTTTCTGGAAAGCTCTGACCTAGGGGTAGGATCCCACCCGAGGGGTAGGAACTCCTCTGGGGAGAACCTCTAACCTGGATGTCCTGGTTGGAGCGGGGAGCGGAGGAGGTGCAAAAGGCGAATCCTCAAAGACTCTAGGCACTGCCGGCTCAGAGATCTTTGAGCCCCCTTGCCCCTCCTCCGTGAGTCACTCAGGTGTTCTTAAAGGGCTCCCCCACTCTCCAGGACGCGTGTTTGGGGGGGCGGGGCCTAGATCCGTGGCCCCTCCCCCTGGGAGGGCACCTCGGCCCTTCCAGCCGGGCCCCTCATTCCCGGACCAGAGGTACAGCCGGATGGGCTCAGGCCGGCACTACCGAGTCGGTGTGGCGACCTCCCGGCCCCAGCGCGCCCAGCGGCTCACCTCCTGGGCCCGGGCTCCTCCACACTCAGCCGCCTCCCGCGGCCTCCCCACACAGCCCTCGGGGGCGGGGGGCGCGCCGGCTCCCGCCCCCATCCCTCGCTTCCGGGGGCAGCCGCCTGCAGAAAATCGGCAAAGCAGCAAACCGAGGCGTCGCAGGGGGAAGACGCCTGCTGCGGACTCGGCGGTACCCCTCCACGCCAACCCAAGCCGGCACCCACACCGGGGCCACGCGGCCGCTCGAGGACCCGGACGCGGGGAACCCGGGCTGCGCCCTGCACTCACCCCGAAGCTTCGGACGGCCCCATGGCCAGCGGGCCGCCGGCCAGGTGGCAGCTGCTCCCTAAGCGCTCGGGCGGGAGGCCGCTCGGGCTCCGGATGGGTGTCGAGGCCCTACGGGTGGCTCCGAGGGGCCAATCCGCGCACAGGCCAGAGCGGGCCTGGGCCAATCAGCGAGCTCGGGCGGGGCCTAAGGGTCGTTCTCTGGGCGGGGCGAGCCCCGAGGCGGAAGATTTAACCCCTTCCTCCCCTGCGGCCTGGTTCTTGCTGCCCCTCTTGGCTCGCCGAGTCCGCCTCCCTGAGCCGGATGGAACTTGGGAACTGGGACTAAGGATCCGCGCTAGACTGGCCGCAGCCGCGGCCCCGGGTACCTGGGCACGACGGGGCGGATACCAGGTTCTGGCTGACCGCGGAAGGTGCCCGCGGGAGGGGGAGGGACCCCCCCAGGGAGGGACCCCCCCAATGGGCTGCCTGGGGGTGCTTCTGGGAACCAGGACCTTAGCCCTCCTTGGGGTATCCGGTCCTTGGGGCTTCTTTTGCCTCCCACCGAGGGCGCCACCTTCAAGCTTTCCCCTGAAGACCAGGCAATGTCTGACGCTGAAGGTGCCCAAAGCCTCCCTTCAACCCTGGACATCAAGGCGTGAAATGAGGCTGCGAGGTTTCCCTCCCGTACAGAGCACAGCCTGGCATCTGGCCCGGAAGGTTTCTGCCTGAGTGGGGAAGGAACACGATGTGCTGGCCAGTTGCAAGCCTGAGAGGCTAGTGGGGGTCAGTGCTGTTCATGTGCTGAGGGGTTAGCAAGGGCAGTTCCTGGAATGGGTTGGAGCCCTGGCCAGGGCAAATGCCAGCTTAGAGTCGCAGGCCCTGAAGACCAAGTCATTGTTCTGACACCTTGAAGAGAGAGAGGGGTTCCCTGGCACCTTACTCCCAACACCTGTGCTCATACTTCTAGCCCCTGATCACAAGGCAGTAGGCCAGAAGTCAGGGTGAAAGAGATGGAAACCTGGTCCAAATGTCAGATGAAATAGGCTAAAAATAGCTGAATATTGGCGGGGGTGGGGTGGGGGTGGGGGTGGGTGGGGGAGTGCTCAGATTTCTTTCAAAGGTCAGCTGGGCCTGAATCCTTCATAGCTACCTTCTTACCCTACCCTGCCCCCCCCCACTCCCACCCCCAAACAGAAAGAAGCAATAATCATTTTCTATAGAAGTTTATTCCCAAAACAGAGCGCGGCTTCACGGAACAATTTACACAGACAGGGAAAGGGGCCACTGGGCTGGAGCAGGGGACCCCCAGAGAGGGACATAGCAAGGACAACCTCCTCTCCCTACAGTGGGCCCCTCCCCCTTCAAGGGCTGGGGTCATTCTGGGTAAGGAGAGCTGGAGTCCTGGCTGGCAGGATTTGGCACCAGTCAGCAAAGTAGAACTTTTAATCTCCTTGGAAACTGCCTCCCAAGAGTATGTGTAGGGCAGGAGGGTGTCTGCATAGATCCCCTACAACCCTGCACAACCCATTGTTCCTAGCTGTAAGAGGATGCCTACTCTGGAGGCCTCTGGGTCTGCTGTTCAACAGAGGGCTCAGGGCTGACCTTTGGCCTGGGAGAACTAGGAGCTAGAAACCCCTCAAGATGGCCAGGTCCAGGGTCCTTAAGCCCCTCTCCCACCTTCCCATCTTTCACTTGTAAACAAAGGGGGAGGAGAACCCACATTTTCAACTGTAAACAAAGTGTAAAAAGTTCAAAGTTGTAAGTTGTAAACAAAGTTTTAAAATGTTTTAAATCTTGACCTGTAAACAAAGTAACAAAATCTAAAAGTCCCCAGTTCTGGACATCAGACAAGCAATAAAAGAAGAGTTTTGTGAACAGGGTCCTAACAGTCATTTTTCCCTTTAGAAGGGGATAAAGTAGGGTGGAACGTGGAATGAATTACTGCAGCCCAGGTGCCCAGGGCCAGGAGGGTCCTGTAAACATGGGAGGCAGTGGCACCTACATTCTGTGTCTTCAATTCTCTTCTTTCTGTTCCCCTTGCTCCCCCTCCTACCCCTATCCTTGGGAAGAAATTCTAGCAAAGGGCAGTGTCAGGGAATCAAATGGCACCACAGACAACTTCTGCTCACGCCAGAGGCAGGGGCTGGCGAATGACCCCCCAGTCTACCCTCTGCAGGAATGTCTGAATAGAGGCCTGAGCTCCTCCGCATGGGAGAAAAGAAAGCCTTGCTCTGTAAACATGACATCTGCTGTTCCACCAGCGCCCCACAGCATCAGTCCTAGGTCATAAGGCAGTAAGTGGCAGGGACTCCACATAAGAAACACACACATCCACGGGGAGGGGCAGCATGAGCAAGCCCCATGAGGAGGTCAGAGGACCCCTGTTTCCAAGACCAACCCCCAGTCCCTGAAGTTTGGCCCTCGGAGCATCCGAGAAAAAGCAAAGATCAACTCTGTACTTTAGGCCCTCATGATATTCAGATCAAAGGATGGGGGCTATTTGCCCCTCCTGTCTGAATCCACCCCAGTCAGATGAGAGGAAAGAGCATATGGTTTGCCAGGGACCCAAATGGGGCCAAACACTGCACCTCTTACCCTCTGTCCCCTTCCCCTCCCAGCCCAGCCTCAGAACCCCGGGAGACAGAAAAGCGGAAAAATAACATAAGCATATCTCTCTGGTTACAAAGGTACAAAACGTATAAAAGTCCTCCTTTCAGTTCTCTCACCCTGCACCTGTTACACACCTGCTCACATGCTCACAGATGGAGCATGGAGCCTCGGCATGGCAGCCACAGGCAGAGCTGGGGGTGGGGTAGGTAGAGACTGCCTTAGGATCAGCCCCTCACTCCTGGAGTCTCTTCTGGTAGCTCAAATCCTCCATCGCCCTCAGCCGTTCCTAGTCCATGAGTCTGGCCCTCAGGAGTGGCCCTCGCTTCTGGGAACTCTGCAGAATTGAATGCAGTGGTCAGAGGTGGTGGCTGACAATGAGTCAGGGGGCTCTGGGATCCCCCACAGCCTGGGTCCCCACCATCTCAGCACCCCCAACCCCATCACCTTCTCCTCTCAGTCCCCAGCCCCCTTCCACCCCTTCCAGGGTTCTCAGACCCATTCTGCACCCTGAGACTCATCAGCAAGGCCCCTTGGTCACCTGTTTTCTCTCTAGGCACTCAGCGAGCACCTGCCATGCACAGATACTAGGTTAGCACTTGACAGGTTCTGTCTCAAAAAATCACCACATCTCAAAGAGTTTGTTACTACAGACACATTTTACAGATATGGAAACGGAGACTCAGAGAGGTCAAGTGTGACTTCAGAGCCTGAACCCCTGTGTAGTCAGTCCCCTAGGACACCTTCCCTACCACCCACCAGCCAGACCTCAAGGCCAGAGCAATACTCAGAACTCAGAGCAATCCCTCAGCCCTACCTCAGGCATCTTTCCAGAATCCCTGGCACCAGGCCCTAAATCCCCAGCTCCTCCTCCCTTTCTCCTCCTCTGATTCTGCTTGGGTTCTATGAGTCTCCTGCACCACTCCTGGCATCCCTTCCCCTCAAAGCCTCCTTTTACCTTGCAGACCTCCACAGAGCCTGACCTAGCTGTTTCTCCTTCCTGAAACTCAACTCTTCTCTTGGCTTCCGTGGCTGGCAAGCCCTGGTTCCTCCCTACTTCCTCTCTGACTCCTGTGTACCCAGCTGCTCCCCACCCTACAGATGTCCCACAGGCACCTGAGATGCAACAGGCCCCGAGTCAGCTCCTCTGTGTTCCATCTCACATTGCCCATAGGTACAAGGAAACTCACACTGATTAAATAAAGAAGTGCGTAAATTATTTACTTTCAAAATTAGCTCTTCATCCTGGCATATGAGATGCCCATATCCTGACACTACTTCTGGCCCCTCCTTAACCCTTACCACTCCTAAGCAAAGCATCCCCAGTAATGATTCCTCCTCTCCCCCTTGCCTCTTGTATGTACCATGTTATCTCCTACTTCTAGACCTTGGCTCCTGTTCTCACCCCCTCCACTAGTCCAAACCCTTTGGAAGGCACTTATCTTTCTTCCCTAGCCCGGGAGGTGCAAGGGGAGGGTGGCTGGCACCAATCCTACACCGGCAGGTCACCGCTAATCACACTGCTAATCACACCACCGTTCCCTGCCTGTGGCACCTGGCTGTGCTGAGCCTGGGGTAGCCCACATCGTCCACCAACCCACACCTACGTTCTGTGGCAAAACACAGGTCAGGGTACACAGGAGGTTGCCTTAAGCTAATGAGGGTGTAGGCAGGTGGTCACACCCTGCTTACTCTGAGTCTGGAGACAGCTCCGAGATGCTATGAGATGTAGCAGAGCGTGATGTGGAAGGCCCAAGCGCAGAGGCCGTGGCAGAAGGCGTGGCAGTGGTGTGAGGGCCCGAGGGCGTGCTTGAGGACTGCACAGAGGAGGAGAGAGCTGAGGAGTTGAAGGAGGCCAGGATAGAAGAAAGAATGTCCAGCTGCTCTGTGGAGGGGCCATGGCTAGGGCCACTGGCTGGGTCCTCCCTAACTCTGAGCAGCTGTGGGGGTGGCCCAAGGCCTTCTCGTGAGGGGTGCCGGCTAGGCACACGGTCCAGCTGCTCCCCTGAGTTCGATCTCCTGGACAGAGAATCCAGGGGCCGGGATGGCAAGAGGGGGTCCCTTGAGAGTTGCCGCTGGGGAGAGAGGGGCAGAGGCGGGGGCTGTGGGTCAAGGTCCCGGGCACTGTGGGGCAGGGGCAGTGTGCTCAACCACTCGCAGGGTGCCCCTAGGTCCAGAGCATCGCGTGACCCGAAGCGGCCAGCCCTGGCACCAGGGTAGTCCCTGGGTGGCTGTCTCCGTGGTAGGGTACTGCCCCGATCTCTAGGCTCCAGGCGGCCTGGCGCAGCATCCAGGCGTTCCTGGGAGCCTGGCCGACTCAGGGGACGGAGAATAGGGGCAGGGGCCTCCTCCAGTCGCTCACGGCTCAGTTGCCGCCGGAGGAGCAGGTCCAGCTGTTCTCGAGAGGAGTAGCGGCTGGCTGGCTGTGAAAGGCTGCCTGTGGCCCCACCAGCATAGATGCGACCATAGGAGGCAGCTGGCACAGCACGGTGGCCCAAGGTGGCTGCACGGCACCAGGACAACTCTGGAGCACCTCGGGTCTGTGGCACCAGTGGGTACTGCAATCGGTTCTTCAGGATGCCTACATGAGGAACAAATGGGAGATAGGGTCTGTATGGGGGTGGGGGGAACAGACATTCCCTGGGTCTTGGGATGCAGCTGCCCCTGGGATCCCTCTGACATAGGGCTGGGGGCAGAAATCCCTTGGGGAGTGGCAGCAGCAGCCTCTAGGGATTCCACAGTGGCAGCAGGACAGGGCTCAGAGTGGGGAGACAGTAATCCTCGATGAGGACAGGGTCTGTCCCCATAGTGCAGGAGTAAGGGCAACAACCCCCTACCCTCGAGATCAGAGGAGGGACAGTCCCCAGGTCCTGGCAATGCAGGTCTGGGTCAAAGTGGCAGGAATCCCTTGGATGGGGTAGAAGCAGTTCCTGGGGTCCCTGAAAGTATAGGCCAAGGTCAGGGATCATACCTTTCCTCTGGCGCTGGGCCCGGCCCAGGGAGGTTTCATCCCCACTGGTCAGAGCCAGGTCTGGCTGGTTGTTGTTGGCTGCATCCTTGCTGGTGTCCAGTCCCAGGCGCCTCTCAGAGCCCCAGGTCTGCAGAGCACAGGGAGTGGCCTCGCATTCCCCCAGGGCTGGCCAGTAGGATAGAAGGTCATTGCCATCCACATCTGTAGAGCCAGAGCAGGTTACAGGAGGCTCTGAATTGACTCCATTTTCTTATGAATCCTGTGATCCAGACTCAGTGACTGCCCCCGCTCCCCCAACCCTAACAACTCTTGAAACCCTGGCTGCTCTGAGGGAGGTAGGAACAAGAAGGCATCTCTCAGAAATCAGTGGAACCATGGAGAGGACTAATGATAAGCCTCCCACTCTGGAGGTGGGCAGATACTAGGGGTGGGGGAACTTGATGGCTGAGGGGTTGGGAAGAACCAAGAACCTGGAAGAACCAAGCGGGCTGACCCCTAACTCTCAGGGAAGAAAAGGGGCTGGAGGGATGATATGTCACCCTGTAACATCCCTGACTTTGACCCAAATGGAATAGAGGGTGTCTCTGGGTCACTCATGGGGTCAGAGTATGCCCTCACCTTTGGGGTGAGTGAGGAGCCTCTCACTCTGGGCAGCCCGGCGGAGTGGACGCTGGAAACGCCCCCGTGTCCGGCCATTGTCCTCACTTTCTGAGGATGGGATGGACAGACTTCGTTCCTCCTCCAAAGACAGGTCACTGTCGGAGTCAGAGTCCGCGGCTGGAGGTGGGAAAGTCAGAAGAGGGAAGGCATGTCAGTGGCTCCAAGGGACAAGGAAAAGAGTGTGGAGCTGTGTCTTAGGGTAGCTACAATGGGAAACTGGGGCTGGAGACCTAGGCAGAGTCTGGAGCAGGTATTGGTGCAGAATGGCTGGGACTTGGCAGGAGAACCAGGTGTCTCGTGGGGCAGTGACCTGGGGGGAACTTGCCCACCACAGTCAGCCGCTGCTCTCAAGAAAGCCCAGGCCCACCCCCAGCCTCGGCCCCTACCTCCACCAGCATCTCGATGGAACATGGCCACATCCAGGTCAGTGGGGCCAGCATGGGCCTGGAGGCTGTGGTCAGTGTGGTCAGCAGCGGAGCCATGTCGAACCAGGACATTGTCCCTGGAAATGCAGGAGTGCCCCGGCCACCCATCAAAGAGGGATGTGATAGGGTACTCTGGGGACTGGGGTGTCTGTGAGCACATAAGGCCAACTGCTGTGGGATGGCTCTGAAGGCACCCCTGGGTGTGCAGCAAGAGGTATCTGGAGGAGAAATAGTAGCAGAGTCCCAAGTGCCAAGACAGGTGAAGCCACCGTTCTGGGACCGGTAATGCCAACCTCTGGTCAAGGGGGACAGGTCTGAGCAGTACAGCCCCCTCCCATGAAGACCTCTCTGCTCACCTGAGGTAGCCACGGCCCCGCTGGCTGTCTTGGTCCTGGGTCCGGCCGGAGCGGGCACTGCTCACTGAGGAGACAGTGGAGGCTCCCAGAGTGATGCGGATGAGGCCACTCTCTTCAAAGAGGGCTGTGTTGTTGTAAGCCCCGTGCCCCTGCAGGAGGTGGGTACAGACAGGAGTGTGAGCCAGCTCTGGAGAGGCTCCCAACCCTGGCCTCCCAGGGCCCCTGCCCAGGTTCCCCAGACCTGAGAGTCCCTCACCGTGCCCGGGGCCGGCCTTGCTTCCTCGGGTGCTGCCTTTCTGCCCAGACAGGCTGGTGTCCAGGCAGCACGAGCATCTGCATTCAGGATACAGAAGAGCAGCAGCACTGCCAGGCCCTGTGGCAGCAAGGGTCAGTATGGAGTCAAAGAAGGTTAGTAAAAATCAGTGAGAGATTAGAACTGAGTCACAGGTCAGAGAAGGAGTACCAGGGGGTCCGTCAGGGCTGGGAGAAGTCACTGTGGCTCAGCAAGGGGGATTAGTCATCATAAGTTAGTGTGAGGGAGTGAGGAGCCAGGGGCGACCCAGTAAAGGAGTCAGGCAGTGACGGGTCAGAGGGGCACAAGTGACTAAGCTGTGGAGGTCAGTGCCAATCAGAACGCACAGTGCTGGAGGAGGTCAACCTGGGATGAGCAGCCTGCCCATCAGCAGTCTACCGGGAGGAGTGAGCCCTAGATCAGGTGTCAAGGGCCCACCAGGGTTGGAGCCACCCCGCTGAAGCCCCACCTGGCCCAGGGTGGGAAGGGGTGCCGGGTACCTGGAGGCCAGAGAGCGCAGCATGGAGGTAGTGGAAGGCCAAGACGCTGTGGTTGACTGCCAGGAGGCCGAAGAGCCAGGAGGCACTGACAAGGAGAAGCAGCAGAAAGCAGCTACGAAGGCTCCTGCTGCGGGATATGGGAGGACACAGGGGACACACAAGCATCATGCAGGGCTCGTGTGCAGAGCACACAGGGGACATGGAAGGACAGGAAATCACACAGGAACACAGCAGTCTCAGGAGGATACTATGGGAGACTACGGGAGGTCACTGAAAGAATCAGGAGGATACTCAGGGAGCCACGAGAGAACATGGGGAAAACATGTGGGAGGTCGGGGCGCTGTGAGAGGAATGTGGGAGACAGCAGGGACACAGGGAGTAGGGGGCAAAGTGAACCACCCAGGCCACAGGAGACTCTTTGGGGACAGCAGGGCAGCAGCACATGCGGGGGCGCCAGAGAGGGACCACAGGCCAGGGCAGGTAGGACTTGATCCCCATACCCAGCATCTGGAGCCCAGCCTGCCCAGGAGAGGACTGCCATTCTAAGAACCTCCCCGCTTTCCCCAGCCAGCCAACTCACAGCATGGAGGTCTTCTTGGCCTCCCTCTGCCCAGTGGCGCAGGATGTGCGGGCAGCGAGGAGAAGCATGGTCCCATTCATCTGGACCCGCGGCCAGACATGTGGAGCAGGGGTGGGGCAGAGAGAGACAGAGACAGTGAGAGAGAGAAAGAGAGAGGGACAGGGACAGAGAGAGACCAGGCCGCACAGAGAGAGGCCGAACCAGGGAGAGACACGCAAGTGCATGGGTGCACACGCACACAACAGGGAGAACAGAAACAGAGAGGACCTTAGAGGAAGTCCGAGAGAGGGAACCAGAGTGGGACTGAACAACGGAGACAGGGATTCGCAGACAGAGAGAGGCAGCCGTCTTTCTGACCCGACACCTCCCATCTCTGTGCCGGTGGAGTAGAGAACAGGAATTGAGGTCACGCCCTGGAAAGCCGTGGACCGCCTCCGCCTGGTACCCTGGCACTGACACCACTGCACCTGCTGCAGGGCCACTCCCCAACACCTGCTGTGGAGCACACAGGTGCCCTGTGTGAACACACTCACCACAATGACAAGGATGACAGGACCTGCGAAGCTCCAGATAAGGGGTTCATGGATGGAGATCCAGCAGAAGTCAGGGTTCCCGTAGCCCTCGGGATCCAAGCCAACAGCAAGGCCTGTAGGGGAGGAGAGGAATGATCAAAGGGGTATGTTCCAGAGCAGCTGACCCTCTCATACATGGGGCACATGTGTGTGGGGCACAGGCAGAGCAAGCTCCTCCGTGCACGCAGCAGGTGAGGATTAAGGTCAAAGTAATGATTATGATTAGGGGCAGAGGCAAGGGTCAGGCCATGTGACAGAAGTCAGGGATCACAGGCCTAGATAGGTTAGGGAGCAGAGCCCTTACCCAGCAGCACAGCAGGGACACCCCAACCCAGGGCGTGGTAGAAGCGCATGGCGCCGCGGTCCACATTGCGTGGTTCAACCTGCATGCGGTAGAGGTGGAGCCCCTGCACGAGGAGCCACGCGAAGGTGCTGAGGAAGAAGTAGTGCAGGAGGATGGCGACCGCGGTGCACACCAGCTGAAGGCAGGGTTGGGGGGCGTCAGCACTGCTCCCGCCTCCCCCCACCTCTGACCCCTAAACCACAGCACCTTATCCCAGGATCCTGCCCCAAACCCAGGCCCCAACCTGAGCATCCCTGGCCCTTAACCCTGAACTTTGGCTCCAGGACTTCCTGGGCCAGGTTGAGGTCATCAAGACACAGGTCCCCTGGCCCTGACCCTGCACCTGGTTGTGGGTCCTGTGGATTCCCAGCAGGAAGAGAAGCTCTGCCACGCCCAGGGCAGCCGCCACATTGGCATGGATTCCACGCATGTTGGACTTGAGGCTGCGCAGGCTCAGTAGGACAGCTGCGGTCAGAAGCAGTGCAGCCACAGACACAGCCATGACCACATGTGTGAACACAGCCAGCAGCTCCAGGTCACCTTCCAGCCGCTGTGGGGATAGGGATGGTGGATGGGATGTTCGGCACCTCTGCCCTTTGGCCTGCCCCCATCCTCAGGACTCTGAACGTAGTCCCACCTCACGGGGGGATGCATCCATAAGGACCCCAAAGGTGCCTGTCCGGCTGCAGCGACACCGAGCATGAGACCCATTCCTGTGCACCAGCTCACAGTCCCGTGCCGTCCACATGCCGTGCTGGTCCGCCCTGCAGCCAGAGGCGGGTTAGATCTACCATCCGCTCAGGGCAGTACCCCAAAGACAGGTGGGAGGTTTGTGACACATAGTGTGTGGGAGGGTGTTGGGGGGGGTGTGAAGGTGGGGAGCAGCAGTCCTAATTGGCCTGGGTGCACAGGGACATTGGTGAGGGCCCCAAGGACAGGCTGGGCACTCCAGGGGCCAACAGGGGACCAAGGGTTTCCGGAGTAGAGGTCCTCACGGGCCAGGTGGGTCCCACTGCACGCAGATCGCCTTGCTCCGATTCGCTGTCTGCAGCAGGCGGAACTCCAGGCTGATGGGGGACTCCAGAACACCCCTTAGGAAGTTGCGTCGGTGGAACACAGCCACACTGACCACCGGGGAGTTCATTACAGGGTTCTGAGGGAGCCTGAGGAGACACCCAACCTGGGCTCAGACACCGCTGACCTCTCCAAGCTCTGACTACCTACCTCACGGTCTTCATGCCATTGGCATGGCTGACCGAGAGTCCGGGATGCCCCAGAGTGGAAACAATTTCTGGTTTCTGGGCTGCTTCAAGACCCTGAGTTCAATGGCCTAGCTGGGCTGTCACAGTTCTGCAGGAAAAGCAGGTTCTCTGCAGCTGAGAGATTGCAGACCCACTGCCCACACTGGGGTGTGTGGTCCGAGCAGCCGCAGACTGCCTCAAACTGTCTTCCCTGCCACCCCCATCTGACCTCCATCGGTCAGTCCGTCTTTGCCTGTCTCTGTTAGGCAGTTTGCCTGTCTGTACCTGGCTCCTGTGCCTCTCCTTTATGCGCCAGCCCCCACCTGTGGCTCTGTGTCTGTCTGCAACCCTGCACAACCCCACAGAATGTGATTCACATGAAAGCCAGCGTGGACAAGGCTCCCTGGAACTGTGTACAGGAGGTATCTCAGGATGACGGGGAACCTGTTCATTTGCCCACCAGAAAAGGGGTGCTAGGCTGGGTAGAAGCTTGCAGGAAGCTCAGGGGAGGGGCCTGGAAGTAACTCCTCCCTCCCCCACCGAGGTACCTGGCACCTCTGCGCTCAGCCTGGAACTGGGCAGGAAGCAGCCCCCCCAAGGTGCGGTAAACAAGGAGGATGACAATGGAGATCCCAGGCTCAGGCTCGGGCTCCAGGGGTGCTGGAGGAGGGGCCACACTTGAGGTGGTGATGTTTTCCATGTTGCCACTGCCTGTGGGCAGAACTGCCAGGAGAGGGAGAGGAACCACCATCAGTGACCCCCAAGCTCCCACAAACCCAGCTCTGAACCAACCCAATGCAGCATCAAGCATGGGAATCTCTTCCCTGAAGATCCAGAACTGGGAGACAGGGGAGCAGAAGCCCATGTCCCCTTCGTCCGCAGGGCTGGATCCTCAACATCAAAGCCCAGGAGAGATCATCTTGGGAGAGGGAGAGAATGTGGTGAGGTGAGAGCAGTGCGGAGGGCTGGCACGGCAGGGTCTCACACAGGGGTCTGACATGGAGTAGGTCTGGCAAGGGGAGAACTGGCAGGAGGGCAACATACTATGTAGCAAAATAGGTAGGGGAGGAAATAGGACCTGGGTCGGGGGTTAGCCAAGGGCTTTCACCTGCAGGTGGAGACGGCCGCGGGGACTGGGAAGGCAGCAGCACATGTGTGTGAGGGTCCCAGGCGTCCTGGCCCCGGAAAAGGTTGCTATGGTAACGAGGGTAGCGACGGGTCCCCCGGGTGGGACTGGGGTGCTCCATGCGGTCAATGCTGAGCACTGCCCAGGAGGAAGGCGGGTGAGACCCAACAAGAATCTCCTCCCCATGCTGAAGGCCCCATACCCTCCTAGCCTTATCCTGTCCCCACGTCCTGTCCCCACGTCCCACAACCCATCAGTTCATTGCTGCCAGCACAGAGCCTGTCCCTTCAAAGCTCTGAGGGAGGTGGCACAGCCTCCTGCCACTAATGCTGACACCAATGTCCCCAGCCCCTCAGACCCCCAGGTCCTTGCCCCTTCACAGACCCCTGCCCACCCCACCCCCCACAGGTCACCCGCCACATACTGATGTTAGGCGTCACCAGCCCCACGGGATTCAGGTATGTGAGCTCCATATTCCTCGCAAGTGTGGCGGCATACTCCTCCAGATGCTGCACCAGCCCTGCGCTACCTGGGGAGCCCCCAGGGGCCCGCTGCCCCAGTGCTGCCCAAAGGTCTCCGGTCTCTGGAGCAAGCAGTGCAGAGCCAGCCCACAGCAGGTTCTGGAAGGAGGGAGATGAAAGTGGGCTCAGCCAGGTGAGGACATGTGGGGGACAGGGCAAGTCCAAGGGATCTGGCTGAGCACTCAGACTGGCCCCAGCAGGCAACGGGGTGGGTTTGGAGAGGACAAGGGAAGAGGGAGAGCCCAGGACCTTCAGTTCCCCAGGGTCAGGAGGGGCCTGAACAGGGGTCCCAGGGATGTGGGCACCGGGCGCAGCTTCACCTCATTAAAGTGGGCGTCCTGTGTGGCTGTCAGCCCAAAGCCCTGCTGGTGGCTCTCAAAGGCCAGCAGGTGGGCCAGCAGTCGGGCAGTGACTCGGACATCTTGGCTAAAGTAGTGCTCAGTGTGGCCAGTCACCTCCCGCAGCCTCTGAGCCAGCTTCTTGGCCTCCACAGTATCCAGTGCTGTCTTATTGAGCTCCAGGCCATCCAGCTGCCAGGATAAAGATGGGGATGTTGCTCTCTGGTCCCTTAGGCCTTTCTCAAAAGCTTCACAGGAAGAAGGGTTTGGCCAGATTAAAGGGCAACCAGGAGAAGCCCAGGAGGTCAAAGGCTGGGGCGGGATGTCTAGAGCCCAGCACAGGCCTGGGGAGGCCAAGGTCTTGAGTGCAGGGCCAGGTCTGGGCAGTCTCACCAGCAGGTTGAGTTCTCGAAAAGCAGGGGAGGTACAGTTGAAGAGGTCAGGCTCTAGCCAACCCCGGTCCTCATCACACAGTCGCACAGCAGCACCTGAGGGCAGATGACCCTCAGGGTCAGGCCTGGGGCCTGGCCACCTTCACTGAGGAGGTGAACACAGCACCCTCTCCCACCCTGGGGGAGCTCTAAGACAGAGGTCAGAGTAGTAGGCATCTGTGGCTGGACCTAGGCACAGAGCAGCCCCAGCCCCCAGCCCTAAGCCCAGCCCAGGCAGGTCCCAGCTGCCTATCAGTTAATACTTGAGGGTGTGGGCCATTTTGAACCGCTGATTAAATAAAGCAGAGCACAAGGGCGCCCTCTCTCTTTCTCTCTCTCTCTCTCTCTCTCTCTCTCTCTCTCGCATTAGAATGCGAGACACACACACACACACACACAGGGCCAGCACAGGTTTACAGACATGTGACCCAGGGCAAGCACACACACACCAGCACTTACATTGGCACATACATAGATATGTGATCAGGATAGACACACACACTCTTTCGTGGACACACACACAGACATGCTGACACAGAACAGGTTTTTCAGTCATTGTGTGACTAAAGTGAGGGTGGGGGTCAAAGTTCTCACACCACTTTTAACTGCCCCAGTGGTGGACTCTGCTGCGATCTCTCCCTTGTCTGTGGGACTGGGATGGGGGGTTGCATCAGAATTGATCTGGGCCTTAAGACAGCTTATAGCCACCAGCAAGAGGGGACCCTCACTTGAACACAGAACCCCCACCCCTGAAAGACAGACTCACAGACACGTGCGCAGGCACAGAAAGACACACACATGAACATGCATACACAGATGATCTCTGTCCAGCCACCGCAGGGACCTCAGGCAGCAGGGAGGGGCCCTCAGGCAGCAGGGAGGAGTCTATAGGGTCCTCAATCAGAGGGGAGGGATCTTTCATGACCTTAGACAGTAGGAAAAGGCCTGAAGACCTTGAGAACTGAGGAGGGGTCTGCAAGGATCTCAGGAAGTGGGGAGGGGTCTACAGGGTCCTCAGGCATCAGAAAAGGGACCCCAGCATCCTCAGAGAAAGGGAAGGGGCCTCCAGGGACTTCAAGCAGCTGAGAGTAGCTTTTAGAGACCTCAGGTAACAGGGATGGGTCTGCAGGGATTTCAGGCAGCAAGAGGGGTCTGCAAAAGCTCTGGCAGTGGGGGGGGGGGCAGCACACCTGAGCAAACACGTACCCCTTACCTGCACCCCGCAATCCTGCCCAGAAGCCAAGAGAAACAGATGGAGGCTCAATGAGGGGGTGAGGAGGGACCCAGAGTCCCTAGGAGGTACACATGGACCCCCTACCCCACTCCCACTTCTTTGCAGGAATAGAGCCGCCCAACTCAGGAAAAGAAGTATCTCCAGTCAGATGACAGGCCTCCTCCCCTCCTCAGTGTTGCTCCCGCCCCCCACCCAGGTACTCACCCAGAGCCCCCCGAGGACAGGGCACTGAGGCCAACATGCCAAACTTGGTCTGGGGCCACCACACACCAGATCTCAGGGACTTGGGACATGCATCATAGAGCACTGGAGAGAGAGGAGGCACTGAACAGATGGCCAGGGGGAAATGACAGCCACACCCACTGCCCCTCTGCCACCCACATCAGACCCACCACCCACCACTCCCCTGCTGACCTTATAGGAGCTGGCTTATCAGATTCTTTGACAAGTCATCAAAGTACGTGGGGCAAATGTGGGAGCCCTAGGGGGTCAGTGGTCTCCTTCAGGAAAAACCTCCCAGAGCCCCTATCTAAGGAGCCAAGCCCTTAGAGGGCTTGGAGACTCGGCAGCAGTGTGCCAGAGCCAGCCCTTTATATGTGGAAGTGCAAGGAGCCTGCTCACCTCTGCAACCACTGGCTGTCACCTCTGCAAAAGGACTATCACAGCTGTTGCACTGGCGGCCAAGGGCTCCTGGGCGACAGGGGCACTGCCCACTGTGGGGTGCACATGAACGCGAGGTAGAGCCCACAGGGTAGCAGTCACACGGGAGGCATGAGTCGCTGCCCTGTGGTCGGTAGTGGAACTCCTATTTGAGAATGGATCAGGGACCTGAGGTCAGAGACTAGGGCTTAAGGTAGGGGTCTCAAGTCAGGGCTTGGGGAATGAGTGGAATCAAGGGCAAAGGGTCAAGAAAGCAGTACTCACAGGCCAGAAGGAAGGCTGGACTTCAAATGAAACGTAAGGGAGGGATCAGATGTCAAGAACAAGAGGTGGCAGTTAGGTGACAGGACAGGGTAAGAGGTTAGGGCCTGAGTCAGGTGGCAGAGATCAGCAAGCTGGATAAGAATCACAAATCATGGCTAGAGAAAAGTTAAAAGGTCAGGGGTCAGGGGCCAGGCATACCTTGCAGTGACACTGCCCGTTTGTCTTATTACAGTTGGGGTCAAAGCCCTTGTGAACATCACAGTTGCAGGGGCCACAGGTCGGGCTTCCCCACCAGCCCCGTGGACACTGCTGGTCCATCCTGGAGGGAGACAGCCAGGTGAGATGCCTCCATGTCCCAGTGACCCTCCCCGCCCCCACCAGGTCTTTCCATCATCTCAGTCTCCAGCCCCTCACCTGTGCTCACAGTGGTGCCCAAAATAGCCACCCACACAATCGCAGGTATAGCCATGGGGGGCTCCTGGAAGGTGGCGGCATGACCCCTGGTTCTGACAGGGATTCAAGAGGCAGGCGTCCACACACCCTGGGCCATAGTAACCTGCAGGTTGGGTCGGCAAGCTCAGGACACCAGCCACGAGCACGGGAGGAAGCAGGCACCCCACTCTTCCAGTGCCTGTCTCCTCCAGGCTCTCCAGATCCCCTAGTCTTCACCATGAGCCCCTGGTTCCTATCCAGATCACTCTGCCCTATCCCCAAGTCACACCTGGCCAGCAGGTGCAAGAAAAGGTCTGCCAGAGGTCTCGGCAGTCAGCATGGGGTGGACAGGGTCCAGATGCACAGGCATTGGGCACAACACAGCCAGGTTCCACGTTCACTCGGTGGCTGGGTGGAAGCAGGGTTGGAGATCCCGAAGGCGTGGAGCCGAGCCATACCCCCTGTGGACACAGCCAGCAAGGTGTAAGACCCATGTCAAAGCACCTCGGACCCTACAGAGCCAGGCACCTAATCTGATGATCCCTCACATGCAGTCTCCCTCAGACCCCCTAAAAACCCAGACTGACCCCAATATCCCCAATTCAGCTCCCCATGGGACCCCTAATCATGCTGTCCCTGACACAGATCTCTAGTGCTCCTTGATAATCTAAACTAGACCCTCAGCTCCAAGGGTATGGAAAGGCTTGACCTGTCTCTGATGGTTCTGGGTCACATCTCCTCCCCATGCCAACCCCTACGTGAATGCAGCATTCAGGTCCCAAGGCGCTCCTAACCTCTGACCACTCACCCTAATAGCCCATATCACGTTCCCATGCTGACCCCCACCTGGATACAGCCAACCAGACCCTGAGGAACCTCCTCTTCACTGCTGGGGGGCAGGCCTCCCACATGGAGTCGCTTTACCTTCAGGCCCTGCAGTTCACTCCCCACTGCCATGGTGTCCTGGGGGAGGGGGACAGTCAGAACTGGGGGTGTGAGGGTGCCTGGTGGACCCTTGTCCTACCCCAGAGTCAGTTTTGACCTTGTCCTAGCCCTGCCCGACAATCCTCTAGCCCTCTGGATCAGGAGAACAGTCTGGGAATGAGCTGCCCCCAAGTATGGAGGACCTGCTAGAGCATGCCGGGTGGGTAATAGCAAGATTTCGGCCAAGAACTGGGTCCAGACAGGCCTCTCTCTCCTGCGCCCAGAAGAGATCCTGAGATTTCATGGCTTTGAGCTAGGGAAGTCAGGGCAGGGATCAGAAGGGATTTTCTTTCTTTTTTTTTTTTTTTTTTTTTTTTTTTTTCAGAAGGGATTTCCAAGAGTTAGGGAATATACTGGCTGCACAGGCACCCCAAGACCAGGCCAGGAATCTGGATAACCTCTCTGACATGAGCAGGCCTGGCAGCAGAGCAGCCTGGCTGGCATGGTGGGCTCAGAGCAAGGGTATGAGGAGGGGACTGCAAGGAGAGTGGTGTGCATTGGAGGGAATTGAGAGGAAGTGGACTGGTGGGGGGGGGGTCAAGTGAGGTGGGTCTGGTTGGAAGACTAAGAATGGACTACCACAGAGTCAGAGATCAGACCTGGAAGAGGCTAAAGTCCAACGAGACCATGAGGACATGGTGGCCCCGCCGGCCACCTGGCTCCTCCTGCAATTCCAGCCGCAGATCGTGCCACCGGCCATCGCTGACAGTCACCTGGTCCAGGAGGAGGTGGGCAGCACGGCCCGAGCCCCTGGTCACCATCACGGACAGCAACCCCCGATCCAGCTGCAGACAGAGAAGAATAGCCCTGGAGTCAGGGCCTCAAGTTGGACTGGGGCTGGGAGTGTTAAGAGGGGAGGTCAGGGGGTTCAGACATCAGAATTACAGGGCCAAGGTATATTGGGCACGCAGGGGCTTATGCCCTGGGATGTCATTTTGCTGAGAGTGAAGTTAGGGGGCAGAAGTCAGGATCAGGGACTGTGGATCGGTGCAGCTAGCACAAAACAGATATGCTGGGGCTCCGCACTTGCAGAGGATATGATGGTAGGAAAGAAGGCGAAGGGACAGGATCCAAAGCAGGGTCAAGTATGGCCAGGACACCTGGTAGGAGTACGCTGCATGACAGGCTCAAACCCAAAGGAGTGTTGCTGGTGGCATCTTAAGTTGAGAGTTGAGCGTTGAGGGAGGGGCCAGGAGGACAGACACACCTGACAGAGGAGCGTGCTGTGTGGCCCAGCCTGCACTTGCATCAGGACCCCCTGCGTCGCCCGTGTCCGAAATGCCAGCCCCAGGTACCACGGCACAGACACAGCCATGTCATTTCCAAAGTCCCAGGTCAGTGTGCCATTGCCACGGAAATGATGGGGATGGGCCATGGCTGAGGGGACAAAAGGAGCAGGATCACAGGCCCCACCTCAGCAACAGACCTTACCCTGCAGGCCCCTCTTGCCCCGTGCTGCCCACTCACTGAGCCTACAGTCTTTGCCACCGAAGCCCACAGGGCAGTCGCAGCTGAAGCCGCCCCAGCGTTCTGAGCAGAAGCCGCTGTTCTTACAGGGGCCCGAGTCACAAAAGTGCAGCTTGGCCTGGCAGCCTGCGAGAGGAAGGCACACGGAGGATATGAGAACATGAGGGGCAGGGGGCATGAGGGCTAGACAGGACACGGGCCCAAGGGGGCCACAAGTGGCCACAGTTTTGGCCCCCTGTTCTCTCAGGGTGGAGCTGGAAGGAGGCAGGCCCTAAAGGCTAGGCTATGGCACAAATGCTTGCCCACAAAGGAAATGAGGATGAGGTCAGATGTGCAATCGCTCCATGTAGCCCTCCACCCCCCTCTCTAATACAAGGATGTGGCCTACCTGCCATGGTGCCGTTGTTTGCGACAAAGGCTGCCATGTCCACTCGGCGGCCATCAATGTACAGGTCCCGCATGCAGCCAATGAACTCCTTGTGTGACACGGGGAAGTTCTCGGGGAGATTGGGGACACCCCCCAGGAGCAGA
Organism: Vulpes vulpes; assembly: GCF_048418805.1. Lineage (NCBI taxonomy): Eukaryota > Metazoa > Chordata > Mammalia > Carnivora > Canidae > Vulpes > Vulpes vulpes. The sequence continues at coordinate 93,638,702 of NC_132788.1, read as the reverse complement.
GGGCCCGTCAGGTCCAGGGACCTGGGGATCAGGGGTCCGCATCATTGTTGGGACGGGGGCCAGGGTAGGGTTGCTCCTGAGAGTCACAGGAAGTATGTGTGTGCAAGGGTAGGACTTAGAGTGTAAAGGTGATTTAGTGGGGAGGGTAAGGCCAGGCTAGGGAAGAAGCCGGGGCCTAACTTCAGTTGTAGGGTGCAAAGCAGGGCTCATGATGGACAGATGGTCTGGGGAAAGATGGAGAGGTTGAGGACTAGGATGAAAGAGTGAGGCACTTGGGTGGTCGGTGAAGAGTCTGGGGGACCAAGTGGGGATGTGGGGCATTAAGAAGAAGCAGGGAGAGTGGAGACTGGGGACTGGGTGCCTGAGGATCATGTGTGGGAGTAGGGAGTCTAGAGTAGAATACAGGGATGAAATTAGAGTGAGGTGAGGTTTCAGCATCCTAATGGGGAGAGGGAAATCGTGATCTGGGGAAGGATGGGGAGTTTGGCAGGCTGGAGTGGGAAGTGGGATATGTGAAGGGTTAGGGTGGGCTTTGGCAAGCAGAGGTCATGGGGATCAGGGGCTGGGGTCTCACTTCTTGGAGCTTGTTTGCATGCCAGCAGCTGCACATGAGTAGTTGCCGATCTCAGCACCAAACTGTAGAGCCACAGCCACATCGCAGTCATCCACGCTCAGCACAGCCACTTTGTCCTTGGAGGGGCCCTGAGCACCCCCTAGGGCATCTGTCCGGGGCTAGAGACCCAGGCACGCCACTCAACAGGACCCCCAGGGTGACCCCTGAGGGGCAGAACCTGGCAGCCCAGCTCCCCTCGAACTCCCATGCCAAGAGTGGTGCCCACCTTGTTGTAGTATCTCAGATGCACTGTATGCCACTGTCCGTCACTCAGGCCCCCTGGAACTGTAGGGCTGACCACTGTGTTGGACTCACCTGTGGGGAGGACACATGTGGAAGGTTGTCTGGAGCTGCCTACTTGCCTCTCCCTCCCCACCCCCAGTCATATAAATACAGCTATTCCCAAGATGTAGAATATGCTCCTGGATACATCAGATCAGTCCCATCTACTGGTTACCACACTGGCTGGACCACAGTGCCTTTGGACAGATAGGAGAAGCACACACTTCCTGGAGAGCCATTCTGACCCAGGGAATGGCTAGGAGGGTCAGACCCTCACTGATGTCTGTTTGGCATGGAAGTAAGTGTTTAGGGGGTGCAGTGAGGCAAACCTGAGGGGACTTGAGGCTTATACCCCCCAGCCATATCACCCACACACGTACATCGGCCCCCACGCACATCCACAGGAGCACCCACCCGTGGAATACGTAAGCCGCACTTGCCCGGCCACGAGCTCCAGGGCCAGGAAGTCGTGCTTCTCGTTCAGCCGCCCGTTGTAAAAGAGTAGCCCACTTGGCTGCACTGTTGCGAACCTGAGTGGGATGGACAGGGAGCGTCATGAGCCGGACACCTCACATTCACCATTCGCGGGGAGCCCGCCCAGGCTAGGATGGGGCAGGCAGTGACGAGAAAGGGTGCGGTGACGTCAGGGGCGGGGCATCCAGGGAGCGGTGGTGTCCTATGGGACCTCAGGGTGGGGCAGCTGGGAATCTGAGTCAGGGTCTGCAGGGAGTAGGGACGGCGTGGAGGCGCGCAGGGATACGGGGCGGGCACCTACGAGAGGGACAGCGTGAGGTGGAAGCGCTGCCGCAGGCCACGGAACATGACGAACGAACTGGGAGGGAAGGAGCGCGCCGCCACCTCGCAGCGCGGGCCCTCGAAGGCGCCACCCGCCGGGCACTGGCAGCGGAAGCCGCCGTCAGGCCCGTCGGCACAGGTGCCCCCGTTGCGGCAGATGCCCGGGACGCAGCGTCCGGCTTCCGTGTCCAGCTCGCAGTCTTCTCCTGCGGGCCAAACCCGGGTCCGAGGTCACCGCCCCGCCCGCCGGTCTCCAGAGGGCCCCGCGCCGCCGCGGGCTCCCAGCAGCTCCGACCCCGCCCCCGGGCCCGCCCCCTCCGCGGCCACGCCCCCTCCGTCGCCTCCGTCCCGCCTAGACCTCGGCTTTCTTCCCGGCCTCCCGCGCCCCCCGGCGGGGCTCTACCCCTTCCCGCCTAGCCGCGGGTGGGCTCGACCCGGGTGGGCTCCAGGCTGGCGCCGCCCCCTCACTCGCCGCCCCCACGCTCTGCCCACCTGTGAAGCGTGGGCGGCACACGCAGGTGTAGCCACCCTCGCGCCGCGCGCAGGCGCCGCCATTCCGGCAGGGGTTGGAGTAGCAGAGGTCCAGCTCGGTCTCGCAGAAGTCTCCGGTGAAGCCAGGAGGGCAGCGGCAGCGCAGGCCTGCGATGGGCTGGATGGGTCGGAAGAGTGTGGAGGCCGAGGCCAGGAAGGGCGCGGACGAGTCGAAGCGCAGCACCGACACGCACTTCATGTAGTTCTCACAGGGCTCGCGCAGGCACACGTTGTCGTCGAAGGGCAGCACGTCGAGGAGCGAGCGGGCGGCAAGGGCCGCGCGGCGCACGTATAATTGCTCTTGCAGCTCCTCGGAGCTGAACCAGGGACCCGCAGCGCCCGCCCCGGCCCCACGCGGCGCCAGCGCCGAGAAGCTCACATTGAGCACGGTGCCCCCCACGTCCGTGTCGTTCTGGATATTGAAGATGAAGACGTCCTCGGCGGGTGTGGCCAGCACCGCCGCCACGCCTTCCAGAAAGTGGCCCAGCAGCGGTGACAGGAAGCGCTCCTGCCACATGTTTTCGAGGCGCACCGTCAGGCTGTTGGCCAGCAGCTCCTCCGTGATGATGACCACACGCAGGACACACTGCGCAGTCACGCTGTGCAGCCCATCTGTGGGTGAGGGTAGGGGCAGAGGTCCGTCTGGGGTCAGCGGCTGCCCGTCCCCAGGACTCAGAGGGCTGGGGTTCAGTGAATGCTCAGACTCCCAGTACCTCCCAGTACCTCTGAGTCAACAGGCTGCCAGGACATAGGAGGTCTGGGGCTTGTGACCACCAGCTCCCCGAGCATCAAAGTAAAAAGTTGCTGCTTCCTCTCCCCTCCCTCCAACACCAGCAGAGATCTGAGCCAGCTCATGGGTCAGTCAGTCATTTATCCAGCACACAAGATGGTCCCTAAGTGGGCAGCAACCCACCTTCCCCCAGATTATCATGGTCAGCAGGACACCCTCACTCAGAACTTAGGAAGGAGCCAGGGTCACTGACCACCCACCGTTCCCCCCCAGCATTGCATAACCAGCAAAACATCCCCTCAAAGAAACAAATAGCATGGGCAGCCCCGGTGGCGCAGCGGTCTAGCGCCGCCTGCAGCCCAGGGCGTGATCCTGGAGACCCTGGATCAAGTCCCACATCAGGCTCTCTGTATGATGCCTGCTTCTCCCTCTGCCTGTGTCTCTGCCTCTCTCTCTCTCTCTCTCTCTCTCTCTCTCTCTCTCTCTCTCATGAATAAATAAATAAAACCTTAAATAAATAATAAATAAATAAATAAAATATTAAAAAAAAAAGAAACAAATAGCATTATAGATCAAGGATCACCCATCCCCTATCTCTGGTCAGCAAACTGCTTTCCCATGGCACTAAAAGGGCTGGCCCTGTGACCACTCAATCTCATCCCACAGAAGCCTGGCTCAGCATGCTCCCCCTCTCCAGAAAGGTCTTGGACCCTGGCCACCCACCCCCTCCTCAGCATTCTTGGGTCAGAAAGCAGCCCATCACCCCAGACCTGTGTCCATGATCTCAGTGGCCACCCCTCAAAATAAGGATGAAATGCTTATATACCTTGTCCCCAGACCCTAGTACACATTGAATGTCAATAAGGATTGGTTGCTGAGTGAACAGAGGAATAAATGAAGGTTGTGCCTTCTTTGGCAGTGCCAGGAGTCCATGCTCCAGAACTCTGGAATGAAAACCAGATGAAGCCTATCTCCCAACCTCTGGAGAAGTAGGCAGGATTGCAAGAGCCTCTCCCACCTGCACCCTTCTATGAGGGAATGTTTGTGAAAGTCTGGGGCTGTAGAGGCAGGAAAGAGGCAGGTAGGCCTCTGGACATTTCTTGGAAGGGCAGGACCTCAATCAGCCCCTTAGATAGTAGTCAGGCAAATGTGAGCCCACTCTTTGTCTGAAGCTGCCAGAGTAAGCTGCTGTTCTTAACCGCTAAACTATTGACCAACCTCCCCTGTATAGATGGAGTGAAGGTCAGACTGGAACCAAAGTAATGCTTCATCTGAACAGGTGTGGTGTGGACTAAATGGTCCATGCTGGCTTTTCCTGTGACCTCCAGAGCATTAACCCAGGACCTGCAGCCTTTTGTGGGTAGGGGCACTATCTCTAGTGTAATAGACAGTTCATACCATCTTTATGGGGTCTGATAGATATCCTAGAATCTTTGAGGTTCTATGGAGTCTACCCAAAGACCCTAAGCAGAGACTATGTAAACCTACTAACCTGTGAAGTCTACGGTGGATCCTGTGGGGTGCAGGAACCCAGCACTTAAAGGATTCTTGGGAAGGCTTGGAAATCCTTCTTTGGTTTGAGGTACCCTGTGGAGCCCCTGAGGCCCTGACAGGTTGAGGTTACTGGGTCACTTGCCTGCCCCCCCACCACTGCCCTTACCTGTGACAGTCACCAACATGGAAGCCACCAGTGGACGGTTGTTATCTAGCTTGCGGCTCAGTCGAAGCTCCCCACTGGTCTGGTTGACCACCAGCAGCTGCAGTTCATTTCCCCGTTCAAAAGAGTAGAAAAGGTGGTCGGAGACATCAGGGTCGTAAGCTGGGATGCGTCCAATAACGCCCGAGGGAAAGGTGTCTGAGCGGTTGGATACATAGTTGTTGAAGAGGATCTGGAAGTTGTTGAGCACAGGGCTGTTGTCATTCTGGTCAACCAGGCGGACATGCACAGTGGCCCGACTGACCAGAGGCGCCGACGTGGCCTGCACTACAATCACATATTCCTGACGAGCCTCATAGTCCAGGTCAATGAGTGCAGTCAACTCTCCAGAGAAGATGTCCATTTGGAACAGCTCAGGGATGTTCCCCTCCACAATCTGGTACATTATATGGGCATTGGGGCCTTCATCAGGGTCTACTGCAGTAATCTGAGCCACCACTGAGCCCACAATGCTATTCTCCTTCACTCGCACCTCAAACTCCTCAGCTGGGAAGACAGGTGCATTGTCATTTACATCCTGCACCGTCACCTGGATACTGACTGGAGTCCGCAGTGGGGGCACACCTCGGTCCACTGCATAGGCAGTAAGTTCATATACTGGCACTGCCTCCCGATCCAGCCGCCTCACTGTGCGAACGATACCAGAGGTGGGCTCAATGGTAAAATCTCCATCGCCATCTTCCCCATTCTGGAAAGTGTACTGGACCCGGCCATTGGCATGAGCATCCCGGTCAGTGGCTGAGATCTGTAGAACACTGGTGAAAGGTGGGGCATCCTCAGATACCAATCCCGTGTAGTGGGAAGCCACAAACTGTGGAGCATTATCATTCACATCATTGACCATCACCTCCACATAAGTAGTGTCTGCCTTCTGTGGGATGCCATTGTCCCGAGCAGTAATAGCCAGTGTGTAGGTCACTTGGTCCTCATAGTCCAGTGGAGCCTGTAGTGTAATGGCCCCTGAGTCTGCATCAATTCGGAACTGGGGCAGGTTGTCCTCTAGGAGATAGGTGATACGAGCGTTCTCACCCACATCATCATCAGAGGCACTGATGACCACCACAGTGCTACCCACCGGTCGATCTTCATTCACACTCACCGAGTAGTGGGCACTTTGAAAGACAGGCCGGTGAGTGTTGGCATCTGTGATGTTGATGTGCACATAGCAATGATCATGAAGGGCACGGTCAGAAGCAGTTAGCACCAGCTTGAAGTAGCGTTCCTGCTTGTAGTCCAGTGGCAGAGCCAATGTCACCAGACCTACGCCTCCCTGGGTGCTGATTGCAAAGCGATTCCGAGTGTTGCCACCTGTGATCTGGTAGCTGATGGCACTGTTGGCATCACGATCTACAGCGGTCACACTGACCACAGTGGTGCCCACAGCGGCATCCTCATTCAGCCGCAGGTGGTACTCCTTCATCGTAAACTCAGGCCGATTGTCATTAACATCTAGCACAGTCACTGTGACACTGGCTGAGGCTGAAAGTGGGGGTGTGCCATGGTCTCGGGCCTCCACACCAAAGAAATAATGCTCCACAGACTCACGGTCCAGGGGGCCACTCACAGAGACCCAGCCAGTGGCACTGTTTATCACGAAGGGCATATCAGGTGCCATGCCAGTTAGGGAGTACTCCAATCTGGCATTCTCCCCATGGTCTGCATCCACTGCCTGAATGTGGATGACTGAATGGCCCAGGGGTGCGTTTTCCAGTACAGAGACTTGGAAGGGTGTGCTGACAAAGATAGGAGTATGGTCATTGATGTCCACCACCTGGATGCTGACTAGGCCTGTGTTGTTGGACAGTGGTGGCCGGCCTGCATCCTGTGCCCGGATGCGCAAGGCATACTCTCGCTCTGCCTCAAAGTCCAGAGGTGCCACCACCTGAATCTCGCCCGTGAGGCTGTCAATTGCAAAATGGCCACGACTGTTACCGCTGATTATGTTGTAGTGCACCAGTCCGTTGGCATCCTTGTCCCGGTCTGTGGCTGTGACGCGTAGTACCACCGTATGGGGGCGCACATCCTCGCGCACCTGCGCCACATAGCGCTTCTCGCTGAATTGGGGCGCGTTGTCGTTCTCATCCAGCACGGTTATGTGCACACGCACTGTTGCAGAGCGCGGCCCGGGCTCTTGGCCCTGGTCGCTGGCCTCCACCACCAGCTCGTAGCTTTCCATGTGTTCGCGGTCCACACGACCGCTGGTGCTTATGAGGCCAGATCGCGGATCAATCTCGAAGGCGGCAGAGGCAGCGGCGCGCGCAGCTGGCGGCCCCACGAAGCGGTAACGCAGATTGGCGTTGGGGGGCGCGTCGCCGTCTGTGGCACGCAATTGAAGAATGGGGTAGCCCTCCTCCACGTTCTCGCGAAGCGTCTCCCGGTATTGCGCCTGCTCAAACACCGGCGCGTGGTCGTTGCGGTCAGTCACGGTAACGGCCACCATGGTGGTGGCCGAGAGGCGCGGCGAGCCGTGGTCCTGCGCCGTCACGCGCAGGTAGTGCCGCTCCATGCTCTCGCGGTCCAGAGCAGCCTCTGTGCGGATGAGGCCGCTCAGTGGGTCAATGCTGAACAGTTCCAGCGAACGGCTGTTCATGAGAGCAGCCAGCGAGTAAACTAGGCGCCCGGCCTCTCCTGCGTCCGGGTCCTGCGCCACTACGCGGAGTACCGTGGTGCCCGCTGCCTCGTTCTCAGGCACTAGCGCCTGATAGTTGTACTGAGGAAACTGCGGGTGGCGATTCGCGGCGCGACGGGGGCGGACTCTGTTGGTTGTGGGTATTCTCCAGACTCTTGGATGAGCCAGGACCCCCGGGGGGCGCGGCCCAGGACTCTGCGGGAGGAAGCGGCGGCGGAAGAGAGCACGCGAGCGCATGCGCTCGGGCGTCGGCTCGGGAGCTGTCCGAGACTCGCGAGGTGCTGAACCAGGCGCGGGAGCTGTCCTCTCTGTGAGCGGTGCTGAATCCAGCCCAGGGCCAGATCCCGCAGCCCTGGGGGAACACTCCGGCTGGGGGGCTGTCCTCTCTGCTCTAGGTGTCGCAGTTCTCTCACCCTGACCCCTGCGCCTTGGAGCCCACAATTCCCCGCAGCAGCGCATGGTTCCCACTTTTTTGGGGGTGCCTCTCCCAGCATTCCTCTGGGAGGACACCGGCTTGTAACCACGAGGCCAAACCAGAAGGTCCGAAGGGAAGGGCGGGCTGTTCTCCAGGCTCGGGACCTCTGGGGACAGAGCCTCTGGAGACAGACTGTCTCTTCGCAAGGGTCCTGCCTGCTCGCAAGAGGAGACCTCTGTGCGCCAGCATAACAGAGACCCTGTGCCCTGTCCTGTTTCTCGCCCGCGGCTGTCTAATGCCTGGACCCCATATTTCGCCCCCAGCCCCGCATCCGGCTGCTTAGGGGGCCCTCGACCACTCTGGGCGCTTTTCCTTCCCCCTCGGAGCCCCACGAAGACAGGCTCCCTCATTCCCAGACCAGGCTCTCCATCCTCCTGGACCCCGGGCGTCTCGGGACAAAGAGCTAAGGTTCCACCACCGATCCGCGCCCCTGGCCCCGTAGCGGCAGCTACCCCTGGGTCCCAGCCTTGGCCCCCGTCGACCCCCAGCTCCTCCCGGCTGAGAGGGAACAAAGAGACGAGGAGAAGGAGCAGGAGTAGTGGGGTCGTCGGCCCCCTGAGACTCCACCACAGCGGCCGCCTCGCCATCACCCCCCGCCTCCCCATACGGCCTCCACCACCCCTCGCCCCGGTCCGGGCCTTGGGCCCGCCCCGCCACTCGGGCCCCCTCCCGGGCCCCTGCCGCCGCCCCGGCCCCCCGCCTCTCGGCCTGTCGCTCCGCGCCGCCTCCGCCCTCTGGGCACCATCTACTCCGCGGCCAGAACCCCTTTGGCGTGCGGCCCCGGCTTTTGCCGCCCCCACCACAGCATCCCCGACGCTGCTGCCGCCTCCCGTCGCTCCAACATGGCTCCCGGACTCAGTGATGGTTCGTTCCACCTCCGCCCCGAAGCCCCAAATCCGGTGGTACAGCCCGTCGCGCATGCTAACTCCGACTAATGAGGCTGTTGTCGCCATCTTTGTTGAGGGCAAAGCATAACTGCTGCCCACGGTGCTGAACAGGGCTAGATGGTTCGCCGCCCCTGGATCCACCCTCCTTGCTTTGAGCCACCGCCCTCATCTGCCTTCCTCCTTCTAGGCGCGGTCCCAGCTGCATCTCCCATCCTTTCTTCCGCTAGTAGGTCTCTTGTCCCCATTTCTGAACCCTATCCCGGATTTTGATCTGAAAATTTGGTGTCCATGATGTGCAGAGAGCATTCTCCTGACCATGTGGAATCCTGGGGGTGGAAGGGACGTTGACTGGATGGGGACCTGGGACGCCGGACTCAAAGTTAATAGCTTGAACTGTTCAATCAGTGAGTTTTAACTCATGAAACATGAGTTTGCTGCGTCTCTGCAGAGCAGGGACTGGAGGTGACCCACCCAAGGCGTGAGTAAAGATCAAACTCTTCCCTGCCTTGCTGGATCCCAGCAGGCTCCCGCCCTGGGGACCCCTTCACTGGACGCTACACCTTCCTCCAGGCCGCGGGCCTCTAGCGCTCTGGGATACCACGTGACCCCGACGTTGCCACAGGGGTGCAGCTACCGCCTCCTCGGATCCCCGCCCCTCGCCCGCCACGACCGCGTCCCTTAACCCCTTGAAGGGACTAACGGAAGCTCAACCCTTCTCCCACGATTCAATACAGTTCTCCCAGCGCGGAGCAATTCTGGGCGTAAATTGGTCCCAGCTGACCAATGAACAGTCCCGGCGGAACAAACGTCACAGAAGACGACACGGGGTTGGGGGAGAACTATTGGCACAATAGGAGGCTCCGCCCCCGACGGCGGACTCATTGTCTGAGGGGAGGGTTATGTGGCTTCCAGGATGGCCGGGAGAGAGACTCCCGCAGGCTCTGTGGTCCCGCCTGTAGAGGCAGCAGCGGCAACGACCAGCAGCGTCATGTGTAAAGGGCGCGGGCGTCTCAGGACCGAGGAGGGGTTGAGGGCTGGATCCCAGAACTCTCCAAGGGGCGCGGCTCCTGCTAGGAACTAACGGAAAACTCCCGGCTAAGGCCTCCGGTCCACGCCAACTGTACCTATGACATCATCATCAACCAATCAGACGGCACAGTCTTTGGCCCCCTTGACTTCTTTGCTTCCGGGAGGTGGGATTCCCGTGGGCTCCACCTCCCGAACGCCCTACCTACCTACCGAGAGCTGGCTGGTGGGCTCCCGAATCTGAGGACCCCGTAAGGTTGGAGCTTCGCGCCGGGTGTGTAGCCTGGGTTCCACTGGGCGTTGAGGGGGGAGCATCTGCTGCGCCGCTGAAGGCGGAGCTCGGTTGGATGGGGGCCCAGTCGTTGTAGGCGATTGAGGAGCGAGGCCGGGGACGAGATTTTGGCTGCTCGTTCGCCCTCCGGATCCACAATTTAGCGAGTGCAGGGCACAAAACTCTACACCAACAAAGGAGGGAGCCAGGCAGGCGGAACGCTAGCGGGAAGAGTGCTGGGGTCCCGGAGGAGGTGAATCAGCCAACTTAGCGATCTGGGACAGCTTCCCGCTTGAGAAAATGCCTGGGCAGAACCGAGAGGAAGTCTGCAGCTGCGAGGGAAGGAGGAGCCATCCTAGGTCTTGGAGGCTAAGTGAGCAAATGTGCAGAGGCATAAAGGAACCATGGCCGAGGGGAGTCAACCTCTGCTGTCTTCACTAGGGCTAGCAGTGGCTTCAGCGGATGCTCCGGTGGAGAGCAAGACCTAGGCTTCTTAACACCCCTGACTCGCCGCGTGAGTGCGGCGCCCGTACGTGTCGCTCCCTGCTGTTCCTGCCTCACTGCTGTCCTCCCTGGCTGCTGTGCGGTGGAGGCCGCCGGCTCCCCGCCTCTCTGCCCCACCCCCAGTGGCAGCTTCTAATAAGCCCTGGAAAGACAGAGACCAAGTACTGGTGATAGTTTCTCTCTTCAACTCCAGGCTGGCCACTACCTTCTAGGAACATAAGCAAGATCCCTACGGTTCATCTTCTGTCTTTTCTTTTCAGCTCTAAGCTAGGTTCTACCCAGGGCTCAGAAACCTGGGTTTGAGGCTTCTGTGGGGTAAATGGAGAGCAGTCCAGGAGACCAGAGGGCAAAGGCTTGGCAGAAACTGCTCTCTAGGGGCACCTGACCTGGGTGGCTCAGTTGTTGAGGGTATGCCTTTGGCTCAAGTTGTGATGCTGGGGTCTTGGGATGGAGTCATGCATCAGGCTTCCTACAGGGAGCCTGCTTCTCCCTCTGCCTATGTCTCTGCCTCTTTGTGTGTTTTTCATGAATAAATAAAATTAGAAAAAAAGAAACTGCTCTCTAGGACATCTTGGTCTCTCACTTCCTACCTATTCTGTCTATACTGTGTTTTGCTCCTTCTTCCTGCCTGTCAGGTACTTTGCTGGAAGAGCAAGCCAGAAGACCTGGCCATCCCATCCAGCTGATTATCCAACAGTTCTTCGATCTCATTGAGATTTCCAATCCATCATTCCTCACCTCTTCATTCCTTGTTTACCATTAGCCTTATAGAATCCAGTGTTATAACAACTCATCTGCCCTGCTTTTCTTAGACAAACATGGGCTAAAATCTAACCCCACTTAAAATAGATTATTTGTGTGTTCCTCACCTCTTGGAGCAGCAGAACATTACTAGAGAAAAACATTTTACATTCATAACCACAAGTCTCAATATTCTATCAGAGGGCATAGCCAGTACCATTAAGGCAGGAAAAATAATGAAAAAGTATGAGGATTGGAAAGGGAAAAATAAAATTTATGCACAGGCAATAGGATTTTGTGTATGTAAAAAAATTTAAAAGAAACTCTAGATATAAGTTTAGCAAACTCCTTGAACATAAGGTCAATATGTAAAAATCAGTTGTGGGGTGCCTAGATGGCTCAGTTGGTGGAGTGTGCAACTCTTGGCCTTGGGGTTGTAAGTTTGAGTCCCATGTTGGATGTAGAGATTACTTAAAAATAAAATCTTTAAAATAAATAAAAATAAAAATCAGTTGTAATTTCTATATATCGGCAACAGAAAATAAACATTTAAAAAAAATGCCACCTACAAGAATGTCAAGTAACAAAATGCCAGAAATAAAGCTAGTGAAAGATGTGCAATAACTCTTACACACAGAGACACACAAACATTATTGAAAGCAATAAAGACAGAAATGGAGTGAAAAGCTATGTTCAAAGATGGGAAGATTTAATATTGTAAAGATGCCATTTCTTCTAAAATTGACATTGACATATGGAGTTAATGTCACTCCAATAATATCCCAGTAAGGTGTGTGTGTGTGTGTGTGTGTGTGTGTGTGTGTGTGTAAACTGATAAGCTAGGTTCTAAAATGAGGGCCAGGTTATACCCAAGATAGTCTTGAAAACCAAAGTAGGAGGACAACTTTCTATAGTGGGTATAACCAAGCTATAGAAACCAAGGCTATGGTGCCAGAGCAGGAATAGACTGCTGAAAACATAATCCAGAGATGGGCCTCAAGATGTGTGGAGACTTGAATTTTGACCAGGGTGGCTCTTAAGAGTCAACATCAGGAAAAGATGGGCTTTTCAAAAAACGGTGAGAGCTCAGTTGGATACCCATATAGAAGAAGTTATTTTTTTTCTTTAAAGATTTTATTTATTTATTCATGAGACATGCAGAGAGAGAGAGAGGCAGAGACACAGGCAGAGGGAGAAGCAGGCTCCATGCAGGGAGCCCGATGTGGGACTCAATTCCGGAACCCCGGGATCACGCCCTGAGCCAAAGACAGATGCTCAACTGTTGAGTCACCCAGGCATCCCATATGGGGGGGGGGGCGCCTGGGTGGCTCAGTGGTTGAGCATCTTCTGCCTTTGGCCCAGGGCGTGATCCCGGGGTTCCGGGATCGAGTCCCGCATCGGGCTTCTTGTGAGGAGCCTGCTTCTCCCTCTGCCTATGTCTCTGCCTGTCTCTCATGAATGAATAAATAAAATCTTGTTAAAAAAGTTAAATGAGGGCAGACCTGGTGGTGCAGCGATTTAGCGCCGCCTGCAGCCCAGGGTGTGATCCTGGAGACCCGGGATAGAGTCCCACACCTGGGTCCTTGCATGGAGCCTGCTTCTCCCTCTGCCTGTGTCTCTGCCTCTCTCTCTGTGTGTCTCTCATGAATAAATAAATAAAATATTTATAAAAAAAAAAGTTAAATGAGAACCCTTCTTCATACAAGCCACATAATCTATTCCAGATATATTTGATGTCTGAATAATGAAAGGAAAGAGAACACAGCTTTTAGAAGACAACATCGAAGATTTTCATACTTTAAGCAAAGATTTATTAACAGGATACAAAATGCACCAACCACAAAAAATCCTGAAAAAAAAAAAAGGATTACATTACCAGTAAGAATGTCTTTTCATCAAAAGACAACATTAAGGGGCAGGCTAGGTGGCTTAGCTGTTTAGCGCTGCCTTTGGCCTAAGGTGTGATCCTGGAGACCCCGGATCGAGTTCCATGTTAGGTTCCCTGCATGGAGCCTGCTTCTCCCTCTGCCTGTGTCTGTGCCTCTCTGTGTGTTTCTAAATAAATACAATCTTAAAAAAAAAAAAAAAAAGACAACATTAAGAAAGGAAGAAGATATTGCAAGACAGACAACCCAAGGACTCATATGCCACATACATACCACAAGTCAACAAATGATAGACAACCCAGATGAATAGGCAAGAGATTTGACAGGCGCTTCACAAACAACCCAAATAGCCAATAAACTAGTGAAAAGGTATTCAACCTCTTTAGCCATCAGAGAAATGCAAATTAAAAAATAAATACTGGGATCCCTGGGTGGCGCAGCAGTTTAGCGCCTGCCTTTGGCCCAGGGCACGATCCTGGAGACCCGGGATCGAATCCCACATCGGGCTCTCAGTGCATGGAGCCTGCTTCTCCCTCTGCCTATGTCTCTGCCTCTCTCTCTCTGTGTGTGTGACTATCATAAATAAATAAATAAAATCTTTAAAAATAGATAGATAAATAAATAAATAAATAATAAATAAATAAATATTATGGCGAACCAGAATGACTAAAAACAAACCAACCAGTCTGACAATACCAAGTTTTGGGAGAGGAGCTGGGACTCACATGACTGGAGGAGTGTACACTGGTACAGCTACTTAGCAAAACTATATGGAGCACTGGCTTGCGACCCTGCAGTTCCACTCATGAGAATATCCCCCACCCCCATAATGCATATGTGCAACAAGAAGACCTGAGTAACAATGTCCATGATGGCACTAATCTTAACAGACAAGAACTGGAAATTGAGAGGTCATCAGCACTGAATAAATGAGAGTATATCCCATACAACTTTGGGGGTGAACAAACCGCAACTACATACTAGGACATAGAAACTTAATGGCAAATGAAGCAGCCAAACACAAGAGTTTGAACTGTATGGTTCCATTTATGCCAAGTTCAAGAACAGGCAAAACTTATCTGAAATTTCCTCTAGGGAGGATGAATGTGTCAGTGATGAATTGGGGACACACACAAGTGGGCTTTGGGGACTGGTGCTATTCTATTTCTTGACTTTGGTAGTGGTTATGTCAGCATTCTGATTCATAAGTCATTCTGCTGTGCTCTCTGTATACTGTAGATTTCATGGTTATGTTATTCTTCCATAAAAACAAGAGAGAAACTATTGTTTTCACCTACTTTTGGGAGTCTGTATCAGGCATGCGATCTTCACTCAAGGCCTTACCCTGGAGTTGCCTGATGCATGGGTAGCCTGTGGTCCGTTGTGCATGTCCCACAAGCAAGGTGCCAGCACCTTTATATACCTCCTTCTACCCCAGAGGTCAGTCTAAACCCCCATCCCTCATTGCCCCTCAAAATCTTTGAGTTTTTTTTCTTGGCCCCACCCACCCAAAACACTCCCATTTGGGTGGCTTAGGTGTCTCTCTCTGTCCTCCTGCCTCACCATATCCCACATTTACCCTCCTTCCAAGCAGCCAAATGGGTGTTCTTGCAAAGACGGTTCCCTCACTGAGGAATTCTGTGGCTAATCATTTCGTCTTATGGTTCTAATTTTGTGTTCTGAGAGCACCATCAAGGTGTTTGCTGAGGGAGTTGTAGAGTTCTGGATCCTAAAAGAGCATGTTTGCTGCCAGAGGCCAGTTTTTAACTGTCACCTGGAGCTCTTGCATGCCTTACAAACACATGCCAGGGCTCCTTGGCCAATTGCACAGAAATTGGACAGGGCTTCTGATACTTCCTGCCGTGGGCTTACACTTTGCTCATCATAGGTGCTGGTGCTGGGACAGATGTCACAGCACAGCCCTGCCCTCCCAAGGTTGGTGTGGGCATCACAACAGGGAACAGAGCAAGGCAAGGAGGCTGTCAAATATTCCTGCCTCAGCTTCTCAAGAAACCTGTGCTTGTCACTGGATCATACTATCTCGAGAGGAGAACCATGGTTCTCTGCTTTCAGCACTCCAGTGAGGAAGGAGTTGTGACTGGAAGTCCATGTCATTGACTCTGGATGTGAAAAGAAAGAACGCCTCCGGGGTGAAGGGGAGTGACCAGGGTGTGTCACACAGTTCTACTGGGGAGCATTCTTTCAGGCCCTAGTCAGGTCCAGCAGGTGACCCTGGGTGCTTAACCTGAGAATCAAGAGTTAAGGAAGGATGTTCCCCATCAGCCTCCTGTGCTTTGCTTCCATGAGTTCCCTGGCAGATGTTCCTGCCTCAGCTTTCTGAGGACCTGTGTCCAGGGGACCCTACCCCTAGCCCTGGCCTCTTTCGTGCTTCTTGCTGCATTACAGTCTTGTTGGGAAAGTAATGGAACAGCCCTCTCTGCCTTCAGCATCCTGATAAGAAAGGAAAAGTCGTGACTGGAAGTCACTGTATCAATAATTCTGGATGTGTGGAAGTGTCTGATGAGGATCGTCCTGGGTGAAAAAAAAGGGAACTGATGAAAACCACTTCTGATGGTGTCTGCCTGTGGGTTCCTGCCCCTCCCCCATTTATGGCGAGAGCCTTTGTTAACATGGGAGCCCACATGGAAAATGAAGTTTTTGCCAAATGGTCCCTATCTGCAAATAGTAGTGTAAATTGAACCACATGCTCGTTGAGATACTCCCTTTGGCCTACTCTAATGACCAAATCTCTGAAGCTGAAAAATAAAGGGGATCTTGTTGGACCCACTGACGAATGAGGAAGGGAATAGAGCTGAGCAGGGCCTGGATATGCAGGGAGTCTGGGGCTGCAGTGGAGCCTGCTTAATTTGAAGTCAGCTACGGAGGACAGGGTTTCAAACAGGGTTGAAGTGAGGTCTGGAAGGGCAGTCACCTGCAAACGGATGGGGGGGGGGGGCACTCACTGGCTTAGCTGTGGCCCAGAAGAACTAGAAATGGGAACTCAGGGAGAGACTGGAACAGAGCTCAAGGGACCCCGACAGGCCTCTTAGGGAGCATCCCCTCCTTATAGTGGAGAGGTCAAGACAAGCAAGTGGCAAGGTCCTGAAGCCCCAGTGCCCCTTCCCATCCTCTCCCACCACAACCCAGGATCATACAGGGCTCCTGATCACACAGCCTGTTTCCAGATGCCTGTGATTTATTTCCAAAGGTGAGCTGCAGCACACAGGAAAATACACATGGCTTTTCAGTCTGTCTTTACAGAGAAAATAGATTCCTTCATTGGCGTTCTGAGTGCCATCACCGTATCCTATGAAGCTCCAGAATTAGATGGCCTGTTTCTAAGATTCTGCTTTCAGAGCAGCAGCTTGGCCAAGACCTCTGGGGGTAGGAGCAAGGGAAAGCGACCCCCAAGGGGAGGGGGGAAGCACATGAGCAGCACTCACTGCAAAGCTAAGGCAAAGAACAGAGTTGGCGGAAGGTGCCTGCCCTTACCCCAAGGACACGGCTTGCTGAGGCCCAGGACCCAGACTAGGCAGGACAGGGATGGGGGCTCTGGCCCAGCCTGGAGCAGCAGCAGGACTCTGAGTGTGCATTTGTGTTGAGGGGAGGGGGCATGCTGAAGAGGCAACGCAACCTACCGGGAGATGGCAATGGAGGGGGGGCCTTCGGCTCACACAGGCCCTCTGCCCCAGCACAGCTCCCAGAACGTGGTCCCCAATCTTGCACTTGGCCCCTTGTATTGGCTGTACTTCAGGTGGGGGGCCCTGCTTGGGTCCCTTTTCACCACGACCTCCCCCCGCACTTTCTGTGCAAAACATTCTAAGGGCCAAGCTTCCTTATCCCCTGCACCGTGACCAGGGCTGCAGGGGACGGAGGGAAGGCGCTAGCTGGGGTCTTCGCCCAGCACGGGGAATTCCTTGCACATCTCTCGGACAATCATGCGGTCCATCTGGCCCTGAGGTGAGGCTTCCTCTTCGGTCAGGATGCGCCTCAGCGTGGCCTGCAGATCGGGGAGCCGATGGCGGTGCTGCAGGTAGGGCGTGGAACGGATCACAGCATGCATCAGGGAGAGGTACTCCACGCGCAGCTGTGGGAAGAGTGGGCAAGCTCAGAGACGCTGGGGAGGCACTGCCACCACCACCAGACAGCAACAGGCTGCCCCATGGGCCAAAGGGCCCCTAGCACTGGAGATCAGGGTTGCACCCCTGGCACCCACAATATGCCTGGAACAGAACTGGCCTTCGAGAGCCACTGAGTGAGTGAGGGAATGGATCATCCCAGACACAGGCGGTCCCAGAACGCGGCCAGCCCTTCGGAGCTCTGGCTCAGAGAGGTGGCAAGGGGAAATGGCCAGCTCCTGCCCATCTTCAATGCTGGGCCCTCACGGGGCACTGTCTGGTCAGGGGACCCCTGCTTCTCACTCCCTCCTCCTACCCTGGAAGATCTCACTCACACCCACAGCTTCAAATGATGATCCACACTTATACCTCTGGCCCTCTCTAGTGAGCTCCAGATGAGAATATCAACTGCTCACTTTTCACCTCCTGCACACCTCAAAGAGAGCTTGTCCCATATATCTACCATCAAACTCATGACCTTCCCTATCTTCCCCAAACTGAAGGCTTTCTCGTGTTTTTTTTTCTTACTAAAGGGCAGGGTCAAAACACAGGTGTCCTGATGCACCCTTCATATCCAACACCCTCTAGGACCTGGCTGCCGCCCTCCCTTCCGCATATGTGGCAGCCAGCTCCAGCATCCACCTCCCCAACCCCGCACCTTTGGCTGAAAATGCTTCAGTAGCCTCTCCAATTGGATACTCCAGCTGCTCCTTTGCCTCACTGAGACACCCAACCCATTAATCTGACCCCAGTGCTTCCCATTTGTCTGTCCCCTTTACTGACCCCTGTCACCATCCCTCACTTCTCTCTGTACCTGTGGTTAGAGGAGTCAATACCTTCTTTGGGCAGCATCGTCCTGTAATCCCCAACCCTGGTCACACAACCCTGCAGTCCAACCCTGCAGCACCTGCAAATCACCTCCCAGCGTCTAAGCAGTAGTCAGCCACAAGGCTGTGTGCAGGCCTGAACTTCCTTCCCTATCACAGATGTCACACGGACACGCACTGTCCTGGACTCCCTCACTTCAGGGTGCGTGAGCTACTTGCCCACTTTCTCCCGGTTTCCAGATCTAAAGTGCCTGGACAGCTGGCCTTGTGCTTCATGGGGAAAACAAGCGACCTTTCTGAACGCTCATGTCTTGCCCTCCCAACTTCCACATCTCACCTGTCCCCACCAGGATGAGCCACCCTGGCCTCCGCTGTGGGGGTGTGGGGGGTATCCATCCACAGGCCCAGGCTCTCCCCCCCGCACCTGATCTCCTCGCCAGAGCAGTGGCCCCTCTCCTGAACACATCAGCCATTTCTTGATGTTTACTGGATCATTCTCTCTGGCCCAGAGATCTTCCTACCTTTAAAATATTTCCTGACACCCACATCCCCCTCCAGTGGGTGCCCCCCACTCTCACTTTTCTGCTCCCTTTATAGGAAGACTCACAGGAGTTGTCTCTATTTATGTCTTCCAACGTCCCCCTTCACTCCCCTCCAACTTCAAATTCTCTCTTAAATGTTCCATTCAGACCCTTCACCCTCCACTGCACGGATATAGCTTGTCAGTCACCTTAGCCTCTGTGGGGCAATCCCAACAGCCAATTCGTAGCCGCCGTCTTACTCAGGCTCCTAACTGTGGAGACAGCTCATCTCCCACTCCCTCTGAGCCCTGCTTTGGGCTCTCGGCCTCTGGGTTTTCTCCTAGGTTCCTCCCTACTTGTCCTCGCTGTGCTCACACCTGCAGTGGTGGCCCTGAAACAGGCCGCCCATCACATCTGTGCAAAGGCAATTGCACAGTTGTGTCCCTTCCATCCCAACTCTCCATCGCTCCCTGACATGCTCTGGACCTGGCTGTCTAGTGGATATCTTCTCGATCTCAATACATAAAAACGCAACTCTATCTCCCCCCTCAGAGAGTGCCTCCCCACCTCTGCGATCACACTTCATCCGTCTGGTTGTTCAAAAGAAGTCCAGGGCAAGCCCAGGGACTCACCTCTGATGCACGCAAACCTGACCTCTTCCCCCGTGGCCATGGCCTCTCACTGCCCACCCGGGCCCCCTCGACAGCTGTGGCTGCTTCCTTGAGGGTCTCCTGCCTGACCACCTGGTTTCCTCTACCCCAGCTCTGTGTAGGCAGCCTGGCCCAGATCAGCTCACCAGGGCTCCTCTGGGTCTGGGCACAACTGCCATGGGTTCTGAGTGGCCCCCACATTGACCTGGCTTCAGCTGCAACCCTGTCCCCAGTCTCCGCTCAGTGTCCTGTTTCCCCTTCATTTTGTTTCAGTTTCCAGCTTCCAGCCCTGCCGCAGCCACCTCCAGGCACCTTGTCTCCAGGTGACAGGTCTGCGATGTGGCGCACAGTGATGTCAATGAGCGCCATCATGTCCGTGTGGTAGAAGATGGCAGCTGTGGCGGGGCTGGCGAATACATCCTGCAGGAACTTGAGGATGGAGTGTGGCGGCTGCGGCTCATGTTTGAAGATGCGCACAGGGTCGTCTAGGAGGCAGGGGGAAGAGGGCTCAGGGTGGTCGTCATGCGGGACCCATAGCCACCACCAGGGGTCATGGGGTCACGGAGCCAAAGGACAGTAAAGTGGCACCGCACAGGTTCCTGGGCCCTCACCTCCTCTGTTCAGGAGCAACAGCAGCTTCTCAGAGAAGATCTTGACGTTGGAGTGTTTGCTAAGAGCGGTCATGATGACGTTCTGGTCAGGCGCTGAGGAAAGACATGGGTGTAGATACAGTGCACGGGCACCAAGCGAGGAGCCCCTAGTCGGTCAGCCACCTCCCGCCGGGCCCTGCCCCCACCTGGCAGGTGCAAGTTGAGAGCCAGAAGCAGGTTCATGCAGAGATCCGGCAGCTGCTCTGTGGTGTCCAGGGGCAGCCCGTCCTCGACGATGCTCAGCAGGAACTGGGCGAAAGGAGTGCCCAGGTGCTCTGGGCAGGGGCACACAGGATCTGAGCCCTCCCGGCCTCTGCACCCCACCCAGCCCCCTGGGTTTCTGTCAGCCCCAGGATGCCCTATCCCTGTCAGCCCCGGGCAAGCAGGTCCCCAGCCCCACAGGCTCCCAGCCCGCTTACCATAGTGTGCGTAGGGCACTGCCTCTCCCATGGAGAAGACCATGGCCAGGATGAGGGCAGAGTAACAGAGTTTCTGGTGATCTGGAGGGCAAGGCAGGCGGTGAGAGCCCCCACAGACAGTGGGAACCCCCCATGTGGCAGGAAGCTCCCCCAAGCCTCACCCTGTGTGTCTGTCTGCATGTCTCGTGCCAGCTCCACAGGCAGCACAGATGACACGAGTGTGGAGATGATGGCTGCATCCAGGCTGCACATGGCACCAAAGCATTTGAGGAGCAGCAGCCGCAGTGACACCCGGTGCTCCTGGCAGGAGACCCTGTGTACTCAGTGCCCAGAACCTGCCCCTCTACCTGGGTGTCCCCATGCCCCCCCACCCCTCTGCTTCACACACACCATTTGGTAGTAGGCCACCAAAGCCAGGACAGACTCGAACTCATTTCTCTTGCACATTTTCTTGCAAACTTCAGGGTCTGCATCAGTCTGCGGGGAGGAGGAAGCGTGACAGACTCAGTGGGAGCCACATGGCCACACGCACGGGTGAGCTGAGTACATGCCAGGGACACTCCTAAGCACTAGAGGGGGATGGTGCGGGGGGAGGGGGGAGACACCTGTGGGCCCCCACCCCGCACCAGAATGTGCAGCAGCTCCTCCAAGTAGCAGCGGATGACACCCTCGTCCTCGTACAGGGCCCAGCTGCGCTGCTGGGCATCATCCTTCCGCCGAGCCAGGTCTGCAAAGATCACCTCCAGCCGCTGCTGGTCATGGCAGACCTGCCCAGAGGGCAGGGCGGTGCTCAGGTCCTGGAGGGAGAGGGTGAGGCACAACTCAGCACACTCCTTGCCCATCACCATCTTCAGGAAGCTCCTGAGGCTTGGAAGTCAACCCAGACCCTGAGGATGTCAGGGGCATGAGCTCCAAGCCAACGTCAGGCAAGGGTACCCAGGCTCGCCTCTCAGAGCTGCCCCTAGTTTGTGTCCTCCCAGAACCTGTGAGGGGACCAGCCCCTGGTTCTCTTTCTTCCTCCCCTCTGCCCCGCCTTGGGCTCCCACTAAAGACCTGCTCCCATGGCCCACCTCAACACCAAAGCTCCCAAAGGCACTAGCCCAGGTCTACACTGCCTCTGCGAGTGACTACTCTGCCCTAGGCCTGATAACCTGCTGGGACTAGACCCTGCATCTGTGGGTGCCTTCCAAGTACCTGCCTCTCATCCCAGACCTGTATAAACATCTTCCATGTGGAAGGCTACCGACCGTCACTGCCTGAATGTGACTGAGATGCTACCCTCTGAATCCACCACACCACATGGTGTCGGGCCTTGTCATCTTGCCACCTCCTGTCTCCCGAGTGCTCCCAGGCTGGCAGCACCTGTCCTGCCCAGCACAGACAAGCCTGGGGACTTGCTGCACCCCGCCCCCCATGCTCCCACTGCAGCTACCGGGTCCTAGGGCCCTAAGGAAGGTCCTTGGGCCCATCTGGTCCCCATCTGGAGATGGTTCACTGCCCTCCAATCCTGCTTCCTGACCAGCGCCTCAGCCCTGGCAAAGGATCCCACCCATCTGTGATGCCCACGCACCTGACTCACACCTGAGTCAGCACTGAGGTCTCTGCCACAGCTCTTGAAGCACCCACTCCTCTCCACTGTCAAGGCCAGCACGGCACTGTGCTCTCTCACACCCTGTGTCCACTCCTCCCCTGCAGCCAGAGAGGACTCCCGGCTACTCACATCTGGTCTCATCTGTCACAAGCCCCGAGCCTCACCTCCTCCCACCCCACCTGTTCCCTCACTCCCGGCCCTACTGCCATGCTGGCCTTGAACCACTTCTCCTGCGAGCTACGCTTGGTCCTGCCTTCCGGCCCCTGTCTAGCTAAGCGTCTGCCCAGAATGCTCTTCCACCCTTTCTCCTTCAGGGATCAGCTCAAAGGTCCCTAGGCACCCAGCACAATGAAGGCCAAGCGAGAGCTCAACAGGCACCTGTCAAGTTAAGGCTGAACACAAGTGTGAGGGTGGGAACGGGGCAGGGAAGGCAGGGTGGCCCCAGGATGGGGAGGCCTCTGGCCCTGCCGCCTACCCTCACCTTGCCCTCTACCAGCGAGAGGAGGACCTGCTCCATGACAGGCGAGCTGGCCGGCACAGAGGCCTGGATGTGACCCACCACGACGCCAATGGCCACACGGCATAGCTCGTGGCTCAGGCCGGTGTTTCTCCGCACAAGCTCCATCAGCTCTGCCCCGATGGTCCTGGGCACGGCAGGCTCAGCCACCACCTTCTCGTCTGTGGTCCCCAGGCTCAGAGCACCCAGGGCCTCCAGCTCATCAGGGGCTGAGGTGGTATCGACTGCTACCTCCTCTGCAGGGGGCTCAGGGGCCGGCACCTTGGAGGGAGGGGGCTGAGCATGGGACACAGTGGTATGGGTGCCTCGGCGGGGCACGGGTGGGGGCGTGGGTGAGCAGCTGGGGCCCAGCTCAGACGAGCTAGAGCCGGTACAGAGCGTGTCAAGGGAGGTGCTGCTGACTGAGGAGCCGCTGGACACAGAACTGCCCCCGGAGGGTGTGGTGTTGCGGCCGCCTGTGGGCAGAGAGTGGATGCTGTGCTGGGACAGCCCCCTGGGCCCTTACCCCTCCAGGCCCTGAGCCCCACCCCCCCAGCCCAGAGCCCCAATTTCCTGACACAAGCAGGGTAACCATTCCAAGCATAGGGTGTCCCACTAACTGCCCCAACCCTGCCTTCTCACCACTTCCCAGGGCCATCAGGGCCTCCCGGTCTCGGCGCTTCACGGGCGGGGGCGGCGTGGCGGGAGCTGCTCGGCGAGGCTGTGGCGGGATCTGGGAGGACAGAAGTGGGATCTGGGAGGACAGGCTGCCACACCTGGGGAACCGGCCTGGCTAGGGCCCTGGGCTCTTGGCATGGGCGGGGCCATGGCTCTGTCTGCATCACTGACCCAAGTGACTTCTGGCACCTCTGGACCAAGCCTAAAGCTCCACTCACCTCCCTTCCCTGGGATATCCTCACCACATACCTGGTAGAGGCCTCCATCGGCTCCAAGATACTCCGAACTGGGCAGGCTGTGCTGCCGCTCGAACCCAGCTCGACACATCCCATTGGGTTGTCTGGCGGCAGCAGCGTCCAAATGGTGATCACTGGTGGATGGGGTCATAGCTGCAGGACTGGAGGCTGAGGGGCCTCTGCGAGACAGGGTCTCTTTCCGGTGGTGGATCAGCTTCCTGATGGAGGGACGGGGAGATTACTGGGTGAGTTACCTTAAAACTCCTGAAGTCCTTATATGCTGCCTGCTTGCAGGATGCAAGGCCCCTCACAGCCCAGGCTCCTCCCCCCTCCCTCCCGCTCCACCCCACTCTGCACTACCCTCTGACTCTACCCTCCAGACATCCCCAGTACTCACTGAAGGACCCCCACCCGACTATGCACACAGGGATGAGGAGGGGGAGGGCGCCCTCCCCCTCCCCCACTCACTGGAGGACTCCACGCTGCTCCAGGCTGTACTTGCCACCATCCCGCATGGCTGCATTGTGCACAGCCTCAATGGCCCGGTCAATGGCTTGGAGGACATCCTGCTCCAGGCCCTGGGCAGGGGCAAGGATGGGCGGTTAGATCTGGGGGCCTAGTGAGGGTGAGCCCATATCTAGCCCAGTATGGAACCCAGGGCAGACCAAGGAACATTACAGCTAAGGCCTGGAATGCGAGACATGAGCACAAAAAGCTGAACTAGAATATGAAGGTTCTCAAATTGTGTCACTCAGGGAGCTGGGAGACGGGGTGGCCCCATGCTGCTGCTTTACATATTGGGGCCCCAGTCAGGCCCCACAGTGAGGCTCTCTGAGAATCAGGGATCTAGAGCAAAAACAAGCCCAGGGACCCTTAGCTTGAGACCAGGAGTACATACCTAGTCTATTCCCAGGCTTGGCTCAGGGCCCAGGCTGAAATGCCAAGCAGGGAGCCTCTAGTGTCTGGAACCCTTAACAAATCACTCTGGATCTTGCGTATCCTTCTCAAAACCAAGGTCACACTCCAGAATAGCCCTGTCCTCGTAGAGCCTTCTGCAGATCCTGGGGGCCTGACGGACCAGCTGAGGATGGGCCAAGGGGATACCCTCTTTCCACCCCTGCTTCTAGCTCTCATAACCCCCAGCTGTTCCAGAATTGCCCTGGGAAGCAGCAGTTCTGTGTTTGTGGTAATGGATGGACATAAGAGAGGGGCCTGGCCCCTGCCCCAGATTCTGTACTGCCAGACCCAGCAACTCAGGAGTCTAATCCCCCCAGCCAGCCTGGCACAGTGTGCAGAGCAGAGGGTGGCAGCTGGGCGACCATCCACCTCCACCCCTCCCCTGTCCACGATGGGCCATAGGGCTACATGGTAGTCTCAGAACTGAGGTGACGTCACTTCAAGCGGGGTCTAAGAGGCTTTCTGATGGGGCCAGACAGATGGATACAGAGGTCAGCAAAGCCCTCCAGGTAGCATGGGGTATGCCGGGATATAGGCAGACAGCAAGCAGAAAGCGGGACAGAAAAAGAAACACCTATCCATAGAAAACAGGAAAGGGGGGGAGAGGGAGGGAGGGATAGAGGGAAGGAGGGAAAGGAAAAGACAGGCAGAGGGAGACAACGCAGAAAGAAATTGAGAGCTGGAGACAGAGAAAGGCAGAGAGTTGGAATGGCAGACAGAGACAGAGTTAGGGAGACAAAGACAGGGAGATATGCAGAAAGAGACTAGGAGGGGGACGGCAGCTTCTTGGCCCTCACTGAACACCAAGCCCCAGGGGACCCTGGAGAGGAGCCTCATGGCCCCTTGAAGAAGAGTGTTCCAATAGGCCCCCAACTCCAGGGAGGCTGGGTCTGACACGCAGCCCTGTGTCCAGGGCCCCAGTCACATACCCCAGGCACTCCTAGATGGGAGCAAGCTGAGGGTCCTGGCCCTAGGGCGCATCCTCTCTGGTAAGACCAGATGACATCTCCAAATTTATCCTGTTATTTCTGTCCTGAACTGGGCTGGGACAGGATGTTTCTTAAGGACTAGAGACTAGAATGGGGCGGGGGTGTCTGGCACAGGCCAGGCCTGGAGGCTCCAGGCCCTCCTTTCCCCTGAGGTCAGAATAGACACCGGCTGGAGACACTGCACCCCAGCCCCCACAGCAGGACTATTCTTGGTGAAACAGGAATTGGAGATGCAGCCTCCACTGGAAGGAAACAGGGCGACAGCCCAGGGGAAGCCATGAAGAGGCCTCACTTCCTCACAACAGGAGTGCCCCCCACCCCAGGCTGGGGACAAGGAGGGATGGAACTTTTCACTTTTAGAGAGAATTAGTCTGGAAAGTCAGGGCCGGAGGCTTGTGATGGGGAGTTTGGGGAGAGTAGTGACAGGCAGTGTCAACAGGGGCTGAGATTTTTGGTTCCAAGAGGGTGGCGGGGTGGCAGTCTAAAGATGAGCTTAGGGGATGGCTGAGTACTGGAGAGTCAAAGACACTGAGGTCTGGAGGTTCAGTGGATTATCAATGACTCTAGGGTCTCAGTGGAGGAGTAGGGACAGAGAGGATGGTTGGGGAAACAGGTGGTCTCAGTGGTGGAGGCAGTGGCTCCAGCTGGGGGTCTGAAGGTGGGAGGCAAGAGTGTGGGATCCTGGGGATCCAGGAAAAGGGCCGATTATGGGCCTAGGGTCTCAGGGATCTGGGAAACTGATCAGAATTCGGTGGTGCTGGAATCTCAGAACCGAGTCTTGAATTCCACTCAGATGAGGATTCAGATATTGGGTCTCAATGGGTCTGGGATCCCAAGGAGTCTCAGTCCCAGAGTTAGGCTTCCTGGTCTGGAGTCCTCAGAGTTGGCTGTCAAGGGCCTGGCCTTTCGTGGGGGTGCGGGCTCTTGGGGTTCCAGTCCTCATGAGTCTGGGGTCTCAGGGTCAGGTGCTCAAACTCTCTATCTGCGGGAGGTCCCGGCGGGCTTGGGGCTCTCCGGGGTCGGTACCGAGAGCCTACAAAGGGGCCCAGTCTAGGGACCGCGGAGGCCCGGCCGAGGAGGGGCACACTCACCTGCAGGCGGCGCAGGTAGGCGGGAGGCACGTAGCCCGTCTCGCCACTGCGCGCCCGCGCCGCCAGCCACCAGTGCGCGCTGCTGCGCTCCAGCACCAGGAAGGTCTCGCCCGCCGCGAACGCCAGCGCGTTGGGCTCCGCCGAGCGGAACGCGTAGAGCGCACGATACATGGGGCCGGGCCGGGCCGCGCCGGGGCAGTGGAGGCGGCGGGGGCTGCGGAACCAGGACGCCAGGCCCGGAGCACCGAGATCGCCCCGCCCCGCCCCGCCCCGTGACACATGACGCGTGCGCGCACCCGCCCTCCCGCCGCAGCCCCGCCTCGGGAGAGGGGCGGCCCCAGCGCGGATCGCGGCGCCCCCTGGCGGCCCCGAGCGGGGCGGTGCGGCCCGGAGCGGCTCCAGTCTGCGGTGAGTCGGGTCCGGCCCCCCAGACTCCGAGCCTCGCAGCCTCTCTCGCCCGCCGCAGCTCCTCCCGCCTGGCCCTCCACCCCAGCCCAGGTGCTGCGGCCCGTCCTACCTCCCGAAGGAGCGCTCCGCCCGCAGCCCAAAGGCAGCGCCTGTGTCCTGCGCTCTAGGCCCCCGCGTGCGGGGCGCGCTGGGGGAGTGGATCCTGACCTACTAAGCAGCGGCGTAGTTAGTCCCATTGTTGCGTCTCGCTGATCCAACACTGGGAGGCGCCCGCGGGGGCCGGTCTCCTTGGTGTCTGCAGGCTTCAGGACCCCTCTCCACCCTACTCCAGCCACAGGCACGAAACCAGGTCGGCCGTTCCCATCCGCCAGTCCTTGCTGCCCACTCACCTACTCTCTCTGCTAGCTTCTCTCTACTCCTCTATTGTGGGTCTTCCATAGGGTTTCCTCTGCCAGGGACTCATTTCCCTCCCTCACAACCTAAGGTTATCACACAATTTCAGTCGCTGTTACATTGCCCTTATTGTCTTTACAGGATTTACAACTTCAAATAATCGGACTTCTGATGCTCCCTTCTGAGCAGACAAGAGAGCTGCTGAGGGTGGGGAGGGGGGTGCTCTGTGGCCTCAAGAACGTATTTACCCCTGCACCCCTTTCCAGTCAGCCCTGACCTGTCCTTGATGTCTTGAGAGGGAGGGACCCAGGGGAGAGGCCCTAAGGGTCCTGGGGGCCTCCTATTCCTGTCCAGGGACTGGTCCTGCCACATTCACCACTGGAAGCCTGGGCCCAGGGTGCAGGGACTGTGGGCACAAACAGTTGGCATTTGTGGACATAGTGCACATAGGCATAGTGGGCCTTGGAGGAGGTGCTGGGAGTTTTGGGGAGGTGTGGGGCTGTTAGAACTGGACATCAGGGGATCCCTGGGTGGTGCAGCGGTTTGGCGCCTGCCTTTGGCCCAGGGCGCGATCCTGGAGACCCGGGATCGAATCCCACGTCAGGCTCCCGGTGCATGGAGCCTGCTTCTCCCTCTGCCTGTGTCTCTGCCTCTCTCTCTGTGACTATCATAAATAAATAAAAATTAAAAAAAAAAAAAAAAAAAGAACTGGACATCAGGACCCTACCTTGGCTTCTCCCAGGTGTCTGGTTCTGCAGTTCAAGACCTCCTGCCACACCTTCCAGGGCCCTCCTAGCAAAGAAGTAGCTCTTAGGGGCTGCTTTGCCTGGGGCTGTGTGGATGAGACTGCCATAGCTGTGGGTAGCAGCGGTGACATGTGGTATGGCTAAGAGGACCACACTGCCCAGAACACTTTCTCACTGGGACTCCCCACCTCCTAGGACCTTTTGCCATGGAGCCCATAGTTGCCAACAGACCAGAGCTTGACAGCTACTTGAGGCCCCAGTTTGGCTCTAGGACGTCTGACATCACAGTGACCAACCAATTAGCTGCTGCCAGTGGTGCAGGAGCTGGATTCAAGGTCTGACACACATGCTGCCCAACTTTGTCTTAGGCTGCATGGAGGGCAGGGAAAGACATGTATCAAGAGTCAAGTAGTTCTTTGCTTAGGGAGTGCTGGACACTAAGCCGATACTAACCCCAAAGAGACCCAAGGACCGAGCCAAGAAGCTGTGGTGACTTTAGGGTCTCTGAGGTGGGGGCACTGGCAAGGCGAATATTCCAGGACTAGGGTGGAGGAGACAGCATGTGTGAAACTTCTGAGGGTTGGGAAAGGGGCTGGCTGACTGCCCCTAGTAAGAACAACAGCAGCACTGTGTACAATTAACAAAAAGATTTGTATTAGAACATTTACACTCAGGGAAGAAAGAGGTATCTGCATCATCAAATGTGGAATGTTGAAGAAATAGTTAAAATAAATAAAAGACTCCAAACGCGGTTGGGGCTGGCTCAGGCTGGGACTCACAGAGGCCTCTGCACATCAGCTCCAGGCTGCAGGGGCCAACGGCCTGGCCATACTGGCCTCCTCCCCGACGCAGCACAGCTGTGCCTGGGACACACAGAGTCTCTCGGGTGCTGGTGCAGCCAGCAAGCTCACTCCCCACTTTCCTCACTGATCTCTGTGACAATGTCTATCAGGCTCTGGAGCCCAAAGATATAGCCAGCATCCTGGCCCTCGTGTACCACGCTGTCCTCGCCATACAGCCTGCAGGTGGTATGTGCAAAGTCGATCATGCGCACGTCCACTGAGCTGGTGCCGATGGGCTTGTAGGCATAGGCACCAGCAGATTCGTCAGCTGACTCCTCTGACAGGTCCTCCAAGTCCTCAGCATCTGAGTCCAGGGCCACCTCAGGCCATTCCTTGCCATCATAGATGACCAGAAGGGAGCTTGAGTAGAAGCGGTAGGACTCCTGTCGCTCCAAAACGGCTTTGAGCTCAGCCAGCTTCTTCAGCACAGGGCCTAGGAGCTCACGTCGCAGATACCGACCGTTGTGGAAAAACTGGAAAAGTGCCTCCTTGAAGCCCTGCACAGATAGCTTCCGTCCATGGTACTTGTTCATAAACATTAGCTGCCCGCTGCCTGCTTGGTACACCTGTGAGAAGGAGACCAGCAGGTTAGGTACCGACAGCTATCTCAAAGCCTGAACACTGGCCAACAGCAATACAACAGCCCTGGATCAGACACCTGTCACACAAGACGCAATCCTCTGATCAAAACACATTCAGGGAGATCCCTGGATGGCTCAGCAGTTTGGTGCTTGCCTTCGGCCCAGGGCGTGGTCCTGGAGTCCTGGGATCAAGTCCCACATCAGGCTCCCTGCAGGGAGCCTGCTTCTCTCTCTGCCTTTGTCTCTGTGTCTATCATGAATAAATAAATAAAATCTTAAAAAACAAAACAAACAAAAAAAACACCCATTCAGGATGCAGCCCTCTGATCTAGTTCTGTCCCCAGGCCCTTGCTTAGTGTATGGATTAGTGGAGAGAGCCTAACCTTCTTGCCTTTATTCCTGCTCCTGTACAGAGGCTCTGCACTCAAACAGGACAGCCCCAGAGGGTTCATCCAGGCATGCGTTCTTTTTATCAGAAAGCGACAGACTTGCTCAGCCATGCTGGAATCTTGAGAAAACAGGACTATATGCCAGGGTTCAGGAGTGGCAGCTACCGAATACCCTAACCCACCCACGCTATGCACCAGCATTCCATTCCCCTCACCTGCATGCCACACACACGGACACCAATGACTGCAGATGTGCTCTGCTGGCACTTGCGGATCTGGTTGGCTGCCTTTTCCTCTGAAGCGTCATCACCATGCTGGCGGGTACCCATCTTGAGGTCCAGGACACAAGGCACCTCATAGCGGGAAGTCAGGTTTTCCAGTAAGATGAATTCTGAGTGGTTAAGGACAATCCTCGCTCTAAAAAGAAAGTGCTGCTACATGGGGCCTTGGCACTCCCAGGGCACAATGCCTGCACACAGTACCTCAAAGAAGCCTAAGTCCACAGAGGGCCCCCTCAGTCCTGCTATCCCCCCACATAGGGAGCCCAAGGCTAAAACTCACATTTAATTCTTGTCCAGGAACTGGCTGGTTCTAGATTTGACACAGGCCTGGGTTCCCCCAGCCTGGAAGACAGACAGACACACACACACACACACACACACACCTTCCTGAACTTAGCAAGACGTGGGAAGAGGGTTCCACACCAGATTGTCCTAAGTTATAAACAGACACCAAATAAGTAAATCCTGTAGCCTTATATGTGAACTGGAAATATCTGTACGAACTCATGAAAATTTTCTCATTAAAATAAATGTGTATTTCCCTGTTGTGTGGCACCAAAAACGGCTAGAAACAATGACAAGATAGACGTATAAGCACCCCTAGCACCCAGACCAGTTTTCCTGGGGCAGGGATTGGTGAGCATGCCCCTCCCTGGCCCGGCCTCCGAGGTCCCTAAACTGGACCCCATTGTAGGCTCTCGGTACCAACCCCAGAGAGCCCCAGGCCTGCTGGGACCTCCAGCAGATAGGTAGTTTGAGCATCTGACCCTGAGACCCCAGACTCATGAGGACTGGAACCCCAAGAGCCCACACCGCCAAGAAAGGGTAGGCCCTTGAGAGCAAACTCTGAGGACTCCAGACCTGTAAGCCTAACTCTGGGATTGAGACTCCCTGGGATCCCTGACCCACTGAGACCCAATAAGACCCAATATCTGAATCCTCATCTGAGTGGAATTCAAGACTCGGTTCTAAGATTCCAGCACCACCAAATTCTGATCAGTTTCCCAGAGCCCTGAGACCCCCAGACCCATAAATGGCCCTTTCCCTGGATCCCTATTTGTTGTATAACCTGTAAATTAGAAATCATTCTTAAATTTTTAGATCAAAAAACATAGAATACTTCATGACATATGAAAATTAAAGGATATGCAAATCTTGGTGATACAGTCATGCTCATTCATAAATTTAATTATCTATAGCTACTTTCATGCCACAATGGCAGAGCTATGACAGACTGACTGTACAGCCTGCAAAGCCTCATGTTTAGGTTACTATTTGGCCCCTTACTGAAAATGTTTTAACTCCTGCCTTAGAGGAATGAGGAACTCACATCTGGAGCAGAAAACATACATGACCCTGGGACCATCTTTTCATACCAGAAAGTAAGGCAGCCATCACAGACTACCGTGATTATGTCAGAAGGGCTCAATAGTCTATTTTAAAAGACCAAACATGGGAGAATTTGCACATCAGTAAAGACAAAAACTACAAATGGAATAAACCATATAAAGTATGTTTAAATTCACAGATTTATAGTGATGTTGAAAAACTCACTGGTCATCTTTGGAGGATGGTGAAAAACCCACCCATTATTCCAAATATTTAGTAAATAAAGGAAAAGAAACATTTAATATGCCTTTCCTATAACAACCATACCTCAGCAAAAGCATGCAGTTGATGAGGAAAAGTTTATAGATTCCAGCTAAGAAGGAATGACAAAACTAGAAAATCACCTAGTGGGAAAAGGGATCTAAGACGATAGCAATACAGGAGGAAAAAGACAAAATAGTGTACTTGCTAACAGCCAATACTATCTCAGAGGGATTCTTACCCCCACCCCAAAAGTGAACCTGCATCTGATCAAGCCTGGAGATCAAATTAGCAACTTAATGGAAACAGAGGAAAAAGAGTAACACCACAAGAATGTAATCAGTAAAATCCAGATGGTGTGAAACTTTAGAAGACCTAGTTTCTTTCTTTTTTTAAAGATTTATTTGAGGGAGGAGGGGCAGAGGGAGAGTCTTAAGCAGGCTGTCCGCTGAGCATGGAGGCCAACTTGGGGCTCAATCTCACAACCCTGAGATCAGAACCTAAGCTGAAATCGAGTGTCAGCCACTTAACTGACTATACCACCCAGGCACCCCAAGACCTAGTTTCTTTGACAAGAAATTTCCAAGAAGAAAAACGGAAAGGGTATTTTAAAAGCTTTAAACACAGGATGCCTGGGTAACTTAGTGGCTGAGTATCTGCTTCAGGCTCAGGGTGTGATCCTGAGGTCCCGGGATTGAGTCCCGCATCAGGCTCCCCACAGGGAGCCTGCTTCTCCCTCTGCTTATGTCTCTGCCTCAATAAAATCTTAAAAAAAAGAGAGATTTAAACATTTTGACCAAATGCAAACATTTGACCAATTCAAAAATTCAAACCTCACTTGGAAAATCCATCAGTATAAATATATTTCTGAGACAATTAGGGAAATGGGGACACAAACTAGATACTTGATAATGAGGAATTACTGTACTTTTGAGGAGCAATAATGGTAATAACACCTTAAAATACCCTTCTCCTAGAAATGCATGCTGAGGTGTGTGCAGGTGAGACACTTCAGAAAGAGCTCGGCTGGGAGTGCTGGGTTTAAGAAGACTGTCATGGCATGAGATGGACATAAGTGGATTAACTGCTAAACCTGGGTCACTGGTACTTATAAGTTCAAAGTATTATACTATGTCTAACATGTTTAAGATTAAAAAAATAATCAGTGAAACATAGCTTAATGGGTTAGAAGGGGAGAAAAAAAGAGGGCAGCCCCGATGGCTCAGCGGTTTAGCACCACCTTCAGCCCAGGGCACGATCCTGGAGACCTGGGATCGAGTCCCATGTCGGGCTCCCTGCATGGAGCCTGTTTCTCCTCTGCCTGTGTCTCTGCCTCTTTCTCTGTGTGTCTCTCATGAATATATAAATAAAATGAAAAAAGAAAGAAAAGAAAAGAAAAGAAAAGAAAAGAAAAGAAAAGAAAAGAAAAGAAAAGAAAAGAAAAGAAAAGAAAAGAAAAGAAAAGAAAAGAAAAGAAAAGAAAAGAAAAGCCCCTGTGCCATTCTTCACATACCAGTCTGGTGAACCAGGATTGAAAGATCAGCACCATCCAGCCACCCCACCCATGGCAAGTAAGCAGTCTGGGGACTTCAGAAAACACAGACCAGCCCCTTGTACTCTAGGCTAAAGCCTCCCTGATGCAGGTCGGTCCCTCCAAGAGGTGCCCCTCACCTGCTTCCCTACCACCTGTATTCCCAGACCAGCCCCTGTTCCTGCGGGAACGGAGCTCTGCTTGCGGTTACTATACAGGGTATCCTGACACAACCTGCTTGCGGTTACTATACAGGGTATCCTGACACAACCATGACTAGAAAACAAACCCAGCTTCTTTGAGATCTTAGGGTCTCATCTGCCCTCTCCCTCCCCCCAAAGCAGAGACACTTTGTGAACAAAGGATACTGTACTGGTTCCGATGTTTTGCATTCTCCTTCATTCTCTGTAACTGCTGCTGGTGACATTTCATGCTCCATGGGTTAGAGTGTTTAAGCTGGGAACTGATATTCCCCTTTTTCTCTACACTGTAGTACAAGACTTCAGATTTTTTTAACCACTCGAACTCTTCTTCTAATTTGTGGCTGTAAGGAGACAAGAAGCCAATAAATCACAACGTCTTATCAAAATTGAGGGCCAAAGAGGCACAAAAGATCTTTTGGAGTGATGGATAGTTTAAGGTCTTGATGTGGTGAGAGTTTCAGTGTATACATTAAACACTTCAAATGGATACATTTTATATAAGTGTATTATAACTCAAGAAAGCTGATTTTTAAAAAATTGAGGGGCCAGCTCACTTTTTTCTACCGTTAGGAAAGCCTCAGATGTGAGAACACCCTGTCTCCCCCTGCACCTCCAATCCACCACCCCCATCTTATCCCCACCTCCTGCCCCAAGCCGCAGCCTTTACTGCCCTCTTCTAGGTGGTACCACTCCCTGGCTTCTAATACCTGCAGGTTCCCGGATTCCAAATGCTGGAAACCAGGAAAAGCTGAATTGAAATCCCATGGGAATAAGCCAACCTGCTTAGCTGCATTATATATACTTCAATCTATATATATTATTTATATATTCACAAGCTCTGACAAGGAACGGCACTTGGAAGGCTCTGTATAGCTGGATCCCACATTTCAGGGATGCCCAACTGATCGTTTTGTCTTCCACCACCAGTGAGGAACCTGAGGTGATGGGATGGCTCCTCGCTGGGCCTGGCACAGGGCAGGTGCAGCAGCAGTGAGTGACTACAACTCTGCTTATCCACAGTGGCATAATTTAACCCAGAGTCTTTTTTTTTTTAATTCCTTGTATGTTTAGACTTTATTTCAAAATAAATTAACTAGCAGGTTATATATCCTAACAAAAGGCTAATAACAGGGGCAGCCCCAGTGGTGCAGCGGTTTAGCGCTGCCGGCAGCCCAGGGCGTGATCCTGGAGACCCTGGATCAAGTCCCACGTCAGGCTCTCTGCATGGAGCCTGCTTCTCCCTCTGCCTGTGTCTCTGCCTCTCTCTCTCTCTCTGCATCTCTACGAATAAATAAATAAAATCTTAAAAAAAAAAAAAGGCTAATAACATTTATAAGGCAGAATAAACAACAAATCAGATGACTTCATTATGTCTTTTTTTAAAAAGATTTATTTGAGAGAGAGTGTGAATGAGAAGAGAGCAAGAGAGCGAGATGAGGGGCAGAGGGAGAAGCAGACTCCCCACTGAGCAGGAAGCCTGATGCAGGGGTAGATCCTGGGACTCTGGGACCACAACCCAAGCCAAAGGCAGACACCCAGCCAACTAAGCGATCCAGGAGTCCCTGGTTTGTTTTTGTTTCTGACACAGAGAAGGGGAAGAAGGAGAGAGAGAGAGAGAATCCTAAGCAGACTCCATGCAGAGTGTGGAGATCCACGTAGGGCTCTAACACATGATCCTGAGGATCACGACCCGAGCCAAAATCAAGAGTTGGACACTTAACCAACTGAGCCACCTAGGCATTCCATGTCTGCATTTATATAGTGGATTTGGGTAATATGGTGTAAATCTGACTCATTTTAAGTCTGTACTTTCCTTTGTTTATAACTTCCCTTTAAAAATCAATTCCTAGGGGCACCTGGTAGCTCACTCAGTTAAGCATCTGACTCTTCATCTTAGTTCAAGTCTTGACCTCAGGGTCATGAATTCAAGCCCTACATTGGGCTCCATGCCGGGTATGGAGCATACTTAAAAAATAAAAAAATCAATTCCTAGATTTAGGATATATTTTCAAAGGCCAAAGTGGTAAAATTCCACTTCAAAAAAAAAATCTTATTTTTATTTATTTTTTTAAAGATTTGATTTATTCATGAGAGACAGAGAGAGAGAGAGAGAAAGAGAGAGAGAGAGGGGCAGAGACACAGGCAGAGGGAGAAGCAGGCTCCATGCAGGGAGCCCGATGTGGGACTCAATCCCGGGGCTCCAGGATCACACCTGGGCCGAAGGCAGGCACCAAACCACTGAGCCACCCAGGGATTCCCCCCCCCCCAAATTTTTAAAGGTACATTTTTAAAGGGGTACCTGGGTGGCTCAGTTGGTACTTTCTGCTCAGGTCATGACCCTGGGGTTCTGGGATCAAGCCCCATGTCATCAGGCGGCTCCTTGCCCCTTGGGCAGTCTACTTCTCCCTCTCCCTCTGCCCATCCCCCAAACTTGTGCTTTCTCTCGGATAAATAAAATCTTTTAAAGGGCAGCCCAGGTGGCTCAGCAGTTTAGTGCCACCTTCAGCCCAGGGCATGATCCTGTGCATGATCCTGGAGACCGGGGATCGAGTTCCACGTCAGGCTCTCTGCATGGAGCCTGCTTCTCCCTCTGCCTGTGTCTCTGCCTCTGTGTCTCTCATTAATAAATAAATAAAAATCTTAAAAAAAAAAAGTACATTTTTATGTAGCTTTCTCTAAATTTGGTAAAAGTCACTTTTGTTTTAGAAAGTACACAAAACTCTTTTCATATATGCCCAAACTATAATTGAAAAATCACATGAGGGATCCCTGGGTGGCGCAGTGGTTTGGCGCCTGCCTTTGGCCCAGGGCGCGATCCTGGAGACCCGGGATCGAATCCCACGTTGGGCTCCCGGCATGGAGCCTGCTTCTCCCTCTGCCTGTGTCTCTGCCTCTCTCTCTCTCTGACTATCATAAATAAAAATTTAAAAAAAAAAAGAAAAAAAAAAAAAGAAAAATCACATGATTATCTTAATTGTAAAATAAAAAAGAAATGCGACTGTAAAATACAAAAGAAATGTGACATATATTTCTGAGATGCCTGGCTGGCTGAGTCGGTTAAGTGTCCAACTCTTGGTTTTGACTCAAGTCATGATCTTAGGGTCATGAGCTGGGAGCCCCACATAGGGCTCTATGTTCCACTGGGAGTCTGTCTGAGTATCTTCTCACTCTCTCTCCCTCTGCCCCTCCCTGCTGCATGCTCACGTGCATGCTTACGCTCTAAAAGTAAATAAATCTTTTTAAAAAATAAAATGAAGTGTGATATTTCTTTTTTTTTTTTTTAATTTTTATTTATTTATAATAGTCACATAGAGAGAGAGAGAGAGAGGCAGAGACACAGGCAGAGGGAGAAGCAGGCTCCATGCACCGGGAGCCCGATGTGGGATTTGATCCCAGGTCTCCAGGATCGCGCCCTGGGCCAAAGGCAGGCGCCAAACCACTGCGCCACCCAGGGATCCCAAGTGTGATATTTCTATAATCTAAAGATGACCTCAGTGCTGAAGAGAGAATTGGCATTGCCTTTTAGCTTCACCTATGATACACATTTTAAAAGTCTACTATATCTTCTCCATTTTCTATTTCAAAAATACTGATCTTAAAATGCTAATATTTAACACAAATTTCAAAAGTATAACCCACAGTCATTAAAGAAAAGTTGTGGGAACTGGACACTGAGTGACAAGGCACCTACTAAGTCTATCATTTGAGTCCTAGCTCTAGGGGGCTGGGTTGTAAATAAGATCACACTTCTCCTCCTGCTGAGTTCATACATACCTCTTCATCTTTTCCTCTTTCCGGTGCTGCCTCACCCAGTCCTTGGGGCTCTTTTCCGTTTCTAGGACATGATGTTTTTTGTTTGTCCACCTCAGGAGCTTACTTTTTGGTTCACAGTCTGAATTGTCTACACTATCCACAGTTCCATGGTCCCCTTTTAATGGATATGCTATTAAACATAAGTTCCTGTCTTCATCTTCTTCAAAGCGTACAGACACCACACCTGGAAGGGGAGGTGAGGAG
The DNA here is from genome assembly GCF_048418805.1 of Vulpes vulpes. Classification (NCBI taxonomy): domain Eukaryota; kingdom Metazoa; phylum Chordata; class Mammalia; order Carnivora; family Canidae; genus Vulpes; species Vulpes vulpes. The sequence continues at coordinate 93,601,411 of NC_132788.1, read as the reverse complement.
CAGAAAGAACTTTTAATTCCATAGAAGATGTGTTATAAATAACATGATTGTAACATTTGTTTTTTTCTTACCCTGTTCCTTAGTCTCTATGTTGCCAGAGGCCCCAAACTCATCTGCAAACCTAACAAATATCAAAACAGCTAGAAAAGATGACACCATACAAGACAAGCGATTAGGGAGTAAACATGGCCGAGAGTCATCCTCTCTGATGCACTCAAAAAGGCAAGAGCCAAAGAATTACAAGACACATTTTTCCATCATTGAAAATGTTTATTAAGTTTTATGTAATTCTTCTAATCCTAAGAAAGAAGAAAAAACATTTGCTCTTTTTATCTTGTGGGAATTTTTGATGCCCTAAACAGAAACTCCGACGGCCTGAGGCTTGCTTTAAAGCAGAGCCTGAACACAGGGGGAACAAAGGTTTATCCTGAGGGGTAAGAAGCATCCAAGGGTAAGGGAAGACTGGGCAAGCAAAACAAAATAAAGGAGCAAACAAAACAAACCACACAGCACAACAGACACCCTAGCAAAGGCTTCTTGTAGCACCCCCACACGGGTGGGCACCCCAAGCCTTTTATCCTCAAACATGTTACTTTATTGGTCTTTGCAGTCACAAAAGAACAAAATGAACACAAGGCAAATAGGGTTGGGCCGGGAGCACAGACGCGTGGTGGCCTTGAAAGCAGCTCTCCCCCTTGAGTCTCTAGAACCTGCCATGTGTAATTAGACAGTCTTTGAGGAGGGGGCTGTCAGGTGGGAGCGTTTCAGCAGGTGCCGACGAGCGCCTTACAACCGACTGGCTGAACACCTTTCCTCCCAGGCCTCTCTGGCCCGGGATCACTCAATTTGCTCAGTCCTTGCTGCCCGCCCGCTTGCTCGCGCCCGCTTGCTCGCTCGCTTGCTCGCTGCAGGGGAATGCGTGCTCAGAGAGATGACACTTCTGAGGTGGTCCCTGGCTCTGGGCGCAGAGGAGCAGAGGACCCCGGGTGAGGAATTCAGGGGACCACACATTCCTGTGGCCACGGGGAAAGAACCAGGGGGAAAGGGGGGCAGGGGCAGCCAGCTAACAAGGGGCCTTTGGCTTTGTCCTGGAAAAAACAACAGAGAAGGACCAAGTGAGGGCCCTCAACTCCCCGACCCCCCACCACAACACACATGCATATTCAGAGTACAGAGAGAGGCGCCCAGTACATTCTGTCTTCAAAGAGCATGTTTCAACAGTCCCAGAAGAACCTAGGTTGTTCAAGAGTCTTTTGTATAATCAAGCAATGTAAATTTAATTTCCTTAATGGATTCTTTGATTTACAAAATATCCCCCTTCCCCAGGAAAGACCACATTACGCTGGTGGCTGCTGATGTCACCCCAAAAATGCAGTATAAAAAGAAAGAGTCACCATATGTGAATCAAAGGGTTGCCATAACATCGCAATTTCGGGGACATTCCGTAATAGCAAAGGGCTTCAGCTAATCAGCACAGGCCTCCCACTCCTGCATTCCATCTGACTCAACCCTGCTCCCAGCCTACCTAATCACCAGGGCTTCTGGTTTCCTGGAGAACAAAAAGCAGGCCGCAAGGATTCTGGGTAAAATCCTCCCAAAGTCTTCCCCCGCTGTTCCCCCAGGGGGGGCTATGGGTTACTGTGATCAAGAGACACCTGAACATAAAACACAACTATACTTCCACCAAAAATAAACTCAAAACAAATCCACAAAACAAAACAATTGAGCAATCTTACCAGGCCTTGCAAACTGAGGGTGTGAGGTGCTGGGCTGAGGGCCAAGAGGAGGAGGGAAAACACAGAGTGTGGGGAGGGGTGAGGGCTCCCGGGATGGCTGCCCGGGCCTTCCACGGCTGCGCCGCCTCTCATCTCTCCTGGCGCCAGGCGCTGGCGACCCCTATGGTAGCGGGGGCTCACCTTTGTATTGGGGAGTGAATTTGCGCATCTCGGCTGGGAGAGTCTCGTAGAACTGGTGCTCTCTCGGAACCAGGGGCTTGCATAGAGTCGTCTCGTTGAAGCGGAGCACGCATGAGTGCCCCCCAACCTGATGGACAAAGGGCTCCAGCAGGACGCCCTTAGTGCGGGGCTCCACGTCCATGGCCCTGAAGGCTGGGCTCATCCTCCAGGCGCAGGCGGCAGGGAGAAAGGGGAGGCGGCGGGATCCAGCGGCCAGCGCGTCCTCCGTCTGTCGTCCGTCTGGCCTCAGATCCTCGGTTGCGCGGGCTAGGACGCTCGGCTGGAAGCAAAGAGACACTGGCATTGGAAGCGGCCTGGGAACGGTCTTAAAGCCGCGATCATTTCTCCGGCAGAGACAAACAGCCAGATCTTAGGCGGGGCTCCGCCCACGCCGCCCACTCCGGCTCCGCCTCCTCCCGCAGAAACAAACAGCCAGAGCTACTGCGGGGCGGGGCCAGATTCCGACAGGCAGGGACTGGCCCCAGGTGTTCCGAAAACAGCCAGTGCCCTCCACTAGGCGGGAAAAATGCAAAGCAACGATAAGGTAAAGTTCCATTTCAAACCTAATAATTCAGATTAAATCTTGCCATTTTCTAGTAAGATTGTTGATTTCATACATTTTTAAAAATATTTTGAGCGAGAGCGAGCGCACGAGGTAGGGCTACGGGTAGGGGAGAAGCAGGCTCCCTCCCCGGTGAGCAGGAAGCCAAATGGCGAGCTGGATCCCAGGACCCAGGGATCATGACCCAAGCAGAAGGCAGACGCTTACGGGACTGAGCTACCCAGGAGCCCCCCATACATACATATTTTTAATACTTCATGTTTTAGAGTAGTTTAAGGTTCACTAAAATTAGACGGAGATAATTGCTCACATAACCATCTGCCCCCACACATGCATTGCCTTCTCCGTTATCAATATCTCTCATCAGAGTGGTAGGTTTCTTACAAACTGTGATGAACCTACATTGATTCATCATCATAGTTTACATTAGGGCTAATTCTTAGTCATTAATTATGTTTTTATAAAATGCAGTTAAAGGGAAAACCTGCTTACTCACCATCAGGTAAGATTTACTCCCCCAGAGTGCCCCCCCCAACCCTAAGGCCAAAGACAAGCCCCATTAACCTTATTAGCAGCAGAGCTTGGGCCTAGCTTTAATGATTAACGTCTGTATCTAAAAACAACTGATCAAAGCTGGCTAACTCCATTTAAAAAGATACATGGTGTTCTAGGTCAGTGACTATTTTTATCAGTTCTATCCTGATCTCCAAAAGCTGGGGCACACCTTTAAACCAAAGCTGCACTCCTGGGGTAATCAGGGCCTGAGGTTTAGGGCCTTAGACCTGACTTGCATCTCTAAGCACCCCAGATATCAGCAAAGCAACCTCAATGCAACTGTTAACCATTTCAAAGCATGTCAAGCTAGTTCTCTGTTTTCTATCTATAATTTACAAACTACACAGGGGCTACTACCACTACTGACAGGGTGTTGGACATTTCATTATCTGTACAGGGTTCTTAATGGGAACTGGAAGAGTCCCCCATGTACCCCAATTGACATGCTGGTGGTGAGAACAGGTCTGCTGAAGATGTGCCCACGTCCTCTAAGGTGAGTAAAGCACCTATTACATGCTAGGTTCATTACAGAAACTTACCTCATTTGGTCCTTGGGATATTTTCTGGGAGGAAGACACTATCCTCTCTGTTTCAAACAATGAAGCTGATTTGGGGAGGTGAGGAAACTCTTCCCGGGCCAGGGACAATAAGCCACAGCTCTCAAATGAACCTCAATCTGTTGGATGCCCTCCTAGGGACACCTCTAGGTCTCAGGGTCTTTGGCACTAATTCCTTGATACAGCGCTCTTCCTATGAACAAGGGACATTTAGCCTATTGTGAAAGTGCCTTCACCATGTGTATTTTCTGTTTATAACATAGCCTCCCTTAAAGAGTTTAAATTGGTTGTTAATCTCCTTTTAGAGAGATCCAACTGTAGGCCAACAGGACTTGAGGATTAGGAATCCATAAGCTTTCCTATATGCAAAGAGACGAAAACCAAAGGTCCTGGCACCACCTTCTCATCAGAGAAGCCCTCAGGAGGCAATGTGCTGAGCAGGGTTGTAAGCTCCAAGGAGTATAGTCCAGTCATTCCAGACTCTCTCCAGAAGGTGGAGCTCTGAGATACTTGGCCACTTAAGCCCTTTCTTAGGGTCTACAGACCAGTTCATACTAATGCTAATGCACTAAAGAAACCTCTGGAGTAAAAGTAATACCAAAAGAAAGCTACTGTACTGACTTAGACGGTCTGTCAGTACCCAAGCACAAACCAGGTACCATAATTATTAAATTGTCAATGCACAAACACAAAACACTTCCCATGGTCCAGGCTTTAGAATCACAATCCAAACCTTTCATTAAAGTATAAACTGCTTTTGTTACCAGAGTAATGCTAACACCAAAGTGAATCCAAATCCAACTCTGTTCAAGATTCCTTAAATGTATTCAATTAAGTAGAAAAATAAAAATCTTTTTCTCCAGGCATCTCTTACCCATCTAGGGATGGTAAATCTACAACAAAAATTGGTCCCTCATGGCAACTCTAGTGTATGGTGCATGGGTGTGGCTGGAGGCCAAAAGGCCAGGTGAGTGTCTCTATCTCCTCTTCCCAGGTCCTCAGTGTATTCATTAGCTGCTGGGTATGATGTGGCACCTTGCCACCCTGCCCCCCAGCACTCAACTCTGGCAGTCCACAGAACATTGCTCCCTAGAGAATCATCATCATCTTGGGTAGAGAGGCAAGAAAAATAAGGCTAATCCTCGCCTGACCCAGGCTGATGACAGAGGAAACTGCCAAAAATGAAGCGAAGTTAGGGAGACAACTGATTACCCAGTAGTGAGGTGAAGCCAGATTCTAGTCCCAGTTCAGCCACTTGATTGTTTGGAGAAAGTCTCCAAGTCCCTGGCTCCCTCTGGGATCCAGTTTTCTGGTTTGTAAAATAGAGAACACAGACCTGGAGTAGCCCTTGTGTGGGTGGTATAATGCAATTAGTGAGTGGTAACCAGTAGTTTGTTTTAACCAAAAAGGAAAAAACAGTAAATATCATTGCATTGCAAATAATAAGTCCTGTTTTGTGATTCTTTTACTTCAATGATTTTTTTTAAAGATTTTATTTATTTATTCATGAGAGGCACAGAGAGAAAGAGAGGCAAAGACACAGGCAGACAGAGAAGCAGGCTCCACGCAGGGAGTCCAATGTGGGACTCCATCCCAGAACTCCAGGATCATGCCCTAGGCTGAAGGCAGGCACTCAACCACTGAGCCACCCAGGCATCCTTTTTATTTCAATTATGTTTAGTCTCCCAAGATGAGGATAAGTATATGGCTTCACTATACCACATATTTATAATATTTGGGGTTGTGGATGAAGAAGTGGAGCTTGCCTCATCTCTGTGGAAAAATGAAGGATCAAACTTCCCAAAGATTACACAGATCAGATCGGCTCCCACTCTAGTGGCCTCAACCTGGCCATAAGAAAAGTGCCCAAAACACCTGCTCTTTTTCACCTGCTACTTTCTGTTCCACATATGTTTTTAGCAGAGGGATTTTTAAATGTTTCAGTTAGTCTAAGGCCCAGTTTCCCAGGAGTCCTAGAGTTTTAGTGGTTACTGAGAAGTCCATGCAAAATGCGTGGACCCTGTGACTAGGGAGGGAATAACCATAAAATACTGCCCTCAGATTTAGCATCTAAATTTAGTTTTCCACACTGCCTCATATTGGTCCATGAAACGATAAACAAGTAAGGAAAGCAGAACATAATACATCCTAGGACAGGACATAGATTTCCTTTGCAGCCCATCCCCTTAAATCTATTAATCTGGTTTAAGGATCTGCTGGAAACAATGCCTTAATTTCTTAGCTTCTAAAATATTGTAAATAAGGATGCCTGGGTGGCTCAGTTGGTTAAGCATCTGCCTCTGGCCCACTCATGATCCCCAGGGTCCTGGAATGGAGCCCTATGTCTGGTGCTCTGCTGTGCACTCCCCCTTCATGTTCTCTCTTAACTCTAATAATACAATCTTTTTTAAAAATTTAAAAATAAAATACTTCAAATAAAACAACTATGACTCATGAAAACCCCTGAGCCCTTAGCTCACACGCCTAGAATTTAGCTAATGAGGTTACAAATGGAGTCTGCTGGGGCCACTTAACTGCCTCAAGAAAAACCCCAGGGTTGGATAGTCACAGGGGGTGGTATGAGGCACACCAGCCTGATGGTGGAAAAACAACACTCATCATTCACACCTCCTCTCCATGAGCCCCAGAGCCACCACCATAAGGTATCTGCACACAACCCATGACTACACCACCAGGGTCAGTCACTGGAATTCTTAAATACTGTTGTAGGAATGCAAAAAGTGGTCTAGCCACTTTGGAAAACAGTTTGGCAGTTTCTTAGAAAGTTAAACATATACTTATTATATGACCCAATAATCCTATTCATATGTATTTGCCTAAAACAAATGAAAACATCTACACAGATCTGTACATCATAGAGATACTATTTACAATAGCCAAAAGGTGGAAACCCAAACATCCATCAAATGGGTGAATGAAAAAAAAAAAAGAAAAAAAAGAAAAAAAAAGGTGAATGAATAAACGAACTATGATATAGCCATATAATGGGATATTATTCAGCAATAAAAAGGGATATATTGATACATACAACAACAAAGATTCATCATAAAAGCATTATAAATGAAAAAAGCCAATCACAAAAGATTATATGCTATATGATTCCATTTATATGAAATTATAGAAAAAGCAGAACTCTAGAAAGTAGACAAATAGCTGCAGAGGTAGGGGAATAGAATTGACTGCAAAGAAGACTAAGAACTTTTAGGAGTAATGAAAATGTTCTACACTGTGACTAGGATGGTAATTATAGGCCTATATAAATTTGTCAAAATTCATCAAATTAGACTTAAAATTGAGGAGTCTTATTGTATATAACTTATACTTCATTTGAGGAATTAAATTTTTCTTATACTTTTTAATTTACCAAATTTTCATAAGTACATATTATTTTAATAATCAGGAAAAAATTATACTTAAAAAGATCCTATTAGCTGTGAAATAGCTTCTATATGTAAACGCTTTGGTTGAGATTTACTTTACCAGCCATTCTAACTGGGCTCACTTGCCACACACTGAGCACCTTGAGTCACTCCTGCCAAGATGCCCGGGTCACCATCTTGGTCAAAGTAAGGACTCTCCCATCCTTTTGTGCAGGCATTCGCAGATGGTACAGACTTTCAGGGACAGCCACGTTTTCCCTCATAAATCCATGACACCCACTGCTAAACCTAAAACCATTTGCTCACTTTGAAAGCCCAATTTTATCAAGGTCTTAATACTAGCAGACTTCTACCAGTTGCATGGATATCTTTTTCAATTCTTGTAAAGTCAAAGCAAAAGCATCCTTTATACACAAACAAGCAGAACAGAAGCATAAACCCAAAAAACCTTTCTGTAAAACATTCATCAATAGCATCAAATCTGTTATTATACTAGCTTCCTTGTTATTTTTCAAACATGACTGGAATACAACTACCTCAGGGCCTTTGCACTGCCATCTTCTCTGCTTGGTATACCTCTTCCCCCAGGTATTCCCTCTGCTCACAAGCTTACCTCCTTCAGCTCTTTATGCAAATGTCCCTTCTTTAATAAGGTCTTCCTTAGCTACCCCATCTGAAAGTGCCGTATCTTCCTGTCCACACTCCCTTATACAACCTGCTTTATTTCTCTTTAGTACTTATCACCACCATCTAATATACTATGTTTTTTTACTACTACTATGTTTTCTTATTTGTCTTATTTTTTGTATCCCCCATCTTGACTCCACCAGAAAACAAAGTCCATAAAGACAGAGATTTCTGACTGTTCTGTTTACTACTGAGTCTCCAGAGTCCAGAAGAACACTAGCACAGAGTAGGCACTTCACAGGATGTGCCTCAAATCACTACTACGTCATGAACGCTTTCTGCACACAGATCAACAAAGAACTCGAAAGACACCCACCGCAATTATCCAAACCCTCACCAATCATATAGTGAGTACGATTATTAAAATGAGGTATGAAAAAAAATAAATAAATTTTAAAAAATGAGGTATGCAACACACTTTACAAAATGTATTTTGCATTTATAATTCCCCATCTATCAAGTCTGCATTACCTGTGGAGTATAAATGAAGGACCCTGTACCTGAACACTCATCTGGGACCGGGTGGTGTGGAAACATTTCATGTAAACAAAGCTTAAGCTCTTAACGTAATGACAATCAATCTCTTGGAAAATTCTCTCTTATGGAAAATCAGGCAAGAAAAGAATGGTCATGGGCAGCCCCAGTGGCCCAGCGGTTTAATGCCGCCTTCGGCCCAGGGCGTGATCCTGGAGACCCGGGATCAAGTCCCATGTTGGGCTCCCTGCATGGAGCCTGCCATCTCCCTTTGTCTCTGTCAGCCTGTGTCTCTGCCTCTCTCTGTGTGTGTCTCTCATGAATAAATAAATAAATAAATAAATAAATAAATAAATAAATAAATAAAATCTTTAAAAAAAAAGAATGGTCATTCAAGAATAAACTTTAAAAGTGTGGCCTCAGGGCACCTGGCTGGCTCAGTCGGTGGAGCTTGGGACTCTTGATCTCAGGGTTGTAAATTCGCACCCCACATTAGGTGTAGAGATTACTTAAAAAAGGGAAATGGGGATCCCTGGGTGGCTCAGTGGTTCAGTGCCTGCCTTTGGCCGAGGGCGTGATCCTGGGGTCCTGGGATCAAGTCCCACGTCGGGCTCCCAGCATGGAGCCTGCTTCTCCCTCTGCCTGTGTCTCTGCCTTTCTCTCTCTGTGTGTCTCTCATGAATAAATAAAAAAAATCTTTAAAAAAATAAAGAAATGCAGCCTCAAGAAGATTAAAATTCTATCATAGTTTAACACAAACATACTAGGGACGCCTGGCTCAGTGGCTGAGTGTCTGCCTTTGGCTCAGGACGTCATCCCAGGGTCCTGGGATCAAGTCCCACATCAAGAGCCTGCTTCTTCCTCTGCCTGTCTCTGCTTCTATCTGTGTGTCTCTCATGAATAAATAAATAAAAATCTTTAAAAAATCAAAAACAAAACAAAAATCAAATATACTAACTAGCATTCAGAAATTCTGTTTTGGTATTGAGTTCTCATCCCAAAGACCCAAGGTTTTCAAGTTGCAAAGTTATCATTAAAAGATAATTATCCGCATCTTTTGCAGGCAAAACAAAGAAAAGCCACGTGTTGGTTCTAAGTCTCTGCTGAAGGCCATCTTCAGCAATGCTGGTGGGTCTGCCATCCAGCCTTATTTTTTTTTTTTTAAGATAAAATTAAAAGATTTAAAGATTAAATAAAATCTTTAAAAAAAAAAGAAACATAGAATATTGTTGTCACAGAAGAGGAAGTCAAAATGCTGCCCCAAAATGTAGGGGAAAAAGTACTGCAGGCTGTAGTATTTGTCTGCTTTTTGAAATGTGAACTTCTGATTTCTTTTTTCATTCTAAACAGTCACTTTCTCACCTACTTGTTTTCATCATTGTAAACTCTTCTGTTTAAAGATGGCAGTTGTAATTATATATTTATATAAATAGGTAATATATGGCCTGATCACCGCCATCATGGGTTGCATGCACGCTCCCGGGAAGGGAGTCCCAGTTGGCTCTGCCCTACCGCCACAGCGTCCCCACCTGGCTGAAGCTGACATCCGATGACGTGAAGGAGCAGATCTACAAACTGGCCAAGAAGGGTCTGACTCCCTCGCAGATCGGTGTGATCCTGAGAGACTCCCATGGTGTTGCAAAAGTACGTTCTGTGACAGGCAATAAAATCTTGAGAATTCTTAAGTCCAAGGGACTTGTACCTGATCTCCCTGAGGATCTGTACCATTTGATTAGCTGTTGCTGTTCGAAAGCATCTTGAGAGGAACAGAAAGGATAAGGATGCCAAATTCCGATTGATTCTGATTGAGAGCCATATTCACCAATTGGCTCGATATTCTAAGACCAAACGAGTCCTCCCCCCTCAACTGGAAATATGAGTCATCCACAGCCTCTACCCTGGTCGCATAAATTTGGCTATGTACTCAAGCAATAAAATCATTGTCCACTAGAAGCAAAATAAAATAAATAAATAAATAAATAAATAAATAAATAAATATTTATGTTATATAAACTTGAGACAGCACAAAACCTGCATCTGCCCCATGCCAAGTGGTAAGATCGTTATTCCCTTCTCTTCAAATTGTCTATATATCCCAAACTTCTTGAAATATTCTCAAACTCTGAGCATATGTTACCTTTATAATAGGGACGGAAAATATTAGAGGGAAAAATAAAAGAATTCACGGAGACTAAAACAGGAAAACACATTCAGTTGTTCAGCTCTTGAAAGTTTTAAGCTCATCCACAAAAACAAAAACAAAAACAAAAACACTGCCCTAGCCCACACCATGCTCAAAGCTCTAATCCATGATGGAGACCCTGGAAGATGGACCACATGTAAACAAGTAAGGAGAACAACCCAAACACATCCTGCCTTTAAGGTATGTCTAAGGCACTGGAAGACCGGATGAAGAACTGACCAACTCTTCAAGCTTCAATGACAATGGGATACAACCATGCCAGAGACAAGAACCACTGCCTATGGAGTACTTAGTCTATTCTGTGACACCCATGCTCTTACAACACCCCTCGATTTACCTTCCTAATGGATGGAGTACTGAGGCCCCAAGAGGGCACCATAACAGGTAGACTTCAACACAGAAAACAAGTGATGGAAGAGTTACTGCTGAGAATGGCTGGAATCATAGTCCTAACTTCGAAGGAGCTGCAGCCTGGCTGGCTGGCAGGGTGTCCGTCCACCCCCACACACATGGCCCCCTACCCCCATACCAAAGCAGCAGAGCCAGAGAGATAAGACACAGAAGCTCTGCACTGACTTGACACAGATGCCTGAGATCCAATACTAGGTATTTGTTTTCTCCCTCATTAACATTTTATTCTAGTTTTAATAAAGGAAAAGCTGTACGTTGTACATGGAATTATTTCACTAAAGCCACAATACGGCAGATACCCCTAATGCTGAGGGACAAATAAAGTGACAGATTCTGTTAAAAAAATCCAGATATGGACAGCCCCGGTGGCCCAGCGATTTAGCGCTGCCTTCAGCCCCCAGTGTGATCCTGGAGACCCGGGATGGAGTCCCGTGTCAGGCTCCCTGCATGGAGCCTGCTTCCTCTCTGCCTCTCTCTCTCTCTGCCATGAAAAAATAAATAAAAATCTTTTAAAAAGTTAAATAATCAATCAATCAATCCAAATAAGCAGGACACCTGGGTGGCTCAGCAGTTTAGGGCCTGCCTTCAGCCCAGGGCGTGATCCTGGAGTCCCAGGATTGAGTTCTACATCGGGCTCCGTGCATGGAGCCTGCTTTTCCCTCTGCCTATGTCTCTGTGCCTCTCATGAATAAATAAATAAAATATTTTTTAAAAATCCAGATAAGCTTTTCTGTAAGGGAAATAGCCTCTCAGATGCTTCATCTCTCTAGAACCACCAGCACAACCACGCTGCCCTATCTCTCTGCCTCAGATCAGATTTCTGGAATGAAAGACTAGCATGTCCCAAGATGGAAGATGAGGAAGAGCTTTAAGCCTACCTAGAAGTATGTTCATCAGAGTTACACTGCTAGAATTACAAAGTTTTAGCAACTTAAAAAGCTTTTTCTAGTAAAACCATAGCACTGCTGCTTCAGGGAAATTAAAATTATTAATTCTAAAGTGTCACATGTTCTCTTTATCAGAGTATCACATTTCTTATAAAGAATTAAATGCATTTCATACACACACCAAGAATTTTCAGTCCTCCTTAAAAAGACCATTACTCCTCTTTCAAGGGTTATTCTCCATCTCCAGTCTTCTCCTTGGTGCAGTCTATGACTCCCCACACCACCTTGTAGGAAACAGACACAACAGAAACACACGGAAGTGACTGCTTCAGACTGCAACTGAAATTGCTGTGAGGTCTAAATCTGTGAGGGATTTTCCTACCTTGAGTCATAGTTCTCTCCTCTCTTGTGCCGACAAGTAATGGTCCATTCATTGGCTTTAGGCAAGATTACATGCTTTCTGCATGTGGTCAATGTTTACCCCTACTCATCGCTCAGTTGGCTCCCAAACCAGATGACACATGAACTCATTCTCTGAAACACAGGGAGCCAAAAATGATTCAGTCCTTATGGGCAGCCACAAAACCCAGGCAGCCCTGACCTGCCAAGGCCAGCACTCCAAGTGTTGTACCTGCTGATGGAGGGACCAAGGTGTGTCCTGCACTGCACCGGGTACTGTGTTCCAGGGAGTGCAATTTCTTCCAAGTCCTTGCAAAACCTCACTCAGGTAAATACTCTCTCCTCAAGGGTCTGCAAAGTGGCCCAGGCTCACAGCATCAATCTGGAAGTTTTGTTTTGTTTTATTTTTTTAACATTTATTTGGGAGAGAAAAAGAGTGCAAGGAGGACAGGAAAAGTCTTAAGCAGACTTCCTGCTGAGTGTGTAGCCCAACATGGGGCTTGATCCTATGACCCAGAGATCATGATCTGAGCTGAAACCAAGAGTAGAGTGCTCAAACGACTGAGCCACCCAGGTGTCCCCCAATCTGGCAGCTTTTATCACAAACTACTCAGAGGTGTTCCTCTGTGATGAACCAGAAAAGAATGATATGTGTGTGAGAAAATTCTTGATGCTGGCACAGGTCACAGCTCTATGCCATTTGCCAGTCATCCTCCAGAAGTCCTGAGATTTCTTTCCAAAATAAAGCATAACAAAAAATTTACAAATTTCAAAGATATCAAATTCAACCACATCCAGTTATGAAGCAAATCATAATACACTGACTCCTTCGGAATCACCCAGCTTTTAAGAAGGGCAGTGACTTCAGTCACTCAAGAGCACATTTGAGGACTGGGAGGGAAGGCAGATGGGACACTTTTGACATCTTACCTCTTTGTTCCCTTTTTTTGGCACTATATAAAGAGCCTCCAGTATTTTCAAAAAAAAAAAAAAAAACACTGTTTTGAGAGTAAGATTAATCATTTCTGGAAGAGGAGCAGCCTGTCCCCTCTTTTTCCAGCCGTCACCTGCCCTAAACCTCTTGGCCACATCCATCAGTTTTTCAGAGCCCAGAGACTTTCAGCTGCCACTTGCATCTAAGGCTTACAGTCCTACCCTGGCCTCCAAGGAGGTGCAGCATCCTAATCAACCCATAAGGCCCTCAAGCATGCAACCCCGGGAAGGTGTTGCTGTATCTGTCCCATGAGGCCCAGCATAAATACTACAAAGGGCAGGGGCAGCTCAAGGGACCTGGGGAAAAGACACTTGGGTTCCCATACTCTCTGATAAGGACAGAGCAATAAAACCCAAACCCTCAGCAAGGAGTTGGCAATCAACTCCACTATCTCTCCTCGAGGCACTCACCTCAGAGAACAGACACTGTTCATGGAAGGACACTTTTCACTGCCTTACATGAGTAGAGCATAAAGGCAGAAAACTTGAAAATGTTCATTAAGAACTGACTCATTTAGGAAGACCATCATCTCGGCAATATTCAATTAAATAGTTTAAGAGTGGTGTATGTTTTTCCTGTCATGTTCAAGTTCATAAAAACATACATTCTGGGATGGCTGGGTGGCTCAGTGGTTGAGTGTCCGCCTTTGGCTTGGGGTGTGATCCTAGAGTCCCAAGATTGAATCCCGCATTGGGCTTCCTGCATGGAGCCTGCTTCTCCCTCTGCCTATGTCTCTGCCTCTCTCTCTGTCTCTCATAAATAAATAAATCTTAAAAAAAAAAAAATACATTCTGTGGTCAAATACACTATCTAGCCTTCTTCTTTGCTGGAGATAGCTCTCAGCAATCTCCCAAGGAAAGGGTCTGATTCTGTTTAGCATGAGAACCAACAGGTGCTGGTCTACACACCTCCACAGAGCACCTTGTAAAAGAAGCTAAAGTGAGACCCCTACAGAGATTTAGCATCACTTCTTGCTCATTAAAGGGGAAGAATGAGCTAAAGGCGCAATCCACAGACACCAAATTTCAAGCACATTAAACAAATGGGCATCAGAGTGAAAAATGGCAGGCTTGGAGCTATGTTAATCCCAAGACAGGGATCCCTGGGTGGCGCAGCGGTTTGGCGCCTGCCTTTGGCCCAGGGCACGATCCTGGAGACCCGGGATCGAATCCCACGTCGGGCTCCCGGTGTATGGAGCCTGCTTCTCCCTCTGCCTGTGTCTCTGCCTCTCTCCTCTCTCTGTGACTATCATAAATAAATAAAAAAATAAAAATTAAAAAAAAAAATCCCAAGACAAATGTTCCTGCAGCCTTAGCAATGACACCAAAGTTGTATAGATCTGGCATCTCAATCCCAGATAAAAAGTCCTATCTAGAGTTAGTTTTACTCTTACAAAACAAAACAAAAAAACCTACTATTCTTATAGAACAAGCTTTGAAAAAAAAAAAAAAAAAAAAAAAAAACAAGCTTTGAAGGTGATGCAAGATTTTTATATTCCCCAAGGCAGTAAGATGGAACTCACATAGCCCATGGGGCCTCTCATTTCTGAAGTATGCACCTGGGGACAGAAAAGCCTGGAGCAGAAACAGCAGCACTAGCCAAGTGTTCGTCTTCCCGATTTCTAACACATCTTATTAAAAGAAAAAAAAAATTAATCTTCTTTAGGCTTGGGAATAGACACTCAATTTCTAAATCATGTATGAGTGTCTCAAATAAGATAAATGGATGGAAACATAGAACAAGTAATACTAAATGATCTCCCATTTTGATCATGACTCTCAGTTAAATACATTCACAAGAGTGAAGACAAGCAAACAGACCCAGCATTGCAAAGAAAGTTTTGTGAATTCTCTACAACAGAAACCAAACAGAAGAGGCCCAAGAGGCCCTGACTGACCCCAACTGCCCTGAGGAGTTTATGACAGCAGGTACTGGAACTCCATCTCCAAATCACAAGGGTTTCAGAAACAACCCAAAGTCTGAAACTCTTCAGTCCAGAATGGGATGAGATCACCCCAGGAACAAAAAGGACACAGATGAAAGACTTAGTATAGTGAGGGTCCCAGGAGAAGGTGCTGGAGCTATTATTTCTATTTTCCATGGACAGGGTGCTGTAGGTACTGACAAAATAAGCAACAGCTACATTTCACTAACATTTAAAATCAAATCAGCCCCTGTGGCTTAGTGGTTTAGCACTGCCTTCAGCCCAGGGCCTGATCCTGGAGACACGGGATCAAGTCCCACATCGGGCATCCTACATGGAGCCTGTTTCTCCCTCTGTCTGTCTCTCTCTCATGAATAAATAAATAAAATCTTAAAAAAAAAAAAAAAAAGAAAAGAAATAAACCTATCAGATTTCTTTAAAAAAAAATTAATAATCAAATCAAATCAAATCAAGGGACGCCGGGATGGTTCAATGATTGAGCGGTCTGCCTTTGGCTCAGGGCATGATCCCAGGGTCCAGTGATAGAGTCCCACATCCGGCTCCCCACAGAAAGCCTGCCTTCTCCCTCTGCCTATGTCTCTGCTTCTCTCTCTCTCTGTCTCTCATGAATAAATAAATAAATACAACTTTTAAAAATAAATTAATTAAAATAAAATAAAGGCACAATTTTTCTGTTTAACCACTTGGTTTTGCTATTCCGACCTGGAGACCATACTCTCAACCATTTCAGTCTTAATTAAATGGCATCTTGGGCAGCCCAGGTGGCTCAGCGGTTTAGTACCACCTTTAGCCCAGGGCCTGATTGGGTGACCCAGGATCGAGTCCCATTTCCGGTTCCCTGCATGGAGACAGCTTCTCCCTCTGCCTGTGTCTCTGCCTCTCTCTCTCTCTCTCTCTCTGTGTGTCTCCCATGAATAAATAAATAAAATCTTAAAAAAAAAAAATTAAGTGGCATCTCAGCAGTTTAAAGCACAAAAACGCTTCCAATCTTCCATGTAAAACAGCAAAATGGTAATGTGCTACATCCTCCCTGGTCCCAAGGCAACTCACTGTGGGGCATACTACCACAACCAACAGCAGGAAGAGCTTGCTTCCTCCCTTCATCCCCAGGGCTTAACCATGTGCAGTGGTGGCCTTTAACACAGGTCAAGGGGAAAAGACTTTCAGGAAGACAAAAGGGCCAGTGGAGGGGGGGGCTATAATGGAAATGAGAGATACAGGAGTCCTTTGGAATGAATTATATATTACGTGAACAATACTCCATAAAGCTGTTATATAGAAAAAAAAAATCAATACAGTAACAGGGTCACACTGAAGAGATTACAACCAGCTTGGGGTAGAGGTTCCAGTGACAATGTCACATCTCTACCACCAAGAGGTGAAGGTAGAGTGCTCAGGAGGAGAGCACCTCCAAATGTGGCTATGAGAATAGCAAAGAAGCATGCAGACATATTGGAATAGGACTGATTCACAAAATATGTGGGTAAAAAGCATAGCTTCTAAAGGAATACATTGTTTTAGATAATAATTGTGTACATGCAATTAAAAATAATAAGTATTATAGGAAAGTCAACTTCCAAGTACATCTCTTTAAGTTTATGTAATACACTTTTGAGTTGTATAAAAAAATTCGTTTAAATCTCCCTGGCAAATTGGGGCCTACCTTATCTTGGGGTGTACCTGGTGCTTAGCCTTCTCTTCATGCCTGTCTTCATCTGTAAACCAGGCACAGTACAGTTTACAAAGGTGCTCTGAGGGGATCGTGTCCCACGTTGGGCTCCCTGCAGGGAGCCTGCTTCTCCCTCTGCCTGTGTCTCTGCCTCTCTGTCTCTCATTAATAAATAAATAAAATCTTAAAAAAACAAAAAAAACAAAGGTGCTCTGAGGTGCCCACTTGGCTTGCATGCAATGCACTCTTCAAACACAGGCTGTCCTCTGCCCCCTACTGCCCTGCAGTTCTTCCAAAGAGTCTACTGGGAGACGGAGGCCACAGGAGGGACCAGACAGTATGGCCTCTGGAAGGAGAGTGAAGAAAGGAGGCTTTAACACCAGGCAGAGGAATGGAGTGCCACGGGACATCCTGCCTAGCCTTTAAAGAAACAGGTTTTTAAACTGGTTACAAGTGTGATAAAATGACCACCATTATTAGTTTGGGAGCCTCTTCAGTGTGCAGATTTTCTTCCATATGCTTTTCTATTTACATAAACAGGATCAGGCTGTATGTGTTGTTTTGCTTTTCTCCCCCCAGTAAAACCAGCTTTATTTTTCTCACCTTTTTAAAAAATTGTGATGAAATATACAAAACATAAAAGTTACCTTTTTAAACTATTCTGGGGTGTACAGTTCAGTGGTACTAAGTACATTCACAATACTGTGCAACAATTGGGACACCTGGGTGGCTCAGTGGTTTAGCGCTTGCCTTCAGCCCAGGGCGTGATCCTGGAGTCGTGGGATCGAGTCCTACATTGGGCTCCCTGCATGGAGCCTGCTTCTCTCTCTGTGTCTCTCAGAATAAATAAATAAAATCTTAAAAAAAAAAAAAATACTGTACAACAATTACCACCACCCATCTCCACCACTTTTTCATCCTCCCAAACTCAAATTCTGTACCCATTAAACAATAACTGCCCAGTCTCCCTACCCCCAAGCCCCTGGCAACCACCATTCAACTTTCTACCTCCACGAATCATAGTACCCTGGTTTTTCATACAAGTAGGATCATTAAATATTTGTCTGTTTTGCCACTTTCCCCCACTAAACTATATGCCTTAGCCATACCTCTGTATAGATTTCCTTTCAAGGGCAGCATGTTATTCACATAATCCTAATGTATTATTCTTTTAAAATATTTAATTTATTTATTCATGAGAGACACGGGGGGGGGGGGGGTGCACAGAGACACAGGCAGAGGGAGAAGCAGGCTCCATGCAGGGAACCCAACGTGGGACTTGATCCCAGGTCTCTAGGATCATGCCCTGGGCCGAAGGCGGTGCTAAACCGTTGAGCCACCCGGGCTGCCCGTTTCCTAATGTTATTTTTTAACTTCACTATTAACGCTATTTTATTACAATAATAATGCAGTGAGTGTCTTTGTAGTGGTCTTTGTACTCTTGCGGAAGAATTTCTGTAGGAAAATTCCTAGAAGTAGAATTGCTGGGACAGAGCATAGAGGTTGCACCCACTGTTTCACTCTTCCCTGTAATGTCTGTGAGCCACCAAGGATTGTGGGGCAGGGTGGTGACATTTTCCCTGGGGAAAATTAACCAGGCAGCCTGGGTGGCTCAGTGGCTTAGCACCGCCTTCAGCCCAGAGCATGATCCTGGAGACCCGGGATCGAGGCCCGCGTCAGGCTCCCTGCGTGGAGCCTGCTTCTCCCTCTGCCTGTGTCTCTGCCTCTCTCTCCTCTCTGTATATTCTCATGAATAAATAAATAAAATCTTAAAAAAAAAAAAAAAAAAAAGAAGAAAATTAACCAGGCAGAGAAAAGGGAAAACCTGGTTTCACAGACACCCAGCATGTCACTACTGCAATGGCATGGGTAGAAGGATAGTGTCAGCAAGAACCAGCATTTATTGAGGTCTTCTGTCCACATTCTTACTTAAGGAGCAAACAAAAAGATTCGATTCTTATACACATTAGAAGCACATGTGAAGGGGATGCCTGGGTGGCTCCACGGTTTGGCGCCTGCCTTTGGCCCAGGGCGAGATCCTGGAATCCCGGGATGGAGTACCATATCAGGCTCCTGGCATGGAACCTGCTTCTCCTTCCTCCTGTGTCTCTGCCCCTCTCTCTCTCTCTCTCTCTGTCATAAATAAATAAATAAATAAACAAACAAATCTTTTTTAAAAAAAGAAGCACATGTGAAAAGGGAGGTTTGAGAGAAGAAAAAAATTTAAACTTAAGAAAAACTGCTAGTGCTTAGAAAGCTCTCAAGCTACTCCATTACATTTTATACCATAAAAATGTTTTATTCCAGGTAACTGTGGGCTCATGAATTTAGTTATCTGGTTATTTGAAGATTTTAAAACCAAAGGTGAAAGAGGCGGCAGTAATACTGCCTTCACAGTCCTGAGTTTGCAGAAGGAAGGAGATGATAGCAGGAGTACCCCTAACAGCTGCAACCTCTAGGAGACCATCAGGATCAAGACCAAGCTGATCTCTCCAGCCTCTTCCAGAATGAGCTTCCTTCTCTCATGGGTCTCTCCTACTTCATCCCTGGGGTGGGAAGTAGGAAAGAGTCCCGACAGCTCTTAGGCTGAGACCCCCTTCTCCAGACACCTGTCCCACCTAGAATGACCTCCCCACATTCAGTGGCACACTCAGGAGGGCACAAATTCTCCTCCCTTCTCCAATGTACCCAGAGAGCCTGGTGCCCAACTTCCACAGGGGAATTAAGGGAGGAAGGGGGGGAAGAGTAGAGAAACGGGATTTAGTAGATGGCCAGGCGTACCACACTGTTCTTAATCCTTCTGGGGGTTACTGACCCCCTGGAGAATCTGAGACATCTGTGGGCCTCTATCTTGAAAAATGCACAACTCTCACTGCACTCTACATACAGACTGGAGTGTGCATACCCATGGACACTATCTTCAGAACCCAATACGGGGAATCAAATTAGAGGGATGAGTCAGATATTGAGCCTTCCCACGTCATAACAAAATGTTTGGTTCATGAAGTCAGAAACCACTCAGAAAACACTGAGTTGAGCTGCAGACTCTTAACATATAAGGGGATGGTCAAGCACTCAAGAAATATTCAGCAGACTGGGATCCCTGGGTGGCGCAGCAGTTTAGCGCCTGCCTTTGGCCCAGGGCGTGATCCTGGAGACTCGGGATCGAATCCCACGTCGGGCTCCCGGTGCATGGAGCCTGCTTCTCCCTCTGCCTATGTCTCTGCCTCTCTCTCTCTCTCTCTCTCTCTCTGTGTGACTATCATAAATAAATAAAAAAATTAAAAAAAAAAAAGAAATATTCAGCAGATAGTTGGGAGCAATGGAATTAAAGCTTGAGTGAACTTACCTGAAAACAAGAGTTGGAGATTACCTACAAAAGGAAGACAGAAGGCACTCTAAGAGTAATGTGCAAAGAACACTGAGTCAGGGCCCCTAGAGGTGTGAACTGCCTGTGAGGAGAGGGTGCAAGGTCAGCACAAGAGAGGGAGGTCTATAAAAAGACAAAGAGGTAGAACATCTACATCCTCCTAGAAGCCATGGGTAAGAATCCCCTCCTAGTTTCACATTGAAAATCTAGGGCTCATACCCTTTGGACTACATGACACAGAGGGAGGAGAATCTTGCACTGTGTGGCACTTCATGTCCCTGACAGCCTTCAGAGTCATGATTTGGGGCTCAGTTTTGAGTGAGCAGTTTTTTTTTTTTTTTTAAGATTTTATTTATTTATTCATGAGAGACACAAAGAGAGAGGCAGAGACAGAGACATAGGCAGAGGAGAAGCAGCCTCCATGCAAGGAGCCTGATGTGAGACTCGATCCCAGGACTCTGGGACAATGCCCTGGGCCAAAGGCACACGCTCAACTGCTGAGCCACCTAGGCATCCCTTGAGTGAGCCTTGGCAAAGCTTTCACAACTTCTTCACTGAAAAGATATACAGGAGCAACCCCCTTCAATCCAGTCATCATAGTCAAAAGGTCTCAAGTAAAGGAAATGATCAGCAAAAGCCAGCATATGGGATCCTAAAGATAAATGACAGTTGCTGCAACAAAACTACAAGAAAAATAGAATGAGCATATATAAATTTAAGAAAAAGAGATACCTCAATCAAATGTAATGTGCAGACTACTTATTTGGATTCTGATATGAACCAATCAACTGTAAAAATATTATTGGAGAGACGCCTGGGTGGCTCAGCAGGTCCGGGGACTGAGTCCCACATCGGGCTCCCTACATGGAGCCTGCTTCTCTGTCTGCCCCCCCCCCCCCCCCGGCCCAATGTGTCTCTCATGAATAAATAAAATCTTTAAAAAAAAAATTACTTGAAAATCAGAGACATTTGACCATAACCAAATGTTTAGGTGGGGAAAAAAGGTATTATCATTGTTTGTTTGTTTTTTTAAGATTTTATTTATTTATTCATGAGAGACACAAAGAGGAGGCAGAGACATGCAGAGGAAGAAGCAGGCTTCCCGAGGGAAGCCAGATGTGGGACTCGATTCTGGGACCCCAGCATCATGCCCTGAGCCACAGGCAGATGTTCAACTGGTGAGCCACCCAGGCGTCCCTCATCATTGGTTTCTAGGCAGAATAATGGTATTGTAGATACCCTGGGCAGCTTCTTATCTCTTAGAGATATGCAATGAAATACTGATGGAAAAACTACATCCTGGGACTATGCCACCTAAAAAGATTCAGGTTTTGTTTTTAAGATGGAGGAGACAGGCAGCGAGATGAAACAAGATCAACTAAGAGTTTGTAACTCCAACTGGTGATGGATGACAGACCTAAACCAACTGTTCACCAGTTTAAGAGACTGTCTTTTCCTTCAAACTCTGAGGTGGATTGCAAATCCAATTTTGGGGGGGGGGAAAGGACTTTTTATTTTGTTACCAGAATATATTGCAAAATATAATACTACTTGTTACTTTTATTACTCAGTATTCACACAGGCAAAAATATAATTATTTAAAAAACAAAAACATGCTTTAAAATGTAATCACACAAGAGAAATCATCTGCTTACCTTCCACTGTACAAAAACATGTTCAATTTGTTAGGGCGATTACTCACTAGGTAAAATAACTTCACTTAAAGGGAAAATTCTTCCCCAGAGCATCCTCTTTATGAACTAAACAATGGAAAATTTTCACCTCAGCAAGCTGGCCTTGGAGGCTCAGGCTCAACCCTGTTGCCTAGATACCAGTGACATCTCCAGTGCTTACAGAAGGCTCTGGCACCTCTCTGCAAGGGAGCCTGGCTAAGGTTCATCAGTCAGCAGTTGCTCCTTCCTTCCACATTCCACTGCTATGACAGACACAGGGATGGTATATGGTGTACTGGTCTGCCATTTGCGAAGCCCCAAAGCACAAAAGAACTCTATTCCATCTGCAAAAGTGGTTTTTACAATTATATCAACTCTGGTGCTGGTTCTTATGTACTTGATTTCTAACAATTCCTGTGAATTCTAGTCTAAAGTCACAAAGCAAATAGATCAGTTGGAATAAGAGTGAACAGTTCAACTGACTTTTTCTCCAAAGAAAAAGTTACTAAGATCAACTGGCTTTTTATGTCAAATATGATAAAGTATTCATTTCACCAACTTCTAATTCTGATAGTGGCTTAAGTTAAAAGAATAACACCCCCCCCCCCCGAAACTTCTTTTTAAAAACTTAACACCAGGCTACAGGATGCAATTATACAAACCTCACAGCAGCAACACATGTAAATAAGCACCTGAGTTTGCTTAAAATGTAACCCTGCTTAAAATGCAAATACTGCAAACATTTTAAATACTAGAATTCATCAAAATTACTGTAATCATGGTGCTTTATTAAAAAAAAAATCACAAAACTGGTGAACTGCAACATTTTCGTTACCACTTTTCAAAAGTTTCGACAACTATTCTTTCCAAAGACTTTATTCTTGTTTTATGTACCTTTAACTACCAAAATGTTTCATTCCAAGCAGTAACTAGTTCTATTTCCCCGGGATTTAAGAGCACTTGACTGTTTTCTACATTCTGTTTTCACAACACTTGAGGGCTCTTTTTTTTTCTGCAAGTGCAGCTTTCTGGACGTAGGAAACCGAAGGATACAAATCATTAGGATAGGAGGCAAAAGCAGCCTTGAAGCAAAAGAGAAAGAAATGAAAGCTCCACCCACGGTGAAGCTTACCACTATTAGAGAAGACATCCTGTGATCCATTTTAGGACTTTTTTTGGAGAAGATGATGTGCAGATTTCCTCACCAGCGACCCGCTGACAGGCCCAACTGGCATTCAACGCTCAAAATGGCTGCACATCTGCCAGCCAGGTAGGCAGCACCTGAGGCGGTGGGCTGGCTCCTCCACTCAAAGGCTCGAGGAGAACCCCCCCGCCCCGCAGTAACCCGGGGGCCCATGGGAAGCAATGACACAGGAGATCTTTCCCCCACGAAGACCTGGAGGAAACCTTCCCAGAGAGATCCTGCACCGCCAAAACACCCGGGAGGTCCCCTCGATGACCAGAGAAGATTCTGCCCCTCAAAATCCGGGACGATATTCTCCACCCACCCCATCCCCGCCCCCAGTAACCTGAGGAAATAATGCCTTTCTCAAATGACCGGGGGATATCCGGCCCCACGAAGACCCAGGGACATCTCCCCGCCCCCAGGACCGCGAGAGAGCCCCACCCCAAATAACACGGGGACACCCCTCATGACCAGAGACCGCGCCTGCGGACGGCCCGGAGACCCCCCTCTCCCAAATCTACCTGGGCGGCAGAGCCACAGGCTGCACAAGGCGGGGATCACCTGCGGCCTCAGCCCGTCCCGCGGCGCTTCCGTCCTATTGTTTCTCTCCCATCAAGATGGCGGCGGCCGCGTCGAGCCCCGCCCCCCGCGCCTCGCTCCCGGAGCCCCCTCGCTATTGGCTCGCCCCGGAGCCCGGCTCGCGGACTGGGCAGCGCGAAAAGCGCTGTTGCTAGGGCGCCGGGATCGAGGTAGCGGCTTCCGGGAGGGGCGGGGCACGGGGCGGGGCCAGAGATGCTGCGGGCCTCGCTTGCCTTCCAAGGGGCAGGATGGCCAGGCAGGTTAGGGGGGTGATTGGGTGGACAGATGGGCTTTGGGTTTGTGGGTGCAATGAGGGATCCCTGGGTGAACGCATGGCTCAACCACTAGTCCCATTTTTCCAGAGTCCGGGGTGGGGTTCCCGGAGTGTGGACTTTTCAGGGTTAACATTGAGACAGTCTGCAGCAAACTGGGAATTTCGTCACCCTAGCAGATGGATGGACAGAGGACTAGATGTGGATGGATGGAAAGATGGACAAAAGAGGGACTGTAGACGGTGAGTAAAGGAATGGTTATATGCACAGGTGAATAGATGACTAGATAGAGAGGGGTGGACGCAGGAATGGCTGTAGAGTCCTCTGGGGACTGGTGGATGACCCCGTGCCCACCCTAGGTCATACCAACCTCCACACTGCAGTGCTTGTGTGAAGCGCATTTGCCTTGGGTCCTATGGGTTGGCCAGAAGGGCTCCCACCTGAGTGGATGTCAGTGTGGCTGGGAAACTCGACGGAGGAGGAAGGTGGTACTGAAGTGGGCAGAGCCTCCTACCTGATCTCTGTTCTCTCTGTAAGGGAGGCCCACGTTGCTGCATGAGCACTGGGGGCGGCAGAGGTGTGGACACATGCATATGCTTATTCACTCAACAGGTATTTGAGACCCACTTTCTGTGCTGGAAATATAGCAGTGAACAAAACCAGTTAAAAGAAATATATATGGGGTCTGCTTTTACGGGAATGGGCAGGAAAGACTTCCTGTGACCAGCTGGCCTCTCCTCTCCTGTGTGTTTCAGGGCTCCTCATGCTTACTTCTCACCTCACTGGTTCCTCCTCTTTGCTTCCTCTCTCTATCTATATTATTTCTCTCATAACTTATCCAGGTTCGTGGCTTCCAATTCCACCTACACATCCATCACTCCCAAAGGTGTATATCCAGTCCAGATCCTACCTGAGTGCCAGACTCAATGCCCAGCTGTAAACTAGGCATCTGTACTGACTTCCGCTTGGCATCTCAAACTCACTGTGTACCACCCTAGCTCTGGCTCGTCCTCCAAATGCACTCTACCTCTCCTCCCCCAGCTCAAAGGGATGGCTGCTTAGTCTTTTCTATTGCTCAGACTAAACACCTCCTGACTACTTTCCCACTTACATTTAAGAAGTCCTATTCCTGGGCAGCCCCAGTGGCCCAGCAGTTTAGCGCTGCCTTCAGCCGGGGATGTGATCCTGGAGACCCGGGATTGAGTCCCACATCTGCTTCTCTCTCTCTCTCTCTCTCTCTCTCTCTCTGTCATGAACAAAATAATAAATAAAAAATTTTTAAAAAGAAGTCCTATTCCTTCCACTGCATCATCTACACAGAATGAGAGCACTTCTTGCCATGTCCATGGCTTCCACCCAGTCCAAGCCACCACTGTCTCCCTAAGGCAATGTCACAGTCAACTTCCAATCTCCTGCTGCTGCCCTTGCCACCTTTAGTGCATTCTCTACACATTAGCCTGTGAATACATAAATCAGAATCGCTCCTGCCCTGCTCAGAACCCTGCAGTAGCCCCTCCCCAAGAAAAACTCAAAGCTCACAGGAACCTTATGATTCCCCATTACCTCTCTGACTGCATCTCCTTTCTTTATCTCCAGCCCCACTGCTCAGCAGCCCAAAGTTGCTTATATATCACACCTCATGCACTCTCCTAGCCCAGGGGCTGGGCTCTGGTTGTTTCCATACCTTGAATGCACTTTCCATAAATTTTCCCAGGACTGTACCCTAATACCCTCAAAGCCCTTCATTTCAGACTGCAACTTGCACCTTTCAACCAGCACATGGGATCACTTTTATCCCTTTTCCCTGCTCTACTTTTTTCCATAGCAGTTACCTTTGTTATGGAGGCATTTCTTTTTTTAAGATTTTATTTATTTATTCATGAGACACAGAGATAGAGAGGCAGAGGCATAGGCAGAGGGAGAAGCAGGCTCTCTGTGGGGAGCCCAGTGTGGGACTCGATCCCAGGACCCCTGGATCATTACCTGAGCCAAAGGCAGTTGCTCAATCACTGAGCCACCCAGGTGCCCCATGGAGGCATTTATTATCCTTATATGGCATTGCCTGGCTTTCTCCACTAGAATAAGAGCCCTGTGAAGTGAGAATCTCTCTGTTTTAGTCACGGATATATCCTGAGCACCTCAAATACCAAGTAAGCTCCAGAAATACTTGTTGGCTGACTTGAATAAGATGGATGCCATGGGATTTTAAGTGATAAGTGGTATGGAAAAAAATTTAAATGGGGCAGCAGAAGGTTGGAGCAGAATGAGAGTATCCCCGATCAAGGCTATTCCTGGGTCAGGCCCAAAGGCCCCATACCCAGCAGGATTGCTAGGAAGCCCAACCCAGCTTCTGCTCCTGTTCCCTGCTATAGCCACAGAATAAAAAAGGGCCCAACAGGCACCGTTATTCAAGCCTTCACAGGCAAGCACTTTCCCACCTTCCTCTGCCCACCCACTCTCCCATTCCAATAATCTTGTGTGTAGGGTTGAGGCTGGACACAGCAGGGTTTCCCTGGGGAAGACATTAATTCACTCTTAGATTTCTTCCGTAAGTGCTGACCTGTGCCTGACACTGGGTACATAGCAAGAATGGACACAGAAAGAATTTGAATGATTGTTACAGAATCCTTGCCCCATAGTGAGGAATATGGGGAAATAAAGGATGAATACAACAGTAAAACACAACAAAACAGAACAAAAAAACAGCTTAAGGGGCAAGTGGGTAACTCAGTCAGTTAAGCATCTGCTTTCAACTCAGGTGATGATCTTAGGGTCCTGGGATCAAGCCCTGTGTCAGGCTCCCTGCTCAGTAGGGAGTCTGCTTCTCCCTCTTCTTCTGCCTCCACCTCCCCCACCCCCACCCTGCTGCTTGTGCTCTCTCTCACTCTCTCTTAAATAAATAAATAAAATATTGTTTAAAGACTCTTAATTAGGGATCCCTGGGTGGCGCAGCGGTTTGGCGCCTGCCTTTGGCCCAGGGCGCGATCCTGGAGACCCAGGATCAAATCCCACGTCAGGCTCCCGGTGCATGGAGCCTGCTTCTCCCTCTGCCTGTGTCTCTGCCTCTCTCTCTCTCTCTCTCTGTGACTATCATAAATAAATAAAAGTTAAAAAAAAAATTAAAAAAAAAAAAGACTCTTAATTATGAGCAGTGTGAATAATGGAGAAAGGGAACCAAAGTTATATGCAGAGTATGGTGCTTACATCCAAGGCAGCAGAAAAGGTATAATCTGAGAAGGGGACATCTGAGCTAACATGAACCTAAAGGCATAGCTGAGCAGGGAAAGATCTAAGAAAAGTCAGTCCTGGAAGGAAGCATAGCAAGGACAAAAACCCCAAGGACAGAACAAGTTTGGTATGTTGGAGGAATATGAAGAAGGTGCTTGGGTCTACTGGAAGAAATCATTCAGAGCTAAATGGAAAGCTCAAAGGCATGAAGGAAAGACTGGAGATCTGGAGGCCAAATCCAGGAATCCTGTTGTGCAAATAGGAATTCCAGAAGGAGAAACAGGGATGGATGAAATAGAGGCACGAACCAAGTGAATTACAGAAGAAAACTTTTCTGACATGAAGAAAAAGCTGTGCCTGTAGATGGGAGGTACTGACCTCTTTCCCAGGCAGTATGGAAGGGAAAGACAATAGTAAATTCTTTTTTTTTTTTTTTTTAATTTTTTTTATTATTTTTATTTATTTATGATAGTCACAGAGAGAGAGAGAGAGGCAGAGACACAGGCGGAGGGAGAAACAGGCTCCATGCACCGGGAGCCTGATGTGGGATTCGATCCCGGGTCTCCAGGATCACGCCCTGGGCCAAAGGCAGGCGCCAAACCGCTGCGCCACCCAGGGATCCCGACAATAGTAAATTCTTAAGTAGTAAATGCTTAACCTCCAATGAGAAAGAGAACATTGTACAAACTCCAGATAGATAGAACAAGTTATCTACCAAGGAGGAAGGGTCAACTAGCTTTAAACTGTCCCCCATAACATAGGTAAATTATCTGTTATCTATACCTAGTGAAGGGTCAGTCCTCATGCCTGGAGGGGGAAGGTAGCCATTAATGGAATGGAAAAAAGTAGTAGAATTTCCAAATTACCAATGGAAAAAAATGAAATGAATGACAGCTTTAAAGAGAGAAAATAGGAAAGTAGTATGTAGTTGGTAATTTCATGTATTTCAATTGAATAAAAAGATAAAATCACAAAGTATAAAATAACAAACATAAAGGAATTATGGAATGAGCAAACATCTTTGTCACACTAAATAACTAATTAAGGATACGCTGGATCCCCCCATTAAAGACAGAGACTGGGTTAGAAAAAAAAAAAACAGACCTATACTGGTTATAATAAAGATACTTGAAACCACAAGAAAAGATTGAAAATAAAGGAGTTGGCAGAAAGAAAGATTAGGCCTGCACAAAGTAGAAGATAGCAGGAATAGCTACATGACACCAGAGAAGGTAAGATTTAAGGTGATATGCATTGAGAAAAATGGAGAGGCACGTTATTTAACAAATGCACAGTTCATGAAAAAAATATAAAAGGTAAACTATTCATAACCTACACCAGATACTAAAACTACTTTTTTTTAAATCGGAAACTAGACAGGTTTGGTATTAACACTATTATCATTACACAATGCTTTAGAGTTGTAGCAAATAAAGAAAATGCAATGTTATAAATATTGAAAAGACAGAGATTGCACAGTCTTTTTAGTTAATGTCTTGATTGGAAATCTAGAAAATCCAAAGGGCTTTCTTGAAAACTACAATTATTTTTTTTAAGATTTTATTTATTTATTTGAAAGAGAGAGAGATAGCAAGAGAGAGCATGAGTAGGGGCAGGGGAGAGGAAAAAACACTCCTCCAAGCATAGAGTCTGAATGGGGGCCCAACCCCAGGACCCTGAGATCATGACCCAAGCCAAAGGCAGACACTTAGGCTACTGAACCACCCAGGCACCCCTTGAAAACTACAGTTAATAAGAGAAACTGTTAAGGTGATAAATACAAGAAAAATATATTGAAGATTCACTACAGGGGCACCTGAATGGTACAGTTGGTTAAGCGTCCAACTCTTTTTTTTTTTTTTTTAAGATTTTATTTATTTATTCATGAGAATACACAGAGAGGAGAGAGAAGCAGGCTCCCTGGCAGGGAGCCCGACATGGGACTCGATCCCTGGTCTCCAGGATCACACCCGGGACTGAAGGCGGCACTAAACCACTGAGCCACCCCGGCTGCCCAAGCATCTGACTCTTAATTTCAGTTCAGGTCGTGATCTCAGGGTTATGAGATCGAGCTCCTCATCAGGCTCTGCACTGGGCATGGAGCATACTTAAAAAAAAATTTTTTTTTTAAACTTACTATAAATAAGCCCCTAGAGGGATCCCTGGGTGGCGCAGCGGTTTAGCGCCTGCCTTTGGCCCAGGGCACGATCCTGGAGACGCGGAATCGAATCCCACGTCGGGCTTCCGATGCATGGAGCCTGCTTCTCCCTCTGCCTGTGTCTCTGCCTGTCTCTCTCTCTCTCTCTGTGTGACTATCATAAATAAAAAAATAATAATAATAAGCCCCTAGAAATGAATAAAGTTGAGAAAAACATTCAATTAACAATAAAAGAACTATAAAATACTTAGGAATAATTTATTATGAAAGGTATAGGAATTGTACTTGGTGGGAAATTTCCTATAGGAAATCACACTAGGAGTCTGAGAGGTCAGGGAATGGGGTCAGGATTCATTCATCACTTGAGACTGGACACTTGCCACTGGATAAAATCTGGATTTATTAGCAAAGACGAAGGAGATAAAGGACTGTGAGGCAACCAACAGAACCTCAAAACATGAAAAAAATGGTCCCATTCATCAGAAGGCAAGGAATGTGAGTCAGAGTAAAAATGTAACAATGACAAAACTATGGAGAGAATAAAAAGATCAGTGGTTGCCAGGGATTTGAAGGAAAGAGAGAGATGAATAGGTGGAACACGGGATTTTTTAGTGCAGTGAAACCCTTCTGTATAATACTATAATGGTGGATACATTTCATTATACATTTGTCAAAACCCATAGAATGTACAACAAAAAGAATGAACTCTATGTAAACTCTGGACTTTGGTTGCTAATGGGTCAACATTGATTCATTGATTGTAACAAATATACCACACTGATATGGGATGCTGATGGGGAGGGAAGCTGTGTCTTGGGCCAGGGAGGGGGGATATGGGAACTCTCTGTACTTTCCCTCATTTTTGCTATGAACCTAAAGTCACTCTTTTTAAAAAACACTATTAATTTTTTAAAAAAGAAAAATGAGTTGTCACTTTATATTTAGTAGACTAGCAAAAATTAAAAAGGGTTGCACCAACTCTTCTTTCCAGTATGTAAGGAAAAGGATTCATCCAAACGTTCTTGACAAAGTTGACTGGTTACAGCCTTTTTGGAAAGCAATTTGGCAAACTCCAGTAGAATAAAAATGCATACACTTTTGGGCTCTATAATCCTAAACTTTTTGGATTCTCACTTACAGAAATAAAAGCACTAATAAGGGCACCTGGGTGGCTCAGTGGTTGAACAACTGCCTTTGGCTCAGGTCGTGATCCTGGGGTCCTGGGATTGAGTCTTACATCAGACTCTTACAGGGAGCCTGCTAACCCCTCTGTCTGTGTCTATTCCTCTCTCTGTGTCTCTCATGAATAAATAAATAAAATCCTAAAAAGAAATAAAACAATTGAGATGTAAGCTGTATGGTCAGGGACATTTATTCCTACATTATGTGTAGTGGGAAAAAAATGCAAAGTGATGGCCTATCCATAAGATCATGATTAGAGACATTTTGGTACCTCTACACTGTTCTGGCTACTATGCTGTGTAAAAAACTACCTAATAGTGGCTAAAAACATTTATTTTG
Source organism: Vulpes vulpes (assembly GCF_048418805.1). Classification (NCBI taxonomy): domain Eukaryota; kingdom Metazoa; phylum Chordata; class Mammalia; order Carnivora; family Canidae; genus Vulpes; species Vulpes vulpes. The sequence continues at coordinate 93,570,725 of NC_132788.1, read as the reverse complement.
CTCACAAACCTGTCATTTAAGCAAGATTCAGTGGCGACTGTTCTTTGCTACATCCCAGTCTGGGCAGCTTGAAAGCTGGGGCTGAAATCATCAGAAGATCCCTCACTTGAAGCATGTTTGATGGTGGCTATCAGCTCAGGCTTGAGCTGAGGCTGGAACACCCACATTGGCCTCCGTGTGCCTGGGCTTCCTCACAACACGGTGGCTAGGTTCCAAGGATGACTGACCCAAGAGTGAGGAAGGCAGGTGGAAGCCGTATTGCCTTTCTAACCTAGACTCAGAAGTCACACTGTCATTTCTGTCTCATTCAATTCTTTAAAAGCAAAGTCGCTAAAACCAGGATGTAGGTTCAAGAAGAGGGAAATTAGACTCCACCTTTTGTGGGAGGAGTATCATAGAGTTTGGGGACAGGTTTCATGTCACTATCAAAAAGAAGGAACTAGGCAGCCCAGGTGGCTCAGCGGTTTAGCGCTGCCTTCAGCCCAGGGCGTGATCCTGGAGACCCGGGTTCAATGAAGTTCCACGTCAGGCTCCCTGCATGGAGCCCGCTTCTCCCTCTGCTTGTGTCTCTGTCTCTCTCTCTCTCTCTCTCTCTCTCTCTCTCTCTCTATATATATATATATATATATATATATATATATATAATGAATAAATAAATAAAATCTTAAAAAAAGGAGGAACTAGAATAAGTTGAGAACTTGCAAGAAGTTGAGATGAGTGAGAAAGGAAAGATGCAGAAAAGTGTGTACAAAATGATCTCATGTATGCAATAAAGACAAACCATTCTGCGTAAATATACACTTGACACTCACAGATTTGAACTCCACTTATTTGCATATTTTCCCATAAATACAGTACAGTATATTTTCTCTTATTTTCTTTCCTACTTTTGGTAAGAATACAGTATATAATACATATAACATACAAAACATGTTAATTGTCTACATTATTAGTAAGGTTTCTAATCAACAGCAGGGTATTAAGTTTTTGAGGAGTCAAATATATTTAATTTATTTATTTGAGAGAGAGCAGAGGGGGAAGGAGAGGGAGAGAATCTCAAGCAGACTCCCTGCTGAGTACAGAGCCCGACCAGGGGCTTGATCCCAAGACCTTGGGACATGACCTGGCTGAAACCAAGAATCGGACACTTAACCTACTGAGCCACACAGGCGCCTCAGGGAATATGTATCTTGTAAACATGGGTTTCCAGAGAGTGATGGTGATAAGGGAGAGGCAGGGGGTAAACAAAAGAGGAAAAGATAAAGACTGTGCGAAAACCCAGCAGTTAGGATAGGTTCTCCCTTATGACTTTAATTATAGGTGTTTATTATATCGCTGTATGAAGAAAGTGTATCTATCTATTTATTGTTGTTGTTGTTTTTAAGTAAGCTCTACACCTGGGGCTTCAACTCCTGACATGGAGATCAAAAGTCACATGCTCCACCAACTGAGCCAGGCAGGTGCCCCAAGAAAGTAGTTTTTCAGAGAGGCATGTTTAGGTGGTAAGGATCAAGAAAATTAAGGTAATGACCACCTTACCTTAGAACTCGGGACAGAGCCGGGAAGAATGACTGGAGAGCCACAGAGGCAGCCACTATAGATCACCAATGATATCCTTCACCTGGGCTCTGTTTTGAGTGTTTGGCCTGTGAGAAATCATTAAGCAGAATGTCTTTGTTTTAGGCACCTTCCTATATATGTTATAGTCCACACTTCAAAAAAAATTTTAGGGCAGGTCTGGTGGCTCAGCGGTTTAGTGCTGCCTTCAGGCCAGGGCGTGATCCTGGAGACCCAGGATCGAGTCCCACGTCGGGCTCCCTGCATGGAGCCTGCTTCTCCCTCTGCCTGTGTCTCTGCCTCTCTCTCTGTGTCTCTCATGAATAAATAAATAAAATCTTAAATTAAAAATAATAATAATAATAATAATAAAAAAACCAAAGCAAACTTGTAGAAGGTGCCCAGTGGGTGGAGTGAAGAGATGGGAGAGGAATCCCAACCCAGACCACTGGACACTCAGCTCAGCGCACTGTCCCAGATGGAGGTATAAATCTAGAGTGAGTGGCGTGGTGGGAACCCAAGGCCACACTGCTTCTGACAATCTCCCAGGGTGGGAGTGGAGTGGAGTGGAGTCCTGGGACACCCCAACATTTAACTGTAGTCTGGGCTAAAGCTGACAGAGCTGAGAAGAAAACCAGGAGAACTAGATGTTCCTGAGAAGGTGGTCCTGAAGCGGGAGAGAGGAATCCACCATGGTGACTTCAGCTGGCTCCAAGGACTGAGGTGGTGGTGAGCTGTAGCCAGAAAATGAGGTGAGGAGGTGACTGTAGGGAAGTCTCAAGGTTCTTGCCATGGAAGGAGAAGTGGGGCAGGATCTAAAGGGGGACATGGGGAGCAGAGGAGGAGCCTAGGGCTTCTAGCCCATGTCTCTGTTTTCTCTAATAATGAGGTGAGCCCATGGCTGAGGGGGACAGAGGCACAAAAGAGTAGAGGATGGGACAAGGGCCAGGCAGTGAGTATTGCAAGGGGCCTGGAGATGAAGGGTGGCGGTAGGTGCTGAGCAGGGACCTCTCCTCAGGGATATAAGTAGCCAGGGATCAGCCAGGGTGAAAGAGGTTGCCCAAAAGCGGAGGGAGTGAGAGTTGGACCAGGAGGTGGATGCAACCTTTCTGTGCTAAAGATCCCAGTTGGGGAATCACTTGGTTCCTCCCACGAAGCCTTGGCTTAGGATCAAGGAAGGAAGGGCTCCTCTTTGCCAGGGTCAGGGCCAGGGGTAGGGTCAGGAGGGAGTGCAATGGTAGTCCTGCCCTGGGGACAGTTAGCTATCAGAAACCTCTTCCCTGCCTGTTTCTTAAATTAAGCTGGCCATTATTGCTCAACTCCACCCCCTGGGGCCTATGGATCCTAAGGATTGGATGCGCAGTTCTCAGTCCAGTCCAGAACATGATGTTCCCAAGGTACAGGCAGGACTCTGGTCCCCCACAACTCTACCCCCTCCCCTGTATCCATAGCTCTGGGAAGTGGGCCACATGGGGAGGGGCTGGCTGCAAGTCATTCCTGACTTTTGTTGTTGTTGCTTTTACAGAACAAAAGTCAGGAAAAACACCAAGAAAAGGATCCCTCAGGGCCGGGGTGGAGGCAGCTCTCAGCACATTGCCCTGGACACACACCACAATCAGAGCCCAGGACACTGAGAAATTCCCATTGTACTGGAAGCCTGCCTGGTCTCAACAAACCCCACTCTTCGTGTACCTTTGCCTGCATTTTGCAAACCTAGCCCCACACCAATTTCCAGGTGCAAAGCTAGCCTCCTGGAATATAAAACTAGCTTTATCCATTTATCAGGTATGAGAATAACTCACATAGGTTTTCAGTTGTGAGGCCAGTTTTCTGTCAGAGATTGGGGTCTGCTTTTGCTGTGAGCCAGAGATGCCCAGCTTAAAGTGAGCACAACGGGAGAGACCCTAGCAGCCACTCACCCCAGCCTCCTTCTGTGGTTGGGCCTTGGCCCGCCCCCTGCAGGTGAAGGGCCAGCCTGGAATTCCACTGGGCCAACACATGTGGGCAAAGCAATGGGCAGCAGAGTGGATGCCCTCCCATAAGCCTGTTTCCTTCTTTACAGAGGAGCAAGCCAAAGTACTGGAGGGTCTCCAACTCATTCTCGCCTCACCAGCCTCAGCCCAGAGCTGCCAGTCCCATGGAACCATCTTGAGTTCTGAGATAGGGGCAGAGCCCTGAAGTGGGCACCTGAGGGTCCCATGCTTTCTGTTGCCCAGCTCTGTCCTGGCTAGGAAAGCACTCTGGCTTCCAGAGCTGCCAGGGCTGCAGCTGTCAGGGGGAACAGTCCCTTGTCTGGGGTCATAGGAGCCTGTGTGAGGCCTCGTTTCTTATTCTGGGCATGGGGCTCTAGGATAGGATGCCAAGAATCCAACGTGGCTCCTGTGCTATTCCAGCTTGCTTGCCCCAAAGGTCTCTGCCCTGTCCTGCAGATCCAAGCCTCAGCTTCGGGTCTCCTACTCCTCCAGCTACCCAGGCTGGGCTTGCGGCATGCATGGGAGAGTGTGCTGCAGGTAAGCCTTCATGCCTAGGCCTTTCATTTTCAAAATGGAAATGTCCAGTTTAACTATGCTTGGATGTTATGCTGGAAAGTGCTGGTTTGCTTATCTGGTGGGTCTAGACTTTAGCTCTTCCTTTTTACCAGTTTAGTAGAAAAAAACAACTGCACACCTCTGCCTCCTCATTCTGGGGGCTGGAGGACCTGGTCAGGAAGGAGATTGCTGGATCCTGGCTTTCAGCAGCACACACAGTGACTTTTGACCCTTAGCTCAATACAATTCTGCAGAGGGAGGAAGTGGTGGGCCGATGGCCAAGAAGGCCATGGAGATTTGGCTAGTACTATTTCAACTGTGTTCCCCAAGAGCTGACTGCCCAGTGCCCATTCTTCTGCCTGTCAGGATGGAATGATTAGTGGGGTCAGGTCCTGCTGGCTTTCCCAGTGTCTGGGGGCTCACCCCAGTGTCTGGGGTGGCTCCTTGGGCTTCACATTCCATCCTGGACAGCTTCCTGCTCTCTAGTCTGCAAATGGGCTGGGCTTAAAGACAAGCCAGTTAACTGGTTTTATAGAAGAGAAAGAAGTGCTCATAGGATCAAGGCTTTTGTTTGGGAAAAAGCCAGAGAAAGGGGTAGAAATGTCATACAGAAGAGACACTCTTTCAGAAAAGTTTGATTTTTAGCTTATGACATCACAAAATGCAACCTAGGCCCAAAAGTCATCTCTGGCCAAGTTTCATCATGATGTTTAGAAGGGTAGGATGAAGGTGACAATTTCTGCGAAGTCCTTATTTGGAGGGAGTCTCCTCCAAATCTCACATCTAGTCTTTCTCCTTTAATGGTGTCTCAGATGCTGTGTAACCAGAATTATGTGATGCAGGCTAGAGCAGTGAGGGACAATGCATGCTATGTGTCCAAACCACTCACTTTATATGAAGAGGCAGCAGCAGCCCTTAAAGAAGAGCAGCATGACCAAGGGCAACGATAAGGCATTGGGAGCATAATCATCCATGAAATAAGAAACCGGGGCTGCTGTCTATGAGTCCAGAAACATGGAGGATAAGCTCCATCATCAATGGAAGAAAGGTCCAGGATGCCCTGGCAGACCTATTATTCTTTTTTTTTTTTTTTAAGATTTTATTTATTTATTCATGAGAGACACACAGAGACACAGGCGGAGGGAGAAGCAGGCTCCATGCAGGAAGCCTGACGTGGAACTTGATCCCGGGACTCCAGGATCATGCCCTGGGCTGAAGGCAGCGCTAAACCGCTGAGCCACCTGGGCTGCCCAGACCTATCATTCTTGAGAATTCCTGGGGTTTATTTATTTAAAGATTTTATTGATTTATTTGAGAGTGTGAGAGAAAGAGAGCATGAGTAGGAGGTAGGGGTAGAGGAAGAGGGAGGAGCAGACTCCCCACTGAGCAGGGAGCCCAATGCAGGACTGGGTCCTGGAACCCTGGGATCATGACCTGAGTGAAGGCAGACACTTAACTGACTAAGCCACCCAGACACCCAATTCCTGGGGTTTATTTATTTTTTTTAAGATTTTATTTATTTATTCATAACAGACAGAGAGAGAGGCAGAGACACAGGCAGAGGGAGAAGCAGGCTCCATGCAGGGAGCCCGACTTTGGACTAGATCCCGGGACTCCAGGATCACACCCTGGGGCTGAAGGCAGCCGCTCAACTGCTGAGCCACCCAGGCATCCCTCCTGGGTTTTTTTTTTTTTTTAAATTTATTACTATTTAATTTTATCTGCATTCATGAATAAGGACATTCAGATATATATCCTTGAATTTTACAAAAAGAACGACAAAATGAATAAGATAATCCAAGATTTAACTACATTTTACTTTGTTTCTATTTTAAACCACAGCTGTATTTTTGCTGGGTCTTTCATATTTCCAAGAATAATCCCCACTCCAACACCATATTATCTTGTTCTGGAACCCAAAGGAGATGCAAAAATTTTCAAGCTATATTATGCAATACCAAAACTCTTACTCTTAAACCTGCTAAACTGCAATGTGTGATCTATGTCATTTATAAACTTATATTCTGAATCTAAATAAACATTCTAATGAAAGGAACATTTGTAAGCTACCAAGGACAATAGGAAAAATAAAAAGAAGATACATATTATGATCTTGCCAACCCCACCTTAGGCTCTCACTACTTTAAAGGTTAGCAGCCCTCATCAAACACAGAGGGAAGAATCTGCCTCAGCCCTCTAGGGAGGAGTGGAGCGGCTGGATGTGGCCCTGGAACGTGCACTGGCCTTGGTAGCAGAGGCAGCCTTAGCCATGGCTCTGACCTGGGCTTGCTCTTCCTCATCTCGCAGAGCCTCTTCATAATGGAATGGGAAGGCACTGGGGACGGTATCATGGACCTTCGCCAAAAACTCTAGGACTCTCATCTTGCTGGTCTTGGCATGGGCTCTCGGGCCCCACAGGAACTCGTAGCATGGAGGATCACTACCGGACACCTGGCGGTATTCCAGGTACTTTTCCTGCACCAAATCTTGGGTGATGAGCTTCCTGGGCTCCCCAAAGACTACGTGCTTCCTTCCTTCATAGACGCCTAAGATATTCATGAATTCCCAGATATCCTCTTCAGAGGCTTGGTTGCCACTCAGGAAGATCACACTCAGAAGAGGCATAAGAAGACCATTCTTAGGAGGACCCCAGCCATTGCTCACATCGCCATCACTGGTGATGTCTAGGCTGCTCACAAGGTTATAGGAGTGACCACCGGGCTTGATTTCTTTTAATTCTAGGCCAAAGACCAGCTCCAGGTGCTCAGAGGCTTTCCCGAAGATATCAGGGAAATCTTCCTTGTACTTTTTGTTGATGATCTTCAGCATCTCTGCCCTTATAATGGGTGCCTTCATTGCATACCTTTCTAGCATGAACTGCATCAATATTCCCACCTTCCTGGTTAGAAGATCATTGCGAGCGCTCTCAGGGGAAGTTGAGGCCTGGGAGGAATGTTTACCTCCGTCAACCCGGCTCTTGGCACCTGCATTAGATCTGCGGCGTGAACCACGTGCAGCAGAAGAGCTAGTGGCTTGGGATCCCTGAGGCTTCTGGGAAGCACCAGCAGCACGGGAGCTCGAGGGAGCATCCCCAGAAACAGAAGAGGGGGACTTATTGACCTCTCCTGTAGTGGCCTGAGTATGCCCAAGGCCCTGGCTCTCAACACGGGCCTGGCAGCGTTTCTTACGGGCACGGAGCTTACTCTTTTGGCCCCGAGGCATGACTAGGTCAGGGACAGCAGGCACAAGTGTGGGCAGAAGATGCTGGCACCTTGAATTCTGATCAGTCCCGGGAATCCGGCCTCCGCCAAGCCCCTCCTGGGGTTTAAACACAGTGTCAGAAAGTCCACGGCAGGTCATCAAAATTTGCTCAATGAATGAATAAGTGGAGTCAGACCTAATTTCTGACATTCTAATTCAGAACCTAGATAATACTCCTCTAAATTCACAAGTGAGGGATGCCTGGATGGCTCAGGGGTTAAGCTCTGCTTTTGGCTCAGGGCATGAGCCTGGAGTTCAGGGATGGAGTCCCACATTGGACTCCCTAAGGGGAGCCTGCTTCTCCCTCTGCCTATGTCTCTGCCTCTCTCTCTCTCTCTGTGACTATCATAAATAAATAAAATAGCAAAAATTAAAAAAAAAAAGATTTATAAAAATAAAAGATAAAAACATAAATTCACAAGTGATTATTCAGTATGTTCTTGGTCAACACCCTGCATTCTATCTGCATATCCCCAAATAATCAGGTAACAGTATCTGTGCCATGATCTGACGGGGCATTTGTCTACAGAGAGGATGGGTAAAGGAAGCCAAATTCATACTTGATGCCTTGTGAAACAAACACAGATTCCTTAATCACAGTGTAAGTAAACTGTTTTAATTGTTGTTACAAAATGGATGCACTATCACTGAAGATTTATTCAGGTACCTTTGACAGGGCAAATTTAGAGCTTATGTTCGAACATACAAGAAAGCAAAACCCTCATGTGAGGACCTCTTCAAGGCTGAGACTGTGGACAATATGATCTTCTTGTTGTCCTGGCACTTCTTAACTGTTCATAACAATACCACCACTAAAAACACAAAAGGCAAGCCATATTTCATTTTTGAAGCCTTGAAACAAGGCCAATTTGGCTTTTGGACAGCTCAACTCCCAGCTTCTTGAGCTCCATGGGGATATTTCATATGTTTACCTGCCACTTGACCCTTTTGTACTGTCAGGTCAAGGCAAGATCAAACTGGAACATGATTTTGTTGTAGAACAGCTTCTTTTGGTCAGTTGGAAAGAAATTGTAGGTATACTGGGTTATCACAGAATCATTGCTAGTTCTCGTCATAGCCATGTTACTGAGAAGGAAATGGTAGAAGTAATATTGTCAGACAAGAAATGTTTTTTGCTGGGCTTCATTGGTGAGTTTATCTTTCCTGACAAGGGATATATTCGATGCCTTTCCATGCCATCCCCAACAACTCAAATACCATGATGTGATAGTTAACTTTTCAGAATTGTTAAAAACTTAAAAAAAAAAAAAATTAAGTTCATTTATTTTTAAAGATTTTATTTATTTATTTTAGAGACAGGGTATATGCATACAGGGTGTATGGGGAAGGGGCAGAGGGAGAGGGAGAGAAAATCCTAAGCAGGCTCCACAGCCAGCATGGAGCCCAGTGTGGGACTGAATCATATGACCCTGAGATCACGACCTGAGCCAAAATCAAGAGTCAGATGCTTAACTGACTGAACCACCCAGGCACCGCTGAATTTTTTTATTATTTTTATTTTAATTATTTATTTATTTATTCATGAGAGACCCAGAGAGAGAGAGAGAGACAGAGAGACAGAGAGGCAGAGACACAGGCAGAGGGAGAAGCAGGCCCCATGCAGGAACCCGATGTGGGACTCAATCCCGGGTCTCCAGGGTCATGCCCTGGGCCAAAGGCAGGTGCTAAACTGCTGAGCCACTCAGGAATCCCCTAATTTTTTTATTTTCAAGTAGGCTTTACACCCAGTGTGGAGCCCAACATGGGGCTTGAACTCACGACCCTGAGATCAAGACCTAGGCTGGGATCAAGAGTCAGAGGCCTGAGTGATTGAGTTACCCAGGTGCCCCTATGATAGTTAATTTTATGCATCAACTTGACTGGGCCACGGAGTGCCCAGATATTTGGTCAACCACTGTTCTGGGAGTTTCTGTAAGGGTGTTTTCAGATGACATCAACGCTTAAATCAGTAGATTGAGTAAATAACGCATATTGCCTTCCCCAATGTGGGTGGGCCTCATCTAATCAGTTGAAGGCCCAGAAAGAACAAAGGGACTCTTTCTCAAGAGAATTTTCCTGCCTGACTGCTTCAAACTGGAGCATTGGCTCTTCCTGGGTTTCCAGTCTGCTACCCTCTGAAAGGACCACTATCAGCTCTCATGGTTCTCAACCCTTCAGACTCAGACTGAAATGAAATCATCAGCTCTCCTTGGTCTACAGTTTGCCAACTCATCCTGCGGATAATGAGACCTGCCCACCTCCATACTTGCATAAACCAATTCTTTATAATAAATTTCTTTACACACACACACACACACACACACACACACACTCACACTCCTTATTCGTTCTTATTAGAGAACCCTGATACATAGGCCAGGCCTCCTCTTTAATTTTCAAGAGCTCATATCCCAGTCCCAACCATGTATCTGCCAGATGAGTTCTATTATGGCCTGGAACCCTAAAATGAGAGGACAAACAACACAAGGCCGCACCAGAAAGTCAGACATGATTTGTCAGCCTTTATTAACCAAGAGCAAAGCCAAGCCCTAGAGTTTCCTTTTAAAAAACCCGACCTTGTTTATGGCAAACAATGATTTAATTATATGTTCAATACTACAGAACAAGAATTGATCACTTTCTAATCACTTATTCTTCTGAGATTAAAATACAAGTGTAAAACGTTTAAAATAAGATTCTCCCCAATGATTTAAAAAACAATTCCAATTGAAAGACATTTCAAACACTATGTGAACTCAGGACCAAAAAAATACCTTAAAACATTTTACCTTTGAGGTAGCACAATAATGCTGAATTAGATTTCTTTTATTACAATGAGCTTATGAAAACAATGAGGAAATCTACCTTTTGCTTAAGGTGGGCTAAATGGTTTTCTACAAATCCCCCATGAGGTTAGTGATAGTTTTCTCCTTTTTTTTCTTTTCTTTTCTTTCTTTTTTTTTTTTTTTTTAAAGTATAAAGATAGCCCTGCAGTATGTAAAAGGAAACCCATAGGGAAGGCTGCTTCCCATAAAATAGACATTAGAATAATTGAGGAACGTCAGCAGTCAAGACAGGAGGAACAAGAGGTAATTGTAGTGAAAAACCAAAACAACTTTTATCTTGGCAAGACTGGTTTACAAGTGTATGTCAAGAACAAAAATTCCAAACATCAGCCAACTGAAAACAAAAGATAAAAGATGACATTCATGGGTCTTTTTCCTTTTTCTCTGTGCAAAAATGCTCTTTCACTTTGTGTAAATGAGAGAAGATTGTTTCTACACTGCAACTTCACATGGAGATGCTGTGTGCCCAGAGTGTTGCTGGGCACCAGTGGCACCTCTCATTGACTACCATTGTGAGCATAGAATCTGGGCATTAAGAGAATGAAACATGACTTCTCCTGGCTGGAGAACCATTTCTTGCCACTTTGCTGCTGAATTCATTCATTAAACTGCTCAAAGAAAAGCTGCACTCTGACTTCTGAGAATCTATAGCAATTCTATGTTAGACTATCTACTAAGAGGACAGGGCACATGAAACCTTCCTTCAGAGACTACAACCAAAAGAAGAGAGTGGGTGTGATAAACTGGGGCTAGAAGGAAGGAAAATACTGTAGGTTGAACCTCGTGGCTCTCAGGAATATTCTCTACCATCCCAAATCAATAGCAGAGCCAGGAAAGAGGCCATGAAGAAGCCATGAAGCTCTAACCCATGGAAGAGAACAATATAAAACAATTAACAAAGGGATCCCTGTCCAAACATGCTCTTCCCCTTGAAGCCCAACCAATTGGTGCAGGGCTTGCCTGGTATAATGTGGACACTAGAGTCCTCGGTCAAACTGGGCCTGCTACCTTTGAGTCCTCATGCTGCAAAAAGAACTGAAACTCTGGCAGACTTCTGGCACCTTGCTAATGGCTGTGTCCTATTTCACTCACACTGGTCCCTTTAAAGTCTTCCTTCCTCAAGCCGGACCCCCAAGGGACCCCGAATGCAGTGAGGATCTGGACTCATGATCCATATGTCAGTCTGTTGTTAGAGCAGGAGGACTCAAATCTAGATGAATTCTACTCTGTAAAACAGTAACCATCAGTGAGTTGGGGGCATCAGAGGCTTCTGTGAAGGGGAAGACTGAACTGGGATGTGTAAGAAGGCAGGATGAGAAGGCCCATGCCTAGCAGCCTGCAGGAGTGACTCTGGCACTAAGCTCACAGCCAGCCCTGACTAATGCTGGCACGGAGGTACAAAGGGGGCATCTGCTCAGTGTTTAAACAGAGTCCACACATAGTCTGAGGTTAGGCCTCTGTGACACTCCTAAAGCTCAATGTACCTGCTGCTTCTGGAAGAAACGGTGTGATTCTTATCTGCTAAATTACAAGATCTGCTTTCTTAATTTATTTGATGCTAATAAAGCAACACCTTAGAGAAGAACAACCTTGGAAAATCATGGGAAAAAGCCACATGGGCTTTCCCAGCGCTAGCTGCCTGTTTTGGGGTATTAGTTATAACCTTTCACGATTCTGAGAGTTGCAATGCAGGCTACCTAGCTAGGGCAGTCTGAAAAGAGTCCTTTTGCTTTCGCTTCACAGAACACAAGAAAAAGGGAGACTTGACCAAGGTTGTGGTTGGGTCACCACTCTGGAAATCTCTCCACCACACTGTCTATGCTAAAAGCAGAAAGCCTGGCTTCTGTGGACAACGGAAGGGACCATGTGGGCTCCATCATTATCCTACAACAGGAATGACTCAAACCTCAGCATGTAATCTCTTAGGGATTTATTGAATCACATAAGTTTAAGAAGTAAATCATATTGGAAAGGGCCTCTTGATTGAATATAAACTTGGCTACAATATTCAAATTCATCTCTATGCAAACTTCACACTGCTCTTAGGATCTCTTGTAGTATCTGATTCTAAGTCATTCTGAAGCAAAAATTCATTCTGAAATATATCTAGTTAATTAGGATAATTCATCAGAATTTCTACCTGATATTATTAAAAGGTTAAAAAGTTTTAAAATACAAGCTAGGTTACTTTCCTTTGGGGCTAATAGTTAGAACCCCAAATATCACAACACCTTAATTAGAAAGGTCTTTGCAGTAATTCTATGACATTGTGAATGATTCTGATTTTTAAAAACAAAGAGCTGATCTTCAGGATGAATGCCTGAGTCAGTTGACAAACTGACATACATGAACAGGTCCAATGGGAATTCCCAAAATACAGAAATAAATTTTTTTTTAATTTCCAAAAAAATAGCTGCATCTTCTTTAAAGAGTTTAAAAATTGATAGTTCAACAGCAAAGCTATGTAACAACACTGGAGTAAAAGGAAAGGGTTCTCTTCTTAGTACAACCTCTTGCCTGGCACACTGCCATTATCAGCTGGTAGGGGCAACTGGAAACGAGATGGCAGGAGTTGTCCAGGGAAGTATTTGGGTCAGATAAAGTGATGGCACCTTCAGACCCTGGCTCCTTAGAAATGGACAGTAATTCATTCATGCAAACTGCACAGAGATTAAGTAAAACGAAACAAAATCTAAAACTAAACAACACAAACCAAAACCCCCAACCCAGAAAACCTTCCCTGGCGCTCTGCTACCTGTAGAATGTGCTGAACCCAAATTTTCTGCTCTAACCAGGGTCCTCATGACCAATCAGTGTGTGCTGGGGTGCTGACCAGCTGGGTCCTAGGCAAAGCCTTTTGCTAAGCATCACTGTGAGTTTGGAGACAGCTGTCACAGGTGCAGCTGACAGCGAACAGGACAATGCCACAGGACCACAGACCTCCAGCCTACCTGCCGCCATCTACTGTAAAACCAAAGGCTACAATTGTGAACAAATGTGGATTTTCTCAAAGGACAAACGAAGGAGAAGATCAAGGGCTACAATATTTCCTCCCTTGAGAAAAGTCAGGGGTGGGTGTCTACAGTTATACACAGGTTTGTGCAGACCTGTGGTGACTTCCAACAGCAACAGTAGCAGCCAGAGAGGAAAGGAAGATGATTACACTTTGGACTTTGTATCAGGCACTTAAATTGTTGGAGAGACATGCCATTTTGAACCAAAGATGTGACAACTGGGTTGGAATAATCATTACAAGTGGTCTAATAATGGGCTTTCAGAAGCAAAGTGGAGGAGGTGTGGGTTGAACCTCTGCCCATCTTTTAGTGCTGACTTTCAAGTTTTCTAAATGCCCACGGCCGTAGCAGTAGCAGCGGCGGTGGCAAGAGCAGGAACAGTTCTGTCGTGTCTGTCTTCTGTGTGTGTTCTGTGGCTGACCGGAAGGTTTTGGTGTCACACTGAGAAGGCTCTGGGGTGTGGCACACCTACTGCCCAGGATCAATCAGATCCATGCTGGAGCCAAACATCTTCACTAGCTGTTCCTCGTAGTGGGAGATGTTCCTCTTCATGATGTCCATGCAGGGCCCCAGAAGCCTCTCAAATGCTTGTACATCCATAACTGTGTTGTTAAAAAAAAGGCACGAGACAGAATGAATTCTCTACACCAGTAATTCAGTCATTTCCCTCATGCAAACCTTTTCTTAAATATACCCATTCACCTTGGGGAATGAGACTGTGGGATCTTGGGCACTTGGAAAAAAGACATGTTTCTATGTGAGTATAGCTGGCTGTGTCATCTGTTTATGACTTTGCAGAGCTGAGCAGCACCTATTCACTGGATCCCCACAGAGTCCTGGACTTCTCTGCCTCTGTTACTGCTCTTCTCACAGGCTATACTCAGTGCTCAGAAATGTTTGCTCAAAGGATATATTCACCCATTTCTAGCTGGCCCCACAGGCTGTTCAAGCCTAGAGGTGTGTGAGAACTGGTGAAATGAGTCAAGGCTTACTGATGGGGAAAAAAAAAAGTACTGTGTGTTAGAAAAAAAAAGTATAAATGCATAAAGAATTTGTTTTTCTTACCTAAGCATTTGACATCTCCCACTGCATAAGCTGAAGCAGCTCTGGGTTTGTTGGTGACCAGTGCAAGCTCTCCAAAGTACTGCCCTTTATGGCAACGGGCAATCTCAACCTCCTGGTTCCCACCATCCTTGTTTGCTTTAGTCTAGAGCAGGTGGAAAACATGACCTAGGCTGATTCTAGAATCACAGCTGGGCATGTCAAGTCACACACACTTGCATTCCCTTCTCAGGACACTTAACACAATTATTAAGAAATTCACTTTGTGGAGACACTAACTGTACCATGTAAACTGCATGGGCTAATTCATCTTAGTGGTCTGATTTAATTAGAGGAGTTGGCTTTTACCTGGAGCTTCATCCAAGTCCCAACACCTTTCAGGTAATGATTAAGTTAGGTAGGGAACAGACCATTTTCTTTGGGAGATTTAGATATATCTTCCAAAGAAAATATATATCCAATTATTATAACATACATTATATATTAACATAAAATACATATGTATTTTAATATACATTTACACATATTTAATATATATGTGAATGCTCTTCTTTTGGTAGATGCTAACTTCTAAGGCACAAGGGAAAAGCTAATTGCTGCTAAATGATGTCAGTGTTTCTCTTAGGTTAAGGCACAATCCTGGGTTTACTTCTTTTTGATTTGAGACTATGCCTTTCTCAAACAATACAGTGACAAATTTTCTTTTAGGTACAGTGTGTATCTTAAGTTAGTGGTCCCCCCCAACATATACATTTTTTTTAGAAGAGGTGCGTAATTAAAAACATTTTTTGATAATTTTCAACCTGGATATTTAGTGATTTAACTCTGTATTAAGAAATCAAGCAGGTTGGAATTTGTAATTTCAAATTAGTGAAAATAATGTAGCATATTATATTTAATATCTAATTTACTTTTTTTTAACAAATCCATCTGTTAAGCAATAATTTAAGTAAAAAATTATTTAGAGTTTATTAGTAAGAATTAGTCTTAATCTCTAAGAGGCTCTTTAGGTTATAGGCGGTTAATCCTCCTTCCACACTTTTGCCCCAACCTGTCTGCTCTGAAGTTGATTTGCTCCATCAGAGCCAACACTCCTTCCAATTTCTGCACCATTCTCTGGGGCTGCAGATGTGTTTGTGCCCATCTAGTCCCTTCTTTAGAGTAGCAGTTACCACACTATCACAGGAACACCAGCTCCCTTGGGGTTTTGTTACAATGTAGATTCTGATTAGTAGGTCTGGGGCAGAGCCCAGGACTACATTCCTGACAAGTTCCCTCATTCCCCAGGGCCACAGTGCTGCTGGTCCCACATATCCAACACTATGCTGTGATCAGGAGGTGTCAATGAGTACTTGAGAAATGTGCAAGCATATATCACTAGTCCAAAAACAAGTGAAAGAACAGAGACGTTTCAACCTATTGTTTCATGTGAAACAGCAGATCTATTTTTCATCAGGAATCAAGCCATCTTACAGGTGGTAATCATGTTTTTCTTTCTCCATATTTAACTTTTACTAAAGATATTCTGTGAAAGGTTTCGTATTAGGTTAGTATTATATTTAACCATTTTAGTAAATTCTACATTCTTAAAAAATTTGGAATAGGGAAATCTGGTGACAATGGATTTATGATAAGAATCACTCCTCCCACCTACAGGTCATCAGTTTTCTAGGCCTCCCTATCCATGAAATGGCATAGTAATAGTGGTCCGACAGACCTCCCCACCAATACTCTAGGAAGGAAGATTTTTTTCATATTCAACACCCATGTGTACACCTTTATCATGTAATTACCCCACTTTTTACTAAGCTGTGTTTATCTTTGTCTTATTGATTTGTAGGCCAATATTTCTCATATCATTAATTATGTCACAGAGGCAAAGGCTATAGGAATAAGGAGAAATATAATAAATCCCTACCACTGGAGATACTTAAACATGGGCCTTTGCCAGTTCCATAGAACAATGATGGTTTTGTTACACTAGACACATTTCACATTATTGAAAGCAAGCAGCTACTTCCTGTGCATGCACCTGGCCTAACTTGTACCATCATATGCAGACTCACCTTGCTTCTGATCAGGATGCTCACCTCACCAGACTCTATAATGTAGAAGCTATCAGCCTTTTCACCCTGGGAAGGGAGAGAAGGTTGTCAGAGCTATACATACATACGTATTGGTGAAAGACATAGAAATAGATCATTATCTCATTGCCTGAGCTCTGATTTGTATTTATTTTCTAACTCTAAAAATTAACCAATGGCTAACAAATTCAGTACAAAATGAAAGGATCCTGGTCCCTGGGGATGTCAGTCCAACTATAACACACATCTCTCACTTCCTGACATGGAATATTCACATTTTTCCCCATGGATAATACTTGGGTTGCCAATTATACAAAGCATTACTATTGTTGCTGCTCAGGAATCTGTGACTGGGGGGAGCAGCAGCCAAGACTGCTACAGACAATATCAAGGTGACTCCTGGCACGACCAAATGCAGCCCTCCAGAGGACAGTGTGGATCTGGAGAAAGCTCTGCCTTGGTGAGGGAGGTACTATGATGTGGGTTGATGTCACCCTTATGAGCTTCAGGCTTTTCTTTTCCTTGCTTGGATTTTAAACCACTTGGCTGAACCAGTCATTCAGGTAATTCAATGGGTATTTATGAACTTAGTATGTGCCAAAGCCCTGTTCTAGGCATGTGAGATGTAAGTGGACAAAACAAATATCCCTACCCTTGTGGAAATTACAGGCTGATAGGGCAAACAAACTGCAAACAATTAACATGATGAATCAGCAAATGATACTATTGTGTTAGAAGGCAATTAAGTACTACTATGGAGAGAAAGTAGAGGAAGGTAGGATCTGGAGTACTGGGGGGAGGAGATGGCTACAGTATACAGCAGAGTTTCATCAAGAGGGTGAGATTTGAGCAAAGGCTGGAATGAGGCAAGAGTTAAGCAAGCAGACACAGGAGAAAAGGCTTTCACAAGCTCACTTCAGTCTCTGACACCTTTCTCTTAACATCTGGAGCAATAACCATCTATACTGGATAATTCAATACTAATCATGTGTCCTCATTCTATGTGGGTTTTATGTCTTCAGAAGAATCTACACTTCTGAATTTTTGTTAAGACTTCAACGTCTTTCAACTACCACAGAGAACTCCAAGTGGACACCTTCCAGCTGAGGCTGCCATTCCTCAGTTAGTCTAGTCCCAGTTCACTATGTAATAATCACTGCTCCATGTCAGTAAAAGCCACAGCTTTATAAAGGGGTGCCTGTGGGTTTCTATGCTGCTGTGCTGGGTATGTACCCTGTACCCAGCAGAGCCAAATCAGCATGAGATTCTAGAGTTACACAAAGAGCTTTCTGACAGGGGTTGCTGAAGGAAGCTAAAGGGGAACCAGAGGCACGGTCACCAGGAAGAAGAGTAGTTTCTAGGTCCAAGAAGGGAGTTTCATAAAGGAAGATGTGATTACCAGTGTTCAGTGTTGCTGGGAGATCAAGAGTAATAATGATTCAAATGTGTGGAAACATTCTGGTGACCAAGAATGTGAATGGTAGGGATGAGCCACAAAAGTGACAGGTGGTGAAGGTTGAGTGAACTCTTTTTGTTTAGATAGATGTGTAATAGCCTAATTTACAGGGCTCATTTTTCACAGCTGCAGCCTAATTTTCACACATGTATGCACCTGTGTGACCACCCCCTAGATCAAAACAGAAAATCTGGGTGGCCCTAGTGGCTCAGCGGTTTAGTGCCACCTTTGGCCCAGGGCATGATCCTGGAGACCTGGGATCGGGTCCCATGTCGGGCTCCCTGCGTGGAGCCTGCTTCTTCCTCTGCCTGTGTCTCTGTCTCTCTCATGAATGGATAAATAAAATCTTTAAAACAAACAAACAAACAAACCACAACAGAAAATCTTTCTGGCCTCCACCCTATGGAGTGTTTTTCAGTTAAAACCACCACTACTTCACCTATAATTGTATCTGACTTCTGTCCTTGCAGTTTTCCTTAACTCCTGTTAAGGAAAGTAAGGCTGTACCTTAACTTCATATAAATGGAATCATACATTGCCTTTTGTGTCTGGCTTCTGCTAGTTCACATTGTGAGACCCACACTTTGAATATGCCTGCCTGTGAAAGGAATGAGAAGCTAGTAGCTGGAGTGAAAACAGAGTGAGTGGAGAAACGTGTGTATTTTGAGGACAAGAGAGACTCAGGCACATCTACAGGGTGAAAAGAATGAGTGTGAAGAGAATGAGTTTGATGAACAGAGGACCTCAAATAAAACAGAACCTGCTAACGATGCTGTGTGCTCACTCCCAGCAGGCACTCTGGTGTGAGCTGCATGTATATTGGTTCACACAATCTCCCAAGAAGATAAACTCAGTACTACTGCCATTGCATTTTACAGATGAGTTTCCTCAGGAGCTCAGAAGATAACTTTGTCATAGGAGGTAGGGGACATAGCTGGTGGAATCAAGAGGATCATCTCTAATCCCTTTAATTTTACTAACTTGCTAATATATCACCAGAAAGGATTATCATAGTTCACAAACAATTTAAGAAGAAAAATTTTAAATAAAACCATGAACGGGGGGATCCCCGGGTGCCTCAGCAGCACCTGCCTTTGGACCAGGGCGTGATTCTGGAGTCCCAGGATCGAGTCCCACATCGGGCTCCCTGCATGGAGCCTGCTTCTCCCTCTGCCTGTGTCTCTGCCTCTCTCTCTCTCTGTGTCTCTTGTGAATAAATAATAAAATCTTTTAAAATAAATAAATAAATAAATAAATAAATAAATAAATAAATAAATAAATAAATCTATGAACGATGATAGTATCAGTTGAAAATAGTCTAATTTGGGGGGCTCAGTTGGTTAAGTATCTGCCTTTGGCTCAGGTCATGATTTCTAGGTCCTGAGACTGAGCCCCGCACTGAGCTCCCTGCTCAGAAGACAGTCTGCTTCTCCCTCTCCTCTATTCATCTTGTCCCCATCAGGCTCGCTCTTTCTCTCAAATAAATACATAAAATCTTTTTAAAAACTAAAAAACTAAAAAAGAAGAAAAAGAAAATAATCTATTTTTGTGGTATCTGAGGGGACATACTGTGTGGCATTTTCAGCCTCATGAAACAGCCTGGTTAGGCTGAGACAGAGATGGGCCAGGACAAGTATTTCTCATCCCCCTCAGGTCCCGTGATGGACAGTGCATGCAAAGCTGGTTGTTCAGATTTTGTAGGATGCCTGTCAGTTTACAGGGGGGGACAGAGTAGAATGAGGTATCTACCCAGGAGCTCAATGGAAGAGTGCATTGCTTTTCAAATTGTCAAGTCCACTAAGATACATCTCACAGAAAGAATATTCCATTCTATATTCTGGAGTAAAAAAGCCATAAAAAATATTTAAAATTTTTGTGAACATATCAGGTGTTTCTATAAATAGTTTCTGAATGTCTACAGCAGGTACTGACTAGGTTATCATCCATATGATGAAATTCACTGGGCTTTATATTAAATAAATGTCTCTTGTTCACAAATGATGATAAAGATCCATATCCCACCATAAGAATGACTGAAACTCTAATTCAGGACATGGCGCCTTGTTGGCTTAATGAAATGGTACTTAATGCTGAATACATGAAACATACTTTTTATGAGGTATAAATTCTGTTCACATATTCAGAGAACAGGTAAAATATCCCATCAATTAGGATAAACGCAGAAATTATTAAAACATTACAAAGTACACAAGCATAACATTAAAATGTCATATTCTTTGGCTTTAAAATAAAAATTCTATTTGTAAAATAAAGAATAAAAATTTGTAAGGATGTAATAAGAGCAACTCTGAAGGGGGCAGCTTGCCAGGGGTTCCCCCTGATGGTACACATGGTCTAGACAATACCTAGAGACAGGCTGAGATGCATACTAGCATCCCACCATACCCTGCAATAAGCAGTGGCTTCCGTTCTTTCTGCTGTATTTGGGCCCCAGTTGGACGTGTGCATTAAGTAGGGCACCCACTCTCATGCACAATCACATGTAAAGAACAGCTGGGCTGCAGGAAGGAATATGGTGCTAAAGAGTCACAGCAGCCCAAGCACTACTGTCAAGAGGGAGGCAGCAATCTCTAAATGCTGACGATCATCACTGATCTTCAGGGATGTAGGGAAACTTCTAGTTTTAAAATGCTCATAATCGAAAAAGAAGAAAGGCTAGAAAGTAAAGGGCTAAGCAACCAACTCAAGAGAGAAAATAACAAAAACGAAGGAGATGAAAGGAAACGAGATAAAGACAGAAACAGAAAATGTTTAATGGGATTAATAAAAGGTGAGAGTTGGCTCTTTTTTTTTTTTAAGAGAAAGTTTATTTATTTATTTATTCAAGGAGACAGAGAGAGAGAGAAAGAGACACAGGCAGAGGGAGAAGCAGGCTCCCTGCAGGGAGCCAAATGTGGGACTTGATCTGGGAACTCTGGAATCACACCCTGAGCCGAAGGCAGAGACTCAACCACTAAACGTCCCAGGCATCCCTCCACCAAGTATTCTTAAAGCAAGGGCATTACCAAGCCTTAGAATAGGCTATAGCAGTGGTTTTCAAACTTTAGCAAACATTAAAATCGTCTGGAGTTGTTGATAACAAAACCAGACAAAGACATCACAAGGAGAAAAAACTACAGACCAATCCCTTCATGAACAAACGCAAAAGTCCTTAACAAGGGAGTTACCCACTACATGCTAGATAGGATGCTACCTAATTCATGAATTACTTAATAAAGTCAATCAGATCTTCAAATTAAAAAAACCAAAGTTTTAGCAAATTAAATCTAGTAATAAATAAAAAGGCTAATATATATATCATGACCAAGTAGGGCTCACTCCAGGATGCAAGGTTGGTTTAATATTCAAAATTCAATGTTAAAAAAGAGTCAAACAACATAATTCATATTTGTTAACTAAAAAAGAATATCCATATGAACACATCAATAAAAACAAAACAGCAAAAGTATCTGACAAAATTCAACATCTTTTCATGATAAAAACAGAAAACTAGGAACAGAAGGGATGTTCTCTAACCCGATTAAGGACATTTATAAAGAAGCTTACAATTACATTATACTTAATGGTGAACAATTAAATGCTTTCCTCCTAAGATCAGTTAATAAGACAAAGATGTCTGTTCTCAGCATTTCTATTCAATATTATACTGGAGGTCCCAGCCAATGCAATAAGGCAAATTAATTAACTAAAAATTACAAAGAAGGCATACAGAAGTAGAACCGTCTTTGTTCATAGATAAAATAATCATCTATACAGAAAATCCCAAGGAAGCTACAAAAAAGCTGTTAAAATTGTGAGGTTAGCAAGGTTGTAAATACCACAGGATCAATATGGAAATTCAATTGTATATAAAAATACAATTATGTACTAGCAATACATAATTAAAAACTGAAAAAAGGAAAACCACTTAGAATAAAGTTAAAACTATGAAATATCCAGGTATAAAATGAACAGATGTGTAAGACTTGAAAAGTATAAAATAGGAGAGAAAAATTAAAACATATAAAGGCATACTACGTTCATGAACCAACTCACTGTAGCATTTAAGTATCTGACAATAAGCTTTTTTTTTCTTTTTAAGATTTTATTTATTTACTTAACAGAGAGAAGAAGAGCACAAGCAGGGGTAGTGGCAGGCAGAGGGAGAGGGAGAAGCAGGCTCCCCGCTGAGCAGGGAGCACCACGTGGGGCTTGATCCCAGGACCCTGGGATCATGACCTGAGCTGAAGGCAGATATTTAACAAAGTGAGCCACCCAGGCACCCCAGTAAGATTTTTTTTTTAATTTAAATTCAATTTGGCAACAGATAGTATAACATCCAGTACTCATCACTTCACATGCCCTCCTTAATGCCCATCATTACCCAGTCACCCCAGCCCCCCACCCATTTCCCCTCCAGCAACCCTCAGTTTGTTTCCCAGATTTAGAAGTCTCTCATGTTGTGTCTTCCTTTAATTTTTCCCCATTCAGTTTCCCTTTCTTCCCTTATGGTCCCTTGCACTATTACATTCCATATATGAGTGAAACCATATGATAACTGTCTTTCTCCGATTAACTTATTTCACTTAACATAATACCCTCCAGTTCTATCAATGTTTATGTAAATGGTAGGCATTCATCCTTTCTGATGGCTGAGTAATATTCCATTGTGTGTGTGTGTATACACTCTTCTTTATCCATTCATCTGTCTAAGGACATCTTGGCTCCTCCCATATTCTGGCTATTGTTAACATTGCTGCTATGAACCCTGGAGCGCAGGTGTCCTGTTGTTTCACTATATCTTTGACCCAGTAGGTGCAATTGCTGGGTTGTAGGGTAGCTCTATTTAAACTTCTTGAGACTGTTTTCCAGAGTGTTTGTACAGCTTGCATTCCCACCAACAGTGTAAGAGGACTCCCCTTTCTCTACATCCTCACCAACATTTGCTGTTTCCTGTCTTGTTAATTTTAGCTATTCGCACTGGTGTAAAGTGGTATCTCACTGACAATAAGCTTTTTTGATTGTAATGTAAGTGATTGACATCAACCTTTTGATTATTGAGGCAACCATTTCAAAGACACCCATCTTGAATAAACATATTGCCAGCTATATAACTAGATGAAGAGCTAGTCTGCTCTCACCTAAAGTTTCCCTTTTAGAAAGTCCTGGGAAATGGAGAAAAATGACCACTTGAGTGACACCGTAATTCCTGCTCTTATGTTTTAAATTCGCCAATAAAGAGGGAACCTGCCAAACCCTGGCACCCCACCCTCAGACCAATTTCAAGTCCCCCAGCCCACCCTGTGACCTCACTGTGTGGCCCTGGATGTACCATGTACCCTCCAGGATCTGTAAGTAAAAAACTTTTTTCAAAGTTCCCTTATAGTTGTTTGCTGAGGTAAGTCTTGTTCAAAATAAGAACCACAAGGGCTGGTCCAGCCATAACACTGGCTCTGGTGAAATGTCTGAGAGGATTTGCTAGAAGTAGGTGAGTGCCTCAGATATTCCTAGCTGATACTATCACTACTGATGGCCTGAGACTGACATAAAACACTCATTATTGTTACAGTGTCAATTTCTCCCCATATTGATTTATAGATTCAACATATTCCCAATAAAAAAAAATCTCAGCAGGCTTTTTTGGTAGAAATTGTTATGTTAGTTCTAAAATATAAATAGAAATGTAAAGAGCACAGAATAGCTAAAATAATTATAAAAAAGAATAAAAAGGGCAGCCCTGATGGCCCAGCGGTTTGGCACCGCCTTTAGCCCAGGTTATGATTCTGGAGACCCAGGAATCGAGTCCCACGTTGGGATCCCTGCATGGAGCCTGCTTCTCCCTCTGCCTGTGTCTCTGCCTCTCTCTCTCTCTCTCTGTGTCTCTCATGAATAAATAAATAAAATCTTAAAAAAAAAAAAAAGAATAAAAAATTGGGGAGAAGCCTGGGTGGCTCAGCGGTTGAGCATCTGCCTTTGGCTCAGGGTGTGATCCTGTAGTCCCGGAATCGAGTCCCACATCGGGCTTCCTGCATGGAGCCTGCTTCTCCCTCTGCTTATGTCTCTGCCTCTCTCTCATGAATAAATAAATAAAATCTTTAAAAAAGAGAATAAAAAATTTGGAAGGCTTAACTATCTGATTTTAAGACTTAGTATAAAAAGATTTTATAATCAAAACAGTGCACTATTGGCAGAGATAAACATACAGATCAATAGAACAAAACAGAGACTAGAAATAGACCCCAAAACATACACCCAAATATTTTTCAATACTACTGTCAAGGCAATGGGATAGGATAATCTTTTCAACAAATGGACGTCCATACGCAAAATCCTGTAAAAAAAACTTTACCATATATAAAAATCAACTCAAAATGGATCACAGGGATGCCTGAGTAGCTCGGTGGTTGAGCATCTGCCTTTGGCTCAGGGTGTGATCCTGGGATCTGTGACCAAGTCACACATTGGGCTCCTTGCAGGGGAGCTTGCTTCTCCCTCTGCCTGTGTCTCTGCCTCTCTCTGTGTCTCTCATGAATAAATAAATAAAATCTTTAAAAAAAACAAAAACTTCTATAGATTTAGGTGTGCTGTAAAATATAAAATATACAACACATTTTGAAGACAGAATAAAAAAAAGAATGTAAAATATTTCATCATTGAATTTTTATATCACTTAAATGTTGAAGAGGTATTATTTAAAGATATTAGGTTAAATATATCACATTATTAGAATTAAGTTCACCTTTTAAAAAATTTGGCTGCTAAAAATTTTTAAATTACATATGTGTTTTACATGATATTTATTGAATGGCGCTAGCCGAGAGATAAATAAAAGAGAAAATCTTATTAACTATGCAAAAATTTTTTAAATAGGGCACAAGAATGAATCACAAGAGAAAAGAAATTACAAACTAGACTCTTCAAAATTAAAAACTTTTGCTTTTTTAAAAACTATCATTAAGAAAATGAAGAGATAAGGGAGGTGGGTGGAGGATAGGCTAGATAGATGATAGGGATTAAGGAGAGCAGTTGTTATGATGAGAGCACTGGGTATTACACATAAGTGATGAATCACTAAGTTCTACTCCTAAAACCAATATTACACTGTATGTTAACCATCTAGGATTTAAATAAAAGTTTGGAGACAAAAAATAATTTAGAAAAAGAAAAGAAGAAAAAAAAAAAAAGAAAAAGAAAAGAAAATGAAGAGACAAGCCATAGCCACAGACATAGATTGGGAGAAATATTTGCCAATCATTTGCCTAATAAATGATTTGCATTCAGAACACATAAAGAACTCTTACAACTCAATAAGAAGAAGCAAATTGCCTAATTGTAAATAGGGCAAAAGATTTACAGAAACTTCATCAAAGAAAACCTATGGATGGCAAGCAGTCACAAGAAAAGACGCTCAACATCATTAGACATTAGGAAATGCAAATTAAAACCAAAATGAATTACCACTTTATACCCACTAGAATGGCTAAAATTAAAAAGACTGCTGATACCGGGATGCCTGGGTGGCTCGTGGTTGAGCGTCTGCCTTTGGCTCAGGGCAAGATCCCAGTTTGGGGATCGAGTCAGGCATTGGGCTCCCTGTGTGGAGCCTGCTTCTCCCTCTGCCTGTGTCTCTGCCTCTCTCTCTCTCTGTGTCTCTCACGAATAAATAAATAAATAATCTTAAAAAGGGGGAAAAAAAAAAGAATGTTCATTGCAGCTTTATTCATAATTGCCCTAAGCTGGAAAGACCTCAAATGTCTTTCAATTGGTGAATGGAAAGACAAATTATGGTACGTCATACAGTGAAAATACTACTCAGTAATAAAAAGGAACTATCTGCTGACACATACAACATGAAAAAAATCTCCGAAACATGCGAAGAGAAAGAAGTCAGACACAAAAGACTACATGTTATAAGACTTCATTTATATAAAATTCTAGAAAAGTAATTTCTATAGTGTTAAAAAAGCAAGTAAGTAGTTTCCAGGAATAAGGAGGTGGGAGCAGTGGATTGACTAAAAATCTAAATGAGGGGGATCCCTGGGTGGCGCAGCGGTTTGGCGCCTGCCTTTGGCCCAGGGCGCGATCCTGGAGACCCGGGATCGAATCCCACGTCGGGCTCCCGGTGCATGGAGCCTGCTTCTCCCTCTGCCTGTGTCTCTGCCTCTCTCTCTCTCTCTCTCTGTGACTATCATAAATAAATAAAAATTAAAAAAAAAAAAATCTAAATGAGGGAATTCCTTGGGGTGATGCAAATATCCTATACTATGATTCTATGATTGTACGGATGGCTATAAAACTCCAGAATTAGGGACCCCTGGGTGGCGCAGCGGTTTGGCGCCTGCCTTTGGCCCAGGGCGCGATCCTGGAGACCCGGAATCGAATCCCACATCGGGCTCCCGGTGCATGGAGCCTGCTTCTCCCTCTGCCTGTGTCTCTGCCTCTCTCTCTCTCTCTCTCTCTCTCTCTCTCTCTCTCTGTGACTATCATAAAAAAACAAAAACAAAAACAAAAAACAAACAAAAAAAAACACAAAAAAACTCCAGAATTATACACTTGGTGATTTTATTTTATTGTTATTATTTTTAAGATTTATTTATTCATGAGAGACACACAGAAAGAGACAGAGACACAGGCAGAAGGAGAAGCAGGCTCCCTATGGGGAGCCCAATGCAGGGACTTGATTCTAGGACCCCAGGATCATGCCCTGAGCCAAAGGCAGATGTTCAACCACTGAGCTACCCAGGTGTCCAGGTGATTTTTTTGTATGTACAATATACTGTAACAAAGCTGACCAAAACAAACAGAACATAAAATACAGTTTCTGATTCCCAAGGATTTGCATTTCTAACAATTCCTCTCAAATTCCCAGATGACACTGATGCTGCTATATCTGGGACCTCACTTAGAGATCCCTCGTCTAGCTAGAGACACTGCCAAAAGTGGTCTATAAATAAGCTGAGGTCATCTTAATTCATGTCCACTAAGCACAGTCACCTAGCACTCCTGTCTTCAAGAGGACAGACACAACAGAAAACACTGCAGCTTATACCTCTTGACATACCTCCTGAAGGCCTAGAGCTTTCTGGATGAAGAAGAGGTCCTTTGGGAGTAAATGAAAGCACCTCAGATTCAGAAGAAATTTGACCAAAATGTCCTTTTTTTTTTTTTTCTTAAAGATTTTATTTATTTATTCATGGGAGACACACAGAGAGAGGCAGAGACATCATAGGCAGAGGGAGAAGCAGACTTCCTGTGTGGAATATGATGCAGGACTTGATTCCAGGACCCCAAGACCACAACCTGAGCCAAAGGCAGATGCTCAACCACTGAGCCACCCAGGTGCCCCAACATGTCCCATTCCTGCAACTCAGGCCTACATTCTTAACAGACCAGGACAGTTGCTCAGGAACACAGCTCACACCGACAGGCCCTTGCTCATATTCTTATTTTGCCCCAAAAGACCTCTCCCTGACCTCAACTGCTGAAGCTGTACTTCTAAGCCCAGCCCAAACGGTATTTATTCCCCCCACAGAACCATATGAAGTACCCCCTTTCCTTTTTTTTTTTAAAGATTTTATTTATTCATGAGACACACACACACACACACACACACACACAGAGTGAGAGTGAGAGAGAGAGAGAGAGAGAGAGAGAGAGAGAGAGGCAGAAACACAGGCAGAGGGAGAAGCAGGCTCCTATGCAGGGAGTCCAACGTGGGACTGGATCCCAGGTCTCCAGGATCACACCCTGGGCTGAGGGTGGCGCTAAACCACTGAACCGCCCGGGCTGCCCAAGTACTCCCTTTCCTACATTCTCATTGTCATTCATATGTTCCTTCGTTATAGTACTTATATCTAGCCTTACCTGTGTATCTTAATATCTAGAGAATCAAACCAATTTCTAATTGAAGGAATTATTAACAGTAGGGGTACTTAGAAAACAAAGGCATTTAGAGAAGGCACAGGGTTTTTTGTTTTTTGTTAGTCCTTTTTCTCTGGGAGTTTCTCTCTCTCCTTCTGTGATAATAAGCCTGATAAGTCCTTGCAGTGCTGGTTGGGCCAACTCCATCCACTGGCCCCAGAGGTGGGCTCAGGACTTAGGTTTGACCAATCTGAGTCTTTTTTCCTCCTAGCCCCAGCCCTGGGTTCATGATGGGAACATTACCCCACCCAGACCAACCAGATATCTTCCCAGTGTTCTCGCCAGAACCACAGGCAGAGTTTACACCTAGAAGTCTTAACATATAATTAAAGACACAAACAGAGTAGACAAGGAAAATTATTACACAATACTCATCACAATGACCCAGGCTACTGTTTGGTGATCCTCAAGCACCCAAAAATAACATGAGAGAAAGGCACAAAGGAAACATTGAAGACAACTTATAAATCTGGTCAATCACTGAAGACTGAAGACTCTGGCTTATTTTAGATTAGCTAAGAGGCCACTTTTGTGTGAAATGTAAAAGGTAAAGGGCACAACCCTTGGACCTTCTCTAGGCTTTAACACTAATGAATGAAGCTTACACAAGGGTCAAAAGAGAATGAGGACCAAAAGAACAAACATCAGAATCCAGCAAAAGGTGAATGGAGGCAAGAGATGTGCATGTGTCCATGAGATGAACATCAATGGGTTTCAGAGGACTCTGCAGGAAGTGTGCCCAACTAGCTGGCAACACGAGCTCCCAAAGTGTGTGGACAAGGGATGCTCTAGTCCTTCAAGAGGTAACCCTCAGGAAAGGAGCTGCACAAGGCCCCACTTACCTGTGTGATTATGCGCTCTCCATCCTTATAGACCTTCTCTCCTATTACATCCACAATCTTCATTCGTTCTGACATCTGAAACAATAGACATACCCATAAACTATAAGGAAAAGATTTCGAATGAAAGTCACAAATAATATCCAAACAATTGATTAGAATCATCCAATTTGAAAATTTAATAGGTTATATTAGTTTTAAATCTTAAAGCTCCAAAAACAGACTCTTATTCAAATACACTTTACCTCTAGTGATTTAAGGAGGGGCACAGATTCAATAAATGATTCAAACATCCTTCTCTTTTTTGCATTGTTTTTCACTATGATTCTTCTAAAAGTCACACGGTCCTACAAGAAAGAACATGAAAATTCTGGTAAATGCCTCTGTGAGAGAACATCTATGGTTTAACTAACTGGATGACAGCAAATATTAGAGGACTACGGAATGTACTGGGCCAACTGAGTGTTTAATGACATTTTAATCTGAGTCATCACTGGAAGAGAAAGACTTGTAGCCTGTGTCAGACAGATGGTCCACGTGCAATTGCTTGCTATCTAGTACTCAATGAGTGCCACCTATGGGTCATAAATAGAACACAAAATACAAATCCCAATCAAACACTTCCCAGTTCACAGTCACTGTGCAATGTGAAAAGGTGCACATTCAAAAAAAAAAGGAGATGTAACAACCACTTCAGGGCTCTTGCCCTGAAGGACTTTACAATCTCAATGGGGAGACAACACAAAGTATATGGGAATAAAAAATCTACAGTTCAAGACAGCATATCTAATGTGCCAGGTGAACAATAAAGACAAGAGTAAGTGCCACAAGAATTCTGAGGAGGTAAAGAGAGAGATCACAGTAGGCTGGAGTGATCAAGGGTATTTTTGTTGCAAAAATATAAATTTTGGTGGAGCATCTAGGTGGCTCAGGTGATGAAGCATCCAACTCTTGATCTTAGCTTAGGTCTTGTTCCCAGGATCAGGAATTCAAGCCCCACACTGAGCTCCACACTGGGTGTGGAGTCTATTTAAAAAACAAATACATATATAAATATTCATAATATAAGTATTATATATAAATCATGTTTATAGATAATTATATAACTATACATAAAATTTTAATAATTAATGGAAAGAGAGGGGAGGCAGGAATGTGAAAGGTCCCTTGACTCCAGCAAGTTATGGATTCTGATCAGAAGACAGCTAACCAGAGCTACAGTCAAGCTCCTCTCAGATATGTGTACATATGTGTGAGGAGGGACACACAGCCAGGAGAATATTAATTGCTTAGTTTTAGGTTTTTTGTACCTAAGTTAATTGTACCTTTTGTCCACCTCAGGCTGGGAGAGGAAGGTGTCTTTTGTTTTTTTGCTTTTCCTTTGAAAGCAACATAATGAAATCCTTAAGGCTGGCAGAATGATACATAGCAAGGTAAGGACATGATGTTTAACTGTAAGTCTGCTATTTTAGTATGCTCTATGATGGGTTGGTAGTGGGGTAGAGAAATCACATAGAAGACAACTGAATTGAGATGTCCTAATGGATTTTACAGCTCATATTCCATAAGCTATAGAATTCCCAGCCCCTATCCCATACCATGTTTTATCTGCCTTAAAAGAGAAGTAAAAAAAAAGAGAGAGAGAGAGAGAGAAGTCACCTACTACACCCTATATTCCTAGTATGAGCTATGACAGACTCCAACTCTCCCTCTAAACTGCTGTACAAATCATGTTTGTTTTTTAGCATATAGCAAGATTCTGCTCCATTTCTTCTCCATCTGTCTGCTTGAAAAGAGCCATTCAATCTCTGATTGCTCTAATGGGCTGCATGATTTGCCACTACTTTTTTAAGTCCAAGGTTAGGGATGTATCATTTAAAATGTTACTGTTATACTTTGGAATATTATTTCATTATCTTTAGAATTCAATTTCCACATGTTTTCTGGGCCAATCTAGGCACGAGTGCTACAGAAAGAGGACAATCAAAAGTGAGAAAATGGGAATTATAAAGTTCTCTTCTTTCTGCGTAGGCATTGTTAAAATTTTTTTAATCCATCTATAACGTCACAAAGATTGCTACAATTGCAATAGCAAACTATTTCTAGTTGAAGAGAAAACAAAGTCTCTCAAAGTGACTTATTTATTCATGTTCCAACATTTTCTATGCGTACTTCCACCCTTCCCAGAACTCTCATGCTATGCAAGGCCAACTCCTGTGAGTGTGGAGGGCATGAAAAAGCTTTCAGGGAGCTTCCGACAGAGCTGTGAGGAGAAAACTCCCACTGTGAAAGAGTGGATTCTTCAGGCGGCAAGTGTTCAGCGTCAAGCTTACAGCCTAAAGTTCAGAAAAGAAAAGGAATACTACTTTTTCCAGTGATTGCAAGCATTTCCTAAGAAAGTTTCTATTGACTTTCACTTTCACAAGAGAGAACAAGAGCAGAGGCTAAGTATAGTGGTCATGGTGGCAACTGCCCCCACTAAGAGAAGGAATGTAGAATTCACTGTGAGAAACTTAAGTGATTACAACAAGTCCTCCCTGCTTTAGCCTCAGAAGGCATTTCTGAAGCCTTGGGAGCTACAAGAAATCAGGATGTAGAGGACCATCAGGGAGTCACTTTTGAAGAGGTGATACTAAAGCTTTTGAGAGGGTTTGGGCTATAAAGTACATGAACAAAGCAGAAGAAAAGCAGAGACCAGAAGGGCATCTTGATAGGATGCTTAAAACAGCAGGGAAAGGAAGAAAAGGCTGAAAAGGATAAGGCTAGGAAGTAGAAAGACAAGGCAGGGATCTCAGGAGAGAATGGTCATACGCAGCACCACAACTATGGAGAGCAGGTGTTGCCATTCTGTAGCCCCTACCTTTTGCCAGACATCAAGAGAGTTGCTTCTTTTATGTCCATCTGTTGAATTCTCATACCCAACCATGAGACAGGTAGCTTTATAGTTCAATTAAAAAAAATTCTATTGTGACTTTCTCTTTGACTTAGGAATTCTTTAGGAATGTGTTATTTAATTTCCAAGTGTTTGTGGAGATTTTCCTGTTACTTCTCTGTTACTGATTTCTGGATTTATTCCATTGAGGTTACAGAATACATTCTCTGGTTTAAATTCTTTTAAATTTGCTAGGTTTTATTTTATATCCCAGGATATAGTCTATATTGGTGAATATTCCACAGGCTTAAAAAGAATGAGTACTCTACTATTGTTGTACCCAGTGTTCTATAAATTTCAATTAGATCTTTTTGGCTAATGGTGTGGTTAAGTTCTTCAATATCCTTCCTGATTTTCTAATTGTTCCATCAACTGTTGAGAGAGAAGTGTTAAAGTCTGCAACTATAACTGTGGATTTGTCTCTTCTTTCAGTTCTATTAGTTTTTGCTTCACATATATATATTTTAAAGATTTTACTTATTCATGATAGACACAGAGAGAGAGAGACAGACAGAGACAGAGACAGAGACACAGGCAGAAGGAGAAGCAGGCTCCATGCAGGGAGCCCAACTGGGACTCCAGGATCATGCCCTGGGGTTAAGGCAGGCACTCAACAGCTGAGCCACCCAGGGATCCCTGCTTCGCATATTTTGAAGCTCTGTTGTTTGATGTATACATATTTAGGGCTGCTATGTCTTCTTGGTACATTAACCCTTTCATTATTATGTTATGTACCTCTTTGTCCCTGGTAACTTTCCTTGCTTTGAGGTCTACTTTATCTGATACTCCTGCTTTCTTCTGGTTAATGGTTGCATGGTATATATATAACTCTATCTTTTTACTTTCAATCTATACTATGTATTTTTTTTTAAGATTTTATTTATTTATTCATTAGAGACACACACAGAGAGAGAGGCAGAGACACAGGCAGAAGGAGAAGCAGGCTCCACACAGGGAGCCTGATGTGGGACTCGATCCTGGGACTCCAAGATCACGCCCTGGGCTGAAGGCAGGCGCCAAACCACTGAGACACCCAGGGATCCCCATCAATCTATATCATGTTTGAGAGAGTTTGGTGCAGATAGAATAGAGTTGGTCATCTTAAAAAATCCATGTGATTTGTCTCTGTCATTTAGTTGGTATAATCATATTATATTTACAGTAACTATTTATATATTAAGGTTTAAGTCCACCATTTTACTGTTTTCTGCTGTTCCCCTTTGTTTTGTTCTTCTGTTTCATTTTCCTGTATACCTATGGGTTACCTGATTAAAGCTTTTGAATACATCTCTTTGTACAGATTATTTTAGCAGTTGCTCTAGGTATTATATTTATATATATGTAACTTAATCACGATCTACTGATGTCAACATTTTATTAGTTGGAATAAAGTATAGAAGCTTTACTTCCATTTGGGCCCCTTTACCTCTTCCTTTTAGACTATAACTATCTTAAGTATTTTCTTTTTTTTTTTTTTTAAGATTTTATTTATTTATTCATGGGATACACAGAGAGAGAGGCAGAGACACAGGCAGAGGGAGAAGCAGGCTCCATGCAGGGAGCCCAACGTAGGACTCGATCCCAGGACTGGGATCACACCCTGGGCCGAAGGCAGGTGCTTAATCGCTGAGCCACCCAGGTGTCCCAAGTATTTTCTCTACATACACTGAGAACCACATCAGACAGTAATTATTTTGGTTATTATATTTTCCAGTTCCCATTTGGATCTTCTTTCTGTCTTCTATTTCTCTGAGACCTTCTATTTTTTCTTTTTTTTTTTAAAGATTATTTATTTATTAGAGAGAGAGAGAGAGAGAGAGAGAGAGAGAAGCAGGCTCCATGCTGGGAGCTTGACGTGGGACTTGATCCCAGGTCTCCAAGATCACACCCTGGGCTGAACTAAACCGCTAAGCGACCGGGGCTGCCCTATTTTTTCTTCATTTTTTTCAAGTGTGTCCATAATTGCAATTGTGGCTTATATAATTGGCTATATAATGACTGCTTTATTATTTTTTAAGATTTTATTTATTTGAGAGAGAACAAAAGAGGGAGAGAGAGCACAGAGGGGGAGGAAGAAGCAGGCTCCCTGCTGATCAGAGAGCCCCATGTGGAGCTTGATCCCAGGACCCCGGGATGATGATCTGAGCTGAAGGCAGATGCTTAACTAACTGAGCCAACCAGGTGCCCCATGATGCTTTTTTTTTTTTTTTAAAGATTTTATTTATATGAGAGAGACAGAGACAGAGACACAGGCAGAGGGAGAAGCAGGTTCCATGCAGGAAGCCTGACGTGGGACTCGATCCCAGGTCTCCAGGATCATGCCCTGGGCTGAAGGTGGCGCTAAACTCCTGAGCCACTCGGGCTGTCCTGATGATTGTTTTAAACCCTTGTCAGTTAGTTGCAATAGTTGTGTCATTTTGGTATTGGCATCTGTTGATTGCCTTTTCTCACTCAGGTTGAGAATTTCGCTGTTCTTTGTATAACAAATGATTTTCTATGGGGATCCCTGGGTGGCTCAGCGGTTTAGCGCCTGCCTTTGGCCCAGGGCGCGATCCTGGAGTCCCGGGATCGAGTCCCACGTCAGGCTCCCGGCATGGAGCCTGCTTCTCCCTCCTCCTGTGTCTCTGCCTCTTTCTCTCTCTCTCTATCATAAATAAATAAATAAATAAATAAATAAATAAATAAATAAACAAACAAACAAATAAATAAATAAACAAATCTTAAAAAAAATGATTTTCTATTGTCCCTCAGACATTTGGGGTATTATGTTGTGAAATTATGTATCCAATTTAATCTTTTTCTTTTGCAGGCACAATTTAGGTATAGTGTGCATGTACATGTGGGAGTGAATGTTCAGCTCCCCTCTGGATTCCACTGACACAACCCTGGCAGGGAAAGTGGAATCCCAACTAATAACACTGTGTATCTCCTCATTTTGCCTCTTTGCTACTGGGTGACAGTGACACTGGAAAGTAGAAGCAATTTTTCCTTTGGTATTTGGCTAGAATAGAGTGGTAGGTGTTCTGCTAGGCTGCCCTTTTCCTGGTCCTTTAGCTAAAGGGGTCAGGCTTTTCTTGGGGTTGTTTTTGTATGTACTTGTTGGTGGATCTAGGTTGTAGGCTTTTCCAGAATGCCATCTGGTATATATATGGGAAGCAAAAAAGAAAACCCAGGAAATTCACTGTCTTGTCCGTCTTTAAATCCCAAGATCCCTAGCCATTCCACCTTATCCCTATCCTTCCCATCTTTCTAAGTTTGTTGTATGATATCTGGACTGTTTTAGCTTTTTGTTTTTGTTTCTTTAAGATTTTATTTATGTACTGGAGAGAGAGAGAAAGTACACAAGCAGGGGAGGGGCAGAGGCCGAGGGAGAAGAAGACTCCCTGCTGAGCAAGGAGCCCAATGTGTGGCTCCATCCCAAGACCCTGAGACCATGATCCGAGCTGAAAGTAGACACTCAAACTGAGCCACCTAAAGTGCTCCTGAATTTTTTTAGATTTAAGAGATAAAACTAGTGAGGAATGGAGCTATTCCATTTTGACCTGTACCAGTAGTTGTCATAAGTACATTTTTTTTAAGTTGGTTCCATGCCCAAGGTGGGGCTCAAACTCACAACTTTGAGATCAAGAATAGGTAGCATGCTCTACTAACTGAGCGCCAGCCTTAGCATCAATACATTTTAAAACTGAGTTTATTTTCCCCATTACTTATTGATCTATGATCTATCCTTGAGTTTTTTCTTTTTTCTTTTTTTAAAGAGAGAGAGAAAGAGCAAGCAAGCAAATAAGCATGTCAGCAGGGTGGGGAATGGTAGGGGGAGAGGAGAGAGAGAATCTTAAACAGGCTCCAAGAAAGGCTTGAGGTCATGACCTGAGCCAAAATCAAGGGTTGGATGCTCAACCAACTGAGCTACCTAGGTGCCCCATCCTTGAGTTTTTCAATCACTAGGTCCCCAAGTGTGTGATTTATTCTTAAGCCATTACATGTCTCATCTCTCAAGACACACTCTACCAAAAGACAGGTCTTTTCTTGTATATCACAGGAAGTGCTCTGTCTTTAAAATGTGATTTCATTTGAGGAACTATGTTGATAATGCTATGGTATACAATTAATTCTGCTTGTAAAGTAAATGGAAACACATTATCACAGATGTCAATATCTTAAAAAGTGAAATTTGGAATCTGTACAAAAGGATAATTATTTTGTTTGAGAAGGAAGAGAGTTATAGATTCTGAAGACTTGATACTGAAAGGAAGCAAGATGGACCATGGGTAATAGAGGATAGGGATCACAGCAGTGGTGTGCCATAGACATTCTAGGAAAGTTCTCTTTCCCAGAATATGGCCATCAGCCTTTCTAGTCATCCACACCTATTGGATATTGGCATGGACCAATGC
Source organism: Vulpes vulpes (assembly GCF_048418805.1). Lineage (NCBI taxonomy): Eukaryota > Metazoa > Chordata > Mammalia > Carnivora > Canidae > Vulpes > Vulpes vulpes. The sequence goes on along the minus strand of NC_132788.1, from coordinate 93,534,828 downwards.
ACATGAACAAGTGGATGGGTGGCCATAGAGAAAAGTTAGTCCTGGGACAGCTAGAGATGACAAGCACTGTTGGCAAAGCTCTCTATGACAATTATTTTTCTAGGCTGCCTCTTGCATGGAAAATTATCCCCTTTCTCTCTACCTGTCTGATAAAAACATAAACAGAAAGCATAATAAGAACTGACATGACTATAAGGTTATAAAACCCAGTCTTTTCCTTGCAATTTGGAGTAAATGGTTTGTTGAAAAATTATTTTAGAGAAATGGAAAAGCACGTTGGCACAAATCCTTTCATAATGTATTTCAGAGAATTGGCTACAAAATATAGTGTGAACCATAGCTTAAGGACAGCAAATTCAGAAGTAAGGGGAATTAATACTACGCCACGCAAGGATTATCATTTCTCTAACTCACCAGTCCCCAAAGGGAGCCTTCTGAAGTGGCGACAATGGTAGCAGCTCTTGGGGTGTTGTACATCAGAGCAAGTTCTCCAAAACTGCCACGGTTGTCATACTGACCAACAGAGCGAGTTTGATTATCTTTTGTTACTAAAATATCATAGGTTCCCCTGGAAATACAAGAAAAAAAAAATCTCATTTATTAATTCCAATAAATTTCATTTTTTACTTCTAAATTTAAGACCTGACAGGTAGTGCATAAATAGAAGGTACAAATGATATAAAACAGGCAACTTCCAACATATTTTTGCTAGTATACAAAAATACAATAGATTTTTGCATTTTGACTTTGTATTCTGTGACCTTGCTAAACTCACTTATCAGTTCTAGGTGCTTTTTTGTAGCTTGGGATTTTCTAGGGAAGATAATGTTTAATGTTATCAGCAAACAAAGACAGTTTCACTTTTTCTTTTCTAATCTTTATGCCCTCCCTTCCTCCCTTTTTTTCATTGCCTCATTGCATTGGCTAGGATCTACAATACAATACTAAATAGAAGTGGTGAGAGCAGATATCCCTGCCTTGTTCTTGATCTTAAGGGGAAAACAGTCAATGTTTCACCCTTAACTATGATGCTGGCCAAAAGTTTTTAAAAAATTCCTTTAACTGGACTGGTGAAAAACCACATCTATTCCTAGTTTGCTGAGAGTTTTTACATTGAAAAGGTGATGAATTTTGTCAAATGCTTTTCCTGAAGGGATTGATATAACTATATGAGTCTTTTGTAGTTTGTTGAAAACTAGGATATAGAACTGATTAAAATAAAGAAACCAAAAGGTGCAATATTCTACCTGTTAACTGGTAATGATTGCTAAAGAATAATATTTAGAACTGACAAACATTTAGAGAAACAGGCACTCCCAATACATCACTGAGGCAAACTTAAATAAATATATCAATATTTTTGCAAGATAATTAACAACATTTAACAAATTCCTTAAAGAGACCCTTTTACCCAGTGTTACCATTTCTAGACATTCTATAGGAGATTATTTGGTGAAGGTGGTTCTTTTCATGTCTGGGAGGGGGTCAGAAGGAACCCTCAAGATGAAATTAACAATTGAAGAGCTCACAATACACTAAGGCCAACAGGTCAAACCCACGTATTTCATGTCTCCCGACATGGCTTATACCAGGAACAGAGCCAGAAGGGGCCGGCGACATGGAAGTTGAGGCAGTGTATTCATTGGTAAATTAGACTGGGCCTGAAAGATCCAGATGACAGTATAGCAAAATGGCTTCTTTATGAAATCAATTCACTTGAACACTGGCAAATAACATGTTTATTTTTTTATTATTTTTTTAAAGATTTTATTTATTTATTCATGAGAGACACAGCGAGAGAGAGAGAGAGAGAGAGAGGCAGAGACACAGGCAGAGGGAGAAGCAGGCTCCATTCAGGGAGCCCGACACGGGACTCGATCCAGGGTCTCCAGGATCACGCCCCGGGCCGCAGGTGGCGCTAAACCACTGAGCCACCAGGGCTGCCCAAATAACATGTTTATGAAGCACATCTTGTCTAATTGTTTTTTTAATCTTTCTTATTTTTATTTTTTAAAGATCTTATTTATTTATTCATGAGAGACACACAGAGAGAGGCAGAAACACAGGCAGAGGGAGAAGCAGGCTCCATGCAGGAAGCCTGACTTGGGACTTGATCCCAGAACTCCGGATCGTGCCCCAAGCCAAAGGCAGACACTTAACCACTGAGCCACCCAGGTGTCCCCATCTTGTCTAATTGTAAAGGAGACTTTTTAGTGTTGATAATAGCAACCCAAACATGGGTTGTACTGAGGACTCAGAACAGCAGTGGATACAGGGGGCAGGCAGTGGACAGAGAGGGAAGCCTGTACACTTGATCCTAAGTCCTTCCTGGGCTGAACAAAGCATTGGGTGAAGTACATGCCTTTAATCATGAATCTTATTAAGTGTAGCCACACATCTGCAAAGTTTCATTTCCTACCGTTCAATGACATAAAAGTTGTCTCCGTCGTCTCCTTGGTCAATGACATGCTCATCAACTTTGACTGTTCTTTCAAACATGGCATCAAGGACTTGAGAAAGTTGTTCCTGCAAGGTATACACACAAAGAGAAAAGGCGGATTTTACACTGGCTGTGAAAAAAATGACTGCTTATCTCAGTTTGCAACTACAAGGTGGAAGTACACATATAGGATTGTTCCCCATATTCAAGCAATATCCTAAAAGCTGTCTGAAACAAATGTTTTCCCCTGACCGTTCAGCTTTGTACCTCCATGTACACAGCACAGTTGCCAAGTATTTTTGAGGCAGTACTATTTTGAAAAAACATTCCATAATTTTTGCAAAACTAGGTATCTCAGTTATGGTGCCCATTCTCCCAGTTGCACCCACATGACTGTCAGGCACCTTGATGGCTCCACTATACCATCTGTAAACCATGCAATGCCTTCTTCCTATGGGTGTTGATCTTAACAGGATCATCAAATCTTTTTTTTTTTTTTAGGATCATCACATCTAAAGGGCTGGGATAGACTTAGAAGTTACCTTACAGAGTAGCACAACTGCTCTGACTAGTCATGCACAGTACTTAACCTCTCTGAGCCTCAGTTAACACATATTTTAAAAAGCGTTTACTAGTTTCTAGCTCATTGATTTTTATGACTAAAAGAGAAAAATCTAAGGAAAGTATCACACAACAGGTACTCAGAAGTTGAGATCTATTCAAACATCTATATACAACACATATAATGACTTACTTATTGTTACCTGCTATAATCAGAAGGTAACTGTATTGATAAGTATAGTGAAAACAAAACAATGCTATTAAATTCTAACAAAACAGTGGTCTCAGTCTAGGGCCAGCATCCCTCTGTCAGGAAGGGAGATCACTGGCTGTCAGGGGGCACTAATGAATATCAGCTTCAGCTCAAAGAAAGACTCTCCTTGGAGGAATGTGGACTGAAGACGTGGCAAGGAAAAATTTTATTGTTGCATAATTCCATGTGATTCAGTGCCTGTCAATAAGACTGTGCTACCTAAAAATAACTGAGTATCACTAAAAGCATCTCTTTATTTCCACAGTTTCATGTGTGTTGAATACAAGCCGACAAATACTATAAGGGAAGTGATGTTCACATGCATTCCACATTCACATGGAATGTGAGCCCAATGTTGCCAGAATTCTCATGTTTAAATACAGGTACCAACTCAAATTTTCAAGTACAATACAGACCAAACACATATACCTGTACCTAGCTATAACTGGCCTGTGGGTTGTCCATTGGTAGCTTCTTGTTCTAAGTAACTCTTCTCTGGCCTGGACTCTTCAAAAACATCAGTATCATAAGATACAGAATAAGGTGTAAGGGGAGGATTCTAGGCTGGAGATGACTAAAATGATACCATGACAACTAAAAGCAACACGTGATTCAGGACTGAAAAACAAAACAAAAAAGCTATAGTGAACTTTACTGGGGAAATCTGAATATGGAATGGATGTGAGATAACATTACTGCATCAATGTTAATAATGGTATTGTGCTAATGTAGGAGAGTATCTTTGTTCTTAGAAAATATATCTTAAGGTATTTAGGGGCCAAGAGTCAAGATGTCTTAAACATATTTATAAATGGCTCCGGACAAAAGAAAAAAGCAGTTTACACGTACTTATGTGTGCGTACATACACACATGAAAGAAAATAAATGTGGCAAAATGTTAACAACCGGTCAGTCTAGGTAAAGGTACACGAGTGTTCATGATACTATTCTTTTTATATTCCTGTAAATTTGAAAATTTAAAACCAGAGATTTGGATAATAAATTTTTATTTTATTTATATATTTTTATTTCTTTTTTAAAGTATACTTTATATCCAAAGTAGGTGTAAATAAATCTTTACAAACTGAAACAAATACACTCAGCAGAATGGCTAAAATTTGAGAAGATGGGCAATACTAAATATTGGTAAGGATATGGAGCAACTGGGAAGCTCGTGTATTGTTGAATGCAAATGGTAAACCACTTTTAAAAAGACCTGGCAGATTTTTGTAAAATTTAACATATACCTCCCTATGACTTAGCAATTTTGCCCTCAGTTATTTTACTGAGGAGAAATGGGTGTGTGTGTGGGGGGGGTAGTTCACAAAAAACATGTACAAAATGTCCACAGCATTATTCCTAAGAGCTAAAAACAAGAAATAGACCAGGTATCCATCAACAGGGGAAAAAAAAAGAATTAGCAAACTGGTATTTTCATATAATGGCATATTGCTCAGCAACAAAAGAGGAATGAACTAACATCACCAGCAATAAGGCATGCTGACATTATGGACCCCTTGAAATGATGCTCTGAGAAAAAGAATATAATTTCTTTGGGAGTCAGGCCAAGAATGTATATCCATATTCCATAGTCATAAGGAAACATCAGACAAATCCAATTGAGGTGTGTTCTATAAAATAACGAACCAGTACTCTTCAAAGTGTCAAGATCATGAAAGACCAGAAAGGACTGAAAACTATGACAGACTAAAGAGAAATAAGAACTAAATTACAAAGTGGGATTCTGAACTGGATCCTTAACCAGAAAAATAAAACCATAAGTGAGAAAACTGGTGAAATCTCAATAAGAGTTGTAGTTTAGCCAATAGTATTGTAACAGTGTTAATTTCCTGGTTTCGTTCATTGTCCTATGGTTATGTTAAGATGTAGGAGATCCCTGGGTGGCTCAGAGGTTTAGCTCCTGCCGTCAGCCCAGGGTGTGATCCTGGAGTCCGGGGATGGAGTCCCACATCGGGCTCTCTGCATGGAGCCTGCTTCTCCCTCTGCCTGTGTCTCTCATGAATAAATAAATAAAATCTTAAAAAAAAAAAAAAAGTTTATACCAGGGGAAGCTGGATGAAGAGTATATGGGAATTCTGTACTATTTTTGCAGCTTTTTTTGTCAGTCTAAAACTAATTCAAAATAAAAAGTGAAAAAGGAAAAGAAATGAACTACTGATAAATGCAACAGGGATGAGCTTCAAAAATTGCTGTGTGAAAGAAGTCTCACACAAGAGTGCACACTGTACGATTCCATTTATATGAAATCTGAGGAGAGGCAAAATTAATTTATTGTAGAATAAATCAAAATCGTAGTTGCCTCTGAGAGGAGATAGGGCCAGAATTGATCACAAGGGGGCATGAGGGCATTTTTGCGGGGTGTTTAACAAATGTTAAATGATTTGTTAGGGAATTTGGGTCATCCAAATGTATACATTTGTCAAACCTCAACGAACGCACTTAAAACTTATGCACTTCATTGCATGTAAACTTTATATCAAAAGACTATAAGTGGGACCCTTGGGTGGCTCAGTGGTTGAGCGTCCACCTTCGGCTAAGGGCATGATCCCGAGGTCTGGGATCGAGTCCCACATTGGGCTCCCTGTGAGGAGCCTACTTCTCCCTCTGCCTCTCTCTGTGTGTCCCTCATGAATAAAGAAATAAAATCTTTAAAAAAAAAAAAAAGACTATGCAAATATTGAAATTTAGTTCCATGATACACATGCCAAAGTATTTAAAGAAAAGTATAGAGGATCCCTGGGTGGCTCAGGGGTTTAGCGCCTGCCTTTGGCTCAGGGCGTGATCCTGGGGTCCCGGCATCGAGTCCCACATCAGGCTCCCTGCATGAAGTCTGCTTCTCCCTCTGCCTGTGTCTCTGCCTCTCTCTCTCTCTCTCTCTCTCTGTGTGTGTGTCTCATGAATAAGTAAATAATATCTTTAAAAAAAATTAAAAAATAAAGGAAAGTATAATTCTACAACTTACTCTGAAACGAACCCAAAAGAGTAAGATGGGTTAATGGAGGAGCCAGCAAACAGCTGCCTGTTTCTGTAAATAATGTTTTACTGGAACACAGCCATATGTTTTTTGTTTTGTTTTTTTTAATTTTTTAAATTTTTATTTATTTATGATAGTCACAGAGAGAGAGAGAGAGGCAGAGACACAGGCAGAGGGAGAAGCAGGCTCCATGCACCAGGAGCCCGATGTGGGATGTGATCCCGGGTCTCCAGGATCGCGCCCTGGGCCAAAGGCAGGCGCCAAACTGCTGCGCCACCCAGGGATCCCAGCCATACATTTCCATTTATGTATGGTCTGTGGCTGCTTCCCTGCTACAATAACAGAGCTGAATAGTTATAACAGACATACTTACTACCTAGTTCTTTAAGAAAAAGTTTACTGACCTCTTTGCTGAAAGATGGGTAGGTGGTATATAAGATAGCAAGCATAATAAAATGTTACTCATAGAATCAAAGCAGTGGATAAGTATGTGTTCCATAGAAGTCTCTCAACTTTATTGTATTTGAATATTTTCATGACAAAAATGTTAGAAAAATATAATATGAAATTTTAGTTATAAATGAAATGGTAAAATGGTTTTCTTCAATACTAAGAAAACTGTGAATATTAGATTGGCATAGCAATTTCCCTTAGAATATCTGATGATATAAAATTTACAAGGGGTTTTGTTCAGTAGGTAAAGCAGCAAGTCTTCTTTCCATTGATACAGATGGATCTTCTAGGGAAAATAGGTGACACAGACCAGTATTTCTCACAATCAGCCTTTCCTTGAGGTCATGGTCTTTTTTTTTATTCAGCCTGAGACTGATAAAACTGACTAAAGTTCTGGCTATTCTTAAAACCACACAGACTGGTTTAGATACCAGGGATGGTTGTGAGGATGTCATCCGAAGATTTATTTGCAGGAGCTGGGTAGTAGTAGAATTCTAATTCCATCCTTCGTGTCTCTGCACATTCTAGGATTCTCTGGTAGGCCCAGTACCTCAAGCCATTTATGTAGCTTCAGTGTGTGGCTCTCAAAGTAGAGGAGTAATGAAGTTTGAAGATTCTTCAACCTCCCGAGGTAGCCTCTACTCTCTATCTTCACCAAGGGAGGGAAGACATTCCCAGAAGAGATTCTATACCAGAGTCCTGCAGACATCCACTCCTCCCCACACCTGAGGTCTCTGCTGAGAAGTAATCACAAGAGGTGCCTCACATCGAAGGCCTGAGAAGTCATGCACTTCCAGTGGGTTAACTGCTACCAGAGAAGAGAATTCCATACTAGCATCTTTGGAGAAATTACTCTGCAGCATAAATTCAGACCCTCTAAACTAAGCCAGAGTCATGCAAACCTGTTTATCTCCTTTTAACATGACCAAACTGCATGGTCCTCAAATGGTATTTTCTTGGAGGAAGTACCAAAGCAATTCAGAGAAATACTGGAAGTCATCTGAAAAGCTCATTATAAGTTATGATAGGCAACACACTGCAAACATTTGTAAGTAAGATGAATCTAAAGTTTTATGCCTCATTTGGCTGAGGCTAAGATAACAAAAACTGTTTAAATGACAAATATAGAAAAACTAAAAGACAAAAATATTAACAAAAAAACAAACAAACAACAATGTTACCTGATCAAGATTTTTGAAAAGGAGAATATCTTTGCAAGCCTCCTGAAGTCTGCATCTCTGTTGATCAGTTTTAGGATGAATCACCTGTTAATCCAAATGAAACCAGGGAAATATTTTTATTCCATTTAACAATTTGACTTTATTCACAGATCAGTAATTTTCTTTTTCCTAAAAAGTAGGGAAAACTAAGATTTTGTTTGCTGTAATTTTAATTCTATACAAATACTAAGCAGTGTCCTATGGAGGGGCAAGGTAATGGGGGCAGAGCATCCACCCTGGGGCACTCACTGACTCTGTGACTGGCAGCAAGTCAGCTATCCCCTGGGAGCCTCCTTGTCTGTAAAGCAGAGGGCTATAGATTTGTTCATTCAACAGATATTAAGCATCTACTAGGTGCCAGGCACTGTTCCACCTTTAGGGACACAGGGAATACACAAATAAAAACACCTGCTCTCATCCAGTAAATCTGTAAAATATGTAAGAGAGTGACAAGGACAGGAGAAAAAAAAGGTGGGGAAAGGTGATAAAAAAAAGTATGTGTGGAGTGAGGGGATGAGGCCTCACTGAGACGGTGATATTTATGTAAAGATCTCAAGGAAGTAAGGATGATCTGAGGGAGTGAGTCATGTGGACATCTCTATGGGAAGAGCACCTCAAGCAGAGAGAACAGCAAGTGAAAACAAGGCCTTGTGGTAGGTGAAAAGCATGTCTGAGAAACAACTGGGAGATGGGTGTAACTCATTCGGAGCAAGGGTGAAAGATCAGGAAGAGACCAAGTTGAGGGCTTAGGTGAGGGAAATGCTCAAATCACAGAGGGCATTACAATGCAGAACTACAACTTTTCCCTAGCCACATGGGGGCAATTTGAAGGTTCTGACTGAGGAATGAAAAAGATCTGACTAATGTTTTTAAAGGTTCACACTGACTATCGAGTGAAGAACAGCCTTGAGTGAAGAGTGGAAGCCAGGAAACCACTGTGATTATTCCAGTGCCAGATCGTGTTGGTCAGGGGGGCAGAGGGCAAGGGAGAGAGCCTGCAGCCGACTCCCCACTTACACAGAGCCCAACATGGGGTTTGATCTCATGATGCTGAGATCATGACCTGAGCTGAAATCAAGAGTCAGATGCTTAACTGACTGAGCCACCCAGGTGCCCCCACTGAAAAAACCTGCTTTAACTTTTAAATGTCATCAAGAAAAAAAAAAAGTCATCAAGAATTTTACAATATCCAGAATGAATTTTTTAAATTTACATATCTATTAGATTCACACAATGGTACCATTTTATTATTAGAATACTTGAGAAATCTTTCATGGACTGCTCGTTTTAAGGCATACTTAAAAGATCATTGAAGCTTCTTTTATAGTATCAGCCTTTTATTTTATTTTTTTTTATTTTTTTATTTTTTTTTTTTAGTATCAGCCTTTTAAAAGTGGTGATTCAGATATGCTTTTATAAAAATAATTTGGGGGCATCTGGGTGTCTCAGCGGTATGGCACCTGCCTTCAGCCCAGGGCGTGATCCTGGAGACCCGGGATCAAGTCCCACGTTGGGCTCCCTGCATGGAGCCTGCTTCTCCCTCTGCCTCCTTCTCTCTCTCTCTCTCTCCTCTCTCTCTGTCTCTCATGAATAAATAAATAAAATCTTTACCAAAAAAGAAAAATAATAATAAGGAAAATAAAAATAATTTGGTAATTGTACAAAAGTTTAAAAATCTGAGTTTTTAAGGACCAAAGTGAACCACAGTCCTGCCACAACCACTGTTACCATCTGGGATATATTCTTCCAGAATAATTATTTGTACTAATAAACACTAGACAGACAGATAAACATATATATGTATGTATGTATGTGTGTGTGTGTGTATGTATTTTAAAGTTTATTTACTTTTTTTTTTTTTTTTTTTAATTTTTATTTATTTATGATAGGAACACAGTGAGAGAGAGAGAGGCAGAGACACAGGCAGAGGGAGAAGCAGGCTCCATGCACCGGAAGCCTGATGTGGGATTCGATCCCGGATCTCCAGGATCGCGCCCTGGGCCAAAGGCAGGCGCCAAACCGCTGCGCCACCCAGGGATCCCCAGTTTATTTACTTTTTAAAGTAATCTCTATACCAAAAGTGGGACTTGAACTCACAACCCCGAGGTTAAGTGTTGAATGCTCTTCCGACTAAGCCAACCAGACACCTCAGATTAATATATTTTTTTAAGTTATTTATTGAGTGTAGGGTCAAGAACCACTTGAATCCCTTGCTGTTAAATCTGGTCCTGTACCATCATTTCCAATGGCTGCCGATTCTCTTGATTTGAATGTACCATAACTTAGCCCCTGGTAATCCCCTATTTTGAGGCATTGTTCCCATTTTTAACTACTACAACACTGCAATGATCTCTGTACATCCTCAGGAAGGATCCAGCTATTTGTCAAGGATGAATTCTCTTTCAGAATGATTCAGTTGGCTTGACTATATTTAAGGCTTTGACAGTTACAGGTAGGCACCCCTTCTTACCATAACCTCAACCAGTCCTTTCATTCTTCTTAATATCTGTCAAACTGGTGATAAAAAATATAGCACCTTGTTGAAATTTTAATTTGTATTCATTTAAATTATCAGCATGATGTAGAGGAGGAGGGGAGTTAAGTACAGAATAAAATAAGGCAGTAAGTGCTGCCTTTGCAGCAGTTCTTACCCTTGGATCAGTATCTTCCTCTTCCTCATCAGGGTTATAGGTCTCAGCACAGACTAAATTTGGAGAGAAAAAACATAAAGAGAAAAGTGAATAAAACAGATGTGTGCTTTTACTGGAAAAATAGGAAGTGAACGTAATTTCCTGTTATTCACTGGTTTCTAAAGCTGTAATGATTTTAAAGCCCTTTCAGCAATTAACAAATATATTAAGTGACTCATGTCAGGAATTCTATTAGGTACTAAAAGGCCAGCTTTCTAGGGATCGGTAGTCTCAAATAGGAGAGAGTTGATAAAATATATCATAGAGAAAAATCCCATGATAGTGGCAAGGACAAGGAAAGAGGTACTATCTCTGCTGAATTTTTTTTTAAAGATTTTATTTATTTATTCATGAGAGACAGAGAGAGAGAGAGGCAGAGACACAGGCAGAGGGAGAAGCAGGCTCCATGCAGGGAGCCCGACGTGGGACTCGATCCCTGGTCTCCAGGATCATGCCCTGGGCTGGAGGCGGTGCTAAACCGCTAAGCCACCTGGGCTGCCCTCTCTGCTGAATTTTTAAGCATGGGTAGAAAAATCAGAGTACAACATATGCAATATAAACACATGGATATGAATATGGATACGGATATGGAGTAATTATGAAAAGAATCAATTAAAAGTGTTCAACATCATTCTGTACATAAATGATTTAAAAATAAGAACGAATTATTTATTTATTTATTTATTTAATTAATTTATTTTTTTTTTACAGATTTTATTATTTATTTATTCATGAGAGACAGAGAGGCAGAGACACAGGCAGAGGGAGAAGCAGGCTCCTTGCAGGAAGCCCGATTCAGGACTCGATCCCAGGACCCTGGGATCACTACCTGAGCCAAAGGCAGACACTCAACTGCTAAGCCACCGAGGCACCCCAATAAGAATGAATTTTAAACAAAATGAATACTATGTGTCAGTCTTTCTTCTGAATACAATATTATACAAATCTAAAACCAACTGGATTTTCCTTGTAGGTAACCTGTGTTTGTTGCACTGGTTGGCTGCAGGACTTGTCTCCCTTGTAATTCAAAGATTCAGAAAATATTCACTGAATATTTGTAATAGAAAAATATCAGAAATTATAGAACTATAAAAAATATGATATAACTATTTGAATAATACACTACAAGAAAAAAATGAGGAAGCTCTCCAAGGGCTAAAAGGGATTTCTAGGAAAAAAGGCAAAATGAAAGATATATGTAGTATGTTCTCCCTTCCGTAAAGGATTTCTATGAGAAAGAAGGAACACTAAGATGAGGGGAAAAAAAAAAAATATATATATATATATATATGAATATATACATAAAAGTTTTTTTTTTACCTGTTTATTTTTCCAAAGGGAAACAGAGAAGGATAAATCAGGAAGTTAGCAGGCAAGGAATCCAAATGGTTCGTGACCCTACACTCAATGCATTTGTATTATAGCTAACAACTAGGGATACATACTGCTTTCAATTTAACTCCTGGCTTATTAGACACATTTACTCACTGCAGCCTTGGTCTAGTTGCATCCCAGCTTCCCTTTCCTACTGATTCTCTGAATGCATGGAACACCTAGAAATGGTGTATCAGGCAGAGAGGAGTCCCTTCCCTGCCTACCCTACGGTACTCTAGTGTGGGTCACACCTCCTGTACTGTAATAACCATCAATACTCTGCCTGTCCAACAGGGATCCAGTATCCTTATCCAGAGAAAAAATAGGGAGAAGGGCGTAAAAGGACATATACTATTCTAGTATAAAACAGCACGAGGTAATGTTCTGCAGGAGGGTCTGCCTAGTCCCTGACTGGTACATGCTTCGGGTAGCTGAGCCAGGGAAGTGACAACAGGATGTAGATAATGACTCACTAACTTTCTCCAAGCCATTCCTGATTCCACAAGATGAGGTCAGCTACATTTATCTCAGATCTGTCCTAAAGATTAAGACACATACCTTCCTGAGTTCCTAGACATATTGCTGCCACTTTTTTGCACCTTCATAGGTTATTTTGGTAGATTTGAAGAAGCTGCATTGCGGACACACTATTAAATTACAAGCCTCTTGGCTCTCTGTGCTCTTGATTAATATTGTCATTAGCAGCCCAGTTTTCTAAACCAGAAATTTGTAACTCACCATTACTTCTTTCATTGACCTCTTACCCAATGAATACACCAAATTCTCCTTCAGAAATATTCTCATATTGGGGATCCCTGGGTGGCTCAGCAGTTTAGTGCCTGCCTTTGGCCCAGGGTGTGATCCTGGAATCCCAGGATCAAGTCCTGCATCGGGCTGCCTGCATGGAGCCTGCTTCTCCCTCTGCCTGTGTCTCTGCCTCTCTGTGTGTGTGTGTGTCTCTCTCATGAATAAATAAAAATTTAAAAAAAGAAAAAAATATTCTCTTATCTGACCTTTATTCAGTGTACTTCAATTGCTACTTCTTGGTCCAGGACCTCAAAATATCTTCTTAGAAAAATGCATTTAAAAACCCTCACTTTAGGGATGCCTGGGTGGCTCAGCAGTTTAGCGTCTGCCTTTGGCTCAGGGCGTGATCTTGGGATGGAGTCCCACATCAGGCTCCCTGCTTGGGGACTGCTTCTCCCTCTGCCTGTGTCTCTGCCTCTCTTATGAATGAATAAATAAAATCTTAAAAAAAAAAAAAAACCCTCACTTTGGAGACAGATGGGTACATGACTATTATTATACTTTCTCTACTTTTGCATATGTATGAACATTTTCATTTAAAAAGTTTAAAATAATGAGTCTGCGATGATGAGACTGACAGGATTTTATTGATAATGACATAGTCTTGGGCTAGCCTATTTCCAGGCTTGCTTTTCCTCTGATTTTGAAGGAAAGTACTTCAGTGACTTAGTTTGTTTTTATGGTTTTATTTTTTAAAAAAAGACTCAAAGGTTTTTTCAGTTATATATATTTTTTTAAATTTTTATTTATTTATGATAGTCACACAGAGAGAGAGATAGAGAGGCAGAGACATAGGCAGAGGGAGAAGCAGGCTCCATGCACCGGGAGCCTGACGTGGGACTTGATCCCGGGTCTCCAGGATCACGCCCTGGGCCAAAGGCAGGCGCCAAACCACTGTGCCACCCAGGGATCCCCTTCAGTTATCTTATTACTGATGTGTAGAATTGCTGACAGTTTTTTAACGTTTTTATTTTATTTTATTTATTTGCTTTTATTGAAGTTCAATTTGCCAACATATAGTATAACACCCAGTGCTCATCCCATCAAGTGCCCTTCTCAGTGCCCATCCCCCAGTTACCCCAACACCCCTGCCCACCTCCCTTTCCATAACCCTTTGTTCCTTTTCCAGAGTTAGGAGTCTCTCATGCTTTGTCTCCCTCTCCATTTTTTCCCCACTCAGTTCCCCTCCTTTCCCTTATAATCCCTTTCACTATTTCTTATATTCCCCGTCTGAGTGAAACCATGTGATGTCCTCCTCTGATGACTTACTTTGCTCAGCATAATACCCTCCAGTTCCATCCACGTTGAAGCAAATGGTGGGTATTTGTCCTTTCTGATGGCTGAGTAATATTCCATTGTATATATATACCACATGTTCTTTATCCATTCATCTGTCGAAGGACATCATGGCTCCTTCCACTAGTTGGCTATTGTGGACATTGCTGCTATAAACATTCGGGTGCAGGTGTTCCGGCGTTTTACTACATCTGTATCTTTGGGGTAAATACCCAGTAATGCAATTGCTGGGTCATAGGGTAGCTCTATTTTTAACTTTCTGAGGAACCTCAACACTGTTTTCCAGAGTGGCTGCACCAGTTCACATTCCCACCAACAGTGCAAGAGGGTTCCCTCTTCTCCACATCCCCTCCAACATTTGGAGAGTTGTTTCCTGTCTTGTTAATTTTCCCCATTCTCACTGGTGAGAGGTGGTATCTCATTGTGATTTTGCTTTGTATTTCCCTGATGGCAAATGATGTGGAGCATTTTCTCATGTGCTTGTTGGCCATGTGTATGTCTTCTCAAAGGTCTTTTTTTAAAAAAGATTTTATTTATTTATTTTGAGAGAGAGAGAGAGAGAGAGAGCACAAGTGCACAAATGCATGCATGCCTGAGCAGGTGGGGGAAGGTGGGGGAGAATCTCAAGCAGACTCCATGCTTAAGAGCACAGAGCCTGGCTGAGCACAGAGCCTGGCTCGGGGTTCAATCTCACCACCCTGAGATCAGGACCTCTGTCAAAATGAAGAGTCAGATGCTTCACCAACTGAGCCATCCAGGTGCCCCTCGTTTTTATATTTTTAGACATTAACCTAACTCAGGCAATAAATGTTACAGTCTTCAAGTCCTAAGGTACAGCACTGTGATTTAACCAAAAATAGTTATTTCCAGTAAAATTATTAATTCTTTTTGTGGAAAAACATTGTCTTTATTTTCCAAAACTTGGTTTTGAATTTTTTCCCTTTTCTTTTGAACTCCAGACTCACCTCTCTTTGCCTGTTCCCTCTGTTTCTACCCAATCTCTCTACTTCTTCCTGGTCTTGATCCCAAACCACTTCTTTCATCTTCTGTATGAAAGTCAATTTTTAAAAAAGATTCTATGTATTTATTCATGAGAGGCACACAGAGAGAGAAAGAGAGAGGCAGAGACACAAGCAGAGGGAGAAGCAGGCTCCATGCAGGGAGCCCAATGTGGGACTTGATCCCAGGTCTCCAGGATCACACCCCGGCCCTAAGGCGGCGTTAAACCGCTGAGCCACCAGGGCTGCCCCTAAAAGTCCATTTTTATTTTTTTTTATTTTTTATTTTATTTTTTTTAAAATTTTTTTTTAATTTTTATTTATTTACGATAGTCACAGAGAGATAGAGAGAGAGGCAGAGACACAGGCAGAGGGAGAAGCAGGCTCCAGGCACCGGGAGCCCGACGTGGGATTCGATCCCGGGTCTCCAGGATCGCACCCTGGGCCAAAGGCAGGCGCCAAACCGCTGCGCCACCCAGGGATCCCAAAAGTCCATTTTTAAATGTTTATGTGGTTGTTGCCCCAGAGTCTGTGTGATCCCCTATGAAGCCTCAAGAACGATACTGAGTGTCATGAGATGTGTAACACCTACTGAAAACGAAGACTGAAAGAGTAGCACAATCCCTGGTTCCAGGGAATTTGTTTTGCCACTGTCTTCCAGCAGATGTCACTGGTTGGCAACATGAAACTGTACAAAGTGACAAGAACCTATCCAGCACAATTTCTTCTTCCAAATTTTATTTTTATTTATTTTAAAGATTTTATTCATTCATGAGAGACATACAGAGACAGAGAGAGAGAGAGAGAGAGAGAGAGAGAGGCAGAGACACAGGCAGAGGGAGAAGCAGGCTCCATGCAGGGAGCCTGACGTGGGACTCGATCCTGGGTCTTCAGGATCAGGCCCTGGGCTGAAGGCGGCGCTAAACCGCTGAGCCACCCGGGCTGCCCTCTTCTTCCAAATTTTAATTGATGCTTCTGTCATCCAGAAATGTGGATAATCTTTTTAAAGATTTTATTTTTAAGTAATTTCTACACCTAATGTGCGGCTCAAACTCACAATCCTGAGATCAAGAGTTGCACACTCTATCAACTGAGCCAGCCAGGTGCTCCCAGAAATGTGAATCATTAAAGTGTGCTGGTGAGAGAAAACCCTTTCATATTTACAAAGAAGTGAGCACAGATCCTGGTCACATCCTGAGGCACTATGCAATCCTGCTAGCTCTCGTGTAGAGTTGATTCAGCCTGTGTGTATTACTCAGCTTGGGCTGCCATAATAAATACCAGGCAGAATGGCTTAAAGAACAGAAATCTATTCTCTCACAGTTCTAGAGAATGGAAATTCAAGATCAAGGTACTGGCACGTTTTATTTCTCCTGGGGCCTCTTCCTTTGGCTCACGAGTGGCTGCCCTCTTGCTGTGTCCTCATATGGCCTTCTGTTTCTATGGTGCACTCCCTGGTGTCTCTTCTTCTTATAAGGACACCAGTCCTATTGGATTAGGGCTCCACTCTTATAACCTCATTTAACCTTAATTGCCTCTTTTTTTTTTTTTTTTTTTAAGGCCCTTTCTCCAAATACAGTCATATTGGGCCTCACATAGGAATTCACAAGGGACAAAATTCAGTATGTAACACTGGGTTTCTAAATTATTTTCAGTAATGTTTGGTAATATTTTACCTGAAGATAGCTATTGGTGGAAAAAATACTGAATACTGTGAAAGGCTATCTAGACAAAAATTAATATTTCAGTCTATTGTAAGCATGTAAGCCTTAAAAGACAGGGACGCCTCATGAAGGAAGAGCACCTATCATGCAGAGAGGAGTGACAACTACGGCACCAGATGCACAGCAGACTCTACTGACTGGTCACAGTCATCACCAGATCAGATAATCCCTGCCTAAATATGGCATGATGCCAACATACAAATTTCTGATTAAAATGCTTTGAAGCTTCAATATACATTTAATAAATGAAAGGATTTTTCTGGGGATGAAGTTTTTTAATTAACAGAATCAGACTAACATTTCAAACTCAAAGCCAGTTAATACTACTTTAGGACTATTTCAAGAAAGCTGCCTTTAAAGAATTTACAAACTCTCTTCATTTGATGAATTTATGACATGACATAGAAGGACTGTTCTGTTAGAACTTAAACTTGGAAGGCACAGCTTTTCAGACAAGATCGGGCGCGTTCAAGGATGGTATGTCCGTAGACAGGCAGAGCTTTTCAATTCTATTGCTTTGCAATGGAGACCCAGCATCAAAGAAGGGAAGAGCTCATCTCTGAAGCTACTACATGCACCAGGGTCTGAGCTTCAATCCACCCACCACTCACTCATTCACTATTTCCCTATATTCCAGATCCCTGGTCTGTTTCTTCAGTGGTGAGAAGCAATAACAATATGAAAATCATGTAAAAAGTGGGCAGTAGGAGGAGACATTTAAAACACAGGGCTGCAGGGCACATGGGTGGCTTGGTCAGTTAAACATCCGACTTTTGATTTTGGCTCAGGTCATGATCTCAGGGTCCTGAGTTCAAGCCCCATACTGGGCTCCACACTCATCAAGGAGTATGCTAGAGTCCCTCTCTCTCTGCCCATCCCCCCCAAATAAATAAATAAATCTTAAAAAAAAATAAAACACAGGGCTGGGCTCACAGGAGATACTCAACAATTGCTAGCTCTCTTACACTGCTTTACATTCCAGATTATTATTCAGTCAGACACAGTGAGTTGTTGAAGTCTCCTGCAGTTTCTTTTTTTTTTTTTTTTTTTTTTAAGATTTTATTTATTCAGGAGAGACAGAGGGAGAGAGAGGCAGAGACACAGGCAGAGGAAGAAGCAGGCTACATGAAGGGAGCCCGATGTGGGACTTGATCCCGGGTCTCCAGGATCACGTCTTGAGCCAATGGCAGTGCTAAACCGCTGAGCCACCCGGGCTGACCTCTCCTGCAGTTTCTGACATAGCACATGTCCTCACATAGCTAGTCAATGCTGAAATTCTTGGATCACATAAGGAGCCCTATTCCCTACTTCTCTTTCCAATCTTATTTTATCTCCTTACTTATAGCCAGAGCAGCCAGATCCAGTTCATCTCCCTTTGAGTCTTAAGACATTCTTTCCCACAGAATGCATCCTTGGTACTAGTCAAACAGTAACCATGTCTTACAAATTCCAGTGCAATTTCTGCTTCCTCCCTCAAAGATGTGTCTCTTAATTTTTCTCTGCCCACAGTAATTTCTCCTTCTGATTTCTAACCCCTTCCTTTTGCTCCTTTCTTCTATTCATCCATTCATATTTACTGACATTGTTCTAAATGTTAACTATATGCATCAAGGAACAAAACACAAAACTTCTCTGCCTGATTGGAGCTTATACTCTAGCACAAGGACTAGATAATAAATAGGACAAATAAGAAGGAGAGAGTGAGAGAGACAGTAATGAGAAAATAAGTGAGGGAGATAGGGTGTGTGTGTGTGTGTGTGTGTGTGTGTGTGTGTGTTGTGTGTTGGGTCTTACTGAAGACCTAACTGAGAAGGTGTCTTGCAAATAAAGGTCTAAAGGATGTAAGCAATCTACAAAGATAGTTATGATGAGATACAGGAGCAAAAGTCTGATTAAATTGGACTCAAGGGAGAATAGAAGAGAAACTAGATACAACAAATATTGATTGCTCCTTCAAGGAATTTGCTATAAAGATATGGAGGGGAAAAAAGGGTGGTGGCTGGAGAGGGAAGAGTGTTTTTAAAAAGTTTTATTTTGGGATCCCTGGGTGGCGCAGCGGTTTGGCGCCTGCCTTTGGCCCAGGGCGCGATCCTGGAGACCCCGGATCGAATCCCACATCAGGCTCCCGGTGCATGGAGCCTGCTTCTTCCTCCGCCTGTGTCTCTGCCTCTCTCTCTCTCTGTGACTATCATAAATTTAAAAAAAAAAAAAGTTTTATTTTTATAAGAAGTGGAAATCAATACTGTGTTTCTCCACTAAGAAGAATAATCCAGGTGAAGGATAAAGATCATGAAAGATAGGGGCAGCCCGGGTGGCTCAGCGGTTTAGTGCTGACTTCAGCCCAGGGCCTGATCCTGGGGACCCGGGATCAAGTCCCACATTGGGCTCCCTGCATGGAGCCTGCTTCTCCCCCTTCCTGTGTCTCTGCTTCTCTCTGTGTGTGTCTCTCATGAATAAATAGATAAAATCTTAATAAAAAAAAAGATCATGCAGGATAAAGAGGAAGTAACTGCTAGGAGGATAAAGGGAAGAGGTCTAGTGTACAGGTGGACACTGGACTCACAGGCAGGTAAGGAAGAATAGATGTGGTGATGGGAGTCTATGGAAACTATCTTTCATAGCTTCTATTTCCTTAGTTAAGAACAAAATCATCTGCCAGGAATGAGGATTCAGGATGAGGTTCAGGTTTTGGAATAAAGAAGGTATGAAAGGCTTATCTGGGAGAACAGAAGAATGAAAGAAGTATGGAGACACAGTATGATTGCAGGCATCCAGAGCCTACTAGTATTGAATGATCATGTACTGAAAGTAAGATCAGTCAACAGGGCTGTGTATTTTCCTTCCATCAAATACTGCTGTGGGGCAGATGCAGAGTAAGTGGACAGGTGGGCTTAAATAGAATGTGATTTAGCCAAGCAAGTAAAAAGGAAACAGTAAATTGAAGGTATGTGCCACAGAGTGGTTATAATCATTGACTGAGGAATAATTTAAGGTTAGTAAAAGACGAAGGGAGGAACAGTGGAAAGAAAGATCAAGTTGTCAGGGTTGGAGCAGGATAGCAAAAGAGCCCAGGTGACAGCAGGTGGTGGGAGACTGGGATCACTGAGTATGAAAAGTTGTAATGCCTGGGGTACCAGTGGCTCAGTCTGTTAAGCATCTGACTCTTGATTTCAGCCCAGGTCTTGATCTCATGGTAGTGAGATCCAGCCCAGCATCAGCTTAAGATTCTCTCTCTCTCTCTCTCTCTGCCACTCCCCCTCTAAAAAAGAGTTCTAATGCTTGTCATTCCAGAGAATGACCAGAGGGGTGAGTGGCTGAAGTTGGGTGAAAGACAAGAGGTCGGGGATCCCTGGGTGGCGCAGCGGTTTGGCGCCTGCCTTTGGCCCAGGGCGCGATCCTGGAGACCCGGGATCGAATCCCACATCAGGCTCCCGGTGCATGGAGCCTGCTTCTCCCTCCGCCTGTGTCTCTGCCTCTCTCTCTCTCTGACTCTCATAAATAAAAAAAAAAAAAAAAAAAAAAAAAAAAAAAAAGACAAGAGGTCAATGAATGGAAGGGCAAGACATTGAGAAAATCATCTATATGGAAATAAGAAGAAAACAGCCTATGCATTATTAGAGAACTAAAACCAGGAGGGGAAGTGGCTGAGAGAATATAATAACGTGAAGTTTGAAGGTGAGGGTTGTAGGGAGGAGGGAGAGACAATGGTCTGGAAGCACTAAGGAGTATAGAAATATTTACCATTTACCCACCTCCTGTCTGTATTACAAGAAAGAAGGAAGAAAAGAATCACAATTTGAGAAGCCTGCAGGGCAAGCCAAGCTTCAGCTAGATCCAGAAGATGAAAGCTACATTCAGAGGTAACAGGCTGACAATTTAGGGGATTTATATGAAAACTGACCAAAAGGTCCAGAGGGTATAAGAAAGGGTCCTGAGAGATAAGAAGGGTAGAATTTAGGACTCCTGATACCTTTGGGTACATTATCACCTCGACTGTTCAAGCGACTCAACCTCTGCCTTGTCCTCAGTTTCTGCATCTGTACAGTGAGGATAATCATGGCATGTATCTCACTGTTAATGTGTTAATGTGAGGATTATGTTCAATGACACAAGGAAGGTATTTACATAGACCTTAAAATTGTGCACCTAACACATAGCCTGGATGAAAAGAACATTAGCTATTCCTACAGGCTATTTTCTCTCCTGCATAATCATTTTGGATTCTTTTTTTCTTTTTAAGATTTATTTATTTATTTATTCATGATAGACATAGACAGAGAGAGAGAGAGCAAGAGAGAGAGAGAGAGAGAGAGAGAGGCAGAGACACAGGCAGAGGGAGAAGCAGGCTCCATGCAGGGAGCCCGACATGGGACTCGATCCCGGGACTCCAGGATCACGCCCTGGGCCAAAGGCAGGCGCTAAACCGCTGAGTCACCCAGGGATCCCCCTCATTTTGGATTCTTTTAAGAATCTTTTAACTTAGCATTTGAATAATATTGAGAAGTTTTATTTATTTATTTTTTAATTAATTAATTAATTTATTTATGATAGTCACACACAGAGAGAGAGAGAGGCAGAGACACAGGCAGAGGGAGAAGCAGGCTCCATGCACTGGGAGCCCGACGTGGGATTTGATCCCGGGTCTCCAGGATCGCGCCCTGGGCCAAAGGCAGGCGCCAAACCGCCGCGCCACCCAGGGATCCCGAGAAGTTTTAAACCTTCAATAAGATTGCAAAATCTGGGATGCCTGGGTGGCTCAGCAGTTGAACATTTGCCTTTGGCTTAGGGCATGATCCCAGAGTTCCCGAATCGAGTCCCACATCGGGCTTCCTGCATGGAGCCTGCTTCTCCCTCTGCCTATGTCTCTATGTCTCTGTCTCTCTCTCTCTCATGAATAAATAAATAAAATCTTAAAAAAAAAAAAAAGGATTGCAAAATCTAAGGAGGAGGGATTATTGTTTGAGTTCTCCACAGAGTTCAGGCCTGAACACTGACAGCTCAAGCAGCAATTCATGAACACCATCCAGGACCTCTGGATGAGAGATCACTGTACTCTCCATCTCCCAGATCTGTCCTACAGATGTCAAGAAACATTACTAATCATTTGGGGAAAAGAAAGTAGGGATGTCTGGGTAGCTCAGGGGTTGACTGCCTGCCTTCAGCTCAGGGTGTGATCCTGGGTCTGAGGATCGAGTCCCACATTGGGCTCACTGTGAAAAGCTTCTCCCTCTGCCTATGTCTCTGCCTCTCTCTGATGAATGAAAGAAAGAAAAGAAAAGAAAAGAAAAGAAAAGAAAAGAAAAGAAAAGAAAAGAAAAGAAAAGAAAAGAAAAGAAGGCCAAGAATGAACAAAATGGAAGGTAACAGCTCATGGATCTCATACCAACCTTAATCCATACTTAATTTCTTCTCCATAATGTCTCACTACACATAAGAACATAGTTTTTTCAATCTCCTTTCAACAGACTTTGGTGTACAACCTTACTAAAGGCTTTCTGAAACATAAATGAGCAGATTTTCTCAAAGAGAAGGACAGAGGGATAGAAAAGGGATTCCTAGTCTCACTACATATTAGTTTACATGACAATTTAAAATCAAGGATTCCCAGAATGAGGGGATATCAAAGAATGATGTGATACATACACCTCACACACAGCAGGTTTGAAACACATTAACATCCCCACTATATAATCAAATAAACTCTGGATGTATCCAAAAGTCAAACATTTTAATTATAAGGAAACTTCCAGAAAATATATTTATTAGGTCTATAAAAGTGGGGGGGAGGAACCTTCTCAGCTTAAGAGCAATTATTTAGCTCTTTTTGTGCCTAGTGCAGCCATCGCTTGTGGTCCCAAGAAGCATCTGAAGCATGTAGCAGCTCCAAAGCACTGGATGCTGGATAAACTGACCAGTGTGTTTGCCCCTCGCCCATCTACTGGCCCCCATAAGTTGAGAGAATGTCTTCCTCTCATCATTTTCCTAAGGAACAGACTTAAGTATGCCCTAACAGGAGATGCAGTGAAGAAGATCTGTATGCAGCGTTTTATTAAGATTGATGGCAAGTCTGAACTGATATCACCTACCCTGCTGGTTTTACGGATGTCATCAGCATTGACAAGACTGGGGAGAATTTCCTCTAATCTATGACACCAAGGGTCGTTTTGCTGTTCATCGGATTACACCTGGGGAGGCCAAGTATAAGTTGCACGAAGTGAGAAAGATCTTTGTGGGAACAAAAGGAATCCCTCATCTGGTGACTCATGATGCTCGCACCATCCGCTATCCTGATCCCCTCATCAAGGTGAATGACACCATTCAGATTGATTTGGAGAGACTGGAAAGATTACTGATTTAATCAAGTTTGATACTGATAATCTGTGTATGGTGAATGGAGGCACCAACCTGGGAAGAATTGGTGTGATCACCAAAGGAGAGAGACACCCTGGTTCTTTTGATGTAGTTCACGTGAAAGATGCCAATGGCAACAGCTTCACCACCCAACTCTCCAACATTTTTGTTATTGGCAAAGGCAGCAAACCATGGATTTCTCTTCCCCGCACAAAGGGTATCTGCCTCACTATTGCTAAGGAAAGAGACAAGAGACTGGCAATCAAACAAAACAGTGCGTAAAATGGTCCCTAGGTGATGTGATTGAAAGTCTTTACACTTAAAGATTCTACAGCATGGGGAAAAAAAAAGAGGAATTATTTTTTAAAAATGAAGATATATATATATTTTATATATATTCAATAAATACTTAGTGTTTGCTATGTGCCAGGCAGGCAGTGTTCATGGAATCAGTCACGTACTAAAATTTTTGAGTAAATAAAAAAATAGCAAAATTAAAACAAGTAGCATACCAAGCAGGAAAATTTTGCATTAAAAATTTCAAAAGGTTGGGCACCTGGGTGGCTCAATTAGTTAACCATCTGGCTCTTGGTTTCAGCTCAGGTCATGATCTCAGGGTGGTTGAGATCAAGCCCTGCATTTGGCTCCACACTCAGTGCAGAGTCTCCTCAGCATTCTTTCCCTTCGCCCTTTCCCTCTGTCTCTCCCTCACTCATGTTTTCTCTCTCTCTAAAGAAATAAAATATTTTTTTTAATTTCAAAAGTTCAAAAATCATGATAGAAATTTACTTAAACTTATAAAAAACTAATCTGGATCATAATAGATCAAAGAGAAAAATATCACCAAACTAGTACTGTATAAAAAAATAAAAATTGATTTCTCATATTTGGAAAACATTCATTTTTGTTAATAATCAAAGGAGTGCCAAATAGAACAATCTGAAGTACTATTTTATTTTATTTTTTTTAAGATTTTATTTATTCATGAGAGACACAGAGAGAGAGGCAGAGACACAGGCAGAGGGAGAAGCAGGCTCCACGCGGGGAGCCAGACTTGGGACTTGATCCCAGGTCTCCAGGATCATGCCCTGGACTGAAGGTGGCGCCAAACCGCTGAGTCCACCAGGGCTGCCCTAAAGTACTATTTTATATCTAAATTAAAGTAGGAAATACAAATCAAAACCACAATGAGATACCACCTCACACCAGTGAGAATGGGGAAAATTAGCAAGGCAGGAAACCACAAATGTTGGAGAGGATGCGGAAAAAAGGGAATCCTCTTGCACTGTTGGTGGGAATGTGAACTGGTGCAGCCACTCTGGAAAACTGTGTGGAGGTTCCTCAAAGAGTTAAAAATAGATCTGCCCTACGACCCAGCAATTGCACTGCTGGGGATTTACCCCAAAGATACAGATGCAATGAAACGCTGGGACACCTGTACCCCGATGTTTATAGCAGCAACGTCCACAATAGCCAAACTGTGGAAGGAGCCTCGGTGTCCATCGAAAGATGAATGGATAAAGATGTGGTTTATGTATACAATGGAATATTACTCAGCCATTAGAAATGGCAAATACTCACCATTTGCTTCGAAGTGGATGGAACTGGAGGGTATTATGCTGAGTGAAATAAGTCAATCGGAGAAGGACAAACATTATATGGTCTCATTCATTTGGGGAATATAAATAATAGTGAAAGGGAATAGAGGGGAAGGGAGAAGAAATGGGTAGGAAATATCTGAAAGGGAGACAGAACATGGAAGACTCCTAACTCTGGGAAACGAACTAGGGGTGGTGGAAGGGGAGGAGGGAGGGGGGTGTGGGTGACTGGTTGGCAGGCACTGAGGGGGGCACTTGACGGGATGAGCACTGGGTGTTATTCTGTATGTTGGCAAATTGAACACCAGTAAAAAATAAATTTATTATTAAAAAAATAAAGTAGTAGGCACCATCTATGTTAGTGAGATGGTGGTGAAAGAGAAGCCTTTGTAGGGTGTCTTTCTCTTTGCATGCAGCCTATTATGTAGACTGCCTCTAGAAAGCAATACACAGAAAAAACCCAGGCAATGATCAGTTTCTGACCAGAGAATGCTACCCAACACTATAATTGAGGAAATAATTTTAGTGGCTCAACAGTGTATGCAAGAAATGAATACAGCAAATTTAGAATACCAGAAATAATATGTATTTTTAAAAACAGACATTTTTCAAAGAAGACATTTAGATGGCTAACAGACACATGAAAAGGTGCTCAACATTACTTATCACCAAGGAAATGCAAATCAAAACTATAATGAGATACCACCTCATACCTGTCAGAATGGCTAAAATCAACAACATAAGAAACAACAGGTGTTGGCAAGGATGTGGAGAAAGGGGAAACCTTTTGCACTGTTAGTGGGAATGCAAACTGGTACAACACTCTGGAAAACACTATGGAGGTTTCTCAAAAAGCTAAAAATAGAATGACCCTATCATCCAGCAATCACACTACTAGGTATTTACCCAAAGAATACAAGAGTACTAATACAAAAGGAGATGTACACTCTAATATTTATAACAGTATTATCTACAATAGCCAAATCATGGAAATAGCCCAAGTGTCCATCGACTGATGGATAAAGAAATGTGTGAGTGTGTGAGCACAGGTGCATGTATAAAATGGAATATTACTCAGCCATAAAAAGAATGAAATCTTAACAGTTGCAATGACATGCATGGAGCTAGAAGAGTATAATGCTAAGCAAAATAAGTCAGTCAGAGAAAGACAAATACCACACGATTTCACTCATATGTGGAATTTAAGAAACAAAACAAACGAACAAAGTGGGGAAAAAGGGAGAGAGAGGCAAACCAACAAACAGACTCTTAATTATAGAGAACATAGTGATGATTACTGAAGGGGAGGTGGGGGGGATGGGCTAAATAGGTGACAAGGATTAAGGAGTACACTTGCTGTGATGAGCACGGCATAGTGTATGGAAGCACTGAAGGAAAAAAAGTAGTTTTTAGAAGTCATACATATGAACATGGAAAAATATTAATGGCATAAATGAGACAAATATGTACATGTAGTCTCAGAAATCAAAATGAAACAGAATGAAGGAATTACAGATAATTTTTATAATGTTCTATATATAATGCTAAATCACCTTTTTATTTAAAAAGGTCAGTTTATTTTTATTTAAAATAATCCCATCTTAGAACAGCATTTTAGCAATAGGCTATGAAAGAGAATACATACCTGATACTCGCCGATCAAATCTGCTAGGAATTGGAACTGCAAAACAAAGAAGGAACATTTAGTTTGTCATCATGTCACATGACCTAATTTTTAACAATAGAACTAAAAGCACCTTATTACCAAATGTTAGGTCAATTCATACTCTTCTGTAATCAACCACAGGTTGAACCACTGTTGAACATGATCACAAAAGGCAATAAAGGAAGAACTTACGTCTTTGAAAACAAGCTCTTTATAACTTCAATGTACTCAAGGTGGCAATTCCATTTCTGTTTACATCCATGTTCCATCTAACTTGTGTCATATCAAATGAATAAGAACTCTAAATTTATTGGTACTGTTATGATATTAAATAATCTTCTTCTTTAATATTCTTAAAAAATAATCCCAAGATCTGCTGGACAACATCTAAATTTCATTTTAAAATAACTGAATGGGCAGCCCGGGTGGCTCAGTAGTTTAGCGCCGCCTTCAGCCCAGGGTGTGATCCTGGAGAGCTGGGATCAAGTCCCATGTCAGGGTCCCTACATGGAACCTGCTTCTCCCTCTGCCTGTGTCTCTGCCTCTCTCTCTCTCTGTCTCTCATGAATAAATAAAATCTTAAAAAAAAAAAACTAAGTATTACACTAAAATGAAAAAGAAATTAACCATTAAGTTATATTCTTCCTCAATATGCCCACAGTTATTGATATCTGATATTAATCAGAAAAATGTACCACTTGTTTTAGGTTAAAAAAACCACATAAGTTTTATCTTTGCTAATCTCTTCTACTTTTCACCTGTCATTTGTTATGTTTAATGTTACCTAAATTCTCACTACAACTATGTCATTTGAATACAATGTTTTTTTAAAAGATATTATTTATTTATTTTTTATTTTACTTATTTTTTAAGTAAACTCCACCCAATGTGGGTTTCAAGCTCATGACCCCAAGATCAAGAGTCACATGCTCCACTGACTGAACCAACGAGACACTCCAAGGTTGTTTTTGTTAACCTTCAGAGCTTGATTTGATTTTTTTTATTTAAAAACATAATGTAAAACATGCCTTCTCACCTTCTATAAAAAGAAACTTGATTAGTGAAAAACAAATTGAAGATGGCCCAGAGAGCCAAATTCAACTAATGTGAGGCCTCTGAAACAAAAATAGACCCAGGAAGGAGACAAATGCTCATTCACCATAAGAGGACTAGAATTATCTTTTTGGATAGTATGGGGTAAAATGTTAGGAACAAATAGGCAAGAATACAAAAGAAAAACCCCAGCCATTATTGATAGGAAGTACCTACAACAGTCCCTCTTACTACTTCCTCAATAAAACTGTGGATCTGTCAAAATTAATCTACCCACCAGCAAACAAAGATGATAAATTCAGTTCAACAGATATAGATAGGGTACCTAGTGCATGGTATGCACTGTAGTAGACAATTTGTTATACACCAGTAAATAAAACAAAGACTCCTAGTTTCATGAAGTTTGCATTCTAGCTTGAGGGGTGTGCGGAGGGTTTCCTCTGATCACTTAAAACACATGTTCCTGTCACTCAGGCAGACAGATGAAATGTGTACCAAATTAAACCCACAACAGAGGCCTCATGGGATTTCCATAATTAAAATCCCACTAAACATTAGTATACAACCTAAAATTATAAAACATACAATGAAACAATTTAGCATGGGTACAATCAGAGGATATTTCTAAGGGTTAGATACCAAGATTATAGAACTATTATAAAATGAGAACAGAATTTTTTTTAAAGATTTTATTTATTTATTCATAAGAGACACAGAGAGAGGCAGAGACATAGGCAGAGGGAGAAGCAGGCTCCCCACGGAGAGCCCAATGTGGGACTCTATACCAGGACTCTGGGATCACGCCCTGAGCCAAAGGCAGACACTCAACTGCTGAGCCACCCAGGCATCAGAAGAATAGAATGCTTAAAACAAAGACATAAAAAACAGAAATCTAAAGTATAAATAAAGGAATAAGATACAACCAAAGCAAAATAAAACAGGGAAACTTGAAAAAAATTTGGAACTTCTAGGAAAAGAGTAACACATTGAAATTTTAAAAACTATGATGCAAAGCACCCTGTCTGGGTACATAAAATCTAAAAGTGCTTGAAAAATCACTATAAAACATCACTACCAACAATTTACTACAATAATAATGATTTAAATGTATAGACGCAAATCAAAAGGAAAATGAGAAAATAGCTTGAGATGAATGAAAACAAAAACACAATATGCCAAAACTTATGGGATGTACTGAAAGTAGTGCTAAGAGGGACATTTACAGCTTACAAATGCCTATGTTTAAAATGAAGTAAAGCCTCAAATTAATAAGTTAATTACACACCTTAAGGAAGTAGGGGAAAAAGGGCAAACTAAATCCTGAAGCAGCAAAAATAAAGAAATTCAGAGGGGAGAGAAAGTACAAAATAGAGCACTGAAAAAAAAGATCAGTGAAACTAAAAGTTGATTCTTTGAAAAGATCAACAAAATCAGTAAACTGTTACCTAGACTAAAAAAAAAGATCAGTGAAACTAAAAGTTGATTCTTTGGAAAGATCAACAAAATCAGTAAACTGTTACCTAGACTAAGAAAAAAAGACTAAAAAAAAAGACTAAAAAAAAAATTCTTTTTTTTTTTTTTAAAGATTTTATTTATTTATTCATGAGAGACACAGAGAGAGAGAGAGAGAGGCAGAGAGAGAAGCAGGCTCCATGCAGGGAGCCCGATGCGGGACTCGATCCTGGGTCTCCTGGACCAGGCCATGGGCCAAAAGCAGCACTAAACCGCTGAGCCACCCAGGCTGCCCAGAAAAAAGAAAATTCAAATTACTAAAATTAAAGTAGGCACATTACAATGGAATACACAGAAATAAAACAGATTATAAGAGAATATTATGAAAAACAGTATTCCAACAAATTGGATAACCTAGATGAAACATGAAAATATTCATTATGAATATAGACACAAAAATCCTCCAAAAAATACTAGTACACAAAACCTAGCAATATACTTATTGTAAAGATTTTATTTTTTAAAAAGATTTTATTTATTTATTTATGACAGAGAGAGACAGAGAGAGAGAGAGGGAGAGACATAGGCAGAGGGGAGAAGCAGGCTCCATGCAAGAGCCCAACGCAGGACTTGATCCTGGGACTCCGGGATCATGCTCTGAGTGGAAGGCAGATGCTCAACTGCTCAGCCACCCAGGCATCCCTAAAGATTTTATTTTTACTTATTTGAGAGAGAGCAAGAGCATGAGCATGATGCAGGGAAGGGCAGAGGGAGAGGGATAAGCAGACTCCCACTGAGCAGGGAGCCCGATGCAGAACTCAATCCCAGGACCCTGAGATTATGACCTAAGCTGAAGGCAGATGCTTAAATGACTGAACCACCCAGATGCCCCCAAACCCGGCAACATATTAAAGTGATTATACACCATGACCAAGTGGGATTTATCCCAGGAATCCCAGGGTGGTTCAAAATAAGAGTATCAAGCAATATACACCACATTAATAGAACAAAGTTGGGGGGGACTACATCATCATCTCACTGATGCACAAAAAGCATTTGACAACACATTCTTTCATGATAAAATGGGAATTATAAGGGAATTTTGTCAGCATGAAAAAGGCACATATGAAAAACCCACAGCTAACACCAACTCAATGGTAAAAGATTGTAAGCTTTCTCCTTAAGATCAGAAACAAGGCAAAATGTCTGTTTTGCCGCTTCTACTGAATATATTACTGAAAGTTTTGGCAGAACAATTAGGAAAGAAAAAAATAAATAAAAGTAATCCAGGGTGCCTGGGTGGCTCAGTTGGTTAAATGTCTCCCTTCAGTTCAGGTCAACTCAGGGTCCTGGAATAGGGGCCTTTATGGGTCTCTCTGCTCAGTCTGCTTCTCCTTCTCCCTCTGCCCCTCTCCCCAGCTTATGCTCTCTCCTGCTCTCTCTCTCTCTCAAACAAATAAATAAAATCTTAAAAAAAAAAAAGATTAAAAAACAAGAATATATAATAAAGGTTGGTAAGGATATGAAGGAATGGAATCCTTTTGCACTGTTGGTCAAAATATAAAATCATGCAGCTGCTGTGTAAAATAGTATGGCAGCTCCTCAAAAGATTAAAAATGAATTATCAAAAAAAATAAAAAATAAAAAATAAATAAAAATGAATTATCATATCCAGCAATTCCACTTCTGGGTATATGTCCCAAAAGAACTGAAAGCAGGATCTCAAAGAGATATTACAGTATACCCACATATATAGCCAAAAGGTAGAAGAACCCAAGTACCCACTAATAAAAAAAACATGGTATACATACAGTGGGATATTATTCAGTTTTTAAAATGAAGGAAATTGTGAAACTTGTTACAAGTTTAGATGAATGAATTGAAAACATTATGCTAAATGAGGTCAGCTACATAAGTGATTCCACTTATATTAGGTACCTAGAATAGTCAAATTCATAGAAATAGAGAGCAAAACAGTGGTTGCTAGGGGTTGGGGGAAGGGAGGAGGAGATATTGTTTAATGGGTACAGAGTTTCAGTTTTGCAATATGCAAAGATGTCCAGAGATAGGCAGTGGTGATTGTTATGAATGTACTCAATGGCAATAAACTACAACTTTAAAATGGTAAATTTTATGTTATGTGTATCTATCTACAATTAAGAAAAATTAAATATATGTAAAGCAGAAATTGACACTACAATGTGTGTGTGCATGTGCATGTGTATATAAACAGGAAGAGAGAGAGAAAAGAAGTGAAGCATGGCAAAATATTAACAACTGGAGTTTACTGGTTCTTCCAACTTTTCAACAGAGTTGACATTTTTCTAATGAATTTATTTATTTATTTATTTATTTATTTATTTATTTGAGAGAGAAAGAGAGAGAGAGAGACAAAGAGAAAGCACACTTGTGCGTGAGCAGGGAGAGGGACAGAGGGGGAATGGGAGCCTGACATGCAGCCCTATCTCAGGACCCTGAGATCATGACCTGAACCAAAATCAAGATTTGGAGGCTTAACTAACTGAGCCACTCAGGCACCCCTATTTATTTACTTTTTCAGTAGGCTCCATACCCAGCACAGGGCGGGGTGGGGTGGGGCCTGAACTTACAACCCTGAGATCAAGACCTGAGCTGAGATGAGATAAAGAACTGGACAATCAAAGGCGCTTCTCTAGTGAATATTTTAAAAATCAATCTAAATGTAGGGCCTCAAGTTAAACATGATAAACTTTCATTTTTAAAAAAGATTTTACTTATTTGAGAGAGAGCACACAAGCAGGGGGAGGGGCAGAGCGAGAGGGAGAGATACAAGCAGACTCTCTGCTGAGCAAGGAGCCCCACAAAGGGCTGAATCATAGGATCCTGAGATCGTGACCTGAGCTGGAGTTAGATGCTTAACCAACTGAGACACCCAGGTGCCCCAAACTTTCATTTTTTGTTAATTTCATTTTTAGGGCACCTGGGTGGCTCAGCCGGTTAAGCGTCTGCCTTAGGCTCAGGTCATGATCCCAGGGTCCTGGGATGGAGCCCCACATTGGGCTCCCTGCTCAGCAGAGGATCTGCTTCTCCCTTGTCTTCTGCCCCTCCTCCATGTTTGTGTTCTCCCTCTTTCTCTCAAATAAATAAATAAAATCTTTAAAAAAACAAATTTCAGGACGCCTGGGTGGCTCAGGGGTTGAGCATCTGCCTTTGGCCCAGGGCATGATCCTGAAGTCCTGGGATCGAGTCCCACGTCGGGCTCCCTGCATGGAGTCTGCTTCTCCCTCTGCCTCTCTGTGTTTCTCATTAATAAATAAATAAAAATCTTTAAAAAATAAAATAAAACAAACAAATTTCATTTTTATTGTTGTCAAATCATATTTTTATATAACCAATTCAAAGTAAACTACATGCATCCATAGTCTTTTTTCCCCAATTTTTTAATTTCTGTGATTTCATTAAAGTATATGTATATTTACATGCTCAATTCACATAAAACTTATGTTGTATAGTTTATTTGTACATGTATTTTTTTAGCTCTTAAAATTTTTTAAAGATTTTATTTGTTTATTTGATAGAGATAGAGCGGGGGGCGGTGGGGGACAGGCAGAGTGAGAGGGAAAGAGTCTTAAGCAGACTCCACACTGAGCCTGACATGGGGCTTGATCCCAGGACCCTGAAAACATGACCTGAATTGAAATCAAGAGTCAGCGGCACCTGGGTTAGTCAGTGACTCAGGTCACGATCCCATGATCCTCAGGGTCCTGGGTTCAAGTCCCACATCAGGCTCCCCACAAGGACCCTGCTTCTCCCTCTGCCTATGTCTTTGCCTCTCTGTTTCTCTCATAAATCAGTCAATCAATCAATCAATCAATCAATCAATCAATCAAGAGTTGGAGGCTTAAATGACTGCACCACTCAGGCACCCCTATATGTGTATTTTTAAAATTTGTTTAGGTTGGGGGCCTGGGTGGTGTAGTTGGTTAAACATCTGACTCTTGATTTCAGCTCAAGTCATGATCCTGGGGTCGAGCCCTGTGTTGGCTCCCTGCTCAGCCGGGAGTCTGCTTGTCTCCCTCTCCCTCCACCCTTCCCCCTGCTCTCTTTCTCTCTTAAATAAGCAAATATTTAAATTAGTTTTTTTAAAAAAGGAATTCCAGGGGCACCTGGGTGGCTCAGTGGGTTGAGTGTCTGCCTTTAGCTCAGGTCATGATCTCAGGGTCCTGAGATTAAGCCCCACGTTGGGCTACCTGCTCAGCAGGAAGTCTGTTTCTCCCTCTCCCCCTCTGCTTGTGCTCTCTCTCTCTCAAATAAATAAATAAAATCTTAAAAAAAGTATTCAATTCAATCAATGGCTTTTAGTATATTCACAGAATTATGCCTCTATCACTACAATCAATTTTAGAGTATTTTCACCACTTGAAATAGAAATCTCAAACCCATCAGCATTCACTCCCCATTTTCCCTAATGCCTTTAGCCCTAGACAACCTCTAATTTATTTTCTGTCTCCATAGATTTGCCTATTCTGGACATTTCAAATAAACAGAATGCAATATGTAGCATGTATCAGTACTTCATTTTTTTGTTGACAAAAAAATATTCCATTGCATGGATATACACAGTTTGTTTATTCATTCATCAGGTGACAGACATTTGGTTTTCTTTTCACTTTGGGGCTATTAGGAATAATAGCTGCTATGAATGTTTTATGTGGATATTTGTTTTCATTTTTCTTAGGTATATATGTAACAGTAGAACTGCTGGGTCATATGGTAACTCTATGTTTAACCTTTTGAGAAACTGCCAGACTGCTTTCCAAAGCTGCTGCACCATTTTACATTCCCATCAGTAGTTCATGAGGGTTCCAATTTTTCCACACCCTAACCAACACTTGTTATTATATCTTCTTTTTAAGATTTTATTTATTTTTGAAAGAGAGAGAGCGTGCGCACGAGCAGGGAGAGGACAAGCAGACTCTGTGCTGAGCCAGGGCCCAACATGAGGCTTGATCCCACAAACCTCAGATCATGACCTGAGCTGAAACCCAGAGCTGGACACTTAACTGACTAAGCCACGGAGGCACCTGATT
Source organism: Vulpes vulpes (assembly GCF_048418805.1). Classification (NCBI taxonomy): domain Eukaryota; kingdom Metazoa; phylum Chordata; class Mammalia; order Carnivora; family Canidae; genus Vulpes; species Vulpes vulpes. The sequence continues at coordinate 93,500,828 of NC_132788.1, read as the reverse complement.
AGACTAACAAGGGGGAGCTTATCACAACCTTTATTTGATTCCTTTTTTTTTTTTTTAAGATTTTATTTATTTATTCATGAGAGACACAGAGAGATGCAGAGAGAGAGGCAGAGACACAGGCAGAGGGAGAAGCAGGCTCCATGCAGGGAGCCTGATGTGGGACTTGATCTAGGCCTCCAGGATCACGCCCTAGGCTGAAGGCAGCGCTAAACCGCTGAGTCACCCGGGCTGCCCACGGCTTTGATTTGATTCCTTTTTTTTTTTTTTTTTAAGATTTTATTTATTTATTCATAGGCACAGAGAGAGAGGGGCAGAGACACAGGCAGAGGGAGAAGCAGGCTCCATGCAGGGAGCCCGACGTGGGACTTGATCCTGGGTCTCCAGAATCACACCCCAGGCTGCAGGCGGCGCCAAACTGCTGCGCCACCGGGGCTGCCCTTTGATTTGATTCCTAATGACTAATGTAAATTGTTTTATTACTACCAAAAATCCTTATTTTTCAAGAGCTATCACTATCATCTTTAAAAAATCATCTCTGCCTGAGTCCTGATATTGAAAACAATTCTCAAGTCCACAATCAGTAAAAACCAGTCTGGACTTCACAATCATTGTTCTCTTGCTGGTCTTAGATCTTTTGAAAAAACAATCATCTGTTGGGGATCCCTGGGTGGCTCAGCGGTTTAGCACCTGCCTTTGGCCCAGAGCGTGATCCTGGGGTCCCAGGATCAAGGGCTCCCTGCATGGAGCCTGCTTCTCCCTCTGCCTGTGTCTCTGCCTCTCTCTCTCTCTCTCTCTCTGTGTGACTATCATAAATAAATAAAAATTAAAAAAAAAAGATAATCTGTTAACAAGTAGAAAGTGTCTTTAATCATATAGAATAAAAAATAAATAAAAATAAAAATAAAAAAAATCATATAGAATAACTTACAATTTTTGTTTATCTATCAGTGAAGACATCTGCATAGGCATAATCATTACCACCTGTTAGGTAAAGACTTTTCCTGGACATTTGCCTTGAAAAATGTATCACATACCCAGTAGGATGAGAAGATGTAACAAAACCCACCGCCTAACCAGTAAACATAACTCACCATAATAAAAAACAGTAGTTGTTCAATTGTTAATCAGTTCTGCTAACATTTCTTTCCATTCCTCAATCACTAGTATTAATGTACATGCTATTTAAAACTCCAGAGCAAAACTGCAAAGACAGCCTTTAAGACATATCTGTAAACCTGAAGCCCAACAGAATCAGATCTGATTCTACATTACCAATCTTTGTATGATAGTGATCTATGTCTGCATTATATCTCCCACTCTCACACCGTACCAAAATACTTGTAATTAAGATAAACAGTTTAGGAAACAGCCTTGGAAATTTAAAAAAATCTAATGAAGGTCTAATTAGATAAAAGGTTCTTTGTCATATAATATTGATCAGTTGAAGATTATGTGAAAGCAGAAAAAGCACCATATAGTTCTTTCATTAATCTTCTTCAATTTCTTCTGCCTAATTAAATAGTCCTTTTTAAGTGGAATTTCTATATAATATCAACAAATATCCTTCCTCAACACTAAAAATCCACTTGGGTTGATACTAAACCTAATTGCCGACTAAATAAAAAAAATGAAATGAGGGAAAAGGACATCCAAAATTTTGGCCTGGATATCACCAATATGGAGAATAAAAAAATTCTGAGACTAGTGGCACCAAAAATTGAGTCAGATAAGGCTGTAGATGTGCTCTTTTTACAGACATTATCTATTTAACCTTTTTTTTTTTTTTTGAGAAATTGTATCAACAAGGAGAAGTTTCATTTCTTTTTCATTTAAAAGAAAATATTTACATGGGATCAGCTTTTCAAAAAGTATTGGTTTATAACTTTTTTTTTTTTAACTTTTGTGCTTGATTTCATCTTACTTCTAGGGAGTGAAACTGTAACATATTTAATGATCTAAACTACTAAAAGAAGCCAACCCCAAAGGCAGCATAGTCTAAAACAGGAAAAGTTGGGTTATCTTTATTTTCTTCATTGTGTGGCCTATGAAAACTGTACATTCTTCAGAAATTTCTAAATCAAAACAACACATCCAATTCAGATAAATTCTTTAATCTGAAATTGATTTGCCTTTCCCATCTAGTGGGGTGAGGAGAGGTCTAAAAAGTATCAATGCTGACCACCTATAGAAATTAGATAACATGAGCAGCCTGGGTGGCTCAGCGGTTTAATGCCACCTTCAGCCCAGGGCGTGATCCTGCAGACTTGGGATCGAGTCTCACAATGGGCTTCCTGCATGGAGCCTGCTTCTCCCTCTGCCTGTGTTTGTATCTCTGCCTCTTTCTCTCTCTCTCTCATGAACAAATAAAATCTTTTAAAAAAATTAGGTAACATGAAAAAGATGGTAACTTTTTTTCATAATGAGACTTTAACTTCATAAAAGATACAAAATAAACATATGTTTCTAAGTTCTAAGGTTAGCAAATACAGAAATAAATCATCTTAATGACCCAGACAGTTTGGTACAGAATGTAGATCCATACAAAGGTAATAAAGCTTTTTCCTGAGTGGAACTTAAAATTGATGCAGGTGGGCCACATTATTCACTCACCAAGAGGCTGGCAGGTCACCATCATCACCCTCTGCCCCTTCCTCATTCTATCTGACCTCCTATACACCTGACATAGTTGACTAGCCCCTTTCCAGTGGCTTGGCCAAAACGTTGTTCATTTCTCCTCTTACCTTTCTGGTTTCACTGGTACTCTCACTGCAGCCCTTCTTGTTGAAAAGCCCCAGGCTTCCTTCTTGGGCCATCTTCTCTGCACAACTTTTATAGCAATCTCAATTTCCCACTACTACTATTACTACTACTACTACTACTACTGCTGCTGCTGCTACTACTACTACAACACACATCTCAGATCCATTTCTATACTCCTACATTGTTCCTAAGTTCCAAACTTCTATTTCTTTATTGCCTCTGGAGGTTTGTACTTGAATGGCCGAAGCCAAATCTGGTCTCCCCGTCATCATCACCATTGAAACCTATCTGTACTTCCTCCCTCTACACCCTTCCTCCATCCCCACACACATGCAACTGGGCACCAAGACTTAATTGAATCTGCTCTTGAAATTCATGTCCACTCTCAATGCTTCCCCTGGCCTCAACTTAAAAAAAATACCACCAGGAGTACCTATGTGGCTCAGTCAGTAAGTGACTGCCTTCTGCTCTGGTCGTGATCTCGGGGTCCTGAGATGGAATCCCAACATCAGGCTCCCTGCTCAGCGGGGAGTCTGCTTCTCCCAAGGCCCCTCCCCCCAACTCGTGTTCTTTCTCTCTCTCTCTCAAATACATACATAAATAAATAAATTTATTATTTATTTATTATTTTTTTAAATAAAATTTTTTAAAAAAATTTGAAAGTGGGATGCTTGGATGGCTCAGGTGTCCATCCCAGGATCCAGGATTGAGTCCTGCATTGGGGTCTTTGCTGGGGGTGGGGTGGGTTGGGGGGAACGACTGCTTCTCCCTCTGCCTGTGTCTCTGCCTCTTTCGCTCTGTGTCTCTCATGAATAAAATCTTTATTTTTTTAAAAAAGATTTTATTTATTCATTCATGAGAGACATAGAGAGAGAGGCAGAGGGAAAAGAAGCAGACTCCATGCAGGGAAGCTGATGTGGGACTCAAGCCAGGGACTCCAGGATCACACCCTGAGCCAATGGCAGACTCAACCATTGAGCCACACAGGTGTCCCAATTTCAATACTCAGTCATAAATTACAACCTGAAGGCTAAAAAAGCACTGTTCCAGAATGCATGGCAACCTTTCTCACATCAACAAAGAAGCAGTAAATACTTCATTGCCTCTGTTATTGTTAATGAGCCTTCTCAAGATGTCCTTTCCTTCTGTCTTGTCAGATTAAAGATGGCAAGAACACTCTAATGTTGAAATATTATATAGTAGTTTTTGAGGTAATTAATTCAAGATTTTACCTATTTTGTGCTAGATACTGTATCAGGAGATAGATAAATAAAAACAAATTCCTTAATCAATATAATTTATATTCTAGTGGGAGAAACAAACAAGAAATAGACATGTGGCATCAGGAATAAGTGAGAGAAAGAAAAGCAAAGCAAAGGAAGGAAGTAGAATAAAGGAAACGTATCAGAGATTGCTCTGAGCTCACTAAATTATATTTTCCTTTCCTACTGGACAACACAGCTAGACTGTTGTATAGCCTCTCTGATAGTTAGGGACAATATTGAACCATTCTGACTAATGGAACACTGGTGATTGATGTTGCCAACTCCAGCTTGACCCCTCAAAATCCTTCAATGGGATCCTCTATGTTCTCTTCCCTCCTCATTCAACCAGTTGCAGAGTCAGCAGAAGACTGAGTCTCCAGAGAAGCCCTTTTCTTTTTTTTCTTTAGAGAAGCCCTTTTCAACCAGAGTTTCCTGAGAGAATTAAGCCCTTAATAAACAAAGATACGAATGACTAATTCCTCAGTTGTCCCAAGGATGGCATATAATTAGTACCACTCCAGAATCACAGAGAAATTAACTTGTTGCATGCAATAGATGTCTTAAAGCATTAGGGCTTAATTATTTCCCAACTTTCAGTTGAAAGGGCTACTCTAGGGGAGTAAGGAGCCTGGATCTCTGAATGTGTGGGGAGCAGAGGCCCAGTTCTCTGGAAGCATATTAAACTGTGACCTGAGCAAGAAAAAACAAAATAAAACAAAACTCTGTGCTTAACAAGATAAATAATGATAATACTAGATTGGGGCACCTGGGTGGCTCAGTCTGTTAAGCGTCTGCCTTTGGCTCAGGTCATGATCTCAGGGTCCTGGGATCAAGCCCTGCATTGGGCTCCCTGCTCAGTGGGGAGTATGCCTCTCTCTCTCCATTTGCCTCTCCCCTAGATCATGTTCTTTCCTGCACTCTCTCTCAAATAAATAAACAAACAAACAAATAAATAGAATCTTTTAAAAAAATGATAGTACTGAATTATAACTTATAGAAGAATGAATACAAACTGATATGTATTAATAATATAATAAAGACATACATAAGACAGGAAATTTTTTTCTTACAGTAAAATCCTGACCAGTAAATGAGAAAGGAGTGATGCAAAATTTTTTAAATTACCATTTGGCAAGCATCATAGTAAATAACTGTTTAAGGCAAGAATCATCAATAGATACAAAAACTAAAAAGTACAAGGAGAAACAGTATCTTTACAGACTCAAAGTATCTCCTGAAAAGATACCAACTAATTAGAAAATAATCGTAACTTCACCATAGAGTAAACTAGCCAGACACATTCTTAATCAAGTGATTAAAGCTGACACTACCAGTAATAGGACAAAAAAGATACCTTGTGTCTTCTGATGTAATGCACTGAAAAAGACATGGCACTTACTAAAAATTTATAACCTGGATTTAATCAAGAAGAAATGAGACAAACTCAAGTCAAAGGATATTTTATAAAATACATGATCAGCACTCTTCAGAAGTGTCGAAGTCATGAAGGATTTATATTGTTCATTTCAAAGGAGATTAAGGAGACCTGATAACTAATGCAACATTTGATCCTGGATAAGACTCTGAGTCAGAAAAAAGTTCTTACATTATAAAGAACACTACTAGGACAGCTGATAAAAACTGAACATCTGTAGATTAGATACTAGGTACTAGTATTTTTTTTATTAGGTACTAGTATTTTTTTTTTTTTTTAGGTACTAGTATTATATCAAAGTTATTTCCTATATTTTGATGATTATATTGTGGTTATGTAAGAGAATATCATCTCTCCCTTTTTATTTATTTACTTATTTTTTAAAGATTTTATTTATTTACTCATGAGAGACAGAGAGAGAGAGAGAGAGACAGAGACAGAGATACAGACAGAGGGAGAAGCAGGCTCCATGCAGGGAGCCCAACGTGGGACTCGATCCCAGGTCTCCAGGATCATGCCCTGGACTGAAGGCGGCGCTAAACTGCTGAGCTACCTGGGCTGCCCCCATCTCTCCGTTTTTAAAAGAAACACACTTAAATATTTTGAAATATAGGGGCATCGGGGCACCTGGGTGGCTCAGTCGGTTAAGTGTCTACTCGGTTTTGGCTCAGGTCGTGATCTTAGGGTGGTGAGATCGAGCCCCACGTCAGACCTTCCCTCTGCCCCTCCCGTTCATGCCCTTTCCCTCTGTATCTCTCTAAAATAAATAAATAAATCTTAAGGAAAAAAAAAAAAGGGAAATAAAAGGGCATCATGCCTGCAATAACTGTCTTTTAAATGTTTATATCAATCATATATTATTTTATATGAACTTTTATTTCAATATTGCTTTAAAATATCTATCTTGATTCCTGAGTTTTTTGGTACCCAAATTTTGTGCCCAAGGCAAATGCCTCATTCTCCTCATGCGAGTTCCAGCCCTACTATTAGAATTCAGGGGGGAAAAAACCCATGTGTGCATAACACAGAAAAAGAATATGACAAAGCAAATGTGGCAAAATGTTAACATTTGAGAATGTGGATATGAGAATTCTCTGTTCTATCTGCAACTTTTCTAGAAGTCTGAAATTATTTCAAAAGAAGTTAAAAAATGAGTTCTGAATGAAAACATGGATATCTGGAAAATTAAAAAATATGTTTATTTCCAAGAAAATGGTTAAGCAGATCCATGACTGATTACAAAGCCTTCAAAAATCATGTTTGGGATCCCTGGGTGGCGCAGCGGTTTGGCGCCTGCCTTTGGCCCAGGGCGCGATCCTGGAGGCCCGGGATCGAGTCCCACGTCGGGCTCCCGGTGCATGGAGCCTGCTTCTCCCTCTGCCTGTGTCTCTGCCTCTCTCTCTATCTCTCTGTGACTATCATGAATGAATAAAAAAAAAAAATTAAAAAAAAAAATCATGTTTTTGGGAGGGGCACCTGGCTGGCTCAGTCAGTGGAGCATGTGACTCTTGATCTCCAGGTTGTGAGTTCAAGCTGGCACTGGATGTAGAAATTACTTAGAAATGAAATCTTTAAAAAAAATTATAGACCCACAACTGTATGGTTAACTAATCTTTGACAAGGCAGGAAAGAATATCCAATGGAAAAAAGACAGTCTTCAACAAATGGTATTGGGAAAACTGGACAGCTACATGCAGAAGAATGAAACTGGGAAACTTTCTTATACCATACATAAAAATAAATTCAAAATGGATGAAAGACCTAAATATGAAACAGGATATCATCAAAATCCTAAAGGAGAATACAGACCTCTTTGACCTCAGCCACAGCAACTTCTTATTAGATATGTCACCAGAGGCAAGGGAAACAAAAGCAAAAATGAATTATTGGGACTTCATCAAGATAAAAAGCTTCTGCACAGAGAAGGAAACAGTTGACAAAACTAAAAGGCAACCTATGGAATGAGAAAATATATCTGCAAACAACATGTCTGAATATACTAATATAAAGGTTAGTATCCAAAATCTACAAATAACAAACTTAACACCCAAAAAATAAATAATTCAGTTAAGAAATGGGCAGGAAACATGAATAGACACTTTTCCAAAGAAGACATCCCTATGGCTAACAGACACACAAAAAGACGTTCAACATCACCCATCATCAGGGAAACGCAAATCAGAATCACAATGAGATACTACCTCACACCTGTCAGAATGGCTAAAATTAACAATACAAGAAGCAGCAGGTGTTGGTGAGGGAGCAGAGAAAGAGGAACCCTCTTGCACTGTTAGTGGGAATGCAAACTGGTGCAGCCACTCTGGAGAAGTTTTGAGGTTCCTCAAAAAGTTAAAAATAGAACTACCCTAGGGCACCTGGGTGGGTCAGTCAGTAAAGCATCTGCTTTCAGCTCAGGTCATGATCCTGAGGTCCTGGAATTGAGCCCCGTGTTGGGCTCCCCCCTAAGCAGGGAGCCTGCTTCTCCCTCTGCCTCTGCCCTTTTCCCCTAGCCCAGCTTGTGTTCTCTCAAATAAAGTTAAAAACAACAACAACAACCACAACAACTACCCTACAACCCAAGAATTGTACTAGGTATTTACCTAAAGGATACAAAAATATAGATTCAAAGGGGTGTGTGGAACCAGATGTTTATAGCAGCATTATCAACAATAGCAAACTATGGAGGGAGCCGAAATGTCCATCCACTGATGAATGGATAAGATGTAGTACAGAGGTGCCTGGGGGGCTCAGTTGGGCATTTGCCTTTGGCTTAGATGATCTCAGGGTTCTGGGATCGAGCTCCGCATTGGGCTCCCTGCTTAGAGGGGAGCCTTGCTTCTTTCTCTCCACCCTCCACCCCAGCTCATGCTCGCTCTCAAATAAATAAAATCTTTTTTAAAAATGTGGTATATATACACAATGGAATATTATCAGCCATCAAAAATAATGAAATCTTGCCACTTGCAACAACCTGGATGGAGCTAGAGTGTATTATGCTAAGTTATATAAATCAGAAAAAGACAAGTGATCTCACTCATGTGGAATTTAAGAAAGAAAAGAGATGAACATATGGGAAGAGGGGGGAAAAAAGGAGAGAAGGAAACAAGCCATAAATAATTTTTTAAAGACTTATTTATTTAAGAAAGAGAAAGAGCACTTCAACAGAAGGAGGGGTAGAAGGAAAGGGACAGGGGAAGCAGACTCCTTGTTAAGTGCAGAGCCCAACAAGGGGCTCCATCTCCCAACCTGTAGATCATGACCTAAGCCAAAACCAAGAGTGGGATACTTAAAAAAAAAAAAAAAAAAAAAAAAGATTTTATTTATTCATGAGAGAGAGAGAGAGAGACAGACAGACAGGTAGAGGGAGAAGCAGGCTCCATTTCGGGATCCCGACATGGGACTCAATCCCAGGTCTCCAGGATCACACCCTGGGCTGAAGGTGGCACTAAACCACTGAGCCACCAGGCTGCCCAAGAGTTGAACACTTAACTGACTGAGCCACCCAGGCGCCTTGCCATAGTGACTTTTTTTTTTTTTTAAGATTTTATTTATTTGGGCAGCCCCAGTGGCACAGCGGTTTAGCGCCGCCTGCAGCCCAGGGTGTGATCCTGGAGACCCAGGATCGAGTCCCATGTCGGGCTCCCTGCATGGAGCCTGCTTCTCTCTCTGCCTGTGTCTCTGCCTCTCTTTCGCTCTCTCTGAATAAATAAATAAATAAATATTAAAAAAAAAAAGGATTTTATTTATTTAAGAGAGAGGCATAGAGAGAGAGAGAGAGAAAGCAAGTGAGCAAGCAGGAGCAGTGGGGAGGGGCAGAGGGAGCAGCAGACCCCGCTGAACAGGTAGACCATCTCAGGACTCGACTCCACGATCCTGGGATCATGACCTGAGCCAAAAGCAGACGCTTAACCAACTGAGCCACCCAGGCGCCCTCTACTATAAGTAACTCTTAATGACAGAGAACTGAGGGTTGATGGAGAGAGGTGGGTGGTGGATTTGCCAGATAGGTGATGGGCATTAAAGAGGGCACTTGTTGTGATGAGCACTGGGTATTTTATGTAAGGGATGAATCACTTAATCCCTTCAGAATCACTGAATTCTACTCCAGAAACCAATATTGCACTGTATGTTAACTAACAAAATTTAAACAACCCAAAAACTTTTAACTTAATAAAAGAAGATGTTAGTTGAAAAAAATTGTTTTTGGAGATCATTTAATGACAAGGAAAAAGTGCTCATTATAAGTTAACCAGAGCAAAAACTGCCTGAATATGCTATACAATGCCAGTTTTTATATGCACATTTTTACCTGAGCTTAAATAAAAAGGAAAACCACCAAAATATTAATGGGGTTTTCTTTGGGTGGTAGAATCAGGGGCAACTTACATTTTCTTTATGATTTTGTATAATTTCTAAATTTAAAAGTAAAACATATTACTGCTAGAAGAAACATATTATTTTAATGTAAAGTATGAAACAAAACAGAACTATGAACCACCAGCTCTTTGTTAGTAAACAGTGAAAACAGTATTAAGAATTAGAACTGGGGGACCCCTGGGTGGCTCAGTGGTTGAGAATCTGCCTTTGGCTCATGGCGTGGTCCTGGAGTTCTGGGATCAAGTCCCACATCAGGCTCCCTTCAGGGAGCCTACTTCTCCCTCTGCCTGTGTCTCTGCCTCTCTCTCTCTCTCTCTCTCTCTGTGTCTCTCATGAATAAATAAATAAAAATCTAAAAAAAAAAAAAAAAAAAAGAATCAGAACTGGGCACCTGGGTGGCTCAGTTGGTTAAAGTGTCTGCCTTCAGCTCAGGTCATGATTCCAGGACCAGGTCATGATATAGCCCCACATTGGGATCCCTGCTCAGTGGGGAACCTGCTTCTCCCTCTCCTCGCACCTCACTTGTCCTCTATCTAATAGATAAAATCTTAAAAATAAAAATATATAAAAATATGGGAGCACCTGGGTAAGCAGAGAGGTAAGCAGCCAACTCTTGGTTTTGGCTCAAGTTGTGATCTCAGGGTCATGAAATCAAGTCCCACATCAGGCTTACATTCAGTAAGGAATCTGCTTGAGATTCTGTCTCTCTCACTCTCCCTCTGCCCCTTACCCCTCTCATGTTCTCTCTCTCTCAAATAAATAAATCATTAAAAAAAAAAGAAAAAGAAAAAGAAAAAAGATCATACACCATGACCAAGCAGCATTTAGCACAGGAGTGCTAGGGTAATTCATCAGAAGACTATCAGTATCACATTAATAGAAGAAAAAAAACCACATGATCTTCATAGATGCAGAAAAAGCATTTAATAAAATTCAGCAATCTTCCATGATAAAAAAAAGAGTCAGAAAAACAGGAATCAAAGAAGCTTCATTAGCATGAAAAGGAGTATTTATAAAAATCCACAGCTAACATCATACCTGATGGTGCAAAACTGAAAACTTTTCTTCTAAGATTCAGAACAATACAAAAGTGCCTACTTTCACCACTGCTATTTAACAATGTGTCTATTGCAGATGATGTGATTCTATATACAGAAACCTCAAAGAATCCATTTATTTTTTTTAAAGACTTATTTATTTTAGGGATAGAGAGAGCATCCTCAAGTGGGGGGTGGGGCAGAGGGAGAGAAAGAATCTCAAACAGACTCCCCATTGAGCATGGAGCCCAACTTGGGACTCAATCCCAGCACCCTGAGATCATGCATGACCTGATCCAGCCAAAATCCAGTCAGACACTTAACTGCCTGAGGCATCCAGGTGCCCCCTAGAGAATCCATTTAAAAACTCCTTATTAACAAATGAATTCAGCAAAATTGCCAGGTATAAGATTGACAAAAAGGAGCACCAGGCTCGCTCAGTTGGTTAAGCGCCCAACTCTTCATATTGCCTCAGGTCATGATCTCAGGGCAATGGGATGGAGCCCTGTGTGTGTGTTCCAACCCCCCCACTCAATGGGAAGTCTGCTTGAGATCCTCTCCCTCTGCTCCTCCCTGCCCCCACCCTGCTTATGCATATTCTCTAAATTAAATTTTAAAATAAATAAAATCTTAAAAAGAAATCAGTTGTGTTTCTATACAACAGTAATGAACAAACCAAAGGGATATTAAAAATTAAGATAGTAAAGGGGGTGCCTAGCTGTCTTAGTCAGTTAAGTCTCTGACTCTTGATCTCAGGGTAGTGAGTCTGACCTGGCACTGGGCTCCATGCTGGGCATGAAGACTACTTTAAAAAAAAAAGAAAACAAAATAAAACAATTCTGCGGCACCTGGCTGGCTCAGCAGGTAGAGCATGCAACTCTCAATCTTGGGGTTCTGAGTTCAAGCCCTATGTTGGGCACAGAGTTTACTTTAAAAAAAAAATTAGAAGAAGAAAGAAAGAAAACAATTCCATTTAAATGGCACCAAAAAGAATAAAATACCTAACAATAAACTTGACAGAAGTCAAAGATGTATGTGCACTGAAAACTACAAAGTAGCACTGAAAGAAATACACCTGAAACTAATATAACATATTAGTAATATATAATATATATTAATTACATTGGGTTTTAAAATGCGTTTAAATTATCCTTATTGATTTTTCTACCAACAAAAAAAATAGATTTAAGCAATTCCAACATTATAGAAATATACAATATAGAAACAAAAAAAATTAAGGTAAATCTAACCAAATGGAAGACAGGTCATGTTCATGGGTTAGAAGACTTAATATTGTTAAAATGGAATACTCTCTAAAGGGACCTACAAAGCAGCCTGGGTGGCTCAGCGGTTTAGCGCCACCTTCAGCCCAGGGCCTGATCCTGGAGACCCAGGATCGTAATAGGCTCCCTGCATGGAGCCTGCTTCTCCCTCTGCCTGTGTCTCTGCCTCTCTCTCTCTCTCTCTCTGTGTGTGTTTGTGTGTCTCTCATGAATAAATAAAATCTTAAAAAAATAATAATAAAGTGGAAACACAATCTCTATCAAAATTCCAATGGCCTCTTCTGTAGAAATGGAAAAGCTGATTCTCAAATTCACATGGAATTACATAAGCTCCAAACCGCCAAAACAATATTGAGAAAGAAAAACAGGAGCAGCACCTGGGTGACTCAGTTGGTTGAGCACCAACTCTCAGCTTCAGCTCAGGTCATAATCTTGTGGGCTGTGGGTTCAAGCCCCACATGGACTCTGCACTAAGCAAGGAGTCTACTTAAAGGTTCTCTCTCCCCTTCTCCCTCTTCCCTTCCCCCTCAAAATAAATAAATCTATTTTATAAAAGAATGAAAAACAAAGTAAGACGGAGACTTCCCAATTTCAAAACTTCCTACAAAGCTGCAGTATTTAAAACAGTGTAGGACAAGCATGAAGAGAGACATATAGACCAATGGAATTGAATTGAGAAATAAAACATCTATGGCCAACTGATTTTCAACAAGAGTTAAAAACATTCAATGGGAAGAACAGTCTCTCTTCAAATAGTGCTAAGAAAACAGGATATCCACATGCAAAGAATCCACATACAAAAATTAACTCAAAATAGATCAATGACCTGAATATAAGAGCTAAAACTGGGGATCTCTGGGTGGCTCAGTGGTTTAGCGCCTGCCTTCAGCCCAGGGCGTGATCCTGGAGTCCCAGGATTGAGTCTCGCATCGGGCTCCCTGTGTGGAGCCTGCTTCTCTCTCTGCCTGTGTCTCTACCTCTCTCCCTCTGTGTTGGTCATGAATAAATAAATAAATAAATAAATTTTTAAAAAGAGCTAAAACTATAAAACTATCAGAAAAAAATGGGAATAGGGGATCCCTGGGTGGCGCAGCGTTTTGGCACCTGCCTTTGGCCCAGGGCGCGATCCTGGAGACCCGGGATCGAATCCCACATCGGGCTCCCGGTGCATGGAGCCTGCTTCTCCCTCTGCCTATGTCTCTGCCTCTCTCTCTCTCTCTCTCTCTCTATCATAAATAAATTAAAAAATTAAAAAAAAAGAAAAAAAAAAGAAAAAAATGGGAATAAATATTCATGATCTTGGACTTGACAATTTGGATTCTCAGATTTCACACCAAAACTTTGTGCATCAAAAGACATTATTAAGAGAGTGAAAAGACAACATATAGAATGGGATAAAATATTAGATAATCATATATCTAATAAGGTTTTAATATCCATAAAATATATGGAATTTTCATGACTCAACAACAAAAGATAAACAACCCAATTAAAATGAATAAGCAAACAATAACAAAAACAGGAACAGGGGATCCCTGGGTGGCGCAGCGGTTTGGCGCCTGCCTTTGGCCCAGGGCGCGATCCTGGAGACCCGGGATCGAATCCCACATCGGGCTGCCAGTGCATGGAGCCTGCTTCTCCCTCTGCCTGTGTCTCTGCCTCTCTCTCTCTCTCTGTGACTATCATAAATAAATAAAAATTTTTAAAAAAATTAAAAAAAAAAAAACAGGAACAGACTCATAGAACAAACTGGTGGCTTCCAGAAGAGAGGAGGGTGGGGAGATGACTGAAATAGGTGAAGGGAATTAAAAGGTACAAACTTCTAGTTATAAAAACAAGTTACGAGGGGGAAAGTACAGCACAGTACATTGCAATAGCCTTGTATGGTGACAGATGGCAATTACACTTAATACAGCAAGCACTGCATAATGTATAGAATTGCCAGATCACTATAACATCATATAACTACAAACTATACGTCAACTATATATTTCAACAATAAATTTTTTAAAGTTTGTTTATTTGTTTATTTATGAATGAGATATAGCCCAAGCAGGAGGAACACAGAGAGACGGAAAGAGAATCCCAAGCAGATTCTGTGCTGAGTGCAGAGCCTCACCTGGCTTGATCCCATGACCCCATGATCATGACCTGAGCCTGAAACCAAGAGTTGGATACTTAACTGCCTATGCCACTGAGGCGCCCCAACAATATTTTTTTAATGGGCCAAGGACTTGAATAGACTTTTTTCACCAACAGCCAACAAGCACATGAAAAGATGTTCAACATCATTGGTCATTAATGGAGTGCCAATCAAACCACAATGATGAGGGTTCACATCCACCAAGATGGCTTTAATCCAAAAAATGGTAAATAGGGATCCCTGGGTGGCGCAGCGGTTTAGCGCCTGCCTTTGGCCCAGGGCGCGATTCTGGAGACCCGGGATCGAATCCCACATCGGGCTCCCGGTGCATGGAGCCTGCTTCTCCCTCTGCCTGTGTCTCTGCCTCTCTCTCTCTCTCTCTCTCTCTCTCATAAATAAATAAAAATTAAAAAAAAAATAAAAACAAAACAAAAAATGGTAAGTGAATGTTGGCAAGGTTGCAGAAAAACAGAAACCCTTGAAAATTCCTGATGCAAATGTGAATTGGTATGGTCACTGTGGCAAACTGGTTCTTCAGAAAGGTATACATGGAATTGTCAAATGACCCAGCAATTCCACTCTTAGGTATATACTCAAAAGAACTGAAAACAGGTACTCAAACAGATATTTGTTTATCAATATTCATGCAGCATTTACTATTCATAACCACCAAAAGGTGGAAACAGCCCAAAAGGCCATCAACAGAAGAACAGATAAATTGCAGTCTATCTATGCAATGGAATATTATTCAGCCATAAAAATAAATGAAGTACTAACACACAGTACAACTTGGATGAACCCTGAAAACATGTTAAATGAAAGAAACCAGACACAAAAGCTCAAATACTGTATGATTCATATTCTGGATATGAATTATTCAGAAAAGGTAAATCCAAATATCCATAGAGAAAGAAAGTAGACTGATGGTTGCCAAGGAATGGGAGAAGGGGAACACGAAGAGTGATTACTAGGTACAGGGTGTTCTTCTGGGACATTGGAACAATTTTGAAACCAGAGGCGTGGTGGTTGCATAACACTGTGAATGCACTAAATGCTAAATGCCACTGAAGTGTACACTTTAAAACAGTCACTGCATGTTATATGAATTTCACCTCAATTTTTAAAAATTATGCTAAGAAGCCAGGCTCAAAAGACCACATATTATATGATTCTATTTATTTTATTTTATTTTTAAAGAGACAAAGAGAGAGAGGCAGAGACATAGGCAGAGGGATAAGCAGGCTCCCTGCAGGGAGCCTGATGTGGGACTTGATCCCAAACCTGGGGATCATGCCCTGAGCCGAAGGCAGACACTCAACCACTGAGCCACCCAGGCATCCCTCTATGATTCTATTTAAATTAAATACCCAAAAAACAGTAAAACCAGAAGGATAGAAGCAGATTAGTGACTGCCTGGGACTGAGGTGGAAAAGGGAAGCAACTGCAAATGGGCACAAGCAATCTTCCTAGGAAAATAAAAAGTTCTAAAATTGTAGTGATGGATGTACAACTCTGTACTTTACTAAAAATAATTGTGTGCTTAAAATGGATGAATTCCATGGTATATGTATTATATATCAATAAAACTCATTTTAAAAACCCATTGAAAGCTTTTAGCCATGATTCATATCAATATTTTTTTTTCCGGATTCATATCAATATTAAGTATAAGGAATGTGGAGAGGAAATGAAACAGAGTAAAGAGAAAAACAGGATAAAACATCACTCTTTTCCATTCAATAAATATTTATTGAGTGCCTACTATGTGCTAGGCTCTGGGATGAAGGTGGAGAACAAAACAAATCACCTGTCCTCAGTGGAGTTTATAATCTAACTGTGGTGACAAACAATAAACAAACATACCCTGTAATATAATAAGGTACAGACTCAGTAAATTCTGAAATATATTAATAGGAAGAAAATAATTCATCATCCCTTTTTTATTTAGCATTACAGACAACTGTGAGCAGAAAAGCTTTAACTACTTTATGTGACGGCTTATGTTCTACTTAAACTTTTAAAAATGTAGCTCAGATATGTGCTCAGATTTTTTAAAAGATTTTATTTATTTATTCATGAGAGACAGAGAGAGAGAGAGAGAGATGAAGACACAGGCAGAGGGAGAAGCAGGCTCCATGCAGGTAACCTGATGTGGGACTCAATCACAGGACTCCAGGATCACGCTCTGGGCTGAAGGCAGGCGCTAAACTGCCGAGCCACCCAGGGATCCCTGTGCTCAGATTTTTTAAACTCTGAGAACTTATAAACACAACTGATTTTTAAAGACAGCAGAAACTTGTCTAATCTTGTGTTAGTCACAGTAATCAAACTAGATATAACACTCTGTACATATTAAGAAAGAACTAAAGACAAGGGATGCCTGGGTGGCTCAGGGACTGAGCGTCTGCCTTCGGCTCAGTGCGTGATCCTCAGGTCTGGGATCGAGTCCCACACTGGGCTCCTTGTGGGGAGTCTGCTTCTTCCTCTGCCAGCGTCTCTGCCTCTCTCTCTCTCTCTCTGTCTGCCTCTCATGAATAAATAAAATCTTAAAAAAAAATAAAAAGAACTAAAGACAAGAAACAAAAGACAGGGTGGGATTCTGATTAGAAGGCAATAAAGAAAGATATATTTTGAATCTTGAACTAAGTTTGGCCTTTTTGTTGATATTAAAATGTTCTTTGGGACACCTGGGTGACTCAGCGGTTGGACGTCTGCCTTTGGCTCAGGGCGTGATCCCAGGATCCCAGGATCAAGTCCCGCATTGGGCTCCCTGCATGTCTCTGCCTCTCTCTCTCTCTCTCATGAATAAATAAATTAAATAAATATTTTTTTAAAAACCACACACACACACACACACACACACACACACATTCTCCAATGCCTTGTTCCATTTGTATTTCCATAAAGTTCTATGAGATAAGTTTGATGTGCACCAGAGTAAAGAATCATTGCTACAAATTGATAACATGTCACAGATTCAGAGTAGTTCAAAGCTTATGAAGCCTTTAAATCAGAACAGCTCTCCACAAATTCAAAGCTTCCATCTAACAGCAAACAGCTAGTCCACTTTTATTTTCTAATTTCAAGCTTTGTGCTTTGTAAATATTTAATCATGAATTTCAACATGTCTTTTAGGATATGAAGAAAATAGGTGGTTTCAATTCTCCAGTTCTTTTTTTTTTTTTTTTTTTTTTATTTATGATAGTCACACACAGAGAGAGAGAGAGAGAGAGGCAGAGACACAGGCAGAGGGAGAAGCAGGCTCCATGCACGGGAGCCCGACGTGGGATTCGATCCCGGGTCTCCAGGATCGCGCCCTGGGCCAAAGACAGGCGCTAAACCACTGCGCCACCCAGGGTTCCCATCAATTCTCCAGTTCTAAAGCCTTTTGATATTCAGAAGAGTTGGCATATTTTCATGAAAGAGTAAATGTATATATTCCATTTCAGATTTTTGTTTCTTTTGAAAGCACCGGCATTTAGAGATACTGTGCTACTAAGAAACTGGAAGATTCTTAATCCTCCAAGTACATAAATGTTGCAATTTAGAAGAGTCAGTTATTTTCCATTTTCAAAGGCACTAATTATTCTATAAACATTAACACACATTGCATCCAAGAGGTACCACGTAATATAGATTCTATCTTGGCTGCCCTCTGCCCTAATGCAAAGGTGTGAAGCAGCAGGTCAGACTTCTTTATCTTCCTTTATATGTCCACATTCATTTTTTTTTAAATATTTTTTTATTTATTTATGATAGTCACACACACACAGAGAGAGAGAGAGGCAGAGACACAGGCAGAGGGAGAAGCAGGCTCCATGCACCGGGAGCCCAACGTGGGATTCGATCCCAGGTCTCCAGGATCGCGCCCTGGGCCAAAGGCAGGCGCTAAACCGCTGCGCCACCCAGGGATCCTATGCCCACATTCATTTCCACATTTGCCACACCCAAGGCATTCTAACTGTCAGAAATCAGCCTAGTCTGTTGAGAAAACTGGAAATCAATCAACTAAGCCTATCAAATTCTTTACATAAGGAATATCTGCCATATTTTCAAATGAGAAAAGCTGTACCACCAGTCTTCAATCTGTCATTTTACAATGCAAATCATTTACTTATTTATTTATTCATTCATTCATTTTAGAGCATATGTGGGAGGAAGGGGCAGAGGGGACAGAGACTATCCAAGGCTCCATCTCCCAAACTACAGATCATCCAAGAGTCAGATATTTAACCAACGGAGCCACCTAGGTGCCCCATAAATCATTTATTCTTAATATTTGACAAGGCTTTGCAGAATGGGGAAAACATAAGAATCACAAGATGTTTTAAAGATCTATCTGAGGGGGGGGCACTCAAGAGTAGGGGGAGCAAAGAGAGAGGGAAAGGATATCAAGCAAACTCTCTGCTGATTGTGGAGCCTGGCTGGGGGCTTGTTCCCCTAGCTGGAGATCATGACCTGAGCTGAAATCAAGAGTTGGTCACTCAACAAACTGAGCAACCCAGGCGCCCCAAGAGTAGTAATACATTTGAAGTCAAAGACAGATTTGCATTCTAACTTTAGAATTTAACCTCCCTAAGGCCTTGGTATTCTCATAAATTAACTCAGAATAGTATTATTTACCACAAATGACCTGAAGGAGGACTCAGTGACCCTATATTTAAAGGTACTATGACTGTAAAATTCTAGGGATATCACAGTTTAATTTTGTATTTTTTCAAAATTGTAGATCTTTAAAAGACGAGCTCAGTTTCACATTTTTTCACAGCTGCTACTTCACTGTGTATATCCCATTCAAACCTTTTTTTTTTTTTAGTTACAATTTTTTAGTTCCACTATATGCAAGTACTGAACCAAGAATTTCAAATGCACCATTGAATGTAATTGTCTCAACAACTCTACTGCTATCCCATTTTGTAACCGAGGAACCTAAGAGAATTGCCCTCAAATAGACAGTCACAAAGCTAGGGAGTGGTTAAGCCAGGATGTGATTTATGTAAATTTGACAACTCAGGAAAAACAGAGCTGTGATTAAATACAATGCCTGTTTTGTACTTTTTGGGAAAAATTCCACCACTGTTTAATTATGGAACCACAGCAATATACTGTATATTAGAATTACTCTGCTTGCTCCTGTGGAGGGATCATCACATCACACTGCCTGCTCACTGCCTCCACCTGATAAGCTACTGCAGTCATGAATGCTCTTCCTCTCTTCTGTATCCCAGTGCCCAGCAAAATGAGCATCCGTCCAACTAAAGCCAGAATGCAGAGGGAAGCTGAAGGCTACAACAGGATTTAGCTGCTAGCCCACCTCCATCCCCTTTGCATCACTCAGTACCCCTTCCTCTTTCCATCTAGATATCTGGAGTTATCATTTAGGAGTGGCCTCTCTCAAACTTGAAGTCCTTGTGGGCCTTTACTCTCCAACCCTGCCCATCACCATCACTTCCAACTAGGTCACAGGACATGGTAGAGGATCCAAGCTGAGCAAACTGTAGTGTTTCCACTGCCCCAGCGCAATGACTTGTTCTAAAATGACCCAAGCCAAGCTAAGAAAAGGACAGAAAAATTGTTCCTTCTTTTGACTGGATTAGGGAATGCTATAGGCAGTAGGGAGCCATAGAAGGGTCTTCTGCAAAGGAGTGGCAAGGTCATACATGCATCTTAAAAGATGATTCTAATAATAGCCACAGAAAAACACAAAAGAATAGAACACAGTGGGAAGACCAGTAACGGTCCTACAATAAGTCCTGAGAAGAGATGAGGGATTAAACCAAGACAATGGTAACAATGGTAACAGGAACAGAGAAAAGAGAACACTCTGAAATTGCTTTCTGTCTCATTGGAAATACTGTACTAAAAGGAAAAACCTGTCTCCTTGAATCCCACATATAGAGATGAGCACTGTAGACACTTGATTCACATAATAAGTGATTTACTGAGTAATTGAAAAGCATTAAGATGAAGTGATTATGAGCACAAGAGTCTAAGCCATGCCATTTGGGTTCAAATCCCAGTGTTAAGTCACTTACTAGCAGTGTGACGTTGGATGAGTTATTTAACCCCTGTGCCTCAATTTCCTCATCTAAAAAATTGGGACAATAATAGTACCCACCTTATAGGGTTGCTGGTATGTAGAAAAGGAAACCCTTCAATTGGCTGATAAAAGACAAGCAGTAGCTCAGCAGACATATAAGGGGGAAAGACAGCATTCCAGGAAGAAGGGAAGGTATATCCAAAGGAGAAGAAACATAAAAAATGAGCTTGACTCATGACCTTTGCCCTCTCTAGAGCCATACTCTCAGTGTTAGCTAAATGACAGTTGGAATTCCAGCATCAGGGACTGTACCTAAAATTCAACTGGTCCAGAATGAAACCAATCACCATCAGATCTGCTCCTCCAGGCTCCCTACCTCGGGGGCAATGTCACCATCCTCTCCCACCAGACAGTTTTTTCTTTCTTTCTTTCTTTCTTTCTTTCTTTCTTTCTTTCTTTCTTTCTCTTTCTTTCTTTCTTTCTCTTCTTTTTTCTTTTCTTTTCTTTTCTTTTCTTTTCTTTTCTTTTCTTTTCTTTTCTTTTCTTTTCTTTTCTTTTCTTTCTTTTTTCCACCAGACAGTTTTAATTACTACCCATAAACTCATAAACACAGAGACTGTAACAGTGGGTCAAGGGTGGATGGTTAGTCTGATGTAAACCATGCCTCACAAACACTTGCCAGGTTCCTGAGTATGGGACATAACTGTGACAAGGTCAGAAGAAGCAGGGGGGTCAAGTCAGGGGTGGCACAGAGCACTGCCAACCCAGGGGCAAAAACCAACTCTGGAAACACAAACCATCCAGGCCCCAATGAATCATCCTCTGCTGTAGGCTAAAAACCAACTTTGCATCAGGCTTTTCAAGAACTAGAAAAACAACTTCCCTTACTTCCCTAATCCTCTTTAGCTATTGCTATATTGCTGATAATAATTCCATGTTTTCCAATCAAAGTTGTTATTGATAATCCAACTTTCTAAAGATTTTATACGGGCAAGTTCTCTGATTTTCAAGGATAGGGGTTCAAGGATCAATAGAAGAGACTGCCCAACCAATTAGAGTTATCACACCAGTTACTATGATAGGTACATAGCAACATTGTCTTTAATATTCACCACCCTTGAAAAAGGGTGGAATTAAAAGAATTCCTCTTTTAAGAATGAAAATTCTTGACAGAGCAAGGATATAAACCTAGGTCTGCCTGATTCTTGTAAGTCAGTTTCCAGTGAGTTTAATTAACATGAGTAAGTCATCAAGCGATTGATCATATATGGATGTATGAGTATATTTAAAACACCTATTTTGGGCAGGGTGGCTCAGTGGTTGAGCATCTGCCTTTGGTTCAGGTAGTGATCCCAGGGTCCCAGGATCGAGTCCCGCATTGGGCTAGGGAGCCTGCTTCTCCCTCTGCCTATGTCTCTGCCTCTCTCTCTCTCTGTCTCATGAATAAATAAAGATCTTTAAAAATCAATCAATCAATCAATCAAAACACCTATTTTCTGGACCCTAAAAACAGAAAAACAAATCTTATAGCTGATGAATCAATTAAAGGAAAACATTCCTTTTTGATAACATTCCTACTAACCCATAACACTATTTCACTAGGCTCAGTTCAGGCCCTTCTCACTACTGACTTGTATCATTATAATGGATTATAAGGAGGTCTCTTGGTATTCACTCTGGCCCTGCTTCAGACCAGTTCTTCACATTGCTTGCCTAGAGTACAAACATGATGGTGTCCCTCCTATTTGTAAGGCTTATTAATGTATCAACAGCAGCATTTCCCAAACTTGTGTGGCCAAAGAACTGTTTTAAACGGATAGAACATGAGCTGGCACTCACAATATCTACTGAGTGCTTGGACTGAAACAGAGAAGAAAAAATGGCCTTAGTAATTGATGCAAAAAAATAAAATAAACTTTATGGTCAAATTAAAAAACTGATTAAAAAGTTAAGCCATTTTTATTTTCTTACTAACAAAATTTTACAAATTATAATAAGAACATAAAACATATGTCACAGGGCAGCCCGAGTGGCTCAGCCCAGGGTGTGATCCTGGAGACCCAGAATTGAGTCCCACATCAGGCACTCCCTGCATGGAACCTGCTTCTCCCTCTGCCTGTGTCTCTGCCTCTTTCTCTCTCTCTCTCTCTCTGTGTGTGTGTGTGTCTCTCTCGTGAATAAATAAAATCTTAAAAAAAAAAAGACACATGTCACAGATAAGTAATCAATGGAAATAACACATCATGCTAGTTAGTAAATATGAATCATGCAATGTCAGATGCAGATGCCAAGTCACACATGTGTTCATGATGCCCTACCATTCTTAATTTTTAGAATTATATAAATGTGTTTAGAATTCCTTTATACTTAAAAAACATATTTTAGAAAATTACTCAACTGTCACTTTTCTTTTTTAAAATCCTATAACATCTATAACACTGGCATCCTCCAGCTTTAGCAGGTGGCAAGATAACCCAGACACTTCTTACACTGCACAGTATGTCACAACTTCTCTCCAGGTCATGTTGTTCAGTGAAGACTGCAGTATATTTCCCCATGTTTAAGAAAAAAAAGAAAAGAAAAGAGTATGGAGGTTCCTCAAAAAATTCAATAAAAATACCATATGATCCAATAAGTCCACTACCGTGTTTACCAAAAGGAAAACACTAATTCAAAAAAAAAGATATATGTAGTGCTATGTTTACAGCAGCATTATTTTACAATTGCTAAGATATAAAAGCAACCTCATGGGATCCCTGGGTGGCGCAGCAGTTTAGCGCCTGCCTTTGGCCCAGGGTGCGATCCTGGAGACCCGGGATCAAATCCCACATCGGGTCCCTGGGTGGCGCAGTGGTTTGGCGCTTGCCTTTGGCCCAGGGCGCGATCCTGGAGACCCGGGATCGAATCCCACATCAGGCTCCCGGTGCATGGAGTCTGCTTCTCCCTCTGCCTGTGTCTCTGCCTCTCTCTCTCTCTCTGTGACTATCATACATAAATAAATAAAAATTAAAAAAAAATAAAGCAACCTCAGTGTCCATTAATAGATGAATGGATAATGAAAATGTGTGTGTGGGGGGTGTATAAATCTATACATTGGAATATTATGCAGACATAAGAAGGATGAGATTTCGTCATGTGCCAATATGGATGGACCTAGACAATACTATGCTAAGCAAAATAAGTCAGACTGAAAAAGACAAATACCATATGAATTCAATGTGAAATTTTAAAAAACAAATGAATAAAAAAACACCAAAAAGCAAAACCAGACCTATAGATACAGAGAACAAACTGATGGTTTCCAGAGGCAAGAGGAGTGAAGAGATGGGCAAAATAAGTGAAGGGAAGTGAGAGATAGAGGCTTCCAGTTATGGAATGTAAGTCATGGGAATAAAAGGCATACCATAGGGAATATAGTCAATGATACTGTAATAGCACTGTATGGGGACAAATGGGAGCTACACTTGTGAGCATAGCATAATATGTAAACTTGTGGAATCATTGTTACATCTGAAATGAATGTAACATTGTTACATACTATACTATACATTGTTACAACTATACTCAAAAAAGGAAAGGAAAAAAAAAAGGAAAGGAAAGCAAAACAAAGGAAAGGAAAAGAGAAATGAAAGAGGGAAGAAGGAAGGATGGTCGGAGGGATAAAGGGAGGAACCAAAATAGATGTATTCTATCTGTACATGTGTGCACATACATTTTAATGCAACAATATATTATCAAAAAAATTGAACATCAGTTGTTCTTAACTTTAGCTATCCATGAGAATCACCTGGAATCTTGTAAAAATTACTGATACTTGGGTCTCATTCTCCTTTAACTCCCCCCCCCCAAAATTATTCATTAATTGCTTGGATATGGAATCTGAGCATCGGTTTTTGTTTTTGTTTTTGTTTTTTTAAGCTCCCAAGGCTGGGGTACCTGGACGGCTCAGTTGGTTAAGCGTCTGACTTTGGTTCTGGTCATGACCCTGAAGTCCTAGGATCAAGTCCTGTGCTGGGCTCCCTGTTCCATAATCTGCTTCTTCCTCCTCTTCTTCTCCCTCTTCCTCTCCTTCTATGATCTTTCTGGCTCTCGCTCTCTCACAAATAAATAAATAAAATCTTAAAAAAAAAGCTCTCAAAGCTGAAAACCATTGCTACAAGGGAGGGAGGGAATCAAGTGGAGGCTTTAAGGATAGAAGCCAGACTTCTCCTAATTTACCTTATTTTGGAGATTTAACTTTGAACTGTGTAAATATCTTATATTGTTATAAAAGTAATTTAAAAAAATAATCCCTCAAACATAATTCAAATTATTGTATATTGAATTGAGAGGAGAACCATATAAAATAACTGTTCCAAGAGACTTTAACTGGAAATCCTAGTGAGGTATTATCCTAAAGATAATAACTTAAGAAAATCTTAAACAGTTTTCAAACATCATACTGCTAGTCTCATGATTCTGAGATTGTTACACGCATTATGAGATAAAGAAAATGAGTAATTATGTTATTGAACAATAGCAATTTTCTGGCATTAGAGAAAGGACATACATTAGGTTAAATAAAAGCAGTACAGTCCTCAATTTGAGTTGGAAATATGACTAACCCCAGTAGCAATGAGCACCCCTACCATCCAGATTATGGTCTCCACCATTTTTGGCTAAAGGGAAGCAGGGCTCCTTGAAGAAATGCTGATTCCTGGTTTGGAGCTAAACATGTAACAATACTGGAAAATCTACTAAAAATCAAGAATGCTATAAGATACTACTAAGACTGGGATCCCTGGGTGGTGCAGCAGTTTAGCGCCTGCCTTTGGCCCAGGGTGCAATCCTGGAGACCCGGGATCGAATCCCACGTCGGGCTCCCTGCATGGAGCCTGCCTCTGCCTGTGTCTGCCTCTCTCTCTCTCTCTGTGACTATCATGAATAAATAAATAAAATCTTTAAAAAAAAAAAAAAGATACTACTAAGACCAAATCAAAACAAATTAGGGAAACTTAAAGAGGTTCCCATTACACAAAGATGGAATAATAAGGGCAGCCCTAGTGGCGCAGCGGTTTAGCGCCACCTGCAGCCCGGGGTGTGATCCTGGAGACCCGGGATCGAGTCCCACATCAGGCTTCCTGCATGGAGCCTACTTCTCCCTCTGCCTGTGTCTCTGCCTCTGTGTGTGTGTGTGTGTCTGAATAAAAAAAAAAGGGGGGGGTGTGCCTGGGTGGCTCAGTGGTTGAGCATCTGCCTTTAGTTCAGGTCATGGTCCTGGAGTCATGGGATCGAGTCCCACATCGGGTTCCCTGCATGGAGCCTGCTTCTCCCTCTGCCTATCTCTCTGCCTCTCTCTCTCTCTGTATCTCTCATGAATAAATAAATAAAATCTTAAAAAAAAAAAGATGGAATAATATGAGAATCAAATAAGAACAAATGGCAATGGACTAAATCAACAAATACAATTAAATCCTTAATTTTATCTTTTTAAAGTATCTTTTTAAAGATACTTTTTAAAAAAGTATACCTTAAAAAAAGGTATCTTTTTAAAGACTTAATTGGTCATCTTTGGAGGATACTAGAAAATCAACTTATTATTCTGAAAACAAGTAAATGAAAGGAAAGACTCAAGCATTTACCCTATCCTTCCTGAACAAACTATTCTGCAGGGTAACCTAAGAGTTAAAAAGAGGAAGTTTTTATTTACAGAAGCATTTCAGTATGTAATGAAGAAAGAATGACAGAATTAATGCCCTGTGAAACCTTGGTGAACTAATGAATATATGCTGACAACAATCAACATGATCATCAACATCATAAATCAGAGACCAGTTAGTTCTATGTGCCTTCTAATGGAAGATACATCAAAAGTTATGAAATAGTTGGTGGAGGTGGTGGGGATAGCAAGTGAGGGACAAACCTGAATCTGATCAAGCCCACACAGCAAAGGTTCTCAAACTTCAGGGTCCATCAGAATCATCAGGAGGACTGGTTAAAATACAGATTGCAGGGGTGCCTGGTGGCTCAGTTGGTTAAGCATCTGCCTTCAGCTCAGGTCATGATCCCAGGGTCCTAGGATCGAGCTCCCAGTTGGGCTCACTGCTCAGTGGAGTCCACTTCTCCCTCTCCTCTGCCCCACTTCCCCTCTGTGTTCTCTCTCTATATTAAATAAATTATTTTTTAAAAATACAGACTGCAGGGCCCCAGCCTCAGAGTTTCTGTTTCAATAGGCCCGGAGCAAGACTAAGAATATGTTTCTTTTTTTTTTTCTTTTTTTTCTTTTTTTAAGAATCTGTTTCTAACAAGTTTTCCAGCTGAGGCCGATGTTGATGATCCTGGAACCTCATTTTAGTAACCACTGCTGTAGTGCTAATCATGAATTTAGAGAAAAAATGAGAGAAACTCTGAAGCAAACATCATGGAAATGCAAACTTCAGGCTGTGAAAAAAATCTACAAAATAAACTTTCTTGTACAAATTAACTTCAAAAGGAAAAGAGAAAGAATGGGGGAGTAGAGAGAGAGAGAAATCTTATAGTTTAAATACACTTAAGGGGATCCCTGGGTGGCGCAGCGGTTTGGCGCCTGCCTTTGGCCCAAGGCGCGATTCTGGAGACCCGGGATCGAGTCCCACATCGGGCTCCCGGTGCATGGAGCCTGCTTCTCCCTCTGCCTGTGTCTCTGCCTCTCTCTCTCTCTCTGTGGCTATCATAAATAAATAAAAATTATTAAAAAAAAAATACACTTAAGAGATAAAACAGGGCAGCCTGGGTGGCTCAGCGATTTAGCGCCACCTTCGGCCCAGGGCATGATCCTGGAAATCCGGGATCCGAGTCCCACGTTGGGCTCCCTGCATGGAGCCTGCTTCTCCCTCTGCGTGTGTTTCTCCCTCTCTGTCTCTATGTTTCTCATGAATAAATTAATAAAATCTTTTAAAACAGCCAAATGTAACCTATGGACCTCATTTGGAGATGTGTGAAGTTTGAAGACAGATTGAATATTTAATACTATGGAATTATTTTTCATTATTTTAGATGTAATAAAAGTTTTGTAGATATATTTTTTTAAACTAGTCCTCACAAATATAAGCTTAAATATTTATGGTAAAATTATCTCCAGAATTTTATTTATTTTATATATTTTTTTTTAGAATTTTACTTAATAATCTGGGGGAAGGTGGTCTGAGTGCAAATGAATCATGAGCTGACACAAGCTTGCACCGGATCAGAACTGATTCTAAGAACCCAACTTCCTGTTCAATGAAATTGTGTTGGTAGCTTGAAATTAGCAAGGTAAACACATGGGTGAATATTCCCAAAGGAAACTGGCAAACACTATAAATCAGAGCTGGTTGCCATGGTATCAATACCATGAAGTTGGGTGATGAGTAGATGGGTTTATTACAGTATTCTTACTACTGTCAATAATTAACACTTACCAACATAAAAAAAAAAAAACTAAAAAAGAAAACCAGCATTTCTGTGTGAAGAGAGGGGAACCAGTGGGCAGGGTGATTTTGATACAGATGGTTCACTTACACAATGTTTATAAAACACTGCCCTAACACATACATCCAGCCACTAAACACAGTCACTTATTCTGAAATAACCATTGCCACCCACAACACCTGCCCCCATGTACACTAGTACATGTGACATCTCTCTGCTCCTAAAGTACCCCCTGACTAAAGCAGATCCATCTCTAACCCAGTCCTATCATCCAAGATGCAAAAAAGACAGCTCCATTACAGGGGCTGAGCACTCCTTCTCTATCATAGCACACAAAAATTCCACATGTATCTAGGACATCACCCTAAAATCTCCTAAGGAGTAGAGATACTTTCCTACCACGTTTTGTCTAGCACAGACTTTGGCACACAGAGACACTAAATATAAATGGATTGAATGAATTATTTCCTGTTATCCAGACTGGAAAAGACTAACAGCGAAGTCCCTTTTCTGATGTATATACTCTCACCCACTCACATCTGGCCACCAATTTAAGTAGAATTATAATAGGAATATAAAACCATCCTGACACCAACTGGTGAAATTCACTATAACTTTGATGCTAACCACCCAAATAGCATCATAGTCCACAGTCAAACATGACTGTCTTTACTTCAGATGCCAGCTATACTTTGCGAGTCCCCAGGCCATCCACATTTCTGACCAACTGGCTATAGATTCAGAGGTTCCCACAACTCCTCAGGTTTGATTTGCTAGAACAACTCACAGAACCCCTGGAAACATGATACTTACAATTTTATAATACAGGACACAAAACACAAAGGCTAAGGTCTGGAAGGGTCCTAAACAGAGTTTTCCATTTCAGCTCCACGTTTCCCCAGAAGTCAGACTGGCTCAAAATCCCAATCCTCTAATTATATAGTTGGTCTTTCTGGTGACCAGGGACCATTCTGAATTATCTCATTAACATTAACTCAGGTGTGATTCAAAGGACTCATGAATAAGAAAGACACCCCTATTGCTTGGGAAATTGTAAGAATTGTGGAAGGCACAAAGGCCAGACACATTATTATGCAACAAAAACAAAATTCCAAAAAACAAACAAACAAAAATTCCCTAACCAACTTACAAAACTAAAGACAAACATAAAAAAATGCATCTAAGACCACTGATGTTCACTCATTTTAGGAGCACTAAATCCTATTCTCACTTATTAGCATTTCAGATATCACTCGTCTACTAGACTACACACTATTTAAAAAAAAAAAATTATGCATTGAGGAGCCTGGGTGGCTCAGATGGTTAACCATCCACCTCTTGATTTTGGCTCAGGTTATGATCTCAGGGCTATAAGATTGGATCGTTGGTCAGGCTCCACACTGGGCATGGAGGCTGCTTAAGATTCTCTCTTTGTTCCTCTCCCTCTGCCCCTCCCTCTCACTCAAGCTCTCTCTTCCTCTAAAATAAAAAAATAATAACTTTTTATGCATTAAATTTAACTATACTCCAAGGGCTATCTAGTGATCGCTAGGGAAAAAACCCCTTAACATCACTAAACAGATGGAGCTACTCTTTTGGCAGTTGAAAGATCCATTATTTGAGCATTGGCCAGGTAATGGCAAGACAAATCATCTCCTTCTTAATAATCATGGAGTCACCAAACAAAAAAAATCTCAATAATCTTTTCCAAAAGAGCCATCAAGTACATGGCAAAAACGGGCAGCCTGGGTGGCTCAGAGGGTTTAGTGCCGCCTTCAGCTCAGGGCGTGATCCCGGAGACCCAGGATCGAGTCCCACGTTGGGCTCCCTGCATGGAGCCTGCTTCTTCCTCTGCCTGTGTCTCTACCTCTCTCTCTCTCTCTCTCTCTCTCTCTCTCTCGTGTGTGTGTGTGTGTGTGTCTTTCCTGAATAAATAAATAAAATCTTTTTTTTTTTAATTTTTATTTATTTATGATAGTCACAGAGAGAGATAGAGAGAGGCAGAGACACAGGCAGAGGGAGAAGCAGGCTCCATGCACCAGGAGCCCGACGTGGGATTCGATCCCGGGTCTCCAGGATCGTGCCCTGGGCCAAAGGCAGGCGCCAAACCGCTGCGCCACCCAGGGATCCCTAAATAAATAAAATCTTAAAAAAAAAAAGAACATGGCAAAAGTATGTCTATTTACTGTATGAAACAAATCCTCCTCTAAACATAATTTTACTTTTCTTTAAAAATATTGGATGTCGGGATCCCTGGGTGGCGCAGCGGTTTAGCGCCTGCCTTTGGCCCAGGGCGCGATCCTGGAGACCCGGGATCGAATCCCACATCGGGCTCCCGGTGCATGGAGCCTGCTTCTCCCTCTGCCTGTGTCTCTGCCTCTCTCTCTCTCTCTCTCTCTGTGACTATAATACATAAATAAATAAAAATTAAAAAAAAATATTGGATGTCTCAAAAAACAAAAGTACTTAACTATAACATTGAAAACTGAACAGTAATTCTCCAGCCACTGGTTTATTTTTTATTTTTATTTTTTTTTTATGAATAAGAAAGACACCCCTATTGCTTGGGAAATTGTAAGAATTGTGGAAGGCACAAAGGCCAGACACATTATTATGCAACAAAAACAAAATTCCAAAAAACAAACAAACAAAAATTCCCTAACCAACTTACAAAACTAAAGACAAACATAAAAAAATGCATCTAAGACCACTGATGTTCACTCATTTTAGGAGCACTAAATCCTATTCTCACTTATTAGCATTTCAGATATCACTCGTCTACTAGACTACACACTATTTAAAAAAAAAAAATTATGCATTGAGAAAAACTCAAGCCATCTATTTTTAGATCTTAAATTCATTTAAGCAGAATCTCAAATGGAAAATAAATTATACAAGCTAAAAGTTTTAGTTACCAGGTTCCAAACACTCCTGCTTTTTTATTTTTAAAGATTTTATTTATTTATTTGAGAAAAAGTGAGAGCATGAGCCGGGTGGGGGGGGGCACTCCCCACTGAGCTGGGAGCCAGACATAGGGCTCAACTCCAGGACCCTAGGATCATGACCTGAGCCAAAGGCAGACGCTCAACTGAGCTACCCAAGTGTCTCACTCCCACTTTTTTAACTCCAAAGAATCATAAACTAAATTTTACATTTAATAGGAAAAATGAGGGGATCCCTGGGTGGCTCAGCGGTTTAGTGCCTGCCTTTGGCCCAAGGAGCGATCCTGGAGTCCCGAAGTCGAGTCCCGCGTTGGGCTCCTGGCATGGAGCCTGCTTCTTCCTCTGCCTGTGTCTCTGCCTCTCTCTCTCTGTGTCTATCATGAATAAATAAATAAAAATCTTTAAAAAATAAAATAAAATTGAAAATATTTTAATAGTAAGTATCAGAAGCAAAGCTGGAAAAAAATCAGGCAATCTTCAGCACTCTCAAGTTATCCCCACTAAAAAAACTAATCCAAGGATAATTCAATCACTTAATTGTTGATTTTGAGTATCTGGCTCTTTTCTTTCTTTTCTTTTCCTTTTCTTTTCTTTCATCTTCTTTTCTTTTCTTTTTTTTTCTTTTCTTTTTCCTTCCTTCCTTCCTTCCTTCCTTCTTCCCTTCCTTCCTTCTTCCCTTCCCTTCCCTTTCTTTCCTTTTCTTCTTTCTTTCTTTTTATTTATGTATTTATTTATGTATTTATTTATGTATTTATTTATGTATTTATTTATGTATTTATTTATTTATTTATTTATTTATTTATTTATTTATTTATTATTTTAGAGAGAGACAGCAGGACAGGAGAGGCAGGGGGACAGGGAGAGAGAATCTCAAGCAGACTCACACTGAGTGTGGAGCTGATGCAAGGCTCCATCTCATGACCCTGACTGAGATCATGACCTGAGCTGAAACCAAGAGTTGGATGCTTAATCCAATACACCACCCAGGCGCCCCCTGGCTATTTCTAGAAATGTAAAAGTTAGTGATTCCCTCATTATCATAATTGCTTCCCAAATATTTTCATCATAATAGTGACCTCTTGTTTTCTTTCATTTTTTTTCAGCAGTAAGTTTATAAGAGAAACAAATGGAAAATTACAACAAACAGTCATCCAGAAATAGCTCATCATCTCTTATCAGATAGGGAAGTTTTGAGACTTGCAAGAGGTTCCAATAAGCTGCCTTTTCATTAATTTCTAGATAAAAGATTTTATAAAAAGAAGTTGAGTTTTTTAAAGATTTTATTTATTTATTTGAGAGAGAGAAAGAAAGCACAAGCTGGGGAGAGGGGAAGAGGGAGAAGCAGACTTCCTACTGAGCAGGAAGCCCAATGGGAGGCTTTATCAGGACCCCAGATTATTACCCAAGCCACAGGCAGATGCCCAACCAAGTCACCAGGCACCCTAAGAAGTTAATTTTTTTAAAAAGAACCCTTCCCCAGAAAGGTCTGTGTTATAAAAACCTTTAAACAAATGCATTTGTTTCTTTCTCATGGATCCATGGCATTCAAAGTAGCCAACAGACAGATAAGCTAGAAGAATCAATAACCCACTTCAAAGAGGGTTATTTTCCCTTAGCTTAAACATTTACCTCTGAGATTCAACTCATAAAAGACAAGGCCTTGAAGTGAAACCTTAAATTATCCTTTAAATTAAATAACAGGGAAGGCAAATAACACTCCTTTCCACTCTCTGAATATGAGGTATCCCCACTTTTTCCCTGTTCTAACCCACCCAGCCTTAGGGCCTTGCTGCATTAGCTGCTACCTCTCCTCTGGTTTCTCTTCCTCCCTCATGGGCCCATGCTAAGGGTGACTGTATCTTAACAAAAACTCTTCCTCACACCCACCTCTCCTTCAATCTATCACTAGGTCCTCTCTTCTTCAAAATGTAGTCCCCATTCCTTATTCATATCCTATACAGCCACCCTCCCTCACACACACTTTTCCTACCCTACTGCCTCCTGACCTCCTTCACCACAATCCCACTGGGGCCTGTATCCAGTGTAAATGGAGTCTAAGCAGTTTTTTTTTTCTTTTTTGTAATGCAAGTGATTACGGAGGCATTCATTTCAAAAAGGCATCTACTTTAAAGAGGGCTATCTTGAATAAACACATTGCTAGTCACTTGATTAGATAAAGAGCCAGGCTGCCTCCCCTCACTGAGGCTCCTTTGTTTTAGAGATCTTGGTTGATTTTTGATAAATGATTATTTGGGCTGCTTATTTTTTTCTCTTTCCATGTTTTAAATTGCCCTCTTATATTTTAAATTCACCTATAGAGCGAGCCTCCCCACACCCTAGGCCTCCACCTTCAACTCCAATAAAAGTAGAACCCCAGGCCTGTGTCTTTGTGTTCTCTTGTTCCCTGGCTTGAGCTGCGCACTCTCCCCCAACCCTATACAACATTCTCTTTCTGTAGTTCCATGTGTGCTATGTAATTTCCAGGTCCTATAAATAAATAAACCTTTATTCTTTTTTTTTTTCTTAAACCTTTATTCTTTCAAAGTTTCTTGATGGTTATTGCTGAAGGGTATCCTGCAATTGCAATAAAGAAGCATAGGGCCAGTCTAACCACCATGCCAGGCTGAGACCAGCACACAACATCCTGAGAATTATAGCTGAATGCAACCACTTCAACGCCAGCTTTGGCACTGCCAACCTCTTCACTGCTTCCAACACCACGGACTGACCAGTCCCTTCTGTAGCTCCCATCTCTGTGCTCCCTCTCACACGTACTCTGTATCAATCTCCAAAATCAGCTCCCCATCACGCACTCACTCATTTACTCAACGAGAGTTTAAGTATCCACGATGGGCCAGGTGTAAGCTAAGGACTAGAGACAAAGAAGACAGAAAGCTTCCCATCCTCAAGGAGCATCTATACTACTGAAAGAAAAACAACAAAAGGCAAATGAGAATTCCAGATCATACCAGAGCTCTAATGTAACCACCCAAGGTGCCATAGAACCTCAACAGAGAGACCCACCTTAAGCAGAACAATCTGATAATCTTCTCTGAAGCTGAGTCCTAAAAGAAGAGGAGCCAGCTGGTCAAAGCCAGGGGAGAAAGATTCAGAAGGGCCAGCAGCAATCATCAAATACTTGGGGAGACAGTAAGGTTAGTGTAGAAATAAGCTTAGCAAGTGAGGAGGGGAAGGGCTAGAGAGAGAAGGCAGAAAGATAGGATCCAAATCCTGTAGGATTGTGTAGACCATGGAAGATATGTGGATTTCATTCACTTGCTTTTTTTTTTTTTTTTTTTTAAGATTTTAAGAATTTTATGTGATGTAATTTGGGTATGTAATGTACATTATGGTAACAACAGTTTACAATACTATATATCTGAAAGTTGCTAAAAGAGTAAATCTCAAAAGTTCTCATCATAAGTAAAAAAACTTTTAACTATGAGATGATTGATAGATGTAAACTAAACTTACTGTGGTAATCATTTCACAATACATCATGTATTGGGCAGCCCTGGTGGCACAACGGTTTAGCACCACCTGCAACCTAGGAGGTGATCCTGGAGACCCTGGACCTAGTCCCACGTCATGCTCCCTGCATGGTGCCTGCTTCTCTCTCTGCTTGTGTCTCTGCCTCTCTGTGTGTATGTGTGTGTCTATGAATAAATAAATAATCTTTTAAAAAAATACATCACGTATCAAATCATTACATTGTATACTTTAAAGTAATACAATGTTATATATCAAAGGAATCTCAATAAAACTGGAGAAGGAAATAAGTCAATGTGAAATTTTAACAAAAATTTTTTAACACAGATTTTAACACAAATGTTCACAGTAGCATTATTTGTCACAGTCAAAAAGTTAAAGCAACTCAAAATAAATAATTTGATGAATAAACAGAAGCAAATATATTCCTATAATAGAACAGCACTTGGCCATAAAAGGGAATGAAGCACTGATAGTACAATATGGATAAACCTTGAAAACATCATGCTAAGTAAAAGAAACCAGGAGCAAAAGAACACATGTGATTCTGTGTATATGAAATGTCCAGAATAAGAAACTCCATATACAGAAAATAGATTGCTGGTTGCCAGAGAGGGAGGGAGGGATGAAGTGTGACAAAAATGGGTACAGGAAAAAAATAATTAAAAAAAAAAAAGGGCGGGGATCCCTGGGTGGCTCAGCGGTTTAGCGCCTGCCTTTGGCCCAGGGCGTGATCCTTGAGTCCTGGGATCAAGTCCCACGTCAGGTTCTCTGCACAGAGCCTGCTTCTCCTTCTGTCTGTGTCTCTGCCTCTCTCTCTCTCTCTCTCTCTCTCGAATAAATAAAAAAAAATTTTTTTTAATGGGTACAGGGGGATCCCTGGGTGGCGCAGCGGTTTGGCGCTTGCCTTTGGCCCAGGGCGCGATCCTGGAGACCCAGGATCGAATCCCACGTCAGGCTCCTGGTGCATGGAGCCTGCTTCTCCCTCTGCCTGTGTCTCTGCCTCTCTCTCTCTCTCTGTGTGACTATCATAAATAAATAAAAATTAATAAATAAATAAATAAATAAATAAATAAATAAATAAATAAATAAAATGGGTACAGGGGTTCTTTTTGGGGTATTGAAAATGTTTTGGAATTATACAGTGGTGATGACGGCACAACTTTGTGAATGTACTATAAACCACTGAATTGTACACTTTAAAAAGGTAAATTTTATGTGTTGTATCTCAATTACAAAAAGAGAAAGAAAAAACTAAACAGTCTGATCAAACACATGGAATCAAAGCCAGAATAGTGGAGGTAAATAATTGGAGGCAATATTTCATAGAGAGAACTTGCTAAAGGATGAATGTAAAGAGTGAGGGAGCAAAAAAGAGTCAGAGATTACTCTCATCCCCACCCTAAGTCTTAAATCTTGGCATTTACCCATACTTTTTAAACCCAGAATGTCATTGGTCCCCAGGATCATGCCCATAGCCTTATTCTCTTCAACCTGGATAGCCTCATCCACTCCCATACCACATCTTCCTTCCAGCCTTGATCTGACTCCCAGATCCAGGCCTGTCATTATCACGGCTATTTCTACCTGGCCATCCTGCAAACCTATCAAATTCATGCAATAGATCCAACTCTGTCATCCCCTTAATAAAATTTAAAAATTTAATTTTTTTTAAAAAAAAGGGAAGGGGAGGGGAAGGAAGAGTAGGCAAAGGAAGGGGAGGGGACAGGAGGAGAGGAAGGGGAAGAAGAGAGGAAGGGGAGGAAGAAAGTCTGGTTTTAAAATTTCTTAGTGTGATATTGTGATATAATAAGAAATATATGTTTGGTCTTTGGCCCTGGTTCCTGGCACAGAGTTCGTAAAACCCTTGAAATTTCTTTTTTTTTTCCCCAAAACTTAATTTATTTATTCACTAGAGACACAGAGAGAGAAGGCAGAGACACAGGCAGAGGGAGAAGCAGGCTCCATGACATGG
Organism: Vulpes vulpes; assembly: GCF_048418805.1. Lineage (NCBI taxonomy): Eukaryota > Metazoa > Chordata > Mammalia > Carnivora > Canidae > Vulpes > Vulpes vulpes. The sequence continues at coordinate 93,464,654 of NC_132788.1, read as the reverse complement.
GACTCGATCCTGGGTCTCCAGGATCACGCCCTGGGCTGAAGGCAGGCACTAAACCGCTGAGCCACCGGGGCTGCCCAAACCCTTGAAGTTTCTTGTAAGGACTGTCTTGTTATTCATAATAAGCCCCTTTTGACCATACCTAAGCTTATGCTAATAGAGATGGGGAGCTGGTTACCAGAGAAACTAATCAGGTAATTGGAACTTTCAGCCCTTTGAAAGTTCCCTGGAGGGGAAAAGAGCTGGGAATTGAGCTCTTTACCAATGACCAATGATTTAATCAGTTGTGTCTACATAACAGAAGTTCCAGAAAAACTCTACATAAATGGGTTCAGAGCTTCCAGGTTGAACACACTGAGGTGCTGGGAGAGTGGTACACTCAGAGAGAGCACAGAAGCTCTGTGCCCTTTCAACTTATCTTGCCCTATGCATCTCTTCCATTGGTCGTTCCTGAGTTGTATCCTTTATAATAAAATAAAAACAGTAAGTAAAGCACTTTCCTCAGTTGTGTGAGCCATCCTAGCAAATTATCAAACTCCAGGAGGCAGGTATAGAAACCTCCAATTTACAGATGGTCAGTTGGAAGTATAGGAGGCCAGGGATTTGGGATTAGCCTTTGAAGTAGGGGGGGGCATCTTGTGGGACTGAGCTCTTAACCAGTGTGGTCTGCACTAACTCCAGGTAGTGTTAGAAGTGCTGTGAGCAGGGGTGCCTGGGTGGCTTAGTTAAACAGCTGCCTTCAGTTCAGGTCATGATCCCAGGATCCTGGGATCGAGCCCCACATTGGGCTCTCTGCTCAGCAGGTAGTCTGTTTCTCTCTCTCCCTCTGCTCATGATCTCTCTCAAATTAATAAATAAAGTCTTTAAAAAAAAAAAAGTTATGTGAGGGACGCCTAGGTGGCTCAGTGGTTGAGCATCTGCCTTCGGCTCAGAGTGTGATCCTAGGGTCCTGTGATCAAGTCCCACATAGGGCTCTCTGTGGGGAGCCTGCCTCTCCCTCTGCCTGTGTCTCTGCTCTCTGTGTCCCTCATGAATAAATAAATAACCTCTTTAAAAAAAAAAAGTGCTGTGAGCAGAGGAATGACAGCTTTACTTTACCTAGTATATTTATTAACAGCATTATCCAACTAGTATTCCAGGTATAATACCAAGATCACCCCAGGTGGAGTGTGAGGAGTAAACTCTGGCTTTCCTCTCTCCTGCACGTTTCAAAGGCAAGGAGTCAATAATTCTTATCAACTCAACCAAAATAAGTATCTCATGTATACAACCTTACATTGAATGTGAGCAGACATTAGATAAAGGTTCAACCTTCCTAAAATGAATAAAATTGAAATTAAAACATTGAGAAAATTTCCAAAAACTAGTACTTTTTATTTTTTTAATAAGTTTTTTTTTTTTTATTTATTTATTCAGAGAGAGAGAGAGACTGAGAGGCAGAGACACAGGCAGAGGGAGAAGCAGGCTCCATGCAGGGAGCCTGACGCGGGACTCGATCCTGGGTCTCCAGGATCAGACCCCGGGCTGTAGGCGGCACTAAACCGCTGTGCCACCAGGGGTACCCCCAAAACTAGAACTTTTTAAAGAATTTTAATACCTTGTGCTTTCAAATGTACAAATTTGGTATTCACATATGTTGCTGGTGACTGTGTATACTGATTAGCACAATCCTTCTGAAAAGTATATGACTATATAGTCATATTATTAAATAACAAAAAAAGTACATTTTGACCTAGTAATTTTATTTCTAAAAATATATTCCAAGAGAATAAGCTAAATTTTTAAAAAAGCCTTGTGTACTCTTTGAGGAAGACATAGTCACAGCTGCAGTGGAGCTTGGGGTGCCAGCTCCCACTCTTGACTCACTGCTACTGGCTCTCTCCGAGGAACAAATTCTGTCAGGGAGTTGAACTGCATCCATGGCTCTTAAATATAACAGAAAATCATGCCTGGAGCCAGAGGTGGCAATTCACCAAACTAGAATTACCCTAACTGGCCTTAACATAAAAGTAAAGGAAAAGAATCTCAAAATGGAAGGACTAGTTCAGGTGCCTAACAAGACTCTGAGAACCACTACCTAGAAAACCCCTTGAGGTGCCTGGGTGGCTCAGTCGGTTATGTCCAAATCTTGACTTGGACTCAGGTCATGACCTCAGGGTTGTGAGATCAAGCCCCATGCTGGGCTCCACAATGGGTGTAGAGCTTGCTTAAAATTTTCTCTTTCCCTCTGCCTCTACCCCTACCCATCCCCCCAAAAACAAACAAACTCCTTTTGGTGAAGGTACTAAGACTTGGGATCTTTTTCAGACAAAATTCACAAGCAACTCACTGACTTGCTCAGTTCTGAGATTGCTGAACAAATTACTTCTATCAGCATTGAGCCAGGAATCGAGGTTGAAGTCACCACTTGTAGATACTTCAATTAACGACTTTTTTTTTTAACGACTTTTAAAAAAAAGATTTATTTATTTATTCATGAGAGACACACACAGAGGGAGGCAGAGACATAGGCAGAGGAAGAAGCAGGCTCTTTGCAGGAACTGGATGCAGCACTCGATCCCAGATCCCAGGATCATGACCTGAGACAAAGGCAGCCACCCAACCGCTGAGCCACCCAGGTGTCCCTAAATTAACTACTTTCATATATTATCAATTGTTGGGGTGCCTGGGTGGATCAATCAGCTAAGTGTCTGCCTTCCACTCACATCATGATCCCCGGGTTCTAGGTCCCTTGGGTTCTGGGTCCGGTACCCTGCTCATCAAGGAGCCTACTTCCCTCTCTCCCTCTGCAGCTCTCACTACTTGTGCTCTCTCACTTGCTCTCTTTCTCTCTCAAATAAAAAAATAAAATCTTAAGAAGAAAATCAAAAATAATCAATTGTTTTTTTAAAAGCCCACATACATAAAAAAGTTCATACAAGCAAACATCTGGAAACAACCCAAAAGGAAAATGAGTATAATATATTCACTTGAGGGGCACCTGGGTGGCTCAGTGATTGAGCATCTGCCTTTGGCTCAGGGTGTGATCCCGGAATCCTGGGATCAAGTCCCACATCAGGCTCCTCACAGGGAGCCTGCTTCTGCTTCTGCCTCTGCCTATGTCTCTTCCTCTGTGTGTCTCTCGTGAATAAATATATAAAACTTTTATAAATAAATATATATATACACACATATACACTCACTTGATTTACAAAATGCAGCAAAAATTCATGACAACAAAATACCAGCAAACCATATCCAGCAACATATTAAGAGGATTATACCTTACACCATGACTGAGTGGGATTTATCAGGAGAATGCAAGAGTGGTTCAACATGCAAAAATCAATTGGTATAATATGCCACATTAAAAGAATGAAGGAGGGATCCCTGGGTGGCGCAGCGGTTTGGCGCCTGCCTTTGGCCCAGGGCGCGATCCTGGAGACCCGGGATCGAATCCCACATCAGGCTCCCGGCGCATGGAGCCTGCTTCTCTCTCTGCCTGTGTCTCTGCCTCTCTCTCTTTCTCTCTGTATGACTATCATAAATAAATAAAATTAAAAAAAATAAAAAATAAAAAAATAAATAAAAGAATGAAGGGAAAAAGTCACATGATCATTTCAATTGATGCACAAAAATCATCTGACAAAATCCAACACCCTTTCATGATAAGATCACTCAACAACCAGGAATTAAAGGGAATTTCCTCAGGGCACGTGGATGGCTCAATCAGTTAAGTCTGTGCCTTCAGCTCAGGATCTCAGGGTCCTAGGATGGAGCTTCATGTCCGGCTCCCCACTCAGTGGGGAGTATCTGCTTCTCCTTCTACCTCTTTCCACCCTGCTTGTGCTCACTTGCTCTCTCTTGCTCTCTCAAATAAATAAAAATTTTTAAAATATTTCTTAAAAGGGAATTTCCTCAACATAGTAAAGAGCATTTTTTAAAAAACCCACAAATAACATCTTACTCAACAATAAATGACTGAAAACTTTCCCCCCAGATCAGGAAGAAGACAAGGATACACACTTTATTCTTTTTGAAGATTTTATTAATTTGTGAGAGAGAGAAGGAGAGTGGGCACAGGCAAGTATGCACGCATAAGTGAGGGGAGAGGGAAAGGGAGAAGCAGATTTCCTGCTGAGCAGGGAGCCAGACATGAGGCTCCATCCCAGGACCCCAGGATTAATACCTGAGCCGCAAGTAGACATTTAACCAACTGAGCCATCCAGGTGCCCCAAGGATGCCCACTTGAGTCACCTCTATTCAGCATAGTACTGAAAGTCCTAGTCACAGCAATTATGCAAGAAAGATAAATAAAAAGCAATCAGATTGAAAAGGAACAAATAAAACTATTCAGATTACTTTAAATAATCCACAGGTTGCAGGGCATAAGATCAACACACAAAAATTAGTTGTAGTTTGTATACAAATTAGTTGTATAGGTTCACAAATACTCTGATGATAAAATTAAGAAAACAGGCTTTCTTACAGAAATGAAAAAACTGATCACAAAATTCATATTGACTCTTGATCTTGTGGTTGTGAGTTCAAGCCCCATGTTGGGCCTAGAGCTTACTTTAAAAAAGAAAAAAAGATGGGGGGATGGGATAACTGGGTGATTGGCATTCAGAAGGGCACATGATATGATGAGCACTAGGTGTTATACACAATTGATGAATTATTGAAAACTATATCTGAAACTAATGATGTGCTGGCAAATGAATTTATCTTTAAGATTTTATTTATTCATGGGATCCCTGGGTGGCGCAGCGGTTTGGCGCCTGCCTTTGGCCCAGGGCGCGATCCTGGAGACCCGGGATCGAATCCCACATCGGGCTCCCGGTGCATGGAGCCTGCTTCTCCCTCTGCCTGTGTCTCTGGCTCTGTCTCTGCCTGTGTCTCTGGCTCTGTCTCTCCTTCTATCTCTCAAGAATAAATAAATAAAATCTTTAAAAAAAAAAAAAAAAGAAAGTGCTTCTTCTTTAAAAAAAAAAAAAGATTTTATTTATTCATGAGAGATACACAGAGGCAGAAACACAGGCAAGAGGGAGAAGCAGGGACCTCACAAGGAGCCCAATGTGGGATTTGATCCCGGGACCAGGACCATGCCCTGAGCCAAAGGCAGATGCCCAACCGCTGAACCACTCAGGTGCCAATATGAATTTAAATAAAAAATTAGATTTAATTTTAAAAAGAAAGAAAACAAAGTGGTTATAAATGCCACTGAAGGGGCAGCCCAGGTGGCTCAGAGGTTTAGCACCGCCTTTGGCCCAGGGTGTGATCCTGGAGACCGGGGATTGAGTCCCGCATAGGGCTCCCTGTATAGAGGGAGGAGGATGACACATCCTCCTCCCTCTGGCTGTGTCTCTGCTTCTCTCTTTCCCTGTGTTTCTCATGAATGAATAAATAAAATCTTAAAAAAAAAAAAAAAAAGCCAGTAAATTGTATACTTGAAATGGTTAAAATGGGGGACACCTGGCTGGCTCAGTTGGTGGAGCATGCATCTCAGGGTTGTAAAGTCTGAGCCCCTCACTGTGTATAGAAATTACTTTAAAAAATAATAAAAATAATAATAATAAATTACTTAAAAATAAAATATTTTTAAAAATAAGGTTAAAATGGTAAATTTTACATTATGTATATTTTGCCACAATTTAAAAAAGGGGGTGGTGGAAGAAAGGTGATTCTGATGATTGTGTAGAGAATGGATGGGGTGGAGGAGATATAAGTGGGAGGCCTATAGATGCTCAGCTGCATATGGCTGAGAAGCAATAAAAGTCAATCCCAAGACAGGGACAGTGGGGAAGGACAAGATAAGAGAGCCCAGAGAATAAAATGAGAGAGCGAGACAGAGAAAGACTGATTCCTAGGTTTATTGCTTAAAAAATTAGAGGAAACAGCAGTGAAACAAAAAATTAATTACATCCATTTTAGGCATAGGACTTTGAGAGATGAATGAGAGATGACCAGCTAGCAAAATGAGCATGAACAGGCATGTGTATCAGCAGAGAATACTGAAGCTATAATTTTGATTATGAAAGTCCTCGTTCAAGGCAGTAAAAATGCTCAGGAAGAGAGTTGCTCACTGAAGCAGAAATGGTAACAAACTAAATTCTGGAGATCATGAACTATCATTTAAAGGGCAGAGAAGAGGCCAAGTAGTGGATGGAGAGCCAGGGGAATGAAGACACAAATACCAAGAGGGAGAGGAACTTCAGGAGAGGGTGGTTCAAACAGTGTCCAAATCCTGCTAAGAGATCCAGATATGCAGAGATATTTATTAAAAATCTTCAGGAATATTATTATTAAGTAGTTTCAAAAAAGTTCTGCTAGTGTTGTTTGCACCAACTCCTGTGTTAAGAGGTATACACTGTACAGTAAAAAATGCTAGGGAAAAGTCCTAAAGAATCCACCAGGGACACCTGGGTGGCTCAGCAGTTGAGTGTCTACCTTCGAGTCAGGTCATGGTCCCAGAGTCCTGGGATCAAGTCCTGCATCAGGTTCCTCACAGAGTCTGCTTCTCCCTCTGCCTATGTTTCTGCCCCTCTCTCTGTGTCTCTCATGAATAAATAAATAAATAAAATCCTTTAAAAAAAAAAAAAAAAGAGTCAGATGCTTAACTAACTGAGCCAGCTAGGTGCCCCTAGAACCCTTAACACACTGTTGGTTAGAATGTGAAATGGTGTAGCCACTTTTGGAAAACAATCTGGCAATTCTTCAAAAGGTTAAACACAGAGGTTAAGGTTAACCACATGGCCAAACAATTCTATTCCCGGGTATATATACCAAAGAGAAATGAAAACATGTCCACATGAAAACTTGTATACATGAATATTCATAGCAACATTACTCATAATAGCTAAAAAGTAAAAACAACCTAAATGCCCATCAACTAATGACTGGATAAACAAAATCTGGTATATCCATACAACAGAATAGTATTCAGCAATAAAAAGAAGAAACATATTAATAATATATGCTATAATATTGATGAACTTTGAAAACATGCTAACCAAAAGAAGCCAGGAGCAAAAGACCATATACTCTATGATTCTGTTTATATGAAATGTCCACAATAGGCAAATCCATAGACAGAAAACACATTAGAGGGGAGTGGAGGTGTTGGCATTGATGGCTAGTGTATGAAGTCTTTTTGGAGTGATGAAAATTGATTGTTTTAAAACTGTGGTGATGGCTGCACATATTTGTGAATAAAACCACTGAATTATATACTCTAAATGGGTAACATAGTACTTGAATATATATACACATATGTGTGGGTATATATATATATATATATATATAACCAAGTAAATATACACACCGGGAGACCCACAAGTGTAAGTGTTTTATGGTTAAGTACAGAGTAAATCAGTCTGGATGTCAATTTATTGTTCTCACGAGGATGCCGTTATAGTAACTTATTAGTAAGTCTGAAGTCTTCAGGCTTTCCCAAGAGTTAAATACTCATTACAATATTTCATAGTTGGTGTGCTGTCTGACATCAAAACACTGTTATTAGAACAAACCAATGACAGCTAATAACTTTTTTGTGTTTCAAATAGCATACAACTTTATAAACTGAACCGATGGTTAGCCATACTAAAGAAAATCTCCTTTGCTATACACAGATCCAACTCTACATATGCTAGTTCTTATTTTAGGTACTGTGGGCTTATTACCCTAATGTTCCTAATCACTGGATATGTAATGTATTTCTTTTCTGGTCTTTTTAAAAATTGTGATAAAATATACTTAACAAAAAACCTGCCACTTTAACCATTTAAGTGTACAACTCATGGCATTAAGTACATCCACAGTGTTGTGCAACCATCACTCCTATTCAATTTCAGAACTTTTTTATCATCCCAAACAGAAACTCTATACCCATTAAACAGTAACATCTCATCACCAACTCCAGTTAACCTCTATCCTACTTTCCATCTCTATGAATTTACCTATTCTGGATACCTCATATAAGCAGAATCAGAGAATATTTGTGTTTTGGTGTCTGGCATATTGCACTAGCATAATGTGTTTGTGGCTCATCCATGTTGTAGCATGTATTGAAATTTCATTTCTTTTAAAGGATGAATTATTTCATAGAATGTATATGCCACAATTTAACCATTATCTGCTAGCGGGATACGGGTTGTTTCTACCTTTTGGCTATTATGAATAATGCTGCAATGAACACCTGCATGTAACTCTATGTTTGACTCTCTGCTTTCAATTCTTTGGGATATACACATAGCAGTGAAATTGTTTGATCATATGGTAATTCTATGTTTAACTTTTTGAGGAACCACCAAACTGTTTTTCCACAGCAGCCAGACCATTTTACATTCCCACCAGCAATGAACAAAGGCTCCCAGTTCTCTACATTCTCACCAACACTTGCAATTTGTTTCTCGCTAATAGACATCCTCATGGGTGTGAAGTGGTATCTCACTGTGTGCAATGTATTTTTAGTCTATTATCTGCAAATAGAAGTTCACCTTGTGTTGATTTCTATAATTATACGTAGCACAGCCACATTAGAGATATAAACAACAAATATTTACATGCCAATAAAATAAAGCACAGGGTTACAAAGATTTAAATCAACTCAATTTTGAAAAAGATACTAAAGATGACAAAGAACACGGACACAACACAAAACCTATAAGCTCCATTTTACTCATCTGGAACTAATTTCTAAAATACTAATCTGTGTACATAAAAATTTTACAAAGCAGGTTACAGCTTTGCGATTTATAGCTATGACAGCGAAACGAATGTAGGAGTCCCTCCCGAAATAAAACTTTTAAAGGCATTTATCCCTGGGAGATCATTGTCACTGTCCCCATTTTAAAGATAAGTGTATCTGAAATCAAATAGGTTTAATCAATTGGCTTAGGCCAGAAATTAAATCTGTGGAAGAGATTTGGGAAATAACGATTTGGTTCTAGGCTTAAGGTGAAATCTCGTAATTTAACGTGTAAAAAGTCAAAGAAACACTGAAGAACCATTTCTACTCTTAATAGTAAATAAACTATGGGAAGGTGTCCACAACGCTGAAGCTTACAAATTCCAAGAGCAATGACCAATAATTAACTCCTTGCTGGTGTGACCTGAATGTGGATTCAACTCAGAACTACTCTGGTTTTTTTTTTCCAGCATACTCTAATAACACTAAGCCTCTAACTACGTCTCTGTTTTCTTCGTTAAATTTCGGAGGTTCAAATGTAGGATAATTCTATTGTTAAATTGACAAAGCCTATGTTGAAGCAACCAAGGAAAATGGAACTGGTTTTTGACAACCTTGCTTAAATCGGATGTAGAAAGTGTTAACTTGTCTTTCTCCCTGCACCCTAAACAGGAAAAACTACGGGTCAAACAAGTTACTGTTTACCCTCACCAAATTTGATCCAATCGCTTTAGCGAAGCTGAAATATATATATTTTAAGAAATTCTAAGAAATATTAAGAATATTTTAAGAAATCCAGTTATGCAGAGGTGAAATGACTGATCGGCATCTGCTTTAAAATACTTCAGCAAGGCAAAGGAAAAAAAGGAGAGATGAAACATGTGTGCCGGATCAACTGTTGAATGCGGATGATGGCATAGGGAGGGGTTCAGTTCACCTTCTCTCTCTCTACTTTTGCCTATGCTTAAAGTTTTCGCCACAACTTCCCACGGAATGAACGATTCCCAAACAAAGTTACCGTCCTGGTTATTAAAGACGAGTCGGTGGATGTGCGCGTCCTGGTCTTCGGAACCGAACCGAGCGAAGGGTCCCCAGCAGAAGCGAGGCCGACGTGGGCTCCGCGCCACCACGCGGGCCGAAGGCGCGCACGTTTTCTCCCAGGCTCAATCTGACAACTCCCTCGGTGCGCTCCAGGGCTCCGAGGACCGCCTGGCTCGGCTGGCAAGCGGCGCACGCGGGGCTCACGCCTGCGGCTCGGGGAACCCCGACGAACTCCGCCAGAGAGCTCCAAGGTCCCGGCCCCGTGTGGTCGGCCCCCGCAGCCCCTCCAGACCCCTGGAGACCCCTGGAGACCCCTGCACCGCCCCCGCCGCCCCCCACCGCGAACGTCGACCCAGCCCGCCGCCTACCATCCAGGTCCTCGTCGTCCTCCGACTCGCTGTCCGCCTTGGCGTCGGCGACAGGGCCAGGGCTGGGCTCCAGCCCCTGGGAGCCGGAAGGAGGGGCGGCGGGCGGGCTGGAGGCTTGCAGGCGGGCCTCGCGCAGGCGGGTGAAGTAGTCCACCGCGAAGTCGACCAGGTCGGGCGGCTGCTGCCGCAGCACCTCGACCGTGTAGCCCTGCAGCAGCTCCGTGAGCCCCGGCGGGATCTGGATGTGGCTCATGCCGGCGACAGCCGCGAGGACAGGCGGGTCCCGGCCGCCGGCGGCCACTGCCTCCGCGCTCCCTCACGCCGGCCTCTCGCGCGGCGCCCGCGAGGTCTCCTCCCGCGCGACCCGGCTCTGGCCTTCCTCGTGCCGCGCCGCCCTTCCGCCGGGTGTGCGTCTCCGGGCCGCACGACCCTAAGCTACTACGGCCGGCCTGGTGCCGCCGCCGCTGTCACCGGGCAGCCGCCGCCGCCGCCGCCGCCGCCGCCGCCGCCGCCGCGGAGACCGACCAGCGGGCAGGCGGGACGGGCGGGGCAGGAGCCCGACTTGTGACGCACGCGACCGCGGGCGTGCGCGCTCCCGCCGACCGCCGGCCCCCAGTGCGCGTGCGCCACCGGGCCGCCCGCAGGCCCCGCGCAGTCCCGGGTCGAGTCGTGGAGTGAGTGCTTTCCCCGCTAAAGGGAGTCGTCAGAGCTTCCCACCTAGTCCCAAAAACCTTTCACTTGTTTCGATTTCAGTACTCGCTAAGAGCCACCTGCTTGCCAGCACTGGGTAGGCTCCAGGGACACAGCCTAGAGCCAGATAGCCAGACGCCTGGCACACACATTGCAACCTCAGTGCGGTTCTGGCTGCGGTGGAGAGCGAGAGGGCCCACTTAAGGGGGTGACATTCAGGCTGACTCCGAGGCCTGGACAGGACGCTACCACAGGAAAATCTTGAGGAAAGCCATCTGACCATAGAGGACAGCAAGAGCAGGGGGTCACGGGGTGGAATGGTGGCAGAACGATAGGACCCTCACAAGTCTGGCAGGGGGCCTGTGATATGTCAAACGGGTTAGGCCTGGTAGATAGTAGGAGTTTCAATGATGTAGCAATTTGGGAGCCACAGGCGGAGAAAGAAGCCTGGAAGAGTCACTGGGCCAAACATGTACCCTGAGAAACTGGTATAAGGCCCAGAGCAGAAACCACCTGTGAGTCTGTTCCTGCTTTTGAGCACTCCCACCAGGATTCTGCACACCTCTTCTCTTCCCACGCTCCACCCTGGGCCCACTGTTTGGTGGAGGTGAGCAGACCACAAGGCACTGTTATCCTTTACCCCTAGGGAGTGGGCATAGGTGAACTGGAGAGGCTAGACCATTTCCCAAGTTGTTCCCTTCACCTAGACCAGATCAGAAGGGAATAGAAAAAGGCGATTGTCCTGAGTCAGAGTGCTGGTGAAAGGCCCAGTGGGCATAGGACAGAACCCGACCTCTCCTTGCTGGGCCCAGACAGAAGTGGCGAGCTGTAGGCTCGGGAACCTCCAAGGCATTTGGGACGGTTAAGCTCCACCTGGTAATTACCCACTATTAATTAAAATCAGCACTAAGACCTCTCATATTGGTTTGGCACACACCCAGGAGTTCAGTGCTGCTGGGAGCTTAGTTTCTGGAAACAGGAGCAACCAAACCCCACTGGTACAGAAACCATCCATGCTCTAGGCCAGACACTGTGATTTCAAACAGCAGTGTCTCCCTGGACAAGTGCCTTGACCTCTGGGAGGTGTCATGCACAATTTACTTTGTGAGAGGAAGGACAGTGTCCCTTGATTCCTGCTGGGTCCTTACTATACATTCTTGGGGAAGGTTTACTGAATGAACAAATGAATGCTTCCACACAGGAAGCAGAGTCAGTGAAACTGCTCTCCTGACCCCTGTCTCAGGATTGAGTCCTTTTCTTTAACGCTGTGTTTCTGGACACCTGGATGGCTCAGTGGTTAAGCATCTGCCTTTGGCTCAGGTCATGATCCTGAGGTCCTGGGATTGACTCCCACATTGGGCTCCCCACAGGGAGCTTGCTTCTCCCTCTGCCTGTGTCTCTGCCTCTCTGCTGAGCCACCCAGGGATCCCCGAATAAATAAAACTTTAAAAAAATAAAGCTGCATTTTTTTTTATCTCAGCCTATGAACACTTCACTAAGATGGGCAGTAAGAGGCTAACAGGGCAGGGTTTGTCAACTCTCCTCTGCTCTTCAGTAGATCGACCCTTCCAAGTGTTCCAGGAGTCAGCCCATACTCAGAACACCTGCATGTCACTCCCACTGCACCACCATACCTGCTTCAAATAATCCTACAAACCGACCCTTTGGAAAGGCAAATTCACAACTCCACTCCCTAGTTTGCTCATTCTTCAGATTTTATATGTTTTAAAGGGGGACAGGTGCCTGTACAGTTAGGACTCTGACCTCAATCACAAAATAAAATAGAGGAAGGTGGGAAGCCCCAGTGGCTCAGCAGTTTAGCGCCGCATGCAGCCCAGGGTGTGATCCTGGAGACCCGGGATCAAGTCCCATATTGGGCTCCCTGCGTGGAGCCTGCTTCTCCCTCTCTCTGCCTGTGTCTCTGCCTCTCTCTCTCTCTGTGTGTCTCTCTCATGGGTGAATAAATAAAATCTTAAAAAAAAAAAAAAAAAAAAAAGATAGGGCAGCCCCGGTGGCTCACTGGTTTGGCGCTGCCTTCGGCCCAGGGTGTGATCCTGAAGACCCAGGATCGAGTCCCACGTCAGGCTCCCTGCATGGAGACTGCCTCTCCCTCTGCCTCTCTCTCTCTCTCTCTCTCTCCCCCTGTATCTAATAAATAAATAAAAATCTAAAAAAAAAAAAAAAAAAAAGATAAAGGCTACTCCAGGGCTGATGACAGAGCTGGGTGTGGGTAGGTTCTCCTAGGTTCTCCCAGTCACTCTAAGGAACCTCCATCAGCCTCTGCCAGGAGTAGGCTGGTTTGCTGTCAATTGCTTGATAGCTTGGCCATCCATCCATCGAGCAAACATGACATTCAAAGGGCATCTTTGGACATGGAGGGAATGAAAGCCACAGAAATCACGAACCCCATAGCTATTCCTTACCTGTTTCCACAGACCAGCCTAAAATAAATTGTCCAGGCCCTATGTGGCTCCCTTCCCTAGCATCTGGTCCAAGAGTAAGGATCCATCTCTGCCCCTTCTGGGATGCCCTTCTGTTGCAAGTGGAGTCCCAAGGGCCTTCATGAATGCCCAGGTGAGCTGGCCAAAGAAGAGTGCCTTAGAGCAAAAGAGAATACCAGGGCCCTGAATCCTGCCTCTTCTACCCTTACCCTCCCGACTGCCTTCATTCAAGCCTGTCCAACTACACCACTGGAGGTTACCATAGCAACCAAATCCACAGGCAGCAGGTAACCAGGAAATAGCTGCCAACAGTGATGGTGGGTGAAAAAGCCAAAAGCAGAGACCCTGAAAAGCCAGAGAAATATAGAGACTGTGGCAGAGAAGAGGAGGTCCCAGAGCACTGACAGGTGCTCAACTCCAAGCCAGCCCTAGGAGTCACTACCCAGCAGGCAGTCAAATCTTGTACAGACTGCCACATCACCAATCACAGGCAGACATAAACACAATGGGGCCAATTCTCAGAGATGTTTACAACTACCGATCACAGTCACACAGGTGGGGCACATGTTTAGCCCAACAGCAGTGGGTCTGGTGAAAATGCACATGGGTAGGGTACCAACTACTATTTCCAATGAAACAGTAGATTTCATGTACTCAATAGGTTTACTATTTTAAAGGTTTTTTTTCTCTTTCCAGGAAGAAAGGAACCACTCAAATTCCCCCAGACTCCTCTGGCAGCCTGTTCTTGGGCCAGATCTCCCAGTTTATACACACCTTCTGCCCTCTGATACCCTCTGCTTACTGGGGGTTGGGGAGTGGACTTAGCCCCAGCAGCAATACCTCTCTCCTCTGCCCAAAGGGTATCTCTAAGCCACTCCAATCGCCTACCTTCTCCTGGAACCTGTTAGTCATCTGACCACCCCACGTGCCGGCCCCTCTGGTCCAGTCTTCCCAGCTCATTTAGTATCTACCATTATCAGTTTCCATTTTGCCTTAGAAGTGTTTATGAGCCTCTTGGACAGGAAGGCTTGGGGAAGTAGGCTATGTTTTCTCTGTCATCACCCAAGCTGTCCTTCAGCCTCTATTATAGAGCTGTCCTTCAGCTTCCCTCATGTGGCTACTACCTTTGGTCTAGGAAGACTGCTCTATTTTAACAAGCATCTATGACCCAGGGAGCAGTTAATTCCCAGACCACCTGTTTCTGCACCTGTGAACCACCCCTCCCAGAACACTGTGTCCCAAGAAAGTGTCAGATTCTTCAGTGGACCTTGGGTCTGCCTGGGAGACCCCTCAAGGCAAGGACAGAACCTGGGAAGCAAGGGAGAGCCTGGCTGGAGAGCCACAGGCTTATATGCTCACCAGAGCAGAGAAAGCAGAAGAGAGTGCTGAGGGAATACCTGACCCTGGGGCTCTCCCAGAGCTTGTTGGGACTCTGTGTGGTACCTGTGAGTCAGGCCAGTTGCCGGGCTTTGACCCTGTAGTACATACAGGCCTCCTGGAGCTTGGGTCAAGCAGCCCCAGGACAGCCTCTGATAGCATCATGAACCTTTATTCAGGCCTATGGACACCCAGACATCACTCTATTTTCTGCACACTATTATCAATCTGTCAGTGATCTTGGCAGATCAGCTTACCCTGTCTGAGAGTTGGCTATCACATCTGAAAGTGGGGGTGAAAACCCCTGCCCACTATATATTGAGTTTTATGGGAATAAAGAACTAAAACAGAACCCATGGAAAGGTTAGAAAAGCCATAGGGGATTCCAGCCTCAAAAGAACCGTAGGGAGGGGATCCCTGGGTGGCTCAGCGGTTTAGCGCCTCCCTTTGGCCCAGGATGTGATCCTGGAGTCCCGGAATCAAGTCCCACATTGGGTTCCCTGCATGGAGCCTGCTTCTCCCTTTGCCGATGTTTCTGTGTCTCTGTGTGTGTGTCTCTCATGAATAAATAAATAAAATATTAAAAAAAAAACTGTAGGGAAAGAACTGTGGGTGGAGATGTTACAACCTTTTAGCAGAAATGGCACTGAAGCTTCTAATAGGCTTGTTGCAATATCCCACTGTTTGCCCCTCACCTTTGACCCAGTTATACTCTCCTTTGTGCCTGGGTGAGGCCTTATCACTGGCTGGTTGTTTTAACACTTGCTGTCTGGCTTCTGCTTAATGCTGTCCGTGACAGAGAAGTTGCTGAGGAGGGCCCTGGTCTTTCCCTACACCCTTACCCCCACCAGGGAGAAAAGAGATCTATCAGGAACAGGTGGCATTTCAAAGTGCATCATAAAAAGGAAGTGCTAGCCAGGAGGGAGTTCCTCACCATCTGCTCTGCTCCCTTCACAGATATGTCTTCCAGGGCTTCCCTATTTGATTTAACACCTATTGAACAACCAAAGGAGTAGAAATATCTACTACCACTAACACCAAGGAACCCAAACATTCCATTTTAAAATGGAAGCTGTTTCAAAGGGCAAATTATCCAGAAGCATGGACTGTGAAAGTCATCCTGAGCCATGGGAATGGCTGTCATTTGGCTGGAATGCAAATGCACTTCACAGGGGCTTCCAGGCAAAGGCTGAGGTTGCAGGACTGTCTCAGAGACAGGGTGCTGCCAAGAAGAGCTTCAAGAAACATGCATGTGGCCTTCTCCAAACCAGTGAGAGATTAAATCCTCAGCATGAGGGGGCAGGCATAACACTGAATTAATCTTCCTAACAGAGGGCACAAAATTTTCATCTCTAAACAATGTTTTTTTTTTTTTTATCATAATTCCTATCTGGTCATCCAAAAATATCTTCCCAGGAATAAAGTATCCTTCCTTAAACCCCCAAATCTTCAGCTTCCTGTCAGACTGGCCACACCCACATCCACATGGGAGTGGGTCCCTGTTCCCTCACCCCTTTATACAAAGTGTGGCTCTAAAACCAAAGTCCAAGTGTCTCTGCACAGCTGCAGCAATGTGAGAAGCACCAGCAAAAGTAACTGTGACTGCCAGTTGGGACAATGCCAGAGAAGCCCAGCTTCAGGAGCCTCACCACCTACCAGATAAGGACAAATTAACTTGTCTCCCTTACCTCCCCTGGATGCACCTGGGCATCATCGATAGCCTAATTATTAGCAAAGCCCTGCTAGTGACATCAGATCACAGTGACCCCAAAACCCATATGAAATGTCAAGATTGGGACGCCTGGGTGGCTCAGCAGTTGAGTGTCTGCCTTCAGCTCAGGGCTTGATCCCAGAATCGAGTCCCACATTGGGCTTCCTGCATCAAGTCTGCTTCTCCCTCTGCCTGTGTCTCTGCCTCTCTCTCTCTCTCTCTCTCTGTGTGTGTGTGTGTCCATGAATAAATAAATAAGATCTTTGAAAAAAAAAAAAAAAGAAAAGTCAAGATTGCTTTTGGCTTTTAGAACAATCAACTATCTTGCTTGTGTTAGAAAATATATTGTGGATGTTTCTATGGCATTAGCTCAGGGCAGAGAGGTGAAAGAATGAAGGGAAAAGGCTGCAGACTTGTACTGAGGGCTATCAGAACAGTTAGCAATCAAGTAGTCACCCGCCCCCCCTTACCTTCTCTATAAAGCAGCTGCTGTTAGGACAGTCAGGTAAGGCTGGCTAACCAAAACTTCCTCCTCTTTCTTGGGCCGAAGCCCCTGCCTGAAGCCATCAAGGAGGGATTATGGATCCCTAACAGCCTCCACCAAGGCCACAGGCTACCTGCTGAAATGACCCAGAATCAAAATAATTTCACACAATGCAAAAATTAGAAACAATATTTATTGTTTCCTGTTAAAATAGGGCACTCTCATGAGAAAAGAATGTGTAAAAAGAGCTTTTCCTACACCCCTGTCACTTATCTCAGCAGGCGAGGAGTGTTGATTCAAAATCCTCCTCACTGTGTAGGAGGGAAAGCTCTTCATCTACTCCTGGCAAATTAGGTTACTATAGTTTTAGTTTTTATTTCTTGCATGCATTAAAAAAAAAAAAAACTGACTGTTAACAGGGGCTATATTCCCCAGGCACATTTGCTCAGTACACTTGGACAGAGAGATGTGGGCCTCAGCTCCACATCCCCATGTGCAGACCAGGATTAAGTGACACTCTGGAAATCAGGTGGGTGTTCCTGAGTAGGGATCAAAGGAAACACCAGCTCTTGGTCAGCTGGTTGAAAACATGCATAGTGTCTCCAGTGAGAAGCCAAGATTTCCTCTTTCTGGAGTAATATTTTGGATACAGTAGGGCCTTTAGTCAACCAGTAGACAGCTCTCTGACCACAGCTGGAATCTGGTCTAGAAGCTACTTATTCCACCTCCAAATCCTCTTGAGATCCCGTAAATTGATATGAGTAAATTCAAGTTTCAAAATGGCACACCAAGTTATCCATGTAGAGGGTGTCATTAAGGCAATGGTCTCAACAAGTCCATGTGCAGAGCTCTGATCCCACCATTCCCCTCCCTTTGCTTTTCAGGACTGCCTAGTCCTGCCGATTGCTCCTCTTCCGTAATAGCTTCCGTTATCCAGAAACCTCAAACAGCCTTTAGCTTCACAAGTTGGGGGTGGCCCAATTAAGGAACTTCATGGCAACTTCAAAGCCAAGGAAACAGGCCTAAAAGGAGTTAGAAGGAAGAGAAAAGCTAACAGGAATTGTGACTATCATAGAGATCCTACCATCATGCTTGGCTGACCCTGTCAGGACCAGAACCCTTCCCTAACTTTAGTTCTGATCAGAGCTGTTCCCCAACTTCATTCCCACCCCAGATCAGGGAATCAAGCTGTGATTTTTTATTCCTAAGAGGGGAAGAAAATCCATGTCTCACACCTGTCTACTTCTGATGACCAAGTCATGAAATCAAAGCCCCTCCCCTCAAAGAATCCCAAAGACAACCCCTCCTAAAGCTTCAGGAAAAGAAGCAAATAAGGAAGCTCTGGTTGAGGGTGGAATTTGGGGAAAAGTAATCCAATCCTAGGAACAAGCAAAAGTCAGCCCACCTAGACCTTGCACCCTGCTCTAAGCTCTGAAGGTAAAGCACAGCCCTTGTCTTCCACTCACCGCATTGGCTGGAAAGGCTCGGATCATCACTGCATTGAACCCCTTATACAAGGATGTGACTCCTTCATCCCGGATCAGTTCTCTCAGTACATCTCTGAAACCATTAGGATATTTTCCAGGAGGTGCTGTGGGTGGAATCCAACTATTAAGGCTTTAGGAAGTTTCCTAACCTGCCCATGGTGACCCGCATGGGGACAATTTTGTAGTCAAGTCTTCCTGCAGGGTCACAGCATCAGGAAGAGGACACCCTCTAGGTCATCTGGGACCAGTCCACAGACAACACAGTTCACCTTGGGACAAACAGACTCAGTGTCTGGACTGATGTTGAGCGAATGAAAAAGAATGAAGAATGAAACAGTCCTTCTGGTCATGTGAAGGCAGCAGAGTTCATTTGACTGCTTATCTCACTTATTTTGTGTTTTGTCCAATGGGAAATAAGTCTAGGGTTCCAGGAAAGAAATGACTGCAAGGGAAAAAGTTTGTCAGACCGATGCTGGGTGCTGCTGTGGAGAGTGAATATCTCTAGGGCCCTAAGAGCTCTGCACCCCAGGGGCAGCCAGTTCTGGGACCCACTCCACCCTCATCTGCCCCACTACCCTCCACTAACCAGTCTGGAAGCGGGACTTGAGCACGTCCGGGGGGATTGCCACAGCCCAGTTGAAGATCCCTGCGATGCCCCCAGCCACCAGGATCCGAGGCACACTGAGCTCACTGACACTGCAGAACACCAACCGCAGTCCCAGTCAGACAAAGGCTGTGAGCACAGCATTCAGACCATCCCTCCCATGGCAGGTGGGGCAGTTACAGAGAGAAGGGAGGAGGTCCAAGGCCAGGGCTCCTGTGACATGCCAGCTGCCACTCCTTGAAGGTGGTTTCATGAACTTGTTTCACATACTTGCTCCAGCAGATGAGGTACAGAGTCAGCATTGTTAGCTGGGTCTCAGCAGCAAGGAGAAGAAAGTAGATGCGGAGCCAGACCCACTCTGCCTTCAGACCCATTCACAGGAAAGGCCAACCAACCCATGACTGAACAAAGTGGCCTCTAAGTTTTCTTCTCCTCACCTCTTTCCCTCTGGAGTGAGGATATTTTTCAGCCACTCATATGTCATGAAATACATCCCACTGGCTGGAACATCTGTTAGGGGCCAGGAAGAAGCAAAGTAAATGATATAAAATCCTCACAGATTTCTAAAACTTAGAAGAGCCAAGCTTAGTGCCGGCTCTTTGAAAGTTTTCTGGGAAGTTCCTCAGTAGCACCTCCTGTTTGCAGTCATCATTTTGCAGTAATTAGATTCTGTTTGGGGACAAGCACTGGTGTGAGTGGGCACAAACACACACAACATCATTTCACCTTCAAAATCCCCCGAGTGGTTCCCACAGACACACCCTCTCCAAGTTACAAACTACAGCTAGTCTCTGGCCTTCCTCCCTTCAAAATCCCCCGAGTGGTTCCCACAGACACACCCTCTCCAAGTTACAAACTACAGCTAGTCTCTGGCCTTCCTCCAAGCTTCTATGCCATGTCAGGACAGGGGTAAGGCCATGGCTGTCTCTCCTACTGCGACCCCAACAGAACATGCCTCTTGAAACCAGGGAAAGCTGCAGTGTCCTTAGTCATTCTTTCCTCCCACTCATCCCTCCAGCCATGATTTCTATCTATTTGCCACTCCCCTGTAACTGCCACTGTCTTGACTTACATCCTTGAGGGCCAGCCTGTCAGGAAGACAGAGTCTTCCTATCCTCATTTGTGTCCATGCTGGCCAGGGGGGGTGAGACTGTCTAAAACCAGGACAAATCATGCCAGCCTTGTCAGAGGTATGGCTTGTACAGTGCCAAAGCTCATCCAGGGATCCCTCTGTGGCAGATTTAACTCAGATGAGCCCCCCCAAGGTGACCTCAGGTGGAAAACATAAAAGGTTACCTCGCATGAGGGTGAGCACTGTCCCTTTGTAGATGCCTCGGATCCCAGATTCCTGGTATAGCTTCTTTGCGCAATCCAAGGCCCCAGTGTACTTGGTTTCTCCTGAAGAAGCCTGAATCTGAGAAGGAGGGAAAAAGTCATCAAGTCAGCAGCAGCAACATCAAAGTCAACAGACTCAGCAGGTTATAGAAGATTACAAGGTGAGTGTGGAAATGGTGATGAGGCATTAGACCAATGAAAGACTTCACTATCAAACTGATAGTTATTTGGAACGTAGAATATTGGTGGATATCACTAGGAAATAAGGTTACATGAAAATATCATAAAGTGGGACACCTGGGTGGCTCAGCAGTTGAGCGTCTGCCTTTAGCCTGGAGTCCCAGGATCAAGTCCCACATTGGGCTCTCTGCATGTCTTCCCATGTCTCTGTCTCTCTCTGTGTGTCTCTCATGAATAAATAAATAAAATCTAAAAAAAAAAGAAAAAAAAAGAAAATATCACAAAGTATGCACACATTGACAAGAAAAAAGTCAACAGAGGAGTTGGAAAATAAGTGGAGGAACTTTCTCAAATACAAGAGCATTCCCACTAAGCTAGTTGGAATGTCTAGAAAGGGGGAGACAAATACTTCAGTCATTCACTTATTCCTTCAACAAATATCTATTGAGCACCAAATCCATTCCAAGCTCTAACTGATCAAGAAGTTTGGTTAAGGAAAGGTGATAAGGAGGAAATGGCTATTCTGAGCTCTAAGTGCTGGGATAGAGGTCTTGTACAGAGCAAGGGGAGAGTGATGGAGAGGCCCCCATACTGGCTTCAGGGATTCAGGGCCTAAGAGATTAAGAGCTTGAGTAAGGCAGGCAGGGATAATCCCAGAAAAGATCTGAGAGAAAGAACCCCAAGAGAAAGAACCCCATGCAAGATCCACAGCAAGCTGGAGAGTTAAGCTTTAGCAATACCAAGGAGAAACATTTACAAAATAAACATATAAGTCCAATAATGTTCTTTCGTACCAGCAATAACAATTTGAAGATAATGGAAAAGAATCCCATTCAAAATAGCAATAAAACATATGTGCATCAAGCAGTAACAGGATTTGCATAAATAACACTCTAAAGCACCTCCAAGGGACATTAAAAAAAAAAGAAATGAATAAAAAGTCATAATATTGGTTATGAAAGCTTTTCATTGGAAAGACATCAATTTTTCTAAAAATAATAAATTTCAGATAGTGTCACTCAAATAGCAATGAATGGCTTTTTAAAATATAACTTCCAGGGGACACCTGGGTGGCTCAGCAGTTGAGCGTCTGCCTTTGGCTCAGGGCGTGATCCCAGAGTTCTGGGATCGAGTCCCACATCAGGCTCCCTGCGGGGGACTTGCTTCTCCCTCTGCCTCTCTATGTCTTTCATGAATAAATAAATAAAATCTTATTTATTTAAAATAAAAAAAAAATATATATATATATAAAACTTCCCCAAATGATCTAGGCACACATAAACCTTCACATATCTGAGGAATAGCAAGGAGACCCATGTGACCAGAGAACTAGAGCTGACTCACAGTGACATGAGGGGCCAAAGAGGATTGGTATGGAATTGACATATTATCAGAATCTTCTGTTACATAATGAAGGTGACCTGGAGCAATGTAGCTAGAAATGGAGGGATGAGAAGTGGTAGACTTGGGATATATTTAAAGCAAGCTTTGGGGCAGCCTGGGTGGCTCAGCGGTTTAGTGCCTGCCTTCAGCCCAGGGCGTGATCCTGGAGACCCGGGATCGAGTCCCACATCGGGCTCCCTGCATGGAGCCTGCTTCCCCCTCTGCCTGTGTCTCTGCCTCTCTCTCTCTCTCTCTCTCTCTGTGTGTGTGTGTGTGTGTGTGTGCGCCTCTCATGAATAAATAAATAAAATCTTAAAAAAAAAAACAAAAATAAAAAAAATAAAGCAAGCTTAACTGTTTAACAGATGGGATATGTACAGTGAGAGAAAGAGAGGAATCTAGGATGACTCCTGGGCTTTAGAGCTGAACAACTAGAAGGATGGTATTGCCGCCAACTGAGCTGCAGAAGGTTGTAGGTGAACAATTATTGGAGAAGACAAGGAGTTCATTTTTGCACATGGTAACTCTGAGGTGCCTGTTAGCATGCAAATGGAAATGTTGGATAAACTCATCTGGAGTTCAGGAAAAGCCTGAGTTAGAGATATAAACTGGAGAATCATTAGCATATATATGGTATCTAAAAATCACAAGACCAAAATAAAATAAAATCACAAGCTAAAAAAGAAATCATCAAGGAAACGCATGTAGTAGAAAGGAGCCCTATAGAGCATGAATGTTAAAAAGATCAAGATGATGGTGAATCAACAAAGGAGACCAAAAAGGACCAGCCAAGTAGGTTGGAGGAAAATCGGGAGAGAACCCAAATGAAAATAGCTCTTCAAGTAAGAGGAGGGGATTAGCTGAGTTAAATTCTACCAATGGATCAAGAAAGATGCGGACTAAGAACTGAACATTAGACTAGTATAAAGCTCACTGGCATCCTTGACAAAAATACTTTTGTTGGATATGTGAGGCAAAAGTCAGACTCAAGTGGGTTTAACAATTAGAGAAGAGGAGCTATAGACAAGGAGTACAAAACACACACGTGCGCGCACACACACACACACATACACACACAAAATGTTTTCAAAGAGTTTTGACCTAAGGGGGAAGAAAGACATGAAGCAAAGAAATTGATGTGGCAAATAAAATAGAGAGTTGTATTCTTAAAGTGAAAACACAGCACGTTTATGCTTTTACTGCTGATGAGAACAATCCAGTGGAGAGTAAAAATCTATATTGAAGGGAGAAAGAAAGAAGAACTACTGAAGTGAGGTCTACAGATGGGTAAAAGGAGATAGGTCCAGGACATAAAGAAGAGGTGGGGGATCCCTGGGTGGCGCAGCGGTTTGGCGTCTGCCTTTGGCCCAGGGCGCGATCCTGGAGACCCAGGATCGAGTCCCACGTTGGGCTCCCGGTGCATGGAGCCTGCTTCTCCCTCTGCCTGTGTCTCTGCCTCTCTCTCTCTCTATCATGAATAAATAATAAAAAAATAAAAATAAAAAAAAAAAGAAGAGGATCTAGCAGAAGTATGGGCCATCCTTAGTGGAAACAAGCTAGGTAGCCGTGGGTGGAATAACAGGTGCCAGAGGGGTGGGTGGAGGTGGTGAAGGGCATCTGGTGAAGTCTTCCTCTGGTGGTTTCAGTTTTCTCAGTGAAATAGAAAGACAAGTTATCTGCTGAGAGGGTAGGGATTTGAGAAGAAAGGATAGGTATAAAGTAGTCACCCCCAAAAAAGAGGAATTCGAGAGAAGAGTATGGATAGGGATTGTTTCGTCTAGGAGCAGGAAAGGACTTCAGACATAATGGAGAAGGAAAAAGCCATGATGGAAAAGATTGATGGACACAGTTACTGAAAACAAATATTTCCTTAGTCAAATCAATATACTTCACTTCTAGGAAGTACTTTTCCCTATCCTTCCTGCTAAAGTACAACAAAAAACCTTAGATTTTTTTTTTCAGTGTGAAAAAGGTAGTTTTATTAAAGGTGGACAGGACTCATGGGCAGGAAGAGCTGCCAAAAACTCTAGACATTATTTTTTAAACAAACATGAGATGACTCTGAAAGTTTGGACAAAAAGAAAGACTGGCTAGGGGCCTTTGAACTTGAGGAATGACATGGTGGTAAGTTTCTTGGATTTTCTTTTTGATATATCTCAGACCTGGAGCTGAGGAAATTGGCAGTCCAGGAATGCTAGCAAGCATAGACCAAAAAGAAACCTCAACAAAAATCTGTGTTCTTTAGACAAAGGACCAGGAAAGGAACATCTTAGAAGATTAAAAATTTTTAGACAATAAACACTCTACTCTAGCCATACCCCATAGGGGGGAAAAAAAAAACCTGGGGCCTCACTCCCATCCATACCAGCAAACACCAGGTGGGGAGCTTAGACTTCCACCCTTGCAGGGCTATTACAAGCCTCCCAACATGCTGCCAGGGTGGAGTCAGAGAAGGCCAAGTAGGGAACTAGGACTTTCATCCCTGACAGCTGGTAACCAGTAACCTCTTATCCAATGGGGTCAGTGGAAACGATGGAACTCCCACACCCACCCAGCAGTAAAAAGAAGTGCCCCACCCTGAGGTGCCAACAGAGACCAAGTAGGGAACCTAGACTTTTTTTTTTAAGATTTTATTTATTTATTCATGAGAGACACAGAGAGGCAGAGACATAGGCAGGGGGAGAAGCAGGCTCCCTATGGGAAGCCTGATGTAGGACTCAATCCCAAGACCCTAGGATCATTACCTAAGCCAAAGGCAGACACTCAACCACTGAGCCACCCAGGTGCCCTGAGAACCTAGACTTCTACCTCCACCTGGAAGTAACAAGGCAGTAACCTTTCCTTTCCTGCTGGAAGAGTCAGAGAAATATGGGTAAAACAGAAAGCTTAAATAAGATCCACAATCTCAACATAATATGCAAATAACCGGTTTCTTTCTTTCTTTTTTTTTTTAAGATTTTATTTATTTATTCATTTGAGACACAGAGAGAGACAAAGGTAGAGACATAGGCAGAGGGAGAAGCAGGCTCCATGCAGGAAGCCCAATGTGGGACTTGATCCCGGGACTCCAGAATTACACCCTGGGCCGAAGGCAGACTGAGCCACCCAGGGATCCCCAAATAACTAGTTTTGATCAAAAATCACTCATCATACCCCAAAAGAGGTAGATCTCAAACTGAAAGAAAAAAGACAGCAACAGATGACAACACCAAGGTAAGACAACCATTATTATCTGACGAAGATTTGTTTTGTTTTCCTTGTTTTTTTGATTATCTAACAGATTTTAAAGCAGCCATGATAAAAATCCTTCAATAAGTAATTATAAATATGCTTAAAGCAGATGAAAATACAGAAAGCCACAGCAAAGAAATAAAGTCTCAGCACAGAAATAGAAGATGTAAGGAAGAACCAAATGGAAACCCTATAATTAAAAAATGCAATTGGAAAAAGAAAAGAAAAAAAAAAAAAAAAAAAAAGAAAAGAAAAGAAAAAAAAAAGGAAAAAGAAAAGAAAGGAAGAGAAAAATACAACCAAAACAAAAAACTCAATGGATGGCTCACTCAAGAGCCAAAGAGGCGCCTGAGTGGCTCAGTCAGTTAAGCCTCTGCCTTCAGCTCAGGTCATGATCCCAGGGTCCTGAGATCAAGTCCTGCATAGGGCTCCCTGTTCCACGGGGAGTCTGCTTCTCCCTCTCCCTCTGTACTGCCCCTCCTGTTCATTCTCCCTCTCTCAAATTAATAAATTTAAAAAAAAATTTTTAAAGAGCAAAACAGAGGCAAGAGAGGAAAAAAATCAACCAGAAAACATAACAATGGAAAATACTCAATCTGAACAACAGGAAGAAAACAGACTGAAACAGATTGAACAGAACCTCAAGGACCTGTGTGATTATAACAAAAAAATCTAATATTTGTGGCCTCAGGATCCCAAAAGGAAAGGAGGAAAGAGGACAGGACTGAAAAGATTCTTGAAGAAATCACTGCCAAAAACTTTCCAAAACCTTCCCAATGTGGCAAAACATAAACACATAGATTCAAGAAGTTGAGCAAATACTAAACAGAAGGGATGCCTGGGTGGCTCAGCAGTTGAGGGTCCCGCCTTTGCTCAGGGTGTGATCCTGGAATCCCGGGATCGAGTCCCACATCGGGCACATGGAGCCTGCTTCGCCCTCTGCCTGTGTCTCTGCCTCTCTCTGTGTGTGTCTCTTGTAAATAAATAAATAAAATCTTAAAAAAAAAATACTAAACAGAAAAACCCATATAAATCCGTGCAATGACACATCACAAATGAACTTCTGAAAACTAAAGATAAATAAAAAAATGCTTGGGGTACCTGGGGAACTCAGTCAGTTAAGCATTTGACGTTTGATTTTAGCTCAGGTCACGATCTCAGGGTTGTGAGGTCGAGCCCCACATCAGGCTCTGCGCTGATCATGGAGCCTGCTTAAAATTCTCTTTCTACCCCTCCCTCTACGCCTCCTCTCCCTCTAAAAGAAAAGAAAAAATCTTAAGAGCAGCCAGAGGAAAGTAACACCTTACCTAAACCAGAATGACAGCAGAAACTAGGGATGATAGAAAGAGATAGCACAGTATCTTCCAGGTACTGAAAGAAAAGACTTGTCAACTCAGAATCCTATGTCTAACAAAAATCTCCTTCAAGAATGAAGGGGAGGGATGCCTGGATGGTTCAGCAGTTGAGCGTCTGCCTTTGGCTCAGGGCGTGATCCCAGTCCCGGGATGGAGTTCCACATCAGGCTACCTGCGAAGAGCCTGCTTCTCCCTCTACCTGTGTCTCTGCCTCTCTCTCTGTTTCTCTCTCTCATGAATAAATAAGTAAAATCTTAAAAAAAAAAAAAAAAGAATAAAGGGGAAACCAGGCATTCTTAGATGAAGGAAAACTAAGAATCTGTTACCAAAAGAAAACCTATCCCAAAAGATTAGCTACCCCAAAAGAATAGTGAAAGGAAATTCTCTACACAGAAAAGAAACAATGAAAGGAATCCTGAAACCTCAGGCAAGGAAGCAACAACAGAGTAAGCAAAATTATGACATATTGCATAATGATATGCAATATGAGGGATGTTATAAAGTAATAAAATGGCCAATCTACCAAGAAGACACAGCAATCCAAAATGTGTATGTAACAAACAAAAAAAGCTACAAACTATGTGCAGCAAAACTGATAGAACTGAAAGGAAAAACAGACAAACCAACAATCATCAGTTGAAGATTCCAACTCCCTCTATCAACAAACTAGTAGAACAAAAAGACTGAAAATCAGCAAAGATAGAGAAGAACTCATTACCATCAACCAACAGGATCTAATCAACATTTATAGAATGCTCCAAATAACAGCAGAAATACGTATTCTTCTCAAGTGCCCATGGAATACAGACCAAGATAGACCAGAAGCATAAAACAAACCTCAATAACTTTAAAAGATTTTAAATAATACAGAGCATGTCCTCTGATCATAATGGACTCAAACCATAAATCAATCATCTCCAACACTTGGAAATTAACACTCTTCTAAATAATTTAAAAAAGAAGTCTCAAAGGAAATTAGAAAACACACTGAACTGAAAACAGAAAAGCAGTTGAAGAAATCAATAAAACGAGCTCTTTTCTTGAAAGGATCAAAAATATTAACAAACCTCTAGTGAGGCTGACAAAAAAAAGAAAGAGAAGTCACAAATTACTATACCAGGAATAAATCAAAATATATCACCACAGACCCTGAAGATGTCAAAAGGATAATAAGGGGATACATAGATGAAAAAACAAAAACTACCACAATTTGCCCAACATGAAATAAGTAATTTCAATAGCCCCGTAACTATTAAGAAAATTGAATTCATAACTTTAAAACTCCTCCCCTCAAAATCCCTAAGCCTAGATGATTTCATTATAAAATTCTATCAAATGTTTGAAAAATTAACACCTATTCTACACCATCTCTCTTAGAAAACTGAGGGGGGCACCTGGGTAGCTCAGTGATTGAGTGTCTGTCTTTGGCTCAGGTCGTAGTCCCAGGGTCTTGGAATCGAATCCTACATCAGGCTTCCTATGGGAAGCCTGCTTCTCCCTCTGCCTATGTCTCTGCCTTCCTCTCTGTGTCTCTCATGAATAAATAAATAAAATCTTAAAAAAAAAAAAGAAAACTGAAGAGTGAACACTTCCCAATTCATTTTATGAAACTAGTATTATCCTAATACCAAAACCAGATAAAACAATACAGAAAAAAATGACAGAGCAATATCTTTCATGACTATAGATCTAAAAATCTTTAACAAAACATAAGCAAACAGAATTCAGCAATATATAAAAAGAATTACACACCATGTCTAAGTTGGTGGGTTTATTCCAGCAATGCAAAATTGATTTAATATTTGAAAATCAATTGATGTAATTCACCATATTAACAGGTTAAAAAAGAAAAACCACATAATCACACTAACCAACGCAGAAAAAGTATTAAACAAGAGTAAATATCATTCATGATAAAATTCTCAGAAAAAAGAGTAAAAGGCAGCAACTTCCTCAACTTGATAAAGTACATCTAACATATTTAATAATGAAATAGTGATTACTCCCCTGTAAGATTGGGAAAAAGGCAAAAATGTCCATTTTTGTCATTCTTATTCAACATAGTACTGGAAGTTCTAGCCAGTGAAATATGGAAATAAAGGTTAAGCAGATCAGAAATAAAGAAATAAAACTGTTCCTATTTGCAAATGACATGACTCTATACATAGAAGTCTCAAAGATTCTATTTAAAAAAAAGTCCTAGAACTAATAAGAGAATCAGAAAGGTCACAGGACACAAGATTAATATATAAAGTCAACTGTATTTCTATAAACTAGCTATGAACATGTAGATGATAAAATTTAATTACAGTACCATTCACAATGCCATTTTTCAAAGTCAAAAGAGAAAAAAGACTTAGGTGCAAATATAAGAAAACATGTACAGGCTTCACAGTCCTGATGAAAGAAAGTAAAAGTTCTAAATAAATGGAGAGACATAATTATGTCTATGGATTGGAAGACTCAAAACAGTATCAATTCCATCCAAACTGATCTATAGGGACGCCTGGGTGGCTCAGTGGTTGAGCGTCTGCTTTTGGCTCAGGGCATGATCCCAGGGTCCTGGGATCGAGTCCCGCATTGGGCTCCCTGTGTGGAGCCTGCTTCTCCTTCTGCCTGTGTCTCTGCCTCTCTCTCTCTGTGTCTCTCATGAATAAATAAATATAATCTTAAAAAAAAACAAAACTGATCTATAGATTTAACATAAATCTTAGCAAGATTTTTCTCAATTTTCTAAATGATTGTAAAACTTATGTGGAAATAATGGAATTAGAATAGCTAATTTTGTTTTCGTGGGGTTTTTTTGGGGTGTGTGTGTGTGTGTGTTTTTAAGATAAAGTCAGAGGTTGGGGCACTTGGGTGGCTCAGCTGGTTAAGTGTCTTCGGCTCAGGTCATGATACCAGGGCGCTGGGATCAAGCCCCACATGAGGCTCCCTCCTCCTCTGCCCATCCTGCCACTACCCTCTACTTGTATGCTCTCTGTCAAATAAATAAATAATTTTTTTAAAAAAAAGAATAAAGTCAGAGGGATCAGGCTACTCAATTTCAAGATGCAGTACATGCCTATATTAATCAAGACTATATAATATTAGTGTAGGGATAAACACATAGATCAATGAAAGAAAATACAGAACAAAGAAGTAGATCCACACAAATGTGCCAAATTTATTTAAAAAAAAAAAAAAGACTTATTTGAGAGAGAGAAGGAGCATGAGTAGGGGAGGGACAAAGGGAGAGGAAGAGAATCTTGAACAGACTCCCTGCTGAGCAAAGAACCCAATGGGGCAGGGCTGCACAGGGATCCATGTCAGGACCCAAGATCACAACCTGAGCCTGAAACCAAGAGTCGGGCATTTAACCAGCGGAGCCATGCAGGTGCCCATTAACAGAGTCTTTTGAAAAAACAATTTTAATTTGGGGGCACCTTGGCAGCTCAGTTGGTTAAATATCTGACTTCAGCTCAGATCATGATCTCAGGATCCCGCCTGGTGTAGGGCTCCACACTCAATGCAAACTCTACTTGGGATTCTCTGTTCCTTTCCCTCTTCCCCTCCCCTTGCTCACATGCACACACACACACACTCTCTCTCTCAAATCAGACACATGAATAGAATCTTTTTTGGGGATCTCTGGGTGACTCAATGGTTTAGCGCCGCCTTCAGCCCAGGGTGTGATCCTGGAGACCCAGGAAAGAGTCCCAAGTTGGGCTTCCTGCATGGAGCCTGCTTCTCCCTCTGCCTGTATCTCTGCCTCTCTCTTTCTGTGTGTCCCTCGTGAATAAATAAAATCTTAAAAAAAAAACAACTCAACAATAAAAAAAAGATCCAATTAGAAAATAGGGAAAAAACTATGAATGGACATTTCACCAAAGAGGACACACAGATAGCAAATAAGCATCGAAAAGATGTTTAACATCTTCAGCTATTAGAGAAACACAAATTAAAATGAGATATCACTACAAACCTATCAGGATGGTTAAAATTAAAAATAGTGACAGCACCAAATTTTGGTGAGGATGTCTCTACATCCTGGACCACAAACTGGACCTCTACAAACTGAACCACTCATACATTGGTGGCAGGAATAGAGAATGGCATAGTTACTCTAAGAAACATTTTGGCAGTTTCTTTATTTTTTTTAATTTTTTAAATTTTTATTTATTTATGATAGTCACACACACACACACAGAGAGAGAGAGAGAGAGAGAGAGAGATAGGCAGAGGGAGAAGCAGGCTCCATGCAGCGGGAGCCTGACGTGGGATTCGATCCCGCGTCTCCAGGATCGCACCCTGGGCCAAAGCAGGCGTGAAACCGCTGTGCCACCCAGGGATCCCTTGGCAGTTTCTTTAAAAAGTAAACATGCAACTACCATATGACTCAACAATTTGTACTCTTGGGCATTTATCCCAGAGAAATGAAAACTTATTTTCTTTTTTTTTAATTTTTTAAGTTTATTTTTGTTTTTTTTCAATTTTTTAAAAAAATTTTATTCATTCATTTGAGAGAGATACGGAGAGAAAGAGAGAGGCAGAGACACAGGCAGAGGGAGAAGCAGGCTCCATGCAGGGAGCCTGATGTGGGACTCGATCCCGGGTCTCCAGGATCACGCCTTGGGCTGAAGGCGGTGCTATACCACTGAGCCACCAGGGCTGCCCCACACCGTGGACTATTAAAGAGGAATGAACAATTCATACATGCAACAATCTAATGAATCTCCAGAAAATTATGTTGAGTTAAAAAAGCCAATCCAAAAAGTTTAATGTAGTGTGATTCCATTTGTATAACATTCTTGAAATTATAAAATTACAGAAATGGAATACAGACTGATGGTTGCTGGGGTAGTTAAGAAATGGAGTAGAGGGGTGCCTGGGTGGCTTAGTTGGTTAAGCATCTGCCTTTGGCTCAGGTCATGATCCCTGGGTCCTGGGATTGAACCCCAAATTTGGCCCCTGCTAAGTGGGGAGTCTGCTTCTCCCTCTGTCTCTCCCCGCTGCTCATGCTCTCATTCTCTCTCTCCCAAATGAATAAAGTCCAAAAAACTAAAAAAAAAAAAAAAAAAAAAAAAAATGGAGTGGGAGAAGGGAATTGGATGTGGCCATGTTATGATCAAATGTTCTGTATCCTTACTGTATCAATTTCAATATTTTGGTTATAATATTGCACCATGTTTTTACTAGATGTTACCTTCATGGGAAAACTGGGTAAAGGGTAGATGTGATCTCTTTGTATTATTAGTTTTTTTTCCTTTGTATTATTTTTTACAACTGTCCATAAATCTATAATTATTTCAAAATAAGTTTAATTAAAAAAATACAAAATTGGAATAAAGTTTGCACTGTTAAAAAGTTCATAAAATACACAAAATTAAAGACAAATGCAAACTGTGAAACAGACTTGCCACATATGATTAAGTAATTAACAACCTTAATATGTCCAAAGCTTTCTTTTTTTTTTTTTTTTAATATTTTTTTCTTTTTATTTATTTATGATAGTCACAGAGAGAGAGAGAGAGAAGCAGAGACACAGGCAGAGGGAGAAGCAGGCTCCATGCACCGGGAGCCCGACGTGGGATTCGATCCCGGGTCTCCAGGATCGCGCCCTGGGCCAAAGGCAGGCGCCAAACCACTGCGCCACCCAGGGATCCCTGTCCAAAGCTTTCATAAGTCAAAAAACAAATGAGCAAAGAACACAAATAGGTACTTCACAAAGGAAAAATACAAACAACGAATAGTCATCAAAATAATTAACCACACTACCACTTAAAAGCATGAAAATTTAAAACAATGCAAATTTTTCAGACTGGCAGAGATTTTAAATTAGATGCTGCAGAGTTTGCTGGTAAGTGGGTGCTCTTCGATTATTGATTGGAATTGAAAGTGACAGGCGTCTATAGGAGGATCATTTGGTAATAGGATTAAAAAAAATTTTTTTAAGTATACACCTTCAGGAGCCAGCATGGCACAGTTGATTAAACATCCAACTCTTGGTTTTGGCTCAGGTCATGATTTCAGATTGAGATTAAGCCCCAAGTCAGGCTCTATCCTCAACGTGGAGTCTGCTTGGAATTCTCTCTTCCTCTCCCTCTGCCCCTCCCACTCATTCTCTCCCCTCTGCTCTCTAAAATAAACAAATCTTGGGCAGCCCAGGTGGCTCAGTGGTTTGGTGCTGCCTTCGGCCCGGGCCTGATCCTGGAGAGCCGGTATCAGGTCCTGCATAGGGCTCCCTGCGTGGAGCCTGCTTCTCCCTCTGCCTGTGTCTCTGTGTCTCTCTGTGTCTCTCATATATAAACAAATAAAATCTTAGAAAATAAAAAATAAAAAAATAAAATAAACGAATCTTGTTTTAAAAACAAGATACAAAAAAAAACCAAAAAAACAAAAAAAAACAAGATACCAGGGCGCTGGGATCAAGCCCCACATGAAACATAATAATTTCAAGTCTGGACATTTATTCTAAGAAAATAATTAAGTACACACACAAAAACTTCTTTTTTAAAAAATTTTTATTTATTTATTCATGAGAAAGAGAGAGGCAGAGACACAGGCAGAGGGAGAAGCAGGCTCCATGCAGGGAGCCTGACGTGGGACTCGACCCCGGGTCTCCAGGATCATGCCCTGGGCTGAAAGCAGTGCTAAACCACTGAGCCACCCAGGCTGCCCCAAAAACTTCTTTACAAAGATCTTCACTATCGTATATAATTTGTCATGCCCCCAAATAAGAGATTATTGGGTAAGTGACAGCCATGTAATGAAATAATAACATGATGTTTGAGAAAAATAACCGCATGGAAAATCAGGGTACCATCAAGTGAAAAAAGTTGGTTACATAAATAATGCATTATATGACCCCAATTTTAAGAGTTAACATTTCTTTTTTTTTTTTTTTTTTTAGAATTTATTTATTTATTCATAGAGAGAGAAGCTAGCCACCTCCCCGCAGATCACAGCCCACTGGGGCTGCCCAAGAGTTAACATTTCTTAACATCTGTGTTTACCAAAAAGATTAGAAGAATTCAGACAGAAAGCGTAACAGTGGGATGGTATCACAGGTGATAAATACATTTTTTTGCATGTGATTTTCTGCATTATGAAAATTTTCTAGCAAAAATTGTATGTTAAGGGCAGCCTGTGGCTCAGCGGTTTAGCACCGCCTTCAGCCCAGGGTGTGATCCTGGAGACCTGGGATTGAGTCCCCTGTCGGGCTCCCTGTGTGGAGCCTGCTTCTCCCTCTGCCTGCATCTCTGCTCCTCTCTCTCTCCTCTGTGTTTCTCATGAATAAATAAATAAAATCTTTATTAAAAAAAATTGTGTGTTAAATTACTTTAGTCATTAGAAGAAAAAAGCAGTAATTTTTGTTGTTGTTGTTTTAAAAGGAGCCCTGGGGGATCCCTGGGTGGCTCATTTAGCATCTGCCTTTGGCCCAGGGCATGATCCTGGAGTCCAGGAATCGAGTCCCACCTCGGGCTCCCTGCATGCAGCCTGCTTCTCCCTCTGCATGTGTCTCTGCCCTCTCTCTCTCTCTCTCTCTCTCTCTCATTAATAGATAAATAAAATCTTTTAAAAATAATAAATAAATAAAAGGAGCCCTGTGTGGTAAGGCAGGCAGCCAGTTCACACACTTGGCCTGTGAACAAGCCAAGCACTCCAAGGGCACTGAGCCTTTGGGCAACTGGTAGAGACACAAGATACACTGGGCAGAAGCAGCCTCCCTTCCACCTCTGAAGAGACATGACTCACCTTTCTGAGTTCCTAAAGTAGCTGTTAATAAGAGTGGATAAGTCTGGAATGACATGTTACAGGTGTGAGATTTTGGTTGGTTTGTTATACTATCCTGGTTCTTGATTCTACTACGACTGCTTCCATGTTCCTGAAAACCTTGAAACTGTTTTTGCACACCTGACCTGAAGCCTTTATAAAGGGTGAAAGGACATAAACATCCACACAAAATTGCATACTGAATGGAAAAAGCTAGCCACCTCCCCGCAGATCATATCCTCCCACCCCAAATCACACCCTTACCTGTAACAAGCACTTGATCCGTTCCCCAGGGGTCATAATTCCCGTGGTGAATACACCAGATAACATCCCAGCTGCAAATATTTGGGGGTAGCTGTGTTGAAAACAAAAACCAGAAGCAAGCACCTGTGACTAACCACTCAGAACAGAGGCAATTCCAGCAAAGAGGATGAGGGCGTGGGGGGGGGGGGGCGGCGGCAGATGCACTAAATGGATGGTGGGCATTAAGGAGGGCACTTGTTGGGATGAGCAGCACTGGGTATTATACTAAGTGATGAATCACTACATTGTATTGTTTAAACCAATACTACACTATATGCTAACTAACTTGAATTTAAATTAAAAAGAAAAGAAGAAAAAGAAAAAAGAAGCACTTGGACTAGACAAGAGCCCAGCACAAGTGTTATATCTTGCACAAAAGCCAAGTTCTAGGTGTATTCTGATATCAAATTTCCCAGGGCAAATTTCTCAATGCCAAGAACAATATGAACGTGGTCAAGGTCAGCTGCACACTCAGCTGGCCTCACCCAAGGAAGGAGCTTTACAGTGAGATACAGCTCCCTCCCCTGGGGCTGTGATACACAGACACTACAGACAAGTCTTCAGGCTTCATGGATCCCTGATTCTCCATTTGTCAAATTCAGAGTTGTTGTGGAAAAAAGCCTCTAACTCAAGATCTGGGTCTCGATCGACCCCAGTTCCCCTTCAATCTCACTTCGTCTGGACCACAAACGTCCTGAGTCAAGACACAAGCAGGACAAGCATTGTGGTGGGGGTGGGGGTGGGGTGGCCACCTCCAAAGGCTGAAGGGGCAGCCAGGACAGTTGCAAGGACTATGCTATAAGATGCTGAGAAAGGCCCAGACAGGGATGGTACCCAGAAAGGCATGATGGGTTCTGTGGCCCTCTGTGCAGGGAATGGTCCCCCAGTGGCCAGAGATACAGATCCTCACCCTGGCTCTCAAAGAATGAACCATGCCAAGTATTCAGAGGACTCTGGGACTCCAAGCATCTGTAGCGCACAGCTGCCTGTTTAGCTGTCATCTCCTTTTCTTTCTGGGATTAGTAATACAAGGGTAGCCAGGAGGGACGCCTGCATGGCTCAGCAGTTGAGCATCTTCCTTCAGCTCAAGGTGTGATCCCAGGTTCGGGCATCGAGTCCCACATCAAGTTCTCTGTGAGAAGCCTGCTTCTCCCTCTATGTCTCTGCCCCTCTGTGTCTCTCGTGAATAAATAAAATCTTAACAACAATAACAACAACAACAGAAACCAAGGGTGGCCAGGACACAGTGGAGCACAAAGCTAAAATGAGCATTTCAACAGAGCCCCTGCAAGTTTAAAAAAAAAAAAAAAATGTTGCTAAAAAGCTTCAGTTACTTGCCAGTACCTCAGGTCCCTCCTGACCCCCACCCCCTGACAGCTGAGCCTTCAGGCAGGCCCCACCCAACTAGGAGTCCAAGATCTAGAGAGCAGGTGTCAAATGGGGGTACAGAGACATCTATGCAGGTCCTTCCCTCCAGGCAGGGTATCAGTTTCAACAGCCCTGGTTTGTTCCTAATCTCACCCCAGGTAGAGATCACACATATACCTCAGGCATGTCTAACACACAGGTTGACTGTTTTACAGTCAAGAGACTTGCTTTCATGCATGGCCTCCTTCACGGTCTCAGTTCACATTATTATCCCCAAGAAGAGTCCTCTCCACAACTGAACTTCCCCTCATGAGACCAACATGCTTTGTTCTTTGCAGGATGCCCATACCCCAGGTCAGGCACACTCCCATCTCCTGGGAGTAAGGACTTTCCCTTAAATGGGATCTCTTTGTGTGCACAGGGTATTCTGTAGACATTCTGTAACTGCCTGGCCCACTCTGCCACCCCCACCCCCCGCCCCAGGGTGGCATCTGTGAGTCTGGACCTCTTGGGTGTCCACTCCATCCATGGTCCTAGTAATACTCATTTTCACAGTGTCCCTAAATACCACTGCAGGGAGGGGAACGGGGCAAGGCTAATGTTCAGAATTTTAAAAATGGCCAGATTATGGGGTTGGGGTCCCGAGTGTCTTGACCTTTGCTCAAGCAGAAAGTGTTTCTCTGCATGCTGATCTGATTGTACAAGGAACATAACCTATAGGCCAAAGTACTAACAATGACCCCATTGGAGGTTTTAGTGCATGGTCCTGGTACAGCTATGAGCTGGTACATAAGCCAGAAGACCAGGTGCTCAGAGAGGACATGTGTCCATGGGACATTTGGACCTACCTGGACCTACCAACAATCAAACACAGCTTCAAAAGGACCCTATACACATCCACATTTGTGGCCACCTGTTGCTATTTATAGAAGCTGGACACATTTGGAGGGTCACAAGGACTCCAGAAATAGTTTCACATTGTAAGCATCTCTATCCCCGGGATCCAATCCCATGTCGGGCTCCCTGCATAGAGCCTGCTTCTCTCTGCCTCTCTCTCTGTGTCTCTCATGAATAAGTAAATAAAATCTTAAAAAAAAAAAAAAAAAAAAACACAAGCATCTCTATCTACGTCCTAGACCCTTACTCAGCATGCTGTGACCTGAAGTAATAACAGAAAACAACTGCACAGCACCCTGGATTTCCTCCCTCAAGCTACTAGATCCCAAGCCTGGTTAGCTTTTGTGGGTTCTATGCTGCCTGCAGCCCCTCCCAGGAATTGTCACCTTGCAAGTCTCAAGACTGAGCCACCTTGCCATTCCACATTTCCATTCAGAATTCCCCTGCATCCTAAGAAGCTGGTCTGATGTAAAGTACAGCACAGGGAATATAATACAGTCAATAATGTAATAACTTCATATGGTGACAGATGGTAACTACACTTACCATGCTGAGTACTTCATAATGTATATAATTGTCAAATTACTGTGTTATACACCTGAAACTAATACCGCATCAACTATATTCAATTAAAAGTTAAAAAACGTTTAGTTTTTTAAAAAGTTGATTTTTTTAAAAAAAAGATTTTGTTTATTTATTCATTAGAGACAGAGAGAGGCAGAGGGAGAAGCAGAATCCATGAAGGGAGCCCAACATGGGACTCAATCCCGGGACTCCAGGATCACACTCTGGGCGGAAGGCAGGTGCTAAACCCTGAGCCACCCAGGCGTCCCAAAGTTGATGTTTTTATTAACTACTTTGCAAATTCTGAGCTGTAATCCTGACTCATCTGCCCCTTCGTACCCAAATCCAACTTCTTTAAAGTTTATGAAAAAACGTATACTAACATATAAATTTATAAATTAAATAATTACTAATTTATTTCACTTAACAGAAAAACTAGTAACTGAAATAACTATAATCATGTTACTAAAATGATGTAAAACAAAAGTTCAAGCCTTCCCTTTTCCCAACCAAGTGATGGGAAACAAGGCTACCGTTGTCATTACTGCAGCCCCAGGTACTGTTCATGGAATTTTATACACATTGTAGCAGTCACACCTCCCAGCGCTGTCTTATTACTTATCACTAATATCTCCAGTAAGTGATACTATTTCACAGAAGAAATTACGACAAGCTGGTAGGGAGGATGGGGAGGGCTCTGGGTTGTTTTCTTTCCCCCTTTACTTCACAGAGCAAAAGAAACTCAAGTACCTGCCTCATGTGGGGCAACCAGGAGCCAGTGTTAGGGGTCCGGGAAGAAAGCCACTCCTTATCTGCCAAGATTTTTTCCTTTAATCCATGTCACATCATCAGGCAGAACAACTTCAAGAGCTCCAGACCTGTAAGTACTCACCTAAGCACATCCTCTGGGTGTTTCTGTTGCAGTTTCTTCCCCAAACCAAACCCAAAGAAGCACACTGCAAACATGGGAGTGACCCCAATGATGGGGGCAGCCATGCCCCGATATAGCCCAGTGATGCCCTGTAAGGAATCACAGAAGCAGAAACTGTTTATAGAAACAACTACCCTTTATCTGCTGAAACAGGAAAGCAATGTGTCCTCTAACTTGTGGCTTTCTTCCTTCACCTCTTCTTCAAGCAAAGACAGCTTTAAGTAGGAAGAAAACCCCAGAAATAGTTGTCCTCTTACACACTGCTAAAGAAACTGCAAACAGCTTTCGTTCTGTAAGGCAATCTGGCAATATGCAGCATACCTTTTCATTAGGAAATTCTCTGTCTAGAAATTTATTCTAAGAAAATACTAAGAGATGTAAAAAGAGAATGACACCAGGCAATATGAAGCTCCCAAAATTTTTGGAATAAACCAAAAAACTCCCAAATAGGACACTAACAAGACAAATGATGGGAATTCCATAAATGGACTATCACAGCCTTTAAATCATGCTGTACCATGAGAAGAATCTACTAAGTCTACTTAGAGACCACTAAAAAAAGTAGGCTAAAAAACAAGATGTACAAAGTGATCTGACTTACTTGAGGTAAGATAACAGGGAATTAGGATATTTTTGTATTTTCCATGTATTAAGGCATGGAGGTTTTTGTTTTTGTTTTTTTAAGATTTTATTTATTTATTTATTCATGAGAAACACAGAGAGAGGCAGAGACATAGGTAGAGAGAGAAACAGGCTCCCTGAGGGAAGCCTGATGCAGGACTCGATCCCAGAACTCGGGATCACACCCTGAGCTGAAGGCAGACATTCAATCTTTGAGCCACCCGAGACGTGGAGTTTTTGTTAAAAACAATAGTAAGACAGAACATCAATTTTCACTCATACAGTTTGGTGATAAAATCAACTATATCAGTAGCCAATAAATAGACAAATTGATATCCCAACTAAACATGGTTGGTAAACCAGGGAAGAGGAAGATTTGGACTCAGGAAACCAAGGGTTCAGCCCAAGAGAGGTGAATGGGGTTTCCAGGATGGTGTTGAGTCCTGTCAATCTGGAAAGAAGCCAGTCTACAAGGGAGTATGAGGATGGAAGACTTCAGAAGGAATGTTTCTAAGAAAAGCAAAGCAAAACAACTCACAGTGGAACAACAGATTTAACTGTTTAGGCAGTGTGGAAAACCAAACAGAAAGGTACTTGCCACAGAGCTTTTCAGATACAGGGTAACAGAGACAAGATTCAAAGAAACACAAGCAAAAGAAACTGATACAATTACTAACCCAACCTCAATAAAAACAAAAAGTGGCACAAGAAATAAAATGCACCTCATAGTATGTTACTTAGTTAACAGAAAAAACACACATACAAAGTTGTAAATATGAAAGCAGTGAATTTGATTAAACCAGAAAACATGATAAAATTGTATGGACAGGGCAGAAAGAAGGAAGAAAGGAATGTAAGAGTTAAAATCATCTGCTACAAACAGGTAGCTAAAGCATGTAAAAATGTATAAAATATAGTAATAAATGTATATTGTTTAGGTAGAAACAGCATAAATAACTGGAAGAGCTGAAAATAATTGGAGAAGGGATAAATCATTTTGCTACTCTGTTACAGCCCTTTTAGTAACAAACTCAAGTGCTCTATTCACTTCAATACAGAAAAAGGAATAATTTTAAATACAAATATTAGGGGCACCTGGGTAGCTTAGTTGGTTGAGTGTACGTCTTCCATTCAGCGTCCTGGGATCAAGCCCCACAGCAGGGAGCCTGCTTCTCCCTCTCTCCCCTGCTCATGTAGCGCTCTCTCTCTTTCTCTCTCTCTCAAATAAATAAATAAAATCTTAAAAACCAACCAAACAAACCCCAAACATTAAAGGGGCACTTGGGTGGCTCAGTCCCTTAGACATCCAACTCTTGGTTTTAGCTTGGGTCATGGTTTCAGGGTCATGGGATCTGCACTCAGCACAAGGTTGCTAGAGATTCTCTCTCCCTTTCCTCTGCTGCTCGCACACACTCATGCATTCTCTCTCTCTCTCTCTCTCTCAATAAATAGATAAAATCTTTAAAAAATATATTAAAGCTGTTCTTGGGGCACCTTGGTGGCCCAGTCAGTTAAGTGTCTGCCTTTGGCTCAGATCATAACTCTAGGTGGTGGGCTCAGCAGGGAGTCTGCTTCCCCCTCTCTCTCTGCCCTTCGCCCCTACTCCCACTTGTGCTCTCGCTCTTTCTCAAATAAATAGTAAAATTTTGTAAAAAAGCTGTTCTTTAAGAGAGAGTTACAGGTGGGGCACCTGGGTGATTCAGTCCATTAAGTACTGAGCTCTTGATTTCAGTTCAAGTCCCTAATCCTAGAGTCTTGAGATTGAGCTCCAAGTTGGGCTCACACTTAGTGCACTTGTCCCTCTCCCTCTGCTCACCCTCCACCCCAGCTCAGCTTGTGCTTGCAAGAGCTCTCTCTCTCTAATTAAAATTAAATTAAATTACAATAAATTAAACTAAATTAAATTAAATTAAGAGAGAGAGCTGTAGGATAAATAGAGTGGTGCTACACACTGGGAAATTCCAGTCAGAGGCTGAAGAACCTGTCTCTCTACAGATTCTGGGCATTCACAACCAGTCTTCTTTCCTAAACTAAAGGGGCCAGCTATACCAGTTGGCACTGCTGGATCCTGCAAAGGCCTAACATTGCCACAGACTGTAAGCAGACTCTCAGAGGACAAAGTGCAAAAGCAATAAACAGGAAAGAGTAAAGGGGAAAAAGAAGGTTCCAAGGGGGATCTACAAAAGCAGCATGTGATAAAGTGCTTCCAAAGCCCACAGCTCCCCAACTGGGCTGAGAAGGATACCCAAATCCTAAGGGGCTAAGCTCATGCCTCCTGACAACTCCACTAGCCTTCCTTCCACTATGCTGGCCCACCCACCTCCATGCAACACCAAGATTTCTGGCAGCTTCAGGAAGCAGAGTGCTCAACCTGCACAGCAAAAACCAGGGACATGCAAACATATGGACTAAGGAAGCCTATTTAACTCTGCAAGGAGTTGGGATTATACAGTCATTCTCACTGGGCCCCCAGGACCCAGCACCCTGCCAAGCCACTAAACAGGTACTCAGTGTTTATTGACAAAGAGGCAGGTAATCCTGCCTCTCTTTCACCAGGGCAGTGGACTCTGAGCAGACCCAAAGCCTAAAGCCTCTATCAGACACTACTCTGGGCAACACAGAGGAAAGAATGAATGCCTTATAGAAGAAAAGGCAGCACCATCTCAGGCATGGGTACTGCAGGAACTCTGGGAACAACTCTCCCAAGGCTGAGTCCATCACTTACCAGCATCCTCTGTTTATCTGGGTGACACCTACTTCTTCATTTCTGTACTAAGGGCTATATATTTAATAGAGTATTAATATAAGAGTTACATTTTAGGAAGCAAAGGAAAAGTTCTCAACAAGGTCTTTTAACATTCGTGCTATTGAAGTGATTAATATCACTTTAAAAAGTAAAAATACTTTTTAAGAATCCCATGTTTTCTCGGCACCTGGGTGGCTCAGTTGGTTCAGCATCTGCTCAGGTCATGATCTCAGGGTCCTGGGATCAAGCCCCCACATCGGCTCCCTGCTCA
The DNA here is from genome assembly GCF_048418805.1 of Vulpes vulpes. NCBI lineage: Eukaryota > Metazoa > Chordata > Mammalia > Carnivora > Canidae > Vulpes > Vulpes vulpes. Next base: position 93,422,846 of record NC_132788.1, on the reverse strand, counting down.
GTGGGAAGCCTGCTTCTGCCTTGCTCTCTTGCCTGCCACTCCTTTTGCTTGTGCACGCTCTGTCAAATGAATAAATAAAATCTTAAAAATAAAATAAAACAAAATCTCATGTTTTGGGCAGCCCTGGTGGCAGAGCGGTTTAGCGCCGACTGCGGCCCAGAGTGTGATCCTGGGGACCCGGGATTGGGTCCCACGTAGGGCTGCCTGCATGGAGCCTGCTTCTCCCTCTGCCTGTGTCTCTGCCTCTCTCTCTCTCTCTCTCTCTGAATAAATAAATAAATAAATCTTAAAATAAAATAAAATAAAATAAAATAAAATAAAAATAAAATAAAATAAAATCTCATGTTTTCAGGGGCACCTGGCTCAGTCAGTTAAATATCTGCCTTTGGCTCAGGTTATGATCCCAGGGTGCTAGGATCAAGTTCTGTATCAGGTTCCCTGCTCAGTCGGGAGTCTGCTTCTCCCTCTCCCTCTGCCTCACCCACCTCCCTTCCTCCCCAACTCACGTGTTCTCTCTCCCTCTCTCTCTCAAATAAATAAAATCTTTACAAATAAATAAATCCCATGTTTTCACTCTAAGAAATACCTAAAAAGTTATTATGTAATTCAATAACCCCAAACCAATTTAGTGTCTTCGTCTAGGGGTTTGTAGATTCACTGGTCTTTCTCACCGTTCCCCAGACTGGCTGCTTTTCCTGTAGACTTTACATGAACTTCTTTTTGACTACATTTTTTTTCTTTTTTCTTTTCTTTTCTTTTTTTTTAAGCATGCCCAACATGGGGCTTGAACTAATGACCCTGAGATCAAGAATCACATGCTCCACCGAGTCAGCCAGGCACCCAAAGACTTCACATTAACTTCTGACACTAACCTCTATTGAACCAACTGATCCAGATTTGCATTTTCTTCCATTTTACATCTCTAAGCATTCCCCACTAATTTCTTGTGGTCTAATTCTGCCTTTCATTCTTTTAAAGATTTTATTTATTTATTTGACAGAGAGTGCACAAGGTGGGGGGGGGGTAGCAGGCAGAGGGAGAGGGAGTAGCATGCTCCCTGCTGAGCAAGGAGCATGACATGGGGCTTGATCTCTAGGATCATTACCTGAGCCAAAGACAGACGCTTAACTGGCTGAGTCACCCAGGCACCCCTAATTCTGCCTTTCAAATAAGAGAACCATTTTATTAGCTTTAGTCTTCCATATAAAACAGTGGCTGGAACTATCAAAGATTCCAAAACAACAACAGGAAGGCACAGGACTGCACAATGAGACAGCCACAGCTGTGAGCTAGACCTCTGCAGAAAGTCACTCTATTCTCCCAGGGCGATAATAAACCAATTCTGTGAATGTGGTTCTCTGATTAAGAGGAATGTCCAGCACCTGGATACCATACCTCTCTAACAAGAGTCTTCCGGAAACAGTCAAAGGTCCCAGAATACATGGGAGGCTGTCCAGGCAAACTCGGGGGCTGTGTCTGCAGTCGGACCTAAAACCAGAAGTTAAAACATAGTCATCTCCCAGAAAGAAACTGCCTACCAAACTCCAAACAGAGAAAGCTGAGCTTGTGTACATGTCTTCAGCATTCACTTAACCTGCTAGATTCAGACATCTTTTTCTTCCATTTTATTCAAACTCTGCACTCACAAGTCAGGAGTAGCATGCTTTCCCCGCCCCCCCTCATCCAGTTAACTTCCATCATTTATTTCTTACCAATAGATCCCACAGTGACTCAATGGGACAGGTATTCCCAGCTTACAGATGAGAAGACTGGGTTTAGGGAGTTCAAGTGATGTGCTAGTAAGACCTGGCTGATGCAAAGCTCCAGCTCTAGCCACCACCCCCTTCCATTGGTGGTGACATGCTGGTGGTTAGGTCAAGCACTCCACAAAGGCATTCTGGACTAAGGTGGATTTAATCCTACTTTTTTTGTTCCTCATCCTTCTTGACCTTTTGGTGTATCCAGTGCTTCAAACTATCTCTTCTTGAAACCTCCCTTCTTGCACCTCCCTCCCTTGTTGCCTTTTCCACTCTAGGCATTCTTCAAGGCTTAGCTCCCTACCCAGCTGATCCACAATCCCTTTCAGAAAACTCAGATTGCAGGGCTTTAGCTTCTGCTCAGTGATAACTATCACTTGCTCATCTCCAGACCTTCTTTCCCATTCTTAGGGCTACACTTCCAACTGCCTGCTGAAGATCTCCCTACTCAAATCACTTCTGGAATCTTACCCTCCTTATGAATGCTCCATCTGTGCCAGAGCCACCTAGCTACCCTCTTTCTCAGGATTTGAAATCATAGCATTGCCTCTGACTACTTCCACTGCTCTTATGCCATGGGCACCAAGTCTGTTGAAGTAGTCCTTCAAGATGTTTCCAGAATCTTGATTTCTTCCTCTTTGTCTGAGTCCTCTCCTGGTGCAAGTTCTAACCCATCCATATCCAGTGTAGTGGTTTTCAATTATGTCCACTAATTCTTTGATACTCTCCCCTTCAAAGTGAGTCCTAATTCTCTCCCCTTGAATGTGTGCCAAACTCACTGAACTCACTTTTGCCAAATAGAGTGTGGTGATATTGATGCTATATGATTTCCAAGGCTAGGTGATAAGGCCAGCTTCTGCCTGTCTCTACCTCAGGTTATCCGCTGTGGGGGAAGTCAATCACCAAGTCATGAGGACACTCAAAACAACCTAGAGAGGCCATGTGTGGAGGAAAGAAGGCCTCCTGATACAGCCAGGATGAACTTGCCAGCATGTGATGAACCACATGGAAGCTAATCCTTCAGATGAGTGCAGTCCCAGATAATGTCTTGGGGTGGGGGCAGCAGGGTAGGTGCACTGTCTTTGTTTCAGTATTTTTTTTGTAAGCAATCTCTACACCCAACATGGCACTTAAACTCATGACCCCAAAATCAAGAGTCACATGCTCTACCAACTAAGGCAGTCAGGCAATCTGGTTCAGTACTTTCTGTAATGGCTTTATTAAGATATAATTTACATAGTACAAAATTCACCCTTTTAAAGTGCACAACTCAATAGTTTTTAGTATTTTGAGTTGTACAACCTTCCTTACAATCAATTTAGAATACTTCTTTCACTCCAAAAAGAAACACCATACCAGGGATCCCTGGGTGGCGCAGTGGTTTAGCACCTGCCTTTGGCCCAGGGCGCGATCCTGGAGACCCGGGATCGAATCCCACGTCAGGCTCCCGGTGCATGGAGCCTGCTTCTCCCTCTGCCTATGTCTCTGCCTCTCTCTCTCTCTCTCTGACTATCATAAATTTAAAAAAAAGAAAGAAAAGAAAAGAAACACCATACCATTAGTAGCTACTCCCCATTCCTCTTTTCTCTCAGTTCTTGGGAATCACTTATCTACTTTCTGTCCCTATAAATTTGCTTAATATTTACTGAATATTAAGTCCTTTGCCCACTTTTTAATTGGCTTGTTTGCCTTATTACTGAGTTGTAAGAGTTCTCTATACATCCTGGATCTCAGCCAACACCTGCAACCTCACAAGCAATCCTCAACCAGACTATCTGCCTAAACTGCCAAAATCCTGCCTCACAAAAACTGTGAGAGTTAATGACGCTTCTTGTTTCATATCACTAAGTTTTGAGGTAAGTTGTTATACTGTGATAGATAACTGATACACTTGGTTACTTCTGCAGTCTATTTCCTGGCTGTTTTTCCTGTTCAGAGTTCTTCTGCTTCCAAGTCCTTCTCAGATTGCTACCATACTAACCTTTTCAAGATACCATTTTCAGCATGCTGTTTCTGTTTCTTTAGAATCTCCTATTCTTATATTTGTTAGGGCCTTACACATCACAATAAGGAAATCACTCTCTAGGCAATGGAGAGGACATGCAAGTCTGAGTTTATAGGACAGAACAGTAGAAATGTCCAGAGGGTCCCACTGCTTTATATCTGAAATCCCTTATATTTGGCATTCAGATCCTCCATGGTCAGGCACAACCTCCCTCAGGAAGGGAGAAGTGGATTAAAACTGATGATCCGGGCAGCCCTGGTGGCTTAGCAGTTTAGCGCTGGGGCATGATCCTGGAGACCCAGGATCGAGTCCCACATCAGGCTCCCTGCATGGAGCCTGCTTTTCCCTCTGCCTGTGTCTCTCTTTCTCTCTCTGTGTGTGTCTCTAATAAATAAAAAAAAAAAAAAAAAAAAAAAAAACTGATGGGGCAGCGGTTTAGCGCCTCCTGTAGCCCAGGGCGTGATCCTGGAGACCCTGGATCAAGTCCCTCGTCAGGCTCTCTGGATGGAGCCTGCTTCTTCCTCTGCCTGTGTCTCTGCCTCTCTCTCTCTCTCTCTCTGCATCTCTATGAATAAATAAATAAAATCTTAAAAAAAAAAAAAAACTGATGATCCCTTTCTGTGATTCTGGGTAAATCTCATCCTTGTTCCATCATGACATCAGCCACCCAAGCCAGTAAGAACATTAAAGTACCTCATTCTTATTTTACAGTTTGACTGCCACTGCCAAGCCTGTATCTGTCTTCACTCTTGCCCTCCTCGCAGCCAGAATGTCTGGGTTTCTCTACCTCTCCAATCAGAACTCAGCCAGCCCTTAGCCACCTGCCATACAGCCTTTCCAAGCTCCAACTCTCAAATACCGCAGTTCCTGCCTTCTCAGGCCCCAACTAGTGGCCGTGGACTTTTGAAGGTGCCTGTAAGGCCAGGCTTTGACTGGATTCCATTTGGATCTCTGAGGCCAAAAGGACTGCAATCAGAAATTTGTGGTTTTGTTTAAACCAAAAAGAGACTTTCTGGCTGATAAAAATGCCAGGGAACATTTTCACACATCAGTACGGAGATCACCTCCTGGGCTCTTCCTGAGAGTGACATCTATTGGAAGGGCAAGAGGATACAGAAGAGCAACATTTGTATAAGGCAGCAAATAAGGGTTTTTTGTTGTCTTTTAAGAGAGGTCCCAAATGCCTGGAACTAACAAGATGTCTGGCTACATGGATCAACAGTAGGAAGAGAGACCAATCAATTCTCTCTTATTAGACAGTGATGCCTAAACCACTTTCTGGGAAGCACTAATGCAAACAACATTTACCATCAGCTGAATAAACATCTGATTTCATGTTTCACAGTGACCTAACCAGCCTGGTTTTAATCCTAATCTTGCTGCAAAATGACTCCGGCTCTTCCTCCAGATGAAAAAAGGCAGCAAAGAGTTTGCTGCCCAAACCTGCCAAGAGGAAGCATCCCCAAAGCTATCGCCTGTGGAAACAATCCAACCAGTATTCTAATAAGTCCCCTACATAGAATTCCCACTCTGCAAGACTCAGGTCTGCTCCCCATAGGCCCACCCTGGATATGATCTGTCAGTTTCCTCCAAATGTGTGTCCAGAAATAAGGTTAGAAAACTCCGATGGAAAAAAAACAAAAACAAAAAAACTCCCATGGAGCTTTGAATGCTAAGTCACAAGGCATGGACTTTGGTCTTCAGGCAGGCCTTGCTAAAAGTGCTGCAGGGGAACGAATTGAGGCATGATGTGCAGAAGACTGGGGAACAAGCCCTGATGAGTTTCCTCCTTCCTAGAGTCTCAGTTTGACCACGGCTTCCTTACATGGGAGTTGTGAGGATCATCCTGGCCCTGGGCAAAATCAGTCACTTGCTTTCCTTGGGAGGGACTCAATCTCAGGTTATCATCATCTCCCACAGGAGGCCCATCAGGCTAATGGAAGGTTATAGGCTGAAGATGGCCAGCCCCCTCTCTGCAGTGGAGAGTGAGGAGATAATGATGGGGAAATCTTGGACCCAGAGGACTGTGTCAAAAGACACCTCTAGACACGCCTGGGTGGCTTAGTGGTTTAGCCTTTGGCCCAGGGCGTGATCCTGGAGTCCAGGGATCGAGTCCCAACATCAGGGTCCCTGCCTGGAGCCTGCTTTCCACATCGGGGTCCCTGCATGCAGCCTGCTTCTCCCTCTGCCTATGTCTCTCTCTCTCTCTGTCTCTCATAAATAAATAAAATCTTAAAAAAAAAAAAAAAGACATCTCTAGAATAACTGCGCCTCTGCCTAGCTCTCTTCCTGAGGAGGGCTTTAACAGGTGCTTTGCTTCAATCCTGCTACTAATGTTATAAGGTTTGCTGCAAATCAGAGCTTTGGGGAGGCGCTTTTTCTTTCCTACCCTCAAACAAGTGCCGCAGGTCAGGAGAGGATGCAGGAGAGAGAATTTTAAACGAGAACCCTTGATGGACGGTTAGAGGCTGCTATCTCTGCGCTGTCGGCTCTTGGGGCGCGAGGAACAACTCTCCCCGCGCCCCCGATCCCCGGAAAGAATGAAAGGGAGATTCCTTAGACTTTTCATGTAAGTTCCCAAGGACCCCGCGCCTATCTCGGGCTGCGCCTCGCGGGAGACACTGCTTTCTGCGCTCCGCCCGGGGCCTCCTCCCTCCAGCCGGCGCCCCAGCCACCTCGCACCTTGACGGTGTCCAGCGGGTGCCCCACAAATACCAAGCACATGCCGCCAAAGCCTCCGGCCAGCAGATTCTTGAGCGGGCTGATGGGCTTCGCTTTGTCTGCCATGGTCCGTCCGTCCGCCTCGCCGGCACTGTGTCGGTCTGTTCCGGGCGGGTTCTGCTCCACAGCCCCAGCTACAGCGCCCGCAGCGCCGACCTTTCACCCACTTTCGGATGGGCGGGGCAAGAGCTGGTGACAGGTTGGGAGGAGGGCCTAGGCTGCGGGATCCGGCTTCCGCTGGGGAGGGCGGCTTCCGGTGTAAGCCACGCCTCCCAGAGGGGCGTGGTTTGAGGAAGCGGAGCTGGGCCCCACACCTCGTGGGAGGTGTGTGGCGGTGCCGGCGGTTAGGTTTACTCCTCCTGGAAGTCTTCCCCGACGTGAATGTTTTCCGGACTCCGGTTCTCTAATCACTCCGCTGAAGCCGAAAGCGCTCTGCCATGTTCCAGGCGTCCCTCCAGGTGCTCGGGGCACAGCTGGTAGCTCAGGACGCGGGTCCCTGTCCTTGTGGAGCTTACAGACGATAACAAAGATAAATAAGTGAAAACTGCATAGTGAAAAAAAAAAAAAAAAGAAAAGAAAACTGCATAGTGTATCAAGTGGTTATAACTGCTATGGAGAAAAACCTGGAAAGAGGGTTAGAGAGTTTGGGGGAGCGGGGGCGAGAAATAATAGGCAATTTATTTCTTTATAAGTTTTTTTCTTTATAAATTTATATAAATTATATATAAATTATAAATAAAAATTTATAAAAAATTTCTTTATAAATCTTTATAAGATATAAATATAATTATTTTAAAAATAGGCAATTTTAAGTAGGTAAGGGAGGGTTTCACTGAGGAGGCGAGAGAGTGAGTCCTGTCCAAAGATATAGGGTGGAGGGTGAGGGACGTAAGAAGCAGAGGGAAAAAAAATGCAAAAGCCCTGAGATGGGCTGTGCCTGGCCCGTTTGAGGAACCACAAAGAGGCCTTTGTGGCTCCAGCAGAATGAGGGAAAGGAAGAGGAATAGCAGATGAAAACATGGAGATAATAATGGCACTTTAAACAGGCTTTGTGTGCCACTATGAGTACATCAGCCTCTCCTCTGAAGAAGATGGAAGACAGAAGCCATTCTGGGTTGGTTGGGTTGGGTTTTTTTGAAGATTTATTTATTTGGAAGAGCTCAGGAGTGTACTAGAGGGTTGGGGGGTGGGAGGGGCAGAGAGCAAGAGAGAAAGAAACTCAAGAAGACTCCGTGATGAGCTCTGAATCCAATGCAGGGATGGACCCCAGGACACTGAGATCACCACCTGAGCCAAAAACCAAGAGGCAGACACTCAACCAACTGCGCCACCCAGGGACCGTGCCATTCTGGGGTTTTGAGCAGAGGAGTGACTTAGTGAGTTAACAGGATCCCTCTGACTGTTGGGTGAGAATAGACTGTAGGGAGCAAGGAGGAAGCAGGGAGCCTTGAGGAAGTGATCAGAGGTGCTGGTTTGGATGGGGCACAGAGAAGGAGGTGGTGAGAAGTATTTGGATTTTGGACATATTCTGGAAAAAAAAAAAAAAACCTAAAGGAATTGTTAATGAATAGAATATAAGGTATGTGAGAGAGGAGTTAAGGATGATGCTAATGTTTTTGTCTTAATGACTCTAGGTGGATGGTATCCAGATATTCACTAACTTACTCTTTCATTGTTTCTGTACTTTGAAAATTTTCAATTAAAAAGCTGTGAACAGGAGTGCCTGGCTGGCTCAGTTGGAAGAACATGAGACTCTTGATTTTGGGGTTGTGATTTCAAGCCCCATGCCAGGATTATTTAAATAAAACTTAAATAAACAAAAAAGCTGTGAACAATAGCCATGTGGCAGGTATCTCACTGCCAAGCTGACTTGATAATAGCCCTCCTTTGTAGTATTCCCAGACTAGACAGAAAGAAGCCTGGAGTGGGGAAGATAGTTGGACCATGTATACTGAGGGCAGAAAGAAGAGTAACAGGATCAGGATTGGGATCTGACTGAGCCTAGCTGGTCTAGAAGTCCTATAGGGGAGTGGAGGGCAAGAAGGCTGAGGCAAGGGCCCAAAGCCTACATACTCTATGCCATAGACTTTTTCTAAGAGATGATGGGGATCTATGGAACAGTTTTAGGCACAGTGGTGACTTGATCAGATTTGTTTTAGAATGCCTATTTTAGGTGGATGAATTTGTGTCGGAAGAGACTAGAAGCAGAGAGATCAGACAAAAGGTAATTACTGTAGTCCAGGCAAGAGGGAGTGAAGGCATGAACTGAGACAAGGGTCATTGATGGATGGAAAAGGAGATAGAACCCAAAGGCTAATATTATCAGAAACCTGCAGCAAATCTGGGTTTTAGACATACTGCAGTTGCAATACTCATGGCACACTGTGGACACATTTGGTACCAGGTCTACAGATCAGGAACCAGGAGAGAGATGAAGGCCAGAGACAGAAGCCAGGAGGACTTCAGCAGAGAGATATATATACAACCCCTGGAAGACTATATACATGGGGAAGTGGGCTGGCATGTTAGAAGGAGCCCCCAAAGCAGAATTTGCTACTAGAGTTTTAGAGGAAACCAAAAAGAGAATGATGCCTTTTAGTAAAAGAGATGAAAGGGTCAAATGCTGGGTCAAACTAAGGAATTTTAAATGCTCCTTAGGTTTAACTGTGAGTTACTGGTGGCATTTAGAAGAAACTTGCCAGGAGTGCTGATGTGGTAGGTTGAGTACTGAACAGGCAGCAAGAAGGCAGAGGCACTAAGAGTCAATTAATTACTAGTTCGAGTTTGGCAGGGAAGCAAAAAGAACAAAGGCTTAAAGGAAGGTTTTGATTGCCATGTTTAAGATGGGTTTGAGGTTGGGAAATGTCAAGAAAAAAGAAAGTGCCGCTGATAAGACAAGGTCCCTAAAGGGGTAGGGGTAGTATCTGGTGTGTGTGGCATCATCCAGCAAGCTTCTTCTAAATTCCTAGTATCTCCAGGACTCTGACTTTGAATCTCTGGAACTGAGTCTGGCACAAGAGTGTTTCAAGCTCTGTGACTGAGTTGGAGAAGTACCCATTGTTAGGAACCTCTGAGGTAGAAGAAAATTATTCAAGCAAGGCAAGGAGGGATCCCTGGGTGGCGCAGCGGTTTAGCGCCTGCCTTTGGTCCAGGGCGTGATCCTGGAGACCCGGGATCGAATCCCACGTCGCGCTCCCGGTGCATGGAGCCTGATTCTTCCTCTGCCTATGTCTCTGCCTCTCTCTCTCTCTCTCTGTGACTATCATAAATAAATAAAAAAATTTTTTTAAAAAGATTATTTATTTTATTTATATATATTTTTTTAAGATTTTATTTATTTATTCATAGACACAGAGAGAGAGAGGCAGAGACACAGGCAAGGGAGAAGCAGGCTCCATGCAGGGAGCATGGCACGGGACTCGATCTCAGGTCTCCAGGATCACACCCCAGGCTACAGGCGGCGCCAAACCGCTGCGCCACCAGGGCTGCCCTTTTTTCTTTCTTTCTTTCTTTTTTTTTTTTAATTCATGAGAGACACAGAGAGAGAGGCAGAGACACAGGCAGAGGGAGAAGCAAGCTCCACGCAGGGAGCCGGTCGCGGGACTCGATCCGGGGTCTGCAGGATCACGCCCGGGCCGAAGGCAGTGCTAAACTGCTGAACCACCGGGGCTGCCCTATTTATTTATTTTAGAGAGAGAGCGCAGAGAGCAAGAGAGAACAGAGTGGAGGAAGCACGACAGAGGAAGAGGGAGAAGCAGGCTCCCTGCTAAGCAGGAAGCCCTGACTCAATCCCAGGACCCTAGGATCAGGACCTGTGCTGAAGGCAGAAGGCAACTGACTCTTGCTTTCAGCCCAGGTCATGATCTCATGAGTCATAGGATCAAGTCCTATGTTGGGCTCCATGCTCAGCAGGGAGTCTGCTTTAAGATCCTCTCCCTCTGACCATCCCACCTCCTTCTTTATTAAAAAAAAGGGGGGGCAGGATGATTGTTGTTGAGTAAATTACAAAGGAAATTTCTGTCCTCAGAGGGCTTCGGTATGGCTGAGGAGAAGAAAGTCATACATTAGAATAAGAAAGAGCAGTTAAAACAGAGCTTAAGTGCAAAGCAGACTGTCAGTTCCTGATATCTGAGATCTCCTCCTGACTTTCTTCCCCAGTGATCATGATTGTCTTTGTTTCCCACAGATTCTGGGGCATTTCAACCAGGAGAGGGCCACATATTCACAATCCCTCCCATTTGCAAAACCCTGTACTAATCACTGGACTGACCTCAGTTTTACTGAGCAGATGGTTCAAGATTCAGGGATTAGTAATGGGACCTTATTTCTCTTATTTACTGCTTGTAAACTCTGGCTACAGAAGAGAGGCTAATTTAGAATCAACCTACACTCAGAACAGCTTCTAGGACAGATGGTATTTGATTTAGAAGAGCCCTCCTAATAATCCCTGCTGGTAAGCCTGAGCACCTCCATGGCAGACCTCAGTATGGACTTCACTCAAGCCCACCAGATTCTATTCAATCTTCAAAGAGTAACTGATAATCCACTAACCAAATGGTCTTCCTGCCTACTCGTCTAGTCAGCCTTACCCACAACTAGAAAACTGACATGAAATTGAATCTAATTATGCAGTTTTCTGGCCAAAAAAATCATTCTCTGCTCCTCATTTCACCAGGATAAAATACAAGTAGTATTCCCTGGGCAGTCAAAGCTTTTCATAATCTCATAGGAGCTTAGTTCCTCAATTGTGTTTTTCTCTAGACTGTATCTTCATCTCTGAGCAAACTGAGCTGCTCCTGGTTTACCACACAGACCTATTACTTAACTGCCTCCCACCCTTGTCCAAGGCCTTTACAGGCACTTTTCCTTCCATTCAGCACACAGTGTCCTTCTTCCTACTTCATAACATAGTTGCAAGAGAAGTGTACCAAGCTGCTTCTGTATGTTTGACATTGTCCAACCAGTGGTTTCTAGCCATTTTCAGGGTGGAGAACCCCTGGTTACCCTTTCACCAGAAAATGTACTTATACATATGTACCTCCAGGGATGTTTTCAGTCTCATGAGAACTTAATGCCATCCAGGACCTCAGATGAGAAGCCTTGTTCCTAAACCCTGGGAATCAAATGTGGTCTAATCTTCCTAATGTCTCTTCCTTAGTCCTTTTTTTCTTCTTTCTTTCTTCTTGGTCTCAAATTCTAAGTCTGGGGTGAAATCTCTCCAATCCCTGTGCTCCCAACCCTGCTGCCCACAGGGATTTCAAACTCCATACACCTGAAGGTAAATGGCATCCAGAAAAAACCCACAAGAAATCTTAAATTTAAAAGTACTTCACAGGGGATCCCTGGGTGGCGCAGCGGTTTGGCGCCTGCCTTTGGCCCAGGGCGCGATCCTGGAGACCCGGGATCGAATCCCACGTCGGGCTCCTGGTGCATGGAGCCTGCTTCTCCCTCTGCCTGTGTCTCTGCCATTCTCTCTCTCTCTCTCTCTCTCTCTCTCTCTCTGTGACTATCATAAATAAAAAAATAAAAATTAAAAAAAAAAAAAAAAAGTACTTCACAGGTGAGCTGAAATATAGTTACTCCTAGAAAGACAATTAGAAAGCTGAATAATCAAGCTGATAAATCTCTTAAAAAGGCAATGTGAAAAAGACAAGCTAAAAAAGAAAAATTGTGGGAAAAAAAGGAAATTGTGGCACAGAAGACAGATTCAGAAGTCCCCACCTTTCTAATAGTATTTCAAGTAGGAAAGGACAGACTAATAGTATTACTAATAGTATTTACAGTAGGAAAGGACAGAGTAAAGAGAGAAAGATATAATCAAAGAAATAAAGAAGAAAATATCTCAGTAGGAATCTCACATCTTTCAACTGAAAAGGGCCCGTGAGTACCAAGCAAGATGAATAATCAAAAGCATCTATATGTACTGTGGCAAATTTTCAGAACAAAAGGGAAAAGAATTTTAAGAGCTTTCAGAGTGAAAAATATAGGCTATCAAGCAAGGAAAAAAAACATAGTGGGTTTCTCATTCACTATGTTTATTATAATACAACAGAAAATAAGTTCCAACTTCTGAGGTAAAAAAATTCTGAACCTACAATCTTATACCCAACCAAACTAGCATTCAAGTGGGAGGAAGCTGCGTGTCTCTGCCTCCTATGAATTAAAAAAAAAAAAAAAAAAAAAAAAATCTGAATGGCTTAAAAAAAAAAGAAAAAGAAAACCAGAAATTACTGTCACTTAATGCATGAATAACAAACATATTAAAAGTAAAATATTAGCAATCAATTCCACAAAGTTTTGAATGGATAAGGTATTATGACCAAATGTGGTTTAAAATCAGTGAGTCCCAGGGCACCTGGCTGGCTCAGTGGGTGAAGTATGCAACTCTTGATCTCAGGGTCTTGGGTTCAAGCCCTATGGAGCTTACTTAAAAATCCCATAATATGATCATAACACTAATGTAATAAAGATGGAAATCCTATGATCATCTCAATAAGTGGTAAGAACCAAATATATAAATAAATAAATAAGTGGTAAGAACCTTGTAATACTAGTGGTAGGCATGGAGTTGTACCACCTGGAATCTTCTTCAAAGAAGGCCTGGCTGCCCAGCTGTGGAACGTAGAGTAGTACTCAGTCCTTAGTTTCAGTTAGCTGCCTCCCTCCTAGTCATAACCTTCCCAAGACAGGCCACATCAGTGACAGTGCAAGTGTATAAATCTAAGTATGTAAAAATGTAGATGTGCCTGGCCAGTCTGACCTGGTATAAAATACTCTGATAGGCACTGTTCATTGTGTTACAGGGTTGCAGAGTTGAAGAATGAATCTAGTGGTCACAAAAGGGTGAAGTGATAGTTTATTAAGTGAAGGTGAGAACAGAAAGAAAGCTCTAGAAAGCAAGAGGGGTCTCTTCATGGTGGCCAAATGATGTAGTTTTGGAAAGTTGGTGAGGTCTGGAGCCAAGGGCCAAGAAAGAATTCTTGAGATGTTTCTGGTGCAAAAAGGTGGTTTTATTAAAAGCATGGGGACAGGACCTGTGGGCAAAAAGAGCTGCACTGGGGTCATGAATAGTGGCACATTATATACTTTCAAGTTGGGAGTAAGTTAGTATAGTCTCTAAGGAATTTTGGAAGCAAGGTTTCCAGAACTTTGAGAAGGCTAGCTTTTGTTAGGAAAAGGTTAATTATTACTGTCTAATAAAACCTTAGTCATGAGACTCTTCAGATGTCTATCAGTGGGTCATATGCTTGGGGGATTATTACCAACATGTATCTTGCAGGGTAGAGATAAAGCAAGTTTCCAAAGGAATCTTTATATGTTTAAGTAGACTTACAGGATCCTGGGGATTGGGCTTTTGCCCTTAGCAAAGTGTCAACATCCAGGCAGTTGAGTCCCTAGAGGAATGTCACTCTGCCTGTTTCAAGGACTTGTCAATGGGTTGTAAAGTGGCAAGGAAATTTAACAACTTTTCTTCTACCTTTGTTTCCCACATCAATTCCAGTGCTGTTGGGTTAGTGGCAGTTTCACTGGGCCTGCAACACAGTTTTTGCCTCTACCCAATTCTGCTTCCTGCTCCTTCCCTTTACATGTGTCAGTCCCTAAAAAATACCTTGCTTTCCCACCTCCATCTCAGCATTTGTTTCCAGAAAGTCTGACCAGCAATAGTAGTATTCAATATCATTCCTTATTGAAAACAAAACAGGGGATCCCTGGATGGCTCAGAGGTTTAGTGCCTGCCTTCAGCCCAGGGTGTGGTCCTGGGGCCCCGGATTGAGTCCCACATCAGGTTCCCTGCGTGGAACCTGCTTCTCTCTCTGCCTGTGTCTCTGCCTCTCTTTGTGTGTCTCTCATGAATAGATAGAATCTTAAAAAAAAAGAAAACAAAAGTGTGTGGGGGTGTCTGCCTGTCTCAGAGGAGTGTGTAACTCTTGCTCTTGGGGTTGTGAGTTCAAGTTCTAAATTGGATGTAGAGATTACTTAAATAAAGAAAAACTTGAGGCACCTGGGTAGCACAGTGGTTGAGTGGCTGCCTTTGGCTCAGGTCATGATCCTGAAATCCTGGAATCAAGCCCCACATCGGGCTCCCTATGGGGAGCCTGTTTCTCCCTCTGACTATGTCTCTGCCTCTCTATGTCTCTCGTGAATAGGTAAATAAATCTTAAAAAAAAAAAAAAAAAAAAAAAAAGCTTTAAAAAAAAGAGGAACATAGGGGCATCTGGCTGGCTCAGTCAGAAGTATGTAACTCTTGATCTCCAGGTTGTGAGTTCAAGCCTCATGTTGGGTGTGGAGTCTACTTAAAATTTTTTTTAGGGCGGCCCTGGTGGCTCAGCGGTTTAGCGCTGCCTTCAGCCCAGGGCCTGATCCAACCCAGGATCGAGTCCCACGTCAGGCTTCCTGAATGGAGCTTGCTTCTCTCTCTGCCTGTGTCTCTCTCTCTCTGTCTCTCATGAATAAATAAAATCTTAAAAAAATTTTTTAAAGCAACCTAGTAACTATATCTTAGCAAAAATGTTTAAAGGTGAAATATTATAAACTTCCATATATATATATATTTTTTTTTTTTAGAAACAGGAACAAAGATGCTTTTGATCATGATTACTGCTCAACATTTTATTGAACATGGTAGCCAAGACAATAAGACCAATAGGAAAGGAGGGAGGGAAAGAAGAATGTAGGAAAGGAAGGAAGGAAGAAAAAAGGAGAGGGAGGGAGATAAGGCAAGGAAACAATAAATGAAAATTTTAAATATTAAAAATTAAGAATCCAAAATATCACAATTTTCAGTGATCCAAATGCTTACTTTGAAAAACGAAGAGAGGGACGCCTGGGTGGCTTAGCGGTTGGGTGTCTGCCTTTGGCTCAGGGTGTGGTCCCAGAGTCCTGGGATCCAGTCCCACACCAGGCTTCCTGCATGTAGCCTGCTTCTCCCTCTGCCTGTGTCTGCCTCTCTCTCTCTCTCTCTCTCTCTCTCTCTGTCTCTCATGAATAAATAAAGATCTTAAAAAAAAAAAATGAAAAAATGAAGACAATTGGTTGAAGACCTATTGAAACTAAGAAGCAATTTAAGTAAGGAGACAGACTCAAGAACAATATCCAGAAAGTAATAGCTTTTCAATACATTAACAATAACCAATTAGGGGTGTCTGTGTGCCTCAGTCAAGTTAAGTGTCTGCCTTTGGCTCAGGTCATGATCCCAGGCTCCTGGAATCAAGCCCTGCACTGGGCTCCCTGCTCAGTAGTTCACACAACTAGGAAGTCACCAAACTGGAATTCTAAACCTGGGCATCTGCCTCCAGACCTTACCCCTATAGGCCTATAAGGCTAAAACCTGTGATTGAAAGCTTTGAAGGATTTTGAACAGAGAATTGACATTTATTTATAAAATAAATTATTTAATTTATTCATGAGAGATACACACACACAGAGAGAGAGAGGCAGAGACACAGGCAAAGGGAAAAGCAGGCTCCCTGCAAGGAGCCCAATGCGGGACTTGATCCCAGACCCCAGGATCACAACCCGAGCCAAAGGCAGACACTCAACCACTGAGCCACCCAGGCGTCCCAAAATCTTTAAAAAAAATACTTTTGTGTTCATTTTTACAACTTTAATGTATCAATATATTACTTGTATAATTAAAATAAAGGTAAAGATGAAAGCTATATGTATAAGGTACATATATGTAATATGTGATCTGACATCTTATGTTTTCCAGAGATGGCCACACCAACATATATATCCCATTCCACATGCTTTTCTTACAGTGTGGTACAATGTTGGTTTTCGTCTATCGAGGGTGAGGCTTCATTTCCTTCCTTTGAACCTGAGAGAATATTTGTAACTGCTTGGACCAATAAAATGTAGAAGAAAGTAACATGTGACTTCAAAGGCTAAGTTATAAAAAGAGATACAGCTTCCACCTGGCTCTATTCCTCTTAAAACACTTGTCCTTGGAACCCAGCTATCATGGAAACCAGACCACATGGAGAGGTCATGTGTCTATGTGTGCTGGCTAACAGCTCCAGTTAGGGCCCCAGCTGACAGCCATCAAAACCCACTGGATATATGAGTAAATAATCCTTCCTATGATTCCAGTTCCTATAAGGCCTTCAAGTCTTCCAGCTGAGGCCCCAGACATTGAGATGCTGAGATAAACCATTCCCACTATGGCCTATCTGGATTCCTGAACCACAGAAATAATAAAACTTTATATATTTTATATGCATATATATTTTGGAAAAGTACTATCATGTGCATTTCATTTCTTATTCTTCTCACTTAAGGGTATATCAATAATACCTTGTTAATAGATGCCTCTTACAGCATCATTGCTAATGGTTTTCTTTATTGTATACTTTACCATATAATTTTTTTTTAAGATTTTATTTATTCATGAGAGACACAAAGAGAGAGAGGGAGAGGCAGGCTCCACGCAGGGAGCCCAGTTCAGGACTTGATCCTGGAACTCAAGGATCACGCCCTGGGCGGAAGGCAGGCGCTAAACCGCTGAGCCACCCAGGGATCCCCACTTTACCATATAATTTAACAAACTCTTACTTTTAGACGTTTTTTTTTTCTTTTCTTTTAGACGTTTTGAATGCTGCAAATGTTTCCTATTTGAATCAGTATTCCAAAGCATGTATTTGTATGCTTTGTATATCCAATTTTTTTCTTTTCTTTTTTTTTTTTTAAGATTTTATTTATTTATTCATGAGACAGAGAGAGAGAGAGAGAGAGAGGCAGAGACACAGGAAGAGGGAGAAGCAGGCTCCATGCAGGGAGCTTGATGTGGGACTCAATCCTGGGACTCCAGATCACGCCCTGAGCCAAAGGCAGATATTTAACCACTGAGCCACCCTGGTGTCCCATTGTATGCATATCCTTAAACATTGTGGCTTAATCCTCAATCTCTATTTCCTGGAGAGAAATTCCTACTGGTTAAAAATATCAGCCCAATAAATGTTTATATAATAGAATAATATTGAAAACAAGGTTGGATCTGTGCCCTTAAGAAACCCACCATTTGGGCAGCCCCGGTGGCTCAGCGGTTTAGCGCCGCCTTCAGCCCAGGGCGTGATCCTGGAGACCCGGGATGGAGTCCCACGTCAGGCTCCCTGCATAGAGCCTGCTTCTCCCTCTGCTTGTGTCTCTGCCTCTCTTTCTCTGTGTCTCATGAATGAATAAATAAAATATTAAAAAAAAAAAGAAAGAAAGAAAGAAACCCACCGTTTGGGGTACCTGGGTGGCTCAGTTGGTTAAGCATCTAACTCTTGATTTTGACTCAGGTCATATATCAGGGTTGCACGATTGAACCTCCAACCAGTGTGGAGCCTGCTTAAAATTCTTTGTCTCCCTCTCTAAAACAAACACCTTTAGCAGGGGAAAGACAGGTGAACAAATAAGGACATGTAGGATTCCAATATATCGTATGTACACCGATGTGCTTGACAAGAACAAATTCTTTATTTTGCAAATGTAATAATGCTACAGAAAGACTGTTTCCTTTTATTTGCTGGAGAGTTTTTATTACTGGTAACCCAAAATGAGAGCTTATAATTGAGATTTCATTTGCAGAAAATATATTTTAGGTCCTTTGTGAGTATCATAATTTAAAGGAATGTTTTGTCAGAACAAGTGAAATAAACACATTGGAGTTTAGTCGACTTTTATGTTGCTAACAGATAAAACTCATAATCCTACAATTGTAAGTCATTGCTATTAATTTTCACTCCCAATTAATTTGGGCTTTCTGGTATTTGTTTCTTTTTTGGGGGGGGGGGAAGCTTTCTAGTATTTGCATTTTATTTAGGTACACGGTCTTAAATTGGAAGGTGAAAACCATGTATTAAATACACGAATACACACAAGAAGCAAGAACGAAGTAAGAGAGCTTCTTACACATAAATATCTTGAATATCAGTATATACACGACTTGTGTATGGGTGGAAATAATTTGGGTTATGTGAGGACATGCACAGCCAGGATCCTCCCTAGGACCACCGGCTTCACCTGCATTTCCACTTGTGCAGCAGCAACTGGAGTGAGCCTCAGGGGCTCCTTCTATCCACAATCCTTGGCAACAGGCCCTTAGACGTAACTGGCAGTCATAATGGCACATACTTCCTCAACTGTCTGAAGAAACGATGAGCAAGGCAAATGCGGAGTTTTAGAAACAAAATCACGATTCAATTATGTACGATGTATGGGAAGCTGGATAACTGAGTGGGCCAGGCCCCCCGGGGAGTCGAGGGAAAGCCCGGCGTGGTGTCTGCGGCTTGGGGGCCACCAGGCGGCGGCTTGAGTGTGTGTTAGGCAGAAATTCCCGGCCCGGCGCGCTGACCTGAAACCCCAGTCCTCCTTCCACCAGATAGCGACCGGGAAACAACAATCCTGTACCATTCTACGAACGTTAGTATGTCTTCTATGTGCACTACACTCGAATACAAACGGTGGAGAGAGCAGTCCGTCAAGAAAGGCGCTGGTTAAAAGGATCCCGGCGGGCGGCGAGAGCAGGCGAAAGCCGGAAGAGTTCCCTTGACCATTCTCCAATAAGCCGACTCCTCTCCCCTGCTGCCTCCCGCAGTCGTGGGCGCCGGCGGTGCCGGGTCACACTCGAGATCGGAGCGCTGGGCTGCAATGACGCGTTGGCCTGCAATGAAGCGTTGGCCAAGGGACGATACCACTCGGCACCAGTCGCGACCCCAGCGACCGCGGGTCGACCCCAGGCCGGAAGTGACGCAGCCGCACCGAGCACTTCCGGAGCTGCGGAGACTGCTCCGCGGGAGGAAGGAGCGCGGGCCTTGACCGGCGTCGGCCCGTCGCCTCCGCCGCCGCCTCTGCGCCTGTGTCCGGTTCCTCTGGCCCGGCCCGGCCCGGTCTGGCTCGCCCGGGCTCAGCGGCCACGGGCTCCGGCTCCCGGTAAGTGTGCGGCGCGGGTCGCGGCCTTGTTTACCCCGGCAGGCCGGGGAGGGGGGGGTGGGCTCTCCGCGCGCCTCCCTAGACGGACCGGGGCTCCGCCTTCGTCGCCGCCCGCGAGGCCCCGGTGCCCCTGGCCGCCGGTTCCCAGTCTCAGCGCCCAGCACCGCCCGTGAAGGGGGTGGCTCAAGGCTACGACCCGGGCGGGCGCGCGCCTGGCGTCTGTTTCCTCCTCCTGCTGTCTTTCCAGCTCCCAGAGAGGTCGGAGGCCAGTGCCTCTGACCGACTGGCGCTGGCGCATCTGGGCCCTCCCCGCCGGGCGCGCCAGGGATACGCGCCGCCTCCGGGGCTCCCCACTCTAGTCTTCATTCCGAGCCCTGGCAGTGCCACCCGTGCAGTTGGTTAACGCTCGCCTGCGAAGGGTGCCCCTGCGCGTGGGCTCCGTGTCCTCGCGGCTGCCCCTGCGCCTCGGTAGAAACGTGCGGCGTGCGGCCCAGGAGCGGCGGCGCCTCTGCCGGGTCGCCGGACCCTGCTGTGCTAGCGGTAGGAGAGACAGCCGTGTTGGCGGATGACTTCACCTCTGTACTGACTGTTGCTCTGTCCTGTAGAACTTTATGCCACAATGGACATATTCTATACTTCTGTTCTTAAGTAGGTAGCCACTAGCCACACATGCCTACTGAGCATTTTGACTTTTGACTAGTGCGACTGAAAAAAACAAATTTTAGGTGTTTGTTTCATTTTTAAATTAAAATAGCCACATGGGGCGAGTGGCTACTGTATTAGGCAGGATAGTATAGTGTGTATGGTTTTGAAACTAAGTTACTGGTTCCTATTTTAAAAGTGTTAAGTAGTTTTCTTCGGAGATGTAGCCTTGATAAATGACTATTCAGAGTCAAATATTATGTCTAGAGTAAACATCTTCAGACTCGCCAAGAGTGTTTTGTTCTCGTCAACTTTAAACTGAGAGAGAAGTCTTTAGTTTGGATCCTTTAGGCCAGGGAGGGTGTCACGCCTCCTGAACACGTGACTTTGGCTCTGGGGGAAAAGTAATTTCCATTATTCCTTTTCTGTCTGGGGTAGAGGGATAATATTTAACATCCAAAAGAAATCGAGGCCGTGCCATCAGTTCTATTTATAAGGCAATAACATTCTGACCCCTTTGAGCAATGTCAGCACTCTTTTGAGTAGAATTAGGGATATTTAACTTTGAAAAGATTAAAAATTAAGTTTTTATTTAAATATGGACCTAGAATACCCACAAAGTGTGAAATGACTTTCTCGTTTTTGGAGAGGAGTCTGAAGTTCTCCCCTGCTTCTTGAATATTTAGTGGGTGAGAAGCCTCTAAGCTCAGATCCTGGGGAGAAATCCAGAGAAAGTGGCAAGCATGGTCTTTTGTTTCTTGTGATTCTGGAGGCATCTTTGTGGATAGTATTAATTTCTCTGGAAGGGTGGTGCAGAGTTATGAATCCCCAAAACCAGTGGATCTGTTGGAAGTATGGACTCTGAGTAATACTGGTTGCTGGCAAGTTACTTAACCTTTTTGAACTGTAGCTTCATTCCTAAGAAGGAGATGATAGCCACTTTGTAGGTTTGTGAAGATTTAATGAGAATGAGTCAGACCTGAAATTGGCTCTCATTAAATGAGAACTAATATTGGTAGTAAAATTTTGTAGATGGGAGCAATATTTATAAGGTTTATTTGTCCAATAAGCAGTATCTTAAATAAAAATACAGGTAAAAGAAAAAGGATTTTAAAAAATCAGTTCTCTAATATTTTAGAAATAATCATCCGTGATCATTGTTTGGACTTTGATTTTCATTAAATTTATATTTACCAGTCTATGTTTGAAGTATTTTTTTTTTTTTGGAAGTTATAAGTTCTGATTTTCCACGAAATCTTAAAGGATAAAGAACTAGAGGGCAGTCCCGGTGGCTCAGCAGTTTAGCGCCGCCTTTGGCCGGGGGTGTGATCCTGGAGACCTGGGATCGAGTCTCGCATCCGGCTCCTTACATGGAGCCTGCTTCTCCCTCTGCCTGTGTCTCTGCCCCTCTCTCTCTCTCTGTGTCTCTCATGAATAAATAAATAAAATCTTAAAAAAGAAAAAAAGAAATAGACATAAGATTTCTAATTGAGTAAGCAAGTAGTATTTATTCAGTCTTGGATAGTGGGATCTGTATCTCCGAGCAGGTCAAATGGCCTTTGAACATGTCAGAAGAGGTGGCAGATGGGTGTTACTATTGCCTACTGGGCATCCTGTTGGGAACATTTTTTATTTCAAAATAAATTTTTTGTGAGTAAGGTGAGATATGAAATATTTTGTGTTAGATTACTACCATGGAAATGACTTTATACTAAAAATCTCCCTTTAAGTCAGTTGCAATTTAGTTTGTCCACTTGAATGTAACATTTAGGATTGAAATTGTGATTGTAGGGCAGCCGGGTGGCTCAGCGGTTTAGCGCCACCTTCAGTCCAGGGCGTGATCCTGGAGTCCTGGGATCAAGTCCTGCATCATCAGGCTTCCTGCATGGGGCCTGTTTCTTCCTCTGCCTGTGTCTCTGCCTCTCTCTCTCTCTCTGTGTGTCTCTCATGAATAAGTAAATAAAATCTTAAAAAAAAAAAAAAAAAAAAAGAAATTGTGTTGGTAATTTAGGGAATCTGAACAATAGGAGAAATAAGGTAGTGGGTTTTCAAACTGAGGGAGGGAATTGGGTATCTATTTACATCACTAGTATTCCAGGTTAAATTATTATTGGCTGTTTACTTTGATGCTTTCTTTATTAGAAGGTTGTGTAACTCTTTTCATTATAATGACGTACGTGTTTCTGTGGGATTTATAAGAAAATAATTTCATAGTTACTTTGGCCCCTTGCTGCTTATTCTTTTACATGTCTTTGCTTTTTAAAAAAATAAATTTGCAAAACCAGGGTACCAACTTCAAAAATATAAATAGAATTTTCTTTTTTCATTTTAGATGGAAATTATATGACATAGAATATTTGGGGTGACATCTGGAAAGATCTTCAAGCATTACAGGTATTTTTATTTTAAAGATTAACTTTTTCTTCTAAAGGAGAAGTACCGTACTTCATTTGTAATTAGTTGGTTCTACCATATAAGACAATTCGTTAAAAGTCAAATTGCAAAATTATATTACTGCTGTCTCATTAATATGATTTTTAAAAAACTGAGTACTTATGGTTAGCATGTCAAACTTAGATTCACTGATATTTTTATAATATTAAAACGTGGCTCTGTAGTACTTTGGACTGGTTACATGTTCAGCACACTTGGGATTTTTTTACACATTTATTTCAATGTATTTCATTTTTATTTTTTGTCTTAATTATGGTGGTTTTTTTTTTTTTTTTTTTGACAGATTCTTTTTTTTTTTTTTTGACAGATTCTTTTTTTCTTTAAGATTATTTTATTGGGACACCTGGGTGGATCAGCGGTTGGGCACCTGCCTTTGGCTCAGGTTGTGATCTCGGGATCCGGGATCGAGTCCTGCATCGGGCTCCCTGCGAGGAGCTTGCTTCTCCCTCTATGTCTCTGCCTCTCTTCTCAGTCTGTGTCTCTCATGAATAAATAAATAAATCTTTATTTATTTTTATTTTTTTTAAGATTTTATTTATTTATTTGTAGAGACAGAGAGAGAGAGAGAGGCAGAGACACAGGCAGAGGGAAAAGCAGGCTCCATGCAGGGAGCCCGACGTGGGACTCGATCCCAAGACTCCAGGATCATGCCCTGGACTGAAGGTGGTGCTAAACCACTGAGCCACCCGGGATGTCCTAAACAAATCTTTAAAAAAAAACGATTATTTTATTTATTTTAGAGAGAGAAAATGCGCATGGTGAGAGCAGGTGGAGGGGCAGAGGGAGAGGGAGAGAATCTCAGGCAGACTCCCTGCTGATCTCACTGTCCTGAGATCTTCACCTGAACTGAAGTCAAGAGTTGGACACTTAACCTACTCAGCCACCCAGGCACTCCCTTGAGAGATTATCTATTTCAAATAGGCTTTATATATACTTTTATATTTAATCTAGATTTGGTTATGAGTTAGTTATATACCATCCAATACAGCTGCTCTTGCATTTTAAAGTTCTATTAGCTTTTAGATTTTGAAAATTTATTAATAGAGAGCATGCACACAACTGGGGGAGGGGCAGAGGGAGAGGGAGAAGCAGGCTCCCCACTGAGCAGGGAACCTAACCTGGGGCTCCAATCCCAGGGCCTGAGATTGTTACCTGAGCCAGAGGCAGCTGTTTAACTAGTTTTTAGATTTAGATCACTACTTAAGGGGCACCTGAGTGGCTGTGGTTGAGCATGTGCCTTCAGCTCAGATCATGATCCTGGGGTCCTGGGATCGAGTCTCACGTCAAGCTCTCCACAGGGAGCCTGTTTCTTCCTCTGCCTATGTCTCTGCCTCTCTCTGTGTCTCTCATGAATGAATAAATACAATCTTTAAAAAAAAAATCACTAAATACTGTTTTTTGCAGATGATCTTGAACTATAGTACTTGTGCAGAAAAGTTAATGGCTATTTACCACAATCTCTGTATATCTATAGTTTTCCTTCACTATTGGATCAATTTCTTTGCATCAAAGTACTGTTTTTAAAGGATCAGTAAAATCCTTTAAAACTGGAAAAAAAATCCTGAAAAATCACTTAACTTTGCAGACTAGAGGAGGATGTTGAAAAGCCTTGTAGCTTTTATGTTTTCTTTACTCACCATGTACCTGTTTTCTAGATATCTGAGAGTGATATTTGTGAAAGAGTAGTGTTCTTTTCATGGACATTGTAGTGAGAAGGAACTGTGTCATTTGTATACTGTCTGTGTCATTACTTAGTAGGGCATAATTAGCAAAGAGATTTTAAATTTTGGTAGCTCAGCCTTTAGGTTTCTTCCCCTGTGGGCCTCCAACTGTGGGGATGTGCCTCTATCTTAAGGATTCCTGCAGGAAGGATAAGTCAGTGGGAATTTGACCCCTTGACATAGAGAAGACAGCCTTCCTGACTCTTTCATGCCAGGCCCTTCATGTGAAATTACCATTATTAGCTGCTTCTGCCCCTCAAGGAGAGAGTTTCTTTAGATAAGCCTGGGTAGGGAGATGATGGTGACATTTCGTAAATGGGACTAGAGTTGGCATAGGCCATAATGGGGGTAGGACCAGGCTATGCTATTTTATTCTTGAGTGGTTACTGTTATAATTTCTCACAGTGAAAGTAACACTAATTTTTTTCTTTTCCTTCCTTAGAAGACAAAAAACACTAATGCATTTGAGAAAGTGGTAAAGTTTGGGGGGAGGGAAAAAACTGCTTTCCTGATCTGCAACTTGGCTGGATGCTAAGATGTCTGTGGACATGAATAGCCAGGGGTCTGACAGCAATGAAGAGGACTATGACCCAAATTGTGAGGAGGAAGAAGAGGATGAGGACCCAGGGGACATAGAGGACTATTACGTGGGAGTAGCCAGCGATGTGGAGCAGCAGGGGGCTGACGCCTTTGATCCCGAGGAGTACCAGTTCACCTGCTTGACCTACAAGGAGTCCGAGGGTGCCCTCAATGAGCACATGACCAGCTTAGCCTCTGTCCTAAAGGTGAGCAGTGTTGTCAATTTCAAGTGTAATTTACCCTAATTAAATCTAAATATGAGCTGTTGCTAACTGATGTCTCCTCCACATTGATTGAATGGCGCTGTAAGTGAAACCAGATTTAGGTATATGTTGGATTGGTTGGACACATTTAATGCTTTACCTTGTTTTCTAAAATATGCATATTTAAGACCCTCAAATTCCTAACCATTAAGGATTGGAAAGGAAGAATGGGGTAGATTTAGGATAGATTGGAAGTACACTGAAGCAGAATTATGTAGGTTAACACTGGTTTCAGAAAGTGAGTCTTATGAAACTTTATGAGATAAGATATAATTAGCCTCAGAATCACCATCCTGTACACAACTATGTGTGAGTTTCTGGCAGATGTCTTGAGAGGTGCCCAGGGTGTGCCCTGAATAATCGGTGCCTCTGGTCTGATTGAACTCCGTTGTTTCATGTGCTAATGTCTAATGTTGAAAGAGATTTTAGCTTGTATCTCCTTGATTTGGGGGGTGTTCTATGGAAATTTTAAAGAGTTTTTTATTCCTGCAAAAATCTTATTTTTAACAATTAAGCTAGCATGTTTTTCATTCTTGCACTTCAGGCCAGTTATTGTCTTCACCACGTATGTTTCGTGCTATGCAATATTAGACTAGTACATAGTATACTCACATAAAACATTGTGTACTATGAATATTTTTATGGGCATTTAGACAATATCCCAGCATGTTTCTTTCTCTTCTACTGTTGGCCATTATGTGAAAGTGGGGCCATTTCTCTTATTTCACTGTTTTCACTGCCCTTTCTTCAGGAACTGTTATATGGATCTTGTTAATTTGTTTAAAGTGAAGGTCAAGGACACTTTGGCATGATTTAATCCGCATAATTTTCTTGTTATTTAAATGAAAGTAACGAAGGTGTGTTGTGTGTGATTTCTATAAAAGCTGCTTTATCTACTATTATCTACTGTTTTATCTATTTTAGGGATTCCCCCACCCCCACCCCCACCCCACCCCCGTAGCCAGCAAAGATTCACTAATAGCTTGGATTTAGATACTCAGGGCTTTATTAGCAGCTAGTGGGAAGTTGAAATATACAGCTTTTTTTGTGATTTGCTCCTGGAAGTATTGCAGACTTCCTCTCCTTGTGTTCAGCAAAAAATTGAAGAACGGAGACCCATTGGAACCTCTGTATTTGGGATTTCTACACTATAGCTTTAGCAAAGCTACTGGGACCTCTGTTTCTAGAGGACATTTCCCTGATAGAAAAGGCATCAGATCTCTTCCTCACAAACACCTCTTTATCTGGTCAGCTAGTTTCTTTTGCTTTAACGGTATCGTCAGGTCATACACAGTGTTGGTATTTATTTATTTATTTATTTATTTATTTATTTATTTATTTATTTATGTGTTGGTATTTAAAATTAGAAAAGGTATCATCAGGTGTGTGGCTATATGCTGGACAGTATCAGTTGACTGAGTTCATCAGATGTTCTCATTTGTGTTTGTTGGGATCCCTGGGTGGCGCAGCGGTTCGGCGCGATACTGGAGACCCGAGATTGAATCCCACATCAGGCTCCCGGTGCATGGAGCCTGCTTCTCCCTCCGCCTGTGTCTCTGCCTCTCTCTCTCCCTCTGTGACTATCATAAATAAATAAAAAAAATTAAAAAAAAAAAGAATTGTGTTTGTCGGGGATCCCTGGGTGGCTCAGCAGCTTGGCTCCTGCCTTTGGCCCAGGGCAGGATCCTGGAGTCCCGGGATCAAGTCCCGCATCGGGCTCCCGGCATGGAGCCTGCTTCTCCCTCTGCCTGTGTCTCTGCCTCTCTCTCTCTCTCTCTCATAAATAAATAAATAAATCTTAAAAAAAAAAAAAGAATTGTGTTTGTCAGGCCCTCTGTGCTGACTTTCCTACCCTGTAAGAGACAATTGAGGAGCCCAGAAACCTCTCCTCATTTTTTTTTTTAATTGTGGTAAAATACATGTAACATTTACCATTTTACATTCTTCCTTATTATTAAGCTAATTCGGGGTCAGCCCTCTGAAAAGTCTTCTCCGGATAGAAAGGCCTCCCTTTGCTTCCTCACTTTTTATCCCCTCAGGGCTCCTTCAGAGTCTAGCTTGTACTTTTCCCCCAAGTAAGCTTTCTTGAGACCCTGCAACACAGTGGTTGTACCCTCCTTTGTTCTCAGTGCCTGAACATTACAACTCATGTATATTAGAGCACATACTGCAGTCTTTGAACAGCTTTATGTTGTTTTACTTTTTCGTGTATTTTTGCATGATCTCTCCAACTAGATTGTCACTTCTTGGAGGGCACAAACTGCTTTATACCTTTTCTTCCCATCATTCCTGTCACAGTGTTTACTCCTTAATAGTGTTGAATAATTTCATGGATACCATGAATTTTGTCAGCTGTTGATAACAATAGCTGATGCTGTTGGTGTGAGTCAGATTTCCTAGTCCCTCTGCTGTACATCTCTGCTGTCATGAAAAGGCATTGTTCTGACCGTCAAGAGCATGAAAAGAAGGAGCAAAAAGAACTTGGTATAGAGATGAAGAAATAAAAAGAAAGTTGAAACACAAGGAAAGGATTAAAGAGAAAAATGGGGCAAAGGGGGGAAAATAGTCCATGAAAATTTAGATCACAGTAAAATATTTTTCCCCCTCCCTAGACCTCACTGAGAACTATGCTAATAACCATTTTCTTTCTGGGGCTGGGCAGCAAGGGTCCTGGCTCTTTTGGTGGCTTGGCTGCACATAAAGGGACTCAGTGATATTTTAAGTAGTTCAGGAAGAGACCAGGCAAAAATAGCCTGGTTGAGAGTAAAAGAGAGGGATCACATACAATCTTCCTTTTTCAGTCTGGATAAAAACTAATGTTTTTATTTTTGTAATTAATATCTCATGGGACGGGAGGGCTGCATTTATAGAATGGTGTTTATTGGTGCTTTGGCTCTTCTAGCTCCCCTGTTGCATGTGTATCTGAGAGTGGAGATTAATGGTGATCATTCAGATTACTACTGATGTCCCCTCTTGGTCATGGTGCTGTTTGTACAATTCTGCGACATATTGAAATATTTAATTCTTTCATATGATTTAGGTGTTATTTGGCTGGTAGAAAATATGACATGTTTGTGGTTTAAAATTATAGCCATATGAACAGTTGTTTATGAATGGAAGCTAAGTTTGAGGACTGGCTCGACTTTTTCACTGATAGTCATGTCTGTTTTATTTGTTTTGTTTGTGTGTTGGCAGTTGCCTATGGATGAGCTGTTGTCCAGCATAAAATTGACCCTTTTATTTATTGCCTTTTGAGATTTGATATCTCTTAAATATTAAAATTCCAATTGGGCACTGCGTTTTTGGTTTAGTGAAGGCCCTTGGTGTCAGGGTAACTTCCTATATGTGTTGTGAGACAAATCCCATGAATTAGATCATTAATTGAGAAAGGAGAGTGCCCAGGAAATCAGATTAAGGGCTAAGAACAGACAACAGAGAAAATGCTTATCTGGTATTGTGAGGAAACTACTGTTTTTCAAATATGGCAAAACGGAAGCGTTGTTTTTAGAATGAGCTATCATCTTACACAGATAGAATACAGTTGACCCTTAAGCAATGGTGGGGATTAGGGGTGCCAACCCCACACTGCCAAGAATCCATTTATAACTTTCTTGACTCCTCCAAAACTTTTTTTTTTTTTTTTAAGATTTTATTTATTTACTCGTGAGAGACAGAGAGAGAGAAGAGAGGCAGAGGGAGAGACACAGGCAGAGGGAGAAACAAGCTCCATGCAGGTCGCCCAATGTGGGACTCGATCCCGGGTCTCCAGGATCACACCCTGGACTCAGGGCGGCGCTAAACCCTGAGCCACCTGGGCTGCCCTCCCCCAAAACTTAATACTAGTAGTTTACTGTTGATTGGAAGCCTTACCAATAGCAGAAACAGTCAATTAACACATGTTCTGTATGTTATATGTATTATATACTGGATTCTTACAATAAAATAAGATGATGAAAAGAAAATGTTAAAATCATAAGGAAAAGACATTTGCAGTATTACATTGTAAAAGATTTGTGCGTAAGTGGCTCTGTGCAGTTTAAACCCATGTTCAAGTATCAACTGTAGTCATTAGAGGTTAGATGATTGCCAGGTGAGATATGATGTTGTAGAAGGGGGAAAAAATCTCTGACAAATATTTTGTAGTGATTATGTATGTCTTAAGGAAAGTCTTTAAGGAAAAGAAAGTTCTCTTTTTAAAACACTTTATTTTTATATGAAACTCACACAAAGATTATTTGAGTGTTATTGTTATAGATGAGATAGGCCTTTTCTAGTAATAACAGCCATTTTTATTGCAAAATGTGCAGTAGTTAGCCAAGAAGAATTTTGGCTTCAGTGAATCCTATTAGTACTATTTTATGAAACTCCTGAGGCATTTGCTATCAGGCTGCTCAGAAAGGGATCAGCCTCAGGCTGGCTTTTATTTATGATGGGCCAGAGGAGTCTCCCACATGCTTTGCTCCTCCTGTCAGCAGCATGGTTAGGATGTGGGCAGGAGAGAAGTGTGGTTCAGGGCCCTACCCAAATGCATTAGAAAGAAGAAATAATTCCACTTTAGGCTAGATCTGGTCTAATGGGACAAAAGTGAGCTATCAGCTCTGTGTTATGGGAGAACCTTGAAGGTGGAGTGGAAGGGCAGTGAATCCAAGCCCAATGGGGTCAGTAAGCCGTGGGGGCAGGCAAGTTACCTTCTAAGCTAGAGTGGGAGACTAAGAGTACAGGTTAAAGGGAGTAAAATGTGGAAGATTGTGAATGCAACCTGAGGTCTCTTTACTACTGGAGGAAAGGAACAGATTTCTTTAAACTTCTTCAGTGCTGAATTGCACTGTTCACTTCTTAAGCCTGGGTGTTCCTCAGATGGGATTGGAGAAATAAACTGGTTATAATGAGCACTTTTACTACAATTCTTGCTTTATGAATTGCTGTGTTAACTATAGTAGAGCTGGGAAAATGTTACATAGAATACTTTATTTTGCCACTCCCTTGCTTGAATTTATTTTAAATCTAGTGTTTGATATTCAGCAAAATGTAGCTGGAAAATCTCTTTTATGACTCTTCTTCGGTGGATCATTTTTCCTCTTTGTGGATGAAGCATAATTAGTTTTCAGGGCTTCTGACTTGAAGTATGGAAGTCTTTATAGTCTCATGATCAAAACAGTCTTGTTTCTATGCATTTGTTACTGGTAACGTGAGCAATTGATGTTCTTCACGGAATACCTTATACTTAGTCTTTCATTTAAGTGGCACCAAGTTTCTATATAATATCTGGAAAACATTTTAATTTTACTTACTAAATCAACTTTTTTGTATTTTGATATAGTGGGATTTTAGACCTTTTTATTTGCATATTTGTTAATGGTAATTATTATTATTTTTTTATTTCTATCAATGGGAAAGTATCCTCAAGTTGGGCCTGGTAACACTGAGTGTTTGTGTGCTGAGCAGCCATCTGATTTCTATTTTTATGACCTGATGTCAGGTTTCTTTGCATGCCTGTATCTCAGTAGAATCTAGATTAAATTCCTGTGTTTGAAATAGTTGGTTGTTAGTGGGTGTGTTGACGTAATTCATGATGCTTTAGTTTGGAAATCTGATGTTTGTTTTACTATGTACAAATTTATTTTTTAAAGGGAGATGAAGAATGTCCAGAGTGACATTGAGAATTGCCTAAGTACAACTAGTGTTCCAGTTGTCCCTATCTTGCCAATTTAGAAAGGTTATTGTCATCTCTGACTTTGTGTGCTCACTGAATACCTGGCACCACACACAACATGTTTATGGCCTTCCAGAAAAGAAGCTCTTCATCAGATTGAAGGCCAGCATTCAATCTAGTCTTTTTTCTTTTGCTTTCACACTATCATAGGAACCATGTGTGATCAAGGGGTGATTTTATTTTAAGATTTATTTTAGAGAGAGAAAGAGAGAGCACAAACAGGAAGAGGGTCAAAGAGAGAGGGAGAGAATCCCAAGCAGACTCCCTGCCTAGCTGACTACACAGACCTCAACTCCATGACCCCAAGATCACCACCCAAGCTGAAATTAAAAGTTGGCTGATCAACCAGCTGAGCCACCCAGGCACCCCCTCAAGGGGTGATTTTAATCTACATTTGTGTTCTAATCCTGAACTTATTTATATTTAACCTTTTATTGTTGAGCTGTTTCTATGGTACTTAAAAAATATCTTTCATAATTCCATTAACCTAAAATAAAAGTTTTGTTCCTTGCTTAGAATCCTTCAGGTCTTACCCATATTCATACATAATATTACTGTGCTTCAATTCATTCAACCAATATTTATTGAGCACTTACTATGTGGTAGGCACTGGAAAAATAGCATCGAACAACATAGATGGTCCCTGCCCTAGTTGATGTTACATTCTGAAATTGTTATGTACGTGTATTTTTATATTCTGCTTTTTTCTTATATATAGGCATGTCTCAGAAATCTTGCAGGTTGGGTTTCAGGACCACTGTAATAAAGCAAATATCACAATAAAGCAAGTCAAATGAATTTTTTTGTTTTCCAGTGCATATAGAAGTTATGTTTACACTATACTGTAGTCTGTTAAGTATGCAGTAGTATTGTGTCTATAAAATAGTATGAATACCTTAATTAAAAAATACCTTGTTGCGGGATCCCTGGGTGGCGCAGCAGTTTGGCGCCTGCCTTTGACCCAGGGCGCGATCCTGGAGACCCAGGATCGAATCCCACGTCAGGCTCCCGGTGCATGGAGCCTGTTTCTCCCTCTGCCTGTGTCTCTGCCTCTCTCTCTCTCTCTCTCTGTGACTATCATAAATAAATAAAAATTAAAAAAAAAAATACCTTATTGCTAAAAAATGCTAACCATTACCTGAGCTTTCACTGAGTCGTAGTTAACTTGTCATAGATCACTATAACAAGCATAATAATAATGAAAAAACTTGAAGTATGGCAGGAGTTACCAAAATGTGACACAGAGACCTGAAGTAAAGCAAATGCTATTAGAAAAGTGGTACCAGTAGAGTTACTTGATGCAGAGTTACCACAAATCTTTGACTTATTAAAAAAATACAGTATCTGCAAAGTACAATGAAATGAGGTATGCCTGTATTTCAAGTATTTCCCCATTTTTACTTCATTCTCATAAATCACTTTAAATGGCTGAATATCAAACCATAGTATTGAGGCATAATTTGCTCAAACTTTCACCATTGGGCATTTAGGTAAGTACTTATGTGTTGCAGTTCTTGGGGACTGGTTGTATTTCTATGAACATGAATGTGGCCTTTGTATCTGTGGGGCCTTGGCCAGAGCCTGGGCTAGTGATCAGATGGTTGGGCTCCATTCCCTTTTTTTGCCATTTAATATAGTGTGACCTTGGGCAAGTTCCTCAACATCTGTAAGATTCAATTTTCTCATCTGTAAAATGATAATACCTCTTTCACAGCATTAAATGAGATAATGTAAAGTGCCTGGCGCATGAAACAAATGGTCATGGTAGAGGCAGGGCAAGTACAGATCAAGTGGGATTGTTACTTTCACATGTTTGCCGTGATTCCTTAGAACACATCAGAATTGTGCATTTTCAATTATAGGGTAAAAGCCACATTGAAGAAGGTTCTAGGTGATATATTGCTGATGATGTCTCTGAGTATGCATGTGGTAGATGGATCATGTACTTTGGATTTTATTTATTTATTTATTTAGTTTTTTGCCTTTATTGGAAGCCTCTGGTTCCTTTCTCCTGGGGCCCACTAATAAGAAAAGTAAAAATAGCACAAAATGAATTTTGAATTGGAACCAGGAAAAGAATGCAGGGGAGCATAGTACCTGTCTTATTTCTACATTTTTGGTTGACTGCAGTGTTTGATCTTGGGCCTGCATTGACAGCACTAATTAATGAAGTACTTGGTTGATTTTGGAGTTCTTATTATTTGGGCATCTCCTTACTTTTCTTCAACTTGTGCTCTGTTCCATACCCCCTCACCCCTAATTTTTAATTTAGCCTTTCCCCTGCTGCCTTAGGAAAAGTTTGAGATTAGATTTCTCTGCCTGAAAGAGGGAAGTGTTAAGGAAAGATTTGAGACAGGTACAGAGTGAAATACAGGAAGCTTCTCATCTTGTTCTTCCTAAAATGTGTTTGCTCTGTGGCTTGATTACTCAAATTGACATGAATTGTCAGAATATGAAGCTTATGTTGTGTTCCCTTTTTTTGAACTGTCATGAAGCTTTATACACATGAAATGGTTTTACTGTGAAAACCGCAAGTTATCAGCCATAAACAGAAAAATGCAAGGAAAGTGAGCAAAAGGTTGGTTTGGAGAGTTTAAAAGAACAGAGCTGTTCTTACAGAAATGAACAAAGAGTGGTCTCCATCTGGGAAAGTTGCTCTCTTTGACTAGCGATTTCGTTCTTGGCCAGTACATGCTCTACCCATTCTCATTCCTTTTATCCCTTATTTTAGGTTCTCCCCATCATTTTGTAGAATCTGTAGATTCTGCCTTGCCTCCTTTTACAAGAAATAACTCCAATGCCATCAGACTTAGCTTCCTGGATTCTCTGTCTTGATTGGTGATACCACCATTCACCAAGCTGGAAGCTGAGGATTTCCCCTGACTCCCTTTTCCCACAAAGCCTTCCCTGGTCCCTTGGCAGAGTTGGACATTCCTGTCTCTGTACTACTCTGTGCATATTTCTTGCTGTGTATTTATGCTGATTAGAAACTGTGGGATATCTGGATGGCTCTGTGGTTAAGCGTCTGCCTTCATCTCAAGGTGTGATCCTGGAGGCTCAGGATCAAGTCCCACATCAGCTCCGTGCATGGAGTCTGCTTCTCCCTCTGCCTGTGTCTCTGCTTCTCTCTCTCTGTATCTCTCTCATGAATAAATAAATAAAATTTAAAACAACAACAACAACTGTTGTTTGTAAGCCAGGGTTTAAACTCTTTGACAGTTGCTTGTTGTTGATCTATCTAAGCTAGGTTTATAAATGCAAAAGTTGATAATTTAATCCCAGACCTCTATTTCTGTATTCTCCCATTTGTAAATAGAAGGTATACTGGTCAAAGGACTTCCATGAAGCTGAGTGAATTCTAAACAGAGACAGTATATACTTCGTAGATGTGTGGTTTCCAGCTTAGTGTGCATCTTAGAATTAGTTTTGTCAATTTTGATACAGAAACCTGAACTTCATGCAGACATAATAAAACAAAATCTTCAGAGGCAAGGTAAGAAATTATACATTATATTCATGTGGAGAATTCATGTAGAAGTACAAAAGAATTGTGAAACAATTATTAAAGCGAGGAGGAAAGAATGCGTCCTTTCTTGGGCTGCTGAAACGATGTGTCCAATGTTCAGAGCGTACTGGTTTCATAACTGGAGTGGGATTAGGATAAAGACACCCACGTATACTGGCAAGTTGGATGTTTCCTGTATTTTTTTTCCTGTAATATTTTTGATGTCTAACGGTAACTTTCTATGTAATTGGTTATCGAGATAAAAGCGGGTTCTTTGGTCCATGTAGATAATGAGTAGCCATAAAAATGACTAATAATATCTGCAATCATAAATACAATGTGAATGTTTTAAAAGTTTTGAATTTTATGATGTAGAACACATCAGACCTTTTTTTGAAGGTGTGTTAACATTGGCTTCTGCTGCAAGATGGTTGGCTCCCCTCACATACCTTTGTCCCCCCCATTTGTCTTTGTTTGATATTCAGATGTCTGTAACAGTTTTATTTGCAACAGCCAAAAACTGGTAACAACCCAAATATCCACAAACAGATGAATAAACAAATAGTGGCATGCCTATTAAACAACATATCTCTTAGCAGTATAAAAAGTGAATGGCTCATAAGCCTCATTGGTAAATCCCAAAAAAGTATGCATGAGGGAAAAGAGTAAATATTTTATGATTTATTTATTTATTTTTTATGATTTCAGTCATAAAATTCTAGAAAATGAAAACCCATTGTGAAGTAAAGTAAATCAGTGAGATACCTGGTTGAGTGTCTGTCTTTGGGTCAGGGCGTGGTCCTAGGGTTCTGGGATGAGTCCCGCATCGGACTCCCTGTGGGGAGCCTGCTTCTCCCTCTGCCTATGTCTCTGCCTCAATCTCTGTCTCTCATGGATAAATAAATAAAATCTTAAAAAAAAAAAAAAAAAAGTAGGGCAGCCCAGGTGGCCCAGCAGTTTAGATCCTGGGGACCCGGGATCTTGAGTCCCACATCGGGCTCCCTGCATGGAGCCCGTTTCTCCCTCTGCTTGTGTCTCTGCCTCTCTCTCTCTCTCTCTCTCTTTTTTTTTTGTTTTCTTTTTATACGATTTATGTGGATTAGGTATGAGCGGTATGAATAAATCCATACAGTACACATGCCGTGCTTGCCTTTTCTACCTATGCAACAATCTGATCATAATCAGTGGGTTCAAGTACCATGTACCAAGGTGTGAGTGAGCTGCTTGTTCAGAACCATCGCCTTGCACCCCCCACATAGCACGTCGTCTTCCCCCAACTCCCACCCCGCATCAAATACAAATCCTGGATTTTAAACAACTTTAACTTACGGTAACAAGATCAAGTATATTCAACCCCAAATACCCACTGACACTCACTGAAAGAGAACCTTTTATTACTTTTATGTACAGAAAGTTCAACAGCGTCCACTCAGCCCAGCTTGGTGGCCAGTTCTTTAGCCTTTGCTTTTTCCAGCTTGGCGATGCGAGCCACTGACTTCAGACCCAGGACGTTGCCTCCCCAGTGGCGGCGGATCTCATCATATCTGTCGTTGTAATTGGTCCTGATGGCTTCTACCAGCTTAGCCAGAGCTCCCTTGTCTTCCGAGTTAACCTGTGTGAAAGCGACAGTGGTGCAGGTCTTCCTGTGGACCAGACGCCCCAGCCTGGCCTTCCCCTTGATAATGCAGTAAGGAACCCCCATCTTGCGACACAGGGCAGGCAGGAAGACAACCAGCTCAATGGGATCCACATCATGGGCTATCACTACCAGCTGAGCCTTCTTGTTTTCCACCAAGGTGGTGACAGTGTTAACCCCAGCTCGAAGGACAGGCGGCCTCTTAGTGGGGACATCCCCTTTGCCCGCAGCTTTCTTCTCGGCCCGGGCCAACAGCCTCTGCTTCTTCTCTTGCTTAGTCTCTGGTCTGTACTTGTGCGCCAGCTTAAGCAGTTGTGTAGCTGTTTGGCGGTCCAAGGCCTGGGTGAACTGGTTAATGGCAGGAGGCACCTTGAGACGTTTATACAGGATGGCCCTCTGGCGCTGCAGCCGGATGTAGCGCGGCCACTTGACAAAGCGGGTGAGGTCCCTCTTGGGCTGGATGTCCTGTCCGATGCCGAAGTTCTTAGGCCTCTTCTCGAACAGGGGGTTGACCACCTTCTTGGCCTCCTGCTTCTTCACCACGGCAGGGGCCGGGGCCACCTTCTTCCCCTTCGCCTTCTTCCCTTTCGGCATCTTGGCTTGTCGGAGAGGAGACTCTCTCTCTCTCTCTTTTCTCTGTGTTTCTCATGAATAAATAAATAAAATCTTAAAAAAAAAAAGTAAATCAGTGGTTGGAGAGTTGGGGAAGGCACAGAGAGATTATGAAGAGCATGAGGTAAGAGCATGAGGTAAATTTAGAGGTAGTTTTCGATTTTGAAATATTAAAATGAAAGTAAAGGTGTATGTATTCATGTTATAAACTCATAACACAACAAAGAGAGTAGGTTGAGGGGACTGGCATGTGAGGACCTTACACACAGGAGCCAGTTTGTCCAGCAGATCTTTGAAGAGATTGTGGGCTCTGATTTGACTGGCAAAGGCTGGAAGAGATAAATGAATTGTAAATGAGGGGATTAATTAAAGATTTCCTTTTTTTTTTTTTTAAGATTTTTTTAAAGATTTTATTTATTCATGAGAGACACACAGAGAGAGAGAGGGGCAGAGACATAGGCAGAGAGAGAAACAGGCTCCATGCAGGGAACCTAACGTGGGACTTGATCCCGGAACTCCAGGATCACACCCTGAGCCAAAAGTAGACACTCAACCACTGAGCCATCCCCTTGTCCCAAATTAAAGGCTTCTATATAAAATAGTCAACCATGCCCTCACTGGGTTTCTAGGCAAATAATCTGCTTATTTTTGAACATAGCATAACCCGGAGAGAAAGAGGGCCCTAAGAGAGTGTGAGATTGGACTGACTTCATTGGTCACTTTGGGGACTCTTGAGTCTTATTTATAAGCTTCCTCTAATTAAGCACCCTAAAAAAAAAAAGCCTGTCAGTTGACAGATTTTGTCCACATACAGAGTTAGGATTCGTTTTCCTGACACCTCCTCCCCATTTAAAATTGTAATATTCATATAAAATTAACCATGTTAAAGTTGAAATTCGAGATGCCTGGGTGGCTCAGTGGTTGAGCATCTGCCTTTGGCACAGGTTGTGATTGAGTCCCACATTGGGCTCCGCACGGGGAGCCTGCTTCTCCCCCTGCCTATGTCTCTGCTTCTCTCTGTGTGTCGCTCATGAATAAATAGATAAAATCTTTTTAAAAATTAAAAAAAAAATAAAGTTGAAATTCAGTGGCATTTACTACATTCACAGTGTGCAACCGTAATCTCCATCAAGTTCTAGAAGCATGTTCATTACCCAAAAGGAAACCTGGTACCCATTAAACAGTTCTTTCCCAATCTCCCCAGCACCAGGCAACCACTAATCTGCTTTTTGTCTCTATGGATTTACCTATTCTGAATATGTCATATAAAGGGATTCATGCAGTATGTGATCTTTTGTGTCTGGGTGTTTTCACTTAGCATGATGTTTTTGAGGTTCATCGAAGTTACAGCATTTATCACTACTTCATTCCCCCTCTTTTTGGTGACCCTTTGTTTTTAACCAAGAATCACCAGACATTTGAGGAAAACATGCAGAGTGGAAGAGAAATAGGAAAAATTGATCTGAGTTGAAACAGACAGTAGATGTACTGTCTACAGTAGACAGTAGATGATTTTACTTGTTTTTTAAAGCACACTATTTAGTATTAGATATTCAAGAAGATACAGCATGCATCAAACAATCAGAGATGCCATCTGGAAGAAAATGTCAAAATAAAAAAGCTCACGGAGACAAATTATGCGTTTGCCAAGTTAAAAAATATTCTGTAGATAGATCAGAAGATAAACTAGAGAAAATCTCAATATAAAGCCAAGATACAGCCAAAAATTGATGCAGAAGAAAGAGACATAGAGGATCCATCCAGAGATCATAATCTACCAGAATTTTAGGGAAGTGAAAACAAAAAATTAAAAGGAAGGAAATATTTAAAAGTATAATAAGAAAATGTCCTGGGCAGCCCAGGTGGCTCAGTGGTTTAGTGCTGCCTTCAGCCGGGGCGTGATCCTGGAGTCCTGGGATCAAGTCCCACGTCAGGCTCTCTGCACAGAGTCTGCTTCTCCCTCTGCCTGTGTCTCTGCCTCTC
The DNA here is from genome assembly GCF_048418805.1 of Vulpes vulpes. Taxonomy (NCBI): domain Eukaryota; kingdom Metazoa; phylum Chordata; class Mammalia; order Carnivora; family Canidae; genus Vulpes; species Vulpes vulpes. The sequence continues at coordinate 93,384,340 of NC_132788.1, read as the reverse complement.
TCTCTCTCTGTGTCTCTCATGAATAAATAAATAAAATCTTAAAAAAAAAATTTCCAGAATCTAAAGAAGAGCATTCTTCATTTTGAAAGATTGTACCCATTGCCCAGAAGAATAAAGACCCACTGCTGGAGTTGTCACTGAAATTTCAGAAAAACAAGAATAGAAGAAAACCCTGAAAGTTTCCATAAAGATACACTGGGTCTTCTAAAACAAATGGTTTCAGATGTGTCATCCACAACAATGACAACCAGAAGGCCATGGAGCAGCAGTCGTCCAAGTCCTGAGAGAGAATGATTTTGAACCTAGAATTCTGTTATAGCAAAATAGACTTGTTTTCAGATGTACAGGGACTCCCGAAATTTCTTCTCCTTATACCTTTTCTGAAGCAGTTACTTGCAGATGAAAAATCAAAAAAGAAAATATTCAAGAAATGGTTGAACTAACCTAATAATCCAATGAAAAGTATCATGTTGGGACGCCTGGGTGGCTCAGTGGTTGGGCATCTGCCTTGGGCTCAGATTCTGATCCCATGATCCGGGATCAAGTCCCTCATCCGGCTCCCCAAAGGGAGCCTGCTTCTCCCTCGCCTGTGTCTCTGCTTCTCTCTCCGTGTCTCTCATGAATAAATAAATAAAATATATATCTTTTAAAGTATCATGTTACCTGTACAACAGGAACTCTGTTTTACCCTAGAAAGTAGCCAAGCCAAATTTGAACACAGGTTTGGTGGAATCCAAGAAAAATTTATTCAGGAATAAGAATGAGTAGATTCCAAGCAATAGATAAAATGGAGAAGCTGGAAGATAGTTGGAATACAGTGAAGAAACCATTACAGAGTTGTAAAGAACTCTTTACAAGAGGCAAGGGAATTAGAATTCCTATGCAAGGCAGAAAAATTCTATGCAAAAAAATGTGGCACAAGTATGAATGATTGGTGGCGACTTAATAGAGATAATATATTTGTACCTAATGTGTGAATATCCTTCTTTGAATGGCCCAAGGATGGTGACTTTGGAAACACAAGGAGGAAAATGCAGTTCCAGTCCTGTAAACGATATTTTAAAGTTGCAAAGGTAACTGAAGGAACTGAAAATAGTAATTTAAATATAGAAAGGTTGGGGCTGAGAAGGGGAGATAGGGAGTAGTATAAGTAAACTAAATCTGCTAGAGAATTATGGGTATGCTTAATGATGATGACAACCAAAACCGGTAGAGATTTCTCCTGGGTAGGAAGACTGGGAACCTGGGGAGGAATGGGGTTGCAGGTATTGTTCCTTTTCATCAAAGTGCTTTTTATGAACCATTTGATTTTCTTTGTTCATTGGTAATTGGGATAGATTAAGAACTTGTTGATTCCCAATAAACAAGTGTTTCCTGAGTGTCTTCTGTTGTTTTAACTTTTAGATAGATGCTGAGAGCTGAGGAAAAAATAGTTTGACCTCTACCATAACATAATTTTAAGATCTCTTTGCCTTTAGTTTCTGCTACTTCTTTTTTTAGAATGGTGAGAGAGGAGATATAAAAAATCTTTTTCTACTTCTGTTTCATATTTTCTTTTTTTTTGTTTCATATTTTCTAATATATCCACTAAGTGTACCACTTTATCTTGATCTGTTGAAAAACTTAAAGTAGCTTCTTCAGAAATCAGCCTGAACTCCTTCCTGTTTCCCCTCTCCCTAACTCATATTTTTGTCTCCTCAATGTACTGTAAGCATCTCTGCCCTTCAGAACTCTATACAAACTCTCAGAAGACCTCTTGTCCTTTCGTTTTTTATTTTTTATATTTTTTAACCTTCCTCACAGGAGCTATATCTGGCCTCTTCCTGCATCACCTGAATGCTTGAAAGATCTTGATGCCTCTCTGGGTTCTGGAGGAGAATGTGGGTGTGCAGTGACAGAGGATAGTGTTAGCATGTAGGACTTAGTACTAGTGCTGGCATTGTTCCAGTTGCTTGGGTATGGCAGAGAAGGGAAATTATTTCAAATCTCTGTCCTCAAGGAGCTTCCATTTCTGATGGAGTTAGAAGAAAGGTTATAAAAATAGCATTAATGGTTTAAACATAGCTAAGGCCAGCAATCTGTAGCTCTGTCTTTGAAATATATTCTTGGAGTCTATGGCTTTACAGTAAGATATGCTAGCCTCTGAGGTACCCTCTAGGGAAGAGTGGGAACATGAATGGTAGTGCCAAGATAGTATTTGGTATTCCCTCTTATTACGTCTCTTCACAGTAGCAGTAGTTACAAGAGGCAGAGCATTATTTGAAATCTTTTTTTTTTTAAGGTTTTATTTATTCATAGAGACACAGAGAGAGAAAGGCAGAGACACAGGCAGAGGGAGAAGCAGGCTCCATGCAGAGAGCCTGACTGACTCGATCCAGGGTCTCCAGGATCACGCCCTGGGCTGCAGGCGGCACTAAACCGCGGCGCTACCAGGGCTGCCCTGAAATCATTTTTGGACAAGATGGGCTGTGGCTGCATGAACATGGTAGATTTGGCTTTTAATCCTAGTATATGCAGTTCATTGGATGTCAGCTCCTGTCTGCATTTCTTTGAGTTGTGGTTATTGGATATGGCCTTGGTTCACAAAAAATGGTGGTCATTCTGCTTGTATGGCACCCCCTGGAAAACTCTTAGAATTCTAGTAGGGGCTTAACCAGTCTTGTACTAACTGCTTTCTAGAGGTTTATCATTAAAATGTACACCCTAAAAGATAGGCTGGGATTTACTGCATGATAATGTAGGAGGTATTGGATAGATGAGGTACAGATAGAGTAGACTGGGCCATGAGTTGATGTTGGAGCTGGGTTACAGGTACAAGGTTTTCATCATACTCTTCATTTTTGTAGATGCTTGGAATTTTTCATAGTAAAAAAGTACCCTCATGGTCAAGGATGATGGCTCATATTTTTGCTTTATTGCATTTTGCATAAATAACTTTTTATTTAGTGAGGTCTTTGGGGTTTTTTGTATTTATTTTAATGATTGGATACAGAACTGAGTTAAGGTTAGACTGGAGAGAAACCTTCAGATTTTTTAAAGCATGAATACCATGGGTACCTCTATTACAAGTCAGCCTTCCTTTCACAGAGACCTGTAAAGAAAAAGTGGAAGGAAGAATTGTCATCAGGAGCCAGAGAGCTGACCTCCTAGAAGCTGAGAATATGTAGATATGAAGTATGGGAGAAAGGAAGGCCCATCACTTAAATTAGACTGTAGGAGTGAGCCTTGCCTAAGGTCAGAGACCTGGTCCACCCCACTATCACCACTACTGCTGCTGATTTTGTCCCATTCTAGGGTCATGTTCACCTACTCCTTTGTCTCTGTGCTTTAACCTTGTTTCTTCCTCTTATCCCTTTAGTACCTTCTCACCCCACCCCCTACCCTCCAAGACCTGAATTCATCCATCTTGATCTCCATAGGCTAGCTTTCCTATATCATGTCCCCTTCTACCCTAGACCCAGAAGCTCACCCACAATTCACTCCTTTCCTTCATCTCTGCTGTTTATTGAATTACCATTAGTGTTTATTAACAAATGTGATTGGACCACAAAGTGGCTTAACACAGGCTGAGGCATCGAGACCCAATCGTGTAGCCTTAAAAATTTTCAGGCAGTTGGCAAGTAAGAATTCTAAATAAAAATTGAAACTACCACCTGTATTTTTTCAGGCCGTTGATGCTCACTGCCATCAGCTGCATCCTCCCTATGGCACTGGTAAGTGTGGGAAGGGCTGGTGACAGATTTGGTGGGCTGCTGGATTTCTTTTTTCTGGGGGAAAGATCTATTTGCAAGCTGTGTTATTAACTTGTCCCCAAGGGCTGGACAGCTTGAACCAGCTGTAGGAGACTAAAAAGAGGAAGAAGCAACTGACCATGCTTAGAGGTTTCCTTGGGCAACTGTTGTCAATAGCAGAGGCTATTCACTGTGTACCTTGGTCCTTACATAAAATTAGCACATTCTATGCATTATTTTGAGTAATAAACATACTATCCAAGTGCTCTGGGATGTCAAGTAATAACTGTTAAATACCTGAAACTTAAAACATTTTTTCCAAAGGTGGCTCTTGGCTGTGTATTAGAAAGGATCCAAAATGTTGTGTGTACTTATCATTTCCTTCAGTAGCAAGGTTTATCTCGCTCTGGTATTTTAAGTTCTTCGTGGTCAGGAGATCAAGAAATGTTTGTTCCAATGATGAATATAAAATTCTGATAGAGACAAAGAAATTTGTGGCTCTCATTTACTAACAGACTTGAGGTGGACTTGGGGACCTGTGGTTTTAAAAATCATTTTTACCACAGTCTGCTTTCTGCTTAGGGACCTAATGGAGAAAATATAGACAGTAAGGTTGAAACGTAGGATGAGACAGCAAGTCACAGAATTGCTGAAATATAAGCTGATAACCATATTGCTTGCTGCTGGAATTACCTTATCTGAAGTCTTGAAATCCTGCTGCTGTCTCCTTGTAATAAGTGGGTTGGAGGCCATGCAGATTCAGAAGTTTTATCTTGTCAAGGTAGTCTCTGCTCTAAGTAACAGTTGGATGTTTACATTATTTCATCTCTCTAGTCTCTGAAGCCCTTAGAACATGGAAGGAGGTGCCCCCAGAATATCTAATAAAATGCAGATGTAGTAGACTTGTGTACTAATAACCAGTGAGGAGCTCCTTGCTGGTAACAGTGGCTAAAGAATTAATACACGCTTTATTATGTCCCTGTGAGAAAATCTTAGCATCACTAGTGCATATTCTGGATTTCCCACTGGTCCCCACTTCCCATCCCCCAAGCCCTACTTAGGAATTAGGGATAGAATTATATGGCACACTTATTGCATTGTTTATAAGAAAGAGAAAGGAGAACTTGATGCCCCAGCAGCCATCTACTCCTTTAGGTATCTATGTACAGATGGGAACTACTGAACATGTTTTGAGGGCCTGTTTCAGGGAAATAACTTTTAAGCATCTGTCCCAAACATAGAATACAATCTATGTAGAAGATGACCAAATATTTTTGCCTGTAGCCTTGGGGCAATACTAATGACCAGAAGCAAAGTCCTTTCCAACATGGATGTAGCTAAGGGCTTCCTAAAATGCAGAACTAAAAACTATTTGAGGGTGTTGGGATTATAAATGCAATGGCAAAACAAAGCCAGATTGGGTTGGCAATGCAGAGCAATGTTTAAAATGACAACAGAGAGTGATCCCACTGTTTTTTCAAGCTGAAGGAAAGCTCCCCGGAGGCTCCTGACCCCCTTGTTGGTCAGGTTTGAGGGTACAAAGAAAGAGGAGAAAAAGGGAGATAGGCTCCCTTGGCCTCTGCTCTTATCACATCTTTGACTCTGGACTACCAGAGACTTGAGGGCATCCTTCAGTCTTTGATAAACTTTATACCACTATTTGCCCTCCCTTCCCTACCTTGATCAATCACATTCCCTTCCCCAGCTCCCAGGAAAAATAGAGAGAGGAGTTCTTACCTTTGGGGTTCAGGTTCACACCTACCAAGACTTAAGCAGGACTGTGATGACTCAAAGACAGGCCTGAGAGCTGTGCTTTGTGAACAGCAACATTGAAGGAGCTGAAAGACTAGGAGCAGAGCATCTAGTGGAACACTAAGGCTTGGTCTGGGAGGTGGAGAGAGAGAGAGCCAGAGATTGTTGTAAAGTTATTAGCAGTATGGACCTATGTGGAAGTTTTATCTGTTTATGCAGTAATTCACATTGTATGATCATTTAACCTTTGGTCAAAACTATGTTAAAACTCCAAGGGGAATTTTTCATTTCAAGGAGTAAGTAAAAGGTCAGAGTGACTATTTGATACAGTAGCATAAAGATCAACCTTTTCTTGTGACATTTGTTTATGCAAGTTATTATAATTACATTAAGTTTGACAAACTTTTCCCTCCTGACTTCTTTTCTGAAAAATTAAAACATGCAAAGAAGTTTAAGGATTTGTGGACATCCAAATTCCTACTATCAAGGTTATACAATTGCTAACCTTTTGCTACATGTGCTTTGCTATGTATCTAGCCATCAACCGATTTTATTTTTATATAGATTTATTGAAGTATTATTTACATTCCATTACATTCATCCATTTTAAAGTGTACCATTAGATGAATTTTAGTAAGTTTATGCAGCTATGTAACCATCACAATAATCTGAGTTACAGAACATTTTCATCATCTGGAAAGTTCCCTTGTGTTCATTAGTCCCTACTCACAGCCCCAAGCAACTTGAGATCATCTTTCTTCCTCTATGGTTTTACCTTTTCTAGAAACTTCATATAAATAGAATTGTACGATATGTGGTCTTTTGTATCTGGCTTCTTTCACTGAGCATAATGTTTTGAGTTTCATCCATGTGGTATTAGATGTCAGTAGTGCTTTCCTTTTTATTGCTGAATGGTTTTCCTTTGTATGGATATATTTTGTTTATGCATTCATTCATCAGTTGATGGACATTGGGTTGTTTCTAGTTTGGGCCTATTATGAAATATGCTGCCATGACCATTCATGTCCAGGGCTTTAAATGGACATATGTTTTCATTTCTCTTGGATAGATATCTAAGAGTGGGATTGCTAGGTTGTATGGTAAGCGTGTGTTTAATGTTTTAAGAAACTGCCAAACTGTTTTCTAAGGTGACGACTATTTTACATTCTTTCCACATCCTTGCTAGAACTTGATATTGACTGTCCTTCGGATTATATTCATTCTAGAGACTGTGAAGTGGTATCTTGTAGTTTTAATTTGCATTTCCTTTATGACTGGTGATGTTGAGGATCTTTTGCTTATTTACTGTTCATACTTTTTTCAGGTAAAGTGTTCAAATCTTTGGCTCATTTTTAAAAGTTGAGTTGTTTGTCGTCTTTAAGTTCTGTGAGTTCTTTATAGATTCTGTATTAAGTCCTTTATCAGATATACGATTTGTAATTATTTTCTCCTACTCTGGAGTATCCTTTCCATTTTCTTAATGTCTTTGGAGAATAAAAGTTTAATTTTAATAAAGTCCAGTCTATCGATTTTTTTCTTTTAAAGATTGTGCTTTCATTATTGTATCTAAGAAATCTGCAACCAAGTTTGCAGAGATTTTATCTTCTGGAAGTGTTATAGTTTTTAGTTTTACATTTAAATGTATGGGCTATTTTGAGTTAACTTTTGCGGGCTATGAAGTGTCTAAGTTCTGTGGTTTGTTTTTGTATAATGATGTTCCATTATTCCAGAACCATTTGTTGAATGTTGCCTTTACTGACTTCCTTGGCACCTCTGTTTAAAATTAACCCTAGGGATCCCTGTGTGGCGCAGCGGTTTGGCGCCTGCCTTTGGCCCAGGGCGCGATCCTGGAGACCCGGGATCGAATCCCACATCGGGCTCCCGGTGCATGGAGCCTGCTTCTCCCTCTGCCTATGTCTCTGCATCTCTCTCTCTCTCTCTCTGTGACTATCATAAATAAATAAAAATTAAAAAAAAAAATAAATAAAATAAAATAAAATTAACCCTAAATGTCTGAGATTACTTCTGGATTTTATTCTTTTTCATTGGTATCTGTTTCTAAGCCTGTTTATACTTCACGGTCTTGATTACCGTAGCTTCATAGTTTTGAAGTCAGATTGTATTAAGTCCTTCAACTTTGTTCTTCTCTTTCAAGAAGGCTTGAAATGTTCTGGACCTTTTACCTTCCACAGATTTTAGGATCAACTTTTAATTTGTGCCCTCTGTCCCCCAAAAAACCCTGCTTCGATTTTGATTAATTCTGATTTCTGTGTTCAGTCTGGAGCTATGTTGTTCAGTCTGGTGGCTATGACCCCATGTAGCCACTGGGCATTTGAAATGTGGCCAGTTTGAATTGGTATAATTCTAAAATATACAGTGTACTTTGAAGACTTACATGAAAAAAAGATGTGAAATAAAATAGTTCATGAATAATTTTCGTGATTACATGTTAAAATAATATATTTTATTTATTTTTAAAAGATTTTATTTATTCATGAGAGAAAGAGAGAGAGAGAGAGAGGGAGGCAGAGACACAGGTAGAGGGAGAAGCAGGCTACATGCAGGGAGCCCAATGCGGGACTCAATCCCAGGACCCCGGGATCACGCTCTGAGCCGAAGGCAGATGCTCAACCACTGAGTCACCCAGGCGTCCCTAAAATAATATTTTAGATGTATTAGTCTAATTAATATATATTATTAAAACACATTTCACCTGTTTTAAATTTTAGCTTTCATTTGTTTGCTGCTGTATAGAAACACACTTGACTTTGTATTTTGTTATTTTACTAAATTCATTTATTCTAGTAGTAGATTTGTACATTCATTTAGAATTTTCGGAGTAAACAGTCATTTTATCTAGGAATAGAGACAGATTTGCTTCTTGTTTTTCCAATATTTTATTAATATCTTTTATATCTTTTTTTCCCCCCCCTTTGCCTTATTGCCCTGGCTAGGGCCTCTAATATAATGTTAAATGGTGAGGGTGGTCATCTGTACCATTTTCCTGATAGTAGCATTCACTGTTTCATCATTGAATACAATGCTTTTCATAGGTGCCCTCTATCAGATTCAGGCAATTCACATTTTGTCTTGATTTGCTGGGAATTTTTTCCTGAATGAATATTGAATTTGTCAAATGGGTTTTCTGTGACTGAAATTATAATTTTCCCACTTTTATTTTGTTAATTTAATGAATTACAATAGGAGCTTTCAAATGTTAAATCAGCTATCCATTCCTGGGATAAACGTCACTTCATATGATATATTGTCCTTTTTCTATATTTCTGGATTTAACTTGTTAAAATATTTGGATTGATTTTTGTGTCAATGTTCATAAAGGATACTGGTCTGTAATTTTCTTTCTGTTATATTTTTGTCAGATTTTTGTATCCAGGGTATGTTAGTCTCATAAAATAAATTTGGAAGAAGTATTGCTTTCCCTTTTCTGAGCTACTGAAAGTGTTTGTGTGAGATTAGTGTTGTTAGAGTTCACCAGTAAAAATTTATGGGATGGAATTGTGTGAGAAAAATTTTGATCATGAATTCCATGTCTTTAATAGACATAAAGTTACTCAGTTTATCTTTTCCATTTTGTGCCAGTTTTGCTGATTATTTTTCAAGGAGCTTGTCAATTTCACCTAAGATACTAGATTTATCAAGGGATACTAGATTTATCAAGGTGGCTCACTAGTTGAGGGTCTACCTTTGGCTCAGGACGTGATCCTGGAGTGCCCGGTTCGAGTCCCACATTGGGCTCCCTGCATGGCGCCTGCTTCTCCCTCTGCCTGTGTCTCTGCTTCTCTCTCTCTGTCTCTCATGAATAAATAAATAAAATCTTTAAAAAAAGATACTAGATTTATTAAAATTAGATTTTCTATAATAGTCTCTTATTTTACTTTTAGTACCTGTAGTATTTTACTTTTAGTATCACCAAGGTTTGTAGGGGTAGTCCCTTTTTCACTACGGTATTGGTAATTTGTATTCTCTTTTTTCTTTAATTGTTATAGCTAAAGTTTTTTTCAAATTTGTTGATCTTTTTAAGTTTTGTTGATCTTCAGTATTATTTGGGTTGAATTTTTAGTATTTCTGGGTTTTTTCTCTATAATTTTTTCCTTTCACCTGCTTTGAGTTCAGTCATCTTTTTCTAGTTTTTTTTTTTTTTTTTTAAGATTTACTTATATGCAATAGAGAGCATGAGCATGCACCTGTGGGGGTGGGGAGGGTGGAGCAGAAGGAGAAAATCCTCAAGCAGACTCCTCCCAGAGCTCAGAGCCCAACATAGGGCTTCATCTGAAATAATGACCCGAGCTTGAGCCAAAACCAAGAGTCGAATGTATAACCAACTGAACACTCTACCCAGCCCCCCCACCTTTTTAAACATTTATTTTTATTGTCTTTGTCTAGTTTCTTTTTTTTTTTTTTTTTTAAGATTTTGTTTATGGGGGGCGGGGGAGAGCAAGCAAGCACACATTTGAGCACAGAAAGGGAGAAGCAGACTCTCCACTGAGCAGAGAGCCTGATGTGGGGCTTGATCTCAGGACTCTGAGATCATGACCTGAACTAAAGGCAGACACTTAACCAACTGAGCTACCCAGGCACCCCTTTTTTCTAGTTTCTTAAGGGGACTTTATATCATTGATTTGTTTTTTTGTTTTGTTTTGTTTTGTTTTTTCTAACATAAACATTTACAGTTGTAAATTTCTCTCTGGCATCATGTTAGCAGTATCTCGCCAAGTTTTATTCTGTGGTATTTTCATTATCATTCAGTTCAAAATATTTTCTAATTTCTCTTGTGATTTCCTCTATGACACATAGGTTCTACAGAAGTATGTTCTTTAATGTCCAAGTATTTGCTAAAAAAAAAAAGGGCATCCTTGGCAGAGAATAGTAAGCAAAATGCATGGGGGTGCTAGAATCACTTGGTTTGTTGCTAGAGTCCAGGACATAGGGGTTTTGATGATTCTTACACTGAGGGCTTAAGGTTTGTTTAGTCAGTACTGGAAAACATTGATGGGTTTTAAACAGGATGGGAACTGATCTAGCAAGATGTGAGAGCTCTCTGTAAGAGCTGTCGGGTATTATTACTTTTACATCAGGGTTTCGGGAAGGTGATGCTGAGGGTTATGGAGTTGAGGAGTCCAGACAATAGTACTGATAGGTTGTGTGTGTGTGTGTGTGTGTGTGTGTGTGTGTGTGTGTGTGTGTTTAAGATTTTATTTATTTATTCATGAGAAACAGAGGGAGGCAGAGACATAGGCAGAAGCAAAAGCAAAAGCAAGCTCCATGCAGGGAGCCTGACGCGGGACTCGATCCCGAGACTCCAGGATAGGCCCTGGGCTGAAGGTGGCGCTAAGCCACTGAGCCACCCAGGCTGCCCACTGATAGGTTGTTAATCTTGATCAAAACAGTCCAGCAAGACCTCATCTTGATGCTGCTAAAAGATTCTGTTCTCCACAATTGAAAGCGTACAGAAAAATGGAAGACTCCCCAGTTGTGAAGTATTGATTCAGAATGGGTTACTGAGCTCTCTGAGCATTAAATAGTAATGGTGTGAATACTCAGGGAATTCTTTCTTGAGAGAGTTCAGCTGCCTGCACTTTGAGAAAGACAGATTTTTATATTTAATGTTTTATTTTATTTTTTTAAAGATTTTTATTTATTCATGAGAGACAGAGAGAGAGAGAGAGAGAGGCAGAGACACAGGCAGAGGGAGAAGCAGGCTCCATGCAGGGAGCCTGATGTGGGACTCGATCCTGGGACTCCAGATCAGGCCCTGGGCCGAAAGCAAACTCTAAACCGCTGAGCCACCAGGGAGTCCCATATTTAATGTTTTAATATCATCCCCAATGTGTGTCCTGGCCCTCTTGTGGAAGATGGCTTAAATACTGGCACCCTTGCACCCTTAACCATGTCCTTTTCTGCCCCCCAAATCACTATGTTTGCTTCCTCTGAGATACAGCTGGGCACCTGTGCAGTCCATTCTCTCGTGTGACCCCAAATCTGGGATAAGATGGCCTCTCTACTGAGACTACTTTTTTTTAGCATAAATTCTTCTAGGTACTACTACTCTACCCCTGTGCTGTTTTTGCTAGAGAGACTTTTGTGTTTTTTTTTTTTAAGATTTTAATTTATTTATTCATGAGAGACACACAGAAAGAGAGAGAGAAAGGCAGAGACACAGGCAGAGGGAAAAACAGGCTCCATGCAGGGAGCCAGATGCGGGACTCGATCCTGGGACTCCAGGATCAGGCCCTGGGCTGAAGGTGACGCTAAACCACTGAGCCACCCGGGCTGCCCCACCAGAGAGACTTTTGGAACCTAACTTCCCTGTAGATTGCCTGGCATCCATGATAGGGCGAGGCACAGTCACACTGAATTTTGCTTAAATTAATGGTCTCTGAGTTCCTTCAGTTTTTGTTTTTTTTTTTTTTTTTTTTTTTTTTATTTATGATAGTCACAGAGAGAGAGAGAGAGGCAGAGACACAGGAAGAGGGAGAAGCAGGCTCCATGCACCGGGAGCCCGATGTGGGATTCGATCCCGGGTCTCCAGGATCGCGCCCTGGGCCAAAGGCAGGCGCTAAACCGCTGCGCCACCCAGGGATCCCTTCCTTCAGGTTTATAATGGATTATTGAGGGAGAGTCCTTGATTTTCTGTGATATACTATGAATATAATGTGGGCCATTTTCACACCACCATCTGTGATATGGGGATCACGGTAGTGCTTCCTGCAGAAGGCTGGTGGGAGGTACATATAGCTGATACATGTGTGCCTCTTTTTTAAAAAATATTTTATTTATTCATGAGAGACACGGGGGTGGGGCAGACACACAGGCAAAGAGAGAAGCAGGCTCCATGCAGAGAGCCTGATGTGGGACTCGATCCCGGGTCTCTAGGATTAGGCCCTGGGCTGATGGTGGTGCTAAACCACTGAGCCACCCGGGCTGCCCACTTGTGTGCCTTTTATCTTGTATATATTGATGTATTCTTGGCTATTGGCATTGAAAGAATAGATTCATATCACTCCACTGTCAGTTTCCTAAAGTGGTAGATGTATCCCCTCCTCATATAATTTCTTTTCACTAAAATTCAACTCTGCTGGGATATTCTGAGTTTGTCATTAGTGGACTTGGAATCACTAATAAAATTTGTTTCAACAGAAGGCCATGTTTTCCATTGTGGGCTGCACCAGGTGTGTAAATTCTGAGGTTTTGTTGCTGTTGTTAGTGCTGTTCAAATAAAGGGATCAGACCAAGGTATTGTTAAAGTTCTGTTTCCTAAGGAAAGTTGAGGAATTACATTTTGAAAATCTACAGATTAAAGACATGATATCATTTAATGATTGACATCTATTGAGTGGCCAACCTCTGTCCAGTCCAATTCTAGGCTCTGTGGATCTGTGAGAGGCAGCCTGACCCCTGTTTTTAGCTCAAAGGCTCCACTTAAGCCATCTGTGGTGAGACGAGGGGGTGGCTGCTGGACATAGGACTCCTCTGGTTTTCCAGGTGGTTTAGTACTACCTTTGATAGGACCTAGTAGCCAACGTATGCCAATATATTTAGAAGTCAGGATAGAAACTGTGGAGGGCTGTTTTGGGCCCCATTAGGTAAGAGGTGATACAAGAGGCTCCAGTGAGGAGGTTGTCCAAAACAATATCAATATCAGGTTAAAAAAAAATTGTAGCCAGAAGCTACATCCAAACCAGTCATTTATCTTTAAACCATTTGTTTTGTCTCTTTATTTTGTGATAGTGGTTTGCTGTGGATAGTTTTTTTTTTTTTTTTTTATGGCTATAGTTAGAAGAAATGTCATTATAATTCAGGAATCTGAGACCTAAAGTCTCCATGGTCCTCAATAAGAAAATACTATAACAACATGTGTGAATCAGATACCTGTTACCTTGCATGGAAGGGAAGTAGGGACCCCCATTCTTAGTGAAGTGTGTTGTCTTGAGACCTTGGTTTTCTCCAGATGTACCTCGGCTATAGGACAAAAAGGCACTCACTCACTGCATAGCCTTTGACACTGATTATGTACTGGAACATGCCCTTGTTTTGTAAGTGTGCACCTGTCTCCTTTTAGGAGTAACTTGAGCTTTAGGAGCAGGGATTACATGTTGATCACTGTGTCTTTCCCCCTGCCGTTCTTATCTGTGGACCAACTGCCTTACAGTTCCTCGGTAGCTCCTGTTTAAAGACTCAGTCCAGGGGTGCCTGGGTGGCTCAGCTGGTTCGGTATCTGCCTTCTGCTTAGGTCGTGATCTCAGGGTCCTGGGATCAAGATCCACATGGGCTCCTTGCTCAGTGGGGAGTCTGCTTCTCCCTCTCTCTCTATCCCTCTGCCTGCTGCTCTGCCTACTTGTGCGTGTGCATGCTCGCTCTGTCAAATAAATAAAATCTTTGGGGAAAAAAATGTAAAGATACAGTCCAGGGGGCAGAGTATCAAGGTTCTGTTTGTTCTCTTAGCTCCCTGGCCTGAAGTGTGTTCCTGTTTCTCCTTGATTCATTAGCACTCTAGTGCTATGCAGTGCTCTCTTAAGGAAGGAAGCCTGATCTAGACCTCCTAACACAACTCTATCTTCTGTGGCCCTACCCTAGTCTTGATAAGCTGAGGGTGTTAATTTTTGTAACTAGTCTGTCCTCCCCATATTTTTTATTGAGAGAAAGAGCGCATGTGCATGTGCATGCACGAGCTGGGGAGGGGCAGAGGGAGAGAGAGAATCCCAAGCAGACTCTAGGCCAGTGCGGAGCCCAATGCAGGGTTCTGTTTTACAACCCTGAGATCATGACCTAAGCTGAAATCAAGAGTCAGACACTTAACCAACTGAGCCATCCAGGTGCCCCAATCTGCTTCCCCTATTAATAAGGTCTTGTGGCTATAACATGTACATGCTGTCTTAACTACTGGCTTCTTTAGCCTAACATTAAAATGTGAACTTTCTACGTCCATAAACTTCTGTAACATCCTTTTCAATGACTGCATACTAAATCATTGTATGGATTTGTCGTATATTATTTAGCTAGTTCTTTTTTGTTGGACATTTAGGTTATTTTTAATTTTTTATTGTTATAAAAGATTGCAGTACACATATCTTCTATGATTTCCTGAAAAAAATTTATGGAAGTAGAGTTGCTAGCTCAAAGCACCTCCTGAGGCTCTTTGATAGCCACAACCAGTGTACTTTAAAATGTAGGGGCCACAAGGCTCTCCATAGGCTTTTAAATCATAACTTGTAATCAGGGCTCATTGGTTATCAAGAATATAGAGATCTTAAACAGGAATGTTTTGATTTGCTGGATTTATACAAGAAGTCCAAGCCTGGAGATTTTCTGTGAATAACAGGCCTAACTAGAGGTGCACTTCCCATATATGCTCTCCTATAGCAGCTTGCAGGAACATGGGCCACATTAGGGAGCACACAACTCTTTTGCTTCAATTGGATGCTGACTTGTTATTGTAGACAGGATGAGTTTTACTTAAGTTTCAAATCAAACTAATTTCTTGGAAGTGTCATTGATGACACTAAGATTGCCACTAAGATAATGAGTCTAAACTTAAAAGATGAAGCAGAGAAACCAAGAGGAAGAATTTGGAAATCAAGCCTAGTCCTGCTATAGACATGAATATTTGCACTTCTCAAAATGTGGAGTTCTCTGAAAGAAACTACAATTGTAATTTGATTTTTTTTTTTCTTCTTTATAGGTATCTCATTCAGTTGCTAAACTTATATTAGTTAATTTCCACTGGCAAGTTGCAGAGATATTGGACAGGTAAGGAGTTTGGGGGAAGAGGTGGCATTGCCTGTAGCTTCTTTCCCTGCCCATCCACCCAGTGGTGATTATTGTTTATGTTTTGGAGTATATCTCTGTAATGTGCATATTATTTATTTAAAACACTGGATCATATTTTATTTCCTTTTTTCCTCGATATGTGGAGAACGTTTTTCTGTAATTACATCATATTCTTTCTATCTCAGTTTTTTTTTCTTTTTTTTAAGATTTTATTTATTTATTCATGAGAGACCCAGAGAAAGGCAGAGACATAGACAGAGGGAGAAGCAGGTTCCATGCAGGGAGCCCGATGTGGGACTCGATCCCGGGATTCCAGGATCATGCCCTGAGCCAAAGGCAGACACTCAACTGCTGAGACACCCAGGCGTCCTTCTACCTCAGTTTTATTGCTGGCTCAGTATTTCATTGTATAGATGTTCCATGCTTTTTCTAAACCCCTGTCTGTTCAGGCTTTTTTTTTTTTTTAAGAATTGATTTATTTATTCATGAGAGACACAGAGAGGCAGAGACACAAGTAGAGGGAGAAGCAGGCTCCATCATGCAGGGAGCCCGATCCAGGACTAGATCCCAGGACCCCGGGATAACACCCTGAGCCGAAGGCAGATGCTAAACCGCTGAGCCACCCAGGCATCCCTTGTTCAGTTTTTTTATGCCATTGTGAACTTGTGATCAGTGCCCTTCTAGATAACAGTTGCCAACATCTCCATTTGTTTCTTTTGAATATATCAAGTGAGGAATGCAACATACTTTTGAATATTACCTTCAGAAAAAATAGGCCAGCTTACCACCAGAACCAGACCTTTTGAGGCACAGGTTTGGAATCTTAAGATGTCCTAGAAGTTGTCAGAAGGAGGGATTCATCCTCCCGCTGTGCCCTCTGGGAAGAGTCCCTATGCCCCACCAGAGGCATGTGCTTCTGTCTAGCATAGGATTTCTCATCCTCCGCACCCATGCCATTTTGAGTTAGATAATTCTTTGTTGTAAGGCCACTGTTCTGTGAATTGTAGGAAGTTTGGCAGAATCTCTGGCAGGATCCATTTGAAAAGACGAAATCACAAAAATCAGCAAAAGACAGAACAAACATTTCATAGAAAAGAAAGCACAAACAGCCATTAACATAAAAAGATGCTCAACCTCCATGATAATCTGGGACCCTGAAATTAACACCCCAAGCCTTTGAAATAAAAAATGCCTCCAGACATTTCCAAATAACCCCTGGAGAACAAAATTGCCACTGGTGAGAATCACCCAGTCACCATCCCTGCTCTTTCATGTACCAGTGAGTCTTCCTTTTTATGGTGTGATCCATTTATCTGCAGAAGGTCATGCCTTTGCTTCTCCAGGCTAAATATAATGAATGGCTGTACCTGCTGGAGCAGCTCAGCCACTCAGGAAGGAGCAAGTGTGCTCCTGATTTCACCAACTGCACTCTCACTCTCTATACCCAAGAGACAAGTACCTTTGGATAGACTTCTAGGTGAACTTCTGCTGTTTGCACTGCTGTTTCTACTACCCAGAATTCTGGACCCATGTAGGTGCCAGCAGTGGGGTATTTCTCACTGCCCAAACTTGGTAGCCTAACTTGGAAATGGACAAGATAGCTGAAGATACTAAGAATACTAGTGTGAGAAATAGGAATAAAAGCAGTTGAAGGGGGCAGCCCCGGTGGCTCAGCGGTTTAGTACCACCTTCAGTCCAGGGCGTGATCCTGAAGACCCAGGATCAGGTCCCGCATCAGGCTCCCCGCATGGAGCCTGCTCCTCCCTCTGCCTGTGTCTCTGCCTCTCTCTCCCTCTCTCTGTGTGTCTCCCATGAATGAATTAATAAATAAAATCTTCAAAAAAAAAAAAAAAAAAAAGGCAGTTGAAGGAGGCGTTCTGACTAGGGAGGAATAAAGAAGTCACATATATAAGACATTCTTCCCTGCTCAGATTCTTGCTTTCTGGGTAATGCATTTTCCTAGGTTTTGTGTGACACTTTTATTGCCACATGATAATTGTTTTTGTTTTTATTATTTCTAAAGATTATTTATTTTAGGAATAGTGAAGGGTAGCAGGGGGAAGGGTAGGGGCGGGGCGGATTTCAAGCCGACTCCTCTTGTAGCCTGATGTGATGCTCTGTCCCAGGACCTTGAGTTCATGATCTGAGCCAAGATAAGATCAAGAGTCGGACACTTAACTGAATGTTAAGTCTGACACTCAACTGAGCCACTCAGGCACCCCTGTTTTTATTTTTAAATCCATGTATCCCATACTTCATTTCAGAAAGGCATTATTTATTATGAAATGTTTCTTTTTCAAAAGCGTATGTATGTGTGTACACGTGTGTGATGTGTGTAGGTTTTAAAGAATGATAAAGCAAATATACTTAAGTGTCCACCCAAATAAGAAACCCTCTGACCTTTACTCAAAAGCCTCTGGTGGCAGTTTCTTCCTGGCTACACCCCCTTCCTTCCTCTCCAAAGCGACCAGTATCTTGAATTCAGTATTGATCATTTTCTTACTTATTTTTAAATTATATATCCTTTAGTTTTGTATGGTTTGTGTGGGTTTGTTTTTGTTTTTGTTTTTTGTTTTTAAATTTATTTATTCATGAGAGACAGAGAGAGAGGTAGAGACGAGACATAGGTCAGGGGGAGAAGCAGGCTCCCTACAAGGAGCCCGATACAGGACTCCATCCCAGGACCTCAGGATTATGACCTGAGCCGAAGGCAAACGCTCAACCACTGAGCCACCCAGGCGTCCTATGTTTTTGTTTTTTAAGTAGGCTCCTACATGGAGCCCAACATGGGGCTTGAACTTAGGACCCTGAGATATGACCTGAGCTGAGGGATCCCTGGGTGGCGCAGCGGTTTGGCGCCTGCCTTTGGCCCAGGGCGCGATCCTGGAGACCCAGGATCGAATCCCACATCGGGCTCCCGGTGCATGGAGCCTGCTTCTCCCTCTGCCTATGTCTCTGCCTCTCTCTCTCTCTCTGTGACTATCATAAAATAAATTTAAAAAAAAAAAAAAAAGACCTGAGCTGAGATCAAGAGTCAGATGTTTAATCAACTGAAGCCATCCAGACAGCCCTAGTTTTGTATGTTTTTAGAACTTTACAGACATGGAATTGTGCTGTGTGTGTTCTTCAACTTTAAAATGAACAAGGCTACATTTTATGACATCCTATCCATATTCCTGTCAAAAACCATTTGTGAGTTTTAGTTTTTTTGCTGTTACAAATAATGCAGCTCAGGTAGCCTGGGTGGCTCAGCGATTTAGCGCTGCCTTCAGCCCAGGGCATGATCCTGGAGACCTGGGATCGAGCCTGCTTCTCCTTCTCTCTGTGTCTCTCATGAATAAATAAAATCTTAAAAAAAAAAAAATGCAGCTCTGAAAACTCTTGTGCATGACTTCTAGGATCATATAAATTTTCTAGGGTTGAATATAGAAAGTAAGGGTGTGTCCCTTAGCTTTTACTAAATGGCAAAATGTTTCCAAAGTTATTGTACCACATTACATGCCCACCAGTGGTATATGAGTGTTCCTGATACTGTCAAACTTGAAGTTTTACAATCTGGTTGGTATAAATGGGCATATAATTGTGTCCCCGATTATTATGGAGGTTGAGCATCTTTTCATGTTAGCGGCCATTTGTGCTTTCTTTCTTGTGCAATGCTTGTTCTGTCTTTACCATTTTTTAATTGTCTTTCCAATGGGCTTGTCTTTTCAAATGGACTTGTAGGAAGTTTGTTTATTCTGAATATCAACTTTTTGTCAGTTATATGTGTATTGAATTATCTTCCATTTATACCGTGGCTTTTCACTTTATGGTGTGTGAACTGAACTTCTTAAATGTAAAATAATTGTCATAATTTGTCAGTTTTCCTTTATGCTTTGCATTTTTTAAAGTTTTTATTTAACCAATCTCAATGCCCAACATGGTCCTTAAACCCATAACCCCTAAAACAATAGTCGCATACTCTACCAACTGAGCCCACCAGGTGCCCCTGCATTTTCTTTGTCTTAATATATCATTCCCTGTTCCAAAGATACAGAGATTATTTATTTGCCTGTGTTCCCAGAAAGGAATTGAAAACAGACATTGTCCTTCATAAGTATTTTTCTTACAGTTTGGTGTCTTTGAAGCGGGGTTATTATTCTCATACCAATTGAGAGCTAAAAAATTGAAAGAGAAAAAAGTATTTATACTAAAGTAAGAGGGAGCTTGGTTCTGTCAAAAGGAAGTTAGAGACAAAGACACTTGAGTATAACCACGGCACTTGTTGGTCCCTTCTGGTTTTGTTCAGAGGTTAAAATGTTAGTCTTCATTTCTGAATCCCTTTATTTCTGCTTTTTGTTTTGTAGATACAAGTCTAATTCTGCTCAGCTGCTCGTTGAGGCTCGAGTTCAGCCCAGTCCCTCGAAACATGTGAGTGTCTCCCACTTGAGCAAGGCTTCTGATACACATGGTTTTTGCTGTGGCTTATGGTGTTATTGACAACCGTCTTTCTGTGTTTATAGTGCAACATGCCTGAGGTTTTTGTTTAAATATGGGCCTAAATCTTCCATTTCCATTATAGTTTAAAGAGTTTCCTTGTGGATGAAGAATAAATCCTTGCCAGTCCTGGGACCCTCTTCAGCCTCACCTTTCTCTTTACACTTACAGCCTATACTCCATTTCTGCTAGGTTCCTTGGTGTTCCCAAGCTTACTGCACGCTTCTTTGACTCTGCTTGTGCCATCCCTGGTCTGGAATGTCCAGATCCTGTCCCTGTCTTTGCTTGTGGGAATGGAACTCAGCTTTAAAGACCCACATCAAGCTGTCTCTCACAAAGCCTGTGATCTCTCCTCTCCAGACACCTCTAGTTAGATCTTGAAATCTTTACATGTGTGATGTAGCAATTCACTTATCTTTTCAGCTCCCCTACCAGACTGTGTGTGCTTAAGAATAGGAACCATATCTTATAGTGCATAGCAATTTCCTATGTATTTAGGAGTTTAACAAACATCTGTCAAGTGAGTAAGGGCCATGTCCTCACTCTTTAGGAGGGAGAATTGGGGCTCCAATTACCACATAACTTCCATAGCTCTAAAATAAATTTATTATTATTAAAAAAAAAAAAAAAAAACAACTTCCATAGCTCTGAGGAGAACATTTCCAGGGCATACTGGATAAACATGAAAATACAGCGTTTTTCCTTTAGTTGTTTTTTGTATTCCCAATGAACTAACTAGAACCTAATGTAAACCTGTTGTGGACTTATCCATCAGTTTGTGTCTTGGATCAGGGGCCCCATGTTGTCTTTGTTTACCAGTTCATATAGCATGGCATGATTTCTGAAGTTCAAGCTTTGCAGTTATTTTCCCACACCCAAAAGGTTTATTTCCTAGTAGAAGCCTTCCTCGTCCCTCTAAATTAATTGTATGTGACATCTCTGCAGTGTGTTAAGGATGAGTTGTGACTTAGTAAAAACTGTAATATTTTGTATTTTGAGCATGTCCGTGTGGGAAAAGTGCACTATCTTTGACAAGTAAACTTGCAGTGTGGGCTTGTTAGAAGCTTCACATGCTTAGCTGAGCCTCTGAAGAACCTCTGTAGTACTTACTGAGGGCAGCTCTTTACACTGAATGGGGCAGTTTATAAACAAAACCCTGTAACATCTAAAAGCAGAAGTTGGACTGAATGACCTCCAAGGACTTCGGCAATTTGGAAATCCCAAGCATTTTATTTTATTTTATTTTATTTTATTTTATTTTATTTTTTTTATTTTATTTTATTTTATTTTATTTTATTTTATTATTTTATTATTTTATTATTTTATTTTATTTTATTTTATTTTATTTTATTTTATTTTATTTTATTTTATTTTATTTTATTTGTTTGTTTATTTATTAATCCTGAGCTTTTTAGCCTGGCATTATAAACTACTGTAAGTCCTTTCAGCCTTCCTTTGCCTTTCTGAATCCTAGTGATTGTGCAATCCCAGCTCATGTGCCACATCCTTCAGGAAGCCTTCTTGATCTGTGCTTTATGTTCAGAACTTTTAGAACCCACAGAGCCCACACATTGCAGTTGAGTTCTGACACTTGTTGCAGAGTCAGCTTTACCTATCATGCACCTAGCTGCATGTGGCACCCCTATAGCCTCCCAGGATCTGAAGACTCCTCGTTACTCATTTTGCTCTGCCTCTCCCCAGGTTCCCACGGCCCACCCCCCTCACCACTGCGCAGTGTGTATGCAGTTTGTACGGAAGGAAAACCTACTTTCTCTGGCCTGTCAGCACCAGTTTTGCCGTAGCTGCTGGGAGCAGCACTGCTCAGTACTTGTCAAGGACGGCGTGGGTGTGGGTGAGTCTGCTGCAGAAATTGTACAAGGCTGGCATGAAGTATTTATCTTCAGGTTTGTCCTTGTGGGTACTCAGGTCAAGTGTGTGTTTTCTTTTGAGCCAGATTAGGGTTTTTATTGTCAGAACCATTAGTTTCCAAACACATCAGGCTGAACAATGACAAAGTTTTCCCTAATCCTGAGCAAAATGAGAGGATTAAGGCTTTTGTTTGGGCATATATGTATAAATTTCATGCAAGGTGAAATTTTGAGAGA
Source organism: Vulpes vulpes (assembly GCF_048418805.1). Taxonomy (NCBI): domain Eukaryota; kingdom Metazoa; phylum Chordata; class Mammalia; order Carnivora; family Canidae; genus Vulpes; species Vulpes vulpes. The sequence goes on along the minus strand of NC_132788.1, from coordinate 93,362,487 downwards.
ACTCTCCTATTAAGCTGCCTACCCTATCTTGATGCCCCAAGCAGTAGCCATCATTCAGAAACACTCAAAAATTGCTGTTGTTTAAAGTAACATAACACAAATTAGATTTGGTGATTGGTTATAGGAGTGTTTGTCATACTTTGACTTGATGGTATCAGAACTCAGTTAGCATCCGATTAATGGTATCTACAGAATCTCATTGTGTTGGTTAGTAATCGCTTGCACATAATATTAAATATCACAAAATGAAATTGTTAGTCAAGAACCGTATAAGAATCTTTTTTTTTTTTTTTTTAATTAAGCTCTGTGCCGCCGGGGAGGGGGGCGGGGCGGGCTTGAACTCCCATCCCTGAGGTCAAGAATCACCTACCTGAAAAAAAAAAAAAGGAAAAAAAAAAAAGAATCACCTACCTGTTCTACCAACTGAGACAGCCAGGTGCCCCAAGAACCATATAGGATTATTTATTTTTATTTATTTATTTATTTTTTTATTTTTTATTTTTTTTAAAGATTTTATTTATTTATTCATGATAGTCACAGAGAGAGAGACAGGGAGGCAGAGACACAGACAGAGGGAGAAGCAGGCTCCATGCAGAGAGCCCGACGTGGGATTCGATCCTGGGTCTCCAGGATCGCGCCCCGGGCCAAAGGCAGGCGCCAAACCGCTGCGCCACCCAGGGATCCCCCATATAGGATTTTTTAGATGCTACTGCTTTTTCAGTGGCTATTTGTGATATATATGTAATTTGAGGTAAATTCCAGTTGTGTCCACTCCAAATATGTTAATTTTTCTCTCTCTTTTTTTCCTTAAATAAATTCTGTGGCTTCAGAGGTTTCCTGTGTGGAATCTTGAATTTGTTGGTGGAACTCAGTGGGAAAATATATATTGTTGTGTCTTCTGCAGTGCAGTTATCCATCATGTTGTCTTTGTTCAACAGGAGTCTCTTGTATGGCTCAGGACTGCCCACTCCGAACTCCAGAGGACTTTGTATTTCCATTGCTGCCGAATGAAGAATTGAGAGACAAATACAGGCGCTACCTCTTTAGGGACTATGTGGAGGTATGACTAGCCCCTGTCGCATGTCTGTCTTCCTGAGCCTCCTTTCCATCACATGTTCACAGTAACTTTATAGATGAGCCTGCCATTAGGTGCTATAATTTGAAGAAAGAGCTCTGGCTTTTACAAAGTGGAGAAGCCACTAGAGTGGTAGTGAAGAACACAGGCCTTGGAGTCAGACCGACATGACGTGAATCCCAGGTCTGTTACTTCCTCACTGTGTAGGCTTCCACCCATTATTGTACTTCTCTGAGCCTTGGTTTTCTCTTGGAGAATGGTCTGCCTTCCTCACCTTCTTCACAGTTGCTTAAATAAGCTACTGTATGTCAGGGACTGAACACTAGTCAGGGCTATGTCAGGGCTGTTTGGTTTACTGATTTAGCACAGAGAAGGGGTTTTGCTTCTTGTGCAGCATGAAAACTTGCCCGTGATTCCAGCGTGGTCAGCTTTGGATTCCCCCTTCTCTATTGGGCTCCAAGATCAGGCTTGCTGCCCCCATGCAATGTAGTTCTCATCTTTATTACTTGAACCTCAGCTTATAAGATTATCTGATGGGCTGGGTCTTCTCATTCATGAGCTGTAGAATAACATTCCCTTGTTCCCTGGGCTGCTTGCTGCCTTTGGTTTATGCGTGAGGGTCACTGAGCCTCTCAGGGCTTTTGTTTTTAGGTAAAATTAGTGTGTAACATTAAATTAGTTTCAGATATACAGCATAATAATTCAATATTTTATATGCTACAGAGCGATCACAATCTAATTACCACCTGTCACCCTATAATAGATCCCTTTCACCCATTTCACCCACCCCATAACCCCCTTCCCCTTCCATTCCCTGTATCTTTGAGTTTTGTTTGTTCATTTTGTTTCTTAGATTCTGCACAGAAGTGAAATCATACGATATTTCTCTTTCTCAGTCTTAATTTCACTTAAATAATACTTTCAAAGCATGGGTGATTGGGCTGTGTTCCTTTCTAGACCTGGTGTTTGTGCATTCATCTCACAGACACAGTTCTGTACTCCATTTTGTCATCTACCCTTAGATCATTCTAGTGAGTTACTACCTAGTTTTGGCTAAACATTCATACGTCTTCAGTATCTGCCTAATGCTATCCTTTGTGACATCCTTTCTGAATTCCTGTAGCCCCTTGATAAAAGTCATCGGCTGGAAGGATAGAAGGTGTTCGAGCTCTCAGGGAAGTCTGATTTGGAAGCAGTGACTAGGGGATGTCCTCATTGTGTCCCCTTGGTGTGTTCACAGAGTCATTACCAGCTCCAGCTGTGCCCTGGTGCAGACTGCCCTATGGTTATTCGGGTACAGGAGCCTAGAGCTCGCCGAGTACAGTGCAATCGGTGCAACGAGGTGTTCTGGTAAGAGTGGGTGAGAGTGCTCAGCAGCCCTGGGCTCCTGCTTTGCCCTTCAAAGTACCACTGGTGTTGCTATAGATGAGGGTGGGGCTGGGAGAGGAGAGACTGGGCTTTGAGAGACTAAACTGCAGCTCTGCTCCAAGTGGGCAGGGTATGTATCCAGCATCTCATGTTCCACGGGATGTTTGATAATGCTCAGTCTGGAAACAAAAAAGTAGCACAGGTTCTTGGAGAATGTGCTATAATTTATGCTAGTGAGACTCATGGCACAGAGATTTGTCTATGTGGCTGTGTATGTGCCTGCACAGATAATCACATATTGCTGTGTATGAAAGCTCAACCTTCAGTGTTTGACTCTTTCTCCATCTTGGCCTTAATAGGCTAATTTTATAGCTCTATAATTCATAAAGGTAGTTTACATCTACTTGGGGTTTACTCCATTCAGTAGATATTGGGGATTGCTAAAATGTACTGAAGGCTTACCATGGGAAAGACACTATTCTCATCACTTTACCTTCATTGTCACAAATGTGTACAATTGATACTGTTACCTTTATGTTATAAGGGAGGAAATGGAGATACAAAGCAATGATAGAGCCATAATGTAGGTCCACATCTGTGTCTGTCCCTAATCATGCCTCCCTAGAAGATTCACGGTGGGGATTCAGAGAAACTACATGAAAATGTGGTGTGTGTTTGTGTGTGTGTGTGTGTGTGTGTGTTCTTGCCTTTAAGACACTGTTGAGGAAGTCTCTGGCTTACCAAAGATGAAGAACCACTAACATAAGGGTGCCTGGGTGGCTCAGTCAGTTAAGCATCCAACTCTTTTTTTTTTTTTTTTTTTTTTTAAGAATTTATTTATTAATGAGAGACACAGAAAGGCAGAGACACAGTCAGAGGGAGAAGCAGGCTCCTCGCAGGGAGCCCGATGCGGGACTCAATCCTGGGTCTCCAGGAACCATGCCCTGGGCTGAAGGCAGGCGCTAAACTACTGAGCCACCCAGGGATCCCCAGCATCCAATTCTTGATCTCAGCTCTTGTCTAAAAAAAAAAAAAGAAACACTAGTTCTCTCCTTCTTTTGTGTCCCACATTATGAACATCTTTCCCTTGGGCATAAGTTAGGCTGTTTGCTTGAGAGCCTTTATTAGCCAGAGGTGTGTTCACTTGGACAAAAGAGAAATTAAAAACATGGAAGCCTAGCCCAATGAGTGTTGGAGTGTTTTTCTTTTCTAATTTTAAGTTTCAGGCATTGTCAGATATATCATCCCCCTGCAAACTGAACAAATTCTGTCATGTGTACATACAGTGTGCATCTGGTTGGGAGCTAGTCAAGACTCCCAGAAAGTGGATCTCAGTTCTGCCTTGGGTTTGAGCTGAGTTACCGTCTCAGAGCACCTCACTATGCCCTTTAAGAGGCTGGACTCTGAATTTGACATCTTTTCAGAGAAGGTTGACACCACAGAAAATATTTAAGATGGAATCATTTTATTTGGATTTATTAAGAGTATGTCTTAGAAATGCTTAGATTGAAGAGAAATTCATGCAGTATTTCAGTATAACCCTGGGTAAGTAAAGATCCCAAAGGCCTTGAGAGGTGACTGAACATCTTTGAAAAGCTCTAATTCAGGATCTGTTGGCTTGGACAGAAGGAAAATTGAAAACATGGGACCCTGACCTCACAATTATTTGAATCTTTTTCTTTTCTGGTTTTTAAGTTTCAAGTGTCGTCAGATGTATCACGCCCCCACAGACTGCGCCACAATCCGGAAATGGCTCACGAAGTGTGCAGACGACTCTGAAACAGCCAACTACATTAGTGCTCACACTAAAGACGTAAGGACTGTATCTTACCTGTCATGGATCTGCCCTCCTTAATGCTGCCTAGGGCCTTGCCTGGGAGGCTGGCCATTTGAGAGCAGAACACCCAGGGCCCCAGGGCCCTTGCTGGAGGCTGCAGACCCTTGCCCAGACTTGGCAGAGTTTGCAACGGACTATCATAGTATGTGTGGGGTGCATTTATTTTAATAAAATACTGAACTGCCTGATAAAGTTTGACCTATAGAGTGACTAATTAGAAGAAAACCAGGTGTTCTTTAATATCTCCTGGGCTTTAACAGCCCTGGGAGGGAGGTGGTTGATAGCAACATATAGTAAAAAGCAGGGCTCTGATGCAAGCCCAGGCATGCCCAGTTCTCATTCTGAAACTTGCCATGGGAAAGCATGGCCTTCAGCCCCTTGAGCCCCAGGTGACTCAGCACCTACCCTGTGCCAGTCATGTGCTGAGTTGCTGCACTCACAGCAGACCTGTGACCGTGCCCTCATTAAACATAGTCTGCTTCACAGCAGTGGGAGAGGAAAGTGTCAGCTGGTCTCTGCATTGCTGCCTGGGTTGTGGCATCTTTTAGATGAGAGCAAGTGAGCTTTAGAAGTTGTTTCCTTGCCCTGTTGTGGAAGCAGAAGTCCAGGGAAGCTGAGCAGGACTTAGTCCAGTGTGGCAGCTCTTGTGTTGCTTTGGCATTCTTCCCAAGCAGGAAGGCTTTGTGCTGACTCAGCTTGTGCTTAATCTGAGCAGCCTCGTGGCAGAGACAGATGGTGGAAGACTTAGTGGGGCTCAGCCAGTACTTGGAGTGTTTCAGAGCCAAACGTGCTGACCTCATTTCCTTGAATTGCTGTTCCAGCCTCAGCGACCCGCCACATTTAAGTGAGATGCTCCTTCCCAGAAGGGCTCGCACGATGAGCTACTGGGCACGGGTGCCAGGAGCTTTGTGTAATTTGTCTTAGAACCAGCCTGGTGGTGCGTGAGCCTAACGGCGCCCTTCTGTCTCCTCAGTGTCCCAAGTGCAACATCTGCATTGAGAAGAATGGAGGCTGTAATCACATGGTGAGCAGAAGCCTGTACTCTTTGCATATGTGCCATGGAGCCTTTGGTCAGCGTGCCCTTAACATGTTCTCTTTTGTTTCCCTCTGACAGCAATGCTCCAAGTGTAAACACGGTGAGTCCCAGGCGTGGTGCAGAAGGCCCAGTGGCACAGTCTGCGTTTCTTGTGCAATGGGTCTCCAGTGCTCATTTACTGAGTGCTTTTATGGTGAAGTGACAAAGGGCAGCCTCAGTCACTTTTAATAACCAGTCTAAAGCGGCTCTTGATTTTTTATTTACTCCTTTCCTCTGGTGCCTCCTGCCATCTTGCTGGCACATATAGTCAGAAGTCAAGATTGGTATGACTCTTAGACCTTCATGATCCTCAGTCATCCAAGAAGATCTTAGTATGTTCTTTTTATTTTTGCAAAGGCAGGTAAGTAGTGTTGGACTTATCTGTGCTACCTTACAGATACCTATTAGAGTAGGCTGTTTTATTGGAGGGAGCAACAGAAGAGTCTTCCTTGGAGGGTTGTTTTTTTTTTTTTTTTTTTTTTTTTTCCATGGAGGTTTTTACAAAGTTTCCATAAGGGCTTTTGATTTGGCCTTTTAGGTCTCATTCATCCATTGGGGAAGCTTACATAGAACCTATTGGTTTTACTTTGCTTCCTGCCAGATGAAGTAAAGAAATAAAACTCCTTCAGGTAGAAAGTATGTCCAAATAGGTCTCTTACACAGCAGTTTCAATGCTGACCAGGAGGCCCTGAGGGTATCTCTTTGTAAGGGTCCATCTAATGCTATTCCTGTGTTTTCCCAGGAAACACACTGTGATCAGAGTGGACATGGCAAGGCATTAGAAGAGAACAGTGACTGTGAAGTATAGAATGAAGATAGGCTGCTGGTAGTGGCATATTTCCTCAGTGGTATCCTACTCTGTCGTTGTGTGTTTGAGTGACAGGGATGTGTATCATCCACTTAGAACAGTGCATAAGACTTGAATACGGTTTAAAGAGAAATGCCAAGTGAACACCCCAGTACCCATCACATTCCTAGTACCCAAGAAGTCCTCTGTGTGTCCCTCCCCACAGTCTCTCCGTCCTTCACCACCCAGAGTTAGTTGCCATCCCTTGCATTGCTACATAGTTCGACCACCTCTACCGGCAACCCTAAGCAGTGTAGTAGTATTTAATTTTTTTTAAAAGATTTTATTTGTTTATTTATTCATGAGAGATGCAGTGAGAGAGAGGCAGAGACACAGTCAGAGGGAGAAGCCGGCCCCATGCAGGGAGCCCGATATGGGACTCGATCCCAGGTCCCCAGGATCAGGCCCTGGGCTAAAGGCAGTGCTAAACCGCTGAGCCACCAGGGCTGCCCTGTAGTAGTATTTAAGACAGTAACAAGGCCCACCTCCTCGATTAAGGAAATAGCCAGTATTGCTGCTGTTCAGTGAAGGTTCCGAGAAGAAAAGTGAACAACCTCTGAGTCTCTGGGTCTTGCTTTAGCATCCCCCAAGTTTTGTAAGAGATCCTTTGGAGAAGTCAGTGAGCCAACTTGAATCCTGGGAAATAGGGTTTACTCGCTGTCAGAGACAGGATATAGATCTGGCCATCTAACAGAACTGTGGTTGGCCTTTCTCCATTAGGCCATAGTAATTGTTAGATGTTGAATGTTGAGTGGATCTTTATTTTTTTCCTCTTTGCTTCCTCGGTATAGAAGTAGACTCATAATTCTGAGTAGGAACTCTTGGTAGCAGTTGATTTTATAGATGTGTTCTTTTAAATTAAAAAATGACAAAATAGGGGAAAGCCTTTATTCTCAGCTTCATGTACAAAATCTTCTTAGGACAGATGTCTTGAGGGTAGGAGGTAGTCAGGAGGGCAAACATGTTTTGGACAACCAGATGGGCCTCATTGGACAGGTATCTGCTTCTCTCAATGGCATTGACCATCAGCATTATACGGTCAGCATCTGCCTGTGTTGGGTTGAAAAGGTACCAAGCTTATGTGCTCATGGAACTGAGAATACCCGCTGGCTGTTGTTCATATTGGCAAGGAAAGGCTACAGGGACAAAGGGATGTGACAAAGAGGAGAGGTGCACATTCCTTCTGAAAAGAGACACTCTTAAATTAAGAGTTCTGGTCAAGTGACAACCCCACTTCACTCCCCTTTCACAGGATCTGTCTGTCCCACTGCTTTGCCTTTGGAGGAATGTGGGCTTATCTTGTGGGTATAAATTTCTCTTTCTCTATTCTTTGCAGACTTTTGCTGGATGTGTCTAGGAGATTGGAAGACCCATGGCAGCGAGTACTATGAGTGCAGTCGGTACAAGGAGAACCCCGACATTGTCAACCAGAGCCAGCAAGCCCAGGCCAGGGAGGCCCTCAAGAAGTACTTGTTCTACTTTGAGAGGGTAGGCATCTTCTCCTGCAGCTGCTCCTCAGGGATGGGCTTCTTCCAGCTGGCCTGCTGAGGTAGAAGTCCCAGACTAGTGTGCCAGTATGTACACACAGAAGTCAGGAAAAGTAGATTCTGCAGTGGACCTGAGTGATGCTTCCATAAATGTGGCTTTTGGGTTCTACAGGGCAAGCCACGACCAACAAAGCTGTTTGAATGGTGGGTTGAAGGACAATGAGGGGGCCATCAGATAGTCTTTTTCCATTTGGTACCATCTTAATCAGATTTAGAGGGCAATTCCTCCCAGGAAGACCTTTCAGAAGCCCACAGAGTACAGCACATTTGGTTTCTTTTCTTTAAGATTTTGTTTATTCATGAGAGATAGAGAAAGGCAGAGACATAGGCAGAGGGAGAAGCAGGCTCCCCACAAGGAGCCCGATGTGGGACTCGATCTCAGACCCTGGGATCACGCCCTGAGCCAAAAGCAGACACTCAACCACTGAGCCACCCTGGCATCTCGCACACAATAGACCAGTGGGTACCTAACTTTGTTTAGTCCTCAGGGCTGAAGCCCTATTGCCCTAGATGGTAGAGTGATCTGGCAGGCAAGCAGCTGCTCAGGACAGGGTTAGTAGTGTGGGCTGAGGAAGTCTCCCCCCTCCTGGGGGACTGAGTCTGAGTGGCTCAGTCCATTGGGTGGCCGACTTGTGGTTTCAGCTCAGGTCATGATCTCAGAGTCCTGGGATGGGCCTACATCAGGCTCCACGCTCAAGAGGGAGTCTGCTTCTCTCCCTCTCTCTGCCTTGCATGCTCTCTTGCTCTCTCTCTCTCTGTCTCAAATAAATAAATATTTTATTTTATTTATTTTTATTTTTTTTTTAATTTATTTTTTTATGATAGTCACAGAGAGAGAGAGAGAGAGAGAGGCAGAGACACAGGCAGAGGGAGAAGCAGGCTGCATGCACTGGGAGCCCGATGTGGGATTCGATCCCCGGTCTCCAGGATCGCGCCCTGGGCCAAAGGCAGGCGTCAAACCGCTGCGCCACCCAGGGATCCCTCAAATAAATAAATATTTTAAAAAGAAGAGAAAGTCCTCCTGCACTCTCAAGGACATACAGTCCCCATAAGTTAGATGAAGCTGTGGCCATGCTGTGCCAACCAAGGTGTCTATTCTGAACTTCTGTCTGGACTTGTGCTCCTTCTCTGTACCCTGTAGTGGGAAAACCACAACAAGAGCTTGCAGCTGGAGGCACAGACATACCAGCGGATTCATGAGAAGATTCAGGAGAGGGTCATGAATAATCTGGGGACATGGATCGACTGGCAATACCTACAGAATGCTGCCAAGCTCTTGGCTAAGGTTTGTACCACCTCACTCCTCTGGTCCCTGGCCCTAATAGGCCCAGATATCTGAGGATGGGAGGCACTATAGGGGGCAAGAGAACACAACACTTTGTGTGGCTCTGCATGCGTCTGCTTCGAGGTCTGTATTTCCCTGGGCTATGACCACTGAGGACCCAGTCTGCTGCTGGCTGCCAGGGGATTTCCAAGAAAATTATTCCACTACCTCAGGGAAGGAACTGCAGGGAAAACTAGAGCCCTTTTCTTCTTTTGTCCCATCCATGCCTCACTCAGGAGAAACTAAGATTGTCTTTGGACAAGTATTGAGATAGATGTGTGGACTCTGATGTCCAACTTGAGGGAAGAGCCATTGAGGCAGCTGCTGGTAATAAATGAGTTTGAAAAAGGAACTGTGGGTGTCCTGTGACCATTTATGTTCCAGCTTTTCCCATCTTGTCCCTCAATTCATCCTGGGGCGTGGCCTCATCTCTTTTGAGCCTATACCTATAGAGCCAGGCTAACTTGCATGGTTGGGTAAGAATTGCAAAAGCCACCTGAGATGTGTTCAGGTTAGGTTCACTCGTGCAGATGTCTTCTCTCTTCTATTGTAGTGCCGATACACCCTGCAGTACACTTATCCATATGCATACTACATGGAGTCTGGACCCAGGAAGAAGCTGGTAAGGCCAAGCAGTCCTCCTCTCTGCCCTCTTAGCTTCAGAGGTAGCTTTGTCTACCAGCACTTCCCAGGAGAGTGGAGACCAGACCCTGGTTATTGGGAGGTCAGAACAAAACTGTCAGTTTTAAAAGTTCAGTTCTCCTGGGGCTGAAATGAGTGGCTCTTAATTTTGGCTCAGGTCATGGTCTCAGGGTCGTGAAATCGAGCCCTGCTCATGTGAGCTCTCTCTCTTTAAAAAAAAAGAAAAGAAAAGAAAAAAGTTCCCTTCTAAGCATCTCTAAAATAGACCTCAGAGCCTGGCATTTGTTTAATATTAAGGCAGATAGACCAAAGCCCCTGAAGGCCATAGTTATAGGGCGACTGGTTAAAAAGCTCTGTGGCCACTTAGAAGTCCAGCACCCATGGTTTTGGAGGTACCCAGCATATGCATTCCTAAATTTTAGTGGACTTTTTAACATCTTTGTTTAATTCTTTATCTTAGATATGGGCTGTTGGCCCTGATTATAAAGTAATTCATATTATTGTTTAAATGTTGGAGAACAAAGAAAAACATTGCCATCATCCATAACCTCACTAGAAAGACATGGCCACTGTTAGCATTCTTCTGCCTTTTAACATTATTTCTATGTTTAATGTTAATTATATGCATGATATTCTTTTATTGTTGCAGTGGTCCTTATTTACCAGATTGGTAAATACCTTTAAAAAAAAAAGGGTTGGGATCCCTGGGTGGCGCAGCGGATTGGCGCCTGCCTTTGGCCCAGGGCGCGATCCTGGAGACCTGGGATCAAATCCCACGTCAGGCTCCCGGTGCATGGAGCCTGCTTCTCTCTCTGCCTATGTCTCTGCCTCTCTCTCTCTCTCTCTCTCTCTCTCTCTGTGTGTGTGTGACTATAATAAATTTAAAAAAAAAATAAAAAAATAAATAAAAAGGGTTTATTTATCCATGAGAGACACAGAGAGAGAGAGGCAGAGGCACAGGCAGAGGGAGAAGCAGGCTCCATGCAGGGAGCCTGACGTGGGACTCGATCCTAGGTCTCCAGGATCAGGCCCTGGGCTGAAGGCGGTGCTAAACCGCTGAGCCACCCGGGCTGCCTGGTAAATACCATTTTTTAAAAGTACATAAGTGTTTCATTATATGGTTATACCATCAGCTGGGGCATTCATTGTTTCTCTTTTGCATTATTATAAACAAGATATTGAGAAACATTTTGTGTATAATTGTACAATGGATGTACAATTACTAAGTCAAATGGTTTGAATATTTTTAAGACTTGATTTTCAAAAGGGCTGAAAAAATGAAATATTCAGTGAATACCAGGTCTGTGAATATACTCTCTGACTTGTTTTCACAGCAACTATTTCACTGTATGTTAGGAATATTGTCTTCAGTGGCTGAAATTTTTCCCCTTTTTTGGGGGGGTGGAGGGTGAGTTTGGCTGTACCCCCAAGTGACTGTACTCTTCGAAATGCCTTTTGATTGGGTTCTGGCTCTGGCTCCAGGAACTAGCACTGCTCTCTGAGGACAGTCTCAGGGTTGTCTGTAGCTCATGCGAGCCTGAGGTGCTGCGTCTGCCCCTCCCATCTGCAGGCCCTGCCCTGGCTGCAGCCCCTCTCCTTTTGACCCTCCTGCTCTGCCCATACAGTTTGAATACCAGCAGGCTCAGCTGGAGGCTGAGATCGAAAACCTGTCATGGAAAGTGGAGCGTGCAGACAGCTATGACAGAGGGGTAAGTGCTTGCCCCCTTCTTGGTCCCTCTGTTGCAGGCCAGGGAGGACTGGCATGTGAACAGAGGACAGGGTCATTATGAGCATGTGGACTGGAAGCTGCTGTGGAGAAGGGTGGGAAGGGCAGTACCTCTGATCCCTCGAAGCCCCTGATGTCGTGGGTGTGGCTGTGGCCGCTCCATGCTCTTGGGGACTGGGCCATGCAAGCACCATCTTGCTTCCCTGGTGCAGGACTTAGAGAACCAGATGCATATAGCAGAGCAACGGAGGAGAACCCTGCTGAAGGATTTCCATGACACCTAGATTGGGACTTGGACGTGCTGGAGTGAGGACGATGTGGCTGCGAGGCCTCCCGGCTGCTGAACTGCATGCTGCAGGCTCTGCCTTTCACCACCTCAGGCAACAGCCAGGGCCCCACTCCTGACAGACACTGGCCACACACCTCTTAGTCCATTTCTGTTTTCTTCTCATCTTTTCGCTTTTTGTTTCTACCAGGGTAGAGGCCATGTTGAGTTGGCCTCTTTTCAGGACTTTTAATTCCCCCTGGATGGTTGTTGGGAGGGAGGGAAAGTTTTTTCTGAATGACTATTAATAGTATTAGATCATTACAACTTATGTAATTTTCAAAGGTTGTATAATTCTACAAAAAAAAAAAAAAAGCAAACCATAGAATTACACAGAACCCTTTTTAAAAATAAATTGGCATTGGAGTGTTTTACCCTCTAGCTATTTTACTTAGAATGTAACATATGCTGCCTGCCCACCCTGCCTCAGAATGTCTCCTGTAAGAGGGCCCAGGGTGGTGGTCGTCTCTGTTTTCCAGACTCTCATGTGTTTGGCCGCAGCTGGTGTCTCAAGGGAAGAGTGTGGGTAGCAGACAGTAGGGAACTGAGTTGGCCTGTGTAATGGGCATGGAGCACAGGGAATCGCAACATGCTTCCTGCCTGGTTCTTTGGGAGCCATTTGTGGTCAGGTGCATCTGCCTTACCTTGAAGTGAGGATGTAATACGGAAAAGGGCCTTGTCACAAAGTGGTGTTGTCTCCGATGGCACTGTGTGTCTGTGGGCTCATCTTTCTTTCAGGTTTACCCAGGTCTGGCTACTGAGACCAGAGCCCACGGCAGAGCATATGTAGGTTTGTGGCCCTCCAGACCAGGGGACATGAGTTCAGCAGTGTTTTCTTTTGTCTCCTAAAAATAGAGATCTACTTTTAAAGGGAATTATTTCCCAAAATAAATTTGTTTTACCTTGGTCCCTGCTTTTGTGCCAGTGTTCCAGTGATGTAACTAACTAGGTTCACACACACCTATCCATACCTAACATGGTCCTGCTACACTGTTCTCTGGTGAACTTTAGGGTCAAAGTTCAGCATGGCCCTCCCAAGGGCACAGGTCTTCTTGGCTCAGGGGCCTTGTTTGCACAAGTAGTTTTCATGTTATCTGGAATGTGTTCTGTGGCTGCTCTGAGGGCTGGGTGCTCTTGCCCCTGCCTGGCTCTAGCCGTTGGAGGACATCATCTCTGGGTTCTGGGAGTCTGAGGCCAGGAGGGTCCTTGGTCTGTGGTCCCAGCTACTATGCTAGAAGGGCTGACCAGGGGAGAGGGCCAGGTTTTGCATAGTTGAGTGCAAAGAAACAAGTAGTTTGGTGATATCCTGCCTGTTCTGAACCTGGTCCTGTGGGCCTTTTAAAAGTTATATCTGTGATTCTTGGGGCTTTTGTGGCTTTGTTCATTGCCTCCATTCTGAGGCTAGCAGAGCTGTCTGTACCCAGTAGGGCCTCCTTGACCTCCTGAAAGAGTTGTTTGGGAGGTCTTGTGAATATTATGTTGGAAGTTCTTTGATGTTCAGACATTTTCACCTCAGTCAGCAATTTCCTGGGTACCCTGTTAGCTATAAACTGAATCACTCTTGAAGACACAGGACAGCTGTGATTCTTGGGGTTGTGGGGTACACAGCTGGCTGCAGGCTCCCTGCCTCCACCCCACCCCCCAGGTTTTGTCTCTTCCTGTCATCTGCAAGGGAGGGACTGTGGAGTGGAGTGGGAGAACAAGTTAGGAGTGCAGCAAATGGAACAGCAGGGAGCTCACTGAAGGAGGATCCTGGCATCTGGAGCCTTTACCTCTCTATCTACTCCTTTCAGTGTCACCACCATGGCAGAGGCGTAGCTCTGCGCCTTAAGTCACATCCTGGGCATCCCTGGGCATTTTTTGGACTGCATAGCTACCACATAGTGCACTTGTTCCCAGCTGTGGCCCTGAGCACTGGAGCTGTAGGAGGTTCTGTGCCCAGACTGTGGCCTGCAGCCCTTGACCTGTGGAGAACCTTTTGTGCCCCCGTGGCTATCCTTCGCCAGCATCATCAGGAAGATGGGAAAGGTCAGGCAGAGTTTTCTGCCCTACAAAGGATAGAAGATAAAGGAAGGCACAATGTTTTCATGAATTTACCATTTATCTTTGTTTTCTTCAAAGAAAAAGTTGAGGCAACGTCATCTGCTCAATGTTGAGTGGTTTATTCAAAATAAAGTTTCTGATTATAAAGTTGTGTAGAGTCTTTCTTCCAAATTACCCCCTGAGCCTACACCCCAAGGGATTCTGGCCGGTGAGTACCAAATGAGGGCCTTCCTGGTGATCAGCCCCCTCCTCTAGAGAGCTGTGAAGGTCCCACTGAGACCCTCTGTTCTGCCTTTCTTTGGCTTTCTGAGGGCACCTGCGGAGGGAAGTGGTATATCCTGGCAGTTTTTGCTTTCCTCTCCCTCCCTGGGTTGCAGGGCGTAAGCATTCCCCCCACCACAAATAGATCCTGAGATAGTGGTGGAATAAAGACCCCCTGGGTCCTTCAGATGTGAATGTCTAGTGTGGGGGAGTAGCTTCAGAGGGGCTCTGGGGTTACAAGGATAGAACTCTAGACAGAAGCCTGAGTGTATAGAGTTTAATTCCCAAGGATTGAGGACAGGAAATGGGAGTTTGGGTTCTTTTTTTTCTTTTTTTCTTTTTTTAGATTTTATTCATGAGAGGCAGAGACACAGAGGGAGAATCAGGCTCCATAGGGAGCCTGACGTGGGACTTGATCCCCCAACTCCAGGATCACACCCTGAGCAGAAGGCAGGCGTGCTTAACCACTGAGCCACCCAGGCATCCCAAGGGAGTTTGGGTTCTGATTGAGGGGGTCCACATTTGTGGTGGCGGCAACTTCAGTGATCGCTCAGGGGTGAAGGCTTTAAAGCTCTGGGAAGTATGTCTGGGGTCAGCAAGGTAAAAGAGGCCCTAGATACTACCAGTCTGAACTCCACAGCTGCTCATCCTTGGCCCTCTGGTGTGCCAAGCCCCATGCATGGCACCTGGGCATACAGTGGTATGCAAAGGGTCCATGGACTCTACCCTCTCAGGGCCTCCAGAACATGAGCACAGATGGAATTGGTCACTAGTGAATGTGTTCACTGAGGCAGCAAGGCCCAGGGTGAAGGGTCACTCCCGTTGATCATGGCCTTGGCACCATACCCTTGGGGATCTTAAAAATGAGCAAGAGGGATGCCTGGATGGCTCAGCAGTTAAGCTCTGCTTTTGGCTCAGGGCCTGATCCTGGAGTTCAGGGATTGAGTCCCACATCGGGCTTTCTGAGAGGAGCCTGCTTCTCCCTCTGCCTATGTCTCTGCCTCTCTCTGTGTGTCTCATGAATGAATAAAATATTTTTTAAAAACCATGAACAAGAGAAGATAACACATTCTAGCAAAGTCTAGAGGAGGGATTTTCCACGTAGTCTCCAAGGGTTCGTGCAACAATCAAGAGTAGTGTCCCTATACTGGGCCCTATTTTGGGTAATGAGGACAGCTATTTGATCTTGGCTTGTTAGCCGAGTTTAAGTCCCCACAAGACAGTCACAGTACACAAAATAGGAAGTAATTTGCCCAAGGTCACCGCTAGTAAAACAACAAATATTTGCTGTTAAAAACTGGAAATATGGGACACCTGGGGGCTCAGTAGTTGAGCATCTGCCTTTTGCTCAGGGTGTGATCCTGGAGTCCCGGGATCAAGTCCCCCAGTTTCCCCACAGGCAGCCTGCTTCTCCGAGAACTCTGCCTATGTCTCTACCTTTCTCTCTGTGTCTCTCATGAATAAATAAAATCTCTTAAAAAAAAAAAAACTGGAAATATCCAATTTTTGTAATAGAGATTGGAACACTGTTTAGCCCAAGGCCCAGATGTGACTACATCAGCAGTTGACTTCCATCCCTGTGAGGTGAGCCAGCCTGAGGGTGAAAAATCTTACGGACCTTTTACTTTTAAAAAACAATAAATTTAAAAATGGGGTGCCTGGCTGGCTCAGTTGGTAGAGCATGGGACTCTTCATCTCCAGGTCATGAGTTCAAGCCCCATATTGAGTGTGGAGCCTACTTTAAAAAAAAAGAAACCTTATGGCCCTTAGGTGGCAAAAGGTCCATAGGTTTTAAAAAGCCAAGTTCCAGTTTATGATGTGGTTTGAAATTCCCACAACTAACAGCAGGTGGAGCAGAACTAGACAATGAGCACACCCACCCACCCCCTTCACCCCTAGTGCCCCAACAGGCTTGCCTTCTGTTGTCTAGTGATGGTTAGGGAAGGAATGGTGCATGGCAGTGGGCATAAGCAACTTGGATACAATAGATAGGAATATGGGAGAAAGGGATTCAGAAAAATAAGGAATATGAGGATTTTGTGGTGATCTAATTATAAATATTAAAAGGCTAAAGAGGAAATGGGTCTCAACCTTCATCCTTGGTAAAACTGTGGCTTGGTGGGTTGGTGTTTTTCACATTAAAGAACTTAGGAGATTAAAAAAAATAAAGACATTTAGGAAAGTAATACAATCCAGGGACAATTTACTTGCTTTGATTTAATTTACTTGCTTTGATTGTGCTATGCACTTGGAAGTTGTGGGACTTCTGACCTAACTCGAGTGGATTAAGGACAAGCTGCAGGAAATTTGGACGCTCCTAAGCAGGTAATAGAATTTTTTTCCATTTGAATCAGGAACATTTCTTTTGTGAGCATTCTCTCTTTTTTTTTTTTTTTATAAGATTTTATTTATTTATTCGAGACCGAGAGAGAGAGAGGCAGAGACATAGGCAGAGGGAGAAGCAGGCTCCACACAGGGAGCCCGACGCGGGTCTCCAGGATCACACCCTGGGCTGAAGGCGACGATAAACCACTGAGCCACCCGGGCTGCCCTCTTTTGTGATCATTCTGTGTTTGTATGTTATGTATGTGTTTTAGAATTCATTTCAAGGAGCAGGGGCCAGGCCCTTGCTGCCTCTCTATCTTTATCTCCATGCACAGAGTCCAGGCTCACCTGATTACCTGCAGAGCTGTCATTTCCCACTCCATCTGAAGCAGAATGCTGGATCACTGATAGTGTTTGGTCAGCATCCCACCTTTGGCTGAACCATAACAATTCCCATTACCACCACCTCCACTTCTCCCTTAGAAATGTCCAGAATGTCTCCTTTGGTTGGGCAATGTTTCTCTGTAGTATCCTAAGGAGATTGACAAGATGGTCCCTGAGGGTAGCTGGATGATTGGATGTGCCAACGTGCTTGAGCACTGGTGAAACCTGTGATTATGTGCAGAACCTCTGAGAGAAGGAGATGGGCTTGCCTTTGGATCCCCTTGCCTGCTCTATTGGGGAGACCAGAAAATGCAGACTCCACTTTCCTGGAAGAGAATGGGAAGGAGAGAGATGTTAAGGTAAAGGGAAACCACTAGTGAGACCTGCCTCAGTGGTGCTGCTCTTGTCTGCATGTACACCTGGAGGGGTTGGCTTCTGAAGCACATGCAGATCTGAGGATAATCTAGCACTAGAAGAGCTGGGAGCATGAATATGCCCAGGGTTTGGCACTTGGCCACTGGTATGTCCTCCCACCTCCATACCTGGTGGTAATCTGAGGGGACACCATCCTGAACGGGCCCAATCTTGTCTACTTTTCCTCTGAGGCAATGGTATCTCAATTATAGAATAGTCCCTTCCTAATAGAACAGTGCCTCTCTCCCTTTTCACCTGTGCCAGCTTTGAAGCAAGAAATGTTCCTGTGCGCCTAAGCTCCAGAGCACTTGCTTCCATGCCTTGCAGGTTATTGTTAAAGAGTTTGAGCTTCCTGGTGCCAGAGCTCCTCCAGGAAGCCCTCTCTGACCACTCCAGCCTGGATCCCACTGTCCAGGAGTGTATGCAACCCTGCATATCAGGCAGCTGCTTTTTTTTTTTTTTTTTTTTTTTTTTTTTAAGATTTTATTTATTCATGAGAGACACAAGGAGGCAGAGACATAGGCAAAGGGAGAAGCAGGCTCCCCGCAATGACCCGGACGCGGGACTCCATCCTGGACCCCAGGATCATGCCCTGAGTCGAAGGCAGACGCTCAACCGCTGAGCCACCCAGGTGTCCCAGGCAGCGTCTTCTTAAGGTCTGACTCCTGTAGGCCTCCCTGTGAGGTGCACCGACCTATTTATTTATTCATGAGAAACAGAGAGAGAGAGAGGTAGAGAGAGAGGCAGAGACACAGGCAGAGGGAGAAGCAGGCTCCATGCAGGGAGCCCGACGTGGGACTCGATCCCAGGACTCCAGGATCAGGCCCCGGGTCGAAGGCGGCGCTAAACCGCGGAGCCCCCGGGGCCGCCCCAGTCCTGGCCTTCTAAGCTGGCGAGCGGCTGTGCCGAAAGCTGCGGGTCCTACACCATCACGTGTGCGGTCGTCGGCCTCCGCGGCAACCCCAAACCGCCGCATTATTGAGTCATCTCTTGGCACTGCCGCGTCACTGCCACCCCACTCCCGGCAAGGAGAAAACGCAGATCATACTTTTTCGAGAAGAGGGAAGTGCATCTTAACCAGGGGACGGAGGAACTACTACTGGGGTTTCTTCTAAGGGTACTGCTCTTGTCAGCATCTACATTGAGGGGAGGAGGCGCGGCCGGCTTCTGCCCTGGGGGACGTGCGTCTCCTCCTGACAGTAACCGGCCCGGGAAGAGAAACTGCAGAGTGGCCCGGGGTCCAGGGCGCAAGGGAGACGGAGCGCGGCGCGGCGCGGGGGCGGGCGCGGGCGGGCGCGGGCGCGGGCGGGCGCAGCATCCCCAGGCACCGTCTCCTAGAGACCGCGGCGCGCGCCGTCTCCGCGGCGGTTGTCCAGGCGACGGCGCGGCGCGGGCATCCCCGCGGCCCCTCCCCTGGGCGTGCGCGCGACCTGGGCGCCATGGCGGCGGCGGCGGCGGCGGCGGCGGCCCCGAGGCCCGAGGCCGTGAGTCCGCAGTGGGCGCCGCCTGGACACGAGCGGACCGGGGCCGCGGCCGCGCTGGGCGACTGCGAGGACGCACCCGTCCGGCCGTTGTGCAAGCCCCGCGGCATCTGCTCGCGCGCCTACTTCCTGGTGCTGATGGTGTTCGTGCACCTGTACCTGGGCAACGTGCTGGCGTTGCTGCTCTTCGTGCACTACAGCAACGGCGACGAGAGCAGCGACCCCGGGCCCCAGCGCCGCGCCCAGGGCCCCGGGCCCGCGCCAACACTGGGTCCCCTCACCCGGCTCGAGGGCATCAAGGTGAGGACCCTCGCCTCGCCGCGCCCCAGGCCCTCCCGGCCGACCGCCCACGACCTCCTGGCTCCTCCCTGCGTCTGCCCCGCGCGCAGCCCCGGCCCGTCGCGCTCCGGGCCCGGGCGCCTGTCCCCCTGCTCGGGCGGCGCGGCCTGGGGCCCGGGCTGCCCGCGGTGCTCCCTTCCCTTAGGTGGGGCACGAGCGTAAGGTCCAGCTGGTCGCCGACAGGGATCACTTCATCCGAACCCTCAGCCTCAAGCCGCTGCTCTTCGGTAAGTCCGCCGGGCACTCCCGGGAGGGGCCAGGGGCTGCAGTTTGGGGGCGCCTGGAGGCTCATGTTGGCCACGTGACTTATGTTTTGAAAATGGCTGCTTCAAAGTAGCTCTTTTTCTACCCAAAGGTTTCCCCAAGTGAATTACCAACCCCCACCTCCCTAATAGGGTGACAGGACGACCTTTCCACTCTCTCCTCTCCGACTCCTACTCTGCAGCGTATCTTCCATTAGAGGGCTGGGCCTTATGACCCTGAGGCAGTTGTCTAAACACTTCATTGAAAACCACCTCTGGACACTGCCTGCCATCATTAATTCTGTCACATTCTGGAATTGGGGGAGGGTGGGAGAGACCGATGACCTCGTCCGAGCTGATCACAGTGCCTCAGGAGGAATCTCACTGCCCAGGTGGGCCCTGTGGACTGGTGAGAAGGTGTCCAATGTAGATAAACTGCGTCCCCAGACCTGGCCCACTGGAGCACCAGCCTTAGCTACCAGCACTCTGGGGTTCTTAGGATGGAGTTGTGTTCAGCCATAAGTAGGCAAAACCTTCCACGGAGTGTGACCTCGTTTGAAACCAGCACCATAAGCTCACATTTTCTGAGCTCTGGTTATGTGCTAGGCTTCATATGATCATTTCAATTCATTCTTACAGCCCCTCTGTGAGGTGGGTGTGGATCCCACCCTCAGGTTCCTCAGTGAGAAAGTGAGGCACAGAGAGCTGTAGTTGCTTGGCCAGACTCCTACAGCTAGAGCCTGTACTCTATAGCCAACATGCCAGCTCAGAAGACTCTGAAGTCCTTCAAAGACTACCAGAGTCAGCAAGGTGGGGTTCCCCAGACCCATGACCTTGCCCAGGATAGGTTTGCCCACCCAGCCCTGGATACCTAGTTTCAATGACACACTTACCTGCAGACCTTGGGCTGTTCCTGCCTGCTGGGGGATTGTGTGGTTTAGGGGCTTTAAGGAGAGGACTGGGGACCAAATTAGAGCATCTGAGCACATGCTATCACCCCTGGGGCAGAGGGCCCTGGTTGAAGATTATGGCTAGACCTATGAGAATGATTTCACGTTCATGCGGTGCAAGGAGAAATAGTTATTTTGGTCCTGTTGTGGGAGGGGCTCTAAAATATTGTTACTATTATTACTACTGCATAAGGTTGAAGTCTGTGCCACACACTATTTTAAGTGCTGGGAAGACAGCTTTGAACAAAATAGGAAAAATAAAAACAAAACACCACCAACACACACACACACACACACACACACACACACACACACCTAAAGCTGACATTCGAATAAGGAAGCAGACAATAAACAAACAAATGTGTATAGCATGTCAGATGGTGATAAGTGATTGCAGACAAATAAGATAGAATTTCAACTGTGGTTGAAACTCTCAACAGGGTGACCAAGGTAGGCGTCCCTGTGAAAGATATTTAAGTAAAGACCTCTAGGAGCTATGGGATCAAGCCAGGTGGCTGTCAGGAAAGGGTGATACAGGCAAAGGGAACAGCACTCACCCTTTTATTGCTACACGGCCATGAACAGACCTGTCTAAAGAGGTTGTGCTCTCAGTTTTCTGGGGACCTGTATGCACTTAATTCAGATATATGTTAGGTTAAAGGTTATGAGGCCATAACTGTCCCCTTCACCCCCTAACATGTAGCTGTTGCATCAAAGTCCTGCAGAGCAGAGAATGAGAAACCCAAACCCTGCAAATTACAGGCCGCAGGAGAGATGTGACACGAGGTAAACAGGTCTGGTTAAGCCGTCAGATGGGTCTGTGTACAAATTATAAAGCTCATGGCTGGGAGAATTGGGTGGCTACAGCAAGAGCCTCCAGCTGTGGCTCCCATTTTCTCTCAAACTTTTACATTGACTTTGAGTCTGCTGGTGGACGGTGCGCCAGGTTTCACCCAGGGGGTTCTGGGGCTTGCCCCGTGGTGAAACAAGGTGAGCCACATGAAGAAAAGATCGCTGATTATATAGGCAGTTCACTTGTGAGGCAGGGAGAGCACAGGGAGAGGATGTTGGAGGAGGAGCAGCCCCTGACTGCTGTGGTGCTGGATGGATCCAAAGAAGGAAGCCTTACCTCAAGAAGGAGCAGTGTTCGTCTTCTGTGGCTTCCTGTTTGTTCATCTACTGCCGCCCTATACAGGCAGGGAGGCCAGGGATAATGGGCCTGCTGTGGGCCCTGCCACCTCTGCCTTGCTGCCCTTGGCTCCAGACCTGTGACTCTCAGCCTCGGGTGGGGGTGGGGGGTGCCAGGGCTTGAGGGGTGGGTGTTCAGGGTATAAGCTGGGACAAGGGGAATGGGTTCTATCCCAGAGTGCCCACATCTGCAGGGGAGGGAGCCCCACCACTCCATGGGGAAGATCCCATGCAACCAGTCTCTCCCTTTGGGAAACATTCCCTGTTTCCCAAGTTTGTCCCCAAAGATCTGGAGCAAATGGATCCTGGGCCACTCAGGCCCCACTGTGAGTGCTTGGCCCTATACCTGCTTGACTGTGGTAGGCATTTTGCAAGGATTTGGACCATCAGAAGTCAGCTGAGGACTTCGTCCTGTTCAGTTCAGAAGAGAGGTGTTCCAGTTTTGAGTCATTGTCATCTCTCTGGGGACATTTCTGCCTTTCATGAGGCTCACTTCTTCCTCCATCCCACCCCCATTCTGTGTTTAAACAACAGATCAGTCTTACCACCCCCTTCCTTAAAAGTCTCCCAAGATTCCCCCTTCACCTCAGTTTCCTTTGGTCCCCTCATTTCCTACTACCCCTTATTCACTTCCTGCTTTCCCCAAGTTCATGCTGCCTTGGGGCCTTTGGATGTGCTGTGCCCTCCACCAGAAGGCTCAGACCTGGCTTTTCCCACAGAGGGTCTCTTCCACTCCATTGGGCCTCTGTGCATACATCCCCTCCTCAGAGACCTGTCTTGACCTCAAACTGGTCTTCAGAGGTTCCCAGACACCTTTGCATCAGCCTGCCTGGTTTTCTTCTCAGCACTTAGCATCACTGGAGACTGTCTTCTCTATTTATTTGTCATTTGTACCCTTCCCTAAAGGTGAGCTGCGTGCAGGGGAGGCCTGATTTGTGCTGGCTGTGTAACCAGCAGCCGGTGGAGTCGTGTCTACTCCTGGTCATGACTGGCTGGCTGGAGGGATTTACTGGGCACTCAGTCAGACCAGCACTGGTCTGCTTGCTCAGAGTGACCTCCCACCACCTGGGCAGGTGCCCTCTAATCTGGCTTTTCCTTCAAGAGCAGCAGGAGCACTTCCAGAAGGCCAAAAAGAGTTTTAGCCCATTTTCTTAACTAGTTATGGTAAATGAGTAATACAATACAATACACAAAACAATTTATCTTAAAACCATGACTGCTTTATCATAGGATTTCCAGGTCAGCTCAAGAAAACAATTAGGCAGTTACTTAAGACCACTGTGTTCTTGACAAACACTGGAGGCCCAGAAATAGGAAAAGAACTCTGTGTGTATATAAGTTCAGATTTGTAAGCAGCTTACTGTAGTTTTCTGCACGGACTTGTCCCCACCCCCTATGCTTTTCATGGGCCTGCAGCGTGATGGAACCAGGGACTCAGTAAAGGTCAGACAGATAAAATGGAATCTGTGGGGCTTGATGAGCAGCATCCTGCCCAGGGTGAGCACAGGCTTTGCACCTGCCCTGAGACTGCTTGGGCTGCTGGGGCTTGTGGGCATTAGCCAGGCTGTCATCCCAGGCCTGGGAAGGACAGAAAGGTGGTCTTGCGTACCCAGCACACACAGCTGCCAGAGAGCCAGCCTCCTTTGTGTCTGGGCAGGAAGGGACCCCTTAGCTGTGACCACCAAAGTGGGTTTCTGTCCTGCTTGGGCCTTTCCTTGGGTTTCTCTGGACTCTGGTCTGCAAATATCCATGAAGGGCAGAAGATAGAGGGTTTTATGGGTGTCCAGGGCAGCGCGTGCTTTGTGTGGCTGCTGCCAAGGCCGAGGCAGGCTCTCTCTGCCTGTATTAACCCCTGTTCTGGGCACTAGTGATGGTGCCACCTGTGCACAGCCAATTGCAGATTCTGGTGGCCTTGGCTCCAAACATAGGCTGTGGTTACCAGCAACCAAGGGCCCTGCACTCCCCACTTAGCACGTAGGTCCCAGCATGCCTTCCTCACAAGACGTTGTGCACGCACATGGCATCCAGTTACAGCCAGTGATGCAGAGTAGGGGCCAGTTGTACAGCAGGCGGTGGGCCTGTCTTCAGCACCTCTAGCCCGGAGTCCAGGTGGCAGTCTGAGAGACGAAAGGATGTCCCGTTGCATTGGGAGAGCCTACCTTCACTGCTGAATGGGATCAGAGGAGTGGGGTGATGCGCAGGGTCTCTAGGAGTACCCTCATTCCCTCCACCTGCTGAACCACACTCTCTGATGCTCTGCTCTTAATCAAGTCCTAGAGAAGAGCTGAAGTCTTGGCTGTCACCCTCCTAAGCAGATTTGTTGGGTGTGTTGTTTTTAGCAATGCCTCGTTTATTAAAGGCATTTATTTTGTAGCTCTAACCAGATAAAGCATTTGAGTGCCCCCTCTTTCATTTGTCTTACATCGAGTTTGGAGCTGGAACAGAGGCACTTTTAAGGTTGGTGTAAGGGCTGCTGGGCACTAGGGGCTCACCAAAGTCGCTGGCACAGAGCACGTCCAGGACCTCGTTGGTGGAGCAGGCGTCCTGCAACTAACTCACAGTCCCTGCAGCTGGCCCACAGCACTGGGGGTGGGGGTGGGGGGAGGACCTAGTGAGGCTCTGCTGGCAGGAGTTGGGGAGGGGCCACCAGCACGGGGGAGGGGGGGCCCTCTCACTGGCCCCGGTTCCTTCACCCTGAGACCTGCTCCTGTGGCCGGTTCCTCATCTCCCCTGCCAGCGAGACCCTGCGGGCAGTCGCTTGGGAGGGTGGGGCACTGCGGGTGGGCCCCGGCTCCCAGGCCTTGCGGGGACTCACGTGGGCGGCCCAGGCGGGAGCCCTTGGAAACAGCAGACCCCGCAGACCGCAGAGGCAGAGGCTGAGGTTGTGTTCAGCAGGGACATGGCTGCAGTGCAGGATGGCCCACCAGGGGTAGCTGTAGCAGGCCATGGTGGGCCCACAGCTGGCCTGCGGCCTATGACCCTGCGGAGGTGGGGGGAAGGATGGGGGCGGGCGACGGGTCGCTCAGGAGGACCGGGCTTCCTGGATGCCCCCCCTTTCGCGCTCCTGGTACTGAGGCAAGCCTGGGACTCTGCGGTTGCTGGGCAACGACACCTGGTCACCTAGCAACAGTTCTCAGCCCTGCATGTCCCTTAACAGCGCTTAGGTCTTAATGCACCCCCTCCACCCCTCCACCCCCGTCCTCCTGTGGCCTGTCTGCTTTCCAGCTTTCCAGCGCACCTCCCCCCTCCAGCTCAGGAGGACATCCAGTGCAGCAGAGAGGGGTGTATGCGAAGGGCCTTCACCCCCCATCTTGGAAGGAGAAAGCAGAGCCCTCCCTCTTGTCCTGGAAGGCCTGCAGGAGACTGCAGTTTCTGGCCAGGGCTGGGGTTGGCAAAGAGCACAGAGGCCCGATCATTGGATTCTGAAGGAGCCCATTCTTGGTGCTACTGGCATGGTCACCCTGAGGCTCTGGGAAGGTCCCTCACTCTGCAGAGAAGGAACTGAACGAGCTGTGATTCATGAAGGAGGTTAGGCTGGGGAAGAGGAATCAGCCTTGTGATCTCTGAACTCTGGGAGAAAAGGCCCTCAGATGAGCTCCATCTCTTGCCAGGATCCCTTGAGCAGTTTCCACACTTCACTAGAGAGGAGCTTCCAACCCAAAGCAGCCTACCCATTAGCCATATTTTGACATTCAAGAGCCCTTGATGCTTTGAGGGTCCAGGCCAAGGGTGCTCACCATTGATGGTCCCCTGCCTATGTCTCCTCTGTCCCATGGGCACCTGCTCCCCTGTGTCAGGAACACCCTGACAAGACAATCCTTCATCTTTATTTCCCTCCCTACCCCTGTCAGCACCCAGCCCTGAGAGGTACACCGCAATGGTTAGTGAACAGGCCCTGGCAGAGGAAAGGTCCCTCTGCCGTCACCCAGGAGCCCCCGTCCTACCTGTCAAGGCACACAGGAGCAAAGAGAGAGCAGAGGAAGAGGCGGGCATCAGAGTGGCACTCCATGGCCAGCAGGGGCAGCCAGCTGACTGACTGCTGGAGAGCCTGGGCCGATGTGTCATGATCCAGCAAGTTGGGCAGCCGCATCTCTGTGTAGCCAATGTCATGGCACAGCACCGTGGCTTGGGGAATGGGCATGCACCGTGTGGGGCCTCAGGGAGCCCCTGCTCCACTGACCCCCTACAGCACCGCCAGTGCCACTAACAGCCACAGCCCTTGATCCATCACCTGCTTTGTCTATCTTGATCTTCATGGGCTGAGGTTGAGGGCTTTATAGGTTTGTACCCTCACCCCAGGAGCCAGTGTTTGTGCAGATCCCAGGTGCTGGGGACCGCCCCCCCCCCCCCATCTGGTTAGGCCCCAGTGTGCTGGCCTGGACTGTTTGCATTGGATTAGCACTCTGTAGGGGGCTGTAGAGGTTGGTGGCATCTTTGGGCCTGTGGATTACCAGCACTTAATAAACTGAAGAAACCTGGGCCTGTGTTTTTTCTTTTTTTGGTTTACTTTTCTTGTTTATTTATTTTTTAAGCTACCCAGGAGGTGACTGTTGATTAGCAGTTTGTTCTAACCCATTGTCCAGAGCACCTGCACCCCCCACCCTACTCCCAGGAGATGGCTCACACCCTTTCTGGGTTTGTTTGGTTGGGAGAGGGTCAAGCAGGCCTAGGTGGGGACCTTTGTCTTGCCCTCAGTGTCATCACATCTGAGTCATCTACCCAGGGAAGCTGAATATGGTTGTGAGCATGGACTTGAGTACAACAGCCTGGGTGGCCCTAAGCAAGTAGCTGATGTCTCTGTGCTGGCCATGCCTCATGGGTAAGAAAGGCAAATCAAGGGGGCCTGGCTTTCTAGGGTGAATTTAGGGATTAAGGAGTTGATGACATGCTTAGGACAGGACACAGAGTCTGTGCCACCTAAGTGTGATCTACTGTGAAAACCACTAAAAACCGTTCCTGGCTCTGGGCAGCCATTTCCCTTCCTTTTGGCAGTGCCTGGAACTTAATGCTGGGAGTCTAACCCTGAGAGGTGGTAGGCCACTCTGCGGTTCTGAGGGGTCACTGGCAGCAGGGCCCTGCCTCCAGTCAGTTCCTCGGTGGGCCTCTTGTTCCCCAACTAAGGAAGTCCTCTCTCCCAGGAATGAGGGAATGATGCAGGGCCATGCTCCTGTCTAAGAGTGCCTGGGGCTC
The DNA here is from genome assembly GCF_048418805.1 of Vulpes vulpes. Taxonomy (NCBI): domain Eukaryota; kingdom Metazoa; phylum Chordata; class Mammalia; order Carnivora; family Canidae; genus Vulpes; species Vulpes vulpes. The sequence continues at coordinate 93,335,904 of NC_132788.1, read as the reverse complement.
CTGGGGCCTGAGGCTCACTTTCCAGCTCGACCATGCTGCTTATGGAGCCTGTGTGGGGACATCCAGCCACTGGAGCCAAGCCCTAAGCCTGACTGGCCTTTACTTGGACTTAGAGGCATGACATTTAGTGTACACTTGTTCCCAAAGCAGAGGATACCTGGGGCTTGGGACGCCTGGGTGGCTCAGCAGTTTAGTGCTGCCTTTGGCCCGGGGCGTGATCCTGGAGTCCCAGGATCGAGTCCCACGTCGGGCTCCCTGCGTGGAGCCTGCTTCTCCCTCGGCCTGTGTCTCTGCCTCTCTCTCTCTCTCTCTCTCTCTCTCTCTCTCTCTGTCTTTCATAAATAAATAAAAATCTTAAAAAAAAAAAAAAAAGGATACCTAGGGCATCATCTCCGAGCATCTGCCAAAAGCCTAAGTGACCCCCACTGACAGATGTGCCAGCACTGGGCAGGTCAGCACTGGGCAGGTCAGCCCTAGGCAGATGGTCAGTGCCCACTTGTGCAGGAGAGCAGAGGGCAAGGACTGGCCTACAGCACTGAATGTTTCACACTTTGTTTTTATTTGATCAATACTGAAAAGCAAAAATGAAAGCAAAACCCAGTCACCATCACCCACTTTAAAATATGTACCCAGTCAGAAGTGGATGTCAACCCTCTGGCCTTCAGTCGCACTCCAAGGTGGGTGAGCTTAGCTCTAGCAAGCTTCTCAGGGCTCCCCTGGGAAATGTGTGCTGTCGCATCAAAGACAAAAACCTGTGTTCCAAATGCAGGCCAACCTTTGCAGGACAACTCAATCCTGGGGTTAGAGTCCAGAGTAGAGGTAAAGGGGTGTGTGAAGTCCTGACATGATGACCACCAGGGGACAGGAGTACCCCCAGGAACTCGGCAGAGAGGAAGTTAATGCCTGCATCGGTACCCTGGCTCCGTCCTTGGCCTCACCCACCTCCTCTTCTGGCAGAAATCCCTGGCTTCCTGAGTGATGAGGAATGTCGGCTCATCATCCACCTGGCCCAGATGAAGGGGTTACAGCGCAGCCAGATTCTGCCTACCGAAGAATACGAGGAGGCAATGGGCACAATGCAGGTCAGCCAGCTGGACCTCTTCCGGCTGCTGGACCAGAACCATGATGGTCGCCTGCAGCTCCGCGAGGTTGGGATCTGGGGACCTGGAGTAGGCACAGGGTGGGAGTGTCTAGAACTGTCTTTCTAGTGGCCTGCTCAGCCCTGGCCCCAAAAGTCAGGTGCCATCTCAGATCAGCTGGGGCATACCCAGTCCCAGAGGCCCCCTTTTCCTTCCCTGGAGAGCCCCTTGCTGGCCTGGGAACCCCAAAAGATGGTAGGAGAAACCCACCTGGGGGTGATGACATTATTGCCACAATTCCTGGGTGGTGTGCCATCTGTGGTCTGGATTCTTTGCTGCCATGGCTGGGCACCCCACAAAAATCATGGTGGAGGGGGTGGCAGGTCTTAGGATAGCCAAAAGTCTGCATATCGCTTTTACATGGCCCTCACACCAGGCTTCTGACAGGTCTTGGCAGGGTGTAGAGTCCCTTACCTATACAGAGTGCCCCACAGAGCCTGGTCGTCTTGACTAGCCCAGTGATCATGCCCTGGCCAGGCTTCCCCTTGGTGCTTGTTCACATGCAAGCTCCAGGCCTTGGCCTCCCCTGTCTAACTTGGAGTATCTGAGTGGGTCACAGTCCCAACAGGGCCAGGAATGCCAGGCCATAGGTCTCTTAGCTATCCCAGGTCTCTTAGCCTCCTCTCCAGATGCCTGTAGGCCTCTCTGCCTACCCTCCCTTTAGCTCAGGGACCTCAGGCTCTGTCCTGTGTCCTCAACCATACCCCGTCACCAGAACCCTTAGCCCTTACTGCAAGAACTGGGCAGCTGTCTGTGCTCTGGTGGCTCTTCATCATTGGGGCCACTCCACTGAGGGACCATCTTGTGCTTTAGGTCCTGGCCCAGACTCGCCTGGGAAATGGACGGTGGATGACTCCAGAGAACATTCAGGAGATGTACTCAGCGATCAAGGCTGACCCTGATGGTGATGGTGAGCTCATATCTCGCCACAGTTCTGTCCCTGGAAGCCTCCTGCCCCCTGTATACCCAGCTTTTAGAGTAGCCAGAGATGAGGAGGCAAGGATCCAGCCTTGCTCTCACTCCTGGGTGGCTGAGTCCTCACATTTGCCTTGGTGACAGTCTAGAGGGCAGTTCTTGGAGGCCCTTTTGACCTCAACAGGTACAGTCTAGGGTACAGGAAGGGAGTTGCTGGTTGGTAGAGGGCAGAGTAGGTACAGTAGGAGCAGAGGGCCAGTGAGGTCAGCTTGAGATTGGCCATTCATCCTGTTCCAGCCACCTCTCTCCAGCCGGGCACAGGGTCTACCCCCGGAAGACACCCTCTCTAGTCTAAGATCTTGCCTTCTTCTTGCCTACCTAGAGTCCTGTGAACTGCTGGGCGTGGTTTGGGTAGGGGAGCTGTCATGCAAGTACCCTACTCTCCTTTGGTAATAACAACCAGGATGTTACTGAGGTGTAGTAATCACTCAGCTCTGGATGAAATGGGGAAGGTACAATAGTGAAATAGGACTTGGAAGAATGGTCCTGGGGCTGGTCAACCTAGAGTGAAGGATCTGCCCAAGACCTGTGGCTGGACGGGCATTATGCTGCTACTGCCCCTACGTACAGAGCTGGTGACAAGCTGACAGGCCTTGTGTTCCCTACTCTCAGAGAAATCTGGGCAAAACAGTAGAAAGTTTGTTCCTTAGAGGTGCGTGGGTGGCTGTTGGTTAAGCATCTGACTCTTGATCTCAGCTCAGGTCTTGATCTCAGGGTCATGAGTTCAAGCCCCATGCTGAGCTCCATGCTGGGGGCATGGAGCCTACCTAAAAAAAAAGAAGAAAAAAAATGGGTTTCTCCTTTGGGTTGGCCAGGTTATAAATGGAACAGACACCAGCTATTCTTCCAGAACCCCAAGAAAGTGGAGCTTCTACTTTGTGGGTTGGCCAGGAACAGGGAGAGAGCGTTCTCATTTTGGGGAGTGGTCTGGCTTTCTTTGTTGAGCTAGCATGGTAACCCAGCAGACAAGACTGGCTAGCTAGCTAGATATATTCCATTCAGGTTGGGACCTGAGGTCATAAGGGAACTCCTGGGGACCTGCCCCAGATTAAACTCTAGCATGGAAGGCCCTGGGTAGAAACCAGCACTGACTACTCTTTCTTCACCCTCTAGAGGACCAGAGAGTAGCCACTTTGTGCTTCAGAGCCAGGCTGGAGGGCCAGGGGCAGTCCTTGGCCTAGGGTCTTGGCCATATGATTCAAGCTTCGCTTGGCAACCCTGCTCTGGCCAATCTAGTAGGGGGTTGGGATTTATTTATTTATTTATTTATTTACTTACTTATTTATTTATTTGAGAGAAACGAGCAGGGGTGCGGGGGAGCAGCAGAGGGAGAGGGAGAAGCAGACTCCCCGCTGAGCAGGGTGCCTGATGCAGGACTGGATTCCCAAATCCTGGGATCATGACCTGAGCTAGAGGCAGATGCTTAACCGACTGAGCCACCCCAGTGCCTAGGGGTTGGGCTTCTTCCTTTGGGGGGCCAAATCAGGGTTTAACTGAGGAAGTGAACTTCCCTAGGTCTTCATAGGGCCTGATGTGACAGAAGCCAGGTTCATCTGACCAAGGAGTTCAGGTTGGGGGACAGGTGCACTGCCCTTGGTGCCTGAAGCCAGGGGTAGATAGGATGGTGCAGCCTGCCACCGTGGCCTCCGTACATGAGTTTGCAGGCACTGATGATGGCGCCCCATGCAGGAGTGCTGAGCCTGCAGGAGTTCTCTGACATGGACCTTCGAGACTTCCACAAGTACATGAGGAGCCACAAGGCGGCCTCCAGCGAGCTGGTGCGGAACAGCCACCATACGTGGCTCTACCAGGGCGAAGGTGCCCACCACGTCATGCGCGCCATCCGCCAGAGGTGAGCACCGCAGCAGGAGCAGGTCCTGTGGGGCCCACACAGAAGTTCTTGGTTGGGGCCAAGGGGACAGACTTGGTTAGCCAACTCAGGATTAAGTTCTACTTGTTAGACCGGGATTAGGACCCATTAAAAGACAGGCAATTAACAAAGGCAAATTAACCCTAATTGTGGGCAAACAATATACATTTGGGATTAGAAATAGATTGCAATGTTTGTTTTTCGCTAATTAGAGAAATGACGTCTTATCTCTGTCCACAGGCCCCCCTGCCCTTGAGCAGCCAGGGGTTTTAGATAAGCAACCTCCTTCCTGGAGGGAGTGACTCCCACTCCCAATTTAGTGGAAATCTCATCTTCCCCACCTAACGCAGTCTCTGGCATCCAGGGAGAAGGGCTCATGAGTAACCCCTTCCTGCTCCTACCGGGCCAGTCTGGGGTTGATGTCAGGGGCTTTCAGGGGAGTTGGGCAGGGGCAGAGCTGGTGGCAGGTCCGGGGTCTGGCTTCTCCAGGGCACCACCTTACATGGGACTGCTCAGCTGAATGCCTGCTGTCCACCAGGGTGCTACGCCTCACCCGCCTGTCACCTGAAATCGTGGAGCTCAGTGAGCCACTGCAGGTTGTGCGGTATGGCGAGGGAGGCCACTACCATGCCCATGTGGACAGCGGGCCTGTGTACCCAGAGACCATCTGCTCCCATACCAAGCTGGTAGCCAATGAGTCTGTACCCTTCGAGACCTCCTGCCGGCAAGTACCTCCCACCTGGGGTGGCCTTCAACTCCCAGACTAGGCATTCCCATGACATAAACACAGCCCTGCCCTACCAGTATACCCCTGGTGTCAGGCCAGGGGAGCACTGGGCCATCCGTCTGAGGATACCCCATCTTTCCCCGCAGTTTGTTTACCAAGTGGCAGGAAAGGGGTGGCCAAACTAAGGTACCCACAGACAGTAACACTTGTTCTCAGAGCTCTGAGGCATGGGGCAAGGCTTTGTCTCCAGCTTTTTTTGCCCCCCTCTCCCCTCGGTCTTGATTCTCCTCCACTGCTGGAGGCTTCAGCTTCTGTCTTTGAAGCTTTGTCCCCCTTCCCTGCTGAGGCAGGGAGGCAGGTCGGCAGGTCTCTTCCCTTCATGTGACTGCTCGGGGTCAGCCCCTTCTACTCCCAACCAGCCCTCCTGCATGGTTGTGCTGCTTCTGCTTGCATACCTTTCCCTGCCAGCCATGCAATTTAGCCAAGTGCACCTGTGATCACACAAAACATTCTGACACATAGAAAGAGACTGGGTTTGTGGGAGGAAGGACTGGCTTAGGGACATCTTGGCACTGATGTGCAGTGTTACTGATCTCAGCCTACCCCTCTTGCCCTTGGGAACCTGGGCAGCTTATCCTGCCCACAGGTAAGCCCGTGGGAGTGTCCACAGCTGCTCAGCAGGCCCCCCTGCCTTACAGCTACATGACAGTGCTGTTTTATTTGAACAACGTCACCGGTGGGGGCGAGACTGTCTTCCCTGTAGCAGACAACAGAACCTACGATGAAATGGTAAGGGCCAACCAGGCTGTTACTCTGGTGGGATGGCAGGGCCTTGGGCAATCATAGTATATACCCCTCCAGACCTGGGATGATGCGCCTAAGTGATCCCCTGGGCACTTCTGACTGGTTTCCCTCTGGCCACTTTTGGCTTTCTGGCCCTGGCTCTTGGGCGTACAGTGGGGGCAGTCTGAGAACCCCAGCATCCTGCTGCCCACAGAGTCTGATTCAGGATGATGTTGATCTCCGTGACACTCGGAGGCATTGTGACAAGGGGAATCTGCGTGTCAAGCCCCGGCAGGGCACAGCAGTCTTCTGGTACAACTACCTGCCTGATGGACAAGGTGAGGGCCTGTGGCCAGGCCAAGGGTACCATGAGGGAAGTCTACCCAGCCCAGACAGCCACCCTGGTAGGATGTTTCTGGCACCCCTACAAATGTTCTTCTGTCCCTGGTGCCTCCCAAAGACCATCCTCAGTGACTTCAGGGGCACGCACCTGTGTAGCCTCCTGGGTTACCTTGAGGTCTGTAATGGATTCCGTGATGCTCTAGCCTTCCAGCTCACTGGGGCTGGGGACACATCTGTCATTGACTCAGGCTGTGGACAGGACTAGGAGCAAGAAGGCTGGTTTCAGACCAGTAGTTTTGTCAGTGCATTAGTTGGAGAGAGATACCATGCCCCAAGGAGACCTTGGGGCCAGACTTTGCCCCTTCATGTGTGCGCAGCTGGGCCCACCCTGGCCATGCCCTTGGCCCCTATGAGGTCAAGCTCAGGTCAGCACAGCCTAGAGTCCCTCTGGTCCCCTCCTTTGCTCACACCATCCTCCTCTCTAGGTTGGGTGGGCGACGTGGATGACTACTCGCTGCACGGGGGCTGCCTGGTCACACGCGGCACTAAGTGGATTGCCAACAACTGGATCAATGTGGATCCCAGCCGGGCTCGGCAGGCACTGTTCCAGCAGGAGATGGCGCGCCTGGCCCGAGAAGGTGGCGCCGACTCCCAGCCAGAGTGGGCCGTGGACCGGGCCTACCGCGACGCGCGCGTGGAGCTCTGAGGGCAGGGCGCGCCTCAGCCCCCAGCCACAGGCCTCCTGCCGCCCCAGGTCGGGGGGACCCGCCGTTCGCCTGTCCAGATGCAGGCCAAAGGCTCGGCCGATGTCTTGCCCCATCCCCGTCTCCAGCCGCGACTAGGGCACTGTTCCTATATTCGTGTTATTTATTGTGTACAGACCCTTTATGCCCCCTCAAATAAAACTACACGGGTTGGAGCTGCTGGGCCGAGAAGGAGCAGGTGGGGTCGGGGGGAGGTAGACCCGGCCTGTAGGGGCCCGCCGCAGCGCTCGGCGAGCCTCACGTCAGGGGGAGGGGCGAGGACGCTTTCGCCAATGACGAGCTGGCTTGCGTGGGGCGAAGGGTCGTGATTGGACATCAGCAGCGGGCGACCCTGGGCTCGGCTACCTGTTGCTAAGGCCGCTGCAGATCGGCTCGGCTGCGCGCGAGGAAGGTTCGTCTCGCGAGAGCCCAGATCCCTTCTTGGCAAAGGCAGGCGCGGCGGCTAGAAGGATCGCCATGGACGCTCCCGAGGACTACGTTTGGCCCCGGGCAACCTCCGAGCTCATACTGCTCCCGGTCACGGGTCTGGAGTGCGTGGGGGATCGGCTGTTGGCGGGTGAGGTTTGGCTCGAGGCGCGCGCTAGCGGATAAGAACCCGGGCGCTTGCATGGGGCGGGACCATGAGAACAAAGGGATGCCCCTAAGGAGGAGGGCGGGCGGCCGGATGAAGCCCGACCGAGGTGGGCGGGAACCCAGGAGATGGGCTGGAGACCCGGCCGGAGGGGCCCCAAAGACAAAAAAAAAAAAAAAAAAAAAAAAAAAAACCCAACACAACAAAACCCGATGTGGCTGTCGAGTTCCTTCACAATCTGCATCTGACATGGAAAGGGCGGTGGGGCCGCGGGAAAGCACGGGGAACCGCAGTGGCTTGGGAGGCGGGGAAGAGAGGGAGAACGGTGTGGGGCCCCTTCCGGGAGCGGAGCTGGTAGGTTGGAGGTGAGCCCCCCCAAGGTTGGGGAGTTGGGAGGGGAGGGTCTGTGGTGTGGCATCTGGGGGGTGGGTGGGCGGGGCCCGGTAGACGGGGCTCTGGCCTCCGAGGGGCGGGTGAGGCTTCTCCGTGGAAGGTGAGTATGACGAGGATGGGTGGCGGGAAACCAGGAAACCAAGGATGAAACCTTCCCGATTGGGCCAGTGGCTGCGGAGGCAGACCCGAGGCTTCTTCTGAGATAGTTGCATCCAGGGAATCCAATGTTGATGGCCTTTCGCGGAAGGTCAGGTCGAGAAGTATGGGCCATCTGAAGCAGCAGAACCCTGGAGAGCATCGAGGACCGAATGGAAGCCACTAGTTACTGATGGTGGTGCTGCTGGGTCTTTTAAGGTTCCTGAGGCAGGACATTGACTCTCAAGCCTCGAATGAGATTCCTATCCTATAGGGGTGGTTTTTTTTTTTTTTTTTTAAGATGTTATTTACTTATTCAAGAGAGACACACAGAGGGAGAGGCAGAGACATAGGCAGAGGGAGAAACAGGCTTCATGCAGGGAGCCTGATGTGGGACTTGATCCCAGAACTCTGGGATCACGCCCTGAGCCAAAGGCAGATGCTCAACAGCTAAGCCACCCAGGCGTCCCCTGAAAGAATGGTTTTGTGCAAGAGGAGGGATCTGGTGTGGGAGCTCTGGGAGTCCAAGGTTCCTATCATGGGTTAGACTTCTAAGGCTCCTGCAGAAGGGGATAGGTAGGCAGAAACCCAAAGAATCACAGGAATGAGCTAAGAGAAGAGAAGAGGTGAGTTCTTGGTGAGGATAAGCCTGCCAAAGGCCTTGATGCTGATAATTTGTTACTTTGGGGAAGAGAGGGAGTTCCTGGGAGACTGAGCAGGAGTGGAGTGTGGGAGAAGAGGCTGGAGAAATGAGCAGAGGCCAGATTGTTTTATTTTATACCTAGATCTGACTTAATGGTGGGTCATGGAGAGAGGCCCTTTGAAGGGTTTTAAGCAGGGAAATGACTTAGGAAATGTGGGTTAGAAAGCTCTTCAAGTGAATTCTCCTGCTCCTGTGACTTCCAAAGTGATTTTTATATTTTTACAATTCTCAAATTCTGCCTATGTGCACTTATAATCTCAATTTCCAGCCTCCTTTGTTTATAAGTTCTAGGCCCAAGTGCACAGGTGCTTTAAAATTGAAATACTCCTGTTGGGTGCTCCAGCTGAGCAAGGGGAACAACGGCCACCCAGGTGCCCAAGCCCAAGCCACTCCCTCAGTCCTCAAGCCAGTCTGGTTGATTTTGACTACAAACTTGTGGCTTCTGTCTGTTTCTCTACTTATTGCCATCATTCCAGGCTCTGCACCTTTGGCTCCTGGACCCCATCAGCAGCATTCTCTTAGTCCATCCCCCAGCCCTTTGTTTCCTATTCCAACCACATGACCCAGAGTTCTTGCTCACCTCCATCAAACTTACTGTTCATCTCCCCTGCATGCCTGCTCTTCCTCTGGTTACCACTGCTTATTTATTTCTCAGGGTGGCCTGCTCTGATACTCACCAAGTCTGCTTAGAGGACACTAGAGTTTCTCCGTCTCCGCACTGTTGATGTTTTGGCCCAGGTCTTTTTTTTTATTTATTTATTTATTTATTTATTTATTTATTTATTTATTTATTTATTTAATTTATTTATTTATCATAGTCACAGAGAGAGAGAGAGAGAGGCAGAGACATAGGCAGAGGGAGAAGCAGGCTCCATGCACCGGGAGCCTGACCTGGGATTCGATCCAGGGTCTCCAGGATCACGCCCTGGGCCAAAGGCAGGCGCCAAACCGCTGTGCCACCCAGGGATCCCTATTTTTATTTTTTTAATTTAAAAAAGGAAACATGAAATTTAATTTAAAGGAAAAAAATAACAGAAATTGTCTGAGAAAACAACAGAGCAAATGAATTCCTGAACAAAGAGTTCTGCATCCTGGTGATCACATTTATTGAAAGAGTTGGGAAAAAAATTAAAATACCCTTTAGCTTAAGAATTTTTGAGTTATCTGCAAATCAACTCATTTCAGGAGTGGAAGAATCCTTGGTCATTTCTTAATATCAAAATGAATGCAGGTTTCTCTTTTGATGTCTTCTGCATTTAAAGAGGCAATCATACAAAATCTCCTATATTCCATACACGATAAATTCTTTGTTTCAGCCAACTCTTAATGGAGGAGCAACTAGTACAACACAATCTCCCCAGACAAAAAGCATCGGAATATTCCGTTTTGTTGATTTATATATCTCTTCATATGTTTCTTCATCAATTTCTATAGTAGTCACAGTTTCTTCCACATCTCCCAATATCATATTTAAATGCTGATCATAAGCATGTAATCTGCCTCGAAGCTCTCGGTCATTTCTCATTTTCACATAAATTCGCTCATCCAGGCTGAGCCTGATGAGATCCAGGGGCTCTTCTACAGTGTTGGTAGTTTGTTGCTGGTCCATGTTGTCCGCCATCTTTCAAACCCTGCGCCCTTTCCCCCAGGTCATTTTTTGGGTGAGGGGCTGTCTGTGATTCACAGGACGTTTCAAATCACAGCAAGGCTTCTACTCCTAGATTCCAGTTAACATAACCCAGTTGTGACAACCAAAAATGTCTCCAGATACTGCCAAATGTTTTCTGGAGGGAAAAAATCACAGAAGTCAATTTCCCTCTTTTATGTTAAAGCAGCCTGTATAGTTCTTTCTTGGAATTTACCAAAGTTATATAACAATGTAGTTTATTTGGGTGATACTGTTTATTTACTTATTTTTTAATTAATTAATTTATTTATGATAGTCACAGAGAGAGAGAGGCAGAGACACAGTGGGAGAAGCAGGCTCCATGCACCAGGAGCCCGAAGTGGGACTCGATCCCGGGTCTCCAGGATCGCGCCCTGGGCCAAAGGCAGGCACTAAACCGCTGCACCACCCAGGGATCCTGGGTGATACTGTTTAGCTTCTGCCTGATGATCAGGAGCCTGGGTCTGTGTTTGTCTTACTTACTACTCCAGCGTGTAGTTCCTTGTCTGGTGTATAATCGATGCTCAGTGAATGTCGAGTGTGGAAAGATTGAGATTGCAGGCTCAGAATAGCATGAGAGACTATTAGTGTCATCTCAGGTTAAGATCTCAGGTTAAAAGGTTGATATCCTAGGGATGCCTGGGTGGCTCAGCGGTTGAGCGTCTGCTCAGGGTATAATCCCAGGGTCCTGGGATTGCATGGAGCCTGCTTCTCCCTCTGCCTGTGTCTCTGCCTCTCACTCTATGTCTCATGAATAAATAAATAAAATCTTACAAAAAATAAAGTAGTTTCAATTAAAAAAAAAAAAGAAGTTGATATCCTGGACCACAATCAGTGTGGTGGGGAGGATTTGCAAAATCTTTAGAAAATGAGCACAGGGGACTTGGAGACTGAGAACATGAGAAGATGTGGGAAGCTTAGGGGAATAAGCCATGATCTTCCTGGTTTGGGGCTGGGGCTGGGGCTGGAGCTGAGTAGAGGCTGGTAACAGTCAATGGAGTGAGCAGTGGAGTGAAAAGCATTGAGTAAGAGGGGCCTTGCTTGCCAGGCAGCCAGAAGGCAGTTGAGGGTCATGGGAGCCTTGGCTACCCATGTGGGGGCTATCTCCTGGTTTTTCGTGTCAGTGTTGAATATGCTCACATCTGAGCTGTATGGAAGAAGCTCTTGGAAATCCAGAGGGGTTCTGCTATGTCCCAAACATGGGAGGATCACCTTTGAGGACCCCCTCTTCCCTAGGGGAGGGAGAGTGGGAAGAGTGCATAGAGGCAGATGCCACTGCAGATTTGGGATGAAGGCTGCGAGGGTTCCTGCTGGAAGCATGAGAAGTTAGGTGAGGTGAGGAAGAGGCTATGTTTGAGGAAGCCAGGTTGAACCGAGGTGTCTGGAGTGACTGTAGGCACCTGAAAGAGGCCAAGGGTTTTCCAGGGTTCAAGCTAGCAGGATTGTGTGTTCTAGAGCATTCACAGGCTACATTATATACCCGAATTTTCCCTGCCCCTGTCTCTTCATGGTTTATCAGAGTTGAGAGAGGTTCTGATGTGGCTCTCTGCTTCTGTCTAGGTGAGGGGCCAGATGTCCTGGTGTACAGCCTCGATTTTGGTGGCCATCTGCGGATGATGAAGCGTGTGCAGAACCTGCTTGGCCACTATCTTATCCACGGGTTCCGGGTGCGACCAGAACCAAATGGAGACGTTGACTCGGAGGCTATGGTGGCTGTGTTTGGGAGCAAGGGACTCCGAATTGTGAAAGTTAGCTGGGGACCTGGCCGCTTCCGGGAGCTCTGGCGCTCTGGCCTGTGGAACATGTCTGACTGGATCTGGGATGCACGTTGGCTTGAGGGCAACGTGGCCTTGGCCCTGGGCCATAACTCGGTAGTGCTATATGACCCTGTGGTAGGGTGCATGCTGCAGGAGGTACCCTGTACAGACAGGTGCACCCTCTCCTCAGCCTGTCTGATCGGGGACACCTGGAAGGAGTTGACCATAGTGGCAGGTGCAGTTTCCAATCAGCTCCTTGTCTGGTACCCAGCAGCCGCTTTAATAGACAATAAGCCTGTGGCCCCTGACCGACGAGTCAGTGGGCATGTGGGTGTCATCTTCAGCATGTCATACCTGGAAAGCAAGGGCTTGTTGGCAACAGCTTCAGAAGACCGAAGCGTCCGCATCTGGAAGGTGGGTGACCTGAGGGTGCCTGGAGGTCGGGTACAGAATATTGGGCACTGCTTTGGGCACAGCGCCCGCGTATGGCAGGTCAAGCTCCTAGAGAATTACCTTATCAGTGCAGGAGAGGACTGTGTCTGCCTGGTATGGAGCCATGAAGGTGAGATCCTTCAGGCCTTTCGGGGCCACCAGGGTCGTGGCATTCGGGCTATAGCTGCCCATGAGAGGCAGGCCTGGGTGGTAACCGGGGGCGATGACTCAGGCATCCGGCTGTGGCACCTGGTAGGGCGTGGGTACCCGGGTTCAGGGGTCTCAGCTCTCTGCTTCAAGTCCCGTAGCAGACCAGGTACCCTCAAGGCTGTGACGCTGGCCGGCTCGTGGCGACTACTGGCAGTGACTGATACAGGGGCCCTGTATCTCTACGACCTTGAGGTCAAGTGCTGGGAGCAGCTGCTGGAGGACAAGCGCTTCCAGTCCTACTGCCTCCTGGAGGCAGCCCCTGGTCCCGAGGGTTTCGGACTTTGTGCCATGGCCAACGGGGAGGGTCGTGTCAAGGTTGTCCCCATCAACACTCCAACTGCAGCCGTGGACTTGACCCTCTTTCGTGGGAAAGTGCATAGTCTGAGCTGGGCCCTGCGTGGTTACGAGGAACTCCTTTTGCTGGCATCGGGCCCCGGTGGTGTGGTGGCTTGCCTGGAAATCACAGCCGCACCCACTGGCAAAGCCATCTTTGTAAAGGAACGTTGCCGGTACCTGTTGCCTCCGAGCAAGCAGAGATGGCACACATGCAGTGCCTTCTTGCCCCCTGGTGACTTCCTTGTGTGTGGGGACCGCCGGGGCTCTGTGTTGCTATTTCCCTCCAGACCAGCTCTGCTCAAGGATCTTGGGGTTGGGGGCAAGGCCGGAGCTGTCACTGGAGCACTTGGAGCAGGTAGTGGCAGTGGTGGGGGTGAAACTGCCTTGACTGAGTGGGGCCCTGTGTCCACCCTCCCTTCTCTGCATGGGAAGCAGGGTGTGACGTCAGTCACCTGCCACGGTGGCTACGTGTATACTACAGGGCGCGATGGTGCCTACTACCAGCTCTTTGTGAGAGGCGGCCAACTGCAGCCAGTCCTAAGGCAGAAGTCCTGTCGAGGCATGAACTGGGTGGCTGGGCTCCGCATGGTGGCTGATGGGAGTATGGTCATCCTGGGTTTCCATGCCAATGAGTTTGTGGTGTGGAGTCCCCGGTCACATGAAAAGCTGCACATCGTCAACTGTGGTGGAGGGCACCGCTCCTGGGCCTTCTCTGATACTGAGGCAGCTATGGCCTTTGCTTACCTCAAAGATGGGGATGTCATGCTCTACCGGGCGCTGGGTGGCTGCACCCGGCCACATGTGATTCTCCGGGAGAGCCTGCATGGCCGTGAGATCACTTGTGTGAAGCGTGTGGGCACCATCACTCTGGGGCCTGAATATGAGGTGCCCAGCTTCATGCAGCCTGACCACCTGGAGCCTGGCAGCGAGGGGCCAGGCCTGACTGACATTGTGATCACGTGTAGTGAGGACACTACCGTCTGTGTCCTGGCGCTCCCCACAGCCACTGGCTCGGCCCATGCACTTACAGCTGTTTGTAACCATATCTCCTCCGTGCGTGCACTGGCTGTGTGGGGTATTGGTACCCCAGGTGGCTCTCAGGATCCTCGGCCAGGCCTGACTGCTCATGTGGTGTCTGCGGGGGGCCGGGCTGAGATGCACTGCTTCAGCATCATGGTCACCCCGGACCCCAGCACCCCAAGCCGCCTCGCCTGCCATGTCATGCATCTTTCGTCCCACCGGCTAGATGAGTACTGGGACCGGCAGCGCAATCGGCACCGGATGGTCAAGGTGGACCCAGAGACCAGGTGACGTGTGTACTGCGAGGCAGGAGCATGGGGTGGTGTCATGCAGGGCAAGCCCCTTGCAGCTGCTCCCAGGCTTCCCCTGACTGCTGTCTGGGTGTTTTCTCCGCAGGTACATGTCCCTAGCTGTTTGTGAGCTTGACCGGCCTGGTCTCGGCCCCCTTGTGGCTGCAGCCTGCAGTGATGGAGCAGTGAGGTGAGTGAGAGCAGAGGGCCCTGGGTGAAGACAAAAAGGTTGGAAGGTTGTCCAGAATGGGTTCTGAGCTGAGCCACCCTCCGCCCCCCAGGCTCTTCCTTTTGCAGGATTCAGGGCGGCGGCTGCAGCTCCTGGCTGAAACCTTCCACCACAAGCGGTGTGTCCTCAAGGTCCATTCCTTTACACATGAGGCACCCAACCAGCGGCGGTGAGAGGGGCTGCATGGTGGCTGGGCAGGGGCTCCCATTGTTTTCCATCTTCTTCACTGACCCAGCTGCTCTTCCCTGGTTCCCAGGAGGCTGTTCCTGTGCAGCGCAGCCACCGATGGCAGTTTGGCCTTTTGGGATCTCACTACCGTGCTGGACCATGGCTCTGGTGCCCTGGAGCCTCCGGCCGACCCCGGGCTTCCCTACCGTGAGTAGCTGGTGTGCAGCCAAGGCTGTCCCTCCTGTCTCCCACTTTGTTTTCAGCCGTGGGGCAGGCTGGGCCCTGACAACCATCTTCTTCCTCCAGGCCTGGGTACCCCCTGCCTGACCGTCCAGGCTCATAGCTGTGGTGTCAACAGCCTACACACCCTGCCCACACGTGAGGGCCATCTTGTGGCTAGTGGCAGTGAGGACGGCTCCCTCCATGTCTTTGTGCTGGCCATGGAGGTACCAGAGCTGGAAGAAGCCATGGGGGGTGATCTGGTACCCCAGTTGCATGTGCTAGAGGAATATTCCGTCCCCTGTGCACATGCTGCCCATGTGACAGGCCTTAAGATCCTAAGCCCAAGCCTCATGGTCTCAGCCTCCATTGACCAACGGCTGACCTTCTGGCGTTTGGGTCACGGTGAGCCCACCTTCATGAACAGTACTGTGTACCATGTCCCAGATGTGGCGGACATGGACTGCTGGCCTGTAAGCCCTGAGTTTGGCCACCGCTGTGCTCTTGGGGGCCAGGGGCTTGAGGTTTACAACTGGTATGATTAAGGTATCCCGCGGTGGCCGGCGTGCTGGGCATGGGACCTGCTCGCAGACAGAATGGAACAGGAGTGACCGTCTGTGCTCATGCCCAGTGTGCCTTGAGAGGAGGAGGCGGCAGCCGCGGGTTCCTGACTTCAGAGCAGGAGCTAGAGGTGAGTAGGGTGCTGTTCCGGCAGGCCAAAAATACACCCTGGGGCTGGGCTTTGTATGTAACAGAAACAATTTATTTTGGCTTCAGGTCTCTAATAAAATCTTTATATCTTTTTTCCAGGTGAAGATTTTGTAAACATTCCTAGATATTGGGGTCTCAGTGGCCTTAGATGTGGCTCAGTGGAGGGAGACCCAGCGTGGCTAGGCCAGTGTGGAGCACCTCACGCACGGCCCGCAGAAGCTGGAGACGGGCAAACATTTGACCAAACAGGTGTGGTCGAGGCTCCTGGAGGAGAGAAGGGGCCTGCTGGTCTCATTCTTTGCTTCCCTTGCCCCCCCTGCAATCCCCCACCCCCTCATGTTGTGTACTTACCCCTAGGATGTGTACTCGGTTATAGTACGAGCTGAAATCCATGCTGAGCTGGACCAGGAACTTGCACATCTAGAGACAGAGACTGAGTCACTGGCCGGTCTCTTTGATCTCGTGCCCAGCCCAGAATAAAGCATCGAGTGTGCAGTGTCTGTCCCGGTCTTCTCTGGCTCACCGTCTCAGTGCGCGCAGTCACGTGGAGCCCTGAGGCTGCACATGCCAGGGCTGCTGTCTGGCCCAGCAGGTCTGGGAAAGGGAGCACGCCATTGAAGAGCAGCAGCCACTCGCCCTGGGGGTGGGGGTCGGGGGGAGAAGGGTGCTAGGAGGGGAGGTCCCAACCTCCTGCAGGTGCCTAGCTACCCAGGAGGACACTCACCTCATCCTGTAGCAGTGAGAAATCGAGACTGCTCACAGGTGGAAAAGTGGGGTACAGACCTTGTTCTGTGCTGTGTTTGTACCCCTCAAATAGCGTGGCAAGCCGGGCACAGTTGTACATGACGAAGGTGCCACTCCTGGTGCCCTTTGTGGAGATGCTGCTGTCGGCCAGGGCCAGGAGAAGCTGAGGAAGGGGGCATGAGTGCAGCCTTCACACCCCATTTCGCTAGCCCCGATCCCGCATGGCATTCAGGCTCACCTGACTCTGTGGAGCAGTGCTGAGCATCTCAAACTTGATAGTTGCTGCAGAGAGAATGCTGAAGATCTCTGTCCAGGCTGGGTCTGAGGGAATATAGTTGGTCAGCCTGGGCAGGCAGGGAAGCAAGTGACCTGCCCGTCCCGCAGGGCACAGCCAGGCTTAGCCAGGCTTTCCCAGGCGCACCTTGCACCAGGTCCCTGCCATGCTTCAGTGCGGATGCCTTGCACACCTGGGTGTGGCGGAACCTGCATTTGGAGAAGGGTGAGTGGAGGGTTCAGAGGCACCTCCCGGGGCAGGGGGGTTGATGGTGAATCCCCCCCACCTCAACTCAGTGGCCTCCCTTCCAGCCTTACTCACTCGTAGTACTCAGGGGCAGTCAACTTGCTAGGTGTACCAGTGACTTTCACTGGGCCACAGACCAGGTGCTTCTGTCAGGAAGATACCAGGTGGTTAGCCCAGGGGGTGGTACCTCCAGCAATAGATCCTCAAAGAACCTAAATCTGGTGCCTGGACTCCCCCAGTGCCCTTTGCCACCAGGCTTTGTGCCCCTCTCAGGCTCACTGCTCGGGACACAGTCCAGCTTCCCCAGTCTATTACTCCTCGATGTTCTCTAGGATGCCTCCACACCCTGCCATCTCCCAGGACGCTACACCTGCTGCAAGTACCCATTCACCAAGCCTAACATCTCTCTTAAGGTCAAGTGTCACCTATGGACTCAGCTAATATGTCCGTTGGTGGGTTTTCAAGGGCCCTCAGGTTGGTGGGGATGGGGGTCGGGGGACCTCCATCATCACCAGCCTACCTGTGTGAGAGGAGCCTGATCATCCAGCTTCCACCAAAGCAAGTCCAACTTTTGTTGCTGGAACTCCTCCTCACAGCTCACCACGTGTACAACCATGCAGACGTCTGCACTGGCATGTGGGGCCGCAGCCTACAGGGTAGGAGGATGGTCACTGCGTGGACACAGGACATGGCCTGCCAGAGGCCTACAGGTTGGGGGTGGGGGTCAGTTACTAACCAGGCCTGGAGGGCTGGCCTGGGGCCACTGGCTTACAGCCTCCTGCAGCTCGGCCAGCACAGACAACTGATCCTCAGTCACTGCAAAGAACACAGGGGCATTCAGGCTAGCCAGGAAGACAGGGTACCAACTCTCTGGCCCTGCAAGGCTCCATTTCCTACCCAGACACTTGTCCAGCTTGGGGTCATAGCCAGCTGCGCGTCCCCGTTCTTGCAACACTTCCTTCAGGGACACTGTGCCTAGGACGCCGGGAGCCAGGGCTCCGCCCTCCCGGGCCGGGCCAAGTTCTGCAAGCGCCCGGCTCCTCAGGGCTTCGGTGGCGGCACTCTCCGAGGCAGCGGGCCAGTCTACCCGCAGTTGCTGCAGGAAGGTCGGCATGTGCGGGTCCCGCACGGCGGGCACCAGGCGCACCCTCACCCTGCAAAGCGAGGGTGTTGGTCTCAGATCGGGCACCCGGCGCAGCTCCCCCTCCTTCCCACCGGCACTGGCTCTAAGCCCAGCTCACTACCCCGGCCTTTGTGGCCGCGCGACGCGCTCACCCATGAGCGCGCAGAGCTCGCGCCAAATGATCGGCCACGAGCACGGCGCGCAGCCGGCTCAAGCGGAGCGAGCCAGGGGCGCCGCGCAGCGCCGGGCAGTGCAGGAGAACTCGCGGCCCGGGCGCGGCAGGCACGGCG
The DNA here is from genome assembly GCF_048418805.1 of Vulpes vulpes. NCBI lineage: Eukaryota > Metazoa > Chordata > Mammalia > Carnivora > Canidae > Vulpes > Vulpes vulpes. Next base: position 93,317,787 of record NC_132788.1, on the reverse strand, counting down.
GGCACGGCATAGGCGGGCACAGCGCCGAGCACGCGCTCGAAGACGGCAGGCCGCTGCAGCTGGAGTGCCAGGCCCGCGGGCGTCGGCGCGCAGCGCATCACTGGGGCCACGCCGGGGCCCTGCAGGCCGGCCACCGCACGGATCACGCGCTCCGGCACCTGTGGAAGGAAGGGCGGTGAGCGGGCTGCGGCGCTGCCACTGGCTGCACATGCCCTCCCGGCTGGCGCCCACCTGTCCATCCCCGAAGCGCGCTTGCAACGCGGGCCGCGGTGCCAGGAAGTCTCGGGCGCGCAGGTGGCGGGCACGCGTCTCCTTGAACCACACTGGGTCGCCAGGCCCCAGGGCCGTGTTGAGGGCCCCTAGTGTCTCTCCGACCCCCAGGCGCCCCGTCGCCATGGCGACCGGAAGGAGCAGGCGGAACCGGAAGCAGGGCGTCAGGAGGCCGAACTTCCGGGAGGGCCGACTGACCCGGGCGCGTATCGGGTGGCGGTCCCTGAGCTGACAGGTGCGCCAGAGGGAATTGTGGCGGCAGCTTCCGACCTTCGGCCCCAGCACTCTCTCCGCGTGGCCTGTCTGCCCTGCCTTGTCCCGGGTCCGGAATCTCGGGGTCCGCCGTAGGCCTAGAGTTCTGTCGTCGTCACCGGCATTAGCAACCAGGGAAAGGATCCTTGCTACCGGGCGGGGCCCGGACCGGACTGTTTCTCTCATCGAAATCATAACCTATTTTTGATAACGTTTCATTCCCCAAATTTGACATTTGATCAAACGTCAGAAGTTCTAAATGATTTGTGAGTGGAATAGAGCAGCTAGTATTAAAGCCACTTTCACGACTTCCTAAAAAAAAAACAAAATCTTATTTTTGAAACAATTTGTGTTCTCCGGCTTCAGGTTATTATTATTTTTCTTAATTCTTTTCTTTTAATTTTTATTTATTTATGATAGTCACAGAGAGAGAGAGAGGCAGAGACATAGGCAGAGGGAGAAGCAGGCTCCATGCACCAGGAGCCCGACGTGGGATTCGATCCCGGGTCTCCAGGATCACGCCCTGGGCCAAAGGCAGGCGCCAAACCGCTGAGCCACCCAGGGATCCATGGCCTCAGGTTATTTACAAGCATTTCCTCCTTGCGATCTGGGTCGTCTTAACTAAAGCAAAATGCGTGCTCTGGTAGAATTTCTTCTCTTGATTTTTGAGGAATTAGAACCATCACGATAGTTTCCAGAATTACCAGCTTTTAATTCTTTTCTTTTAACCTTTGTGTACATTAACACAGAGATACTCTGGCCTCCTGGCTTAGGAAACGAGCCATTGTAGGCAAAATAAACGATGTGACCGTGAGAAGACCCAGTCTAAGGACTGCTCTCAGCTGGGAGCATCCCACTTCACTACAGAGAGAAAGCTCTTCCCTCTGTGTCACGAGGGCTCCGGAATTTCATTTCAGTGTAACTTAAATCCCCTTTTCCTCTATTTTCTTTCCGGGAGATTGAACCTGACACAGCAGTGTGGGAAACCCTTAATTTCTGCTTTGGAGCAGTGAGAGTACCCAGAGCTCAGAAAGGAGAGAGTCTTAGGGGCAGGAAGTTTGGCAAGACCCCTTTCTGGGCCAGGGCTGCAAGGCCCTGCTGGGATCGCTGAAAGAGCACTGGGCGGACACGACATTCCCGATGGCTTCTTGGGTGCCCACTCAACGGGAGTGATCGTGTCATTCCAAAGCTCTTTCCTTTCCGCAGGCCCATGACCCTGGGAGAGCTGCTAACAGGGCTGAGGGCTGGAGGCCAAGCTGGAGACTTCAGCTGCTCTTGGTACACGAAGACGGTTGGGGTGGGTTTTCCCCAGGAAATGAAAGGCTATCTATAGCGAGTTGTGGGCTGGGGTGGCCCTGTGGGACTCACCGCCATTGCGGCCCTGACTGAAGGACCTGCGACCGCCCTCCCTTGTCAATGCTACTCCAAGTTCCAGAGATGATCACAACCCAGGCTCTCCGACATCTACGCCCACCACTTCCAGCCTAAGGGAGCCCCTGAGACGGGCGGAGACCAGGGCGACCCAAATAAAATAGGTCTGGGAGTCAGGAGCTGGCCCACCCCATCTAGGCCAGGACGCTGCTCTGGCAGGAGAGCAGGGAACGAAATCCAAGCGCAGCTGGAATGCTCTGGAGACAACAGCTGCTTTTGGGATTCCGTTGCCCGCTGTCCAGCCGTGGGCGGGGGGAGGGAGGGGCGATGGGTATGCCCCAGCAGGGGTGGTGGTGGTCCCTTGCCCTGGGGCCAGATCAGGACCCCCGATTCCCAGTACCAGAAGACGGACCTAGGAGTGAGGGTAAAACCGAGTGTAGTGGGAACGAGGCGCTCACCTGGGCCCCCAAACAATAGGAAGATTGGTGGGAGCCTCCCCTGGGACCGGTCCCGATCCGGATTAGACCCACAGGGTAGGATTACGCCTGCTGGTCCCATGAAGCCAGGCCACCGTGCAGTGTAGGTGACAGGGAGGGCTTCGGGATCGACCAAAAGAGAAACTTGCCTGTGGGGCCGGAGAGGAAGTAAACCCGCGCACCCGCCTCGGTGACACCCCCGCACCCGGGGCCCTTTGTCCCGTGACTCTGCCAGCGCCCGGACCGCCAGGGGCCCGGTAGCGGCGACGCGACCCACGGGCTCCATTGCGACCGTCTTCCGCTTTGCCGAACCTCCCTCCCCCCACCCCCCAGCCCCGTGGGTAGCAGACGCGTCAACGTTCCCTTGAGGCCACGACACGGTGGGGGCGCGGAGATGCCTGAAACCCGCGCGGGCGCCAGCGACTCTCGCGCCAGTAGGCCCTCTGATTCGGCTCAAGACGGGGGGTCGGGGAATTCTCGGCCGCGAGCAGAGTGAGCGACGACAGGGAGATGCTCCAGCCGCTGTCTAGTTCAGTATCTGGTCCTGTCGGCCCGGTCGATCCCACCCGAAAAGCCACAAACTCCCTACTACTGCGTTGCCTTCCGCGGGCCGGGGCCGCAGACTCGGAGCCATTTTAAGGCGAAACCAATCAGCCACGCCCCCTCGCGCTGCCGAGAAGCCAATCCACGCGCAGCCACGCCCCGGGAGACGCGCGGCGGCGACGCCAACGGTCGCGCGGGTGACGGTTAGGGAGGGGCGTGACTCGCTGGAGAGCGAGGGAAACCTGAGCCGGCCGCCCCGCCCTGGGAACCCGACGCCCCAAAGCCTGGGATTAGGGGATTGGAGGCTGGCCCCCACGCCCTGAGCAGGTGTGCGGGACTCGACCAGGTGCGCGGCCGCTCCGCCCCAGTCCCCAAGAGCCCTGCGTAATGGCTGAGAGCCGGGGACCAGGTTGTGGCGGGGGCCGAGGCTGCACTCTGAGGCCTGCCGCGCCACCAGGTGTCTGGCTCCCCCAGGACGGTCTGCGGGGACCCGGGGCGGGGCGGGCGGCAGGTGCAGACACCGGAGCCGCGCTGGGGGATGGGCCCTCCTGGGACAATTGGCATCAGTTGACTCTCTCAAAATCCTGCGCTGGAGCAGCCGACCTGCGCGGTGCCCTCCGGGACGCAGGGGGCGCTGTCGTCACGCCGCGGTGGGCTCCGCCACGACCCGACTGACCCAGCGCCGGCCTCCGTGCAAGTTGGTCCGCCATGGTCGCCGCGTTCGTGCTTCGCGGCCTATGCCGAGCGCAAGCGGCGTTGCGCTGCGCCCCAGCCGAGCTGCTGTGGTGAGCGTCCCTGATTCTCCTGCCCTCACCCCTCGGCCGGCGATCGCGGCCCGGCCCCTCCTTGCCCCCTAGGCCCTGAGCATACCCCTCCGCAGGGTCCCACAGCGAGGGCATCGGCTCACGCCGGCGGACGACGAGCTGTATCAGCGGACGCGCATCTCCCTACTGCAGCGCGAGTCCCCGCAGTCCATGTATATCGACAGCTACAGCAGCCGCGGCTTCATGGTCAATGGAAATCGCGTCCTTGGGCCCTGCGCGCTGCTCCCGCACTCGGTGGTGCAGTGGAACGTGAGCAGTGAGGAGGCGGAGGGCCAGGGTCCCAGGCCCGTCCCCCCGATTCTGTCCCCGGCAAACTTGGCTTTTTCATTACCCCTTTGTGGCGCAGGTAAGGGCTCTGTGGGGAAAACTGCGCGAACTTGTGTTTAACCTGCCTCCTCCCAACACAGGTAGGAACTCACCGGGACATCATCGAAGAAAGCTTCTCGCTCTTCTGGTTGCTGGAGCCCCGAATAGGTACTGGTGAAGGGGAGGGTTGAGGTGCTTCCAGCCCTAGAGAGCCAAAAGCCACCCCGCCCCAGCTTCCCCACACACCTGCCATTGTCTAGTGGTGGTCGTCTTTTCCTAGAGATTGTTGTGGTGGGCACCGGAGACCGGACTGAACGGCTGCAGCCCCAGGTGCTGCAAGCCCTGAAGCAGCGGGGCATCGCGGTGGAAGTACAGGATACGGTAAGTCCTGCCGCTGGGGAGTGCGGAGCAGGGCCCAGGCCTGGCCTTAGCCAAGCTGATGCAGGCTTTCTCTTTGCAGCCCAATGCCTGTGCCACTTTCAACTTCCTGTGTCATGAAGGCCGAGTAACAGGAGCTGCTCTTATTCCTCCACCTGGAGGGACTATGCTCACATCTTTGGCACAAGCTCCAGAGTGAACCAGCAGGAACTGACCTAACCTGTCCAGGAAGGCCCTGGCACTTTTTCCAGAGCGCAGGGGTTTGCAGCGCTCTCACTAGCCCTTCCCCCTTTGGCACTGTAACTCTTGTCTTTCTTGCCAGCAAATTAATAATTTAATCCACTTTTCCCATTTTGTATTAGATGTGTTGCTGGCCAGGAGGAGCCACAGGTACAGTGGGCTCATGGTGGGAGTTGTGAAGAAATCAAGGGGGAATCCCCTATTTATCTAGACTACTTAGCTTCTCAGAGGCAGGAGACAGTGTAGGCACCTGTTAAAACTGCAAATGTACCTAACTTGCTCACATGCAGGTTTGAGGGGACCTCAGTGCTTTCTCCAGAAGGTCCTTTGGAGATTCAAGTTAGAGACTACATATGTGGGTCTTAGCCTGGTCCCATGTGGCCTAGCAGGAAGCCCTATCAATGGGTGCCAGTCCACAGCCCCCATGGACTATTCCATGACCTGTCCTAAGCAGCCACAATGTGAGACTGAACCCTTAGGAGCCAGAACTGGCCAGACCTACCTTGTGAGCTGCTCAGGAGGGACTTTCTGAATCTAGAACTAGTATCTCCTTCCAGATCCAAGGAATATCCTGGCTTCCGTGTCTGAAGACTTTCCCTACAAATGAGTGTTGTGTTTGTGTGCATCTGTGATATTGGCCACCACATCTGCCTGTAGATCTCAAAGATCAGGCATCACTTTTTTTTTCCCAAACTTTTATTGAAAAACCAAGGGGGTATGCTGTATCCATTTTCAGAAAAGCCTCTTCTCGTACCTGTAAGCAGAATAACCAAGCTTTGAGGTAGGGGCAGGAAGAAGGAGGCATGGCAGAAACCTCTGCCCCAAGGGTAGGTGGGTACAAAAGGGTCCGCCACTTACGAATGGAGGCTGTGGACACCACCTTCCACCTGAGCTGAGGATGTTCTCTTCTCAAACTTGAGTTCTCCAGAATACATCATGGCTCTGAAGAGGGGCAAATATCAGATGGGGTACCTAACCTTCAACTAGCTCCTCTACCTATCTCCCAGCTCCTCAGGCTTACCGGACTTGGGTCAAACTCTTGGCACCAATGTCCTGGCAGGAGTGCTGGATGCCAGCGATCAGGTAGGGGACAAATTTGTGGATGGACCCTTTGTCTTGCACAGCCCCAGACACCCCCTGGGCCACCTTAATTTTATCAGCTTCGCTGTAGGGAGAGGCAAGACAACATAGGAAAGGTCAAGGATGGATAAGGCTATCAGTACAAGGCTGTCAGCATAGGGTAACTTGTCTTCCTGTCCTACCTGAAATAGCGGTTTTGGCTGCTGAGATGCTTGTCCATGGCATCAAGAGACCCCATACCACGGTATTTCTTTAGGCGGATTCCATCAGAAAAGAAGTACTCGCCAGGGGCCTCAGTGGTAGCAGCCAGGAGGGAGCCCATCATGACTATGGACAGATAGGAGTGATGGGAGCAGACCCTGAGTGGCACTGGGGAAGGAATCCCACCAGACTCCCTGGGTGCTGGGCCTCACCTGTGGAGGCCCCAAGGGCCAAGGCTTTGGCAATATGACCCACATTTTGGATTCCTCCATCAGCAATGACAGGAACACCAAAGCGCCTTGCATATTCTGACACCTTGTACACTGCTGTTGCCTGGGGCCGCCCACAGGCTAACACTATTGAGAAATGGAACAGATGGGTGGGTGGAATTAATGGGGACAGGCAAGGGGCCCTGTGGCCATAACTCAGTACCCAGGAGCTCTCAGCTACACCTGTACCAGGACTGCAGCCTGGTTGAAAAAAGAGTCATGTCTGGAATGGCTGCTGCCCCATCTGCCTTCAGCAGTTCAAACAGCTGTGATGGCCTCTACTTAACCCTGCGTGTGCGCGTGCATGTGTGCATGGCCCAGGGCAGCCTCAGGCACATGCAGTCAGCAGCCGGGAAAAAGCCCCCACCCAACTGGTATCAAGTGGGGGTAGGGGTTACCGTGCAGTTAGTACCCAGAGGTCCACCACTCCCTCCCTGCATGGTTGGCAGCTTGGGCAAAATCAGGGCAGTGGTCACGTGGAAGGGAGAGCTTGTTGGTCCTTGAGCTGTGCCTACTGTAGGAAATGTGGGCAGACTAGGGCATACCTGGGGAAGAAGGTCCCCTGTGAGCACCCCAGTAAGGGAAGGAGCTGTGTTCTCCAGCAGCCCCCAAAACCATGGTCTGTCATTCAGTTTGCCCTGCCCACCCAACAGCACCACAAACCCCGGGAGCTACAGCTACAGTCAACCAAGCAGCCGGGCAGTGGGCAGCTGGGCCGGGCCAGTGGGCCGGGCTGGACTTACTATAGCAGCCCTTGACAGTAGAAGGGCATTTGGGGCTGTGGGACTTTATGTCTGGAGGGATCTTGGGAGCCACTAAATAAAACAAACAGACCAGAGTTTAGAGAGGGTGCACAGCAGGAGCAAGAAGGCCAGGCTAGGCAAGGGGGAAGGGGCAGGGGGTGGCAGGTGAGGAATGACGAGCTCGTCTTCCAGCCATGTCATCCATTCAAGGGGCCTTTTTGGCCCTGGGATTGCCCCTATTGGGAGGACTCAGTATAGTTTCCACAGAGTGCTTGGCTTTGGGCCATATGGGGCTAAGGGTCCTGCTGAAGCCAGGGCCTCTGAGGGTCCCAGTGAAGCATTTCCTACCTTCCTGGGTGATGCAGATGGAGCCACTGCCCATGCCCACCCGCAGGGCATCTACACCAGCATCAATGAGATTCTTGGCCTGAGCAGCCGTGACCACTATAGTAACGAACAGTAAAAGGCTTGTGTGAAGGTCTGAGTGGGAGCCTAGCTCTCCTAATTCTTATTCTACATCCTTGGGTGCCCAGTCTTGCCTCACCATTGCCTCCAATAACCTGGAGAGTGGGGTATTTCTCTTTGATGTACTTGATCATGTTGATCTGGAAGATGGAGTTTCCCTGCGAAGAATCCTGGGATAGGGAGAAAGATTCAGTGAGACTGATAATATGACAGCTGTCCCAACCACCACACCCTGCCTGTGCAAGAGCTCACCAAAACCACTACATCCACACCAGCCTGAGCTAGCAAGTCCAGCCGGTACTTGTCATCTTCATGAGTGCCAATGGCTGCTCCACATAGCAGCTGCTTCTTGGCATCTTTGGAAGCCAGTGGGTAATCTCGGTTTTTCTTCAGGTCTGTCCGGGCAATGATGGCTACCAGCTCATCATCTTCATTTACAATGGGTAACTTTCCTGGGGGTAGGGAAGGTACATAAATCAGAACGCTGGTCTTTGGTTCCAGAACCCTTCCACCTGCAAAACTCACCCTTCTTGCTGCGCTGCAGAATTTCATTTGCTTCCTTCAGTGTGATGCCTGCAGGGGCTACCACCAAGTCTTCCCTCTTCGTCATGATCTACAAGGGAGGGGGGCTCTGAGAAAGGGCCAGAGACCAGACCCCCCAACAGACCCTGCCCTAACTCGGATGATGTTCCACATACCACCATGATCCTACCTTGTACTCAAACCACCTTAAGTGAACCCAACAGCTAGTCTAGCAATATAGTAGCATGGGTGAAAATTAAGTAGAAAAGACAATGTGGTACACAGAACATCCTGTTACATAATAGAGAAAGAAGGGCCATGCCAGAGCAATGACAAGAGGAGGCCAAAGTTGGTCCTTGAGCACTGATCCCACCTTGGGAGTGGCAACTTAGCATGTGTGCTGGCAAACACTTGGGCAGATTGAGAACATCTGGTGGGGAAGAACTCCAGGAACTATGAAGGGGTCAGACAGTTGGCAGGGCATTCATCTTTCCTGGAAGCAGAGGCCCCCAGAGATGCCATTCAGGCAACAGATGGTGTCTTAAGCCTTGGCCACCAGAACTTGGCTTTGCTTTGTCAGTTGCACTCACCTCTTCCAAAAACCGGTCATGTTCCTCTTCCTTGAGAAAATCTATGTCCCTTGAGGAAATGATGCCCACCAAACGGCTCCCCATCCGGCCTGTATCGGTGATTGGGATACCACAGAATCCATGCCGGGCTTTGGCTTCAAACACATCTCGCACTCGATCCTTGGGGCTAAGGACCACAGGGTCTGTAATGAACCCCTGCTCGTATTTCTGGAAGGGATGGTAAGAACATTTCTGAACCACATTTACCAGTTTGAAGCCTGGGGTCTCTGCCAACTCCCCCTCTGGCAGTACCATATGACCAAATCACAGTTCAATCATGAGTGAGCTATAGGTACTATCCACCTGGTCCTCTTCTGTTGCCTAGGACACAGGGTCTAATGAACCCCAAAGTGGGGAAGAAAGGACCCTAAATTAGGAGAATAAATCCCCCACTTCCACCCCACTCCACCTCAGTGCAATTCCCAGGAGCTCTTGACCATGATCCTTGCCCTTCTGACCTTCACTTTCCGAACTTCGTTGGCTTGGAATTCAGGTGTACAGTTGTGGTGGATGAAGCCAATACCACCTGTAAGCTGCACGATAAACAAAAGGTAAAAAAAAAAAAAAAAAAAAGACAAAGCAGCATGGCTGTGTAGGTCTTTGGGGAAAAGTGTGAGGCCCCTTCTTTTGTCCTTCCACCCCATGATGCTCACCGCCATTGCTATGGCCATGCCAGCCTCTGTGACTGTGTCCATGGGTGAGGAAACCAGTGGGGTCTTCAGAGTGATCTTTTTGGTCAGAGCAGAAGTCAGGTCCTGAGGAAATACAGCCAGCTAATGTGGAAAAACACCTCATATGCCTCAGGATGGTGTCAGGTCCCCCATAAACCGAGTACTCTGTATGACCTGCATGCCAATAAGATTTCCATAGAATCCACCCGCATGCCCAAACCTGATGTGGTAGCCAAAAGACCAGGGGAAACAAGTACCTTACCCAACCTTGACGCTCAGGACCCAATTTCTGGCCATACTCACCACCTGGTCTGCAGTGAAGTCGATGTACCCAGGGAGAATGAGAAAGTCACTACGGGGGAGGGGAGTGAATTGGGAGTAAGGCTCAGGATTAGAGCAGCCTGAGATTCCATCCCCATAGATCATGTCATAAGGCATTTGGACCTAGAGAGCACTGACCTAGCCCGTGTCAAGGCAGGGCAGACAAATCACAAGGTGGAGATGGGAGTCAGGACCTTTTCTGCCACCTAGCTGTCATCAGCGACCCTGGAACCCTGACAACTCCATGTGCCGAGAGAATGGAGCTTCTAGTCTGGAATCTTAAGCACTGCCAAGATGCGTCCTCCATCCCGCCCCACTTCAGATCTATCAAACGGAACCCCAGAGACGGGAGGGGGATTTTCCAGAACCTGTCTCCCATGCCCAGGTCCAAGCGAGTTCAGAGGAAAACCCCGCCCGGCCTCCCAGGCCAGCGCGCCACCCCACTCCTCGCCCAGGTGAGCCCGCTAGGCCCGCACTTGTAGGTGAGGCCATCCCCGCAGTTGAACAGCTGCTGTGCCGTGAGCCCGTCGTCTGGCACGTAGGACGTGCCCCCGCTAATCAGGTAGTCGGCCATGGCCAGCACCGGGCAAAGCCGCGTGTGTCCGAAGACCGCGCCGCAGAGGCCTCTGCCGTCTGGGCCGCGCCAATATAAACCCGCGGATATCGTCACTGCGCCCTGCGCGCCGCTGACGTCAGGACGCAGTGCGAACAGGCGGAGCCCGCACGCTTCGAGGGCGGAGCTATCGAGTGAACGCATGCGCAAAGCGCGCCGTAGGAGTACGGACGCGAGTGTTCCCGAAGCTTCCCCCTCCCACAGGACCGTGACCCATTCAATTGGCAGGCAAGATTTGCTTCTAATGGCCCGCCAGGTTCTTCCCAAATAAAGAGTCGATGTTCACTAGCATGTTGAAAAGACGTGCTTGTCATTCTTAATAAACAACTAGATTAAGAATACATAAGAGAAACAGAGTGGTATCTTTATATGATACACAAGTGTATGTTACAAGAATTCCATCAGGCACAGGAGCCTCAGGTTTAAGGCCTCAATGTTAGGCCACAAAAAAAAAAAAAAAAAAAAAAAAAAAAGGCATGGTAAAGTTTTTACTTTAACATCTAAAATGTCACTTGTCATAAAGGAGGGTGTAATAGAAATTGTCTTTAATAAATCATAATTGAAGTTCCCCTCATTTTCCTTCCATTAAGATGCTAAGTTTATGTCTGAGCATGAAGAAAGTAAAGACCATGGCTCCCCTGTGGTCAACGACGTCTGCCAGTCAGAGTGGAAGCCAGCTGGGGAGATTCCCTGGAGGGTCCGTCACTAATTCCATCTTTCTGGAGTAAGGGAAGGGGCCACATTTCTCCTAACAGTCCGAGCCCTTTCCCCAGGCCCCAGACAAAAAAGAAAAAGCCAGCCAGCAACTTTCTAGGACATCTGGCTTTCAGGAAACCCAGAGCCCCCCACGGGCTGAGAAATCTGCTGCAGCAGATTTACGGTGACGCACAGAAGGCAAAGTTTCCTTTTACATTTTAAACAGAAGCAGTCTGAAAGGCTTCATAACTACACCAATTTAAAAAAAAAAGAAAGAAAGAAAAAATGGAGGCCTCTTCTTTAGTGTGAAAGTCTGTCCATTTTTTTTTCCTGGATCATCTCCCTTGCACCATGGCTTAGGGATCTCAGTGCATGGTGCTTGCGTTGGCCACTGCAATGGCCTCCTGAATTTCTCGTATCACCAGGATCCGAGTCAGCATCTGTCCCATCTGCTCTCTGCTGATAGGCTGGACCGAGTACCAGATTGGGCTATTGGGGGCCACCACTGGCTCAGGCGTCAGATAAAACGTGTCATTCCGGCCTTTCACACTCTGGGGGCTGAAAAATATTATCAGTAAAAGCTGGGTAAAACCACAACAGTCCCAACCCTCCCACCCTAGAATCATCCAGATGTTGTATGCAAAAGGTGAGAAGACAGGAGCTCTTGAAGGTATGATGGCATAGCTACTGAATTCCACACAGTCAACTCACATTACCCCTAGGACCTCCTTTGGGGATACTGCCAATACCAGTAATAGGCTGCCTCCCTTCAGCAACTCCCTCACATGCCACACGCTGTGATTTCTCTAACCACCTGCCTCACTCAGTACGCCAGAGATCATCTACTTGAATCCAACATATCCCACTTGGAATCAATTTTACCACCTACAAGGTCCTTTCTACGTGTTTGCTTATGTTGTTTACTCAAATGATTGGCAATTCCTAAATTTTACATAAGGGACTCTGCCTTCCCAGCTTGGCTATGATGCTGGGACCCTTAGCTGGGCTCATCCTCCCCCCTCCTCAATGTTGTGCTGTACTTAGCCCATGCCACCCTCTTGCCCATCCACTCAAGATTTATCAAAAAGGGTCACTGTGTGCCAGGCCTGTACTAGATGCTGGTGTTCAAGAAATAAGCAGTAGGTGCTGGTATTCAAGAAATAAGCAGGATCCAAGACTCCCTACCTTATAGCGCTTATAGATAAGAGATGGTCAACAATTAAATATTTATATAAATACACATAAAATGAAATAAAGTTCTACAGAGGAAACAGCCCAAAAGAACAGATAGGGAATCTGGAAATGTTTCCCTGATAAAGCTGTTTCAAGAAGAGGGAGAGATAGGAGCCAACTGGCCAAATATGGGGGTGGGGAGGGGAGGCCTGCTCAACAGGGAAAATTTCTATGCTGAGGCCTGGAGGCAGGGAGAACATGACACCCTTCAGTGGAGAGGAGCCAGTGCGGCTAGAAAGCCAAAAACTACTAGGATGTGAGAATTAGCAGTGGGGAATATACGTATGCCCTTGTTGGCAAGATCTGGATCACTCTTTCTCTATACCATAAATTTAAACCACTGAAGGTTTTAATCTAAATAATATAAGATCTGTAACATAGAAAGATGATTTTGGCATTGCTGTAAAGATAACACGCCAAACTGCCAAGGGCAATAGAGTAAAAGCCAAGGAAAGGAAACCCCGAGACTGATGTTGCTAGTTGCTATCTTCAAGGCCAGGAAGATGGAAGGCCATGCCACGTGATGGAGGTTGCTCTTCTATACTTTCCTCCATCTACCTTTATTCCTCTCTCCAGGACAGGAGACCATATAAAGATCACAATGCTAGTCATTTCATATGCTTTGAGGAAATCAATCAGGTTGCTTCTATATTTAGCTTTTTGGAGTATGTTTTTACTCTCAGTTTGGGATTAAAGAATGCCTTGTACACAGATACAGTGCACACACGCACACAGTCATCCAGCCACCATAAAGCTTCCTCACCATTTAAAGAGGTAGAAATCGTAGAGCTTGATGGGACATCTCAGTGGATTCTCTGGATTTTCCGTCTGTTCTGCATACATGTCATCTGTAACTATAAAACATACCCCCACCACCAGAGACATGGCATGAGACTGCCTTAGCTCAGGCCCAGATTAGGAACCTTAGGGTTCTAGCCATCCCAACTGGACTTACTGGGAGGGGAAAGGGTGTGAAGCATGAAGTGGAAAAAGCACAACTGTTTCTGGGGCATCTCTGTTTTTAAGAGTTTGAAGTTTCTAGGTAGGGAAAAGGAAATGGAGAATTCCTATCCAGCAAATCCCAATCTTCACGCTCAACACTAACCCCCCCAAGCACAAGGGCAGGGCAGGACAAGTTACACCTGTTTCTGCAGCCCCTACCTTTCTGGCCAGTCTGGTGTATCCCAAGAGCCTTCAGGTACCGAATACTCGTGCTTTTATCTTTAGGATTAGAGGGGTTCTTCTTTGTCTGTCGCAAAACCTTGGAGAAGGCCAGCTTCATGTGCTGGTCCACTGTCTTCAACAGGAAGTATCTGCACCACAAGTGAAAGCAAGGCAAAGGGAAGGGTGCCAGGAGGAGACTATGACTTACCCTCTACCATCGGTGCCTCAGAGGAGCCGCTGCGCACACTCCCAGGATCTGCTCAGGCCCATACCCAAAAACACTGTCTAGTGGAGGAACCACATCAAGACTGATGGCAGGGGTCTGGCAAGACTGCCTCACTGGTCACCACACAAATGTAGCCAAATGGGTCTGAAGACTTTCAGTAGCCCAGAGGCTTTCAAATATGTGTTAAAGGAATTCCTAGATCTACCTAGATAGTTTCCACCCTCTTCACTGGGCAAATGCCAGCAGTGGCTAAGCATGGAGCTTCTAGAACACTTACTTGGTGTTAAAGAACATGAGGGTGGTCAGCAGGGTAGAAGGGGAGTGAGCCCCGAGCTGCTTGCACTCCCACAGCATCTCCTCAGTCACGTGGCTGGGCAGGACATAGCCTAGGAGGAATAGAGCACTGCTACAACAAGAGGATGGCAGGTGGGCCCTCAGAGGTGCAGGATGGGAGGTGGGAGGCACAAGGACCACAGAAGAGTACAAGTTTAACCAGAAAAATCTCCCTAGGGAATGGCAGAATCATCTGGAAGCTTGTTAAAACACATGGCTGAATCCCAGCCCTAATTTCTGGGATGGGACCTGATAATGTGCATTTCTAACAAATTCCTGAGAAACACTGCCCTATATGGTTGCTCTTACCTGATGTTAATTGTTCCTCTAATCCAAGGTTAAAGTGGGGCAAAAGAATAGTGAAACATCCAAAACTATAAATCAAACTCTGCATATATTCATACTTCTCTAAAGAGAGTACAAAGCTTTCATCATATTTTCAGGTGTCAAGGGCCCAAAGAACTCGTATGGGTACCCCTGTTTGCCCTTGCTAAACTTCTCACATTTTCCACCTCTAGAAAGCAAACTCATTCTTATTCCCTCTCTGGATAAAGGGGAGAATGATACTCAGAATTACTTTAGGATTCCCTGACAGGGCAGGTTTTACTTTAAGATGCTGGTTTGAAAAAAAAAAAAAAAAAAAGATGCTGGTTTGTAAGTGAACTGAGAGTTGGGCAGGGGCAAAGGCCAGTGTTTGATTAAAAACCCTGTGCAGCCAGGTCTACACCAAAGGATGAGAATACCTGAGTTGATCACCAAGCCCCCTTCATGTGTTCATTCAACAGTTAATATACAAGTGTTTGTGTACCAGGCACTGAGGCCATGGTGAAGGCATTCTCCTGGGGAGTTTCAGGATTCTCCAGGCAGGCAGTAAGGATGTCACTACCTAGAAGTGGGGAAAGAAATATTCTGCCTAACACATTCCTCTTCTCTGCTCCTGCCAAAGCTGACCCACTGACTCCATTAAGTGCACTCCCACCTCTTTAGGGCAGCTCTGCTTCTAATCTTCTATTCTGTGGCCTACTGGCAATGAGATAAACTTCCTCGCCATCGAACATATCTGAAGCAGGTAAGTGGCACAAAACACCCTTCATGGAGAAGGCCAGTGCTAGAAGTGGTCCCATACATATCTTGGCATGTGCTATTTTCTTGGGTTTACTTCACTTTGCCATTTATATGCGCTTCCCTAGCTTTAACCACTTCTTAATACAACCTAAAGTGAAGTTTAGGGCCTAAAAACCAGGACTCCTGGCATGGAAGAATGGAGATGCAGATAGGGACATCATATAAAAACTTTACAATTCTGAATATGGACTGCGAGCATCAACATGACTTATTTTGTATTTTCTTAGTTCTTCCCACTGAAAGGCTTAGTTAGAAACAGTGACCAGGAGCAATGAACACCCCCATGGATCCAGACTGTGCTACTTAAAATACCATTTACTACTAAAAGGAACCAGGCTCCATGGACAACTGACCAATCTCACATTGAGACAGAAAATAGAAAATGTCGAAGATCAGTCTGGAACACTTGGCAAATCAGAAACCAAGGAAGTAGGGCTATATCAAAAGAACTTAAAAGCCAATTTAAAGAGGTTCCAAATGGTCAAAGATGAAAAAATTTGTACATCAAAAAACGGTAACAGGGATGCCTGGGTGGCTCAGCGGTTAAGTGCCTGCCTTTGGCACAGGACGAGATCCTGGAGTCCCATGATTGGGTCCCACATTGGGCTTCCTGCATGGAGCCTGCTTCTCCCTCTCTTTGTGTTGTATCTCTGCCTCTCTCTCTCCACGTGTCTCTCATGAATAAATAAAATCTTTAAAAACAAAACAAAACAACAACAAACAAAACAAAACAAAAAAAAAAACAACAAAAAACAAATAAACAAAAAAGGAACAGCAATAGACTGAACCAAATTAAACATATATAAATTCATTATTAGCTCATAATGATTCCTTAAAAAGAAAAGTGAATTGGTTATCACTGGACTAAACCGGTAAGCCAACTCATTACCATAAAAACTGCTAAACAAGGAGAAGAAATAAGCCCTTATCCTGCTCTTCCTATAAAATTCATTATCTAGGGATGCCTGGGTGGCTCAGCAGTTGAGGGCCTGCCTTCAGCCCAGGGCGTGATCCTGGAGTCCTGGGATCGAGTCCTGAATCGGGCTCCCTGCATGGAGCCTGCTTCTATCTCTGCCTGTGTCTCTCATGAATAAATATATAATATCTTTAAAAAATAAAATCCATTATCTATACTGCTAGATGTTCAAAGAGTGAGCAAGGGAATGTTTTACTTTGTAATTCAGCTAATAATGAAGAAGTAATAACATCAGAATACCATCGCCTGCAACTCCTAATGAATTAATGGATTCAGACATTTTATAGGTATCAGATAGAAGTATATAACCCATCTATGACATAACCTTGCCAAAAAGAAAACATAAAAATCAAAACTTAACCAATGAAGTTTTTATATGCAACTACTGATTAGCTGTAAATACAGTTTAACATAGAAAACGATGTTAAACTACAATATGGGGGTGTAATCAGACAATTTAAAAGGCTAGTTTCATAGGGTGTCTGGGTGGCTTAGTTGGTTGAGCATCTAACTCTTGGTTTTGGCAGGACATAATCTCAGGGTCCTGGGATTGAATCCATGTTGGGCCTGTTTAAGATTCCTTCTCTCCCTCAGTCCCTCCCTCCCTGCGTGCTCTCTCTTTCTCAATCAATCAGTGGCTAGTTTCTTCCACAAATAAACTGCAAGAAATAGAATCAAGAAGAAAACTAAAGATTAAAGCTAAATATTAGAACATACCAGCAATTTCAATGTGTAGACCTTATTTGTACCTTGACATTTATGAAACACTTAGAAATGTGAACAAAGGGTAGGTAGATTTTGATGACACTATGGAATTATCCTTTTTTCAAGTATAATAATGGCATCATAGTATGTCAAGCATAGTAAAATATTTATGAATAAAGTATCTAGGAGTTACTTCAAAATATGGGAAGGGAAAAACAGGTGTACTCGTAACACAAGTTTCCCATGGACAGTGGGTACATGGGAATGTCATTTAACTATTCTGTTTAACTTTTATATGTGCTTGAAATTCCCATAATACCAATTTTTAAAAGCAAACTCTGCAGAGCCACACCTGTCTTGAAAATTTGTAAGTCATGTAGTGATTCACTTACTTGCCTTCTGTTCTAAGGACAGTCCCTCAGCAATGCCTCCCATCTAATGTCCTTAACACTTTCCATTTCCCAATGCTTTGGTTCTTTAAGACACTCAATAATAATTGGTTATTTACACATTGTCTCCCCCTATTAGACTATAAACTCCATTTTGTTCATTACAATATTGTATTACCCACACCTACAATACTGCCTGGCACAATGCAGGCACTCAAAAAGTATTTGTTTAACCACTAGTTTTTTCTTAAAGGTTAAGCATGTAACTGTGTGGGGATGGATGTTAACTAAACTAGACCATTACACAAGATATATCAAATCAGTATGCTCTATACATAAAACTAATATGTTACATGTCAATTATATCTCAATTTTTAAAAAGTTTTTAATTCCAGGTAGATTTTTTTAATGGGGAAAAAAAAAAGTTTAAGCAGCATACATTCTAATGGTAAAGCCAGGATTAAAACTCAGATATTTCGGGCAGCCCCAGTGGTGCAGTGGTTTAGCACTGCCTGCAGCCCACATCGTGATCCTGGAGACCAGGGATCGAGTCTCACATCAGGCTCCCTGCATGGAGCCTGCTTCTCCCTCTGCCTATGTCTCTGCCTCTCTCTCTCTCTCACTCTGTATCTCTCAGAGTAAATAAAATAAAACCCTAAAAAACAAAACAAAACAAAACAACAACCTCAGATATTTGTGTGGATATAAGTTTTCAATTGATTTGGGTAAATACCAAGGAGCACAAATGCTGGATCATAAGAAAAAAAAAATTTTTTTTTATTCGTGAGAGACGGGGGGGGGGGGGGTGGGGGGGGTGGGGGGGGCAGAGACACAGGCAGAGGGAGAAGCAGGCTCCATGCAGGGAGCCCAACGTGGGACTGGATCTCGGGTCTCCAGGATCACGCCCCGGGCCAAAGGCGGCGCTAAACCGCCGGCTGCCCAAAATGTTTTCTTTTTAAAGAAAACGTCAAACTGTCTTATAAAGGGATTGGACCATTTTGCATTCCTACCAGAAAGAATGAAAGTTCTTGTACTTCCTTATCCAGCATTTGGGGCTGCTAATCTTTGTGATTCCAATCATTCTAATAGGTATATATAGTGGTATGTCATTTTAGTTTGCAATTTCCTGATGATACCTAATGATAAGCATCCTTTCATATACTCATCTGCCACTTGTAGATCTTCTTTGGTAAAGAAACTGTAAAGATCTTTTGGCCATTTTTTGGATCAGGTTTTTTTCTTTTTTTTATTGCTGTGTTAAGAGTTCTTAGTATATTCTGGATACCAATCCTTTATCAAATATGTGTTTTACAAAAGATTTTCTACCAGTTTGTGGCTTGTCTTTTCATTCTCTCAAGAGTGTCTTTCACAGAGCATAAGATTCTAATTTTAATGAAGCCCAACTTATCAATGATTCTCTTTCATGGATTGTGCTTTTGGTGTTATATTCAAAAAAGCTGCTACTGAACCCAAGGTCACCTAGTTTTTCTCCTATGTTATTTTCTGGGATTTTATGATTTTGAGTTTTACAAAATTTAGGTCTATGACCTATTTTGAGTTGATTCTGTGAATGGTGTACGGTTTGCATCTAGATTCATTTTTTGGTATGTGGGATGTCCCGCAGTTCCAGCATTTGATTAAAAGGCTATTCTTTCTCCATTGAACTATCCTTACTCTTTTGTCAAAGGTAAGTTCATCATATTTGTGTGACTCTATTTCTGGGCTCTCTATTTTGTTCCAGTGATTTGTCTATTCTTTCACCAGAAACCTGCACACAATGTTTATAGTAGCTTTATTCATAATTGCCAAAACTTGGAAGCAACGAATATGTCCTTCAATGCGTGAATGGATAAACAAATTGTGTTGTACATCCATACAATGGAATATTACTCAGCAATAAAAAGAAATGAGCTATCAAGGCACAAAAAAAGACACACAAGAACATTAAATGCATATTGCTAGGTGAAAGAAACCAATCTGAAATATTCTGAATTATTCCAACTATATGACATTCTGGAAAAGGCAAAACTATGCAAGCAGTGAAAAGATCAGTGATTGCCAGGGATTTGGTAGGGGGCGGGAGATAAATAGGTGGAACACAGAGGATTTTAGAGCCCTGAAAATTATGTATGATACTGTAATTGTAGATACATATCATTATACATTTGTCCAAACCCACAGAATGTAGAACAGGAGGCATGAACCCTAATGTAAATTATAGACTTTAGTTACTAATATTAATATTGGCTCATCAATTATAACAAATACACAACACTAATACAAAATATTAAATAGTAGAGGAAACAGTGTGTGAGGGAATAAATGAGAATTCTCTATGTTGCTCATTCTTTCTGTTAACCTAAAATTGCCCCAAAAAGATAAACGTTTATTAAAAACAAAACACAAACACCACATTCTACTGTAAATCTCCTGTTCTTTCCAACATATATGCTGCCCAGAAGGTTATATAGGTAAAGTAAAAATTATGTTCTATATATGTAGAATACACACACACACACACACACGTTCAAACATATAGAAGAAAACTCCAATATATAACATGAGTAACCTACAGATGAAACAGTTCATAATTCTTAATGTAATGATTCTAATTTTAATCAGTAAATTTTAATTAAAGCTAACCAAGAAAAAGAGTAACTACCCCAACTCTCCACATGCCCCCATCTCTTCCCACACCAGGACCATCAGAGTTCTGTCTGGTGTGCAGTGCCCCTTCCATATCAGGCCAAGCAGCACAGAAGTTGATGCTGGTACCTAGGATTTATAGCCTCTTCACCCACACGCTGTATCATAGCCAGCCCCACAAGCAGCTGACCTTTTTTAAACCCAGGTGGGAAAGACATCCAAGGACTAGGAAGACTCTTACCAAGTGGAGTGACTCGGGGCTGAACATCTTTCAGAACTTCATGTAGCCACTCCGTGAATCGAACATAATAAAGATCGGAGAAAATGTCATCAACCCTTCCATTTTCAAAAAGATACTAAGAGAAAAACAATAAAAGTTGTTGGTAATCTCCTGAGTAAAACTCTCAGGGGAAATAAACATAATGTTACTGGTATCATCGCCTCTCCATACCAATTTCTGCCTCCTTAACACACCAAGACAACAGGTAAAAAATGTCCAGCATCTGACACTTCCACAGTACACTTCAGATGATGTGAAATGACTCTCATGACACTCTGGAGAATTGGGTCAATGGGAAAGATTTTGTGAGTGCTGTTTCACCCAGGCAAGGCATTGTAACAAAAAACATAATGCAGGCTCTGGGTCCAGCTTATTAGCTACGGTGTAAGTTAAGTAACTCATATGAATATTTTTACTTTTGGGGCTCAGTTTCTTTGTAAGTGGAAATGAATGTGCCTACCTTCCAGGACTAGGGAGATCCTGGAATGAAAACAGCAATAAAGCAATTCACTCAGTGCCCTGGGTGACTGGAAAGAAAGAGGAATAAAACCGGAAGGCAGACTTTTCTTAGGCCCAGGTAATACAGTGAGTCCCAACCAGCAAGTACTCTTCCATACTGTGAGCTTCTCCATAAGAGCATTTATACACTAAAAAATCCATCCCTGCTACCTTAAACTGCCAGTCCTAATCAAGCTTTCCTGTTATGCTTCATCATAGATGTCCTGAGAGTCTAACTATAGTTGTATGTTCTAGCTGGACTCAAATAATTATGTTAATGAAGGGAATGAGAAAAGAGCTGAATGTTAGCACCAGACTTTTTTTTTTTTTTTTTGGTTAAATTACTTTTATGTAAACCATGTTTACTTTAATGGAAAAAAGGCATTATATAAATGCTTTGTGATTTTTTTTTAAAAGGCTCTAAAAGGGACACCTGGGTGCCTCAGCGGTTGACTGCCTGCCTTTGAACCAGGACATAATCCTGGAGACCCGGGATTGAGTCCAACTTTGGGCTCCCTGCATGGAGCCTGCTTCTCTCTCTGCCTGTATCTCTCTCTCTCTCTGTCTCTCATGAATAAATAAAATATTTTTAAAAAAATAAAAAATAAAAGGCTCTTAAGATACTATAACAGGGAAACCCGGTGGCTCAGCAGTTTAGCACCACCTTCAGCCTAGGATGTGATCCCGGGGACCCAGAATCAAGTCCCACGTCAGGCTCCCTGTGTGGAGCCTGCTTCTCCTTCTGCCTCTGTCTCTGTCTCTCTTTCTCTGTCTCTCATGAATAAATAAATAAAATCTTTAAAAAAAGAAAAAAAGGATGACGTAACAAATATTTTTGGGCGGCCCAGGTGGCTCAGTGGTTTAGCGCTGTCTTCAGCCCAGGGCCTGATCCTGGAGACCTGGGATCGAGTCCCACATCAGGCTCCCTGCATGGAGCCTGCTTCTCCCTCTGCCTGCGTCTCTGCGCCTGTGTGTGTGTGTGTGTGTGTGTGTGTGTGTGTGTGTGTGTCTCATAAATAAATAAAATCTTTAAAAAAAAAATTTAACAAAAGTTTAACATAATCTAGGTGATTGGAATTATGGTGGATGTCATAATTTTATTATGATGTCATAATTTTGTTTTTTAAGTGAATATGTTAGGTCTTTTACAATTTTTGATTTCACTCATATATGGAATTTAAGAAACAAAACAGGGTCAAAGAGAAGGGAGGGAAAAATTAAAAAAGATGAAATCACAGAGGGCAACAAACCATAAGAGACTCTTAACTCTAGGAATCAAACTGAGTTGCTGGAGGGGAAGTGGGTGGGGGTAATGGAATAACTGGGTGAGAGGCATTAAGGAGGGTACAGGATATAATGAGCAATGGGTGTTACTGCAACTGATGAAACACTGAACTCTACCTCTGAAACTAACACATTACACATTAATAGAATTTGAATAAAATTTTAAAAAGAGAAAAACTCATTACATAATTGAAAGAGAACTTCCTTATCATTTGCTTATCATTTCACTAATCTGGGTAACCAGCAAATACCCAGTGGGAACACTGCTCAAACATATTTCTGTGAGGTTGTTTCGTACCTTTTGAATACACAGGAAAATATAGTAGAGCACATCTGGATCATAAGGTTCACCTTCTCCATTTCGAGCTTCCCGTGTCATTAGACAGAGCCCATAATTCAACTCAGCCACAGCAGAAGAGATAAGATCTTCCTGGAATCGCAACAGTTGGCGCCCTGCAACACAAGCCAAATGTGACCCAAAAGTGAATAGGGGTCCTGGAAATAGTAATCTCTTTGCTGGTTGCTCATATCCCTAGAAGGAGGGCTCAGAGAAGATACTGATCATCAGAGAGCTAGGACAGAAATGGTCACCTGTATCTAAGATCAGAACTGGCCTATTAAGACAATAATCCTGTATGCCCTATTTACACTAAGAGTTTCCTTCTCAAAATCCTCCCCACTTTACATACCTTCAAAATTATTATTAGGACCAAGACATGAAAGCAAAAACCCCATAAAATCCACACGCTAGAAGGTAAGATATGAATATAATGCTAAGGCTTTGAAGACACTCACTGGTTCCTATATCCTTCCACAATTCACTCTGCCCAGATGTGCAAGGTCCACTTCAGAAAAATATATATAGGGCAGCCCGGGTGGCTTAGCGGTTTAGCACTGCCTTCAGCCCAGGGTGTGATCCTGGAGGCCCCGGGCTCGAGTCCCACGTCAGAGACTCCCTGCATGGACCCTGCTTCTCTGTCTGCCTGTGTCTCTGCCTTTCTTTCTCTCGCTCTCTCTAATAAATAAATAAAATCTTAAGAAAAAAAAATGTATATAAAAATGCCAGGTCTTGGACAAACACAAATCCTGCTCATTTGCAGCAGGTCAGGCCTGCATTTAGCATACTATTTCAGATGGTAATCCCTAACCCTTGGAGCCAAGGGACACCACTTTCCTGCCATCTGTACTCCTGTTGCTTCAGTACCACTATATTTTATTTTTTATTTATTTATTTATTTTTAGTACCACTATATTTTAGAAAGAATCCACCCACCCCACCCATAAACACTCACTCCCAATGGGTGCCAGTCTGTTCTGAGCATCCTTCTCTAGCTCAGCGTTCTTGGTCTGGGCCCAGTTTTTCCATACTTCAAGCCCTTCTTCTGGCTTCAGAGAATTTGGAAGCAGAAGTTCTGGGGAAGGCTGTGGCTGTGACTGTGGCTCAACTTCAGCAACCTGGACAGTCTGAGCCTATGAGAGAGAAACCATCAAAATGTGTCAATATTGTTTTCCATATTGTCAGTATTTCCAAAACTGTTAGAAAAATGTTACCTATGGTTCTTCTAACAAAAATATCTTTCTTCCACTTGTTATCTTACTTTCAAAGAGACCTTTGGAGTTCTTCTCCTTACCCCAGGGACAGTTAAGGCTACTGCAGTGCTTCTCAGTCCTGGCTGGACATTTGAATCTCTGAATTAAAAATACCAATACCTGGGCTCCACACGGAGATCTCTTTTTAAATCGATTATAGTCTTTCAAAAACCTTTCCACATTAAAAGGCAATTCTAAAGTTCTAAAATTCTGAGCAGTGACTACTGCTCAGAACTACGTGCCCAAAGCACTGCTTGTCAAACTATAAAATACAAAAAAAAAAAAAAAAAATCACTTAACGATTTTATTAAAGTGCAGATTCTGATTTGAAACGTCTCGGGGATCCCTGAGTGGCTCAGCAGTTTAGTGCCTGCCTTCGGCCCAGTGTGTGATTCTGGAGTCCCGGGATCAAGTCCCACACTGGGCTCCCTGCATGGAGCCTGCTTCTCCCTCTGCCTGTCTCTGCCTCCCTCATAAATAAATAAAATCTTAAAAAAAAAAAAGAAAATGAAAAAGAAACGTCTCAAGTGGGACCTGAAAATCTCCACTTCTAACAAGTTCCCAAGAAAGAAAGAGAGAGAGGGAAAAAAAAAAAGTTCCCAAGTGAGGGAGCTGGTCTGCAGACCACACTTTGAATACCAAGTGTCCAGAGTAGTGACCATTAAACATGGGTATACTTTAAAAACATCTGGGCTGCTTTTAGAAAATACCCATGTCTGGGCCTTAACCCTGCAGATTATGATTTAATTGGTCTAAGATGTGGACCTGCCATCAGTATTTTTAAAAGCTCCCAGGTGACTCTATGTCCAGCCGTGGTTGAAAATCATTTGAGAAAGAAAAGTACAACAAACAAAAGCTGTGTTCATTCCCTGCCACTGAAAGATGAGAGTTGATAAGACCTCAAGATCTATATGGCTTCTCTAGCTATATATAAAGTTGTTTCTTTCCCCCAAATTCCTTCTTAATAATACTGCTCTATTGCCTAAGGCAATAATATTCTTTATAATATTGCTCTAGTGCCTGAAGACAGGAGGCACTGCTCTAGCTTCCTACCTCCAAAGGAAGAGTCATCCTGTCCTCAATGGTCTAACAGTCAAGCCATGCACACAAAGGGGCAGAGCATGTCCATAACCCTCAATCACAATCCCCATATTGGGCAGGATAGACACCAACAAAGATACTAGGCATAGGTTCTTGGGTCTCACACACCTGTCTATACTTTGAACAAATTCCTTTGAGCAACTTTCCATGCCAGGGACTACTCAAAGGGCTAAGGCATGTCAAATTATTCAAATTGAAGGCAAAATATATGACACATAAATCTGCTTATCAATGAATATAAGTAAAGACTCTCCTCCTAGCTTTCATAAGATAATTAAACAAGGAGATAAAGCAATACCAGTGTGAGGCTCTTGAATGTCTGTCAACCCAGAAGCTCCACTCTAGACACATTTCCCAGTTTAACTATCAATCTCCTTGGTGAGTCTTTCCCACTTTTCCAGTTTGGATTTTCATGTTTGTAGAAATTTTTGTTAACTATGGACCTCCAACCTCGATCTCCACTTAATATACCCAGGGGGTGCTGTATGTTTCCAAATGAACATCTTACAACTACCTCAAACTAACATATACAGATAGAACTCATCACCCTTTCCCATTCAGAACTATTCTCCTCAGAGTTCCCTCCCTATCTTGTTCAAAGGCAATACCATCTACCCAAGCTAGAAATCTAGAAGTCTGACTGGATAAGTAGGTGGGGATCAGGGCATGTGGGGCAGCACTTTGCTTCTGGTTTTAGCCAGGCCCCCTTCAGTGTGTACCTTCACCCAATAATGTAACATTCCCAAGCATCTGGACGATAAAATTCTTTTATATGGTCTAAATGTCTATCAGTGGGTAGGAGTAGTAGTGAGACCAACCAGGATGAAAACTACTGATATAAGTAGGGCCTTATACACTATGGTATTAAGTTTTCTTATTTATAATGGAGCCCGGAGAGTTTTACACTGGGAAGTGACATAATCTTACATTAAAAAAAAATTCTTTCTGATTTATGGAGAATGGTTTGAAGAGCTAAGGTGCTAGTGGCCTAGACTAGGATGGTGACAATGGAGACAATTAAGAAATTCTGAGAAGTGTGGTGGCAGAATCAAAGTGGGTGTTGATGAGTTGGCTGTGAAGAATAAGGGAAAGCAACTCAAAGAGGATTCCTGTGTTTCTGGTTTAAACAAACAGGTGGATGATGGTACCACTTTCCGAGAGGGGAAGTTTTTTGGTTTGTTTTTTAAATAGGTCATCTATCCATCCAAACTATCTATTTATCTATCGATCAATAAACTCTACCCCCCAAATGGGGTTAGAACTCATGACCACAAGATCAGGAGTCACATGCTCTCCACCAAGTGAGCCAGCCAGGTGCCTTGAGAGGGGAAGTTTTCACTAGCAGTAGAGGTGATGCTAATGAAGGGTTGAGACATCTTCAATAAATCCAAGTAAATGAAAAATAGGCTGCTGGATGCATGAGAAAGGTCCAGAGGGAAAGGCATGGTCTAGAGATAAAGATCTATATGTCACTGCAGCACAGGGTTTAAAACATGGGCTCCAGCCAGTCTGTCCAGAGCTGAACCCCAACTCTGCTACTTACTAACTGTGGCTTTGGTTTTGTTGTTTAATCTGTGTCAGTTTCTTTATCCATAAAATGAAGTTGGTGTGAGAATTAAATGAGTTACCATGTATAACACTAAAATACTGCCTGGCATATAGTGTCAGTGACTATCATCTTCAGTGGCACCAGCCATCTAGAGGATGCTGAAACCATGGCAATAGAAATTCTTGAGAGAGAAAAGAAAGCTAGTGCTGAGCTCTGAGGAACGTTAACATGTATGGTTCAGAGAGAAGCATCAGCAAACTCTCCTGAGAAGGAAAAAGAACCAGTAGGGGTAGGAAGAAAACCATACCAGAGGAGAATTCCAAGAAAGCAGGTATGGTCTGTTGATCATATGCTGCTGTGAGATAAAAACAGATTGTTGGATCTGCCACAGGGAGGTAGATCACTGCTGACCTTGACAAGAACAGTAGTAAACTGAAGAGAAAAGTGGTTACCAGGCAGAATCAACTTGTGTAGATAATGCTTTTGAGAACGCTGAGAATAAAGCACGGGGAGAAATGGGGCAATAGATGGAGGTGGATGTGAGCGCAAGGGATGGAGGCTTCTCCATAAATCTGGTTTTAAAGGCAGGTGATAAGAGAACTTTCATAAAGGGTTTGTTGGGTGAAGAGCACAACACTGTCATCAGTTCTCCTTATATCACAGCACAATTATCTTCCCCACGGACCATGAGTACTCCAAGGGCAGAGACTCCCCATTCATATCTGTTCCTCAACACCTATCACTAAGCCTAATAAGGAGGGTAGAGGGATGTTTGTGCTATAAACAGACAAACTCATCTCTCCTACATGATGGGTATTCTCTATTTTTCCTTTTCTGGTAATACTGGACATACACTCCTCCAATAAGACTTTCCCAAAGGAAACATTGCCTCTGAAGAACACTGGCCTACTAAAATGAACTCCAATGGCGTCTAGGACGCTCAGCAGGTTGGGCATCTGTCTTCAGCTCAGGTCGTGGTCTTGGATCAGGCCCAGCATTGGGCTCTCCTCTCAGTGGGGAGTCTACTTCTCCCTCACCCTCTCCCTCTGTGCTTACTCTCTGTCAAATAAATAAAAACCTTAAAAATAAATAAATAAAATGAACTCCAGAAAAAAAAATCTTTTCTTGTTTAAGGGGCCAGAAGTACAAATTACAGAGACCAATGAGCATCAAAAGAGGCCTGATCTGCAACTTGGACAATCAGGCCCAGGAAAGTTGAGAGGCCTGATGTCTTCCCCAATCCTGTGAGCAGAGCTGAGTTACATTGCAATTATCCAGGCTGGTCTCTCCTACGTGAAATTAATTCTACACATCTGTACTTGATTCTTCTTATCACAACTCTTAGGATTCTGGAAAAATTTCCTACATTAGATTAGATTAAGCTCAACTCTGCATTTTGGGAACATAGATCCTTTGCTTCCCATACTAACTCCTCTCCCATAGTCCCCCTCTCATTTTGCACTAGGGCCATGTTGCTTCCGTCCATCCCTGGCTCTGTAATGATGATGCTTCATTCTTGCCAGCTGAAGCTATAAATTAGAGATCAAACACCACGCTTTTTTTTTACAGACACCTCTGCTGATTTTTTAACCTAGAATGGTTTCTGAATACAGTTTGTTTTTGTGTGTGTGGAGCACACAATGTCACACTCGATTATGCTGCCTTATAGAGGATTCAGAAAATAGAAATCATATATTCTTATTCCAAAAATAGAATAAAAGCTACCTGAAGCAATGATTCTGTCTTGTTCTACTTCTAGGCCTGATAGCTAGATATTTAATAGGCTCCTAAAAAAAAAAAAAAAAAAAAAAGAAAAAATAGGCTCCTAACAAAGTGACCTACAATAATATACCATTCTCTGTAAAACCACTTAGTCAGCCTTTGCTTATGGCCTGAGTTTCTAAGTCCCTGGTCTAATAGTGCCCTGTTTAGGCCAGCTCCCTTGCATGCATTCCCAGGAGTCCCTTTGCTGAGGCACAGTTCATTCAGCAGTCCCATGAGACCACAGGCCCTGAAGTTTGCTAACAGTTTTAAGTAATTTATCCATACTTCTGAGGTATCCTTAAAAAGATTTAACAATTAGGGGCACCTGCATGGTTCAGTCAAGCCTCTGACTCCTGGTTTCGGCTCAGGTTATGATCTCCGGGTCATGAGACTGACCTGAGATGGGTTCATACTCAGCACAGAGTCTGCTTAAGATTCTCTCCCTCGGGGGATCCCTGGGTGGCGCAGCGGTTTGGCGCCTGCCTTTGGCCCAGGGCGCGGTCCTGGAGACTCGGGATCGAATCCCACATCAGGCTCCCGGTGCATGGAGCCTGCTTCTCCCTCTGCCTATGTCTCTGCCTCTCTCTCTCTCACTGTGTGCCTATCATAAATAAATAAAATAAAAAATTAAAAAAAAAAAAAAAAAAAAAAAAAAAAAAGATTCTCTCCCTCTCGGGATCCCTGGGTGGCGCAGCGGTTTGGCGCCTGCCTTTGGCCCAGGGCGCGATCCTGGAGACCCGGGATCGAATCCCACGTCGGGCTCCCGGTGCATGGAGCCTGCTTCTCCCTCTGCCTATGTCTCTGCCTCTCTCTCTCTCTCTCTCTCTCTCTCTCTCTGTGACTATCATAAATAAATAAAAATTAAATAAATAAATAAAAATTCCAGTATTTAAAAAAAAAAAAGATTCTCTGCCTCTGCCTCTCCCCTGCTCACACCATGCTTTGCTCCTTCTCTTAAAAAACAAATTTAACAATTAGAAAAAAGCCAATTTTGAAATTAGAATTTCAAAAGAGTTAAGTCTAAAATTATTTCAAAATACATTTTTCTTTTCTTTTTTTTTTTCATTTTTCTTTTCTTTTTTTAAGACTTTATTCATTTTTCTTTTCTTTTTTTAAGACTTTATTTATTCACTCATTCATTCATTCATTCATTCATTCATGAGAGACACACAGAGAGAGGCAGAGACACAGAGGAGAAGCAGGTTCCCCGCAAGGAGCCCAATGCAGGACCTGATCCTGGAACCCTGGGACCACGCCCCAAGCCAAAGGCAGAAGCCCAACCGCTGAGCCACCCAGGCGCCCCAATACATTTTTTTCAAAATAGCTTCTGTAACAGAAAATTAACCAAGGATTGATTATTTTTAAGGAACACAAAAGCACCTATAGTGGTAGCTTCTTTGATACTCCCAAAGGTGATTACTTTGAACAGGCCCACCAGAAGTATTTTAGATTTTCTAATTCACCCGTGTCCACAGATGGCAATTAAAAAAGAACAATTTCACAGCCTTTCCGCTGTGATGAGTTTACAGCCTGTGCACTAAACTTTACAGGGTTCCACAAGATCCACTCATTTGTGATGCAGAAAGTAGGTTATTAAAATCAGATAACACTCAGTGTGTCCCATTAATTTTTCCCTAGAACTTTACTCTTCTTAAAAAAAGAAGGACCTGGGATGCCTGGGTGGCTCAGCAGTT
Source organism: Vulpes vulpes (assembly GCF_048418805.1). Classification (NCBI taxonomy): domain Eukaryota; kingdom Metazoa; phylum Chordata; class Mammalia; order Carnivora; family Canidae; genus Vulpes; species Vulpes vulpes. The sequence continues at coordinate 93,288,360 of NC_132788.1, read as the reverse complement.
GAGCGCCTGCCTTCAGCCCCAGGGCACGATCCTGGAGTCCTGGGATTGAGTCCCACATCGGGCTCCCTGCGTGGAGCCTCCTTCTCCCTCTCCCTATGTCTTTGCCTCTTTCCCTCTATCTCTCATTGAATAAAATAAAATCTAAAAAAATAAAATAAAAATATTGTGATTTAATGTGATTTTAAAAAACGAATTTGGGATCCCTGGGTGGCGCAGCGGTTTGGCGCCTGCCTTTGGCCCAGGGCGCGATCCTGGAGACCCGGGATCGAATCCCACATCGGGCTCCCGGTGCATGGAGCCTGCTTCTCCCTCTGCCTATGTCTTTGCCTCTCTCTCTCTATCTCTCTCTCTCTCTCTCTCTCTCTGTGTGACTATCATAAATAAATAAAAATTTAAAAAAATTAAAAAAAAAAAACACGAATTTCACCTTTCTTTTATCCTCTTTAAAAAGGAGTATCTGCCTTTAGCTCAGGGCATGATCCTGGAGTTCCGGAATCCAGTCCCACATCAGGCTTTCTGCATGGAGCCTGTTTCTCTCTCTGCCTATATCTCTGCCCCCGCCCCCCCCCCTCTCTCTCTCACGAATTAATAAATAAAATCTTAAAAGAAAAAAAAAAAAAAGGACCCAAGGTATCTATCTCCAGGTACCAGGACAGAACTCCTGCCTATTGCATAGCTTTCAACTGCTGCTTTTATTTCCCCTCCTCGACCCCAACTAAACTATTAAATATTGTATCACTGCAAGACCAACATCACTGCAATAAACAAGCCAGAGGTTGCCAGGAAAGTTCTGTGTTGCACAGGGCCCTGGGGAAGCAGGCTGCCCTTTAGATAAGTCTCACTTACTGAACAAGTAACCTGGAGCTGCTGCTGCTGCTGCTGTGGCGGCGGCGGCGGCGGCGTCTGTTCCTGGGGGGTTTGTTGTTGTGGCTGTTGCTGGGGGTCCCATATATGGACAGTCTGAGCTGTGTTCTGGTAGGTGCCTGCCACAGCCTGCACAGCCACTGGAATGTGGATGTTGCCATTCATGAACTGTGCTGGAAAGAGAGAGTTTGCAAGGGTCTGCACTACCTCTTCATGGGAGTTTTTCACTACAGACGTGGTGCCCACCATCTTCTCCTTGTCATCCTCCAGCTTTACCGCTGCCAGGGCCGTGGGTGAGCCACTGACGTGAACTGCATTGTAGGCTTCCTGGGGAATGGCAATGTGGGTAATGCTCTGCTGCTGAGGATCCCCACGGGGCTGGGCAGAGTAAACAGGGATGGTCCAGGTTTCTCCTGTAGGGCTAGTAATGGTCCCAGTGGCACTGTACAAGTGGGCACTGTCTACTGTCAGTAAGTCTGGCCTCAAAGACACGTAACTCTGCTGCTGGCCCTGTGGAATGGCCAGCACAGTAGCCACCGGCTGCCCTGAGATGGCATAGGACACAGTGATGGGCATGTCCACTTTGCGCTTCTTCACTGGCTGGAGGACACTGGCTGTGCCAACCCGCCGTTCCCCTTCCCGGGGTGAGCCCTGCTGAGACGGTGGTGGAGAAAGGGCACCCACGGTCTGGATTTGGATCTGCTGACCCCCGGCAAGAGACTGGCCAGCCACCAGCTGAGCCTGGATCTGCTGGTGTGGGATGTGCTCTTCTGGAATCTCTGCAGCCTGGATCTGCTGGGCTGCCTGCACATGCTGCACCTGGATCTGCGCTGCCTGCAGCTGCGAGGGGCTGGGGCTCTGCAGAGACGGAGTCTGGATGGAAGGGGTTGCCGGCTGTGGTGCTTGGCCTTGGATCTGCACCTGGACCTGGATGGGCTGCTCAGCAGGCTGGTGAACGGTGAGCTGTGGGGAGAGCTGCTGAGCCGAGACCTGCTGTGGAGACTGCTGTACCTGCACCTGTACCTGTGGCGACAAGATTCAGCAGTGAGTGAACCAGGCAACATTAAGGATCCATCCCCAAAAGGAAGAGATCTCAGGCAGGAGCCCTAGGTGATGTGAGGAGGAGGGGTTGCTATACCCAAGGCTTCTGAGGAGACCACAATCCCCAAAATCATACACAAAATCCTCCAGCATCACACAGCATTCGAAGCTACAAGTATCTACCAGAGCAAGCAGGACTATCAACTGGGATCTATGAAAATATCAGAACTTCTGCTTATTTTTAACTTTTGTTTTAAAATGTGACACCCTTTGTTTTTGCACCTTGGTATATAAGTATATAATTTACAAAAATATATTTTGGTGTATGTTTAAAAAATTGTTTATCCATGGGTTGAGTGATAAAAAGCGTGGGGACGAATGTTCTGTTAAGGTAAGTACATTTCAAGGCATGCAATTCTCAACCCAGAATCAAAACTACTCCTACCACAGATCAGTGAAAAACAGTAGAAACAAAACTCTTGAAATCCCTTTTGGAGAGATCTCCCAACATTGCTACTAAAATGCAGATACCTGATAGCTTTGTTTTAATAAAGAAGCCCATAAAAAAACCCCACCAAGATTCCTGATAATTTAATCTAAGGAAATTAGATTATATATAAAACTATATCCTGAACCACACACATTTCTAACAATAATGCAGCTCATTTCTTATTATTGTTATCTTGGCATACAAAGCATCACGAAAGGATGCCATGTGTTGCCTGTAATCTGAAAAAGAAGATTTTTTTCCTTCAGACACACATATCTAAACTCTAAACACTGGTACGAAGTAGGAAGGTAAAAAGAAGGCAGATGAGAGATTATGTAATAACAGGAGAGACACATCACATAAGTAACCAAGCATGCGCTGAGATAACTGGTTATCCATATAAAATCAATAAAGTTAAACTTCTTCATATCATACACAAAAAAAATGAGGGAGAATCTGAATAGAGGTTGGCAAATGGCAAATAAGCACATGAAAAGCGGCTCAACATCATTAGTTGTCATGGGAATGTAAATCAGAACCACATTAACACGCCACTTGAAAGCCAGTAAGACAGCTACAAAAAAAAGAAAAAAAAAAAGATAGTTACAAGTGTTGACAGGAATGTGAAGAAATTAGAATCCTCATATCGCTGGTAGGAGTGTAGCTGCTTTGGAAGTCTAGCAGTTCATCAAAAGGTTAAACATACCATATGACAAACTTATGAAAAACAACCCACGTGACCCACCAATTCCACTCTTAGGTATATACCCAAGAGGAATGAAAACTATGCCCACAAAAAATGTTTATAGTAGCATTATTCATAATAGCTAAAAAGTAGCAACGACCAAAATGTTCATCAATTGATAAATTGATAAATAAAATGTACCATTTCCATAGAACAGAGCATTATTTAGCAATAAAAATGACATTTTGATATATGCTACAACCTAGATGAAACTGGAAAAACGTTATGCTAAGGAAGTCAGTCACAAAGACTAAATATTGCAAGTCCATTTATGTGAATGTCCAAAACAAGACTTCTAAAGAAAAAGTAGACTTGTGGTTGTCTAAGAGCAGAGGACTGGGGAAAATGTAAAGTAACTGTTAATGGGCATAGTGTTTCTTTTTTGGAGTAATGACAATGTTCTAAAACTGATGTAAGGTTTAGAGAGTAACAACTCTCACAACTCTGAGAGTAGATTAAATAACTGCTTAATTGTTGGGACGCCTAGGTGGCTCAGTTGGCTCAGGCATTGGACTCTTGATTTCAGCTCAGATCATGATCTTGGGGTCATGGGATCAAGTCCTTTGTCAGGCTCTGCACTCAGTGGGGAGTCTGCTTAAGATTCTCTCCCTCTGGGGATCCCTGGGTGGCTCAGCGGTTTAGCGCCTGCCTTTGGCCCAGGGCGTGATATTGGAGTCCCGGGATCAAGTCCTGTGTCAGGCTCCATGCATGGAGCCTGCTTCTCCCTTGGCCTGTGTCTCTGCCCCCTCCCCCGTCATGAATAAATAAATAAAATCTTAAAAAAAATAAAAAAAAAAAAGATTCTCTCCCTCTGCTCCACTCCCTGCTCATATACACTCTCTCTTGGTCTCTCTAAAATAAATATAAATCACCATCACCACCACCACCAGGTGGGGGCACCTGGGTGGTACAGCTGGTTAAGCATCCAACTCTTTGATTTCAGCTCAGGTCATGATCACAGGATCATTAGATTGAGCCCCATGTTGGCTCTGCACTTAGTGTGGAGTCTACTTGTGATTCTCTCTCCCTCTGCCCCTCCCACTTGTGCTCTCTGGCTCTAAAATAAATAAATCTTTAAAAAACTAACCAAACAAAAACCCCACCTCACCGAATTGTATACTTTAAATGGGTTTATCATATGAGAATGAGATCTCAAAAAAGCCATTACTAATTAAAAAGCAAGGAAGTTATAAAGAGAGTATAACAGACCTTGGGGTTAGACTTGAAGTTGAATTGCTGCTGTACTTTTCTAGCTGTGAGTCCCCTAAGTTTTAGTTTCCTCAGGTATAATAAAAAGGGGGGAAAGACCTAAGTCCTTACACAGTTACTGTGAACATAAGATTAGGTGCTTGAAAGATAGGTTTCCTTCATTATAAAGCAGTATTTCTTTACACCAGTGAATCTCAAAATATAGTTTCCAGGCCAACAGCATCATCACGCAGGCATACTTGTTAGAAATACTAATTCTCAAGTCCCACCTCAGAACTATTGAATCAGAAACTCTGGGGAGGGATCCCTGGGTGGCGCAGCGGTTTGGCGCCTGCCTTTGGCCCAGGGCGCGATCCTGGAGACCCGGGATCGAATCCCACATCAGGCTCCCGGTGCATGGAGCCTGCTTCTCCCTCCGCCTGTGTCTCTGCCTCTCTCTCTCTCTCTGTGACTATCATAAATAAATAAAAAAAAATAAAAAAAAAATAATTGTTTAAAAAAAAAAAAAAAAAAGAAACTCTGGGGAACCGGCCCAATAATATTAAGTCTTCCAGGTGACTGATGCATGCTCAAGTTTAGAATCAGTGCTTTCAACAAGGACATAAAGGAAACTATGGAACCAGTTAATACAAAACATCAATTTCCAAGTTTTTTGGTCTTAGGACTCTCTCAAAAAATTATTGAGGATCCCCATTAGCTTTTATTTATATGGATACAGGTATTGATATTTACTGTATCAGAAATTAAAACTAGGAATATCACAAAAACCAATCACATTAACATAAACAGTTTACTCTTATGAAAGGGCATATCTAGCTTTATTGCACTTTGCTTTATTGTGCTCACCACACAATATGGTTTTGTTTTGTTTTTTTTATTTTTATTATTTTTTAAATAATTATTTATTTATTTATTTATTTATTCATTCATTCATTCATTCATTCATTCACGATACACACAGAGAGAGATAGAGGCAGAGACACAGGAGGAGGGAGAAGCAGGCTCCATGCTGGGAGCCTGATGCGGGACCCGATCCCGGGACCCCAGGATCACGCCCTGGGGCAAAGGCAGGTGCTAAACCGCTGAGCCACCCAGGGATCCCCCTGTTTAGTTTTTTTAAATGAAGATTTGTGGCAACCCAGCACTGATCAAGTCTATTGGCGCCATTTTTCCAACAGCATCTGCTCGCTTTATGTCTCTGTGACACACTTAGGGAACTCACAACACTTCAAGCTTTTTCTTTGTCTTTTTTAAAAAGATTTTATTTATTCATGAGAGACAGAGAGAGAGAGAAAGAGAGGCAGAGACACAGGCAGAGGGAGAAGCACACTCCATGCAGGGAGCCTGACGTGGGACTTGATCCTGGGTCTCCAGGATCAGGCCCTGGGCTGAAGGAGGAGCTAAACCTCTGAGCCACCTGGGCTGCCCTCTTCAAGCATTTTCATCATGTCTTTTATAGTAATCTGTCAACAAGATTTTTGATGTTACTCAGTTATTTGTTGTAACTGTTTTGGGCCCAACAAACCTACCCATATAAGATAGCAAACTTAATCTGTAACTGTATGTGTTCTAACGGCTTTAACCAACTGGCTGTTTCCCCTTCCTTGGGCCTCCCTATTCCCTGAGACAAAATAATACTGAAATTAGGCCAATTAATAATAACAGATTCTAAGTGTTTAAGTGAAAGGAAGAGTCATTTCCAAAGGCTAAAAATGATTAAACTTAGTGAAGAAGACATGTTAAAAGTCAAGGTAGGCTCAAAGCTAGGCCTACTGTACTAAACAGTCAAGTTGTGAATGAAAAGGAAAACTTTTTATTTATTTATTTATTTATGATAGTCAAAGAGAGAGAGAGAGAGAGAGGCAGAGACATAGGCAGAGGGAGAAGCAGGCTCCATGCACCGGGAGCCTGATGTGGGATTCGATCCCGGGTCTCCAGGATCGCGCCCTGGGCCAAAGGCAGGTGCCAAACCGCTGCGCCACCCAGGGTTCCCAAAAGGAAAACTTCTTGAAGGAAATTAAGAATGTTACTCCAGTGAGCACATAAACGAGAACATCAAATAGCTTTATTGCTGATAAAAAGTCTAGGGCAGTCCTGGTGGCTCAGCGGTTTACTGCCGCCTTTGGCCCAGGGCGTGATCCTGGAGACCCAGGATCGAGTCCCATGTTGGGCTCCCTGCATGGAGCCTGCTTCTCCCTCTGCCTTTGTCTCTGCTTCTCTCTCTCTCTCTCTCCCGCTGGGTGGCCTCTCATGAGTCAATAAATAAAATCTTAAAAAAAAAAAAAAAAAAGGGGGATCCCTGGGTGGCGCAGCGGTTTGGCGCCTGCCTTTGGCCCAGGGCGCGATCCTGGAGACCCGGGATCGAATCCCACGTCGGGCTCCCGGTGCATTGGAGCCTGCTTCTCCCTCTGCCTGTGTCTCTGCCTCTCTCTCTCTCTCTCTCTCTCTCTGTGACTATCATAAATAAATAAAGATTTAAAAAAAAAAATTAAAAAAAAAAAAAAGGAAAGAAAAAGTTTAAATGATTTGGATGGAAGATTAAACCAGCCACAACATTCCCATAAAGCCAAAGCCTAATTCAGAGCAAGACTCCAACTCTCTTCAATTCTATAAAGGCTGAGAGAGATGAAGAACCTGCAGAAGAAAAGTTTAGAGCTAGCAGATGTTGGTTCCATGGTTTAAGAAGCTGTCTCCGTAACATAAAAGGGCAAGGTGAAGCAGCAAGTGCTGATATAGAAGCTGCAGGAAGTTATCCAGAAGACCTAGCTAAGATAATTACAAAAGTGGTTATACTAACCAGTACATTTTCAGTGTAGATAAAACAGAGTATTTGAAGAAGTTGCCACCTAGGACTTTCGTAGCTAGAGAGGAGAAAGCAATGCCTGGTTACAAAGCCTCAAAGAAGAGGCTGACTCTATGTCAGGGGCCAATGTAGCTGGGGACATTATGGTGAAGGCAATGCTCATTTATTACTACAAGGGTCCCAGGGCCCTTAGGATTTATGCTAAATCTACTCTGCTTGTACTCTGTAAATGGAACAAGAATAGCTGGATGACAGCACATGTTTAATAGGGCTTACTGAATATTTTAATTTTGAGCCCACTGTTGAGACCGACTGCTCAGAAAAAAAAGATTCTTTTCAAAATACTACTGCTCATGGACAATCCATGTGGTCACCTAAGAGGTCTAATAGACATGTACAACAAGAAAATTGTTTTCACATTTGTGAATACAATATCCATTCTGCAGCCCAGCAATCAAAGAATATTTTTGAATTTAAAGTCTTATAATATAAAAAATAAATTTTTTAAAGCTAATGATATTTTAGATAGAGAGTGATTCTTCTGAATATCTGGGCAAAGTAAACTGAAACCTTTGGAAAGGATTCACCATTCTAGATACCATTAAGAACACTCATGATTCATGGGAAGAGATAAAATACAGCATTATCAGAGGTTTAAAAGAAATTGATTCTGACCCTCACAGATTACTTCCAAGTGTTCAACATTTCAGTTTAGAGAAAGTAGATGTGGTGGAATGAGCAAGAGAACTAGAATATGGAGCCTGAAGATATGACTGAATTGGTGCATTCTCACAATAAAACTTTAATGGATGAAGAATTGCTTCTTAAGGATGAGCAAAGGAAGTGGTTTTTTGAGACAGAATCTATACCTGGTGACAATGTTGTTAAGATTGTTGAAATGACAACAAAGGATTTAGAGTATCACAAAAACTTAACTGATAAAGCAGCAGCAGGGCTCCAAAAGACTGAACATAATTTTGAAAGAAGTTCCACTGTGGGTAAAATGCTATCAAACAGCACAGCATACTACAGAGAATGGGGCACCTGGGTGGCTCAGACTTTGTGTCCGACTCTTGATTTCACTTTAGGTCATGATCTCAGGGTTGTGAGATCAAACCCCAGATCAGGCTCTGCACTCAGTGGGGAGTCTGCTTTAGATTCTCTCCCTTTCCCTTGTCCCTCCTGTTCTGTACATGCTCTCAAATAAATAAATAAATAAATAAAATCTTTAAATAAATAACTCTTCAAAAAAAAAAAAAAAAAAAAAAACCCCCACTGCTACAGACTTAAGATACACAGTACACCTTATAATTGTTATCACTTGCTTAAAAACAAAATTTTAAAAACCTGGTTATTGGGGCAGCTAAGTGGCTCATTTGGTTAACTGTCCAACTCTTGGTTTTGGTTCAGGTCATGATCTCATGATCTCATTGGCAGTGAGACTGAGCACACATCAGGCTCCGTGTTCAGCAGGGAGTTGACCTGAAAATTCTCCCTCTGCCCTTCCCCCTCACTGTCATACATTCTCTCAAATAATCTTAAAAAATAAATAAATAAAAGTCTGGTTATTATCACTAAATCATAGTGATATGATTTAGTGATAATTCTATCTCAAAAGACCACTTCCTTTGCTCATCTTTAGGAAACAATTCTTCATTGCTTCAATTGTCTCACATATCATAGTGATATGATTTAGTGATAATATGCTTCGTAAGTTTACTATTATATTTTTCTTAAAGATTAATTATCGAGGTGCCTGGGTGGGAGTCAGTTAAGCACCTGCCTTCAACTCCGGTCATGACCCCAGGGTCCTGGGATTGAACCCCACATCGGGCTCTCTGCTCAGTGGGAGCCTGTGTCTCTCTCTCTCCCTCTGCCTGCCCCTCCCCCTGCTTGTGCTCTGTCAAATAAATAAAATCTTAACAAAAAAAAGATTTATTCATGTATTTTTTTTTAAGATTTTATTTATTCATGAGAGACACAGAGAGGCACAGACACAGGCAGAAGAAGGCTCCATGCAGGGAGCCCGACATGGGACTTGAACCTGGGTCTCCAGGACCACACCCTGGGCTGAAGGCAGCTCTAAACTGCTAAGCCACCTGGGCTGCCCTATTCATGTATTTTTAGAAAGACCACACCTGAGCAAGCACAGGGGGGTTGGGAGGGTGGGGCAGAGGGAGGAGAGAGAACTCAAGCAGACTCCTTGCCAACTAAAAAGTTCCATGCTGACTGAAAAGATCCATTAGGGGCTTGCTATGACCCTGGGATCACGATGGGAGCAGAAACCAAGAGTTGGACACTTAGCTGACTGAGCCACCCATATGCCCCTATAGTATTGAAGTGATTTTTCTTAGAAACCACTTATCAACATTCAGACTTCCAAAAGAAACAGAAACAAGCTGTCGCAAATAAAATGGAATCAGAACTACAGGTTGGGGGTGGTGGTGGTGGTAATAGGACTACTCCTCGCTCCAGAATAAACAAGTACAAATAATTTGATGCCATTTTAGATCCAAAGTAGTTAGAATTTAAAATTACAGGAGTAAGAGTTAAAAACACTTTGTGACATTTCTTTACCAATGTCAACATACTGAATAAGAAATGAGCTATTATATATTCATAACCTTTATTCACAACTATCATTGGTCGATAAGAATTAAATGTTATTTTTATTATCTCCCTTCCAATTTTTTATTTATATAAAAACATTAACTTTTTATCTGGTTAATCACTGCTACGTAATCATAGTAAGAATTTGGAAACTCAGCAAAATAAAGATTTAATTTTACTCGAAAAGGAAGTAAAAGAAGTGAATTGAAAGAACTGCTCAACTTTGAGTATTTTTTCTCAGAATTCCTCATTGGAAAAAAAAAAAAAGGAAAAGACGTTCAGAAATTGGTACTGTAACCCATTAGCCCTATGTATCTGAACAGGTTTATCTGTGATTTTCAAGGTTATAATACTTAGGTCAATTGTCTCAAAAGAAAAAAAGCCAAACTGACAGACTGGTAACTCAACAAACTATATATATAAAATACATACATATACATATATAAATATATAAAACATAAAGCTTTTTGAAACTTAAGACTAGATTTAAGAGGATTCTCAAGAGGTAAAAAGAGGTAAAAGAAGAAAAAGATCATCTCTAAGTCTAGCATATCCTAGAAAAGTTATATATCAAACAGGAGACAGGGATATTTCTGAGGGAATGAATTTGGTTTTACTGCTTCAAAAACCAGTTTCTCACCTTCTATTAACTCCTCATAAATCACACTGTTTTAGTCCCCTTCACATTTAAATCATTCAAATTTCTCATTCAGTACCTCTCACCTTTTCCAAAGTTTTTAATTGCCATTTTTTCCCTGCTGATGAGAAATTAAAATAACCATATTTCTGGGCTCTTGACCATGTTATAGTACAGCACTACTTTCTTCTTAAGCATTCTGATTTTATTTTTTTTTTAATTTTTTTTTTTTTTATGATAGTCACACACACACAGAGAGAGAGAGAGAGGCAGAGACATAGGCAGAGGGAGAAGCAGGCTCCATGCACCGGGAGCCCGACATGGGATTCGATCCCGGGTCTCCAGGATCACGCCCTGGGCCAAAGGCAGGCGCCAGACCGCTGCGCCACCCAGGGATCCCAGCATTCTGATTTTATATTTCAACCTGGAAAGACTGCTTTCTACCTTTTCTATACAGGTACCACACTGCAATTAGATTTCAATTCTGAGCTGGTTCTGCCAGCTCTGGTTGATCCCAGGGTCCTGGGAGCAGGGAGCCTACTTTTCTCTCTCTGCCCCTCCCCCAACTCAGGGCTCGTGCGCTCTCTCTCTCTCTCTCTCTTACACATTCTCTCTCAAATAAATAAACAAATAAATAAATTCTCTGGGGATCCCTGGGTGGCGCAGCAGTTTGGCACCTGCCTTTGGCCCAGGGCGCGATCCTGGAGACCCGGGATCGAATCCCACATCAGGCTCCCGGTGCATGGAGCCTGCTTCTTCCTCCGCCTGTGTCTCTGCCTCTCTCTCTCTCTCTCTGTGACTATCATAAATTAATTAAATAAATAAATAAATAAATAAATAAATAAATAAATAAATAAATTCATTCTCTGGAAATAAAAACATGTCAAAGAGATATCTACACTCCCATGTTCAAAGCATTATTTATAATAAGACATGAAAATGGTTGAAGTGTCTATCAATGAATGGGTGAAGAAATTATGAAATATATTTTTAAAATGTATTATCCAGTCACAAAAAGGAAGAAATTTTGAGATCTGTGGAACACAGATGGACACTGAAGGCTTTATGCTAAGTGAAGTACGTCAGAAAGAGAAAGACAAATACTAATGATCTCATATATATGTGGAATCTAAAAAACAGAACTCATATAAAAAGAGTTGATTTGTGATTACTAAAAGCAGTGGGTGCAGAGAGGTGGAAGAACTGGATGAATCTGGTCAAAAGGTACAAACTCTGAGTTACAAAATATACAAATGCTAGGGATATAATGTACAATAGCACAATAGGATGACTGTAGTGAATACTGCTGTATGGTTTAGAGAAAAGTTGTTAGGAGAGTAAATCCCGGGACACCTGGGTGGCTCAGCGGTTGAGCGTCTACCTTCAGCTTGGGTCATGATCCCGACCTGGGATCAAGTCCCACATCAGGCTCCCTGCAAGGAGCCTGCTTCTCCCTCTGCCTGTGTCTCTGCTTCTGTGTGTCTCTCATGAAAAAACTAAATAAAATCTTAAAAAAAAAAAAAGCAATATTATATTGTGACTAAGCGTGATTTTTAAAAATGAATTGCACTTTTCTTTTATCCGCTTTAAAAAAGGGAATACTAGAAAACTTATGATAACGTATGTGGCTCACATTCCATTACATGTTTTGAGTCTGTGAGGGACAGCTGAGGACAGTGCTCAGTATGGTGGAAGACCACACTAGTTGAGGAACCTATCTGCAACATTTAACAACTAGCCTAGCAAAACTTTAGGGACTTTGGTAGAATTTCACTCTTTAAGTAAGTGAAAATGGTAAAAGTCTTTATTCATATTAAACATTTACCAAATTCTTATACAAATGAACTTAAAAATATGGTCAGGGAAGAAATTTAAATGTGAGTAAAAGGCTGGACATGAAGGGCCAGAAAAAGCAGCAATAAATGGTTCACCAATCCAAAGTGATGATCAAGATCCCAATCAGCCCACATGTGCCAGGGAGAGTAGCTGACTGCAGTCCCATTTTTGGCTGCAAACCCATGTTTGCAGAATACATCATAACATGAATGCTGCCTCTCCAAGGCAGAAGCCAGAATCAGTCTCTGAACCCCTCCTGCTGCTAGAATGAGGGCATGTGACCAAAGCTTCCCAAATTAGACACACAGTACATGAAATTTGGACTCAGATGGGAGCAACATGAGGCAGCAGGAACCACAATCTCCATTTTCTGGTGAGAGTGGAGGAATGTGGCAGAAATGGAGCAGGATGGCATAGATCCCAACAAGACTTTAGGAGAGCAAGGACCTGTGCCCAAGGGTGCAGCAGCAAGTCCTTGCCAGAGCAAGCCAGCAATGTGACCGGAGTCCTGTTCCTGGCTACACAGTCTCTAAGACCCATTCTCTGGCCCTCCCACAAATTCCTTGAACTAACTGCTACTGTTAGTCATTTCACCTGAATAAACCAAGGAATTGAGGGGAAATGTTTGATATTTGCAAGTAAAAACCAATACCCAAATACAGAAAATATCACACCAAGCTGAAAACTTCAAAATAGTATTTACCCTGAGACTGGCTGACGTTCAGGAGTATTAGAGATCTGAACTGCATCTGTTAACAGTTTATGTATTAAAAGAAAAAAAAAAAGATGGAGCACCTGGGTAGCTCAGTTGGTTAAGCATCTGACTCTTGATCTCAGGGTCTTGGGTTCAAGCTTTGCCTTGGGTTCCACGCTAGGCGTGGAGCCTACTTACAAAAAGAAAAAAAGAAAAGGGATGCCTGCATGGCTCAGTGATTGAGCGTCTACCTTCTGCTCAGGGCTCTGCTCAGGGCGTGGCGTGATCCTGGGTCTACGGATTGAGTCCCACATCGGGCTCCCTATAAGGAGCCTGCTTCTCCCTCTGTCTATGTCTCCGCCTCTCTGTCTCTCTCATGAATAAATAAAATCTTAAAAAAAGAAAGAAAGAATAAAGTGGCAAATTACCAACCGTGTGGGAATACTTGTTTATAAATCTTTGGATACTTTTCAAATATTTGAAAAGCAACTGGAGGGACGCCTGGGTGGCTCAGCAGTTGAGCACCTGCTTTTGGCACAGGGTGTGATCCCAGGGTCCGGGATCGAGTCCCGCACTGGGCTCCTTGCGTGGGGCCTGCTTTTCTCTCTGCCTAGGTCTCCGCCCCTCTCTCTCTCTGATAGATAGATAGATAGATAGATAGATAGATAGACAGACAGACAGACAGATAGATATATGATAGATAGATAAAATCTTAAAAAGAAAAAAAAAAGTAAAGCCATTGGAACCCTAGGTAGAAAAGGCACTAATAATCATAAGAAAACAACAGCTGCTATTATTTATTTATTAAAGGATTACTATGTGCCAGGCAAAGTGTTTAAGACTCAATATTTTACATAATCCTTAAAGTAACTACAACATAAAGTCTTTAATTTTCATGACATAGATAAGGAAATGAACTCTGTGGTTAAATCACTTGCCTAAGATGATATGTATAAAACTGCAGCGGCAGACCAAACTCCTGTTTGTCTCAGAGCCATGTCTGGCTCTTGATTAACTCTTTCCTCACTCTCAGTAATTCCACACTATGATGGGGAATTAGGGACCATCCAGCATGGAGATCAGCAAGAAGAAAAAGAGAAAGAGGGACAAAAGTTGAAATGACAAACAAGGAAGAGTTGCACTTTGAGCCACTGAAGCCTTGAGATATTCACTTTGAACACCAAAAGAAGCAAGTGATGAGATCCCCTTCCCCAAAGTATACTTCACTTAGTGAGGTCAGATCGACCAACCAGCCTTGTGTGAAGCCTCAGTTCCCACCCTGTAGAAGGGCAGAGAAGAAACAAGTAATTTTGGGGGGGCTAAAATTTTATGAGTGAAACCTGACCCCTGGGATTCGCCATGAGAAGGCGTTTTCTCTGGCACATGTATTCAACTCTATGTGGCTACTTTAGGAAACATCCAACAAGAGGCCTCTTGAAAGGGAAGTTCCAAATGAATCCCCTTCACCTGGCTCAGGTTGATTTACCAGGAACAGAAAACTTGGGCCTTTCCTAGTATTGTACACACTGTCAAGGCATTTACATGGCAGCTCCTGTTTTTGCCTTCAGAAGGTGGCTCCTTGGGGATCCCTGGGTTCCCCAGGGTCGAGTCCCACATTGGGCTCCCTGCGTGGAGCCTGCTTCTCCCTCTGCCTGTGTCTCTGCATCTCATGAATGAATAAAAATAAAAATAAAAATAAAAATAAAAACAAAAATAAAAAGGTGGCTCCTTATCTTACCTAGCTGTATGATACTATGATATAATTAAAAGTATGTATTTTGTTCTCTCTGGTTCCTGGCCAGAGCTCTAAAACCTTTGTGATTTCATGATAATAAAAGTGCTATATGCATCTTGTGTTCTAATGAGGCAACTCTTGGTGGGCTAATGGATGGAGGCTAGTCACCAGAAAGACCAAGCCATGTTTAGAAGCTTGGTACTCAGGGTGCCTGGGTGGCTCAGTGGTTGAGCATCTGCCTTTGGCTCAGGTTGTGATCCTAGGGTCCTGGGATCGAGTCACGAATAAGGCTCCTTATAGGGAGCTTGTTTCTCTCTCTTCCTGGATCTCTGTCTCTGTGTCTCTCATAAATAAATAATATCTTAAAAAAAAAAAAAAAAGAAGCTTGGTACTTTAAGCCTCACACTTCATTCTCTGTAGAAGAAAGAGAGGCTAGATAGAGACTGAGTTACTAAAGAATTATACCTATATGATGTAGCCTCCATAAAAATCCCAGAAGTAGGGGATCCCTGGGTGGCGCAGCGGTTTAGCGCCTGCCTTTGGCCCAGGGCATGATCCTGGAGACGTGGGATCGAATCCTACGTCGGGCTCCTGGTGCATGGAGCCTGCTTCTCCCTCTGCCTGTGTCTCTGCCTCCCTCTCTCTCTCTCTCTGTGTGTGTGTGACTATCATATAAAAAAAAAAAAAAATCAAAAAAAAAAAATCCCAGAAGTATGGGGTTTAAGAAACTGCTGGATTGGTGAACACATTCACATGCCAGGAAGGTGGTGGACCCCAACTCCATAAGGACAGAGGCTCCTGTATGTCTCTATCTGGCTGTTCATTTGTATTTTCTGTATTATTTATTATACAATATATCAGTAATTGTGTTTCCTTGAGTTCTGTGAGCTGTTCTAACAAATTATGAAAAACCTGAGGAGGGGTAGTGAGAATCCCAATTGACAGCTGGTCAACCAGAAATACAGGTGACATCCTGGGACTTATGATTGGTATATGAGCTGGGGGGCAATCCTGTAGGACTGATTCCTTACTTTGTGGGACCTGACACCAACTCCAAGTAGACAGTGTCAACTGAATTGTAGGACAGCAAGCTGTTGTCAGAGAATTGGTCGATATGAAAAAAACCCACACATTTGGTGGCCTGAAGTGTGACTGTTTTAGCAGTAGAGAGTAAAGGAACACAGTTAAGACTTATTCAGATAGTTACCCTTGTGATTAACCTTTAACATATACCTTTGTCTCCCACAGACTCATTAAAATTGTTCTAAGGGGCAGCACTGGTGGCCCAGCAGTTTAGCGCCGCCTTCGGCCCAGGTTGTGATCCTGGAGACCCAGGATTGAGTCCCATGTCGGGCTCCCTGTGTGGAGCCTGCTTCTCCCTCTGCCTGTCTCTGCCCCTCTCTGTGTCTGTCACGAATAAATAAATAAAATCTTAAAAAAAAAAAATGTTCTAAGGATGTAATTACTTTGTCAAATCCAGCAATGTATGTGCTGCTTCTAGGGTGGACAGATGAGGAAGTCAGGAGGTCAGGGAACAAAGGAAACTCTGGTGATAACAGATGGTTTTCAAAAAATAATCTAATTTTGCCACAATTTAAAAAAGAAAAAAAAAAAAAGGAATCTAGAAAACAGCCTAGGTTCCCAAGATAGTATATTATTTTGAAATTTTAAATAACAAAAATATAGACACAATTTTTTATTCTTATCAAATGGGTTAGGCTGAGATAATACAGCAGACCCTGAACAACTTTGGTTTGAACTGCATGGGTCCACTTAAACACAGGTTATTTTTCGATAAATGCGGTGTAATACTAAAAATGTACTTTCTTGGGATGCCTAGGTGGCTCAGTTGGTTGAGTGTCCAACTTAGGTCATGATCTCATGGGTCCTAACATTGAGCCCTGCCCCACATCGGGCTCTGTGGAGTCCGCTTGAGATTCTCTGCCTTTGCTCCCCCACCCTCACATGTGCATGCACTCTCTCTCTCAAATAAATAAAATCTTTAAAAAAAGAAAACGTATTTTATGATTTTCTTCACATTTTCTTTTCTCTGCCTATAAAAATACAGTATATAATAGATTTATATACAAAATATGTGTTAACTGACTGCTAATGTCATTGGGAAGGCTTCCAGTCAACAGTAGGCTATTTAAGTTCAGGGGGAGCCAAAAATTACACAGAGATTTTCAACTGTGCAAGGAGTTGAAAATTTCCCTAACTCCACATTGTTCAAGAGTCATGGGGCTTCAACTCATGACCCCAAGATCAAGACATGAGCTGAAATGAAGACTCGGACGCTTAACTAACTGAGCCACCCAGGCACCCCAGCCTTTTAAATATTTTTTAAATAAGCAGACTCCCATCTTAGAGCTTTCTGATTTGGAATGTTCTTTCCTCAGATAACCACTAAGGTTCATCTGCCAACACTCTGTGGTCTTAACTCGATGTTAAGAGCACACTGGAGCTTATCCTAGTCCCTCCAGCTGCTTTGTCTCACTCCTCTCTATTCATCACTATATAACAAGATTTTTCTTATCTTATGTACCATCAATCTCCTTCCAGCTATAATGTATGCTCCACAAGGTCTGTATTATAATATATATTTCTGTCTTGTTCATTGCTATACCTAAGCCTAGAGTAAAGGGGTTTATACATAAAGAGGCTTAAGATGTCTGATATAGGGGCAGGCCTAGGTGGCTCAGCGGTTGAGTGTTTGCCTTTGGCTCAGGGCATGATCCTGGGAGTCAATCAAATCCCACATTGGGCTCCCTGCATGAAGCCTGCTCCTCCCTCTGCCTATGTCTCTGCCTCTGTCTTTCATGAATATACAAAATCTTAAAAGAAAAAAAAAAAAAATGGGATAAGGAAAAACGGTTAAGAATCCTTGCCTTATACCTGTAAGTTCAAAGCAAAATATTCCCCACTTTTCGTTTTTGTTTTTTTTTATGATTTTATTTGTTTATTAGAGAGAGAGAATGAGTGAATGAGAGAGAGCACAAAAGGGGAAAGAGGCATAGGGAGAAGAGTCTCTGCTAAGCAGGGAGCTGAACGTGGGGCTTGATCCTAGCACCCTGAGACCATGAACTGAGCTGAAGGCAATTAATCGACTGAGCCACCCAGGTGCCCCAGGACTTCTCTTTAAATACAAAATTAGTTTTTCTTCAAGATTTCTTTTTCTTTTTTTTTTAAATATTTATTTATTCATGAGAGATACAGAGAGAGAGAGAGAGAGAGGCAGAGACACAGGCAGAGGGAGAAGCAGGCCCCATGTAGGGAGCCCAACGTAGGATTCGATCCTGGGTCTCCAGGATCACGCCCTGGGCTGCAGGAGACGCCAAACCACTGAGCCACCGGGGCTGCCCCATCTTCAAGATTTCGTTATGGGACGCCTGGGTGGCTCAGTGGGTGAGCACCTGCCTTTGGCTCAGGGCATGATCCCAGATTCCCAGGTTTGAGTACCACACTGGGCTCTTTGCGTGGAGCCTGTTTCTCCTTCTGCCTGTGTCTCTGCCCCTCTCTCTCTCTCTGTGTGTCTCTCATGATTAAATGAATAAAATCTAAAAAAAATAAAAATAAAAATAAATAAAATTTTAAAAGTAGATATTTCTATAAATTAAAAAAAAAGATTTGAGAGAGAGAACATACACATGCAAGCAGGAAGAGGGGCTGGGTGAGTAGGTCAGAAGTGGACTCCCCACTGAGCGAGAAGCCAGATGCAGGGCTCAATCCCACAAACCTGAGACCATGACCTGAGCCTCTGAGCAGAAACTAATAAGAGTCAGTCACTCAACCAACTAAGCCATCTAGGCATTCCCTCATGTTTACTTAAAAATTCAAGCCCAGTGGGATCCCTGGGTGGCGCAGCGGTTTAGCGCCTGTCTTTGGCCGAGGGCGCGATCCTGGAGACCCAGGATCGAATCCCACATCGGGCTCCTGGTACATGGAGCCTGCTTCTCCCTCTGCCTGTGTCTCTGCCTCTCTCTCTCTCTCTGTGTGTGTGACTATCATAAATAAATAAAAATTAAAAAAAAAAAAAAAAATTCAAGCCCAGCATGGAGCCTACTTAAAAACAAATACATAAGTAAATAAAAACTGGAAATCTGTCTCCTTAGCACCCTATTCCCAAGCCCAATTACTGTTTTAAACTTCACTCTTATTCAAGGACCACTACATTCTACATGTTAAAAATCAGCAATACTGGGGATTCCTGGGTGGCTTAGCAATTCAGCGCCTGCCTTTGACCCAGGGTGTGATCCTGGAGTCCTGGGATTGAGTCCCACAACAGGCTCCCGGCATGGAGCCTGCTTATCCCTCTGTGTCTCTACCCCCCGCCCCCATGTCTATCATGAATAAATAAATAAAATCTTAAAAAAAAAATCAGCAATACTAAATTAGTTTTGACACTTGACAATCTGTTAAACATCCTACCCTGTCAATATGCACAGACCTACCTCATTCTTCTGGCTACAGAGGAATGTATACTAAAATTGTATCATTATTTGCCATTTCCCTTATTGACTTGTTTCTAGTTACTTCTATAATCAGTGCAGCAGTGAATATCCTTGTATACAAATATATCTGCGAACACAAATGCAAGGCCAAAGGTATGCACATTTACACATCTCACAAGTATTGCCAAAATCACTTTAAAGAAGTTACACTAATTTATCCTCTCCATACCCTTGCTGCCCTGGGTGAAATCTTTATAAATGTTTTCCTAATAAATGAAATATATTTCACTTTTAAATTTATAGTTCCAGGGCAGCCCCAGTAGCACAGTGGTTTAGAGACGCCTGCAGCCCAAGGTGTGATCCTGGAGACCCAGAATTGAGTCCCACGTCAGGCTCCCTGCATGGGGCCTGCTCCTCCCTCTGCCTGTGTCTCTGCCCCTCTCTCTCTCTCAGTGTGTCTCTCATGAATAAATAAAATCTTTAAAAAATAAATAAAAATAAAATTTATACTTCCATAATCACCAGTAGTATGAAACATCTTCTGATAAGGTTATTAGCGCCACCCCTCTGTTCATTTTGTTACTATCATTTTTTCCTACTTTCTAAGACTTCTTGGCATATTAGAAACACTATTTAAAAGCACAGACTCCAGTTATAACAGCTTGGGTACAAACAGCAGGTACTGGTACAAGGCTTCACCTCTCGGGCAGCCCAGGTGGCTCAGCAGTTTAGCGCCACCTTCAGTCCAAGGCATGATCCTGGAGACCAGGGATGGAGTCCCCACATTGGGCTCCCTGCATGGAGGCTGCTTCTCCCTCTGCCTGTCTCTGCCTCTCTCTCTGTCTCTGTGTCTCATGAGTAATTAAAATCTTAAAAAAAAAAAAAAAAAAAAAGACAACCTCTCTATGCCTCATGTGCTATCTTTTTTTTTATGTGCTATCTTTAATTTCAAAAATTATGCTTTTAAACAGTATAGGTAGACCTATGAAAGAGATCAAGAAATCAACATGTGTGTATAATTTGGGTGTTTTTTTAAGTGGGCATGGAGCTGGGCTTTCAAGCTGGGCTTGAACTCACAACCCTGAGATCAAGACCTGAGCTGAGATCAAGAGTTGGATACTTGACCAACTGAACCACCCAGGTGCCCCTGTAAAATAATTTTGTAACTACAAGGCAATATTTGATTCTAATGTTACTCAGAAAAAAAAAAAAAAAAAAAAAAAACGTTCTTCAAAGTCTTATATAAAGTTGTATCTTCAGGAAATCCAGGTGGTTCAGTGGTTGAGCATCTGCCCTTTAGCTCAGCTCGGGATCTGGAGGTCCTGGAATGGAGTCCCGCATTAGGCTCCCTACAAGGAGCCTGCTTCTCCCTCTGCCTATGTCTCTGATTCTCTCTGCATCTCTCATAAATAAACAAACAAACAAAAAAAGTTGTATCTTCAGTCACATTTTTATTAATTATGTCTGGCTTATGATTTTGGTAGCTTTAGATTAACAATGTCAATTTTCATGTAACATCAGTATCAATATTTAAGTTAAATCTACAAAACTAACTTTTAGAAAAATTAAATCCCATCTGGCTTAAGCCAGTTATTAATGAAAATATATTTGCCTTATGAGTTTGTTTTTTTTTTTTTTGTTTTAAGTGAGAGAGAGGGAGCACAAGTGGTGGGAGTGGCAGAGGGAGAGAAAGAGAATCTTAAGCAGGCTCTACGCTCAGTATTCCTATTTCATGGATTTATTATTATGTTCACATTTCTTCTTTTATTTATAGAGCTTTTGGGGAAAGAATATGTTAATAGGTGACCTCAACCAGCCATCCTAAACATAAAGTCTCAACACTTTAGACTCAAATCCCAAAGCACTTGGTTCTCTAGTTTGTTTTTGTTTTTTTAGAGATTTATTTATTCATGAGACACACGGAAAGAGAGAGGCAGAGACACAGGCAGAGGGAGAAGCAGGCTCCATCAAGGGAGCCTGATAGGAGACTCCATCCCGGTACCCCGGGAT
The DNA here is from genome assembly GCF_048418805.1 of Vulpes vulpes. Taxonomy (NCBI): domain Eukaryota; kingdom Metazoa; phylum Chordata; class Mammalia; order Carnivora; family Canidae; genus Vulpes; species Vulpes vulpes. The sequence goes on along the minus strand of NC_132788.1, from coordinate 93,267,235 downwards.
CACAACCTGAGCTGAAGGCAGACGCTCAACCGCTGAGCCACCCAGGCGCCCCTTTCCCTATTTTTTTTAAAGTGAGCTCTATACCCAACATGGGGTCTGAACTCACGACCAAGATCAAGAGTCACATGGTCAAAGGATTTATCCAGTCAGATGCCCTGATCCTAAGCCATTTTAATCTTATAAAAAACGAAGTCCAAGCTGTATAACAGCAGAATAATTTCTCAAACCAAAAAGTCAGCCTTCTCTTATCTACCTTTCCTGTACCCCTCCTTCCTTACAACGAATGGAAATAACAAAGACTGTGTTCCTCCAAGTGCCAGATGTTTTCTTATCTATTATCTGGCTCAGTCTCACTAAATAGTTATTATCCCTATTCAACAGATGAAAAATCTAGAGCTAAAAAGATTGAAATCATGTCAACAAATAGGAGGTTAAGCCAGATTTAAACCCAGGAATGCAACTCCAGAGGCCGTGTCCTTCCAATATAACTACCTGCATTCCTAAGGAGCAAAGAGGCCACAGTCTTTCTATCTCACCTGACATACCTCTCCATAGTTCTTGCCCCTCTGTCAGGTTCTACCCTTTCCAATTCTCTTGGTGGAGAAAGCATTGAGGGCAAGGAGCAAGAAAGCAGTATTTGTAAATGGAGCATTCTGTTAGTTTCACATGAGGCACTTTTACTTCCCCAATGTATTAGTTTCTCCTCTTTGAGAAAGCTCATTATCAATTAGCATTATTTCCTGAGGATCACAAATAGTAAATGCAAACCTAGAAATCTACAAGTGACCTAAGTCGTGGAACCATAGAACTAAATGAAGATCACTAAAATGCATCATATATATTTTAAAATAAGTTCCAAATGCCATGCTTTAAGTAATGAGCTAAGATGAGCCCCTCCTTTGCTCTTGATCTGTTCAGGGTGATATAGATAAAAGGGAACCTTCACAGTTGTGTCACATCCAAATCCAGTCCCAGAAGACCTCTAATCCCTGTATTGTTTAATTCTCCAAATCAAATGGCATGTATCTGTAGTCTTTTTATTTTCTGGTGGTTGCAAACATTTTTAGTCTGTAGTGTGAAAGGCTTTGTGTTAAATAAAATGTTTTTAAAAAACAGAATACTCCCCTTAGTGAAAATAACCTTGGACATTTGTATATAAGATGTGATGTTCCTACTAACCAAAACCCTGATGGCAAATAAAACCTATTAAACAGGATGCGCCTCAACATTTCCTTTTTACCTGAACCTGCTGTGGCTGTTGAACCTGAATCTGCTGTTCTTGTTGGGTTTGTGGCTGAACACTGGTGGTGACTGGACAGGCAAGTTCAAGCAAAGAACCAGCCACTTCGGTGCTATCTGTGTATATGCAGTTCCCACCCTGTTGGTACACCATGGTAGTGGTAGCTGTCTGCTGGAACTCCTGAAGGGCTTCTGGCCCCTTTGAGGCTAGTGAGTCCAGAAATTCCTTCATCCTGTGTTGCGGGACAGACCGAGCCTTCACTCGGATGTACTCTTCAAAGGAAATGGTGTTCTCCAGAGAATTATTCATATTGCAGAGTCCTTAGGGTTCCTAGAAATAAAATAAATGACCAGAAGTCAAAATTATGCTATTGTTTTCATATTTTGAAATGCAAAAAGTAATCATTCTTGCATCAGAGTGGTATATTCAGGAGAACCGTGTACATCTAGAATCTAAAATAAAGTTACTATACTTTTTTCTTTTTTTTGGTTAACAGTGTCTTAAAATGTTTCTATTAACATTTCTTAAATCAAACTATCACACTGAAAACAAAAAACAAAGGCATGCGTCACAGTACTGGATTAAACAGACTGAAAACACACTCTCCATCCAGCACTAGGCCAATGCTATCTTCTTGGAGCCAAGCACTGGACAATACAAGTCACATGCAAAACTACTTTGTGACCATCACAGAGAGGACTACCAAGGAAGCTAGGAGCAAGGATTCTTCTGGCGTATTCAGTTTCTGCTGCCAACTACGTCCTAGAGTGAAGAACATATATGCCATCTAGCTGTATAGCAAGACCCTCGAAAAAGAGAATATATATTATACTTCATCTCCCAACAGAAACACCAATAATCCATTTACCATATACTGCTCACGTTCTTTTGTAGCACAGCTTCCTGATCAAAGCATGGATTTTAGAGCTAGCCCGCCTGGATTCAAATCCTAGTTTGATCTCTCCTTAGCTCTGAAACCCTGGACCAGTTAGTTAACCTTAGTTTTCTTGTGTATAAAATGGGGACAAAATAGTATTTATCAAGCATAATTGACATAAAGTTAAACATATGTAAAGTACTTTAAAAAATACCTGACAAAGATAGCACTATGTAACTACTAATATTAAAATTAGTTGGAGGAAGCTGAATAGTGCTTTAAATAACTAGGTCACTACTAAAATTCAAAATAAATTGTGCAAATTTTTCATTAGAGTATTTCCCCTAAGAATGAATCTGCAGGGGTAGATAGTAATTCTCAATTACCTGAGAGACAACTGTGCAATCTACCTATAGACTGCTGAATGTCCAGCCACTGCTGCTTTCATACCATTCCCTCCTCTCTGGATCAGAACCATCTCCAGAACAAAAGCAGCAGCAGGATATGAGAGTCACACAAACCAAGGGAACCTTTTTGCCAAAAAGGACTCCTCTGTCAACCATAAATGGAAAAGTGGTTTCCTTGAGCCATCAAGGAAAGGCTAGAAGGGCATCAAGACTAGAAATGCCAGTCACTCTTTCACTGCCCAGATGTTTTACCTTATGTTCAGATAAAAGAGATATGACTAATCATCTCCGCTCTCCCACCTGACTTTAAAATCCTGGCAGACAAGACTATATCCCGATTATCTCTGAATGGCTGACACATGTGGTAGGCACATACATGTATGTGTATCTATGCTGCATTTCTAATTGAATGTAAATAAGGATTATGGCTCAGGGACACCTGGGTGGCTCAGCAGTTGAGTGTCTGCCTTCAGCCCAGGGCATGATCCCAGAATCCCAGGATCGAGTCCGGCATCGGCTCCCTGAATAGAGCCTGCTTCTCCCTCTGCCTGTATCTCTGCCTTTCTCTTTCTCTCTCTCTCTGTGTGTCTCTCATGAATAAATAAAATCTTAAAAAAAAAAAAAGATTATGGCTCTTTGTCCCTGTAACATCTATAAATTATAATCATAGCAGTTACGCTTTTTCTTGCTAAGTGGTTAGTATATATCTTGGGAAAAGAACCTATATATCCAGGACAAGTGTTGAGACCAAAGAAACATATGATCCTTATTGTTATTAAGTTACTAACACTGGTAACATTTCTGTGGGTCACTGTAAATATAGTATGCAAATTATACTTGGGTACTTTCAAACAGAATAGACTCAACAGTAAATCTCTTACAATGATGCATATAGTATATTGTAAATATATTTCTTCATGAAGAACAACACATACACCTTATCCTATCTAAAATCAAATCCTAGGCCACTACTCTCAAGAGAGCCTCTACTTCTCAGGAAACCCCAAGCACAATAAAGTACAGAGAACAGCAAGTGCAGGTCAGGTGAGTGCAAGGTTAAAGCCTTTGCTGACAACCTCTAATCTGAAATTTAACTCGTTCGTCCCTTTCTCACTTCTCTTCTGACCATCTCCCTTACTCAGTTCTCCCTTCTCTCTGCTGCAAGGGCTTTCCAGATATCTTCTCTCAGAGCTGAATATTAGGAGGTCTGCTATAAGACTCTGAAATTAAGCTCTCAATGATGTCCAAGACACAAATGAGAAAGACCACAACCCAGGCCAAGCACCTTATCCTTTTGTTACCTATTCAGAGAAGGACATTCCAGTGTAGGTGACCCACAGTCACTCACCACACTGACATGAATGTGTCAAATCTCTCCTCTGATAAGAGCATCATGACTGGAATTTCCTTCTGAAGAAGGGAGCTCTCATAAAACAGATCCAGCAACATTACAAAATTCACAACATGTGACTCTAAATACTTAATCACACCTACCCTTCTACTCAAAAAGGAACAAAGAAGAGATATATGAACAGCAATTAACTGGTTCTCTACCATGCTGCTACATATTTCCGTTTTCCACCTCCATTACAAAAGAACAACAGTGGTCAACTAAAATTTACATTTCCCCAGATTTATTTTCTTCAACAATTAGTTGTATTCTCACAAAATTCCGAGAGACTGCTTGAAGTCTGAGACTGTCTGTACTGGAATCATAGCTACTGTGTCACAGCAATTTTTTTAAAAGTATAGAGAACGATGCAGCAAAACCTTTTTTTTGTATAAAATGTGGGAGAAAATAAGTACAAACACACACAAATACAAAAAAAAATGCAAATTAAGCTCATAGAATTGGAAAACCTTCAAACAAACATTGTTTGGTAAAGGCAAGCCCTGAATCTTCCTATGACTTATTTACCTTCATTCTTTCAAGTTTTGGTAATCAGGAGGCTTAAACCTCATCTGAAGCCTGATATTAAATATAAAGGAAAAAAGCACCAACTTCTCCTCCTAGCAACAAATTTTCTTCAGTATTCAGAGAATTATACCAGGTTTTCTGGGTTTCTTTGGTTTTTTTGGGGGGAGGGGAGGGCAGTAAAAGTAACATCCGTTTTCTAAGAAGAAATATTCAACTAGTATAGAAACATTAAAAACACCACCACCACAAAAACCAGGTAAGTATGCTTTCTTGATCTACCAATTTTAAATACTGACCTGTCCTTCAGGAAAGGTAAGTTTAGGTCATTTAAACATCCTCCTCCTCTCACCAACCCCTGCCAATCACATTGTTATTTTTGCCATGACCACTTTCATAGCTTTATTTTTTAAAAATTTGTAAAGATTTTATTTATTTATTCATGAGAGACACACAGAGAGAGAAAGAGAGGCAGAGACACAGGTAGAGAGAGAAGCAGGCTCCATGCAGGGAGCCCGACGTGGGACTCCATCCCAGGTCTCCAGGATCAGGCCCTGGGCTGAAGGCAGCGCTAAACCGCAGAGCCACCCGGGCTGCCCACTTTCATAGCTTTAAATCTCTATTTGTAGACTTATTAATGTTCAAATATCTCTAGACTTCCCACTACGTAAGGGAAGGAAATTAAATTCCCGTGTCCTCCATTTTTTATAAGCATTTAGCAAAGGGAGTAGAGTTTCTTCTTCTTTTTTTAAAAAGATTTTATTTATTTGAAAGAGCGCGTGCAACACGCAGAGGGAGAGGGAGAAGCAGGCTCCCAGATAAGCAGGGAGCCGGATATGGGGCTTGATCCCAGGACCCTGGAGACAACAACCTGAGGCAAAGGCAGATGCTTAACTGGCTGAGCCACCCAGACACCCCAGGAGTATAGCTTCTAATTAATCAATCATTTAGTTTTAGAAAAAAGCATTTCATACCAAATTAAACTCGGGATATAAGCAGATCCTATCTGTATTTCTAGAATAGTATCTTAAAATAAATCACTATAAGAAACTCTAGTCCAAATATAAACTTATTCCAAAAAGGACAAATAAGATGCATGGATATTCAGCTCTCAAAAAGAATGGAATAAAGGGCACCTGGGTGGCTCAGTCACTTAAGTGTCTGACTCTTGATCTCAGCTCAGGCCAGGAACTCAGGGTCATGAGTCGGAGCCTTGCGTTGGGCCCCACACTGGGTGTGGATTCTATGCGAAGAAGAATTTAATTTAATTTTAAAAAAGAAAGAATAAAATAGAAGTTTAGAAATATATCTGCTATAAGGTCTCAAAGTTCATTCTTTTAAGATTTCACTAAAAAAAAAAAAAAAAAAACCACCAACAGCTTGAACTAGGAAAAATTCTATAAAACTCAGTAAATGTTGCTAAAGGCTCATAAATAGGTACTCATTCTATTCTTCTGTATCCTTATGAAAATACCTGAAATATTATACGATAAAACCACCTTTTGTATTTTAAACAGTTTAGACTACAAAGTATAAAAACCCTCTGCGGTGCTCCAAACTTAGAGCCAGTGGAGCTTCAAGCAGAAGCCACTGCTTCCCAATTCTCATTGCTTTTTACTTTCACTAAGCCTCTAGGACGTTCTTCACTGACTCTGTACAAGTCCACAGAATCATTTGAGAACCAATGAATCAGAGGAAGCCAAAAATATTAACCAATAATGGATTAATGGAGAACTTACAAAAAATCTTTTTTTTTTTTTTTTTAAGATTTTAAGTAATCTCTACACCCAATGTGAGGCTCAAACTCAACAACTCAGAGATCAAGAGTTGCATGCCCTACTGACTGAGCCAGCCAGGCGCCCCCTAGAGAACTTAAACGTTTAACTGAAAAGGCCAATTTAAAAGAACATTCCAATCTGCCCATTTATACAGACTAAAAAACACATGGCTTCATTTCTTGTCCTTTTAACCTGCTCACTTGGCAGTATCCAACAGACTGACACATCCCAATAATGAAAGTACACTAAGTCAGCATTTGATCTGACACAAAAGTGGTGCTTAGAAGAGGGTGGAGGGTAGAGGGAAAGCTTCAGAAATATATTCCAATATTTTAGACTAGTCAGTGACAAAAAAAAAAAACACTGAGAAAAATTAAATTCTCAATAGTGGTGATGACAGTTTCTTCTTTTGTTTTTATGCTCAGAAAAAGCCTTCTCTACCATAAGGTCAGGTCATTAATCACTTATCATTTTTAAATTTACAATGTGATTTTCTAATATAATGCTTTGATCATTTAAAATTTATTTTGCATAACGTGAGGTCAAGGTCTAATTTTATTTTTTCCAAAAGCAAACAACTTGTCCCTGTATTGTTTATTGAATTATTGAAATTCCTTTGCCCAGACTTGAAATGCCACTGTTATCATATACCAAATTCATATGAAGAAAGTCTGCCCCTAAGCATTTACTGTGTCATTCTACAGATTTTTCTATAATACAGCAGCTTAAAAAACTATCTGGAAGATTTCTTGTCCCCTCAACACAAAGTTTATTTAAATTACGTATGAGAAGGGAAGCAATACAATTTTATTTATACATCCCAGTACTGTTTATACACCTAATGGGAAAAGAGACACAAAATAACTCTAGTTATGCCTTGGCAGTAGAATCACAGAGAACTCAAATTTCTTCTTGTTTAATTTGTATTCTCCACAATTTGTATTGAATCAAAAAGATAATTAAACATTAATCATTTTTACACAGTGATTATACAATAAAAATAACAGACACAAACAGTTCTGGCTGATCATAACATGATTTTTCCCTCAAAATCTGAAACTCCATGGAACGCCTCGGTGGCTCAGCAGTTGAGCATCTGCCTCTGGCTCAGGGCGTGATCCTAGGATCCGAAATGAGTCCCCCACATCGGGCTCCCTTCCATGGAGTCTGCTTCTCCCTCTGCCTGTGTCTCTGCCTCCCTCTCTCTGTCTCTTATAATTTTTTTTCAAGATTTTATTTATTCATGAGAGAGAGAGAGAAGCAGAGACACAGGCAGAGGGAGAAGCAGGCTCCCTGCAGGGAGCCTGATGTGGGACTCAATCCCCGGACTCCAGGAAAACGCCCCCAGGCTGGCCAAGGCAGGTGCTAAACCGCTGAGCCACCCAGGGATCCCCAATAAACAAATCTTTAAAAAATAAAATTATGAAGCACCACAGCTTGCATAATAATGACGACTGTTAACTTCTTCAAAATACTGCTCACAAGAAACAGAAGGCTGAGCACTGGTAATAAAGAAATGGATAAACTCTCTACAACCCCCCAAAGAAGAAAGATTCTTAACTTGCTTCAAGTCAAAGATTTGGTGAGGAACAGTAAATAAACTGATTAAAATACTTCAGAAAATACTTCATGTTTTCTACATCAAAAAAACATGAAGCTGGAGGGACAGTAGAGTACTCCCAATTTCTGGGAGTCAAAAAGGAAAGAGAGGAAAAACGCTTTGGGGCTTTTGGGGGTAGGGAAGTCTGTAAACAAGCATTTGCTTCTGAATACTTTTAAGCATAGTTGCTTTGCAAAACAATAAACAGACCTACCCCACACCAACAGACCTGGAAATTTTCACTTGTATTCATTCACCCATTAATCACTAGTATTTCCCCTGTACCTTCTACTGGAGCTTAGCAGAGTGTCTGACTAGATTTAGGCCCAGAGTGTATGATAGTTATTATTTTTATTACTTAAAAAATTTTTTTTAAAGATTTTATTTATTTAACAGAGAGAGAAAGAGATGGCACGAGCATGCACACAAGCAGGGGGAGCAGGAGTGGGAATGGGAGAGGGAGATGCAGACTCCCCACTGAGCAGGAAGCCCAAAGTGGGGCTCAAGTTCTGGGATCCTAACCTGAGCCGAAGGCAGACATTGAACAAACTGAGCCACCCAGATGCCCTTACTTTTATCATGTTATCATTAGAACACAAGCGGGTATGATGGAACAAGTTATTCCAAAGCAACAATCTATTACATTTTCATAGGTCTCTTTGTCAATTTCTTTCTTTTTTCTATTTAGGTACTAAGACAAGACTTAAGTACTCACCAGAATCATCTTATCTTGTCCCCAAATTTTTGATACCTCTTCCCACTCCCAATGGAGCTCCACAAATTGGGTCTTGAATATGAGGATGAACTAAGAGAAGAAAACTCTGAGCTACCTCAGAGCCCTGCCTCTTCCTGTTTACCCAGTCATGTTCTTGGGCCCTTCTCATGGTTCACATCTACTCTACCAATGGCTGCTCATAGCTTTGTAAGTCTGGTTTAAAGAATACATTCCATTAAAAAATAAATCAATTTCTACTTTAAGGAGTTACAGTTACATCTGTCTTAATTAACACAGTCATTTCAAAAAAAAAAAAAACCAAATTGGGATACATGTCTATTCTTTTTTTTTTTTTTTTTTTAATTTTTATTTATTTATGATAGTCACAGAGAGAGAGAGAGAGAGGCAGAGACATAGGCAGAGGGAGAAGCAGGCTCCATGGGAGCCTGATGTGGGATTCGATCCCGGGTCTCCAGGATCGCGCCCTGGGCCAAAGGCAAGCGCCAAACCACTGCGCCACCCAGGGATCCCCGATACATGTCTATTCTTAAAGATACTAACCCAATACAGGGTTTGTGACCGGTATTACCCCATCGGACCATTCATCTGCCCCATGCCTTTACCAGAGGAGTTCCTGATTTAGGGGCATTTTTGCCATGGTTTCTGTTTTAGGGCAACACGCTTTCAATCAGGAACTTAAATTCACATTCCTGCCAAAGACTGATGAACTATAAATTGGCACAACCATTTGCATTAACCAGTAAAGCTGACATTATTCATTCCTTATAACCCAACAATTCTATCCCTAGGTGTGTATGACACACACATATAGAAAGATACTCCTATAAAAATGTTCACAGTAGCATTGTTAATAATAGTCCCAAAGTGGAAGGAATCCAGGTGTCTATTAATAGTAGAAGGCAAAAGTAAATTACAGTATAAACATATAACTGAACACTATAAGGAAACTGGAATGAATGAACTATGACAACACATTACGTGGGTGAATTTAGCAATGCCTAAAGGAAGAAAACATAAAATACAGAACAATTCTATTTACATAAAACTCAAAAGCAAACAAAACTATGTTGTTGAGGGATACAAGGGTGACAAAAGTAAAAGGAACATGATTGTCACAGAAGTCAGAATGGTAATTAGCACTAGTAGTTGAGAAACTATGACCAGGAAGGGACCTATGAAGGGTGCTAGGATGCTGCCATTGTTCTACTTGAAGAGGTGGCAGTTACACTGTGGTTCAATTTATAATTTTTCATTAAATTTTATACAGATCACCTGAATTTACAGATAGGTTAAAAAAAAAAAAAAAAAAAGCTTTCTGACACAGCCCACCAGCTCTACCATTTTGCTCTAGCCTCAAATGTGACACCAAAGGTTCATTCTCTTCCCCTTTTCAGCAAAGCAAGAGGTTAATCTATCATTTCTTCATGCAGCCACAATCGGAAATCACAATCCAGTGTGACAAATGAAGCATTTAGTCTGGAGAGAACTTAAAACATCTGGAACAAAATGCAGCGCAACCAAGTACAAAGTAATAGAACAGGTGTTCATGTAACACCTCATTCTGAGGCTGAGAAATAAAATAAAAGACGATTTCAGATGAAGGGTGGCCATTTAAAAAGTAGACAAGAAGCATGACACATGGAGGACAAACCACAACTGATTAAATTGAAAGACAGCATGCAAGCTTAAAGAAGAGATCCCTGATTCTGAACCTGTCATAATGGAAGACAGCTACAACTAATAAGCCCCTGACTTATTTTGGTTACCTTTTGGGAGTAATTCAAAGTTGTAAGAAACCTGAACCCCTATATGATCTTTTGTGTGAAATACCAACAACATAAACTAGAAAGGGGATGTGAAAAGCAAAGGTTCACGAAAAGGTACACAAATCATTCATCACAGAGGGCTGGAAGTAGGACATCTTCTAATAGGTAAATCTAAGTTAATGAGCTTAAAAAAAAACATTATCTACAAACAATTTGAAAGGCAGATCTCAAACTTAATAGTTTAAAAAAAAAAAAAAGATATCCCAGAACAAGCAGGCCTAAAAGGTATATTAAAAATTTTAAGTGTATCTCAAACTTTACTGCTTCTCTTTGAACCATTTAAGGTCCTTAGAAAAGCTGGTGGCTTCCTCCTGCTAAAACCTGAAAGTTGCACTGACTTACATTTCAAGATAAAATTGTTCAAGCAGCAAACTGGCTGGATTCAAAGATGCACATCTTCAATTTCCCAGCACTTAGTAGTTTGTCAGCACCCAGGATGATTGGCAGGATTTGTAATGTTTCAGTATTACTAGGAAAAAGACTGCACACATATTTCAGCATATGAATGATTTTAACTCACCAGTCACCATGTTGCATGTATTTCTGCTGCTTGTCCTGAGTTCTTAAGACTTGTAACATTCTGAAGAAGATAGAACAAAGAAGTCCTTTCCATCCTCAGCCTCTTTTTAAATTTTAACTTCGTCCTTAAAATACAGTATTTTAAAAGAACGACCCCCATCATTAAATTTAGTTGCTAATTTAACCTCCTCTCAGCTTCTTTCTCCTTCAACTCAATTAAGCAAGACTGTACAACAGTCAGACGTCTTGTCTTAGAGAAAAGTACGTATTTCTCTAGGACAAACCTAGAACTCCCCTAGCACCAGAACAAAAAACCTGAAAAGGATTGAAATTCTACATCAAAAGTGACTTCTACAGTGATACATGAACAGATTTTTAAAATTTCTGTTGGGAAATTTTATAATTATAAAAGATGGCAAAAACAGATTTCTCAGGTTACTTAATTTTGTTCTGGGCAACTTTCTGGCTGAACGACAGCGGGCCTTCCTTAGTCTAACAGAGTACACTAAGCCCCTCCCACCCACACAGAAGAAAAGGCTGCATTTAAAGATGTGAAGTGGAATTTTAAAGCTCGGGTAGTTTCACGACTACAGAAAAAGATCCCCTTCCGGAGCGCACAGAGGTGACGTGTGGGAATTGCGCTTGTGGAAGAATTACTTCCCAATGACAAGAAAGCAGGTACTGCTGAAGAGCCTTCTAGGATTAACCTTCCCTCTCCAGCACAAAGCACCAGAACAAGGTGAGGACATTCGAGTGGGCTCGCTGCCCTCACAGACCTACAGGGCTCAGTTTCAGAAACAGGGCAGCACCGTCCCCACACACTGGCCTCAGGTCACTGCATTCTTCGAGAAGAACGAGCAATCTCGCCCGCCTCGCAGAGAAGCGGAGCCTCAAGTCAGACGGCAAAGCCGGTTGGTTTCTCCCCAGGCCTAGGCCGCAGCGGTCCGGGGACGTCACCAGAGCAGGAAGGGCCCAACCCACAACCTTCCTCACACTGCGAGCTGCCCGCCAGCTCGCCGCCGCTCCACGCAGCAGAGGTGTCCTGCGCGTCCTCGCGGCCGCGGCGCCGCCACCACCCAACAGCAGGGCGCGCGTCCCGAAGCCAGGGGTCGCGGGGCGGGCGCGCGCCACAGAAAGCCGCTCTTGCCCAAGGGCCGCAGCTCCAAGAGCGGAGATATCCGAACCGGGAACGCGCACGTCGGCGGACACGCGCACCAAGAGGGCCGCACAGCGCGCGCGCGCCCGCGTATAAACAGGCCAGGCCGCGCGCGAGCACCAGTGCGCGTTCGCGCGCCGCGCCCACCCGAGTCCCCGACCTGCCTCTCCCCACCCCACAAGGGGCGGGAGCGCGCGAGCCCAGGGGCATTCTCCGTTCCGGAGCCGCCCCGAGGTCTCCTGGGCCCAGTGGCAGCGGCCCGCCCGCCCGCCCCCGCCCGCCGTTGTGTGGGGTGGGCCCGCTGTCTCAGGCCCGCAGGTTCGCCACATCCCTGCCCCCCACTGCAGCCCTCACCCGGCGACGTCGTCGTCGTCGTCGCCGCCGCCGCCGCCGCCGCTCTACCCGCCGGCCCCGCCGCACCGCTTGGGGCCCCGGTTCCGCCGTCGCCGCTCCAAGACCGACAGGATTTTCCCCTCACAGCTCCCTGGGCGCCATCTTACATTCAACCCTCACAGCCAATGGGTGCCGAATGCCCCTCTCGCGATAACCGAAGCGTCGGATCCCGCGAGAGTTGAGGCTGCCTCCTGGCCAAACTTAAAGGGAACGCTTCTGCCGAGGCAAGAGGCTGGGCCTCGGGCTGCAGAAACAGCGAGAAAAGCCAGGAGTGTAGGACGGAGCGCCCCGCCCTCGAACGCCGCTCCATGCTGGGCGGAGCCAGGGCTGGAGATCTGCCGGGAGTTGGAGCCTGGGCGGTTTGGGGATCCAAGCTTGCTCTCTGGACCCACCTTCTGCAGCGTGCTTGGGCCTCCTTTAGTCGCGCAGGCCCACGTGGGGCGGGGCCCCGTCTCTTGCTTAAGGTAGCCCCCACAGCCCTTGACCTAGGCCCTGCGCCCCCGTATCATCGTCTCACCTGGGAAGCTCAGAGTCACTCTCTTGCAGGAGTCTTTGACGTTTGGGAACCCCCTCCTCAATCTGCTGTCGTCCTAATCCAGCTTTCCAGGACCCAGTCCACCTTAAAGCGGGCCTCTGGTAGCCTGGTGTTTGTATACAGGGAAAATGTGGAGGGTGTTAAAGCTGCAGGGACACTTGGACCTCAGTGGTAGCCCACACTGTCCCAGAGGGCAACCAGTCAGCTATAGGCTTTCTTAAAAGGGCCTTAGGGTCTTTGCACTTGTTCCTCCTGCGCTGGCAAACATCTCTTTGGTCTTTATGGGTTCCCTAAGGAATCACTGCCTGAGAGTAGTCTGAGGCACAGGCTTGGTCAGGAACTTCCTCCAGCCTTGCACAGGCTCCAGGGAGACCTCTTTTGCACAGTGCCTGGTCACCCTCTGTCTCCCCAACTAGATGGTCAAATGAGAAGGCCACTGCACAAGTCTTCCTCTTCTTATTGTGCCTGGCATGTAGTAAGCAATTAATGATTATTTGCTGAATGACTGGACTGAAACCATGTGTGTTTTCACCTGCCTAGGCACGCAGGCAGACACAAACCCTCCAGATCCTTCTAGCAAAAGGTTCCTAACAGTGGAAAAGCACCCAGAGATTGCTAGTCCCTCAGACCAGGTATAGAGGATTTTGAATCAGGCCCAGGTCCCTGCACTTGAGTACTAAGAAGTGCATCAATGGTTTCAAAGCTGTCAGTACTGCTCTGTGTGTAGTGCACCTACTCCCTACCCCCAGCAAGTCTCTAAGATCCTCAGGGGCTGGAAGTGCAAACAGAGAACACACGGACTCCAGGAGATTTAGCTGTTTTTTATTGACACGGAGTCTGGGGTATCCCTAGCCTCCAGAAGCATGAGGTAGGTCCATGGGGCTTCCTTACAGCTCACACCTTTCCTGGGTCCTCCTTAAGAGTGACAGTCCGGTTGAAGACAAGCTGGATGGCAGAGGGGGAAGAATTATCAAGCCAGAACCAGGCTAGGAGGACCAGACCTCACCAGACCCTACCCTCACCCCATTCCAGAGGAGCTGATAGGACACTCGGGTTCTCAATAACTTTATGACTTTGGGTAGGGGACTAGATGGCTCTGGACCTCCACTTTATAGAGATTATAACAACCACTATGCCTGACCCCTATACCTTGAGTAAGAAAAGCAGGGTCCAAAATTTTGTGCATGGATCTCTGAACCTGTTTCCTCATCAGTAAAATATGAACCCCATCTCAGGTGGTAAGGATTAACTAATGGAATGTCGGCAGAGCACTTAGCACAGTAAATGGCAGCCACCACTGTCACTGTTGTGCAAAGGGCAGACAGGTAAATTCAAGCACCTGTCCCTGGCAGCTGTCTGGATCCAAGGAGAAGTAGCCAAGCCGCTCAAACTGGAACTTGTCAAAAGGCTTTGCCAGGGCCACAGAGCAGTCCACTAACGCTGCCTCCACCACTTGTAGCGATGCCTGTGGGCAAGGAATTCAGGTGGGCATCCACCCAGGGAGACCCACCACCCTCCACCTTACACCCCAATGAGCCTACCGGGTTCAGGTCACTTAAGAATCCACCAGGCACCTCAGCAGGATCCTCAGGGTTCTTGTGCTGAAATCTGCAGCCAGAAGGAAGATCAGACTCCAGCTAAGTAGCCATAGCAGGCAATGCCCATCTTGTATCTCCCTATACCCTAGCTCTGTTCACTCACAGTCGCTCATAAAGGCGAATCTCACAAGTCAGAGGCTGTGACACCCAGTGAATAAAGGCCTTGGGCTTTTCTGCAGCATCTGCCCGTCTACAGGTCACCTCCAGGCTCTCTACACAGCCACTGGGGCCCTGGAAGTTAAGGGGCCTACAATTAGACCTAGGGACCACTACTAGGACTGCAGGCTGCATGCACCCAGATCTTCCCCGCAGCAGGCATTGAAGGAGGAAGGCTACAGCCTGCTCTCACCTTGACAACATGCTGCAGCTCGATGACGTAGCCTGTATGCCTCAGGCCCACAGGCTGGCCCCACGCCAGGCGCTTATAGCCTGGCTCTGGCTCCTAGAGGTAGGAAGTGGTGTGGACACAAGACTGCATGGGCCAAACAGGTACAAGAGGCTTCTCCCCCACCCCCATGTCTGGCAGGCGCTAGTTCATCTGAAGTAGGAAGTAGGTGGACTGACAGAAGAGATGAGATCTCAGGACTGGGCTCAGCATCAAATAGGACCCTTCACACCCCCACTTACCTCTTTAAAGTCAGTCCTTTCAATGAAGATCATGGATCCAAAGGGAACCTGATGGAAGCCCTTGGTCTCATCAGCTGGGAAGTTGGGAACCTGGATGTCTAAGGACTATAGCAGGAGATAGGTGTCTGAGTTACACTAGGCACTGGGATCCCCATACCCAGACCTAAGTACACCCCCACAACATATCACACGTGGAGGCACACCTACCTTGGTAGCAGGAAAGTTGGTGATGACGACCTGTAATGGCTCCAACACAGCCATGGCCCGTGGGGCTGTGTCATTCAGCACATCACGCACACAGGCTTCTAGTAGATGGGGTTCCATTGTGGTCTGTGCCACTGTCACACCCACCTATCATGAAAGATCAGCATCACTCACAGCCAAAACCACACACTGCTTTGCTCAGCCCTCACCTGCTCACCCAGCCCACTGGGTTATACCCGAGCACAGAAGTTGTTGATGGCCTCAGGCGGAAAGCCCCGCCGTCGTAAGGCTGTGAGTGTGAAGAGCCGTGGGTCGTCCCAGTCCCTGTAGGCAAGAAGGTGGTGAGAAAGCCTTTGGCAGTATACACCACTAGTTACTTCCAACCTTCAGCGAGGCAAACAATCACACCTACCGCACAGCACCAGCTGCCACAAGCTGGAGAATCTTCCTCTTAGACACAACAGCATAGTGAAGGTTGAGACGACCATACTCCCACTGAACAGGGCAATAGACATCCAATGCATTGCACAGCCAGAAGTAGGAAGAGCGTCTGGGGTAGGAGGGTAGAGTCAGGTCTGGTCACCTCAGACCAGAGAGACACCACAGGAAGGGCTACTGGAATCCCACTGGCCCTACCCACCCCGTGGGCCCAGCTCCCTCACCGGGCCTGGAATTCCTTGGTGCAGAGTGAGTGGGTGATGTGCTCGATGGAGTCACAGAGGCAGTGTGTGTAGTCATAGGTGGGATAGATGCACCTGCAGGGCATAGGCAATGGGCCCCACCATCCAGACCCACCACCCCACTCTACAACTCCACAGCCCCACCCCATGCTCACACCCACCAGGTGTCCCCTGTGCGATGGTGTGGTGTATACTTGACTCGATAGGCCACAGGGTCCATCTTGCCATCCTCCATCACCAGCTTCATCCGCAGTGTGGCCTCACCCTCCGCAAACTTGCCCTTGCGCATTGCCTGATAGGAGCAAGGGCTCAGGCTGCCTCTCAGCACAGGGGCATCTCCTCCTTAGCACTCTGGCCCACCCAGATCCAAATGCCCCTCCAGAACCCCACCTCAAAGAGCAGCAGTGACTCCTCTATGGGACGGTCTCTCCAGGGTGAGGGCAATGAGTTATGCCCCTTGAGTTCCTCTCCTCGCTGGTGGCACACATAGGCCTGGCCCCTAAGTGGAAGAGGTGTGAGTACCCAGGATGGCTATGTCCTGGGCAGCCTACCTGGCTCTACAGGATGGCCCTGGCCTCACCTGTGGATGAGCTCCACAGCCCAGGCATACAGCTGGTCAAAATAGTCAGAGGCATATGTAACCTTGTAAGGAGTGTAACCTGGGGCAGAAAAAGACAATATGAGTACCAGTTAGCGACACCCAATACAAGCCATAGCCCAAGAGGCCCATTGACCCAGGTCTTTCTTCCCAGGCCTTGCCCAGCCCATACCCAGCCAGGTCACCATGTCACAGATGGCAGTGAAGAACTTTGCTTCCTCTTTCTCAGGATTGGTGTCATCAAAGCGCAGAAAACAGATCCCATTGTTGGCCTAGGAGAGTCACAGAATCTGTGAGCTCTCACATCATCAGCTCCCAGAGTCCAACTCACCGAACTCAGACATTCTCAGAGCTCTCCCATGTCAGAATTGAAAATGCCTTCAGAAATTTCACTCATCTTTCTGTATCTAAGTGCCTTTACACCAACTTCAAACATCCTCTTTCTAAGCCTGAGGGGTTGCACTGGGCATTTCACCAGAGTTGAACTCACTGCCTCACCTAGAGCTTTTTCCCAATGAGCCAAATGAATTGCTAGCCGCATATCACATATGTGATTCCCCTCCATGGCCTCTGGGCATGTGTCTGATCTGGGCACATCATAGGAGCAGCAGGAAAGGCAGGGACACCTTTTTGGTATCCAGTCATGGGAGTAACAAGGCATCACCCTGATTGTCACATCCCTACACACTCACCTTGGCATAGCCGAAGTTGAAATTGATGGCTTTGGCATGTCCTATGTGCAGGATTCCATTGGGTTCTGGCGGGAACCGGGTACGTACCTGAGATAAAGGAAATGGGAACAGGGGAATTAAGCCAGAACTGACTCCCCTAAAGGAACAGATGTTCCTTTGCAGGGAGGCCACAGTGATAGGATAGATGGAGAAGTATGAAGGCAGCCCAGGCCCCCTGCCGTGTTGACAGCACTAACTTGCCTGACAGTACTTCCACACACCTGTCCTCCAGTGATCTCCAGGTGCTGCTTCAGTAGATCCATGGTATGTGGAGTGGTCACATAACCCGGGGTCTTGTAGTTCTCACCTGCCAGGGCCAGAATAAGCCTGAGGACTAGGCTGCAGCCCAAGGCTCCCTACCCTGGCTGTAAGAGTTGCTATCAAGATCTTACCCTCCCCCAGGGTTTTGATTGCCAGCTCACCAGGCTTGTGGAACTTAAGTGCCTCCCCTCGAAGCTGCTCAATCAGAGACAGGGTCTGGTCTGCAGCCTCACCTATGAAGAACAGACCAAGGAAAACTTATCCTCTGAATACACCTATCCCATCCAGCTCAGGGAGGTACCTCTTGGTACTACCTATATTCCGCAACCAGAAGAGAGCCAAGCAGGTCCCTCTTCCCTAACCTCCGAGACAAGAGATACTGAGCCAGACTCCTCAGTTTCCTCATGCTAGTCTCTAGGTAATGGGAACAAAGGAAACACCAAAAATTGCAGTTTGGCAGAAGGCAGGGTGATGAGTAAGCTAACAGCCTGAGGAGACTGGGCTATAAAAACCCATCAGGTGAAAAGCCCAGAAGTCAGGAAGCTGAATGTGGCAGGGACCTCAAGCCTCTCACCATTCTCCATCAGGTCCTTTGCTGTCCTCTGGTCTTTTTCTTCTGGCCGAGCTTTTGATACCTGAGAGAAGCCCAAAAGTTGGGTCAGGGTCCTGCGATCACTGGGGTCAGATATTCCCTTCCCCAGTCTGAAGTCTCACCCCACCACACTTCATCCCCAGGGATACAGGACCATACTGAGCCCCACCTTGGGTTTCTTCTCCAGATCACTCTCAGTCTTGGGACCCAGAAGGTGAAGAACCTGAGCAGAAACCAGAGTCAGGGCTGAGACAGGAGTGTTCTGTTTCAAGGAGTGCCTGATGGACACCCCCTACCCACCTAAGGGCTTCCTGGCTTGCCTACCAACACTGCCTTGAAGAACCTACCTAGCCCATCCCACTTCTGCTCCTCACATGGTTCTACTGGCCTCAAAGTCTCTTTCCCCTCTGAGAGTCCAAAAGCTGGTAAGAAAACAGGTAACAAAAGCTGCCACTTACAGAAAAGTACTGTGGGCTTAGCATCAAGATAACAAACTACCTCAGTCATCAGCCTTTTGTGATTCTATGCCATCATCTGAGATGAAGGCCATATCGTCTCTATTTACAAGATTAGGGAACTGAGGTTAAGAAGAAAGCAACTCACCCGAAAACAGGCATAATCCAGAGGCTCCAGCCTTTTACTACCCACCAAGGTGCTGCCCTCCATACTAGGCTCTGTTCTCCCTCGTCAAAATATGGACAGGGTGTCTTCCCCTCCTGCCCCCATTTATTCCTCAGTGAACTCTAGGCACTGTCCATGGAAGAATTTTTGCCTGCTTTACTTCAAGAAGTTACCTACCTGCATGTCCACTTCGTGCTTGATCATTTTGCCATCTGCCCACTTGAGCACAGCTCGAGCCTCTCCTAGAAACATGGGCACAAGGAGCTGCAGAAGAGCCAAGAACTTCCTACTCTTTCCTGAGAAAAAGTCCTGGCTGACCTCAAGAACCAGAGCCTGGGCCTAGCAAGACCACTTTAAAAATGCTCCTATTCTGACACCTGGGTGGCTGAGCGGTTGAGCGTCTTCCTTGGGCTCAGGGTATGATCTCAGGTTGGGGAATCAAGTCCCGCATTGAGCTCCCAGTGAGGACCCTGCTTCTCCATCTTTCTATGTCTCTGCCTCTCTCTTCTGTATCTCTCATGAATGAATGAATAAACAAATAAATAAATCTTTTTTTTTTTTTTAATGCTTCTATTGCTCCTTCTCCTCCCTCTCTCACTTATATCCTCCCCTAAAAGGCATGACCAGGGAGGGAGAACAACATAGACCTCTGCCCCCAGGCCCTCCTCACCCATCAGCAGTCCCATGTTGAAACGATAACGCTCCTCCAGGAGCTGGGGACGGTGGCGATTTATGGCAGCCTCCACCTGCAGAAAGCCAAACCATGTGGTTCAGAAAAATTGTCCTTCAGAAATGCTCTAGGGACCCACACACTCACCCTGTCTTCCTGGGTGGAGAAGCTGAGCCACTCCTTTCCAGGGTCAGTAGTAAAGAGGTACCCGATGTCTAAGAAAAGACTCACAGCCTCCTCAATCTGCTCTGGGGTCACCATGACACCCACTCCACATTCCTGCTCAAAGTCCTCGGTGTTGATGGGGTCCAGGGGATGACTTCGCACATATTCAAGGGCAGCTAAGAAAGGAGAATCAATGAGTGGAATCTCAGCTCCAAGACAAGGCCCTAACCCCATGAAAACCCTGTCACAGTTTGGCCTCCTGAGAGGTTGACTGGCCTCCTCAGAGGTTAAGCCTTACACCATCCTAGAGAAGCCTTGAGACAATAGGAAAGAATCCTGTTCCAAGAGAGGCTCTCCCTCAGACCTACACAGTTCCCCAGTCTCACCAGGGGAGGTCTCTCCACCCTTCATTGCCAGGACCTGGGTTTAGAGAGGAGTGCAGTAGGAGCATATGGAGAGACACTGGGGGACTTGGCAGAAAGGGCAGATAGAGGTCTTGGCTGAAGAGAGGAGTTGGAGGTGGAAGTGGCAGGGCAGTCAGGGATCTTACCACTCAGCTGGAGCTCCGTGTGGATCTTCTTATTGGCTATGTAGCTCACAAGGAAAGAGAGACGCCGGGGATCCCTTAGTCGGGATGCCAAGCCATACAGCAGGGTCCCGGTAGCTTTGTCAACGGTGGAGCCCAGAGTCTGCTGTGCCTGCGGTCCAAGGGGTCAGGAGAGAAGCCCCACGCCCAGTAAGAAAAGCGAATCAGACAAAGTTGGTAGATTGGGATCGGGATCAGACTCGGGATCGGGACTTAGCACCGCACTGGAGCACAGTCCGCAGCCAGGACCAAGGGCAGAGGGACTCGCACCTGGGTTGCCGCCTCGCGCAGCTGCGCGCTCAGAGCCGTGTTCTTGAGCGTCTCCCTGGCCTTATGCTCGCTCAGGCCAAGGCCAGTGAAGAGTGACAGGGAGTCCAGAGCCGCCATTGTTGGGACACCGGAAACCGAAAGAAAACTTTGGGGCCAATCTGCACTTTGGTATTAGGCCACTGACCAATAGAAGAGCGAAACCGCCAGGAAAGCCAATGGTGGCCTTCCTGGAAGGAAGGGGCGGGCTAGCCGGGCTCGTCGGCGCCATTTAAAGAACAGAGGCCGCCCAATCCCGCCTTTCCGGGCGCTTCACTTCCGTCTTCGTGCTTCCGATCTCTTGAAGCGCAGTGCTAGTGGGCGGCAGAACTTCAGGGGGTATTTGCCGCGGACTGAGGGAAGGTGTTCAGCATAGAAGCAGGAAACCTTCGGACCATGCCAGTTCTGTTATTGGGAGCAATTGCGAGTTCCCATTACGGTTCTGACGTCACAGCTTTGGAGTAATCATGGAAACAGTTGAGAAAAACCAACCAACCAACCCTCCCTGAGCTCCGGGAAATCCGTTCAAGATTCCAGGGGAAATGCGGTCAAGACTCCAGCACACATAATGTGCCTAATGGCAGATAGAGGGACTCCATAAGTCCAGTACTTTTCAGGCGCCCACCTAGACACACCTGGCCAGGAGACAGAGGGGTTTGGGCCAGGAAGGACCTCCGAGATGCTCGGTTATGATGTGCTTTAAAATCTGACACACTTACCCTCCCTTGCCAAAGCATGCAAATGTCACAAAGACCACAAGCAAATTAGACCTAGAAATCCATCTGCAAATATTTGACAAGATATTTTATTGAAGTTGGGGTTTGGTGGGGCAGAGGAGATTCGGTCTTCATGATGAAGCCTATTGTGCTTGGGGAAATCTCCCCAGTCTCATTGGACCTGCTTTCAGGATCTGCTGAGAATCGGGGTATAACAGAACAATCTGTATTCTTTGTGGAACTGGAGCTGCTGGGATGGTGAGGAGATCCCAAAATTTGGGATTTGAACTCAGGCTGTTGGAGGCTTTGGTGTCACTGATACTTGTGGACCTTCAAGAACTGGGCAGAATACTGATTGCAATCCATTCACATTGTGTCCTGCTTTGTGTCCTGCATATCCCACTAATGACCAAATTCCACATGACAACATCCAGGTTCTGCCTAGTGCCACATGCTGCATCGATATCTAAATCCGGTCCTGACTCTTGGTCCCCATGGCTCCAGCCTGATGTCCAGCCCAGGCAATGCCAGGTGCAGGCACTGAGCGGAGGGGATGCAGTCCAGTGGTGCCATGGAGAGGCACCAAGCAGAGCCTCAGCCACACCACACCTGTGCTGAGTCCACAGCTGCAGGTACCTAGCCCACAACAAAGGTACTTATGAGCACAGTGCCTGCCACACCCACTATCCCCTCTGTACTTGACGCCACTGAAGGATTTATTACAGCACCATCACCATCTATAGATCTTGTGATGGCTCCCTCAATGAAGTCATAGCCTGCATCACCTTTTCTGGTTCTCTCATGGTGCCTACCCTGGGAATGCTGTGGCTCCATATCACAAGATGAGGCAGTAGCCCCACCAGTGTGGCAGGCTAGCCAGCCCTCTGGAGCCCTATGACTTGCACAGAATAGAACCTTTAAATTTTATGGCCCAGCCCAGGGGCTGGCTTGCTTATTACATGGGTCCTTGGCACTACTTCAAGGAAAATCAAGAAAAAGATGATCAAGGAGAAAACCAAGCAGTGGTCAGCAAGGCCCAGCTGTGGCATGGGAAGAGACTGGGCCCAGGGGCTGACAGGACAGAGACAGTAGAGGCCACAGTGCAAATGCCACAGAAAGGTTATATGGCAGACACAACAGCAGCAGGCTGTGGTCAGGGGCGGACAAAGGGCCTGGATTAGTGCATCCAGTACAAGCAGACCACCAGGTGCTAGACATTTGGGGCTGTGCAGTAAATTTCCAGCACAATCCTGTTGCAGCCCATACCTAGAAGGCCCTCTAACAGTATGCTAGCACCAGCATTCAGCTTGGCAATTTTACCATTTCTGCAGGTTCTCACACCCATCTCTCCAGGCTCCACTCCATAGCCAGCAACCCTACACTGCCCTTGTGCCATGTTCCCATAAGAAAAAGCCAACACTGGTCACAAGGGTAGCTTTCTGCAGGAGTTCCCTCTGCTCACTGCCCTCCCTAACTCCGAGCTAAGGTGTACTAGCAGGGCCTACATGCTAAGCTTCTTGTAAGACTGGCCCCAGAGGCTTGGAGCAAGGATGGATCTACAGGGCTGCCAATATCCTGCACCATCTCTACCTACCTTCTACTCTTTCTGACTTATCTAAATACTCACCTCATCAGTACTTCTGCTCCCCATCTCCTCTGGCTGGAGACACCCACCCTTACCCTCAAACAACTGGACAGAGGAGGAGGCAGCATTATCCATAAAAAGAGGTGAGGAGAGCAGCCCCAGTGGCCCAGTGGTTTGGTGCTGCCTTCAGTCCAGGGTGTGATCCTGAAGACCTAAGATTGAGTCCCACGTCGGGCTCCCTGCATGAAGCCTGCTTCTCCCTCTGCCTGTGTCTCTGCCTCTCTGTTTCTCATTAATAAATAAATAAAAATCTTAAAAAAAAAAAAAAAAAAAGAGGTGAGGAAGGTTCTCATAAGATTTGCCCTTGCTATTGGATGCCTGGGTGGCTCAGCAGTTAGGTGCCTGCTTTTGGCTCAGGTTGTGATCCTGGGGTCCAGGATCAAGTCCTGCATCAGGCTTGCTGTAGGGAGCCTGCTTCTCCCTCTGCCTATGTCTATGTCTCTCTCTCTCTTCTGTGTCTCTCATGAATAAATCTTAAAAAAAAAAAAAAAAAAAGATTTTCCCTTGATATGGATATGTGCAAGGTAACAGAGGCTCTGAGATTAGGACAAGACTGCAGACCCACGATGGGTGAACAGCCTGGGGCAAAGTCCAGGAGCCAAGGTCTCAAAGACTCGAAGAAATGGCCTAGCAGGACACTGCACCTTCCATTCCACACAATGGCAGCCAAGACGAGCTCTGGGCTTGCTGCCTGTCCTCTTTTTGGAGCAGGATCTTTCTCCCCAGAGCATTTCTTTCTGCTCTGTTCTCCACTAAGGGATCCAGATGGTGCTCAGACTACAGCAAGAAAGACCTGATACTAGGAAAGGAGAAAGACAGTACTCCAGTGCTTCCTGTTCCCCAGCAAGTCCTCCATGACCTGCTGTCTGGCTGTCAGCCGCAGGCTACTCCAGTGCATACACCTTTTACCCCAGCCTCTGAAGCTTCATGGGGTATGCATCCATTCTTTAGGTGTGAAGTATTGATAATGATGTCAAACATAGCTGCCTCCACGTGAGACCCAGAACTGGTTCGGGATCAAAGGACGGCAGGTAGGCCTCAGAAAGATGATGGCTTCGTGACCCAGAGGGGCTGAGGTAGGATCCCACAATCTCTCCTCAGACCAGAGCACTTTCAGGGTCTTTAGCGTGCACGTGCATACACACACACACACACGAACACACCCTCTAGATGATGGGAAAAGGTGTCCACAGCACCTGGTGCATCACACTCACTAGGTCTGCTTATTTATCATTTATTTTTAAAATATATTTAAACAGCAGCAATCACTTCCAAAATGCAAAAAAAAAAAATTACAATTTTTAAGAATAAAATTATAACGTTTATGATGCGAGTCAGAAAGAATTGAAGGTACAACTGAGAATCAAATCACGCAGCACTGAGGGGTGGCTGGAGAAGCCAAGACCCATGAGTTGGGAGGGTCAAGCTGACAAGAGGGCCCAACCTGTGAGGTTCCCACCTCAATCATACCCCCAACCCAAACTGATGAAGCCAGTGTCCTCTGGGTTAGAGAAAGAGAAGCGGCAAAGAGCTGGCCCTTTGTCAGGGATTCCCCAAACCCAGTCCCCACCCCACCCCACCAGCCAGGGACCTGCTAATCGACCTCCTCCATGTTGCTGTAGGTGGGGGCTGGGCGGTCCACAGAGGGGGCGAAGCGTTCAGGGGCTGTCCGCGTGGGGGCCACCTCGGGGGCCTGGCCAGGGCCTAGTCCCTGCAACAGAATATGAGGACAGGGGTTGGGGGCTGCCCGGTATGCTGCCTGGCATCCCGGGGGTGCTGGCTCAGAGTCCCGGCACCCAAGGGAGGGCCCCAAGGCAGGCGCAGACAGCAGCGGCGTTGAGACAGAGAGACAAGATTGGGCCTGAACAGTCTCACTTTATTAACACTTTAAATACAGGAAGCTGCTTGGGCAGGGCTAAGCCCCAGGCCAAGGATCAGAGCAGCAGGACAAACGGACAGACAGCTGGACGGATACCCACCCTAGGATGCTCTGCCCCTGCAGGAACCACATTCCCCACCCTCTTCCACCAGATGCACACACTGAGGCCCAAGCCCAGAGTTGGTCCCCACCACAGAGGCAGGCATTGCCCGGTAGGCAGGCAGGTGGGCCAGCTCACAGCAGCTGCCTGCAGGCGAGCTCATCTCCAGCGACTCTGGGATACCAGAGGATAGAACACGTTGAGCACGAGGGCCACCAAAGCTGCCACGGTGCCCAGAACAAAGTACCGGAGACAGCCCTCATCTGGTGTGGTAGGGCCACGTGGTGGGGGGCCCACCCAGTCTTGGGGCCCCCAGGGACCCAGGGGCACAGGCCCCTCGGGTACCGGTTCCTCCTCGGCCTCCAGCTCCTGCCAAATCCGGGAAGCCTACAGTGTGCGGAAACGGCCATCAGCACCTGGGGCAGGGGGTAGGGAGGGACCCGGTGTTCCCAAGACCCCTGGCCATGAAGTCCCACCCATGGTGACTGGCAATAACCCCTGACACAACCCAAGTCAAGCAGCTGGGAGGTGGGCAGATGGGAGCCAAGCGGGCGATTCTCAGGGTTGTCCAGACAGAGCACCAAGGCAGGCGAATCTTGACAGCATTTTGGCCCTGTCAAGAAGCTTCCCAATTGACATGCAGCTTCCCACAGGGGTTGGCCAAAGGAGGGAGGAGATAGTTAGCTGGCCAGCTTTTTTTTTTTTTTTTTTTTTTTTTTTGCCAGCTTTTTAACCCAGGCCTCCCACAGAGGAGCTCATAGAGGATAGAACTGTCAACCCAAGTAATCTGGCTCCCTCCCACCCATGTCCAGATAGACTGTGACCATCTTCTATCAGGATTCCTCTGCATCTGACCAGAAAGGGCTCAAAGGAGAGGACAGCAAAGAAGAAACCAGTCAAGAGATACAGCTGTGCCCACCAACCAGAACTATGGCTCTCCACATCAGTAAGGGACAGAAGACCCCGAGGGCTCAGCAGGGACAGACGCTCACCCCAGAGAAGGTGGCGGCCACCCTAGCCCATGGCCAGCCTGGATAGGCCCTGTCCTAAGTGCACATCAGAAAAAGGAGTTATGACAAGTGAGGGTCTGTGGGCTGGCTGGCATGTGAGGAAGGTGCATGGGGAAGCTGGGAGAATGTAAGGTACAGTCTATCTATGACAACCTACCCAGTGAGATTCAAAGCAACTACTTAGCCTGTGCCAAGAGAATGCCTATATGTACACCAACAGCAACGTGCTGGTGTGTGTGCACCTTTATAAGTGTCACTACAGCATGGGAATCCCTCCAGTTAGGACTCTGATGTAAGAGGATCACGAATCCCAAGACTCCAGGGACCTATGGCTGGAGGAGAAAAGGCTGTGCCCCACCCCATCCCATCTGTGAGTTGAGCTCCCTAGCTTGTGAAGCCTCTCCCATGCCTCACCTGGCTGGCAGCAGCCTCAGCTGCAGGGCCTAGGTCTGGGTGGTGCTCAGAGTGACCTGCCCTGGGGGGCCTCTCCACAGGAGAGTTTCGCCGACGGTAGAAGAGTACATAGGCATAACGCGTCACGACCTGGCTCTCGTCTACTGTTGTCACCGTGCTGTCATCAAACAAGCGCCAGCCTACAGCGAGGTGGGAAGAGTGTGAACATAACCTGCACCACCACCCCTACCACCTATCCTGCTGGCTGCGTGTGCCCTCACCCACGTCGCTGCGCTGGCTGCTGCGGTCATTGGGTAGACGCGCACAGGCAGTGTAGTGGCCGCCAATCATGCCTCCATAGTGGTTGATGACAGCATACAGGTCGTAGCTAGGCAGCTGTTCCTCTTTCTGACCGATGCAGAACTTGCTCAGGTCCAGATTCCTGTGGTCCCAGCCACAGAAACGTGAGACAGTCAACAAGTACCCAGGATGCTACACCCGCCACGACCAGACCACAGGGACCAGGGCTCATGGCTCACCGAACGGGGAACTCCACCAAGTCATTGATCTTGTCACGCCAGATGAAACTCCGAAAGGAAAAGCGCTTGAGCTGAACAATAAGTACGTTAGGAAGGCGCCATAGCAGCAGCTGCTTGGAGGCCTCTCGGTGTTGTTTACACTGTGGGCAGTACCTGGTAGAAGACCAGAGGTGGGGTCAAGGCCAGCAAATCTCCACTCTACCCAGCCCACTCCCTGCCTGCTGCCCTGTCCTCACCAAGCCTCCTCCGGTGCCAGCACCTCAGGCCGAGTGAAGAGGTTCAGGCACTGGTCCAGAGTGAAGTGGCCAGCACGGGCAGCCTCACCAGCAGACCCTGGATCCTCAGCACATTCCAGCTCCTTGGAGGCTACCAACACAAACTCCTGTAGGCGCTCATTGTTTCGCCAGACTAGAGCCAGACTACAGTCCTCACCCAGCTCCAGGGGGGTGTCTCCTAGAAATGGGCAGGGAGAGGGGTCACGTAGCTGCGGGAGTGGCCAGCCCAGGCCACCCCGTGGCTCCCACCCATAGCCTCAGACACCTTTGTCCTCCAGCCGCTGCTCTCGGTTAGATGCATCAATTTTATAGATGAAGAACTGGGGTGTGTGGGCGTTCATGGCTTCACTTGGATGCTGATATCCGGGCACAGCAGCTGTGAAAAAACATAAAATCAGAGCTCTCCTACCTACTGGGACCTAAATAAGCTTCCCCCAACCTCCCCTACCCCAGCCGCAGAGCCTTTTAGCAGACTCTTACCTTCGGGCCGAGACACCCTCTCACCAGCAGGCAAGGAGCCAACTTCAACAGGCCCGCTGGCCAGCACCTCAGAAGAAACGCCACTGGTGCTGGGCACAGGGCCCCGGTCAGGGGCCGCCCATGCCCGAGGGACCCCTGTGTCCCCCTCAGCCACAGGGGTCACCAACTGGAGCTCAGGCGGCTGAATCGGGTCCCTCTCACTGTCCCCAGCCTCCAGGGAGCTAGTGGAGAGCAACGTAGTGCAGCCAGGGCCCTGGGACTCCAAGGCCATGCGGCCAGGCTGGAAGGGTGGCTGGAATACACTCACAGAGTACCTGGCAACAGGCAGCAAGGCAAGTAAGAATCCTGACAAGCCTACCTGACATCTCTGCTCCCCCAACTACCCCACCCTAATCCAACCACTGGGCACTCACCGGGCATAGCCCTCTAGCAGCTGAGCAAGACGAGCGTAAGTGAGACGTGAGGCAGGTACACTGACCAGAAATGGGTAGCCAATGTTCTCAGGGCGGCAGAGACCCTTGTGGTCAGGCCAGTGGGTTTTCTGGCAGAGCCTGGAGGGAAGGGGGAACTAAGAATAGGGCCAAGGCCCCACTTCTTATGACTCTCCACTGGGGGCTAGCCTCTGTCCTTAGGAACTGCATGTGCCAGCCCTACCCCCCACCCCAACCCTTAAAAGTCAGACCCTAGCAGAGTAGAACGATAAGCAAGGGGTTTTAAATATGTGCCTTTATGTGGAGAGGAGGTAGGATGGCAAGTGAAACATGGACAGCAGGGTTTGGGAGGGGGAGACCACAGGGTCCTCACTGGTTGCAGTAGCCCACGCGGTAGCACCGAGTACAGCGCTTCAGCTTCTCATCTTCTGACTGCTGCTTCCGCTGGCAGGCTGCACACTTGGAGATGGGGATGCTGGGCACCTGGGGGCGCTAGGGTGGGTTGTTTGGCTCAGCAAGGCCAGCTCCGGTGAAGATGCCCCTGGTTCCACAGGGCCCTGTGTCATCAGGTTGGTCCTCACTTACCTGCTGCACCTCTAGCACCACCACCCGTTCCTTAGCCAACTCTGGGGATAGCAGCTCAAAGCAGAGGAGTGTGTCAGATGGGGACACGGTGTCCAATGAGTGGGAGGGCAGGAACACACGGTGGAAACGATTCTTTATCACCTGGGGGCAGAGAACACACAGATCCTATGTGAGGACGAGCCCTTTCTCTAGCCCTGACTCAGGGCACAACAAGGAGGCTTGGCCCTGAACTTGGATCTGGGCAGCAGAGGGGAGATTGTGGCCTGAAAGCATCATATGCCTCTGCTGGCACTAGCTTCAGTGCCCAACAAAATAAGCAGCCTGGTGCATCAGAGAGTCTGAAAGCTGGGAGTGGGAAAGGTACCTACCAGACCAGCACTCCATACCCAAGGCCTCTACTCTATCAATCAGTGGGGCCCTGCTGAGACTGCAACATGGCTGTTATGGTGGGGCCATATCTGAGGAGGCTCCTTCCTACTTTTATCCCCAAAGACAGCACTTCTAGGCCAGAAGCTAGGAATCTTTGTGAAAGACTAGCACACAGATCTGGGATAATATGAGGGAGCAGCAGGATAGAGGGAGAACCACAGCTGCTAGAAAGCTCCAGCTCCTTGTATGAAGATGGAAAAGCAGCTGAGGGTCCCCACCAAAGGGGGAGTAAACCCTGACGATGGCAACCTGGAGAACTGAGGGCACTTTTGTTACACAACACAAATGCCTGGCTTCAACCGTGCCTAAACCCCTAACACACCAGTGGGTTTTGTGGAGTCACATGTACATAGGTGTATAGGTATGAATTCAGACGTATGTGTTCACATGGGTTTGTGTTGAAAGCACGTATATATATATCTGTGTGCCTAAGACTCTAGGGAAGGACAGATGTACCTCAGCCAGACGCAGGTTCTCAGGCTTCACGTGGACACTCTGAGAGAGGGAGTCCAACACTTCACTTGCGCTGGAGTTCTCCTTGCTGATGCTCACCAGAAACTGGTAACAAAAGTAGAGTCCATGGGGGAGGTGGACCAGGGTCTCTGGGACGCCCAGAAATAGGAGCCCACTTCTCTCACCTTGATAGGCTTGCTGTGGGGCTCCCGGGCAAAATAGAAGACGGGGAGAACCTTCTGCTTCTGTGGCAAGGGTACCGGCAGGTAGAGGAATGGGTCGAAAGTGATGGAGACCTGGGATACACAAGTGGCACCAGGTGGCTGCACAGGGAGTGAGGGACGGGATGCTTACACCCAGGGGGCCCAACCCAGGTACTCGGATGGCTCTAGGGCCTCAGTATTCTCAACTCTCAGGCTTGAGAATACTGTACAGACTAGGATGGCTACCAGGAGAGAATACTCCCTCTTTCTGGCAATTGAGGCCTTGCTCAGCCTCACCACATATCCATTTGTCTCTCACCTGTACCCTAAATGTCTTTCCAATCTTACCCATACCTCGGCCCCACCATATAAGCTGGCTTTGAACCCAAACACCCCTTTTATCTCAGTTAGGAGAGCTATCTAGCCTGACCTCCGCAGCCCACAAAGAAGCTGAAGACCTCCCTGACAGTCTCTTTGCTCAAACAACATCTTGAGATGTACATGCCCCCAACTACAAATTAACCAAGCTATCTAGACCAAGCTAGGGGCCTCTTTCCAGGGGAGCCCTTCACACCTTGGCACACACAGGGCACACCAGCTTCGACTTATACTGCCCCTGAAATAGGTCTACGATGAAAGAGTCATTCCGCATCTTATGCCGCTGCCATGCTTCTTCAGCCACCACCTGAGGAGCAGAGTGGTGAGGATCAAGGAGACCCAGGGACTGGGATATGCATGAGATATGCCCACCTCTGCCCACAATCCTGACCTCATCAGGCCGCCCATCCGAGTCCACAGTCTCTGTGTAGGGCTTGTTCTGAATGCGATTCAGGTCTTCATGCAGCCCATCCAGCAAGAAAGCCATGAACTCCTGGGCATCATGCTGTGCATAGCCTGTGAACTGGCTGGCCTTGCTCGCCACAATGGCCTGGATACAGGGGCCAAGTGTGAGCACGGAGCCCCAACACCCACCACATACCCAGCTGGCTAGCCTTCCCCACCCTATCTAGCCAGGGTGGGAGTGGCCACAGATCACCTTCAACTTGGAAGGCTGGAAGGCATGGTGAGTGCCCTTCCACAGCGCCCGGAGCAGCACAGCAAAGCCAATGGCCAGACGCCCACCAGTCCCCAATGGGTTGTTGTAGTTGATCTCAGTCTCAAAGGAGCGGTCTAGGGACAGCAGCCAAGTAGAAGTGTGAGCGGGGAAAGGCATCCCCTCTGCCCACAGCCCTTGGCTCCTGGTCCTGCTCTCACCGTGGAAGAAGTCACGGAGCTCCCGAGTGTTAGACAAAGACTGAATAACACTGTTCATGAAGCAAGTGTTGCCTAGGTTGACAAGGCCAGTGAAGCCTGGCAGACACACCTTCTTCTCTTCCTCCTCCTCTTCCTCCACACTGTCTCCACTCACTGGGCTATGGGGCATTGGAGGCACCATACATGTGGGCTTGGGCTGTAGGAGCAAGGAGGGGCATGAAAGAGTAGCCCTGAGGCTCTCCAGCCTTTACCCTTGGCCCTCCCCACCCCAGGATTCTCACCGAGGCCAGGTGTGGCTCTGGCTTTGGGGCTACATGCTCCATGGGCGTACGGGCAGCTACACCATCCAACCCCGTGTCCTCAGACCGAGGCTTGGGTTTTTCCTTCTCCACAGCCCGAGCTTCCTCCTGTCCTGTGAGGGGGTGAGGGGTGCCTCCTGGTGGTGCCGAATCCAGAGGGGTTGGACCTGTCGGCACGGCAACCTTTGCACCACCCACTGCACCTTAAAAAGGGGGAATGAGGGGGCTGGTGGTTAGCAGCATGTGGCAGGGGTTGGGGGTCCAGGTTATGAAGGCTGGACAATGAAGGGAGCTCGTGTGCAGACCTCGTGCAGCTGGGGCCTCCAAGCCCCCCCAGCGTTGACTTTGCCGCTTACGGAGGCAGATGTCAATGCGAGAGGCGGTGAAGCAGAAGGTGCACTGCTCAGGTTCAATCAGGTTCCTGTGGGGAAAGGCTGAACTCAGGGACTTAGGTGAAGTAGGTGTTGGGCTAGCTGGGCCAGGGAGACTGAGCCCAGGGTGGGACAAGGCACAGTGCTTGGGGGCCGAGAACCACCCACCTGAGCTTCACCTGCCAACGGAAGAGGGTGTGGGGCCCACAGCCCGGGTGTAGTCTCAGGAAGTTTCCATCCCTGCAGAAGCAGACCAGGGAAAGGGCAGTAGGAAGGGTAGGGAAAAAGAGCATGAGATACACTGTCCTGCCTGAAGTGTACCCTCTGCCCCAGCTCCTGCCTACCCACCCACCTGGTCTGGAAGATAAGTGTGAAGTCCTGCTCGCGGAAAAGCACTCGAGAGGTGTCCCTGCGGATTTCTTTCACGTACACGTGCACCACCACAGAATCTGGCCCCTTCTCATATGAGTCATTCTTGACAAATGCCAGGTTCACCATGGATTCCGGCTCTACGTTGAGACCACAGCTCAGCACCACCCAGGACAGGTTCCAGCCCACTGCTGTTCTATTCCCTATCCACCCACCAACCTTGCAACCCAACCTAGGGCTCTGCCTGCCCACCCCTAGCCCCACCTTTACCATCCACCAAGGTTACAGCATCTGCTGCCACTGCCATCTCCTCTTTGGAACGGTCACCTTTCTCAGGGTCTCTGCTCCGGGCCATGGCTGGGGAGACTGGATCATTCCTGGGAGACACAGTCTTTTCTCCTGCCAAGAGTGCTAGATTCTCCTCTGAGCCCAAGAGGCAGGTCTGGGGGTTCAATGGTGGTACCCGGAGCTGTTCCTCAGCTTCAGCCTATTTGTGGCAAGATTGTGGGCAGGATCAGCTGCAGGTCTGGCAGGTGGCCCCCCACTGCTGACCATCTCCCAACTCTCCCCTCTCCCAGCTCCCACAGGTACCCCACTCTCACCTGGGTGGCTGTCTCAGCCAAGAAGGGGGGGGCATCACCCCGGGGTCCAGGCCCATCTCTGGACCCTTCCCCCTCTGGCCCTCTGCGGAGATGCACAGCCCTCTTGGCGCTGGGGCCTGCCTGGGCCCCGGGGCCAGCCCCTGCGCCTACCTCACCACGGCCCTGGGCCCGCTTCTGGTTCCGGGCCTCCTGTTTGGCCCGACGGGGCTCAGGGCCTGGCTCCAGAGCAATGGGAGATGGCTCCTGCCCATTCTCCTGGCACCGCAGCCCTGGTACCACCTCCTGGGTCCCTAGAGGTTTCTTCTATCAAAGATACAGCAGTCAGGCCCTGTCAACTACACTGGTTATCCCTACCCTACTCTGCTGTGGAACTTACCAGAAGAGAGGGCCATGTGAGCAGAGGCACCTTCTTGGGCAGTGCCAGCTGCAGGAGGCCACCTTTACGAGCTTGTACTTTGGTGCAAGAACTTTCTATTTCAGCGTAGAAAACACCACCCCACTGCCGACCACCTGGAGACAGAGTAGGGGCAGTGAGCTAGGGTGGGAAATATCAGAGGATTCAAATACACCACTGGGCTCAGGGCAGATGGACATACCTGGAAGCCGCACCACACAGTCTGTGTCCGTGAAAGCAGCATCCACTTCCTCCAGCCGCAGGGGACCTGCTCCCACACGCAGCTTGACAATCACCTCATCTGCACTCTGCCTCCAATCAAGCAACAACTCTGTAGGAGTACCAATGAGACTATGAGGGTCTCATAAGCTCCTGATGGAGATAAACAGGTGCCAGAGACCTAGCCCTAACAGAACTGCTCCAGATGAAGGCATTATAGCCCCAGTGTTTCCTCCCCACCCCCAGCACTCTAGCACCCAAAAGGCCTATTTATTACTCACCCTCTTTGGCCTGCTCCTCCCGAGAAGATGCCGACCCTGACAACAAAGAACCGGGAAATGATGATGGGAGGTAGTCTCCAAGACCCTACCACTCCACCAAGCACCATCTTCAGGATCTCAGCCAGGTACATAGACTTAAAGCTGAGACTCTACCAAGCCTGCTCTG
Source organism: Vulpes vulpes (assembly GCF_048418805.1). Taxonomy (NCBI): domain Eukaryota; kingdom Metazoa; phylum Chordata; class Mammalia; order Carnivora; family Canidae; genus Vulpes; species Vulpes vulpes. The sequence continues at coordinate 93,233,521 of NC_132788.1, read as the reverse complement.
AGTCCTTCTCTCAGTATCAGACCAAAACAGAAGGAACAGTAAAAATGTCATCTCTCAACCCCTAGTCTGCATGCTCAACAGGGTGGAGACCACAAGTACTGTGGGAATATCACAATCACCTCTCCTAGGATCTCCATCCTTGCTCTCCTGGTTTGCTCGATCCTTCTGCTTCTTCTTACTGGTGGCCTCCTCCAATCCTGGGGGACCCCTCCTTGGGCCTGTGGCGCTGGCCCCACCAGACATCTTGAGCCGCTTGGTTGACAGCCAGAGTGCCCCAGGGTCGGTAACGGCGTCTGGGTCAGGGCTACGGCGCTTTCTTCCTGGCCCAGCTATCTTGGCAACTCTTTGGGGCCAAATTCTCCAAGGAACCGACAGCCTAATGAAAAGGGACCAGTGATCACCACCAAGGCCCAACAATTTGCTCCACAGTCACAGCCAGGGCTCAGCAACCCCAGAATATGACTAAGCCTATAGAACACTATCTCTCCATCACCTAATGTAGCCCTGGACACTCTCAGACTATTCTGAAGGAAAAAACAATACAAGTAGCAACAACTTCTGGTAGAGACTCCTAAATGCCTGCCATACAGACCCACAAAGATAGGAGCCTTACTGAGGAGATGCCAGGTCAAGGCAGCCATAGCCTGGAACCTGTCTCCTCAACCAATCTGGAGAGAAGCCATGGCTCCAGCCCACAGGGCTGGCACTCTGAGCAGGGTGCTCACTTTTCCTCACTCTCACTGGCTGCTTAGTCACCACCCAAGAAGTAGGAGGTGGAGGAGGAAGGCAGAAAGGAGAAGACGATCAAACAGCAAAGGGACCAGGCTCTGTGGCTCAAGACAGGCTCAGCCCAGGTGCTATCATTGCCCAGGCAAGGTCCTGGTGTTAAGATGCTCCACCTGCCACCTGCCAACTCCCACCCTCCTCTGAATTTATTCCTATGCACGGTTTGGTTTTTCTTCCCACATCCCAGAAGACATTTTCCTCTCCAACTGCTATCCCAAGCAGAAAAGGACCTGCAAAAGCTGGGGAGAAAAGAGTAGCTGTCACACTACCCTTTCAGTAGCAATCTTGCCCCAGAGCCAAGGCAGGACGAGCATCCAGTTTGAGAATGAAGCCGACATCATCCCCTTCTTTTCCAGGTCCACTCACTCATCAGCACTGGGCTAGAGACTTTCTATTCAGTTTCCCACAGACCCATCAGATTCTGGACTGTTTTTCCATCCAAAATAAAGTTTTCAAAATTGAGACAACAGTGGGGATGAACTATGAATCCAGGACCCGTTGCAGCCTCAAGCCTGGCCCGAGATGGTAGTAAATATTGACTACTTTGTGTTCCCCAAGGTATGTGTGTGGTGGAGGGTTAGAGGGACGTTCTTCTATGGGGGACTAGGAGGTTGGATCTTTAATGACGACAGATCCATAGCTGGGGGGGGGGGGGGGCACCCTCCGCCTCTGCACCAGGCCTCAGCTTAAGGTCGCGTCCCTCCCACTTCTCCTGGGGATACCGAGACAAGAAAGGGGCTGTCTAGAGACCATTCCGACCTATCCTGCTGCGCGGGGTTACTGACTAGAGACCAGCGCCCCGGCAGGGCTGGGACTCAGCTCCAGCCTCCAAACCCCGGGCCCGCCACCACCTCCTCCAGGAAGCCGCCTTCGTTAGCCGCCAGCCCTCTCGGAGGCAGGAGGCCGACCCCGGGGGTAGAGTAACGGCCCCGCCTGCATCGGTGGGCCCGGCACGCCGCGAGGCTCGAGGAGTCGAGGCTGGCACGGCCCGTGACCTTGAACAGGCAGCCCGGGGCTCGCGTCGCGGCCTTCCCGGCTCCAGCCAGACAGGCCAGTGGCGGCCCGTCCCACTCACCGAGCGAGGCCGCCGCCGCCAGCCCTCTTAGGGCCCTGGCAACCCGCTCTCGGTTCCGGTTCCGGCGTCTGGTCGGTTCCGGTTCCGGCGCGCCCCTCCCCCGTCCTGTCGCCGCTGCCGCCGCCTCGGCCGCTTGTTTTGTTTCGACTTCTAGTTAAGGCCGCGGGTGGCGAAGCGCCTAGCTAGTGACGCACTTCCGGTGGGAGTGGGCACGCGGCGGCGGGCAGCTCCGGGGCGGGCCCGAACGGAGGAGGCGGGACTCCGGTGGCTTGGCCTCGCCCTGGCCCTGCTGGTGGTATCCTGAGATTCCGCCCAGAGACAACGCCCTCTCCAAATCAGAGTCCAGACAACGCGGTGGGGATTCACAGCAGTTTATTGAAGGCCTAGTCAGGGTGGGAACTTTTCCATGCAGAGGCAGTAACAGGGGTGCGGCGGGGCTGGGGGCTGGGGGCTGGGGTAGGAATCCTGCAAGAGTCACTGGCAGGTGTTGTAGATCTGGACCTGCAAGTTGATGGCTTGAAGCACACTACGCATCCTGGCCTCCAGCCCATCCAATTGGGCTGCTTTGCCTTCCAGTGCCCGCTCGTTCTCCTCATAGGTGCCTTCCAGCTCTAGGATGGGCAGGTCTCAGCTGAAAGGTCCTACTCCCACAGTCCCACACCTCTGGCATCCACCCACTCCAATCCTCACCTTGCAGCCGTTGCAGCTTGTCCTGCGCAGCCTGCAACAAGCCACGAGCTTCATCCCGAAGTTGTTCTGCCCGCACCTGTGCAGCCAGCACACCCTGGGCCTTGCGCTCAGCCAAGGCCTTCACTGTCTGGTACTGGTCGCCTAGTGGGCCCTGCAGCAGCTGGGAATATAGAGGGCAGAGTTAGCGTGGTGGCCCAGTGGAGGCCCAGCCTCTACCCCAACCCTCACCAGCTGGCTCTGGCTCTACCCACCTGCTCAGCCTCCCGGGCACGACCCTGGGCACTGCCTGCTGTTTCTTCAGCACTAGAGGCTGCCAGGCTATTCCCTGCTCGTTTCAATTTCAGAGCCTCCAGGAGACCATCCAATTCTTGAGCCCGCTTGCCTGCAGAGCTCAGTGCCTGCTCTGCACCTGCCATCTTCGCCTGCACCTGTCACGGGTGGACCCAGGGTTAAACAGGTCTATGGGTGCATGCCCATAATCTTGCCCCACTGATGTCCCAGAGAGACCACACCTGGTGCAGGGTCCGCTCTGTGTCCTGTGTGTCAACTACTGCCCCCTGGATGGCGCCCTGAGCAGCACCCTGTGCCCTCTGGGCTTCCTCCAGTGCTGCCTGTACTGTTTCTGCCTTCTGCTTCTCACCCTCAGCCCGGCTCCTGAGGAAGACAGCGAATCAGGGCCTATAAGTATCAGGACCAGGTGTCAAGGATAGGGGCCAGGGTCATGGTCAGACCTTGCCCGCCGTGCATCTTGTAGTAGCTGCTCTGCCCGACGCACATCTCCCACGGTACGCGCCAGGATTGTGTCCACATCTGCCAGGCTCCGGACTCTCTCTGCAATTGCACCTGCCAGGTGCTGAATCTGCTCAGGTGATGCTGGGATGGAGAGCTCTAGCACTCTTGTGGCCACCATCTCAATGCTATCGGGATCAGCCCCCTCCTCTATGGAGACACAGGCAAGGGCTTAGGGACACAGATTCTCCAGCATGGGCATCAGACACAATCTTGGGGTGTGAGACCACACATGGAAAATGAGTTTGCTAATAGGCATAGTGATGTAACTACAAGAACTGTAAGTGGGCAGAGACTTGGGGGTCATGGACTTGAGGACCACATATAGGCAAGGGTTTAGGAACTAGACGTGGGGTTTTAAACATAGATCCAGTGCAGGCCCTGACCCAAGTATAAACCCAGGGACATAAGTATGAACACAGACACGGGTGAAACAACCACATGGCCTGGGCCACACGGGAGGCTCACGGCTGAGGAAGTCCTTCACACTCTGGATAAGTTCCCGAAGTTCTTGGTTGGCCTTCTCCACCTGTCCTCTGGAAGCATTAGCTTTGTCCAGGGCTGCCTGGGCCCGTTGCTGTGCCTCGCCTGCTTGCCGACGGGTCTCAGCCACCTGGCTGAGGATGCCTCCACCTTCTGCCAGTGCCCGCTGCAACTCTGCCTGTGTGTGCCGGGCCCGACCCAGTGCCAGGTCCGCCATGGCTACTGCCCCATTGCAGCCGAGGCCCCCACAGCGGGGCTGCCCATCCTCATCCAGACAGCCAGCACCCCCGCAAGGGCTTGTAGCACAGGGTGCATCCCCTGGGGGTCCACACACCTGCCAGGCACAGAACAAGTCAGGGCCCTGTGGAAAGAACAGCCACACCTACATGTCCCACCCTACACTTGTGCCTTACCAGTTCATTTATGGCTGTCAGGCTCAGGGAGTGGGTACGGGCAGAGAGTTTGCCTAGTGCCTGCTGGTTGGCCTTGTGTTTGCGGTTGAAGTCCTCCCTCTGGGCACTCATTAGCATCTCTGTATGGTGCCGAGTATCTGCTGAGTTGCTCACAGGGCTAGGCACTGTCAAAGCTGATGTGTTGGCACGATGTTCTGCCTCTGCAGAGAGACTGTGGGCGTGGCGGATGCTGTCATAGGCACCTATATTGGGCAGAGGCTGGCAGTCAGCAAAAGATCACCAAATCTGGGGTGCCTGGGATAAGCATCCAACTCATGATTTTGGCTTAGGTCATGATCAAGGTCACTGAGATCAAGCCCTGTGTTGGGCTCTGCCCTAGACTTGGAACCTGCTTAAGATTCTGTCTCCCTCTCCTTCTACCCCTCCCCACTCACACTCTCTAAGAAGAAAAAGAGATCATCCAACCCTGGTCCACCTGCCTAGTTGGCTGAAAGCTCACCCAGGAAATTTGAATGCTTGAGCAGGTCCAGATGCTGGTCCAGCTGCCTCAGCGTGAGATTAAGCGCAAGCCCATCTCGCTCCAGACTGCTAAGTGCATGGTTGGCATTGAAGTTCTCATCCTGCACATCTGTCAGTTCTGCTTCTAGCTGGGTCAGGTGCTCAGTGGCCTCTCCAATTTCACGCCTGTGCCAGTGAGGAGTGGTGTTTAGAGAAGCTTCAGCCCTGGTCCATTGGGTCTCTGCCCCATCCCTCCATGTATCCTTAGACCCTTCCGCACCGCAGCTCCTCTGTGGCCTCCACGAGCTGTGCAGTGGAGGCAGCTGAGGTGTTGCGGGCACCCACGATCCCCTGCACAGTCCCCAGCTTCTCCTGGATGCGCCAGAAGCTGCTCTCAAAGGCACCCAGCACACCAGTCTGTTGTAAATCCTGCACCCGCTGCTCCAGGCGCCGTGTACGGGCCGCCAAATCCTGTACCACACGGTCCCAGTCCCCGAAGCATGTGTGACATGGGTGGCAGGCAGGAAAGACCCCGGAAAAGCCACGAGCACACTGGTCACAGCGCACGCCAGACACTCCTGGGCGGCAGCTGCAGTGACCTGTAGAGCGGTGACACTGAGGTGTGTCTATTCCATGAGGGTCACAATCACAGGCTGTAGGAAAGGGCAGATCAGAGTTAGGGTGCCAGCGGGGGCATCCTGGGAAGTCCCCCACCCACTCTGGCCCTGTTAGGACTCTCACCACGACACTGCAACCCAGGGTCTCCCCAGTGGAGCTCCTGGCATTCAGAACAGGTTCGCCCACCAAAGCCAGCACGGCAGTGGCACTGCCCTGTGAACTAGAGTGGGAACACAGATTTCAAAGCTTCAATCAGAAGCTAAGTTCTTGAGACTCAAGACAGACAGATGACCCCATCCACCCAGGGATCCACAGGGGGGGTCCTATACCTCATTGCAGGTGGGGCCTCTGGCTCGGCTTGGATGACAGGCACAGGGCTGGCAGCCGTGGCCACTAGTAAGGTTCCAGAAGTTGGGAGCACAGCGGTCACAGGTAGGGCCCTGGACATTGGGGAGGCATGGGCACTGCCCACTGCTTGGGTCACAGTTGCAGCGATCAATGGACGGGCACTGCTGGGGATCTGTTCCCAGCAAGTTGCAGGTACAGCCTGTGCCAGTCAAGCACATTAATCAAGGGGAGTCCGAGCAGCAGAGCCCTACCACAGCCCTCCCCTCCCCATACTCTCCCACACTCACGGTGACAGCTCTGTCGGGCAGCCTGCCCATGGAAGCCAGGCTTGCAGTGGGCACAGTGTGGCCCCTCCGTGTGGTGTAAGCAGCGCAGGCACTGCCCCGTGCGGGGATCACAGGCATCAGGGTCCATAGGGTCAATGTTTCCACTGCACTCACACGGTTGGCACTGGCCACCTGGCCTTGATGGGTCCCCAAAGTGTCCAGGGGCACAAGCTTCACACCGTAGCCCTGCCCACAGTTGGGGAAGGCATGAATGTTCAGTTCAGCTGCCCCACCCTGATCCCATGCCTGCACCTTATCTATCTACTCACCTGTGTACCCTGCCCTACAGTGGCACATGATCTGCTGGGAGTACCCATCCCGATGGCAAGAAGTAGCAAAGTGACGCTGGCTCCCAGGGCCTTCAGGGCAGGGACAGGGCCGGCACTGACCCCCGTATGGTAGCCTTGGGTCCCCATGGAAGCCAGCAATGCACCTTCAGGGAAGGACAGGAAGAAATATGTGATCCCTGAGCAGCCTTCAAACCCACCAACCCACTCCTTGCTGCTCCAGGCTCACCTTTCACAGTGCTCACCCCCTGTGTGATCACGGCAGCCCAGGCAAGCGCCTGTGTGGGTGTCACATTCGTCGGCATGCCCATTGCAGACACATGGCTGGCAGCTAGGGAATCCCCACTGGCCACGCTGGCAGCGATCACAGCGAAGCCCAAAGGCACCAGTTCGGCAGGGGCACTGCCCACTGGTCTCTTCACATAGGCCACTGAGTGCCCCCTCAGGGCTACACTGGCAGGCTGAGGGCAAGGCAGAGGCTGAACCAGGGAGGGGGGTTTGAGGGAATCTAGATGGGGTTAGGGTAGGAAAGTCACGGAATGGAAGAGAACTTCCAGTGTTACAGTGCTGGGAGTTTGGGGTCTAACACAGAGTTAGAGAAAGGCAGAGTTGGAAAGAAAACAGTAGTGGGGGGAGAGAAAGTAAGAGGGAAAAAAGGTAGGCAAGTACCTTGACAGCCTGTGGGACCAAAGCCGTAGAAGCCAGGGGCACAGTGATCACAGCGGCGCCCCACCACTGCAGGTTTACACACGCACTGACCGCCATGAGGATTGCACTCAGAACTTAGTGAGCCCTGGGGGTCACACTGACAGGCTGTGGGGCAGGTGGGTAGGGCCAAGTCAGGCTGGGGCCCCACACCTCTGCCCCACCAACCCACAAAACACAGACACTCACGCAAGGCACCATTGTAGAGGAGGGTGGACAGACTGATAAGGAGGGGAGCGCAGGCCTCAGAGGGAAGGGTCTTGCTAGGCACCAGACCCTCCTCATGGCAACGGTAGCGTTCAAAGGTGGCACGGCGCTCCAGGGCAGCAGCATCACCCCCACTAAACATCTCTAGCACCAGGACACGGGGCAGCAGCACCAGCTAAAGAGATGAGCAAGGAAGAGGAAGATTTAGAGCCAGGACCATATTGGCACCACCAGAGTACTTAACACCACCATGGGCCTGCCTCTTCTGTCACAGGCCCCTGTCCAGCCACCACTGCAGATCCCATCCCACAGACCCGGCCTCCTTGGTCAGTGTCGGGAGAGGGACTGTTCACCGAGTCAATGAGCAGACTGGGTCCAGAGTAGGGAGCCTCGGTCTGAGCACTTCCCCCTGTTCGCACCAACTTCAGAAGCAGCTTGTAGGAGATGCCAGGCTCAAGACAGACAGGTCTGGGAAACACCATATACCTGGAGGTAGATAAAGACAGATATGGGGTTTACCCAGGGTCACTGTACCCACCATCCTAGGCCTCCCCACCCCGCACACCAACAACTAAATCATTGGCCAAGAGAGACACTAGGACTGGGTCATGCCAACAGACACTTGCACAGCCTGACAGAAAATCTATACAGGAGATACCCCCTTTTTTTAAAGATTTTATTTATTTATTCATGAGAGACACACAGAGAGAGGCAGAGACATAGGCAGAGGGAGCAGCAGGCCCCTGCAGGGAACCCAATGTAGAACTCCATCCCAGAACCCCGAGATCATGACCCAAGCCGAAGGCAGACATTCAACCACTGAGCCACCCAGGTGCCCCTATACAGGAGATTCCCACAAACATGCCTCACTGGAATCCTATACCTGTGCAGACCAATCTCTTGAAACATGCTCTACAACCTTGCAACCGCACAGCATTTCCCTGGCAAAATACTTGCCAATTTTTCTTCAACAGCTTCCTCAGACTTCCTGCAACTATGACCTCCAACCTCTGCTCCTCTTCACTGAGACTATATCATTCTCCCTCAGCCACCTGGCCCTGCCTTTCCTAGGTCATTCTCATCAGCCTGCTAGGATTCTTTTTTTTTTTTTTTTTAAACAAATTTTTATTTTTTTTTTTATTTTTATTTACTTATTTATGATAATCACAGAGAGAGAGGGAGAGGCAGAGACACAGGCGGAGGAAGAAGCAGGCTCCATGCACCGGGAGCCCGATGTGGGATTCAATCCCGGGTCTCCAGGATCGCGCCCTGGGCCAAAGGCAGGCGCCAAACTGCTGCGCCACCCAGGGATCCCTCTTTTTTTTTTTTTTTTAAGATTTTATTTATTTACTCATGAGAGAGAGAGAGAGGCAGAGACACAGGCAGAAGGAGAAGCAGGCTCTGTGCAGGGAGCCTGACGTGGGACTCGATCCTGGGTCTCCAGGATCAGGCCCTGGGCTGAAGGCGGCGCTAAACCACTGAGCCACCTGGGCTGCCCGTTTTTTTGTTTTGTTTTGTTTTGTTTTGTTTTGTTTTGTTTTTAAGATTTTACTTATTTACTTGAGTGAGAGAGAGTATGCATGAGTGTAAGAAAGCACAAGCAGGAGGAGGGGCAGAGGGAGAATGAGAAGCAGACTTCCCACTGAACAGGGAGCCCAACACAACACGATCCCAGAACCATGAGACCATAACCTGAGCTGAAGGCAGACGCTTAACCAACTGAGCCACCAGGTGCACCACCCCTCATGCTAGGGTTCTTTTATCCCCCTTGAAAACATCTTCCTTCAATCCCTGAGTCTCCCTTAGCTGTTATCTTTGCTTTCCTGCATAACAAATTCCTAAAACTGGACTGTGTTCATTGCCTCCACTCTAGCCTCCCACTCCAATGGGGTTTTTATGCCAACATGCCATGGAGACAGCCTATATACCAAACTCACCATTGACCTCCATGTAGCCAAACCCAGAAGCCTCTTCTCTATTCCTGTCTGCTCCAGTATTCAGTGGCATGTGATTAAAGCAGTGTATCTTCTTTCCTGAGACACTCTTCTGTCCCCTTCTGGAAACTTATCCACACTCCTGATTTTCTCCCCCAGATCCTCCTTTTCTTTCTTTTTTTTTTTTAATTTTTATTTATTTATGATAGTCACACACAGAGAGAGAGAGGCAGAGACACAGGCAGAGGGAGAAGCAGGCTCCATGCACCGGGAGCCCGACGTGGGATTCGATCCCGGGGCTCCAGGATCGCGCCCTGGGCCAAAGGCAGGCGCCAAACCGCTGCGTCACCCAGGGATCCCAGATCCCAATTTTCTATTGACGTCTAACACCCCAAAGCTTGGTTCTGGTCCTCCTTCCTTTCTCTGGTCATTTCACTTAGACCTATCTCTCTGGTGACAAGTCCCAAATTATTATCTCCACCTTGAGGCCTCCCAGAAAATCCAGACACAGAAATCCAACCACCCACTGGCCTTCTCCTCCATATGCCTAAGTACCTCAGAACTGTTTCTCCCTATGTCTCTATCTCAGATAGAGCGCCCAATCCTCCCCCAGATGAACAAACCCAAAATGCTAGAGTCATCTTTCCACTTTATCTCCCTTTTCTACATGTCTAAGTCATCAGCTGGGCTGCTAGAATCCTCTGGAAACTTCATCATCTTGCCCCATCAATGGCTAAACCTCTGTCACTCAGCTAATTCAATAGCCTGCAGCAGATCTTCCAGCTTCCACCTTGGTCCCTTTAAGTCTATTTTCCACTCAGCAAGTAGAGGGATCTTTGTTAAACACAAATCACAGTTGGTAAAATGTCTATAATGGGTGTGGCCCATTGTACGCTGCTCTCTCAACTTCTGTGTATTGTTTGAATATTTACATAACAAACAAAAAGTTAAAAAATAAAGTGATGAAAAAAAGATAACATGAAACAAACAAATACTACCCAAAATGTAATAAAACAATAATCAGCCCAGTCACATCCCTGCTCAGAATGCTTTGATGCCCTCCCTTCCCCATCCCCACCCTTACATCTCCACCCAACCCCCTCTGCGATGGGCATTACCTATAGTGACACTAGTTTCTCATTAATTCTTGCCCCAGGCCTCTGGAACTTAGACCCCTAAGAGAGAAGGCCTTGTTCTACTTCCTTCTTCTGACCTATGCCATGCCTAACAGCACCTGGCAAACAGAACTCAGGAGGAGGCACTTGAAGCAAGGGCAGATGAATGAGCAGTGGCATCCCACAAGTGCCCTTCAGGGAATTAGGGCTGGCCCCCAACTCTCCAGCATTATAGATGCTACCATTAGTACCCTCACCTGGTTTCTGGTTGCAGAGTCCCTGGGATGTGGTCATCCTTGGGCAGCACATGCCCACATAGGCTGTGGGCAGACACAGGCCCTGGGCGCTGCACGGTCACTTCCATCTCTGCCCATTGCTTGGGGACCTGGAAGGATGGGAAGATGAAGGAAATGCTACTACACCTAGAAGTTCAGCTCTGGGTCATGTTTCACAGGGTCTGACCTGAGGTTCCAAGCGCAACAGCAGGTCGTAGTCCATGGCTCTCGGCACAGGGCCCACCAGAAACTCCAGTGCCTGACCCTCCTGCAGCCTAACAAAGCCCCGGCCGGTCCAGGATGGAGTCCCACTGGAAGTCACCAAGCGCTCCACCACATCAAGCACCTGGGAGGTATGCAGCTCAGGGTGGGTGCTCAGGTAAGACACCATCTCTTCTGCTACAACCTGTCCTCAAACCCCAGCTCTTCAGCTGAGGCCCTGTCCAAGGTTAGACACCCTCCCCTGACAACGGCACACTGTCTGTGCCAATGTGGTGCTGGAGGTGGAAGCAGGTACATAACTCCACCTCTCCAACTCAAGCCCTGCCCTCCAACGTTGCCCCCTACCTGTCCATTGCCCCCTACCTGTCCTCGGGTATCCTCAGCCTCCCAAGTTAGGTGATCAAGGAAAGGCCGGAAATAGCCAGGCTGCACCTGCTCACAGCGTCGCCCCACCATGTGCTGGCGACAGTGGCACTGACCTGTGGCCTCACTGCACCTGGAAAGCCCACGGTTACTCAAGAAGGACCCTTTATCCTGCCCAGGTTCTTTTCCCACCCCTCCTGGGACTCCTGATACAGCACTCACTGGGGATCCAAGGCACCGCCCACGTCGCAATCACAAGGACGACAGCCAAGCAGGTCATGGCTCAGGCCCCAGTGGCCAGGCTAGGGGAGAGGAAGTTGCTGGGGGGCTAGAAACAGACCCCCCTCACCACCCATCAGGGAATCTACTACCCCTTGGTGAAAATAGTCCCTAGACCATGGCTCCCAACCTTCACCTCTCCAACCTAAGGCCTCTCAGCCAAGAATGGACTCTAAGCTCTTAGCACCCACCACCCCTTAGCCCTATACTCTGAGGATAAGTACAGGACCCCATAGCACTAGCCCCCTCCAGTCGCACCAGGCAGTGGTTGCAGCCACGTCCAGTCACTAGACGCTTGCAGAAACAGGTTCCACTGTTGGGGTCACAAGAGGTGGTCCCAGGCACTGTGCCTCGTGCATCACACTGGCACCCTGCAGGGAAAGAGACCCATCACACTCTGGAGAGCTGTGGCAGTGCTGGTGTTGAGTTGGGTCAAAAGTAAGAAGTCAAGGGTTAACATCAGTACAGGTATTAGAGCAAGATACACATACGCCGGCAGCCTGCAGGGTCACTGGCACTAAGTCCAAAGAAGCCATCACGACATTGCTGGCAGCGAGAGCCCACCACATGTTCTTTGCAGCGACACTGGCCCGAAACCAGCCCCAGGGCAGGATCATCATGGGGATCGCAGCGACCACCATCTTGGGAACCCATGGGGTCACAATCACAGGCTGAGGGCAAAAAGAGGTGCAGGGTCACCCTAATCCCAACTAGTCCAGCACCACACATCTCCCAAGCCTCCCCCAGCCTAGATTTCCAGCCTGGGTCCACCCTATGCCCCCACCCCCACCCCAAATCCCTACAACCTGGACAACAATCTGGCTTTCTACTTCCTACCCCAGACTCAGCTTTCCCATCCCCAACCCCAGCCTCACAGCGACACATAGCTGGGTCCCGCAGGTCCTTGCTTGGATCACGGTAGAAGAAGGGTCGGCAGAGCTCACAGTGGCGCCCAGCTGTATTGTGCTGACATCCATCACACACGCCTCCACTCACGTTGCCAGATGCCAGGTATATGGCCATATCAAAGTGGCAGCTGTGTGCATGCCCATGGCACTCACATTCTTGGGGGAGGGAAAGGCAGGACAAAGGCCAATTGAGGGACTACATCCTGAGGCTAAGGGGTGTAGGGGTCCCAGTGACACGGCAGGTACTTGCCACTGGCCAGAATTTGTGGGTGGGGGCTCAGGTACTTTACAGTTTCAGCATCATACTGGGCCCCTGCCCAGAGCAGATTGTGGAGGAGAGTTATGAGAGTCCCCAGAGGCATCAAGGCCTGGATACCCTCCAGATATAACCTGAGTGTTAGGCACTTGACCAACCCCCTCTAAGTTCAACCCAAGGCACAGCCAGGTCACAGTGTTCTGGGGCTATAGGGGCCAGGATGTCACTCACTCCTGCAGGCATGACTGTGGCCATCCTCAGCTGGACGCCAGGGCAAGTCATGATAGAAATCCTGACACTGCTCACAGTTGAGGCCTCGAGTGTTGTGTTTGCAGACGCAGGCCCCATGAACCTAGGAGGTGGGCAGGCAAGTGGTCAGCACTGTCTAGCCAGACCTGTCCCTGCCCCCAGCCCCATTCCAGCCAGCTGAAGCCCCTCACCATGCCCTCAGCATGGGCTGGTGCTCCTGGGGCAGGTGCACACTGTGAGGCGTGTCCATAACAGAAGCAGTTGCCTCGAACAACCAGCTCGTAAAGGGCATAATAGTATTTCTCACGAATCTCCCGCCGTGGGTCAAGCAGGTTGTCTCCCAGCGTATGTAGCCGTGTCAGGTTCACCCGTAGGTTGGTGATCTTCAGCAGGTCTAAGTGGGGGGAAAGGATTAGAAGCCAGCTGGCCAGGCAGGCTCTTGTTGCCCCATGCCCACTCAGGGGCTGCAGCTGCCAAGGTCACCTTGTGAGACCTCCTGTCTACTGTTATATGAGCTAAATTGGACTTGGCACCTGCCCTATGAAGTACCCAAAATAGCTACTGAGGCCCCAAATAGTCACCAGCCGGACGCTGGGACTGTGCCAGGCTCAAAGGGAGGAACACTCACTCTGGATCCGTGGGCTATAGGGGTCTGGGATAGGGATGGCAGGATCCAGCACCCGATAGATGACCTGGAGGGACGTGGAGCCATTAGAAACACTGGACTCTGACTCAGGCCCATCATCCCCCCTCATCCTGCCCGATGTCAGATCTCAGTCCTCACCTCGCCTTCAGTGGATGGCTCAATCTCTGAGTAGCGGGACTCACAAACTATGTCATCCCAGTATCGTGGTGGGGCCAGTGGGACTCCTGGAAAGTCAGCCCCACAGTCATAGGAAAAATATCGGTACACATGCCAGGTGCGTCCAAAGTCAGCTGAGCGTTCCACCAGCATGGCAGCAGGACGAAACGTCTGGGTGGGGGGGGCATGGCTGATCAGTGAGCATCAGGACTCAAGTCCACCCCAGGCCCATCAAGAGCCCTGCCCAGCTAGGGCTTGCCCTTAAGCAGCTCATGGACAGGTGGGGGTGACCACTGGAAGCCAAGCAATAATCAGGGAGGGTAGCCACTTCTAGGGGGAAGGCTCAGGGATCATGGGGCCCAGGGAGGCAACGCCTGATCCAGCCTCACATTGGGGAAACATGGGGAAAGTCCTGAAGGCAGAAGGCAACAGAAGGTGTGGGAGATGAAGGAGCCTCCCATGCAGTCAAACACAGCATAAGAGCTCAGTAAGGCTGGGCCAAGGAGCTGCGACTCTGTTCAGGGGCAAGGGGGAGCCAAGCAGGATGATTCAAGCAGGCTCCCAGACATGCGGGCACCTTGAAGGTCATAATGAGGTGCGTGAAATGAAACTCAGCCTCCAAGTCCAGCTGGATGGTGACCACGGGGACACCTGGGGCAGGAGTCGGAGGTCAGGGACTTGAGACTACTGGTGGGCAACCCTGCTCACCCCATGCCCCATCCACGGCCTCACCATTCTCTGACTGCCACCAGGCTGCCCGGCGCTGTGGTGCAAAGCTGGTAACTACATTCTGGATGCGATGGCTGTTTGGGTTGTCTCTGGCAGAGAAGGGGCGCCGGGAGTCACACAGGAAGCACTTCTTCTCATCCTAGGTTGGGTCAGAGTCAAGGTCAGGGTCAGTGCCACAGGCAGGGCCAGAACCCTCTCCCCCGCATCCCTGAATACCCCCATCCCACCCAGCCGCACCTGTAGGTGACTAACGATGCAGTAAGGTTGGGGGCCATGTAAGCCACAGGTGGATGAGGCAGTCAGTCTGTCAGCACGGCCCACTAGCAAGTCACCTGTGGCAGGGTAGCAGCTTCCCCTCGAACAGCCTGGCATATCCGGGGCCAGGGCCTGGGCCAGGGCAGTGGCCAGCACTGGGAACAGTGGGTCATCCAGTTTTGCCGTGCTCCCACCAGTAGCCCCAGGGCTGGCTCTCCCAGGACCCACCATCACACCCCACAAAACCCAGGCCTTCACCAGGCCCTCTCACCACTCAACAGTAGGCCCACATGAAGCTCCCAGGGCCCAGGCTGTCCCCGCAGGTCCCTCCCTCGTTCCCCTGGGGCCCGCTCCATCCTGAAGAGGAAGGGAATACAGATGAGGGGGGGGATAAGAGTCTGGAGCCCGTGCCCACCTCCCCCCCCCGCCCTTGGGGTGCCATGCAGACCCAGCCGGAGTAAGTCCAGGGTTGATTTCCCACTCAATCCTCCAGCCAGCGGCGGTCCCTCCACTAGCTGAGTCCTGCGACTTTGAGCAAAGTTGAGAAGCACGGCAAGAAGGAAAGCATGGAGTGGATCTTGGGCAGGAGTACATACCATGCAAAGATTCTCCTCCCACCTCTCCAGAAACAACCCTCACTCTAGAAACCAGACACAGGCCAGCTCACTCACAAATCTATATTGTGCTCCCTTGCCCAGACCTGTGCAGAACAAGGGGAAAGGGGTTTGGCTTTAGGCTACCACAGTTAAGGGGCTCACCAAGTAAGGGATCTGGCATGAGCAAAGGAAAGCAGTCTGATCTTGAGACTTCAAATGGCCCACAGAACACAGCCTTTGTCCCCAGTGTTGTAAGTGCTGTGGAAGTCACCATCAACTAAGCTGTTCAGTCCCTGGGCTCCAGCATCAGTGGGGAGATGAGAGAGAGCACACAGACACATCAAGCTCCTCATTTAGGGATGTGGAAAATTTGTTGGCCTGGCCCAAGCAACAGGACAAGATGGGGGGTAGGAGGAGAAGTGGAGAAAAGCCATCCCCTGCCCAAATCATGGCTCCAGGTGTATCCACCTCCATTAGTCACTACGGCAAGTAGGCACAAAAAGTGCTGTCTCAGGTTTTCAGTGTGAAAATGGGTATTGGGCAGCCGATGACAGAGGCAGGGAGTGAATCCAGATCTTACAGCCATTCATCCATCCCATGCCTTCTGGCCTGCCGAGAGGCCAGAGCCCGGGCTTGGAATGCGAGCTGCTAGCAAGTGCCCCACCCAGGCCCCAGGGACCACAGGCGGGAGGACTCCACAGGTCTGTAGGGCCAGGCCCCAGTGGCTCTGAGCTGCCAAAGCTGTGCCCCACTCATTTTGTCTGGGGCCAGGTAGAGAGTACCCAGAGCTACGGGACTGGGGACGAAAGCTGGGGATTTTTCAGGGGGATCAACAGGCTTCTCAGGGAGAGTCTAAGCAGGGGACAATCTACTGGACTTACAGGGTCTCTAGGAGTTTCTCCAATTACTGGTAGCAGGGTCTCCAGTTACTCTGGGGCTCACATAGTCAACCTGAGGGGCTCAGGGATATCAGAAGTGACTCAGAGTTTTAGATCACTCAGAAAAGGATTTATCAGGATCAAAGGCACTGGATGGCCTCTGTTGGGGTTTACATGATCTCGTTTCTCAAGGACAGAGGGTCACTGGAGGATATCATGGGGATGCATGAGGGATTACTCAGGGTCAACGAAGGCATTTGGTGAAGTCCTTGGTCTTTCAAGGTGAAGAGATTCTTGAGTCAATCTGGGGTCACCATGAGTCACTCAGGTAGTCCCAGATCTGGTCTATCTTACTAGACCAGACTATCTATAGACTACAGTCAGCAGGTGGCATTCACATTTGCCCATGGCTGCATGTGCTTGAGCAGCTCTGCTGCCCACTGCTCCAGGGCCCACAGGGTGGCCACCTTTTTGCCCAGTATCTGCTCATTCTGCACCAGGTGGTGCTCCTACCCTGAGGATCAGGTCATGTGAGCCAGGATCTCACCTTTGGCCCTAATCTCTGACTCTGGTGCTCAACTCTGTCATGACCTTAACTCTAACCCCAGCCCCTAAATGAGCTCTAACCTGAATTAACATCTGACCCCCGTTCTGAACTTTGACCTCAACCCTAACCCTCCCACACCATCCCTATTCTGACTCTGACACTTATCCCACTCCATATCCACCCCGACATGGCCCCTCCACGTACCTTCTAGCCGGCTCCCGCTGTTCGGCGCCCACTTCAACAGGTCTTGGGCTTCAGCTTGTGCCTGCTGTGTCTGCTCTCTTGTGTCCTGCACTGTGGCCACCAGGCTATTTGTGCCCTTCTGCAGCTCTGCCATGCCTAATTGGGCCACCTGCAACTCCTAGAGCAGGACTTGTCCTGAAAATCCACCCCACCTAGATCCTACTGTCTCAGGCACATTGCTATCCAAGATTCCTTTCAGGGGGACAGGATAGGGGATTTTAGAACTGAGACCCTGCCTCAGCCCAGCATAGCTCAGTCCCAGCCTAAATCCCACCTCTCAATGTCCAATGTACCCATCTCACCTTGTTCAGGCCCCCTGCCACACCCATTACATGTACTGCTTGCTCTTCTGCCTCCCAGGCCTGCCACTGACTCAGGGCTAAATGGGTCCTGAAAGCCACAGCTGCACTGGACAGATGCCCCAGGACTAGGGTCACTTCCACTGTTAGTATCACCCAGGCCAGGTGCCCTGCCACCAAGTCAGAGGATCACAAGGAGGTCATAGCAAGGTAGCAACTAAGTAGGGTGCTTTCATGGTCTGTGTATTTAGTAGTGCTAAGGTATCACAAAGGCTCAAGGATCTCAGGGCGAAAATAGGGATAATAGCAGCCACTGAACAAAGGTAGGAGTGGGATGTGACCTCCTGTACACTGGCCTCCAGGCCTCAGGATGTCTGTTGTGCTGCCTGCAGCTTTCGCTCTGCAGCCCTTGCGTGACTTCCCACCTCAGCCAGTACCTCATGAACATCCAGTGCTTGGTCCTTGGCCCTAGCTGTCCCCTCCCTGAAGGGTGCAGATGATCAGATGATCAGTTGTGCATTCTTTTCCTCCCTACCCTCTGACCTCTGCCTCCAGCCTCCTGGCCCTTCACCTGGTCTGCTGTGCCTAATGGAGGACACCTTCAGATCTGGGCAGCTCCTGGCCTATGGTGTCTGGTGCAGGGAGGTCCCCCTGGATCTGACCCAGCAGGAGAGCAATGCCCACTGCCCCACTCTGGAGGAGCGGCACCACCAGCCTACACCATGCCACCAGCTCCACACTCACAGCATCTGCACCTTCATCTGTGGGAATGGAGATGGGGGTAGGAATCTCAGATGTGAACTCTGATCTCTGACCCAACAAACCCTGACCCTAACCTCTCACATGACTACATGGTGTGGTGGGAGCTAACAAGAGCCAAGTGTTAAATTTTCAGGAATTTTGTGAATCAGCTGGTAAATGATAGGCAGACTAAAATCAGCCATGGTGGATTTCCTTACACCATGGAAACCTGCATACACTACAAATCAGTTCCCTCTGACCTCCAGCCAATTGTTAAACATTTACTAGCATACTAGTGCTCCCACCCGAACTCTGGTCAACCTTTAGGAGTATTCCTTATTCTGGAAGGAGTATCATAGCAGATGATAGCAGATGTCTCAGATGCCCACCTGCCCTTTCCCTCAGCTGTGAACAGACACACAACAAGCATACAGGTACCTAAGAAGAAATGCTAGAGGATCTGCGCAGTTGCTTGCACATGGGCTAGGGTGGCCATACCCCAGGGCCCCCTTGCACGATGCCATGACTTCCAGGCCCGGATTCCTGTGGAGCTTGCTGTGGCCTAGATTTGCTGCAGCTGGTAGGTAGGGGTGGGTCAGGAAGATGGATTCAGAAAAAAGCCACCTGATGTGTGCTCTCTATGTGCATATCCCACCTGGCCTTGCCAACAGCTATTTTCATGAGCATTTCTTTGAGTTTTGGGGGAAACAGCAATAAACATGCTATGCTCTTCCTTGAGGAAAGCCCCACTGTTCCCCTGCTACTCCACACTGGGCCTCTTCAGGGCAACCTCACCCCAGATGGTGTGGATCTCTGAGTGGCCCTCTCACCTCTGCATTCCTGCTCTGGGTCACCCCAGTACCCATCCTGACACCTGGAGCACGTATGGCCCCCAAATCCTTCCTGGCAGGTGCACTAACCTGTGACCTGAAGGAAAAGAGCATGGGCCATTCAGCAGGAACACAGAGCCTCTTCTGGGCCAGGGAGAAGGATATGAGTGCTCAAAGGCAGCATATGCACACCAAACACAGTCTTCTCCTTGCCCTGCTCCTGCCCCGGGCAGCACCCACACCTGTGCTTGGCTGAAGGCTTCTCCCTTCCTGCTTCTCCTGGCTTGACCTCCTTGGCCAGCCCCCACCTTCCCACATTGCCACCTCCCACAGACCCTCTGAGGGTCTCCTGATCTGCTGTCCTTGCCTCCTCTGTGTCCTGACCCAAACACCCCACTGTCTCCATTTCCTCACCCCGATGCCTCCTTCACCCTGATTCCCACCATCTCTTCACTAAGGACACAAGAATGCATGCTTCAGGCCTCATTTCATTCAGTCGCTGACCATTCTCCTCCTGGAAACTCTTCCTCACAGTGGTAATCCCCCTTTGCCTGTACTAGCTCTCAATCCTCACCCTTCACCTGTGTCTCCTCAGCCTCCCCCCCCCCGTTAACCCCCACCATGTTCACTCCACTTGTTGGGACCCATTCACGGTGGGTCACCCACATACTAGCACACAGCTGCATGCAGGGTCAGGTACATGCAGTCTCATGTTTGCTCTACCCCTAATTCTGCCCCTACCTTATAGTTTATGTAACACAAACACAGAGATTCACACACCTGCTTGCAGCCACACACACCAGTGCTGCTGGTCACATGAACATTCACACCAGCCACAAGTAACATCCTGTCATAGGCACACACACCTTCACTCACACCTGGCCACTGCCACAAGCTATGTGCAACATGGCCTCACTCGCTGGGTGACATGCTGGCTGCACAGTGTGTTGGGCATGGCCATTGCAGGGCTCACAGCCCTGGAGTCCCCCAAGGTTCCAGAAGATGGGGGCACAGTGGCTACAGTCCCACCCCAGTGTGTGGGGACAGCAAGAGCACAGCCCATTGACCTGGGTGCAGAAGCAGGCTTCAGCCTGAGATGGGCACTGTGCAGAAACAGTACCCTGTGGGTCACAGCTGCAGCCTGGGAAGAGGCAGGGACTGAGGAAGAACCCGTCCACCCACCTTGGCATGTTTCCACCCATCCTCATCACACACTCATGCCAGCAGCCCCCTGGAACAAGTGCCATGGAAGCCAGGCCTGCAGTGGGCACAGCTAGGACCATGGCTGTGGTACAAACAGTGGTGGTAGTGCCCACTGGGGGGTCACAGGCAGCAGGATCACGGGGATCGATATTATTGTTGCACTGACAGGGTCAGCATGGACTCCTCCCAGGGTCTCCCCCTGGCCAAGAGTACCCAAAGTAGCCAGAGGAACAGCAGTCACAGTGGAGGCCTCTAAAGGATTGAGATATGCATGGGTTGTCTCAGGTATCTTCCTGTATCCTTGTGGCCTTTAGGTCCCATACACCCAACCAGAAAGTCCAAGGTTGAGCCAAGAGAGAGAACACAGAGAGAACACAGAAGCTACATTACAGCCCACCTTCATGGCTTACAGATTCCATGCCTATAGCTCCCCTCCATTTGGCCCTCCTATCCTTGAACAGCAACTCCTCCAGGAGAGGTACCCAGCCTGCAGCTCTACAGGTGGCACTGACAAAGATTTGCCTCATGGACCCGCTGAAATTGTGAACAAATGAGCAGGGCCATGGGCTTGCCCTTGCCAAACATCCCTCACTTGCATAGCCAGGTGCACAGAAACAGAGGACCCATCCACTTGCACTGTCCACATGACAGGAAATCCCATGATAGAGGCCAGAGCCAGGGAGCCCAGGACAGGGGCAAGGTCAGTACTGCTGGCCCGAGCCCAGGGTAGGGTCTCCATAATAGCCATCCAGGCACCTGTGGGCAGTAGCACAAGGAATGGGGCCTGACCCACTCATCATAATTCCTACCCAACCCGTCAGTGACAGTGCTCACCTCTCACAGTGTCAGCCTATGATGGATCCACGGCAAGCCTGAAAGATACCTGTAAGTGGGTGGCACAACTCAGCATACCCATTGCAGGCACAGGCTGGCAGCATGGGAAGCCCCACCAGCCAGAGAGGCAGTGGTCACAGCGGCAACCACCAAAGCCTGCCTGGCATGTGCACTGCCCACTCACAGGGTCACAAATGGTACTGGTGGCACCTCAGCGTGGCAGTGGCACTCTGGGGAATGACCGGGCAATCAAGTCATGTAGAGAAAGGATATGGTTGGTTCCAGACCCCATACCCATATTCACTGGCCCTGAAGGCTTACCACTGCAAACAGTGGGCCCGAAGCCCTATGTTCCAGATATGCAGTGGCCACAGGTACAACCAATGATATTAGGATGGCAAGGGCACTGCCCACCCAAGGCACACTCAGTATTCAGTGACCCCTGGGGATGGCACTCACATGCTGACAGGAGAAAGAGCAAGATGAACCTCACAGTTCATCTTCCTGAAACCCTTATCTTGCAGCCCCCTCAAGCCAGGGGCACACACTCACCAAGGCCACCCCGATGGAGCAGGGCTGAGATGCTGCAGACAAGGCAGACACAAACCTCAGGCATGGTGCTGGAGAGGCCAGTCCTTGCTGCCTCCATGCAGCCTGCCCTGTAGAGCTACTGTAAGTGCTCTGTGGCCCCAGGGTCCAGAGATCTCAGCCCAGGCAATTCCTTCATCCGAGGCAAGAGCACAATCTGATAGGAGGATAGAGGGTGGCAGGCAGAGGGCAGTGAGCCCCCCACCACTGACTAGTACCTCCTAACTATTCTTCCTTGCGTGCGGTGGATCTCACAGCCCATTCCTGCCCTTTTTCATTCCTCTTCTGAATCGGTTTCTTCCTCCTCTCCAATGGCCCCGATCTAGTCTAGGCAATGCCACTTTCAACTCAGAATCAAAGCAGCAGCCTCCTCCTAACAATTCATTCTCCTCCATGAATCTTCCCTGTTCAAGCCCCTTCCATGGCTCCCCACTGCCCCACAGTAAGTGGCCCATAGGACCGCTGAGGTCCGATGGCTGCCTATTCTCATCTTCTTTCTTTGATATGTGCTTTGCTCCTGCCTGGATCCCCCTCCTCACACTATCCACCTGTTTCTATCCTCTTGGTGAAACTCCAGGCCTCTGGGATGCCTACTCCCCAGCCCCACTGCATCCACATCATCATGTTATAATTTGTCTCCCCCGGATGTGGGGAAGTGCCCCTAGGACCTCACGGAATCCAGGATAGTGCCTCCCTCAGGTCTCCACACTCCCTTGGCAGGATCACGTAGTGTGTTCCCAGTTCAAAGCAGAAAGGTCTAGATAAAACCACAGCTCTGCAGGAGCAGGGAAAGGGTAAGGGTGGGATAAGGAGGCCATGATCATGTGGTCCCAGGGATGTCCCATTTCTGCTGCATCCAGTATTTCATCTTATGACCCATGCAAAAAAGGCCAACTTCTTAAATCCTACTGCTCTACATTCAGTCCCTGTTTTGATTGCTGTACAGCATAATGATATTCCATACTGGAGATTTTCCAGTTTGTGGTTTCAAATGTGTTGTCAGCATACTAGGATCTTGGGTGTTGGGGGTCCTAGGGTCCTGCCGATCTGTGCTCATAGGTCAAGGCCACCTGGAACACTCAGCTGTTCTGAGTGCAGATGGGCACAGTGGATGCTCCTGGGGAGGGATTAGGCATGAACACAGACTAATGCCTGCCAGTCTTCAGGTGCCTGGAGTTAGGGGTCAGCAGTCATAGAGCCGTGCTTGCCCACCATCCAGCATCACATCACCCATTCACCTGCTTGGCACCTATGTCACAGACCTTGGTCTCATAGCACAGGACAATGTCATACTCCATGGCATAAGGCACTGTGGGTGCCAGTAGAGAGAGGCCAGCCCCATCAACCACATGTGCAAAGTCCAAGCCAGTTTGCAGTGCAGAGCCAGCTCCCTGCTGTAAGGGCAGGGGCTCCTCTGGGGCCTGGATATGAGACACAGACTCCAGGGCTTAGATCACCCCAAGGCCTGGACCCTCAGGACTTAGATTCCCATTACCCCCAGGCCTCAGGGACCCATATCCCAGGGCATGGGCCTCATCCCTACTCAGACCTTCCGTGACCTATGACCCCAGCCTGTTCCTCAGATTCCTCACATTGGGCAGCTGGTTTCCGTGATAGGCTTGTCTAGCAGGGTGGTGGGCACATCGAGGGTCACGCTGTCTCTGAATTTGGAGCTGGAGCCAACCAGGAGAGATCCCTGAGGCTTGTGTACAGTGGGAAGGAGCAGGCCAGGGAACCCCTGGGGCAAGTCAAGTGTCAGTGTCCTCCAATATTCTGGCCCTCTCTTCTCCCATACTGCCCTGAAAATATGGGTTCTAAGGCACCAAATGTTAGACCATGCTGACGCTCTCACCTGGACTTCTCACCTTCCTAACTCTGCTCTAGTTCTCTCTACACATTCCCTCCCTCCCCTTAAAACCAAGTCAGAGCCATGGTTTCCTCCTGCCCCTGCCCCACCTGGACACTCACAGGCAACTGGGGGTCAGTTGCCTGGAGGACCTGGCCAAGCTCAGCTTCAGCAGTGGCTTGGTCAAGAGCAGCTCAGAAGTGCCCAGATTGGAGTTCATGGCAGAGACAGACACGGAGGTAAGGGCAGCACAGGCAGAGGCCCTCCCCAGCAGAACACCTGAGCAAGCATGGGGGTGAGGAGAGTCAACTCCGGCTTCTTGTCACTTGATCCCAATTCCCAGGCCTTGCCTTGTACCTGTTGCTGTAGGCACCCCCAAAGTCATAGTCACAGGGCCAGCAGCCTAGAGAGTCACTTCTCAGACCCCAGAACTTGGGCCGTAAGAGAGAGCAAGTAGGTGGAAAAAGGACAGGAAGATCTGGGGCCTGGGAGATCATATACTGGGACTACTTGTTGCAGGAGGAAAGGGTACATAAAAAAACAAACAAACTGTTTCTTAATCTCTACTGCAGCAAAGGTTCTCGAATGAATTCATGTTTTGGACTTACAGAAGGCAGAAGTGTAGCAGAAGCCACCTTGCTGCTGTTACAGCTAGAACAAGGCCATGAGAAGTGAGCATTAAAAAGTATCCAGACTTAGCATTGCAGGCTCTTTGGACATCTGGAGACAGAGCTACCATTGTGAATATGGCAGCAGAAGTAGCATCCTCACCACTGAAGCATGTTCCTATGTCTTTACTTCTAATACTTTTCAGTCCCCTGTATTGAATTCCTTTTGTGGGAAATACATAAAGTGATTTCTATTTCTTTCACTAAATCCTGACCACAGACCTGTTATAAGAGAGTAATTTTTATTTTTAAAGCATTTTCCTAACCTAAAAGGGAAATTAAAGGGCACAAATGCTCCTCTGCTTATTGCTGAGGGGGTGAGGAAACCCCAGTGTACTTATGCACAACTTCATAAGAGGACACTGCAGGGGTTAAAGTAATAATTAAGCAAAGGATTTACATTAAAGGAAAGATAAGAAATGGATGGAACTGTTTCTTGGACTGAGTGTTCCCTCAAACATGTTTGTTCCAAACATCTTTAAACTCAATACTGTTGTAACTTGTTTCATTGCTTTTCTTTTTATGCTCCCAAAGCTCCCACCTACGGGCATATGCTGGTTCAGCTAGCTAAGGTGGCATTGACCTTGATTACCAGATCAGGGAGCTGAATCAACCGATGTGCAAGGCTCAGTCTATAGTCACACTGATTATAGTCTTATATTCATCAGTTTCTAGCAGCTCAATGCTCAAAATCAAGGTCAAATCACAAGGTGGATCAAGGTGCAACAGACAACAGCTGCAGTCCCGTCCAGAGACAAAGCGTTTGCAGTGACAGGCACTGTCACAGATATGAGTGCCAGGGACCCAGCTCTGGGGGTCACAACTGCAGGCTAGGGCACAGGGTTCTTAGGGCACTATTGGGACTGCTGCAGTGGTAGGCACATGGTGTTATCAGAGCAGTGATTGGGGGCAGAGCAAGGACATGGGATTTGGGGTACATTCCCAGAGCAACTCACACTGGCAACCTTCTGTGTGGGTAGGGCTGAGGCCATAGCGACGGGGCTGGCAGAAGTCACAGCGCTGGCCCCAAACATGAACTTTGCAGTGGCACTGCCCAGAGAGGAGACCCAAGTGTCACCTGTGTAGGCATCACACAGACACCCTTCACAGGGTCACAGTCACAGGCTGGATCATGGGTCAGAAATGAGAACAGAGGTCAGAGGTCACCATGGAGCTGAAGGCTCAGAGTTGTGAATGGGGATTGGAGGGCTCACGTTTGCAAGGGTGAAGGGAACAGGGATCCTCCCTGGGATCTCGGTAGAAGCGCTGGCAGAGCTCATAGTGGCGCCCAGCTGTGTTGTACTGACACGCTCACACATGCCTCCACTCACATTGCCAGATGCCAAATACAAGGCCATGTCAAAGGGACAACTGCAGGCATGCCCACTGCACTTGCATTCTGGGGCAGAACAAGGAAGGTGGATATAGGGTGGGCTCACCCAGGCAAGTATGGCCAGGCAGACAGGGCATGGCACCTACCCTGGCAGGCGTGGAGGTGCCCAGACTCTGCTGCTTGCCATGGGTGGTCCTGGTACAGGTCCTGGCAGCACTCACAGTGGGTACCAGCTGTTTGGTGGCAGCAGACGCAAAGGCCATGCACCTGCCAGGGAGGAGGGCAAGATGAGTCTGCCTCAGTCCCCTAACACGCCCACCCTACCAGCGATAGGATGCCCACCCCCCTCCCCCCCCCCCCCCCCCCCCCCCGCCGTGGTGCTCACCATGCCTTTCCTGTTGGCTGGGTCTCAGCTGTGGGCTTACACACAGAGGCATGGCCATGGGCACTGGCAGCTGCCTCTGGCCATGAGCTCATGAAAGGCCATAGAAGTAGAAGGGGTGTCCATGTAGGCCCCCCAGTGGCCTGTCAGTGTGCGCAGTTTGGAGAAGTTCACACAGAGGTTTGTCACATGCAGGAGCTCTGGAGACACAGATTGGGAGACCTCAGGTGCACTGGTCATCATCCCTCTATGGCTGGGATGGAAGGGGAAGGAATGGAGGTAGAGTCTCTTTTCTCTCTACATCACTACAGCCACCTCCTCCATCATTTCTACAGTGGGACTCTCCCATTCCTGTTCCTCTGGGCATACCATCTTTGGATGACTATAGCCTAAAGGTGATGATTCCACTTCTGCATGGCTCAAGCCCTGGTATCACTCCTGAGCTGACACTTGCCCATCCCACTGCTTCCTGGCATCACTAGATATGTGAAACCTGCTTCCTTAATAAAGTAAAGCTTAACATTTCCCAGCCCATCATCAAAACTAGAAATCAGTTTATCATCCAGCCGAACCATATACAGTTACTGGTTTACTTATTTATCCCTTTTCTTTCATTGTCAGCTCCAAGAAGAGAGATACCTTGTCTATCTGCTCCCCACTGAGCACTGCTCAGAGGATAGATGTCTGGCACACAGTGGAGCTCAATGGACACTTGTTCAATGTACACATGGGAGAGATGGGTCCATGGCTGAGCTAAGGTTATCTTTTTTATCCCTCCTTTGCCAGCTGTCTCTCTTCAGATCAGAAAAGCAACAGCTGCTTAGAAACCTAGTATGGGAACTCAGCGAGTAGTTGGTAATAACCAGTCAAGATGGGTGGAGAGTACAGAGAAAAAGCTAGGTTGGGGTATGTACTGCTCTGGTACTCACCTGAACTGACTCTGGGCTGCCCTGCTGGGTTTTGGTTATGTCTCTTCTTTCAAGACTTCAGCTTTACAAGAAAGAAGTCACAACCCAGACACCCTGGCACCACTTAGAGGTAGCTGCAGAGATGTAGGGTACCACCTAAGGCCCTGGTGATGAATCAGGGAAGGGCAATCCCAGGAAACCAGAGTGGGGGCAGTGACGGAAGCTCAAAGAGGGGACAGTTACAAGGTTCAGTGATAAGTGCAGTGATGGGGTACAGTGTTGGGGGCTGACATAGAAAGTAGTGATGGGAACCACAATGGGGCCCCATAAAGGAGTTATGATGGGGCAGATAGGACAGAGAATGGAAACTGCTACACATGCCTGTTCTATGCACTGGGCACGGGTGTGGGGAACAATGATGGGACAGGAATGGGGGAGCCATAACAGGGCTCACAATAGGGGACTATGACGGGGCAGAGCTGGGGAATGATGCTGGCTTGCCTGCCATTCTGCCCCACTTGTGTATACACCCAGGGAGGACCTCACCTTCCCCCCAGTATCTGGCTATCTTGACATGCAAGGATACAGGATTGGCTGTGGGGATTATTACCCTGAATCTTGGGGTTGTTTGGGCTCTCCACCAGAATGGCTGGGTCCAGAACTTTGAAAATTACCTGAGAGAAAAAAGCAAACCTGAGCCTCTGGCTTCACCCCATGGCCCAACCCCCCTTCCTCTGGGCCTGACCTTGTCCTCAGTGAAAGGCTCAATGTTAGAGTAACGCTGGTCACAAACAAGATCACTGACTCTGTGGCCAGGAGCAAGAGGGATCCCAGGAAAAAGGCCTGAGCAGTTGTAGGCAAAGTATTGGTACACGTGCTAGGAGTGGCCATGGTCCATTGAGCGCTCCAGGAGCAGAGCTGCTGGGCAGAATGTCTGGGGATTGGAGGGGGATCCTTGGGTCACCTGGGGCAAGCATCACTGGTGGCCATCAGGTCAGGAGGCACAAAGTAAGACTTCAGACTGGGGCATTGGGTCACCTTGAAAGTCATGATGAGGTGGATAAAGTAGAAGGTACTCTCTAGGTCAAGCTGGATGGTGACATTCTCAACATCTGTAACCACCAGGGCTTGTCAGTGGCCAGGCCCTGACCCTAGACCCGCACACATGGGCACATGGGTACCCTCATCACTCTTTGCTTGCCACCAGGTCTTCTTGTTGCCACAACCACTCGAGAGCACATTCTCAATGCCATGGCCTCCCTGGTTCCAAGAATCACAAAAGAAGCACTTCTCAGATTCCTGGGGTAATGCCCAAGGAGAATGACAAGGCAGGAAGTACATGGAGCTACAGGCCCCTTCCAAAATTTCACAGCACAGGCCTCCCTCTGCAGCCCCCAGCAATGACCTAAACCCCCAAAAGGCCAAACCTACCCAGGAAAACCCAGAGATACCATCTCCAGAGCTCTCACGCTCCTACCCACCTATAGGTGACTGACAATGCAATAGGCTCAGGGCCATGAAGGTCACAGGTGGAAGAGGCTCGAAGGTTCTGGCCACAGCCACCAATCAAGTCGCCAGTAAGTGGGTAGCAGCTGCCACTGGAGCAGCTGGGTGGGGGAAGTGTGTCTGGCACCTCCTCAGCAATTTTTCTGGGAGCCTGGATTGGGAAGGACAGGGTCTGGGTAGAGATTCGAGGGGTATCCCCCACCTCACTGCCCCACAGGGAGGCCTGGAGAATTCTTCCCCTCTGGATGCCCCTCAGGGAAATGAGCCAACCTCTCATCCACTGGTGGCAGCAGCAGCAGAATTGAAAGGAGTTGTAGACTGGAAAGGAAGAAGCCTAGCCCGGCTGGGGGTCCTGGGCCATGGAAGCTGGAATCAGGCCTGAGAGAGAGGATGAAGAGTGGGCCCCAAGCAGGCTGCCCTTGAGGAGCAGGGTGTGGCCCCATACTCACATGGTAGATGAAAGCAGGACTGCCAGACACAAGGAGCATGCAGGGTTGTAAAGCCACGGTGAGGCTGGGAGCAAAGTGGTCCCTAGAGCCTGGGAACCAAGGGAGACCGCACCCTATTAATTGCAGCCACCAGATGCAGAGAAAAAAAAAAAAAAAAAAAGAGGGAAGGAGTACCAAAAAGCAAGCAAAACTTCTCTACAGGTCTGCCATCCAATGCAGCAGGCGCTAGTGGGGCCAGGGTTCAGACTAATCCAGAGACGGAAAAGATCTGATTCTCATTCAAATGAGGCTACCACCCCTAGCCCTGAAAGGCTGTTGGTCTCTAGGAGCCTCTGGGGAATGTGTTCCCCTCCCTGCCAGCCCCAGCCATTGCCTTTCAGGCTAGGCAGACAGGGAAAGACTGGCAGATGGGAGGGGAGCTAGTTTTGTTCAGGGCCCAGTACTTCCGAATGGAAGAGCCATTAATGTCTGAAACACATACATGCCCCTGTGGGAAGCTTGATAAGGCTAGACCTGAGAACAGAGTGCTTGGGACCCAGGCAGAAAGCACTGATGATGGGATGAAGCAGTTGTGGAAACTCTCCTGGCTCAGCTAACACAGTATCCCACTCATCCAGGGAGAAAATTCTGCAGTCAGTGAGGACACTCAGTGGCCCTACAACCCAGGGCCCTGGCCTCTGACTCAATCCCTAATTCCTTGCCACCAACTGGGGAGGTCAATCAAGGCTGGAAGTTCAGGGAGTTACTTTAGCAAATTCAGGCCTGGCCCTGCCCCAGACAAGCTCAGATAAAGTCCCAAGACTTTAGCCAGAGCAGGTTAGGAGACAAGACCAGGCTGTCTGAACAGCCCCTGGGGAGCAGTACCACAAAACCCTGCCTCCCTGGCCTAAAAACCTGCTGGCTGCAAGGTTCCTCACAGAGCCACCCACTGTCCTCTTGTATAGGGCCTACCTGGATAACAAACCACTGCAGGCCTAAGGGGAGGTATGCCACCCTCAGGGTGGCTCTGCCCCTGTCCTCAGGGGCTGCTTATCAACATCTACAGAGACCAGCACCTCCAGAAGAGCCTGGGAGTTACTCTTTCCACCCATATCAATGACCCATCTCAGGCTGCCAGGACCCTCTCTGGCAGCCCTGTTCCTGTGGCCACTTTTTCTATATGCTGCTGGCCTATCAGCAGCCAAACGCAAAAAAATAAAAATAAAAAAATAAACAAAAACAAAAACATGAAGGGTGGGCAGGGAGACTGGAAGGTGGAAAGGTATAAAACGTGATAGATGGAACAGTGGAGGTACAACTCAAAGAGTAACAAATCACAGTGCATCGCGCCATGAGACCACCCCTCCCATCCACCCATACCACCCCATATCCTCCAGTCTCTGAAAGGAGAAACGGTGGCTCTCTGGGCCCTGGAGAGGCACCTGGAGTCCTTGGGGTTGTAGAATCCATGGGCATTGCACACTGTGCCACTGGCCACACAGACAACTGGACTCAGTTTCCCCAAACATTGCTATATGCTGAGTATGGCAGCAATGGCTGGAGCTGTATTACAGGGGACAGGTTCACACGGAGGATCTGTTGAGCCCGCTGCCGCACCTCATCATCTGAGGACCGCCTGTCCACCTTGATGGCCCGGAATTTCAGTTTTGCTGTTCCAGGCCCTAGCCACACCTTAGGTGATCGGGGCCCAAGTCGTGTTCTTTTCCGGAGAGGAAGATCCTTTGCCTCCTCAGCCCTTTTCCTCTTCTGCCCCACAGTCTCAGGGTGGCTTTTCTGGCCCCTTTTTGCAGTCCTGGCCTGAACAGCCCCTTCTGGCCTGCCCCTGCTCCTTGACTGGGTCCGAGCCACCTTGGCCTTGGCCCGTACCACCTTGGCCTTGGCCCGCACCACCTTGGCCTTGGCCCGTACCACCTTGACCTTGGCCCGCATCACCTTGGCCTTGGCCCGCACTGCCTTGGCCTTGGATTTAGCCCGTACTACCTTGGCCTTGGCTTTAGCTCGTACAACCTTGGCCTTGGCTTTAGCCTGCACTGCCCTGGCCTTGGCCTTATTAGCCCGCACTGCCTTGGCTTTGGCTTTGGCTTTGGCCTTGATCTGGGCTGCCTTGGCCTTGGCCGTGATCCGTGCTGCCTTGGCCCTAGCCCTGATCTGTGCTGCCTTGGCTTTTGCATGAGCCTTGGCAGCTTTGGCATGTGTTCGAGCCACCTTGGCCTGGGCAGCTTTGGCCAGTGTTCGAGCTGCCTTGGACTGTGATGTTTTGGTGCCCAAAGCAGAGCCACCTTTCATTCGTAGGCCACTAAGGGACCCAGTGGCTTTGTAGGTCTTGTTCCGGGGCGTAGTGCCTTGCTGAGGTCTGGCCCTGGGGGCTCTGGGAGTCAGACACTTAGGGCCCTTGCCTGTGGCTTTTCTGGGAGCTTTGGATCGACAGTTCCCCGGCCTCTTTCCTGGACCTTTGCGCAGCTTCAGGGGAGAGTCTGCAAGCGAGAGCTGCAGTGACTGTGCCTTGTGCTTGGCACCCAAGCAGGGCATGGGAGTCTTTAGTGGAACCAGGGCCTCAAGGACAACAGAGAGCCGCATGGCAGGGTAGACACCTGGATAGAGGTGGGCAGGGAAGCCCACTGCTGCACCCTGGGCACGGCTGGCACTTGACTGCTTCAGGGAGCTCAGCAGCAGGTTGGTGGTAGCATGTTTGGCAAGGGCTGGTGTGGATGCTTTGGCCAGCCTTCCAGATAGTGGCACAGGGAGCAGCGTGGCCCGGCCTGCAGGCAGCCGCATGGCAGTTCGGGGAGCACTGGTTGGAGGTGATGTGGCAGCTGGGGTGGGGGCACGAGCTTGCAGTTTCGTCTGGCTTGGGGGATTGGCTGTGCATGAACTATAGCCATAGACATCACCGCTGCGCAGGATGGTGGGTTGGAAGCCATCATCCCGCAGGCCCTGCAGAAAGGCTACAAGCTGGGCCTCTGTGGCACTGAGATCCTGGCTCATGGGGTTAAAGACAAGCAGCGCCTCCTCCAGGGCCTTCTTCCCTGCCGTGGAGATCCGCGACCAGGAGTGCACAGCTTTCTCCTCCACATGCTGCACCACCACGCTCATGGCATTAGGCACTGCAGATCTGCCTGGGTATCCACAAACCAGCGCTCAGCACCTCCAAGACAAGAGGAAAAGAATCAATAAGAACGGCACCGAGGGGCGCCAGGCTGGCTCAGTTGGTGGAGCATGCGTTCCTTGATCTTGGGGTCATGAGTTCACACCCCATGATGGGTGCAGAGATTACTTACAAAAAATGATACTTTGGATTTATTGGATTAAAGAAAATATATCATTAAATTAAAAAAAAAAAGAACGGCACTGAGATAAGGGGCAAGGCAAGTAGGTTAAGTCCATCAGGGCCTGCACTCTCCACAATAACCACCACTGAACGCAGAGCCCTAAGTGCGTTCGCCTAAGTGCGATACAGAGGGGCCTGGCCAGTGAGCCACTTTTTGCTGCAAAACCCTGGTCTCCTGAACTATCATGGTGTCAGGGTGAAGACTGGGATGGCAAGGAGGACCCATATGGGTCAGAGGCAGTTTCTTCAAGATAAATGTCCAGAAGCTCATGAGAGCATCCAAGCGGCTGTTGGGTCCCTGGAAAGATTTGGGCTTGGTTGGCCCATTTTAATTCAATTCTCCATTTTCTGAGGCCAGAAATCTGGTATTAGACTCAACCCTGGGAACACAGGTGAATATCTGCCTTCAAGGAGCCTTATACAGAAGACAAGACAGAGACCATCAAAGTTCTGGGGAGTGCACATTGGCTCCCAGCTCAGCTTGCCACTGGGTCAGAGAAGGATTCCTAGGAGAGGCAACACCTAGGTGGGACACAACTGATGAACAGGAAGGACCAGATGGAAATGGAGCAAAGGGCGGAGCAGCCTATGCAATGGCTTGGAAATGAGAAACAGTAAGGCACATTTAGTGTGTGTGACGGGGGTCTCTGGTTAGGACTGAGAGATCTAGATGGAAAAACAACTAAGAGCAGGACAACATGAGCCTTGAAGTCATGCCCATCTCAGTTCCTTCAGCTGCTGTTGTTCAGGTGCTCAGGGGTGAACCCCCGTCCTCCAAAAGTTCTGCTTTCAGAATCCCCAGACAGGCTCAGAAGTTTGACTCCTGGCACTCAAATCACAGAGACTAATCCCAAAGTAAGAGTCAGACTCTCCTTCAACAAAAACTAAAAAGTTAAGTAACAGGTACTCAAGACACACGTCTGAGCAATCAGGCAGCCAGACCAAGAGCCTAAGGTCTGACAGCCAAAGGATCCAACAGAATGGTTAATAAGGTGGACACTAGAGATTTGTGCTGTCCTAACTAGGGTCTGGAGGGCTGCAGACCTCAGTGTAGCCCAGATGGAGCTGTCTGGAAACACTCAAGTTGTTATAGGCTTCATCTCCGACGTAAGGCATCAGTCACGACTAATGTCTAATGCCCAACCCAGGACTGAGGGCTCCCAGAGGGAGCTCCCCAGCTGTACTGGAGCATTAAAAGATCAGCTGGGATCAGGCAGGTCCCTAGGGCCAGGAGGAGCATCTGTGCAGCTTCTTCCCACCACCCTAATGGAGCAGAGGAAGTTTTCAGAATCCCCTGGAGGAAGTGCCCTGGGGCTCTTTGTTTGGAAACATTCTTGGATCCTCAGGTGTCTCGGCACTTCCTCTCTCCAGAGGCCATTCTCCAAGCACAATCCTTGCACATGACTTTAGTTCTTTTATTATTTTTTTTCCAAGGGGTGTAGTTCCCAGGACTGTGAACTGTTGAATAGGGAGAGGGCTGTTTCCCTGCAGGCACAGATATTGGGGGTGAACTGGGGGCTCTTCCGCCCAGGTCGGTCTAGACTCTTGGGAAGGGTCTTCTGGGCTTTCCAAGAGGCTCCGGAAACAGAGGCTGCAGTCTCGCCCCCGACTTCCCTTTACACGTGCCCCCGGGGCCGACAGGGAAGTTGATGAAAGATGGGGGAAGGGAGAGGCCTCATCCAAGGGGGACCGGGTTGGGGACAGATCAGGGCCATTGGCCTGGGAGTCCATGTCCCTGGGGCCTGAGCCGCGGGTAGGAGCAGGGATCTTGGAGGCAGCGAAACGCGCGGGGCGAGCGGGGCGAGCCCGACTGGGTCGCACAGCCCCAGGGTGGGGTCGCTAGGCAAGGGGTGGGGGGGTGGGAGGAATCTTGGCCGGGCCGGTGGAGGGCGCGGGTCCCGAAAGAGCCGGCCGCCCGGCCCATCCGCCCCGTCGCCTCGCGGACTGCCCCTCCGCGGCGCGGCTAGGCCCACGGCCCCAACCTACCGGCGCCGCCGCGGGGACCCAGGACGCGCCTCTGCGCCGCCTCCGCTGCTCCAACATGGCCGCCCGCTGCGCACCGGAAGTGCGCCGCACTTCCGCTTCCGGGGCCGGGCCCGCCCTAGTGACCCTTGACCCCTCGAGACCCCGTTTCCCCCAAAGTCTGGGAGCAGGGCCGGTGGGTACCAAGGAAGGCTTCCTGGAGGAGGTGGCGACAGGAAACGCTCTAAATCCATTCCGGACCTGCGCATGAGTCTGAGAAGCACAAGAGCTCTGAGCCTTGGTCCCAGGCACGACTGCACAGGAGCCCTCCCTGACATGTCAGGGCCCAACTGACATTCCCTCTCACGGGCCTGGTGGTGCAGAGACATGTGGGAGGGACTCCCTGCAAACTCCAAGCCATCCTCCAGGCTCTGGTCCACCCACAGCCATGGACAAGGCCTGCCTCTGTCCTAAGCTCTTGACCAGAAGGAAAGAGGAATGCCTCTTGCCTGCCTGGGGGTGTTGCAGAGGTACCTCCCCAAGGGCAGCAGGCCCTCCTCTCTTCCTGAGAATAAGGCTGGCACGTGGCATGAAAGACTGGCATGCACATACATGCTGCCACCACCCCAAAGCTGGCCATGTCCAATCTGAGAGTCCTAGAATACCAGTGTACTTGCCTAGGAACATGTGCATGGTCGTGGTGGGAGAACCCTTGCCCAGCCTCAGCCCTGTCAATGGCAGGAAGTCTGCCTTCAGTCTTAACTCTGCCCAGAATCCTTATCCTTTTGCTTAGGAGACTGGGACCTCAGTCTTGCTACCTGTACCCTGGGGTCAGCGGAGAGGTGGTGGTTACAGGGGCCACTGCCCAAACAGCACCAGGTGAGATGACACAGGTTGAAATTAACCTTTGGAGTCTAAGAGGTTGGATTCTGACCAAAGGCCCCCCTTAGGCCCCCTGCAAGTCCAGGTTGGGAGCCAGCATGGAAGCTCTAGTTTCATGGATGAGATAGTGGGGACATTTACACTTGAGTCAGAGCCTGAATTAGGAGGCAGAAATATTGTCACAACACTTGGACCCTGATATGTATAATGGTGCCATATTTGGTAGCTGGAGATAGGTGGAAGCCTGTGGGCAGTCACAAGAGGGTGAGTGGATGCTTCATTTAGGGACTGGTTAATAGCTTCTCTCCCTCCCTGTAGGACCCCAGGATCCTCAGGCTTGTGCTACATTTTCCTGCCTATATATAAGGGTCTGGGCACCCCTAAAGAGAAATACCCAACATGCCCTAAGCCTTATCTAGTAACTCTGAGTTTCCCAGAGCCTCAGCACTGAGATCCTCAGTGCCTTCAAAGATAGCCAAGGTGTCCAACAATAAATGCAAACTCTCCTGCTCCTCTGGGGTCAGTGCTTCTAGCCCCTCATCCTGTTAGAAATAAGGGAAGTGTGGAGTCCTAAGGGCCAGGGTCTCCTGGTACAATCAGGAAGTCCCACCTTAGTATGTCCAGTCCCCAGCTGTGGGTGAGCCCTATCTCTGTCCCATCCATGGTTGAGGATTAGCTGCTAATCTCAGGACCAATCTAGCCTCATCTTCTGCCCCACTTGTCTTCCACAGCTTCTCCAAAGCCAGCAGTGTTGGTCGGTCTCCCATGTTTAGGTGGTGCCAGGACTGTGTAAACAGAAGCCAGCCCCATGAGGAGGTAGGGCCCAGCCTTCAGGGATGGCATAGTTTTTGGTGTGTCCTGGAAAAGCGAATCACTCTCTGGTGATGTCCAGCCCAGAGTTCAGTGCAAAATGGAGTAATAGGTAGGGCAGGTTCATCTCCAGGCTCTATCCTTTGCAGACATTAGAACTGGGATAGTAGGAGTCATGGAATCCTAACATCCTGGAGAGAAGCTGAGCCTTCTTCTTCTTCTTAGTGCTCAGTATGTCCCAGATGGAACTATGAGAGCATTCATCAGAGCAAAGTGTGTGACTTGACCTGGATTTTGGTGGATGCTGACCCTGTAGGCATAACTGGGATCAGAAAAGATGAGGTTGGTAGAGACTACAGGGTAATCCCAGTATCCAGCCCTTGCTCTTCATTTGGCATCTTTTACAGGCCTGAGTAATGGGCCCTAGACCCATTTCCACCTGACCAGAGAAATCTGGTGGAGATCTAGTTGTGAGTGAGGCCAGTGGGCCTCGGAGGGATTACCCCAGGAGGGAGTCTGTGTGACAGGAGAAATGCCAGGGCTGGATCTTGAGGAGCTGCTTCCTTGGGACAAGAGGAAGCACTGCCTGCAAAAGACTCTGAGAAGCAAGACAATTTGGAGCAGAGGTCCCAAGGTCACAAGAAATGAAACTTTGAGGATGTCAACAAAATTTCAGTTGTGACAAAGACTGTAGGGACCCATAGTATTAGCTATATGGTGTTCCATAGTGACATTGGCAAAAGCAATTTTGGAGAAGCAGTGGACATAGAGTAGCAGATATCAAGGTGACTGGAGGGGAGGAAGGGGAGACTGGAGGGACTTGGGGTACTGGGAAGTTTATCAAAGTGGAAGACTTTTAAGCGCTTAATTGCCAGAGAGAGGAAAGGGCCTGGAAAGGGAATAGTGGGAAATGGGAGGGGTTTTGCAGAGCGATGTGAACACTCTGTGGAGGAAGGTACCAGTGGCCTAAGTGAAGAGCAAGTTAGGAGCAGAGTGGAGTGAGAAGATGGAAGCCAGGTTCTATACCTGGCCTTGGATCACCATTTCCATGGAGGCCTTCCAACTCCAATTGCCAGCCTGCAAAAGGGGCTCAGACTCTCTGATCATGAAGAACGCTCTGCTCACACTCAGGATTGGCTTCAGAAATTAGGCAAACCAAGGAGTTAATGCCCCCCAAGCTGCTCTCAATCCATGACTGTTGGAGATTTGAGAATGAATTCTTCAAGCAACCTTTGCTCTGGCAAGGAACCCAGCAAGATTGGCCCCAGTTGCCCACAGTGGTAACTTGCTTAATGACACAGCCTTAACTTAACTGGCTGCTTTCTCTTTTTGCCACTCCTCTGCTGGTGCTTCCTGGCTTCACTTCCCACATTAACTGTGTGTACTGATATCTTTGTCTCCAGATGTGCTTCTGAAGAAAATGAGACACACACTGTCCATGAAAGAGGGACAAGATAGTGGCAAGCACAGACAACCACAAGGATTTCTTCTAGGTGACCACTAACCTGCACAAATGGTCCAGCAGCTCACAGACTTAGCCAATACTCTGAATGCCCAGAAGATAGGCTGGGCCAGGGTCTGGGTTTGAAATAGATAGTCCTCTGTCACCCCAACTTGCTCTCACCTGGTCCCAGAGTTGGCTATAGACAGGCCTAGGACCCTGGATATGAACAGTTACAAAATGTCTTGGGTCCGGGAATAGCCCAGGCCTCAGGCCCTACAGAGTGACTTGTCTGGGGAGGTCCCCTGGCCTCTGACTCTTGAAGCTCATTCCTTGCTCAGATCTACCCTGCCTGCATACTTCCCCCACCCAGGCCTGTGGAAGGGCCTGTCAAGCACTGAGGCCGGCACTGTCCGCTCCTCCATCCCCTGCTAGCCTCAATGTCCACCGTAAGACCTATTCTACACCTTGCTGCGTTCCTGGGGAAGTGCGACCCAGCCGTCGCCCCCACCAGAGGCCCAAGCCACGCCCCAAGTGGCCTCCAGGGGGCGCCGCCGCAAAGCCAGTCTTTGGGCTCCCACAAGCTCCTTGCCGGTGGGCGGGCGCCCGCCCCTCAAGCCAGCTGGTTCTGCAGGCCCGCCCCCTGCCGCCACCCCCTACTCCTCACCCCCCACCACGCGGGTGCTCCTAGGCTGGGTCCCGCTCTGAGCGCTCCCCCACCATACACGTGTTGTGTTGCTCACTGCTGCCTCATTTCGCCCCTCGCCCAAGGTCGGACCCTAAATTCTGGGCAGGCCCAGCGTCCACATGTCCGTCTGTCTGTTTACAGGTTTGCCTGTGACTATGGGTCGACGCGCCCTGTTCCGGCCACGGCAGGTGCAGGGTTAAGGCAGGGGGAGATTTTCCCGAGTCGAGGGGGGGACGAGGGGCGGACCCGGTCCAGCCCCGCCCCGCGCCGAACCAAGCCGGAGCCCCGCCGGAGCCCCGCCGAAGCCTGGCCTCAGCCCCAGCCAGAGCCGGCACGGACCCGGAACGGCGGACCCCGCGCCCCGGCGGCGCCGGAGCCCCGGCCGGTGAGTCCCGCAGGAGCCGCGCTCAGGGGAAGTTTGGGGCGCGGGGCGCAGAGCCCTAAGTGCGTTCGCCTGGACCCGCCCCCCGCCTCCCGCGAGCTCGAAGTTTGGGGCCAGGAGGCCATCACGCCAAGGGTCCCAGGAGCGTGGCCCCCACGGGAAAGGAGAGGCTGAGGAACTTGGGGATCTGCTGTGCGGGTACTTGGAAGTCCAGCTGCTCATTCCTACTGGAAACGCCCTGGACTATAGGAGTCTAGAGTCATATGCTCATGGGATCCAAAAAACACCCCTCTCCCTACTTCTGGACACCAAGGAGACTGGCCTCTGGGAACCTGGCATGGGCAAACCCCTTAGACCCGAAGAGGGAATATGGGACCCTGGCGTCCAACTCCTCCCCTCCCAGTCTCAAACGCTCTGATCTTGGCCTTTTGCTGCTGGGAATGGATGATCTCTATGGAATGGCCCCCAAAAGGGTTGTAAGTATACCCTGGAGTCTGATCCCTGGCTGCCCAGGGCACCCCGGAAGGCAGTAAGAGGCGGGTATAGTAGGACTCTATTCATGCAGAGCACCAGATGAGGATTGTCAAGAGGAAGAGAAGGGGGCCAGGGTGGAGTGTCCTATCCTGGTCAACTTACTACCCACCTAAGACCTAGATTTGAAGTGGGGAGGGATGTTGGGTGTTCTTAGGTGAGGGCAGGGTTTGGGAGGAGAATCCCTCATGCCCCATAGGAAGGGGAGAAGTTGCCGGAGTATCTGGGAATCCACCCTCTTTCCCACCCAGGAAGGCCTCTCAGTGGTGTGCTAGCCAGCAGCGGTGGGTCCTCCCTGTGCCTTGCCCACGACTGATTTTGCGCCAGTCCTGCCCTTAGCTACAGACTGCTCACCTGTACCCCGAGGGACTGGTTAGGGGCCCTGACCCTTTGTTTTCCCTCTCTCCTCCAGGTGAAGGCAAGGTCCCTGAACTGCTCAGACACTCCCTGTAGCCCTGGTAGAGTCAAGATGAGGCCCCATCATGCTCCTCAGTGAGGCCTGCAGCCTGAGCAGATAGTATGGCCTGCCACTGGAGGTGAACAGCATGGCTACAGGAGGTGGCCGGGCCTTTGCTTGGCAGGTGTTCCCACCCATGCCCACCTGCCGGGTGTATGGTACAGTGGCATACCAGGATGGGCACCTGCTAGTGCTGGGGGGCTGTGGCCGGGCTGGCCTGCCCCTGGACACTGCCGAGACACTGGATATGGCCTCACATACATGGCTTGCGCTGGCACCCCTGCCCACTGCCCGGGCTGGTGCGGCTGCTGTGGTGCTGGGCAAGCAGGTGCTAGTGGTGGGCGGTGTGAATGAGGGTCAGAGCCCTGTAGCTGCCGTGGAGGCCTTCCTGGCTGATGAGGGCCGCTGGGAGCGTCGGGCCACCCTCCCTCAGGCAGCCATGGGGGTTGCAACTGTGGAGAGAGGTGAGTGGCCTTAAGGGAGTCCCTCAGGTGCCCAACACCCTCCATTCTTTTCTGACATGGTCCCT
This sequence comes from Vulpes vulpes, assembly GCF_048418805.1. NCBI lineage: Eukaryota > Metazoa > Chordata > Mammalia > Carnivora > Canidae > Vulpes > Vulpes vulpes. The sequence goes on along the minus strand of NC_132788.1, from coordinate 93,194,048 downwards.
TACCCTCAGAAATTGGACAAGAGCTGTAAATTTTGTCTGAGTGCCCTGGACACAGCTATGACTCTTGTAAAGACCCCTTCCTACCTAGCTCTGAGCTGAGCTAGCAGCAGTCTTAACTGCCCTTTCCTGCTGTGAAGTGGGAGGCAGAGCCCAGGCTGGCCTCCAGCATGATGGGAGGCCCTAACCACCTCCCTGCCCATTCCTCTTCTCTAAGAGGTAAGGAGGGGTAGCCCAATGACTCTCAGGGTTATAAATAGTCTAGGGGAGGAAGAAGGGAGCAGGGCCTTGGCTCAGAGCCCAGTAAGTGCTTAGACTCCCTCCCCCCTCTTCCTTCCATGTACACATTTACCAGGGAGTCTGAGATGGGAAGGCCAAGCTGGCCTGGGGATAGTTGCCATGGAAGCCTTCAGCTGACTGACCCATTTCCCCAAGGCCCCCAGACGTGCCCCCAGCTGACCTGGAGGATGTAACAGGGCCAGAACTTACCCTAATGAAAGGATGGAATACAGAAGTGCTGGCAGGGCTTCTGGGCAGCAGGCTTGCAGCCAGCACCTCCATCCTACAATCCTCAGCCCCTCTCCTAGCCCCCAGCTGATCCCCAGAGCTCCCTCCCTAGTCTGAATTCCATGCTTAACATCCCCATATGTCCCTCCCTGACCTAAACCATCCTCCACCCTCCTTTCCCTAGGGGAGCCCCCACCTTGTGGCCTCTAGGTCTGACCACCAGTCCTGCTTAGATGCCAGACTTGGTTGCCATAGCATCTCCAGGGAGACAGAGATGGATTATAATTAGATCATCTGCCTCCTGCTCTTCACTTTTAGGGGCCCTGGCCAGAGCAGGAATCCTAGCTCTCCCAGCCCCCACTCCAGGAAGGAAGGAGGGTTTCTCTGCTGCTTGGGAGGGGTACTACAAACGTGTGGGTCCCTAGCCACCCCCAGACCTGACCAGGGCAGCTGTCAGGATAGGGTGCCCTGGCAGGCTGAGGTACACTCTGAATCACTCTTTTCTATGCAGATGGTATGGTGTATGCCCTGGGGGGAATGGGCCCAGACACGGCCCCCCAGGCCCAAGTTCGGGTGTATGAGCCCCGACGGGACTGCTGGCTTTCGCTACCCTCCATGCCCACACCCTGCTACGGGGCTTCTACTTTCCTGCACGGGAACAAGATCTATGTCCTGGGTAAGGGCCTGGGGGATGTGGGAAAGAGGCTCGAAGTGCAGAAGCACCTATCCCCATAGGTTGGCTGGGATAAGGTTTAGCCTGAGATGGCAGGACAAGAGAAACTTTGAGTGAGCCAGGCTTGCTTGGAGGTTCTGACCTTTGGTGGCCCTCCTAGGGCTGGAAAACCAAACCCCAGTGCCTAAGGATTGGCAGGGTAGGTGATCCATGCTCTGGTGTGCATACAGCTGGGTATGGGTGGCTAGGCTGGGCGGTGGTGAAGGCTTAGCAACCTGGTGAAGGAGGAGCCTGCCAGGCCTCCCAGGCTCCTTCCCAGGTTGCTTCCCCAATTCCATTGGCAGGGGGCCGCCAGGGAAAGCTCCCAGTGACTGCTTTTGAGGCCTTTGATCTGGAGGCATGTACCTGGACCCGGCACCCAAGCCTGCCCAGCCGCCGGGCCTTTGCTGACTGTGCCATGGCGGAAGGCAATGTCTTTAGCCTGGGTGGCCTGCAGCAGCCTGGGCCGCACAATTTCTACTCTCGCCCACACTTTGTCAACACTGTGGAGATGTTCGACCTGGAACATGGTGAGCAGTGGCTAGCCTGGGCTGTCCTCCCACTTCCCATGGGATGGAGGGGCACAGGGTGTGTTGTGGGGCTGGATCTGACCTCCCCTTTGTTGCAGGGTCCTGGACCAAGCTGCCCCGCAGCCTACGCATGAGGGATAAGAGAGCCGACTTTGTGGTTGGCTCCCTTGGGGGCCACATCATGGCCATCGGGGGCCTTGGTGAGTATCTCTGGGGAGCCCAATACAGGAAGGAATAACCCCAAGCAGGAACCATCACCTCTTGCCCTTCTTCAGGCACTCCAGGGATCAGGGCTTTGTGAGCTTCCCTTTCCAATCCGTTACACAGATCGGGTATAGTCTGCATAGCCTAACTCTTGGGGAATCCCTCAGCACCTGACTGATGGGCTCTGTACCAGCAAGGGCCTAGGAAACAGAAACAGGACAAGTGACCATTGAATGAATGGACAAATACAAATCTAAAGAAATTAACAAATGATGAATGGGGGCAATGAGTAGCAAGGCACTGGTAGCCCATCTTGGGGTGATGCCTACTCGGCCATCTTTGGGCTTAGCAAGCATGAGTTGGAGCCCCTGTGGCCTGTGCCTTTTACAACTTCTGTCTCCTTCCTGCAGGAAACCAGCCATGCCCTCTGGGCTCTGTGGAGGGCTTCAGCCTTGCCCGGCGACGCTGGGAGGCCCTACCCACCATGCCCACAGCCCGCTGCTCCTGTTCTAGTCTGCAGGCTGGGTCTCGGCTGTTTGTCATTGGGGGTGTGGCCCAGGGTCCCAGCCAAGCTGTGGAGGCTCTGTGTTTGCGTGATGGGGTGTGAATGCCTGATGGGATGTGTCAACTGGAGCAACGCAGTGCCAGAGGCAAATATCTGTGGCTCCTTTTGCTGCTGAAGAAGCTCACTGTGGCTCTGTGGGATGAGGGAGGCACAGGGGCAGGCACTTGAGGCAAATGTCTCAAAGAGTGAGGGGACTTTGTCTTTAGTGCAGGACACATATGCTTATACCCACCTTTATCCCCATTCATTCATGGATCATGCCTAGCTCCACACTTGCTCTGGAACTACTGGGCCCTCTGTCCAACCGGAAAGTGGGAGGATTGGAGAGCTGGCCTCATGCCCCACAGGATTAGTGCCTACCTGGAGTTGACCAGGCTCACCCCCATGGCTGTTCCTGAGAAATCCTAGCTGTCAGTCTGCCTTGAAGGCCTCTGTGGCCCCAGGCAAGTTCAGAGAGGTCACAGGACACAGAGGAAATAGAGGAGTGGATATAGGACCCTCCAGAGGACCCCGGGGAATATTGGCTTTGGGCCCATTACACTGTTGACTGTGTGATCTTGAGCAAGTCATTTCACCTCTCTGTGCCTCAGCATCCTCATCTGTAAATGGGGATCTCTGAAACCTTCCTGCCCTACCTACCTCACAGGGCTGTTGTGAGGACCCAGGAAGTTCAGATGTGAAAGTAAAAGTGCTGCTAAAATGTGGTGTATGGCCCTCAGTGTGGACTCATGTGTTGCCCCTGTAGCTAGCTGCTTGCTCTCCTTCAGGGGCCTACACTCTCCCAGGGATGAGGGTCCAGAGTAGCCTTTTGGATCTGGCTTCTGCCCCCAAAGTGTTCTGGTGTTTCAGCCCCCACCTAAGCCTTAGCTTCTCTTTTGGTGATATGACTGCTGCCCTCTGCTGTCTTGGGGGTTAGAGGGCACTCAAAGGCAGCCAGAGAAGAGCTCAGAAAACTACAACAAAGCACCACGGGATCAGGATGAGTGAATACCAGATCTGTGTCATGCAGCATCTCCTCAAAGTCTTGGCTTACTTCCATAGGGAGGGGTGGTCTAGTGGGGGCTGTGGCCAGGGCAGTCCCCCACTGTCCCGCATTAGACAGAACTGCATGGCCTCCCACCAGACCCCTAGAGGCGTGATAGCCTCCTGGAGAAATCAAAGCTGCCAGCCTCCTCCTCCAGTCTTTGCTGCTCACTAGTAGGGCCCACTGACTCTGCTTTCCCTGCAGCCACAAGAGTGCAAGGGTCTCACATCTGGGTTTACTGCAGAAATGGATTTCGGGTCCCAGAACTGATCTGCTGCAGCCAGGGTAACCCTCCTGAACCCGTAACCTCCTGCAGGCTTTATCCCTTCTTGCTTAGTGGCAGGGTTCCCAGGGCAGCACCTCCCCTGCCCAGCACAGAGGTGCCATGGGCCTTACTGCTCTGAAGCTTCTAAGACCACTTGGACTGCAAGCACAGACAGACCGCTGTGTCATCTATCTTTGTTTAATGCTCTGGACCAGTTTAGACATTCAGAGACCCCAGCATGAAGGTAATGCTGCAGCAGCTTGGGTCTTGGGATCCCTGGGAGGTCAGGCAGTGTGTCGGTGACTGACCCCATGTTGTTGCCACAGTAGCCACCCCGGGATGGCTGGCAGAAGTTCTGCTGGTAGGTGGTGCTGGTACGGGGAGGCTGTATCTGCACAAAGTGGACAAGACGCTGAGGGAAGTCACTGACTCCTGGGCCTGACTGGAAATTGGCCTGGTAGGAGGATTCAAGAGGCCGCTGCTGGCTCAACTCCAGCTCACAGGGTGCCCAGCGCAGGAAGGTGTGCCGTTGCCACAGGCGGTCCAGGTCCTTCCGCCTTCCGATTCCCTGCAGCAGGCAGTAGGGGCCCTCCTCAACAATATGGGCCCTTGGCCCACAGTCCTGGTACCAACCACCTCTTTGGTCCCTCCCCAACCCAAGCCTCGTTGGTGATGCTTGGCTCCCCTGGCCTGTACCCCAGCCTCTTGGGCCTGCCTCCCCAGCCATGCCTTATATTCCAGCATGAAGCCTCCAGAAAGTCAGTGACCCCTAGGATATTTGTGCATTGTCAGGCAAAATGAAATCAAAGCAGAGGTACCACCTCTGTTTGGGGAATGGACTGTTTCCCAAATGAGAGAGGTTGCCAGGAGTCCTCCCTCCCCACAGTTTCTTATCCCCTCCACCCTACCTCAGCTTCAACTTAGGCTAGGGCCCTACCCACTCTCCTTTCTTCAGTACTCACTTTGTCGAAAGACGTACGGTTGTCATGCTTGGAAAAGAAGTGTCGCTGCACTGGCTCCTTTAAAGACAGAGAGAAAGAAGATGAATGCGGGAAAATGATGCTCACCTGCCCTTAAAGATCTTGCCTCAGAACCTATAATGGAGGGGAGGTGCCAGGAGCCACTACCCCTAAACTGCTAAACTTGCCAAAATCCTGAAAGAGCAGTTACAAATTAAGCAATGCCTCACTCCTAGGACGTCTCATGCTAGCATTTGCCTCCAAAGCAGAAGTCTCTTAGGGCTGCTGATTGAGGAAGGGATTGAGGCATCTTCTGAGATATCCGTCCATCTAGAGGGCAGTGGTTCAAGTTTCATGTCAGGCCCTTTAACTCTAGATTGTCCAGCACAGGCTTTGGTTCTCTCCTCCCCTCTCTCCACATTTAGTCCTTCATCAACAACCCAAACTCTAGGCCCTAAGTTCCACCTGGAAACTGCCATTTGTCTTTCTAGCTTGAGCTCTCTCCTGAACTCCAGACTCAATAGCCAACAGCCTACATATCTCCTTGTAAATGTCTTACAGGCATCTCCAAACACTTGACTGAGCTCTGGATCATTCCCCAATCCTACCTGTTCACAGCCTTCTCCATGTCAGATGCTGGTAGATAGATCCTGCCAAACAGCTTGGAGTCCCCTTGATTCTTTTCTTTCACACCCTATATCCAATGTGTCCAAAAAAATCCTGTTGATTACTCCTTCAATATGTGCCTGGGATTGGTCCACTCCTCAACATGTCTACTGCTTTCCCTGTTCCAAGAGCCACCTTATTCTCTTGCTTGAATTATTGCAAGAGCTTCCTACCTGGTTCCCTGCTTCCAAACTTTCCCCTCCGGTTTATTGTCCTCTTAGCAGGAATGATTCTTCTGATATGCAGATCAGATCACTTCCCTTGTTTGCTGAGAATCCACAATAGTTCCTCATGTTTATAAAAGCCAAAATCATCATAGTGGTCCATGAGATGCACACAATATTGATCTCTCCATTACCTAGAACCACCCTGGCATCCAGCTCCTCAAACACACCAGCAATTCCCACTTTGGGCCTTTGCACCACCTGTGCCTTCTGTCTGGGACTCTGCAGTCGGGCAGCTGGCTGTAGGACACCCCCTCACTTCCCTCTTAAAAGGGCTTCTTCGAGCACTGACACTAGCGGTGCCATCATCCTAGTGCTGCATTTTTCACATGGCATACTGTGTGACTACATAGTATGATGTTGCTTAGTGTCTAAGGCTCCTGACTAGAACATAAGCTCCTTATGGGCAAAGGTTATTATCTGTCTTGTTCACCTTTGTTTTTTTGTTTTTTTGTTTTTTTTCTTGCTCACCTTTGTAACTCCAACACTGAGCCCAGTGCCTGAGAAAATATGTGTTTGCTGTTTAATTAATGAGTAGGGTTCAGAAAGTCCCCAGAGTATTTCCTTTGGCCCAGGTGGAGCCAGAGAACCATGCCCTAACCCCAGGCAGAGAAAGACCACCTCCCAGGCCCCTAGACCTCAATAGGAATCTTAGGAATCTCTCCCAGGACCATCCACCTTGCCTTTGTGCCTGCTGTCTGCCCCCAGAGTTCCCTGTCCCCAGCCATTCAGCTTCTCCTGCTGCAGACCTGAATGAAGTGTCTGATCTGATGAGGTCAGTCTTGGCTGGGTTAGGATATGTGCAATGGCTGACAACAGGTTCCTAGATAAAAGGCTGAAGCTAGCTCCATCCCAGATTCCTGAATGAGAATCTTCTGTGGTATGTGTCTTTGACAAGCTCCCCTATCAGTACCTCCTGCCTTAGACAGCTGGTGTTGGTTTCCAAATAGAATAAAAGCTCCATGAAGGTGGGAAGCCAGCCAGCCTTACCTTTCATTCCTCATAAAGCAAACTGACACGACAGGGATTAAAAACCCGGGGCCTTTTAAAAAAAAATAGGAAAAAAAAATCTTCAGTATTTAGAACTAGGCAAAGAGTTCTTTGACTTGACACCAAAAACAAGAGCAATAAAAGAAAAAATGGATAAACTGGACCTCATCAAAAAATTTTAAAGTTCTGCTCTGTGAAAGTTTGTGTAAAGAAAATGAAAAGACAAGCTGCAGACCGGGAAAAAATATTTGCAAGCCAAATATCCAATAAAGGAATAATTTCTAGACTATATAAAGAATTCTCACAACTCAACAGTAAAATAACAATCTAATTAGAAAATGGGCAAACAACATGAAGCCATTACACTGAAGAGGATATACATATGGCAAATAACACGTGAAAAAAATGTTTGCCACCATCATTAAACATTAGGGAAATGCAAATTAAAATCACAATGAGATATCATGACCTACTTATCAGAATGGCTAAAAACAGACAACATCAAATTTTGGGAGAATGCAGAGAAAACAGATCACTCATACTTTGCTGATGAGAATGTAAAATGGTACAATCATTCTAGAAAACCATTTGACAGTATCTTCTAAAAACTAAACATACAACTACCATATGATCTAGCAGTTGCACTCCTGGGCATTTATGCCAAAGAAATGAAAACTTATGTTCACTCAAAAACCTGTAGCAGCTCTATTTGTGAGAGCCAAAAACTGGAATCAGCTCAGATATCTTTTAATAGGTGAGTGGTTACACAAACTGGTATATACATGCCATAAAATACTACTTAGCAATGAAGAGGAATGAGCCATGAATAACTGAGATGAATCTCTAGGAAATTATGCTGAGTAAGAAAAGCCAATTTCCAAAGATTGTATACTGTATCATTCCATTTGTATAACATTTTTGAAATGACAAAATTTTAGAAAGGGGAGATCCCTGGGTGGCTCAGCAGTTTGGCGCCTGCCTTCAGCCCAGGGCATGATCCTGGAGTCCCGGGATCAAGTTCCGTGTTGGGCTCCTTGTGTGGAGCCTGCTTCTCCCTCTGCCTGTCTCTCTCTGTGTCTCTCATGAGTGAATGAATATAATCTTCAAAAAAAAAAATGTTTAGAAAGGGAGAAGAGGCTGGTGGTTGCCAAGGATTAGGGACAGAGAAAGGGTGAAGTAGCAGGAAGCTGGTCATAAAAAGGCACTACCAGGGATACTTGGCGATGTTGGCCAGTATCTTAACTGTGGTGATGGATACACAAACCTACATAGGTAATAAAATTTTATAGATCTTAATACACACACAAATGAGTATAAGTAAAACTAGAAATCTGAGATAAGTGGATTGCATTAATGTCAATGTCCTGGTTGCAATATTATTCTATAGTTTTTCAAAATGTTATTATTGGGGAAAACAGGGAAAAGTATAGAAGGGATCTCTATTATTTCTCACAAGTTATGAATTTATAGTCCTTTCAATAAAAATTTCAATAATACTAAGGGTCTGTAGCAATTTCCAATTGACTCCCAAATTTCTTCTCCAACTCTATCTTTTGCTAAAGAATTGTACATAGCCTTAGAATGTGGATGCCACTATTGTTGGAGGCAGTTCTGACTCTGAAAACCCTCTCCCTCTCCCTCTCCCTCTCCCTCTCCCTCTCCCTCTCCCTCTCCCTCTCCCTCTCCCTCTCCCTCTCCCTCTCTCTCTCTCCCTCTCTCTCTCTCTCTCTCTCTCATATATATATATATATATATATATATATATATATAATCTCCCCTACTTCTGTTCCTGTGGGACAGATTGAGAGGATGTTCCAGTCTTTAGAATGACAGCTGCCACTGGGCCACTACAAACAACCAGCAGGAAGTCCTGTTTGCCTCTTGTCCTTGCACTACCCAGGTCCCATTACTTATATATATATATTATATATAATATATATAATATATACTAAATAAATATATATATATATATATAATATATATATATAGACTGACTTTGTGCTTGTGCTTTCAACACTTTCACAGTGGTTTTCTCCTCAGTAAGGAAAGTGTGCTTGATATGTTCATACATACACTTAGCATATATGGAACTACCATATGCCCTGCTGATGTGTTGTTTGTTTGTTTGTTTGTTTGTTTTAGACAACCTCATAAGAACTTTAGGTCTCACAACACAAATTTCTTGAAGTCCTCCTGGTCATATGCCATATGCAGATTTTGGTGCTTTCCCAACCTAGTTGGTATAAAGGTACACAATTCTATTACCAGGAGTTTAGGATAGCCTAGTTTTGTTAGAGGCTGTATGATAGGATGGCTTATGATGGTATATCAGATTCTGGGTCCTTCTGAATGCCTTTAGACACCATCCCCGGAAAAGAGAAACTCACTATTACAGTGGCGGAATAATGTATTGACTCATACTGACTCAAGTTTTGTTCCGACAATAGTGAGAGCCTGGTGAGAAGTGCAGTCATTTCCTTCCACCTAGGCAGTTCTGAGTATTCTTTTCTCTGGGGAGAATTTCACCTGCATCTTGGTTTCTAGGGCTCCTTTTCCATTGAGGTGATAAAACCCATGGTCTCTGAGCAGGTGGGGCTTGGGCTGGGGTTCCAGTTAAAGAAGCCTTGGAGGAAAGGTAGATTTCCGGGGGGTTGGCGGCAGTAGTTGCATGGGGGAGGGCTATGAGGGCCCCTGTGAAGCCTGGGCATTTCACAGTCAGTAGGGTGCTGAGTAAGGAACCCCTGTGACACACTGAGGTATGGAGGGGTAGGGCAGGGAGGGACACAACAATCATGGCACCATCAAGGAAGGACCCACTCCAAACCATGAGTCCCTGGGACTCTTGTCTGACCTTAAGAACAAACAGGACCAGAATTACATGTCCTAAGAGTTAGGCATGTGAAGGCTAGAAATAAATTAATCTGGCCTAGAAGAGAAAAAGAAAAAGAAGAAAAGAGAATTTTTTTTGCATCTCAATGACACAGGCAAAATTTCTACTTGCCCCAAACTAAACAGAAGTGTTATCACGTATTGAAAAGGTTTTCAACAATAATAGATGCAAGCAGCTGGCTGAAACCTGGTATCTCTCAGCTAATAGGAAAATAAAATGTGCACCTTCACCAAGCAATCCCACTAATTGAAAAAGCTTTAGGCATAGAGCCACCAGACTTGGCATTTATACAATCAACCTAAGACACATAGATTATGCTCTTTGGGACTGCTAGTAATGCTAGTAAATGCTTTATGTAGCAAGTCTTCAATTAAAACATATCCCAAAACATGTTCCCTACTTCTGTTCCTGGGGGACAGATTGAGAGGATGTTGTAGTCTTTAGAATGATAGCTGCCACTGGGCTACTACAAACACCCAGCAGGAAGCCCCGTCTGCCTCTGTCCCTACACTACCCAGGTCCCATTACTCTCAAGGGAAGGTGGCCCCAGAAGAGCAGTCTGGAGTTGCATTTGGACCTGGCTCATCTATAGGCAGTGTCAGGAAGCCCTTCCAACTGAGAATTCTAAGGAAATTCAGGCATGGTAGCCTCTAGGAGCCTGTTCTTGACCTGGGAAAATAAGTCAGGGAGAATTCAGATGGCAGATCAAGTAGGATCTGGCTAGAGGCTGGGAAGTAAGAAGCTGCAGTGGGCAGAGCATGTTCCAGACACTCCTCTAGGTCCCCTTCCATGTTCTCCACCCTGCTGTTGCCCAGGGGGGGCTGGTCTGAGTGCATTTTTCACCAGGCTGCCTTCCCTCTGGCCACTGGAAAACTCTGGGAGGAGATGGAGGGAAGGAAAGAGATGTTTCTTTTTTTTTTTTTTTTTAACTCCTTCCCAGACTAGCCCCCACCTGTCTGTGTCTCTCTACCCAAAATCACCACTCTTCTCTGGGTGGTTCTCTCCACACCTCCCTCTCCTTTTGGGTTCTAGGACCCATACCTTCTCCTGTCCCTTCAGTGACCGCTTGGTTGTTACCAACCTATGATACCACCTTTACCTGAGGTCCTCACATCCACTCCTTTGCATGTGCATTCTACTGAGTTCTCCTGTTTTGAGTAAGCTTTTTACCATTAGAACCTCAACTGATGCTCAGTGCCCCCTCTTTGTCTCCACTAGAAGCAGTAGAGGGTCTGGGCCCTGCATTCTCTCCTGTTCTCTGAAAGCCTTTTTCTAGCCACTTCTGCCATCACTCCTTTCCAGTCCTCCTTGGCTATGCATGTGGGTGGGTACCTAGACACTTTATATTCTGCTTCCCTTACCAGTGAAGGCCTCCTGAGCCCCTTGGACTACAAGGCTGACTGTGAATTAGACCATAGGTTTCCATGACATCAAGGAATCTGAGCTTGAGAGCCATTGTTGGCAAAACTGAAGGCTTACTTTCTGGGTTCTGGAAGCTCTCTCCCCATGGCCACCTACCCAAACTGGGCCCTGACCCTCCTTTCACCTAAAAGGAGCATTGAGAAAGACTGTTCAGCTTGGTACTAGCTCTTTTCCACCCTTTCTATAGGGGGAAGATCTGCCATTTCAGGGAAGAGTGGCCAGGCCACATGCATTTCCTGAGGATAAGCTGGCTTCAGGTGTCAGTCCAGCAGTGGTAGTTCTGGGGATGATGCTTTTGGGGTCCAAAAGCAGCAGAAACTGGTCCAGCCACCCCAGCTGCCCCCAGGGCTGCCTTGTACCTGACATCGCTGCAGGAACACTGCTGGAGGCTGGGGCTTGGCTGCAAGGCGGTATTCTTGAGCACTTTCACTCTTGAATTGGCCTCTGTAGTGCCCATAGAAGCCAGTGTTGTGCTATAATAAGGCAGGCATGAGGATGAATCCCTCCCAAACCCTGACTCTGAGTCTCAGACCCACAGGGTCCCCAGGCCAGAAGCCTCTCCTGGGAGCTACTGACAGAATACAAAGAATCTGAGGAGAGGGATACCTGTCTCCCATCCATCATTAGAACAGCTGGCCTTGGCTATACTGGCCCACCTGGGAGAGCTATGTGTGTGTAGAGAAAGGGTATATGTTTTTTCTTTTCTCTTCTTTCCTTTATTCCATCCTTCCCCCTCTTTCTTTCATTAGGCCTTAACATAAGCTGGGGAGACAACAGTGAAAGGACAGAAATATCCTGGCCCTTGTGAACTTTCTGGTGAAGGAATCAGACACAGCAAATAGAGTCAGGGAAGAAATAACCTGATGACTAGATCAAGAATGACAGGGAACAGGGATAGCCCCTCATGACAATGAGGGTGGGACCTGAACATGAAGAGTCAGCTGTGTGAGGAACAGCAGAGCATTCTATGTGATGGGAACCAAAAGAGCAAAGGTTCCAAGGCCAGAAAGAGAGAGATATGTTGGAAGAACAGAAAAGAACTAAAATCCTTATGACTAAAGGATTATGAGCAAACTAGTCAGGTTAAGGTCAGGGAGGGGCAGGGCCCACACAAGTTTAAGAATACGGATTCTCTTCTAAGACCAAAGAGAGACTTTTTGGCAGGGGAGGGGACCAGACAGGTTCTGAGTTGGGATTATTCAGAGCACTGAGAAGTTTTGATAACAGGGCCACTGGCTGGTGATAGGATCCTTCCCTGGAGGTTGAATGAATCCATCTTAGGCATCTATTGACAAAGTCATGAACACCTGTTTGCCACATACTTTGCTATTCTGGGGCAAGAAGGATACCCTCTGAAACTGGAGCACCTAAGCAAGAAATAAGCTTTTCAAAAGAAGTACTTTACCAACAGTAGTACCTTCTGGAGAGAATTTCAGAGACAGGGACTGGCAAAAGACAGAAATGAGCATTTATCAGGGTTCTAAGAAGGAGCTGTACTGTGTGGATATCATTAGATGGATACCTTGTGGACAACAGCCATGTCTAGCCAGGGAACTCCTAGAGCTGAACTCTTTGTCCTGAGAGTTCCCTGGAAAGGAAGGGTGTATCTGGTCCTCCATGATTATAGCCCAGTGAAGAAAGATGCTGTCCCAAGTTCAGCCTCTGGCCATCATAGCAGATTCCTATATATGACTGAGAAGCCTTTTATCTTCTCATCCCACTGAGGGTTTGGGTTGCCCAGCTTGTCTGACCATCTTTCTACTATCTGTTGAATGTGCTCTCTATTCAGTTTAGTTCAATATTATTTACTAGGCTGCCTTTACTGCATTCCAAGCAAGGGACTAGGCATGGGCTATAGAGGTGGAAAACAGTCTTTGCTCTCAAGATGTTCTGAGTATAGAGAGCAGTCAAACTTCAGAAGACCAAGCAAAGGATTACTAGGGGGACCAAGCAAAGAATTGGGAATAAATGGGGTGGCTAGAAGACTAGGAGGTTCAGCTGGTTAGCATGAGACCAGGACCCATGGAAAAAGACATGGCATCAGAAAGACTAAGTAGGCTCCAGGGGTGATCTTAGAATGGCAGAGGGGGCATGGGTCCTCCACCAGCCTGGATGCTGGATGAAATCTTCCTTACTAAATTTGTTCTCATGATTCATTCAAATTTCAGGTACTACCCCAGAGCCAGGAGCCAAGATTAAATGTAAAGTGCACTCTTACCCAGGAGCCTACTAACGCACTTTGCATCCTTCCAGGAAGTAAAAAGGCAAACTTTCCTCTTGTCTTTTTGAGGCTATGTCTGAGGTAAGAGACTCTCAGTGGTCAACTTCTTGTTGCTTAGTGACAAAGGGAATTAGGGAGTTGTGACTGCATAATGCTGCTGAGATTGTTGAGGCAGTGCCCAGCCTGCTACTCCTTTGTGCTTCCTGCTTGTTTTTACTTCGTGAGAAATCTGCTCCTTAGCATTAACAAATAGAAACATACTCCACAGTGGAGTGTAATGAACTCACAGTCAATGAAATATCAAAGAACATTTTATTTTATTATTTTTTTAAAATATTTTATTTATTTATTCATGAGAGACACAGAGATAGAGGCAGAGACACAGGCAGAGAGAGAAGCAGGCTCCTTGCAGGGAACCCAATGTGGGACTCGATCCCGGGACTCCAGGATCAGCCCCTGGGCTGAAGGCATGCGCTCAACAGCTGAGCCACCCAGGCGTCCCTTAAGAACATTTTAGAGGCAAATCCTGCGTTTTAAAATTGTGTAACCAGCTCCCGGCGCGGCGGCGGTCCCAGCTGCAGCGCGCCGCCTGGGTGGCTGGGCGGCCCATGGGCAGCAGAGAGGGCCACGATGACAGATTACGGCGAGGAGCAGCGCAAAGAGCTGGAGGCCCTGGAGTCCATCTACCCCAACTCCTTCACAGGCAGATGTCTCTCAGCTACCCCTGTATAGCTCCAGTCCTGTTCATGTTCTCTCTCACCATCAGTACAGCTGTGCTGTGAGGATGTTAAGGGGATGAGTGAAGAGGGGTTTGAGAGTGTCATTAACTGGTATTATCAGAAAATCCACCCAGTTTCACCATTACTGTGACATCTGAGGCTGGAGAAAATGATGAAACTGTCCAGACTACCCTCAAGTTTACATACAGTGAGAAATACCCAGATGAAGCCCCTCTTTATGAAATATTCTCCCAGGAAAATCTAGAAGATAATGATGTCTCAGATATTTTAAAACTATTAGCGTTACAGGCAGAAGAAAACCTTGGTATGGTAATGATCTTTACTTTAGTGACAGCTGTGCAAGAAAAATTAAATGAAATAGTAGATCAAATAAAAACTAGAAGAGAAGAAGAAAAGAAACAAAAAGAGAAAGAGGCAGAAGAAGCTGAAAAGCAATTATTTCATGGCACTCCTGTCACAGTTGAGAATTTCTTAAGTTGGAAGGCCAAATTTGATGCAGAACTCTTGGAAATTAAAAAGAAACGAATGAAAGAAGAAGAACAAGCAGGAAAAAATAAATTAAGTGGGAAACAGCTATTTGAAACAGATCATAATCTTGACACATCTGATATCCAGTTTTTGGAAGATGCTGGAAACAATGTGGAGGTAGATGAATCCCTGTTCCAGGAAATGGATGACTTGGAGCTAGAGGATGATGAGGATGATCCAGACTATAATCCTGCTGACCCAGAGAGTGATCTGACTGACTAATGGACTATCCCCATCTACAGAGAGGTGTGACTGCCACAGCATCTGTGGCTGTGTGGAGGTGTTGATTTTCCTTTCTTTTTTTCTAAGAAAAAATAATTTTCAGGAGAATATTCTTCTGATAGCTTTCATCATTGAACTTAATAAACTGACCTTAAAGTTTCAAATAAAAAAAAAAATTGTGTAACCAGGCAGCCCGGGTGGCTCAGCGATTGAGCACTGCCTTCAGCGGAGGGCCTGATCCTGGAGACCTGGGATCGAGTCCCATGTCAGGCTCCCTGCATGGAGCCTGCTTCTGTCTCTGCCTCTCTCTCTCTCTGTCTGTGTCTGTCATGAATAAATAAAAAAAAATCTTAAAAAAAAAAAAAGCATTCCACAGAGTCAGAAGAAATGTTAAAAGGGTTGATGGTTCTTAAGATAAAATTGCTGCTTCAGGGGATGCCTGGGTGGCTCAGTGGTTGAGTGCCTGCCTTTGGCTCAGGGCGTGATCCTGGAGTCCTGGGAGTCGAGTCCCACATTGGGTTCCCTGCAAGGAGCCTGCTTCTCCCTCTGCCTGTGTCTCTGCCTCTCTCTGTGTGTGTATCTCATGAATAAATAAAATCTTAAAAAAAATAAAGGATAAAATTGCTGCTTCAGAATAAGTTTCTGTCAACCTTTCTCTTAGGAGTCTGGCATCTGAAAACACTGGTTAGGTGACTGTTACCAGAGCCCCAGTAAAGAAGGAGAGCATAACAGAGGAGCAAAAGAAAGAGCACGAAAACATTTGACATTGTGGTTCCATTCTAAGCTACCCTTCGGCAGATTATTGTCTATCATTTGTAACACAGGGACACAAACAGTTCACCCCTTCCACTAACCAAAAGAAACTGGCAATAAGCCTCTAAAAATGTACCAATAAAAAGCTTAACAGCAGAAAACACTCAGCGCATGCTGCTGTCGCTGATACAACCCTACGAGCCAGAAAACCAGCCCTACCATAGTTACCCTGAAGATCCACTCTAACATGTATTCATAGGTACAAAAAGGTCCTTGCAGCATCTGCATAGGGGAAAAACTAAGCAGCCTGAATGTTTTACCAATAGGGCAATTGGAAAGATACTTGAATTTACACACATATATATCTTTTTTTTTAAAGATCTTATTTATTTATTTATTTATGAGACACACGCACACACACACACACACACACACACACACAGAGGCAGAGACACAGGCAGAGGGAGAAGCAGGCTCCATGCAGGGATCCCAATGCGGGACTCAATCCCTGGTCCCCAGGATCACACCCTGGACCAACGACGGCGCTAAACCGCTGAGCCACCCGGGCTGCCTTGAATCTACACACACACATATATATCTTAAAGATGGTAAGTCAAAAAAGTCAAATTGTAGAAAGATGCACAAAGTGTACCATTTATAAACAATGCTATATATTGTTTATGGATATAAACATATGAACTAAAAGTATAAAACATGCATAGAAATGATAAACATCAAATTCAGAAAAGTCACCTGGGGAATGGTTTCAGGAAGGCAGAGTAGAACATCAACTCTATCTGTAATGTTTTTATCTTTCAAAGCTTTATTTAGGTACAACTAACACAACAAACTGCACATATTAAGTGTGTAATCTGACACATTTTGTTCTATGTATATATGTATGAATCATAGCCATAATCAAGGTAGTAAACGTTTCCATCAACACCAAGTTTCCTTCTGCCCATTGGTAATCCTCCTCTATGGCACTCATTGGTCTCAAGAAACCACTCGTTGACTTTCTGTCACTAAGCATTACTTTGCATTTTCTAGAATTTGGAAATGGAATCATTCAATATGTATTCTTTGTGTCTGATTTCTTCCATGCAGCATAATTATCTTGTGTTTTATCCATGTCACTGTGCCTATCAATCACTCATTCCTTTTTATGGCTAAGTAACTTTCCATTGTATGGATATACAAAGCTCTCCATATACATATATGTGCACATATATATTTTTTAAATATACTTTTTTTTAAGATTTTATTTACTCATGAGAGACAGAGAGAGAGAGGCAGAGACACAAGCAGAGGGAGAAGAAGACTCCATGCAGGGAGCCTGACGTGGGACTCGAACCCAGGTCTCCAGGATCTCACTTCTCCAGGATTCCGCACTGGGCTGAAGGTGGCGCTAAACCGCTAAGCCACCCAGGCTGCCCTAAATATACTTTTTAAAGCAATTTTAGGTTCACAGCAAACTTGAGTGGAAGGTACAGTAATTTCTCATATACCCTCTGCCCCCTATGTTTTATAACCTCTTCTATTACCAATATCTTCCACCGGAATAGCACATTTGCTATAATTGCTGAACCTAAATTGATGCATCATTATCTGCCAAAGTCCACAGTTTACCTCGGGTTCACTCTTGCAGTTGTATATTTTTTGGGTTTGGATAAATGTATACTGCAATTACATGTATGCACCATTATAGTATCATAAAGAATAGTTTTACTGCCTTAAAAATCCTCTGTGCTCCACCTATACATCTCTCCCTCCCCCCTAACCAATGGCAACTACTAATATTTTTACTATATAATTTTCCCTTTTCCACAATGTCATATGGTTGAAATACTATGGTATATAGCCTTTTCAGATTGGCTTCTTTCACTTAGTAAAACATATTGAAGTTTTCTTCTATGTCTTTTCCTAGCTTGATAGCTCATTTCTTTTTAGTGCTTAATAATATTCTATTGTCTGTGGGCACCTAGGGGGCTCAGTCAGTTAAGCATCTGCCTTTGGCTTGGGTCATGATCCCAGGGTTCTGGGTTCAAGCCCTGCATTGGGCTCCCTGCTCAGTGGGGAGCCTGCTCTCTCCCTCTCCCTCTGCCTGCAGCTCCCCCTGCTTGTTGTGCTTTCTCTGTTAAATGAATAAATAAAATTTTAAGAAAAATATTCCATTGTCTGGATGTACCATGGTTTATTTATTCTTTCACCTACTGAAAATAATTTCTTGTTGCTTTTTAAGATTTGGCAATTATGAAATAAAGCTGCTATAAATATCCATGTGTAGGTTTTTGTGTGGACATAAGTTTTCAGGTCCTTTTTTTTTTTTTTTAAAGATTTTATTTATTAGAGACACAGAGAGAGGGTGGGGGCAGAGACACAGGCAGGGAGCCCAACGCGAGGCTCAATCCCGGGTCTCCAGGATCACGCCCTGGGCCAAAGGCAGTGCTAAACCACTGAGCCACCCAGGCTGCCCAAGTTTTCAGGTCCTTTGCGTAAATACTAAAGAGCATTATTGCTGGATCGTATAATAAGAGTATGTTTAGTTTTGTAAGAAACTGCCAAACCATACTTCCAAGTATGCCGAACAATACTTCCAAGTATTTAGTATACTAAGTACTACCATTTAGTATTCCCAATAACAATGAATAAGAGTTCCCTGTTGCTCCACATCCTCACCTGCATCTGTGTTACATGTGTTCTGAATTTTAGCCATTCTCCTGTGTAGTGGTAGCTCATTGTTGTGTTATTTTAATTTACATTTCCCTAATAACATATAATGTTGGGCATCTTTTCATATGCTAATATGCCATCTGTATATCTTTTTTGGTGCAATGTGTTAAACTCTGTGTTGGTCCATTTATTTGTTTTTAGAAGGGGGAGGAGCAGAGGGAGGGAGAATCTTAAGCAGGCTCCATCCACACCACAGAGCCTGACACAAGGCTTGATCTCACAACCCAGAGATCATGACCTGAGTCGAAATCAAGAGTAAGACACTTAATCCACTGAGTCTCCTCAGGCACTCCTGGCCCATTTTTAAATCAGGTTGTGTTCTTATTGTTGAGCTTTTTTATTTATTCATGAGACACACAGGGAGAGGCGGAGACATAGGCAGAGGGAGAAGCAGGATCCCTGTGGGGAGCCTGATACGGGACTCGATCCCCAAACCGGGATCACGACCTGAGCCAAAGGCAGACATTCAACCGCTGAGCCATCCAGGCGCCCCCTTATTGTTGAGCTTTAAGGGTTCTTCATATATTTTGGTTCTTTATCAGATGTCTTGAATCCACACACTAATCAGGTTTTTGTTCCTACTACACCACTAGTCAAGGTCACCAATAATTCTCACTCTTCATTTTCCCTGACCTATCAGCAGCATTTGACATTGACAAAGTAGGCAGTCAGACATGAGCTGGAGGCAAAGGCTGTAATAGGTGATACATTAGAAGCCTGAAGATAAAACATCCTAACTTTGTGGCTTTTAACATCCTGGTCTTACTGCTCCCAAAACCCAGGGGTTGACCTACCAAGAGCCACAGGTGCAGAACATGTGCTCTCCTCTTCAACTTCTGCCCCAGGGTGGCTCCCTAGGTTCGTTATATTTACATTGTGGTTTTGACCGCCAGTGGGGCAAGATGGCCATGGCAGTTCCACCAAGAATCTTGTAGAGTCAAAAACTCCCTCACCTAACCAGTAGGAGGAGTCCCTCAGATGATTGGAAACAACTTTTGTCAGAGACCATCCTAGCTATGACCCATAAACTATGCAAACATAAAAAGACACCTCTAACCCTGGTACTGTTCCCATCTCTGGGCCTACCAACTCTCCAATCTTAAACTTTTTTAAAAAGTTTGTTTATTTATTTATTCATGAGAGACAGAGAGGCAGAGAGAGAAGCAGGCTCCCTGCAGGGATTCCGACATGGGACTCCATCCCAGGTCTCCAGGATCAGGCCCTGAGCCAAAGGTGGACACTCAACCACTGAGCCACCCAGGCGTCCCCAATCTTTTTTTTTTTTAATTTTTATTTATGATAGTCACACACACACACAGAGAGAGAGAGAGAGAGAGAGAGAGAGAGGCAGAGACATAGGCAGAGGGAGAAGTAGGCTCCATGCACCAGGAGCCCAACGTGGGATTCGATCCCGGGTCTCCAGGATCGCGCCCTGGGCCAAAGGCAGGCGCCAAACCGCTGCGCCACCCAGGGATCCCCTCCTCCTTCTCTTTGAAGGTCGGTCCAGGAGGCTTCCACAGCACCTCTCTCTCTTGGATGTCCTCCGCTGTCTCTGACCACACCTGCTTGGGGTCTTTTGCTGCTTTTTCCTTATCTAGGTCTCTAAAGTTGTATGTCCTGGGGCTCAATATAATGTTTTCCACTTATTTCTTTCACTGGTGATCTCTGTTTCATTGCTTTAAAAGCCATCAGAGGCAGTTACACAGACCCCTCCTCCCTACAACCTCTACCCCTACTCACCCTGCCCTCAGATTGTCCCAGTATCCAGCAGACCTTGGATCATTTCTTGCCTTTTTCTCTCTACAGGTTGCCAGTTCTGTGTCCCCTTTTGACCACAGCGCCTCTCCTCCCAGTGGCTCCCCCTACCCAGCTCTTGTTAGGACCACTTGGCCCCAGCCATGCCCTAGCCCCTGGGCACTCAATCTACTCCGCATGCAGCAATGTGTCAGGTAACTCCTGGGGAGGGGGTGTGGGTGGCAGCAGTCCGACTGTAGAGGTGCGCGGGTACATCTTGCGAGGTACACGTGGGCCATGCAGCGGTATGCAGTGAAAGGTAGATCACCTAGCCTGGGCAATGAACCTGCTAGTAAAACCGTTAAAACCGTTAGAACCGTTAGAACAATTAAAGCCATCGTCTCGAGCTGCAGAGGGGGCGGGCCTTAACCGTCATTGGTCAGATCGGGCCCTAGGGGAGGGATCACGCATGCTCAGGCAACCTCCGTCGAACTAGCCTTGAGGCGAGATCAGAGACGCCCCAGAAGGGGCGCGAGCCGGGCCTCAGAAGTGGAGGCGAGAGGGGCTTGTCAGAGAGGGCGGGGAAGAGAGGTGTGGTGAAGGGTGTGTGTGTGTGGGGGGCGAACGTTGAGCGGAGGGGGGGCGGGGCTTTGGGGAACCATGCGAGGCTTCACGAGTAAGTTCGGGGTTTCCGGGGACCTCAGAGGAGTTTCTTGGGACGCTAGTTTGTCCGTTTGATCCTTGTCCTGGAGTTCCTAGCCATTCATTCTTTCCCTGTGACGAAAGACCACTTTGGGGTCTTCAAGGAGACTTTACGTTCTGTGGTCATCCTTGGAGAGCTGTTTTTGTCAGATTCGCGAGGTTCCACAGCCTCTCATCCCGAGTCCGGGACTAAGAGACACAAGGAAGAGAAATGATCCAGAAAGTCAGGGTGAACAGAAATCCGGGGAAACCGACTGGGATTTGCCTTTTTTATTATTATGCAATATCCCTTGGAGACCTCTGGAAAGGACGATGAAATGATTTAGTCTAGAAGCCCAGAGCATGTCTCCTGGTTGAAAAGGGACTGAAGGTGAAAGGATGGCTGCAGGAGGCTGAGGCGGGCCTCCTGACGGCCCGCGGGGCCGCAAAGTCTGAGGGGACAGACTTTTTTTCAGCGACCGAGTGGAGCAGTCAAAGGGGCAAGTGGAGGACCGCACACATGCTTCAGGATTCTCAGTACTGAAGACGGACGGGGTCAGATGGGGGTGAGGGGTGCTCAGTGAGACCCTTAGGATATTCTCTTCAGCCCACATGTTCCTCCCCTACCTACAACTTTGCAAGAGCCCTTCCTATGGAGACAGTCGCAATCCTTGCATGCACTTAACCCTTTCTTCTGCCTTTTGTTTTAAGATTTATTTGGGGGTGGGGTGAACAGAGGGAGAGAATCCCCAGGTTTCCTGCTGAGCGCGGAGGCTGCAAGCCTGGATCCCAGGATCCATGAGATCACCATCCCAGCTCAGACCAAGAATCCCACGCTCAATGACTGAGCCACCCAGGAGCCCCTAAACCTTTCCTCTACTTTATGCTTCTAATAGGACTGGAGGGCAAGAGGAGAATCCTGCCCTTGAAATGTATGTATTTCAGTTTTCATTTACCTAGTGTCCTGCCTAAGAATGACTACCTCTTCATTACTAGTATACGAGCATCTGCAAGGACAGCTTTAGGCAGATGGGATTTCTGCCTTCTGGGAATTTATAAGATTTTATATATACAGATATATAAGATTTATGTCTTATTTATAAGATTTATTTATTTATTCATGAGAGATAGAGAGGCAAAGACCTAGGCAGAGGGAGAAGCAGGCTCCATGCAGGGAGCCCAATGCAGGACTTGCATCCCAGGACTCCAGGATCATGCCCTGAGCCAAAGGCAGACGCTCAACTGCTGAGCCACCCAGGTGTCCCTGCCCTCTGGGAATTTAAAAGCCTATAATAGCATGCTAATGGATAGATGCTCAAAGAACAGATAAACCTGAGGCTGAGTAGGTCAAGCCCCATGTGATCCTTACACATAGTCAAGGGTGCAACTATGAAATTCTTTTCAACGTTTATGAAACCTCTTAAGAGTAAGTTAGGTTTGGAATCCCCAATGTAGTTATTCTAAACCCCAAGCCACATACTGCATAAATTATTCTCCTCAGCATAAACAGAAATGGAAGATAGAGAATTTATCATCTAGATGTAATAATAGTCCTAATTAATGGTCTTGTAGTGGCGTGTATAAGATTCTAAATCTAGACTAGAAGGAAGAATTTTCACGTGTGGATGGAAGAAAAAACAGATTATCAAAGAAATAAATAAAGAGTCAGGAATCCTATATTTACTTCAGTTCTCCTTTGTTAAAATATGTAATAAGTCTGTGGTGATCTAGGGGTTTGAAATGTAATAATTTAAAACAAATCCTATATCTTTTTAAATTTGTGGATAATTAGAAAGTTTTGCTCCATTGTCCTAATTTAGTTCTTATTTTAAAAAAAAGAGATTTATTAGAGAGCACAAGTAAGGGGGAGGAACAGAGGGAAAAGGAAAAGCAGACTCCCTGCTGAGCAAAGAGATGGGGGCATGGGGTCAGATCCTGGGACCCCATGATCATGACCTGAACCCAAGGCAGATGCTTAACTGACTGAGCCACCCAGGCACTCATAGTTCTTATTTTTTAAAAAACTCATCTACAGTAAATATTTTCTGGACACCATTATGTGCCAGGCACAATTCTAGATACTGAGGATATATAGTATGGAAGAGAACACACAAAAATTCCTATCATCAAAGAGCTTAACATTACATTGTAGTAGGCTAGGGTGTGCATACTGAAATAGACAAAACAAGATAAATTAATAAAGTATATAGTGTATTAGAATAATGAATGATATGCCGTGGAGAAAAAGTGAGGGAGAAATAGTAATTATTGAGGCATTACAATTTTGAATAGATAATTTGAGAGAACACCTGGAGGTGGTGGAGGTGGTTTGGCCTATTATGCTGATATCTGAGGGAAAAGTGAACCAAGTGGAGGAAACAGTATGGGAAAGGGACCTGAAGCTGGTTGTGTGCCCAGCAAGGGAGAACAACATTGGGGAGCCCTGCAAGAGGTGTGTGGAGTGTGAACTTTGGCTTGTATTTGAGTAGCGTAGGAGCAGTGGAGAGTTTGAACAAAGGGATAATATGATCTGATTTAAGGTTGGAAGAACTTTGCTTCAAAAAGAAGAATCTAAAAGTTGAAACAAGAGTAAAATCAGGGAGACCAGTTAGGAGGCCATTCGGTAATCCAAACTGGTGGCAGTAGAGTAGTGTCTGATTTAGCAAATAAAAATACAGGACACTGAGTTAAATTTGAATTTCAGGTAAATAATAAGTTTTTTAGTACAAGTGTGTCCTGTGCAGTATTTGGGAAGTTCAAATTTGACGGGGTATATATTTTATCTGGTAAACCTCTAGTAGAAGGAATGAGAAATGGGCAGATCCTGGATAAGATTTGAAAGAGTTAGTGAGAAGAGAGTCAAAGAGGACTCATAGATATTGGCTCAAGCAACTAGAAAGATGGAGTTGCCATTAACTGGAATAGGAAAACTATAGGTGGAGAATATTTGGGGGAAAGATGATGATCTTGGTTTTGGATATGTTGAGTTTGAGGTGCATATTTAGTCACCCAAGTAGAGCTGTCAGGTCAGCAGTTGAATATAGATGTGGGAAGTTCAGGAGAGGGGTCTGGGCTGGAGGTAACAAACCTGGGAAATGTCAGCTAATACAAGGTATTTATCCATTCACTTAATGACTTTTTATTGTGATAAAGTTCAAACTTATAGAAGTAGAAATCATTGGATAAATGAACTCTAATGTAGGTACTTATCACCTAGCTTCAATAAATAACCTGGGGCAGTCTAAACCCCTCTCTAGGTCCTCCAATCTACATTGTTTTAAAGCAAAGCACAAACATTAGGTTATTTTAAATATTTATTTATTTTAGATAGAGAGAGCACAAGCAGGAGGGGCAGAGAAAGAGGGAGAGAAAATCTCAAGCAGGCTCCATGCTGAGCATGGAGCCCAACTAGAGACTTGATTTCACAATCCATGAGATCATGACCTGAGCTGAAACCAAGAGTCGGGTGCTTAACCAACTGAGCCATGCTGGCACCCCTTGCCTTTTGTGCTTTAAAAGAATATAGTAGGGTGGCCCTGGTGGCTCAGTGGTTTAGCGCTGCCTTTGGCCCAGGGCGTGATCCTAGAGACCTGGAATCGAGTACCACGTTAGGCTCCCTGCATGAAGCCTGCTTCTCCTGCCTGTGTCTCTGCCTCTCTCTCTCTCTCTCTCTCTCTCTCTCTCTCATGAATAAATAAATAAAATTTGAAAAAATAATAAAAGAATATAGTCATTTAAACTATAGAATTAATCACTCTAAATTTGGTGATTATATTCCTCTGGTTCTATTTAAATACTTGTATTTTCTGCAAACTGGTCCTTAGATCTAGAAGCTTAACCAGCTTAAGTCTCTATTTTTGGCAAGTATACTTACTTCTTTAGTAATGCTTGAATCTCAACAAGAAGTACTTACGAGGGCTGGTGTCTTTGTAGTGGAAAGATCAATTAAGAGGTTTTGGTATTTTCAGCATTACCTATTCATTATGCAGTTTCTTATCAGCCTTCCACCTCATGGTTTTAGCAGCCACTGATGATCATTGCTTAGATCCTTTATTTTCATTGGACCTCCAAAATGGTGATAATCTAATTCTACCATTCATTCTGTGTTTATTAGCTGGAATACTTCTATAAAGAAGAACTTTCTCACGTTTATGTGGGTTACCTTGAGGTACATCTATTCTAGAAAGGTAAGATAAATGATTGATTCTTTTGTCTACTCTACCAGTTTTCAGAATAATAAGTTGGTTGCCTATCCTCCAAAGCGACTGATGAAGGTCTTTAAAAATATAATTATAAATTTAACAGAGGAAGCACCTTTAGGATCTTCAGTTATCTTTGGGCCTAGTAGTTTTTGATAACTACTTATTCTCTGGGACAACAAGATGTCCCAGACTCATCTTGCACATTTCCTGTCCCAGACCTGGTTCCTTTTAGTGGTGAATAATATTTAGATCAAAAACTGAGTATGCATTATTGGGTCATATGTCTTGGCCGTTTTCTATAAGACATTTATGTGAAACAAAATGTTCTATTTTTTTTAAAGATTATTTATTATTTATTCATGAGAGACACAGAAGAGAGAGAGGCAGAGACACAGACAGAGGGAGAAGTAGGCTCCATGCAGGGAGCCTGATGTGGGACTCAATCCCGGGACTTCAGGATCACACCCTGAGCTGAAGGCGGCTCTAAACTGCTGAGCCACCCAGACTGCCCAAAATGTTCTATATTTTTAAATATTTTATTTATTTATTTGAGAGAGAAACAGAAATAGTAAGAATGTGAGCAAGGAGGAGAGGGAGAAGCAGGCTCCCCACTGAGCAGGGAGCTCACTGTGAGGCTTCATCCTAGGACCCTGGGATCATGACCTGAGCAGAAAACAGATTCAATTGACTGAGCCACCCAGGTGTTCCTTTTTAAAAAGATTTTATTTATATGAGAGAGAGAGAGAGAGAACAAAAGCGTGCGGGGTGGGGGCAGGAAAAAGGCAGAAGGAGAAGAAGCAGACTCCCCTGCTGGGCAGGGAGCCAGAGGTGGAACTCAATCCCTGGACCCAGATATCATGACCTGAGCTGAAGGCAGACACTTAACCATCTGAGCCACCGAGGCACCCTACAAAATGTTCTTTTTTTTTTAAGAGAGAATCTTTTTTTTTCTATATTTTATTTATTTATTCATGAGAGACACAGAGAGAGAGAGAGAGAGAGAGAGAGGCAGAAACACAGGCAGAGGTTGAAGCAGGCTCCATGCAGGGAGCCTGATGTGGGACTTGATCCTGGGACTCCAGGATCACACCCTGGGCCAAAGGCAGGCGCTAAACTGTTGAGCCACCCAGGGATCCCCCAAATGTTCTTTTTAAAAATTTCATGAAGTCAGGCAGCCTGAGTGGCTCAGTCAGTTAAGTGTCCAGCTCTTGATTTCAGCTCAAGTCATGATCTTGCAGTTGTGGGATTGAGCCCCACATTGGGCTCAGTGTGAAGTTGCTTCAGATTGTCACTCCACTCATTCTCTCAAAAAAAATAAATCTTTTAAAAAAATGCATGCAGTCAGATTTGTTGGTGTCTTCTCTTATTACTTCTGGATTTTGAGTCAAAGTTTTCCCCACGTCCAGGCTATAGAGGAGTTTGTGAGCTTCCCCTCCAGTGCTTTTATGGTTTCATTTTTATATTATCTCTGATCCATTTGGATATTTTGTAGTGTGTGGTAAAAGGACTAGATCCAATCCTAATCTTTTTCTCATATAGCTATTCAGTTATCCCAATTCTACTTCTTCTTCTTCTTTTTTTTTTTTTTTTTTATTAAAGATGTTATGTGCAAGAGAGAGTGAGAGAGAGAGCTGCAGGAGGAGATGAGGAAGAGGGACAAGGAGACTCTGTGCTGAGCGCAGAGTCCCACTCAGGGATTAATCTCAGGACCCTGAGATCATGACCTGAACCAAAACCAAGAGTTAGATGCTTAATTGACTGAGCTACCCAGGCACCTCTCAACTCTACTTTTTAAAATCTCTTTCTCGGGACGCCTGAGTGGTTCAGTGGTTGAGTGTCTGCCTGCTGCTCAGGGCATGATCCTGGTCTGGGAACCAGTCCTGCATTGGGCTCCCTGCGAGGAGCCTGCTTCTCCCTCTGTCTATGTCTCTGCCTCTCTCTGTGTGTCTCTCATGAATAAATAAATAAAATCTTGAAAAAAATAAAATGTCTTTCTCTCCTCAATATATTTGAGATGCTATCTTTTTTTTTTGAGATGCTATCTTTATTATATATTCATATACATTTCCATTTTCAGATAGATCTATTGTTATAAATCTATTCTACTGGCTTGTCTATCTAATCATGTACCAATATACATCTGTAAAATTGTAGAAGATTTATAATATATTTTTAATACCTAGTAGGGCTGGCTTTCCCCCCAACCCCCATTTTTCCCCCCTTTTTCTCTTTCCTCTTTTTCTGTTTCAGGATTTTCCTGGCTGGTCTTGCTTGTTTCCCCAAATGAGCATTCTAATCAGTTTTCTCCCTGTAGAAAAAAAAATATGGTATTTTTTTGGGACATTTCAAAGTTATAAATTAACCTGGATAGATTTGACATCTTTGTGATGTTGATTCTTTCTATCGATGAACATGATGTATCTTTCTCATTATTCGGGAATGGTTTATAGTTTTCTTTACATAGCTTTTGGACAATTCTTGTTAAATTTTTGCCTAGGTTTATTTTCAGCTTTAATGAGATATAATTGATAAATAAAATTGTAGTATATTTAAAGTGTACATCATGATGATTTGACATTGTGAAAGGATCTCTCCCATCTGGTTAATTATTACATTCATCACCTCTTATTATCACTTATTTGTTTATGTATGTATGCATGGATTTATTTATTTGGTAAAACTATTTAAGTTTTACTCTCTTAGCAAATTCCAATTATACAATACAGTGTTATCAGCTATACTCACCCCACTATTCATTATGTTTTCAGACCTTATTTATCTTATACCTAAAAGTTTATATCCTTTTACCAATGTTTCCCTATTTCCCCTACCCTCTAGCCCTTAGCAACTATTTTTCTGCTCTGTTTCTATGAGTTTGACTTTTTTTTTTTTTTTTTTTTTTTTTTTTTTTTAAGTTCACAAGCAAGTGAAACCATGCAGTATTTGTCTTCTCTGGCTTATTCACTTAGCATAATGCCCTTACGTTCCCTCTATGGTGTCATAAGTAGCAGAATTTCTTTCTTATGGCTGAATAATATTCCTCTCTCTGCGTGTGTGTATTATCGTTATCTATTCATCCACTGTGAGACAGTTTGTTTCCATATCTTGGCTATGTGAATAATGCTGCAATGAACATGGAGTACAGAAGTCTCTTCGATATCCTATTTTCATATCCTTTGGAGATATACCCAGGAGGAGGATTGCTGGATTATATATAGTAGTTCTATTTTTAATTTCTTGAAGAAACTCCATACTTTTTTATAGTGGCTGCACCAATTTACATTACCACCAACAATGCACAAAGTTTTCCTTTCTCCTCATCTTCACCAATATTTATCTCTTATTATTTTGATGATGGCCATCCTGATAAATGTGAGAGGATATCTCAGTGTGGTTTTGATTTGCATTTCCCTGATGAATAGAGATGTTGAGCACTGTTTCATGTACCTTGGGCCATTTGTGTGTCTGCCTTGGAAAAATATCTATTCAGTTCCTCTATTTGTTAATTTATTTGTTTGGGGTTTTTTTTCTATGAGTTGTACAAGTTCATTATTTCGGATATTAACACTTTATTAGATATATGGTTTGCAAATGTTTTCTCCTATTCCACAGGTTCCCCTTTTCACTTTGTTGATGGTTTCCTTTGTTGTGTAGAAGCTTTTCAGTTTGGTGTGGTCTCACTTGTTTAGTTTTTGCTTTTGTTGCTTTTGCTTCTTGTGTCAAGTCCAAAAAATCATTGCCAAGACTGATGTCAAGTAGCCTATCCCCTATGTTTTCCTCTAGGAATTTAACTATTTCAGGTCTTAAACTTAAGTTTTTAATCCATTTTGAGTTGATTTTCTATGTAATCTAAGAAGACAGAGGTCCAGTTTCATTCTTTGGTATGCGGCTGTCCAGTTTTCCGAGCACTATTTATTAAAGAGACTGTCCTTTCCCCATTTTATATTCTTGGCTCTTTTGTCGTAAATTAATGAACCATATATACATGGGTTATTTTCTGGGCAATCTTTTCTATTCCATTGATCTGTGGGTCGAGTTGTTTGTTTTATTATTGAGTTTTTAAGAGTTCTTTGTATATTTGGGACACCTGGCTAGCTCAGTCAGTGGAACATATGACTCTTAATCTAGGAGTCATGAGTTTTAGCCCCATATTGGGTATAGAGATTAGAGATTACTTAAAAACATAATTTTTTTAAAAAGGATCTCTTTTTTTTTTGTATATTTTGGATACTTTGGATGCCTTTTTCTTTTTTTAAAGATTTTATTTATTTATTCATGAAAGACACCGAGAGAGAGAGGCAGAGACATAGGCAGAGGGAGAAGCAGGCTCCATGCAGGAAGCCCAATGTAGGACTTGATCCCAGGACTCCAGGATCATGCCCTGAGCCAAAGGCAGACACTCAACTGCGGAGCCACCCAGGCGTCCCAGGATGCCTTTTTTTTTTTTTTAAGATTTTATTTATTTATTCATGAGAGACAAACACAGAGAGAGAGAGAGACAGAGAAAGAGAAAGAGAGACAGAGACACAGGCAGAGGGAGAAGCAGGTTCCATGCAGAGAGCCCGTTGTGGGACTCGATCCCGCATCTCCAGGATCAGGCCCTGGGCTAAAGGCGGCGCTAAACTGCTGAGCCAACCGAGCTGCCCTCAGGATGCCTCTTTCAGATATCTTTTGCAAATATTTTCTCCTAGTATGTGGCTTATCTTCTCACTTTCTTGACAGTGTTTTTCACAGAGCAGAAGTTTTTATTTTATTTATTTATTTATTTTTATTTTATTTTATTTTATTTTTTAGAGCAGAAGTTTTTAATTCTAGGGAATTCCAGCTTATTCTTTCATTTATGGATCATGTCTTTGGCATTGTAGTTACAAAGTCTTTGTCAAGTGTAGGAGTCATCTAGATTTTCTATGTTCTTTTCTTTTTTCATTTTTTTAAAAAGATTTTATTTATTTATTCACAAGAGACACACAGAGAGAGAGGCAGAGACACAGGCAGAGGGAGAAGCAGTCTCCATGCAGGGAGCCCGACGTGGGACTTGATCCCAGGACTCCAGGATCACACCCTGGGCCAAAGGCAGGCTCTAAACTGCTGAGCCACCCAGGGACCCCCCTCCTATGTTATTTTCTAAGAGTTTTTATAGCTTTGCATTTTACATTTAGGTTTGTATCATCCATTTTGAGTTAATTTTTTGTTAAGGTATAAACTCTGTGTCTAGATTTTCTTTGCATGTGGATATCCAGATATTCCAGCACAATTTATTCAAAAGACTATGTTTTCTTTGTTTTATTGACTTTGATCCTTTATCAAAGATCAGTTGACTATATTTGAGTGAGTCTATTTCTGGGCACTCTATTCTGTTCCATTGATCTATTATTAGTCTGTTCCTTTGCAAATACCTTTCTCTCTCTCTCTCTCTTTTAACATTTATTTACTTATTTATTTATGAGAGACAGAGAGAGAAAGAGGCAAAGACATAGGCAGAGGGAGAAGCAGGCTCCTGACAGGGAGCCTGATGTGGGACTTGATCTCAGATCCTGGGATCAGGCCCTGAGCCGAAGGCGGATATTCAACTGCTGAGCCACCCAGGCGTCCCAATACCACACTCTTTTGATTAATGTAGCTTTATAGTAAATCTTCAAGTTGGGTAGTGTCAGTCCTCTGACTTTGCTTTCCTCCTTCAGTATTGTGTTGGCTATTCTGGATCTTTTGTCTCTCCATATAAACTCTAGAATCAGTTTGTCAATATCTACAAAATATCTTGCTCAAATTTTTTTTGAGATTGCATTGAATATATAGATCAAGTTGGAAAGAACTGAAATCTTGACAATATTGAATCTTCTTATCCATGAACATGAGTATCTCTCTACTTATTTAGTTCTTTTTTGGTATCTTTCATCAGAATTTTATAGTTTTCTTCATATAGATCTTACACATATTTTGTTAGATTTATACTTCAGTATTTTGGGGTTCTAATATAAAAGGTATTGTGTTTTTAATTTCAAATTCCATTTGTTCATTGCTGGTATATAGGAAAGTGATTGACTTTTGTATGGGAATCATTTTCTGATACCCTCAATGGTAATATAACCTGATAAATATGAATGTTCCGTGAGATCAGGGAGACAAAATTTAGAAATTGGGTTTGTTTCATAAAATCCAGGCTCTATGATCATAATAATGAACCATATTGTGCAGTGTATCAGGTTGGAAATGAGCAGAGTTGGAAATAAGAGGTATGGGAAAGTACTTTTGCCCAAAGCATTCACTCTTCATCAAGCTTTTTTTTTTTTTTCCATCCAGCTTCTTATTGCCCAAATTCCACAGCACAGTTGGCATTCCAGTATCCTATGATCTGTAAAGAACTAGTCCTCTTGGGAGAGGTTATAGTTTAAGTCATTCATTGTATCAGGCAGTGAAAAATAGTTTATTGGTCTTTTCCTAAAGGCAGATTATTAACAGGTTGGCAAGAGAAAAGGACAAGAGAGTAGAAGATGGAATTCAAATTTACTGTCTCGCAGATGACTGAGATCTCCCTGGTATTAAGAAGGAAGGGATTTGTATGCAATTTAATAGCAGAAAATAGGGGCACCTGGGTGCCTGTGGTTGAGTGTCTGCCTTCCACTCAGGTCATCCCAGGATCAAGTCTTGCATCAGGCTCTCTGCAGGGAGTCTGCTTCTCCCTCTGCTTATGCCTCTGTCTCTCTCTCTCTGTGTATCTCATGAATGAATGAATGAATGAATGAATGAATGAATGAATGAATAAAATCTTAAAAAGATAATAGCAGAAGATATCTATTTTTTCTTTTAAAAAGGATTTTATTTTTAAGTAATCTGTACACCCAACATGGGGATCAAACTCATAACCTTCAAGATCAAGAGTCACATGTTCCACTGACTGAACCAGCCAGGTGCTTCGAAAATACCTTTTTCTGACCCATACTTAATGGGAGTTTTCACCAAATGGATGGAAATATAGTTGCTGAAATGTCTTCATCTACATATAATAGTCACCAGTAAAGTGATTTTAAATATTTTATTTAATTGTTCATGAGAGACACACAGAGAGAGAGGCAGAGACATATAGTTGGAGGGAGAAGGTGGCTCCCTACAGGGAGTCAATGTGGGACTCAATCC
Organism: Vulpes vulpes; assembly: GCF_048418805.1. Classification (NCBI taxonomy): domain Eukaryota; kingdom Metazoa; phylum Chordata; class Mammalia; order Carnivora; family Canidae; genus Vulpes; species Vulpes vulpes. Next base: position 93,162,145 of record NC_132788.1, on the reverse strand, counting down.
CAGGACCCCGGGATCATGCCCTGAGCTGAAGGCAGATGCTCAACCACTGAGTCACTCAGGCATCCTATAATCTTTGGGGGAAAGTTATACTACCTTAACTTTTTTTTTTTTTTTAAGAGGGAGGTTTCCTTTTTTTTTTCTTAATTTTATTTATTTATTCATGAGAGAGAGGCAGAGACACAGGCAGAGGGAGAAGCAGGCTCCATGCAGGGAGCCCGACGTGGGACTTGATCCCGGGTCTCCAGGATCATGTCCTGGGCCGAAGGCGGCACTAAACCGCTGAGCCACCCGGGCTGCCCACTATCTTAACTTTTTAAATTAATATCCCTCTCTTTCTAATAGGGTAACCATAAGAAATGAATTTTAATGTCTGGAATATCAAAGAAATGCTCAGTATTCCTTCTGGCTCTGGGTAAGTTTTCTGGTTTATATTCTGATACTGAGGATTTTTTTTTTAATATATATTTTTTTTATTTTTAAGATTTTATTTATTTATTCATGAGAGACACACACAGAGAGAGAGAGAGAGAGGCAGAGACACAGGCAGAGGGAGAAGCAGGCTCCATGCAGGGAGCCCGACGTGGGACTCGAACCTGGGTCTCCAGGATCACACCCTGGGTCAAAGGCAGGCGCTAAACCGCTGAGCCACCCAGGGATCCCCACTGAGGATTTTTTTAAAAAAGATTTTACTTATTTATTTGAGAGACAGAACGAGAACAGGGTGAGGGACAGAGGAAGAAGCAGACTCCCTGGTGAGCAGGGAGTCCCATGTGGGGCTTGATCCCAGGACCCTGGGATCATGACCTGACCCCAAGGCAGATGCTTAACTGAGCCACCCAGGCGCCCCTGATACTGAAGATCCTATATTGATTTTGTATAAAAAGTCTCCCCTTCTTATTAGTTAATTAGTAACAGAGTTATTTCATATAGCTTCTTCCCCTTTTCTTCCCTTCCTTTCACTGCTCTCCCATACTTGTCTTTTTTCTTTTGCTTATTTTCTGATTATAAAAGCAATGTCAATTCAGCTATGTGTGTTAATTGAGCAGTGGTTCTGTGTCTAGCACTGGGCCTAGAGACTATGAGGCCTGTGAGAATTAGACATGGAGTGATTGATATTGAAACATCAAGGAGCAAAATTAAGACCATGTTCAGATATGTATTTATTCAGTTGTATAGTACAATGGTAGGTACTGTGGAGTTAAGAGCCACTCCAGCTACTGACAAGGCTCACTGAGATGTTGCCCCTTCTACTACTCCACTGAAGTATTTACATTTGTGTCTGCCAGCCATGCAGTGGGCCTGCCATTGCTAACGTGGTAGATGTGCCCCAGAAGCAGTATATATTTAAGAGATTTTTAATTGCTTTTGGTATGTTTTATTATTGGGTAGTTTATTTCCTTCCTAACACCTTCCTGAAGACAGTTATTAATTCAACAAAAACCTAGAGCACTGTACTTTTTATTTCTCAAAAAGAAAAAAAAATGCTTGCAGTTGATACAAGTAGGGAAAATGTCTTTGTTAAATTCCAAATCAGAACTTTAAGATATAAATCCTACATAATTTCTATAAGCTCACAGTTTTTTTTCCAGCTCAGCTAATTATTCTCTTTGATCTAAGAGGGTAGTCACAGAGAGCTATTAAAGCTATTTTGAGCAATGATTATGCAACCTATATTATATGTGTGCAGCCCATTACTTTAGCTAATCTTAGAAAATGGTTTTGTCAGTGAAATAATTGCTCTTTCCTGTGTTTGAGCTATTAGAAATTTTTAAAATATTTATTTATTCATGAGTGACACAGGGAGAGAGAGAGGCAGAGACAGGCAGAGGGAGAAGCAAGCTCCATGCAGGGAGCCAGATGTGGGACTCTATACCGGGTGTCCAGGATCACGCCTTGGGCTCAAGGTGGCGCTAAACCCAGGCTGCCCGAACTATTAGAATTTTTGTCTTATATTCATATATGATGGTTCCTTTGGCTTAGAATATGTACGTATATGCTATCTAATTACTTTAGATTTGGCTTATTTATTTATTGGAGAGGGAGGAAAGAGAGACAGAGGGTAGGGGGAGGGCCCTAGGGAGAGGAGAAAGAATCAAGAATTTTAAGTGGGCTCCATGCCCAGCACAAAGCCCAATGTGGGACTCAATCTCACAACTCTGAAATTAGACCTGAGCCGAAATCAAGAGTTGAATGCTTAACCAACTAACTGAGCTACCTAGGAGCCCCTAGATTTAGCTTTTTTAAAAGGAATTTGTGATTTGTGTTTGTGTGTTTTAATGAAAAGTATGTTTTTTTTTTCAGGTTACACAATAGCATTAAGTAACACAAATTGTTATTGAGATGTCTTACAAGTAAAAACTTGAAGATCATATTTTACTTGTCTACCTGCTTATGTGCTGTGTCTGTAAAAGGCTTAATACACTGTGTTCAAGTGTTACTGTGTCATTATCAATATCACTCTCTTTTATATTACAAGTCTAAAGGCTGGCATAGAAATCTATGGGAATCTAGAAGTCCACAGCTGGAAGTGCTTAATTAAAGTAAGCAAGAATAAGACACTAAAGGTGTGAAAGGGAACACCACTTTGTTTCAAAAACAATTTTTAATGAATCCTCCTGTGCACAAATCTGAGTTGATCATATTCTTCAGTCTGGATAAGACTGATATTAGTCTGCTAGCTGCCATCACAAAGTATCCTAAACTGGATGGCTTCAACAATAGAAATTTATTTTTTCAGTTCTGGAGATTAGAAGTCCTAGAACCATATGTCAGCTAGAAAATTTCTGGTGAGGGCTCCCTTCCTGGCTTGCAGACAATTGTCTTCTCTCTGTGTCTTCACATGGAAGAGAAAGAAAGAGGAGGACAAACTCTCCCATCATGAAAGCCTCACCCTCGTGACCTTGTCTAACCCTAATTACCTCCCAAAGGTCCCATTTCTAAATATTATCACATTAGAGATTAGGACTTCAACATAAGAATTTTGGGAGAACACAAACATTTAGTCTGTAACTAAGCTGTCTTGTGTTTTTTGTATTATGACTCCTACTCTCCCTGTAATCCTGCTTCCTTCCTTCCTTGTAGGCACATTCTGGAGAGTTAATGAGAGTTCTAATTTACCTTCTATATACTCAGTTCCATACTTGTTTGGTGTGGTATGATGTAAATTTAAAAGGTTATATAAATGATATGTGATAGAGTTCATTCAATTTTTACTTTTTTTCTTCACTCAAAATGACATTTTGGAGACTTATCAGGTGGTTATATGTAAATCTAGTTTATTGCTTCTGACTAATGCATCAGTTATATGCATACACCATATTTTATTTTTATCCATTCCCTTAGTGATTAACAGATTCTTTTTTAGAGAGAGAGAGTATGTGTGAAAGAATGGGGTGGGGAGGAAGGGCAGAGGGAGAAGGAGAGAGAATCCCAAGCAGGCTCCACTCCCAGCACAGAGCCCTATGTAGGGCTTGATCCCATGACCCTGAGGTCATGACTTGAGCTGAAATCAAGAGTTGGATGCCCAACCAACTGAGCCACCCAGGTTCCCCCAGATTCAATGTTCTTTTAATCTCTAAAAATTTCAGGAACTTCCCTGAAGGGTGTTATAGCTCACAGTTCTATTTTACAAGGAATAATGGTGTCATTCCTTAATGTTTGAATTTCTATCTGATTGTTCTCCAGTAATCAAAATGTCTGGCATTCAGAATTTGTGGTTTTTTTTTTATAGATAGTATTGGCAGTGTGCAGGGGACTAGGAGGTCAAAATAAACTAGTACTCTGCCCAGAGTATTTTGAAATGAATATCTGTGAATTATGATTTCATTTGTTCAGAATGTTTGTTCACTTGATATACTTCTCTTTTCTTGCTTAATTTCAGGACCACTAAGTCATCTAGCTGGAATAATAATCAGACTGATCACTCTAGTCTCAGTGATTCTCAGTTCCTCTTTGGATCACAGTTCTGTCCAGAAAGTTCAGAGACTCTGTCAGCACCCTTGGACTTTGGTGTCCACTTGAGACATCCAAAACAGTCACAACCGAATTCTCTGGACGTGAGTCTCATTTCTAGAATTTCTCTGCACATATTTCATAGTCAATATGAAGATAAGCTATAAAGAAGAATTATTCTGTTGGATTATATTTTAGAATTTACATCTTTAAGGATTACTCTCCTAAAAAAAAAAAAAAAAAAAAAAGGATTACTCTCCTAAATGGATTTGTACTTGATTGGTGATTCAGTAATTTGACAGATTTGGTAGTCTGAAATAGAAAAAATATATATGTTGCAGAATATTGCCAGTACCTTTGCCCTCAGGGAGAGCCAAATATTGCATGACATTTTCTTTTCTTTTTTTTTTTTTTTTTTGCATGACATTTTCTAAGACATACTATTGTTTGTTAAAATTTCATAAGAAACCAGGGCTTTAGAAAAATAGGAATAAAGTAACATAAATTTTATTTTAAATGAACATTTTTCTAAGAAACTTTAAGTACTTTGTGAATTTTAGTCTACTATGCTATGTTATCTCCTTGGAGAAGGACATAAGGATTCTGAGGACTTAGTTAATGAATAAGGGCCAGAACCAATAATAGAGTCTCCTGAGTTCTCAATTTTTTGAGACCAGCCTGTCTTCTTTTGTGTGTCAGAAATATTTTTATATATTTATTTATTATGGTCTAAAACTAGATTTAACTCTGTATACAAACTTACCTGCATCAAATAGAGATTCCATGGATAAGATTAGGTCAGTGCTTTAAGATAGTAGGGTATGCTCTCAGATAAGTATTTCAATACAAAAATTGGTCCCCAGTGATATGAAGGAGGAAAGGTACTCCCTGAATGTTTCAGAGTAAGTTTTGCTTTAGAATGCAAGCAATAACTCACTGCATGCCAGCATGCCTACTGTCCAGTCCATGTCAAACTTATCAAGAAGTCTAGTTCAACTAGTAATTGAATTAAACTTATTAATATATGAACTTTAACATATCATCTCAGAGGGGCAGCCTGGGTGGCTCAGCAGTTTAATGCTACCTTCAGCCCAGGGCCTAGTCCTGGAGACCCGGGGTCAAGTCCCACGTCTGGCTCCCTGCATGGAGCCTGTTTCTCCCTTGGCCTGTGTGTCTCTGCCTCTCTCTCTCTCTCTCTCTCTCTCTCTCTCTCTCTGTCTCTCATGAATAAATAAATAAAATCTTTAAAAAAAAAAAAACACTTTTAGACCAATTAGACTTATTTAATATGAATACTTGTTTTTATTAAAAGGATTCCAATAAAATACTTTAAAATAAAAAAAATTAAAAAAAAAACATATCCTCTCAAAGACAGTATAAATAATTCTGTTATTGTCTTCAAATCTGTGCAACTGATTTTAAGCCATTTTAGCTGATATTTTTATTTTTATTTTTATTTTTATTTTTATTTTTATTTTTATTTTTATTTTTATTTAAGTAGGCCCCACATCTAACGTGGGGCTTGAACTCATGACCCTGAGATTAAGAGTCACATGCTCTACTGACTGAGTCAGCCAGGTACCCTGATTAGCTGATATTTTAAATATCTCTGGGCTGGTAAGGCAGAAACCTTATTAATAAAAAGAATTGCTTTAATGTAATTTTTTGATTTATATAAATTAAAAAGGAAATACTACATGCCATGTTGTTTGTTTGTTTGTTTGTTTGAAGATTTATTCATTTATTCATGAGACACACAGAGAGAGAAGCAGAGACACAGGCAGAGGGAGAAGCAGGCTCCATGCAGGGAGCCTGATGTGAGACTCGATCCTGAATCCTGGGATCAGGCCCTGAGCTGCAGGCAGACGCTCAACCGCTGAACCACTCAGGCATCCCAACCATGTTGTTTTTAATATTATGGTTTGCACTTCAATGTGACTCTACATTGTGTAGAAAATACTGAATGCTATAAATATTTTCATGTATGAACTGCTATTATTTTTTTCATTTAACAGAGTGAACCTAGTATTTTCACAAAGTACCAGACAAAACCCCAGCTGTTTGGAGGAGATACACAAGATAGAGGTTTATTTCCTCTTCCTTTGTCAGTTGGAAAATCAAAAGGCCTTTTGGAACAGTTTGAAGAGAAAAAGAAAAGGGCAAAAGACAAATGTGACAGGTATGCAAACCATTCAAGTAGATGAGACATCTCATCTTTTCTCAGGGAAACAGAAAATGGAATATTAACAGTTAAATAATTCTATTTCAGCATGATAACACTCTTGCTGTTATAGCTCGTCTAATAATTACTCTTTATTTGCTTATTTGTCAGTGTGGCTTGTGGCAAATTTGACTATGACTGCCACAGTTCTGGCCCTCTGAAAAGGAAGCTATGGGACTTCTTAGAGAAATAGAATATTCAAGTAATGTTATGTTTATTTTCCCTAAAATTCTGCCCTTTAATTTGTTGTTTTTTCAGATCATCAGAGTTAGGAAATTAGATAACAGTTGCTTTAGCGTTAAGAAGATAGCACATGAAAAAAAAAATAAAAAAGAAGATAGCACATGAATTATTATTTTTTTTTTTAATTTTTATTTATTTATGATAGTCACAGAGAGAGAGAGAGAGGCAGAGACATAGGCAGAGGGAGAAGCAGGCTCCATGCACCGGGAGCCTGATGTGGGATTCGATCCCGGGTCTCCAGGATCGCGCCCCGGGCCAAAGACAAGCGCCAAACCACTGCGCCACCCAGGGATCCCTATTATTTTTTTTAATATGTAATGGTTCCCGAATTTGAGTGTCATTCTTGTGCAGGGGCCATGCTAATCTCTGTGTAGTTCCAATTTTAGTATATGTGCTGCTGAAGTGAGCACAGCACATGAATTCTTTAAAAAGCTGATTCAGGCTATCCAGGCTGATTTCCTCACTTTGAAATGTTGGTGGTTTTTGTTGTTGTTTATTCATTTATTTGAGGGAGAACAAGAGAGCATGCATGAGTAGGCAGGAGGGGCAGAGGGAGAGGGACAAGCAGGCTCCCTGATGAGCAGGGAGCCCCGCATGGGCTCAATCCCAGCCCCAGTCCCAGGACCCTGAGATCATGACCCTAGCCAAAGGCAGATGCTTAACCAACTGAGCCATGCAGGCACCCCAAAATGTTGGGGTTTTTTGTTTTAAAGATTTTATTTATTTATTTATGAGAGAGAGAGAGAGGCAGAGACATAGGCAGAGGAAGAAGCAGGCTCCTTGCAAGGAGAACCCGATGTGGGACTCTATCCCCGGTCCTAGGATCATGCCCTGAGCCAAAGACAGACGCTCAACCACTGAGCCACCCAGGCGTCCCTGTTGGTTTTTTTTTTTTTTTTTTTTAAGATTTTATTTTTAAGTAATCTCTATACCAACGTGAGGCTCCAGCCCCAAACGCTGAGATCAAGAGTCATGTGCTCCACTGACTGAGCAGCCAGGTGCCCCAAAATGTTGGTAGTTTTTAAGGTATACTCCAAGTTTTATACATAGTCTTATTTGTTTTATATTTATTCATTTACCTTAGCAAATACATGAGATAAATTAGGGCTCCTCTATTAATTTATAAATAAGTAATTTGAAGTCAATTAGGAAATTAAGTTGCTTATTTCTTGGTAGTAAATTATCAAAGAACATCTTTAGGTATCATGGAATTCATAACACTCAAGCAGAGATATACTTTATTATTTCTGTGACAGTGAAGATCTATCACTTAGTGTCACCAGTAGTACTTTCCTGTTGAAAGAGCCAGAATTTCTTTAAGAATTCTTTTTTTTTTTTTTTTTTTTTAGATTTTATTTATTTATTTATGAGAGACAGAGGGAGAGAGGCAGAGACACAGGCAGAGGGAGAAGCAGGCTCCATGCAGGGAGTCTGACGCGGGACTCAAGCCCAGGACCCCAGGATCACGACCTTAGCTGAAGGTGGCACTAAACCGCTGAGCCACCCAGGCATCCCTCTCTCAAAATTTTCTTCTTTGTTTCCTTTTGCTATCTCTCCCTATATCATTTCCTTCTCTCTCTCTTTTTTTTTGTAGTGAAATTAGTTTCTATTAACAGTTATTATTAACTAGATAGCAAAAACTATATAGCACTTATTTTTTTATAGCACTTAAATAGAACAAATAATTGAGGACTCTGAAGAATCTCTCCCCATTAAAAAAATTTTCAAGCTCAAGATACTGACTTATAGGCAAAAAAAAATCATAATTTTAATACATTCTGGCAAAAATGAAACCCAACATTTTACTTTATATTATCATTTTTAAAGATTTTATTTGTTGGGCAGCCCAGGTGGCTCAGCGGTTTAGCGACGCCTTCAGCCCAGGGTGTGATCCTGGAGACCCGGGATCGAGTCCCACATCTGGCTCCCTGCATGGAGCCTGCTTCTCCCTCTGCCTGTGTCTCTGCCTCTCTCTGTACCTGTGTCTTTCATGAATAAATAAATAAAAATTTTTAAAAAAATTATTTATTTACTTTAGAGAGAGAAAGCATGAGTGCAAGCAGGGGAAGGGGCAAAGGGAGAGACAGAGAATCTCAAGCAGACTCCGCTCTAAGTGTGGAACCCAATGTGGGGCTCCATCTCATGACTCTTGAAATCATGACCTGAGCCAAAATTAAGAGTTGGCAGCATAACTACTGAACCCAAAACCCAAGATTTTAGATTTTAGGTTTTTTGTTTTGTTTTGTTTTGTTTTGTTTTTTGTCAATTAGTGCTTGTCAGAAATGTGGTAAGAATGGGATACCTGACTGGTTCAGTTGGTAGAGCTTGAAACTCTTGATTTCAAGGTCATGAGTTCAAGCCTCATGTTGCTTTAAAAAAATGTGGGGGGTGCCTAGGTGGCTCAGTTGGTTAAGTGTCTGCCTTTGGCTCAGGTCATAGTCCCAGAGTCCTAGGATCTAGCCCGACTTCAGGCTCCCTGCTCAACAGGGAGTCTGCTTTTCCCTCTGGCCCTCCCCCCACTCATTCTCTGTCTCTCTCAAATAAATAAAATCCTTTAAAAAGTGTGGGAAGAGGGGATCCCTGGGTGGCGCAGTGGTTTGGCGCCTGCCTTTGGCCCAGGGCGCGATCCTGGAGACCCGGGATCGAATCCCACATCGGGCTCCCGGTGCATGGAGTCTGCTTCTCCCTCTGCCTGTGTCTCTGCCTTGTCTCTGCCTCTCTCTCTCTCTGTATGACTATCATAAATAAATAATATTAAAAAAAAAGATTAAAAAAAAAAGTGTGGGAAGGAATGAGAAATTTTTAAATGAGAGAGAGAAAGCATATTGCTGTAAATTTGGAAGCAAGAAAGTGCTAAGACTTAGTGCAGGGTTCAAACATAAGAGATACTATAAGACATAGTTTTGCATATTGTGCTTTGAAAGTATATATTTTCCCAAACTATTTTTTTAAGATTTATTTTATTTATTCATGAGAGACACAGAGAGAAGCAGAGACATAGGCAGAGGGAGAAGCAGGCTCCCTGCAGGGAGCCCGATGTGGGACTCCATCCAGAAACTCTGGGATCATGACCTGAGCCGAAAGGCAGATGCTCAACCACTGAGCTACCAAGTGTCCCTTTCCCAAACTTATAAGGAGTGTGTATGAGGGATAGAAATCTGAAAAGAAGCCTAATCAGTTAGTTCATATTGCATTTGTTATGACTCTTTTGGTAGTAAATAGATACCTCAAAGTAGCTTTGACAAAACAGAATATATTAGCTCATTTAACCAACCTGGGAAGGACAGAGAATAAAATGAAATCAGCATCTTTTTCTGTGCTTCTCTCTCCATCTATAGTATTCTTTCCTATTAGAAACCAGCTTCCTACCAACACAGAGAGTCTCTTTTCCCTTACTTTGAATTTGAAAAATCCCAGTGGAAGGATATGGTAGGTTTGCTTAGGTCATAGGGATGAAAGGAGGGAGGTGTAATTGGAAGTCCTCACCAGAACCACTTTTTATTTTTTTAGATTTTATGTATTTATTCATGAGAGACACAGAAAGAGAGGCAGAGACACAGGTAGAGGGAGGAGAGGCAGGCTCCATGCAAGAAGCCCCATGTGGGATTCGATCCCAGGAATTCAGGATGATGCCCTGAGCCAAAGGCAGACGCTCAACCACTGAGCCACCCAGGTGTCTCCGAACCACTTTTTGGTATAAGAAAGAAGCAGTTCCCCACTAGAGGAGGATTCTGGGTACACCAAACAATGCATGTCCATTACTCAGATTATTGGGGGGGGGGGGGTTGTCTGTAATATTTTATTTTATTTTATTTTTTAAATTTTTATTTATTTATGATAGTCACACAGAGAGAGAGAGAGGCAGAGACACAGGCAGAGGGAGAAGCAGGCTCCATGCACCAGGAGCCCGACGTGGGATTCGATTCCGGGTCTCCAGGATCGCGCCCTGGGCCAAAGGCAGGCGCCAAACCACTGCGCCACCCAGGGATCCCTGTCTGTAATATTTTAGAAAAGAAATTAGTCTCATAACTAAAAAATCATCCAAGGACCACAAGTAGATTATAAAGTAACCCTGTTCTTTCCATAATTATTATTTTTTAAAGATTTTATTTATTTATTCATGAGACACACACACACACACACACACACACACACACACAGAGGCAGAGACATAGGCAGAGGGAGAAGCAGGCTCCATGCAGGAGGCCTCATGTGGGACTCGATCTCGGGACTCCAGGATCATGCCCTGAGCCGAAGGCAGACACTCAACCACTGAGCCACCCAGGTGTCTCATGTTCTTTTAGTAATTGTTTTTTTCTATCTTTCTTTCAATTATTGTTGATCACCATAGTGAATTTTTTTTAAAGATTTATTTATTAATTCAGAGAGAGAGAGAGAGGCAGAGACACAGGCAGAGGGAGAAGCAGGCTCCATGCAGGAAGTCTGATGTGGGACTCAATCCCGGGTCTCCAGGATCACACCCCGGGCTGCAGGCGGCGCTAAATCGCTGCGCCACTGGGGCTGCCCACCATAGTGAAATTTATTTATACATTCACTAAATAAACACTGTGCTAGGCCCAGTACTATAAATTTATCTTTGTAGTTCTCAGTCTGGTTAGGAAAACAGACATTTGATGGATAAATTATACAACTAGACTGGAGTTATTGATTGTAAATAATAGAAATAAGTTCATTTAAATGGAAAAGGAATTTATTAAAAAGATTCTTTTTTTTAAGATCTTTATTTATTTATTCATGAGAGACACACACAGAGAGAGAGAGAGAGAGGCAGAGACACAGGCAGAGGGAGAAGCAGCCTCTGTGCAGGGAGCCCAACATGGGACTCCATCCCAGGACTCCAGGATCACGCCTTTAGCTGAAGGCGGCACTAAACAGCTGAGCCACCCGGGATGCCCATTAAAAAGATTCTTGAATGAGTTCTGGTTCTGGGTATGACAGAGTAAGCATACTCTATCCTATCTTTCCCACTGAATGCAATTTAAAAGCCCTGGACAGGGCAGCCTGGGTGGCTCAGCGGTTTAGTGCCGCCTTAGGCCCAAAGCGTAATTCTGGAGTCCTGGGATGGAGTCCCACATCAGGCTCCCTGCACAGAGCCTGCTTCTCCCTCTGCCTGCGTCTCTGTACCGCCCCCCGCCCCGTGTCTATCATAAATAAATAAATCTTTAAAAAAAATAAAAGCCCTGGACACAGTGCATGTGGCATTTGAAGTCTCTGAAAAAAGTAAATGGTAGCAATTGGGGAAGGAAACCTGAATTCAAAGTATGAAAGTTCTGGCTTAGAGTTTCCTGTGTTTTGTTTATTTCTAAGCAAAATTTAAGGTGATTGCTCTGCAACAATCACTGTTAAGAGAATGAAAAGATAAGCTACAGGGGTGCCTGAGTGGCTCAGTTGGTTGTCTGCCTTTAATTCAGGAGCTCAGGTCATGATCTCAGGGTCCTGGGATCTAGCCTCACATTGGGCTCCCTCCCTGCTCAGTAGGGAGTCTGCTTTTCCTGTCTCCTTAGCCCTGCCTCCTGCTCATGCTTTCTCAATCTCTTTCTCAAATTAAAAAAAAAAAAAAAAAAAAAAAAAAAAACACTTAAAAAAAAAGCTAAAAAAAGGGAAAAATATTTGTAAACGTTTTCAGCAAAGGACTTATATTCAGAATATAAAAAGAATTCTTAAAACTTAGTAAGTAATAAGCAACTCAATAAAAAAAATGGGAAAAGATTTTAACAGATACGTCAAAAACAACATATGGATAACAACATATGGATAACCAGCAGGTACCTGGCCTGCTCAGTTGGAAGAGGATGTGACTCTTGATCTCAGGGTTGTGAGTTCAAGCCCCCCTTTGGATATAGAGATTACTTAAAAAAATAAACTTAAAAAATATATATGGATAACAAATAAGTACATGAAAATGCTCAATACAAAAATGATCCTAATGATGTTCAACATCATTAGCCATTTTGGAAATACAAGTTGAAATCACAATGACATATTACTACATATCTATTAGCATGGCTAAACTTAAAATAAATAAAAGCTAACAATACCAAGTGCTGAGCAAGGATATAGGGCAACTAGAGTTTGACAGTTTCTTGTAAGTAAACCTAATTTATTATATGCCTCTGTAATTCTCCTAGGCATTTACCCTGAATCAAGACTTATGTTTACACAGAAGCCTGTACAGTAATGTTTATAGCAGCTTTGTTCATAATTACCAAAAACTAGACACAACTTGAATATCCTTAAATAAATGAATGGATTAACAAACAATGTATGTCCATAAAACAGAACGCTACTCAGCAATAAAAAAAAAAAAAAGAACTACTGATATACAATTACATGGGTGAATCTCAAAGACACTATGTTGAGTGAAAAAAATCAGTTCAAAAGTTATATACTATATGACTCCATTTACATGGCCTTCTGAGAAAGGCAAAACTATGGAGATGGCGAATATGTCACTGATTACCAGAGGTTAAGGGATGTAGGCTGGACTTCACTACAAAGGGACATCATGAAGGTGTTTTTTGTTTTTGTTTTTGTTTTTAATTTTATTTATCTATGATAGTCACAGAGAGAGAGAGAGAGAGAGAGAGAGGCAGAGACATAGGCAGAGGGAGAAGCAGGCTCCATGCACCGGGAGCCCGACGTGGGATTCAATCCCGGGTCTCCAGGATCACGCCCTGGGCCAAAGCCAGCCGCCAAACCGCTGCACCACCCAGGGATCCCCATGAAGGTGTTCTTTGGATACTACCCTTCTGATTGTAGTAATGGTTACATGAACCCCAAGTTTGTGTTAAAATTCAGAAATGTGTACATACACACGTACACAGTTAATTTCCTGTGTTAACTGAAAACATTTTTAAATATTTTATTTGACAGTGTGAGAGCATAAGCAGCGGGAGCAGCAGAGGGAGAGGGAGAAGCAGGCTCCCTGCTGAGCAGGGGGTCTGATGCAGGGCTTAATCCCAGGATCCTGGGATCATGACCTGAGCTGAAGGCAGATGCTTAATTGACTGAGCCACCCAGGTGCCCCCTAACTTAAATTTTTTTAATGTTGGGGTGCCTGGGTGGCTCAGTCAGTTAGGTGTCTGCCTTTGACTTGGGTCATGATCCTGGGGTCCTGGGATAGAGCCCTGAGACAGGCTCCCTGCTCAGTGGGGAGCTTGCTTCTTTTCTTCTCTCCTTCCTGCTTGTGCTCTCCTATCTCTCTCTCTCTTTCTCTCAAATAAATAACTAGAATCTTTAAAAAGTTTTTTTTTTTTAATTTTTATTTATTTATGATAGTCACACACACAGAGAGAGAGAGGCAGAGACACAGGCAGAGAGAGAAGCAGGCTCCATGCACCGGGAGCCCGACGTGGGATTCGATCCCGGGTCTCCAGGATCGTGCCCTGGGCCAAAGGCAGGCGCCAAACCGCGGCGCCCCCTAGGGATCCCAAGTTTTTTTAATGTTAAAAAGTTATTAAAAGATATTGAATAGTTGATGAGTATCAACTACAATTTGAAAAGAAAAAAATAAAATAAAAAGAGAAAAAGATATTGGGTAGCTCATTTTATTAGCTAGGATTATGTTCAACTGCATATAACATATATACACTCATACATATAAGAAAAGCTTTAAAAAGATAGATGTTTTTCTTTAATGCAAAAATAATCCCAAAGTATGTGGTCTGGGACTAGAATGGTAGGTTCATGGTTCTGAAGGATGTGGTTCCTTCCAGCACTCTAGTCTCCCATCCCTAAAGTGTGACCCCTGTCCTCACAGTGCTTGGTGGCTGCTGGAGTTCTAGCTGTTGTTAGAGTTCCAGACACATGATAGATGAAGGAAAGAACAAAGGGTATTTTCCTTTCCCTTTAGGATTCTTCTTGGAAGTTGCATGTAACATTCCTTATACCTCACATTGGCTAGAATTTACTCACATGGTTGTACCTAACTTCAGGGGAATCTGGGAATGTCATCTATCTGGGTGGCAAGTGTATCCAGGGAGGAAAAAATCAGGATTCTGATTTCCAAGGAAGAAAATGATGCCTCTTTGAGTTTTTGCAACAGTCCTACAATTGCCAAGTGCTACCCATTGTGAATAATTCTCCAAACAAACCACAAAATTAGTCTAGTACAGATTCTCCTGCCTGCTACCCGCTGCCCAGATTGTAATAGACCTCTCCACACTGTAACCAGTGTAGGCCTGGATACTTTTACTATTCTCCTGGAGCTCTATCTTCCTTGTACTGGAGCAACAGCCACTAGAGAGAACTCACAGTCTTTTCCTCCTGACTCTTGGTCTGGCCAGTTATGTGTGAGGGAAGAGCCCAGGGTTCAGGAGAAGCTAAGAAAGCAAGCCCCTGGCACAATCAACCTCTAGAAGAAGGAGGCTCTGCTTCCCTCCAAGATCCCAAACCTGAAGAACTAAAACAGAAAAGAGGATCAGATGCAAACCAGCCTAAAATAAAGACTTTGGACTTTCCACTCTTAAGTACAAAGTTACAAATGGTATTGTTGAGGTTGCATCCAAATGCTTTGGAAGCCCTGAGGACAGGCTCCCAGCTCTGACTGTGGGCGTCAGGAAAGACTCCATCTAAAGGGGCACATATAAACTGAGGAGGAGTTTTGGGCAAAGATCCTCCAGTCTGCCTCTTGAATCAGTTTACTCTGTGAACCACCATTAGCAATGTTTTATATAATGCTGCTCTATTTTTATGTATTTTTTTTAAATGTTGTTTCCTATGGACTATTTTTCAATCTGTTTTTTATTTTTTATTTTTTTAAGATTTTATTTTTTTGAAAGAGCACGAGCGGGGGGGAGGGGTAGAGGGAGAGGGAGAAGCAGACTTCCCACTGAGCAGGGAGCTTACTGCTGGCTGGATCCCATCAACCCAGGATGACCTGAGCTGAAGGCAGATGCTTAATCGATTGAGCCATCCAGGTGCTCTTCAATCTGCTTTTTATTTTTATTTTATTTTTTAAAGATTTTATTTGTTTATTCACGAGAGACACAGAGAGAGAGGGAGGCAGAGACACAGGCAGAGAGAAGCAAGCTCCACACAGGGAGCCCGATGTGGGAGTTGATCCCAGGTCTCCAGGATCATGCCCTGGGCTGAAGGCTGCGCTAAACTGCTGAGCCACCTGGGCTGCCCTAAATTGATTTTCAATCTTTAAATCCTTATCTAGATAGCCTAGAAAAATTATATACAGTATGATGACGTTTTCCTAAATGTTAAAAATTACCTTTTTTCTTTTTTGCTGAATTTTCAATGTAGGAATCACATCCCCAAATTCTGCAGCAAAACTTAAAAAGCCTCATTTTATTTTTTTAAAAAGATTTTATTTATTTGAGAAAGAGAGAGAGAGAGAGAGAGGGTGTGTGTGTGTGTGCGCGCGTGTGTCTGAGAGAGAAAGATCCCAAGCAGGGGGAGCCCAATGTGGGACTTGATCCCAGGATGCTGGGGTCATGATCTGGGCTGAAGGCAGATATTTAACTGACTGAGCCATCCAGGTGCCACAGAAGCTCCTTATTTTATACCCAAACACATCCGAAATTCTTTCAGTGTCATTTTCTTCTCAGTCAGCCTTACTAATTCTGATCTGAACTTTGTACTCTCTTACTCTGCAGTGCAGCTGTCATCCTGAGTCTTCCCTTCACCATCATCCTAAGCATTCCTACCTCCTCTCTCCTGCGTTGGATTTTCTGTTACTTTGATCCTACATTCTTTTCTTTCTTACTGTACTCCTTGGATTTGGTGGAACATAAATTCCAGAAACTTAACAACAGGTGCATGGCACCTAAATAATTTTTTGAGACCTTGCATATCTGAAATTCTTTATTTTCCCCTGACACTTGATTGCAAATAGTTTAAGCTGGATATAGAATTCTAGATTGGAAACTATTTTTCCCCAAAATTTCTAAAGCATTGTTCTCATTGCCATGTCACTTTTATGTTGCTTTTAAGAGATCTGATGGGGATCCCTGGGTGGCTCTGTGGTTTATCACCTGCCTTCAGCCCAGGACATGACCTGGAGTCCTGGGATCAAGTCCCATGTTGGGCTCCCTGCATGGGGCCTGCTTCTCCTTCTGCCTGTGTCTCTGACTCTCTCTCTCTCTCTTTCTGTCTCTATGAATAAATAAAATCTAAAAAGAGAGAGAGAGAGAGAGAGAGAGAGAGAGAGATCTGATGCCATTCTAATTCCTGATCTGTGTACATTACGTTCTTTCTTTCTAGAAGTTTTTTTTTTAAGATTTTATTTATTTATTCATGAGAATACACAGAGAGGAGAGAGAGGCAGAGACACAGGCAGAGGGAGATGCAGGCTCCATGCAGAGAGCCTGACGTGGGACTTGATCCCCGGTCTCCAGGATCACGCTCTGGGCTGAAGGGGGCACTAAACCACGGAACCACCCTGGCAGCCCCCTTTCCAGAAGTTTTTAAGGCCTTCTCAATATCCATAAACTTGAAATTTTTCAGTAAATGTGCTCTGATACGGCATGTTATAATCTTTGGGCATTGAGGGGTTCCTTTGGACCTATATAAACTTATTTTTTTGGTTCTGGGAATTTTTCTTTTGTTATCTTTGAAAATCTCTCTATTTTTCTTCTTTCTTCTGAATCTCTAGTTTTGGGTGTGTGTTGGATCTCCTGCATTGATCCTCTTTATTTTTCCTATTGATCTATTTTCCATCTCTTTGTCTTTTGTTTTATTTTCTGTACTATTTCCTTACTATTCTACTTGTTTCTGCTATGTTTAATTTCTAGGTTACTTTCTTATTCTGTACATTTATAATTTAATAGTATTCTGTTCTTAATATCCTTAATTCATTAATTTTTTAAAAGATTTATTTATTTGAGAGAGAAAGAGCACATGAACACACGAGCAGGGGGGAAGGGCAGAGAGGGAGAGGGAGAAAAGTAGGCTCTCTGGTGAGCCTGAAGCCTGGGAACAGTCAGTCCCATGATCCTGAGATCATGGCCTGAGCTGAAATCAAGAGTCAGATGCTCAACTGACTGAGCCACCCAGGTGCTCCTAATTCATTAACTTTTTATTTTTAATATTTTTATTGTTTTCAGGTAATGTCCCAATCTGCTTCATAAAAAGCATAAGGCTTGTAGACCCTAATGGTTTTATAAAATTCTCCTTTTAAAGTCAGTGTGGTGGGGCAGCCCCCATGGCGCAGCGGTTTAGCGCTGCCTGCAGCACAGGGTGTGATCCTGGAGACCCTGGATAGAGTCTCACGTCAGGCTGTATGATGCCTGCTTCTCCCTCTGCCTATGTCTCTGCCTCTCTCTCTCTGTCTCTGTGAATAAATAAATAAAAATCTTAAAAAAAAAAAAGTCAGTCTGGTGGAGCATCCAAAAGACTTGGTATGAAGAATAGTCCTATTAGGGTTCAAAAATTGATATCTGCATTTATATTGTGCAGATTGAAGAAACAAAATCTGTAAAAAAATAATTTTATGATAATCCATGTCTGAATCTTTTCGAAAATGGCATATTTATTTGAGGAATAATTGTGATAGTTTCCTTTTCATTAAAAAGTAATATTGCTGGGGCACCTAGGTGGTTCAGCTGGTCAAGTGGCTGACTCTTTGTTTTGGCTCACGTCTTGATCTCCCAGTCATTAGAGCAAGCTCCAAGGTGGATCTGCTTTGGATTTTTCCCCCTTTTCTCTACTTCCCCCCACTCCAATAAATAAGCAAGCAAGCAAGTAAATAAGTAAATAAATAAATAAATAAATAAATAAATAAATAAAATCTTTGGGAAAAAAAGAAGGATGCCTGGGTGACTCAGTTGATTAAGCCCTGGACTCTCAGTTTAGGCTCAAGTCATGATCTCAGGGTCATGAGATCAAGCCAGAGTCAGGCTCTGCCATTGGTGGGGAGTCTGGTGGAGATTCTCGGTCTCCCTCTCCCTCTGCCCCTCCTCTGTTCTCATTCTCAAAATAAACTCTTTAAAAAATTAATATTACCCCAAAATTAATATTTATATTAATTTAAATGTAATAATATTGGATATAATAATATCCAATAATCGTCTCTACCCATTCTTACAAAGTAACAGTCATTAGACTAAGATGTTTCCAGGAATTTTTGACTAGCTATTGTTGCTACAAAAATGAAAGCTGATCTCTTTTACTGTAGTAGCCACTTGAGTTGCTAATATTTACTTTATTGAAGATACAAAGAGAGTAAACTTTAAAAAGAAAAAAATGTTTTGCCTTGGCAATGTTCACAACAAGTCTATGTTCTCATTTTTTGTTGCTGGACACTAAAATTTTTCAGGGGTGAGTGTCCAATCTAATCAAGCACTGTTTTGATGCTGCACCAAGTGGAAGCCTGCCATGTTTATGGAATCAATTCTGTTACATAATTTTTCAGTATTTTACAAAGATTTATTTTATTTTTTCTTGCTTATTCTAGTGAGACTCTATACAACTTAATTTCCCATATCAGAGAAAGCATTCACAGGGTAAGTATAGCTACATGTCAAGGAATTAGAACATTTTACATTTTAAGAAGTTTACTAATTACATTGACCTTAACTCATATAGGATAGCATGTTTTTTCTTTTCTTTTTTTTTTTTAGCATGTTTTAACTACCTTTTTAAAATTATTAAATGACAATATTACAAGTTAGTAAAATAAGTCAATAATCCGTGAATTCTTTCTTAATCTGGGATTTCTTAGTTGCAGACATCTGTGGAAAAATCTGAGGAACATCTCAGCTCAAGAAGCCAAACAATTTTGGATTGTTTGGAGACTGTGACTAAGACATGTGAGTATCTTGTATTTGAGGTTAGCAGCAGAGGGCACTGTGTGCAGTGAACTGAACTTTCTGACCCTAGCCATGTTTCTGTCAGTGGTGAGGTTCCATAGTGTTTCAGATGAGAGAATGGGTACATTAAGGTTAGCCCTGAAGAGATGTGGAGCACACTGAACTCAGTGGTGGGACCCACCCAGGTGTGGGAGTGTTCCTGGTCCTTAGCTGCCCCCTGTGAAGCACTAATCCTCCACCTAGTAATCCCATTGCTGCCTCAGGATGGGTAGCTCTGCCAGATTTCTCATCTCACTGCCTAAAGTGAATCAGAAGCATCCCTGAATCCCTAATGAATTGCTGTCTGTATTGTCTATAAAGACATTGTTCCGTTAGGACTTAGAAATAAAGACTGCTCCCTTAGGAGTTAGAAATACTCCAGCCACCCAATCTTCTTGATGCCTTGGTTTCAATGAGAGCTATTTTGTAGTGAATTACCTCTTTCTCCATTTCAGTTAGTGGTTTGTAAAGTCCCTTGCTCTACCAGTTAGCAATTTATGTTTAAATAAAACATGTTCCTGGCTCTTACTAAACAGAAGAGAGCCATAACACTGCTCTCCTTAGGCGGACACCTCTGTAGAACCAACAGCTTCTCAGCTAAATAGCAAGATGATGACTGCATCTGTACTTGTTTGCTTTTGTCTGTGTGTTTATTTTTTATTTTAAACAAATTGAAGTCAACTTATTTAAATGCCTTGGAATCATGATTGCTCATGATTTACAAAAATTAATGCCTTTGTGTGGCTTAGAAATTAATCTCCATCTGTCTGCAAAAAAGCACTGCGCTGTCTGCTGGCTTCCAACCTGGGTATTCCACACATAGGGCAACTGTGCCTAATCTTTTTCGAAACCAGTTATGGACACCTGGGACTATTACTCTCACAAGAAGTAGCAAGACAAAGAGCAGAAGCAAACCAGGAGTGTTTCCTTTGTGTAAAGTGATAGAATAACTCATTTATAAGTGCCCAAGGAAAGCACTCTTTTTTTTTTTTTTTTAAGATTTTATTTATTTACTCATGAGAGACAGAGAGAGAGAAAGAGAGAGAATGGCAGAGACACAGGCAGAGGGAGAAGCAGTCTCCGTGCAAGGAGCCGGACGTGGGACTCAATCCAGGGTCCCCAGGATCACGCCCTGGGCCGAAGGCGGCACTAAACTGCTGAGCCACCCGGGCTGCCCACTTTTTGTTTTCTTCATTTAAAGCTAAGTGAAGTACAAAAAGGAGGATTGCAGCATAAGTGTGACATTCTTAGCCCAGACTAGGGAATGGAAGTGCCCAAACTCCCAATACAAGATCAAGACAGAGTGAGGACTAGAACTGGGTCTGGCTTATAGTAGGCATAGGGATCCTGATCCTTCATCCTGATGGTTCCTTTTTAGAGGGTAAGACTCAGGAGAAGGAGCCACGTTGATAGGGCAAACAGTAACAGACACTGTGGCATCATATTAATTACAAAGCCAGATCATTCCTTTTTTAAAAAAAGATTTTATGTATGTATGTATGTATGTATGGAGCTCAAGTGGCAGTGTGCGGGATGGGGCAGAGAGAAAGGGAGAGAGAATCTCCAGCAGATTTTGTGGTCAGTGCAGAACTTGACGCAGGGCTTGATTCTATCACCCTGAGATCATGACCTGAGGTAAAATCAAGAGTTGGATACTTAACCAACTGAGCCACCCAGGCACCCCTAGAAAGCCAGATCATTCTTGAAAATGGCATAAATAGCCTGTCCAAAGTCATTCCTTTTCTTGGTATGTAGTGATCAGGAAGTTAGTCATTGAAAGAGGAACCAAACAAATCCTCTATCTTCACATGGTCTGGCCCAGTCTAGCTGGCCTGAAACACTGAATTTGTCAGCCAGTACATCCTGCAGCCTTCAATACGCATTTACTGTGGCTCATAAGGGAAAGGGAAAGATACTGTGTGAAAGTGCTCTCTTGTGCTACAATGTAATTGGTACCTTCACAGAACGGAGGTCATGAAATCTTTCCCTAGTCAGTCTGTTCAACCAGAGGGAACACTGGTTCCCTAAAGCCATTTAATCCAGCTCCTCTTGTTCTTCAGTTGAGGACTGAAGACTAGAATAATAGAATAAATTACCAAGGTCATCCACATCCTAATTTAAGTTTGGGTGGGCTAATTAGTAAAAAGCAGTAGCACCTAATAGGGATTGAAAAATATGATTGGGGCACTTGGGTGGCTCAGTGGTTGAGCAGATGCTCAGGTCATGGCAGGTCATGATCCTGGGGTCCTGGGACTGAGTCCCGTATCTCCCTCTGCCTATGTCGCTGCCTATCTCTGTGTCTGTCATGAGTAAATTAATAAAATCTTTAAAAAATATATGATCAATAGGAAAATAAAAAGGAGGGGCTGCTATTGAAAATCAGAGTGCTGGTGGCTCAGTTGGCTAAACATTCAACTCTTGATCTCAGGGTTAGGAGTTCAAGCTCTGCATTGGGCTCCATGCTGGGTGTGGAGCCTACTTTAAAAAATAAAAAAAGAAAGAAGATCAGAAAATATCTTCTTTGGAAAATAGATAACTTTATACATAAATTCCATATGAATCAATATAGTAAATGTAGTGATTAAGTAATATAAATAAGAAATAATATAGTAATAAGTAATATAAATAAGAAAATAATGGGCAGACAGCCCCTGTGGCTCAGCAGTTTAGCACCGCCTTCAGCCCAAGGCGTGATCCTGGAGACTCGGGATTGAGTCCCATGTCGGGCTCCCTGCGTGGAGCCTGCTCCTCCCTCTGCCTGTGTCTCTGCCTCTCTCTCTGTGTCTCTCATGAATAAATAAAATCTTTAAAAAAAAAAAAAAGAAAAAGAAAAAGAAAACAATGGGCAACATTTTTATAATTTTGGAGTCAAGAAATGCTTTTCTAAGCAAGGCACATATAATCACCAAGAAGAATGAGGTCTAGGGCACCTGAATGGCTCAGTAGTCTAAGCATCTGACCAGCTCAGGTCATGATTTCAGAGTCCTGGGAACCAACTTTGTATCAGGCTCTGAGCTCAGCACAGAGTCTGCTCGTCCCTCTCACTCTGCTCCCCACCTCCCCAACTCTCTCCTTCTCTCAAATAAATAAAATCTTAAATAAAAAAAAAAAGAATGAGGTCTATCTTTATGAACCATGTTAAAATGGAAATATCTGTCCATCGTTAAATAATAATAGCAAGGTGCTGCTTGTGTGCACATAATTTACTCCGGGGTACATTTTGTGGAGGAGTATGACCAGTCAGTGAAAATTAGGAAGGGCATCCTGAAGAAAATGGGAGATGCTTCTTATACATGGAGGCTCCCAGACCTTTCCTCAGGCTGTCATCAGCATGGCAAGGAGAGCAAAATTACAGAGTACATAAAAGGAAAACCACTGGCCATCAGTGGAAAAGTGTAGAATCTGAGCCTTGTCAAATCACAAAAATAGAAATGAATTAAAAAATCATCTTCAAAGAAAACAGAGATACTGTCCAGGATATGGAAATGGATTTTAAATGGCATTTTTACAAAATAGTTAAAAATACCTGATGTTTATTGCTAAAGCAAAAATGAAATGAGTCCTCTTCTAAATAACACCCATACACTTACACACACACACATGATCTATAATCTATACACATAGATATGCACATGTACCAATGTATCAACACAAAATTCTAGGAACTGCTTGTAATGTTAAATTCCAGGAAGTGAACCAAGGTTTGCATGGGAGCGAATCTGTCATTTTTCATTGCATATTTTTTTATACTGTTCTAGGTTTGAGTTATTTTCTTAAACTTTTTAAAAGAAAAAAAAAGGGATAGATTTTGGAAGTAATGAGCTTTTTTTATTTTATTTTATTTATTTAAAAAATTTTTTTTTCAATTTTTATTTATTTATGATAGTCACACAGAGAGAGAGAGAGAGAGAGAGAGAGGCAAAGACACAGGCAGAGGGAGAAGCAGGCTCCATGCACCGGGAACCCGACGTGGGATTCCGGGTCTCCAGGATCGTGCCCTGGGCCAAAGGCAGACGCTAAACCACTGCGCCACCCAGGGATCCCGGAAGTAATGAGCTTGATATAAAAGCTCCTGTGAGGGGATCCTTGGTTTGGCGCCTGCCTTTGGCCCAGGGCCTGATCCTGGAGACCCAGGATTGAGTCCCGCATTGGGCTCCCGGCATGGAGCCTGCTTCTCCCTCTGCCTGTGTGTCTCTGCCTCTGCCTCTGTCTCTCTCTCTCTCTCTGTGTCTATCATGAATAAATAAAATAAATAAATCTTTTAAAAAAAAATGCTCCTGTGAAAGTAAAGATCCCAAACATATGTTTCCAAGGGGACAAGGAAAGACTTTGTGGGACCACAGATAGATGCTTTCTGAGTACTCACTCTGAAACTGAACACTTTGCTTGCCTTCTTCATTCTCTGCTTTTGTGGTTGGTAATGTTCACTGTTGCTAAGAAACATTGCTATTTAGGAATTCATCTAGGATAGGATAATTACATTTGCTTTCTACTACAAATATCCACAAGGATGTCTGGAAAAATATTTGACTAAATTTAGGAATAGGAATCTAGTACTTGAAACATAAGTAAACAGCCTTTTTCTAATTGGTTGACATATGGAATTTAACTTTGTATTGGGTAATAGGAGAAAATTTGCCTTCTAGAAAATTCTTTTTTTATTGTGGTAAAATAAACATAAAATGAAATTTACCATTTCTTATTGCTATTTTTGCAAGACTACACTGGTTTGTCTGTTTATAGTCCTACCAGGCTCTTTCTTGCCTCAGAACTTTACACTTGCTGTCCTCTTTTTTCTCAATAACCTTCCCCTAATCTTTGCAGGGCTAGCTCCTTTTAATCCTTCTGGTTTCACCTTAAATGTCCTTTTTTTTTTTTTAGATTTTATTTATTTATTCATGAGAGACACACAGAGAGAGGCAGAGACATAGGCAGAGGGAGATATGGGACTCAATCCTAGGACCCGAGGATCATGACCTGAGCTGAAGGCAGATGCTCAACCACTGAGCCACCCAGGTGTCCCTCACCTTAAATGTCTTCATCTCCAATGACCTTATCTGAAATAGGTGCCCCCACTCTGTTCTTTTTATTATAATCCCTATCATAGCACTTAGTACAATTTTCATTTATTTATGTACATGTTTATTTTTTTCCTTTCAAAACTGCAAAAATTCATGTATGTAGTACACAGTTTTGTTCAAGATTGTTTCCATATTCCTAGCACAGTTCTCTGATAATTCTTAAACTGTAAATCTACAAATAATACATTCAAACACATCAGGAATTCTTTCTGTTTCCTTTTCTAATTAGAGATGTCCTGCCTGGAGCTCCATCTTCTAGCTCTAACCCCGGGCAGATAACTCCTGAGGTCCCAGGCTTAGGACTTCTCTTCATTGTCATTCTAAGGATCCTCTGTTTTTCATCCCCAGTCTTGGATCCCTTTGTCTCCTGGACTTTAGTTTATACTTGTGTTTCATCATACACATCTTCCAGTAGCTTTCTGAGAAAGAGTGTATGAGAGCTAACTTACACTGCATGTTTGAAAATGTTTTCTATCTCCACATGGGTCTAGAATCCTAGTGGGAAATGCTTTGTCCTCAGAATTTCTAAGGGATGGCTCCATTGTCTTCTAGTTTTAGTTTGGTTAATGAGATGTTTGATGCCATTTTGCTTCTAGATTCTGTATGTTGTCTGGGTACTCCTGACTTTTTCCCTTTATAGAGATTTTTGAGCCTCATGTTTTCCTTTGATATTCTGAGAACCAACTGGAAAAGTGCCACAAAATGTAAGATAATTTAGTAAGGTGGCAGAAATTAACAAAAATGTAATGGGAAAAAAAGATGCCATTTATAAATCTAACACAGAAGATAAACTACCCAGGAATTAATTTAACAATGATACATAACTCACTCATCTTTTTTTTTTTTTTTTTAATGTTTTCTGGGTTTTATGTCTTGTTTAGAAATGCCTTTCCTTACAAAGTTACAATTTCCCCCATTTTTCCTTCTTACTTTATGGTTTACTTATAGTAAAATTGTTAATATATCTAGAATTTATGTTAATATATGAAATCTGAAATGTAAGACTCCTTTTAGGAGGGGGATTATGTTTTGTTTTTGTTTTTTAAATATTTTATTTATTTATTCATGAGAGAGAGGCAGAGAGACATAGGCAGAGGGAGAAGCAGGCTCCATGCAGGGAGCCTGACATGGGACTCGATCCTAGGACCCTGGAATCATGACCTGAACCAAAGGCAGACACTCAACCACTGAGCCATCCAAGTGCCCTTATGTTTTATTTTAAAGAGGAACGCTGAGATAAATCACTTGACCTTTATCAGATAGCATATGCTAAATTCCTGCCCTTAGCTAATAGGAGAAGACAAAAGCGACAGAATAGTTAGAATACGGGGAACTAACCAAAGCACCTATCAGACTGAGGCAAGTTTTCAAGTAAGACTAAATTTGAGATTATTATCCTGTCTTTTCAAGCACCAGACGTCACTCTGGTTTTCCTTCCATTTATTGTGAAGAGCTAAACACTCTCTTGTTGCCAAATTGTTTTTTACCCACCTAAAATGAAAAAATTTTGTTGGGCAGTCCAGGTGGCTCAGCAATTTAGTGCCGCCTTCAGCCCAGGGCGTGATCCTGGAGTCCTGGGGTCGAGTCCCACGTCAGGCTCCCTGCATGGAGCCTGCTTCTCCCTCTGCTTGTGTCTCTGCCTCTCTCTATGTGTGTGTATGTGTCTCATGAATAAATAAAAATAAAATCTTTAAAAAATTTTGTCAAGAATCTTGAAACACCCTTTCAGTTATGAGAAGATAAAAGGAATATCTGGTGTGTTATTCCTGATTATCTGTAAATTATACTTCTTATGCATTTAAGATGTATGTGAACTTATAATAGCTTATAGCATATAGCAGATACTCATCAAGTATTTGCTAAATAAATGTAAGAAGCATCTTCACATGACCTGCCATTTAACAACAGGATGGCAATGATTGATTGCAACACAATGTGTTAGTGTGTGTGTGTGTGTGTGTGTGTGTGTGTGTGTGTAAAATACTCTATGCCAAAGAGAGGAATCAGTATCAGTCCTGAGTGGTTAGCAAGTCAGTCAAGTCACCAAGTTCATTACAGCCCAAGTGTAAATAGAGGATAAATAAATGGTGGGTGATAAGTGATAATAGAGCACACACGTCGTGCCAACACCAGAGAAAAGGAGCCCCCAAGCCTGCCAGGAAATGGCTATTTTCAAAGGAGGTGATTGCTGAGAGCATAAGGAAGAAAAGAAATTAGTTGCACTGAGGGGCACCTGAGTGGCTCAGTAGGTTAAGCGTCTGCCTTAGGTTCAGGTCATGATCCTGGAGTGCTGGGATTGAGCCCCACATCAGGTTCCCAGCTCAGAGTCTGCTTCTCCCTCTACCATTCCCACTCATGCTCTCTCTCTCAAATAAAATCTTTAACAAAAAATGAATTAATTGCACAGAGGTAGTGGTTGAAGGGAATGGGTAGAGTTGACTGGGATAGAAGTATAAATACTCCAAGCCAAGGGAAGAGCATGTACAAAGCCAATGGTGAGAGAGATTGCATAGAAAACAGACCTCAGGGCAGCCCGGGTGGCTCAGCGCTAAATCGAGTCCCAGGTCAGGCTCCCTGCCTGGAGCCTGCTTCTCCCTCTGCCTGTTTCTGCCTCTCACTCTGTCTCTCATGAATAAATAAATAAAATCTTTAAAAAAAAAAAAAAGAAAGAAAGACCTCAGAGATGTGGAGCTGGATAGAGAGGGTAAGGGGAAAGTGAGCCTGGGTCTTCATGGCCAATGTAAAGATTTGGACTTCATCCAATGGCCAGCGGGGTGCTATTGAAAGTTACAGTGCAGGTTTCAGAGGAGGTATAATCACATCTACATTCTGAAGAGATCACTCTGATGACAGGACCAAGAATGTAGGCCAAGGAAAAAGTTCGTGCCGTCATCTAGGAAGCAGGTTTCAGAGTCCCCAGGAGGCTGATGAGACTGAGTCTGCCTTGGCTAGAATATTCTCAGGGAGGAAGGAAAGAAGAGACAGTGGAGGAATCGTCCTACTCTGGCTTGCTCTCCTCACCAAGGTTGATCTGGGCGGAGAATCCTGGACATTAGCAGAGCAGGCTCAAGTGGCCCATGCCAGATTTCAGCTCTTCCCTCTTCATCATATGGTATGGGCAGGTGGGGCATGCCATAGTCTTCATGAAGTAATTGTCATTTTTCTGTATTTAGTGCAAGAGACTGTACAGGCCCATAGTGATCTGGTGTTGGAAACAGTGCATGACAAAGGCAACATGGAGCAGGTCATCTCTGAGATACAGAAGAGATTTGAAGCTGTAAGTGTGGATCCCAACCTCTATCCTCAAGGAAGTTTTTTTTTTTTTTTTAAGATTTTATTTATTTATTCATGAGAGACCCAGAAAGAGAGAGGTGCAGAGACACAGGCAGAGGGAGAAGCAGGTTCCATGCAAGGAGCCTGATGTGGGACTCGATCCTGGGTCTCCAGGATCACACCCCGGGCTGCAGGCAGCACTAAACCGCTGCGCCACCGGGGCTGCCCCTCAAGTATGTTTTTAGCTTTGTCACTAAGACCCAGATAGACACCTTTAAATTTGCAATTTTTTTTTAGCCAAGAATAGGAGCCAGATAGGTCCCTTGGTAATGGACCAGGGTAGAGGCTAACTTCCTCCTCCAAGGTTCCCTGGCATCATGTGGACCCAAGGGGCTCTGCTCCAGAATGTTGCCATCCTTCCTCTGTAAAGCACCCAGCAAGGGACAAGCTTTGGTTCTGCTAGCACATCCTTTGGTTAGTTTGCACATTTCATTGTGCGTTCTGAGTTGCAGGGTCCCTAACTCTTTTCTCACGTCTTTCCCTAGAGACAAGCAGAATTTATAGAAATGAAATCTGACCTGAAGCACCTTGAAGTTTTAGTTGCCCAGCAGAGTAAGGACTTCCAGCAGCTGTGTGATCAGCTAGGCCAGCTGAATGTGGCCAGTGTCCTAGCAGAGCTGAAGAGATTGATTTCAGTCCCTTGGGTACCGGGGCATGTGAAAGACAGCACTTCCCAGACCTCACCACCTCTGGCCCAGAGTCTCAATTTCACCAGGCACGACAGATATGCTTCTGAAGAACCAGTTATGTGGCAGGCTCAGGCCCTCCCTGGCATATGGAATCTGAATATGGGCTCCCCGCAGCCTGGAGAATTTCGTGTCCAAAGTGAGGGAGCAAAAAGTGATACTCTCCAAGAAGAGACTGCACTGATGGCAGCTGGAACCAGCAAAAGAAACAGGCAAGGAAAGGACAAGGCAGTGCAGACCAACTGCGAGAACCGGACTCTGACTAAAACCAGTTCTGAGTACCATGGCTCTGGTTTCCCAGGCTGCAAAGTTCCTGGTGATAGGGACTGGGTTTCCCAAAGAGCCTCAAGGCTTATACCCCTGGACTTAAACAACTTTGAAACCTGCATTAAGAACACCTGCCAAAAATGTCAAGGTGTGTTTCCGTGTGACCCTTGTGAACAAAAGTTGAGGGCTGCACAGAAACGCAAAACTGTGGAAAGAGGGGGGAAAGGCAAGAAACAGCAGACCAGGAAATCCCACAGAGGCAGGCTCCTAGCCAGGAAACAAGAACAAACCCCTAGCAAAAACTGTGCTGTCACTTCTAAATATCCTCAGCCTCCAGTTTCTGGCCCACAAAGGTCCCCCCTGGAGCAGCAGGAGCCCCTTGCTCAGCCCCTGCATTTGTGGGACCCCAGGAGCCCCACAAAGCTAGTCAGCCCTGTTATGGCAGGAACAGTCATGCCCTGTAAGACAATGAGAGCAGCGCAAAGGAATATCTTACAGCTCAGTGGGTGTTCTTCCCTAGACAACAGCCTGCTCTCTAACAGTTCCCACGGGGACCACCATATGAGTTGGTTCAGTGACCTCAACCTTGGAAGTTCAGAGCGCCCTCTGAGCAAGGAGCCAGGGAAGAATATGCTCTATGACCTGGGTTTTGATAGCAGTGATGATGGCTTCTGACCAGCCCACATAATGACTTTAGCTGATAGTTTATTGGTCTCAGCTGGAAAGACAAATTATAGCACACTGGGGCTGTCTAGCGGCAGAAAGTCCCTGGAGCCTGACGAGCCCTCAGGCTCAGAGGCCCTGCTGGGGGGGGGGCGGGGGGGAGGTTTCAGTGCAGGATGGGTGCAAGGCCAGGGGAGCAAATCTGGCATTCTAGATACCAGCTGCTACCCATGGCAAGTTTAAGAGATAAGTGCATCCTTATTTATTGAAATGAAGTGTGTGAAGACAGTGGTGATGAGCTGGAGCAGCAGCCTCAGTGTAGGGCATCAGGTGGAAGGTGCTGATTTTGATGAAAGGTGGGCTGTCTATTGAGTGGCAGAAGGGCTCTCACAGAACTGTTGCTGTGGCAGCATGACTCCCAAACACAACATTTTTGGTCTTCACAGTACTTCCTACACATAACTGATACCTTTCCAGGCCTCAGTATATTTTTATTATGATATTTATTCAGTTTTACTGTCAGAGTGCTTGCATTTTTTCATCAGTGCAAGTATTACAGGATACACTAAGTCTACCTTATTGTGAACAGAGAAACAGAGAATGTTAAGCTGCCAATGAAAAAGAGGTGACATGGACCCAAAAGATGCCCAGAGTGGCGCTGTCTACAAGCTGCACAATTCTGCCCTTCTTCCTGTTTTTCCCCATCCTATTTTCAATTACTCTTTAAGCTAATGAGAGCATCTAAGGGTCCAGTAATATTTCTGGAGAGCAATGGGCCTATTATGAGACTTTGGCTTTCTATCTTGCAGTTTTGAGTTTTTGTTATATATTTCTTTTGTAACAAAAAATAAAATATATGAAACATTTAAAAGCATATTTTTTGGGGGGTGCCTGGGTGGCTCAGGCATCCGACTCTTGATTTCAGCTCAGGTCATGATCTCAGGATCCTGGGATCAAGCTCTTCATGTAGCTCTGCACTGAGTGTAGAGCCTGCTTAAGATTCTCTCTTCTCAAAAAAAAAAAAAAAAAAAAAAAGATTCTCTCTTCTCCCTTTGCCCCTCCCCTCACTCATGCTCATGTGCTCTTAAAAATAAAACAAAACAAAACAAAAAACACAGAAAACCCAAAAAACTTAAAAGCATATTTTTTCATTAAATTTACTGATCTCCCACCAACTTAATTAAGAAAATCAAATAGAGGGTCGCCTGGGTGGCTCATTGGTTGAGCATCTGCCTTCAGCTCAGGGCCTGATCCTGGAGTCCAGGAAGCGAGTCCCTCATCGGGCTCCCATACAGGGAGCCTGCTTCTCCCTCTGCCTGTGTCTCTGCCTCTCTCTTTGTGTCTCTCATGAATAAATAGTTTTTAAAAAGTCAAATAGATAAGATACATACCTTCTTTTTATTCCATAGGCTCCTCCCAAGATGATTATGAATAACACCCTACTCAGACTGAATTCTCTTCCTGTATTGTTTTGAAGTAAAAATCCTCACTGGATGGATGGCTTCCAGAATCTGCCCATTTTCTTTTCTTCTTTTCTTTTTTTATATATTCTTTATTTAAATTCAATTTAGGGGCAGCCCTGGTGGCGCAGTGGTTTGGCGCCACCTGCAGCCGGGGGTGTGATCCTGGAGACCTGGGATCGAGTCCCACGTCAGGCTCCCTGCGTGGAGCCTGCTTCTCCCTCTGCCTGTGTCTCTGCCTCTTTCTCTCTGTGTCTATGAATAAATAAAATCTTTAAAAAAATTCAATTTAGGTAACATATACTGTATTATTTTCAGGGGTGAAATTCAGTGACTCATCAGTTGCATAAATACCCGGTGCTCATATATCCTGTGGCCTCCTCAATGTCCATCACCCAGTTATCCCATCCCCCCACCTCCTCCCTTCCAGCGACCTTCAGTTTGGTTCCTAGAGTTAAGTGTCTCTTAAGGCTTGTCTCTCTCTCTGGTCTCCTCTTATTTTTCCTTCCCTTCCCCTATGACATCTGTTTTGTTTCTTAAATTCCATATGTGAGTGAGATCATATGATATCTTTCCCTGACTGACTTATTGTGCTTAACATAATACCCCCTAGTTCCATCCATGTTGTTGCCCATTTTTAAGGCAGTACAGTAAATGACAATGGGGCCTCTGAGTGGACCATTAAGAAAGCAATGGTTCTTGATCTTTATTTTTACATTCTTTATTTTCAAGGGTGTGTATCCCACAAAAGTCTGAGTTTAATTGTCCTTCGACACCTTTGCAGGGATCCTGGGCACCAGCCTAAGCTGCTCTTACCCCCGTTTCCAGATCAAGGGCCTCCTGTGGGCTGTAGCTGGGAGCCACAGGCAACGGCAGCAGCCCTTTCCAAGGCCAAGGAAGTACAGACTTGGCCTCTGCCTCAGGCTTCCCTGGCTTTTCTCCCTGTGAGCCTCACTGGATGTGTTTATCCTGCCCTCTGCCAACTTCTACTTGCCCTCCCTACTGGTTTTGTCTCCTTGTGCAAGGAGGCATGGGAAGAAGGGGTCCGGCTAAGCCATGGGTTCCTTCTAGCCCTTCTCACACTGACTACAGGTGGCTGTTGAGTGGTTAGCATGAGACTTGAGGACCACAGGGGTTTGTATCTGGAAA
Organism: Vulpes vulpes; assembly: GCF_048418805.1. Taxonomy (NCBI): domain Eukaryota; kingdom Metazoa; phylum Chordata; class Mammalia; order Carnivora; family Canidae; genus Vulpes; species Vulpes vulpes. The sequence continues at coordinate 93,130,273 of NC_132788.1, read as the reverse complement.
TATCTTATTACTCTAAGTTGAAAAGTTTAATCATTTTAACTCAAAGTTGAGACCCTGTCGAGAGAACTCCATTAATATTTATGACTGCGGCCTTCTCATTGAAGGTTCTGTCCAGTTTTGAAATGCCAAAGCAGGACCCTCTGTTCTGATTCTGCTGTTATGAAATCCTGTATTTCTTCAGAAGTATTTCTTTTTGTGTTATGAAGTCAAAGATCAGAGTGACTCAGTGTTCCATGAGCTGGATGTTTTTGTAGAATGAGCAGTAAATTTATCTTCTAACAAGGCTGGGTTAATTAAAATTACACTGCCTGTCTCTGGTGATCATCAAGAAAGGATATTCTGTTTCTTATTTTATTCCTAAGACTTTTTTTTTTTTTTTTTTTTTGAAACTACTGAGTACTTGCCAGATTTGGTGAGCGTGACATAGCTCAGGCACATTCCCAGAGCACACAACGTTTTTGGCTGTCTGGATGCTGACAGAGATGTGGCCACACAGGGGCAGATGGGGGGGGGGGGGTCAGGGGACAAGTGTCTGTGGACCTAGGGCCCAGAGAGCCACCTAGGGGCTCCTCTGCCTGTTCATGACCCCAGCTACATTGGAGGAGGGGAATAAAGCCAACCACAGCACCTGTCTTGACATTCAAGTGTCAATTTAAATGTCACCTACAGAAAGGCCTTTTGTGATCTCTTCTATAGGAGCTTGCCCTATTCACTGCCCATGCCCTTACCCTGTTTTAATTTTCTCCTACAGCTCCATCTGGAGTGGTGTACTGATGTGTATACTTCTGTTTTATCTGCCTTGCTGGATAGGATATAAACTTCAAAAGCAAGAGCAGCATCTGCCTCATCCCTGCTGTATCCTCAGCATCCAGGAGAATGTCTGACACTAATAGACATTTGACAAATACCTAGGGCAGGGATTTCTCGCTCATCATTTGAACAGCTCTATCGCAAAGTCCAGTCTTTCTGGCAAGCCTTTGCATTTTGTCTCAGAAGTTCCAAAGGGCTCCTGATGAGGAGTCTCCTGCATATGCCCTCTTCTCTCCCAGGCCAGGTGCCAGCAACCCCTCTCTACCCAAAGTACCCAGAAAACAATAGCTTTTCTGCCTTTAAAAAGATAGTTGCTTCCTACAAGGATTGAGCAGTTTTGAAAATTTTTTCACACCAGGCCTTAGGCCAAAACTCTTCATCAAATCAGGCATCTTCTAGCCAGCCGAGCACAGACAGTCCTTCCCACTAGGGCTGGGATCCATCGTCAAGTAGATTTCCTAAGCAAAACTTTGTCTACTCTATAAATATTTAGCTAGAACTTAAAATATTAACATTCTTCCACATGCTCCAGGGAGAAAGCAAATTGCCAGAGCCTCAGACAGTCTTGGGACGAAAGCCTTTTCAATAATGATCTATAATCAGGTGCGGTGGCCTCCCTTGTTTGCATGCCTTATTCACTGGTCACTGCCATGGTAAATGTTCTGTGCTTCTGTTAGCAGTGGCACTCTGGTACCAGATGAGCCCCCAGCCTGGCCATTCAGGAAGAGGGAGACTGGCCTGAATCAGGCCTCTTTTGCAAATCCTCTTCCTCAATTTCATTGATCACTAATAGCTCACAACTCCTCTAGTGGGAGGACGGTGATGCTTCCTTATCAGCACATTCTGGGGTGCACAGGGACACATGCGCCCAGGTTGTCTGCTGCCTTCTGCCTCATCTCCTGACCCCCTTGCAGTTTTTCCTGGGATTAGAAGTAGAGGGTTCAAGGAGGCAAGGCAGGTGGGCCAGGAGGTGGCTCCCCTATTTCCCCAGTGAGGGGGAGCAGGAGACAGGCTGAGGGGAGCCCAGAGACCCAGAGATGAGAGGGCAGGCCCCAGTGCCTGATTGCACTAGCTGGAGCCACACAGAAGCAGAGGCATACTAACCGTAAGTGCCCCCAGACCTCACTTGGCATGATTTCAGACTCTAGACCCGTGTAGCTAGATAGCCATGCCCAGGAATGTGAACATGGCAATCTGGATGAGGTTGAAGGCAGGGGCAACATTTCCAGCCCATGGCCATCCTTGAATTGTCCTTTTGAAAGAATTGTTGCTCAGCTCTCAGGCCTCAGCTGTGGCTCTCTGCTCCTTGCTGACCTTCACTCAACCATTGCCTCACCTCTCTCCTTTCTCTTATCCCTTCTTCCTCAGCCTTCCCTGCCTGCCCTCCAGCAGGTCCTAGGAGCTTCTACGGACCATCTCCTGCCTTACAAAGTCTTGCCAGCCTGCATATAGAGCTGGTTTCTAGTGGCTAGGGCATGGACACTGGTGGGATGCAGCCAGGGGACCTGGAGACCTCTTACAGGGCTGGATGGGCCCTGCTTCTCACGTGCCTTGTGCTGTGGTTTGAATTTGCAGTTTGTGATGAGCAGGTTCCAAAGCTCCTATTTATTCTTGAGGTTGCCTTGTTACTATTTTGATTCTGCTAATCCAAATCAGTTTGGTGTTTCCATGGAAACAATTCAGTGATTGTTTGGTTTGCCAAGATGAGCTGCGGGGGAGAGAACCAAATGACGTAAAACATTTTTAGTTTCTCAAATATGACTATCATTGTCTCCCCAAGAAGCTTTTGGTCTCAGTCCCCTGAAAACCTGAGGAAGTTTTATTAAAATAAATGTTTTAGACTCTTGTTCCCCTTCTAGCTAAGTCCTTGGAAACCCACTGCCCCAAACCCCTGCCCCGCTATATATAGATGAGCATACATCTGCCCAGTAAAGCAGATGACAAAGGCAGGAACGTCTCCTTGGAGCACCTCAGGGAGCCAGAGATGCAGACAGGAGTCCATATCAGCAGGGAAATGACCATATGGCTATTCCTGTTAATCTGGGACTGGAGAGCCAGAGGTTCAGGGCTAACCTGCTTAAACTGGATGCTGTGTTTCTACAGTGAGGAATAGCTCCTCATTCGAGGATCCCAGGATGAGTTACCCCTCTGGTAAAGACTTAGCTAAAGCAGTAATATATCCGTCTGTCCAGCCAGGTAGTGCCAGGTCCCTCCCCCATGCTGACCCTTGTTCTCAAGGCTCACAGTCTCCTCTATGGGCAGAAATAATCCTCTCAGTTTTCTAGGGTTAGGGTTAGGCCCCCATTCCCAGCACCCACTTCCTGTGCAAAGACCCTGGGGGAGCATGAATGGAACATTGAAGAAGGAGCTCCAGACCTAGAGCTTCCAGTCCCTAGGACCCAGCATCCTCAAGGTCAAGGTCCTGTGAGTCCTCCCATGGGGGTCTGGCCTCTGCCCCAGTTTCTGGGGACTGTGAAGGTCAGCTCTGGGCAATTAGCTGGGGAGGAATACCCATGGCTGGTTGGTGTAGATGAGGGCTTTAAGAAGCCATATATATGTGCGTGTGTGTGTATATACACACACACACACACACACACACACACACACACACACACAGCAGATGAATTAGAAAATATGGACAAGGGAAAAAAAGACAAACTCCCTTGTTCTTCCAAAACGATCTCCTGTATACACTGTTCTCACATACACACATCTGTACAAACTGGAGATCAAGTGCACTTTTAAAAAACAAATACACTTTACATTTTGGAATAACTTTTAGATTTATAGGAAGGGTTGAGATGACAGTTTGTATCTACCCTTCACTCAGCTTCCCCTAATCTTACATAACTGAAGCATATTTGTCAAAGCTAAGAAACATAAATACATGAACTCTAGCCTTTATTTAGACTTCACCAGTTTTTCCATTGTCTTGTTCCAGGATACAATCCAGACTACCACAGCAAGATTTAGTCAGTGTGTCTCCTTAGTCAATGTGTCTGTGACAGGTTTTGAGTCTTTGTTCTTCATGCCCTTGACAATCTGGAGTGCTGGCCAGGCATCCTGCAGAATACCCCCCAGTCTGGGTTTGTCTAACATTTAGTTTATGATTAGACCAGGGAGATGGGGTCCTGGTAAGAACACAACAGAGGTAGGAGCACCCTTCCCATTGCTCCCTATCATTGATGGTGTTCACCTTCATTTGCTTAGGTGCTATCAGGCTTCCCCATAGAAATCTACTCTTTTTCTTTTCACTGCTCTGGTCCTTGGAAGTGAGTTACTAAGTCTAGCCTGGCCTCAAGGGGTGATGAAGGGATTGAGGTTGGATTAAGCTCTACCATCTCTATGGGAGACTATCCACATCAACACTTATTATTTGAGCCCTGGCTTTTCTGGATATCAAGTAGACCCCTAGCATGCACACAGCCATTCTTCGTCTGAGCAGGGCAACCCAGGATGCTGTGAGCATTTCGTCTCATTTGCTCTGGTCCTTCCTGCTAAGGGAGAAGAAAATGATCCCCGACTCCACAGACTGCAAGTGCTTACTGAGGGTGTCCCCCAACCCCTGTGCAGGGACCACAGGGACTGAATGTCAGGTGACCAGGGAGGAGCCTCTGGTTAATCTGGCCCTGCCCTCTGCCTCAGGCAGGGCAACGGTGGCAGCTGCCTTGGCAGGGGAGGCCCATCTCAGGGGAGGCCTACCTCGTAAGTGGCCACTCCGCTGAAGGGTGGGTGTGCAGTCTCCACCTGAGAGCCTGCAGGAATCACCAGGCCTGTGTCACTGGCTTTGCAGCCTGCCCTGTGCTGAGGTCTATAGCCTGAAAAACGACCTGGCAAGGGGGCCCCTTGGCCACTGGGCTTTCCTTCCCAGTTCTTTGGGTCTTACAAATAGCCCCTGTGCTAGCCTCCTCACCACCCCGCCGTCCTCCCCATATGAGCCCAGAAGGCAGATACTCCTCTAAGACTCCGTTTCTGCAAGGCCATTAAAACTTGCCTGATAGCTTATGTTTCCTGAAAGAGCATCATGGGTCTGAGGGGCACCTGGGTGGCTCAGTCAGTGAAGTGTCTGCCCTTAGCTGAGGTCATGATCTCAGGGTGCTGGAATTAAGCCCTGTTCAGGGGTGGGGCTTTTCCTCCCGCCTCCCCTTTGCCCCTCCCCCCAACTCATGCACACACCTTCTTTCTCTCAAATAAAATCTTAAAAAAAAAAAAAAAGCCACCAAAGAACATCATGGTTTTGAGACATTCGTCAAAATAATTTCTGAGAAAAAAATTTCTGAGGATGTCCTTGTCATTTCTGTCCAGAGTTACGGTGGAGCAGCCCTGGTAGGCTTTGCTGCTGTAGCTGACCTCAGGCAGGCAGTAGACTGCTTCCTCCCTCACTCCTGCCCGTCTTGCCCTAGCAGGGTCAATGCCACTGGAACTACCTATGGCTTCCCGGGTCTCCAGGCCTAGAGTGGGATGCATGAGGGCTCAGGCATGAAGGTAGATGGGCAGGACCTGTGTTTCCCTTTTCCTCCCACTGCCCTTGGCTGGGGGCCCAGGTGTCTGATGTGAGGGATGGTGGCAGGGAGGCCTTCAAGCTACGCAGGGTCAGGGTTAGGGGTGCTGAGGGGAGATTGGTCTGGAAATGAGCAGGGTATGGCCCTCCTCGAAGACAACAGGCAGCCCTGTGTGCAAAGTGAGCAAGGATAGGAGGGCTTGAGGCCAATAGTCTGTGCTGGCCTGGGATGGGCTGGTCCCAGGGGGTATACAAAGCCCACCCTGACTGTGGTCCCAGTACTTCTTCAGGGACCCATGGAAAAGAAGACCAGGAGACACAGCAGAGGCCCATGGCCAACACCCACCTTGGGTAAGGGTTGTATTAAACATCAAAAAACACATTTCAGATGCCAAGAAAAGTGAAAAAAAAAAAAAAAAAAAACTACAGTAAGAAACATTTCAAAGCAACAGAATAAAAAAATTGGGCTTTCAGCTCAAAAAGGGACACAAGTAGAAGTTAAAGAAGGTGTGGTAACTCAGATCCTACCAGCCACTTGGCAGTGGCCCCCAGTGACACTGATCACTGTCTGAATGGCAGCCTCCTGCTAGAAAGAACCAAAGCTCCAGTCAACTGTCCTTACTCAATTTGGTATTTGAAAGAGGTCATCAAATTGTAGTCCTCTTCCAAGTCTAGCACAGTCTCAACAATATTGTGATCATCAAAAGCCTGCTTGAGGCTGCCGGGGTCAGTATCCGAGGCCTTCTGAGGGCTCTCGTCCACGAGCAAGGCCCAGGCTTCCTCCCTGAAGGGCGAGTCTTCGCAACGACTGCACACACGGTTCAGCTCATTTTCAAATTCTAGTTTCCCAGCCAACTCTTCAATAGTTCGGATGCTTGTGTGGTCTTTAAAATAAGAACGTTCAGCATTACAATTCCAGTGAGAGGTTTCAGAAGACAGGTCAGGCACAAGTTAAAACCCACATAGGGTGGCCACTCTTCAGAGACTTTGGGACAGGCAGGCTCCCAGGCTGAGTGCCAAATTCTAAGGTGCCCACGTCTAGTCCCAGAGTTATTGAGCTCAGCTACCTGCCAGTCCCCAAGGAAAGTGGAAGTGGAAGACTATAGAGATATACAGGCTTGTCTTGAATCTTAGGTAACAAGATTCATGACAAGCCATGACACATGACACCTGACAAGACATAGTGTGAAAACAATGGAGTCTTTAGGGGAATGCTGCCCCCGCTGGCAAGGACTATGGAAGATGGTGAGTGGAGGGAGATGCCCTTCAGCTTTCCTCCTGAGGCTGAGGCTGAGGCTACTGGAAGAGACTCCAGCCACTCACAGGCTGCCAGTAGCCTGGCAGGTGTCTTATTCTGTGGCCTCAGGGGAGTGGCTCCTCCCACCATTCCTCCCTTTCATCCCCTATAACCTAGAGGCCCTTCCAGAGCCAACAGCTTCAGGCTGTTTATCTAATGTGCAGCGTGAGTCATTTGAAGAAAAAAAAAACATACAAAAAATAAATAAAAATAAAAACAGGGCATATATAGTTCGCCTACAGAATGTACAGATGTGTAGGAAAAAACCTCTGGCAGGGTATACAGCACTGTTAACAGTGGCTTTCTCTGGGTGCTGGAATTACAGGGGAACTTTGGGCTTCTAACTTTTCTTCTAATTTTTTTTTTTTTTTAAAGATTTATGAGAACTAAGAGAGTACTGTTTTTTTTTTTTTTTTTTTTTTTAAAGACATCTGCTGACTCAAGAGCCCGTGTGAAGGACCTATTCTCCCAAGGAGAGGACAGGTCTGGCCTCTGTACTCACCGATCATATCAAGCAGATCTTTTGTGACCTCTTGGCTAGAATTGCTGAATGGCATGTTTGAGTCAACCTTCAAATCTTTCTCCTTATCTTTCCTGTAGCCCCCAGGTGGAAAAAAAAAAAAGAAGGTGGAGAGTTAGAGTCTCTTTCAATAAAGTATTGTAGGGAACTCAGTGTTAATCCTAAAAACAAAAACATACTGTAACTTTAAATTGACTCTTGTGCTGTGATTAGAGCAGACAACTGGAAACTGCTAAGTCAGGTAAGTTGACTAGTAGCATCATCCTCAGGACTCATGAGCATCACCAAGGGCGAATTCATGCCTATGAATTTGTTAGAATTGAACCAAGTAAATGGCTTCTTCCTTCTCTGCCTCCAGGGCAGCCAAGATGGCAGGACCTTGAAATTCCAACCCACATGGTCACCCTTGCTCCAAAGGTGCCTAGAACCAGGCAGTTTAAACCGAGTTGGAAGAGGGGCACCGGGCTGGTTCAGTCAGAAGAGCATGTGACTCTTGGCCTTGGGGTGATGAGTTTGATACCAGAGTGGATGTAGAGATTATATAAATAAACAAACTTGAAAGTTATCAGGGAGAAAAAAGGTCTAGGGAGATGTTAACCCAGGGATGGTCTAAAACCTCATCGGGTGGGATGGGGGTGAAGGGAGAAGGATGAAAGAAGTAGGGCCAAGCCATCCCATCCGTCTGGCCTCTCCCTAGTATGCACATTGAAATTAAGGTCTTTGTTTCTGCAGCATAAAAACTGAAGTGACTTAGAAATCAGGTTCTCTAACATTCACTACCCCACTGGGAACTGCAAAGTGATTTCTGGGAATGGTCTGACAGTCCTCAAGGGGAGGCAGAAGCAATGCTACAGACTCAATTTAGGAACTTCAAAATGTTCAGAAGTCAGAGTCCCCCTCCTAACTTTTTACAGTCAAATTGGAATCACCTTAGGCTGTCTTTTCTCCAGTTCTCCCCATCTCCCACGGCTCTCCAAAACTGTCTTTCGGGTGCCAAAATGGAGGAGTGCATCAATACGTTTTCCTTACTGGTCAGAGGTTTTCTTTTCGGGCATAAAGCATGTGGCTTTGCATTCATTGGGGCATGGTTTGGAGCAAAGGCAGGGCTCTCGTTCTCAGGAGCACACGGGACTGGGATGAAAGGAGCTGCGGAGGAGGAGCAGGCTGCCAGCGGGTGCCTCCTGCAGAGAAGCCGGTGCACAGGGAGGGGGGAGGGCGGCACGGCGGCGTCCAGCTCCAGCCTCTGCCGGCCTGAGCATTCCTGGGAATGACTGACGCCTTCAAAGGCCCGGTCAATGGCTGCAGTCAGCTCCTTTCTGCATCTTCTCAGTTTTTCAGACATTTCCCCTAAAAGCGACCACGTCTTTATTATGTAATACGTTGGAAATGCACAGAGCAAAACGAGAATAACGTTACAGACTAGGTTGTAAACCACCCCCGAAAGACGCATGTCCCAGAGCTCGATCCACTCCACAGGCCAGTGGCTAGAGGTACCCACACTGCGGGCGCCTTCCTCCCAGGTGGCGGGTGTAGCCCGCGGTTCTCTGGGAGGAACCTGCGATCGGGCGGGAGCCCCAAGGACGCCCGGCCCCGCCTCCCCGGGCTCGGGCCCGCCCTCCCCGCCCTCCCCGCCCGCCCCAGCCGAGGCCCGGCCATGTGTGCAGCACCCTCGGCCCCCACCAGCAGCCCGCAGGCGGCCACGTCTGCAGCCGCGTCCTCACCGTCCTCACCCGGCAGTGTGGCTACACTGCCACCCCCGCCAACGGTCGCTGCGCGCCCCGGCCTATCACGCGCTCAAGAATGGCGCTCCCTGATCCCCACCCTGCCAAGGTTAAAGGTCAGATAAGAATGCCCGGAGCGACCACCCCACCCCGTTCTTAAAACCCACGCGGCCCGGCTGGAAGCCCGTCCCCCCACCCCCACCCCTCCCAGCGAGGGAGGCGGCAGGGACCCGTTGGACAGCGGGTGGGGGTGGGGGCAACCGGGACTGGGGTGAGGGGGGGCCAGGCCGCCCAGAAAGCTGCCGGTGGGGCGGGGATCTCACTTCTTACCAAAGTGGGTAAGAAGGGAAAGGTTCCCATTCTCAAGCCAATGTGGAGAGAAACTGGATGGGCTACTGTACCCAGAAGTTTTGTACACCAACTTCTTTTAAGTGGTATGTAATAAAAGCTCCACACCATATCCAACAGTCAATTCATCAAAGATGGTGAGGGACATAACAGAACTGCTAGGTTCCACACGAGATTGAGGGGCAGGAGACCCCAACACCAAATATCTTCATTTCATTAGGGGAGAGAAAGATGGAAATTCCAAGATGGCTCAAAGGGAAACAAACAGGCTTCAGGGACTAATTCTGTGGGAATTATAAACCCATCTCAGTGCACAGCAAGGGAAAAGGGGATATCAAGTGAACTTGAGGCTTGGTTTACTGTGGGTAGACTGCTGGGGTGACCAGGAACCAGCACCAGAGTAAGAAATCCAGGAACTCAGGGCAGCCTGCTGTAGGTCTTCATGGCCACCATCCTCAATTACAGTGTTCCTCTCCATTCTTTGGAATTCATCGGCCTTACTCCACTGTGTAGCCCCCCCTCCCGACCCCCACATTCCAGCTCTACAGGTCTTACAGAAACTTCTCACCACCTGTGTAAAAAGAAAATAATTCAGCCTCTTGACATAACCCTTCTGAGCAAACAGGGTCTTTTTTTTTTTTTCCTTCTGCTCATAAAAGAAGGGGATTTCCTCATCTGGTTTTTAGACCAAACACTAGTAGTCTTCAGGGTGTCAAAGATGTTCTCCTGGGGGATTACACTGGTGCTGTGGGGCGGCAGGGTCTTGGAGGCAGCATCAGTTGGTGTCCATGCTGCAAGCCTCATCGTCCCCCATGCCCTGCTGTGAGCTGCTTGGGCTTGTCCCTCCTTCAGAGGATCCAGGAAAACTAGCAAGTGAAGGCGTCTTATAAAATTCATCATCTCGACGTTGGTAAAAGAGCACATAAGCTGCTTTTGTCTATAACACAAGAGGGGAAAAGTTCATTCACTGGTTGGAATTACCATCCACTCTCCCTGGCTTTTCTCTCACTGTTCAAAACCCACTCTCAGAGTTTTGCCATCTTGCCCTGTGCATTCAAACAGAGGCAACAAGGAAGGAGACCCTGCTCAGAGCGTGGGGAAAGGCCGGTACCCTGTGACAGAACCCAGAGAAGAACCTAGCTTCTCATTTAGGAAGGGTCCTGGAAGGAATGGCAGTCAACTCTACCACACCCAGCTCCCATTGTCACATCAGGATGACCAAATAACCAACTAGCCCAGGAGGCTCTTCCCAGCTTTAATCCATCATCAAGGTAAGAGGAGGAGCCAAGTATTAGAGCCTACTCACCACTATCTGATCTTCAGAGGCCAGGGACACGTTGCTATCATCAAAATAATACCATTTCCCGTTCAGTTTGTTCTTCGCATACGCAGTATCTGCCAAGTCAACAAAGAAAATACCTCTAGCAATCACCAGAGAACTAATCTGGCTAGTTTATTAGACTTGGACTAAACAATAAAACTCTAAAAAAACAAAACATAGGCCCTGAAATTAAGAATAATTTACAGGGCAGCCCCAGTGGCGCAGCGGTTTAGCGCTGCCTGCAGACCAGGGTGTGATCCTGGAGACCCAGGATCGAGTCCCACGTGGGGCTCCCTGCATGGAGCCTGCTTCTCCCTCTGTGTCTCTGCCTCTCTCTCTCTGTCTCTCATGAATAAATAAATAAAATCTTAAAAAAAATAAAAGAATAATTTACAAATACAACCAAGATAACTAATTTTTTTTTTTTTGAAATCTATTCTTTCTTGAAAAGAGTAAAAATGGGGCACCTGGGTGGCTCAGTTGGTTAAAGCATCTGACTCTTGATTTCAGTTCAGGTAATGATCTCAGAGTTGTGAGTTCAAGCCCTGCATCAGGTTCCATGCTGGGTATGAAGCCTGCCTAGGATTTTCTTTTTTCCTCCCATCTCTTTCTCCCCTCCCACTCTTTAAAAAAAAAAAAAAAAGGCAAAAATGGAGTTGTCACAGACCAAGGCTTTTTAAACTGTAATTTTGGGAAACTAATCAAACAAAGAAATCAGTATCAATCTTCAGGATGGCTATAAGTAATAATCCAGAGCCAAGGACCCATAAAAGCTGATGAAGTTTAAGATTTAAGCAAAATGGCTTTCAAAAGAACAGACCAAATCAAACTCCCCTTGGTCCAGGTAGATGGCTACTACTGCCTCTTCCTGCCTCCAGAGCCTCTGGGGTAATCCCAGTGAGGGATACACTGGGCGTTCAGGCTTGCAGAGCTGGGATGTGAACAAGATGGCTTAAATTTTATCTTTCTCTGAGAATCAAAGTCTGTGGCTGGGTAACAATTCCTCACAGTGGTCCAAGCCTTCCCCACAGCCAACACTTTCTATCTTGATTTTATACTATTCTCCAGCAGGATGTTTGTAAACAGCAATCCCAGCAGCAATGAGTAATTCCTTGCCCACCCCACCCTCTACAAAATGACTCTAATGGAGAAGTGGCTGTTAGTCTCCACCAGCTGCGTGACGCTGGGCCAGCCATTTAACTCTCCAGTGAGGACTGGGCGCCTACTGCAGGGATGAAGAACACAGGAAAAGGTGCCAAGGACCTGTCCCTACATTTGGCATTACAGTAATAATGGTGGCTCTCAATCCTGGAGTTCCAACTGTGGACCTAATGTGGGTCCTCAGGCAACCAGCCTGATCTCATGGATGAGAGAGAACACCGAAGGATATGGAGGCTAAGGAACTTGCCCAAGTGGTATGTTTATATACTAAAACTTTTAAAAGTTATTTCATTTGGCATGCATGAACACAGATCCCAAAATTAATTCTGGGAAATTAATTTTTCTGGAAAAAAGCTGCATTAAGTGCTACAGGGTATGATGTGACGAGGGATCACCAATAGCCATTCTAGGAGAGCCCCAACTTTCAAACAGGCACAATTTTATTTCCTAGCCTCTCCTAAAGCTACATGTAACCACGTGCCCAGTTACAAGCTAATGAAATGTCCACAGAAGAGCTGAGGGGGGACTTCTAGGAGGCTGCCTTAAAGGGGAAGGCTGCGTCCATTTTTCTCTTCTTCTGATAGTGTGCAATGTAGACATGAGGGCCAGACACTGAGCAGCCATCCTGAGCCATGAGGTGATACAGTAAAAACGGAGGGGCAAGAAAGCAGACTGCTGGGCTGAGAGAAAAAGTGTCACAGTATAGGGAAGAGGTCTGAAGCTTAGGGAAGTTCTATAATCTATTGTTGAATGTAAAAGGAACTGAAACCTCCTGTGCGGCCATCTCTGGGGTCCTAACACTGGGTGTAGTGGCAGTTGGCATGGTGTAGATGCAGCAGAGATGTGAAGAAACCCAGCTCTTCACTTCAAGCATCACTAACACCCTTCCACAAACAAGTAACAAAATATACGAAGTCTTTTCATTAAAAAAGAAAATTTCCAGCGGCACCTGAGTGGCTCAGAGGTTAAGCATCCAACTCTTGGTTTTGGCTCAGGTCATGACCTCAGGATCATGAGATCGAGCCCTGCATCAGGCTACACACTCAGTGCAGGGGTCTGCTGGAGATTCCCTCTCCCTCCGTCCCTCCCCATCGCAAGTGCTGGTTCTCTCTCTAAAATAAATAAAAAATAGTTTAAAACAAAACAAAACAAAAACCTACACATTCTAGACATTTTGGAAGATAAGGTAGAGCAAAGAGAAAGTTTTGTTGATTTTTGCTTTAATGTAGTTGTGATATGAGCTTCTACAGTGATACGAGTTTGAACATGTCATGGGCATTTCCCCATGTTATTGTTTATTTTGCAATGGCGGTGTTCTCGTCCATCAAGTAGGTGGACAGCAGTGCCAACTGTTGGCTTACCAACGCAGCTACAAAGTTTTCACTGTTATAAATAGGGGAATCTTTGTGCATTAAGCTTTTTCCCAATGTCAAGTACTTTCCTTAGGATAGATTCCCAGAGGTCGGGATTACTTGGATTCAAGAATATGAAGACTGGGGTGCCTGGCTGGCTCAGTTGGTGGAGCAAGGGACTCTTGATTCTGGGGTCATGAGTTCAAGCCCCATGTTGGGTGTAGAGACCATTTAAAACTAAAATCTGGGGTGGGGGGGAAGACATGAAGCTCCATCCCTACCCCAAAAAAAGAAAGAAAAATAATGGAGAAGCAGTAGTAGTTTGAACCAAACCTGAAACCTTGACACTTGAGGCCTGAAGCACTAAAGATAAAGTACTGAGGGCAGGGCCTGGCACACAGGAAGAGACCAGTGAGACTGGCCACAGGCATTTCAACATGTCAGAGGTGGCAGATGCCAGTACTTACAGTGGCCAACTCCCATGGCTCCGTAATGATTAGACACGGCAATGAGGTCGTACACATAAGGCCTTGCCGACAGGTCACATACAAACTCGGACATGTTCAGAGCTCTGAGCACAAAACACAAAAAATGGCCTTTACTGCATCAAACTAGAGAAAGCAGCTGGAGTAACCCAGCAACCCCTTCTCTGTACTAGGCTAGGACACAGGGAAGCAGAAACAGTAACTACATCAGGAATGCACAGCCAGGCTGCGTGGCAGGGGCCCTGTGGGCTCGTCTGACCACTGGCCTATGCAGGCTGGAGAGAAGTTGCCCGGCTAGATCCAAGCACCAAGCTAGCACCAGTGAGGAAGGGCTCTGGGCATGGAGAAGAGGGCTGCAGCAACTATGTAGGAAGGGCAATTAGGATCAAAATTACAGTTGATGCCATAAAAATTTAAATACCAAAAGAGGCCCCAGAAAACTTTTCTCCCCAACATTTTAGTTTGAAAATTTTAAACACACAGAGAAGTTAAATTTTACAACAAATCCTCCTGTACCACCACCCAGGTTCTCCCACTGACACGTCTATACTCCATGCATCTACCTTCACTCCCACTGCCCAGTGAGCATTTTAAAATCTGCATTTGGCAGACGAACTCTTATGAGGCTGGCTTCCTTTTCTGTGTCAGTTACACTCTGCATCCTGGGACCCGGGAACACAGGGAGTTAGTCAATCCCACTCTCTGCCCCAGGAACAAGACAGTTGGATCTGCACCCCCACTGCAGCCCCCAGTTATCCAATTCTCCTCAGCTGAGCATGCTCTGGTTGCTTCATCACCCAGTTAATGAGAAGCAGCACTGTATTTGTGCTGTCTAGCTGAGACCAGGCTCCCTGGGACTAATGACGGATGGGAGGCCTGGTTCAGTCAGAGGGCAGAAATGATTAGCCTCACTCTGAGCCTGGAAAGTGCTTCTGTAGGACAATCTTTTCGCTAAAGGTAGGAGGATGGGGAGAGGGGTGAGCCCAAGTCCAACTGCCTAAAGCCCAGCAACATGCATCCTAAAGCAGAAATGTCTTTGGTGACAAAACTCTCAGTAAATCAGTGCCCAAGTCTTCTGCCTACTTTTGAATTCTCCTAAGAACTTGCAGCTCAGGGACCCACCTGACTGGGAATTCCACGACTGTGTCAAGCTTATCCCTCCAGTATCTATTGTAGGAGAAACGTTTGAGGTGGACTACCAGGATCTTCGGCAAGGACCACAGGTCAAACTTCTTAGTGGCCTGTTGATGCTTCTTACAGTTGGGACAGTACCTGCAGAGAAAAGAGAAACCTCCATTTACTGGGGCGGTGGGGGATGGGACCAGGGCCCCTGAGCACCCAAGCACACAGGCATAGCCACAATCCCACAGCATCCTTTCCTGTACTTAGCATGATTGCTTCAGGGTGGGGTGTGTGTGTGTATGTCTAAGCCACCTTCTGAAAAGGAGGCATGGCTTTCTTAGTCTGGAAAACAATTTGCACAGACTGTGATATAGGGTCAATGTAAAGAAGTGACAGTGGCACATTTCCCCACCCTCAAAAAAGGATTTTTATGTACACAGATGGCCCCAGCAGATCAGTGCAGGGTGCATGGGGGCCCCCACCCAGACTGGGGAGCTGCATACCAGGGGTCATGCTCCCCAAGGGTCTCCATGGTGGTGAAGAGCTCAATGCAGTCTCTCAGGGCCACGGCAGTCTTCTTCTTCTTCTGAGGCTGCAACATGCTCATGTGCTTCTCATAGGCCTGTGAGGGAAAAAAAGCGCTGACTTCTGGTGGGGAAATGAGTTCTTACCAGGTTAAGCCACAACCTCACAAACTTCTATGCTTAGAATATAATATACTTTCTGGAGCCTCTGAACATAATGTGACAAAATCTTTAAGTGGTTTCCATTCTCATTCTGAACAGAATTTGTTAAATTGCCGGAGAACTGGTGAGAGTGACCCAAATATACAGCCAGAGCAGAAACCAGCACTGCTTCATGACCAAGAATCCCGAGTCACGTACCTCAGACTCTTGCTCATCGTAATACAGGCTCCGGGTCTCACTGTCCCAATCGATGGCCAGTGTGGATCGAGCTGTGGAGGAGGACCACAGTGTTACTCATTATTAATGACCAGCAACAGGAAAGGCTCTTCAAGTGACAGGAGTGAAAAGAAAACACTCAAGCTGCATCATCAACTCTTGCTCTCCCATCACCAGCCACAGCAAGAGCAATGCTCAGCCCTGAGCCAGCCAGGTCTGAACCCTTGGACCCCTAAATCCTTTGGCAAAGATTTCCTCAATGCCACAGTTAAGTTCCAGGGGTGCTAACCATATGGGCTACTGAAAAGTATAAGTTAAGATAAAGTCACAGCGACGAGAATCACCTTCCCATCTTAACTCATGAGGAATGCTGACAAAATAATGAAACGCCTGTTTTGAGACGATGGGTATCAGGCAGAGGCACAGTGCCACCCCCAAGAGAAGGAAAACAAACAAGGTGAAGCCTACACCAGCACAGATTACTCCCTGCGGGCACTTTCCAGGCCCCAGCATGCGACAGAGGGGGAAGGAGATGGGAAGACCGAGGTGGGGAACCAGACTGGAGTTCGAGAAGGTACCTAGAATTTGCAAGGCATTGGACAAGAGAAGGAGGCTCCTGCACAGAGAGGCAAGAGCTGCAGGGACAGGGAGACAAAGACACAAAGACCCGAAAACACGTCAATAAAGCTGATATGAAAACAAATTTTTAAAGAGATCTGAGGAAAAAGAAAGGGAATGAAAGAAAGCGAATTTATTTTCCAGTGAAGGAGACACAGTAATGCTTCCAGGCAGGAGTCTTCACCATCCTCTCGGGCTCTCCACACAATGCACATCCTGCTGGGATGCCTCTTCCATGTGCACGGCAGCCCCCTTCACGGCTCCAGCTAACAAACAGCCCATGAAATCCATGACCACCATCTAGACGGGTCATATGTCATGAGCAGTCTTATGGAAGAAAAGAAATAGGCATGTAGTCTCATAAGTGAGAGGACTCTGGGGAAACGCTGCCATGTGGGAGGCATGAGAAGTGTTATCAATCCAGAGCAAAGGTCCTGAGGGTAGTGGCAGTGGAGGAAGAGCTCACTTCCATCTAACGTCATCGAGGACCAGAGGGACAAGCCTGACAAGATGGCTGGGGCAGGGGTCAAGTCTCTGAAACAGAGACCAGTTAGGGAGCTTTAAGCCAAGGCCCACATGCATGTCTGTTCCTGAAGCTACAGGGAGATGGTGAGAGCCCAGCGCATCGAATACTGAGAGCAAAGAGGATTTTCGAACAGATTCTAAGCAATCCTACAACCCAAACCTAGTTTGAAAGGTTGAAAAAAGTACTTACAGTTGAGTTTAAGTAGTTTTCCATCAGTTGCAAGGGAATTTATGTCAGCTGTCCCATAGGAGTTCACAAGGCTGAAGGTAAAAAGCCTTTTTGGGCAGGGCTGGCCTTTGACTTTCTTTTGGGTGGTCTCCTCGTGGTCACCTCCTAGCTCGTCTTCCCCACTGTCTTCTGTTTCTGAGAGCTGCTCTTTGCCTTCTTCCTGATGCTCCATTTCTTCTTCATCTTCTCCTGGCATACAAACGAAAACCAAAGCATATATAATTTGCCAACATTTCAATGCTAAAAATTTACTTTTATACCTAATTATGGTACTTCCTTCCAGATTTTGTTCTCTGCGTGTGAAATCACATCTAGCCCTTTACGAGGCACCTGAATTCACCCTCACCCCAAGCTGGTGAGACAGGCAGAGTGGGTCCTGCTAACCTGTGATAAGGAAGCGTGAGCCCAGGAAAGCTTACTGAGGCCCCCAAAGGCACGAGATGAGTCAGCAGGCCCACCTGTCCTAAATGTGGGCCCCTCCACACCTGGTACTTTACTGGGCTTCACCCCACATCCTCAGACTCTTTCAACTTTGTCACTTGATCCACAGAGAAAAAAGGACCAGAGTGGTTTAGAAACAATTTAAATGTCAATTTAAAAAGTATTACTATGATCACAAATACTAAGTTAAAGCTTCAGTTCCTCTACAAGAAACATGCTGGCTGGCCCTTCAACAAGTAGTCAGTGATTGTGGCTCAGGTACAGGTGCCAGGTTGGGTTCCGGGGACACAGCAGACACAGTCCTCCCCACTTTCCCCGCCCTTATTCATTTGAGATGGTAGAATTTCAAGAATTTTTCTAAATTGATTTATTTATTTTTTTAGTTATCTCTACACACAATGTGGGCCTGAACTCATTACACTGAGATCAAGTCCCATGCTCTTCCGTCTGAGCCAGCCAGGTACCCCTCAAGAGTTTTATAGGCATTCTAGAGACATTATGCTGATGAGTAAATTTCCCAGGTATTTCCAGAGAACTGGTATCTGTGGCTGCACGAAGGCGACCCATGAATATGATCATCGCACTTTTTTGTTGTTGGGCCAAAGGGAAAGTGAGGACATTGGATAAGCAATTTCAACAAAGATGGGACAGCTCCAAGAGGTGATGGAAAAGTAACAGGAGAAGAAAACATTTAAAACATGAAGTTTATATACTTGGGCAACATGAGTAGACATGGAAACTCCAAGGAAAAGAGGATGTTCTAACATAAGAATCCTCTTTTTCTTTTCTTAAAGATTTTATTTATTTATTCACGAGAGACACAGAGAAAGAGGCAAGAGACACAAGGCAGAGGGAGAAGCAGGTTCCACGCAGGGAGCCCGACATGGGACTCGATCCCAGGTCTCCAGGATCATGCCCTGGGCTGAAGGTGGTGCTAAACTGCTGAGCCACCCGGGCTGCCCAAGAATCCTCTTTTAAAGACAGTCTGCCTCAGCAGTGTTCACAAGGAAAGACAAGTCAGGTCCAAGACAACACAGCACTTTCCTCTCAGGCCACAGAAATAACACAGCCGTGGATGAGGGTGTGACATGGGTCCTCATCGGTACCATTCTTAAATAGCCAGCTGGCATAAGCCCCATACTCACAGACATTCTGTTTCCAAGACCAGCTCACTTGGCTCAGAGACAGATGGAGGCTCTGCCTCTTTTACACCCAGGTGGGCCTGCTCCGCTCCCAAACCAGCAAGTGGAAACCCTGCTCTACCCATTACCTCTCTGAGAGGAACACAGCCAAAGCCTGCTTCAGGCCCACTCAGTGAACAAACAGAGCCCTGAAACTATAAACTGTGTTTCCTGGCTGTGTCACTGGCTACCAGCTACTCAGACAACCTCAGGAAGCTTCTGCTAATGCAGTCAGAATTAAATACCAAGAAATGTATATCACAGGATGAGAAAAGAAAGCAGAGTCCACTGAAAGCAGCCACCCAAGATCGCTCAGAGAATCAATAGGAGACAGCCACAGAGGCCTGATGAGGAGCCACGGCAGTAAAGACATTAGAAGTATTTCAACATTAAATGGAGTTCAAAGTCTACGCACCAAGACTCAAAAGAAGGCAGTGGGCAGCCTGGGTGGCTCAGCGGTTTAGCGCCACCTTCAGCCTGGGGCGTGATCCTGGAGACCCGGGATCAAGTCCCAAATCGGGATCCCTGCATGGGGCAGCTTCCCCCTCTGCCTGTGTACACTCTACCTCTCTCTGTTCTGACAAAACCGACAGACAAAATGTCTAAAAAGCTAGGCTAATTGTAACAAGAGCAAATATTTACATGGTATGATTATTATTAATTGAGCGCCTATTACATGCCATACTTTAACCCACATTATCTCATTAAGTTACAACCTCAACTGTGAAAAAGTTATTATCCCATTCTGCAGATGAGTTCAGAGGAATGAGAAAACTTCAAGTCCACCCCACACTTTAAGCTAGGAATCACAGTGCTTTAACTGACAGAACGCCAAGAACCCATGATCCAGGGTCTGCTCAGAAACTGCCACAGCCACTCTGACATCTCTGCACATGGGACCTATGTACAAAAGACGCTCTTATTCATCCCTAGTGGGAGAATATATTCTAGGCAAGAATAACATTATGACTATACTAAATACCATAAAATATAATTTGCAATATCCACTGAGGATGGAGCCTTGTGGGCATTATTTCTAATGTCACCTCTCACTTTCCAGGACTGTGTGTGTGTTGGAGAAATCCGAGCATTTGAATTTGCAACTGAAAATGTATGGCATTAACTTGCATTTGTGCAAGTTGGCATTTGTGGTTTTACAGTGATAAATCCACTAAGTTACCTAGGCCCCCAAAAGAAGAGTGACAACCTGAGCTCCCCAATCAAATATGAGCTTGTGGGCATTTGGCCATGGGAGGATGGCAAGGGCTCTGGGTTTCCTGCAACCAGCCTATCCTACCTCTTTGCACACTGTGGCTCTCTTCGCTCTTGAAACAGGAGCTATCTAGAGTCAGCTATCACCTGTAGCTTCCTGGGTAGAAAGAAATACTCAAGAGAAACAGCCTCTGCCCTCTGACTGGCTGGCCAGGACTCCTGTCCTTTCC
Organism: Vulpes vulpes; assembly: GCF_048418805.1. Lineage (NCBI taxonomy): Eukaryota > Metazoa > Chordata > Mammalia > Carnivora > Canidae > Vulpes > Vulpes vulpes. The sequence continues at coordinate 93,110,297 of NC_132788.1, read as the reverse complement.
AGAGGTATTGCCACACCAGAGTGATGGGTAAGGGCCAAGGTAATAGATCTTCAGATAGATGCCAGGCCATGGAGGCGGTCAAGGGCTACTAGCTAAGCACCTACTCGGAAATTCCAACAGACTAAAATCAAATCCTAACTGCCCCATGACCCTTGGCAAGTCACTCAGTTCTGTGAGGTTAACTCTGCCTATGGTTAAACCCAGCCTACATGTCTAAGCAGAATCCACAGAGAGCTGAAGCTAGAGAACAGACGCTGGCAGCATAGAGCAATGTGATGGAGCTCCCAGGTCTGCCCTCCAGCCAGAGCCCTCATCCAGCCTTAGCGCCTCCCTCTCCTGTGTACACCACACCTTTGGAAGAAGGGGGAGGTCGGGAGGGATTTGGTCAGTCATAGCCCCACAGCATGGTGAGTGCTCACCTTCACAGCTGCCCCTGGAGCCATTGCAGGCCCCCGGCTCCAAGGGCGAGCTGCCAGACTCCTCAGGCAAAGGCTGTTTGATATAGCGGCTGGAAAAAAAGAAAGAAAAGAAATTATTTGTTAGCTGTAACATTTACCTGTTTTTCTCTACTACTCAGATACATGTGGTTCACAATGGACATACAGCTATTTCACAAAGCAATTCAGGTACATAAAAGAGCTTTAAAATCACATGATAGTTCCATATTTTAAGAAATTTAGAGGAACCCAAAAATAAGATGTTTAAATACCAAGTCACTGAAGACTGAATCTTCTATGAATGCCTGTTTCAAGTCGTTTATGAATGTCACATGGCACCATCATTAAAAGAAATATTTCTCAGTAACATTAGAATGACAGCAGAGTATTTTGGAAACTGTATTCAAACAAAAACTGACATCAAAGCACTAGATAGCTTAAACCAAGTTACTAACAAGTGACAGATATGATTCCAGGGATCACAGAGGAAATATAGGTCCCCAGTATCATGGTGCATAAGATGTGCCAGATGCCCTGTCCCAAGAGCACCTGTCCCGGCCCTCCCAGGGGATGGCCCAACTGCATTTTCATAGGAATGAGGACCCAGGTACAACAGAGGCACTCTGCAAGAGGGCAGTCACTACTATGACTGGGCCCATCATGATTTTAGGAAATAAGCAAAACACATTCCTGACACCAACCTGATACGCTCACAGACAGCCTGGTACAAGGACTCGAGGGTTAGCTTGTGCTTGGCAACAGAAACCAGCAGTGGCTGCCCATATAGCACCGCCCCAGAGGAAGTGCTCGATGGCCTGGACTTCCTTTCCCTGAAGTAGACTGGAAGTGTCACACATTCAGAGCCATCAGCAGAGGTGCTGCAGACCTCGTACCTGTGTCAATCACATGAAAGGGTACCTTCAGCAGTGGATCACATGAAAAGCAGAAATCTGAGCTGCAGTTACATGGTGGCCAGGACTGTGGTTACTGGGACAAACCATACCTCAGCATAAAAGGTGGATAAACCATTTCCAAGATGATTCTAGAAACTGGGGCAGCAATCCCAAGGGTCATTGTCAGCAAAACGTGAACCTACATAACCCAGGACTTGGGGCTAACATGATTCTCTTTCCCCCAACCAGGGCCTCAACTCTGTGGTCCTTCAAATGGGACTCAACACAGATGACAGGTGTCATCCGGACCATCACTGCAGACACAGAGGTGGGGGAGACAGGGGGCTGGCCACCAAGTTTATCTTTTGTCACCAAGTTTATCTTTTGTCAACTTGTAAAAAGGTATTCCTAAGTGCCCTGACCTTTAATAAAACCAAGTATCATACAAGAATGTATACCTAAAATAGGAGGCAAAGGTTCTTTATTTCAAATGAGGAAACAAATTTATAAAACTGTTTGCCATCTTTGTTCAAAAACATTGAAATTAAAGAATCATATTTAATTTTTTAAAAATTAGAGATAACCAAAGAAAATGCTAAATACAAATCAATGATTTTGAAAAATATGTCTTACTTAGTGAATACATGGGATTGAGGAGATTTATAGATGTTTTATCCTGGAACAGATGTTACCAAAATTGCTGGCAACCGACTGTAGTCTTTCCCTCTTCCTATAGGGGGAGACACAAACTTACTGATTCAATTTTTGAAAACTAAACACACACACACACACACACACACACACACACACACACCCCTCCCCAGATGCCTGGCAAACAATCCTAAATGAAGTATGTGTAGGAGCCCTAGGAAAACTAAAAAAAAAAAAATGACCAAAGTGTGCTCTAGGTACAGACCCTATTGTCCAGGATCAGGGACAAGAACATGGTCTTGGAGAGAGTCTGGCCCAAATTCCAGGTCTGTCGCTGTCACTTTCTGGCTGCTCTAACGGGGCCAAGTGCTCCCTTCTGACTCCGCTTACTCAGTAAACAATGGAATTACCCACCTTATGGGACAGCCATGAAAATTCAGTAACTTAGCACAGTCTACCACATGTTAAAAAAATATTAGTACAAGTATGTTTTCATGACAATTACCAATTCATCTTTAAAATAATTTGTTTTCTGACGGTTGGCACTCAGCACTCTACAAATTCTTTTGTTGGTGGTGGTTTGCCAAGCTCCCCATATGGCAATGTCCCAGTTCCTCTAAGCTCTGGTGTGTGTAAACATTAATTTCCAAATTGAGGTGAGATGCTTTCAGGACTTGGGATCAGAAATGGAAAGCCTTAGCCCGATGCCCAGCATGAGCCCTGGTGCCTCTGTTTGTAAAGTGAGTGAAGATGGCTGTGATTGGGAGGCAGCCTGCATAAGTGTGAACAGAACTAGGATCTTAGATGTGGTCAAGAAGTACTCTTTTTAGAGTGATCTAGAAGTCACCGGCCTGAAAACTTAAAGGGAAGAAAATACCTCCTCTGTGCACTGCATTCCTCAACCAAAACAAATCCTAAAAACCTTTCTCAGCAGAGGACAAGTTTCCAGTGAGAGGGAATGAGGGAGAAAGAGCATGGCTATGGTTTACATTCAAGCTTCCCTGAGCAAGTGGCTGTCAGGGAGCGCAGGCAAGCTCATATTGCACTCTACCCAATCTGGGAGAGAGACACACAAAATTACAGGGCCCTAAAGAGGACCTGGGAGGGGGCCCAGGGGGCCACAGGAACTGGCAGTGTACTATCCCCACATGGAAGAGAAAAATAAGTATCAGAGCTTACATGATTTTAGAAGAGAAAAAGGCTGTTTCTATCAACCCTCCTTGTCACTCTGAGATGGCACCTGCTAAAGGAGCCATGGCCTACCACATCCCTTCTCTCACCTTCCCGTGGCCCCTTACACAGCTGTTAACTCTTCTTGAGAAAGAGATTTCTGATAGCAAAACCATCTGTGGAACCATTAAATAGGCCTTCTTAACAGGTAGTAATTGTTGACAAAAGACTATGTCCATGCTGAAGAGAATTATCTGGAATGTCTAGCTCTGAAGTGCCAGGAAGTGCTTAGCACATTGATGGCTGCCCACAATTCTCTGAACATCCATCCTATGCACCCAGGAGTCAGGGCAAATCTACATGAGCACTGACTACCAAATCTTCTGCTCTAGAGACACCTATAAGGCAAAGCCTCTAGGATGTTTCCTTGGACACTGCAGCAGAAACCACAAGTACTCACACAAAAATGTCATCCCGAGGCATGATGTGGTTTAAACCTTCATCCATTTGGAAAATTTTGTGGAACCGGTGATTATATACATCTGTGACCACCATCTAAGAATCAACAGTAACAGAAAGATTACAGGATGGGTAAGAGCTTCTACATAAAACTCAGGAGCCAATGAAAACGATGTGCTGCCACACGGTGGTCTCCAGAGAGACCACCATGCAACCAGCCCCAGAATTCAGGGGCCAAACCCCAAGAAGAACAGCATGAATACCACCAGCAGAAAACATGCTGGCAACATCTGTCCTGATGTTTACAATGGGATCTTCCCTCAAATGGCAGTAATGGTGGGGAGTAAGTGCTGACCAAATACTAGTACTCATCCAGAAACCTCTGGAGTGCCCCCCAGGGCCAAGAGTCTTGAAACCATCTTCAGCACATGGCTGAACACACCAAACCCCAACTATGCAAGTACCTAACACTAGCAAGGGTGCAAGGGGAGTGGGGCTGAGCAGGGGCACTGACCAGGGCTGAGACTCAGACTATACAGGAGGATGGGGCGGGGGCGGGGGGGTTCTTCACTTTCCCCACCTCCACACAGGGCCAGGCTCAGTGGAAAGTCCTGTGAGGGCAGTTGCTTTTAAATACAGATTTCTATCAAGAATATGACATTGTCACTCCAGACTTACAGAATTTAGTGTAGGAAAGAACTTCCAGCTTTCTCATACTACAGAAGAGGTCATGTGGCAAGGGGCAGGAAAGCTGAAAGCAGAACCCTACTCCTGGCCCTCTGGCTAGTGTGCCATCAATGGAGGAGAAACAGTGTTCCCCATGGCTGAAGGGACAGTCTCAGCTGCAGTGTGCACAGTGAATGAGGGCCAGGACTGAGGCATCCACATATAATCACGTTTGTGCTGGCCAAAAAACTTCCCACTCAAAATGGGCACAAGTTTGAAAATACAGAGCAAAGGACTACAAAGTGGCCCCAGCAGACCAATTGCCACTGACCACCCTTACATTTTCTGCAGCAACGCCGGACAGCCTGGAAAGAGCCTCACACAGGTCAGACACGGCCCCCATCAATGGCACGACCACACGGTACTGCAAATAGAAAGATGGGAGGGGTGACAAGGGTGCTTGGCAAAGGGTAGATGAGCTGGGATGAGCAGGCATCAGAGTGCAAACATAACCTCTTTCCTAAGAACAGCGTACATGAGGTCAAGGGCCCACATGAGTGGTCAGGAAAACAAACAGCAAGTCCTCTGCCTCAGCACCTGCCTCTCTATTCCAGCAGCAGCAAAGGAGCCCACCCATTTCTTTCCCTCCTAAATACTGATTCGTCTCATTCTTAACTTTTGGCAGTCCTTTACTCCTTCCTTTAAGGAATTGTTAAAAAGTATAGATTGCCATGATCTGTAAGAGGTGAAGAAACTGAAGCCAGAGGATGAAGCAGTATGGTCATTCAGTGAGCTGGCAGCAAGGCGGAACACTGCAGACCTGCTGACCATGCCACTCATCCAGCCGTTTGTTCTGGCCAGACTCTCTTAGCTGACTGACCGAGTACCCTGCTGCGGCCTCCCAGTATTCAGATGCAAGGACCACTTAGCAGATCAGTCATATTACCTGAGTTGAACAAATGAAACGAGGAAAAAAACTGACAGAGAAGCCCAAAGGACCATCACAATCTTCCTTGAATCCTTACAGGATTACACAAAGGTTAGATGGAGGCCAAGGGAACACACCTAGGCAAGTGCCACAGGGAGTCAGAGGCAGCTGGTAGAAGAAGCCCTACTCAAGGTCCCACAATGAAGGGTGCCATGAGGGTGCAGATCCTCTTACCTGGGTAGGTCTGCAGCGAGGGTCAGCAGGAACCAGAAAGATCTCCATAACTCTATCTTTCTTCAGGGGCAGTGGGAGAGTTAAATAGCAAAATGGGTCAAAGGTCACAGAAACCTTAGCACATTCTGGGCAAACCAAAGTAGATTTGAAGAGGCCATGGAATGTGTCCACAATCACAGAGTCATTCCGTAACCTGTGATTCTCCCAGGCTTCTTTTGCCACCACCTGGAAGGAGAAAGATAAACCAGATATTCTTACCTCATCAGAGTTGTTTACTCTTTCAACCAGAATGATCCACCACAGATTCTGAGATGGATCATGAGGCAGTCTCTACAGCAAAGAACTTGGTCCAGGCCAGCCAGGGCTTGGATTACTCTTAGCATACCATACTCACAACTACATTCCAGTGTTATGCCCAATTCCACACTTAACAAAGTCTTCACATTGGACCGTGGGGCATATAGGGATCTGTGTGGTCTCTGATGGGAGACAGCCCTGACAGCAAATGGCAAATGGACTGGACTAGGACAAGGACTGCTTCCTATAAGGTTTTCAATGATCCAAAGTCCCTTCAGTGAGGTTTTATTTATTTATTTTGGGGGGTGTATAAAAGTCAATTTTTATTTATTTTTACTTATTTTAATTAAAATTCAATTCATTAATATATGTTTTTAGTTTCAGAGGTAGAGATCAGTGATTCATCAGTCTTTTTTTTTTTTTTAAAGATTTTATTTATTTATTCATGACAGACAGAGAGAGAGAGAGAGAGAGAGGGGTAGAGACACAGGCAGAGGGAAAAGCAGGCTCTATGCAGGGAACCTGACGTGGGACTTGATCCCGGGTCTCCAGAATCACATCCTGGGCGCTAAACCGCTGAGCCACTGGGGCTGCCCAATTTCATCCATCTTATATAAATAATACCAAGTGCTCATTCCATCATATGCCTTCCCTAACGCCCATCACCAAACTCCCCATCCTAACACCCTCCCCTCCAGTGACCCTGTTTGTTTCCTATGATTAAAAGTCTCTTATGGTTTGTCTCCCTCTCTGATAATCTTATTTTTTTTCTTCCCCTATGATCTTCTTTTTTTTTTTTAATATTTTTTTTAAGATTTTATTTATTTATTCATGATAGTCACACACACACACACACACACACAGAGAGAGAGAGAGAGAGGCAGAGACATAGGCAGAGGGAGAAGCAGGCTCCATGCAGGGAGCCTGACGTGGGATTCGATCCCGTCTCCAGGATCACGCCCTGGGCCAAAGGCAGGTGCTAAACCGCTGCGCCACCCAGGGATCCCCCCCTATGATCTTCTGAGGGAGATCATGTAATTGTCTTTCTCTGATAGACTTATTTCCCCTAGCATAATCCCCTCTAGTTCCATCCATGTCATTGCAAATGACAAGATTTTTTTAATTTTTGATGGCTGAACAGTATTCCAATGTGTGTGTGTGTGTGTATATATATATATGTGTGTGTGAGGTTTTATACTATGGTTCAGCTAACTCATTGTTTTTTCTTCAAGATATAAATACTACTTTAAAGTTTTCATATGATCAAGTCCAATGTGATAGGGTAACTTGAATGCTAAATCTCCTTTTCATAGATTGGAAAATCAAGGCCAAAAAAAATCAGTGCCCTAATAATGTTATTAATAAACTATTTTACTATCATCTACGTATTTTAATGAGGGCAGTAATAATCCCAAGGCTCATACTACAGGCACTTTAGTTCTCAGACTGCCCTCGTCTCTGATTCAACAACAGCATTGTACTATGCAAACTGACACTAACTTAAAGAAGCCCAAGCAGGAGAATCTGGAGTAACCAGAGTTTGCCTCTTTCTAACCTGGAATACATTTCTCTACCAGAGCCCAGATCCACATCAAGAGCAAGAGGCAACCAGGGCCCCGGCACCAATACTCAAAGACCAAAAGAATGTCCCTACAACTCTCAGTAAAAGGCAACATCTATGAAATGCTATTGCTCAAAAATCTTCTATATCATACCGCATCTGGCCGCCCATTGGCATCCTTTAGTTCCAGGTAGGGTTTCTTCTTTACTCGGTTCAGATCTTCATGCAATCCATCTAGAAGAAAGGCTAACAGCTCCTGAGAGTCTTGTTGCTGGTAGCCAGAAAACTGAGGGGCGAAACGTCCCACTTGGGTCTACAACAAAAGCAACCAAATCAGAGGCATAAGATTTAAAGAACTAGTGAAGTCAGATGGGAACCTGCCATCAAAACTAACTTTGCAGGGTCAGCTGGGACAGTAAGGGAGAGTACCATCTGGTTGAGCGGCCCAATTAATTCCTCAAGAGCCTAAAGGAGGCCAGTAGTTCTTGCCAGAGAGAGGGCTCAGATTAAAAGCCAGGACAACAGTGAACCTGGCACCTGGGCCAGTACCCTAAAAGAGTGAAGTGAAGGGTGGTCTCCTGAGCAGCCAGAACCTTGGAAGTACTGACGTGAGTCCCTCTCTTACTTCCTTCTTTGGTTCAGACTCTCCATTACAACTTTACAAATGGTATCTCTTCAGCCAGAGGAATCCTCCTGTACCTACCAGGCCTCTTCTCTTTAAGTAACTCTGCCTTGCACTGCTCTGCATCTATGATCCCCAAGAGTATGGTCCCCAACTGGCATCACTAGAATCACCTGGGAGCTTGTTAGTAATACACATTCTTGGGCCCAACCTGGACAGAATCAGAAACTCTGGGGATAGGTCCAGTAGTCTGTATTTTCACAAGCCCTTCCGGAGGTTCTGATGAATCCTAAAGTTGGAGAATCAATGCTCTCTACCGTGTTGCCCAGTACCATAGCCACTGGCCACATGTGACTATTTATTTATTTTTTTAAAAAAAAGATTTATTTACTTATTTATAGAGACACACACAGAGAGAGAGAGGCAAAGACACAGGCAGAGGGAGAAACAGGCTCCGTGCAGGAAGCCCGATGTGGGACTCGATCCCGGGTCTCCAGGATCACGCCCTGAGCTGCAGGCGGCGCTAAACCGCTGTGCCACCGGGGCTGCCCCACATGTGACTATTTAAATTAAAAACAAATACAATAGGGTCACCCGTGTGGCTCAGTCACTTAAGTGTCTGCCTTTGGCTCAGATCATGATCCCCGAGGTCCTGGGATTGAGCCCCACATCGGACTCCCTGCTCAGTTGGGAGTCTGCTTCTCCATTTCCTCCTAGCTTATGCTGTCTCTCTCTCTCTCTCTCTCTCTCTCAAATAAATAAAACCTTTTAAATTAAATACAATTAAAAAAATTCAGTTCCCTGTTCACACTAACCACATTTTAAGTGGCTAGTGGCTGCCAAAGCAGACCGTGCAAAGAGAGAAAATGTCTATCATCAAGGAAGCTCTACACTACCCCTAACATCCCTAAATACGGTCTATCAATTGTTCATTGATAGGAGCTTGAGCTTAATGTGCCATCACCTGATTCCAGTCCCTTTCTGACTTTATGGTATGGAATTGTAATTTACGCATATTTCTGAGGGATTAATGTGACTACAGGGGTAAAAAGAATTAGTTTTCAAAAAAAAAAAAAAAAGAATTAGTTTTCAATTTCATTCTTTCCTTTAAAAAAACATATTTTATTTATTTATTCATGAGACACCGAGAGAGAGAGAGAGAGAGAGAGAGAGAGAGAGAGAGACAGGCAGAGACATAGGCAGAGGGAGAAGCAGGCTCCTATGCAAGGAGCCTGATGTGGGACTCAATCGTGGGACTCTAGGATCATGCCCTGGGCTGAAGGCAGGCGCTAAACCACTGAACCCAGGAATCCCTAGTTTTCAATTTCAATAAACCATTTAAATTTTCTCACTGAGCCCAAGTGCTACTTCCCCCTCATCCCCTTTGAATAGAAAATATGCCTATTTTTTTCTACCATGTGCTTCACGAAGGCTCCGTGAACTGCAGTGGTGCAGGCTAAAGATCTCTCAGATTTCAAAATATGAAAGCAAGAGAAAGCCCAAGTTGCTCCAAGAGCCCACTACAGTTCACCCAATCTTCCTATCTGGAAGATCCAATTGAAAACTGCCTTCACATTCCAAGAATATCAACCCAATTCCTGAGTTACGGAGCCCACAGTGGGTATAGGTTCCAGGCTCAGAGAACCTGGGAATACCCTTCAGATAATACTGGAAATTAAACTGAATTGTTATGGTCTGTGTTAGCAGGTTTCCTACTTCCAGACTGGTACAATACACCATTCTGAGCAACCAACAGTATCCTCAGCCCAGAGGTATGTGCTGAATGACTAAACAAGAAAAAAGAAGGATCTCATCGTGTGAGTCTTTTAGTCTCAGACCCCATCTTAACCTCAATATGCAACTAGAATACCTCATTATAACACTAAATCACTCTCCCTAAAATGGAAAAAAATACACACAGCAACCTACTTTGAACATGCGAGGTGCCACATGAGCGTCCCTTCCAGACCACATCTGTTTAATGAGCTCTGCGTAGGCTTCTGCAATTTCCCCTTTCATTCCCAAAGGGTTGTCTCTGTTGATTTCAGCCTCATATTTGTCTTTGAGAAAGTAGTCGGTCAGTGGTGCAGTGTTGCTCAAGCACTGAAAGAGAACATGATCAGAGCTCACACTCTCGGTGAACACACAGAGAAAAAGATAAACCAAGTTATTAATGGCCAATGAGGGGTCAACTCCCAACAAAATGAAGTTCTCAGCAGATTCTCTGCAAGGCTCACCAACAGTAAGGCACAGCCTCCCAGAAGCCCAAGCTGGTAGCCTGCCTTGCAGCTAACCTCCAGAGGACATGGTCTTGGGGCTCACACTCATTGCCTAAGAACTGTCTCTGAAATAACTATCCAAAGGCAAAAGCTGCACCCAAGTACCTGACAGAGTAAGTTTCTATTCAATGAAGCATGATCACTTTTAACATAATGTTAAGATGATAATTTAACTGGAATTGATTGGAACATTCCACTGTCTCACAGGAAGACAAAATATAATTAAGCTGAAGACAAAATATTTTACTAGAGCCAAAACATTATGGGGGAAAAGATCAGGATAACAAGATAGTAGAAAAAAACAATGAATAACACAATATACGTGTTTACATGAAAACTTTAACTCTCCAAATTCAAAAACTGTTATTTTATCAAATTTTTTTTCTACATCTATTAAGATGGTCATATGGTTTTCTCCATTATTCTGTTACTATGCTAAATGACACACATACATTTTTCAGGTGTCAAACCAACCAAGTTCTCTTGGTACAAATCCTACTTATTCGACATTTTCATCTAGATATCACTGAATTTGATTTGCTAAAATTTCACTTATGTTACTTGTGTCTATAGTTATGAGATATGACTGACTAAAATTTTCCTTTTTTTAAAACTTCCTGCCACGAGCGCCTGGCTGGCTCAGGTGGCGAAGCATGTGACTCTTGATCTCAGGGTTCTGAGTTCAAGCTCCACAATGGGTGTAAAGGTTACTTCAAAATAAAATTTTAGAAAAAACAATTCCTTGTCAGGTTTTGGTATCAGAGTGTGCTGCCTTGTAAAATGGTTTGGGGAGCTGTCCCTCTTTCTCCATTTCCTGAAAAAATATATATGATTGGTAGCACTTCTTGCTTTAAATCTTTGAATATATTCACCAAAAAAGCTATCCAGAACAAGAATTTCCCTTGTTATAAAGCTTTTTAGGGATCCCTGGGTGGCGCAGCGGTTTGGCTCCTGCCTTTGGCCCAGGGCGCGATCCTGGAGACTCGGGATCGAATCCCACATCGGGCTCCCAGTGCATGGAGCCTGCTTCTCCCTCTGCCTGTGTCTCTGCCTCTCTCTCTCTCTCACTGTGTGCCTATCATAAATAAATAAAAATAAAAATAAAAAAAAATTAAATATTTAAAAATAATAATAATAATAAAGCTTTTTAATTACTGAGTCAATTTATATATATATTTTTTGCTATTTTAAGATTTTATTTATTTATTCATGAGAGACAGAGAGCCAGAGACGTAGGCAGAGGGAGAAGCAGGGTCCTCATGGGGAGCCCGATGCGGAACTCGATTCCAGGAACCCAGGATCACAACCTGAGCCAAAGGCACATACTCTACCGCTAGCCACTCAGGTGCCCCCCAACCTCAGTCAATTTCTTTAACAAATATGAGACTTTTCAGATTTTCTATTTCTTCCTGTGTAAGTTTGATAAATTATGCCTTTCAGAGCAACACGTCCAAACTTGTCATCTAAATTGTCTAATTTAATGGCATAAAGTTGTTCTACTATCCTCTAACCTTTTTAGAAGTTTTTAAATTTAATTTTATTTAAATTTTACTTAATTAACATACAGTGCAATACTGGGTTTCTGGAGTAGTTTACTATTCTCTAATCTTTTTGATGGCTGTAGGGTCTATAGTGATATTCCACTTTCATTTCTAGTTTTGGTCATTTATATTTTCTCTCTTTTCTTCCTCTTCAATTACCCTGAGCACTTATATCAATTTTATTAGTTTTTTTTTGCCAAAGACATATTACATTACATATTTGGCTGTAATGTAAATCACCCCTGTATTTCGTTAATTTCTGTTCTTCTATTATTCCTTTCCTGCCACTTCATCTGGGTTTCATTTGTTCTTAGCATTAGGAGATAGAAACTTAAATCACGGAATTTAGCATTTCTTTTTTTCCTGATATTTACATGCAGAGCTATAGACCTCATTATTATCTTCATTCAACAGTTGAGGAAAACTGAGGATACAGAGTTGAAAAAAACCTACCTGAAAAGCCAAATCTCAAGTTTCTTTTCTTTACTGCTCAGCTCTTCCCATCTCACCACATAGAAAAAAATAATTTCCAAACCCAGGAGTTACCTAGTTTTTTACATGTCTTTTTATCCTTTCCTTCCTACTCCATGAAACTTCAAAGTTAGATTAAAAGTACTGTAAGTATAAAAACCATGTCTCATTTGTTCACCACTGAGTCTCTATGTAAAGTAAAGAATTTGGCCTTGCCCAAAGAGAAAGTCTGGCTCTTGCCCTTAGCTCCTGGAAAGTACTTTGTTGACAAGAGTATCTTTGTTTGGAGGTTATCAGTCATAGTGGAGAATCTAACATTGTGATTTGGGGTGGTGGCAGCCATACTTATACTGTCATCTTAGGGTGAGAGCTAACCACTCCAGAAAGACCAACACTGTGACTTAGTGGGGGCAGGATGGGGAGGTGGGGAGCAGGGGGAGCCTTGGGTCACATCGTATCTATCTACCTAGAGACTGAGTTTAACAATCTGGGCAATCAATCAATCACACCATGTAACCAACAAAAATTCTGGAAACCAAAGCTCGGATGAGTTTACATATATTTGGCAATACCCCACGACTACCATTACATATCAATGCCAGGAGAGTAATGCATCCTAGCTCCACAGGGAGAAAACAACAGAAGCTCTGCCCTAAAGACCCTCCTGGACTCTGCCTTATTTTTTTTTCTTCCCTTGGCTAATTTTAAGTTATACCCTTTCCCTATAATAAACTATATCTGTGAGTATAATAGTTTTAAGTGAGTCTATGAGTTCTTCAAGCAAATTATTGAAACTGAAGGCAGTCTTAGGGACTCCCAAACTTGCAGTTGGCATCAGAAAGGAAGACAGTCTTGGGAACTGTGCCCTCCTAATTCTGTAGTTGGACCCTAACTCCAGCCCATGTCCACCATAGTATGGTCACATAGTATGTCCCCAAAATATTTGATCAATGAACAAATGAGGTATTGAAGGGAGGATTTTAGGATTTTGCACAATCAGGGGCATGAGATAAGACAGCTATCATTGTAAAAAGATGGTACCAGCTGCTGTGAGTTCTCTTCCCATCAAAAACCAACCAGACAAGTACTCTAATATGTTCTGGGAAGATCATTCCCTAATGGTCAACAAAATTCAAAATATTTTTACTGTAAAATCCATCCCAGAACTAATTAAGAAGACATTTTATGGCCATTAACACGGATGAGGCCATTCTGTACTAACCAAGGGAGATGTCCTGATAGGGAACCCTGAAATATTAACAAAGAGTAAGCAGGGACCCCCAGGAAAGGATCCTCCCAACATTTTAGCATGCCTTTCCTAACCAAGCATCAGTCTCTTAAAGCACCAGTGTTATTGAGATGACAGTTCTCCCTTCTACCTGCAAAGCGGAGTTCATGAAGCAGGTGTTCCCAAGGTTTCCAAGTCCGCAGAGCCCAGGCTGTATGTGAGACGATGGGGACTCCTGACAATTATACGAAGCAGAGAAGCCAGATCCACTGGAAAACATAACCCACATCAACAATAAGAGTGAGTGCTGTACGCATGCCCTCAGGATGCCTTTTGGGGCTCCTCCAGGGCCTCTACAATTCTTATCTGGTAATAATGCCATGATACAAGTTCTTTCTACTCCCCTTGCCAGCCCTTCACCACTATCCTTCTCCCACCCCTGGCCTTGATTTGACATCATCGTAGGTGGTAAGCACATCCTTACAGGAAGGGATGCGGAGTCCTCTACTCTCAGGCTTTTGGCAAATGCTAGCTGTATATCCCTCTAGAAGGCTAACTGCCACGTGACTTCAGGGAAGAACATGTGGTTACCAAGATCAAGAGCTCACACCTGTCACCACACACCAGGCCACACTCAGTCCTGACTGTGCCTGAGTATTCATGCACATTCTCTTGCCTGACCCTCCTCCTCCATTCAGTCTATGATTTGTGGCAGGCTCTCCTGAGATGCTTGCATAAAGGATCACAGCCACCTAGAAGGGAAGCAGGCAGGGCTCTCCCATAGCTGAGAACCATTCCCTCACAGCTTTTACTGTGCTCTAATATGGCCAGCTCACCCCGTCACATACAAAAGCGGTGACCCCACAAGACCACCAGTGACTAAGGCTGTGGACAAAATAGCAGATCATAGAAGGACAAGAAACATAAGTGAAAAGTAGGAGGCATTTTATGGTGGATATGAAAGAGAGAAACCACATTCCCTGTAGCATGTTCCCATGGGGAACGCTAATCCCACTAGATTAGTCTAGTGGGATAATCCCACACTAGTGTGGCAGCAGAGAAGCTCTCCTGGTGCAGCCTAGGAAAGACTCAAGAGGGAGGGAAGCAATGTGAAAGGGCCTGCTCTTACCCCCTGCTGACACCGGAGCTGTGCATCCCAGAGGTGTTAGTGCTATCACCATTTGCAATGGGAGAGGCAGACACTGAGGAATAGGGACTTGCTGATGATGTTGGAGAGGTAGGAAAATTTCTGCTAGGCGCAGTGCTTGATCTGGGAGAGAGAAGCAGAGACAAGGCTACTGACTTTTTGCAAAAAGCAAGCCCTACCAAATGCCTTATATCTCTTTTCAAGAAATAAATGTTCTCCATATTGTTATTTAAAATAAACTGCAAAAGGCCTACTTTCATATTACTTCAAGATAAATTTTATTTAAGTAATCAAGAAATTAATTGGTCTTCCTGGTCTCGTTGATCCACATGGTCACCCACCCAATTTCTCAGCAGGATAAACCACAAGGTTGATCTTTAGGGCAACCAGGTTTGATTTATAAATCATAAACTTCCCTGAGAAGAGTTACCAGTGAAAAACATAGAAATATGCCAATAAGAGATGAATATTCCCCAAAACACTTGACCCAAAATGAACAGCTAGCTATAAGTACACTATAACAGGAAAATGGTAATTTGGTTTTTTTTTTTTTTTAAGATTTATTTACTTATTTATTCATGATAGACATAGAGAGAGAGAGAGAAAGAGGCAGAGACACAGGAGGAGGGAGAAACAGGCTCCATGTCGGGAGCCTGACGCGGGACTCGATCCTGGGACCCCAGGATCACGCCCTGGGCCAAAGGCAGGCGCTAAACCGCTGAGCCACCCAGGGATCCCCGGTAATTTGGTTTCACTATGCTATTCAAAGAGAATTCCTTTTGCTTCCTCAAATTTACCAAAAGTCCTATTTCAAACTCAGGTTTCAATATTTTTCACAGCATTTTACTTTAGATTTATACCAACTTTCAGATTAATAAATTCAAAGGCTGTCTAAAATATTAAATTGGTATGAATTTTATCAATTTTCTATTAAAATCTGTATAAGAATGTGTAGAAAAAGTGAATCGTTCTGCTTTGCTTCAAATATGCACAAACGTGATTTTCCATCTAGATTTGGGGCTATTTTCAGACTCCAGAAAATTATGATATGCCTCAGCAAGAGAGCCCAACCTCATGGGATCTGCTCTCAACCAGGGTTCCTTGCAAGAAAGCAAAACAAGGCAACAGACACACACACCTGCACATACACCTGCAGCAGACAGACATCAGGAAATTATCCAGGGGCCTAAATGGGCATCAGGAACTGAGTTCTGCTCCACACTCTGACGTGACAGTGATTTAGAAGGAAAGAGGGCTCTCCAGCCCCTTGCCCCTCCCCACAGGGAAATGCACCTTTCTCAAATCCTAAAGACCATTTGCTTCACAGAGCCTCATCCTCATGCTGCAAAGAAGTCCAAGAACCCAGATATTTCAGTAAGTGAGACTTGGCAGACAAAGGGCACTCTTGCACCACCCATGTGACTTCAACACACACATGAAACCTGTCCAATGTAATGTAGGTATTCCCAGCCTCCTATGCAGACAGGAAAGTCACTATCCAAGGCTGATATGATATGGCAGTTATCTCAGGTCTGTTGACAGGTACTATAGAATAGTGAAACTTAAATTCTGATACACAGAACCTCAAGACATATAGTCTAACTAACACTCCCCTTTTAACTAACTGTTCACTGGTAACTTACTCTATTTCTCTGAACTCAAAACGGGAAAAATCCATAGAAGCTTCTAAGCATCTCCAGTCCTTACCAATCACTAGAACATGCCTGCCTTCCTTGCTCCAATATCCATCCTCTGCATGCTTCTCAGATGTTCTCCAGGCTGAAAGCTGCTCTGTGGATGAGCTCACCCTACAGGGATGACCTCAAGTAGACAGAATCTGGTACCCAGTATTATCATTAAGATGACAATTAACTCAGGGTGCCTAGCTGGCTCAGTTGTAGAGCATGCAACTTTGATCTCCAAAGTTGTGAGCTCCAGGCTGGGTATAGAGATTACTTAAATCTTAAAAAAAAAAAAAAAAAAAAGATAACAATGAAATCTTAGCTAGAATCCTCACTGCCTTCACATCATCCTAAGCTGTGCTCTCCCCACACCAACGCTGTTACCCCTCGTCTGCATGCACCCACATTTCCACGTCAGGACCTGTGGCCTCTTCTAGTTCTGGGCAGGCAGCCCTGAAAGGGGGCCATGGTGCAGAGCTCTAACTCAGGCAAGTAACATTAGAGGGAGGTAGAATTAGGGAAAGAGAAAAAGGGGGGGGGGGGGGGGGGCGGCAGCCAGATCTACAGAAAGCCTTGGAAGCACAAACACAACAGTTGGAGCAATCTACAAGGTAGAGAAAACTGTCTTAAGATGTTCAGAATTTACAAGGTGGCCCTCACTAAGAAGAGCTGGACAGAAACAATTTAGGCTGTTCTCCTGCCACAACACATGTAGAACGGATTCTATAGGTGGGTTAAAAAAAGTGGGGGGAGGGCTAGGCCAATCAATGATTTCCCCTGATGACAAATTCACTAGATGGATTTTACCACTTCATCAATGTTAATCTTTGTGTCTGGTTGATAGATGATGCATTACTGATTATGGCTGTTTGTTTTCTTTGAGAAAATCCTATCAAAAGGGGCACCTGGGTGTTAAGTGTCTGCCTTCTACTCAGGTTAGCATTCCAGGGTCCTGCTCAGTGGGAGGCCAGATTCTCCCTCTCCCTTTGCCCTTCCCCCTGCTTGTACATTCTCTCACATTTGCACTCTCTCTCATGAATAAATAAAATCTTTAAGGGATGCCTGGGTGGCTTAGCAGTTGAGTATTTGTCCTTGGATGAGGGCATGTGATCCCAGTCTGGGGATCGAGTCCTGAGTCCAGCTCCCTGCCTCTTTCATGAATAAATAAAATCTTAAAAAAAAAAAAAAAAAAAAACTTGAAAAAATCCTATTAAAAAAAGAAAATCTTAGCTGAGAGTTTTGAAGATTATTTATTTATTTATTCATGAGAGACACGGAGAGAGAGAAAGGTAGAGGCACAGGCAGAGGGAGAAGCAGGCTCCATACAAGGAGCCCGACAATGTGGGACTCCCAGGTCTCCAGGATAAGGATCATGCCCTGGGCCAAAGGCAGCGCTAACCCAGGCTGCCCTGAGCTGAGAGTTTTGATTAGTGAGTTTAATCCATTTATAGCTAATCACTACTTGAGCTAGCCTCAATTCAGCCTCCTTATCTCCTGTTTTTTAATTACCAACTTCTCAGTTTTTCTTTCTTCCTTTTTTGCCTTCAATTTCCCTTCCTAGGTGTGGCAGTTTCCTGTCTTCTAGGGTATTGTGATTTATAATAAGAAATATGTACTGTTAAATAACTAAGAAGGGGGTGCCTGGGTGGCTCAGTTGGTTAAGCATCTGCCTTTGGCTCAGGTCATGATTCCAGAGTCCTGGGATTGAGGCCCACATGAGGCTCCCTGCTCAATAAGGAGTCTGCTTCTCAGGCTCCCTCTGTCCCCTCTCCTCATGTTTGTCTATTGCTCTCTCTCTCTCAAATAAATAAAATCTTTAAAATAAAAATAAGTTAAAATTAAAAAATAAGAAATATGTATTTTGGTCTGGTCCAAAATTCCTAGTACACAGTCCCTAAAACCCTTGTAATTTCCTCAGTGATAAGAGTGATGAGAGCATCTTTTGTTATACTTGCATTTTTGTCCTTGGTTTCCAAAACAGCTTCAAAGTGCTAAAGTGAAAACTATGTCTTCTTATTTCCAACACATGCCTTTCAACCACACCTCAGTTTGTCAATGATTTTTGGAAAGTCACAAAGGATGGCGTTTTCCAGGGGAACTAACCACGCAGAGGTTTGGAATTTGCAGCTGCCCACCCCGAACCCCCAGTGGGGGGAGAAGGGCTAGAAATCTGAGTTCTGTTACCAATGGTAAATGATTGAATCAATCATGCCTAATTACTGAGGACTGTACAAAAGTCTCTGAAGTATGGGAATTTTGGACAGCTTCTGGGTTGGAGAAAACATGGAGGTGCCAGAAGCATGGCATGACTAAAAAGGACATGGCAAATCCTCACCCCTTTCCCAACCCACCCAACACCTCTTCCATCTCACTGTTCCCAAGTTATAGCCTTTTATGACAAATCAGTCGAGTAAGTAAACTGTCCTCCTGAGATCTGTGAACTGTTCCACGAAATTATCAAGTCCAAAGAGGTGTCACAGGAGCCTCTGATTAACAGTAACAACCCATACTTGGAATTGGGATTAAAAGTGGGTTAGTCTGGGGGATCCCTGGGTGGCGCAGGGGTTTAGCGCCTGCCTTTGGCCCAGGGCGCGATCCTGGAGACCCCGGATCGAATCCCACGTCGGGCTCCCAGTGCATGGAGCCTGCTTCTCCCTCTGCCTATGTCTCTGCCTCTCTCTCTCCCTCTCTCTGTGACTATCATAAATAAATAAAAAAAATTTTTTTTTAAAAAGTGGGTTAGTCTGATGGGACTGAGCCCTTAATCTGTGGGATCTGATGCTACTTCCAGGTAGACTGTGCCAGAACTGAGTGAAACTGTAGAATACCCAGCAGGAATCAGAGAACTGGATGTGTGGGGAAAACCTACACATGTATGGTGGGCAAAAGTACTGGTAGAAAGAGAAGAAAAGGAGGGTTTTCCCCCCATTTTGCCTCCCAGTAAGCTATTCTGCCCTTTTTCCTTAATGAACCCCAATTTTTAGCTAGACACTTTGCAACCCTGCTAAGAGGCAATTCCCTGCCTCCCCCGAAGCCAGGTATGGTCATATCATTGGCCAAAGAGATGCAAATGTTTTATGTAGGATTTCTGGGAAATTTCCTTCAAAGGGCTATGTCCGGGGTGCCTGCCTTTGGCCCGGGGCAAGATCCTGGAGTCCCGGGATTGACTCCCACATCAAGCTCCCTGCATGGAGCCTGCTTCTCCCTCTGCCTGTGTCTCTCATGAATAAATAAAATCTTAAAAAGGGGGGGGGGGGCTATGTCCCTCCTGCTTCCTCCTCCTTGCCACATTTTAAAAAAGATTTTGTTTATTCATGAGACATAGACATAGAGAGCGAGGCAGAGACATAGATAGAGAGGCTCCCCATAGGGAACCTGATGGGGAACTCGATCCCGGAACTCTGGGATCACAGCCTGAGCTGAAGGCAGATGCTCAACTGCTGAGCCACCCAGGTGTCCCTCCCTTGCCACTTGAATACAGGTGTAACCACAGCAGCTCCAGGATCCTGGACCCAGGACCCACAGACAAGCACCTTTTTTTTTTTAAGATTTTATTTATTCATGAGAGACAGAGAGAGAGAGAGGGAGGGGCAGAAACACAGGCAGAGGGAGAAGCAGGCTCCTCGCAGGGAGACCAATGAAGGACTCGATCCTGGGTCTCCAGGATCACACCCTGGACCGAAGGCGGCGCTAAACTGCTGAGCCACCCAGGCTGCCCAACAAGCACCTTTGAAGTAGAAGCTGTACACAGCAGAGTAACAGGACAGAGTGGTTGGGTTTCTAATGATACCAGCACTGGACTGCCCACCTCAGAAATTCTACTTGGAAAGACTTAAGCATCTCTCGCTCTCTCTTTTAAAGATTTAGTTAATTTATTTATGGGGGTGGGGCAGAGACACAGGCAGAGGGAGAAGCTGGCTCCACAGAGGGAGCCCGACACAGGACTCGATCCCAGGTCTCCAGGATCAGTCTCTGGGTTGGAGGCAGTGCTAAATTGCTGAGCCACCCGGGCTGCCCAACATCTCTCCAACATCTCTTTAATTGCCATCAAAGCTTTCCTAATCAATACATTTCAAACATATATATTCTATTTTTACACTTCTGGCAGTTACTCAATTAACTTCTTAGGACCTGTAACTATTATTTTTCCCCATCAATTACTTACACTTGTAACCATCCACACTTCCCCACAGACAAAGAGTTCAGCATGTTCCCATCTCTCTCTGCTCTGTACTGTCACCCATTCCGTACTTGTCTTCCATGTTGGGATTGCCCAGAATTTAATTCTGGACTGTTATTGATGTAGGTTGCTTTCTTACACCTTTCTTCTTATACTTTCTATTGAAGAATTACATACAGAATACATAAATCTAAGTCAAAATTAAGAAATTTGCACCAAAAAAAGAAAAAGAAAAAAGAAATTTGCACCAAGTGAATACATTTACATAACCAATACTGACACAGAAACGGGACACCCCTAGACCCCATGTGTCCTCTTCATGCTCTCTTCAGCCATGATTCTTCCTCCCACAGCTAACCACTACCATGATACTGAGCCCCCCCAATGTAAGTTTTGCCTGTTTTTAAACTTTGTATCAAGAGATTATAGGATGCTGTTTTTGTCTGGCTTCTCATTCAACATTCATGATACTCAACATTGTTGGATCCCTACAGGCTTCCACTGTGTGAATATACCACAATGTATCTATCCCCTCTATTTTTGGTGGATATCTGGTTTAACTCCAGTTTCTGACTGTGACAAGCAGTGCTGTCGTGAGTATCTTTGAACCTATCTTTAAGTGAACATCAGATGTATTTCTGCTGGCTGTATGCCTAGAAGTGGATTGCTAAATTGTAGAATATGCACATAATTCTTCATGTAGTATGGGTTGCCAAATCTTTTCCTAAAATCACTGCACAAATTGATATGCCCCACCAGCAAGGCCAAACAATTTGGGGTGCTCCACACTTCAACATCACTTGGTACTATCTTTTTCACTGAGCCATTCCAGTGGGTGTGCAGAAGCAGTTGTGGTTTTAATTTGCTATTTCTGAATGACTGCTGAGGTTAACACCTTTCCATGTGCTTGCTAGCCATCTGGATATCCTTTTTGGTAAAGTAACTGTTCTAAAGATTTTTCTTTGCCTCTTTTCTAATAGGGTTGCCTAACTTACTTATTGACTTGGAGGTGCTTCTTCAAAATTCTGCATATAAGCAATGTGTCAGACATATGTATTGCAAATATCTTTTCTCACCCCGTGGCTTGCCTTTTTACTCTCTAGTGACGTTCTTAACTTGTAAGTCAGTCACCCCCTTCTATCCATTTCCTTCTCCAGGGTTTGTGGGGTTGTCTCATGTAAGAAATCTTTGCTTACTCCAAAATCACAAAACCCTTGTTCTTCTGACCAAAAGAACACTTCCTTAGCTATGTGCTCTCCCACATGTGTTATGGATTCTACTGCATGCCGCTGAGCTCTTAAAAGTACTTCCCCCACTCAAGAGCTCCGTGTGGAAAACCTTCCAAGGTCAGCTATGCTAGAGGAAAAAAAATACTACGTTTAAATAACAGTTTAGTAAGATACAAAATTCTACTTTTAAAGCCATTTTACTTTGACACTGAAAAAGTAGCTCTTAGATCTATTGTTGCTACTGACAAATTTGATACTGGTCTGCTTATTCCTTTGTGACTTCCTTTCAAAAAAATTTGGAATTTTCTCTACATCTTTGTTAAATTTTCACTGTAGTGTGTCGAGGCGTGGGCTTTCTTCCTCCCATCTGTCATATTTAGCATTCTTTAAATTACAGACCTTTCCCTCTTAGGATTTCTGAGAAACTCTTGGTCATTATATTCTCAAACATGTTCTTCCCCTTCTTCCTGTCATTTCCTCTCTGCTTCTGAGATTTCTATTATACAAATATTGACATTTCTACACTCATCCTTATAGCACTGTGCTTCACCTTTCACCTTTTTATCCCAATGCCTTACAGAATTCTTAAACCTGACCTTCCAACATGCTCATTCAGTCTTCAGCTACATCCAATATGCTATTCAACCCATCTCCTGAATTCTTTGTTCCCAAGGATGCCTACTTATTCCTGTTTCATGGACCCATTTCCTTCCTTTGCTTGATATTCATTATGCTTACTGCATCCACACAGGAGGCTGGGAACATGAATTATGTTCCCACTACCACAGGCTGTCAATCTGCCATTTTCCTTCCACTCTGACTATACCAGTCAGCTTCTCATCACAGCTCCCTGTGAGCTATTCACCAAGTGAGACCATACTCCTCCACTCACAGCAATCTCTCCAAGGAACTCCCTATGGAGTTCAGGTAGAATCCATGGTCTCACGTGGCCCATGGGGCCCACCAACCTCATCCCCCAAACCCTCCTGCCATCCCTTCTGGCATGAGCCACAAAAAACTCCTGCCAGTCTTCAACAAAGCCTGCTTCCACCTCAGAACTGCCAGCACTGCTGGTGCCTCAGCCTCACATTATTCTCATTAAGCAATCTGCTGGCTTCTGACTCCCTCACCGACTTTGTGATCATGTTCAAATGGCACCTCCGTGGGTCCTCCCCATCATCCTATTTAAATCTAACCCTTCCCAAAGCCTAACACTTTCTAATTTTCTTCCCTGATTTTTTCCTACAGTACTTAAAAATCATTGGACATGTGGGCTTTTCTGGTCTATTTACTGTTCCTTGAGATAGAAACTTTGTTAATTGCTGTATCTACAGTTATTAGAACAGTGTCTGGCACTATTAGGGGGAGGGGAGAAGAGAGTGTACCTCAGGACTCTCACTCTGGGCTCACCGGCCACAGGCTCACTCCAAATTGCAGGGAGGCTTTAACCTTCAGGAAAATTCAAAGAGGCATTGCTCTTTTACAAAAGTTATCTCCCTTCTTTGGAATCGGAGACCTCAAGGTATGGAAAGGATGTGAAGAAGTAGCACTAGGAAGAGAAACAGGCAGGACTCTAAGGACTCTAAGAGTGTCCCTTGGCCAGTACATCCAACCTCTTCTGCTGAGTTTTCAACCCTACCTCACAGAAATCCGACCACCTTGTTTCCCCTGGGGGTTCCTCACAGTTTTTATGTTATTTTTTCTCAGCTCTAGACATTTCCAGTTCCGAGAAAAGAGTTAGCAGTTTAGGCTAGCCTTCTTTTTTTTTTTTTTTTTTTTTTAAATAGTCTTTTTTTTTTTTTAATTTTTATTTATTTATGACAGCCACACAGAGAGAGAGAGAGAGAGGCAGAGACACAGGCAGAGGGAGAAGCAGGCTCCATGCACCGGGAGCCCGACGTGGGATTCGATCCCGGGTCTCCAGGATCGCGCCCTGGGCCAAAGGCAGGCGCCAAACCCCTGCGCCACCCAGGGATCCCTAGGCTAGCCTTCTGATTGCTGCTGTCAAATCACCAAAAACTTAATGGCTTCAAACAACATAAATTATCTTAACAGTTTTGCAGGTCAGAAATCCAAAATGATCCTCACTGACCTAAAAAGCTGTGTTCCTTAGTAGAGGCTGTAAGAACTTCTAGAGGCTGCCCACATTCCCTGGCTCATTACATCAGGTGCCCTCCTTAACATCCATCATTTAGTTACCCCATCCCCCTCGACTCCAGCAATGCTGTTTCTTTCCTATGATTAAGAATTTATGGGGATCCCTCGGTGGCGCAGCGGTTTAGCGCCTGCCTTTGGCCCAGGGCGCGATCCTGGAGACCCGGGATCGAATCCCACATCGGGCTCCCGGTGCATGGAGCCTGCTTCTCCCTCTGCCTGTGTCTCTGCCTCTCTCTCTCTGTGACTATAATGCATAAATAAATAAAAAATTTTTAAAAAAAGAATTTATTATGATTTGTCTCCCTAATTGTCTTGGTTTTTCCTCCCTTCCCATATGATCCTGTTTTTTCTTAAATTCCACGAGTGAAATACTATGATGTTTGACTTATTTCGCTTAGCATAATACCCTCTAGTTCCATACAAGTCATTGCAAATGGCAATATTTCATTTTTTATGGCTGAATAATATTCCAATGTGTATGTGTATGTATACACACACACACATATGCCACACCTTTATCCATTTATCTGTAGATGGGACATTTGGGCTCTTTCTATAGTTTGGCTATTGTGGACATTGCTATGAACCACTGGAGTGCAGGCGTCCCTTTGGATCACTACATTTGTATTTTTGGGACAAATACTTAGTGCAATTGCTGGGTTGCAGGGCAGCTCTATTTTCAACTTTCTGAGGAACTCCATACTTCTTTTTCCAGAACGGCTGTACCAGCTTACATTCCCACCAACAGTGTAAGAGGGTTCCCTTTTCTCTGCATCCTCACCAACAGCTTTTGTTTCCTGACTTGTTAATTTTAGCCATTCTGATGGGTGTGAGGTGGTATCTCATTGTGATTTTGATTTGTATTTCTCTGATGCCAAATGATATTGAGCAGTTTTTCATGTGTCTGTTGGCCATTTTTAGGTCTTCTTTGGAGAAATGTCTGTTCATAACTTCTGCTCATTTCTTTCTGTAAAAAAAAATTATTCATGAGAGAAACAGAGAGTCAAACATAGGCAGAGGGAGAAGCAGGCTCCTCGCAGGGATCCCGATGCAGGACTCGATCCCTGGCCCGGGATCACACCCTGAGCTGAAGGCAGAAGCTCAACCACTGAGCCACCCAGGCATCCCTCTTCTGCCCACTTCTTAACTGGATTATTTGTTCTTTGGGTATTGAGTCTGATAAGTTCTTTACAGATTTTGGATACTAACCCTTTATCTGCTGAGACATTTTCAAATATTTTCTCCTATTCTGTCAGTTGTCTTGGTTTTGTCAACAGTTTCCTTTGCTGTGCAAAAGCTTTTTATCTTGATGAAGTCCCAATAGTTCATTTTTGCCTTTGTTTCTCTTGCCTTTGGAGACGTGTCTAGCAAGAAGTTGCTGTGGCCGATGTCACAGAGGTTGCTGCCTGTGTTCTGCTACAATTTTGATGGATTCCTTTCTCACATTTAGGTCTTTCATCCATTTTGAATGTTTTTATGTATGGTGTGAGAAAATGAACCACTCCTCTGCATGAGACTGTCCAACAACATTTGTTGAAGAGACGATCTTTTTTCCATTGGATATTCTTTCCTGCTTTGCCGAAAATTAGCTGACCATAGACTTGAGGGTCCATTTCTGGGTTTTCCATTCTGTTCCAGTGATCTATGTGCCTGTTTTTGTGCCAGCACCATAGCATCTTGAAGATTATAGCTTTGTGATACAGTGTGGCTTGAACTCTGGAATTGTGATGTCACCAGCTTTGGTTTTATTCAACTTTCCTTCAACTATTCTGGGTCTTTTCTGGTCCTGTACAAATTTTACGATTATTGTGAGAAAAGTTGATGATATTTTGATAAGGATTGCATTGAATGTACAGGTTGCTCTAGGTAGTATAGACATTTTAACAATACTTGTTCTTCCAATCCATGAGCAAGGATTTCTTTGTGTCTTCCTCAACTTCCTTCATGAGTATTCTATAGTTCTCTGAATACAGATCCTTTGCCTCTTTGGTTAGGTTTATTTCTAGCTATCTTATGGTTTTCAGTGCAATTTTAAGTACTTAATTTCTCCTTCTTCTGTCTCATTGTTAGTATACAAAAATGCAACTGATCTTTGTACACTGATTTTATGTCCTGCCACTTTGCTGAATTCCTGAGTTCTAGAAATTTTGGGGTGGAGTCTTGGGTTTTCCACAGAGAATCATGTCATCTGCAAAGAGTGAAAGTTTGAAAAAAAAAAAGAGCAAAAGTTTGACCTTCTCTTTGCCAATTCAGATACATTTTATTTCTTTTTGTTTCCTGATTGCTGAGGCTAGGACTTCTAGTACTACGTTGAACAACAGTGGTGAGAGTGGACATCCTTGTTGTGTTCCTGACCTTAGGGGAAAGGCTCTCATTTTTTGGGGAATCCACTGAGTATGATATTCACTGTGGGCTTCTTGTATATAGCTTTTCTGATGTTGAGGTATGTTCCCTTTATCTCTGAACTGTGAAAAGCTTTAATCAAGGAAGGATGCTATACTTTGTCAAATACTTTTTCTGCATCTACTGAAAGGATCATACAGTTCTTCTCCTTTCTTTTATTAACATAGTGTATCACATTGATTAATTTGCAGATGCTGAACCACTCTTGCAGTCCAGCAATGAATCCTGCTTGGTCGTGGTGAATGATCCTTTTAATGTACTGTTGGATCCTATTGGCTAGTATCTTGGTGAGAATTTTTACATCCATGTTCATCAGAAATACTGATCTGTAATCCTTCTTCTTGGTGGGATCTTTGTCTGGTTTTGGGATCGAGGTACTGCTGGGCTCATAGAAAGTCTGAAAGATTTCCTTCTATTTTTATTTTTTTCAAACAGCTTCAGAATAGATATTAATTCTTCTTTAAATGTTTGGAAGAATTACCTTGGGAAGCTATCTGGCCCTGGACTCTTTATTTGTTGGGAGATTTTTTTTTTTTTTTTAAGATTTTATTTATTTAGAGAGAGAGAGAGAGAGAGAGAGAGAGAGAGGCAGAGACATAGGCAGAAGGAGAAGCAGGCTCCATGCAGGGAGCCTGATGTGGGTCTCGATCCCAGGTCTCCAGGATCATGCCCTGGGCTGAAGGCAGGTGCTAAACCACTGAGCCACTTAGATTGCCCCTTTTGGGAGATTTTTCATTACTGTTTCTATTTCCTTGCTACTTATGAGTCTGTCCAGGTTTCCTAGGTCTTCCTGTTTAAGATTTTATTTTGGTATTTAAGATTTTATTTATTTGAGGGGAGGAGGAGAGAGAAAGAAGAGGCAGAGGAAGAGGGAGAAGCAGACTTCCCTGCCAAGCAGGGAGTCCAATGCGGGGTTTGACTGCAGGACCCTGGATAATGACCTGAGCCAAAAGCAGACACTTAACTAACTGTGGCACTCGGACACATCAGTTTATACATTTCTAGCAATGCATCCATTTCTTCCAGATGGCCTAATTTGTTGACATATAGTTGCTCATAGCATAGTCTTAAAACTGTTTGTATTTCTTTGGTGTTAGTTCTAATCTAACATCTTTCATTCATGATTTTATTTATTTGGGTCCTTTCTCTTCTTTTTGATAAGTCTGGCCAGGGCTTATTGATCTCATTATTTCTTAGAACCAGCTCCAGGTAGCCCCGGTGGCGCAGCGGTTTCACACCGCCTACAGCCCAGGGCGTGAGCCTGGAAACCCTGGATCGAGTCCCACGTCAGGCTCTCTGTATGATGCCTGCTTCTCCCTCTGCCCGTGTCTCTACCTCTCTCTCTGTCTCTATGAATAAATAAAATCTTTGGGAAAAAAAAAAAAAAAAAGAACCAGCTCCTAGTTTCGTTGATCTGTTCTATTCTTTCGGTTTCTATTTTGTTGACTTCTGCTCTAATCTTTATTCTCGTCTCCTGATGGGTTTAGACTTTATTGTTCTTTCTGCAACTCCTTTAGGTGTAAGGCTATGATGTGTATTTGAGACCTTTCTTGTTTCATGAGACAGGCTTATATTATAATACACTTCCCTTTTAGGACCAACTTTGTTGCATCCCAAAGGTTTTTAACAGCTGTGTTTTCATTTTCATGTTTCCATGAATTTTTAAAATTCTTATTTAATTTCCTAGTTGACAAATTCATTCTTTAGTAGGATGTTCTTTAACCTCCATGTGTTTCTTCCCAAATTTCTTATGATTGAGTTCCGCTTTCAGAGCATTGTGGTCTGAAAATATTCAGGGAATGATTTCAGTCTTTTGGTACCAGTTGAGATCTGAGTTGTGACCCAGTATGTGATCTATTCTGGAAAGTGTTCTATGTGCACTTGAGACGAATATGTATTCTGTTGCTTTACAATGGAATGCTATGAATACATCTGTGAAGTCCATCTGGTCCAGTGTGTCATTCAAAAAAGCATTTGTCTCCTTACTGACCTGCTTAGATGATCTGTCCACTGCAGAGAATAGGGTGCTAAAGTCCCCTACTATTATTGTATTAACAATGTTTCTTTAATTTTGTTATTAATTGGTTTATAAAACTGGCTGCTCCCAGGTTAGGGGCATAAATATTTACAATGGTTAGATCTTCTGATCGGATAGACTCTTCAATTATGATACAGTCTCCTTCCTTATTTCTTATTACAGTTTAAAATCTAATTTGTCTGATGTAAGGATTGCCACCACAGCTTTCTTTTGATGTCCATTAGCATGCTAAATGGTTCTCCACCCCCTCAATTTCAATCTGGAGGTGTCTTTGGGTCTTTTTTTTTTTTTTTTTTTTTTTGTCTTTGGGTCTAAAGTGAGTGTCCTGCAGTCAGCAGATCCATGGGTCTTCCATTTTTATCCAATCTGATACCCTGTGTCTTCTGATTGGGGAATTTAGCCCATTTACATTCAGAGTAACCACTGAAAGAATTTAGTGACACTATATTGCATGCAAAGTCACTATTAATGTATATTGTCACTGTTCCATTCTGGTCTCTATTACTTTTGGGTTCTCTCTTTGATTAAAGGACCCCCTTTAATATTTCTTGCAGGACTGGTTTAGTGATCTCAAATTCTTTTTAATTTCTGTTTGTCCTGGAAGCTTTTTTACCTCTCCTTCTATTTTGAATTACAGCCTTGTTGGATAAAGTATCCTTGGCTGCTTATTCTTCTCATTTAGCACCCAAAATAAATGATGCTAGTCCTTTCTGGCCTGCCAGGTCTCTGGGTAGGTCTACTGAAAGTCAAATGTTTCTATCCTTGTAGGTTACCAATCTCTTGTCCTGAACTGCTTTCAGGAATTTTTCTTTGTCTCAGAGATTTGCAAGCTTCAGTATTATATGTCAGAGTGCTGACCTATTGTTACTGATTTGAGGGGGGTTCTCTGTGCCTCCTGGACTTGAATGCATGTTTCCTTCCCCAGTTTAGGGAAATTCTCCACTATAATTTGCTCCAATATACCTTCTGCCCCCCTCTTTCTTCTTTTTTTGGGATCCCAATTATTCTAAATTGTTTAGCATTATCTCTCAAATTCTTCCTTCGAGATCCAGTATTTCTTTTTCTCAGCTTCTCTATTCTCTAAAATTCTGTCTTCTTTATCACTAATTCTTCTGCCTCATTTATCCTAGCAGTTAGAGCCTCCATTTTTATTGCATATCATTAACAGCCTTTTTTATTTCAACTTGATTAGATTTTATTTCCTGTATTTCTTCAAAAAGGAATTCTCTAGAGTCTTCTATGCTTTTTTCAAGCCCAGCTAGTAGCTTTATAATCGTTATTCTGAACTCTGGTTTTGGCATCTTACTTATATCCATACTGATTAGATCCTTAGCAATCAGTACTGCCTCTTGTTCTTTTTGAGGTGAGTTTTCCCGTCTTGTCATTCTGTCCAGAGAAGAATAGATGAACGAGAACAAAATACTAAAATGGCAACAACCATTCCAGAGAAAAACATACACTAAACAAATCAGAAGAGACCCCAAACCTAAAATACATAAATAAATAAATTTTTCAAAAGACAGAATATAAACAGAGCAATACACTGGACCATGTGTGTACTTTGGTCTGTTAGACAACTAGATTCCAAAATTGTAAAAACAAAACAAAACAAAACAAAACCCTTATATATGTACAAAAATAAAATTAAATACCATGAAAGGAAAAAATATAACTGTGAAAATGAAAATTAAAAGACACAAAAAAAGAATCCATAGACAGATAAACAGGACAAAGTAATACACTATATCCTGGGTGTATTTTGGCCTGTTAGAAGAAAACTGCATCTCAAAATTATAAAGGAAGAAAAACATATATGTACAAACATAAAATGAAAAACAAAGAAAGGATAAAAAGTAACTGTAAAAATGAAAATTAAGACTTAAAAAAAGTTGATAAAGTAAGAAATCGATTGAAAAGGAATGAGAAAAAACTTAAAATTGAAAGACTAACAAATCATGAGAAAAAAGCCCATGAATTCTATATACTATTTTCCCCTAGTGTGGAGTTTTGCAGCTCTCGATGATCAATAAACTTGGTCCTAGCTGGATATTCTTGCTGATCTTCTGAGGGAGGGGCCTGATGTGCTGATTATCAGGTGTCTGCCCCGGGCAGAACTGTACCACCCTTGCCTGGGGGCCAGGCTAAGTAAGAGCTCAGGATTGCTCTATGTGGCTTTTGTTCCCTGAAGCCTTTCCACACTGCTTTAGAGGATGAGAATGAAAATGGCAGCCTCCCAATTTCCAGCCCCAAAGCCGAAACTTGTACCCTGCCCCAACTCTTCAGTGTGCCCTCAAGGAAAATCAGTCAATCACCCTTCTCTCTGGTTTCTATCAGCACTCTGCGCTCACCTACCCTGTGACTGAGCATTTCTATTTCAGGCACGTGACCCCTCTTCAAGTCTCCAGACCTTGCAGACTCTTGCAGCACGCACTGTGTGTGATTGTGTGTGTGTGTGTGTGTGTGTGTGTGTGTGTATAGCACTGGTCCTGCAGCTCACTGGGCCCCTGCTCAGAGAACAGTTTGCGGTTTATGGCACAAGTCCCAGGAGTAGGCTCACTGATTACAGCTGGCTTCCCCACTCCAGATGCCTGGGAACCCTGCCACACTTGGGCACGCCTGGTCTTCCTCTGACCCTAGGGATCCTGAGGCAACACTGTCTCATCTGGGATCCCACTCCACTTTCCCACCTGAGTGCCTTTCAGACAGGGACTTGCCTCAAGGGAACAGACTTCTAAAAGTTCTGATTTTGTGCCCTACTTTTCTAATACTTTCTGGTAGCCAGTTTACAAAGGCTCCCTCCCTCTGCGGTTTATCTTCCCATATATCGCCTCAGATTCACTTCTCTGCACCTCCTACCTTGTATAAAGCAGTCACTGTTTTATTTGTAGATTTGCAGCTATTCTTTTCTTAAATCTCCAGTTGAGTTCGAAGGTGTTCATCAGGATGATTTAATAGATACCTAGCTGAGTTCCTTGCACCCAACAAAACTAAGGTCGTCATCCAGTGAAGTCTTTCTTGCATGTCATCACTAGACTCTGCTTCTATCCCCACATCTCCTTCCCTGACTCCGTCTTCCCCAATCACCCTGTGATTACACTGGGCCCATCCAGATAATCCAGGATAATCTTCCCATGTCAAGACCCTTAACTACATCTTAATTACTTTTGCCATGTAACCTAACATATTCACAGGTTCTGGGGATTAAGACTTGGACAAGGAGGGGGGCATTATTTGGCCTACCACAGCTATTTGTCATCTTGTTAGGAACTGGTGACCAGGGTTTC
The DNA here is from genome assembly GCF_048418805.1 of Vulpes vulpes. Classification (NCBI taxonomy): domain Eukaryota; kingdom Metazoa; phylum Chordata; class Mammalia; order Carnivora; family Canidae; genus Vulpes; species Vulpes vulpes. The sequence goes on along the minus strand of NC_132788.1, from coordinate 93,078,740 downwards.
TAAAACTAGAGTCCATGGCTAGGCTTCAGATTATCTGTAAAACCCATGAGATTGTTGGCAAAATGTTGTATGTTCTGGAGTGTTTCTCAAGAGAGTTCCTGTATCTTTCATGATTTTCCACAGAGCTACAAGCCCAACACTATCACTTACTGTCCAAGACCTGACTGAAGGAAGAGAGCCAAGACCAGCACCGTACCCATAATTATCATAACACAGACACAATTCTCCCACCTTATACAGTTAAGAAAAACTCATCACTTCTTCCAACCCCTTCTCAGGACATGCACAATTCCACACCGCACACAAACCTCTCCTGAGATAGAGGTGCCTGAGGGCACAGTTTAACAGCAGAATAATTGCCCCAGTAAGTGGAAAGAGCAGTAATGAGTAACAGGCCTGTGGGTAAAAAGGGGGTTTGAATCAAACTTTAAGTCACACAGGACCCATGCTTGAGCCCTCTTCTTTTCCAGCTAAGCCTCTAACCACAGGTGGAGAAAATAAAAGCCCCTGGCAAAAACAAAGCCACCTCTTAGCAGAGGAGCATTCCGGGATCTGTGACCCTTCTCTTCCTTCTTTCATTCTCAATAAGGAGAGGCTCACCACAGTGTTCACAAACCCTTACAGCTTTCCTCAGACAGCTTCCCAGCTGCTTACTGAGGCCAATATCACAGACTCTAGATATGAAATGGAAGGTTTCTTCATCTGAATCCGAAAATTTTTTCATAGCACAAGTAAAAGCCTTAGGAAATAGTGTCTCTTACACCTGTGTGCCCAGCCACAAGCCAAGAAAAAGTTCACTTACTTTGACTGCAAGGTCTGTCTCGGCCATGTGCCATCTTCATTTTGGGGCTCAATTACTAGCACCTAAGTGAAAGGGGAAACCATGTAAGGAATATGCAAAGGACCTCACTGCTGACGAGCTCAGAACCAGAAGCTATCTGGCCACAGACCCTGGCAGAGCTGCCTGCTGAGTGTGGCCTGAGCCATCCTACCTGACCCTGGTAGAGCCCGGCATCCTGGACAGTGTTGTCTAGCTTGCTCAGCTGCTCGTAGGTATTACTCATGTATTTGTTCCACAGCCGTGTTTCACGCTCAGCAGGGATGTTGAACAGCTTCCGCATCTCCTTCTCGATGGTTGCTGGGGACAGGCAGAAAGATCACTCAGGGTTTTCTCCAGACACAAGGCTAAAACCAGCTGTAGCAAGCTAATGCTCATCCTCCTTCCTGTTTGGATGGTCACACGGTGCTTTGGACTAACAGTTCTGACTAACCTCAGCCCCTCAGTGATTCCTAAGGCCACACATCTTCCACAGGCATCCTCTTTCATTCACATACCTAGAAATTTTCCCTATGTTTCTCCTTTGATGAAGTGGGTCCCATTTATAACATTTAAGCAATGCAGAAAAGTAAGAAAGCTTATCTTCCAGGTTAAGATAAATGTGGTTTCAAATACCAGCCCTGACATTTTCTCTAAGTTACTGTAACCTCTCTGAATCTGCATTTCCTCATCTTTATCACTATGTCAAACAGGTAGGAGCACACCCAGCGTTCTATAAAACATGATTCCCAGGCTTAGCTATCCACAAGAACCAGGTCAGGATTGATAACCACAACCTGAGACTGTGGATAACAATTCTGGAGGGGGTGCCCAGATTCCTTCCCATCAGCTATAGTGCTCTGCACTCTACCCCCAGATATTCAGGACCCCAGCCAAGCTACTCACCGATGGTGTCTGCCTTGCTGAAATGGCAACTCAGCACATTGGTGGGGTTGCTATTCTCACAGAGCTTCAGTTCCAGCAAATACACCTCTACCTTGCAATGCTTGACAAACAGGCCGTGCTCCACAACCTGCAAACAAGAGGCACAGGTGAAGTAGTGGTTCCATACCAGGCAGTCTTGGAAATGATAGTTTTCATCAGTGCTAAGAGGCAGAATCCACACAATAATCAGTTTCCCAGGGATCCCTGGGTGGCTCAGCGGTTTAGTGCCTGCCTTCGGCCCAGGGCATGATCCTGGAGTCCTGGGATCGAGTCCCGCATTGGGCTCCCTGCATGGAGTCTGCTTCTCCCTCTGCCTCTCTCTCTATGTGTGTCTCTCTCATGTATAAATAGATAAAAATCTTTAAAAAAAAAAAATCAGTTTCCCTAAGTGATCAGGGGATCAGAAGGACAGATTTTTAAAGCCACGAGCATCTGTCCTAGGAGTTTAAAATCTTTCCACTCATGAGGAAGGATGGAAACAGAGCTAGCTAGAAAACTGCACCACAGAGAAAACACTGTTCATCTCTAAGTTGGGATCGTGGTATCTCTCTTGCAGGGTTTGTTGAAAGAGAGAACTAGAGAATGTAGCTAAATCCCTGTGGTAGCAGAACACTCACCATATGGCAGCACTATGGGCATTAGGGGACATCTGAAGGAGACCGCACACCCCCAACTTTTTGATCCCTAACCCCCCTCAGGGGCCCAGGTTTACAGTTGGAGAAAGTAGGTAGTTCCGGTCCCAAACAATGACTCTTAGAAGCATGGCCTCAGGACTGCAGCTCTTTCCTACTCTGAGAAGGGGAACTACATACCAGGAAGAGTGAGAAATTTACCCAATGTCTACCTATTAGCAGGCATGTGGGCTCCTGTGATTTCCCCTCTGGTAGGACAAGCAAGCAAATGACTATGGGAGTCAGGATTGGTGGTCTTCTCCAAAGTCCCATTTACCAAAAGGGTGAAGAATCTGGGTTTCTATCCCACGGGCCACTTTCCCTCAGAAGGCTATTCTTCTCTGGCTTATAACCATCTGCTTTTTGAGATATTCAACAGTGTGGCCAAAGACAAGCACAGAGAAAAAAGTAGTCTCAGAAAAGTTGTAAGATAAATGAAGCAGTACATTATTATATGTCTGTATGACCCCAAATAAACTTTCTCTCATACAGCCTGCCAGAAAGTGCTCTCATGGCACTGCTGGACACATCCCCAAGCCATTGGGCAGCTCTGATGTTTGGAGGCCACTCACTGTAACATCCCAGGTGAGCAGCCTTACTCACCACACTCATGACCACAATTCCCTAAAGAGAATCAGATACAAGGCCTCAAACACATCAACCCCTTAGGTACATCCAGTACCCCGGAAAACGAACACCGGTGTCCCCAAGGAGCATTCACAAACATTGACCAGCAGCTGGGATAATCTGCATACTCACTTTTCTGACAATGGGCTGCTGGCCTTCTACACAGCCATACCAGTTTAGTAATTTATTCCAGGCCTCGGTTGGGACCAATACATAGTCCAATTCATCAATTAAATGTTCTTTCAATGTCTGACTCTCGGGATCTGAAAACAAAACAAAACACCTCATAATTCATTCATCTTCTTCCCAGAAATGTTTAACAGAATTCTTATGTACTTTTCAGAAACAAGAAAATTATTATAGAAACAGTTACAAAATCACAAAATTCTGTCACTGGTCATAACACAGAGCAGACCTGGCAACTGTCTTCAGCCATGCCCTCAGAGAAACGGGTTTTTCTTCTATAATGAAGTGGAGTACGCAGAATAAAAAACACCTGTTTACATTTTCAACGTGCTTCCCAAATCCACAATGAAAACTTTAAATATGAATATTTAACATAATACTCTGCTTACTGAAACTTCACTGAAGACAAGTATCATCTTCTGATTTACTAAGAAAGCAACAAACACATCACTGAAGTTAATTTTATTTTATCAAGAGTATTCAGTATTTTTAGTTTCCCACAGTCCCAAGTAAAAACCCAGCTGGACAACCCCTTACAGAGGGAGATGTCTTTAAGACCCTAACGTGCTAAACATCCACCTCACATGCACCACAGGCAGGAAGCATAACTAGTAGAAGTCAGAAGTGGACATCCGCAATCTTATACACACTCCCTCAACTGAGGACCAAGGAACTGGATCAAAAGAAGACTCAACCATCATCTCCCATCAATGGAGCTTCCCTGTGCTGATCAACACCCACTCCTGCCGTAGCACAAGCCACAAAAGTGGGAAAGCAAAAGTATGCACAACAGTGCCCCCTCATCTGTAACTCAAGGCATAGGATGCCTGGGTGGCTCAGTAGTTGCGCATCTGTCTTTGGCTCAGGTTGTGATCCTAGGGTCCTGGGATTGAGTCCCATTATCAGGCTCCCTGCATGGAGCCTGCTTCTCCCTCTGCCTGTGTCTCTGTCCCTCTCTCTCTGTGTCTCATGAATAAATAAAATCTTTAACAAAAATAAATAATAAATACATACACACACACACACACACACACACACAAGCAAAACAAAAGCAAATATATACAAGCAAAACAAAACCAAAATCATAAATAGCATTCACAAGGTGACTAGGGCTTCCAGTCCCACATGACCCCTTGCCCCTCCAGCAATTTATACTTTATCCCATCAGCTCTTCTGCCCTTCCTTAGAGCCAAGTTTCAGATCTGATCCGCCTCTGCCTTTTTCATTTCCGGGGAGAATAGGAAAGGCGTCAAATAGCAGCAGAGGACAGGAATACCAAGGTGAGTTGGATGAACAGATAATTATGATGGGGTATACAACTACTGTGGAATACTATTCAAACTTTAAATGGAAGGAAATCCTGACACATGCTATGAGGATGAACCCAAGAATATGATACTAAATAATATAAGGCAGTCACAGAAAAACACACTGAATGACTCCACTTAAAAGAGGTTATCTAGAATAGTGAGATTCAGACACAAAAAGTAGAATGGTGGCTGCCAGGGGCTCAGAGGGAAGGAGATTGGGAGCTATTGTTTAATGGGTATGGAGTTTCAGTTCTGCAACATGAAAAAGTCCTCAAGATTGGTTGCAAATCAATGTGAATATACTTAATGCTATATACACTTAAAAATCATTAAGATGAGGGATCCCTGGGTGGCGCAGGGGTTTGGCGCCTGCCTTTGGCCCAGGGCGCGATCCTGGAGACCCGGGATCGAATCCCACATCGGGCTCCCGGTGCATGGAGCCTGCTTCTCCCTCTGCCTGTGTCTCTGCCTCTCTCTCTCTCACTGTGTGCCTATCATAAATAAATTAAAAAAAAAAAAAAAAATTAAAAAATCGTTAAGATGATAAATTCTAAGTGATGTGTATTTTATCATAATAATAATAATCATAATAATCATAGGGGATCCCTGGGTGGCTCAGCAGTTTAGCTCCTGCCTTCGGCCCAGGGCATAATCCTGGAGTCCCAGGATCGAGTCCCGGGTTGGGCTCCCTGCATGGAGCCTGCTTCTCCCTCTGCCTGTGTCTCTGCCTGCCTCTCTCTCTCTCTTGTGAATAAATAAAATCTTTAAAAATAATAATAATAATAATGATAAAAAATAGATGGATCCTTTTCATTGATGAGCCAACCACCTTCCACAGCAGCTCTGGCATGATTATTAACACCAATAAACCAGGCCTTTTTTGGTGAGCAATAAAAGGATGATCCCCTGATATCATTCTGCTTGACAAAATTGACACCTAATTCCAAACTTTTCTCTGATTTATAAATTAAAACCCACAGAAGTTACTCACTTCTTGTCTAACTTGGGGAGATACTCTTCTTCATTTCTAACAATAAGCACTATGCAGATCTGGCATTAAACACAGTGTCACGCAGTGGCTAGAAACCTTTAAATGTGGGAAAGGGACATGCATCTCTCAGCACCACCAACACCAAGTGCATCATTTCCACAGGGCATTTTCCTCTTTAAGGCTCTGTGATGATTTTCACCCACGTCACTCTTCCAGACTCAGTACAAATACAGGAAACATGACTGGGAATTCCCAATGAAGTTTACTATTTTCACTTGAAACAAGATCAGTCTAAAAGGCATCATGCTCAGAATCACACAAAGGTTTGAGAATGAGGATTTAGTCTCTGCAAATTTCTTCAACAGAGGCAAATAAAGGGGGGGAAAGTGAGAGCACAGCTTGGCCTACACACAGGGATTCCATCTGATATACAGCAGGTACAGAGGTGGAAAGAAGGGTACTCTGCAGACCAACATAAGCAAGGGTATGCTGTACCCTATCCTTCCTACACTTTCAAGAGTCCCACCCAGCCACTTCCATTCCCTAGGTGAAAGGCAGCCTGACTGGGACAGGGGACTGAGTCTGGGAACTAAGGGGGTAACCTATCTCACCAAAGATAGGTCATTCCTGCACTGTCAATGTTCCAAGCAGGGTCTGAACAGAATACACTTCTCACCTCCTAAGCACACAGTAAATGTTTCAAGCCATAGCCAAATGACATAAAAATGGAGGACCATGGAAGAAAGCTTGCCCTTACCAAAATGATTTCACAGAGCCCCTCTAGCCCTAGAATTCACACCACTAGTATTCTTAAAAGCATTAAGAAATCTGTTACTTAAAAAAAAAAAAAAAAAAAAAGAGGAGCACCTGCCTGGCTCAGTCAGTAGAGCATGCAACTCCTGATCTCAGGGTCATGAGTTCAAGCCTCACAGTGGGTTAGAGGTTACTTAAAAAAATAAAGGGGGGGGGGGGGGGATGTACACACAACCCCGTGCTCCCTCAGGCCAACTGCATGATGTGATGACACCATCTGACCTACATCATCAGGAAATAAAGCACATGAATTATTATGCCACTAAGACCTCCCCTAAAACAAGTCTGATTTGAAGAACTGCTCATTTTTAAAAACACCCAGGTTAGCGTTAAGTACTTGGATCAAGCCTCATACATAGTCTGCCTTCCTACTCCCCGCCTTGGGCACAATCAATAGATCAGCTCTATCCTGCTTGCAAGGAAGTCTAAAGCTAGGCAAAACACAGCCCAGGAAAGATCAATTGTCTTATCTATGCATCTAGAGGTACTAGCCCAGCTCTGGTATGTCATGCTAATTTTTTCAATCATGAGAGCTGACGGTGTTAATAACTCTACCTTCCACCTCTCTTCACACTACTCCTATGACAAACTACTATCATCGGAATGCTTGATGGATGTAGACAGGTGTGCAATTTGTTCCACTAAAAAGATAACAAAAAATTATAGTACCCAAATTTCAAATTCCAGATGCAATTTCAAAATGATATCCTACTTCTTTCCATTCCACATCTAATTAATATAAAATCTGACATCTCTAGCAAAACTAATTTGCAAAAGAAAAATGTTAGAAGCATGCTTCTGCCTGAAGCAGTTAAGTTTGGGGAAAAATAGTTTAACTTCTCCCTGAGGGTCTACAAAGATTTCTGCTATTGACGCAAATCAAGGACACTTGTTTCTAATCCATCACAGTAGGAAAGTTAGGTTCACAACTTCATGTTAATGATAAATATGACCTCAGGCCACTGCTTAGGTGGTTATTTCACTTAGAAAAGCAATAGGATAATATACCTGAGAAGAGTCCAGAGTTATCTATCGGGCCAGGAAACAGATTGTGTTCACCCACATTGTACATATCCCAGCTGTCGAAACCCACATACTTCTTCCACTGCTTGAACCACCGGCTGTCAATAAGATACCTAGACAGAGATAAAAATTTACTATGCCATAAAAACTGAGGTTCTGAGTTTCTGCAGTTGCTCCTTTAAATTTTTTATGGTCTTTCCACCTGGAGAACACACAATTCCCATTTAAAAACACACTCTCAGGCAGCCCTAGTGGCTCAGCAGTTTACACTGCCTTCAGGCCAGGGTGTGATCCTGGAGACCTGGGATAGAGTCCCATGTCAGACTTCCTGCATGGAACCTGCCTCTCTCTCTGTCTCATGAATAAATAGTCTTTAAAAAAAAAAAAAAGAGGGATCCCTGGGTGGCGCAGCGGTTTGGCACCTGCCTTTGGCCCAGGGCGCGATCCTGGAGACCCGGGATCGAATCCCATGTCGGGCTCCCGGTGCATGGAGCCTGCTTCTCCCTCTACCTGTGTCTCTGCCTCTCTCTCTCTCTCTCTCTGTGACTATCATAAATAAATAAAAATTAAAAATAAATAAATAAATAAATAAATAAATAAATAAATAAATAAATAAATAAAAAGAAAGAAAAAGAAAAGAATGAGAGGTGCTCGGGTGGCTCAGTTGCTTAAGCATCCAATTCTTGGTCTCAAATCAAGTTCTGATCTCAGAGTTGTGAGTTCAAGCCCTACACAGCACTCTACAACTGGGTATGGAATCTACTTTAAGAAAAAAAAAGAATGAATAAATAAATAAATGAATAAATAAATGAAAGGAAATTATTGGATTCAAGCTTATTTAAATGAAGTCCTCCTATGAGTAAATTCCTGTTCACTAATGAGTAATTCAGTAATTTCAAATGATCTTTTTTTTTTTCAAATGATCTTTATAGAAGTTCTTGTCTAGGACAGTTAACTTTTATAAGTATCACTACGAAAAAATTTTTAAAAAGTATCACTATGATGTTTTACAATTAAGAGAGGAGGAGTAAATCTTTGTGGGGGGAAAAAAGCACAACAATCATATTGGTGAATCCTTCAAGGTTTTTTTTTTTTTTTTTTTTTTAAAGATTTTTGTCTATCTATTCATTTAAGAGAGAGCACTTGAGAGATCACAAGCAGGGGGAGGGGAGGAGGGAGAGGCAGACTCCCTGCTGAACAGGGAGCCTGATGCAGGGATGATCCCAGGACCCCAGGATCATGACCTGAGGTGAAGCAAGGCGCTTAAAACTGATTGAGCCACTCAGGTATCCCAAGTCCTTTAAGTTTTATAAAAAACAAACCTGAGCGATCAGGTAGCTTCCCAAAAGCCACAAGGATCTATATATACACCCAAATCTTTAAAATGCTCCTTTCCTGGACGCCTAGGTGGCTCAGTGATTGAGCATCTGCCTTTGGTTCAGGACATGATCCTGGGATCTGGAATCGAGTCCTACACCAGGCTCCCTGTGTGGGCGGAGCCTGCTTCTCTCTCTGCCTGTGTCTCTGCCTCGCTCTAAGAAATAAATAAAATCTTTTTAAAAAAATGTTCTTTTCCCTCCAAACCCCCCCACACACTTTTTTTTTTTTTTTAAGATTTCATTTATTCGTGAGAGACAGAGAAAGAGAGGCAGAGGGAGAAGCAGGCTCCCTGCACGGAGCCTGATGTGGGACTCCATCCCGCGTCTACAGGATCTCACCCTGAGCGGAAGGCAGATGCTCAACCGCTGAAACACCCAGGTGTTCCTCCCTCTAAACCCCTTGAACAATATACTCTCCAAACACTTTTAGTGTGACCTTAGACTATCTGAAACATCCTCTCTCTGATCTTGCCACATATTCTTCATCTATCACTCTGAAGCAGGATAACTTCTGCTTGCCCTGCTGTACAGCCCTATCTGAATTCCTCCTAATCCAAATGTTTCCCTTTTCCTGCTCAATTACCTTAAGTAGCATAAACACCACCTAATTTCTTAAAGATTCGATGTTCAATCATATCCGATGCAAATCTAAGCCTTAGCTTTCTACTCCCACACGATAATACCACCCAGGAATCTCTTCACTACTAATTTATTAAGAAGCCTACTGTCTCAGATTTGCTCTTCTAAACCATGGACTTTTCATCTTCTTATCTAGGCTCTAAGCTATCCTCCTCCCCCACACTGAAACGCTGCTGCCACAATTATTTTTGACACTTGCAACCAAAGTAACCCGGAGCTTTCAAACATTTGTTGGAGACATCTGTTCGAGAATTTACAAGTTACAAAAGTATCTACTTCTGATGTTCTTCTCAACCCATAACGTGGGGATGCCAAATACTGCTACCCTGGCTTTAATAGTAAGGTACCGAGGTCGGGGAGGTGAGGTCGCCTTCCCTCAAGGTCACACAGAGAGTCCTCGAAGGTAAGGGGCTCTTCCCATCCTGAAGGTCCCCGTGAGCACGCCCCTTCCCCGTACCCTGTAGCCCCTACCCCCCACCGGGTCCGCCCTCTGGGGCTCCGAAAGGGCCAGGATAACCCTCACACTTTCCCGGAGGTGCTTCTACGGGTCCTCTTCTGAGAGACAAGGTTCAGGACACCCTCTCAGGGTCACTAACACCGCCCCCACCCGGCCCCTATCCAAGCCGGGAAAGAGAGGTCTGGCCTAAGGACCAGAGCCCCTGCCTCTGGGTCTGGGCGGCGGAAAGGCGGGCCCGGTGCTCACCACTGCGCCCCTCGTTGGAGCGTGGTCCTCATCAAGGCCCCGAGCTCGGATTTCTGGGTCTCCGCATCAGGCCGCTCACGGTACCCTCCACCTTCCGCCATCTCGTCCGCCGCCCCGGCCCAGCCGGCCCGGACATCCGCCTCGCGCACGGCGTGCTGCGGGCCACGCCCACGCACGCACGGACGCACGGACGCACGCGCGTACCCAAGCCCCACCTAGCGCCGCGGCCTCGAACGTCCGCTCGCCTGCTTCTGCCTTTTCTCCCTATCACGTGCGGCCCTTCCCCACCGGGGCGGGGCGGAGCCGGGAGGGGGCTGGAGGAGGAGGTGGGTACTGGCAAATGTGCGGGCCCTTTCTGCCGCTCTGGGGGCCGCGAGGTGGGCTGCTTTGCATCCCTTTGTCGAGCCCGGCGATCTTTAGGCACCTGACCGCAGTCCCCTTGACCCCTCAGGCACCCCGTCCAGGCCCACGGTGTTAGCCTGCTTTTTAGATAAACCCAGGGCCAGGTGCGAGAAGCCCTGGAACTAGCTTTTCTTGCTTTGAGCTGGAGATCTTAAGCCAGTCCTTAGCCTTCCAAACGGGGGATCCGGGTGCCGGTCCTGGAGGCCCTGCAGGGATATTGGAGAGTGCCGGTATTCCTGCGCCTTGGGACCGGGACTCGACGGTGTAGTCTAGTCATTAACACTCCTTTCAAACAGTCTAGACGCCAGAATCATGGCCCACGACCGAATAACCCAAGCCCTCCACACAGCTAGCTGCTTGCCTTGTCAGGGAAACAAGCAGCCGCTGAGTGGCGATAGCAGCGAGGTTAGAAGGAGAGATCTGGGTGTGTTCTCCACATTAGGTGCCCAAGTTGCTGCTTAATTTGTTGCTACAGGCACGCCTGGGTGGTCCAGTGGTTTGGCACCTGCCTTTGGCCCAGGGCGTGATCCTGGAGTCTGAGGATCGAGTCCCTCAACGGGCTCCCTGCATGGAGCCTGCTTCTCCCTCTGCCTGTGTCTCTGCTTCTCTCTCTGTCTCTCATGAATAAATAATTAAAATCTTTAAAAGTAATGATAATAATAATTTGTTGCTGCAACAAGATTCAGTGTCCTGAACACTATGTGTCTTCCACTCAGCCCTGCATACAAAAAGCACAGCTCACCTCATGGAGTGGGAAGTAAGCCCAGAGCAGAGAGACCGGGCAGCTGGCCTTGATGAGTCACCATTCATTTTCTAGCAGTTCCTGCCCAAAAAAATGTCACAGTGCCTGATTTCAAACTAATGGAGAAGAGATCTCCCACAAATAACCCCAGCATCAAGCACTGTATGGTATAGGTAAGTGCCATGAAAGGGTATGAACCAAAGACTGTAGACCCCTAGAGTTGTGAAAGGGCAAGTTTGACTTGGTAGCATTTGAGTGTGGTTTTATTTTTATTTAAAATTTTATTTATTCATGAGACACACAGAGAGAGACAGAACAGGCTCCACACAGGGAGCCTGATGCAGGACTCTATCCCAGGCCCTGCTGGATCACAACCTGAGCACCCAGGTGCCCCCTTGAGTGTGGTTTTTAAGAAGCATAGAAATTGGAGGTTTATGTTATAAGAAGGGAAACTACAGGAGTCAATTTCTGGAACAGGTAGGGCAGAACCAAAGATTAAGGATTAGAAATTAAGCTGGGGGGCAGCCCTGGTGGCGCAGCGGTTTGGCGCCGCCTGCAGCCTTGGGTGTGATCCTGGGGACTCGGGATCAAGTCCCACATCAGGCTCCCTGCATGGAGCCTGCTTCTCCCTTTCCCTGTGTCTCTGCCTCTCTCTCTCTGTGTCTATGAATAAATAAATAAAATCTTAAAAAAAAAAAAAAAGAAAGAAAGAAAGAAAGAAATTAAGCTGGGCACAGAGTAGTGGAAAGAACCTTTGATCTAAAGCTAAAACAGGCCAGAAAGGCCATATATTCTGCTTTAAATGGCTCACAGAGGGATGCCGGGGTGGGTCAGTGATTGAGCATCTGCTTTTGGCTCAGGTTGTGATCCCAGGGTCCTGGGATTGAGTCCCACATCAGGCTCACCCACAGAGAAGCCTGCTTTTCCCTCTGCTTATGTCTCTGCCTCTCTCTGTCTCTCGTGAATAAATAAGTAAAATCTTTAAAAAATAAAAATAAATAAATGCCCCCCAGATATTGTAAAAGGTTTTGGATCAGAGACAAACTAGCTGAAGCTGAGAAGAGACCTATTAAGAACCTTTAACTAGAGAGATGGCAATGAGGAAGGAGAAACAGATGAGCCATGTTCAGTGTTGGGGATGGAGGAGGGATCACTGGTTAGGTGAAGGTGTGATAGGTCATTTGAGCAAATTTACTATTTTTATCCTGGGTTTTGGCTAATTGAAATTAGCATGAATCGAATATATGCTACCTGGGACACCCCTCAGGTACCCTCTGGTAACACAGGCCTCTTGGGAGTTGGGTAGCTAGGAGAAGAAAAGTAAATTTGGAATTAAAACTGTCTTGAATAACTAAATAACTTCATAGCAGTTAATCCTCCGCAGATAAGAATTACCACCACGTGATAATTCTGCATCTGGGGAGCCGACCTTGACAACCTGAGTGCCCTTCTGTGAAAGTTATCTGAAAATATTAAAAATGTTGTTAAATGAGAAACACCACCTTTAGCCCTGTTATTTATGGAAAAAGAAAGCTAGGTTATCGACATGACTTCAGAACCTACATTACAGGGTGTCTACTTCTCTCTTCTTTTTTTAGCAGTTTCTCCTATACCATTTATGGCATGGGTCAGAGTCTTAAGGAAGTAGGACAAGTCCTCAGCACCACTAGAAAAGGGGCCAAAACCTAATTATAAATATGAAAACTTTTTAAGGCAGGATCTCTTCAGTGCTATTAAATGGCTGTAAAAATCTTGCTCTAATTATGGATAGTTCCTAAAAAATTTATACTAAGATCACAAAGTGCCAGTAGTCGAAATGTGAGGGAGAGAAATGTCGTAGTCAGAAAATAATTACTTCCAAAGTATTAAAACGTTTTTAATGGGGTACCTGGCTGGCTCATTTGGAAGAACATGTCACTTTTGATCTCAGGGTCCTGAGTTTAAGCCCCATGTTGGCTATAAAGATTACTTAAATAAATAGAACTTAAAAATTAAATTAGGGGCACCTCGGTGGCTCAGTGGTTGAGCATTTGCCTCCCACTCGGGTCGTGATCCCCGAGTCCTGGGATTGGGTCCTGCATCAGGCTCCCCACAGGAAGCCTGCTCTGCTTCTTCCTCTGCCTATGTCTCTGCCTCTCTCTGTGTGTCTCTCATGAATATATAAATAAAATCTTTTTTAAAAAATAAATTAAGGGGATCCCTGGGTGGCTCAGCGGTTTAGCGCCTGCCTTCGGCCCAGGGCGTGATCCTGGGATCCGAGATCAAGCTCCACGTCAGGCTCCCTGTGTGGAACCTGCTTCTCTCTCTCTCTGCCTGTGTCTCTGCCTCTCTCTCTCTCTGTCTCTCATGAATAAATAAATAAAACTTTAAAAAATAAATTAATTAAAAAATAAAACGCTTTTAGTGAGGTTTTTTTTTTTTAAAGATTTATTCATTTATTCATGAGAGATACAGAGAGAGAGGCAGATACACAGGCAGGGGGAGAAGCAGGCTCCTCGAAGGGAGCCCTACGTGGAGCTTGATCTCAGATCCCAGGATCACGCCCTGAGCTGAAGGCAGATGCCCAATCACTTAGCCACCCAGGCGTCCCTAGTGAGTTTGATTAAAATGTTAAAGATTGAGAATTAGAAACAATGAACATCTGCCTGTGTGTTCCTGCTGTTGTGGGTGACCTGTGGATTATGGAAGAAATTAATGATTCAGGTCAGGAGACACTTTGGCACTGGGGCCATGTCCTCTTTGGGCCTTTTAGCCTAGGAAAGGTGTAGGCCTAGTAGGATACTCGGCCTCACAGCCAAACCTCAGAACTGAACACCCCACCCATTGCCATGGCAGCTTGGGCCACAAGAACAGGAAGGAAAGCAGGAAGAGAGCTAGAGGGAACAGGTTTGACTTATTTGTCATGTACTGCTTGATCTTGAACTGTGATGACCTAACTGAGAGTTTGTAATGTCTGGGTGTGTGAATGTTAAGCTTTATTTGGTTCCAAATCATAAAGTTCTTGCCTTGCTGGCACTGTGGCTTGCTCTACACCTAACTGGAGTTGGCCCTCCCAAGTCAGCATTGGTCCATACTTGGTCGGGAATGACAGAGTACACATGGCAGTGTTCACAAATATTGGGGAGCTTTTGATTACAGGTCTCTTCAGGGGATATTTCTGTTTTCTTCTTGTCTGTGCTCCTTTAACCTGACCAGGGGACTATGAAAAAGTAAAAGTTTCTAGAAGTACATTTCATTTTTTAAAAAAGATTTTAGGGCAGCCCCAGTGGCTTAGCGGTTTAGCGCCGCCTTCGGCAGGGCGTGATCCTGCAGACCTGGGATTGAGTCCTGTGCCAGGCTCCCTGTGTGGAGCCTGCTTCTTCCTCTGCCTGTGTCTCTGCCTCTCTCCCTCTCTGTGTGTCTCATGAATAAATAAATAAAATCTTAAAAAAAAAATCTAGAGTTGATTTGTCCTTAAGGAGGTCAAAGCTAAGGATGTTGGGGCTTAGAGTTTGCTTCTCTAGTTCTTCCAGGGTTAGGGTCGGGTTCCACAAGCCCTTACTCCTCAGGCAAGAACTCTTATTTGTGCTCCCAGCTCCCACTCCAGCAGAGCCTGATGCAAAGCATGTATCTGATAACTTGTGTGACCAGCTGGAGCTGGGCTTTATTTTAGTACCATCCCAGCCATGTCATACCTCCATGTGTGAAAACATGCTCTTCCAGTCTATTTGTTGATTGTAAAATAACAGAAATCTGCCAACAGAACATGAAGGAGAGGGAGAGAAGCAGACTCCCTGTGAGTGTGGAACCAGATGTGAGGCTCAATCCCAGGACCCTGAGATCATGACCTGAGCCCAAGTCAGACGCTTAACTTGCTGAGCCACCCAGGCACCCCTATTTTAATTTTTTTAATAGGCTAGTTTTTTTAATTTTCTTATTTTTTGAAGATTTTACTTATTTATTCATGAGAGAGAGATAGAGACACAGAGGGAGAAGCAGGCTCCACGCTGGGAGCCTGACACGGGACTTGATCCCAGGTCTCTAGGACTACACCCTGGGCCGAAGGCAGCACTAAACCGCTGAGCCCCCCGGGCTGCCCCAATAAGCTAGTTTTATTTTTATTTTTTATTTTTTTATTTATGATAGTCACAGAGAGAGAGAGAGGCAGAGACATAGGCAGAGGGAGAAGCAGGCTCCATGCACCGGAAGCCCGACATGGGATTCGATCCCGGGTCTCCAGAATCGCGCCCTGGGCCAAAGGCAGGCACTAAACTGCTGCGCCACCCAGGGATCCCAATAAGCTAGTTTTAAATGTTGTTTGTGGAACTACATTGAGACAGAATCAGGAAGTCATCTGCACCTGATAAAGAGCTAAATGTGAAAAATGTATCTGAATTTTATCAGATATATTTTCAGTTTTATTGAGATTTAATTGACCAATAAAATTGTAAAATATATAAAGTGTACATCGTGGTGATTTGATGTACTTCTATGTAATTTTATCATATTTGATGCTTTAAAAACAAAAACAAGGACGCCTGGGTAGCTCAGTGGTTGAGCGTCTGCCTTTGTCTCAGTTCTGATCCCAGAATCCTGGAATCAAGTCCTGTATCAGGCTCCCCAAGGGAGCCTGCTTCTCCCTCTGCCTATGACTCTGCCTCTCTCTGTGTGTCTTTCATGAATAAATAAAAAAATTTTTTTTAAGATTTTACTTTTTATTCATGAGAGACACAGAGAGAGAGGCAGAGTCATAGGCAGAGGGAGAAGCAGGCTCCATGCAGGGAGCCCGACATGGGACTCCATCCCAGGTCTCCAGGATCAGGCCCTGGGCTGAAGGCGGCACTAAACTGTTGAGCCATCCAGGCTGCCCAATAAATAAAAATCTTAAC
This sequence comes from Vulpes vulpes, assembly GCF_048418805.1. Classification (NCBI taxonomy): domain Eukaryota; kingdom Metazoa; phylum Chordata; class Mammalia; order Carnivora; family Canidae; genus Vulpes; species Vulpes vulpes. The sequence continues at coordinate 93,062,624 of NC_132788.1, read as the reverse complement.
AACAACAAAAAGAAAACCCAGTATTTCTGGAAGAACTGCAAAAATGAAAGCTTCTGAACCTAACAACAACTGGTCATTCTCTTCTCAGAAAGCCTGTGGCAGGGCAGTCCAGGCGGCTCAGCGGTTTAGCGCCACCCTTCGGCCCCTGGCTTGATCCTGGAGTCCTAGGATCAAGTCCCATGTCCGGCTCCCTGCATGGGGCCTGTTTCTCTCTCTGCCTGTGTCTCTGCCTCTCTCTCTGTGTGTCTCTCATGAATAAATAAATAAAATCTTAAAAAAAAAAAAAAAAAAAAAGCCTGTGGCCTAAATGGTGTTGCCTACTCCCGAATCAAGCAATGTCCTGCAGCCACTTTACAAACTTGGACCTCAGGCAGGCTCATTGGGATTCCTTCACTTTTACTTGTTCATTTGAACTGCTGATTCACGATGGGGTGTCGTGGGTGCAGGTCAGAGCCAGTAGTGGTTTCATGGTTGAATGATAAGGAATGTCTGTAGGAGTGTGTGTTTATATGTTTTGGGGGAAGATTCCCAGTTTCTTGGGGAGGAAGAGGCAGCGTTAACTGGCTTTATTCTGATTCTTCCTGAAGAAGAGAGAGTTGGAAAGGACTTTTAAGTCAAGGGAAGCAGGCAGCTTGAAGTCTTAGGAGGATATGCCAGCCAGGGGCAGCCACATTGGGAACTCATATAAGTTCCTTTCTTTGGCAACCCAAGGCAAGAAACTGAGAGGGAAAAAAAAGTAGGTAAGAGTGAGTCACCAGGCAGCTTGGGCGGGAAGAGGTTGAAGTCAGTTTGGAAAGCCCCGGTTTCCCATCTAGGAGCCTAACCAGAGAATGTGGCTGGGCCCCACTGACCCTTTACAGGAAAGGGAAAGAGTTGGACCACAGTCTATACTCAGGTTCAGCTGGTAGGTAGCTGAGTAGGAACCTAAGTTCCCAGACTTTCCAAAGCAGTGTCTGGATGTGGGCAATGGAACAGAAGTTTTAACAAATACTTTGATGGGACACCTGGGTGGTTCAGCAGTTTTGCGTCTGCCTTTGGCCCAGGGCGTGATCCTGGAGTCCTAGGATGAAATCCCATGTGGGGTTCCCTGCTACCTCTCCCTCTGCCTGTGTCTCTGATGAGTAAATAAAATCTTTAAAAAAAAAAAAAAGTACCTTGGTGATTATTGGGGGCTCTATATCTCATGTAGAACAGGACCTGACACATCTTGGACACTTGGTTATCTGGCTTCAGCTCCATCTGTCCCCTTGAAACTATTTGCTGAGGAACGTTCAATCCACAAGCACTTGCCCCAGCAACTGTTATGAAATATCCCTTCTTATGCCTGGCTCCATTCTTGTTCTTCCCACTGTGCCTGTTACAGTGAATTAATAGGCCTTGGGCCTTCCTGCCCCCCACCCCTACTTATTTCTTGCCACTCCCCCAGATGATCTCATACCCTGCAGTGGCTACTTATTGTCCCCTTTGCTAGGCCTTTGTCTCAAACCCCTACTCCTTCTCTGAGCCTAACTACTTGCTCCAGATATTCCACCTGGATGTCTCATGCAAGATGTCTGAATCTGAACACATACTCTTCTCCCCAAACCTGCTTGTCCTTGTATTGTCCAATTCAGTCAGTGATGCCCCTTCCCACTTCAGACCCTTGCACACCATACTCCTTGCCTGTCCATCCTCCATCAGTTCATTCCTCAGATGCTGCTTGACTTCTCTTCAGCTTCACTGCTGTTTCCTCCAGGAGGGAAGCATGCTCCTTCCTAGTAAGCCAGGCTCTCTTATTCTCAAAGTACACTGGACTACCTCAGAACTACACAAGCTTTTAGTAATTATATATCCTTTCTGCCTTCCTGAGCACTGCATTCCTGGCAGCCAACAAAATACATGGTCCAGGACTGAATGATGAGCCCACATTCTGGACTGGGTGACACTGCTAACGTTTCTGCATCCTTGTCTGCCCAAGCAGAAGCTGCATCCAAGCTGAAGAGTCCCCTGGACTGTGATAGGAAGTGGCCCCAGGTCTGTCTCAAAAGATTGGCAGCAGAACCAAGAGGGAGAGGTTAGACCCAAACCACACCTGAGAAACAGCAGCTGGCCCCCAAGATAAGCCCCTACCCTGAGCCTAATCGTCCAATTCCAACTGCTAAGTGCCATGCAGGGCATGTTCAGAAGGGCCAGTTGTATACCCTTCTCACTCTGAATACATGACAGGCAACAACCAGTATGGGCAGCACCAGAGCAGACTAAGTAAACCTGGGTAGCAACATGCAATGATCTAACAAGTAATGGAAAACAAACTGTAAAATTGCATGGACTTACAATTGTGTAAAACAGGTGGGCCTGGCACTTGGAGAAGCCATACTCTGAATGAGAACTCATGGTATTATTTTTTTGTGAATGTTGTTTCATGCCTAGCAAATATTTGGAAAGGAGGCCTACTGCTGTGATTAGATAGTTAGCCCTTGACTTGTCTTCCTCTTTTTGGAATCAGGACTTTCTTTTGTAAGAGGGCCTTGGGATGGCCCTACTGAATATCCTGGCAGAGGGAAAAACACTAGGACAGGAGTTAGGCTTTCCACACACCGAAAACAAAAGCACAGGAAGTTCAGGCTTGGCTAAAACAAAGGCCAAGGGGCGGGGACTTAAGCTCACAGCCCTGTGACAATGAGGTTACTAAGGAAGGTGTCCCCAACTGACCAAGACAAACACACAATTCTGCTGACGGCCAACACTTTATTAGTGAGGAGCCTAGTTAGGGAGGGGGTGCTGGGATGGACAAGAAGAGCCCAGCTCAGGGGACTTTCCTGGAATTCAGGCGTTCCTCCATGCAGATTTCAAGGAAACACCATCATGGATGAAATCCCCAGAGGGCAGCGCTGTGACTGCCAAGCAGCAGGGAAAGGAGGGTTGCCTAGGCACAGCTGGGCCCCTGGGACAGCAAGGCTTCGATGTCAGGCTCGATATCGATGGTTGGGAAGCGGCGGCTATACCTGCGCACAGGCACGCCGTCTGGGCCCACTAGGAACTTCTCAAAGTTCCAGGCAACGTCGTTGCGGCACACCGGGGACCAGGTGATGAACTTGGGGTCGGTCATTAGCGCAGTGGTGTCGTCACTGGGGGCAGGCAGAGACTCCCGCAGGAAGGCGAAGAGGGGGTGCGCCTGCGCGCCGTTCACCTCGCACTTCTCAAAAAGCGTGAAGTTGGGCTCGAACCCGCCGCCAGGTCGAACGTACTTGAGGGAATTCAGGATCTCTTCGTTCTTAGCGTTTTCCTGCGGGAAGGAAGAGAAACTGGAATCCGGGCCCGCAAGGGGAAGGGAAACGTTCGAAACGCAAACCGAGAGGTTCGAACCGAGGTTTCTCGATGAGTCATCACGCTCTTGCCTTTCCTGTACAACCCCTAGGCAGACCCGAGACGAGCTGGGACGAGCGCCAGCAGCCCGTCTCTCTGCAGCCAGGGTCTGCGGCTGTCCTGCCCGACGGCCGTCTCGCCGTCGCTCCCAACCCCAGGTGCAAGCCCACCCCACTCTGCCCCTCGCCGCGTACCTGATGCCCGAACTGGTTGCACGGGAAGCCGAGCACAACCAGGCCCCGGGGTCCGAGGCGCCGCTGCAGCTCGTTCATCTGGGTGTAGTCCCGGACCGTTGTGCCTCAGAGCGACGCCACATTCTCGATGAGCAGCACCTTGCCCCGCAGGGAACCCAGGCTCATAGGTTCCCCGCCGGCCAGCGGACGCGCTGAGAAGGCGTACACAGAGCGCGGGGCCGCCGCCGCCGCGGCTGCAGCAAGGGCAGCGGCGCACATGACTGGCTACCCAAAAGGAGTGCGGAGCTGCGGCTGGAGACCGCGAAGATTGTAGGATCACGTGGCGCAGGCACTTTTCCGGGCGCTCCGCCCCCTCACGGCCCCGCCTCATCCGGCCTCCGCCCTCCCTCCAGCCGGGTGGGAGGGTGCGCCCTGGCCGGATACGGGCACCGCCTAGGCGGTGTGGAGGCGCAGGCACAGCAGATTCAGTTTAGGCAGCGCAGCGGTGGCGGCGAAAATTACCTCGACCAGGGCACAGGCCCAAGAGGGCTCCGATTCCTTCTCAAAGGTTTTTAGTTAAGGGATGAAGCAGGACCCAAGGGAACTGGGCAGCAACAGCACGGGGAGCGGCTCCTGTTTACGAACCCTCCCAGGTCAAGCCATATTACTCCCCTTGCAGTCTGTGCCCTACTTGTCGCCAGGTGCACAGAGCGAGTTGTGACTTGTGGTGGTGCAGTTAGCAGTGGCTGCCAAGGCGAGTTCAGCGATGAGGCCCTGTAGCCCTAGGAAGGTTGTTGGAGGAAAGTGGGCAATGCCAGGGGCAGCCAGGGATCAAACTCCAAAATGCAGCTATAACTCATTTCCCTGCATTCTGAGGCTGCCTGGAGTGTGTTCTTATCTAGGCCTCTGGTCTCCTTTCTCCTGTATCTCCAATATGGCACTGTCCTTAACACTGGCTTTCGGAAGGAGCCACTGAGTCCCAGCCCCTCCCTGCCTTGTGGAGTGGATGGGCAGATTTGAGACCATCCTTCATACCTATCAACAACCTGAGGCTCAGACCTTTAAGTAAAAGACTAAAAATGGATAGAAAGCAAAAAATGTCACACTCCTGAGATTCCTCTAGAGGAATGACTGTTGGGAGTGCCCGACATGTCTCCCTGGTACACTGCATTCCCCGCACTAGGCCACTGTGAACTTGAACGTGACACAGAAAAAGCATTTCCACCTCCTTAGGAGCCGGGTTAGTGCCAAATTGAGGGGTCAGAGTGGGGGGCAAGCTGATATTTCACATTCAAATAGTCCAAACAGAGCTAGGCTAGACATATATATCCTCCCACTCCCAACCCTGGAGAGAGCAACACAAACACCAGGATACAGGAAGTTTAGAAAACTGCCTTTATTCTATTAGTAGTTGGAAAAATTAACTGGTACAGAAAAAAAGTTTAGTCAGCTGGAGAGAAGAAATTGAGTGCCACCCAAGAGAAATGGTGGCTCCTCTGGTAGGGAACCTGGATACAGTGAGGAAAAAGAGCACTGTGAACTAGAGCCAGACCCTGCAGTCCAGGTGAGAGGTTATGCCACCTTTTGAAGTGTCTGAGTGTCTCAGGCATGAAACCAAATTCTTATTTATTTAGCCCAGCTCTGGGGAAGGGTACTAGGATATGTGGGGCTGAAAACAGGTGAAACGGGCCATCTTTTATCAGAGAAACTGACAAAACGGGAATTTTAAAAATGAATTTTCCATCTGACTTTATTTTCAAATACACTTTCTTTTTTAAAAAAACCAATACACTTTCTGCAGGGATGACAAATATCAGTATTAGGAAATCCAATTATACAAAAAATACTACATCTAGTCTGGGGTAGATAGATTTATTTTTTGGTAACATACATTAAGTGGCACTAATTACACAGTAACTATAAGGTAACTAACATGAAACCACAGAACTGTAACTCTGCCACAGCTGCATGGACTTGAGCCTTTCTGGATAAGCACATTTTCAAAAAACTGGATGACCATCACAGAGCTATGCCAATAAAATCTGTTAAGGAGTAAAGCTCTGAAGTAGGGACTCACCAGAGTACCTTGCAGCTGACAGATGACAGGCAGGACATGTTAGTTATAAAGTAGTTACAGCCTAATTCACAAAAGTTACCAACTGTTTCTCTTTCTAGAAAGAAGCAAGAAGTTAAGAAATTCCTTGAATTAGCGCCTGGTGTGTCAGGTGGGAGTGCAGAGGAGGGCTGTTAGAGCGGTGTCAGGAGGACCTCGGTGGTCAGGTGGGTTGGACATCATTAATAATCATGGTTGGCTTCTAAATACTGGTAGCAAGATGACTTTTGATTTGTAATCTTAGGTAAATTATAGATAAATGAAAAAGGCCAGTAATCATACACTAAGATTAATAAACAGCACTTCAAAATTAACCGCATGAGGGCTGTGCTTGCAGCAGGGTTTCACAAGACAAGGCACCCAGATTTTTTCTTCCCACGTCTGGCTTGCAGAGCAGCTCTCGTGGCCATTTCAAAAACCTCCCTCACTCCATCTTTGGTCTTTGCTGAACACTCCATGTACCCAAAAGCACCAATCCTGTTTGCCATATCTCTGCCTTCTTCCGGTTTCACCGGCTCCTAGCAAAGAGAAAAGCACTTTCAGTTAAGTGTCACATATATGAAGTATAAAGTACTCAAAATTCAGCTTAAAAAACTTCTTTTAAAAGCTGCCAGACCTAGAGGAGTCTTATGAAACTCATATGCAGTGACCCTCCCTACCCCAATATAAAATCCCTATCAAACAGGCTCTTCCTGAGAAGTAGACAGAAGGGAGAGGCCAGAGAAGCCCTGCCGGGTTAAAGAGGAAATCAAGAGCAAATGATTCAAGCTGTCAATCCAGAGTAAGCACTTGGGTCTTCCAATTGTTGGCTTCAGAGAGGACTGAATGCCTATGAAAGGAAATAAATCCTGACCTTGACATTTAAACAGAGAAACTTCAGTGGAAGAACCTGGGCTGAATATCTTAATTAAGGCTCTTGTCCTGCACTGGGGAAGCCCTCATCATCACTTATAAAGGCACCAGGGCTCTCTAGACTCCTTGTCCTCAAGCTTTCCTGATCCTTTGGTTGCTACCAATTTAATCTTTGGCCTCACATTATAGCAGGGTAACAACTGGAGAGGGAAATCCAGAGCTTGATAAAGTTTGGGCATTTGGAGCACTGACTACTGCTGTCTCAGGCAGGCAATCCTTGGAGGCATAGTGCTATCTCACAGGAGAGGTTCCCATCTCAGATAAGTAGGGAGTCTTAAGGACCCTCTGAACAGGCATCAGGGAATGAGGGACGAATGGAGAAAGAGAGGCTTCTGGGACTCTTTAAATAACCTGGCTTGGGTAGCCCGGGTGGCTCAGCGGTTTAGTGCCGCCTTCAGCCCAGGGCATGATCCTGGAGACCCAGGATTGAGTCCCGCATCAGGCTCCCTGCATGGAGCCTGCTTCTCCCTCTGCCTTTGTCTCTACCTCTCTCGGTCTCTGTGTCTCTCATGAATAAATAAAATATTAAAAAAAAATAAATAACCTGGCTTGTGAGAGTTTCTGCTGGGCCCCCTCAACATCCAACTTTGGGCCCCGAGTTTAAGAATACTACAGGAAAACAGAACCCTGCCCCAGACCATGCCTGCTTCATCTTGGCTAGCTCCCGCCTTGTGTGCTCATCATTCCGAAGATCCTTCTTGTTCCCAACCAGGATGATGGGCACGTTGGGACAGAAGTGCTTGACTTCTGGGGTCCATTTTTCTGGGATGTTTTCTGAAAGAAGCAAAATTTGGTGTTACATACAATTCTGATCTTGATGAATGTCCAAGAGCCCTAGTTAAACTGCAAGGGAACTACTTTAAAGTATGCTGGACATTTAATAGAATCTCACTAGTTTCAAAACGACAGAAAAAAGGCAAAATCTAACCCCCTTCCATTAAGCACAAAATCACCAGCTTCTCCTCAGTCCCCACTAAGGAGCTCAGCTCCTGTGAAGTGGGGCCCAGTTAAAGCTGTGGAGGAACAAAGGATCCAGAATACAAGGTGGCTCCACATGATGCAACCTGACCCAAGGAGGGAAGCTATTCGTGGACCATTTCCATCACTGCTGGCTAGTAACTATGAGCATATCTTACAGAAAGGGTCTCCATTCTAGGGCTGCAGCTGGCCCAGGTTCCCCATGTTCTCTCTACACCTTGCTTATGGACCTTCAACATGACCTCCATCATGTAGGTTACTGGTATTTTCAAATAGCTCGACTGACTTCCAAAAATGAGTGATAACCACTTCTTGCCAATATGGTACTAATTTAGAAAGGTTGGATGTACATCAATCATGTTGTGTAAGTGGCCAGGTTCAACCTCCCACAACCATGGCTTGGGCATCTCAGGGTCAGGCATGATTTTACAAAATGAGGTTAACAGTATTACCTACCTTACACAGGGCTATTTTGAATCAATGCATACAAAGTACTTAATATGACAATCATTTAAATGGTCTTCTTGTTGGGACACCTGGGTGGCTCAGCGGTTGAGCGCCCACCTTCAGCCCAGGGTGTGATCCTGGAGTCCCGGGATCCAGTCCCACATTGGGCTCCCTGCAAGGAGCCTGCTTCTCTCTCTCTGCCTGTGTCTCTGCCTCTTTCTCTGTGTCTCTCATGAATGAATTAAAAAAAAAAAAAAAAAAAGTCTGCTTGTAATTTGAGGCTGTAGTTTAGAAGTAAACTGTTTATTCTCTGACTTCAAGACAAAAAAAACAAACGGCAAGAACTGCTTAGAATATGGAAAGATGCTCTGTCTTCTGGCTGAGGAACCACATCAGGTAAAGAAGCTAAATGCGTGAGGTCAGGAAACTCCTATAATTTAATGCTCCACTCTTTAGGACAGAAGATGGACACTTCTAAGGACCAAGCCAAACAGCCTGAGCTCTGAACCTTGCTCTCACCTCTGCACATGTTCTTACTTTTCACTGCAGCTGTGATCAGTGATCACTTTAAAAGGTAAATGAGACCTCATTCCCTTGTTCAAACCTTCCAAGAGCTCCAACCTCACTCGTGATGAGGAAAAGTCCACACCATTAACCACATGGCTCTGCAACCCTCACTCCCACACCCTCTGCTACAACACTGAGATTCCTTATTCTTCCTGTCTTGGTGGCTTTGCATCTGCTGTTCCCCCTACCTGGAAAGGTTTTTTTGTTGGGTATCTGTATTGGCCTCCCTCAGTTCCTTTAGGTCTCTCCCAAAAGTCACCTTTTCAGCAAGGTTGCTGACCATCCTCTATGGTCATCCTCTGAACTACCCATTCCATAACCACTTCTGAGAATGTTATCTGTAAAATTTCTTGCTATCAGATCTACTGTTATGTTTCTTGGATTTACTGTTGTATTTGCTCTTCTGTCTCAATCTAGAAGTTTCTTTCATAAATAGGCGCTCAATAATTATTCGCTGAATATATGAAATTATTACTCCCAATAGTCCCCCATCCCTTGGGAGTGTAGGACACAAAAATTAAAATGAATTGCCTGTGCTGCCTCCTCCTTTCGTGAATAATTTTTTTCCTTTTTTTTTTTTTAAAAGATTTTATTTATTTATGATAGACATAGAGAGAGAGAGGCAGAGGGAGAAGCAGGCTCCATGCTGGGAGCCCGAAGTGGGACTCGATCCCGGGACTCCAGGATTGTGCCTGGGCCAAAGGCAGGCGCTAAACCGCTGAGCCACCCAGGGATCCCCTCCATTTTTTTTTTTTTTTAAAGTAGGCTTCATGCCCAGTGTGAGCAAGAGTATCATGCTTTACTGACTGAGCCAGCCAGGTGCCCCAAAACTTTATTCTTAAATTCAGTGATGGCAATCACCTATAATCTCTCCTACCCCTAAAATAATCTGATCACATTGGGGCATAGCACCTTGCATGGATTTATTGTGGGGTTGTATGATGGCCTTTGGGAATTCCAGAAAACCAGGAGAAGGAATCCTTATCATCTAGATCAGGGGTCAACAAATACAATCTTGTCAGCACCTGGGTAGCTTGGTTGGTTAAGTGTCTGACTTCAGCTCAGATCATGATTTCAGGGCCCTGGGATAGAGCCTTGAGTCAGGCTCCCTGCTCAGTGAGAAGTCTGTTTGTCCCTCTCCCCCTCCTCCTCATCTTCTCTCTTGCATGTGCAAATAAACAAACAAACAAACAAACAAACAAATAAATAAAAAATACGTGGGGAGGCTGGGTGGCTCAGTTTGTTAAGAGTCCAACTCTTGGTTTTGGCTCAGGTCATGATCTCACAATCGTGAGACTGAGTCCCATGAGTCTCTGAGCATAGAGCTTCAGATTCTCATTCCTTCCCCCTCTGCTCTTTCCCTGACTCGCTCAAACTCTCTAAAATAAATAAAATCTTTAAAAAGGGGGGGGGGGTTTAACTAGAACATAGACAAACTCATTCATTATATATTTTCTGTGGCTGCTTTTGTGATACAACAGTGGAATTGAGTGTTGTGGCAAAGTTTACTAGAATATATGGCCAACAAAGCCTAAAACATTTGCTATTCGGTCTTTTGTAAGTTTGCTACCCCAGGTCTCAAACTAGTATTATAGACTCTAGACCAACTGCCAGTCCAGACAGCAGGGCTGAAACTTTCACAACATCCTGATTCCTTTTTTTTTTTGTTGTTGTTGTTTTTTTTTAACATCCTGATTCCTGATCAAACTTGTTATCCTATACCTAGAGGTAAGGCAATAGTCTAACATCCAAGCAAGTAAAACCAAAGTATAACATTAGATTGACAATAGCTTTTTATTTTCTTGATCCAGATTTTGAGTTCCCGTAACACATTTTATTTACTTCGGCCAACTACTGGTGGGATTCGCCCCACCCTATCCAAGCCAAGACAATAGAACTTTAAGATTTCATTTATTTGACAGAGAGCAAAAGCCAGAGAGCATACATAGGGGGAATGGCAGAGGGAGAGGGAGAAGCAGGCTTCCCGCTGAGCAGGGAGCCTGATGCAGGGCTCAATGCCAGGACTCTGGACCATAATCTGAGCTGAAGGTAGACACTTAAGCGACTGAGCCACTCAGGCACCTTCAACAATAGAACTTTTATTTTTTTATTTTTATTTATTTATTTATTTTTAATAATAGAACTTTTAAAAGTACTTTGGCAAAGCCAAGCTAGTTAGCTCAGCAAAGGAGCTCCACCTAACAATCACACTCTTGCAAGGACCTCCAAGGAAGGCAGAGCATCCTCCAACATCAGACCCTCTCCCTAGGTGTGTTTGTATTTCAGAGGAGATCAATCTCTCTTTGCCTCTTTACTTTCTACCTCTGCTCTCCTCCCCAGGGCCTGCCTTCTGGGAGAAGGGCCATCAAGAAACAAGTCATGGCTAGTAAAGAGAAATCAAAAGCTAAAGAAAGGAACCTGGGTGGCTCAGTCAGTTAAGCATCCAACTCTTGAAATCAGCTCAGGTCTTGATCTCAGGGCTTTGGGTTCAAGCCCTGTACTGGGCAACCTACTTTAAATAAAAGGGGGAGGGGGCGGCTAAAGACCTCCCTTGAGACCAGGAGACATGTAGACAAGTAACATTTTGCTCCGAAGATGTTTCTGTCCCTAGAGGATTATACCTTGGATGATGAGATAGAGGGCACACGTTTTTTCCTCATTCCTACAGGATTTAGACATAATCTATGTTGTGTGTGTAAAGGGAGGGTATCACATGTCTGTTTTCTGTGACCTGAAGCTCTGCCCTACCCTCTAGGGCCTTCCAACAGTCCCCCAAAGCAAGCCAGATTTGTTTGAAAACCCAGAACTAAAACAACTGTTGAAAATGACCAAAGTTAACCAATGGCAGAGAGGACTTGCTCTGTTTCAGTCCTGGGAGACACTGCACAGAGAGCTCAGTCTCAGCTTGACTCCTTGGGTTGCATAACCTTGATAAAGTGGTTCAAACTCTTGGGAGTGCCCAAGTATTTTCATTAAAATGAGTATAACTATGGAAAAAAAAAAAAAAAAGGTCACACAACCCTAACTGGCCAGCACAAGCCCAAATCACCAGCAGGCCCTCCAAGATGGTTTGTGTTAATGATAACAATATTCTTGGCCTTACTGCTACCTTGTAAAGACAGCACTACATCACCATGAGACATTTTTTTTTTTTTTAAGATTTATTTATTTATTTATTCAGAGAGAGGGAAAGAAAGGCAGAGACACAGGCAGAGAGAGAAGCAGGCTCCATGCAGGGAGCCCAACGCGGGACTCGATCCCGGGTCTCCAGGATCACACCCCGGGCTGCAGGCGGCACTAAACCGCTGCGCCACCGGGGCTGCCCACCATGAGACATTTCAAACTTATCAGCACAAACTGAAAGTAAGTTCTGTTTCAGGCCCTGGTGCCTTGTTCTGCAGAGTGTGAGGTCAGTGTTATTCAGTCTCTTTCTGAAGGACAGTGGCTTCTGAGATGTGTGACCAACTGAGCTAGTGCAATGGTCAAGTTCAAGTCTCTCCTTATTAGCCTAGATACTTTAGAAAAGGGCTAAAATGTGGCTTTAAAAACATTACCAGGGGATCCCTGGGTGGCTCAGCGGTTTAGCGCCTGCCTTTGGCCCAAGGCGCGATCCTGAAGTCCCGGGATCGAGTTCCGTGTCAGGCTCCCTGCATGGAGCCTGCTTCTCCCTCTGCCTGTGTCTCTGCCTCTCCCTCTCTATGTCTATCGTAAATGAGTATAAAAAAAAAAATAAATAAATAAAAACATTACCAGGAGGGGCCCGGGGTGGCTCAGCTAGCTAAGCATCCAACTCTTTGATTTAGCTCAGGTATAATCTCAGGGTCGTGAAATCAAGCCCTGTATCCACCTCCACACTCAGTGGAGTCTCCTTCTCTCTCTCTCTCCCTCTGCCCTCCCTGAGTGGTCTCTGTGTCTCAAAAAAATAAACCTTTAAACAAACAAACAAAAACAATACCAGGAAACAGCAAATCACCAGTCTAGATATCAGGAAGCAACAGGCAATATGAAGTACTGAAAAAAAAGGTGAGCACCCAAAAAAGCCTTTCCAATATCTTAGTCCAAAAGATGGCTTTGTATTTGATAACCCACCTACTTTACAAGGTAGAGACACATGGCAGCCATAGGAGACCTAGGCTGAAAAGTGACCCAAGGCTTAGGCTCTATAGTCCGAAGCCTCTACTCCAGCCACTGATGACTCCTTCTTTGAAGTTCATGTTTGCTTTTTACCAGTTGATGCATGAAAAAGAACCTGAGAAACCAGTGTCAGCCAGGCAGGCACACAGTGACAAACAACAGACCGCAGGGCTACTCACCTAAGCTATCAGGGCTGTCAATAGAGAAACACATCAGTATAACATCAGTGTCTGGATAGGAGAGAGGCCTCAAACGATCATAATCTTCCTGCCCAGCTGTATCCCACAAAGCCAACTCTACCTGTGATAGGAAAAATAAACGTAAGAATGCAAGGTTAATCCTACCCTCTTTCAGAATATGGCAAATAGTCCAAAATAGTAAAACAAACCTGAGGCAGAGGGTGTGTTTAAATTGTTTTAGGTTGAAATTTCTCAAAATACTAGCAGTATATAAAGTACATAATTCAAAATAGAGTCAAAAATTACTTATCTTGTAAAAAGCACAGTATTTAAAAAAGCACAGTATTTAATTATAAACATTATACACAGAAAAGCAGTTGAACAAGGAAAATCAACTATAAACAACATTCTACCAAGTGTACAAAACATGACAGAGAAACACTAGACCTGAGTAACTTTCCCCTATATATTCTAATATAACCCTTTCCTTATGTTTTTCTCATCATTTTGCCCCAATGTGCAAACATGGATACAAGATTATTTGAGGGGAACCTGGGTAACTCAGTCAGCTAAGCATCTGCCTTTGGCTCAGATCATGGTCCCAGGTCCTGGGATAGAGCACCACATTGGGCTCCCTGCTCAATGGGGAGTCTGCTTCTCCTTCTCTGTTTCCCTCTGTTCTTCTGCTAATAAATAAAAAAAATCTTAAAAAAAAAAAAAAAGGTATTTGAATTGGTGGGTAAGAAAAGACACCAGGCTAGGTGTTAGGCAAGGTCTGAGTGGACAAGAAAGGTCTCTGGACCTGCCTTTTCTGCTCAAAAAATGTGAATGAAAGCATCACTAAGAAAGTAAAGTATTCCCTTCACACCTGGAAACCTGCTCACCTTCCTGTGATAGGAGGGCAAGCTAATGCCTGGGCTCTGGACAGAGGTCCCCCTCCATGTTCTCCAGCACTGCAGCCAGCCCTGTGATTTCTCACATCCAGAATGGGATTTTAACATCTTCTGCTTAGCGACCCCATGGTGCTCAAAGCTCTCCTAGTATTTGGAATACCTTTTTTTTTTCTCCTAGAACTTTCACAGCCCATATTTCAAAGTTTCTAAGTATCATCATTTCCTTAAAGTTGATGGCTAATTATCTCTTCCACCCTCAAACTCTGCCCTAGGATGCATCACTCACAACCTCCACGAGGCCCACTGCACTTCTATCATACACACACACACACACACACACACAACATCAGTTTGATATGTGTATTTCTAATACTTTGATACCCAATCCTCACAACAAACTGGAACATTTACTCTCTGCCAAATCACGCCGCCCTGGCCCCTTCATGCCTCATGTGTATTCAGTGAGACACATCCAACCCTATATGCTGATAAATGAATGGTTCAGGGTATTGGGCCTATCTCTTGTTAGAATGGGCTTTTCCATTTTTGGCAGGTCTGTTCCTGGGACACAATTACCTAGAATCTTTGATGGTTTCCTAGGCTCTGTTACTGTATACTCTTAGATGAACATTCTAAGGCAGTACCCTTTCTCAAGTTGGAGGTTACTTAGTTACTACCAAGCATTTTTATTTCAGGGACCCTAGAATTCTGAATAGCTGGCTTAATGTGCTTTCCAAACACAGTGCCACAAACTGAGGCACTAGAACAGAAAGGGATAGTAAGGTAAAGCAGAAAAATGAGAAGGATGAAAGGGCATGGAATTATGGGGGCCAGGGCAGCCCGGGTGGCTCAGCGGTTTAGTGCCGCCTTCGGCCCAGGGTGTGATCCTGGAGACCCGGGATCGAGTCCCACATTGGGCTCCCTGCATGGAGCCTGCTTCTCCCTCTGCCTGTGTTTCTGCCTCTCTCTCTCTCTCTGTCTCTCATGAATAAATAAATATCTTAAAAAAAAAAAAAAAGAATTATGGGGGCCAATATATTAGGTGCTAGCAGCATGAGACACGTGAACAAATGCCCGAGAGGACTGAGTTATTGGAGAAGAGCCCATTGTTCTAGTTTTCTTTTTCAGCTGACCCACCTGCAGTGGGAATTTCATGCATCTTCAAAATATGTACAGGAAGCTGGATAAGACATATTCACAACAAAAAGCAGAAAATAAAAAATCTATAAACTCTAATTCCAGAAGAGTTTTCCTCTAGTCTTGCCAGTGGATTTTCAGGACAGACATGAAGAAACACCATTCTCATTGCCAGTGACAGGTAATTGAAGCAAAGGTGGCAGCCTATTTATGTTAAAGTCAAAAACCATTTACACAAATTAAATATGAGGATGTTATTTAACTGTCACATTGCTGGTGGAGTAGATCAGTATAGCCCTTTGAGACCCATAAAATGACCTGTTGACCTAGTAATCCCGTATTTTAGTGCTGAATGAAGTATTAGGAATAAAACTGTTAAGAGGGATCCCTGGGTGGCGCAGCGGTTTGGCGCCTGCCTTTGGCCCAGGGCGCGATCCTGGAGACCCGGGATCGAATCCCACATCGGGCTCCCGGTGCATGGAGCCTGCTTCTCCCTCCGCCTGTGTCTCTGCCTCTCTCTCTCTCTCTCTGTGACTATCAGAAATAAATAAAAAAAAAATTAAAAAAAAATAAAATAAAATAAAACTGTTAAGAGCACATATACTAGGGCTTCCCTATATAAATAGGTAGGAATGTTAGCAAAGTCTAGATGATAGCAGTTAAAAATTAATAAAGTTAAGATGGCAAGAACAGAATGGATTTCTCATTCAAACACGTTTGTTATCATTAAACTGTATACTGAAGAAACAAAAAGACCTAATTCTCTACAGGCTCTATGAACAGCCTAAGATACAAAATGAAACCAGTTGTTATGAAAAGTGTACTCACCTGCTTTCCATCAACTTCAATATCTGCCACATAGTTCTCAAACACTGTGGGTACATACACCTCTGGGAACTGGTCCTTGCTAAAGACGATGAGCAAACAAGTCTTACCACAGGCTCCATCACCAACAATCACCAGTTTCTTCCGGATGGCAGCCATGCTGAAACATGAGACAAAGGTGTTATCTAGAATGCATAAGCTATTAATAGCTTCAAGCTATGACACACACTTTTCTAACCATGGGGCACAAGTCTGTATAGCACACCCAAATACAAAATGCTAGTACGGCTTTCCACTTGACATCAAAAGGTCATAACTCCACAACTAACGGTTACACTATTTAAACTTGATTTCTTTTTAAGATTTATTTGAGAGATGATGGAAAGGATAATATAGGATAGAATAGGATAGGACAGGATAGGAGTGAGGGGCAGATGGCGATACCATATGTAAGCACTCCATGCTGAGTGTGGAGCCTGACGTGGGGCTTGATCCCAGGATCCTGAGATCATCACCTGAGCTCAACCCTATAGTAGAATGCTTAACTGACTGTGCCATCCAAGCACCCCAAACAGATGTTTATACTTAATGGTAAAAAGACTGAAAGCTTTTCCTCAAGATCAGGAACAAGACAAGAGTGGCCACTCTTGCCACTTCTAACTAACATGATACTGGAGACTCTAGCCAGAGTAATTAAACAAGGTGATGAAACAAGACATCCAGATTGGAAAGGAAGAAATAAAACTATCTTAACTTGAAGATGACATGACCTTATATATGGAAAATCCTAAGGAACCCACTAAACATTATTAAAACAAATTCAGGGGATCCCTGGGTGGCTCAGCGGTTTGGTGCCTGCCTTTAGCCCAGGGCATGATCCTGGAGTCCCGGGATCAAGTCCCACATCGGGCTCTCTGCATGGAGCCTGCTTCTCTCTCTGCCTGTGTCTCTGACTCACTCTCTCTCTTTCTGTGTCTCTTATGAATAAATAAATAAAATATTTAAAAAAAAGGAGGGATCTATTAAAAAAAAAACAAACACAAATTCAGTAAGGCCGTAGGATACAAGACGAACATACTAAAAACAACTGTATTTCTATAACCTAGTAATGAACAAAGAGAAAATGAAATTAAGAAGATAAAATTTCAGGGGTTCCTGGGTGGCTCAGTGGTTGAGCATCTGCCTTTGGCTCAGGTTGTGATCTGGGGTGGGGATCGAGTCATGTGTCAGGCCTGCTTATCCCTCTGTCTCTGCAAGTCTCTCATGAATAAATAAAATCTTAAAAGACAATTTCATTTTCAATGGCTTCACAAAGAATAAGGATAAATTTAACAAAAGTATAAAATATACCCTGAAAACTCCAAAACACTGTTGAGAAAGAACTATGAAGATAATAGATCTATGAAAGATCTATGAAGATAATGAATGAAGACATTTCAAGTTTCTGGACTGGAAGACAATATTGTTAAATGGCAACATCTTCCAAATTATTCTAGAGATTCAAGACAATCCCTATCAAAATACCAGAGGGCTTCTTCACAGAAATTGACAAACTGATTAGAAAATTCACAAAGATATTCAATGGACTCAGAATGTAAAAACAATAGTGAAAAAGAACAAAGTTGCAGGACTCAAGCTTCCTGATTTTAAAACTTACTGTAGGAGTGCCTGGTGGTTCAGTTGGTTAGGCATCTGCCTTCAACTCAAGTCATGATCTCAGGGTCCTGGGATGGAGCCCCACATTGGGCACCCTGCTCTGTGAGGAGTCTGCTCCCTCACCATTTACCCTTCCTTGCCCTACTTGTGCTCTCAAAGAAAGAAAGATTAAAAAAAAAAAAAAGGCTGTTTTAAAGCTATAGTAATCAAGATACTATTGCACTGTTATAAAGACAGACATAGAGATCAGTGGAATAGAACTGAGAGTCTAGAAATATGCTCCCACATTAAGGGTCAAGTGGTTTTGTTTTCTTTTGTTTTCTTTTGTTTTGTTTTGTTTTCTTTTCTTTTCTTTTCTTTCTTTCTTTCTCTTTCCTTTCTCCTCCCTCCCCCTCCCTCCCTCCCTCCCTCCCTCTCTCTCTCTCTCTCTTTCTTTTCTTTCTTTCTTTCTTTCTTTCTTTCTTTCTTTCTTTCTTTCTTTCTTTCTTTCTTTCTTTCTTTCTTTCTTTCTTTCTTTCTTTCTTTCTTTCTTTCTTTCTTTCTTTCAAGATTTTATTTATTTATTCATGAGAGACAGAGACACAGGGCAGAGGAAGAAGCAGGAACCCTGCAGGAAGCCTGATGTGGGACTCAATCCCCGGGACTCCAGGATCACGCCCTGGGCCAAAGCAGGGGCTCAACCGCTGAGCCACCCAGGCGTCCCGGGTCAAGTGATTTTCAACAAGGATGCCAAGACAATCTGATGGAGGAAAGGCATTCTATTCAACAAATGGTGCTGAGGAGATCCACACAAAGAATCAAGTTAGAAAGCCACACCTCATATTGTATTTAAAAAAAAAATTTTTTTTTTTAGATTTAATATATTCATTCATGAGACACACACAAGAGAAAGGCAGAGACATACATAGGCAGAGGGAAAAGCAGGGCTCCCTGCAGGGAGCCTGATGCAGAACTCGATCCCAGTACCCTGGGATCATGACCTGAGCCAAAGGCAGACACTCAACCACTGGAGCCACCCAGGTGCCCCTATCATATACAAAAGTTAAATCAAGATGAACTATAAGCCCAAATATAAGATCTAAAATCATAAAATATTTAACTCCCTATCCCCCCTTTCTACCCACTCACCCCTGATAACCACCATTCTACTTTCTATCTCTGAGTTTTACCACTACCTACTTCATTTGGAAGGAAGTAGAACCAAGCAGCATTTGTCCTTTTGGGATTGGCTTATTTTACTCAGCATGTCTTCAAGTTTGATAGGTGTTATAGCGTGCATCAGAATTTCCTTCCTTCTTTAAAGTTGAGTAATATTCCATTGTATATGTATATACTGCATTGTTTACTCACTGATCCACTGATAGACACTGGGTAGCTTCCACCTCTTGGTCACTGTGAGTAATATATTTAAGAATATATTTGGGGCGGGGCACCTAGGTAGCTCAGTGGTTGACTGTCTGCCTTTGGCTCAGATCTGATCCTGGAGTCCTGGGATCGAGTCCCACATGAGACTCCCCATAGGGAGCCTGCTGCTCCCTCTGCCTATGTGTCTGCCTCTCTCTGTGTCTCTCATGAGTGAATACAATCTTTAAAAATACATATATATACATTTGGGGCAAGGTGCCTGGGTGGTTCAGTTGGTTGGCTGTCTGCCTTAGCCTTGGGCTCCCTGCTCAGTGGAGAGCCTGTTTCTCACTCTCTGCTGCTCCCTGTGCTTGCGCTCACCCTCTTGCTCTGTGTCAAATAAATAAATACCAAATAAAACCTAACGGAAAATATTGGAGGAATATATTGGAGGCGCCTGGGTGGCACAGTTGGTTGGGTTCCTAACTCTTGATTTTGGCTTGCATTGTGGTCTCAGGGTCCAGGAGTCCTAAGATCAAGCCCTACATCAGGCTCCATGCTTAGCAGAGTCTGCTTGAGAATTTCTCTCCCTCTGGCCATCCCCTTTGTGTGCATGTGCAAGAGTATATTCATCACTAGCAACTGAGGAAAAAACAGATAATTGGACTTTCATAAAAACTTAAAACTTCTGTACTTCCAGAGATACCATCAAGAAAATGAGAAGACATGGGGCATGTGGCTGGCTCAGCACGTAAGGTTTGATCTAAGAGTCCTGAGTTCAAGCCCCTTGTTGGGTACAGAGACCACTTAAAACAAAAAAAGAAAATAAGAAAACAACCAAACAGGAGTAAATGTTTACAAATAACATACTATCTAGAATACATGAAGAACCCTTACTCAGGGTAACTCAACAACAAAAAAACTCAGCTTAGATGGATGGTCTGGCTCAGGGTCTCTTATGAGACTGCAATAAAGATGCTGATTTGGGGGTGGTGCCTGGGTGACTCTGTTGATTAAACATCTGATTCTTGGTTTCAGCTCAGGTCCTGATCTCAGGGTGGTGAGATCAAGCCCCATGTCAGGCTCCACACTCAGCATGGAATATGCTTGAGATTCTTTCCCCCTGCCTCCCCTTCCACTCCTTCTCCCATGTTCATGCATTCCCTAAAATAAAATCATTATTTTTTAAAGATTATTTATTCATGAGAGAAACACAGAGAGAGGCAGAGACATAGGCAGAGGGAGAAGCAGGCTCCCTGAGAGGAACCTGATGTGGGACTTGATCCCAGGACCTGGGGACCATGCCCTGAGCCAAAGGCAGACCCTCAACCACTGAGCCGCCCAGGCGTTCCAGTAAAATCTTAAAAAAAAAAAAAAAAAAAAGAAAAGAGAAGAAAAAAAGGGGGGGGGGGGTCTGGATATGACCTAGCAATTCCATTCCTAGACATACATCCGAGAAAGATGAAAACCTATGTCCACACAAACACTTATACACAAATGTTCACAGCAACACTGAAATATTCACAGCCAGGGCACCTTGGTGACTCAGGTAAGAGTCCGACTCTTGGTTTCAGCTCAGGTCAAGAGATCAAGCCCCATGCTGGGTTTAGCACTCAGCAGGGAGCCTACTTGAAGATTCTCTCCCTCTGCCCCTCCCCCTGCTTGCATACTCTCTAAATAAATAAAATCTTTTTTTTTTTTTTAAATTTATGATAGTCACACAGAGAGAGAGAGAGAGAGAGAGAGAGAGAGAGAGGCAGAGACACAGGCAGAGGGAGAAGCAGGCTCCACGCACCGGGAGCCCAACGTGGGATTCGATCCCGGGTCTCCAGGATTGCGCCCGAGGCCAAAGGCAGGTGCCAAACCGCTGCGCCACCCAGGGATCCCTAAATAAATAACATCTTAATAAAAAATATTCATCATAGTCAAAAAGTGGAAATAAACCAAACATCCAAAAATAATAAATGCAGGGATCCCTGGGTGGCGCAGCGGTTTGGCGCCTGCCTTTGGCCCGGGGCGCGATCCTGGAGACCGGGGATCGGGTCCCACGTCGGGCTCCCGGTGCATGGAGCCTGCTTCTCCCTCTGCCTGTGTCTCTGCTTCTCTCTCTCTCACTGTGTGCCTATCATAAATAAATTTAAAAAATTAAAAAAAAAAATAATAAATGCATAAAATGTGGCATATATATCCATGCAATGGAATAATATTCAGGACAGAGAAAAGTGTTGATACATACTACAGTTGAATGAAACTTGAAACATTACATATATAAAGAAGCTAACCATAAAGAACCACATATTGAGTGACTCCATTTGTATAGAATGTCCAGAGACATCTGGCTGGCTCAGTCAGATGAGCATGAGGACTCTTAATCTCAGGGTCATGAGTTCAGCCTCACATTAAAAAAAAACAAAATAATACAGTGTGTGTGTGTGTGTGTGTGTGTGTGTAAAATGTCCAGAATAGGAAAATACAGACACAGAAAGTAGGTTGGTGATTGCCTAAAGAAGGGAGTTGGAAGAGGGAAGAAAGGAAATGATCACTAAGGGAACAGTTGAGCCTCTTTTTGGGATGATGAAATTGTCATGAGATGCTCTCATGAATGAATCAATGAATAAATAAATAAAATCTTCAAAAACAAAAAAAAAAGACCGGTAGTGAAATTGTCATAAGACGGATACACAGCCAAAGCTCTATGAACATACTATATAGTATAAATACATGACATTGAATAGTACACTCTAAATGAGTAGATTGTAAGGTATGTGAAGTGTATTTCAATAAAGCTGTTACCAAAAAAGAATTCTAGCATCCTATTTGCCAGAGACTAATTAATGGTCAACCACTCCAATTCCTACAATCCCTTTTAGAACAGCACTTCAATTTTTAGCTGTGTACTTTGCTGCCTAGTTAAAAGACTACATTTCTCAGCTTCCCTTACATTAGGTATGTATGTACCTAATATATAAATATACACATACATATACATATATAGGTATATATATATATATACACATATACATATTCACACACAAAGTTCAAGCCTATGAGATGTAATCAGCAATGCCTGTGAGACTTCCAAGAAGTCTTCCTTAAAGTGAAGTCACATGCCCTTCTTTGTCCCTTTCCTCCTTCATGGTGCTTAAACCTGGAGCCAAGGCTACTTTCTGAAGAGCCATCCTGGAACGTGAGGACGTGGATGTGTGGATGAAAAACATAAATGCCATTCTGGAATTGGAAAAATAAAAGGTAGAGTCTGAATCCTAATTGTTCTTGGGAGACACCACCTCAGTCACAGACTGCCTACACTTCTACCCTCCTTTATGTGAAAAATAAATGACTGTCTTCTTTAATATGGTAATTTCCAGGTCTTTATTATATGTAGTCAAATGAATCCTCAACAATACATATCACAATGGGCAGCCCTGGTGGCCGCCTTCGGCCTGGGGTGTGATCCTGGAGACCCGAGATCGAGTCCCACATCCGGCTCCCTGCATGGAGCCTGCTTCTCCCTCTGCCTGTGTCTCAGCCTCTGTGTGTCTCTCATGAATAAATAAATAAAATCTTAAACAAACAAACAAAAAACAAATACATATCACAAAACCAGACTATCTAAATGGAATGTTTCCCAAACTGGAGTAGCCACGATAATCCACTGGAGGTACATGAAGCAAACATGAGAAACACATTTTTTTAAGTCTAGAATACCTAAGGAATTTAGCTTAAAAAAATTTTTTTTAAAGATTTTATTTATTCATGAAAGACACGTAGAGAGAGAGGCAGAGACATCGGCAGAGGGAGAACTAGGCTCCATGCGGGAAGCCTGATGTGGGACTCAATCCTGGGATTCCGGGATTCCGCCCTGAGCCAAAGGCAGACACTCAACCACTGAGCCACCTAGGCATCCGCCCCCCCAATTTTTTTTTGAAGATGTTATTTATTCATGAGAGACTCAGAGAGGAGGGAGACATAGGCAGGCAGAGGAAAAAGCAGGCTCCTTGCAAGGGAGCCCGATGTGGGATTTGATCCCCGATTTCGGGATCACACCCTGACCGACCCAAAGGCAGATGCTCAGCTGAGCCACCCACCTGTACCTAGCTTTAAAATTTTAATTGCAGGGCAGCCCCGGTGGCGCAGCGGTTTAGCGCCGCCTGAAGCCCAGGGTGTGATCCTGGAGACACGGGATGGAGTCCCACATCAGGCTCCCTGCATGGAGCCTGCTTCTCCCTCTGCCTGTGTCTCTGCCTCTCTCTCTCTCTCTCTCTCTCTCTCTCTCTCTCTGTCTCTCATGAATAAACAAATAAAATTCTTAAAATAAAATTTTAATTGCATAAACTCCTAAGCAGAAGATTCCATAATGGAAGGGTTCACAGTGCTGCCATCAGCATTTTTAAGATCTCAGTATGCTTGACATACTGCAGTATGTACCTGGCTAAGTATATACACATAGACATTATAAAGTTTTACCAAACCCAAAAGTAATCTAGTGATTTTTAAAAAATCTTTTCTTTTTGCACAAAAGCATTAGATCTAGAATAATACAAAAATTAAAGCACAGGGATAGCTGAATGGCTCAGAAGTTGAACGTCTGCCTTTGGCTCAGGATGTGATCCTGGTCTAGGGATAGAGTCCCACATCAGGCACCCTGTGAGGAGCCTGCTTCTCCTTCTATGTCTCTCATGAATAAATAAAATAAAAATCTTTTTTTTTTTAAATGAAAGCACAATAATAAGCATAAACAGGAAATGTGCTCAATATCATTCTTTAAACAGGAGCATGCAGGGGTGCCTAGCTGGCTCAGTCAGTAGATCATGTGACTTTTTTTTCCTTTCCTTTTTCTTTTATGAGAGAGAGAGAGAGAGAGAGAACACAAGCAGGGGGTGGGGCAGAGGGAGAAGCAGACTCCCTGCTGAGCAGGGAGTCAGATGCGGGTTCAATTCCAGGACCCCAGGATCATGACCTGAACTGAAGGCAGATGCTTAACTTACTGAGCCACCCAGGTGCCTTGAGCATGTGACTACTGATCTCAGGGTTGTGAGTTCAAGCCCCACACTGGGCTCAGAGCCTACTTTAAAAAAACAAGCAACAGGAGCATGCAATCAAAACAGTATTATATTGAGACCCTTTAACTATATAGCTCAGTACTCTGGCAACCCCTTCAGCTCCCTCTTCCCTTTTTTGTTCAGGATTTCTAATGGATATGGAACCTGCCTCAAGTTCCTGCAGTTGTTTCACTTGTGTTTTGTCTTCCAACTGGACTGCAAATCACCTAAGAGCAAAGAATGTACTTAAATTTCTTTGCAACCTTATGTGGTTTGGTATTTAGTGAGCATACAATAGGCATTAAATACAAGAAAACAAAAAAAAATTAAAAAAAAATTATTAAATGAGAAAGGAGACAGATTACCTCATTTTCAGAATCCAGGGCACAGACACTAATCAATTTACCTCTTAAAAATCATTCTTCTAGTCAGTCTGACTGCTAACAACTTGATAGGATTTATAAATCATTTTGTTTTTCCCATCCTCTCAAAATCACTTCAAGATTTTATACACTTTACACATCTCTTCAGGCCTAACTTGTATTGGTTTGTGCCCAAAGGCAAACAACCAGGGCCTCAAGGGATGCAAACAAAATTTATCAGGAAATTCCTGTTTCAAAAAAAGGCTGCCAGCTTTGAATACCTCCCTCCTAGAAAGCACTCAATTCTCAAGAAATAATTTCTTTAAAAAAAAAAAAAAAAAAAAAAAAAAAGAAATAATTTCTTTCAATCTAATGTGGTTAAGGACACCCAAAATGAAAATGCTAAGGAGCACCAAAAAGGCTTTGGAAATTTTTCCTTGGGGAACATTTGGCCCAGGAAAAGTGTAAAACCCATCAGCCTTTACTGGTGAAAAAGACAGAAATTACAAGTGACTATGGGACAAAATGAAAATAAAGCCTAGAATCAGAAGTTGATTTCTGGGAGTCTGGCCACACAACCAGAGATGTTGACAAGAAGTGAAAAGTACAAACATCGAGTTATTTCCTGAAATGACCCAGGAAAATGTTACTCTAGTCTTTTCCTTTCACTTTGCTATAAATCCAGTATGTTTTTCAAGTACATGGCTTGCCAGCTTGAGAAAGAAAATCACCCTGAACTCTATCCGCAGTCTTTCAGCTAGATTTGTCATTTTCTAGGCTGAATGCAGTCTCAGAAATAAATCTTAAAGGATTTTGAGGAGAGGTTTATTTGTCCACTAACAGTTATGACATATCTATTTAAGTTACCTGTAACACTATGTAAGTGATTTCTTTCCTCAGTTCAAAACCTTTATATGAGTTACTCTGCCATCCTCACAAAAATTTAAAGGAAAAAGAAAGGTCGAAAGGAGACCTCCCATGGTGCTGAAAATACCTACTCCAAATAAGGTTACCTGTCTACCATGTGGGATGGTTTATTATTTTAAAGTAGGAACACTGTGCACTTTATTGCACCATGTCATCACAAGATCATCACAAGATCAGTCTTTCCCCACAATCTCAAAAAACAGTGTGCTCTGGCTGTGGACCATACTTTGGCAAATTACATTAAGCAGTTATTAACAAAGATAAACAGTATTGTAATACATTTCCCACAAACAACAGAGGAGCTACATGTAGTGCCACACATGTAATCCTGTGCTTCATACTCAACAGACACAACAGCAGACAGCTCACTGACTCAGAAGCCTGCACCAGAGGCCTCCAGGGCAGCACTCCTCCACAGGGAGTACAGTATCTCAGCATCTTATGGAGTCTGGCATCACAGGAGGCACTCAGCAAATAGCAGCTCCTGCAGCTCATACTACTATGGTCTCACCCTCCAATAGGCTTAACCTCACATCCTCTAGCACCTTTCAATTCCTTCAGTATTGCCACTTTTGGTACCCCTCACCTTCTTTCTCTCTCCCTAACAGTTTTTCTCTCTCACTCTACAATAAAGTGCACAGTGTTCCTACTTTAAAATAATAAACCATCCCACATCCACACTTTCTTCTGGTTACTGCTCTCTCTCTGGCCTATTTCAAAGAAAAGGTATATATTTCTGCTGCTTCATATCCACTGACTTGTTTAAAATTCTTCCAATATGCCTTCTGGCTCAAACTACTGAAACTTTCTCAGAAATCACCAATAACCAGGACGCCTGGGTGGTTCAGCAGTTGAGCGTCTGCCTTCAGCTCATGGCATGATCCTGGGCTATGGGGAATGAGTCCCACGTAGGGCTCCCTGGGAGAAGCCTGCTTCTCCCTCTGCCTGTATCTCTGCTTCTTTATGTCTTTCATGAATAAAAAAATAAAATCTCTTTAAAAAACTAAATAAATAGGGATTCCTGGGTGGCGCAGCGGTTTGGCACCTGCCTTTGGCCCAGGGCGCGATCCTGGAGACCCGGGATCGAATCCCACATCGGGCTCCCGGTGCATGGAGCCTGCTTCTCCCTCTGCCTATGTCTCTGCCTCTCTCTCTCTCTCTCTCTGTGACTATCATAAATAAAAATAAAAACTAAAAAAAAAACTAAATAAATAAATAAAAATCTCTTTTAAAAATCACCAATAACCTACCTTCACAAAATATAATCTGAATTCTCCCTCGTATTTTTTGTTGTAACTTACATCAGTACACTGGTGTGCCGATATCTGTTGTCCGTCTCATTAATTACAGCCTTCACATCTAATCACTCTAATACTCTACCTATCTCTGAGGATCTCAATTCTTCAAAAAACACTTCTATGAACACTCCTATATCTCACTCTGACCTGGTCCCTGTTCTAAACCTGATACATGAACTCTATGCTCTACTTGCATATCAAATTCAGTGTCTTGCAGGTATCACCCCAACTTCTATCAAATCTTCTCTTCCCAGTTACCTCAATCTTGGTGATGAAAACAAAATTACACTCCTAAAAACTCACTGTGGAAACCCTTGTGGTTTGGGGCACCTGGGTGGCTCAGTTGGTTAAGCATCTCACTCTTGATTTAGGATCAGGTCACGATCTCAGGGTTGTGAGATGGAGCCATATCCATTGTGGAGCCTGCTAAAGATTCTCTCTCTCTCTCTTTGTCCCTCCCTCCCTCTATACTATAGTAAAAAAGATAAGAAACCCTGTGGTTAAACAATTCTCTTACTTTTCTTTTGTCTCTCACAGCAAGACTGCTTTCAAGTTCTGGGGAATTCTGCCCCTTCCACCACTACCACTACCTACCCACTTTGACTTCTCATAATCACTGTTCAATAGTCCTCCATACTGCCTACCCGGAAAAAAGCAAAAAGCCAACTGGTCTCACCTCCCTTCTACCCTGCTTGCAGCAGATGAAGTCTACATTCCTATGCCTGGGCTTTAGCCCATCATGCCTTTGCTCAAAGGCCGTCAGAAGGTCCTCAATGTCAAAATCAGGTCAAGAACTCCTTAGCCTTACCATGGGGTCCTCTAAAATTCTGATTTTCTCCTCCCACTTTCTCTTCATTCCTTATCACACACCTAATTCCACTAACTGGACTTGTAAAACTCCCCCACTTCAGCTCAAAGTCATGCCTTATTTGAATTTTTTTCTTCTTCTCTTCAGAAAATAACACCTCATCTGTCCACCCCAAAGACTGCCTTCTGTTCTAAAGCATTTTTTTTTTAGATTTAATATTATTTAAAAAAAAGATTTTATTTATTTATTCATGAGAGACACACAGAGAGAGAGAGGCAGAGACACAGGCAGAGGGAGAAGCAGGCTCCATGCAGGGAGCCCGACATGGGACTTGATCCCGGGTCTCCAGGATCAGGCCCTGGGCCGAAGGTGGCGCTAAACTGCTGAGCCACCCAGGCTGCCCTTATTATTAGTAATCTCTATGCTCAAAGTGGGGATCAAACTCACAACCTTGAGATTAAATCATATGCTCTACCCAAGAACCAGCCTGGTGCTCCCCCGCCCTGCCAAAGCCTATTTCTTATTTATGGTCCTAGATCTTTCACTCCCCCAAATCAAATGCTGCCTCCAAGTGAGGCTTTGGTCCTCTCTTAATCCTTATATCATACACCTCAATTCAATCACTTTTATCAGGCATCCTATTCTATGGAAGAGAGATAGGAGTTATAGTTCTTGTGTGCTTAACTTATATCCATTCCTAGAATGTTAGGTTCCTTAAGGATAGGGACCACATCTGGCTTGGTCTGTGCCATTTGGAGCTAAATTATTAGTGTGGCAAGAGTATGTCTAATGGGATGCTTATACAGAGGAAAGTCCAAAGAACGGGCAGTTTCCCAAAAATACTGATTAAAGAACCCCAACTCCTTGGCACTCTGATTACTCTTTTCTTGAAGCAAGGACTTTTTTACAGAACTCAGGAGATTGGGGGGAAAATATGTGGAACAGTGAATAATCAGACAACTGAAATTCTAATCAAACTAACATAGGCCAAGCACAAAAGGACTGAAAAAGACCATTTGGACCTGCATATATGCTATACTAGGAGAATTGCAATGATATTCCTTTGAAAAAGCAAACTAATTAGAGTAGGTCAACCTGAAACTACTTCTGCCTGACTTACTAGGAATGATTTTGGAGTCAACATTCTAGCTTCCCCTCTTTAAGTCTAATATGTCATATAAAGTTTGCTATTTACCTTTTAAAAGCCTCCAATTTCAAGCATATACTTCCTATCATCACTGTCTTGCAATTGGATACTTCACGCTTGAAAACATGCTGCCAGAAAGCCAGGTAACACCTGAGCAAAATGACTGCTGTTAGTGGTTACTGTTCATAGTGGGACAGCATACAAGGTATATCACACCTAACCCTGCCATTTGATTTACAAGCCCAGGAAAATTCCCTGGAAAGGAAATATAGGCAGTTATCAATATCAACAGCTACTGCAAATCAAGATCAACCACAACAATAAGAAGGTGACCCTGACTTGGATATGGAGCATGCCTTGCTTTGACAACAGGCAGTTACTATTCTATAGGCAAAATGAAAGCTCCTCAGTCCTCCTGGTATAGTCTCACCCAAAAACTTACTGATGACCACATACACAGGGTCAATAAGACCTTTTTGTGTCCAGAATGCTGGGACATAAGAGATTTAAGCTACAGCAATAGGGTAAACTTCATAATGACACATGGATAACTGTCTACAGCTAGCATTACAATTATCTTGTGGTTAAAGCATAAAAAACAAATGGGGAAAAAAAAAAACCCGTATTAATTACTCTTTAATGGTAGGAACCTTTGTTTTACTGGTCCAAAGACTCGAAACTTAACACAGAATGCTCTTACTTGGAACTCAGGAGGATGGGGCTGGCCCTGCTGCTGAGGAGCAGAGCTGGGAACGAATGGCAAGATAATGCCCTTATGGAAACCATCTTCCTTTCACAAGAGGAAATAAAGGCTGTCTGGACATAAACATTCTCCTCCGAAAAGCAGTGAGAAAACAGAGGGTAAGAACATCTTTTTTGTGATGTGCAAATCCTGGCTGACAAGGTGTAAGTACCCAGAAGTGATGCGCCCCTTTTCAGGGCGTCTCCTCTGCTGGCACTGCTGATGAAGCACTTTCCAAAGCATATACTTCACTGGCCCCCATCAGAGGGACAACCACAGGAACCACAAGATACACTTCACTGCCATGTCTGATAGTGATGCCTACTGCTAATCACAGGCTGCTTGTGGCTCTCAAATCCATTCTACACCTATTACCTGGCATACAACTGGAAGGAAGGAAGGAAGGAAGGAAGGAAGGAAGGAAGGAAGGAAGGAAGGAAGGAAGGAAAAAAGGGAAAGGGAAAGGGAAAGGGAAGAAAAGAAAAAAGAAAAGAAAAGAAAAGAAAAGAAAAGAAAAGAAAGGAAAAAAGGAAGGAAGGAAGGAAGGAAGGAAAAGAAAGAAAAAGAAAGAAAGAAAGAAAGAAAGAAAGAAAGAAAGAAAGAAAGAAAGAAAGAAAGAGACAAAGACAAACACACTATACTAACCATTCTTCTGGTATTCTCTTTAATAATACAAATGCTATCAGAAGTTTCAAAAACTGCTATGACAGATCCTGTGTGGACATTCATGAGTGACCATGACACCTACACTAGTGTATTACAATGCCCTCCCTATACATTTGACCCTAAACTTTCAAAGACAGAGATGAATGATAATTATACCTATTTTATCAATGGGGAAAGAAGTTTAGTTACTAGAATTTATTAAGTATAAGGCCAGTATGTTAAAACACACTAATTTTCAAACTGAAAAACCATTCTTGTATAAGAATCCATTTTTAGAGATGTTACTGAAATATAACTTACGAAATTGGGACAGACACAAAGGATTTACTCATTGCCAAAAAGGCCTACAAGTCAATCATACTCAAATTCTATTAGCCTATATTTCTGCCAGTAAACATTAAACTAGGCCAGGTCTACTCAACAAACATGCTGTGGAATAACAACAAACTAGTCACACTGGGGGCGGAGAAGCTAGACACAAGTGAAAATAAGCTCTTAAAAATAGCTTTATTAAAAAATAGCTTTATTGAAATATAAGTCACATATAAATAAGTTAATTTATATATTGAAAGTATACAATTCTGGGGATCTAATTACTGCACAGTGATTACAGTTAATACTGTATGTATACTTGAAAGTTGCTAAGGAGTAAATCTTAAATGATTTCACTACAAAAGACATAGTAATTATGTGACATGATACAGGTGTTAGCTAATGTATCATATCAACACTTTGTACACCTTTAACTTACACAATGTTTTATGTCAATTATATCTCAATAAAGCTGGAGAAAACCATAGACAATTTTTAGGAGTTGTGGTAATTTATAACAGAATTTGCCATTTTAATTATTTTTAAGTATACAAATGAGACACTGATTTATATATATTTGGTTGGTCCTAGTCCCTGTTCCTAGCACATGGTTCCTATAACCCTTGAAATTTCTCAAATTATATGAACAATGAAAAAATTTATTATATTTGATTTTTTTTTTAAGATTTTATTTATTTATTCATGAGAGAGGCAGAGACACAGGCAGAAGGAGAAGCAGGCTCCATGCAAGGAGCCCGACCTGGGACTCAATCCCGGGAATCCAGGATCACACCCTGGGCCCAAGGCAAGTGCTAAACCGCTGAGCCACCCAGGGATCCCTATATTTGATCTTTTGTCCTCAAATAGCTCCAGTTCCTGAAACAGCTCTGGAATGATTAAAGTGAAAGGAGTATCTTGTTATTCGTAACAAAATCTTCTTCAACCACACCTGAATTTATGTAAAGGAGGTGATTTTGGAAAATCCCTAAAGATGGGGGGTTGGTTGCCAGGGGAACCCCCTGGAAGGAGCCCCCATCCTGTGATAAGGGGGTTGCAACTTTTAGCCCCTCCCTGACAACTTAGGGTAGGAAAGATGGACTGGAGATTGAAGTAATCACCAAAGGCCAATGATTTAATTAATCATGCCTACTTAATAAAGCCCCTCCCAAAACAAACAAAGTGAGGTTCAGAGACCTTCCAGGTTGGTGGACATGTGCAGGTACTGAGAGTGGCACGTCTAGGGTGGGTGGGCAAGCTAGCTCCAGATCTGTTCTCACATACCTTGTGCTATGTATCTGACTGTTCCTGGGTTGTATGCTTTTGTAACAAACTTGTAATCTAGTGAGCAAAATTTTTTCCTGAGTTCTATGAACTGCTCTTGAAAATTAACTGAACTCAAGGAGGAGATCATGGAATCCTGGACCCTGGGATTTAAACCAGTCAGAAGCACAGGTAATAACCTGGACTTGCTATTGAGGTCTGAAGTAGGAGGCTGTAGGGCAGTCTTATGCTTAACCTGTGGGATCTGATGCTAACTTCAGGTAGATAGTGTCAGAATTGAATTGAAGACACCACTCAGTGTTGCAGAACTGCTTGGTGTGGGAACCACCTCCTCTCCATATTTGGTGACCAATGTGTGAGAAGTGGAAGATGCTGTAGTGGAGTACTGAGAGTAAAGGATACAAACATGAAATGTTTTATTCCTTTACAACAATTTAGTGGCAATATTACATTCACAATGTTGTGCA
Source organism: Vulpes vulpes (assembly GCF_048418805.1). Classification (NCBI taxonomy): domain Eukaryota; kingdom Metazoa; phylum Chordata; class Mammalia; order Carnivora; family Canidae; genus Vulpes; species Vulpes vulpes. The sequence continues at coordinate 93,030,869 of NC_132788.1, read as the reverse complement.
ATTACTACCACTATTTTCAAAGCTTTCTCACCCCAACCATTAAACATTGTAATGGTTTAATGTAACCATTAAACAGTGATTCCTCATTCTTCTCCCCTCTTAGTCTTTGATAAAATCCTCTAATCTACTTTCCTTATAAATTTGTCATTCTACGGGGATCCCTGGGTGGCTCAGCAGTTTAGCACCTGCCTTCGGCCCAGGGCATGAGCCTGGAATCCCGGGATCAAGTCCCACGTCAGGCTCCCTGCATGGAGTCTGCTCCTCCCTCTGCCTGTGTCTTTGCTCTCTCTCTCAAATAAAATCTTTTTAAAAATAATAAATTTGTCACTCTAGATCTCTTTATATAAACTAAATCATACAATATTTGTCATTTTGTGCTTACTTCACACAGCATGTTTAATGTTCATCTATGTTGTAACATGTATCAAATTTCATTTCTTTTTATGGCTGAATTATATTCCATGGTGTGGATGTACCCTATTTTGTCCATTCACCTGTTGATGGCTACTTGGTGTTACTTCCACCTTATAGCTATTGTACTAAAGCCACATGAACACTGGTGTCCATTAAAGTATCTGCTCAAGTCTCTGCTTTCAGCTCCTTTGTGGTATGTGTGAATGTGTGTGTGTATATATACATACAGTAGAATGTTAGGCAATTATGTTTTGCTTTTTAAAGAACTGCAAAAATGTTTCTTAGAGTAGTTGTACCATTTTACATTCTCATTAGCAATGTACAAAGGTTCCAATTACTTCACATTCTTGCCAAAACTATCCTCTTTTAATTATTGCCATTTGAGTGGGTGTGAAGTGGTATCTCATATGGTTTTGATTTGCATTTTCCTAATGATTAATAATGTTGAGCATCTTTTCATGCGCTTATTGGCCATTTGTATATCTTCTCTGGGGAAAAGGTCTGTTCGATGTGTATCCTAAGAAACCATTGCCAAATCCAAGATCATGAGAAATCTATACTTTTTTCTAAGACTTCTATAGTTGTAAGTCTTACACTTAGACTTTTTATCTATTTTGGGTTAATCTTTATACATGATATGAGGTAGGAGTCCAACTTCATTATTTTGTCATGTGGAAATCTAGTCATCCTAGCATTATGAAGACTATTCTTTCCCCACTGGTGTTGGTAACCACGTTTAAAATCAATTGACCCTCAATATGAGGACTTTTTTTTTTTTTTTTTTAAGATTTTATTTATTTATTTACAAGAGACACACACAGAGAGAGGCAGAGACACAGGCAGAGGGAGAAGCAGGCTCCATGCAGAGAGCCCGATGCGGGACTCGATCCCGGGTCTCCAGGATCACACCCTGGGCCGAAGGCAGGTGCTAAACCACTGAGCCATCCGGGCTGCCTGAGGACTTATTTCTTGATCGTCAATTTTATTCCATTGACCTGTATGTCTGTCTTTATGCCAGTATCACACTGTCTTGATTACTGTTGGTTTGTAGTAAGTTTTGAAAGCAGGAGTTGTGAATCCTCCGTGTTCTGTTTCAAGATTGTTTTGGCTATTCTGGGTCCCTGGATTTCCAAATGAATTTTAGAAGCAGCCTGTCAATTTCTGCAAAGGCAGCTGAGATTTTTAATAAGGACTACACTGCACCTATATATCAATTGGAGGATTACTGCCAACTTTACAGTATTAAGTCTTCTGTTCCATGAAGACAAAATGTCTTTCCATTTATTTGGGTCATCTTTTGTTTTTGTCAGCCTTCTCCACAGCTTCCTTTTTCTCCTCTTTTATACCTAGACTCATAGGCATTTAGTTAAAGGTGGAGAAGCCTTGTTTTCCACCACTGCGGAAACTGCGAGCAATAGTAAACACTCTAATAATGCTGTTACAAAATTTTTAATTTTTATTAACACATTTAATCCTTGTAACTGCCTGATGAGATAAAGCCTAGTATTCTCATTTCCAGATAAGGAAAATGAAGTATAGAAAGGCTAACTTGCCCAAGGTCACACAGTTAGCCAGTAAGGGGCAGAACCAGGCACTGAACAAATAAGCAATATGTTCCAGAGCCCCCATTCGTAAGGACTCCACTTTCTTGTGCTACTTCTCCCCCAAACGTCAAGAAGCAATCCTTTTCACCTCTGCCTACCCAAGTAAACCTTGGTGACACTGTGAAAAAGTCAATCAATTAATATGTAACCCAGAGTGACTGATTACTGTTATTTTTCCCTGAGTTTTTGATGTATTTATCAAAAACCTTGAGGTTTGGGGGCACCAGGCTGGTTCAGTACACAGAGCATGCAATTCTTGATGTCAGGCTCTTGAGCTCAAGCCCCAAGTTTAGAGTAGAGATTACTTAAAACAAAACAAAAAAGTCTGGTGGTTTCAAAACTATGTTACATTTGTTTGACGTTTCCCAGGTTGTTTTCTAGCCTTTTATGATTTTTTGCACACATTCTTTTTAGAATGTCATTTACATAAAAAGAGGAAGAGAGAGTTGCCAAATGTCAAGTACGTTTGAGTTGCTATGAAGTTAGCAACTCTTGGTTCTAGTGTGTCTTAAGTCTGTTTACTCTCACTAGGGGACAGATGATGTCAAGCAACAGTTGTGGCTTTCTGCACTGCAGGAAACTCTGCTACAGTAAGACTGATAAGGGGTGGCCAGCCCTCTTCACACTTCTTTTTACAAGTCTAATGATTTCCTGTGGTAACTACAGCCTATTTGCACTCCTACTTGCCTTGCTCATCTAGTTGCAGTGTGGAATGGTTTGTCCATCAGACATGTTCAGGAGTTAAGAGTGGCTGCTTCCTGCACTTGGACAGGTAAACCACAACCATGTATTAACATTCAGCTCTCTCCATTTCACACAGCAGTCTTTGGTTATTTCCTCATGTTTCTGTGACCATCATGTAGACTCATTTGTCTAGATAGCTTCCTGAAGGTTTTCTGGAGTATTCATTTAGCCCAGAGTTTAGTATAAAACATTCTAGTCTTCCTAGCTTCATTGAATTGGAAATTTTAAATAACTGCTCACTGGACAAAAATAAAATACTGTAAGGCACTAATAATGACTGACCTATATTTTTAATCGTTCAATCATAGTTTTCAATTAACAAAATAATCTTATTAAGAAAAATATCTAGCCATGATAATTCAATATCCTGAGTCTCTAGACAGTGGTTCTCAAATTGGTCCCCAGACTAGTGCTATCAACATCACCTGACAACCTGAAAGAAATGAAAATTCTCAGCTCCCACTACAAACCTACTCAATCAGAACTTCTGAGAGACACAGAGAGAGAGGCAGAGATATAGGCAGAGGGATAAGCAGGTTCCCCATGGGAAACCCAATGTAGTCCATGCTTGTTCTCTCCTTCCCCATTACCCCCACCCACATGCATGTGCCCTCTAAAAAAAAAAAAAAAAAAAAAATCTTAAAAAAGTTTCAAGCCACAATGAGACATTGATACAAACCCACCAGCATGGCTAAAATGTAAAAAGTGCTGATCGGGGGCACCTGGGTGGCTGAGTTGGTTAAGCATCCAACTCCTGATTTCAGCACAGGTCATGACTCAGGGTCAGAAGATGCAGCCCCAAGTTGGCATGGAGCCTGCTTAAGATTCTCTCTCTCTCCCTTTGCCCCTCCCAACCCCCCAACATGTACCCCCATCTCTCAAAAAAAAAAAAGTGCTGCTGGATGCGAATTAACTGGAACTCACTTTACTGCTGGTGGGAGTATACAACCAACTTTGCAAAACTGTTTACTAGCATGTACTAAAGCAGAACATTCAATCTTAGGTATAAACCCACAAAAAGGGATCCCTGGGTGGTGCAGTGGTTTGGCGCTTGCCTTTGGCCCAGGGCGCGATCCTGGAGACCCGGGATCGAATCCCACATCGGGCTCCCGGTGCATGGAGCCTGCTTCTCCCTCTGCCTATGTCTCTGCCTCTCTCTCTCTCTCTCTCTCTCTGTGACTATCATAAATAAATAAAAAAAAAAAAAAAAAAAAAAAAACCACAAAAATGTGTAGTTAAGTATACCAAACATATGTGCAACACTTCCTAATAGAAACAATCAGGGCAGCCCCGGTGGCTCAGCGGTTTAGCATCACCTTTGGCCCAGGGTGTGATCCTGGAGACCCGGGATCGAGTCCCACATCGGGCTCCCTGCATGGAACCTGCTTCTCCCTCTGCCTGTGTCTCTCATGAATAAATAAATAAAATCTTTAAAAAAAAAAAGAAAAGAAAAGAAACACTCATCAGTCATTAGTTGAATGGATACATGATGTTGTGTCAAAGAACAGATTATACACCCATGAAAGACAACTACTATTCGAAGCAACTTGGATGAATCTCTGGAAAATTGTTAAACAAAATAAACCAGGCCCTAACAAAATCCAGCAGAGAAAAAAATTTTTAAAGATTTTATTTGTTTATTCATTAGAGACACACACAGAGAGAGGCAGAGACACAGGCAGAGGGAGAAGCAGGCTCCATGCAGGGAGCCCGACATGGGACTTGATCCCAGGTCTCCAGGATCACGCCCTGGGCCGAAGGTGGCGCTAAACCGCTGAGCCACCCGGGCTGCCCCCAGCAAAGAAATTTAAATCCAGGTAAACCCAATAAATAGTGAAAGAAATTAGACTAGTCCAGGATGCCTTAAGAAGATGACGACACAGGGAAGCTTTGGGGATGCTAGCTGTGTTGCTTCTTGTTCTTAATGGTGGCTACATGTATCTGCTTTCTTTGTGAAATTCACTGAACTGTGCACAAAATTAACTGTGTTTTTTTTTAAGATAGATTTATTTATTTATTCATTCATTCATTCATTCATTCATTCAGAGAGCGCGAAGAGAGGCAGAGACACAGGCAGAGAGAGAAGCAGGCTCCATGCAGGGAGCCAGACGTGGGACTCGATCTCGGGTCTCCAACACTTCTTTCCAGGTGCATTTTTTTTTTTTCTTAATTTTACTTATTCAGGAGAGACAGAGGCAAAGGGAGAAGCAGGCTCCATGCAGGGAGCCCGATGTGGGACTTGATCCCAGGACTCCAGGATTACGCCTTGAGCCAAAGGCAGGTGGCTCAACCGCTGAGCCACCCAGGGGTCCCTTTGTATCATGTTTTCTTTATTGCTCCCCCCTCTGGTATCTTAAGAATTTTTAAGAGTTTAGTCTTTGTTCTCTTTCTCTTTTTTATGTATCTTCCCATGCCTCCCACTCCCCCCAAGTACAGACTATTTAAGTTATTGAGAGTAGCCAAGAAATAGTCAAGGAAGGTTCATCTCTCATGTAGTAATCATCTGATGGATGTTTATTTTGATTTTATAGGTTCGTGTAAATGGAATGCAAGTGAAGAGTTCAGTCTGTCATAGTTTATATATTATTACTACAATCTCGTGATCTTCTCACACCTAGCTAAGAGAATCGCTCAAGGAATCAATTTGCATTATAAAAATTAATTTGGGAAGAAAAGAATACTTTTAGAAAGGCCAGAATAGATGCTAGTTGTCTGCTTTCATTCCATCTACAAAAGCAACTTTTCCCTTCTGCAAATGGGTTCTCATTTCATTGTTAACACTTTTTTCAGGATTAGTGGAAGGTAGTTTATATTAAGGATTCAGCATCACTCCATTTCTGTCATCATAAGGAGATGTCACCACAAAAAAACTTTCTACAGCAAAAAAGCTCTGAAGGCCAAATGTATAACGGAATCTACAAAACACTGTTGAAAAAATTAGACATGAATGAAAAGATATCCCATGTTCATGGATTAAAGGACTTGATGTTGTTAAGATAACAATACTATATGATCTACAGAGGGGCATGGGCACCTGGCTGGCTCAGTCAGTAGAGTATGTGACTCTTGATCCCGGGGTTGTAAGCTTAAATCCCACACTGGGTGTAGAGATTACTTACACAAAAAACTTACTTTTTTTTCTTTTTTAAAGATTTTATTTATTTATTCATGAGAGACACAGGCAGAGGGAGAAGCAGGCTCCATGCAGGGAGCCCGATGTGGGACTCAATCCGGGTACTCCAGGATCACTCCCTGGGCCAAAGGCAGGCGCTAAACCGCTGAGCCACCCAGGAGTCCCACCAAAAAAAAACTTTCTAAAATGATCTACAGACTAATATAAACCCTATCAAAATGCCAGTGTATATAAAAAGACATATAGTCATATGAGATAGGACAAAGAGACCAGAAATAAACCTTAACAAATATGGTTAATTGAGTTTTGACATGGTAAAGATATTTTTTTGAGAAATTGACAGTCTTTTCAATAAACGGTACACTGGGAAACTGGATATTCACAAGTAAAAGAATTTACTCTTACCATGTACCATAAACAAAATTAACTCAAAATGGATAAAAGACCTAAACCTAAGAATAAAATTATAAAAAACCTAAAATATTCAGGGAAAATTGTGTCACTGGATTGAGCAATTATTTTTTTCGATATGACCCCAGAGGCAAAATTAATACAAGTACATCTGTCTTCAAAATTATTAACCTTCATGCTTGAAAGGACACCATCAACAGTATAAGCAGGCAACACACAAAATGGGAGAAAATATTTGTAAACCATGTACCTGATAAAGGATTAACATCTAGAATATATAGAGAACTCTTAAAACTCAGCAACAACAACAAAGAACCATTTGAGGGCAGCCCCCATGGCGCAGCGGTTTAGCGCCGCCTGCAGCCTGAGGTGTGATCCTGGAGACCCAGGATCAAGTCCCACGTCGGGCTCCCTGCATGGAGCCTGCTTCTCCCTCTGCCTGTGTCTCTGCCTCTCTCTCTCTCTCTTTCTCTATGAATAAATAAATAAAATCTTAAAAAAAAAGAAAAAATTATCAACATCACTAATTATTAGGGAAATGCAAATCTAAACTATGAGGTAACACCTCACACCCATCAGGACAACCACTACTGAAAAAAAAAAAAAAAAAAAAAAAAAAAGAGGGCAGCCCAGGTGGCTCAGTGGTTTAGTGCAGCCGTTAGCCCAGGGCCTGATCCTGGAGACCCGGGATCGAGTCCCATGTCGGGCTCCCTGCATGGAGCCTGCTTCTCCCTCTGCCTGTGTCTCTGCCTCTCATAAATAAATAAAATCTTAAGAAAAAAAAAAAAAAGATAATAACAAGCATTGGCAAGAATGTAAAATGGTATAGCTGCTGTGGAAAACAGTAGAGCAGGGGATCCCTGGGTGGCGCAGCGGTTTGGCGCCTGCCTTTGGCCCAGGGCGCGATCCTGGAGACCCGGGATCGAATCCCACGTCGGGATCCCGGTGCATGGAGCCTGCCTCTCCCTCTGCCTGTGTCTGCCTCTCTATCTCTCTGTGACTATCGTAAATAAATAAATAAATAAAAAATTAAAAAAAAAAAAAAAAAAAAAAGAAAACAGTAGAGCAGTTCCTCAAAAAAATCAGAAACTGAATTAGCATATTACCCAGCAATTCCACTTCTGGATATATACCCCAAAGAACTGAAAACAGGGTCTTGAAGAGATACAAGTATGCTCACGTTCATAGAACCATTATTTATAGTAGCTAAAACATGGAAGCAATCCATGCATCCATTAAACAGAATAGGTAAGCAAAATGTGATATACATACAATGGAGTATTGTTCAGTTATAAAAAGAAAGGAAATTTTGCAATATACCAGGACATGGATGAACCCTAATGACATTATTCTTACTGAAATAGTCATTTATAAAAAGACCAATACTGTATGACTCCACTTATATAAGGTACTTATTAGAACAGTTGAAATCATAAAGACAGAAAGCAGAATGGTGATTGTCAGGGGCTAGAGTAGGGAGCAATGGAGAGTTAATGTTCAGTGAGTACAGAATTTCAGATTTACCAAGATGATTGATGGTGGTAATGGTTACACAACAATGTGAATGTGTTTAATACCACTGAACTGTACATTTAAAAATGGCTAAAAAAAAAAAAAAGGCTAAGATGGGGGGTGCCTGGGAGGCTCAGTCGGTTTAGCTTTGGTCATGATCTCAGGGTCCTGGGATCAAGCCCAGAGGTGGGTTCCCTTCTCAGTGGGGAGTCTGCTTCTCCCTCTGCCTTCCACTCCTCGCCCCTACTTGTACTCTCGCACACTTTCTCTCAAATAAACAAAATCTTTTTTAAACTGGGTAAGACGGTAAATTTGTTATGTGTATTTTAACTCAAGAGAAAAAAAGTGATTAGTAGGCCTAAATCTGCACACTGATTCAGAAGACAGAAACAAATGAGTTTTACAAAAGAAAGGATGGTTCCCCTCCATTTGTTGGCAGGTGCCTGTGCTTCATCCATATCACCCAAAGGCTGTTAAGAGGCAATCGCCTGACAATCCATGCCAGGGCTTAGTCCAGTCTTTATGTGAAATGCTAGTCAGTTTGAAATACTGAATATGTAACAAGTACAGATGGAACAGGAAATATACGGCCTAATCCTGGGCTCAAAATTCTAAGAAAAAATTACAAACGTTAATGGTGGCAATAGAGAAACTAAAACTCTCTCAAGAAATCTCAAAAGGGAGGAAAGCCTGGGTGGCTCACAGGTTGAGCATCTGCCTTTGGCTCAGGGCGTGATCCTGAGGTCCCAAGATCGAGTCCCTCATTGGGCTCCCTGCATGGAGCCTGCTTCTCTCTCTGCCTATGTCTCTGCCCCCCTCTCTGTGTCCCTCATGAATAAATAAAATCTTAAATGAATGAATGAATGAATCTCAAAAGTGGGCACCTGGGTGGCACAGTCTTGACTCAGCGTCATGAGTTCAAGCCCCAGGTTGGGCTCCATGCCCAACATGCAGCCTACTTTTTAAATGTATTTTTAAAGATTATCTAGATAGATAGATAGACTGATCATTCACTCATTCATTTGAGAGAGAGAGAGACAGAGAGTGTGCGCCTGAGTGCACAAGCTGGAGGAGGGAGGGAGACACACAACAGAGGGAGAAGCAGGCTTTCTGCTAAGCTAGGAGCCTGACGCAGGGCTTGATCCCAGGACCTTTATATCATGACCTGAGCCGAAGGCAGATGCTTAACCAACTAAGCCACCCAAGTGCCCAAGCATGGAGTCTACTTAAAAAAAAAAAAAAGCCAAAAGGAATCATGGTTACTAATATGAAAGAACAGACATTAGGAGGGGAAAATAGGGAATCAAAGTGAAAAGTTTACTTGATGAAGAAGAGTGAAGAAGTCATCTAACAGATCTTCAAAGAGTTCAGAGTGACAAGCGCAGGTAACAAGTTGTTGCAAATATTGTGATTTGAGATTTTAAAAAGCATAGCTTAATTATAACTGGAACAAAGATGAGCAGAAAGCTGCTCAAGGTTAGGCACCTACAGGATTCCGAAGACATTTCAATGACAGAAAATAAACAGTACCTACTATATATATGTTTATACACCAATCATTAATAACTATAGAACTGTTGGGAGTGCCTGGCTGGCTCAGTTGATGGGAGTATGTAACTCCTAATCTCAGGGTTGTAGGCTTGAGCCCCACTCACCTTGAGTGTAGAGATTACTTAAAAATAAAATCTTAAAAAGCAAACTATGGAGCGCCTGGATGGCTCAGTTAAGCATCTGCCTTTGGCTCAGGTCATGATCCCAAGGTCCTGGGATCAAGCCTCACATCGGGCTCCCTGCTCAGTAGGCAGCCTGCTTCTCCCTCTCCCTCTGCTGCTCTCCCTGCTTGTGCTCTTTCTAATAAATAAAATCTTTAAAAACAAAACCTTTGAACCTACCTACAAAGTTGGCTTTACTAAGCAAGCCAGTGTAACAAACAAGAATTTCACCTAGAGTTAGGTAAGAAAGATGGTGGAATAGAAAAATCAGCTCAAGGATCAAAGATCAGAAATTTAGTTTAGGGGGATCCCTGGGTGGCGCAGCGGTTTAGCGCCTGCCTTTGGCCCAGGGCGCGATCCTGGAGACCCAGGATCGAATCCCACGTCGGGCTCCCGGTGCATGGAGCCTGCTTCTCCCTCTGCCTGTGTCTCTGCCTCTCTCTCACTATCATAAATAAATAAAAATTTAAAAAAAAAAAAAAGAAATTTAGTTTAGGGCAGCCCAGGTGGCTCAATGGTTTAGTACCGCCTTCGGCCCAGGGCATGATCCTGGAGACCTGGGATCGAGTCCCACATCAGGATCCCTGCATGGAGCCTGCTTCTCCCTCTGCCTGTGTCTCTGCCTCTCTCTCTCTCTCATGAATAAATAAAATCTTTAAAAAAAAAATTAGTTTAAATCCAGATAATGGGACGCCTCGGTGGCTCAAGGTTTGAGGGTCTGCCTTCGGCTCAGGGTGTGATCCCAGTCCGGAGATCGAGTCCCGCATCAGGTTCCCTGCAAGAAGCCTACTTCTCCCTCCATCTATGTCTCTGCCCCTCATGAATAATTAAGTAAAATCTTAAAAGTAAATAAACCCAGATAGCAAAGATACGTTCTGGGTTTTAAGGACAGCACTGCAGAATCAATGTTTTCCAACAAAGCTCTCTGAAATTAAAAGTCACCCTCAAGTCTCCAGGTAAAGGGTCCAATTGACTGTATTCCACTAACATCGGCATCACAATACAATTTTATAAAATTAAAGGCATATTTGGTTCTAGACCTCCTTTTGTCTATGAAGCCTCCTAACCTCTTGTCTATATAGTAAGTATTTACCTTTCACGAAAACAAAAGTCACTTCTTTCCCCATGTCTTTCCTTTTGTCAACCCACCCAACTTACTTCATAAATTTCTTCACACTTATTTATCACTCATATTTAATCAAGACTCTTTACTAGACTGAAAGTTAATTTAGAGCAGGGACAGTATTATTCATCTTCACACCACCAATGTCAGACACCATTAGATTATCTACATGCATTTGCTGAATGGAAAAACAAAAACAAACAAAAAAAACCACTGTGTAATCCACCAGCGGTTGCTATATACAGAAATAAAATTTTAACTTCAATCCACCTTTCAAAGGAGGCACATGTGAAGCTCTCCTCAACATCCTGAAGATTTCCCTCATATCTGAATCATACACAAGCAGGGAGAAAGCCAAAGACTTCTATAAGAGTTACAAACTGGAATATAAAAATAGTGAAAAAAAAATATATGGGAGCAGAGTCATTGTTTGAAGCATCTGAACATAGAGAATGTTTGGGCTGCATTCATTCCCAAAGATGGTACTGTCACAGTTCCACTGCTTAACACAGTAGCCACTAGTCACATGTGACTATTTCTTAATTAATTGAAATTTTAAAATTCACTTCCCTTGTCCCAATGGCCACATTTCAAATACTCAACAGACACACAGTACTATTATACTGGGCAGGGCAGATACTGAACATGTCCATGGTCACAAAGTCTACTGGACAGCACTATTCTAAACAATTCTATCATGGCTGGCAGACACAGAATTCTTATTCAATGTTCTCAATTTTTTTTGCATGCTACAAGGATCTGCCAAAGAAAACATACTCATAATTTCATCCTATAGGTTTTGTAGAAAACATTTAATCAGGTCACTTAAAGACAAATTCTGGCAGGCACTTCCACCTATCCCTCATGCTTCTTCCAAGTCACTCTTCCACCCACTACTTCAATACAATGGCAATCACCTCCTTGCCAGGTCCAGTGCCCTTGTCTCAATTCTCATCTCCTCTATACTTGATCAGCTTAACACAAAGTGTGGGTTTTCTCTGTTCTAGGTGCTAGAGAGCAGCCTTATCTGGAAGACAGTCTTCAAGAAAATACAATGTAATTAAATGCTGGAACAGAAATTCTTCCTCTTTGGTATGAATAAAAAGTAAGGAATTCTTCCAGAAGGCTTCAGAAAAGGTTAACATCTGACCTAGACCTTGAAGAACAAGTACACTGAGGAGTTGAGAAGAGTGGTAGCAGTTTAGAATATTTCCTAATGTGAGCAACAGCCTGAATAGATAACCTCAATGACCCTTAATATAAGAATTCAGAGAGGAGACTGATGGAAAATGAAGCTAGAAATATGAGTGATAGACTGGAGGATCTGGAATGTCATGCATAGCAACGTGTGTTCTATTCTGTAAGCAAGGGAAAGCCAAGGAAACAGCATAATCAGATCTGTGATTTACAAAGACAGCCTAAGCAGCAGCATGACAAATGGCTAAGAGATGAACTGGACAGGGATGAGAAGACCATGGTGAGGGTATTAGAGTGCCCTGGAGAAGAGAGAAGCCTAATATCTAACAGGCTTTTTCCTAACCCTACATATCCCCTCTCCTCTCCAACCAGCTGAAAAAGATTAGTGCCCAGATAAGTTGTTATTACAGGTAAAAACAGGATAGCCCTTAAGTGTACGGAATGGGAAACAGTGATGTATCCAAAGAGACTGCTAGTAACATGAAAAAGGTAGGCATAAAGAAGCCAGAGATATTTGAAGAGAACAGTCAGAAAGTCGTTGATGACAACGAGCACCAAGAGAAAGGAAGAGGGCATTTCAAGGAATAGGTTCATATTACATAGCTAGTGAAAAGGGCATAGGCATAGCAACCAAAAGGCCTCGAGGAACACAGGGAAAACCCTTTTTCAGTTGAGGAAAGAATAATACTTTAGACTGTGGTGGACTGAGGAGACAAGGAGGGCACTGAGGTAGGTGGTATAAAACACTTTCAAAAAGTCAGGAAATGGGGGACCTGGGTGGCTCAGTGGTTGAGCATCTGCCTTTAGCTCAGGTCATGATCTGAGTCCCAGGATCAAGTCCCACATAGGGCTCCCTGCATGGACCCTACTTCTCCCTCTGCCTAGGTCTCTGTCTCTCTCATGAATAAATAAAATCTTAAAAAAAAGAAAAAGAAAAAACAGGCTGGGGGAAAAAAGAAGAAAACACAGTCTGGAAGGTGTGGTAGAGACTGCTTGTCGTCCGTCTCATTATCTATCATTCTCTTTTTTGGTCATGTGGTTGCCAATAATAAAAACTACATTTCTTGGCCTCTGCTGCAGCTAGGTGAAGTCATTAAGGGCTGGCCAGTGGACCATATGCTGAATGAGGCAGGAGAGGGGAGAGCTGCTACAATGATGTTTGGAGATTAAAGGGAACATATCTACAACAAGTGGAGGAGAGAACCCTGGACATGAACTATGGACTCTTTTTTTTTTTAAATTTTTATTTATTTATGATAGTCACACAGAGAGAAAGAGAGAGGCAGAGACATAGGCAGAGGGAGAAGCAGGCTCCATGCACCGGGAGCCCAACGTGGGATTCAATCCCGGGTCTCTAGGATCGCGCCCTGGGCCAAAGGCAGGCGCCAAACCACTGCGCCACCCAGGGATCCCTCCTTTTTTTTTTAAAAAAAGATCTTATTTATTTATTTATTTATGCATTCATTCATTCATGAGACACACACAGAGAGAGAGACAGACAGAGAGAGACAGAGACACAGGCAGAGGGAGAGAAGCAGGCTCCATGCAGGGAGCCTGACGTGGGGCTCGATCCTGGGACTCCAGGATGAGGCCCTGGGCTGAAGGCAGGCACTAAACTGCTGAGCCACCCAGGGATCCCAAACTATGGATTCCTAAGTGACTGCTCCAAAAAGAGGAGGAAGCAGACCACAAGAGCCAAACATTGGCGAGTGAGTAGATATAATGGCAGACCCTTCTAATTGCTTCCATTTTCTCAATTAAGTAAGAAGCAAGATCACCAGTTGACAGTGAAGCTGGGAATGGGAAACAAAGTTTGAGCTAAAGGTGGTGGTGCAATCTAAAAATAGGAGAGGGGTGCCTGGCGTAGCTCAGTAATTAAGCATAGGACTCCTGATTTCAGCTCAGTTCATGATCTCAAAATTGTGGCATCCAGCCCCTACAGCTCTCCTTGAGATTCTCTCCCTCTGCCCCTACTACCCTAAAATAAATAAGATCTTAAAAGAGAGAGAGATCCATCCTGGGATCTCACCCCCTGGAGGCTATAAAAGTATACTTGTCCCCTTTCCCCCTTACAACTTCCCTAGGTTAGCCTCTTTTCCCTGTAAGGAGGTAAAAGATTATTATCTGTGTTCAAGTACAATATAACACTACCAATAACTGATTCCCACCACTCATAATACCTTTCTTTATCTCCTTTTAGGTCAAGAGTTACAACCTCCCCCAGAGAGGCCTCCCTGACTACTCACTCTTCATCCCTGAACTTGGATAGCACTTGGTCTACTAGGGGCTGCTTCCCAAAGATTATGTAAGCCTGCATCACTTGATATTGTTTGCAGTGGTAGAAAGAAGTAGGGGACAACTACTAGTATTCAGAGAAGCTGTGAATCTTTGGGCAAGTTACTTAACCCCTGTACTTCTACTTCCTCATCATCTGTACCAATGGGGAAAATAATGGTTCCTACCATCACAGGACAGTAGTAATTACTGAATGAGTTAACAGAGGAAAGAGCTTAGAATAAACAATACCTAGGATATATCAGCTAATGTTTAACTGTTGGATACTACCAATTGTAAATTTCAGTAAAAAAGACTATCTTCATTTCTATATTCCCCACACCTAATAAAAAAAAATAGCACTAAACGAAGTGTTTGCCTACTAAATCAAGGATAAGAAATCTAGCCTTCTTAATAGAAAAAATACATTGGTATGGGGTGCCTGCCTGGCTCAGCTGGAAGAACATGCAACTCTTGATCTCAGAGCCATGAGTTTGAGTGTCAAGATGGATGTAGAGATTACCAAAGGAAAAAAAAAAAAAAAAAAAGCATTGGTATAAGAAAGAGTTAATTTAACTTTTTGAAAGGAAACTTTCAAAATCTCAAGTTACTAAGATTAGACATTAGCCTTCAAATTTACTTCCTCTAAGCACTTCCCTTATTTTCTAAATTGGCCTTAAGTCTCATTCTTCAACTAGGAAGTTACTTCTTTCCAAACAAGACTTACAAATAACAAACTACTGTATATAAAACTCCCTAGTCCGTACATTCATGTATGGAATGATATGGGGGGTGGCGACGACTAAACATCTATCTTATCATCTTACATATGGCAAGAGCACTGAAGACAATAAGTACTCCTGGAACTTTTTTTTTTTTTTTTAAGATTTTATTTATTTATTCATGAGAGACAGAGAGAGAAGGGCAGCGACAAAGGCAGAAGGAAAAGCAGGCTCCATGCAGGGAGCCCAATGTGGGACTCGATCCCAGAATACCAGGATCAAGCCCTGGGCCAAATGCAGGTGCTAAACCGCTGAGCTACCCAGGTGTCCCTCCTGGAAAATTTTTTTTTTAAGTTTTTTGGTTTTGCCTTTTTTTTTTTTTTTTTTTTTTAAGTAATCTCTACACCTCAAAGGTATAACCTAGGAACCAAGAATCACCCACTCTACCAACTGAACTAGCCAGGCATCCCATTCTTGGGAGTATTTTAGAGCAGCAATTACTTTCTTTTTTTTTTTTTTTTAAGATTTTATTTGATGGGCAGCCCGGGAGGCTCAGCGGTTTAGCACCGCCTTCGGCCCAGGGTGTGATCCTGGGGACCTAGGATCGAGTCCCACCTCGGGCTCCCTGCATGGAGCCTGCTTCTCCCTCTACCTGTGTCTCTGCCTCTCCCTGTGTCTCTCGTGAATAAATAAAATCTTTAAAAAAATTTTTCTAAAAAAAACAAGAAGATTTTATTTGACAGAGAGAAAGAGTGAGAGAAACAGCACAAGTGCAGGTAGAGCAGGAAGCCCAACGCAGGGGTTGATCCGAGGGCCCTGAGATCATGACTTGAGCTGAAGGCAGATACTTAAACTGGGCCACTCAGGCACCCCTAGAGCAGCAATTTCAACTGCTGAAGATATTCGTTATAGAAGATCAAAAATAACTTATTAACAGCTAAAGCACTGAAGACTGTGCTAAAGCACAATTCATTTTTTCCATAAATTAGAGTACATTCAAGGGTAGGGTTTTTTCAAAATTGAAACTTTTCCCAATCTAGCAAATAACTTTTTAAGGATTTTTTTTTTTAAGATTTTATTTACTTATTTGAGAGAGAGAAAGCACAAGCAAGAGGGGAGGAGGAGGGAGAAGCAGACACCCTGCTGAGCAGAGAGCCTGACAGAGCTCAATCTCTCGATCTCTTGAGAGAGGGAACACGAGGTACTCTCATGAGGTGTGGGGCAGAGGGAGAAGCAGATTCCCCACTGAGCAGGGAGTCTGATGTGGGGCTCAATCCCAGAACTCCAGGATCATGACCTGAGCTGAAGGCAGATGCTTAACCTACTGAGCCACCCAGGCACCCCTAAGAATAAGTGTTTTTAAGGCCTATTAGGATTCCCTTCTTGTTTTCTAGTAAGTGGTCCCAAACAGCAGGGAAAAGGCCTGGAAATTGTGCATTACAATCACCATATTAAATAATGGTGATTATTTAATATAGTTGGAGGAATAATGGATTATTTAATATAGTTGGAGGATTATTTTATATAGTTGGTGACTATTTAATATAGTGTATGATTACATGCACTCCAATTCCTACCTCATCCACACCTTCTAGGAGGGGCCACCTGACGCGTTCTCAGAGTTCCAGGTGATTCTCACCCACCTCCCATCCCCACCCAAAATATTACCAAAAATGTTACTTGAGCAAACATTACTTTTGGGTTTCAAAATCTGAGTCCCATCCTGCATGTGTCTAATGAACATGCAGTACCATATGGACTACTCAGTAAAATTAGAAATATTCATTACATAGACAGATCCCATGTAGACTAGCCAAAGTAAAAGGTTCTACTAGAAATTAATTTTAGGGACACCTGGGGGGCTTAGTTGATTAAGTGTGGGCTTTCAGCTCAGGTCATGATCCTTCCTTCTGTCCTGGGATCAAGTCCCATCTCAGGCTCCCCGCTGAGTAGGGAGTCTGCTTTTCCTTCTTTCTCTGGCCCTCCCACCTGCTATGTGCTCTCTCTCAAATAAATAAAATCTAAAAAAAAGAAGAAGAAACTAATTTCAGTTCTATGCAGCAATAATTATTGAGTTATAAGCTGTTAACAGTAGTGGTAAAGGAGCTACACTAAGAATTAAACCAGGCTCTATTACCTACTAGCTTTGTGCCCGATGAAATCTTCTAAAAAGAGTTGGTATGAAGATTAAGACAAAAAGACCTACTGAAAGTAGGTCAGTGTTCAATAAATGTTTCTCCTTATTATTTAGGTCTTATTTTGGACAAATAGCAACTCCCTCCAAATTCCAACTGTCCAGAAATTGAAGACCAGTTTGCAATATGGCCTGACCTGAAAAGAATGTTGTTTTTCCTAAAATGAAACTTTTACCAGTCTAGCAAATATATTTGACTCTTGAACAAACCAGGTTTGAACGGCACTGGTCCATTTATATGCAGACCTACAGTAGAGTCCTAAATGTATTTTCTCTTCCTTATGATTTTCTTAGTATCCTTTTTCCTTTTAGTTTACTTTACTGTAAGAATACAGTATGTAATATGTATAACATACTCAATGTATTGACTATTTATCAGGCTTCCAATCAACAGTAGGCTATTAGTTACATTTTCAGGGAGTGGAGTTATATTCAGATTTTGGTCACCTAACCCCCATTTGTTCAAGAGTCACCTGCAATTAGTCTTCCAAAGTATCATACCCACACCTCATTCCACTCTCTTTCCTGTTAAAAAAAGCAATAAATTACTATTCAGCTTACTTCTCACTGTCTAGAATTATAGGCCCAGAATGGTTCATCTAAAAGCCTTGGGACTAGATGTTTCAAAACTCAGAATTCTTCAGATTTTAGAAAGATGATACAGTGCAAATGCCAAATACTCCATAATACACTCAATGGGTTAATATTTCAGTAAAATACACGAACATTCATACTAAGGAGGATAAAGCCTAAGCAACCTCTCATCAGTTCAGTTCAGGTTTTGCCATCAAAAACAGTTGTGGTTTTCAGAACTTTCCAAAAGGCAGTTATGAAAATCCTTAACCCAATGCCAGTTTGTTTTAAACATTTTTTTTTTTAATCTTTATTTATTTATGATAGTCACAGAGAGAGAGAGAGAGGCAGAGACACAGGCAGAGGGAGAAGCAGGCTCCATGCACCGGGAGCCCGATGTGGGATTCGATCCCGGGTCTCCAGGATCGCGCCCTGGGCCAAAGGCAGGCGCCAAACCGCTGCGCCACCCAGGGATCCCAATGCCAGTTTGTTTTAAACATAGACACACAATCACATTCCTCTCAATACTTTTTAAGCACCTTTTCTAATGCCTTTAAGTCTCATTTTTTCCTGACTGATAACGATGCTATTGTCTCAGAGAACTGGACTGAGCTCCTCTTGCTATTTCTTTTGGGAAGTTAAAACAAAATAGGCTTTAAATTAAATAAGTTAAAGATTGGGTATGGTGTGTATTTAAGCTAAACCTCAGGGCTGACAATAATTTGAATTCTACAAGCTAAAACAAAATCAAACAAAAAACACCTAAAAAAATGAATTCTATAACCTAAATTAACTGAATAATTTCAATAACTTGTTAAGGGACTACACATTTTGTAATACTTATTTTCTTAGATTCATAGTAAATCTGCCTCTGTGCACAATTTTTAGCTTATTTTCAGCAGATAAGAAGCCACCAAAGATGTTTCAGATGGTGTTACTAGGTTACAATATATGTATTATACATTTATTAGGCAAACATTCATTATAAGCAGGCACAAACCGTTCTCCAGCCAAGAAGCAGAAGTAGAAATAATTCAACTGAATAACCATGCTGCTTCTGCTGGATCAAGATCTTTACAATATTTTGGAAAGATAATGAATAAATTTCTATGCAGATAAAATAATCACAGCTTTAAATGATTAACTTAGAACACTTGAGATGATTATAATTTTACCTCATAATTCTTCAAAGGAACTAATTACGCAAAAGAAGCAGTGATGATTACAACAAGCTTTCTACCATTTCTCAATCACCTAAGAAATAAAAGCATTTAATACAGGATAGCTTTGGACATGATTTAATTTTCACTTATTTTTAATGCACTTATTACTTTAAACATAGTGGACACAAGATTAGGAGTTTGTAAAACTTACCTTTTTGACATCCATATGCTTCAATTATATAACCCAGTTTGAAATTTTAGATCCTTTATTACCCCCCTTCTCTGCAAAAGATAAATTCCAAGACCCCCAATGGATGCCTGAAACCACAGATGGTACAGAATCATATATACTATACTTTTTCCTGTGTATACATACCTATTATAAAATTTAATTTACAAATTACACATAGTAAGAGACTAAATAATAAAATATAACAATTACAATATGCTATAAGAAGTTATGTGTATGCAGCCTCTCCCCATCTCCCCAAAATACCATATTGTACTCATCCTTTATGTGATAATATGAGATGGTAAAACGCCCATGTGACGAGATGAAGTGAGGTGAATGCCACAGGCACTGTGATGTAGCATTAGGCTACTTATGACTTTCTGACAGATATCAGAAAGAGGATCACTACTTCTAGACCACGGTTGACCACAGGTAACAGAAACTGTGCTAAGAACTACTGTATGTTTTATTTCTCTCTCCAAATAAGTTGTTATGAATCAGTATTGTACAGATGACTATAACAAAAGCAAAAGCTCTATAGTCTTTTGGGAAGTAAACTAAAAAAAGTATAAAAACATTTTAAAACTCCAAAAAATCCTGTGAATTACACACAGAAGGACAATCATAATGCACTTCCTCTCAACCCCAGGTTTTGTCAATGTCTGTTTCCGCAGGAGGGTGTAGTGTCAATGCAAATTGTGCTGTCAATGCAAATTTTGCAAAAGATACTTTGGATGAAATCTGGGTACAAAATGTCATATTGTAGATAAGAAAACATATAAATCCCAAAACATTATTTTAGGAAATCCTAAAATCTAAAAGATACAACCACCCTCAGCCAAAACAAAATATCCTTTAAAGATATTAAGCCATGCTTTTCTCCTTCTTTCCTTTGTCCTGATTGCACCCCACCTACCCTTCCCCTACTTGGATAACTCATACTTTAGGCTAAGTCACTGTCTTTCAGGCCATTCTCTGAGCTCCCAGCTTAGATCAGGCCCCTTGGATACTCCCCCAGCACCAAACATTTCTCTACCTCATTCATTATACCCCTCTTCCTCCCAAACTCTATTAGTATTAGAATCATATCTATCTTATCCACCATTGTCAGATAAGCATAGGTGCAAAGCACATAGTAGTAAAGTGTTCAAATAACAAATTAAAAAAAACAATACATTTCCAGGAAGCAAAGAAGTTCTATATAATCAATTTGCTGAGCACAGATTTTTAAAAAGAAAACAGTTACAACATCAGCTGTGTACACTAGTGGTGAGACAATCTCCCAGGACACTTGTTTTAGTAGTTCAATAATTTACCCTCACAGAATTATAGAAAACCCTCATATAAATCAGAAACTTATCCTTAACAAGAGTGTTAAAACTCAGATCCTTCTTATGAACTCATTTGCTCTTATTTTAATAAACAACTCTGTAATTGACCAGTAACTGAATTCACAGCAGTTTAGAAAAATGTATGCAGGGGTGAGAAACAGGTGCAGCCTATGACAAGACACAGGAGACAGAAACCCCTGAAAATCAGGCTCAGAAACAAAACGGGGAGTGACAGAAATGCCATTCTGGCCAGTCCTAAAGCAGGCCAACAGACTCCAAGGATAGAACCCAAAAACTCTTTCCCTTAGGAAGAAAGATCTCAATTATTACACAAGGAAACTTAGGTCCCAGATACTGCAAGACAGGGAAAAAGACATCCACTAGAGAAATAAAACAAATTTTAAAGCTTAAGAAAGCAAGTTTCAGTTATCTATAACACAATGATACTCTTTCAGTGGTTTAAGACTTCAATTTTTCCACAAGAGCCATACTGTACCTAAACACGCATCCCACAAAAGCTTTTTTTTTGTGAATCCCACAAAAGCTTAAACAATGCCCTACGATGCATTCTCTGGAAGCAAAGCTATTATTAAACTGAAAATAAAGGTCAAAATACAGCCTTTTCTCCAGACAGTCCCAAAAGTAACCACCAAATTAGAATCAATTTTTCGTACAAACAATAAACCTGATTTAAAGTGTAGATTTTCAGGTGCTCCTTTCTCCAATACCTTCCATTCTACTCTTTTGTCCTTTGTTAAAGTATGCATCTAAAATAAATAGAATACATACTACTTCATTAAGTCAGACGAAGAAAAAAAGTCAGAGAAGAAAATCTCTACATTGAATCCATTTCAGTGCAGTGTGCAGAAACCTGTCCTATCCACTCCAGGTTCACCCAAACCTAGCAAACAGGAGACACCATTAAACACTGGGAAATCAAATCCAAAACATAAAACCATTTATTTTGTCTGCAGACAACATAGGAAACCTCTGGCAAAAAAGGCTCAACATCTGTCCATTTGTTCATAATGCCCTTGAGCCTGGTACTGTTGTTATTTTGCCATCTTGATCAAGCAGTTGTCAAGGATGGATGTCAGTTCAAGGGCCCTTAGAGATGAAGAGCACAGGCCTAAAGCATACAAAGGCAAGCAGAGGAGAACCCCACAAAGCCTCTAATATACAGCCAAGTCAGAACCACCCCAGATTCAAATTCTTCTTTGGGGTTGGAGGAAGAGACACTCCCTTCTGGCTTTCTAAGTCAGTGTGTGGTATCATTCACCTCAAAATGTAAATATTCCAGTGTTAACCTTAAATGGATGGGCAGAATCAGGAATTGACTTTGCGCAGTCTAATTCTCCACTTAACATTGCCCGCCAAGACAATGCTTGTCTGCAAAATTGCCATACAGACAAGAATAAACCAAAAGGTAGCTCCAGTAAACCGCCTAGGTTTTTCAGTAAGGACAATACACAGCCAGACATCCTATGTTCTGGCACAAACATCTCTATTCCTCTCAAGGCTCTGTGATTAGCAGATGAAAACTCTTCAGGGTGGGGCCTGCACCTATTTACAACTTTTTTCTTTTTTAAAATTGAGGTGAAATACACATAACATAAAGCTTGCCTTTTTAAACCATATAATTCAGTGCTACTTATTTTTTTTAAGATTTTATTTATTTATTCATGAGAGACACACAGAGAGAGGCAGAGACACAGGCAGAGAGAGAAGCAGGCTCCATGCAGGGAGCCTGATGTGGGACTTGATCCAGGGACCTCAGGATCATACCCTGAGCCAAAGGCAGATGCTCAACTGCTGAGCCACCAAGGTGTCCCAATTCAGTGATATTTAGCACATTCACAATATTGTATAACAACCAAGTCTATCTAGTTCCAAAACATTTTCATTACCACAAAAGAAAACCCCATACCTATTAAGCAGTTTATCTCCAGTTCCCTCTCTCCTAGCACCTGGCAACCACCGATTTGCTTTATGCTCTATAAATTTACAATTCTAAGTAGGTCATATAAATGAAATCATACAATATACGACCTTCTGTTTATGGCTTCTTTCATTTAGCATAACACTTTCAAGGTTCATCCATGTTATAGCATGTAGTTTTACTACTTCAAATTTTAAATAGCTGAATAATATTCCATGGTATATACATAACCACATTTGTTATCTATTCCTCCTTTGGACTACTGGACTTATTTCCAAATTATTCTTATTTTGGCTATAAGAATAGTGATGCTATGAACATTTACTACCAACATTTGTCCAAATACCTGTTTTGTGTGTGGATCTAGGAATGGTATGGCTGGGTTGTATGTTAACTCTCTAACTCTCTGCCAAACTATTTTCCACAGTGTATGGTATTAAATATCTTGCCATATAATCATCCAGGCCTATTGTAAAGGAGAAAGGATAAAATAATACTGTGATGCACAATAGTATATATCTTTAAAAAAGGAAAAATGTGTAATATACATATAGACACAGTATCTCTAGAAAGATACACTGGAAACAGTTACATGTTTTTTTTCTAAAAGAGGACCTTGGGAGATTAAAATGGAGAAAGGCTTATTTTTCATGCCTACCCCTTTTGCACTGTTTCATATATACGCTTCATCAACTCCCTTGCTCTAAAATATTTTAAAAATTAAAAAAAAGTTTTAAGTAATCTTTACACCTAGCTCACAATCCCTAGATCAAGAGTTGAATGTTCTAACTGAGCAGCCAGGACCCTGATAAAATATTTTTAAAGCCCCAAAGCAAGTAATACAATGAGAGGAGGAGTATGTTCTGGAATAGGAAAAATACACATTTTTTTGTAAAGTAAACTCTACCCTAAATGTGGGGCTTGAATTCACAACCCCAAGATCAACAGTCATATGCTCTACCAATTGATCGAGCCAGGTGCCCCCATCTTTTATTTAAAAACTTTTTGTATGTTTTTATTTTTATCTAGTATTTTTTGCTCTTTTTGATATTTTATTTTAGAGAAAGAGAGAGAGACATAGAAAGAATGCATGAGCAGGAGAGGGATAAGCAGACTGCACTGAGTGAGGAGCCTTACATGGGGCTCGACTTCACAACCCTAAGATCATTGACCTGAGCTGAAACCAAGAGTTGGTTGCTTAAATGACTGAAACACCCAGGCACCCCTCTTTTTTTATTGTGGTTAAATATGCATAAGCAGGCAACTGTTGATTTCAGCTCAGGTCAATGATCTTGAATGAAGCCCTACGTTGGGCCCATGCTGGGTGTGGAGCCTACTTAGAAAACTGTGGGGCACCTGGTTGGCTCAGTCAGTGGAGCTCTTTTTTTTTTTTTTTTAGTCAGTGGAGCTCTTAATCTCGGGGACAGGGACACCTGGGTGGCTCAGCGGTTGAGCGTCTGCCTTCGGATCAGGGCGTGATCCTGGGTTGGGGTATCAAGACCCGCATCAGGCTCCGTGCAAGGAGCCCACGTCTCCCTCTAACTAGGTCTGCTTCTCTATGTCTGTCATGAACAGATAAATAAAATCTTAAAAAAAAAAAAAAAAAATTGGGCTATGTGTTCAAGTCCCATGCAGGATGTAGAGATTACTTAAAAATAAAATTTTAGGGATCCCTGGGTGGCGCAGCGGTTTGGCGCCTGCCTTTGGCCCAGGGCGCGATCCTGGAGACCCAGGATCGAATCCCACGTCGGGCTCCCAGTGCATGGAGCCTGCTTCTCCCTCTGCCTGTGTCTCTGCCTCTCTCTGTGTGTGTGTGACTATCATAAATGAAAAAAATAAAAAAAAATTTAAATAAGATAAAATTTTAGCAAAAAAAAAAAAAAATAAATAATAAAATCTTAGGGCAGCCCAGGTGGCTTAGTGGTTTAGCGCCGCCTTCAGCCCAGGGTGTGATCCTGGATACCGGGGATCGAGTCCAACATCAGGCACCCTGCATGGAGCCTGCTTCTTCCTCTGTCTCTCTCTGGGTCTCTCATGAGTAAATAAATAAAATCTTAATAAATAAAATAAAATCTTAAAAAATGTATTAAAAAATAGAAAACTTTAAAGTCCCCCCCCCCCCCAAAATAATAAAATAAAAAAAAATAAAGTTTCCGGGACGCCTGGGTGGCTCAGTGGTTGAGCACCTGCCTTCGGCTCGGGGCATGATCCTGGAGTCCCGGGATCGAGTCCCACATCGGGCTCCCTGCGTGGAGCCTGCTTCTCCCTCTGTCTGTGTCTCTGCCTCTCTCTCATGAATAAATAAAATTTTAAAATAAAATAAAATAAAATAAAGTTTCCCAAAGAACTGTTTCATCTTTTGACTGGGTGGCAAATTAAACATGTGTATGTATTTACCAAAACTTGCCAAACTATCACTTAAATAGTTGCATTTTACTGTGTGCAAATTATACTTCAATAAAGATGATTAGAAAACAAAAACAAAAACAAACCTCCCCAAATGACTCCAATTTTGGAAATTGGATCCCAAGTTTGGGAACAGCCAAGTTTGGGAGCCACTGTTCTTAAGCATCAGAGTTCTGTTGTAGTTCCCCAAGAATGACATCTTAGGATGCTACCTCCTCCCCCCAAAAAAATCTCTTCCACATTGGGCTGCCTCACTGGGTCAGTCAGTCAGTAGAGCATGCAACTCTTGATATTGGGATTATATGTTCAAGCTCCACACATGGTGCTAAGATTACTTAAAAACAAACTTAAAATAACATTTCTTCCACATTAAATGAGTGTGATTATTGGGTACTACAAACTGTAACTTGAATAGTCAAAGTTAAAGGGTTGCATGTCTGGCACTGGAGCTACGTGCTTCTCTCTCACTGAATCCTCATAGCATTTAGATATTATTCCTATTCTACAGAAGAGGAAACTGAGTTTCAAAGGGGTCACGTTACTGTCCAGGGTCCTAAGTGTAAGAACTAGGGGCACCAGTTTGGTTCAGTGAGTAGAGCATGTGACTCTTAATCTCAGGGTCATGAATTCAAGCCCAACATTGGGGGCAGAGTTTACCTTAAAAAAAAAAAAAAAAGTTGGGATGCATGGGTGGCTCAGTGGTTGAGCATCTGACTTTGGCTCAGGGCATGATCCTGGTTGAGGGACCAAGTCCCACATCGAGCTCCCTGTGGGGGCCTGCTTCTCTCTGTGTGTCTCTCATGAATAAATAATAAAATCTTTTTTAAAAAAAAAGCATAAGAACTAGTACTTAACTGTCAGCCACTCTCCAGAACCTATGCTCTTACCCAAGATATTTACTGCCTTTCTCTTCTGAACTTAAGACCTTCAAGAGATAAACAGGAGCTTCCTTCCAAGTAAGTAACTAGAGAAGTTAAACAAGAGACTTCATCCAGAAAATAATTTTTCCACAAAAAATTAAATGCATTATTTCCAACAAAACTGCCAAATCACGTAATAAAATGGTTTCATGGCAAAAAACATACAGCTACAGCATTAAACATCCACTTAAATGTACTTCCTTAGGCTCTCAAAACTTAAATATCAAATAATAGGGTTACATAAAAATACACCAGAAGATGCGGCTAGGGGGCTCAGTGGTTGAGCCTTTCACTCAGGTCATGATCCCAGGGTCCAGGAATTGAGTTCTGCCATCACGCTCCAGAAAGGGAGCCTACTTCTCCCTCTGTGTCTCTGCCTCTCTGTATGTGTTCATGAATAAATAAATAAAATCTTAAAAAAAAAAAAAAAAAAAAAAAAACACCAGAAAAGTGACATAGCATTCACTATGGATTCATGAAAGACACAGCTCTGCAACAGAAGGCTTGAACACAATGAGAAAAAGGTAAGGACATCTGGGTGGCTCAGCAGTTAAGTGCCTGGCTTCAGCCCAGAGCATGATCCTGGAGTCCCAGGGTCGAGCCCCCCCAAGATCAGGTCCCACATCACGCTCCCTGCATGGAGCCTGCCTCTCTCTTTGCCTATGTCTCTTGCCTCTCTCTCTCTCTGTGTCTCTCATAAATGAATGAATGAATGAATAAAGTCTTAAAAAAAGGAAAATAAAATGAGAAAAAGGTAAAAATAGTATATATATAAAAAACAAAAGTAGAATTTTCAAACATGCTTAAAGTCAAAACAAACAATTTTTTATTTTTTTTTTAATTTTTTATTTATTTATGATAGTCACAGAGAGAGAGAGAGAGGCAGAGACACAGGCGGAGGGAGAAGCAGGCTCCATGCACCGGGAGCCTGATGTGGGATTCGAACCCGGGTCTCCAGGATCGCGCCCTGGGCCAAAGGCAGGCGCCAAACCGCTGCGCCACCCAGGGATCCCAACAAACAATTTTTTTTAAAGTAACAATTAAATCTCTGTTGTTTTTTTTTTTTTAAGATTTTATTTATTCATGAGAGACAGAGAGAGAGAGGCAGAGACATAGGCAGAGGGAGAAGCAGGCTCCATGCAAGGAGCCCAATGTGGGACTTGACCCAGGCACCCAGGGATCACATCCTGAGCTGCAGGTAGCCACCCAACCGCTGAGCCACCCAGGTGTCCCATATCTGTGTTTTAAAGCAGCTAAGAAAAATAAATTAATTAATTAAAATAAAAAATATAAAATAAAACAAAACAAAACAAAATAAAATCAGCTAAGAGCTTCAAAAGATAAAAACCAAATTCTTCGGATCCCTGGGTGGTTCAGCGGTTTAGCACCTGCCTTGGGCCC
Source organism: Vulpes vulpes (assembly GCF_048418805.1). Classification (NCBI taxonomy): domain Eukaryota; kingdom Metazoa; phylum Chordata; class Mammalia; order Carnivora; family Canidae; genus Vulpes; species Vulpes vulpes. The sequence goes on along the minus strand of NC_132788.1, from coordinate 93,003,864 downwards.
ACGGCATGATCCTGGAGTCCCGGGATCAAGTCCCACATCAGCCTCCCTGCATGGAGCCTGCTTCTCCCTCTGCCTGTGTCTCTGCTTCGCTTTCTCTCTCCGTGTCTCTCATGAATTAATAAATAAAATATTTAAAAACAACAAAAAAAAATATTTTCAGTTGGAAAAGCATGAGACTCCTGAACTCAGGGTTGTGAATTTGAGCCCCACGTTGGGTGTAGAGATTACTTAAATAAAAAAACACTTGAAAAAAGAATTTGTTTTAGGGACTGTGGTCAGGATGCAGTGTTAATAAAATTGGAAAACTTAATGAAGGGCAGCCTGGGTGGCTCAGCGGTTTAGCGCCGCCTTCAGCTCAGGGCGTGATGCTGGAGACCAGGGATGGAGTCCGACGTCAGATTCCCTGTGTGGAGCCTGCTTCTCTCTCTGCCTCTCTCTTTCTCTTTGTGTCTCTCATGAATAAATAAATAAAATCTTAAAAAAAAAAAAAAAAAAGAACAATGAAAAACAAAACTCCTAAGAATAAGCCTGAAAGATGAATGAAGTGTACATATAGCAGGTACATGAAAAATAAATGCTTCTGGCTTCATGACTGAACGCTCTTCAACCACAGTTCAATACACAGTGTGCAGGAGTTAGCTTGGGTTAGAAACTGCCCAAGAACCCATTAGTCATAAAAGGTAGTCTGAGCAGAAAAAAATCTTCATCCCACCACCTACTTTTCTGTCTATTGGGAAAGTACCATCTCTGCTATTACTTACCGTTGCTTAAGAGTGGAACTAAATGATCCCGGAGTCAAATAAAGGCAGAATCCTTACTACAGCGCAAGAATAAATTAAGATAATTTATATGGTCTCATATTGGGCGCCTGGGTGGCTCAGTCAGGGAAGCATCTGCCTTTAGCTCAGGTCATGATCCCAGAGTCCTGGCATGGAGTCTTAACATTGGGCTTCCTGCTCAGTGGGGAGTTTGCTTCTCCCTCTCTCTCTCTGCCCCTCCTCCCACACACACACTTTTCCTCTGCATCAATTAAATAAAATCTTTAAAAAAAAAAAATCTATTAGAGTTAAACAAGTATTTCCACTAAGGAAGAAAACTAGTATGCATTGAGCATTGTCCTCTTCATATATTATTTCACCTAAAATTCCTATAAAATGGGATCCCTGGGTGGCGCAGCAGTTTGGCACCTGCCTTTGGCCCAGGGCGCGATCCTGGAGACCCGGGATCGAATCCCACGTCAGGCTCCCGGTGCATGGAGCCTGCTTCTCTCCCTCTCCCTCTGCCTATGTCTCTGCCTCTCTCTCTCTGTGACTATAATAAATAAATAAAAAATTTAAAAAAATAAAATCTTAAAAAAAAAAAAATTCCTATAAAATGGGAGCATCTGGGTGGCTCAGTTGGTTAAGCATCCAACTCTTGATCTCAGGATTGTGCGTTCAAGCCCCACCCTGGGCTCTACGCTGGGTGTGAAGCCTACCTTAAAAAAAAAAAAAAAAAATTCCAGGATGCCCGGGTGGCTCAGCAGTTGAGTGCCTGCCTTCAGCTCAGGGCGTGAATCTCGGGATTGAGTCCCTTGTCCGACTCCCTGCATGGAGCCTGCTTCTCCCTCTGCCTACGTCTCTGCTCTCTCTGTGTGTCTCGTGAATAAATATTTTTTAAAAATCCATAATTTCGATAAATTAAATGTAATCATCATTTTATAGATAGGTCCTGAGGCTCACAGAAATAACCTGGTTAAGTGTATCTATGTCTGAGATGCCTGGGTGACTCAATGGTTGAGCATCTGCCTTTGGTTCAGGGCGCGGTCCCAGAGTCCTGGGATTGAGTTCCACATCGGGCTCCCTGCATGAAGCCTGCTTCTCCCTCTGTCTGTGCCTCTGCTCCCCCGCCTCGGTCTCTCATGAATAAATAAATAAATACTTAAAAAAAAAAAAGTCTGCTTGAGATTCTCTCTTTGCCCCTCCTACTGTGCACAAAAGCTCTCTCAAATAGTTTCCAATAAATCTCCGTGCTTCCGTTTTTGTCACCCTATAGTCTATTTTCCATACATGAACTAGAAATATAAATAAATCAGATCACATTATTCCCATTATAAAAACTCTTCAGTAACTTTCCAATACAATCCAAATGAACTCTAAATTTCTAGTTCCTCCAAGATCTGGACACAGTCTACATGTAAGATTTTATTTCTTCCACTCTTTCCACTTACTCTTTAAGCTCCGGCCATTCAAGAATTTTTTTGCTGTTCCCTAAAAAAGGGAAGCCCATCCCTTACCTTTCATGAGACTTCCCTACTAGAACATTAACTCAAGAAGCGGGACTATTAATATTTTTGTGATTATTAACACCTAATGTGCTTTCTACTTCCTGTCAGTGATATTGAGAAAAATAGATAAGATTCAAAACTAACAATCTTTAGTTCCAAACCAAATGTCTATATTTTTAGGAATAAAGATATCATAAAACAAATAAAAAAACTTAAGGGTAGGAACATCCTTTTTTTTTTTTTTTTTAATATGAGAGTTAGTTTCTTTCTTTCTATTTTTTTAAGATTTTATTTATTCATGAGAGAGAGAGAGAGAGGCAGAGACACAGGCAGAGGGAGAAGCAGGCTCCACACAGGGAGCCCGATATGGACTCGATCCTGGATCTCCAGGATCATGCCCTGGGCTGAAGGAGGCGCTAAACTGCAGAGCCACCTGGGCTGCCCTCTTTCTTTCTTTTTAAAGGATTTTACTTATTTATCCAATAGACAGAGAGAGGCAGAGACATAAGGAGGGAGAAGCAGGCCCCCAGCAAGGAGCCCGATGCAGGACTCCATCCCAACCCAAGGAGCATGCCCTGAGCCAAAGGCAGATGCCCAACTGCTGAGCCACCCAGCAGTCCCTACAGTTTATTTCTTTTCCTAAGTAAGCTCTATGCCCAAATTGGGGCTTGAACTCACGACCCCAAGATCAAAAGAATTCAAGATAAAGAGTCGCATGCTCTACCAAATGAGCCAGCCAGGTGTCCCAAGGGCAAGGACCTTCTCTGTTTTCTTCAGATGTGTCCCAGGACAGCTCTGACATATAGTAACCATTCAGTAACTACTTGTTCAATGAATGAATGACAAAACCAAAACCTAGCTTGGCCATTCTTCTTACCATACCAAGGAGTTCAAAGCTAATCAAAACCATTACCATTATATGCCTTCACTGCCAGGTAGCCCATCTCATCAAAAGAGATTATTCATCTCCTTCACAGCTCACTTCTCCATCTACAGAGTTCCTTCAGATCCCCCCAAAAACAAGGAAAGCTGATAAAAACAGTACTAGACCAAGATATTTATCATGGAATGAATGAAGATACTTCTATTTCCTTTATCTGTAATTAGTTTAAATATCTAAACAACCCCAGGATGAGCTATTATACCAGCTGTTAACACTGCTCCCACCTAAGCCAATGTGACTCCGACCCCTCTGGTAAGAGGGAAGATTGTCCTCTGATCTTCATTCTCCAGCTGGCTCATTTGCTAATGATAATTTGATACATCCAAACCACAACCTCTGGATAAACTGTATAAGAACCAAACTATTAAAATAATGAAAACTTAAAGATGAAAAACAGATGGAATAATGGCCCAGAAGTAAAAGATGAGAATGGCCCAGAAGTGAAAGAGGTATGTATATAACACAGTGAATATCCTTAGAAAATATAGCATCTGAAAAAGAAATATCTTAGGGCACCTGGTGGCTCAGTTGGGTGAGGGTCCAATTCTTGGTTTTGGCTCAGGCCATCATTTAGGGGTTGTGGGATCAAGACCCACATTGGGCTGTGCACTGGGCGTGGAGCCTGCTTGGGGTTTCTCTCTCCCTTTGCCCCTCCCCACCCCTCTCGGAAGGAAAGCAGGCAGACTTATAAGTGAAAAAAGAAGCTAGAGGAATACTTCATAGAAAGATAAGAAGACCAGAGAGAAAACGTATGGAGTAAGATTTAAAAAACTCTCAAGATTACTAAAGAGAATCATTAACAATAATGCACTCAGGGATCCCTGGGTGGCGCAGCGGTTTGGCGCCTGCCTTTGGCCCAGGGCGCGATCCTGGAGACCCGGGATCGAATCCCACGTCGGGGTCCCAGTGCATGGAGCCTGCTTCTCCCTCTGCCTGTGTCTCTGCCTCTCTCTCTCTCTCTCTCTCTCTCTGTGACTATCATAAATAAATAAAAATTAAAAAAAAAAGTTAAAAAAAACAAAACAAAACAAAAAAAACAATAATGCACTCACATTTCCCTAGAACTTAACATTAATATATAATCACGTCTTCCATGGGAAAAAGAGAGTAAAAAAGTTTCTATTTACATACCTTACAAATGTGCTGCAAGACCCACGGGCTATGTGGCAGAAGTTCTACAAGTGCCTTGAAATTCTCAGATGTAGGCACTATAAAAATATAAATATATCAGGAATTATGTCTATTCATTTTACAAGGAACAACACAAAACACAGGATGTAAACAGGCTTGCCCAAAGTTCCAAGACATAATTTAGAATCCAAGAGAGGGAAAAAGTGTAGAATTTAATTTCTGACTAATATACCACCAAATTTATCACATTTATACAAGCTTAGCCTCCTTCAGTTAATATTCACAACCAATGTTATCTTATGAATATTATTTTCTAAATATTTCCCTTTAAAAGCAAATGAATCCTATGTAAATTAATTTTCCAACATTATAAAACTTTTCAAACATACGGCTAAATTAAAGGAATCTTACAATGAACACCTGTAACCTACCACCTAGACTACCACAAACATATGAATAACTTGCTTTATTTAATTATACATTCTTATTAATATAGGCATTACAGAGAAATTACAAACTGAAAGGCAACTGTCAGAAAATAAAAAATCAGGGTGAAGTCATTAGGTCAAGGAAAATAGTATTAGGAAATGCTTATAATGTTTTTGTCAGAAATGATCAATATTAGTTTACTATTTAAAGTCAGAATGAGGGACACCTGGGTGGCTCAGTGGTTAAGCGTCTGCCTGCTGCCCAGGGTGTGATCCTGGAGTCCTGGGATCGAGTTCCACATTGGGTTCCCTGTATGGAACCTGCTTCTCTCTCTGCCTATGTCTCTGTCTCTCTCTCTTGAATAAATAAAAATCTTTGGAGAAAAAAAAATAAAGTCAGAATGAACTCAGATCTACCCCTACTCTTGGTGAGTGATTCTAGTTATTTAACATCAGATCAAATTATTCTCCTGCTAAAAAACATCTAATGATTTCTCATCTCAGAATAATCCCAAAGAACTTCCCATATCCTAAAGGCCCGACATGATCTGGTTCCTACCCACCTCTCTAATTTCATTTTACATTCCACTTCTCCCTTTACTCCACTCCAAATATTTTGGTCACTTATGTTCTCCTCTTTACCTTCACCTGAATAGTGAGACACTATTATAAACATTCTTTAACATATTTACTTTACCCACTCTCTTCATTAAAAACAAAACAAGCTCATTTTGGGACAAACTGCAAACCGGCTGCAATATAACTGAGTGTATCTCGTATTTTGACCACTTTAACTATAAAATATTATTCACAATCCTCTGGAGGAAGCACCAATAAATTCAGACCAACACCCAGAATGAGCAGCTTCGACGGCTGATTTTTCTGTCACATGACTACCATAATTATGAGTATACAGGGCCTTCACATAATACTACAGCACCACAGATCAAAAATGAGTCATTTGAAATAGAAACACTTGAAATAGGAATTTTACAGTAATTATTAACTTCCAACTGTCTTGGAAATTTTAATTTATTAATCCCACAAGTACTTAACAGTGAGCATATCCCCAAAGAGCACAGTATAGTAAGACACATTAACACATGTTTAAAATTTAGTTACATTAATATGTAGGTGCAAACAAAGTTCCTCTAGCGAGGGACATAAAAGACTAAACTAAGTGCTACGGGAAGGTAAAATAACTTTTAAGTACCTTTTAAAGTATAAATATATGTGATTAAAATCCAGTGATTATGTACCATTTATCATTATCACTAGCAGCAAAATGCAATTAAACCCAAAGTGCTGTCTAGAGAAGCTCAGCAAGCCCAAATTAGTTCTCTTAGAAGCTGAAGTATCAGTCTGTCTTCTGAGAGTTAACATAAATCTCTCAGCTCTAGAACTAAAACAACCCAAAGTAGCAACTCCTCCTCCTGTCACAGCTTGAATTCCACCTCAATATCTACCTGTTTTCACTCTCCTAAGAACAATCAGGACAATGAGAATATGATAAAACTACTGCCACACATACACAGAACTATTTACTTAATATGTGCAGTTTCTCACCATCCCACCTCAAATTAATAGGCAAAAGAGCCCTCAGTCACATTAGAACATCTTGGTCTGACCTAATTATGTTGGGCTTTGGAGCAGGGGAGTCTGGGCCTCACACTGGAAGAAGTTGTTCCCTCAAGAAGACCCAAACACCCCTGGGTGGTACACTCAGTCGAGCATCAGACTCTTGGTTTTGGCTCAGATCATGATCTCCAGGTTGTGAGATTCGGCCCAAAGTTGGCCTCCGAGCTCAGGGAGGAGTCAGCTAGGGTTTCTCTCTCTTCCTCAAAACCTCCCCATGCTCGTGCTCTCTCTCAAATGGTTAAATAAATCTCTAAAAAAAAAAACCAAACAAGCGAACAAAAACCCCAAAACACCTAAAGCTAAAACTAGGCCAAGCAGGGACTCTGTATATTCATTTATGTATTTCAATCAACTGCTGTAGGACCATCCAGTTCCAGGGAGGAGAGCACAGTGAAATCTAAAGAACTGAGTTTGTTTAGAAATGAATTTTTCAGGTTCTTAAAACATATATAAAATCAGTAATATGTAAAAGAAGAAAATACTGGAAATAAGTCCTGAATTTTACTTAACTCTAAGCAAGTTGTTTCAGAGTACAAGAATATCTCAGAGTTCTGGTCTGCACCTGACCAGAAAAATGACCTTAGGAAATTTATGTAAGTCTCTGAGACTCAGTTTCCTCATCTGCAAATAGGGCTGGACCATAAGTCCTGAAGATACCTTTGGGTCTAAAATTCTAGATATATGAAAAAGTCAGTGGATTTCTATTCTCTTCTTCCCTCCGGTACAAATTTTTTATGAGAAAAGAAGCCATAACTCTAAGCCTAGACTCTGACTCAAACCGAGTTTTCATCTATTTTGTTAGGTTCCCAAGGGCCACCACTCATCTACAAAAGTAGATGGAACTACTATAAAAACAATTTATCAAAAGATCTTTAAGTTTTCCTTCACAATTAAGAATTAGTCTTGTACTTTCAGGCCAAACAATGTCACGCCCAACGCTCATACCAGTATTTCTACCAATTTAGCCATGTCTAAAGTGACAATCATGCAATGGTACATATATGTACCATTTTCAACCATTTAGTGGTTGAAAAATTAAATGACTGAAAAATTCTCACCACATATAACATTTTAAAGAATTTTCTTTAAGTATTTTTCCCCTTCAGATCTGGCAGGGAGGGCTATAAAATGCATACCTGAAAAAAACATTTACTTCAAAGACAAACACCAAAAGAAGGAAACATATCACCAATATTGGTAAAAACTTTAAATCAGGACCATTAAAAAAACACAAGTGGAAAACACTGTGGTAAAAAAGGATACCAATTTTCCACCATAAACTACTGCACATTGTCTTGACCAAATCGATTTGAGTGCAAATAGTGCTATTTAATAAAGACAGCTTGTAATTGGGTTCAATCGGTAACTAAGGACAGATGTTTAGGGGATTCCAATCAAGGCAATAACTTAGACTAAGCAAAGTTGCAAATTAATACTCTATTTCAATGCAATAGAGTTTAAATCATGAAAAAGTGTTTTCAACTGGAAAATTCCCTTTTCAATACCCAAGAATCCTAACCCGTAAGATTTCAACACTACTTTACTTACACAATCTCCGAAACTACTGCATTTAAAAAGAAAATCTACCCAAAACATAACTGGACTTCACCCCGTATAAAACGGTGATTCATGTTTCATATTCAATGCAAAAGCCAAGATGGAGTTGTAAAGAGTTTCTTTCCCATTTCAACTCCCGACAGCCACGCGCGCTTCGCAGGGACCGGCTGCACCGCGCGGTCGCCGGGCCCAGCTCGAAGCCCCCGCCCTGCCCCGCACGGCCGTGAGAGAGGAAGAGCCAGGGACCGCGGGCGGGCGTCTTGGGCTCCACCAGGCCTGGCCGGGCGGGGGAAGGGGCGCGGGAGGCCGCGGGGCGCGCTTCCGGGGACTGCGCGGGCGGGGCCGTCGCTTTGGGGAGCGGGGCCCCGGCCAGAAGGCTGGGGCCGGGGCCCAGGGGTAGCCGGCTGAGAGCAGCAGGTGGGGCGCGGCCGCGGCGGGGCGGCGGGCGGGCGGGAGGCCGGAAGAGCGGCGGGCGGGCCCGGGGCGCCGCGGCGCCAGGAGAGAACCCTCTCGGCTCACCTCAGGCGACGACTCGCAGTCCGGCCTCTCTGCGCCGAGTGCGCCTGTCCGCGAGTCCGAAGCTCGGAGACTGGGGCGGGTGGCTGAGAAGACCGCGGCGAACTAACGAGAGAACCGACGGAGGACGGCGGGCGGCGGGCGGGGAGCTCGAGCGAGGGCGGTCGGCGGCTGGAGGGCGGGGAGCGACGTGCGCGCCCCCGTGTGCCAGCGGGCTCGAGCCGGCCCCAGCCGCGGCCCCGCGCACGCGCGCACACTTACAGCTCAGCCACGATTGCTCAGGAGCGCGTCCACGCCCTAAAAGCAGGGCGCTTAACCAATCACTGCAGCCGCGTGGGGCATCACGGGAACTCCGGGGCTATAAAAGACCTGGTTGCTATTTTATGCTCCTCGTCTCACTCATCGTTTTAAGTAAGCAGGGTGGGGCTAGGTGCGCGTGCGCGGTTTTAGTACTCCTCCCCAAACTGCCAACTCTTCGCGCAAGCGAAGTAGGCTCGCCTTGCCTGGTTTACGCGTGCGCATTAACGGGCCTGGCCCGGAAGACCAGACGCCTGCGCAGTGGGTGCTATAGTGACAGTCCCCCGGGTGGGGCATGGGCCAGTCATGGCGGAGCCTTGGTCTGGGCAGTCCTTGCAGTCTCTGCCGACCTTGGTGCTGGGCACCCTGGGCACCCTGGGCAGCGAGTTCCTGCGGGAGTGGGAGGCGCAGGACATGCGCGTTACCCTCTTCAAGCTGCTGCTACTGTGGTTGGTGATAAGTCTCCTGGGCATCCAGCTGGCGTGGGGGTTCTACGGGAGCACGGTAACAGGGCTGTATCACCGCCCAGGTGAGGCTCCCCATCCCCACCGGACTGCATCATTGGGCTCCCCAAAACTCCCTAGACTACCACTGGTCTCCTAAAAACCTCATCATAACTTTATGCTCTACCCTGACCCATGCCAACATACCATTTCATGCCAGAAATCCCGGACCACCCATCACGTTTTAACCGCTCCCCTGAACCTCCATCAGACAATACCACTAGTCCCTTTAAGGCCCCCACAAGACTCCATCAAACAACATCACTGGCCTTTAACTTGATCTGGGCTGATACTTGCTCAGATTCCCACCCCAAGCCTGCTGCAGCTCTGGATGTGTTCCTGCCCCCAGGTCTGGGCGGCCAGAACGGATCCACACCTGATGGCTCCACGCATTTCACTTCGTGGTAAGTAAATCTGTGCCCATGGCAACCCCATGCTTGGCAGGCAGAAGACACACCTATGCTGGGAGCAGGGACAGGGCCAGGAAGTTCTCAGGGCAGGAGTCCACCAGTTTAGTGGCCTTTGCAGCAAGCTCCAAGGCTTGCAAGTAGAGCTCAGGCTTCGAATGATACCAATTTAACAGCCCATTGATAGGCTATTCAGCAACCTGTGGGGCTGGTGGTGCTACTGTCAAAATTTCAGAGATAAAGTAGCAGGTCTGTTGAGTTCAACTCTACTGCAAGCCCCTCAGTTTAAAAAGGCAGGATGCTTTGTCCTTTTTTTTTTTTTTTTTTTAAGATTTTATTTATTCATGAGAGACAGAGGCAGAGACACAGGCAGAGGGAGAAGCAGGCTCCATGCAGGGAGCCTGACATGGGACTTGATCCTGGGTGTCCAGGATCACATCCTGGGCTGAAGACGGCGCTAACCGCTGAGCCACCCGGGCTGCCCAGCCTTTGTCCTTATTGCATTGACTGGCCTCATCAGGGTCAGCCGCCTCATCTGTAAAACATCAACTCCCTGATCAAGAGCATTCATTCAACCAATTTCTGAGCTCCTATCATGACAGGGGCCACACTAGGTCCAGAGAACAAGGAACCCAGGCCCTTTACAGGGGGAGCCCAAGATTTAAAAAGGAGGGCAGCAAAAAAATAAAAAATAATAAAAGGAAAGGGCAGTAGAGCAGGGGGTGAGGGCAGTTTTCTCCCAAAACAGACAGCTAAGCCAAGGGCAAAGGCTAGGGAGTGCTTAAGTGTACCAGGCAGAGAGAATGGATAGAACAAGACCCAGGGGAAGAACAAGGGTATCACATTGGAAGGATAGACAAGGCTGTGACACTATAGCTCAAACATGAAGGCATGGAGGGACCACGAAACCTGACCTTAAGTCTCAGGAAGCTATTAAAGGACTCAGCAAGGCTATGGTCTAATCTAACTTGCCTTTATAACTGCCGCTTTATGGCAAGAAGATGAAGGGGTCCAATAGAGAAGGCAAGAGGCCAGTTAGGAGGCTGCCTGCCACTGCCCAGGACCTGGGCAACTGGGAAAAGGTAGGCACTCCATAAGGTGAGGAACCAGGAGGAATAACATGTCAGCGGGAGAAAGGTGGGAGACCGAGTGGGCTGTGGGAACTCAGTAGAGAGGTCTAGATTGTAGTGTGGCCTTTCTGAGTCCACCTCAGCCCTTAAAAGGGCTAGAGAGAACCAGTTTCAGGGACTGTTAAGCTGCCTGTAGAATAATCCTTCTCTTCTCTCCATCACTTTTTAGGGAAACAGCAAATGAACCTCTCAAAACTCACAGAGAATAAGGAAAGGCAGCAGAGGGATCTCCAGGGACATCACCGGTTCTGCTGGTTCCCACACTGGGTTCTGCTGCCGCCCAGACCTGAGACGACGGCAGGGAGGTCAGGGTTGGGGGCAGGGAATACCCCAGTGCTTGGAGGCCTGGGCCTCCACTGCCCTTGGCCTTGTCTCCAGCAGTCCCAGGCATTGGACCAGTAAAGTTCGCCTCTACCCTGATCTGAGTGCCTTAAGGAGAGAAGGCATGCTCCTCCTCTCAGGGGTCAGCTCAGGAGAAGCCTCTGGGTTGGGGAGACCAACTGTCCATTTTCTTCCTTGGCTTTTTCCTGTCCCTCTTCTCATCCCCCTGGGATATGACCCCATAGAAATTTGTCCTGAGAGGAAACTTGAGGTTGACCAGCTCTGGGATTTGTAAAGGAAGCCTGTTTTCCCCTAAGCTCTGGGTTTCTTGAATGTTTGCTTCGTCGGCAGGAAGCCAGGGAATTCTGGACTGGACATGGCCTTATACTTTGTGGTTACTTAGCTGGCCATTCAAGAGTCAGGCTGGGGAGCTGGCACCATCCGGACACAGAGGCACCCAACACCCTCCTCCCTGGCCCATCCAAAGCTTTCCAGGTGTGAGTCAGGCTGTAGAAATGGTCTTTTACTGAATATCAATTCATACTCCTCTCAATTCTTATGGGAAACTGGGTGCCTAAAAGAGGCTGAGCCCCAGGGAGTGACCTTCCACCCCCAACTGTTTTAAGTACCCATGAGATTGTACCCTGCCCCCTCACAGGGAGACACTAAGCAGTAATGTGGAGTGGCCCTGCCCCACCATGTCCTGCAGCTTCATCGGTTCCCATCTTGACCAGGAACCACATAAGCTTCATCCTAAGAGGCACAGGCTCAGCAACTCTCTACTAGCACCATCTCAGCCCAAGAACTCTCAACAGGGAAGAGCCATAGGCCGCCATTTAGACAGTGGGCCAAGGGAGCTTCCAAATGTGTGAATGGCACATGCCAGTTTCTGAAAACAGCATAACCCTAGAATTGTCTCCTTTCCTGAAGGCTGTATTCCTGCTTCTGCTGGGCCACCACCTACCTCAGTGTCCTGTCACTGCTTCTCTAGTAGAAGTCACATTTGTATTTGTCAGCCTTTGGATTGGCCACCTTGACAGCAGAAGTGCACTGGAAGTAGGACTACACTGAACTGATGTATGTGTACCTATTCCAGAGCTATCTTCTGGCTGATAGGATGGCGGTTTTGCACCCCAGCCCTATCCATTGACACCACCACACAGAATCAGGGTCTCACATTTCACCCCAGGTTCAACTGAGGATGTGGTTTATTAAACATGGAAGCGCATCAGCTGTGTGATTATTCAGACAGGACAAGGGTGTACATGCACAGGGGGAATATTAAGGGGTACTGCCCCTCAGTACCCAGAATGTAATAACTTGCAGAGGTGGAGAGGTGAGGCCAGCTCCCTAGAGGAGCAGCAATGGATGCCCCAATACAGAGGGGCACTATCCTCGTTAAGTTTTTAGACCTGCCCTTCTCAAGGGGAACCCACTCTGAGCTTGCCTCAGAGGCCAGGCAAGCAGGCATTGAGCTGGCACCCCAGGAACCATGTAGACAAAGGACAATGAAGCTAGAGATTGGCAAGCAAGAAGGAAGCTTGTTTAATGTTTTTTTTTTTTTTTTTTTTTTTTTAGGAGTGAGTGGAGTCCAGTAATGGGCCCCAGGGGCAAAGGTCAGCCCAGGGTAAGGCAAGTCCAGGAGGCCCAGCCTGTCCTACAGCAGCCCTAGGGCTCAGAACAGGTGGTGAGCCTGGCATGGTTGCTACTGGGCAGCAGGCTGGGCTAACTTGGGAATGTGGAAGAGTGAGTCTGTGCCCCTCAGCTGTCCCCAAGTTTACATAGGCACAGCAGCCAGACAGGGCCAACCCTCAGTGAGTCAGGAATCATTCCTGCCCAGGGAGAGGCAGGAGTTTGCATTCGTGCAAAGTAAACTGAAGGAGACGTCCGGCACTACCCACGGTAATAACTCCTTTGCAGTGTGAGAAACCATGGTGAGGTAGGTCGGGCAGGCTTTATTCCCCCCACCCCCCAAAGTGAGCTATTACTCCACAGCCAGCACTGGCACAGTGGAAGGGAGAGATGCCAGAACGACAGTGTCCCATAGCCTTCTGGCAGACAGACCAGAAGGGGGTCAGTGGGAGCCCAGGCTGACATTGCAGCAGCCGCTCTCTTGCTCAGAAATGGGGTCTTGAAATTGAAGAGGCCTAGGATGAGGGTGGGAGTGAGAATAGGTGGTATGGGCCCCCCCCTTGACCAGACAACCAGAACCCACCTCCACCCTAGCCACCCCAGTGTATTCAGCCTCAGCTTCCTGACCAACCCTTATATGCCCTACAGGTCCAGGTTCCTGGATGGGAGAGCCCCTGCCCCAAGCCACTTTCACTTGAGGGTATAGTAATTTGTGGTCACAAAGGGCATCTTGCTGACCACAGCCATTTGCTGCTTCCGCCGCACCTCTACCAGCAGTGGGGTACCTGGCCGACTGTACTCAGAGGGCACATAACCCATGGCCACATTCTTCTTCAGGCATGGAGAGGGGCAGCCACTGGTCACTGTACCTGTGTGGGCAGATGCCATAGGTCAGCACCACCTTACCACTCTGATGCCCACCCTCTGGGAACAACAGCTCCCCAACCTCTCTGGTCCACCTACCAATCACGGTGCCCTCCATATTCAGGATGGGGCTGTGTGCCCGCACAGGTGCCCCCTCGCATGTTAATCCAACACGTCTCCGCTGCACCTTGCCCTTCAGCTGGGCAATGATGACCGAGGCTCCAGGGAAGTCCATGGCAGCTCGGCGGCGCTTCCCTGAAGCATGACACCCCAGGATTAGCTATAGTCCATAAGACCCCTGGCCCTAGGAGGTCCTAGTTACAAGGACCCCAAATAACATCCATCCAACAGTGAGGGCCCCTTTGCTCAGGTTCTCCCAAGCCCCATTCCTCCTTTGTACTGCAGTCGGCCACCCACCTCTTGCCCCAGGTCTTAAAGAGGCTGTGCTGCCCACCTCAGCCTGCTGAAGATCCTCAGCGTCTAATGGGCAAAGTCACAATGGCATCTTCAGGGAAAGGAGGCTTGGGGAGGCTGCATCATTTGCTCCAGGGTGCACACCCTTGGGAGCAGTCATGGGCTAGCCACTGCAGCCTTTGCGATTCTATCCCTGAGTGCCAGCCCAACTCACCCAGTGTCCAACTAAGGCTGCCTTCCACAGGCGTGGTGTGCTCATCAATGTCACTCCCATACAGGCAGAGGCCTGCCTCTAGGCGCAGGCTGTCCCGAGCTGCCAGCCCTGCCAGCTTCACCTCTGGGTTTTCCAGCAGAGCTGCAGCCAGGCGGACTGCCGCTGCTGCTGGCACCGAGATCTGTATGGGACACCAGTGAGGAGGTAAGCAACTAGCTCTGGAGTCCTGGGCCGCACACTACCCTAACTCCCACTTCTTGACCTACCTCCACACCATCTTCTCCTGTGTAGCCACAGCGGGTCACGCGGCAGCCGGACACACCAAACACCTCCATCACAGCACTGGTCATGAAGGGCAATTTCCTCAAATCATCTGCCACGCCGGCCTGCAACACCTGGGTCGCAGTGGGGCCTGGGCCCAGGGAGCCAGTGACCAAGTGTCCAGGTTCCCATTTTCCCTCAAACCTGGACCAGAGCCCTTACTCGGGCCAGAATAAGCCCTGAGCAAGTCCTACTTTGCAGGTGGGAGAAGATGGTCTTGCCCACAGCCCCTGGGCCTTACAGCAGGTGGAGGGAGTGCCTATTTCCAAACTTAATTATGGCACACAACTACTACAGCATCGACACCTCCCTCCTAGAATGGCCAGTGCTAAGCAGTCAAAAAAGCCAGCAAGGCAAAGGTCGGCTCCAACCCCAGCCTGGCCTGCTCACCTTGCAGGGCTAGCAAGGCATTATCCACCACCTCCAGGCTCACATCACTGCCCATGTTTTGAAGCTCCCTGACCTTGCCCTGAAAGGAAAGACAGAAGAAACACATCAGCTTCTGGGACCACTTACTGAGCACCTACTGTGGGCTGAGAGCTGAAGATTTAGGCAGAATAAGCTGGTTCCTATCTTACAAGGTCCTATAACTAAGTGGTAGGAACAACCGCAGCTCAGGTCTGCGAGTGTTAACATCAGGCTCCAGCCTCCACCTTCTCACTTGGGAGCCAGGACCAGTTTCACCTTCCCTACTCTCCCATCACTGAAACCTGGCATTCTTCATGGAGGGCCCACTCTGGCCTGCTGTTCATTCACTCAAAGAGACATTGTCTGAGCCCCTTTACCCTGCCAGGTCTGTCCTAGACAACAAGGATGCTGTTCTGTGAACAAAGAAGACAGGGTACCTAGAACACAGAAGGGCTGTACCTGCATGAGGGCCAAGTCCTTGTCCCAGCAGCCAGCATTGGACACCACATACAGGTACCCCTCAGAGGTGCTGGTCACAATCAAGTCATCTTCGATGCCTCCAGCCTCATTGGTAAACAGCGACAGTGTCCCCTAGTGCCAAAGTGGAACATCTTTGCTTCCAGGTTCAGGAGGCCCAGGTAAAGTATATGAGTTAGACACACCCCTGGGGCTACTAATTAATGAACCCTCAGGCAACGGGATTGGGTGGGGGGGTGGGGACAAGGCTAGGTAAACCCAGGCCCTTGCCCAACCCCAGGGTTTTTTTTAATCTTCCTGCATTGAAAAAGTTTTCACCCCTTTCTCATCTTGTTAGACCTCCCTGATTTGGTGGGGCCTCTGCACTTCTCCCCACTCAAGTACTGAGAGACCCACTTCACACTTAATCCAGGACTCCTAGGCCTTGGTGCTTCATCCCACCCAGACCTCAGACAACTTAGTCCGTGCCCCAAACCCCAAGACAAACTTCAAAGTCCATTGATGATCCCATAAATGCCACAGCAATACTTCAAAATACTGGGGGGCTGGCTTCACAGCCTCCCCACTGGATGGACAGAGCCTGAGATTGAAAGGTCACATGGATCACCTGGGTATTTGTTAAAAATGTAGGTTCTGATTCCACAGGTCTGGAGCAGGGCCTGAGAGTATATTCCTAACAAGCTCTTGGTGATGAGACTGCTGGTTTAGGGACTACCTTTGCACTGCAAGAGGTTTGGCAGCATGGAGGTCACAATACAGGACATAAACCTGAGTCTCTGGCTTCCCAGCCTGATGTGGCTAAGGACAGAATAAACCTCTCCCTGCAGATAACTAAACGTCTAGACATGACTCAGGGACCCCCATCTCCCAAGACTGCAAGCCCTGAGCAGCTGTGTCTGATCCATTGCTGTGCCCCCACCATTCCCATTGCTGGCTCAAGAATAAGAACACCCACTGAGCAGAAATACAAGAGAGAAGAGGGGCCCACCTGGTTTGGCCTTAGCTCTGCAATATCTCCAACCACTAGACTCTCCATCAGCTTCACCCGGTCACAACCAAGTATCTTGGTCTGGGAAAGAGATCAAAAACCTCAGGCCACTGGGCAGGAGGCATCCTCCCTGCTGTCCACAGTCCAGTCCAACCCAGCCCAAATGCCTGAGCAGTCCTTTTGATTCTGCAAGTGGCAGAGCCCTACCTTCTGATTCCCACCTCTGCCAGTACAGAAGAGGGTGAAATGGGGGAAGTTCGGGAACTTGAAAGGGCCCGGCACCATCCTGAAATACCCCCGTTTCCAAACCAACACCCAGGAGAGTCGATGGGAGTGGGTACCAGCCCTGGGGAACCTGGGACATAAAGGCACACCACTGAGTAGGAGCAGACTGAAAAGACTAAAGAGACAACCAAGAGACCCTCTGAGTTAACTTCCTGGGAGCCATAGTCTACAACACCTAGACCTCCACCTCTTCTGGGAGGGTGGCCCTTGGAATCCAGCTCCCAACAAAGCCAAGAGTTGCACCACTGTAGATGGGAAGCCCTGATCTAGCAAACAGTGTGCTCCCCTTGCTCACCTGCAGCATGTGGGACACGTCAAAGAGCGAGCAGTGCCGGCGTGTGTGCAGGTGTGAGTCAACATGACTGTCCCGGTACTGTACAGGCAGACTCCAGCCTGCAAACGCCACCATCTTCCCGCCATGAGCCAGGTGGAAGTCATAAAGAGGTGTCCTTCGGAGTACGTCCTGCGGGTGGCTGGGTTCAGGGCCACCAGTGTCCCGGCCTCCACCCTCCTCCCTCGCCCACCTCCAAAATCAGCAACATACCCCATCACCCTCTGTCCCACCTGTGCGTGACTGAGCGGACGGCCCAGGGCCAACGGGAGCGCCTGCAGCCGCAAGCCCAGATGGGGTACCACGGTCATTGCCCGCTGCATTGTTGCCCGCAACCGGTGCAGCCGGCACACAGAGGTTACCACTCTGCCAGGCACGCTGGGAGATGTAGTCCGGGCTCTGCTGGGATAGGTCACTCTCCCACAAAGGGGATTTGAAGGGGCGGGCAGCCCCAAAGGCAGGCAGCCCCAAGGGCAGGCGGGGCTTTCGAGCAGTGGACAGTGACTCCAATCTGTAGGGAAACAGCCCCAGGCACTTCAAGTTGATCTTCCAGGGTAGATTAGGCTGTCCAAACCAGTTAAACTGCTCAGAAACAGAGCTAGGGGCTAGACCTCCCCTTGCTGACTGCTCAGCCTCCAAAAGGTCGAAGTTCCATAAAAGGCCAAAAGGCCTGAATTGCACATTCAGGACAGCAGGAGTGTAAGGTCACAGGAGGGGGAGGGGTGGAGAGGTTGCTGGAGGGTGGATCCAGCCAGCATGCTGAGCACATCAGTAATCTGGCCTCTGGTGAGGGTCTCGGGGCTCTCCCACTGGGAGGACACAGGCAGCCAGCAGTCATGCATTCCACAAGTATTTATTGATCTTGCTGCACACTAGGCCCTGTGCTGGATATGAATGAAGCACAGTTCCTGCCACTCCCCCAAGGTCCTCCCCCCACTCCCTCTCTCTCTCTCTCTCTCTCTCTCTCACACACACACACACACACTCTCTGAGGGCTGCTACTCCCTGAGCACAGGATTATGGTCATTACCCTTTTAGCAAAAGCCGAATGGGGTAAATAAATGACCCTGCAGGCAAAGATAACACCTGCAAGAACTCTGATAGATAAAGAGCAGAGGGTAGTCACCAAAAGGTGGCTGACCTTCCTCCAGAAAGCTGTTGAGCCACACAAATGTCCAATTTTCCAGGTCTAGCACAGGTTGCAGTACTGCTACATCCCAGCTCCCTGGGGCAAAGCCAGGAAAAAAACTTAAAAGATTTTCTAAGAGCAGCCTGCTTTATTCCACAGCAGGCCTGGGGTTGTAGTAGATGTCAGTCTCTTAAAGGACACCAATGAGAATGCTCACCTGGACCCACACCCTACCAAGGTTGATCTTTTATCACACTGAGCATGACTCTTGGAACGTGGCAGCTGGGAGAAGGGACAAGGATGTGCTTTAGACAAAAAGGTCCCAGGACTCATTATCAGATGCCAGCCTTGCCGGAGGCACCTGTCCAGGCTGGATGGGTAGACCCACTTGAACACACATCCAGAAGCCAGCTCAGGAACCAAGGGGCTCAGGCTGCCCAAATCCCCAGCTTTGCTCCCTAGGCAGGCAGGAGGTAAGACAGGAAACAACTTCTTATGGGCATAACACAAAGGGAAAGAAGACCACTAGAGGGCGCAGAAGGAAGAAATGGGCTCCGGTTTTCCCCTCACACTTCAAACTACTTGAGTGCCATGGCTACAGCAGCCTTCCAACAATAGTTAGAGCCGGTTTAGTAGGTGCAACCCACTGCACTCAGGGTGAAGGAGCAGGCAGGAGACTGGAGTGTGCATGTTGGCAGAAGGAGCAGAGGGCACATGGGGATTCTTAGTAAGTAGAACTGGAGTGTTTTTAGGGTAGGAAAAAGAATTTCAGCTTGCAGTCAGATTAAGACAGAGTACACCCCTGCCAAGAGCTCATGCTGAAGCAACACAGCCCCCAAGAATCTTGAATCTGTGAATGTGGCCCAGACATAGTGGGCATGCAGGCAACACTCGGAATGCACAGGGAAAGCACTTCAGCCTCTGGTGGCCCAAATCAGGTCTGGGTGGACACGGAAGGCCAACATCTTGGCTAAGAGCCATAGTTCAAGTGTAGGAGAGCAAGTTGAGGTCATAACAGCCATCCACCTGCAACACAAAAGACTATCAGATCTGACCCACTCAGGGCAACAGGAATGAAGCAGAGGGAAGCGATCACTCACATCAAAGCGGCCGATCCTTGTAGAGGTGTGACTGGCCCGGATCATCTCTGTCAGTGCCCACATCTGCTGCACCTCGGAGGATACCCTGTTGGGGTCTGGGAGACCCTGCTCCAGAAGGAGGGGTCAGTGGCCATGGGTATCTCCCCAGCAGTGCCCTTAAAGCTCCAGAGAAGCCAAGTTGGGCTATGGGGCCCTCCAGCTGACACTAGTAATATTCCCAGATGACTTGTGAAACATGACGTTGGAGCCTCATGTGCAGTAGCCAGCCCAGCCTCACTCAGAGATACCTCAAATCCCATGCACCACCCAAGAAGATGGCACAGAGTAAATGAAGGGCCCTGGGTCCAACCCCAGATTCTTGCAGAAAGAGGCCCACCTGGGCCTGTGCTGGACACAAGAGCTTTTCATACATGGTTCTTACTCACAATGAGGGCTTACCTCAATGAGGGGAGCAGGCTGCTCACAAGGCACTGGGTGGGAGAGCCACTTGGGGAAGGTCATGGAGGGGCTCTGCAAAACAAAGGCAAACTGCTCTAAAGGACGCAGAGTGGGAAAGCCCTAGGACCAGATTCCAAGGTCCTTGGAGCAGACAGAAGGGCACCTGAGCCTCAGACACTGAGAAACCCTGTTCAGGGGTCCATGCGGTCCAAGGGGCAGTCAGATTACCTAAGAGCTAGAGACTACATAAGCTCTTCTGCTATGCGGGAGGCCCCAGGAACACAAGGAACGGAAGTGTCTCCCAGCACCTGAAGGCTCAAGCTCTGAGAGAGGCAGGTGGATATGGGGACATGACCTTACCTCTCCTGGCTAACTTCCCTCCTGGCTAATTTCCTTCTGAGCATTCCCTCCTGGCTAATTTCCCTCTGAGTCTTACTGTTCACTCCCACTCCTACCCCAGCATTCCCAGCCATAGCCCCACACCCAGCATTCCCTTTCATAGCAACAGCTCTGAGCTGGTCACCTACCTTTGGTCCCTGCTGGTAAATCTGCAGTTCCTCCACTGTGAAAGACAGCCATAGTGGTGATGGCTGTCGCAGAATCAGGCGCAGTTCCAGTACTCTGGCCATGTCACACAGCATCTGACATATACAAACACACACACACACACACACACACACAAGGACCCAGCAAGGCCCTAGCTCACTGCCCAAGAGCCTCCCAACCAGCAATAAGCCAAGATGCTGCCTCCCCAGGCCTTAATCTCTCCATGGCACAAGCCCAGGCCAGCCTCCCCTCCCCTCTTCCCTCCTGGTATCCTGGCCCAATCCCTACATCCCCTGTGAGCCCTTATCTGGACTTCCCTAGCCATGCTGAGTCCCAGCTGACCTGATGCTTGAACAACGATACATACTCCTGGGCTCCCTCCTCACTGTGTGGATCAGGCATGAGGCAGTAGTCCCGCAGGCAGGTCACCCACTTGGCTGGTGTGTGTGTTGAGGTATGCTGGCGAACACGGATGCTCAGAAAGGCTGTGTAGTAATTCTTAAACATTATCTCCTGTAACTAGAGCACACACAAACTACCATGACAAATCAGAACCAGGCCCAGGGCCTGAGAAGTTCAAACCTACCATCTCTTCCTCCCCTTGGGAAAGTACTCTTCTGGGATACCTGAGTGGCTCAGTGGTTAACCATCTGCCTCCACTCAGGGCATGATCCTATAGTCCCGGGATCGTGTTTCCACATCAGGCTTCCTTCATGGAGCCTGCTTCTCCCTCTGCCTGTGTCTCTGCCTCTGTGTGTGTGTGTGTGTCTCTCTCATGAAGAAATAAATAAAATCTTAAAAAAACAAAAAAAAAGGGAAAGTATTCTTCTACCAATCGAACAATTTCAACAAGCACCCACTGGGCCCAAAGACAATTTCCCTTTCCTAGAAGAGCTCACAGCCCAAATGAGCAGGTCATGCAAATAAACCATGACTGCAGATCTTGGCACAAGTCTAAGATGCTGGGCCATCTGGGTGTCTCAGTGATTGAGTGTCTGCCTTTGACTCAGATAGTGATCCCAGGGTCCTAGGATCAAGTCCCACATCAGGCTCCCCACAAGGAGCCTGCTTCTCTCTCTGCCTATGTCTCTGCCTCTCTCAGGAATAATAAACAAAATCTTAAAAAAAAAAAAAAAAAGGTCTAAGAGGCTCCCAGAGGTCAGAACCCTAACTTTGGAGGAGGCAGAAAATATACAGATGAGGCCTCAAGAAGGAAGAGTTCACCAAGTGGAACGGGAAAGAGTATAAAAGTAACATAAGCAAAGGGACACCAAAGGTTGAGAGAACTTGGCCCACCCTGGAAACAGCAGTGATTCAGCCTAGCTACAGCAATTCTCATTCCTGAAGACTCACCAGAATCACCCAAGCAAGTTTTTTAAAAACTATAAATGTACAAGTTTCACCCTAAACCTACTGAATCAGTATTTACAGGTTGGGAGTTTTAGTGAGGATTCCCAGCTTATGGTAAGGAACAACTTGAAAGGTGATCACACACCATGGGACAAAGTGCATGGGGTCAAGAAGCAGGCAGGGCACAGGCCTAGAGTGGCCCCAAATGCCAAGCCATTAGAATGTGGACTTTGTCCTCTGTGCTGAGGTCTTGTAGTGTCGGTCACTCTGCCAGCACATGTGGACCAGCAACTGGAGACTGGAAACTGGAAACACTAAAATGATCCTGATGAGGAATGAGCTGAACCTGACCTCCAGCAGGGACTGTAGGGAATGGGCAGGAGGCAGGTTTTGGGGTAACTCATTGTCCAGTGATTCCCCAGCCCCTGGGCCAGGAACAAAATGACCTCTCTTTAGTAGACAACTGTATTTCCAGCATCACCCTATTATCTTAGCACTTGTATGCCAGCTCTGTCCTGGACATGGGGGAGAGATGCTGAAGAGAATAGCACAGAAGGCTGCATTCTAGTAAATATGTGTTAACTGAGGTAATAAATAAATGGTAAGCTAATTTGCAAGGGCGAGGACACTGCAGAGGCTTTCGGTAAAAGATTAAATGCCTGGGATACGCCCGAGTTCCCAGGTCAGCCCCGCCCAGGAGCCCCAGTCGCGCCCACGGGTCTGGCTCACCTCAAAGGGCGCGACGCTGGGGAAGGTGACATCGATGACCAGCACACCAGGCCGGCCTTGGGAGGTTCGCACGTCGCCCACCTGCAGGGCCACGGTACCTTTCACATGGCAGGGCACCGACACACGGGACATGGTGTCAGCAGCCTCGACCAAGCCCAACTGCTGCTCCTGGCCTCGGACTACGGGTCCTTCCCGGCGTCCTCAGCAGAGTCCCCAAGAACTACAACTCCCAGAAAACCTCGCGCTGGGCCAGCCCGGCCAATTACTGACGCCCCAAGCCGGCCGGGAGTCGGAAGTGCTTGAGGAAGGGTTCCTTCAGCCAATCTCAGCGCAAGCCTTCAAGAGCCTTGGGCCCTGCCCAGAAATTTCCGAGCCATTCTGTGTCTTAGCGATCCTGGCCTTTCACCGTCTGTTATGCTCCGTTATTACACCTGTGCAGGACGGTCGTTAGTTAAAGCATATCATGCCCTGAGCACTAATGAGCATAGTGCCCGGCAAACATTAATTGCAAAAATAGGTATGAACAACCCCCCCTTTTTTTAATGGACAAAGGATTTGAACAGACAATTCACAAAAGAATATAAATAGCCAATAAACCCATGAAAAGATGCTTAATGTGACTATTCCTCAGGGAAGTTCAAATTAGAATTCGCACAACCCCACTGAAGGGGCTGAAGTTAAAGACTGGCAAGGATGTGGAGTGCCTGGGACCTTAATCCACTTATAATTTCCAGCTATTCTGAAAAAGTTTGGCATTTCTTTAAAAACCAAATTCAGGGATCCCTGGGTGGCGCAGCGGTTTAGCGCCTGCCTTTGGCCCAGGGCGCGATCCTGGAGACCCAGGATCGAATCCCATGTCGGGCTCCCGGTGCATGGAGCCTGCTTCTCCCTCTGCCTATGTCTCTGCCTCTCTCTCTCTCTCTCTGTGACTATCATAAATAAATAAAAATTAAAAAAATAAAATAAAAACCAAATTCATACCTACGATATGATTCATCCATTATACTCCCAAGTATTTACCCAAGAGAAATGAATGCATAGGCCCACTCAAGGACTTTGTTCACAATAGACAGAAATTGGAAATAATCCAAATGTCCAAGAGATGAACAGATAAACTGATTGTGGTGTATCTCTACAATGGAATGCTGCTCAGCAATAAAAAGAAATAAACAAATCCAAATATCTATCAACATATGAATGGGTAAACAGAGCCTGGTATATACATGCAATGAATTACTCAGCCTTAAAGATGAATGAAACTCTAATAAATTAACATAAGTTAACATTGAAAATATCACGCTGGGCTGCCTGGGTGGCTCAGTGCTTGGGTGGCCTGCCTTCAGCCCAGGGTGTGATCCTGGAAACCTGGGATGGAGTCCCACATTGGGCTCCCTGCATGGAGCCTGCTTCTCTCTCTGCCTGTGTCTCTGCCTCTGTGTGTGTGTGTGTCTCTCATGAATAAATAAATAAATAAAAATCTTTAAAATAAAAAAAGAAAATATCATGCTAAGTGAAAAAAAATAGACATGAAGGACAAATATTATATGATCACACTTACATGAGGTACTTAGAATAGGCGAATTCATAGAGACAGAAAGTAAAATAGAGGTTGCCACGACTAGGGGTGAGGGGAAATAGAGATATTGTTTAACAGGTATAAAGTTTGTGTTTAGGATGATGAAAAAATTTCTGGAAATAGTAGTGATGATTATACAACACTATTAATATACTTAATGCTGGGCTCCTGGGTGGCTCAGTTGGTTGTGTCTGACTTTGGGGTCCTGGGATCAAACCCTGCATTGGCCTCCCTACTCAACAGGGAGTCTGCTTCTCCCTCTCCCTCTGCTCCTTTCCTCTGCTGTGCTCTCTCTCTCAAATAAAATAATAATAATAATAATAATAATATGCTTAATGCCACTGACTTCTACACTTACAATGAGTAAAATGGTAGATATTACGCATATTTTAACATTTTTTTAAGGGCAGCCCCAATGGTGCAGCGGTTTAGCACCGCATGAAGCCGGGGGTTTGATCCTGGGGACCCTGGATCGAGTCCCATGTTGGGCTCCCTGCATGGAGCCTGCTTCTCCCTCTGCCTGTGCCTCTGCCTCTCTCTCTCTCTCTCTCTCTCTCTCTCTCTCTGTGTGTCTCTATGAATAAATAAATAAATAATTTTTAAAAAATAAAATAAAATAAAAAGGAATGAACAAATAGTATGCACACCACCACCACTAAATCTCAAATGTGCTAAATTAAGCAAAAAATGTCAGACCCCAAAGAGTACATACTGTATGATTCCACTTACATGAAAGTCTAGAAGAGACAAAACTAATCTATAGTAAAATTAATAAGAACAGTTTTTCCTGAGGCAGAGAGTGAAGGGAAGGATTTGGTTATGAAGAAGAACAAAGGTATACTTTGGGGTGATGGAGAGGCTCTAAAACTTGATTGTGTGGGCAGCCTGGGTGGCTCAGCGGTTTAGCGCCTGCCTTTGGCCCAGGGTGATCCTGGAGTCCCAGGATCAGAGAGTCCCAGAGAGCCTTCGGGCTCTCTGCATGGAGCCTGCTTCTCCCTCTGCCTGTCTCTGTGTCTCTCATAAATAAATAAATAAAATCTCTCTAAAAAAAAAGAATAATAAAACTTGATTGTGGTGATAGTTATATTTGTCTAGACAATTGTCAAAATTTATTAAACTGAATGCTTAAGATTTGTGAATTTTTTAAGATTTTACTTTTTTAATAGAGATTTTTTTTTTTATTCACAAGAGACACCCACACACATAGAGAGAGAGATACAGGCAGAGGGAAGCAGGCTCCCTGCAGGGACCACGCCCCAAGCTATAGGCGACACTGAACCACTGAGCCACCCAGGTGTCCCCAAGATTTTATTTTTTTAAGTTTTTATTTATTTGACACAGAGAAAGAGACAACACAAGCAGGGGGAGTGGCAGGCAGAGAGAGAGGGAGGAAGAGGGGAGCCCAATGAAAGGCTCAATCCCAGGATCCTGGGATCATGACCTGAGCCAAAGACACAATCAATTAACTGAGCCACCTAGGCGTCCCTAAAGATTTTATTTTTAAGTAATCTCTACACCCAAGATAGGACTCAAACTCACAACCCCGAGATCAAGAATCACATGTGTTCTACTGACTGAGCCAGCTAGATGCCCCCAAATTTTTGCATTTTTATTGCATCTAAATTATACCTCAATAAACATGATTTTTAAAAAAAAGATTTTATCCATTCATTCATGAGAGACACAGATTGAGAGGCAGAGATATAGACAGAGAGAGAAACAGGCTGCCCGCAGGACCCCAGGTCCTGGGATCCCAGGACCCCAGTATCATGACCTGAGCTGAAAGCAGATGGTCAACCACTGAGCCGCCCAGATGCCCAGTAAACATGATTTTATTTTTTTTTAAGATATTATTTATTTATGCATGAGAGATACAGAGAGAGAGAGGCAGAGACACAGGCAGAGGGAGAAGCATGCTCCTTGCAAGGAGTCCAATGCACGACTTGATCCCGGACCCTAGCATCACTCCCTAAGCCGAAGGCAGATGCACAAATGCTGAGCCACACAGACGTCCCAATAAACATGATTTTAAAAGAAAAAAAAAGCAAAACAAAACAAAACAAAATGAATGCTAATCATTACAAAAATGTTAATCAAACAAAAAATGAATGTTTATCATCATCCTCCTCCTTCCAGGCACTTGTGGAAACAATGCCACAGAGGTCATTAGTTAAGCCTGTTTATTTATAACAAAGCTGAGGCCAGAAGTGGTCCTAAGTGATTTCCTAAGCCAATAAAGCAATATGGAGTAAAGCTGGAGCCAGGGCCTCTTTTGGGCTCCTTCTTCACAGGTCAGAACCCTCCAGGTAATGGTCAGCTTTGGTGACCTGGGCCTTCTTTATGTTGAGGAACCCAAAGACGCAGACCCAGTGTAACCCATAGAGCTCTCAGAGTGGAGTTGGAATATCATATCAGTAAGATACAGAACCAGGATTCCAGGCCAGCCTAAGGAACAGCCTGGTACACTTGTGCCTTCCCAGTCCAGGTGCCCCCAGAGACTCCTAGTGACAGAAGACATCCCCTGTCTTCTCATTGGCTGTTGTATAGGGAAAATAATTTATATCTGTGGGTCTTCTGGACTGGCCATTGCTATCTCTATTTGAACTCAGACTAATGATTCACAGTCTGGGTCCCTCCAGGTTCCTGAGAGTTTCCTCTTCATGAAAATCACCTCATGCTGGAGCAGAGACTTCTCCAAATCCCAGATTTTAGGTCCCCTGGAAATCTGGAGGATACACACAGGCTCTGGGCTTCAGGATTCAGATCTGAAAGCATAGTCAGGCCACCAGCTAGAACCCCAAGACTTGACCTTTATTGCTCACCTGTTAGTACCCACTGACTTTTGTCCCACATTTCCCCCTAAACTCTCCTTTCCAGCTTATCTCTTAGCTCAGGCAAAAGACCCCCAGGATCCATGCAGCATCCTGTAATGGAAACCAAAACTACCCCTCAAGCAATGATAACTGCCTAAATGAAGTGTTCTGGCAGCCCAGACCACCCAGACGAGTTTGAGCTTAACCCTTGACTCATGCCTGGGCAGATGGACCATGAAGAGACCCGTAGACTCACTGACAGTTACCTTTATCTCATCATAATACTAGAGTCTCCACCCAAGGAGAAGCACAAGCCTTGTTTATATAACATACAAAGTATGTATATGGGTGTTTCCTTAAGGCACATACATGACCTTATGCCCACTTTTACATATGATAAGGCTCCCATTTCTTTTCCTTCTCTCTCTCTTTTTTTTTTTTAAGTTTATTTATGTATTGTTTTTAGTAATCTCTACTCCCATTGTGGGGCTCAAACACATGACCCTGGGATACCTGGGTGGCTCAGTGGTTGAGCGTCTGCCTTTGGCTCAGGATGTGATCCTGGAGTCCTGGGATTGAGTCCCACATCGAGTCCCACATTGAGTCCCACATCAGGCTCCCCTGCTTGGAGACTGCTTCTCCCTCTGCCTGTGTCTCTGCCTCTCTCTCTGTGTTTTTCTCATGAATAAATAAATAAAATATTAAACACACACACACACACACACACACACACGATCCTAAGATTAAGAGTTGCTTGCTCTTCTAACTGAGCCAGTTGGGTGCCCCAAAGCTCCCATTTCTAAATATTCATCCTAACCCTAGGGGCCACCTGGTTGGCTCAGTTAGTAGAGCATGTGACTCTTGATCTCAGGGTCATGATTTTGGGCCCCACAATGGGTGTAGAGATTACTTAAAAATAAAATCTTAGGGCAGCTCGGGTGGCTCAGTGGTGTGGCAGAACCTTCAGCCCAGGGCCCAATCCTGGAGACCCGGGATTGAGTCCCACGTCAGGCTCCCTGTGTGGAGCCTGCTTCTCCTTCTGCCTGTATCTCTGCTTCTCTCTGTGTGTGTCTCTCATGAATAAAGAATAAAATAAAATTTAAAAAAATAAAAATAAGGGCAGCCTAGGTGGTTCAACAGTTTAGCGCCATCTCCAGCCCAGGGCCTGATCCTAGAGACCTGGGTTCAAGTCCCACATCAGGCTCCCTGCATGGAGCCTGCTTCTCCCTCTGCCTGTGTCTCTGCCTCTGTGTGTGTGTGTGTTTCTCATGAGTAAATAAATAAAATCTTAAAAATAAATAAATAAAAATAAAATAAAAGCTTAAAAAATAAATACATAAAATAAGTAAATAAATAAATAAATATTCATGCTAACCCTAAATAAAAGGAACCCATTCACTCTCACTCTGGGAGTCAAAGTTGTAAGTTATTCCCTGTGATATTCTTTGCTGCAAATAAAATTTCCTTTGTGTGACAACTCTACCTTGTGTAGTTTCTGTGACTCAACAAGGAGCAAACTCATGTTAGTTCAGTTACAATAGGAGACACAGACCTATGTGGCCCCTCACTGCAGACCAGTCTCACCTCATATCTCTCAGGTAGACAGTCACTCCACTCCAGTCCCTCCAATCCATTACCCACTTTGTGGCAAGACAATGTTTTCAATGTGAAAACGTCATGGAAAAAAAAAAAACAACACGTCATGGAATCCTTCCGCTTCAAGGTCAAATCCAAAAGCTCTTGGTAAGTCCAAGAATCCAAGGCATGAATGGCTCCTGCCACCGGCTACTCAAAACCTGGTCCTGGGACATCTGGGTTGCTCAGTGGTTGAGCATCTGCTTTCCGCCCAGGGAGTGATCCTGGAGTCCCGGGATCAAGTCCCACATCAGGCTCCCTGCATGGAGCCTGTTTCTCCCTCTGCTTATGTCTCTGACTCTGTGTGTGTGTGTGTCTCATGAATAAATAAATAAATAAATAAATAAATAAATAAATAAATAATCTTTAAAAAAGAAAAAAAAACAAAAAACCCTAGTCCCTAGGGGTGCCTGGCTAGCTCATTCAGAAAAGCACGTGACTCTTGATCTTGCGGTTGTAAATTTTTTTTTTTTTTTTTTTTGCGGTTGTAAATTTGAGCCTCATGTTGGATGTAGAGATTATCAAACAAACAAAAACAACTTTATTATTTTTTTAAAATATTTTATTTAGTTATTCATGACAGACACAGACAGAGAGAGGCAGAGACACAAACCGAGGGAGAAGCAGGCTCCCTGCAGGGAACCTGATGTGGGACTCAATCCCAGATCCCAGGATCACGCCCTGGGCTAAAAGGCAGACGCTCAACCACTAAGCCACTCAGGTGTCCCCCAAAACAACTTAAAAACAAAAAGAACCTGCCCCTTTCCCCAACGCTGGCACTGTCACTCCAGTTTGTATTGAATGTTGCCCACTCTTTCCTTGTAGCCTGCTCACATAACACTCATTAGATCACTTCTACACTACCACCAACCACCTATCTACCATTCAGTTATTGGTTTAGATTTTGATTTTTCAGGGAGCACTTTCTTGATCTCCTGGACTAAGCTAGATCACTCACTGTATATTGTCAGAGGGTCTCCACATTTTATTATAATCATCCCCCCAAAGCCTGTCTCCCACATTGGGCTACATGGGGTAGGAGAGCAGGAATTTAGTCTGTTGGCTTGTATCCCACATCTTCTAGTGTCATGCTGGGCATAGATGGTGTTCAATAGAAACATTCCAAATAAACAATTGTTCGATTTTAGGGAGTTCCACTTCCAGCTAAGATGGAGTAATTGGGAAAGATTTACCCTCCCACATGACCCAATTAAAGAACCACACAAATACATGAAACAATCATTTTCAGACATCGTCCATCAGGCAGCACAGGACAGTCATCCCTAAGAAAGGAGGAATAAACAAAATAAGCACATGATTATCCCAGATTACTGTCAGGAAAGAGTTTCCAAATAGAAGGAGGAGGAACCTGGGTGGAGTGTCAGACTCCCTGAGATGAAGAGACAAAAGCAGGAGTTTCGGGAGGTAAAGATGGCTAGAAGCTAGACAGGACAAAGTTGCACAGAGAGATGGTTCCAGGGATCTCTAGGGGAATCCCTTTGAGGCTTCAGCTTAGTAATAATCAGTACATGCATGTGAGGAAACTACCCAAGGTCAAAGAAAGAACTAGCCAAAAGAATTAAAAGGTTAAAAAAAAAAGAATTAAAAGGTTATAACACCAATCTTACTTAGAGCCGGAAAGTTTGTGTTCCCATCAGCCATAGGAAAGAAAGAAGAAAGAAAGAAAGAAAGAAAGAAAGAAAGAAAGAAAGAAAGAAAGAAAGAAAGAAAGAAAAAGAGAAAAACAAAAAAAACTAGACAAGGAAGATGAAAGGACCCCTAAAGAAAAGCCATTTTTTCCCTTTGCTCTGGCTTCTATTCTTACTGGGACCTGCACCCCACCCTACAGATGCAGGCCTCTACACTGCACTCTACACATACCTTGTAATACAAATAGCATATGTCTTCCTTGAGGACTTTTATTCTTCCGCCATCTTACCCCACCTTCCATATGTCTTCTTTATAAGGGATAAAGAGACAGTGATATCTTTGGAGGCTTCCAGCACAATAAATAACATCTAAGAAGCAGGGTCATCATGAATGTTCTCCAAGACCACTGACTCCAAACACCTTGACACCAAGACTCTTGACTTCAGGAAATGAATGACTTATGAAGAGTACCTGGACCCTGTTCTTGTTCTAATTCCTGATGCCTAAGAGGATATGTGCACCAGACCACCATCTCCATTAAAAACCCCAGCCCCAAGCAAAAACAAGACTCATGTTCTTTCCAAGTCTCCCAGACACTCTGTCCATATCATTCCATATACATATATCTTCAATAAAATCTGCTTTCACCTTCTACTGGCTCACATCTGATTTCCATCCTTAATGAAGCCAAGACCTGCTTAGTTAGTCCTACAGGACCCTCTCTGGCTCCTCAGATCCAGTCTGCCTCCATCACTAATTCATGGGACATTGTGCAAAATGCCCAGAAAGAAACTGCTTTAGTTGTGGATAAAAATTTGACCTAGACTGTTCGGTCTAGGTCACCACGTAACAAAACTTAAAATCAAGCCTCAAGGGATGCCTGAGTGGCTCAGTCCCTTAAGTGTCTGCCTGCGGCTCAATTCATGATCCTAGGGTTCCTGCTCATCAGGGAGTCTGCTTCTCCCTCTCCCTCTGCAGCTTCCCCTGTTTATGCTCTCTCTGTCAAATAAATAAAGTCTTTTGAAAGTTGTTGTGGTTTTTTTTTTTTCTTTTAAGATTTTACTTATTTATTCATGAGAGACAGGCAGAGACACAGGCAGAAGGAGAGGAAGGCTCCATGCAGGGAGCCTGACGTGTGTCTCGATCCCAGTCTCCAGGATCACGCCCTGGACTGAAGGCGGCGCTAAACCTCTGAGTCACCAAGGCTGCCCTGAAAATTGTTTTAAAAAGGAGAAATGTTGGGGATCCCTGGGTGGCTCAGCGGTTTAGCGCCTGCCTTTGGCCTGGGGCGCGATCCCGGAGTCCCTGGAATGGAGCCTGCTTCTCCCTCCTCCTGTGTCTCTGCCTCTCTCTCTCTTTCCATGTCTATCATAAATAAATTAAAAATAAATAAATAAATAAATAAATAAATAAATAAATAAATAAATAAAATGTCGAGCATATTTGTTTTTAAATATTTTATTTTTAAGTAATCTCTACACCCAACGTATGGCTAGAACTTACAGCCCTAAAACCAAGAGTCACATGTTCTATTTACTGAGCCAGCCAGGCACCCCACAGTTTTTATTTTTTGAGCATGCTATATTATACATAGACAAAGAGAGAGAATTAGCAATTGGATCATGCAGTTTTGAGGGTGAGAACTACCAAAGGTCTGCAGATGGCAAACTGGAAGCCCAGGAGAGCCAATGTGCAGTTCAAGTCTGAAAGCCTAAGAACCAGAAAATTTTATTGTATGAATTCTAGTCCCGGGCAGCCCTGGTGGCACAGCGGTTTAGCATCGCCTGCAGCCCAGGGTGTGATCCTGGAGACCCGGTATCAAGTCCCACGTCGGGCTCTCTGCATGGATCCTGCTTCTCCCTCTGCCTGTGTCTCTCTGTGTCTCTCATGAATAAATAAAAATAAAATCTTAAAAAAAAAATTCTAGTCCCAAAGCTAGCAGACTCAAGACCCAAGAAGAGCTAATTTGTCAGTCCCAGTCCAAAGGCTGGAAAAAAACAGTGTTTCAAGCTCAAGCCATCAGGCAGGAGGAGTTTCCTTTTACTAAACTTTTCTGTTCTTTTCAGGTTTTTACTTGATTGGATAAAGCCCACCCATATTAGGGAGGGAAATGTGCTTTATTCAGTCTCTTTGCATGTTAATCCTAACCAGAAACACCCTCACAAACACCGCACTCAGAATAATGTTTGGCTAAATGTCCAGATACTCCATGGTCCACATGAAAATGAACCATTACGGAGTATTTTTTGCTGCTGATGTTGTTGTTTGTTAATATTTTATTTTATTATTTTGATTTATTCTTAAAATATTTTATCTAAAAAAAGATTTTATTTATTTGACAGAGAGAGAGAGGATGAGAGAGCACAAACAAGGGGGAAGGACAGAAGGAGAGAGAGAAGCAGACTCCCCACAGAGCAGGGAGCCCAACATGGGGCTTGATCCCAGGACTCTGGGATCATGACTTGAGCTAAAGGCAGATGCTTAACTGACTGAGCCCCCAGGCACCCCTATTTTATTATTTTCTAAATAGGCTCCATCGCCAGCATGGAGTCTAATGTGGGGTGAAGTCACAACTCCCAGAACAAGACCTGAGCTGAGATCAAGAGTCAGACATTTACCTGACTGAGCCACTGTGATTTTTTTTTTTTTAGTTTTCTTTCTCTTATTTCTAGTTTCATTCCATTATGATCAGAAAATATTCTTTGTGTGATTTCAATCTTTTAACATTTATTATTTTTATTTATTTTTATTTGTTTTTTTAAGATTTTATTTATTTATTCTTGATAGACATAGAGAGAGAGAGAGAGAGAGGCAGAGACACAGGCAGAGGGAGAAGCAGGCTCCATGCAGGAAGCCCCACGCGGGACTCGATCCCAGAACTCCAGGATCCCGCTCTGGGCCAAAGGCAGGTGCTAAACCGCTGAGCCACCCAGGGATTCCCCCATTTATTTTTATTTTAAGATTTTATTTATTTATTCATGAGGGACACAGAGAGAGGCACAGACACAGGCAGAAGGAAAAGCAGGCTCCATGCAGGGAGCCCAAGGAGGGACTCGATCCAAGGTCCCCCAGATCACACCCCAGCTGAAGGGGGCGCTAAATCGCTGAGCTACCTGGACTGCCCTAAAAAATGTTTTAAAAGATTAATTCATTTATTTGAGAGAGAGAGTGTGTGTGTTCATGTGCACAAGTGAGCTCATATTTGGGGGGGAGCAGAGTTAGAGAATCTTAAATAGACTCCCTGCTGAGTGAGGACCACCTCCCCTGCCCACCCCCCCACACACACACACTGGGCTCTATCACCCATGAGATCATGACCTGAGCCAAAACCAAGTTGAACACTTAATTGGCTGAGCCACCCAAATGCCTCTAAAATTTCTTAGGACTTACTTTGTGACTAACAAATCTTTGGTCTGTCCTGGTGAATGTTCCAGATGCACTTGAGAAGACTGTGTATTCTGCTGCTGTTGGTGATGTACATGCAATATCAGGTCTACTGTGGCCTACAGCATTGCTCAAGTCCTCTTATTTCCTTGTTGATCTTCTGTCTGGTTGTTCTAGCTGTTATTGAAAGTATTGAAGTTTCCAGTTATTATTGTAGAACTATCTACTTCTTTCAATTGTGTCAATTTTTGTTTCATGTATTTTGGGGCCTTGTTGTTAGATGTGTATATGTTTATAATTGTTGTATCTTCTTACTGTGTTGTACTTTTTTATCATATTATCTTTCTTGGGATGCCTGGGTGATTCAGCGGTTGAGCGTCTGCCTTTGGCTCAGGGCGTGATGCCGGAGTCCCGGGATCTAGTCCTGGGATTGAGTCTCTCATCGGGCTGTCTGCATGGAGCCTGCTTCTCCTCCCTTTTCCTATGTCTCTACTTCTCTGTCTGTGTCTCTCATGAATAAATAAATAAAATCTTTTAAAAAATATATTATTTCTTTCTTTGGCACTTGCCTGGCTCAGACAATTGAGCACATGACTCTTTTGGGGGTTGTGAGTTCAAGCCCCACATAGGATATAGAGATTATTTAAATAAAAATTAAGATGGGGCAGCCCAGTGGCTCAGCGGTTTAGCACCGCCTTTGGCCCGAGGTGTGATTCTGGAGACCTAGGATTGAGTCCCATGTCTCGCTCCCTGCATGGAGCCTGCTTCTCCCTCTGCCTGTGTCTCTGCCTTTCTCTCTCTGTGTCTGTCATGAATAAATAAATCTTTTTTAAAAATTAAGATATATGTGTTTCTTTGTCTCTTGTAACCTGTTTTGACTTAAATCTATTTTGTCTTACAATAATACAGCCACCAATCTCTCTTTTGGTTACTATTTCCATGGAGCATATTTTTCTACTTTTTTATTTTCAACTTCTCTGTGTTCTTGTATCTAAAGTGAGTCTCGGGGTGCCTGGGTGTCTCGGTTGGTTGAGTGTCTGCACCTTTGGCTCAGGTCATGATCCCAGGGTCCTGGGATCAAGCCCCACATTGGGGCCCCTGCTCATTGGGAAGCCTGCTTCTCCCTCTCCCTCTTCCCCTGTTTGTGCTGTTAAATAAATACAATCTAAAAAAAAATAAAGTGATTCTTTTATAGATAGCATCGAGATAGATCTGGGTTTTTTAAATCCAATCTTCCAAACTTTTACTAGTAAAGTTTAATTTGATATGATTACTGATAAAGGGTTTAATTGGGACGTTAGTTTAGCTGTTTGTATTCTGTATGTTTGTTGTTGTTCCTCAATTCCTCTATTTATACCTTTTTAAAATTTATTCTTTTTGTAGTATACTGTTTTCTTTTCCTTCTTTCCTTTTTTTTTTTGTATCTCTTTTCTTGTTTTGTATATTTGTTATGTTTTGTTTTAAGCTTACTTAAACTTTAAGCTTACGCCCTATGTGAAGTGGAAGAAAATTTCAAGTGGACTCCCCCTTGAGTGCAGTCAACTCTGGGCTCCATCTCCCAACACATGAGACTGTGTGACCTGAGCTGAAATCACAAGTGGGACGCCTAACTAACTCATTCACTCAGGCACTGAAGGACTTTTACTTTTAAGTAATCTCTTAAACTCAACATGGGGCTCCAACTCACAATCTTTAGATTGAGTCACATGCTCTACCAACTGAGCCTGCCTGGTGCCCAGGCTTGCTTGTATTTATTTATTTATTTATTTATTTATTTATTTATTTATTATCTATATATATTTTTTTTTAATTTTTATTTATTTATGATAGTCACACAGAGAGAGAGAGAGGCAGAGACACAGGCAGAGGGAGAAGCAGGCTCCATGCACCGGGAGCCCAATGTGGGATTCGATCCCGGGTCTCCAGGATCGCGCCCTGGGCCAAAGGCAGGCGCCAAACCGCTGCGCCACCCAGGGATCCCTATTATCTATATATCTATCTTCCAAGTTTTTATTTGAATTCAAGTTAGTTAACATATAGGTAGTATTGGCTTCAGGAGTAAAATTTGGTGATTCATCACTTACATATAACACCCAGTCATCATCACAAGTACCCTCCTTAATGCCCATTGCCCATTTAGCACATCCTCCACCCATCTCCCATCCAGCAACCCTGTTTGTTCTCTGTAGTTGAGAGTCTCTCATGGTTTGCCTCCCTCACTGTTTTTTTTTTTTATATTTTATTCATTTATTCATGAGAGACACACACAGAAAGGCAGAGGCATAGGCAGAGAGAGAAGCAGACTCCCTGTAGGAGCCCGATGTGAAAGTCGATCCCAGGACCCCAGGATCACAACCTGAGCCAAAGGCAGATGCTCACTACTGAGCCACCCAGGTGCCCCTCCCTCCTTGTTTTTATCTTATTTTTCCCTTCCCTTCCCCTATGTCTATCTGTTTTGTTTCTTAGATTCCACATATGAGTGAAATCATTTGATATTTGTCTTTCTATGACTGACTTATTTCAACTAGCATAATACACTCTAGCTCCATCCACATCATTGCAAATGGCAAGGTTTCATTGTTTTTGATTGCTGAGTAATATTCCATTATCTATATATCTATATATCTATACCTATACCACATCTTCTTTATCCATTTATCTGTCAGTGGACATTTGGGCTCTTTCCATACTTTGGCTATTATCAGTAGTGCTGCTATAAACATTGGGGAACATGTGTACCTCTGAATCAGTATTTTTTGATCCTTTGGATAAATACCTAGTAGTGCAATTGCTGAATTGTAGGATAGTTCTATTTTTAACTTTCTGAGGAACTTTCATACTGTTTTCCATAGTTGCTGCACCACTATGTAAGTGTAAGAAAGTTCTCCTTTTTCTGTATTCTCACCAACATCTGTTGTTTCCTGAGTTGTTAATTGTAGCCATTCAGGCAAGTGTAAGGTGGTATCTCATTGTGATTTTGATTTGTATTTCCCTGATGATGAATGATGTTGAGCGTTTTTTCATGTGTCTCTTAGCCATTTGTATGTCTTCTTTGGAGAAATGTCAATTGAGAGAAAGAGAGAGGCAGAGACACAGGCAGAGGGAGAAGCAGGCTCCACGCTAGGAGCCCGACTCAGGACGTGATCCTGGGACTCCAGGATCACGACCTGAGCCGAGGGCAGATGCTCAACCACTGAGCCACTCAGGCATCCCAGAAGCCTTTTATCTTGATGAAGTCCCCACAGTTCATTTTTGCTTCTGGAGACGTGTCTAGTAAGAAGTTGCTATGGTTGAAGTCAAAGAGGTTGCTGCTTGCATTTTCCTCCAGAATTTTGATGAATTCCTCTCTCACATTTAGGTCTTTCATGCATTTTTAGTTTATTTTTCTGTGTGGTGTAAGAAAGTGATCCAGTTTCATTCTTCTACATGTCGCAGTCCAGTTTTCCCAACACCGTTGTTGAAGAGACTATCTTTTTTCCAGTGGATATTCCCTCTTGTTTTGTCGAAGATGAGTTGATCAAAGCACTCCTGCATTTTAAATCCTATAGGTAAAAGAGAGAAGCTACAAACCAAACCAAGAATACAAGGACACTGGCTTTTATATTTGAGTTACCTTTACTAGAGTTGTTTTATTTATTTATTTATTTATTTATTTATTTATTTATTTATTTATTTATAAAAGTTTTACTTATTTATTCATGAGAGACACAGAAAGTGGCAGAGACATAGGCAGAGGGAGAAGCAGACTCCTTGCAGGGAGCCCAATGGGAGATTTGATCGCAGATAGGGATTATGCCATGAGCCGAAAGCAGACAACCACTGAGCCACCCAGGCATCCCGAGTCTCAAATTTTTAATCACAGAACAACACTACACTCTTAAAATTACTAAGGCCTCAAGAGACATTTTATGTGAGTGATATTTATGGATGTTTATGGTATTATAAATTAAAATTGAGGAAATTTAAAGTACTTATTTATTTTTATTTTATAATTTTAAAATTTAATTTTTTAAAATTCTATTTAATTTTTTTAGAATGCACAGACTAAAAATAAAATATGCCCTCTAAAAATAAAATAAAATAAAATAAAATAAAAAATCGAATAAATAAATATTTGAAACTCACTAATCTAGGATTTATTTTCTTTTTTTTTTTTTTAAATTTTATTTATTTATGATAGGCACACAGTGAGAGAGAGAGAAGCAGAGACATAGGCAGAGGGAGAAGCAGGCTCCATGCACCGGGAGCCCGACGTGGGATTCGATCCCGGGTCTCCAGGATCGCGCCCCGGGCCAAAGGCAGGCGCCAAACCGCTGCGCCACCCAGGGATCCCTTATTTTCTTTTATAAAATTCACTTATTTATTTAAGTAATCTCTATATCCAACATGGAACTTGAACTCAGGACCTTGAAATCAAAAGCCACATGCTACTCCGACTAAGCCAGCCATGTGCCCCTCTAGGGTTTATTTGTGAGAATCAAATTGCTGGATTACGTTTGTTGGAGAATGCATATCCTCAATTTTTTAAAAAATATTTTGTTGATTTATTTGAGAGAGAGAGAGTGCAGGAGAGAGGAAGGGCAGAGGGACAGGAGAAGTAGACTCCCTGCTGAGCAGGGAGCCCAACTCCAGGCTCAGAACCTGGGCCAAAGGCAGATGCTTAACTGGCTGAGCCACCCAGGCGTCCATAAAATTTAGGGGAGCCTGAGTGGCTCAGCAGTTGAGTATCTGTCTTCAACTTAGGACATGATCCCAGGGTCTGGGATCGAGTCCCACATCAGGCTCCTCGGGGTGAGCCTGTTTCTCCCTCTGCCTATGTCTCTGTCTCTTTCTCTCTGTGTGTGTGTGTCTCTTATAAATAAATAAATAAAATCTTTAAAATAAATAAATAAATTTTATAATACATATTTTATTTAACCCCCCAAAATGAAACAATCATTTCAACATAAAATCAACATTTAAAATATCAATTAGGGATCCCTGGGTGGCGCAGCGGTTTGGCGCCTGCCTTTGGCCCAGGGCGCGATCCTGGAGACCCAGGATCGAGTCCCACATCGGGCTCCAGGTGCATGGAGCCTGCTTCTTCCTCTGCCTGTGTCTCTGCCTCTCTCTCTCTCTCTGTGACTATCATAAATAAATAAAAATTTAAAAAATAAATAAAAAATAAATAAAATATCAATTAGAGGGCAGCCCGGGTGGCTCAGGGGTTTAGCACAGCCTTCAGCCCAGGGTGTGATCCTGGAGACCCAGGATCGAGTCCCTTGTTGGGCTCCCTGCGTGGGGCCTGCTTCTCCCTCTGCCTGTGTCTCTCCCTCTCTCTCTCTCTTATGAATAAATAAATAAAATATTTTTAAAAAATAAAATATCAATTAGATAGTTTACATTATTTGTTAGTATCAGATGTGTATTCTGCACCTATAGCACTTCTCAATTCAAATTAGCCACACTGTGAGTGCTAAATAGTCACTGTGGCTAGTGACTACCATATTTGATAGCACAGATGGAAAATGCAAACCCTGTTAAAGCAGAACTTGGCCTCCCTGTAAAAGCAGAACTTGGTCTGTCTTGTTACTGGCCAAATCCCCAGCACCTAGTACGGCGCCTGTCACACAGCAGGTGTTCAATCAGTGTTTGCTGAATTCATGAAAGAATGAAATGGCTTTGCACTCCTTGGCACTGTCTCCTGGGACTGGTCTAGGTTTCCATCTTAGAGACAACAGCTCCAAGCTGGCAACCCTTATACATAGGATAGCAGCGCCACCTGCTGGGAATGGAGTCATCCTTCCATCAGAATCAGGCTTCCTCTCCCAAGGCTGGTGGGTCTGGCACAGGGTTGAAGGTGAGCTCTGGATGTCCAGAATGGTATTCTTCACTTGAGCCTTGGACCCTCACCTTGCCAAGGGTCTCTTCCAGACATTATGACTATCACCAAGGCAACTATTTTTTAAAGTTTATTTATTATTTTTAGTAATCTCTATACCTAATGTGGGCTCAAATTCAACTCTGAGATCAAGAGTCTCATGCCAGGTGCCCCCCAACACAACTTATTGTATTGAGAACTTCATTGATAATCAGAAGCAAGGAGATCAAGATCAATGATTATCTCATTGATAATCAGAAACATGGCTTCTCATTGCACAGTCTGCACCCGAACTCTGGAAATAGCTGCCTGAAAGTTTCCTACAAGTCAACTTTCTGCCCAGTCTTTCTAAACTTTTATTTGATCTAGACTTCTGAGAACCTGGTGAAAGGCAAACTCCTCCCAAGTTGTGCTGTGTGTGTATGTGTGTGCACATTCACACACACACACACACACACATACACACACTCTTTCTCTCTCTCTGTGTCTCTCTCAGATACACAAGTTATTCTTGTTTGTAATGTTTGGGGATCCAGAATGAGTAAGTATGTATAAACTTGTACTGAGTGAATGGCAATTCAGTCCAATGGCATAGTGGATCTCCAGTAGCAATCAACTTCCTGATCCAAGTGGGGAAACCTCCTGGCAACATGAATGAACAAATCAGGATAAGAACAATAACAATAACAATAATCACTAGCACTTAACCTAGCAGTTACTATGTGCCAAGCACTGTTCTCTTGATGCTCCTGTTCTTCACTCCATCCACTCTCCTTTAAGGTAGAAATCATAATTATTTTCATATTGCAGGGTAAAAAAACTAAGTAGAAAGGTGAATAGCTTGCCCGAGTGAATTGCCATACTGGGTTCAATTCTGGTAGAAGCATACTACATTGTATATAGAATGTGGTTTCAACTTTCTGAATTTTCTTTTTTTTTAAGATTTTATTTATTTATTCATGAGAGACACAGAGAGACAGGCAGAGATATAGGCAGAGGGATAAGCAGGTTCCCCATGGGAAACCCAATGCGGAACTTCTTCCCAGAATCCCCGGATCATGCCCTGAGCTGGCCCACCCAGGTGCCCCTGAATTTTTTTTTCTTTCTTTCTTTCTTTCTTTCTTTCTTTCTTTCTTTCTTTCTTTCTTTCTTTTGAATTTTCTTATTTAGCAAATATTTATTGAGCATTTTTCACAGAGACACACAAGCGGCAAAAAAAAGTCTCTGCCCTTGCAGAGTTTTTTTTCTTCCTTCCTTCCTTCCTTCCTTCCTTCCTTCCTTCCTTCCTTCCTTCCTTCCGTCCTTCCTTTCTTTTTTTATTTTAGATTTGTGTGAGAGGGCAGCCCAGGTAGCTCAGTGGTTTAGCGCTGCCTTCAGCCCAGGGCCTGATCCTGGAGAGCCAGGATCGAGTCCCACATGAGGCTCCCTGCATGGAACCTGCTTCTCCCTCCGCCTGTGTCTTTGCCTCCCTCTCTCTGTGTGTCTCTAATGAATAAATAAAAATCTAAAAAAAAATAAAGAAAAGATTTGTGTGAGAGAGAGAGCAGGAGCATGGGGGAAGGGGGGTGTAGGGGTAGGGGAGAGGAGTGGGGGGAAAGAGAGAAGCAGACTCCCGGCTGAGCAGGGAGCCCAATGCGGGACTCCATCCCAGGACCCTGGGATCATGACCTGAGTCAAAGGCAGATGCTTAATGGACTGAGCCACGCAGGCATCCCCTACTCCAGTAGAGTTTTCATTCTAGTAGAGGAGATAAAACAAATAAAACCGTTTACCTATAACGTCTAGTAGTGATAAGCATTCTTGGTGGCAAGAAACACATCCAACATAACCTTGCCAGGATTCAGTCAGGGCACTTTGTTTTTTTTGTTTGTTTTGTTTTTTGTTTTTGTTTTTTAGATTTATTTATTTTTTCATGATAGACACACACACACACACACACACAGAGAGAGAGAGAGAGAGAGACAGAGACAGAGACAGAGACACAGGCAGAGGGAGAAGCAGGCTCCATGCCGGGAGCCTGACACGGGACTTGATCCTGGGTCTCCAGGATCAGGCCCTGGGCCTAAGGCAAGCGCTAAACCACTGAGCCACCCAGGG
Source organism: Vulpes vulpes (assembly GCF_048418805.1). Lineage (NCBI taxonomy): Eukaryota > Metazoa > Chordata > Mammalia > Carnivora > Canidae > Vulpes > Vulpes vulpes. The sequence continues at coordinate 92,962,486 of NC_132788.1, read as the reverse complement.
ATCCCCCAGCCAGGGCACTTTGTTAAAGGTCCCCTGGATCCTAGGGCAGACAGAAGTTCTTTCTTCACTTCCTACTGTGTGTTCAAAGTTGCTGGTTGGCAGCAGGAGGTAATAAGAAATGAATAAAAAGGGCAGGCTCTGCCCAGAGGTGGCCACACTTGGGCAGTTTACCAAAGCCCCACATGAGTGGAATGAAGATTGGGTTTCAAGATGAAAGCAATTGGGAGGGCTGCAATGGGTAGGCAGTCAAAGGTTGGGAGGACATAAGATACAGGCAGGACCCAAAAGTATGGGCATGATTTGGACTTGTGCTCTGCTTAGCTATTAAGGTCTGACATGTAGTAGGTGCTCAGTAAATGTGCTGAATGACTGTTAGAGGCACTAAATGAAAAGAAAAACAGAAGGTGTGTTGATAGGTGTAAATGTGAATGAGAGCCCAGAACCTCAAAAGCTCCCAGAGGCCCAGATATTGGCAACTAGATTCATTGGGATGGGTAGAAGGTAGGTAGGCAGGCAGCAGATACTGTTGTAAATCTGGGGAGGCCTAGTGTGAGTGGGACAGCCCACCTCTGGTGAGTCAAGGTCTAGATTCTCAGCTGGGCTTAAAGCTGTTCTTTCTTTTATAGTCTCTAATAGTATGATCTGAAATAGCTCCAAGGAAATGGCAAAACAAGTGGGGCCCTTGATGCTCCTCTAGTCCAACCCCCGAGGCTCTAGAGGGCAGTACAAGTCAAGATGGCCAGGAATGGCCCAGGACTCACAGCTAGTAGAGGCAGAAACAGACTGGAATATCACTGACCTTGAGCACACTCCAGAGGCTCCCAACCTGGAGTCCCTCCAAGTACTGCCAGATGTTTAGGACCCTTTCCAGTTATAGGCAAGATTGTGTGTGTAGGGAGTGTTTGTCTGGGAAAAGTGTTAATAGCTTTTTCAGATTATGGACGTAAGAAAGGTTGGGGAAGGACTTTTGCCAGGGGAAATGAAATCCATGGTATCCCCTCCCCGGCCCTGTCCCAGACAGGACCTCTTCAAATGTTGGCTGGCAGCCTCACCTTCTCCCTTGGGGCCAGCCGTTGAGTACTCAGTCACGCCATCCAGGATTCTGTGTCCAATCAGAGGGATGGCAAGAAACAAGACTCTCTCCTGTCCATGGGGGCTGCTGGGCACAGCTTGGAGCTTGGAGCAGCTTCCTGCAGCTGCTAGGGACAGGAAGCCAAGGAATGTATGTACTTCCCTGGCTTTCCTGGGACCCAACTGTCCTAACAGTGCAGTCACTGGGCTCTACCAGGCCCCACTCTGGGCCTCACTGTTGGTACATTTTATCCCATTATGAAAGGAATCTGGAACAGTTGACTCCAGTGTTGGGCAATGTGGGTCCAGCAAGAGGCTGCCCAGCTGCCTCTCTTGTTAGTTCCCCTCTCCTCTTCTCTGGGCATCCCCTACTTGGCCCTCACTCCAGATCGTTCTGCTCAGAGCCGGGCAAGTTCCAGCAAAGTCTAGGAGGCCTGGCCAGGACCTGCTCTGGCAGTCACCTTTGCCCCATTCCTGTCCATCTGGCCAGGCCTAGACAGGCTCTGCTACTGCTGAACCCCTCCTGGGAATTCACCAAGCCAGTAGGAAACTCAGCTGCTCCCCTCCCTAAAGACTCTGCCTCAGTGACCCCTCCTTCAGGTGACTTCCTCAGACTGCTTGACTCCCTTCCACTTACTTTGATTCCCATGTGCAGCTTTCCCCACTGCGGAGCAGAAACATATGCTTCTTAGTTAACCCAGCTGTGACTTCTACTTTTCTGCTTTTGTCCTTCTTGCATGTTTGGGGACAGAGTAGATGCTCAGTAAAGGAAGGGCTTTGTGATTGGACTTAGATACTTCCCTGCCCTCCACTCAGTTCCTTACCCTCCTACAATTAAGGACTGTAGTAAGCTTAGATTAAATGCTGCCAGAACTGCATAATCCTATAATCCTGCAGAAATTTATAATTGGGCAACCCTGAGAATACCTCTGTCCACCCACTGATTCCCAGGCCTTTGTGCTGCTCTTTAAAATAGGCTGGATCTCCTAGAAGCCTCTGTCTTTCTTCCTCACTGAGGTTCCCTGCAATCTCCTTCTCTTACTGGTTCCTGACTTACTCTCTAAGCTCAGCATGAAGACCCCACCTCTGCATCCTGGGCTCCAGGGTCCTGCTACTTGAAGTTTGGTGCAACTGTATCCATTTGTTCACTCATTCAGCAATCATCAGTGGAGTCCTGGATCCATAGCTTGGTCACTTCCGGACCACGTAACCTTTGGTAAATGACTTAAATTTTGGACCTCAGCTTCCTCATCTGTAACATGGGGTCAATAACAACCATGGAGGGTTTTTGGGAGGCACGGAGAAGTTTTGTATGTCCAGGGGTACAGAACAGAGCCCAGTGATGGTAGATGTTATGAGCAAGGGCTGTTTTCACCCAATAGGAGCTTGGGGTCTCCTAGAGACAATGGAAAGTCAGATCCTGAGAAGGCTTGGGGGTGTTGTTCCTGAGTGGGATAAGCAAGGACTTGGGTAAGTAGAGAAAGAGGGACTGTCACAAGTGGCATTCTGCAGGGAGTTGAGGATAGGAGATGAGACTGGTGGGTTTCAACTAGCTTAGGGCAGGTCCCTATTGCCCACAGTGGTGTCAGGTGGGGCTTAAATTTATTCTGCAGGTGGCTGGAAATCCTGGAGGGTTTCTGGGGTTTGGGTTCCAAAATGCCAATTGGATTCTTTAGGTCTCTCCAGAAGGTTCCAGGAGGCCTCATTTCAATCAAACATTCATTCATTCATTCCAATTTTATTAGGTACATTCTAAGTGCCAGGCCCTGTCTCAAGCGTTACAGGTTCCCAGGATGTAGGAGGGGGAGTAGACAGATACAGATCATCCAGTCTGTGCTAGGCATAAACTTTAACTCTGACATAATAATGTGGTGGGCTCACCAGGGATCCAGAGCAGAGACACCTGCTCAGGCCAGAAACAGACAGGGGATGAGCCGGAATGAAGTAGGCTAAGAAGGAAAAGAATGCTGTGGGCAGAAGTGTTGCATGTGGGAGGGCTTGCAAGGAGCTGGCAGATGCCTGGCATGTTGTAACAACTGAAGGAGGTTCCATGTGACCTGGGTCATGTGCAAGAAAAAACTAGGGTAGAGGAACCTGGCTGGCTCAGTCAGTAGAGCATGGGACTCTTGATCTTAGGGTGGTGAGTTCAAACCCCACACTGGGCATAGAACCTACTTTTTTTTGCAGGGGATGGGGGGTAATATTTATTTATTTAAGTAATCTCTACACCCAATGTGGGGTGTGAACTCACAACCTGAAATCAAGAGTCCCATGCTCTACCAACTGAGCCAGCCAGGCACCCTGGGCATAGAGCCTACTTAAAAAAATGAATAAAAAGAAAAACTGGGGTTAAAACAACAACAACAACAACAAAAACTGGCAGTAGGTATTGAGAGAAGTGGAAGTGGAGATGTATGGGGAAGATGTAGGGTGGAGAGGTGGGAGGGAAGATATTGGAGGGGAGGGGCCAAGCTGGGCCGGTGAGAAGGGGATGTGGGGGGAGAGTGAGGAGTCCCTGTCCTTAGGCAGTAGGAAGTCAGGCAGAGTCCTGAGTAGGACAGGTAGATTTGGGTTTGGAAGTTCTCTCTGGCTGCTCCCACTGGACTAGGTCAGTGGGTAGGGTGAAGGCAGCCTCTAGCAGAGGTTCAAGAAGACAAGGGAGATGTACACACTAGGGGCTGGCACCTCCCCCATAGGCTGACAGGGGGCAAAGGGACCTTGGCTCTGGAGGAGCCTGGGAGCAAAGGCAGCTGTTGCTTCTTGCAAAGGTGCAGGTGGCCCACAGCTGTGGTGGGTCTCCAGGACTGGAAGTCAGGGACATCTGAAAGGCAGGGCTGTGGGTGGGCCTCAGGACCATCAGGACAGGGAAAGAGAAGGTCCTGGCAGTGCAGCCTGAGGCAGTGCCTCACAGTGGTCCAGCTGTCAGGGAACAGCTGCAGGCCCGGAAGAGGGAGGGAGCCAGGGCCACAGCAGGTGAGGAAGCTCTCTGGTTGCTGGGCCATGGGAATGAAGACTGGCAGCCAATGAAGAGATAGGGGGTAGGAATGGGGAAGAGGTTGGGGGAAAGGGAGTATCTGCTTGCTCCCCTGCATTCAGAATTCCTCAGGGAAGGAGATGCTAAGGTAGGGAAGGGGGCTGAGGAAGAAGCCTAGGGCCCTTCTACCTCTTCCAGAGGTTCCCCTGAAGTCCATCGTCCTGGGGTGCATTGCTTTCCTGGGGACCCCTCTGGAGCCCAAGCCCGAGCCCACACTGGTCCCTGGGCTGCTTTTTCCCTCTCCTCCCCCACTCAGCTCCTCATATGTCCCTGTGTCCGGGCCCTTCGCAGAAGGAGAGGAAACAACTATGGGCCTTTTGTAAAACCTTGGCCTATAAGGGCAGAAAGGGGAAGGGGCTTGCCCATGTGCCCAGTCTGTCAGAGGTAGGCCCGTGTACACCCAGCCCTCAGGGCCTCAACTCTGGGCTGCCCACTAGTACCCATTTGCCTTAAGCACAAGGAGGCCTGGGCTACCCCCAGGCCCTGCCTCCTGTGAGCTGAGGGGACTCACAGGGAGTGAGACTGGTCCCAGTGTTTGTGGGTGAGCTAGAGAGACCTGTAAAGAGGCCCAGTTTTCTGCCTACCTCAAAACCAGGGCTGCTGACACTGAACTAATCACTGAGGGTCCTAGGCAGCAGGATATAAGGAAGTTTCAGGCAGAAGGCGGGTAGGGGGTCAGCTGAGGCCAGCTTTCTTTCCTGGGGCCCCTCCAACATGGAATAAGCAGCTGCTGGGCCCTGGCTCTGAGGCCCAGGATATCCCTTACAGGAGCAGCTTTCCCTCTCTTCCTTCCCACCTTTATATTATACCAGCTGCCACATTCACTTATGTGCCTAGGGGCATGGAGATGAGATGGGGGAAGCAAAGATGAAATGTTTCCCTTTTTTTTTTTTTTTTTAAGATTTTATTTATTTATTCATGTGAGAGATACAGAGAGAGAGGCAGAGACACAGGCAGAGGGAGAAGCAGGCTCCATGCAGGGAACCCAACATGGGACTCAATCCCAGGTCTCCAGGATCACACCCCGGGCCGAAGCCCGCGCCAAACTGCTGAGCCACCAGGACTGCCCTTTTTTAAGATTTTTATTTATTTATTCATGAGAGGCAGAGACATAGGCAGAGGGAGAAGCAGTCTCCCCACTGGGATCCTGATATGGGACTCTATCCCAGGACTCCAGGATCATGCCCTGAGCCGAAGGCAGTTGCTCAACCACTGAGCCACCCAGGCATCCTGAAACGTTTCTTAAAAAAAAAAAAAAAAAGAAAAAGAAAAAAGAAAAAAGGAAGAAATGTTTCTTTTCACTTTTTTCTGGAAAAACTCTCCACCCATCATGAATGGGTCTTTGTATGGGACGTGTCAACGCCTCTGTAGAGAGGCATCACATGCTTATGCCAGCCATTCCCACACCCAGAGGTTCAGAGCTCTGGCTTCAGGGTGAGGTCTCTCTTACCTCAAGGGCCCCACACTGAACCCAGCCTCCAGGGCTTCCCACTCCAGCCTACCTGGTCTCTGGGGTCCTTTGTCAGGTTCAACCTGCTAAACCCATCTGATAGACACAGAACCTCTCCTGCTCATCATGGACCTAATCCATGGATTAGGACCTTCGTCCTATCTGGGTAAATGACAACTGCAGGGAGGGACCTTTGAGGGCTTTGAACAGTAAGGAGGGAGATGGATGGGTCAGATGACCAAGGCCTCCTTTGACTGCCAGATGACACCCTACCTGTCATCCTACCTGCCTTCTTTGCACCTATATCTGGCAGCAGCCTCAGAGGAGTTGGGTAAGGGACTGCCTTGGACCCTATCTTGGGGCAGGACCCTCCCCCTACTCCTTATTTCACACACACCCCTCCCCACATACATACCTCCACCTTGGCTAAGTCCATGGACTTCCCTCCAACCAGGAGCTGGTGCTCTGTGCTCTGTTCTCTGGGTAGGCCCTGCAGGATCTCTCCTAAAGCCCTGACCTGTAACACCTACCAGGAGCTACCCAAGCCCAAGGGAATGAATATTCCCCTCCCCTTCTCCTTCCTCTTCTGGAGCTCGAAGGAGGGGTGCCACCTCTGCATTCCAGACAAAGGTGGAGGCAGGAAAAGTAAGAAATGTTCTCTCTAAATGCTTGTTCTAACTTGACTTCTGTGGTGCCTGGTGCCCCACCCCCACAAGACCCCATCTCTGTCCCTACCCCTGTCTGCTCTCCCACCTCTCTTTCCCCACCTACCAGAGGCAGGAAGGGCTCCAGGGCTGGGGCCAAGCTGCTGCCCCCTCATTCCTCACCCCACCACATTCCTTCCAGGAGGCCTGAGGGCACTATCCCAACTCTCCTCCTTTTTGCTCCTATCCTTCAGCTTCCATGCCCCTTGCTCTTGGGATTCTGTATTTCTGGCAACCCCAGCCTGGTTAAATCCAGCTCTGGCACCTACCCTCCCACCAGTTGTTCTTTGTCCTTTGTTCACTGTTCCATTCATTGCTCAGGCCATGGCTACCTCCAAGGTTCCTCAGACCTGCCTGTCCACTTCTTCCTCTGTTTTGCCATGCCATTCCCTAGGCTTGTTCTATTCCTTCCCTAGAAAACCCCAGGTGACCCCTTCTTCACCTCCTGCAGGACCTACTTCCCTGATGAACTGGATGGACCACAGAGCAGACCCTGGCCTGCCCTCCCATCCCCTGATTCAGAGAACAGACTTACTGCCTGCTGATCCTAGCCCCTGATTGACATATTTATTTAATCTCTATCTTATAACACTCGGATTTGGGTCCTACAACAGCCGTGTTTGTTCCTTTCATCCCTTACTGTGTTCCCAGCATACAAGAGACTTAGTAAATATCTGTGGATTGACAACACATGGTTGGATGTTTTAACCTGGTCCTGACTTGGCCACGTAAAGTGATCTTCTGTCACTCTCAGTGAGCAGGCAGGTCTAAAGTCCACACATGCGGGGTCACTTGATGACGGGATGACCAAAGGGCTCAGAGAAGGCAAATGACTTATGTAAGATCACACAATGAACTAAGCTCTATGTCCTCATAATGAGTAGGGACTCATTATTCATATGGACACAATGGAAACTTGACTGAGGAGCTAACCTGCACTCTTTTCCTTTTATTAGCTTCCTTCAAATTAGTTCCCCAAAAAGTTAGGGATTCTCAGACCACGGGTGGGGCTCCTAGAGGCCCTGCCTGTATCTGTCAGCACTCAGCCTAAAACAAAGACTGCCTGCTTGGGTCCAAATCATTGCACTGTTCCAAGGCCATACCCAACAGCCATGATAACAGAATGAGAATCAGTGGTTATTGGGAAGCCCATTAATTTCTCCTGACTGAAGGGCCACTAAAGGGACCCCAGGCTGGTGGGAGAAACGGCCCAGATCTTAGGCCCGCTAGAGTGGAAGAGATGTTTGTGTCCTGGAGAAGCCAGTGGTAGAGCCCTGAGCCAGGCCTAGACACATGACTGAGCGCAGAGAAGGACTATCAATCTGGCTGAACCAGAATGATATGAGTTGCTTCTCCCACAACTGGGTTTAGGGGCTAGATGGTCAGTGACTGAAGAGGATTAACAAATAGGACCTTCAGTTTGTTTGCTTCCACCTGCTGCCTGGCCAGACAGGACATAATCTGGTGTTTCGTCCAGTGTTCAAGGCTACAATCCCAGTGTTTTAGGAACAGTTGCCCAAAGTCAACCTTGGAGGACTGTTTTATCTCAGAACCAGCAGGGAGTAGAATGTAGCTGAGACATTTGTGTCCACCCAGGGAGAAGAGGTAATTTTTATTCATTCAATCAACACCTATTCTTGCTGTGGGGTTTATGTCCCCACAGAACTGTATCCTCATGGAAGGGCAGGTATGGAAGCTGCCACTTGGCTGACTGGAGGAAGGCCCTGTGCCAGACATGTATTAAGGGGTCTAGTGGAAGTACCAGAGCGGAGGGCCCTGCAAGAGAAGGAACTGGCTTCTGGAAAGGCTGGTGGTGACCCACAAACACGCCTACTGGCAGTTTCTCCCGGATGAACTTATCAGCCCTTTCATTCTGCCAGAGCTGCCAGACAATCTGCCTTCTGTTAAATCCAGACAAAAGGGACCCCTCCCTTGCTCTGACTTGGCTGGCCCTGCTTGGGCATTTGGGTCAGGAACCTCCATCCTCAGCTAGCACTGCCCCTTGCCCCTCTTCATTGGGCCTGGGGGAGCATCAGCAGCAGGAGCCTCCCTTCCTCTGGAAGAATCTGAAGCTGGGCCCTGGCCCTTAGCCTTCAATTCCTTGGGAACATGCCAGAGGAAAAAGTGCTGGAATCCTAGGACCAGAGGAAAGTTTGTTCCATGTCAGTGTCTGCTGGATTTTATCTGAGCTGGATCCAAATCTTTAGCTTAAATCATATAGTAAACATGAGGACATTTGCCTAGGGCTTTGCACAGGGCTTGGCCCTTCTCAAACAGAAATTAAGCCTCTACTATGTGCTGGCATTTAGGTGATGGTTGCAATGTGGGGCCCAGCAGATTGGTTTCTGGCCCCAAGGGCTCATATTCCAGTCGGGGAGACAAACCTGAATCAGATAATTTTTCTGGAGCCTCTGGCTTAGGGTCTAAGTGGAGGAAGTCCTGGAGGCTGAAAAGTCCAGAGAGTTGAGGGCTGTCAGGCCTGAAGAGCCCTATTCTCAACTTCTGACCAATCCTCCCCCAGCCCATACCACATGGGTCCCTTGGTCATACCACATGTGCCCCTTGGGCAGCTCCCCATGGGTGTTCTCTGGGCCTCACTTTTGGCTATGCCCTCCAACTGGCTGTGAGTACCAAACCTGATCCAGTGTGGCCCAGGCCCTCGTGGGATTCCAGAATAGCCCCAAAGTGTGAGTCACTGGGGACTTTGTGCTGAGCCCCAGGGTGGGTTATGCAGTTCCCCGAGGGGAAAGGCTTTGACTTTCAGGACTACAGAGAACAACATGCCTTTTCTTTACAGCTACCACTTATCCTAGGGGCTGTGAAGACAGCTGTCCACCTTCCTCTTTACTTTCCTATGGGCTTCATGGGAGCTGATTTGGCTCCAGTTTGTGTTAGGCCCCAAAAGATTGGTTGACTCTGGCTAGCCAGGCCTCTGCCTTCTAGGGTCTGAAGGAATAGGGGGATGGGGAGAACTCCAACTCCAGACAAAAATGAAGAAAGCCAGGGGCACCTGGGTGGCTCGGTTGGTTAAGTGTCTGCCTTTGGCTCAGGACACGATCTCAGGGTCCTTGGATGGAGCCCTGTATCAGGCTGCCTGATCATAGGGGAGCCTGCTTCTCCTTCTGCCCCTCTCCCCTGCTCATTTTCTCTCAAATAAATAAATAAAATCTTAAAAAAAAAAAATAAAGAAGCCAGCAATGATACCCAGAATTTAGAGCCATTCTGGCCTGGGAGAGGAAAACATATGAGATCTGACAGGACTTAAGGGCTAGGGAAGGAGAGGAGATTAGGGCCTGCATGGGAACCACAGTGCCTCCAACTGAACCCCAAACCTAGAGAGGCAAGGACTGGAAAGGATTTGGCTATAAGGGCTTCAGACACACTCTGGTTGTTATTCCCTCCTCCAGGACTATCCCACCTTTGGCATCAACTAGTTGAAGCCCTTTCCTTGGTCAGAAGTCTGGAGGCTCCTTAGGCATAGGGGACTGGGACTCTAGAGGTCAGAACAAGGCCTGGTGCTTCATCTAGGAAGACCAGTACCAAAAAGGAAGAAGGGAAGTTACTCTGGCATCCATGGATGGTCAGTGAAGTCTAGAGTGGCCAGCAGCTTCTGTGCAAATGGTAGGGGGTAGGTATTTCATGAGGCCAATACCCATTGCTATCTTTTATTTTGGAAAAACATATATAACTATACAGTCAGGCACCAAAATACCCAGCAGAACCTAGGGCTGCAAAGCAGTGCCTGGTGTATGTTGGGGGGAGGGTAAACTGAAGAGCGTATGAAAGAATATATTTTATTTAAAAACCCAAGTTAAAAAAAAAGTAAATAAAAACCCAAGTAACTTTCTACATTCTTAGCCTTTTCAAAGCAGATTTTTTATTTTTTTTTAATATTTCTTATTTATTTATTCATGATAGTCACAGAGAGAGAGAGAGAGAGGCAGCAACACAGGCAGAGGGAGAAGCAGGCTCCATGCAGGGAGCCCGACGTGGGATTCGATCCCGCGTCTCTAGGATCGCGCCCTGGGCCAAAGGCAGGCGCCAAACCGCTGCGCCACCCAGGGATCCCAGCAGCAGATTTTAAAAAAAAAAGATTTTATTTATTCATGAGAGACACAGCGAGAGAGGCAGAGACACAGGCAGAGGGAGAAGTAGGCTCCATGCAGGGAGCCCAACGGGGGACTTGATCCCACAACTCCAGGATCACACCCTGGGCTGAAGGCGGTGCTACACTGCTCAGCTACCTGGGCTGCCCTTTTAATTTTAACATCTAAAGGATAGTTTGGGGCCTTTTCTCTGTTTTTTCAGTTCCTTTTCTTTGTGGATGAGGTTTGGAGCCTATACATTTTTTTTCCTTTGAAGATTTTATTTGAGAGAGGGAGAGAGCACAAGCAGGGGGAGCAGCAGATGGAGAGGGAGAAGCCGCCTCCAAGCTGAGCAAGGAGCCTGATGCCAGGTTCCATTCCAGAACCCTAGGATCATGACCTGAGCCAAAGGCAGACTCTACCAACTGAGCCACCCAGGTGCCCTGGAGCCTATGGATTTAAGTATAAAGAATCAAGGGGCATCTGACTGGCACAGTTGGTAGAGCATGAGCCTCTCGATCCTGGCATTGTGAATTTGAACCCCACACTAGATGTAGAGATTACTTAAAAAAAAAAATCTAACAACACCACCAAAAAGGAATCACAACAGATATACTTGTTTGGGAGATGACTTTCCTTTCAGCTCCCTGAAATTTATTTCTCCTCAACACTCCTTAAGGAGAGAGAGAAGACAGGGGGAGACTTACACCTGTCTGGATTCAAGGAGGACCGCCTGGCAGGCAGCAGCCGGTTCTGTGTTCCTAATGTGCTCTCTGACAAAAGGTCAGGCTTGGAATTCCAATCTGGACACAGGCCCAGGAGGCAATGGACATATTCTGAGCAGGGTTTGGGAGAGACAGGGAGCAGAGCCCACGATGGGTCCCATCCCCAGACCCATCCAGTAATTAATTATTCACGTCGACAGGGCATTTGGGGTAGGTGGCGTAGGTAAGCCCTACGGGGAGCGAGAGCACCTTTAGGACTCTCCCGTTGAAGGGAGGACCTCAGCAGTAACCTCTGCTCCTTACTCCCCCACCCCCTGAAAGAATGCGGGCTACAAGTAGTGAGTGACCAGCACCAGCGGGTCAGAGCTATTTCTGGCGCCAGAGGAGGCCTCGGATTCCGGAGTCCGGGGGCAGGGGGAGGGGACAGGGTCAGGCCTGAGGCGCTTCCCGGACGCCCTCGCCTGCTAGGGGCTAGGCCTTTGGACGGAGGCCAGCTTCCCGCCCTTCCGGCCCTCGCCTCAGTTTCCCCATCCGCATAAGGGCCCGGCAAAAAGGTAATCATCCTTAAATTTAGAAGACGCTTCCTAATTGTTTTCATGGCTTAGAAATACCTCTTAATTTGCGTTCGAAAGAAACCAGAAGGGCCAAACGAAGGGTGGGTCAGCTGTGGCAGGGCCAGTTCTCGAGCCTGGCCACCCTGGGTCGGTTGTACGAGCCTCAGAACCCGACGCGCGGAGGTTGGGCGGGGCGCGCCCCTCCCCCACTACCAGACTAGAGGCCAGGGGGGTTACCCGGGCGGGCCGGGGCGTGTCCCGGGGACGGACCGGGCCGGCCGCGGGGCGGGGCCTCCGGGATGGGGCGTGTCCCTCCGGGCGGGGGCGTGGCGGGCCAATGAGCGGAGCGGCTCGGAAGGAGGCGGGGCCTGTGCGCGGGTGCGGCGCGCTGCGGGGCGGTGGACGCAGGCAGAAGCGGGCGTCGCACGGACTGCTGGTCGGTGCCGCGCGGAGCTGGCGGTGGGATTGGCTGCGGCACTCGCGTGTCAGGCGGTTGCTAGGCTCCGGCCGCGCGCCCCGCCCTCGCGCTCGGCGCCCTCTCAGCGCCCGGTACGTGCTCGCGCGGAGGCTGCGGTGCGGTGCTCGCGCTCCTTGGGCTCGGCGGCGGCGGCGGCAGCGGCGGCAGCGGCGGCACGGCAGCTTGGCGCCGAGTCCCTCGGGAGCGGCGGCGGCGGCGCGGCGTCTTGCGGCCGGGAGTAGCAAGCACCTGCCGCGGCCCGCCCGCCGGCGCTCGGTGAGTGCGCCGCCCGTCCCCTGCCGCCGAGCCTAGCAGCCCAGGCCCTCGTCCCCGTGGCCGGCCGTGCCTCCCGAGGAACACCTGCTGCTGCTCGTGGTTTGGCCCAGGGTGGGGACACGGCCTCGGACGTCCTTGCGGGTGAGGCAGCGGCGCGGCTCGGGAAGAGCCGCCCCCCTCCTCTCGGCCCCTCAAGGCGAAGGCTCAGGGCGTTTCGCGGCCGGGCCCGGGCTCCGCGCCGCGGCGATGGGCCAGGCCTCAGCCCGACCCGCGCTCCGGGGAACGCGGGGCCTGCGCGTTGGCCGCAGGCGTGTGCGGCCTTCGGGCCGCCCCCTGGGCTTGCAGAGAGGGTCGTCGCGCGGCCCAGGGGGCGGAAGCCGGAGGATGGGGCATTGACCCTCCGCAGGAGGTGGGGAAGGGCGCTGCAGCCGCTGGGACCTGAGCTGCTCGGAGCCTTGGGGTCACCCCCCTACCACACACACACACACACACACACACACTCTTGAGCTTCTTTGGAAGCCTCCTGCCTTTTCACCTTTTTATTTGGTGTTTGGAAAACCAGATTCGCCAGCGGGTGTATTTGTAAAGTGTTTCCCGAGAAAATGATGCATCGGCTTAGAATCCTGCTATAAATTCCAAGTTAATTTCATACAAACTCAAGTGCTAATTAAAAATGCATATTTTAATCTCTGTGACCTCTGAAGCTCTTAGATTTGTAAACTGACTTACTTCGGGATTAGTTTTAATGATGATCATGAAGTTTTGCCTTGGTGGGAGCTAGAGCCTGGGACAGCACGTTTATAGCCTAAAGTTCTAACTTAAGAGCTGGGCCTGCTATTTCCCTAAATAAGCGAGGAGAAGCGATTCCTGGCATGGAACCCAGACTCACTGCAGGGAGGGTGGTGTTTATAGGACATAAGTCCAGATAAAGAGTTGGATGTGCTACTAGGTGTTTTGGATTCTGGTGTAGGTGGGATATTGTAACTTTACCAGGTTGTTCTTAGTGTTCAGAGACATAATTTTGAAATATTTCTATATTTAAAAAGATTCGGCCTCAGAGGCATAAAAATCTCTAGTTGGAGTATGGAGTAATTGAATTGAACTTTGCTGTGGAGCCAAGGCATAAGAGCTCATGGCCTGCGTGTTTAAAGGACGCTGAGGAGCCATTTCTTTTCTTTCTTTTCTTTTTTTTTTTTTTTTTCCTGAGGAGCCATTTCTTGGAGAACTAAGATTTGAGGAGAGAGTAGGATGCATAGTGTGAGCTTGTTCAAAGCCTGTAGGATACTGTATGAAAGGAAGAATAAGTAGTATATAGGCAACAAACACCTGGTTGGAACATGGAAGCTCTTGTTGCTGTAAGCCTTGGTTGAAAGAGGAAGAGCAACTCTTTACTGTTTTCAAAAAGTTGATTTGACAGGGACACCTGGGTGGCTCAGGGTGTGATTCCTGGAATCCAGTCCCACATCAGGCTCCCTTCGAGGAGCCTGCTGATCCCTCTGCCTGTGTCTCTGCCTTTGTGTGTCTCTCATCAATAAATAAATAAATCTTAAAAAAAAAAAAAAAAAGTTGATTTGACAGAAACATTCATTTGCTTAGTGAATATTTGGCTTCACTGCTTGCCTAATTTTGAGGTAGGTTCAGGGGACCCATGTAAAAGAGGCTGGTTCTGCCCTTAAGGAACTCAGTTTCAGGGAAGTGGGGATTAGGGAACCTGTGATTGATAGTATCTGCCCACTAAGTGTGCTCACATGGTGCTCTGGGAGCCTGAGGAGAGGGAATTCCTAAGCTGAGGCTTGCAGGGCCAGCAGGAATTAGCTAGGGGACAGCAAGGTCCTGACACTTGGAACCACATGTACATGGGCTCCTAAAATAGCACCTGTGAGTCCTCCAGCTTGGCGAGTAGGATCCCTAGGCCTTTCTCTTTGTGAGTGGGAGTTCAGACTTTATACTCAGGTTGCAGAAGCCTGAGATGGCTTTTAAATTAGTGGAGTGGCATGGTCCAGACCTGTGTTTAGAAAGATCTTGCTGGTGGCCACAAAGGTAATGTTAGGGAGGAGTGGGTTTAGGACCTCTGGCTGTGAGGTCAGCCAATAAGAGGAGAGATGAGGAGCCAGCTGAGAGGCTGAATAGGTTGAGCAGAGGGAGTGCCAAGCTGGGGCTAGGGGAGCAGGGAGAAGAAGCCTATATTCAGAAATGTGTGGGTCAAAAGAGTAAGCATGACCAAGGATTTCACTATTCTGCAAGTTTGCTTTTATCAAACATTGAGAATGATGAGGTATAGGGGCAGGGCTTGGGACCACTTAGATTGAGATTATTTAGGGAAGAAGAGGCATGGCATTTAATTGTTAAAAATCTCTCTCACTTGAACTTGTGGCATTGCGTTTTCTGTTGGGCAGGGCTGTTGTATTGATCTCAGAGTAGCCGTCTTTTCTTTTCTTTTCTTTTTTTTCTTTTCTTTTCTTTTCTTTTCTTTTCTTTTCTTTTCTTTCTTTTCTTTCTTTTCTTTTCTTCTTTTCTTTCTTGTTCATTCTGGATGCAGATGAGTGTACATTCAATCCTTTACCTCACAGTTGTTCCAGTCTTTCCTGCTTTCTAGGTCAGTGATGTGATCGAACTACATCAGTCACGGTCAGGGGCCTTCTGTATTTCTTCTGTGTGCACCATTGCTAATGGTTATGAGAATCCTTTATATTGACTGAGGAAGCAGAGTCCTAGATGAGGAAATGTTCCCAAGGTCACATAACTGTCAACGTGTGGCAGAGTTAAGATTTGAATCCAGGTTGAATATTTGGCTATGCCCACCTGCATTTGTGTTGCATCAGGCTGATGATGGGTAGCCTTGGTTAGGTGCTTCTCTGGTGAACACCAGGCCCAGATGTCTGGTGATGGGCACAGCACCAGGGCAGTATGGGAGAAGTGATCAAGGACTCCACACAGAATTCTAGGAACATCCTGAGGGACCATTCTCAGAAACTATAGTTTGTCTGAGCCTTCTTTGGGGCCTATGCTGGTGCTCTGGGCATGATGCTGAAGTAAGCCAAGGAGCTTGGGTCCTAGGCCGGCGAGGGCCGGCTTTAGGGTGGGACTTCATTTGAGCTGGACCCTTAAGAAAGGGTAGTGGTTTGATTGGTGAAGGAGTTGATGGCAGGAAGGTCACAACTCTGTGGAAGGAAAAGAGGTGAGCAGAGGCAAGGGATGGGAGAAAGACTGGACACCTTTTCTGTATGTTCTGAAAGATTGTATTGGAACCAGAATGCCCCATGGAGGAATTTGGGTTATGTAGGAACAGGGATCCTTGAAGGCCTTGGAGCACAGGTGTGGTGATTTTAAGAAGTGACAGTGGGATGTCTGGCTGGCTCAATCAGTAGAACATGGGATTCTTGCTCTTGAGGGTGTATGTTTGATCCCCATGCTGGACATAGAGTTTATTTTAAAACATTTATTTATTATTAGTATTTTTTTTTCCTAATTTTTAAAAAAGATTTTATTTATTCATGAGAGAGAGAGGGGGGGGGGCAGAGACACAGGCAGAGAGAGAAGCAGGCTTCATGCAAGGATTCCAATGTGGGACTTGATCCCGGAACTCCGGGATCAGGCCCTGAGCCAAAGACAGACGCTGAGCCACCCAGGCATCCCAGTAGTATTATTTTTTAAGATTTTATTTATTTATCCATGAGAGACACAGAGAGAGGCAGAGACATAGGCAGAGGGGAAAGTAGGCTTTCTGCAGGGAGTCTGATATGGGACTTGATCTCAGGACCCAGGGATCACGGTCTGAGCCAAAGGCAGACAGACCCTCAACCACTGAGCCACCCAGGTGCCCCTATTTAAAACCATTTTAAAAGGGATCCCTGGGTGGCGCAGCGGTTTGGCACCTGCCTTTGGCCCAGGGCGCGATCCTGGAGACCCGGGATCGAATCCCACGTCGGGCTCCCGGTGCATGGAGCCTGCTTCTCCCTCTGCCTGTGTCTCTGCCTCTCTCTCTCACTGTATGCCTATCATAAATAAATAAAAAATTGTAAAAAAAAAAAAAACCATTTTAAAAATGTATATATATATATAAAGATAAGCCTCCATTGTGAGTGTGGAGACTGGACTAGAGGCAAGTTGGTTACTGTTGTGGTCTGGTAAAGAGATGGGGGACCTAAACAAGAACAGTGGTCAGCAGGGGAGTGAGTAGAGAGAAAGAAGTTTCAAGATGAGGCAGTTTAGCGGACATTAGGGACCTGAATGGTGCGGGGTACCATCAAGGATCTACTATTGAATAGAAGGGGCAGGAGATGACAATGGAATGTCAGGCAGCATCAACCAAGCACTGGTGAGGACTTGAGAGATTCGGTATAGAGAGGGGTGTCTAGACTGCAAAATGGGATGGGGGGAGTGTCTGAGGCTGAGTCTGTAGCAGGCAGTCAAGATGAGGGGCTGTCCTCGGGAGAGCTGAAAATGGAGGAGCGAAAGACCAGGCCATGCCTCAGGACCAAGCAGTGGAGCAAAGGAAGTGTCCTTTGGGGAGAAGTTGGGCAAAAGACTGACCTGGAGGCTGAGCTGGGCCAGTGGGATATCCCTGGAAGTTCTGAGTGGGATAGTGCTTGTGCCCCAGTTTTGAGTCTGTTGAAGAAAGA
The DNA here is from genome assembly GCF_048418805.1 of Vulpes vulpes. Lineage (NCBI taxonomy): Eukaryota > Metazoa > Chordata > Mammalia > Carnivora > Canidae > Vulpes > Vulpes vulpes. The sequence goes on along the minus strand of NC_132788.1, from coordinate 92,945,508 downwards.
AGAAGGTAGAGGTAGAAAGAAGGGGTTGTGCTGTTGGTTTTTATGCCCCCATCTTTTTCTCCTTTTCTTGTGTTGACATTCCAGGCCTAGAGTGAGGTGATAGTGGTTTTGAATATACACGTGATTAATCTGGTCATTTCCCAGTGGGTCTTTCTGTGTCCATGCCTTTGGGTATTATTTTAAAGCAGTTTTCCTATGAGACACATAACCTGGTTTACCTTTTGACCGTCGTATTTCACGCTGATCATTAGTAATGCTGCTCAGATAGCAATTTCTATAAATAGGATGTTAGAGTAGTTTACAAAATTATACCAGCCAGAGGGCTTAATTTAGCGTTTTTTTTTTTTTTTTTTTTAGATTTTATTTATTTATTCATGACGGGGGGGGGGGGGCGGGGGGGGCAGGCACAGGCACAGGCAGAGGGAGAAGCAGGCTCCATGCAGGGAGCATGACATGGGACTACATCCCTGGTCTCCAGGATCATACCCCAGGCTGAAGGTGGCGCCAAACCGCTGGGCCATCGGGGCTGCCCTTAATTTAGCTTTAATGAATAGTGTTTCTTATTTTCCTATTTTTTTGGGTTTGATAGCTAAGCGTTTTCTTAGCTTAGCTCTGGGTCCAGGATAGGAAGATGGTGGGACACCATGGTACAGTATCATAAACTGAAGGTATCTAAGTTCGTGAAGCTGTTCTGAGTTCTCTTTTGGAGGGGAATAAATCCAAATGAAACTTTAGCAGTATGCTGACTTAATTTATACTTAAAAAAATTTTTTTAAACAAAAATTTTTAAAAACTTTATTTACTTAAGCAATCTCTACACCCATCGTGGAGCTTGAAATTACAACCCCGAGATCAAGAGCCATGTGCTCTATTGACTGAGCCAGCCAGGCACCCCAATTTATACTTTTATTTTATTTTATTTTATTTTATTTTATTTTATTTTTTAAGATATTATTTATTTATTCATGAGAGACATACACAGAGAGGGAAACAGAGACACAGGCAGAGGGAGAAGCGGGCTCCACGCAGGGGAGCCCGATGTGGTACTTGATCCTGGGTCTCCACTATCACACCCTGGGCCAAAGGCAGGCACTAAAGCGCTGAGCGACCCAGGGATCCCCTTGTATTTTATTTTAAAAATTGTTTTTAAACATACATTTTTAAAAGTAGGCTTTTAGTGGGAACAATCAGCTAAATATAAAAAGTCACGTTTATGACTGAATGTCTTTGTCCTGCACATCATGGGGTGCATTTAATAGCGTTGAGGTTAAAATATTTTCTAAGTTTTAGATATTGGAAACTTTTTAAGTTACCATTTTTTAAAAAGATTTAAAAATTTTATTTATTCATGAGACACGAGAGAGAGGCTCAAACACAGAGGGAGAAGCAGGCTCCCTGCAGGGAGCCCAACACATCCCTAGACTAGGGATCACGCTGGGAGTAGAAGGCAGATGCCTCAACTGCTGAGGCATCCAGGCGTCCCTAATTATCATTTTTTTAAATTAAGTGACCTTTGTGCCCAGCATGGGGCTCGAACTTATGACTCTGAGATCAAAACTTTCGTGCTGTACAGATTCTGAGCCAGTATGGCACCCCATTGGAATTATTTTTTTCTCTTTGAAATTGTTTATAATTTTTGATCCTGGATTAATTCTACAGAAAACATTTAGTTTTCTTTGTTACCTTTGACAAAGAAGGGTGACTAATTGGTGGGGTGGACAGGAGACTGAGTGGCATTCCCTACTTCCTTTGGTGTAATTCTGTTTTGGTTGTGGGCATTCACCAATGTTGGATCCTTCTTTTCCTGCAAGGCCTTTGCTCTGCAGGAAGATAAAAAGATTTGGGATACCTGGGTAGCTCAGTGGTTGAACGTCTGCCTTTGGCTTAGGTCGTGATCCCAAGGTCCTGGGATTGAGTTCTGTAGAAGGCTCCCCATAGGGAGCCTGCTTCTCTCTCTGCCTATGTCTCTGACTCTCTCTGTCTCTCATGAATAAATAAATCTTTTTTTTTTTTTAAGAGGATTTAAAGCAGCCTAGTGTTAGAAGGTGAGGTAAGGGACTTGAAAATTTCAGAGAGATTTCTGCAAAAGAAAGATGATGGGTACTTCCATACTGGGCAAAATGATTATGGAATTTTAAAACAGTGTAGTTCCTGGGGACGTCTGGGTGGCTCAGTGGTTGAGCATCTGCCTTTGGCTCAGGTCATGATCCCGGGGTCCTGGATCGATTCCTGCATCGGACTCCCTGTGGGGAGCCTGCTTCTCCCTCTGCCTGTGTCTCTGCCTTTCTCTCTGGGTGTCTCTCATGATGGATGAATAAAGTCTTTAAAACCTCCCCACCCCCCAAAAAACACTGTAGTTTGGAAAAAGCTGTATCAAGTAATTACATATATTTAATTAAGATAATAAATTTAGGGGGCGTACAGGTGGCTCAGTTGGTTAAACTCTTGGTTTTGGCTCAGGTCATGATCTCAGTGTTATGAGATTGAGCCCCACATGGGGCTCTGCGCACGGCACCAAGTCTACTTCTCTCCCCTCCCCTCCCAGCAATTCCCTGACCCGCGCGCGCGTGCACGCGCGCGCACACACACACACACACACACACACACCCTCCCCCCCCATCTCTCAAATAAATAAATAAATACATAAAATATTTAAGAAATTTGGAAAATAGGAAGTAGAAAAGAAAGGAAAAATCCTTTGTCTCTCTATTTTAGTCTTCAAGTTTTATTTATTTAAGTAATCTTTACGCCCCTTGTGGGGCTTGAACTCACAACCCCAAGATCAAGAGTCTCATGTTTGGGATCCCTGGGTGGCGCAGCGGTTTGGTGCCTGCCTTTGGCCCAGGGCACGATCCTGGAGACCCGGGATCGAATCCCACATCGGGCTCCCGGTGCATGGAGCCTGCTTCTCCCTCTGCCTGTGTCTCTGCCTCTCTCTCTCTCACTGTGTGCCTATCATAAATAAATAAAAATTAAAAAAAAAAAAAATGAGTCTCATGTTCAGGCAGCCCGGGTGGCTCAGCGGTTTAGCGCCACCTTCAGTCCAGGGCCTGATCCTGGAGACCCGTGATCAAGTCCTACATCGGGCTCCCTGCATGGAGCCTGCTTCTTCCTCTGTCTCTGCCTCTCTCTTTCTCTGTGTGTCTCTCATGAATAAATAAAAGAAATCTTAAAAAAAAAAAAAAAAAGAGTCTCATGTTCTTCCCACTGAGCCAGCCAGGCACCCCTAGTCTTTCTTTTAGTAGGAAATACCAACACATGCTACAAACTCAGAAAGTTCAAAAGGATTATACAGGGGAAAGCTTTCTTTCACCCATCCCTTCAATCACCAGTTCTCCTTAGGAGCAGCTATTATCCCCTGAGACCTGGCTGTCCTCCATAGACCTTGGGCAGCACTTTTACTGAATTCAGGTACTAGCACAGATTTCATTTGTATACTGCTTTTCTCCTAGCATTATAGCATGGGCTGTGTTCTAGAAATATTGATATTTCTAATGGTTAACCTGTTCCTAGTTCTTAGATGGTTATTCCTTACTTTGATGTAATAGGTAATGTTGCTATTAACATCTTTGGGCATTAAGGCTTTTTTTTATAATCTCTCATCACCATATTAAATATAAGCTTTTTAAAAAAATGAGATGTGGGCAACCTGGGTGGCCCCCCGGTTTAGCGCTGCCTTCAGTCCAGGGTGTGATCCTGGAGACCCGGGATCGAGTCCCACGTCGGCTCCCTGCATGAAGCTCCCTGCTTCTCCCTCTGCCTGTGTCTCTGCCTCTCTCTCTCTCTCTGTTTCTCATTAATAAAATCTTAAAAAAAATAAAATAAAAAAGTGAGATGTGACTTAGAGTTTTGCAGAAGCACGCCTATAATATCAAGTGAGGCAGGTTTATATTGCTCTTTATTTTTAGGTATGGTGTATGTTTTCCCTACTCCCTTTTCTGTGACTTGCATGGATGTGCAATTTTTATAGTTATGCAGAGGCCCATACTCAATGTTCTTTGCCATTGGGGGTATGTGTAGCTACAGATTTATTCCTTTGAGACTGTCACAGCCCTTGGATACTCTTAAATATAGGGGAGAGTGCCAGTTGAGGGGAGCTAAAGGACAAGTGAGACACTTGGAAGGATGTGTGGTATTCAGGGAAACAGTGGCCAGTGTCTAGCTTGGTCTCTTGTTTGGCATTTGCTCTTCATTTCTGTGGGTGTTGAATTTTTGTATATGAAGTATGGGAATCTATAAACAAGCACTTCTTACAGAGTTCTTTCTTATTTTATTTATTTATTTGTTTTTAATTTTTATTTATTTATGATAGTCACACACAGAGAGAGAGAGAGGCAGAGACATAGGCAGAGGGAGAAGCAGGCTCCATGCACCGGGAGCCCGACGTGGGATTCGATCCCGGGTCTCCAGGATTGCACCCTGGGCCAAAGGCAGGTGCTAAACTGCTGCGCCACCCAGGGATCCCTATTTTATTTATTTTTAATTATTTTTTATAAGTAAGCTCTATACCCAACATGGGACTTGAACTCACAACCTGAAATCAAGAGTCACATGCTCTACTGACTGAGCCAGCCCAGTGTCCCCAGACTTCTTTCTAATAGTTGGTATCTATGTACTGAAACAGATTAGTGGACTTGGAAAATGTTTGTTTTTGCAAATGATATGGTCATTTCTGTTTTACCTCTCTTTGTGCTGGGAACATTTCCCCTCAAGCATTCTGGGAGTTGAAATGGGATTATTTAAGATTCCTAAGGCTGTCTGTCTATAGCAGAAGTGAACCAGTTTTGCCTTTTGGTTGTCATAAATGCCTGTCTTAATTAGCTCAGTTCTCTAGGACTGGGTTGATCTTCTAGCCATTTTTTGCCAAGAAAAATTATACAGTCAATAATGAAATTCTAAATTGCATTTCCTTTTAATTTGGCTATTAATTAGAACCTGGGACATCATCCATTTTCCGGACCCTTGTTTTACTATGGAATGTCTCCATAAAACACGAATCTCTTGTTACTGTAAAAATCCTATGTATTCTCCTGTTTGGGCTGGTAGGTTGTCTTTGCCTTGGATCTGCCTCAGGAAGTCTTGCTTACTGCATTTTTTTTTTTTTTTTTAAATAACAGAGACTAGCCTGATGAGTAGCCAGCCCTTGAGCAGGGGTGGATTCTGAGTCTTGTGGAAAATGAGGAAGTGTAGAGAACTTTGCTCTACCTATTATGTTAAGCATGCCTGAATAAGTGTCTTATATATTTTTAGAGCAGTATTGGGAAGATTGAATTGCCTGAGTGGAGAAATTTAGTGGGAGGAGACTAGAAGAGAAGCTCTTTATTAAAGATCTAAAAATAGAATTCATTAAAGTCTCAAATAGATAACAGGATTCCTGCCTCACTCTGTCTTCTGGATTTGTGCTACCAATTGTTGCTTCTGCTTACCTGGAAAAGATCACAATATTTTGTCAGAAGGGTCAACAGTATAGACTTAAAATACTGTTTGCCAGTTTGAAGATGTGTTTTTTCCAGTTTTTTTTTTTTAAATAGTAAATTTATTTTTTATTGGTGTTCAATTTGCCAACATACAGAATAACACCCAGTGCTCATCCCGTCAAGTGCCCCCCTCAGTGCCCGTGACCCATTCACCCCCAGCCCCTGCCCTTGCTTTTTCCAGTTTTAAATTACTTTAAAAAGTGACTGGATTCCTTGATGCCAGGAAGAAATTCTTGGCAGGAAAAGTTGATTCTTCTGCTTGTAGTACCAGCCTTGAGCAGGGCCTGTGGGGTCCTCTGTCCCCTCAAAGCTCTTAGTGTTTTTTGCTTCTGGTTGGGCACTGCTGACCAGAGAGGGGACTCTCATATAAGTCATCTAATTTACCCCCAATGCCACCTTAATCAGATGGCACTTTAGGTCTCTCTCCTGTTTTTTTTTTTTTTTTTTTTTAGGAGGTTTTCTTCTTGATTTCAAAAAGCTGGAAAGGAAGATGGCTGCTCATGCTTTCTTCTTTTGCATGCCTCTGGTGCCCTGGGCTGCCTCTGCCCTTTCCTTCTGTGTGAGGGAGTGAAGGAATGTCCTTGCCTCCCTGCTTCCCTTCTGCCGTTAGCTTCTAGGGAGAATAGGGCCCATTGTGGGCTGTGCAGGCACAGCCCTCCACGTCAGTGTCAGGTCTGCTGTGGCCTCTGCCCTGTCTGCTGTGGTTCCTGGATGCTGAGGGCCCAGCAAGCAGTCATTTCCTCACATGCTGCCCTGCCTTTCAGGACTGTTCTGAGGGATGGTACTTGTGCTTCGTTTGCCCCAGCTCTGCCCTCTTTTGTCACGTCTTGATAAACATTTTTGTGGACCCCTTTGGAGGCCTGAGCTCACTCTTGCCGCAGATTTGAGGCCATATTTGGAGAAGCAGGCCTGCTGCTCCCAAGGGTGACTTATTTATTTCCTGGTCACAGGAGGTTGGGCACACTCCATCCAGGCCTTTCTTACGTTTGGAATCCTCTGGGAAGCATAGATTAATCTATTTGTGAATGAAATTAGACTTTAAATTTTTTAAAATTTATTTTGGCCCTCAATTTAATCTCAGTAAAGCTGGAAAATATTTGATTTAGCCTTAATCAACTGTAGAACTGTTGAAGATATGAAATGCCAGAATATGATTCTCTAGATAGGGGAAGCCAGAGGGACTCAGCCTTTTAGAAAAAACAGGTTTGTTCTGGATATGGGCTCTCTGCTGATAGCATACTGTCTTCCTTGGTCATCAGGCCGTTCTCTTGACCACAGGCCAATGTGTCCCTGGCAAAAAGAAGTATGAGGTACAGTTTTGGTGAGTGGACAGACAGGCTGCTTTTTCATGGATGTTCGCTTCATACAGGGAGCCGGACATGTGGTCAGCTGTTGTGTGTTAGCAGATTCTGTGAGGAGTAGGTGAGTGAGCTGGTATGGCAGGAAGATGAAAAAGGCCTGATCAAACCCTCTTGAAATTTGCTAAGGGCTCTTCTACATGAAGTCTATATGATCGTGTGGATGGCTACTGTTGTTTCTCTAAAACCCAGATAGGGAGACTTTGGAATGGTCCTGTAATTTGTTGTTGATTATCTGAGTAAAAAAATTCCATTCTTTCCATGATGCTTCAATATGTATGATTTCTTTGTCTTCTGTGGAAGTATCTTATGAAAGGAACAGCTGGCACTAGCACTACTCTGGATGTTTGCCTTCCTCCTACCTTTTTTTTTTTTTTTCCCCTTTTATTAGAAGGGGGAAAAATATAGCTTATTTTATCCTTCTGCCTGATCAGAGTGATACCTCTCTTTTCTCGGTTTTAGGATTCGAAGTGGCATTTTGTTTTTTATCAAATAAAGAAATAAAACATACTTGCCATGCTGATATCCCACTGCAAATGCCAGCATTTATTGTAAGGTAGTATTGAGTTCTAAAGGAGAACTTCTTTCAGATTGTGCCGGGTCATACATAGTATTTTGGGTCATGACTTCCCTCAAGAGGTCAAATATGCTTACTGAAGGTCCTTGCATTTTAGCAAGACCAGCAAGAGTTTTGGCAGGCATAAGCCTGATGAGGTTGAACAGTGAAAACACTGAGTGTCCTCAGCAGTAGAAATGGGGCCCTGAGGAAGGAACCTACCAGATGTACTGAGTCCCGTGGGACTCTTGCATCCTACTGTGGCCTTAAGTAGGCCTTTGACCTCTCTGCCTAAGGAAAAATTGGGATAGAACATCCTTCCCATAGACTATTGAGAAGGCACCTGGCTGACTCAATTGGTAGAGCATCTGACTCTTCATCTTAGGCTTGTGAGTTCAAGCCCCACGTTTGGTGTAGAGATCACTTAAATAAATAAAACTTTAAAAAAAGAAAAGAAAGGTTGACTGGTAATATGCCCTGCACTGCTCCATAATTACTGCTTGTTAATATTTGTCCTTTTACTTTCTGGTGTAAACTACGAGTCTAATAATAAAGGCTGGTTATATTTCTTAGGTTGAATTATGGGTTCAGAGGTGTTTTTTATTGTCTTCTGTAATTTTATATGTAAATAGGTGATTTTTTAAAAAATATTTATTTATTCATGAGAGACAGAGAGAAAGAGAGAGAGAGGCAGGGACACAGGCAGAGGGAGAAGCACACTCCATGCAGGGAACCCAACATGGGACTCGATCCTGGGCCTCCAGGATCACGCCCTGGGCTGAAGGTGCGCTAAACCGCTGAGTCACCCTGGCTGCTGGCTACCCGATTTTTTTTTTTTTAAAGATCTGTTTGAGAGCATGAGTGAACACAAGCAGGGGGAGAGACAGAGTCTGGAGACGGAGAGGCAGACCCCCCCCCCCCCCCCCCCCCCCGCCCCGAGTGAGGAGCCAGTCTTGGGGCTCTATCCTAGGATTCCTGAGATCATAACTTGAGCCAAAGTCAGAAGCTTACTTAACCTGAGCCACCCAAGCGCCCTGTGATAGGTGATTTTATATGCAGCAAATGGTTGATGGAAACAAACAAACCTAGACTCAAGCCCATTGGTACATCCCAGAAAGCAGCTCTGCCTTGACTGCTCGCTTATCTCTGGAACTTTGAGTGCTCTGGTGGCTTGTTGGGGCTGGTGGTCCTTTGAGGCATTGGCCCCTGTCAAGATGAGTAGAGGACTGAAATAGTTTGAGGACTAGGGTCTCTCTGTGAACTAACCAACATTGTTTAGATGTATTTTTTTTTTTTTAAGTACTCTTTTGCTCAGTGTGGGACTCAGACTCACAACCCCCAGATCACATGCTCCACCAGCTGAGCCAGGCAGGTACCCTAACATTGTTTAGATTTTTAAGGAGTTTCTTTGGAGATTTTGCCCATTTTTGTTTTCTTGAATCTCACCAGTGAAGTAGAAGGAGTATAGACTAGCAAGGTTGCCATGTGAGTTGAGTGACTGAAAGCGCTCCGTTTTCTTTTCTGTATAATGTCTTATATCTTTTCTAGTTATCAACAGCAGTGCATGCCTTACAGTAAAAGCCCTTGCTTGCCAAAGGACTACGCCTGTACTTACTTTTCCCCCACATGACCATCTGACCTTCTGACAGGGTAGCTTATAAAATTTTGACATTGAAGCCAACATGCATTATAAGGGACTTGGAACAAGTGGGTGCTCCTGATTATATGATGGCAGCAGCAGATTCTGTATGTGGAACATGTAATTCTTTTTTTTTTTTTTTATTCATGAGAGAGACAGAGAGAGAGAGGCAGAGACATAGGCAGAGGGAGAAGCAGGCTCCATGCAGGGAGCCCGAAGCAGGTCAATCCCAGGACTTCAGTATCACACCCTGAGCTCAAGGCAGATGCTTAACTGCTGAGCCACCCAGGCATCCCTGGAACATGTAATTCAATAGAGCTCTAGGGCTGGAATTCTTTAGAACAGGAATTTTATGTGTCTTTTCTTTTCTTTTCTTTTCTTTTCTTTTCTTTTCTTTTCTTTTCTTTTCTTTTCTTTTCTTTTCTTTTCTTTTCTTTCTTTTTGGTTAATAGGAAGAAACTTAGTATGGAATATCTGAACCTTACTCTATAAAGTCATCATTCTCCCTGGAAATCAGAACTGTTATGGGTTTCCTTGACTCCTTGAGGGACAAACTGAGCACAAATCTTTGGGGTGTGATGAGGTGAGGGTACAGGCAGTGGTGCCCAACTTCAAAACAGGGAATAATTGTACTAAAGACAAAAATTGGGTTCTAGCCTCCAGGTGATACAGGCACTGTGTTTTTTATGATTTTATATTGGGCGGGAACTGCCTCTGGGTTTCCAGTGGAGAAGTCTCCAGGTGATTTCCAGATAGTGAAGGCATTTGGTTTCTGACCTTTGTGTTAGAGGCAGATGAAGGTAGAGCTCTGGTTGTTATCAGATAAGAAAATGACCTGATACCACCAGAGGGGAGTTGAAAATAAAGCTGTAAATGCTCACTCTAAATCCTCTAATAGGCCAGAGGGGAAGAAGAGCCCAGGGCCGCTCCCAGCCTGGGAGTCATCCCAGACAGTGCAGAACCAGTGTGGTCCAGAGGAGGCCACTGTATAGAAGCTGACTCTCAATAGAACAGGAGAAACCTCAATGTGGAAGCAAGTACGCTTCTTGTCAATGTGGGGGTATTATTGACCTTGGCAGTTTTATTTCAGGTTTGGGTCTGAGGTAGAAAAACCAGGACATAGTGATGTACATAGTGATGCCCACGTTCCTTAGCTAGTTTGCTCCTGTAGGTTGTCTGAAGCATAGAAATACTACATTCATATGAGGTGATGGGTGACTGGATTATTTGTATTTTGTATGTATTTTAAAGTGTTTCTTGGGATGCCTGGGTGGCTCAGCGGTTGAGCATCTGCCTTCAACTCAGGGCGGGGTCCTGGGCTTGAGTCCTGCATCGGGTTCCCTGCAGGGATCCTGCTTCTGCCTCTATGTCTCTGCCTTTCTCTGTGTCTGTCATGAATAAATAAATACAATCTTTAAAAAAAAAATAAAATGTTTCTTTTGTGTCAGGTCCTTAATATCCTTTATGTGCATTAGTACACCTAGTGAATCTCTGCTTATAATTGGAAAGAGTTAAAAACAAAAGGAATTTGATCTAGGAGTGTTTAAGATTAAACACTGATTATTAAGCAGCCTTACAACACAGGCTTGCCTATGAACTGTGAAGAGGTGTGCAGTGGGCCTGTCCTGTTGGCACTGGGTTTCAGTGATTTGTTCCTTCATTCAGCAGGTGTTTTTCCAGTCCCTGTCATGCCCTGGGCACTGTGCTAGGCTACAGGGTTGGATCTGGTAATAGGTGAGACAGGCCCTGCCCCAACCAGGCAAAAGAAGGAAGAAGAGTGAAGATTATTTCCTCAGAAAAAAGTATGTTTTAGAGAGGCTGAGGGTCCCACCCTTAGGAAGTGATCATAGGCAGTCAGTGTGCCTCTGATTGATCATAAGGGGGAGTAGGAAGCTAGGCCCAACTCAGAGGAGGATATGAGGGATCAAGGAGAGGCTAAGAGGCAGTTCTAGATGATGATGATGATGCTTATGATTATGTTTTTACCGAAGTATTGTTGACACACAGTGGTACATTCATTTCAAGTGTGCGACGCAGTGATTGGGCAGCTCTACAGTTCTAGATTATTTTCAAAGCCAGGCTGACATTTAGGCACACATAGATGTGTCTTAGGTGGTGGGGCCTGCAAAATGGTGTTTCAGAGATTGGTCAGAGTGAACTGTGGGAGCCCTCTTGGTTTGGTGGTGATTTGGATAAGGGTGTGCGGGGGGCAGGGGGTGTGTGTTTGGGAGATAACTGAGAAAGCTGCAGGAAGAGATGGGAGAGGGATTAGAGAAGATGAACCTGGAAAAGAGAGGGGAGGGAGAAGATAGCAGTGAGAGAAAGAACTTTGTTAGGTTTTTTCTGTTAATCCCCAAGTCTGCTGGAGGAGGTAGGAGTCACGGGGACAGGGATGGGTGGGGACTAGAAACCACTCTGGGGTCAAGTTGGCTAGCAGTAGGGATGGGAGATGCTTATAGAGACTTTAGCTAGCCCTGAGATGATGGATTTATGGTGGTGTAGATAGAGGTAGCTTCTGAATAGAAACTAAAGCAGTGATGTTGGACTAAGCCAGAGTTGAGGAATTGTGGAATAGGAAAGGGAATGCTGGTGTGCTTTACAGGGAAGCAGGTTAAAACTCTTCAGGCTGTGAGAGTCAGGAAAATCTGCAGTGGGAGGAATAATGCCTGGAGGGGACACATTTTGGTTACCCACTTAAACAGCACACCTTTACTCTGTCCCTGGGGACTAGTTGAGCAATGGCTAAAGGAGGCTGCATATCAGCTTAATAATTAACTGAGCTGTTGGAATGTGGAACCAGGGGAGTGGGCTGGGGGCTTCCTAATGCCAAACTCCAGATTTAGAGGTACCCACTTAGTTGCCTGTGGTGCTACCCTCTGTGTTCAGTCTTGGCTGGATTCTCTTTCTACATGTGCTGTTTTGCATAGTCTTTAAGCTTTTCCAGGGTTGGTTTGGTTTTATGTTTACTCCATTAAATTTTATTTATTTTTATTTTTATTTTTAAAGATTTATTTATTTATTTATGATAGACAGAGAGAGAGGCAGAGACACAGGAGGAAGGAGAAGCAGGCTCCATGCCGGGAGCCCGACGCAGGACTCAATGCCGGGACTCCAGGATCACGCCCTGGGCCAAAGGCAGGCGCTAAACCGCTGAGCCACCCAGGGATCCCCTACTCCATTTTATTATTATTTTTTGCATTTTTGTAAAATATCTTAATATCTGGCTTGTAGGTGACAGGTGGATTCTGTCATATTTGCTTTTTTTTTTTTTTAAGGTTTTATTTATTTATTCGTGATGCACAGAGAGAGAGAGAGAGGCAGAGACACAGGTAGAGCAAGAAGCAGGCTCCATGCGGAGAGAAGTCCAATGTGGGACTCGATCCTGGGGACTGTGGGATCACACCCTAAGCTAAAGGCAGATGGTCAACTGCTGAGCCAACCAGGCATCCCTGTCATATTTGCTTCTAAAAGATTTTATTTATTCATTCATGAGAGACACAGAGAGGCAGAGGGGGAAGCAGGGTCCTCACGGGGAGCCCGATACGGGACTTGATCCCCAGGCCTGTGATCATGCCCTGAGCCGAAGGCAGATACTCAACCCCTGAGCCACCCAGGTGTCCCTGTCATATTTGCTTCTGCATTCACTCTGTTGTAGTATCACTTTATCTTAATGAAACAATATATTTATTTATTTGTTTATTTTAAAATAGGCTCCACACCCAACATGGGGCTTGAATTCACCACCCCGAGATCCAGAGTCACATGCTCTATCAACTGATTCAGCCAGTTGATTCAGTATTTTCAGTCCCTAAAAATACATTTTTAAACTGTTGTTAAACTGAGCCACTGAGATGTCCCTTCTTCTTCTTTTTTTTTTTAAATAATATTTTATTATTTATTCATGAGAGACACACAGAAAGGCAGAGGGAGAAGCAGGCTCCATGCAGGGAGCCTGATGTGGGACTTGATCCCGGGGCTCTGGGATCGTGCCCTGAGCTGAAGACAGAGGCTCAACTGCCGAGCCACCCAGGCATCACTGTCCCTTCTTTTTGGCTTTATCTTGCAAATGGGTATCCCTAGGCACTGTCCATTTTTATTTATTTATTTATTTATTTATTTATTTATTTATTTATTTATTTATTTATTTATTTAAGATTTCATTTATTTGTTCATGACAGACACAGAGAGAGAGAGAGGCAGAGACACAGGCAGAGGGAGAAGCAGGCTCCATGCAGGGAGCCCGATGTGGGGCTCGATCCCAGGACTCCAAGATCACACCCTGGGCTGAAGGCGGCGCTAAACCGCTGGGCCACCAGGGATGCCCCCATTTTTAAAACTTCATATATCTTCTAAGTCTCTTTAATCTACAGATACCCCCCTCTCTTTTTTCCTTGCAATTATCTGCTCAAGACCCTGGACCCTTAGACCTGTGGAGTCTTCAGTGTCTTAGGGCACAAGCACGCTCTTCTACAGTGTCTTAGGGCACAGCACGCTCTTCTACATGCTTCTTGTGAACTGGTGGCTTGATCAGCCTCAGGTTTGGACCCTCTAGCATGGCTGGGGTGGTTTGCACCTTTCCTCTGTACGGCTGCTTTTCTCTTGTTCAACATTGCTCATAGCTGGTACCCATAGCACCACTTCCATGGGAGAACAAGAGAGGCCCCAGGCCCAGCCCAGCCTCTCAGTGGCTCTGCAGTCCTTGTCAAACCAGTCTCTCCAGTACTGGTATGACAGGTGTTGCAAGAGGAAGAGCATGGATGTCTCCTGGCCTGATTCATGGGGATGGGCTCACAGCACCATCCACTTCTCAGGCCCTTCCTCCCTTTGTTTATATGATGTTCTGATGAGAAAAAGATTTAAGGCCAAGGAGAGGGATTCTTGTCCTGTTTGCTCCCCGTCTTGGGGACTGTGGAAGCCTTATTTTACACATCTCTAAGATGAAGGTATTGGTCTTTTTTTTTTTTTTTTAAGATTTATTTATTTATTCATGATTAGACACAGACTGAGAGAGAGAGGCAGAGACATAGGCAGAGAGATAAGCAGGCTCCTTGCAGGGAGTCTGATATGGGACTCGATCCTGCATCCTGGGATCAGACCTGAACCAAAGGCAGGTGCCCTACCGCTGAGCCACCCAGGTGTCCCAAGGTGTTGGTCTTGATGATTTAAATGGTTGCCTGCCTTACACTCTGTCCCATAAGTATTGTGTTTTACAACTTTTCTCTGTGTTTGAAAGCTGTTTCAGATGATTTTCTTCTTGTATGTAGGGCACAGCCCCAGCGGTAAGGAAATGGAGAAATGGGTAGAACATGGAGAGCAGCCTGAATCCAGGCCCTGCTCCTCTCTGTGCCATCAGGCTGGTGGGCTGGGTAAACAGTGGAATGCTCATGTGGGCTATGGTCGTGGCCTCACATGCTGGTCCCATGTGAGGACCAGCGAGCTGTGGGGACATGAACTTGCCCTTCAGAATAGGGAAGTGTGTCCGCTCCCAGTGCTGCTGCTGTGCTGGCAGGTGGTTGAGGATGCGGGCATGTGGAGGGCCAGAGGTGGTTTCAGTGTAAGAGTAGGCCCAGGCTCCAGGCCTGGGAACTTGTCAGCTGGCCCTGGTTTTCTTGTTTGCAGTCATCCCGTGTACACCCCCCCCCCCCCCCCCCCCCCCGGCCCAGCTTAGCTTAGCCCAGAGTTTGATGGGCAGCCCAAGCCTGTGTCTGATGTGAGGGCAACTCTAACAGAACAGTCGCTGCCTGATCCATTATTGCTGTGAGGATCTGGAGGTAAAGAACCGTGTTAGTGTTTAGCTGAAGCCTTAGTATATACTGAGTCCATTCCCATCAATTGGGAATTGCCCCTGAGAAGAGGCATCATGGACCGTACCAGGATTTTTCTGGGCTTCCCCTAATGCTGAGATACTTAACACGTGTCTGTGGTGTTAGGTTTATTGTGTATTATTTCATACATTCATAATTTTGTTTATTTTATACATAGGTAATTTTGAAGCCAAGTAAATTCAGAGTTGCATGCATTGTGTCTGTCCACTAGGGTTGCTTAGGCCTAAGGAGATAGACCAGGTTTTGTTTTCTTGTTTTGAATCCAAGTTTTCTGAGGATTGTCTTTTAGGGAGGAGAATGTAAGGAATTCCAGAGTTAGGAGGTGTGGGCTGTGCTGCAGGAAGGGCTGCAGAAGCTGCTTAGCAATGCTCAGAGCTGCCCAGAGGAGTGGGTGTCAGGCACCCAACATGGCAGTGAGGGGAGTGCTGAATCTCCTTTGTGAGAGATCTTTACCATTACATTTAAAAATTGAACTGCTTCAACTCTTTTTTACCGCTCAGGTTGTGATCTCAGGATCATGGGATCAGAGTGTGGGGCTCTGCTCAGCAAGGAGTCTGCTTAAGACTTCTCTCCTGCTCCCCCTCCACTTGCTCCATCTGTCTCTCTCGCTCTCTCAAATAAATAAATCTTTTAAAAAATTGAAATAAAGATTTTTGTGAGACACAAGTATGGCTACTTACTTGGGGTGGTAAAGCAGGAGTTAAAGCCTTGTTTTCTGGTGTTGGCTGTTCTGGTGTTCTTTGGTGCATGTAATCAGCTAGTAGTCAAAATCCTTAGAGGAAGTCCTTGAACCTCAGGTGGTCAGCAGGTAATAGGCCCTGGCCAATTTATCCTAGGCCAGAGCTGAGTTTTCTCATTCTTCAAGCTTTGAAAATCCATTCATTCATTCATTCATTCATTCATTTTATTTAATTATTTTTAAAATATTTTATTTATTTATTCACGAGATACACAGAGAGGGAGGCAGAGACACAGGCAGAGGGAGAAGCAGACTCCATGCAGGGAGCCTGATGTGGGACTCAATCCTAGGTCTCCAGGATCACGCCCTGGGCTGAACGTGGTGCTAAACTGCTGAGTCCCCTGGGCTGCTGGAAAATATATTCTTTTATAGATAAAGCTGTTTCACTGAATCTCCTGGTAACTAGTAGCATTTGGGTTTGTTTGTTTTGATGTTACCACTTTGTAAAAAATTGAAACGTACTTTATACATGTAGCAAAAGGCACAAATCATAGATGTATAGCTCAACACATTTTTATGTATGTATATACTACTCAGATCAAGATATAGAACACTTCCAGAAGGTTCTATCATGTATTTCCCCCGTCATCATATCCCCAAAAGTAACCACTCTTCTGACCTTTATCCTTGGGCTTAGTTTTGCTGCTCTTGACCTTCATGTAAATGGAATGATAGAGTATGTGTGTACTCTCATTTGTCTTTTTTTTTTTTTTTTGCCGAGCATTAGGTCTTTGACATCTGTGTGGTTCTGTACAGCAATTGTATTTCATATGAGTATATCACAATTTACTTTTCTTCCTGTTGGTAGACATTTGGGCTGTGTCCAGTTTTTGACATCATGAATAATACTAATAGGAATGTTCTTGTCCATGTCTTCTATTGGTATGTACCTAAGAAAGAATACTGGATATATTTGATGTTTTAATTACTGGGAATTTTGTATATATGTCTCTTGTGTTTTATTTTTGAACTTTTTATTATGGAGAATTTCAAGTGCATTCAAAAACTAGTACAATGAATCTCTTCTCATGCCTCAAACCACTACCCCACCCCACATAATTTTGAACCATGTCTTAGATACTGGTCATTTCATCCATCAGTAGTTTGATGTATGGCTCTAGAAGATAATGAAACCATAATGAAGGAGCTTCACGCTCCTTCTCTCTGGTCCTGGTGTTCTTCTCCAGGGTTTGTATCATGGTCTTCCTGGCAGGATATGGCTCCCAGTTCTTGTTACTTCTCATCTTGGTGAAGTTGCTTGTGTCCCCTGGTTTTTCCAGTCAGTCTTCGTACCAGGAACTAGCATGATAGAGAGTTGGGAAGGTCATTTCAGGGCTTTGGAATGTCAGTTGCTCTTGTGGGCACCACTTTCTGTTGGGTTGATTGTCTATGGTCATAAGTTAGGCTAATCTGAGAGAGAGATAAGTGTGGACTGGTGAGTCCTGTGCTTACCTAAGGGATAGATGGTTCTTTACAAATTTATTTTATTTTATTTATTTATGATAGGCACACAGTGAGAGAGAGAGAGAGGCAGAGACACAGGCAGAGGGAGAAGCAGGCTCCATGCACCGGGAGCGACGTGGGATTCGATCCCGAGTCTCCAGGATCGCGCCCTGGGCCAAAGGCAGGCGCCAAACCGCTGCGCCACCCAGGGATCCCGATAGATGGTTCTTTAATAGAACCTTAGGATAGATGGTCTTTCCTCAGGGCCCCAAGAGTGCCACCTCCAGGACAGTTGGTCTCCAGCATTCCTGTCAGGCCCTGCTCCTCAGTTGAAGAACAACAGGCCTTAAACTTCGATTTGGACATAATGATTTGGAAAAGTTTATTGTTTTTTAGAACAGTGAAACCACAGGATGAAGATTAGACTTGGGAGCCCCAAAATAGTCTCTAGCTTCCCTCTCTTGTCCTTATGTTCAGCACTTGTATCTGTGTTCCCACTGCCCTGAGCCTGGAGTTGTTCTGGGGTGGGCCCAGGGGGTGGCCTGGTTCAGAGGACTGGGCCAGGGAAGAAACAATGTGAGCAAAGAGCACCACAAATACCTTATTATTTGGAGTCATTCACCCATAAATTCTCCAGAGCAATTTTCCTCTGAGGTAGTCAAGTTTGACTAGAAAAACATAGCACCATGTTTTGACTCATTAGTCATCTGGATGCTTACCCTCCCATACTGTCATGCTGGCTGACCAGCAAGTGCCACTACTCCCAGTTCAAATTTATGATTCCTGCTGCCCATCATGGCAAACTACTTGTCCCACCCTCCTTCCTCTTCCTTTTTATGTTGTTAATGAAGGATTTGCCAGTAACTCAGTTTTAGTGACTGTAAGGGAAAAGTCACTCATATCTGTAGGTTGGAATGTAAATTGAAGGCATTTTGCCAATATCTGTCAATTCTAATGTATATAACCTTTGACCCAGCAATTCCATATCTAGGATTTTATGCTCAGATTTCCTCCCAGAAGAATGCAAGTATAAAAGTGAGAGCACCTTGAGAGCAAAACAGGTGGGATACAGACACTTAGATGTGATACAAGCAGCAAGGGTGAGTGAGGAGGTGGGTCCAGCCACCAGGGCAGAAGTCTCCCTATTCTAGTAAAATTTAGAAAGTAACAATTATGAGCTATGTTATTTCATTTGAGCTTTAAGAACCATTTAAAGAGAGGCATCTGGTGGCTCAGTAGGTTAAGCATCTACCTTCAGCTCAGGTCATGATCTCAGGGTCTTGGGAACCAAGCCCTGTGTCAAGCTCAGCAAGGAGTTTACTTCCCCCTACCCCTCATATGCTCTCTCTCTCTCTCTCAAATAAATAGAATCTTAAAGAATTAATTAAAGAGACGGGTGCCTGGGTGGCTCATTCGATTAAGAATCTGACTCTTGATATCAGCTGGTCTTTGTCTCAGGGTAATGAGTTCAAGCCCTTCATTGGGCTCCACACTGGATGTGGAGGGGGGATCCCTGGGTGGCTCGGTGGTTTAGTGCCTGCCTTCTGCCCAGGGCATGGTCCTGGAGTCCTGGGATCGAGTCCCACATCAGGCTCCCTACATGGAACCTGCTCTGTCTCTGCCTTTCTCTCTCTCTCTCTCTGTCTCATGAATAAATAAATAAAATCTTAAAAAAAAAAAAAAAAAAAAAGAGGGACACCTGGGTGGCTCAGTTGTTGAGCATCTACCCTTGGCTCAGGGTATGATCCTGGGTCTGGGGATTGAGTCCTGCACCGGGCTCCCTGCTTCTCCCTCTGCCTATGTCTGCCTCTCTTTCTCTGTGTCTCTCATGAATAAATAAATACATTTTTAGAAAATCAACAAGAAGTGAATTAAAGAGAGATGTACTTGTTTATGGGTTTAGAGACACATTAAATGTGTCATTTGTGGACAGCTACTGAAGAAACCCAGCCTGCTCACCTGAGAGCCTCAGAAAGAAGCCTGCTTTTGACCTGTGCCCTATTGTATTTTTGGAATTTGTTTTACATCTATATGAAATTACTTGTTTTTTAGAGGAGGGGAGGGGCAGAGTGAGAGGGGGAGAGTTTTGTTTTTTTGTTTTTTTTTTAAAGACCTACCCATTAAAAAAAAAAAAAAAAAAGACCTACCCATTTATTTGAGAGAGAGTGCACATGTAGGGGGAGGGGCAGAGGGAGAGAACCCCTAAGCGGACTTCCCCCTAAGTGTGGAGCCTGCTGTGGGGCCCCATCCTACGACCTATGAGATCATGACCTAAGCCGAAACCAGAAGTTGGATGCTTAACTGAGTGAGCCATGCAGGTGCTCTCATATGAATTACTTTTGTTACATTAAGCCTGAAGGTAAGGACTAGACAGCTGATGGCATCATTGTGAGGCTAAGTGGTTATTGGGAATTATTAGCGGGGAATCTGATACTGAGAAACACTGGGTTAAGCCTACCCAGATCTTGCATTTAGCTCTGGGACCTTTGAGCTTGATGATGGTCTAGTCAGGGTTTTTTCTTCCAGGAGGGAATGTTCCTGGGAAGGGAAGATGAAACTAATTTTTTTTTTTAATTTATTTATTTATGATAGGCACACAGTGAGAGAGAGAGGCAGAGACACAGGCAGAGGGAGAAGCAGGCTCCATGCACCGGGAGCCCGACGTGGGATTCGATCCCGGGTCTCCAGGATCGCGCCCTGGGCCAAAGGCAGGCGCCAAACTGCTGCGCCACCCAGGGATCCCGGAACTAATTTTTAATCTTAAGTAAACATAGCACAGTGTAGTAATTTCAGGCCCCAGTGTGACATTTTCTTCCATTATAGCCCAAGTCACTTTTAAAACAAATAAAACAAGTTAGATGGACTTTAGTAACAAAAAAAAATAAAAGAAGGCCGTGCTTGCTCGAAAAGAATTCTCAGAACCATTAGCTGATCTCTAGAGAGGAAGGATATACCTGGATGTTGATACTGGGGGACCCTGAAATCCAGCTCCACAGGCAGTGCTTATGACTGTTGTCAGAGCTTTGAAGTAATGGCGTAGTGTCCTTTGAGGCAGTAGAGCATAAGGAATGCTCCCCCAGACAGGTGTCAGTGTCATGGGAAGATGTGGCTCTGACCTGTGTCCCCCAGACGGGTGTCAGTGTCATGGGAAGATGTGGCTCTGACCTGTGTCCTCCCTGTCCCATCATTAGGCTATGTGGGCAAATCAGAGCTAAGAATTTAACAAGGAAAGGTGTATTGGAGGGCTAATCAGATAATGAAGGGCTGAGTTTGGCAGGTTTCCTGAGGAAACAGCATTTGGGGACTGGGAGTTGGAGGGCAAGAGGGAGCTAGAAAAAAATTCCACTTAATGAATACTTAGGAGTACTTTTTGTGCCAGGCAGTGAAGGTGGACCTGATCCCTGGGTAGCTGTCATGAGCTGCCTGGAATGTAAGAGCCATGTGATGGCAGTTGTGGCTTGGGCAAAGTAATCTGGTGAACCAGGATTTGGGGTGCTGGCTCTGGCTCTGCCTTTTACTGGCTGTGATCTCCATTTTTTTCATGTTATAAAGGAGACATTAGGTATTCTATAGGGTTGCTGTGAGGATGCAGAAACACATGCCAGTGTTTTTTGTTTTTTGTTTGGTTTTAATTTATTTTTTTAAGATTTTATTTATTCATTCCTGAGAGACACAGAGGCAGAGACACAGGCAGAGGGAGAAGCAGGCTCCATGCAACGAGCCTGATGTGGGACTTGATCCTGGAACTCCAGAATCATGTCCTGAGCCAAAGGCAGATGCTCAACCTCTGAGCCACCCAGGCATCCCATGTTGTTATTTTTAAAGATTTTATTTATTTATTCATGAGAGAGAGAGAGAGGCAGAGACATAGGCAGAGGGAGAAGCAGGCTCCATGAAGGAGGAAGCCTGATGTGGGATTCAATCTTGGGACTCCAGGATCACGTTCTGAGCTGAAGGCAGATCCTCAACTGCTGAGCCACCCAGGCATCCCACATGCCAGTGTTTAGGTGTTGCATCTGGAACAGGATACTCCTCATTATGGCAGCTGAGTAAACCAGTGAAATATGGTCACTGAGGAAACAAGCTTATGTTGGCCTTGGTGGCCAGTGCATCAAGGTGGGGTACCTTCTGCTCCCTTCTTCCGTCTCATGCTTGACACTGGAAGCATCTAGATGTCTGTGAAGCAGTAAAGCAAAAGCAAAGGGAAGGAATTAACTTTAGTATAGTGCCACATTTGAGGTAAAACATTGATTTGTGTTTGTTGAACACCTGTTCCATTGAAGGGTTGGGTTACATGCCGTGAAAGTAAGCAATCCAGGTTAAGTGGAGCATAATTGTGCTGTAGGAACATCTGTGGCTTTGTGTTCAGGAGGATGTGCTATGGAGTGTACTCATTGTTAAATGAGTGGCAGGGATTGGACGTGCTTGGATAGGAGGAAAAGTACTCTTGCAGTAGTGAAAGAAAGTCAGTCCTTGGGAGAAGATGACTTGGGGCCCAGTCCTGAAGATAAGTAGAGAACCTGAAGGTTTAGGAGACATCTCAGTGCTGGGCAGTGATACAGTATTCCATCTTGTGGAGGAGAGGAGCCCCAGAGCAGAGTGACCAGAGGTCAGGCATGAGCCAGGAATCATGCATGGCCAAGGCATTGGCCAAGGCTAGGGGCCGGGGGAGTAGAAAGATGACAGGTGAGGCAGGAGGCACCCAGGAGGTGGGAAGGGGATAAGGATCCAGTGCATACTCTCTCAAGTCTTTGACCTATTTTTGAACTTGACTGGAAGGCTGGGTCTTGGTCACATCATTGGGTGGTGACAGTGGGCCCACGGAAGGTAGAGCAAAAGCAAGTGTCTGCCTGGATCCTCCTGTCCCTTTCCTTTCCAGTGTTCTAGGATGGACGGACAGGTCTAGGAAGTAGGGGCCATACTATTAGGCCCTGGCTTTCCCTGATTGGTACTGACTTATATTTTCCTCCACCCTGGCTAGGCCTTGCTGTTTGTCTCCTACTGAACCAGTCTGAGCTCAGGACCCAGGTGAATTAGGCCCCTGTTCTGGAGCTCAGTGGATACTCAATCTAGTGGGGCAAGTTTTTATTGGGAAACAAGAGAAGCTCATATAATTTTTTCTTGAGATTTTAATCTTCTAAGTAAGAGCAAGCATTTTCATTTTGTATTGTTCATTTGTGGAGAGATTGGAACACAAGTAGAATGGAATTGGAATTAAAGAGCATGTTGGGGAAGGTAGGACAGTATCTGATACTGAGTAGGTGGTCCAAATTTGTTGAATAAAGATGATCAAGAACATATTTCTGTCATGTATTTTCTTGTTAGAGGAAGGTACTTATGGAGAAAGAAGAGTAATTATTATAAAAGCAAACCTTATGTGTTTCTGTGATATTTATCCAGTGTCTTTCATCTAAAGAGCAAAACAGGGCAGCTTCCGTGGCTCAGCTGTTTAGCGCTGCCTTTGGCCCACGGCCTGGTCCTGGAGACCCCAGATCAAGTCCCATGTCGGGCTCCCTGCATGGAGCCTGCTTCTCCCTCTGCCTGTGTCTCTGCCTCTCTCTCTCTCTCTCTCTCTCTCTCATGAATAAATAAATAAAAATCTTTTTTTTTTTTTAAAGAGCAAAACAAATACCAGGTATCATTTAATTTGCCATTTGTCCACATTATACCTGTCCATGCTATTGATTATTATTGTAGTTGGTGTTATTTTATTCTGTATTTGTCTAGAAAAAAAGGTTTCTGAGAACAAACTTAGATATAGAAAATAATTTTTAGGGATCCCTGGGTGGCGCAGCGGTTTGGCGCCTGCCTTTGGCCCAGGGCGCGATCCTGGAGACCCGGGATCGAATCCCACGTCGGGCTCCCGGTGCATGGAGCCTGCTTCTCCCTCTGCCTGTGTCTCTGCCTCTTCTCTCTCTCTCTGTGTGACTATCATAAATTTAAAAAAAAAATTTTTTTTTTTAAATTTAGAAAATAATTTTTAAAAATCCTCTTGGCCGAAAAAAATTGCTGTCACTCCATAGCACCCTCTGTTCCTCTGCTCCCTGGAATGCTGGGAACTCTGATAGTCAGTGACCTCTTGCCAGAGGACAAATCACACCTGAGGTTCTGTTGGGCAGGACTGCTTCTTTCCTATTGAGGGGCAGATAAAGTTAGAGCATGTTCACTCTACTTCAGAATGTTTTGGAAATGATTTCTTTAAAGCTACCTGTTTCAGGACGCCTGGGTGGCTCTCAGCAGTTGGATGCCTACTTTCGGCCCAGGGCGTGATCCTGGAGTCCCGGGATTGAGTCCCACATCGGGCTCCCTGCATGGAGCCTGCTTCTCCCTCTGCCTATGTCTCTGCCTCTCTCTCTCTCTCTCTCTCTGTGTGTGTCTTTCATGAATAAATAAGTAAAATCTTTAAAAAAAAAAAAAAAAAAAAGGCCACTGTGTCAAGTCCCAAAAGTGCTATATGCATTAATCATTTGCAGGTCTTGGTATCCGGATGCTATACATGAGCCACAGAGAAGTAAGTAATCAGTCCCAGACAGGCTCACACTGGTCCTGTGTGAGGTGTTAGTGAGCTATGGAGGTGAGCCTTTTTTTTTTTTTTTTTTTTAAATTTATTTATTATAGTCACAGAGAGAGAGAGAGAGAGGCAGAAACATAGGCAGAGGGAGAGAAGCAGGCTCCATGCACCGGGAGCCCGACGTGGGATTCGATCCCGGGTCTCCAGGATCGCGCCCTGGGCCAAAGGCAGGTGCCAAACCGCTGCGCCACCCAGGGATCCCTGTGGAGGTGAGCCTTGTCACTTCCTTAGCTTCATGGTCAGTGGCAAATTCAGTACTTTGTAGTTAGTCTGTAAAAACAAAAGATAGCTGAGATGCCTGGATGCATTGCAAGTAATCTAAAAAATAGATTTGCATACTCTAAGTTAGCCTTCTGTGAATTACCTGTAGTTGTTTATAGGGTAGCCCTCTGTCCCCCCAAACTGCTGCTCTGATTTGCACCTTCACGTTAGGGTTACCTTGATGTTTGAGAGGTGGAAACTCTGGTGTCAAGAGGATGCTGGGTAACTTCTTGCTTCTTAGCCTTTGTGCACGTAGAGAGCTTGAGTGATTTTTTAGGTGTCTGTGGATTATGAGAACTTGATTATTAAAAAAAAGAAAAACAGACAAAACTCTAGCTCTCTACATAAATAAACTGGTAACTGGTGAATTTACCATATTTTTAGTTCTTTGTCCTAAGGAAATCTGGACTTTCCGGTAAGCATTAGTTGAACATAGTTAATGATCTAAGGCCAGCAGAGGACTGGAGGGCTGTTCCCTCCCTTGGGATGAAAATCATTGCTAAGGAACCTGTGGCTTCCTGTTTGCTCCCTTTCCAGTTCTGAGGGCAGGTTGACAGGTGGGACACTTGGGTTGTAACAGTCCATGAGATCCTGAAGGATTCCTATAGAGGGACTGACAGAGAAAGAGTGAGGGCTATGGTTTTTGTGGTCATTTTCTCAACCAGGTATGAAATGTCTCAAGGCCAGCATGTCTTCACTATCTCAGGATGAACAGCTTGGCGGGAGTGTGGAGGGCACTCTCTCCATTTCCTGTTGGTTGCTGCTTTGACTGTTTTATCACTGCTTTTCCCACTCTCCCATATAGAAATCTTATCAAGACATAACTAGGTGGAGGGACAAGTGTAAGGACAAAGACCAGATCCTGTTTTATCAGTCAAGCTCTGTAGGGCAGCTTAGTCTGAGGAGATAGAATCAGAGCTCTCATATTCTTTCTATTGCCTGTGACCTCTTAGTCTTTCCTCTTAACCTGCCAACCAAGTTCTGAACAGGTAGGGCAGTGACCATCCCTATGGCTCTGAGAGGGACTAACCTGTTAGGAGGTGTGTGTTGCATGAAATCTCTGATAGTGTTTTCTTGATCCATGCATTAAAGAAATGCAAAGAGGAGGTTCCTGATTCGTAAGTAGGTTTATTCTTAAGAGCACAGAGCTTTAAAAAAAAAAAAAAAGAACAACCACAGAACTTTTGATTTAAGATTCACTGGACTTTGAATCTTAAAAAGTCAAGGAGAAGACAAATTTTGTGCTTACAGAAGAGGTCCTTTAAGTAGTCATCTCCCAGTGCAGATAACTACATGGAGACTGGGAAGGGTAGGATTGCCTATGTGCACACTGTAGAAGTATATTTTATTATTTTATTTTATTTTATTTTATTTTATTTTATTTTATTTTATTTTATTATTTTATTTTATTTTTATTTATTTATTTATTTTTTAAAAAAGTGATCTCTACCCCTACTGTGATGCTCCAGCTCATGACCCCAGCAGAAATCATAAGTCGGCTGGTTAACTGACTGAGCCACCTAGGTGCCTCAGACCTGCACTCTTTGATAAGATGAAAGATCTCTGCATTTGTCCTCCCCTTATCCCTTATTGCTTTCAATTTTTAACCTTGGGTTCTAAAACACAATAATTAATTTCCAAATGATAACTACTGAGTGGAAGTGTACTTTTCCCTTTGTGCTAAGGGAATGATCAAAGTCTGCTAAAAGAGGAGGTAGAGACCTTGGGAGGGGGACAAAGGCATCTTCAGGGACTTCTTTAGTTGTGCTAAACTGGATGTAAATTCAGTGTGGCACATGATGCTGGGGATCACCTGGAGCTCTGAGGAAGAGGAAAGTACTTGGGAGTAACAGGTTTTCTCCCTCATACCTGGTGTGGAGGCACCTGAACTGGACACGTTTCTCTAAATCTGAGGAGAAATGGGGTTTAAAATTCTCTGGATCTCCTTGAGGAGCAGCCCAGTATCCTCTGCTGGGAAAGACTAGCAACATGGGCACTGACAGGACCTGGCCCAAGAGTTTTGCCTTCGCCAGTTCACTGGTGCCATTCCAGGTAAGCCTCATTGTGAGGTCAGTGTGTCAGATGTCTCTGTCCTGCTCAGCACTGGTCTTGCCTACTCCTCACTGCCTGATGATAGCATAGCCATGGCTTTGCAGAGCAGGAGTTCCAAGAATCTGCAAGGCCATCTTTTGGCTGTTTTTCTACAGCCTTCAGAAGCACACCTCTTTAACCTACCAGAGAAGTTTGTAATGATTATATTTTGTAGTTGCAAGGCTGAGGTGGGTAGAAGGGCCAATTAGAGCCATACGTGGGAGGGAAGGAATTCAGCTAGTAAGAAAGCCTGAGCAAATGGAGTGGGTGCTAGTTGTGTCTTGTCCCTTTATAAACAAGGTTTGTTGGTCTGGCAGTTTCTGGCGTGGTTGAAATATTCTTGATGGTTGAGCCTTTAAGAATGTGCCCCCCCCCAAAAAAAAAGAATGTGGCCCCAAACAAGAACTTAGCCAAAGCAGGTCACAACTTTAAACACTGAAGGTTGAAGTATTTGCCTAAACACTTGGTGCAGTGGGAGCCTTACAGTGAAGGTGCAAGGACTCCTGTTCACCAGGGAGAGGACACCCTCTAACATCTGTCTTGTGAGGCTGCTGGCGAGGCCAAGGACTGTGGTAAGGGCAGACCTGACTAGGGTGTTGAGGGTGTTGAGGCCACTCTGGTGTTTCCTCTCCTCTGTTTCAGAATCTGATTAGCCAAGTAGGTCAGGAAGGCCAGCAGTCAGCACAGTTTTTCTCAGCTTAGTTCATTGAAGTCAGATTAGCATATTAGTTTTGAGTTATGGCACTAATTTGTAATCTTTTGTAGTATAAAGGAAGAAATGTCAGAAAACTCACCTTTTAACTTCAAAGTGTGAAATCAGGTGATGACTGCTTTTGTGCTTAGTGAATCATTTCAGGGATTTAGTGGAAACCAGTTCCCTAAATACTCTGATGTCTGCTGAATGCCTGCTAAGCATCTGCTCGGGGAGAGGGTAGCAGAGGGGAGAGGGTAGCAGAGGACGTGTTGCCGAGACCCCAGCAGTGGACCACTTCTGCCTTTTTTCCCCTCTGGGCAGCCCTTGGGATCCAGCCTTGACAGACACTGACCATCCTGCTTTCACAATGTAGTCCCACACTACCTTTGTGCTGAGATGGAGAGGGGTTTGGATAGCCAGGGGAAGTTGGGGAGTCAGAAGGAAACTTTTTAAGTTTCCAGGAAGCACCTACTTTGTGTTTTATAAATTTGCCTATTTTTTTCTTAAAGATTTTATTTTATTTTTATTTTTTTTATTTTTATTTTTTTTATATGATAGTCACACAGAGAGAGAGAGAGAGAGGCAGAGACACAGGCAGAGGGAGAAGCAGGTTCCATGCACCGGGAGCCCGATGTGGGATTCAATCCTGGGTCTCCAGGATCGCGCCCTGGGGCAAAGGCAGGCGCTAAACCGCTGCGCCACCCAGGGATCCCTTAAAGATTTTATTTATTCATGAGAGAGAGAGAGAGAGAGAGAGAGAGAGAGGCAGAGACAGGCAGAGGGAGAAGCAGGCTTCATGCAGAGAGCCTGATGCAGCACTCGATTCTGGGTCTCCAGGATCATGCCCTGGGCCGAAGGCAGGTGCTAAACTACTGAGCTACTCAGGGATCCCAAATTTGCCTATTTTTAATACTTAAGCATTTAGTTTTATTATCTCTTGTGCTTTTATGACTTAGCAATGTATTTAAATCTTAATTGAATATTTTTATATGAAATTTGGGAAGGCTGCATGCATAGCCGATAAAGCTTCACACCTAGCACAAGGGTAGATAGTCGGTAAATATGCGCTGAAGTGTAATTATTGTTGGGCTGTCTTGAGATAATTGTAATTTACTTTAATTGGGTTCTTGGATGCCACACGGGTATGCGGATGTGGTAATTCATTTTCACTTATATTCTGCTGAGTCTGGCCACCGACCTCTCACACTTACTCCCCACCTCCACCCCTCCTCTCACTCCAGCTGCTATAGCCAGATGGTCCTTGTCTTTGGGCTCAGTTTACCCTTTGTTTTCAGTGCCCTACTGGGCATTGATGATTAAGACTGGACCTAACCCTATAAGTGTTTTTTCTGAAGTCTAATTGGTATGACTGAGTAATGTGTTGTTAGAAAAAAACATTTATATTTATAATTGTAAAAAAAACACATAACAAAATTTGCCGTGTTACCCATTAAAGTTTTTTTTTAAATTGTGGTAAAAAACATCTAACAGAATTTACCATGTTAACCATTTTTAATTGTGCAGTTCAGTACTGAGTAATGTTTAACAGCAGGCACCATAGTGAGGTCAGTGGAGTGTAGAACAAACGTTTTCTAAGTAAGTGTTGTTACAGAAGATGTGAAAAATTGACCCAGATGGAAAACCATGGTCTGGTGGAGAATGGCCTGCAGGGGTTTTTGAGCCTTGTGCTTCTCTTTCTTTAGGACATATTTGCACCTGAGTGAGTTTATACCCAGGTATTAAACCTTTGCTTCCTTCCTGCCTTTGTTGAGAAAAACCAAACCACTGTCAGCAGAAACCATTGCCCTTCCTGCACCTCTACTTTTGGTATCTGTGATAAGTGAGAATTTGCAAGTTTTCCAAGTGAGAAAAGTGTTCGAAGCAGTTTTTCTAACATTATGTAGAGCTTGCTTCTCAGAGGTAAATTTTTTCTTCCACATATTTTTACCCTGAGTCTCTTTCTGTGTATGTAACCCTAGGCTCCTTTGGTGGGTTCTCCATTGCCAGGATGGTATATCTGTGGGGCTGCCTCCATACCTCTGGTGATGTTCCTCCAGCGCACAGGCCAGGCAGAAACTTGTCACAGAGTCCTCGTCTGCCTTCAGAGCTGTGAGTGCTCTTGAGGTGACACCTTGAATCTTCACCAGTGACTTGGTTCAACACCTTCCTCATCTGATGCCAAAGGGTGAAAAAGGCCTGTTTTTAACTCAAAGCAGAGAGAGCTGCCTGTCTTTTTGGTATTTGGAGCCCAAATAAACAATGACTTCACACTATTGTTTTCCACTGTGTGGAGTACATCCTTTTGGCCATCAGTTTGAGCAGTTTTAAACTGGTTAACCCTCCAAAAATTTTATATTCATGTTAGACTGACATTTAACATTTAATTTTAACATCTGAGTGTGTGGTCAAAAGCTTTTATTTTTATTTTATTTTATTATTGTTTTCTTTCGAGAGAGGGAGCACGTGTGTGAGCATAATGAGGGGTGGAGAGGGGCAGAGGGAGAGGCAGAGAGAGAATCTTAAACAGGCTCCATGCCCAGGAGGTGGTGAACATGAGGTTTGACCTCATGACCCTGAGATCATGACCTAAGCCAAAACCAAGAGTCAGATGCCCAACCAGCTGAGCCACCCAGGTGCCTCTGGACAAGAGCATTTTTGCTAGATGGAACCTAAAGGGATTGTTTCAGTTGTTTGTTCAGTTTTGCTTTTGACTTTCTCAAAACTATTTGAAACAGGGACATGGAATTTTATTATATGTTTGGCTTAAAAAGAAAGACCCATTTTACTTAAATTAATTATTACAGTGAATAGAAGCAGTTTGAGAGTTTAAGTACAATTTTAAAGATTTTATTTATTCATGAGAGACACAAAGAGAGAGAGGTATAGACACAGGCAGAAGGAGAAGCAGGCTCCCTGCAGAGAGCCCCATGTGGGACTCCATCCCAGGGCCCTGGAATCATGATCTGAGCCAAAGGCAGACGCTCAACCACTGAGCCACCCAGGCGCCCCTTAAGTACAATTTTTAGGTAACCTAGCTATATTGAAGAGTAGCAGTTCCTGGGAGTGATGCGGTGGACTGCCTCTGCCCCTGCCTCATTTTGTGTAGTTAATAATGGATTAAATCTCACAGCTTTTCCTTTCATTCTTAGAAAGCAGAAACTAGTAAGTAGGGAGCTGTTCTTTCAGAATTTTAGTTAAGATACCTTACTTAGTTCCATCCCCTGTGGGCTTTTCTGAGGAAACATTAAGTTTACTATGAAATGAGTTGGTGCCGCATATGCATTTGTTCTTTGCATTTATTGAGTGGAAAGCATTTATTGACTGAGCTTCCTGTGTGCCTTGGGGTACTCATTAACTCTGGGGAGGCAGGCTGAGCCGAAGAGAGCAGCTTCTTTCCTGGAGCTGGGCTTCCAGTGGAATCTTCTTCTAGTTCCCAGGGGCCATGAGGCCTGTGTTCATGGGCATACATTCTGCCCCCTCACCCTCAAGCAGGGCATGTGCTTCCGTCACATATAACTAGGGATTAGTGTTGGTGACAGGAAGGGCCAGAAGCATTCCCTTTTCCTGCTGAACTTGGGAGGTTTGGGGTACTCGGAAGTTTGAGGTCCTCGCCTGTCACCGTAATGCTTTTGATTCCCTAGTTGTGGCCCCTATTGACTGACTTAGTAAACTTAAGATATACTTGCCTTCAGGGCAGTTGTGAAGTATTTTGATTTACAAAGGATACCACCTTTTAGGCATTGCTGAAAACTTGACTTTTTTTCCCCCATCACTGGAGAGTCCCGAGGATCACAGTTGGAGAAAGAAAGCATTGGCATGGCCATTGGCAGATGCAGGGGATTGTCAGCTTCCACTCCAACTAGATCTGGTTCCTATGAGTGAGGGCACTGATCTGAAGTGAGTGTCAGGGTCTGGGGTCCCCGGGGCTTCCTACTCCAGACTGTCCTTTCATTGTGTCGGGTCTGTACCCCAGGAGTGTGCTGGGGGGGTTCCCCTGCTCAGATATTCTTCCTCTTCCCCACAGCCAGCACAGTGGAAGTGCTGCGTCAGGGATGTTGTTAGGTGCGCTCGCCCAGGGAGGCGCGGGAAGGGGGGAAGGGTTCCTAGGGTACTGTGGGGCTCTCTTCCCTGGTGCTCCTGGGGCAGGAGTGCAGGCTTTTACTGAGAAAAGAGGGAGAGGGCAGCCTCAGTGGCTGCTCTGGGATAGCAGTGTCCCAAAGGGCTGTGCTGTGTCTAGGCTTTGCAGGCTATGGCATTTTTAAGGTTTCTCTGCCCCCTGGGGTGGAATGTCTAGAACTAAGCAGAGTGGGGCAGGGTGGGGGGAACGACTGCTGCCTGGCAGCTATGCCTATTTTTCACACTTTTATGGCTGTTGAATGTGTGTTTAGAGAGCCAGGAGCTTCACCAGGCTCTGGGAAGGTCCCTCCTCACAGGGTTATATTTCACTGGGATCGAGGGCAGCACTGAGCTCAGGCTTAGTGGCAGGCACTCCTCTGGGTACTGGTACAGAGGACACCAGTTACCCGATCCCACTACCCATTTTTCAGTAGGAGATCTTTGGTATAGCTTCTGTTAGCCAGATAGTGGTGAGTTCGGCTGAGACATACATACTCTTGGGGTGTCCTGAGTGCTTGCTGGTGTTCTAGAGGGTTTAATGTGAGTGAGTACGCATATGCAGTATTAAATCAGTGGCTGTGTCAAGAAGATTGGGTGATTCTGCCTGTGTCTTTCTCTGGTTCCTGAGCACCTTTCTCCATATTCTGGCCACAGGCTCTGTGTGACCATGGATGAATGTTACTTTTCTCAGGGCCTTGTTCCCTGAAAAAATGAGGAGGAGGATCTCTGGAGTGCCTCCATCTCTGAATGACCAAATGTGTAAGAGACTATGAAAAGCCTTCCAAGGGGTGTCCTAGTTTGGGTGTTTGAATGCAGCCTGCCAAGTTCCTAGCATGGGAAGATGTGACCCTTGCTTATAGGAAGCCAGCGTTGGAAAGACACAAGGCTGCTTTTTGCCAAGTTTCCAAAAGATCTTTTCTCCCCGGAGCATGGAAAACCAACATATAGCAGTTGGAGTTGTGCCCTGGACATCGCCTGCTTGCTAAATGCAGAGGCACTTAGTCATACCCATGAAACAGATACCCTGTGTCGTCATGTGTCCACAGATAGCAGACTGAGCTTATGTTCTTGGTAGGACAGGGTGTGTCTCATACTGTTGCTGTTTTCAAATAAACTGAGAATTTTTAAATGTAGAATCAGAAGAGTAGAAGATCAGCTGGATCAAAGAAGTGAAAAAATAAGTAAAGAGTGAAGACATAGGAAGAAGCTAAAAAAAAAAAAAAAACAAAAAAAACAAAAGTCCTGTATCCTTCCTGTTCATTCATTAGGTGTGTGTCTGGAGCTGTATGTATGCTTGGTATACATTAGTGATTCTAACAGATGTGTCCCTGCCCCTCCACAGCTTCCAGTCTTGGAGGGTATTGGTTGAGCTCAGCACTTTACTAAGTAAGAGTTAAAATGTATAAGAAAGGGGGTGCCTAGTAGCTCAGTTCGTTAAGCATCTGCCTTTGGCTTTAACTTGGGGCACTTGCTAGGGATCTGAGGAGAAGACCTCTGTGCAGTGTATGGTGAACCTGTTGTGTTGAGGAGTCAGAGCATTTCCTTCTTTGCCTTTCCTGGTGGAGGACCCTGTGGCAGTCACTGGGAATTAAGTGATTCTTGGAGCTGATGCCTACAAGACCCCAGCTTCTAAGTCCCTGGTTAGTTGGTATCCTCTTGGGGAAGTGTGGTATTTAGCACTGTTGGCAAGTTTGTGTTGGGCACAAGTGACCCAGCCATCTACTGATGGCAAAAGTAGTCCCTGGGGTGCCTGGTTGGCTTAGTCAGTTAAGCCCCTGCCTTCAGCTCAGGTCATGATCCTGGGGTCCTGGGATCAAGCCCCGAGTCGGGTTCCCTGCCCAGTGGGGAGTCTGCTTCTCCTCTCTATGCCACTCCACCCCTGTTCGTGCTCTCTCTCTCCCTCTGTTAAATAAAATCTTAAAAAAAACAAGGGAGACGTCCCTTTTAAGGAATGGGTCTGAAATCCTGTGAGAAATGCCTGGTTACCTGGGTCCTTAGGGTGGAACAATGTAGTGGAAACAGGAAGGAGGACGATGTTATACCTGTTATTTATCTAGCATTGAGAGGATGGGATCATGCCAAATGATAAAATACCTTCATTGACTTTTTAAGGTGAGTGAATTCCAAATCCTTTTTCATATCTTTGTAGAGCAGCTACATGGGTTTTTCTGAGCCTTTAGGGAGCAAGCGCTGTCCTAAAGACTAGGGGTGTGTAAACTTGAGGGACATGGACACCAG
Organism: Vulpes vulpes; assembly: GCF_048418805.1. NCBI lineage: Eukaryota > Metazoa > Chordata > Mammalia > Carnivora > Canidae > Vulpes > Vulpes vulpes. Next base: position 92,912,500 of record NC_132788.1, on the reverse strand, counting down.
GAGGTAGAGGTGGACAGAGACTAGGTTGATGGGTGGGGCAGGGCAGTAGCCCCAGGGCCTGGGATCTGGACACCATTCAGAATATGCCAGACACATGAATGAGGACAGGGCTTTCCAGTCCTAAGAAGGTGGTGAAGAAGACACAGTAGGACATGCTGACCGTTTTAGGGTTTTTTATTAGTTTTAGATGGCAGTACTCAGCCAAAGATTTATTTATTTATATATATATTTTTAGAGCGAGGGCATGCACACATGGAAGGGGCATGGGGAGGAGAGAGAATCCTGAGCAGACTCCCTGCTGAGTGGGGAATCTGACACAGGGCTTGATTCCCCGACCCTGACATCATGACCAGACCGGAAACCAAGTCAGACACTCAAACTACTGAGCCACCCAGGCGCTCCTGTTCTGTTGTGTTTTTGTAAGATCCTGTTTTAGGAAGTAGAGCAGTTAGAAATTTGGAGGCCCTTGTGAGCCCCTCCTTTTCCCTTGACTCTTTCTAGAGTGAACTTGGCATTTAAGATCATGTGCATGATTTTATTTATTGCATACATACGAATCTATAAACGACATATGAATATTATACATAAATAGTGTTAATATCTTTATACAGTGGGCATATTTTCTGCTGAACCTTTTTGGGATTTATCAATTTTGGTTCTTAAAAGTTTTAGTTCATTTTAAATTGTCCTATAGAGTTCCATGGCATGAAATGCTGTCGGTGCTTTCTCCAGTTGATGGATGTGGGGTTGTTTTCAGTTTTCCAGTGTTGCAGTGGATGTGCTCACTCTGTCTCTGGATGTTCGTGTGCATATGTGTATTTCTGCATGTGTGTTCCTTGAGGTATGTGTCTAGGAGTGGAAGGGCCGAGCCAGGTGGTTCATTCTCTACTTTTGTACCCTTCATGATGTCACATATGAACATTTTTGCCTGTTCTCATGGCGTGGAAAGTTTTTTTGCATTTCTTTAATTTTCTTTCCCCTGATTATTAGTGAGGTTGAACATGGTTTTTTTTAAAGATTGATTGATTAATTTAGTGCAAGTGGGAGGAAGGACAGAGGGAGAGAAATCCTTCAAACAGACTCCCCATTGAGCATAGAGCCTGATGTGGGCTTGATCCCAGGACCCTGAGAACAGGATGGAGCCGAAATCAAGAGTCAGCCACTTAACCAGCTGAGCAACCCAGCTGATTGGTAAAAGATGGGTTGAATATCTTTTGTATGTTGACTGCTATTCAGGTTTCTTCTGTGAATTACCTTTTCTCTCTTTTGTCTTTAACCCATTTTTATTATTTTAGGGCACCTGATGTATTTTGATGGGGATCCTTTGGCCATCATATGCATTAGAAAAGCTCTCTCCCAGGCTATGGTTGGTCCTTTTAACTTTATGGTATCCTTTACTGTATAGAAATTCAAAATTCAAATTCTAGGGGCACCTGGCTGGTTCAGTCAGTGGAACATGTGGCTCTTGATATTAGAGTTGTGAGTTTGAACCCCACGATGGGTGTAGAGATTACTTAAAAATAAAATTATAAGACTTTATTTAGGGGATCCCTGGTTGGCTCTGCGGTTTAGTGCCTCCCTGTCTTCGGCCCAGGGTGTGATCCTGGAGTCCCAGGATCGAGTCCTGCATTGGGCTCTCTGCATGGAGCCTGCTTCTCCCTCTGCCTGTTTCTCTGCCTCTCTCTCTGTCTTTGTGTGTGTGTCTCTCATGAATAAATAAAATCTTAAAAAAAATCTTATAAAAAAAGACTTTATTTATTTGAGAGAGAGAGAGCACAAGCGGTGGGGAGGGAGAAGCAGACTGCCCATAGAGCAGGGAGCCTGATGTGGGGCTCAATCCAGGACCCTGGGATCATGACCTAAGTTGAAGGCAGACACTTAACCGACTTAGCCACCCAGTCACCCCTAAAATTCTAATTCCAATTTATCCTTTTTAAATGATTTAAAACATTTTTTTGAGATAATTGTGGATTCACACATAGTCATTAAATAATACAGAGATCCTGTGTATGGTTTACCCAACTTCTCCCCATGGTAATAGCTTACAAAACTATAGTACAGCATCACAACCAGGAATACTGACATTGATATATCAGAATATAGAATATTTCATTACCACAGGATCCCTTACGTGGCCCTTTAAAGCTATACCTACTTCCTTCATGCCCTGACTGCCTCTTTAACCCTTGGCAACCACTAATCTGTTCTCCATTTCTATAATTTTGTCACTTCAAGAATATGATAAAAATATATGTAATACATATATGTAATGTATGTATAAAAATATAATAGGTAACCTTTTAGGATTAGCATTTTATACTCACCATAATTCAATGAATGGTTTTTTTTTTTTAATGACTGAGTAGTTTATCCCTTTTTATTGCTCATTAGTATTCCATGATATGAATATACCACAGTTTGACCATTTATCCATGAAGGACATCTTGGTTGCACTCTTTGTTGAAAAAGCTATTTTCCCCTTTGAATTGTTTTTGTATCTTTGTCAAAAATCAGTTGGAAAAAAAATCAGTTGGGCATTCTTGTTTAAATCTATTTATAGAGTCTAGGGGTACCTGGGTGGCACAGTGGGTTCAGTGTCTGACTGTTGGCTTTGGCTCAAGTTGTGATCTCAGGGTCATGGGATAGAGCCTGCCATGCTCAACATGGAGTCTGCTTAAAAGACTCTTTCCCAGGGATCCTGGGTGGCTCAGCGGTTTGGCACCTGCCTTCCGCTCAGGGTGTGATTCGGCATTCCCGGGATCGAGTCCCACATTGGGCTCCTTGCATGGAACCTGCTTCTCTCTCTGCCTCTCTCTCTGTGTGTATCTCTCATGAATAAATAAATAAAATCTTAAAAAAAAAAAAGACTCTTTCCCTTTGCCCCTGCCCAGTGTGTGCACTTGCGTATATGCTCTCTCTTAAGAAAATAAATAAATCTGGGGCAGCCCCAGTGGCGCAGCGGTTTAGTGCCGCCTGCAGCCCAGGGCGTGATCCTGGAGACCCAGGATCGAGTCCCATGTCGGGCTCTCTGCATGGAGCCTGCTTCTCCCTCTGCCTGTGTCTCTGCCTCTTTCTGTGTCTCTCATGAATAAATAAATAAAATATTTAAAAAAAGAAAATAAATCTTTAAAAAATTTAATGTATTTCTGGATTTTTAGTTGTTCCGTTGGTTTATGTATTTGTCTCTTCACTAATATAGTCTTGATTATTGTAGCTTGCTAAGCTTTTTTTTTTTTTTTTTAAAGATTTTATTTATTTATTCATGAGAGAGAGAGAGAGGCAGAGGGAGAAGCAGAGGGAAAAGCAGGCTCAGTACAGGGAGCCCGATGCAGGACTCGATCCCGGGACTCCAGGATCACACCCGAAGGCAGGCGCTAAACCACTGAGCCACCCAGGGATCCCCACTAAGTTGTGATATTAGAGTAATTCCTCTTTTTTCTTCTTTTTAAAAAAAAAAAATTTTTTTTTTTTTGGCTAGTGTTTTTTTGCCTTTCCATGTAAATTTTATATATCTATCTGTCTATTTATTTATTTGGATTTTATTTATTTGAGAGAGAAGGAGAGAGAACACAAGTGGAGAGGAAGGGCACAGGCAGAGGGAGAAGCAGACTCCCTGCTGAGCAGGAAGCCCAATGCAGGACTCAGTCCCAAGACCCTGGGATCATGACCTGAGCTGAAGGCAGACACTTAATCCACTGAACCACCTAGGCACTCTCCATATAAATTTTAGAATAGTCTTGTCTAACATCTATAAAATTTCTTGCTGGAATTTTGATAGGGATTGTATTGAACCTTACATTAGTTTCCTAGGGCTGCTGTAAAAAATTTCCATGATCTTAGTGGCTTACAGTAACATAAATTTATTCTCTCATAGCTCTGGAGACCAGAAATCCAAAATCAAAGAGTTGGTGTGGCCTCTACTCCCTCTGTGGGCCCCAGGGAGGAATTTATTCCTTGTCTCTACTTTCTGACTGTTGGCATTTCTTGGTTTGTGGCCACATCACTTGATTCTTTCTCAATTTTCATATCCCCTTCTCCCTCCCTGGTATATATAATCTCCCTCTGCCTCTCTCTTACAATGACAGATGTGGTTGGATTTAAAGCCCACCTGGGTAATCTCCGTATGTCAAGATTTTTAATTTAATCCATCTGCAAGACTCTTCCTGTAAACTAACATTTACAGATTATATGGTTTGGGACTTTATATCTTTGGATGGCCATAATTTAGTCTGTTAAAAATCTGTAAACAGTTTGGCGAGAACTGACACCTTTACTGTGTTGAGCCTTCCAACCATTAACACAGTATGTCCCTTCGTTTGTTGAGCTCCTCTGATTTCTTTCACCAGTGTTGTGTATTTTCAGCATATGAATCCTATATGTGTTTTGTTAGATTTACACTAGGTATTCATTTTTTGAGTGATTGAAATGGTATTATATTTTAAGATTTTATTTATTCATGAGAGAGACAGAGAGAATGAGAGAGAGAGAGAGGCAGAGACATAGGCAGAAAGAGAAGCAGGCTCCAGGCAGGGAGCCCGATGCGGGACTCAATCCCAGGGTCCCAGGACTCCAGGATGATGCCCTGGGCGGAAGGCAAACGCTCAACTGCTGAGCCACCCAGGCGTCCCAACGGTATTCTCTTTTAAATTTGGTGTCTATATGTTCATTTCTAGCATGTAGAAATACAAGCTATTTTTGTATGTTTATTTTGTATCCTGTGATCTTCCTTTTTTTTTTAATTTTTTAAAATTTATTTATGATAGTCACACACACACAGAGAGAGAGAGAGAGGGAGAGGCAAAGACACAGGCAGAGGGAGAAGCAGGCTCCATGCACCAGGAGCCCGACGTGGGATTCGATCCCGGGTCTCCAGGACCGCGCCCTGGGCCAAAGGCAGGCGCCAAACGGCTGCGCCACCCAGGGATCCCTCCTGTGAGCTTCCTAAACTCATTTGTTATCCTAATATTTTGTTTTGTAGGTTCTTTGGGATTTTCTGCATGGACGATTATGTTATCTGCAAATGGGGACTATTTCCTTTTTAAAAATTTTTTCCTTTCTGATCTGTATGCAATTTGTTTCCTTTTCTTGCCTTATTATTGCTGTCTAGAACTTCTAGCTCTAAAAGAATGGTAAGAGCAGACACTCTTGCCTTGTTTCTGATCTTAAGGAGAAAGCATTCAGGCTGTCACCATTAAGTATAATGTTTGCTGTGTGTGTGTTTTTTTTTTGCTGTGTTTTTGTAGATGCTCTTTATCAAGTCAAGAAAGTCCCCTCTATTCCTGTTTTTCTGAGAGTATTTATCACATGAATAGGTATTTAATTTTGTCAGGTACTTTTTCTGCATCAATTGATATGATTATGTGATTTTTGTTCTTTAGTCTGTTAATATAGTGGATTCTCAACTATTGAACTGGCCTTGCATCCCTGAAATAAGTACCACTTTGTCATGGTCATATATAATTCTTTTTATATATTGCTAAATTCTGTTTTATAATATGTTTGATTTTTTTTCTGAGCAAACTTTAAATCTTTATTGAGAGAATTTAAGTCAAATTATCAATAAAACAAACAAAATGTTTGTTGGCTTCAGCTTCTTTTCTTCTTATAACTGTCCGTCACCTGCATCTGGAATTTTAGCAGATGTCTGAGTAAGTGGAATCATCCCTTTCACATCAGGGCCATCTCCACACTCACTGCCAGTCTTTTCCAAACCTATTTCCTGGCTTTCATCTTCCAGTTTAGGTTCTTGAACCACATGTGCTCCTTCTCTCTGTTGTCTAGGCTCAATATCTCGATCCTCAGTTGGTAGTTCCTTTTCTTCCGATGTTTTTTTTACCTGGTTGCTTACCAGTCGCAGATTCATCCAACTTAGAAAGCTTTTTTCCATCTCCCCTTCCTCGAGATCTTGATCTTCCTCGTGCATTCATATTTTGTACAGTTGAGTCTCAGACAGTGAGAGGAATCCAGACCCTAGCTGCATATTAGAGCCCAATATGTTTGATATTTTAAAAAATGTTATTTTTAAGTAATTTCTGCACCCAGTAGGGCTTGAACTCTCAACCCTGAGATCAGGAGTTGCATGCTCTACTGACCGTACCAGCCATGTGCCCCTGATAATGTTTTGTTAAAGATTTTTTTAAAAAAATATTTTATTTATTCATGAGAGATACAGAGAGAGAGGCAGAGACACAGGCAGAAGGAGAAGCAGGCTCCATGCAGGGAGCCCTATGCGGGACTTGATCCCGGGACTCCAGGATTGCGCCCTGAGCCAAAGGCAGGCGATAAACCGCTGAGCCACCCAGGGATCCACTGTTAAAGATTTTTGTGTCTGTTCATGAGAGATACTGGTCTGTATCCTTATCCCCCTCTTTTTTTTTTTTTTTTTTTTTGGTATTTTGATTTTGATATCAGGGTAATGCTACCTTCATTAAATGAAGGTTGGCTGACTGGCTCAGTTGGTAGAACACATGACTCTTGATCTCAGGGTCATGAGTTCAAGCCCCATGTGTGGCATAGAGTTAAATTAAAGTGTTCCCCCTTCTGTTTTCTGGGAAAGATTATATAGAATTAGAGTTCGTTCTTTTTTTTTTTTTTTAGAGTTAATTCTTTAAATATTTGGTAGAATTTGATAATGGAGCCATCTGGGCCTGGAGATTTCTTTTTGTGGGTGTTTTTTTTTTTAATTTTTATTTATTTGTGATAGTCACAGAGAGAGAGAGAGAGAGAGGCAGAGACACAGGCAGAGGGAGAAACAGGCTCCATGCACCGGGAGCCCGACGTGGGATTCGATCCCGGGTCTCCAGGATTGCGCCCTGGGCCAAAGGCAGGCGCCAAACCGCTGCGCCACCCAGGGATCCCTTTGTGGGTGTTTTTAAATAACAAATGCAAATTCCTTAGTAGTATTCTTAATAGAAATTTTTTTTTAATTAAAAAAGATTTTAGAGATTTTATTTATTTATTCATGAGAGACAGAGAGAGAGAGGAAGAGACATAGGCAGAGGGAGAAGCAGGCTCCCCGGAGGGATCACATCCCCAAATATGATCTGGGATTCAATCCCTGGACCCAGGATCACACCCAAAGCTGAAGGCAGATGCTCAACTGCTGAGCCACCAAGGTATCCCTAGAAATTGTTTATGTGATACTGGGTGAATTGGTAGCTTGTATTATTTAAGGAATTGGTCTATTTTATTTTGATTTGTTGAATCTTTTTTTTTTAAGTAATCTTTCTGCCCAATGTGGGACTCAAACTCAGGACCTTGAGATTAAGAGTCACATGATCTACTTGACTGAGCCAGCCTGGTGCCCCTGCTTACTTAACTTTTTTTTTTTTTTTTTTTAATCTGTGGATCTATAGTGATATCCCCTGTTTAATTCCTGATATTGGTAATTTCTGACTTTTTTTTAAATATTTTTTTTCTTTATTTATTTATGATAGTTACACACACACAGAGAGAGAGAGAGAGTCAGAGACTCAGGCAGAGGGAGAAGCAGGCTTCATGCACCGGGAGCCCGACGTGGGATTCGATCCCGGGTCTCCAGGATCATGCCCTGGGCCAAAGGCAGGCGCCAAACCACTGCGCCACCCAGGGATCCCAATTTCTGACTTTTTGTTGTTGTTGTTAGTCTTACTAGAGATTCATCAATTTTACTAATATTTTGAGAGAATCAGGTTTTATTTCCATTGATCTTTCTATTTTTGTTTTCACTTTCATTGATTTCTACTCTGTTTTTCTCTTTGTGCTTGCTTTTGGTTTATTCTGCTTTTTTTTTTTAAGCTTTTTTAAAAAATATTTTATTTTATTTATTCATGAGAGGCACAGAGAGAGAGAGAGACACAGGCAGAGGGAGAAGCAGGCTCTATGCACCAGGAGCCCGACGTGGGATTCGATCCCGGGTCTCCAGGATCATGCCCCGGGCCAAAGGCAGGTGCCAAACCACTGCGCCACCCAGGGATCCCAATTTCTGACTTTTTGTTGTTGTTGTTAGTCTTACTAGAGATTCATCAATTTTACTAATATTTTGAGAGAATCAGGTTTTATTTCCATTGATCTTTCTATTTTTGTTTTCACTTTCATTGATTTCTACTCTGTTTTTCTCCTTGTGCTTGCTTTTGGTTTATTCTGCTTTTTTTTTTTAAGCTTTTTTTTAAAATATTTTATTTATTCATGAGAGGCACAGAGAGAGAGAGGCAGAGACACAGGCAGAGGGAGAAGCAGGCTCCATGCAGGGAGCCCAATGCGGGACTCGATCCCGGATCTCCAGGATCACACCCCAGGCCGAAGGCAGCACTAAACCACTGGGCCACCCGGGCTGCCCGTTTTAAGCTTATTTTGATGGGAGCATAAGATTATTGTTTTGAGACTTTTCCTTTTATTTCTGGTGGATTTAATGCTATAAATTCATTTCTAAGCACTGCTTTAGCTGTGTTCCACAAATTTTAACATACCCCACAAATGTGTGTGTTTTTTTTTCTTTTTCACAAATGTGTTTTTATCTTCATTCAGCTTAGTGTAATTTTTTATTTCCGTTGAGACCTCCTCTCTGACCCAAGGATTATTTAGAATGTTGCATGGTTTTTGAGTGTTTGGAGATTTTCCTTTTACCTTCTGTTACTGATTTCTTTTTTTTTTTTTTTTAATTTTTAAAATTTATTTATGATAGTCACACAGAGAGAGAGAGAGAGGCAGAGACATAGGCAAAGGGAGAAGCAGGCTCCGTGCACCGGGAGCCCGACGTGGGATTCGATCCCGGGTCTCCAGGATCGCGCCCTGGGCCAAAGGCAGGCGCTAAACCGCTGCGCCACCCAGGGATCCCCACCACCCAGGGATCCCCTGTTACTGATTTCTAATTTGATTCCATTGTGGTTAGAGGACACATTCAGTATTAATTCATTTAAGTTTTTTTAGGGTTTATTTTATGGCCCTAGATATGGTTTATCTGGACCTATATGTTCCATGGACATTTGAAAAGCATGTATGTTCTGCTGTTGTCATGTGGAGGGCTCTCTGTAAGTGTTAATTAGATCATGTCGATTGATGATATTTTTAAATTCTTTTGTATCCTTGCTAATTCTCTTTCTAGTGCTCTGTTAATTGTTGAAAGTATGGTATTGAAGTTTCCAACTAGAATTGTGGATTTATTTATTTTTCTTTTTAGTTCTATCAGTTTTTGCTTCACAAATTTTATAGCTTTATTGTTTGGTACATTTAGAATTGTACATGTAAGATTGTTACTGTTGGTAGCTTGGGCCTTTTATCATTATATAATTTCCCTCTTTCTCTGGTAATTTTCTTTGCTCTGATGTCTACTTTATCTGATATTGATATAGCCATTCTTGTTTTCTCTTAATTAATATGTGCATGTTATATCTTTTTTCTGTTCTTTTACTTTCCACCTATCCTTGTCATCTCGGTATTGACATCTATTGACTATCTTTAAATTCAGTTTGAGATCTTCCTTGTTCTTGGTATGATGAGTGATTTTTCTTTTTTTTTGAAAGGAGGAGAAAGAGAGAGATCGTGCAAGCACATGCATGCACACATCCCAAGGGCAGAGGGAGAGGGAGAGAGAATGCTAAGTGGGCTCCACACCTAGTGGGGAACCCGATGTGGGGCTCAGTTGCAAACCCTGAGATCATGCCTTGAGCTGAAACAAAAAGTTGGATACCTAATCATCTGATCCACCCAGGTGCCCTTGATGACTGGTTTTTGATTAAAACCTGAACAATTGGGATCCCTGGGTGGCGCATCGGTTTGGCGCCTGCGTTTGGCCCAGGGTGCGATCCTGGAGACCCAGGATCGAATCCCACGTCGGGCTCCTGGTGCATGGAGCCTGCTTCTCCCTCTGCCTGTGTCTCTGCCTCTCTCTCTCTCTCTGTCTCTCTCTATCATAAATTAAAAAAAAAAAAAAAAAAAAACCTGAACAATTTATTTTGTCCTGAAACTCTGATTCTGTTTTACCTGGCATTTTCTGATACTCTGGCAGGGGAAGAAGGGAGGTACTGCTTCATTCCTGGGAAGTAGAGGTAGAAGGTTCCTTACTCAACCTTTTTTTTTTTTTTTAATTGAAGTATAATTAACATATAATATTCTATCAGTCTCAGGAGGACAATATAGTGACTCAGTAGTTCTATACATTCCTTTGTGCCTACCATGATAAACGTAGTCACCATCTGTCATCAAACGTTATTACAGTATTATTGACTATATTTCCTATGCTGTACTTCTTATCTCCATGACTTATTTTATTTTTATTTTTTTAAAGATTTATTTATTTATTTATTTATTTATTCATTTATTTATTTATGATAGACAGAGAGAGAGAGAGGCAGAGACACAGGCAGAGGGAGAAGCAGGCTCCATGCTGGGAGCCCGACGCAGGACTCGATCCCGGGACCCCAGGACCGCGCCCTGGGCCAAAGGCAGGCGCCAAACCGCTAAGCCACCCAGGGATCCCCTGACTTATTTATTTTATAACTGAAAGTCTATACTTTTTTTTTTTTTAAGATTTATTTATTTGAGAGAGAGAGCGAGAGAGCAGTGTGAGTGGCAGGTGGAGGTACAGGGAGAAGGAGAGAAGCAAGACTCCCTGCTCAGAGTTAACCCCAATTCAGTGCTTGATCTCAGGACCCTGAGATCATGACCTGAGCTGAAATCAAGAGTCAGAGGCTTAATCTGCTGAGCCACCCAAGTGCCCCATATTGTATCCTTTAATCACCTATATCTATTTTATCCATCCCCCTAACCCACTTCTCCTCTGGCAAGTACTAGTTTATTTATTCTCTGTATTTAAGAATCTGCTTTTTTTGTTTGTTTGCCTCACTCAGTCTTTTTTACACCTGAAGCCTGATGAAGTCTGTTAACTGCTGGCTAGGCATGGGAATTCTAGTTCCCTGGGCCTCTTTACCTTGAGCAGTGATAAAAATTCTGATACTAGTCCTCCTCTGACACCATTCCTGCAGTGGGAGATACTCCTTGTTACTGTTTGAGTGGGCAAAGATATCTAGGTTTGGTTTCCACTGACACCAAGGGAGGGACTAGAGGAGTAGGAGAGATGGTGCATTGTTACTGGCCAGTGAGGATAAAAGTCCCAGCTCCCTACTTCGCCTTCTCTGATATCACTCCAGTGGGGATATTAGGGAGCCTTGTTACAGCCTCATGAGGGTGGAAGTCTAAGGCTCTCCATTTGGCCTTTGCTGGCATGGGTGGGAGTGGGGCCATAGTTTTTTCTGTGGTGTTTGGCTAGAATAGAGCTGTTATTGTCTAAATGTTTTCTGTCTTGCTAGGCTACCCCATTCCTGCTCCGTTGGCTAAAGAGAACAGACTTTTGTTGGGACTCTTTTTTGTGTCATCTGTTGGCATTTCTGGTTTTTTTGTGTCATCTGTTGGCATTTCTGGGTTGCCAGCGTCTTCAGCTCCAAATCTGGAATGTATGAGGCAAAAAGAAAACCCAGGGAACTCACTACTGTGTCTTTCCTTGAGTCCTGAGGTCCCTCACTGGTCTGCTGCCTTCTTTTGACTTTTTTGAGTCTCATGTTTATTTTATATATGATGTCTAGGATTTTTTTGTTGTATTTACTGGGAAACTGATGGAAAAATGCATCTACCTTATCTTCTTAGAAGTGGAAGTCCAGTTGTTTTTTCCTTTTATGCTTTATTTTTTGATGTCTTCTTTTAAAAAAAAAAAATTATTCATGAGAGGCACACAGAGGCAGAGAGAGAATCAATCAGGCTCCCTGCGGGCAGCCTGACACAGGACTCGATCCCCACCCACCCTGGATCACAACCTGAGCCACAAAGGCAGATGCTCAACCACTGAGCCACCTCAGAAATCCTTTGTTATCCTGACATTCTACTATATTCTAAAATTTTTAAAGTTCTGCTTTTTATATTTGTATATCTAATCCACCTGGGATTTATCTTATTTATGACGGAAAAGTGAGGGAGGACCCTAATTGTATTTGATTTTCTTTTTTTTTTTTTTTTTTTTTTTTTTTTTTTTTTTTAATTTTTTATTTATTTATGATAGTCACAGAGAGAGAGAGAGAGGCAGAGACACAGGCGGAGGGAGAAGCAGGCTCCATGCACCGGGAGCCCGATGTGGGACTCGATCCCGGGTCTCCAGGATCGCGCCCTGGGCCAAAGGCAGGCGCCAAACCGCTGCGCCACCCAGGGATCCCTGTATTTGATTTTCTATATAGATGGCCATTGGTCCTGGCACCTTTGAACAGCTCCTTTGCAAGCTGATTTTAGGTTCTCCCTCAGGTTCCATAGTCCACTTCTATTCTGTTGGTGTAATGCTGCTTATATACAGTAGCTTTATGATAAGTCTTTGTTTGGTAAGCTAGGATTCCTAACCATCAAAATTATTTTACTTGGGTTTTGGCTGTCTCATGAATTTTAGTTCAAAAACAAAATAGGAACAGGAATGGCAGAATCGATAGCGAAACAAAACACCAAAACCCAACCGTGTTGAAATTGGCTTGGATTTGCATTGACTTTACAGTACACTGCCCACTTCAGTGACCTGTTTTTTTTAGCCATATTATTTACTTTGCATTACCCCAGTCAAAAAAATATGTGGCCCCTCAGCAGCTTAGCTCAGCATAGGGCTCCTTTTCTAGAATGGGAAATTGCTTGTGATGACTATGGTCACCTTGTGGACACCCAGCAAGTTCCACAATACATCTGTGTGGCTGTCAGCCTCAGGGCAGGTGTTCTGAGAGGCCTGCATTGAAGAAAATGAAGGGTATGAGGGACAATGTGCAGGGTTCTAATCTCTCTTTTGGGGATGTGAAGCAAGAGATGCCAGGTAAGTTTTGTTCACTGGCACTGAGTTTGCAAATACATGTTTAATAAATGAGTCCTGTGATTAATGCTTGGGGTGTGAGGAGTGGGCAGTTGCTGAACTTGTCTGTGCAAATACTTGATTTTTTAGTCTCTTCAAAAGTATCATTTCTTGTTTTTTTTTTTTGTGGGGGTGGGGGGACAGAGGGAGGAGAGAATCTTAAGCAGGCTCCATGCCCATTGTGCAGCCAGATACAGGGCTCGATCTCAAAACCCTAGAATCAGGGACGCCTGGGTGGCTCAGCGGTTGAGCACCTGCCTTCAGCTCAGGGCATGATCCCAGGGTTCTGGGATCAAGTCCCGCATCGGGCTCCCTGCATGGAGCCTGCTTCTCCCTCTGCCTGTGTCTCTACCTCTCTCTTTTTCTCTGTGTGTGTGTCTCTCATGAATAAATAAAATAAAATCTCTAAAAAACCCCAAAAAACCCTAAGATCATGACCTGTGTTGAAATCGAGAGTTGGGCATCCCTGGGTGGCGCAGCGGTTTGGCGCCTGCCTTTGGCCCAGGGCGCGATCCTGGAGACCCGGGATCGAATCCCACATCAGGCTCCCGGTGCGTGGAGCCTGCTTCTCCCTCCGCCTGTGTCTCTGCCTCTCTCTCTCTCTCTGTGACTATCATAAATAAATAAAAAATTAAAAAAAAAAAAAAAAAGAAATCGAGAGTTGGACAGCTTAACTGATGTTTAACCAAGCCACCCTAAAGGCATTGTTTTAAGACTTAATTTTTATATGAGCCATATTGCTTGATCTCTCTATATACAAACATTTTCCTCCCTTGAAACATTTCAAAGTGAATTGCAGAGATTTTAATACTTCATTCCTAAATCCTTCAAAATTAAAGACCGTCTCTTATAGAACCATACCACTATCATTTCACCTAAGAGCCTTTGGCTCAGGTCAGAATCCCAGGGTTCTGGGATCAAGCTCTCTGCTTGGTGGGGAGCCTGCTTCTCCCTCTCCCTCTTCCTCTGCTGTTCCCCCTTCTTGTGCTCTCTCTGCCAGATCAATCAATCAATCAATCTTTAAAAAAAAAATAAAAGAAAATTAACAATAAATCCAATATCCAGCCCAGAGACAAAATTCCCCAATTACTCCTTTTGGAGCTGGGCTTATGTGTTTTTTTCCCTCGGAGTTTTAAAATTTTTGTGTTAAGTAAATCCATCCAGTCAAGACACACATGCTACATCTAGATACTATCTCTAAGTCTAGAACACAAGGATACCCTCCTTGTGTTTAGGGGTGTCAGCATTTAGATAGACGAGGCCAGTTATCTTGTAGAAGGTAAGATTCTAGATTTGTCTGATTGTGTCTTCATGACTTCTGTGTTTACTGTAAACCCTGAGTTGGGTGTAGAGCAGCACTACCCAACAGCAATATAATGAGAGCCACACGTGTGATTTAATATTTTCTGGCAGCCACATGAAAAAATAAAAATAAGGGAATTAATTTCAGTAATGTATTTTATTTAACACATTTCTTTATTTGTCATTTGTTAGTATGCATTATTTACTTAACATTTTATTTAATATATTTTATGTCCAAAATAATATCATTTCAATATGTAATCAATAGAAAGTATTGAGATATCTTACATTCCTTTTTTATGCCAACTTTCCAAAATCCAGTGTATTTTTAACACTTAATGGGCCTGCCACATTTCTAGTGCTCGATGGCCACATTTAGCTGGTGCCTCTATACTGGACAGCACAGGGTGAGGCTTGATCCAACTCAGTGTAGATGTTCTTGTCAATATTCAGGGTAGTAACTACTTGTGTACAACTTGGAAATCATGGGGTTTGCTAAAGTCTGAGTCTACTCTTCTTCTTTTTCAGGCCCTGGGATGGAGCAGGTGTACAGAGGGTGAGGACCCAGCTCTGGGACCACATCACTTGCCTCCTTTCTTGGTGAGACTGTCTGGCTAGAGCAGATTCAGGCCGGAATGAGGATGTCTGCGGGCCTTTCGCTACTGCTTCCCCTCTGGGGGAGGACCTTTCTCCTTCTGCTCTCTGTGGCCATGGCTCAGTCCCATTGGCCTTCGGAGGCTGGCAGGGACTGGGAGAACCAGCTCGAGGCATCCATGCACTCAGTGCTCTCAGACCTTCACGAGGCTGTTCCCACAGTGGTGGGTATTCCTGATGGCATAGCTGTCGTTGGGCGCTCATTTCGAGTGACCATTCCCATGGATTTAATTGCTTCCAATGGAGAACTCGTCAAGGTGAGACTGGATATGAAGCTTATGTAAATGAGGAAGAATTCTCATCCGCTTTGTTGTTTTGTTTTGTTTTGTTTTTAGTTTTCCATTCTAAGTTCCAGCAATTCTGAGCTCAATTCTTCTAGGACCTGTGCAGTTACCTTAAGAGAAGGACAACCACCAAAATACTCACAAGAGGGTCCCCAGATATCTCTGAATAGCATCCTAAACTTTTATTCTTGCTTCCATTTTTGAAGGTGTTACCATTAAAAAGCCTTTAACATCTGTAGTTTGAAAGATTGGTCATTGGATTAGGATTTGATAGAAGGGTTTATGTGTAGGAAAAGATCTTTCATTAACCATGGTATTAAATCCAAGAAATACAGAACTTTAAAAAAGGATTTGAACCTATTTTTATAAAATAAAGTATAAATAAATGTTGGAGTTTTGTTATCATTTGGTGTTGTATGTTTACTAATGCATTTGATCACTTTAGAACCAGAATTAGTACCCAGACTTCAGCCTTGCCCCATCTCCTTTGGAGAAGCAATCCAGAGAGAAGCATGTAACAAAAGAGTATCTTTATCTTGGCTGACCCAGGTTGGAAATCAGGCAAAATATGAAGCTTTTGTGTCAAGAAGCACCATCCCTTTGTCTGGGATTGTGGGTCCTTGGAATTTCCCCTGGATCCTGAGTGAGTTTGCACAGTGGCCACATGATGACTAGGGTGTACCCCTCTAGTTATGAACATCTCTTTTTCTTTTTTTCTTTTTTTTCTTTTTTTCTTTTTTTATTTATGATAGTCACAGAGAGAGAGAGAGAGGCAGAGACACAGGCAGAGAGAGAAGCAGGCTCCATGCACCGGGAGCCCGATGTGGGATTCGATCCCGGGTCTCCAGGATCGCACCCTGGGCCAAAGGCAGGCGCCAAACCGCTGTGCCACCCAGGGATCCCTGAACATCTCTTTTTCATAGAGGACCAGATAGTAAATATTTTAGGCTTTGCAGGCCATGTGGTTTCTGTTGCAGTTCCTCAGCTCTGCCAGTATAGTGTAAAAGTAGTCGTAGATAATATATAAATGAATGGGCATGAGCATGTTCCAATAAAACTTACGGATACTAAAACTGAAATTTGAATTTCATGTATTTTCACATGTCAAAAGATACTCTTTTTTTTTCTCAATAATTTTAATATGCAAAAACCATTTTTAGCTAATGGGCCATACAAAAACAGGTGGTAGGCCACATTTGGCTCATGGTCATAGTTGTCCTATAGCATTTTTCCCCCAGAGGTGTGGCTTGAAAATGAACTGAAAATATTTCAAGATTTATACTTTGTTATGGAATTTTTATATCTCTTTTGCCTTTAGACTTCAACATAGACCTAGTGTTCTGGTTATCTGTTGGTCTGTTTAAACCACCAAAAGTTAGTGTTTTAAAACTACCAGTTTGTGGGATGCCTAGGTGGCTTAGTGGTTGAGCATCTGCCTTTGGCTCAGGGTGTGGTCCCAGAGTCCTGGGATCGAGTCCCACATCAGGCTCTGCTTGAGGAGCCTGCTTCTCCCTTTGCCTTTGTCTGCCTCTGTGTGTGTCTCTCATGAACAAATAAATTAAAATCTTAAAAAAACAAAACAAAACTACCAGTTTGTTTTGCTCACAGTTTTGTGGCCAGGAATTCAAAGAGTCAAAGCTCATCTGGAAACCTTGTTTCTGCTTCATGACACTGGCTAGAATGGCTCATCTGGGACTAGAGGATCTGCTTCCAAGATGGCTCATTCATGGGTGGCAATTTGGTGTTGCCTGTTGACAGGGAGCTTAGCTGAGGTGTTGGTCAGAGTCCTTGGTTATTCTCCATGTAGACCTTTCCGTGGGTTGCTTAGATTTCCCCACAGCACAATAGCTGGGTTCTAAGATTGGGTATTCCAAGAAACAGGAAGTGGAAGCTGCTAGTCTTTAAGGCCTGACTTGATAACTTGTATAGCAGCATTTCATGGTACTCATTGGTCAAAACTTTCTCCTCTCAGACCCACAGTCCCCAGGTATCTAGATTAGAAATGGTCACAAATGCTCTGCCTTTCTTCCCACAGAGGTGGCTCTATGATGCTTTCCCTTGAATCTTGGTGGACTCATTCTTTACCTGTACCTTCCTTGTGCTCCCTTCATTCTCCCTGTTGGCACCCTTCTCTTTATTTAGGTCATGGCTTGTTCTCAGGGTGGCCTTCTGAGCTCAGAGGTGGTCATATTCTAAAGATCCTGGCTTACTTCCACAGAGCTCGTTCTAGCTTACAAATGGTTTCCATATAATTTTCATAATGCCCCACCAAGCCAAGTTGCTAGTCTGACCATTAGAAAAAGAAGAATGGCAGTTTTGGAACTACAGTCCTTGTCCAGCTTTACGTTTGATCTTCTGAATATCCAAACCCTGTAGTGGTTACCCTTGTTCCAGTGGTCATTGGAATGTTTTACATAGATTAGTTTTGACGAGAGGTGCCTTGAATTAATATAGTGAACTGAGTATTTTCTGTATCTGGCAGAGAAATATTTAACAGGCTTATTCACCAGGGAAGTAAAGAGATTTTACTGGGAAAACAGGATTTTATCTGAGCACATTTATCTGTAGAGAGCAGACCATTTAGTAGCTGAGCAGCCTGTTGAAAAACATGAAAATGTGTGACTCTTCCTTCCAGATAATCTTACCATCGGGGTTGTGTGGGATGGAAAATCAGATCAGAAACCCTGACTTCATCTCTGGAGTTTTGGTTTCCCTGTATGTGAAACAGGATTGATAAATCTTTATATAAAAAAAGTTGCTTTCTTTTTTCTCATTATAATAATGATATATAGATGTGTATTGTAGAAAAGGGAGAAAGGAAAATCTCTTGTGGTTCTTACCACTCAGGGTGAACTCTTCTATCAATTTTCAGTGTTCATGTGTCCGTATTACACATAGGCAGACATCTTAGACCTAGAATCATACTAGCCATATATTTTTTAAAATTTTGTAAGCTTTAATTTTGTTCTTGTTATTTATTAACAGTTTTATTTATTCATTAACAGTCAGTTTAGCATCCGACTCTTGATTGGTGCTCAGGTCATGATATCAGGACTGTGAGATTGAGCCCCACATTGGGCTCTGCTCAGTAGGGAGTCTGCTTCTTTCCCTCTCTCTCTGCCTCTCTCCCTGCTGGTCTCTCTGTCTGTCTCTCTCTCAAATAAATAAATCTTTTTTTTTTTTTTTTTTTTAAGATTTATATATTGGGGCACCTGGGTGGCTCAGTTGGTTGAGTGTCTGACATTTAATTTTGGCTTAGGTCATGGTCTCTGATCTTGGGATTGAGCCCCATGTCAGAGTCCATGTTTGGCGGGGATTCTGCTTGGGGATTCTCTCCCTCTGCCCCTCCTCCAGCTCCTGCACATACTTTCTCTCAGATAAATAAGTAAAAAAAAAAAACAAAGTTTATCTGAGAGAGCAGGGAGGCAGAGGCAGAGGGAGAGGGAGAAGATCTCAAGCAGACTCCCCACTAAGCTCAGAGCTGATGCGGGGCTTGATCCCATGATCCTGAGATCATTACCTGACCTGAAATCAGGAGTTGGAGGCTTAAGCAACTGAGCCACCCAGGTGCTCCCATCCTGGACATATTTTAAACCTACTTTTTTTTTTTTTTTTAAGCTTTATTTATTTATTTTAGAGAGAGCATGTGCAGGGGCAGAGGGAAAGGGAGAGAGAACCCCAAGCAGATTCCTCACTGATGGCAGAGCCTGACACCAGGCTCGATCTCATTACCTTGAGATCATAACTGGAAACAAAACCAAGAATCAGATGCTCCACTGACTGGCCACCCAGGCAACCCTAAACCTACCTTTTTAAATTAACTATAGCAGGGATCCCTGGGTGGCGCGGTGGCTTGGCGCCTGCCTTTGGCTCAGGGCGCGATCCTGGAAGCCCGGGATCGAATCCCACGTTGGGCTCCCGGTGCATGGAGCCTGCTTCTCCCTCTGCCTGTGTCTCTGCCTCTCTCTCTCTCTCTCTCTCTCTCTCTCTCTCTCTCTCTTTCTCTGTGACTATCGTAAATAAATAATAAAAAAAATTTTTTTTAAAAAGCAATATTTTAATAAATAAATTAACTATAGCTTGAGTTTTTTCCTCATGGTCATTAAGTATTCTTTGGGAATATAACTTAATGACTTGCCTGATATTCTTATGTATGTGAGGAATAGTTCAGATCTTGGTCCCAAGGAGTGTTGTTGAGGTGACTTCAAATGGTATCCATCACTACTACTACCATCATCCAAACTACCACTTACTTGCCTCTTCCCAGGCTCCCTCTCTGTTCTTGACTCCTCAGACTTCCACACGGAAGGAAGAGATGTCCTTATCTTGATAAAGCTGAAATCTGCTAATACCTCCCATTCTC
Source organism: Vulpes vulpes (assembly GCF_048418805.1). Lineage (NCBI taxonomy): Eukaryota > Metazoa > Chordata > Mammalia > Carnivora > Canidae > Vulpes > Vulpes vulpes. The sequence continues at coordinate 92,893,050 of NC_132788.1, read as the reverse complement.
CCAGTCGTTACTGAGCTGCACTTAGGATCAAGTCCCATGCGATCTGGCCTCTGGACTTTCCTTTCTCCCCTTTCCCTTTGCATGTCATGCCGCAGCCACACTGTCCTCTTTCTTACCCCAGGAACATGCCAAGCTCAGGGTCCACCCTGGCCTCTGACACCCACTTTCTTCTATTGGCCTGGATCCTGTCACCTCTTTCAGGCTCATCTTGAGTCCTTCCCCTCCATCCTGATGAAAGGAGCTTTCCCATAAAACCTTATGTTATCTTCTTAGTAAATTTCTATGCTTGAAATTCTTGTTTTCTATTAGTTTTCATGGTTGACTCCCATCACATAGTAGCTCCTCAGATGTTTATGGGCTGGCAGAGGGAATGAGGACCCTTTCAGGATCCCTATAAACCTGCTTTGGATTGTCAAAGCCTATGAGACTAAGCTTGTCCGAGCCTCATGTAGGGTTCCCAGGTGAGGGTTGGTTTTCTAGCCATTTTGGACATGGCTGAGTTGCCTGATAAAGATTCACAGGCAGAGCATAGCCCTGTCCTGAGATCTGGTGAGATTTGATAGTGTGGTTGTCCTTCTTGCTGTGACTGGTTGTCCTTCTTGCTGTGACTGGTCCAGGGATGAGCATGGGTACTGGTGATGGAATAAGTCAGTGTTTGCAACAGACTAAGCAATAGTCTGTTGAAGGGGTAAGTAAATCTTATTCTAAGTGAGCAACCCTGGCCACCTACCCAAGCCTTGTTTGTACTGTGTGCATTGAACCTATGTGGTTATGCTGAGAATTTTAGGAGGTTGTAGCAACTCGGGGAGTCACCATAGCAGAGGGTGTGTTGCTTTGCATCAGCTGAATGTACCTATCAGGTAACTTCAACTTCCCAAAGCAAGGGCTTTCCTGTGCTTTATATACCAGGCTGCAAGGAAATAAAAGAAGAGGGGACCCATCTGCCTGGAGGAGGTAGCCCTGAGGTCCTGGACTCTCTGCTCTGCCTCATGCCTGATACCCTTTCATGTCCAGACAGCCCTGTTCTGTCTCAGCTTGGCCAGCACCTGCTGCTTCCCCTTCTTTACTCTAGCACTGCCTCAAGAAATCAATTCGCTGTTACCGACCCCAGCTTAACTCCCAGATGGATTCCACTGACCTGATGATGCCAGCAGGGGCTGTGGGATGCCTCCAGGCCCAGTGGCTGGCATGGCCTTCTGGAGAGACTTGTGCCTCAGGACTCTGTTCTCTCCTGTGGACTTGGGACACTAAAGCAGGTAGTCCTTGCATGTGTTCCCTTGGACCAGATTGGATACCTGTATGCAAAGCTCACTCCAGATCACCTATCTTTCACTCTCATAGATGCCTTTGGACCCTAGATCACCATCCCTCCTTGTTAGGATTTGTGGGGTTGGGTCCCACAGAAGCCAGCTTGGCCTTTGTTGGCTAGATCAACAGCTTTCCTGAGTTGGCCACGGTATAAGTTACCCATCTTGACTCTTGCCTTCCTCAGGATTGGCTCTAGTTCTCTGCAGATGTCTCTGCTCTGACTTGAGTAAGCGAGGAGCTGGCTGAGGAAGGTGATTATGTGTCTAGAGATGTTCTTACCCTGCCTTTCTTAGGGTGGTCAGGAGAGACATCATTGCATCTCATGAAATAATTGCCTGCCCCTTCAGATGTCTCATTTTGGTAGAGCCTGCAAGGTTGGCTTTCATTTTTGCTTCCCCTTATCCTCCTTGCTTGGAGACAATGTGGACTTTCCCTCGGCCCAAGATGTCGGCAGACTGGGAGCAGCCCTTACTGGGGCTGTGCTGTCAGCTGCTGGCGTGGGCCCCCAATTGTTCCCCTGAGAACAATGGATACTCTTTTTGGCCAGGAAGGGGAACTCATGAAAGGACCGTTTCTTTGGATGCTTGAGAGCTTTGTGGCAACTCCGCCTGCATGAGATGAACTGCAGTTTCTTCCTGCCTTGAGTGGGTGTTCCCTAGCTCTGAATGAACCCCTTGTGAACACAGCACACCGGGAAATGCGGGTTGGCGAGGGAAGGCATCTTTGGGGGTGGGTTGTAAGAATGACATTTGCCCAGACATATCAACTCAAATACTTACTCAAGTGTAGACTTTACTTCTGTGTGGTTTTTTTTTTTTTTTTTTTTTAATTTACTGACAAGGGCTGAAATAATATGATAAAGTAAAAATAGATGATGTTGGGATTGAGGTACTGACTGATTCTGAGAATTTTATTAATGGCTGTAACTTTGCTAAGCTGTCCCTTTGGGAGGAGAAAGATTAATTTTCATTTTTAGAGGAGGACAATTAACATCAGGTAAAATGCTTCATAACTCAGATCTGAAGAGCACTGGCTGGACTGGACAAGTTGTGTTCAGAATATGATCCTGTGGCCTTGGCCTTTGTGTCAAGAGCCATGTGCTGGTTTGAGTCTTGGATGTCTACTAAAGATTGTCTAATGGGTATGGCTCTGCTTTACCTGGCAAAGTAAAGGCTCTTCATACCCACTTGCACTGTGGTTCCTCATCTTATGTGGGGACAAAGTTTTGGCTCTTTGATCTCAAGCCAGAGGCTTTTTTTGTTGACCTGTGCTATCTCCCTGCAGCCCAGTCATGTGACTGTCCATGTGTGTCATTTACAGAAGCTGAGCTTGGCCACAGAGTAGATATGTCTTATTGTCATAGTCAAGGGCCCAGATACAGGATCACCCTGATACAAGTTAGCACCATGGGGGTCCCTGAAACTTGACTGGAAGCTCAGATTCCATCAAAAGGACCATTTCCTATCTCCCTATGCAGAGGAGACCATACGGTAGGCCTGCCTAGAGGATGCCTTTATCATCTCATATCTCAGTGCCTCTAGGGTGTTCTGTTATGGTACCCAGCCATAGATGGCTCCAGGTTGACCCATCTTTGAACTTGGCTGAGGAGTGGGGACCTGAAAAGTCAAGAGCCAGTGACCAGCTCTTAGGGATGGCAGGGACTTGACCAGGGAAGGCTGCTAGACCTAAGTCATGGGGTGTCCCAGGGCAGCAGTCTATGCCACTTTGAAATGGACCACTAAAGGGCTGTCTGGATGACTCGGTTGGTTAAGTGGCTGACTCTTAATTTTGACACAGGTCATGATCTCAGGGTCATGGGATTGAGCTATGTGTCTGACTCTACACTCAGTGCAGAGTGCTTGTCCCTCTCCCTCTGCTCTTCCCCCCTGCTTGCGTGCACTCTCTCTCTCTCAAATGAATAAAATCTTAAAAAAAAGAAAAGAAATAGATTGCAGAGACTCTGTGACCTCTGTGGGGGATACAGGGAAGGTCCTAGCCTGGACTCCTGGGGCTGCCCTCTCTAGAGATGTTGGTTGGAAGGTGCCACCACTTGGGCCCAAAGGACCCTCCCAAGGGTTTGTAATGTGAGGATATTCTTTCCAGATGGATTTTCTCAATCATACTTTATTTTTATTCTCTAGATCCCTCTTGACTGGCTGTAATCAAGTTCATTCGAGAGACATGGGGTGACCATACTTACCCATCTTTCTGGAGTCTTTGCTTGTGTTTTAACTCCCATAACTCCTACATAAGTTAAGGTATCACCTTGTGAGTTCTCAGTGATAAACTTTAGGGGTTTTTTTTTTTTTTTTGGTTTCAGAAGCCAATGGTGATAATTAATTAGGTCCTAGTGAGAGTCCAGTTCTTTAGTTTTGTCTTTCAACTATGCCTGTCTGGCACATACTGTGCATAGAAAGTTGCTTTTTTCGTTAATTTTTAAAAAATTTTTTTAATCTTATTTATTTATGAGAGACACAGAGAGAGAGGCAGAGACACAGGCAGAGGGAGAAACAGGCTCCATGCAGTGAGCCCAATGTGGGACTCGATCCCGTGACTCCAGGATCATGCCCTGAGCCCAAGGCAGACACTTAACCGCTGAGCCACCCAGACGTCCCTTTTGTTAAGTTTTTAATTTTACTTCCAATATAGTTAATATGCAGTGTTATATTAGTTTCAGGTATACAATATAGCGATTCAGCAGTTGTATACATTACTCAGGGTTCATCATGATAAGTGTACTCTTTAATCCTTATTACTTGTTTCACCCATCCTCCCCTACCTCCCTTCTGATAACCATCAGTGTATTCTCTATAGTTAGAAAGTCTATGTCTTGGTTTGTTTCTCTCTCTTTTTCTCTTTGTTTTGTTTCTTAAATTCCATGTATGAGTGAGATCATGTGGTATTTGTTTTTCTCTGACTTATTTCACATAGCATAATACTCTCTAGTTTCATCCATGTTGCAAATGGCAAGATTTCCTTTTTATGGCTGAATAATATTCCATTGTGGATATACATACATATCTATCTCACATCTTCTTTATCCATTCATCTGGCAATGGACCTTTGGGCTGCTTCCATAATTTGGCTATTATAAATAATGCTGCAAAAGTATAGGGGTGCATGTATCTTTTTGAGTTAGTGTTTTTATATTTTTTGGGTAAATATCCAGTAGTGCAATTACTAGATTGTAGAGTAGTTCTATTTTTAACTTTGTGAGGAATCTCCATACTATTTTCCATAGTGGCTGCACCACTTTGCATTCCCACCAACAGTGTAAGAAGGTTTCTTTTTCTCTACATTCTTGCGAACACTTGTATCTTGTGATTTTGATAATAGCTCTTCTGATAGGTGTGAGGTGATACCTTACTGTAGTTTTGATTTGTATTTCCCTGATAAGTGATATTAAGTATCTTTTCATGTGTATGTTGGCCATCTGGATGTCATCTTTGGAGAAATGTCTGTTCATATGTTCTGTCCATTTTTAAATTGGATTCTTCATTTTTGGGGTGTTAAGTTGAATAAGTTCTTTTTATATTTTGGATACTAATCCTTTAATGGATATGTCATTTGCAAATATCTTCTTCAATTCAGTAAGTTGCTTTTTAGTTTTATTGAATGTTTTTTTTTGTGGTGTAGAAACTTTGATTATAGTCCCAATAGTTTATTTTTGCTTTTGTTTCCCTTGCCTCAGGAGACATATCTAGAAAAATGTAGCTATGTCCAATGTCTTAAATTACTGCCTGTACTCTCTTCTAGGGTTTTTATGGTTTCAGATCTCACATGTAAGTAAGCCTTTAATCCATTTTGAGTTTATTTTTGTGTATGGTATAAGAAAGTGGTCTAGTTTCATTCTTTTGCGTGTAGCTGTCCAGTTTTCCCAATACCCTTTATTGAAGAGACGGTCTCTTTTTCATTGGACATTCTTTCTTTCTGTGTCAAAGATTAATTGACCATGTAATTGTGGGTTTATTTCTGGATTTTCTGGATTTTCTGTTCTGTTCCATTGATTTATATGTCTATTTTTGTGCCAGTACCATACTGCTTTGATTACTACAGCTTTGTGATGTAACTTGAAGAGTGGAACTGTTTTGTTTTTCTTTCTCAAGGTTGCTTTGGCAACCCTTGTGGTTCCTACAAATTTTAGGATTATTTGTTCTAGTTCTGTGAAAAATGCTGTTGGTATTTTGATAGGAATTGCATTATATCTGTAGATTGCATTTGGTAGTATAGATATTGTAATCATATTTGTTCTTCCAGTCCATGAGTATGAACTGTCTTTCCATTTCTTTGTGTTGTCTTCAGTTTCTTTATCAGTGTTTTATAGTTTTCAGAGTACAAGTCTTTCACCTCTTTGGTTAAGTTTATTCTTAAATATTTTACTATTTTTGGTACAATTGTAAGCAGGATTTTTTTTTTAATTTCTCTTTCTGCTGCCTCATTATTAGTATATAGGAATGCAACAGATTTCTGTACATTGATTATTGTATCCTGATTCATTTATCAGTTCTAGTAGTTTTTTTGGTGGAGTCTTTTCTATATATAGTATCATGTCATCTGCAATAGTGAAAATTTTACTTCTTCCTTACCATTTTGGATGCCTTTTCCCCCTCTTTGTTGTCAAATTGTTATGGCTAGGACTCCTAGTACTTTTGTTGAGTGAAAATGCTGAGAGTGACATCCTTGTCTTGTTCCTCACCTTAGGGGCAAAACTCAGTTTTTCCCCATTGGGTGAGATGTTAGCTGTGGGTTTTTCTTACATGGCCTTTATTGTGTGGAGGTATGTTCCCTCTAGACCTACTTTGTTGAAGGTTTTTTTTATCATGAATGTATATTGTACTTTGTTGAGTGCTTTTTCTGCATCTGTTGAAATGATCATATGATTTTTATTCTTATTGTTATGACATACCACATTGATTAATTTGCTAATATTGAACCACCTTTGCATCCCAGGAACAAATCCACTTGATCATGGTGAATGATTTTTTTAATGTATTGCTGGATTCAGTTGGCCAATATTTTGTTGAGGATTTTTGCATCTGTGTTCATCAGAGATACTGCCTGTAGTTCTCTTTTTTGTGGTGGCTTTATCTGGTTTTGATACTGGAAACTTGCTTTTTGATGAGAGATTAAGTACTGAAAGTTCCTCTGTTCACTTGCTCTTTCCAGACTTAGAAGGATACTGATTTTTTTTTTTTAAGGATACTGATTTGAGGTGAGACATGTTGCTTGTGTTACATAGTGTTTGGAATAGGTACTATATCTTTATCAAACTGGTGTTTGACATTGTACTTTGTGAGAGAGAGGGCACCAGTGAGGCAGTTAGAGAGAATGCCCCAGAACTGAAGAGGGAGTCAGTTACTAGTTATCTGCTAATATAGGCTAAAGAGTGACAAAAACCTTCACACTTGGCAGTTCCCCAGTCATTGGTCATGGTGATTCATTGTGGGCATTGCCGGTGGGTAGTCTTTGGAGCTCCATATGGGTCTGTCCAAGTTTTGTGGTTTTGATTCTTAGTTTTTAGATGTATTTCATGGATCAAGATTTCTAAAACTGGATATGGCGGTTGGAAATCTTGTTTTCCTCAGTGGTGGGCTTGCCTTCTATCTCAGAAGCATGTCCTCTCTGAAGGTTGCTGAAATTGGAAAGATTTCTGGCTCTATGTGAGCCTGTGAGGTAGAGCCTGTGATCTTCGTAAATCAACGAAGATCTTCCTGCAGTTTCTTCCTGCAGTTTCTCTCTCCTACAGGTGTTCCCACCAACAGCCTGGAAGCCATGGAAGGCTTCTTTCCATGGTGGTGGCTTTATAAGGTCGGCATGCCTTGCCTCCCCCAATTCCAAGGCAATATTGGTATTTGGTGATGGAGGGCTGAGTGATCTGAAACCCTGGAGGAGTTCCATGGCCTGGACTAGCCTGTCACCCAAACACATGTGCTGGTACTGATGAGCACTTAACACAGAGCAACCATTAAGTGTTAGTTATAGTTAGTACAGCTAGGGCAGAAATCTTTATCTGAACAAACCCAGAGATCCAAGAATAGTCTGAATCTCTTGTACAAACGTGCCAGGATAGAGCACATCTATTTGAGACTAAAGAGGTGAATGCTGGTTGGGTTGTCCTTGCAAGTTCCTCCCCCAGGCTCCTCGGTTTTCATCCATGGTTGGCAAGCAAGTCTCTGAGGGTCCCAGGGCCTTGTTCCCCTGGGAGTCCTGGTTTTCCCTTCCTGTGGCCTCCCCACTTCCCTTTGATGTTTTGAGCTTCTGCTCTCGGGGATGACCAGGGAGGCAAGGCTCCGCAACATGTGCTGGGTCCAAGGCCGGAAGGAAGACTTGGGAGTGGACCCTGGACCTATTGCTGCAGTAGCCTCACAATGCATATTGGGTCCTCTCTCAGCCCAGGAGTGGGCAGGGAACCCGCACCCACAGAAAATCCAGCATGTGCCTGGCCCTGTGATTGTACAAGGATGGCATCATTTTCCCTTTTTTTACAGATGAGAAAACAGGGCTAAGGTTGGGTCAAGCCCCAGTCTGTCTGGAACCAGGATTCAGCCAAGGACTACTGGAGATGAGGCTTCCTGTCAGGTTGGCTGTTGTTATAGGGAAGAGTCCTGGCTTGCCATGGGGGCAGCATCTCTCTGGAGGAACTTTTATATCCCGCTTTGCCCTTAGGCCCTGAGGGGAAAAGTGTTCTAGAGCCTGAAAGGTTTGAAGGCTTGGGAAGATGTGTCGAGTTCCCATGGGCTGAAGGGCTCCTGCTTTTACAGGGTAGAGCAGGTGTTATATTACAGAGCATTCCCTCAACTGAGTGCCCTCAGAAGGGTGGGGCTGTTGGTGGAATCCTTCAGGGACTGTGGACACTGGCAGCCCTTTAGGCATGTTCAGGCTTCCCTGTCCAGGGGCTTTCCCCAAATGGCCTTGAAAATGCAGAGATACCAGTTTGCTAGTGACTTGGCTAGGTTCTTTGTAAAGCTTGTATTTGTTTTGCTTCTTGTGGCCATTTATTACAGTGAATCACTGTCACTTGAAGTGCTGCCTAGGCCTAACATTCCCAGTACAGGATGCTCAGAGATGCATGGATTTTAGAACTTTCAGGTTGATACCTTTCATTCCTATCTGAGGAGTACCCAAGACTTTGGGGACTGTCTGCTTCAGGTTTCTAGATCCAGGTTGGACACCTGTCCTGTGGCCAGGGCATGGCCAATGCTCCAGGATCCTGAGGAGCCAGAGTCTGCAGAATGGAAGGCAGAAGTGTAGGTTGGAGAGGCAGTTACATGTTATTAACAAGTAATGATGTTACTTGGCATAGTTTAAATAAGTGTATGTCTTCTGAGCGTGGCCATGTGGGAACCTTGGCCAAAGAGGGCTTGGGCTTATTCCTTAGGAAATGTCTGGCAGCAGAGCTATGGCTGTTGGGGTCAGCAGAATAGGAATTGGAATTCCCCAGCCAGGTGGGGAAGCTTGAGGAGGCGGGGCCCTTCTCTGTTTTCTCTGTTGTAAAGTGCCCTTGTGTAGCTGGTGAGAGACTTAGAAAAGCACTGGGACTACTTACTCATATGTGCTGATGGAATCCATAGGGGTGGGCACAGGCATAGCTGCCTGGCTTCTCAGGAATGTCCCATGGGCCTGGCCAGCCAATTGGCACCCACTTCCAGAGCCTGTCCTGGTCTCTCTCCCAGCTCTGATTTTCTCTATAGGTGGCTTCCCTTTGGATGGCTTCACCTTGAGCTTTCTGTTCTAGGCCTTCCCTCTACTAGGTGTACTGTCATCCCAGTGGTGGCCATTGGGATAGAGTGCGGTTAGGAAACATACTTGGGTGGCTGGAAAGCTCACTACACCCTGGCTCACCTACTCAGTGCCTCTCAGGACCCCAAGTCATGCCCCACCATATGGGAACATCTCATTGTTCCCTGACTACTCCATATGGGCCTTACAGCTTTGCTTCCTATTTTTTGCAAAATAAGAGCAGTTAGCCTTTGCTTTACATGTTTATATGTGGATGTGACAGTTTTCATATTTAACATAACTAAAAAAATTTAAGGCATTATAAGTATTATTTTTGTAGCTAAAGAAGTTTTTTTTTTTTTTAAAGATTTTATTTATTCATGAGAGACACACACAGAGAGACAGAGAGAGAGGCAGAGACACAGGCAGAGGGAGAAGCAGGCTCCATGCAGGGAGCCCAACGTGGGACCCAATCCCAGGTCCCCAGGAACAGGCCCTGGGCCAAAGGCAGCGCTAAACGCTCAGCCACCCGGGCTGCCTGCTAAAAAAGATTTTAAAGGAAAAATATGTTTATTGTTTTTCACGGATTTGAAGACACCCATGTTTACAGATATTTTACCTTTTTTTTTTTTTTTTTTTTTTTTTAAGATTTTACTTATTTGGGGATCCCTGGGTAGCGCAGCGGTTTGGTGCCTGCCTTTGGCCCAGGGCGCGATCCTGGAGACCCAGGATTGAATCCCATGTCGGGCTCCTGGTGCATGGAGCCTGCTTCTCCTTCTGCCTATGTCTCTGCCTCTCTCTCTCTCTCTCTCTCTGTGTGACTATCATAAGTAAATACAAATTAAAAAAAAAAAAAAAAAGGTTTTACTTATTTGACAGAGAATGAGAAAGCATGAGCAGCAGGGAGGGGCAGAGGGAGAGAGAGAAGCAGGCTCCCCTGAGCAGGGAGCGTTGATGTGGGGGCTCGATCCCAGGATCCTAGGATCACAACCTGAGCCAAAGGCAGACACTTAACTGACTGAGCCACCCAGGTGCTCCTATTTTACCACTTCTGATGTGGGCTGTGTTTGCAGTGGATGGTGAATGACAGAAAGGGGGATTCTTAGTGGTGCCTTAAGGGGATAGTGGTGCACCTCAAGTTGCTGTGATGTCACAAAAGAAATGTTATTCACAGATCCTTGGTAATCTCAGTGGCTCAGAAGCGGTAAAGGATAGTGCCAATAACAGTTACTTCTAACAATGTCTGATGTCTTCTTATGGGTTTTTGCTGGAGGCAGGAAACCTGCTTATAGGGGGGTGAGTATCCAGTCTCTGGTAAGATTGATAGAATGACATGGCCTGGACACCAGGTCCTGACTGGGAAGATCAGGTAGGAGCTCACAGTCTCCTTCCCAGTCAGGTTTCTGGCTTTTGGCAAGAATCCTGAGAAAGTGGAGCCCCTAGGGAGCCCAGCAGGCCTGGCTCTGGCCTTCCTGCTGCGGGAAGAAAAGCATTTTGGTATCTTTCTGCTGACAAGTAGTGGCCATGAAGGGCAATCCCTGGGTTGAAGCTGGCAGTAAGATATGCCAGATGTTGGACTCTGGGGGACAGGATGGTGGAGCTGAGTGCCTTTCATTAGACCAGAGAGTAGGTGCCACCTTTCTTGCTTTGGGGGCAAGAATAGGTATTTCCCAAAGGTGAGAGTAGTCCTAGATAGGGCCCTGGGCAAGAGGCACAAATCTTGTTTCCTTCTTGTCAGCTGATGATAGAAGTTTCTCTGCATACCTTGATTATTACCAGTCATGTTCCTGTTGAAAAGGACTTTTACTCTAAAATAGGAGCACCTGGGAAGTGCTGTTGGGTGGAATGAGGGGGTAAGCTCCTCAGGCCTGTTTCTGTGCTTGGGCTCTGTAAGAGCAGAGCTTTATGTATTTCCCAAACTTCATTGACTAAAGAACTCTCCCTTTAGAGACCAGAGCTTCTGGGAATCTTTGATAAACACTCTTCTAGAGTAGTTGTTTCCAGTACCCCACCCAGGTGTTGCAATTTTTCCTGAGGTTTGAAAAGCAGGGTTAATGAAGACGTTAGATAATGTCTAGCCATATTTGCTACCCAAATGTGTCCCACTATACTTGAATATATGTTCCACTGACGTGGTAGTTGTAAAGTGAGGCACCTGAGGACATTGAATTGTCCTTTACACCCAAGGTCATATACATTTGAGTCTTATGCCCTTCCCTTATGGCAGGAAGGGCATATGACTCAAACACAATGGTGTCTTCAGAGGGCAAGGAGAAGTCTGAGACAAAGTTGGAAAGGAGTGTTGAGGGGTGAGACCCTTGGACCTGATTCTGCAGGCCAAGTGGGCAACTAGGTGACAGGACATTTCAGTGTTAAAAAACTCTCCATGTTCTTGAGCTCCATGGCATTAGTTCTCCAGGATGAGACATGTATTTGAGTACCACCACTGCTGTCTCCTCATAGTGTGGCCTTGAGCAAGTCATTTGCCTTCCAAACTAGACTGTCTGGCAGCCTCAGTCTTTCATGACCAATGAATGAGATCTCCAGGAAAGGATCTGGTTCCCCCAACAGAAATTCTGAATTACACAATTCCTGTCACACAATTCAGGCTAGGCCAGGGATGAGCTGTTGTGATCATTGTCAGGTTATGCATTGACAGTGCCACTTAACTCATGCTGGTGTCTCTTTTAGGTGTCAGCAGTGGGGAAAGAGGTCTTGCCATCCTGGCTGCACTGGGACCCACAGAGCCACACCCTGGAGGGTCTCCCTCTTGACACCGATAAGGGCGTTCATTACATTTCAGTGAGCGCCACACGGCTGGGGGCCAATGGGAGCCATGTCCCCCAGACCTCCAGTGTGTTCTCTATCGAGGTCTACCCTGAAGACCACAGTGAGCCACAGTCTGTGCGGGCGGCATCCCCAGACCCTGCTGAGGTAGTGTCCTCTGCCTGCGCTGCTGATGAGCCTGTGACTGTCCTAACAGTCATTCTGGATGCTGACCTCACCAAGATGACCCCAAAGCAAAGGATCGACCTCCTGCACAGAATGCGGAGCTTCTCAGAAGTGGAGCTTCACAACATGAAGTTGGTGCCAGTGGTGAATAATAGACTATTTGACATGTCAGCCTTCATGGCTGGCCCAGGAAATGCAAAAAAGGTGGTAGAGAATGGGGCCCTGCTCTCTTGGAAGCTGGGCTGCTCCCTGAACCAGAACAATGTGCCTGATATTCATGGTGTGGAGGCCCCTGCCAGGGAGGGTGCTATGTCTGCCCAGCTTGGCTACCCTGTGGTGGGTTGGCATATTGCCAACAAGAAACCCCCACTCCCAAAACGCATCCGGAGGCAGATCCATGCCACACCCACACCTGTCACTGCCATTGGGCCTCCAACCACAGCCATCCAGGAGCCACCGTCCAGGATTGTGCCTACCCCCACATCTCCAGCCATTGCTCCTCCGACAGAGACAATGGCTCCTCCAGTCAGAGATCCTGTTCCTGGAAAGCCCACAGTTACCATTCGGACTCGAGGTGCCATTATTCAGACCCCGACTCTAGGCCCAATCCAGCCCACTCGGGTGTCAGAAGCTGGCACCACAGTTCCCGGCCAGATCCGTCCAACGATGACCATTCCTGGCTATGTGGAGCCCACGGCAGTCGCCACCCCTCCCACGACTACCACCAAGAAGCCACGAGTATCCACACCAAAACCAGCCACTCCTTCTACTGACTCCTCAACCACCACAACTCGAAGGCCGACCAAAAAGCCACGGACACCCCGACCGGTGCCGCGGGTCACCACCAAAGCTCCCATCACCAGGTTGGAAACTGCCTCCCCGCCAACTCGCATCCGCACCACCACAAGTGGGGTTCCCCGTGGAGGAGAACCGAACCAGCGGCCAGAACTGAAGAACCACATCGACAGGGTGGATGCCTGGGTTGGCACCTACTTTGAGGTGAAGATCCCATCAGATACCTTCTATGACCACGAGGACACCACCACTGATAAGCTAAAGCTGACCTTGAAGCTTCGGGAGCAGCAGCTGGTAGGTGAGAAGTCTTGGGTACAGTTCAACAGCAACAGCCAGCTTATGTATGGCCTGCCTGACAGCAGCCACGTGGGCAAGCATGAGTACTTCATGCACGCCACCGACAAGGGGGGCCTGTCAGCTGTGGATGCCTTTGAGATCCATGTCCACAAGCGCCCTCAAGGGGATAGGGCTCCTGCACGGTTCAAGGCCAAGTTTATGGGGGACCCAGTGCCAGTGGTGAATGACATCCACAAGAAGATCTCCCTGGTGAAGAAGCTAGCCTTCGCCTTCGGAGACCGCAACTGCAGCACCATCACTCTACAGAATATCACCCGGGGTTCCATCCTAGTGGAGTGGACTAACAACACACTGCCCCTGGAGCCCTGCCCCAAGGAGCAGATCATGGCCCTGAGCCAGAGGATCGCCGAGGACAATGGAAAACCGCGGGCTGCCTTCTCCAATGCCTTGGAGCCGGACTTCCAGGCCTCGAGCATTGCTGTGACGGGCTCGGGCAGCTGCCGGCACCTCCAGTTTATCCCTGTAGCACCCCCCAGGAGGGTGCCTTCAGAGGTACCATCTACAGATGTGCCGGATAGAGACCCCGAGAAGAGCAGTGAGGATGATGTTTATCTGCACACAGTCATTCCGGCTGTAGTAGTTGCGGCCATCCTGCTCATCGCCGGCATCATTGCCATGATCTGCTATCGAAAGAAGCGGAAGGGCAAGCTAACACTGGAGGACCAGGCCACTTTCATCAAGAAGGGAGTGCCTATCATCTTTGCAGATGAGCTGGATGACTCCAAGCCCCCCCCCTCCTCCAGTATGCCCCTCATCCTGCAGGAGGAGAAAGCCCCTCTCCCCCCTCCTGAGTACCCCAACCAGAGCGTGCCCGAGACCACTCCTCTGAACCAGGACACCGTGGGAGAGTACACGCCCCTGCGGGAGGAGGATCCCAATGCACCTCCTTACCAGCCCCCCCCACCCTTTACGGCCCCCATGGAGGGCAAGGGCTCCCGTCCCAAGAACATGACCCCGTACCGGTCGCCCCCTCCCTACGTGCCCCCTTAACCCACAAGCGCCTGGCTGGAGGCAGGGGTAGGGCAGGGCCCTGGAGACAACACGGTGTTGTCTGTGGAGACCGGTGGCCTGCAGACCATCCACCCACCGGGAGCCGACACCTGACCTAGCACACACTGACAGACGTGAGGCCTGGACAAGCCCGCCCTCTGGTCCTCCAAAACCCCAAAGCAGCTGGAGAGACTTTGGGGACATTTTTACTTTTATTTTTTGCCTAACAGCTTTTTGTTTGTTCATAGAAAATTCTTTGCTGCGGTTTTGATGGCTGGCTCTGAAAGCACTGTTTGGAGTAGAGGTAGATGGAGGGAGTGAGGAGCCGTGAATGAACTCGCAGGCAGTGCTGGGTGGCCTCCCGGCTCTCTGCGTTTTGCCTTTAACACTAACTGTACTGTTTTTTCTATTCACGTGTGTCTAGCTGCAGGATGTAACATGGAAAACAGTAGCTAAAGATTAAATTCAAAGGACTTTCAGAAGTTAAGGTTAAGTTTTTACATTTAATCTGCTGTTTACCTAAACTTGTATGTATAATTTTTGGGTGGGTATGGGAAATTGCTTTGCTAAAAATAAGCTCCCAGGGTGTTTCAAACTTAGAGAAGACCAAGGGACAGTATTTTTTATCAAAGGAATCCTATTTTTTCACACTCTGTAAACTTGGTTGCTCTGATATCCCAGAGCCTGACTGGGGGCCTCCCAGCCCTGGCTCTGGGGCCAGGGTCCTGGTGCTGGGCTTGCTCTCCCACCATTGCCAGGGGCTAGAAGCTGGGGGAGCCTCTTGGCTATGGACACCCCCACCCCCACCCCACGCACGCTAGTGGCCCACCACCAAGGGGTCTTCATTTCCATGGAAAAGGGACTCCCAAGAGGCAGTGGTGGCCGTGGCCCCCAACCTAGGTGCTCCAGGGTGGGCCAGCTGCTCGTGGGGGTGACTGGGGAGGTCGAGGGACTCGACCACATCAACATATTTTCTTTTACCCTTCTTCTGTGTGGTGTTCCCCCCCCCCCCCCCGAAAGGAATATCATGGTTTTTGAAACACTCAGTGGGGGACATTTTGGTGAAGATGCAATATTTTTATGTCATGTGATGCTCTTTCCTCACTTGACCTTGGCCGCTTTGTCCCAACAGTCCACAGCCCCACCCCAACCCACCCCACCCCTCTTCTCTGGCACTGCAGTCCCAGGCCTTGGGCTGGGAAAGGTCTGGTGGCGGGGGAGGAGTGCCAGCAATAGTTCATAGTAAAAATCTGTGGGCTCTCAAAGCTAATTTTTTACTAAAGTTTTTATACAGCCTCAAATTGTTTTATTAAAAAAAAGATTAAAAAATGGTGATGCTTACAGCAGTTTGTACAAGCTCTTAGTGTTGATTCCATGGAACTGACGGCTTTGCTCATTTTGATCCCCACCCCCCTTCTTTTCGTAACGGTTTAAATTCTGGAATTACACTGGGCTTCTTTTGCCTTTTTTAGCAGAACGTCCGTCCGTCCATCTGCATCTCTGTCCCGTGACTCAGGGGTGCCCACTCTGCTTTGATTCTCCTCCTTTGGAAGAAACCATTTTGAGCATGACTTTTCTTGATGTCTAAGAGTTATTTTGGGTACCTTTTAGGGAGGAATGCCTTTTGCAATAATGTATCCCTTCCGTGATGGAGGGCTGGTGGGTGGACCCAGGCTCCCTTTGCACACCGAGCAGCCACTTCTAAGCCATATCGACTGTTTCGCAGAGGATTTGCAGGTGTTGCCTCAGGAGGGGAGGGCTGATCAGAGGGGAGGGGGTTCTCCAGCCTGCCCTTCTCAGGAGGCTATTCCCCCTGCGCCTTTTCCCAGAGGGCCCAGCCTCTCTCCCCTGCCCAGTCCTTGGTCAGGTACTCAAGCGAGCAGTGCCCCTGTTTGGGGAGCCTGTGGATGAGAGCTCAGTGGACCTCTGGTGACTGGGTCTCTTGCCTCCCAGCCCTGATCTGAGCCAGAGTGTCCCCATTGCCCCAGAGTCAGGAGCACAAATGAGGTCTGACCTGGTGAGATTATTTTTGATGACCTTGTCAAAAAATAAACAATTCCCAGCGTTCCAGGTGAGGGTTTTGAAAGGCCTTCCAAACAGCTCTGTTGCCCCTAGCAACCCCACCATTGGGCACTGCCACACAGAGACATGGCTGGCCCAGAATGGCCTGTTGCCATAGCAACTGGAGGCGATGGGGCAGTGAACAGAATAACAACAGCAACAATGCCCTTGCAGGCAGCCTCCTCCCCTGAGCGCCGGGCTAGCAATGGCCGTTGGACTCTGTGAGACAGAGCCAATCTCACGTTCAAGTGTTCACCAACCACTGACATGTTTTTATTTCCTTCTATATGATTTTAAGATGTGTTTTCTGCATTCTGTATAGAAACATATCAAACTAAATAAAAGCAGTGTCTTTATTACAATGCCATTGCCTCCAAGCATCTATTTCCCTGGCCCCTACAATGTTCTAGGATATGAATAGGGTACAGGTCTAGTGTCCATGTGACAGAGGGAAGAGGGCACCCAGCCAGGCCCATTTCAGAGGGCTAAGAGCTGGCCTTCAAGCAGCTTACCTAACAGCCTCCATGCCCTACCATTTTTGTGCCCCTGAGAGGGGTGGGTGTGTGCTCCAGATGCTCTGCCAACACACAAGCTCCCCTTTGCTGTTCTTCTGTATGAGCTGTTAGAGAAATCTTGAGTTTCCTCATCTGGGAGGATGGTGGGAAAGGTCCTGCCTGCCATAGGCTGTCCCAGAGTGAGTAAGCCCCTGCCTGTTCACCCCTGCTTCTTCCCCCACTATCTTGTGATCTTAGGGCTGACTAGTCTCCCAGGTAGTCTCAAGTCAGGTTTGGCCTTGGCCGTTTAGCGAGGGCGAAGGGGAGAATGGTTTCTGGCCAGGCTGTTCTGCCCTATTTGGGCCTATAGATTCTGGGGGCCTGCCCCTAAGTGCCCTGCTTGAGATGGACAGGCCAGCTGAGAAGCATGACTCAGTGCCCAGGAAGAGGCTGGGTTGTCCTGGGTCACGGCCCAGGGTGTGGGAGGCAGGGGACACAGCAGCTGTGACCAGTGGCAGGATAGGAGCCATTGGTCACAGAACAACTGGTACCTCTTGTAGGCTTGCTCCCACCCCCACATGGTCCTCACCATCTCTACCTATAGCCCCCAGGCTGCTTCTCTGCTCATAATCTTCTGAGACTTCTCTTCGTAGTGTAGGTAAGAGCTCAGTTCCAACAACTACTTGTGGACTGCCACATTGAGGACCAGGAAAGGGACACATGCTTCGCCCCCTAGGCCTAGAGGCAGGAGCCCAGGAAATAACCCTGCCCTTTGCTCTCTTGGCCTCAGGAAGTTCTGTTTAATGTTTAACCTGAAACCACTGAGTTATGAGTTGACTCACTGGTCTGAAAGGAACCCTGGCTTTGGCAGAGAATAGTAAGGTCAACAGGGCCAGGCAGAAGAGAAGCCACAAGGGCTTCTGGCGTCTGCACTGTCCTGCTCTTACTTGGGAATACTTGATGTTTGTACCAGCAGATCCCTGCTCCCTAGCACTCCTGCAAAGTCCATAACTTCTTGGTTGGAGAGGGACTGTACTCAGGTCTTCTGAGCTGGAGAGAGGGTGGTGGAGGAAAGGAGCAGGAAGGAAGGGACGGAGTTGAGGAAGGGACAGACCCACAGGAATCTGCCTTCCTATCCACTTCTGACCTGGGGCAAGTTCCTGAGATCCCTCTGGTCTGTAAAATGGGGACAGGACTGGTCTCCCAGGGGTTCTGAGACAACCTGAGAATTGGGATAAAGAGTCACTCTAAACATGTCTGCCTGTAAAGGCAACAGAACCCAAATGAGGCTAAGAGAATCTGCATTTTCTCCTGGTGTAAAAGGACTTCATTGGGCCAAGATCCTTGGGCTGGGCCTGTGGACAAAACCTTGGCTAGGAAATACTGAGGTGTCTAGGAGCTCCTCGGAATACCACTGTTTGGTGGGAAGACTCCACATGACTCATCTACTATGGCCCCCAGCCTGGCCTCCACTTGTTCCCAGGCTGAACAAGGCCCTGGGAGAGGCCCTTCCCCAGCTCCTCTAAAGCATGGAAGGCCCCACTCCAGCATGAGTCTTTTGAAGGTGAGCTTCACTCCTTTATAAAGATTACTATATCTTAAAAATACCAATGAGCAAGGACAACTGGGTGGCTCAGTCAGTTGAATGTCCAACTCTTGGTTTTAGCTCAGGTCATGATATTGGGGTCTTAAGATGGAGCCAGGCTTCATGCTTGGCATGGAGTCTTTTTTTTTTTTTTAAGCTTTTATTTATTTATTCGTGAAAGACACAGAGAGAGGCAGAGACAAAGACAAAGGGAGAAGCAAGCTCCTTGCAGAGAGCCGGATGCAGGACCCGATCCCTGGACCAGGATTCAGGGCCCTGAGCTAAACACAGATGCTCAACCGCTGAGCTATCCAGGCGTCCCTGCAGAGAGTGGTTCTTTCCTTTCTTTTCTTTCTTTCTTTCTTTCTTTCTTTCTTTCTTTCTTTCTTTCTTTCTTTCTTCTTCTTCTTCTTCTTCTTCTTCTTCTTCTTCTTCTTCTTCTTCTTCTTCTTCTTCTTCTTCTTCTTCTTCTTCTTCTCCTCCTCCTCCTCCTCCTCCTCCTCCTCCTCCTCCTCCTCCTCCTTCTTCTTCTTCTTGATTTTATTTATTTATTCCTGAGAAACATAGAAAGAGAGAGGCAGAGACACAAGCAGGCTCCATTCAGAGAGCCGGTTGTGGGACTCTATCCCAGACTTCAGGATCATGCCCTGGGCTGAAGGCGGTGCTAAACCTCTGAGCCACCCAGGGATCCCTGCACAGTCTTCTTGAGATTTTCTCTCCCTCTGTCCCTCCTACCTCATTCATTCTCTCTCTCTCTCTCTCTCTCTCTCTCTCTCAAATAAAATCTTTTTTAAAAAATTGGGGACACTTCTAGGGCCCTCACTACCTCTACTGCCTCCAGTTCTGGTGAAGGTGACCCTGAAGTCTCAGCTGGGATGTAGCGAAGCTGGTCTGATTGTGTTTCTGTAGAAAGTTCTGTGTGGCCAGGATGGTGCCCCTAGGTGGATTCAGGGCGGTGATGGGGGTAGCTCTCAATCTTAGTTGTGGCTTCCAGGTGTCCCCCAGGTGAGCCTGGAGAGTCGCTTGGCAGCCGCTCTAGGTCCAAGGGGCAGACAGTGCCCGCAGGCTCCCACGAGGTGGCGCCAGAGGCCGGGGTGAGCCTGGCAGCGGTGGGCGGGCCGAGGAGGGCGTGGGGAGAGCGGGAGCCGGGCGAGGCCGGCTGTGGGCGGGACTCGGGCCTCCGGGGAGCACCCGGCGGAACCCCGCCTAGAGCTGAACGGAGGCGGTCCGGGAGGGGACTGAGGCCCACGGGACGGCGGGGCCGAGTGGAGCTGTGGGCAGGACCGAGGCCGAAGGGGAAGCAGCTGGACTGGCGGGGGGGGGGGGGAGGGTGCCACCGGGCCCGTCTTTTTCGTCCCGCCACCGCTGGACAGCCCCGGAAGGCACCGGGACGGGTGTAGCTGGGGTTCGGAGGCTGGCCTTCGCTGGGACCGTTCTCCTTCGGAAAGGGAAGCTGGCAGAGAACAGGAGGGGCAGATCTGGGGCCTGGGCTCCTGCGGCCCTGTGGGCAAACCTCGAATTCCAAAGTAGGCAGGCGGGAACCAAAAAGGATGCTTCCTTTGCGCACTCGCTTGCCATCGTATGTGTGCGGCGCCTGCACACAGGTGGGCTCAGCGCTCGCAGGATGCTCCCCCAGTCTCCCTTTCCTCCAGCCTCAGAGCACTTGGCCTAAAGTACTGTACGGTCTGAGAGGCTTCTGAATGCAAGTAGGGCCCTTCAGTCGCATGGTTGGGGGTCCCCCTAGTCTGTGCCCCTTCTGTACACTTGGCATTAGAAGCAGGCAGGGATGGAGCTGGAGATGATTGATTTTCTCTGAGTTGACCCTGGAGTAGAGGCATGCTGAAGCCCCAGGGAACACCTTGCCCAAAGATGCCTCCACAGCCCTGGGCACACTCTAGGGCAACTGGCCAAGGTTCCTAGGGCCAGAGCTGCCCTTTCATGGTGTCACAGCCTCAGGCTTTAAGAGGGCAGAGCCCAAGTTTGGGACTTGTGGAAGTAGCTGGGAGCCAGGTCAGGGGAGCTCCTTTTCCAGGGATCACTCCTCCCTTCACTGCCTACTTCCCTCAGCACCTCTGTTGCAAAAGGTCTTGGGAGAGCAAGGTGAAGAAAGGTGCTGGCTAGTGATGGCAGGGGTGAGGAGGTACTGTGGCGGCAGCAGCTTGGCTCTGGGTGTGCCTCTGCGAGGACCAGCTTTGTCCTGGATGAACCCACCCTCAGGGAACAACAGACCTGGTTGGGTGGGCAAGGAGCTGGGCTTGGGGGATGCTGAGGGGGATGGGTCCTGAGCTCTGCTTTCCTGTGTCCCATACAGTGTTTAGAATGCAAATGAGATGTGGAAGAGGCATCCACTGTGACCCCAATGGCTCTGACTCAGCAACTACTGTGCCCCTCAAGCCCTGCTCTGGCTTCCAGGCAGCACATCAGTTTATTCCTAGACCTCCAGCCTCCTCAGAGAAGCCCTGGACCAGGAATGTGTAGGAGAGGGCAAGAGTCACCCTGTGAGCCCTGAGAAGATCCCTGGGGCAGATCAGGGGATTGGTGGGGGGTGGGGTGGGATGGTGAGCATTTGGTTGGAGTAAGCAAAGATAGGGGGTAGGGGAGGCCCAGCTGAATACATGGTCTTTCTGCTCTTCTGGTGGCAAATGGCGAAATGTTCTTTGTCTAGGCAAACTGGAATTTCTCAACCTGCACTGTCAGCTGTCAAAAAGACCATGCCCATGCTAGGCCTCCCAGATGAAGGAGTTATTTTTTTAAAGATTATTTATTTATTTATTCATGAAAGACACACAGAGAGAGGCAGAGACATAGGCAGAGGGAGAAGCAAGCTCCATGCAGGAAGCCCGACTCAATTCTGGGACTCCGGGATCATGCCCTGAGCCAAAGGCAGACGCTCAACCACTGAGCCACCCAGGCATCCCTGAAGGAGTTATTAATACATAACTAGATGTTGCTGCCCACCTGATACCTGCTGCTACCAAGGCCAGAAACTGGGGGGGTCAGGGAGGGCTCTTCTCAGATGACCATGATGCCCGAGTCTGATTCCAGTCCTTACTGTTCTCTGGCTATTTCCACTGCTATAGGGCAGGACAGTGGTCCTACACTGAGGGCCAGCAGTCACATCCTTCAGATCAGGGCCTGGTTTGAGGAGCAACCAGACAAAGATCAGACTTGGAGACTGCAATCCCAGGGAGGGTAGAGGAGACTCCACATTCTTGGTTTCTGCTGTATCCTTGAAGCCTGGCCTGGTGCTATCCTTGTCCTAGGGCTCAAAAGTACCAAATTAAATCAAAATTTAAATTTAACTGAATTGAAATCACCCAACCTAGCAGAGGCCTAAGGGACTATGGACCTACTTGCTTTACCAGACATCCTGCTCCATTCTGTCCTTTCTTGGAAGGCAGGAACTCTTCCAGTGGTTCTTGGAGGCTTCCTGGGCACTCGGTAAAGATGACAGGGGAAACAGGCCCTATCACAATACACTCTGATTAGGACAAAGATGAAGCTCAGTGGAGAGAGTGGCTATGTCCCACAGGCTGAAGTCCCTGGTGGTAAAGAGTGATTCTCAGTAATGTGCTAGGGTTTGCAATAGTAGAGCCACAGAGGAGTTAGGAGGTAGGGTGTCATCTAAGAGACTTCTCCAGAGAAAAGTGGAACTGAGTCTCCTGGAGGGGATGAGCAAACTATGCATTTTCCCATACTGCCTGAGTCATGTCTGAACCTCTGTTGCCTGTGGTAGGACACGTGGGCTGGTTAGGAGAGGACGTACAGACATAATTTTCCACCTGGGCCTGTTCCCCAACCCGGCAGCCACCTCACCATTCATGGAACAGAGGTAGGTAGAGGGAACTCCACAGGAACTGAGATCATGGTGGGAAGGATTGCAATAAGGATCAAGGCAGCATTTTGTATAGTTTCCGGGAAATTATTTGTGTGCCTGTCCTTCTCCTACTAGCTGAGTTCCTTGAGACCAGGTCCCACAGTCTTCTCTGGCCTTGGCACTGAGGAGGAGCTAGGTATGCCC
Source organism: Vulpes vulpes (assembly GCF_048418805.1). NCBI lineage: Eukaryota > Metazoa > Chordata > Mammalia > Carnivora > Canidae > Vulpes > Vulpes vulpes. The sequence goes on along the minus strand of NC_132788.1, from coordinate 92,870,768 downwards.
TGGCTGAGGGATGGGTATATGCATGTCTCAGTGAGACAGGCAAAGCCAACCAAGAGGCTTGTCTGGGGGAGTGCAGAAGGGCAAGCAAAGCAGCATGTTTTGACTTAGAGCTTACAATTTGGAGAAACTGTGTCTTCTTTATTTTTTCTTGTCATAACAAGCCTCTGGAAGCACCTAACTCTAATAGCAGTGGGGCCTAATTAGCTTTTTTAGGAGTAATGCATTGGCAGTGGGGTTAGACTGGTGGTAAACATTTCTTTTATTTTTTTTCCTTTAAAGATTTATTTATTTTTTCATGAGAGACACAGACTGAGAGAGAGAGAGAGAGGCAGAGACATAGGCAGAGGGAGAAGCAGGCTCCTTACAGGGAGCCCGATGAGGCACTCAATCCTGGATTCTGGGATCACAACCTGAGTGGAAGGCAGGCGCCCAACTGCTGAGCCCCAGGCGTCCCTGGTGGTAAACATTTCTGTTGATTTCTATGGGCTCTTTCCCCATAATGCAAATAAAGATTTGCACAATACAACAGGAAACAAATTATGTAGACAATGCATCTAGCAAATTCTATACCTTCCAGCTTCATTCCCTTTTCCTACTCTACCAAGAACCATGGGTCAGCTGGAGGCCTTAGTAGACAAACAAGGTTGTCCAGGCCAGCCCAGGTAGGCTGCTGAGCAAGAGCAGATCTCTTGTTTGTAGCTTTTAAAAAAAAAAATTATTTATTTATTTATTTATTTATTTATTTATTTATTTATTTATAAGATTTTATTTATTTATTCATGAGAGACACACAGAGAGAGGCACAGACACAGGCAGAGGGAGAAGCAGGTTCCCTGCAGGAATCCTGATGTGGGACTCGATCCCAGAACTCTGGGATCATACCCCGAGCCAAAGGCAGACGCCCAACCCCTGAGGCACCGAGCTGTCCCTTGTTTGTAGCTTTATACCAGCCTGAGGCTTGCTTGGCAAGCTGCCTTATTCCTCATATAGTGAGTGGTGCTGATAAATCTCAGCTGGTGGGGAGACCCTCTATTCTTAAACTTTTTTTTTTTTATTTATTTATGATAGTCACACAGAGAGAGAAAGATAGAGAGGCAGAGACATAGGCAGAGAGAGAAGCAGGCTCCATGCACTGGGAGCCCAACGTGGGATTCGATCCCAGGTCTCCAGGATTGCGCCCTGGGCCAAAGGCAGGCGCCAAACCGCTGCGCCACCCAGGGATCCCCAAGAGACCCTCTATTCTTTGGGCTTCCTTCCTTTCTCTTCAGTTCTGTTTCTCCATCCCAGAGGAGGAATGGGAACAGGGAGTCACTTTCCTGAGTTGCATCTTATTGGCAGGTGAGAGAGCCTTCAGCAGCAGCACAACAAAGAGCACAGAGCCCAGGGGCCTCAAGATAGAGCTGGCTCTCCCAGCCTCTCTGGAACAGTCCAAAGTCCAAGGCGTCAAATAGTCTAGAACTGTCCCCAGTCATCCTTCCTCATTCTTTTCCACCTCCATATTCTCTACCTCTTCTTCTTGCCTCCAAAGCTTGCTGTTCTTCTTCATCCCTGTTGGCATCTTCATCTTTGAATCCTGAGCCTCCCTGTGGAGCTTTCAACTGAAAGTAGCAGCCCAGGGTGAACTGGACTGTGTGGGGAAGCATGAAATCTCCAGAGCCTACACTCTGCTCTTTCTCACCTTCCTGGGGCTCATCTGCATGGTGCCTTGCCCGTGGCCCCGCTGGCATCCAGGTGCAGCTGCGTGGGCCTGGCATCTTTCATTCTCCCAAGATTTGACTTCCAATGACTAAGTGTTTCCACAAATCCCAGTAGTGAGCTGGCTCTGACTGGGCCTTTTCCTACCTGGATGGATTTTTTTCTTTTCTTTTTTTTAAAGATTTTATTTATTTATTCATGAAAGACCCCCCCCCACACACACACACAGATTGAGAGAGAGAGAGAGAGAGAGAGAGAGAGAGAGAGAAACATAGGCAGAGGGAGAAGCAGACTCCATGCAGGAAGCCCGATGTGAGACTTGATCCCGGGACTCACACCCGGAGGCAAAGGCAGATGCTCAACTGCTGAGCCACCCAGGCATCCCTGGATGAATTTTTTTCTGATTCCATTTTCCCTCTAAGCTTTTATAAGAGTTTGAGAGCACAGTCTCGAGAAGAAAGTTGACATGTGTTCATCCGTCAGTTCTGTTTTGGCATGTGGACTAATTGTCTTCCCATCTGGCCTTTTTCCAAAATGACTGCCATGTGTCATTTCTTTTTGTGTGCCATGTCACACTGAAGTGGGAAGGAGATACTTTCAGTGAGTGAGGCTTAGGGGGCTGGGAAATTCCTGCAGGGTTGCCAGGTTCATCCCCTGGCTGGATAGCAGCTGGATCCAGGGAGGAATAGTACCAGACACACCATATAGCTTTTCTGCACAGAGATTTGTTAACTTGTCATAAAGTTAAGCCTAGTGAAGTCTTCTAGGTGAATGTAGACAGATTGTTGACAATTCTTCCACCAGGAGAAAGTCTGAACCCAATCTTAGCACTCTCTTGGTCACTTATTAAGTCAACAGCCTGAATGCAGTGATGCAATTGCTACAGCCAAAGATCCCTTTGGGGTGCTTTGAGCCTGGTGACTGGTGAATCCCTTAGAAGTGCTGGTGAGGGAAATGCTCAGAGTTATGTGGAGAACCCAGCCCAACCATTAGTCCCTGTGGCCCCACTGAAGACCAGCCCAGAAGATAGGACAAGTCAGACAAAGTCCTGTTGTTGAGGATCCCCTCCTCTAGGTCAAGGGAAAGGAAACAACCCCAGAATCATGAATAAACATGGGGGACCGATCAGAGGTCCAGACAGTTAGAGGCCAGCTCCATCTCACAGCCAGCAGGAGTCTCTGGGCTGAATGCCAGCCATGGATGTGGACAGAACAGGCATGCTTCTAGGTATGCCTTTCAGAGAAGTGGAACTGAGAGTTTGAAAGGAAGGTAGGGGCACCACCAGCCTGCTCTTCCAGGTCCTCCTGGGTCCACTGTACTGTGTCATTTGTCACTAAGGTAGCAGAGACCCTGGAGGTCTGCTAGTAGCCAGGAATCCACTCTGAGGAGGGCAACTCCCCAGGCCCGCTGGCTGGGTACGGCTAATTACCCCCATTGGAACTAGGGGCATGTTGACTTAAATCTGTGGAAAGCCCTAACTCCTTTGGCTTCTACAAGAATAGAAAACAAACATCCTTCTCTTCCCTGCTTCCAAGTAGCCCAAACCACACTGACTGGTGTCTGTGAAGCCAGGAGAACCTGGGTTGAGCCAAGGTCAGGTCATTGGCCTGCCCCCAGTGCTTGTGTTCATAGTCTTACCCCAGAGAAAGGATGTGACACAAAATCCCCAAATCCCAGACCACCCACCAGCGAGATAAGTAATAATATGTGTGCCAGCTCCTTGACTTTAGGCTTTAACATCAGTCACTCCACTCTCACAATGCCTGTTAGAGATGCTAGTGTTATCATAACTCTGCAGGCTAGGAAATGGACTCTTAGCAAGCCTCAGTTAGTTGCCAAAGTCCCACCTGGGAAGAGGCAGAGCTGAGATGTGGGTTCTTGCAGAATCCTAGATGTGTACACACAGTCATCAGACACTCATAGAGATGAACCAAACTAGGAAGAAACACAGTGAAGGCCATGATAACACAGGCAAAGAGGTTCTCACCAGACAGTCAGAGTAAGGCAGTCAGGGAGTCCAGGCTTTTTCTCTTTTTCTTTCTCTCTCTCTCTCTCTCTCTCTCTCTCTCTCTTTTTTAAGATTTTATTTACTCATCACACACACACACACACACACACACACACACACACACAGAGGCAGAGACATAGGCAGAGGGAGAAGCAGGCTCCATGCAGGAAGCCTGATGTGGGACTTGATCCTGGGACTCCAGGATCATGCCCTGGGCAGAAGGCATGTGCTAAACCGAAGAGCCACCCAGGCGTCCCCAGGGAGTCCATGCTTTATGGAAGCTCCATCCCAAGAGCTTGGGAAGAGCAGAGCTTGCTGGGAAGAGTAGCTCAGAGTACATGGGGAAGCTCCAGCCAAGGTCTGTCCATCTGCCTGGCTATTGGTGTTCATTGGGATCCTCAGGTTATTCCAGGTGAGGTTAGAACTGCTGACATCCCATGTGATATATTCCTCACCATTAGGATAATTAAATGAGTTTGTAAAATGGGTCCAAGTTTACTCATGTTCTTCTACACAGCCGTGATTTATGAAACCAGGAATAGTTTGAAATACAGTCTGTTATCTTCTGGATATATTTATTTCAGGAAAGCACAGGTTTGTATGAGAAGCCATGAGGCAAAGACTCATGGTAAGGTTAGGATTAGTAGTGTGCAAACACTGAAGTCTGTAAAGTGAGGTAATAGAAAAGTAATTTGGTGAGCTCTTAGGTTAATGCAGAGGCAGCCTGCAGACTTTTATCTAGACAGTCTCTGGGAGTCTCAGCTCTAGGCTCTGAGAAATATCAACTCCTCTTTCCCATCCTCAAGGTCACTGTCCCAGAGCCTACTGAGATTGCCTTCCATTTGGCTTTAGGTCAGCCCTGACACATCCTCCACCTTTCCCAAAGACACTTCCTGAGACTCCTGTCCCGTGGGACCAGACCCTCAGCTTGAATCCCAGATGGTTCTCATGGGCATCTAGATAAAGTCTACTTCCCAGCTGTCCTTTGAGACCCTCACAATCTGGCTCCATTGCCAAGCATCCTCTGTTTCTGTCCCTCCACGATCTTGCGCCTCTGAACATCCTCGTTCACTTGCCTTTCCAACTTCTAAACATTCTTGGAGGCCACACTCGGTGGCCCCTCTCTGAGGCCTGTCCCCATGAAGCCTGCTGCTGACTGGCACCGAGGTTTCCCAAAGGACAGCCCCTGCTCGCAAGTTTCCCGGGGCAGGAAACGTCACTGATACCAGGGTGGGGCCCGGCGCGACGCCCCCAGGGCCCCTTCTTGTGGCCGGTGTCCTTCCATCCTGGTCCCGTGGGACGCCACCGCCAACCCTCGCCAGTTTCCAGGTAGCACACTCTACAGAGCAGTGTCGGCTTCGAAGGGCGCATGCGCTAACGTCGGCGGCTGTTTCCCGGCGACCCCGCCGCTGGCTTGTGGACAAGCATTTTCACTGCCTGGCGGAATCGCGCGCGCGCGCGCGCTGGGGGCGGGGGAGGGGGGGCGTGTGCAAGAAAGGGGCGCGCGGGCCGCGCATGCGCATGCGCAGCGGTAAGCGGCGGCGCGAGCCGAGCTGGGAGATGGCGGCGGCGGCGCGGAGTGTGTGAGCAGCCGCCCGGGAGCCGCCGGCCCGGGCCCAGCACGACCCCAACCCCGCCCGCCCGCCGGCCATGGGCAACGAGGCCAGCCTAGAGGGCGGCGCTGGCGACGGGCCACTGCCGCCCGGAGGCACAGGCCCTGGCCCGGGCCCCGGCGCGGGGAAGCCGCCTTCAGCACCTGCCGGCGGCGGACAGCTCCCCGCTGTTGGCGCCGCCAGGGCGACCGCGGGACCACCCGGCCCAGGTCCCGGCCCAGGCCCCAGCCCGGGCCCTGGGCCTGGCCCGGGTCCTGGCAGGTAAGCGCGCGTCGCGGCGTCCGGGGGTGTTGAGGGGGGCGGGGAGCTGCAGCCTGAGGCCGGGGCTGGGGCCCGCGACCCCGCGACATAGTCTGGACAGCGAGGTCAGACGTCCGGCCACACTTCGTCCCCAGCCCGATTGACGTGAGCCCGGTGGTGTCAGGAAGCAGCGCTCCCTTTCAAGCTATCTTGCCTTGGTAAGGCAGGATGGTGAGTGAGCGCAGGGTCAGTCAGGGCCTGCAGACCGTGACTCCGTCACGAACCCCAAATTTGTTTCCCCCCAACGCTGGGCTCAGGAGGGGCTTATGTAACCTCAACCTAGTCCCTCCGCACTGGGGAGCAGTGGGATGGAAAACATCCTCTCGGTCTGCTGGTATCTGCATGTGTCCATTGTGTTGGGCCAAGGAAAGAGCACAATGGGAGTGGCTGTCAGGGAAGATAAGTGTCACTGCGAGGATCGAGGATCGGAGAGATATGGAAATAGTTGAACCATGAACTTGGTCATGTGCTTTCCTCAGGCATTTAGTGACTATAATCATCTTTGGAGGAAGGGAAATGCCACTGAACACCAAAAAGTATTTATTTAGGCTCAAAAAATGAACAGGGTCATGTGCTTTCACCAAGGTTTAGTGAAACACCCTGGGGTGAGGCAAAAATGCTACTGAATCATCTATCACCAGATATGTTCCTGTTGCCTTATGATTTAAATTACCACCTCAAGCCAGGGAAAAACTGAAACCCATATAGAATGCTTTTAACAGAACACATCTGATCAAATACTGTGAAACTAGTTTGTTTAAAATGTATGCCAGCTGAGGTCCTACAAAAACACTCAAGTGGTAGTGAATGCAGTGCGGGGAATGCCAATATATGATAGATTAGTAGACTGAAAACTTAGGAAAGCTACCAAGAGACGACAGGATAAAATGGAAGGCATTATCTTTACACCAAATGGGTCCAGGGAGTAGCAAAACCCCAGGGCGGGAGGGGGCAAAGGCGAGGAGGGGGCACTTCTGGTTCCATGTGAGTCTGCTGATCATGCTGCCTTGGCTTTTCTGTGTGGGAACACATAAACTGTGAAGGAGCATGATTTTTGATTCTTCAGCTGTCCAGCTGTGACTCTCATGTGTTTATTTCCTCAGAAGTCATTTCTTAGACAACTAACAGTAATGAAAGGCTCTTAATAGCCTGAAACCTGACACTGACAGGCCAGCCTGTGAGCATCCCCTTTAAAGGGGGAATTTGCCCATTTTACATTAGCTATTACAGTAATGCAATTGGTTAGCATATGGTTCTTAGCACTGCAAATACTGTCCATTTTGCTGCGTGTTGAGCTGCTGTTTGAGTTTTAGATTGAGGGAGCCTCACCCAGGCTTTAGAGCTCTCTCTCTCCAAGGGAAAGCATCTACAGCTGAATGGAAAAACACCTTGTTGTTGGTAGTTATATATATGGGGAGCTTGACATTTCTCTTCTGGTAACCAAACAGGGTGCTCTGTTTTTAGTTTATCTAATGTTGCAGAAAGAGCCAAACATATGAAATTTTGGAAAGATTGGGCAGCTTAGAGGGATAAGAGGAGACTGGTGTCTACTACTCATATTCCTTTTCAGGGTTTCATTTCTACCCCATCTGTGCATTCTGCTACAGGGCAGACTCATGAATTCCTGTGGGTCGGGGAACCATGGGGCTCCTGCTGGAATTAATAGTCACATAATATTGCTCCTAGCTGTGGACAAGGCTCACCCATGGGCCTATGGTGCTATGGTCCTATGGCTCTCAAACTTAGGGTGAGCTGGGGCTGCTTGTCACCAAAGCTCAGGACTAAGGGCCCCTAGGAGATGGGATTTACTGCTCCAGCTGATATGCAGCTTATCACAGTACCTCAGATGAGCAGTGCCTCCATGATATGTCTCTCCTTCAGCATTAGAATGACTTTTGCTTCTCACCAAAGCATCTCAGGTACCTGATGCCAAATTTAGCATGTTCTATTCAGAGAGGCTACTGAACAGATTGGCCCATTGATTGAAGAAAAGCCCCATGGCATGTGCTTCTGGGCATTCAGGAAAGAGCAGCAGCATAGTTTCAAACAAGTTTGTGAATTTGGGGGCAGTTAGGCCTCATAGAGGTAGGTGGAGGGTCAGGTAAGGGCAAGATCATTTTACTAACCTCAGACAGGTGTGGAAGTGAGGTTCTGGGGGAGTCAATTCCTGGCTCTTTCCTGTTGCCATATTACCCCGTGGTACCCCAGAATTAGTCTTTTCATCCTCATACTGAGCTCAGTTGGGTTCTGTGAGGGGGTGGCTCCGCTATTTATGACTGAAGAGCCTGACTTGAATCCCATAAGTAGCAGCACCACCACACCCATAGTGCTGCCTCTTAGCTCATTTGGATGATATGGCACTTTGGGCATTGGAGAGTCCCTCAAGGCAGGGCTGTCTGCTTCTGGTTTCAGGGTTGCCTGTACAGTTATATAGCTTATACCTTTCTAAAGAAGTGCCAGATCAGAGAAACCTCTACTGTTTGAGCTGTATGCCCTGGCGTGGGCTGCATCCTCCTAGAGGAAGGGGCATCTTTCATTCATTCACTTCTTTTTATGCCTGATGTACAGTGAAGTGCTCAAGTTGATGGGATTTAACCTATGTACATACCCATGACACACCATCAGTTCAAGATGAAACTTTATTAGTTTCCCAGAAAGTACCTTTTAAAAAAATTTCACAGAAGAGCCACAGAAACCAGTGACAATCTGTCTAATCTTTATTTTTAAATTTTTTCTTAAAAATTTTATTTATTCATGAGAGACACAGAGAGAGACACAGAGACACAGGCAGAGGGAAAAGCAGGCTTCCTGCAGGGAGCCGGATACAGGACTTGATCCCTGGATCCTGGGATTACACCCTGAACCGAAGATAGACGCTCAATGGCTGAGCCACCCAGGCGTCCCCAACCTGTCTAATCTATACCACCTGTGGGCTTTGCATGTTCTGAAATTTGCAAATTGATCTTCAGTCAATTAGCTGAGGTGTATTTACCAGTATCAAGAGCCAGCACTGTGTTGGGCTTTGTGGATGATCTGGAAGGGTATACAATGCTCCCCTGTCCTCTAGCATCTCATAGTCTGGGTAGTGAGACAGCTCTCAAAGTGCCAAATTATGAAATTTGGCTGGGCAGCTCAGTGTCTGAGCAGCTCAGGCCGAGAAGTCTCGGGGTCTGAGCAGGTCAGTGTCTGAGAAGTGCTAAATAGACAGTGCTTATAGAACAATTGTCAAGTGAGAAGAGTGGAGAGGCAGAGCCAAGCTTCAAAAGAGGGAGAAACCCAAGGCATGCTGGAAAAATGGTTGGGTTATGAGAGGTGGAGAGGGAGAAATAGCATGAGGAACGTAGTCTACATAGGCAGGGACAGTGGGCAGAGAATGGGGCCAAGTGCAGGGGTATGGAAGAAAGCTGGGGCAAACCAAGTGAGGTGGCTTTCCCTTATTACCCATCAAAATCTATGATCAGCTCAAAGTTACCTCTCACTCACTTCTAGCTCATAAGCTGTGGAGACATCTTTAAGGCATCTGGCACACAGAGTCTGGTCATGTGCTGGAAGGTGAGTGAGGCTGCTCTGTTAACTACAGTCTGAGCTCCTTTCTCAGATGGATTCATCATAATTCTATGCCAATAAGAAAATAAAAATAAAAATAATTGGATTTGTCAGATATATCTGGTCTGGGATTAGCCAGACTTGTTATACTGTATCAGCTAACAGTTAGGCTCTAGAAAAATCTGGGACTAATTTGTAAGGATGAAATGAAAGTATATAATTGCCAGGTTTAGAAATAAGGGCCCTTTATCATTCAGAGATCTAGTTTGGCCTGAGGATCTAGATTCTCATGGAGGGCATGACACAAGAATTATGCTAAAGTGACCTAACATCTAAATGGTAATGATGTCAAAATTTCACCCAAAGGGGCAACCATTTCTCATCTTCCTTGCCAGGGAGAAAGGGGCAGCTTTGAAAATGTAGCTTTTCCTAGCATTGGTAAGACTGATAAATTGCTGCTAAAAACAAACAAACAGGGATCCCTGGGTGGTGCAGCGGTTTGGCGCCTGCCTTTGGCCCAGGGCGTGATCCTGGAGACCCGGGATCGAATCCCATGTCGGACTCCCAGTGCATGGAGCCTGCTTCTCCCTCTGCCTGTGTCTCTGCCTCTCTCTCTCTCTGTGACTATCATAAATAAATAAAAATTAAAAAAAAATGAAAAAAATAAAAAACAAACAAACAAACAAAACAAAACAAAACACGACAAAAAAAAAGGTATGGTGATGTTGGGGAAGAAAGGCTTTCTTCTAATTATTTTTTTAACTTTTTATTATAGAAAATTTCAAATTTCCAGTAGAGGTTGAGAGAATAAGCTAATGAACTCCCATGTTTCCATTGCCCAGCCACAGTTATCACCAACTCATGGTTGGTCAAGTTTATCTGTCTTCCTCACCTGCCATCCCCATGAGGGCAACTTCCAGATATCCCTACATTTCATCATCCATATTTCAGTGTGTATTTCTAAGAAATAAGGGCTTTGTATCACAGCACCACAGCGCCACAATCATCCCCAAACAGGATAACAATTCCTTCCTTCTTTTCTTTATTTTTTTTAAAATTTATTTATTTATTCATGAGAGGTACAGAGAGAGAGAGGCAGAGACATAGGCAGTGGGAGAAGCAGGCTCCATGCAGGGAGCCCAATGTGGGACTTGAATCTGGGACTCCAGGATCATATCCCGAGTCGAAGGCAGATGCTCAACTGCTGAACCAGCCAGGCATCCCATAATTTTACTTTTTTTTTTTTTAAAGTAATCTCTACGCCCGACATGGGGCTTGAACTCATGATCCTGAAATCAAGAGTCACGTGTTCTGTTGACTCTACCAACTAGGCAGGGAGCCAGTTAGGTGCCCTGATAACAATCTCTTCTTAATTTTAGCAAATACCAGTCAGGGTTCAGGGTTTCTGATTATCTTGTGAATTTATTTTTATGGTTGGTTTGTTTGAGTTGTGATCTAAACAGGGTCTACACATTGGATATGTTTGATATATTTCTTGAGTTTCTTTAAATCTGTAGATTCCATCTCCTTTTTTTCTGCCTTGCAGTTGATGATTGGAGAACTGTGTCATTTGTCTTGTTTCTCACATTCTGCAGTATGCCGATTGTGTCTCTATGGTGTCATTTAAGATGTTTCTCTGTCCCATATTTTTCCTTTAAGCTGGAAATTGTATCTAGAGGCCATTCAGATTCTAATTTCATTCTTTTGGCCAAGAAATTCTAGCTTTAAAAAAAAAGTTTGTCAAGGGCTTCAGACATGAAAAGACTGTGAGTTCCCTGAAAGTAGATCCAGACTTTGGACTAATTTGGGAGCCAAAGAAGATACAGTGGGTCGTTTTTCTGTTCTTTTTTCTAAAGTTCTTCTCCTGAGTAGGTTTGATTCTGGATTTGAGAGGGCAAAGCTTTCAAAGCCCTTAGGTCATGCCCTTTCACCCAGCTTTGGGGAATCCTCCCTGTCTATATAAGTCGTCGGTTGCAAGGAGATAGGGTTTGGGGCTTCAATAAATCCTCTCTATTTTCAGAGGTCCTGCATGTCTCAGTAGTGCCCTTTCTTCCTGTTAGTGATAGAAGTGGGAGAGACAGACCCTGCTGTGTGGGGGCTATTTGAGGAGAAATCTATTCCTAGAGCCTGTGGCTCATGGGCAATAAGTAGGGGCTGACTGTGGAGGTAGGTTGGCAAAACTGTCACAATAATTATAACTACTCGTACTGGATGTCTGCTTCACCATGGACATTCTGCTAGGTGTTTGACACATACTCACTCCGACTGCCTGGCCATGTAGCCTAAAGGCCCCATCCATCTGCATCTTACTCATCTTTCCTACCTGGGGACTCACTTTTTACAATGGTGAAATGGTGGCCAAGACTGGCATGCCTACAGCAAGGTCCAAGTGTCACGTTAGGGCTTGAGGCCCTCCTGGTGAGCTGGAGCTTGGTGGACAATGTAGCCACATGGGGACTCTTGCCAGGGCTTCTCTAGGGGTATGTCATGCTGGCAGTGGTACTGCATTAGTAAGACTTGCTCACGCTCCTTTCCTGCCTCAAAGGCCCTTTCCTTCTCCATTTACCAGCATAGTGGCAGAAGCTAGTCATAGCTGGGGAATGAGTTTGGGACCATGGCCTCTGGGACCTGTGGTAGGGGAGATGGAATTCTAGTGTCTCTTCCTGCAGATAGGGCCTCTGGTGGCTGTCTCTTGCCCCCTTGCATTCCTGCAGCCCATGTGTCTTATACATTAGGTTCTGGTCAGCTGTGCCTGTGGAATGGAGCCAGTAAATATGCTCTCTGATTCATCTGTGCTATACCTTGAGCCCCAGGGTGGTCACAGTGCTGCTCTGATCTCTCTATCTGTTCTTTGCTCATATGGGTATCTAGGATTCTTTTTTTTTTTTATTTTTATTTATTTATGATAGTCACAGAGAGAGAGAGAGAGAGAGAGAGAGAGAGAGAGAGAGAGGCAGAGACACAGGCAGAGGGAGAAGCAGGCTCCATGCACCAGGAGCCCCATGTGGGATTCGATCCCGGGTCTCCAGGATCGCGCCCTGGGCCAAAGGCAGGCGCCAAACCGCTGCGCCACCCAGGGATCCCCGGTATCTAGGATTCTTAAGAGAGCCTTGCTCTAGAAGAGCCCCCTTACCTGGTACCCCCACTTCTTTTTTTTAGATTTTTTGAAAAAATTGTCTATTCATGAGAGAGAGAGAGAGAGAGAGAGAGAGAGAGAGGCACAGACACAGGCAGAGGGAGAAGCAGGCTCCATGCAGGGAGCCTGAAGTGGGACTCGATTCCAGGTCTCCAAGATCACACCCTAGGCTGAAGGCAATGCTAAACCGCTGAGCCACCCGGGCTGCCCACCCCCACTTCTTCTTCCTCTTCTTCTTCTTTTTTTAATAGTAAATTTATTTTTTATTGTTGTTCAATTTGTCAACATACAGAATAACACCCAGTGCCCACCCCTACTTCTTAATAAGAATGTCACATGGAGGTGTATTGGGAGCCTTTAGGGAACTCTAGCTCACCCTGGGATAAATCCAGAACTGTTTGGGTGGCCTGGTTGCCTCTGAAGTGGGTGGGGCTGCTATGAGGGCCTAAGGTAAAGAATTTTCCCTGAGCAGAAATAGAAGGGTTAGCTTCTGGGACTTGGCCCCAACCACTGAAGAGATAAAAAAGCCTTAGCAGCAGCTGATGCAAGGATCACCCAATCTGGGACTGCCCCTGGGCCCAGAGTTGTTCTCCAGTGCCATTGGCTTGGGGAGGGGTTATCCCTTCCCAGGATGCTGGAAGAATCAGTAAGGCATTTGGGTGCTTTGAAAGAAAAGAGGGTAAGGAGATTTCCTGAGAGTCACACCTTTACTTCCGATGTATTTGTGCATGCAGGTAGGTAATAAGGGTCACTTGCCGTTTTTGCGTATGGGAGTGGTTGTGAGGGATTTCTACAATTAAGTTCTACGTACTAATAGGAGGATTTTATTTATTTTATTTTTTAATTTTTTAAAAATATTTTATTTATTTATTCATGAGAGACACACAGAGAGAGGCAGAGAGAGAAGCAGGCTCCATGCAGGGAGCCTGATGTGGGACTCGATCCCAGGAGCACTGGATCACACTCTGAGCTGAAGGCAAATGCTCAACCACTGAGCCACCCAGGCATCCCTACAATAGGAGGATATTAAAACGAAATTTTATCTACATATTCAGGAAACCCTTCTCTGAACACTTAGATGCCTATCCCTGGGTGAGATATGAGGAGCAAAGGAAGGACCACAAAATGGGCTGTGCCTTCAAGGAGGTCCTAGTCTGGTAGGAAAGAAAGAGGGACTTGTTTAGATTTTTACCCTCAACTTCCTGAAATTAGAGTTTGCTCCTGCTTTTTCTTTGTTTCATAGAGTTAAGATAAATGAGAGCAAGGGCAGCCCGGGTGGCTCAGAGGTTTAGCGCCGCCTTTGGCCCGGGGTATGGTCCTAGAGACCCGGGATCAAGTCCCATGTCGGGCTCTCTGCATAGAGCCTGCTTCTCCCTCTCCCTGTGTCTCTGCCTCTCTCTCTCTCTCTCTCTCTCTCTCTGTCTCTCTCTGTGTGTGTGTGTGTCTCTGATGAACAAGTAGATAAAATCTTAAAAAAAAAAAAAGATGAGAGCATGATTAAAAGGGCTTGTATTATTTCATATTCTAAAATAATAGAACAGGGCAGCCCGGGTAGCTCAGTGGTTTAAGCGCCGCCTTCGGCCCAGGGCCTGATCCTGGAGACCCAGGATCGAGTTTGAGTCCTACATCGGGCTTCTTGCATGGAGCCTGCTTCTCCTTCTGCCTGTGTCTCTGTCTCTCTCTGTGTGTCTCTCATGAATAAATAAATAAAATCTTTAAGAAAAATAAAATAGTAGAACATATATTTGTATGGTGTTTTGCAGCTTACAAAACACATTCACATAACAGTAACTTATTCTGTTGGGAACTCCAAAGGCCTAATAGGAGAGATTTAGAGGAACAGCCAGCTAGCTGACTTTAGCAAACTGAAATGCCATACACTGAGCACAGCTGGAGAACCACGTCACTTCCTTGCCTCCTGCTCCGAGAAGATGGAAAATTTAGCAACAGGATGGGGAGGGCTTTGAGGACAAGAAAAGGATCAGGAAGTAGGACATTTGAGCAAAGGACAGCATAGGGTGGGGTGGGGGATGGGGAATACTGGGAGCCTCCTGGGTGGGGGTCAGAAACTCAGGCTTTAATCAACCCTGACATTACCCCAAACTGGCTCTACCTGGAGTAGGTCCTCACTATTTTCCATCTGTAAAAGGAGAGGTTTAACTAGATGATCTCCAAGGTCTCCTCCATCTCTGACAGCTTATTTTTGTTAGATGAGTAAGAAGAAAGGGTGATGCTTCCTGCTATTCCTTAGCCCCGCTGAGGAGAGAAAATAGATATGTCGTGCAGACTTTGGGTTAATTAGAAGAACTTTAAATGAAGAGGATTGCTCTTCTTCTGTGCTCTAGAGATCTTTCAGAGTGGACAAGATGACCTTGCAATCAAGCCTGGAGCTTGAAGAGGGACTGGCTGGCACCATGCCTCTCAGTTGCTTCTGGCAGATGGGAGCTCTTGAAAAGCCGCTGGCCTCCTTCTATGGGGTTGGCTGGCCAGCCACCAAGGCTCCTACCTGGCTCTGTGCAGCCCGCTGCAAGCTCCCTGTTTCCAGCCATACATGGTCGCTTATCTCTTGTGTGGTATTCCACTCATACCCCACAGGTGCTCTGGCACCTGTGCTGCCTCCTCCAGGTGGGCAGTAGTGCAGATTCCTTCACTTATAGAGTGAGGAGATGGATGTGATGCTCTCTGCAGTTTCTCCCGCAGCTCTGTGGGTTCTGTGGGCTCTGGCTAGGAGGGAGCTTCCTTCAGGAGCATGGTTTAGCTTCAGTGGGTGATATGTTTGCTCTGTCCTCCTTTTATTTTGAGCATCCAATCCAACTCCTAACAAATGCCAAAATGTCTGCTTCCATATTCTCTGAAGGAGGAGCTCTGCCTTGGTGTGAATACCCAGTGGTCAGTGGCCTTTGGTCCCTCCCAGGCAGATGACTCTACTGTTGGAAAGTTCTTTCTGTTTGTCTGAAATGGGCTTCCTTACATCTCCTGTCTCTTGGCCTAGCTCTACCCTCTGGCATATCCTACTTATCTGCTCACAGGTTTACTCTTACCTCCTCAACTGCAGCGTTCTTCTCTAGACTTGACTCCTTCAGGTCCTCTGGCTGGGATGTAACTCTGGGACCCTCGCCAACCTGGGCCGTTCTGCCCAAGGCTGTCAAGGACAGAAAGGTTCAGAGAATAGGACTAGGACTCCGTATGTCATATGGACTAAGAGTGTCACAATCTGAAGGATAAGTAGCCTTCACTCATCAGCCCGAGAATACCATCCTACACCTCCCTGGGTGCCCTCTGGCCCTACACCCCACACTTGTCCAGCCTTATGCTGGGCATCTCCATCCTAGGCTTGTGCAACCTAAGTATGAATCCGTGGGGGCCTGGATGAGTCTCTGCCATGTCTTCTTTCATTGTCCTTGGGGATCTCTTCCAACCTAGTGAGACCCTAGTTAGTTAGTTTCCTGAAGTAGGGATAGTAACTAAGACAGTGTACTTGTTTTTGGAATCATGCTGAAGAATTTCTCTCCTTCTTATGGCTCTGTGAGCCCACTTTCCAAATCTTTGTATCTCACTTTGAGTGATCAGTGTTGAGCCCTCGAGGCCAAAGCCTGGCCAACTCTGGTTTGAGGTGGTGTCAGCTGAAGATGGTGGTAGAGCTGGGTTGTTTTAGAGAGGCAATCACTCCTTGCACCTATGGAAGTCTCTGTGCACCACAGAGGAAGCTTTCTCTCAGGCCTGTTCTTCCCTGGGTTGGCCATGTCATTCTGGCCTCTTTTTGGGATACACTGGCCTTAGGCTCTGTAGGGTGGATGTTCCCAGGAGCAGCAACACTCTGCACTTGAAACTTTCAAACACATATAAAAAGAAAAAAGATGGTATGATGAACCCCCTCCTGTGAACTCATCACCCAGCTTGAACAATGATCAGTATTTTGCCATCTTGTTTCATCTATATTCCTCCAACTTTTTTTTTTTGACTGAAGTATTTTCTATCAAAATACAAACATATCATTTTCCTCATAAATTCTTTAGGATGTACCTCTAGTAGTTAAAAGCTGTTTTTAAGTTAATCCAGTGACATTGGGATCCCTGGGTGGCTCAGCAGTTTGATGCCTGCCTTCAGCCCGGGGTGTGATCCTGGAGTCCCAGGATTGAGTCCCACCTCCAGCTCCCTGGATGGAGCCTGCTTCTCCCTCTGCCTATGTCTCTGCCTATCTCTCTCTCTGTGTCTCTCATGAATAAGTGAATAAAAAATCTTAAAAAAAATCCAATGACATTATCACAGCCAACAAAGTTAACTATAATTTTTTAAAAGATTTTATTTATTTATTTGACAGAGCACAAGCAGAGGAATTAGCAGAGAGAGAGGGAGAAGGCTCTCTGCTGAGCAGGGAGCTGGACACAGGGCTCGATCCCAGGACCCTGGGATGATGACCTGAGCCAAAGGCAGACATTTAATTGACAGAGCCACCCAGGCACCCCTATAATTTCTTTTTTTTTTTTTTTATAATTTCTTAATATAACTTAAGACCCAGTTCATGTTCAATTTTACTTTTCTCAAAAGTGATCTTTTAGGGTTGTTTTGTTCATATCAGCATCCAAACATTGTATACATGTATATATTGTGTGTATATATAGATATATATATATACACATACACACATACATACATATGTATATGTAATGTATATATGTGTATTTGTTTGAAGATAATAGTATAGATATTTTTACTAACACTAATACTAGTGAATGTAATTTAAGATCTCCTTGTGATTTCTTTTGTCCTTAGCTTATCCCTTTCTAGGGATGTCTAGTCTAAGTTCTATGTTTTATTTTTTTTCTCTTTTAAATTTAAATTCAATTAACTTGTAATATTAATTTCAGAAGTAGAGGTCAGTGATTCATCAGTCTTATATAATACCCACTGCTCATTATATCATGTACCTGCCTTAATGTCCATCACCTAGTTACCCCATCACCCCCTAGCAACCCTCAGTTTGTTTCCTATGATTAAGAATCTCTTATATTTGTCTCCCTCTCTGATTTTGTCTTGTTTTATTTTTCCCTTCTTCCCCTATGATCCTGTTTTGTTTCTTAAATTCCATATATGGGTGAGATCTTACGATAATTGTCTTTCTCTGATTGATTATTTTGCTTACCATAACACCTTCTAGTTCCATCTACATCATTGCAAATGGCAAGGTTTCATTCTTTTTGATGGCTGAGTAGTATTCCAGTGTGTGTGTGTGTGTGTGTGTGTGTGTTTGTGTGTGTGTGTACACCATATCTTTATCCATTCATCTGTCGATGGACACAGTTTCTGTGTTTTAGAGTTGTTAGAAATGATTCTTCTTGGTGAAGTTATATCATTAAGAAGATATACAATTGAACTCTTTTTTCCAGTTTGTGTTCTATTTGTAAGGATTGCTTTTTGATCACTTACCTGTTGCCACGATCATACTGCATGGTAAATCAGCCAAGACTTAGTGGCTTCAAACTTCAAACTTTTTTTTTTTAAAGATTGTATTTATTTATTCATGAGAGAGAGAGAGACAGAGAGAGGCAGAGACATAGGCAGAGGGAGAAGCAGGCTCCATGCAGGGAACCTGATACCTGACTCGATCCCGGGACTCCAGGATCACGCCCCAGGCCAAAGGCAGGCGCTAAACCACTGAGCCAGCCAGGCATCCCCAAACTTCAAACTTTTTATTCTCACTCATGCTGGCTAGAATTCACTGATCTAGGCTGGGCCCGGGCTACAGGGCCCAGTTATTTATTTTTTTTAAAGATTATTTATTTATTTATTCATAGACACAGAGAGAGAGGCAGAGACACAGGCAGAGGGAGAAGCAGGCTCCATGCAGGGAGCCCAACCTGGGACTTGATCCAGGGTCGCCAGGATCACACCCCAGGCTGCAGGCGGCGCCAAACCGCTGCGCCACCAGGGCTGCCCTACAGGGCCCAGATAAACACAGGTCTGCTCTGCATGTCTCTCATCCTCCTTGGACAGCAGGCTAGCCAGGACATGTTCTTCCGGTGGTGACGACAGATGCACAGGAAGGCGTGCCTAACCACACACACACACACACACACACACACACACACACACACACAAACACAACTTCAGTCCTCTGCTTGAAATGACACATCTGCTAACATTACTTTATTTATTTTTAAAGATTTATTTATTTATTTATGTTAGAGAGAGGGAGAGAGAGAGAGAGAGAGGCAGAGACACAGGAGGAGGGAGAAGCAGGCTCCATGCCGGGAGCCTGATGCGGGACTCGATCCCGGGACTCCACGATCGCGCCCTGGGCCAAAGGCAGGCACTAAACTGCTGAGCCACCCAGGGATCCCCTGCTAACATTACTTGAATCAAAACAATTCATATTGAAGCCCAAAGTCAAGGGATGGTGCTTGCAGTAACTCTGACTATATAAGAAATTACCCTAAAACTTAGTGACATCCAACAACCATTATTTTGCTCACGGATTCTGTAGGTCAGGAACTCAGGGCACATGGGATGGCTTATTTCTGCTCTACAGTGTCTGGAGTGTCAGCTGGAAGATTCAAAGGCTGGGGACTGGAATTATCTGACATGTCTTCATCACTTAAATATTTTACAGTTGATTCTTGCTAGTAGTTGGGAGCCTCAGTGCTTCTCCCCATGGGCTAGTTTGAGCTTTCTGTCCACATGGTTTCTGAGTTTACAGGGTATCCTAAGAGAAAGAGAAAGAAGAAGCCAGCTGGAGACTGTACTGCCTTTTATGACCTAGTCTCAAAAGACATGCATTGTTATTTTTACCACAATCTATTATTCATTGAGGCAGTTCTAAAGTCCTACCCAGTTTTGAGAGGAGGAGACATGGACTCCATCTCTTGATGAGGAATGTGCAGGTTCTATAAGAGATTGTAGAAATCTTGTGGAGACCATTTTTGGAGAATAGAGTCTGGCACATCTGAAAAAAATATACTCCGCCCTTAGTGGGAGGAATTGCAAAGTCACATGGCAAAGGGCAGAAATCCATTGAGAACAACAATGCCTTCTACCATTTTTTTTTCTTTTCGATTTAATTTTCTTAAAATTTTGCAAAACTTTTATGTGATTCCAAATAAGATGAATAGAGAGAAGTATAGTTCTATCTTGTTCCCTTTTACCTTTTCTTCCTTCCCTGGTAAGAATTCACCTTTATCAGTTTTTGTCCATTGTTCCTTCTTGAAAATAATATAAGGAAAATATAGATTCATTTAACTAAAAAAAAAGAGATTCATTTAGCTCTCTTTTATATATACATAAAAGGTAGCAAATTCTGAACACTGTGCTGAACTTTGCTTTTTTTCTTATAATGTATCCTGAAAATCACCCTGAAGATCACCCTGCTACCTGAAGGTAGCAGAATGGAAAACTCCTCGTGATTCCTTTTTTGCATCTGTATGGTGCTCTGTCATGCAGGTTTTCCATAGTTTATCCATGGACATTGGCCTGTGGCTATTCCTCTTACAAATAGCTGCATATTGAGGAACCTGGTGTATGTGTCATTTTATATTTTTACTATCTATGGGGCAGTGTATCCAATGGAACGGTTTCCTGGTGTATCTATGGGATATTTTGCATGTTTAGGGTACCTCTGGGTTAGTTTCCTATGGGATGCTGAAACAAGATTGTAAATGCACATTGTGCTATGTTTTGGCAAGCCCGAGGGGCAAAGGCAAAGGTGGGGTGCTAGTGAGAGGCTTGGACAGTGTTCAGGTGCAAGGATGGTCACTGAACCAAGACGAGGGAGTGTGAGGGAGTATGGAGAGGGAGAAAGTGCTAAAAAGTGCTCAACTTCTGAATATATGCTGAATGTAGAGCCAGAGGAGTGCTGAATGGCTGGTTTTGAAGAGTCAGAGAAAGAGAAGAGTCAGGAGGACCCCTCCAATTCTGGCCTGAGCGTGTGGTACACACTGAGGGCAACCGGGGGTGGGGCCTAAGATCAGGAGTTTGCTCTTGGACAAGTTGTGTTTTAGAGGCATCCAAGTGAGACATTACGTAGGCAGCTAGGCATTCAGGTCTGGGCTGGAAAAATAAAGTAGCACCTCACCTGCACATGCATTAATATTAATGCCACCTGTTTCCTACAAGTACCCTGAGGAAGAGATAAGGAAGAGGAAGAGATTGAGGCAATACTGGGGTTCCAAGAGGGCGGGTCAAGTACAGTAAATTTGCCAGACTTTTACCAAATGAAATGCTGGAAATGAAAGCACTCAGTCTGAGGCCTGGCGTTAAGTACCAGCCAGTTGCCTGGTTCCTGCCCAGGGCTGAGGATCTAAAGGTGAACAGATAGATTATTAGCCCTATTTCCTATACAGAGCTGTTTGAATTAAACTTGATTAAGGCTTTGGTCCTTGCCCTCTGGGCGCTCTGACTCCATGGGGGACGCCTGGGGGGCTTAGAGGACCCACTGTGGTCCATCTTCCTCATCTTCATGTTCAGCTTCTAAAACAGATACAGAATTTGGGCCTCAAGCTGGAGAGTTCACTTGAAAGGGCTGGCCCATCCCACAGGCTCTCAGAATCCAAGAGCCACAGAAACCACCTGCTTGCAATGGGAAGAATACCATTTTGTCTCTTAGCCCTCACTTGAGTTCATGAATCTCCAGGAAGTTTGGACAGTGGTGTAGGATAGGGTTCCCTTGGCAGATTTGGGGGGTTGGGAAGAGGGCAGGAAGGAGGGAGCTCCTGGTCTGCGGCTGCTGCTCTGGACGGGTGATCTGCCATAGAGCACCAGGGGCAGAGATACCAGTGTTGCTCTGGAATGTATATTTCTCTGAGCCCAAGGCCCTGGAGGCAGGTTGTGGCACATGGAGCTGGCTCAGAAGTCAGCAGACTGGAGTAGGGCTTTCCCAGGGGCCAGGCATCCATCCTTGCTTTCCTTGTGTACCGAAAGCATTTTTGCAAATCATGGTGCTTAGCACTGACTGGTAGGGGTAGAGGGGCTTCCTGCCTGGATGCTTTTGGGGAACTGTGATGCAGGCTAAGCCTATGAAAGAGGGGCAGAATGGGAGCAATAGAGCAGGGCAGCTTGCTCTGGCTCCCAACAGGCGAGGTCTGCCACACTGCCTCCCCTTCCCCTTCCCTTAACTTCTCAGTTTTATCAGAGTATATTGTGGAGTCCACCCCAGGGTCCTTGCTCTCTCACTGGTACTTGGCACCTCCCTGGCCACCTCCCTGTATTCCTTGGCTTGCTTGAGCTATGAGGACGCAGACACTGAGGAGCTGCAGACACATAGCCTCTGCCCTATCCCTACTCAGGCACTCAGGCAGGTATGAGAAGCCCAGGGAAACCCATCTAGGACTCCAGGGACAGGTGTCACACAACCATCTTCTTTTCTAAATGGTAAAAACCTCCACACCCCTGAGTGTGTGCTGAGGAAGCAAAAATGTCCTCCCTATCCTCAAGTCAGAAAGCCTGGTGGGGACACTTGGCGGTAACACTATTCCCTTTCAATTATCAAGACCCTGGCTTACTGCTCTGGGTCTGCCCTGATGGTGTGGAGAACCCGTCTTTGGAGGCAGGGAAAAAGAAGAAACTAGAGGCTTTGCCTTTTGGGAGAGCATCTTGTGTTCCCTTTAGTCCCTTGTGAGCACTTATTCTGAGACACCCAGGCCTGTGAAGTAGAGGGCCAATGACCCCAGAAGTAATCAAGGCTGAGCCTCTGGCAAGGTATTCAGGGAACACGGGCCTCAGTCAGGCTCCTTTAGCATCATTTTCCCCAGTCCCTAATGGTAGCTCAGGATAAAAACAAAGACATTGATATAAAGGCATGCATTGCTTTCATAAAGATAGTGATGATACTTAGTAGTAATTGATTTTGCTTATACAGTGACTTTTCCTCTTTGTATCTCTGTCCAGTAGAGGATCAAGATTACTGGTAAGGGATGGAAAGATTGAAGCCAGAGAGGTTTTTTTTTTTTTTTTCCCAAGAACCCCATAGCGAGGCAGGGCAGGACCAGGATGAGGCGTGTGGGCTTCCCAGCCCTGGCCTCTGCTTGGTGGATATCCCCTGCCACTTTGGGATGAGGAAACTTTCATATGTCCAGTCAGAAGATTGGACATCCAGTGTGAGGACTGGTCTGTTTGATATCCTTCCTGTCCCTGGATGGGGTTAGCTGGGGGAAAGGGGAGCAGGGGATAGTTTTAGAGTGACCTTGGGATATAAGGCTCTGGGGCCAGATGAGAGGAGTCCAGGCCCTGGTAGGTAGGGTTTGGGGACAAGGCCTTTGCTGCGGTAAGACTCCTTAGAACAGCCCAGAGTTCTTACCTGGGTCAAGCCCCAGAGGCCCCCGGGTCAGAGGTCAGAGGCCTTCATTCTTGGGAATGAAGACAGAGATTGTTCAGTCTTTCCTTCTGCAAGCTGCCGTGGACTCAGGGGTTACCTTCTCAAACAAGCTAACACTCTGTAGGCCACCCTGGAATGTATAGCCTTCAGGAACAAGACCTACAACCATGTAAGTGATTCCAGTAAAGCATGCTGAATTTTATTTGATGCTGTGCTGTGGGAGTGGGTTTAGACATGTGGGATACAAGTGGCACCACCAACACCTGCCCCCAATAAATTAACTTCTCCAAAGGCCCAGCTTTCTCCCCAGGGAATGTTTTCCTCCCAAAAGATACAGACTCATTGTTTGAGAGTGTTGCTTCTTTGTCCAATATTTTTGTTCACTGTTTATTTTCATTCAGTGTTTGTTCATTCAACAAGCATTTATTAATCCCACTGTGGGTCAGGGTGTGTGCAGACTGTGAGTTCACAGAGGAAATGCAGTAGGCAGCCTGGTTGGATCCCATACTCTGGGTGAACAAGAAGGGCTCAGCCAAAGCCACACAGGTAAGAGAAAGGAACACCAAAACTTCTCTTGTCCCCCCACCCTGCCCATTTTGTAGTGGGTTGGCCTGAGCCTCAGATAATGGCTGCTTGTACACACACACACACACACACACACACATACACACACACACAATGAGACCCTGATTACTTCTGGGGCTCCAGGACAATCTACTGGCCATCTTCAGTGGGCATTTTCCTGTCTTAGCTACCTACACCTCCCTGTGGGCTGCTGCTGCTTCTTCTTCTTCTTCTTCTTCTTCTTTTTTTTTTTTTTTTAGATTTTATTTATTTATTCATGAGAGACACAGAGAGAGGCAGAAACATAGGCAGAGGGAGAAGTTGGCTCCCTGTGGTGAGCCTAATGCAGGACTTGATCCCAGGACCCTGGGATCATGCCCTGAGCCTCCAGGGGCACTGTAATCCCCAGGGTTATCTGGCCTGTCCTATCTATTGCTGCCATCTGCTACTCCCACCTCACTGGCTGTGGCATGTGTGCTTTCCTCAGCTGCACTCATGGCTCCTCCACCATCTGCCCTAGACCCCATCTTGAATCCGCCCACCCTCTCCACTGGCCTCCGAAGGACTGACACATACTTTTTTTAAAGAAACTGGATCACACTGACTACATTGTTTTGCAGCCAGCTTTTTTCATGGAACAATATAGGGAGACATTTCTCCCTACTCTCCCATTTCTCAAAGAATCAACAATTTTAGGCCCTAGATATCTTCTTGTCACCTTGTCACTTCTTGAATTGGAGCAATCCATAGTGCCTTTTGGAGTCTTTTGTCCACTCCTGTGTCTTAGGCTCATGTCCAGGCAAGCTCCCAGACCCTTTGCTGTAGCTAGATACCTACTTGCTTAACCTTCAAGAGCAACATGAACTAGAGCAGCACCCTGTAGGGGTAGGACAGTGACTTTACCGCTGGGGCTCTGCCTTTGAACTTCAGAGAGTTTCCTCTGATGACTCTGGTCTGTCTTTCTGGCCAGGGCCATCTCTTGTACGTAGGCGTCCATGTGGAATTCCATTTTCTTACCCGGTATGTGGGATGAATTCACTTTTCTTTATTTATAACTTCTTCAGGTTGCATTGCTTAGATTCCAAATAATCTGAGCAGTTTGCTTGCATAGCATGGCCACGTGCAGCGTGAGGAATCATCTGTGGCTGGCATCTTGGTCCCAGATGGTGCCCCTTCAGAGATTCAACCCCAAATCTGAAGGAGGGTGGACTTCTTTTCTTTGGCCTCTTCCCTACTAAGGGTTTTGGTATTTGGAATTTGAAGATTTTTTTCTAGCACAGTCCAGCTCCACCTTGCATCAGACTTCTACCCACTCCAGGGCAGGATGGTGCTTGGACTCATTCATTCATTCAGTAAATATTTATTCAGCACCTGCTACGTGCCAAGTACCATTGTAGGCAGTCCTCGCTGTTGGCTATGGATCCTGTCCTGCTTCTAAATTTCTTCTTCTTTAATTTTTTCTTTTTATTTTTTATTAAGTAGGCTCCATGCCCAGGGTAAAGCCCAATGTGGGGCTCAAACTTACGACCCTAAGATAAAAAATCAGATGCTTAACCAACTGAGCCACCCAGGCAGCCTCCAATTTTTTCTTTGTTTTGTAGGTTTTCCTACTATTTGTGGAAGTTTTTTTCCTCTAAATTTGCACTAGGAACATGATTATAAATTTCTAACTAATCACATCACAAGAATTTTTCCCTGGGATTTTACTCAAAGTCTACCTTACTAAGAACATTTTAGTCTGCTAAGAAATGCCAAACAACAAGGAGGTGTGTTTCCTGTGTACTGGCCTCAATGTGTTTCTGAGGAGGCACTAGTTTTATAAGGTTGGGGGTCTGAGAGCAGGGCATGAGGGTCATAAATACCCTGGTCGGTTCCTAGACTCACTGCCCATTCTTCCAGTACTCTTTAGCTGCTTTGCTTCTTTTGTCATCAGTGTTCTCATTTGTGAAAGTGGAAATGATAAGAGGACCTGCCCTGCATGGTTGGTAGGAGGTTGATTATGTGAAGAGGGAGCCTGGCACATAGAGTGAGCTGAGAACACAGTAGCTGCTGGGGGTGATGCTGTTACTGTTTTGACTCCCAGGAACAAAAGACACTGAAATCATTAACTATTTCATCGGCTAACGTTTGTTTTTAAAATATATTTATACTATTTTTTGTTTTTTAATTTTGTGAATGCTTAGTATATTAGCACAGAAGTACAAGCTTATAGTTTAGAAATGGATATTGCATTCAGATAGTATTTTTAATCATTTTTTTGAGCTATAATTCACATGCCATAAAATTCACCCATTTAAAGTGTATCACTCCCTGGTTTTTAGTATAAGAGTTTGTGGTCTACAAAAGCTGCAATGCAAGTTTACAACATTTTTATCACACCAAAAAGAAACCCTGTACCTATTAGCAGTCACTTCTCATTCTTCCCCATCCCCAGGCTTAGGTAATCACTAACCTACTGTCTCTGTAGATTTGTCTCTTGTGAACACTTCTTGTTCAGAATAATTTAATTTTTTTGGTGTGTGTCTGATTTCTTTCAGTTAGCATGTTTGCAAGACTCATTCATGATGTAGCATTCTTCAGTGTTTCTTTTTATTGCTCAATAATATTCTGTTATATGGACATACCACATTTTATTCTTTGGTTCATGGATATTTGGGTTATTTCACTTTTTTGGCTTTGGCTCTTATGAATAATTCTGCTATGAACATTTGAGCACAAGGTTTTCTGCAGACATGTTTTCATTTCTTTTGGATGTATTCCAAGGAGTAAAATTGCTAGGTCATATGTTAACTCTACATTTCACATCTGAAGAACTGCTGGACTGTTTTCCGAAGCAACTGCACCATTTTACATTCCAATCAGCAATGAGTGATGGCTCTATTTTTCTCCACATCCTTGTCAACACTTGTTATTATCTTTCCTTTTCTTTTAGCTATCCTATGGGTATGAAGTAGTATCCATTGCAATTTTGATTTATATTTCCATAATGATGAATGATTTGAATATATTTTGAGATGCTTATTGTCTATGTTTATATGTACTCAAATCCTTTGCCTATTTAAATTGAGTTGCCTTTTTATTGAGTTGTAAAAGTTCTTTATATACTCTAGATAGTAGACTCTTATTGGATATTTTATTTAAAAATGTTTTCTCCTATTCTGTGCCTTATCTTTTTACTCTGTTAATGATACATTTGGCGTCAAAAAGTATTAAATTTTGATATAGTCCAGTTTACCTTTTTTGTTGTTTTTTGTGCTTTTGGTTTCATATCTAAGAAATTGCCCAACCCAAGGTCATGAAGATTTACTTTTGTTTTTTTCTTTTTCTTTCTTTTTTTTTTTTTTAAGAGATTTTATTTATTTACTCATGAGAGACACAGAGAGAGAGGCAGACACAGGCAGAGGGAGAAGCCGGCTCCCTGTGGGGAGCTCAGTGTAGGACTTGATCCCAGGATCATGCCCTGAACTGAAGGCAGACACTCAACCACTGAACCACCCAGGCGTCCCTACCTTTGTTGTTTTCTAAGAGTTTCATAGCTTTAGCATTTACATAAAAAAAAAATTTACTTATTTATTTTATTTATTTATTTTTTTTATTTATTTATGACAGTCACAGAGAGAGAGAGAGAGAGAGAGAGAGGCAGAGACACAGGCAGCGGGAGAAGCAGGCTCCATGCACCGGGAGCCCGATGTGGGATTCGATCCCGGGTCTCCAGGATCGCGCCCTGGGCCAAAGGCAGGCGCCAAACCGCTGAGCCACCCAGGGATCCCTACTTATTTATTTTAGAAAAAGAGACTCTGTGTGTGTGTATGTGTATGTGTGTGTGTCTAGGTACAGTGGGAGAAGGAGAGAGAATCCTCAAACAGACTCCCTGCTGAGCAAGGGACCCCGAGATCATGACTTAAGCCAAATCAAGAGTTGGCCACTCAACCAATGGAGCCACCTAGGCACCCCTTGGCACTTACATTTAGGTCAGTGATCCATTTAAGTTAATTAATTAACTAATTAATTAATTAGAGGGATTGAGAGAGTAAAAGTATGAGCAGGGTGAGGAGCAGAGGGAGAGGGACAAGCAGATTCCTCCTCACTGAGGAGGGAGCCCAACTTGGGGCTTGATCTAAGGATCTGGAATCATGACCTGAGCCTAGGCCAGATGCTTAACTGACTGAACCACCCAGGCACCGTTTTTGAGTTAATTTTTAGGTATGGTGTGAGCTAGGAATCCAACTTCATTTTTTTTTTTTTTTTTTTTTTGCGTGTAGATGTTCAATTGTCCCAGCACCGTTTATTGGAAGGACTATTTTTTCTATATTGTATTTTCTTGGCATCCTCATCAATAGGAGAGGAAGGGAGATAGAGGAACCGATTGGTCAGTGGAGCAGTGAGAACACGCACACATAAATTAAGTTTACCATCTTATATGGGCATGGTTTGTGGCAGCTCAAAATAAGTACAATAGTACCATCAAAAGTCACTGCTCACAGATCATCATAACAAGTATAATAATAACAAATTTGAAATATCTCAAGACTTATCAAAATGTGACATAAAGGCACAATGTGAGCAAATGCTGTTGGAAAAATAGTCCCAATAGACTTGGTCAATGCAGGGTTGCCACAAACCTTCAATTTATTTAAAAAAAAAAAAGGCAATAAAATGAGGTCTGCCTATATTTAGGAATGTGTTAATTTATATTTACTTGTGAATTCCCCAAGTTTTTTCTGTTATCAATTTCTATTTTAATTATGTTGTGTTCAGAGAACATATTGTATGATTTCAGTTCTTTTAAATTTATTGAGACTTGTTTTATGGTCTTGTTTATGGTCTAAGCTCTAGAATGTTCCATGTGTACTTAAGAGGAATGTGCACTCTGCTGTTGTTGGGTGGAATGTTTTACAGATGTCTGTTAGGTCTATTTGGTTTATACTGTTGTTAAGGTCTTCTGTTTTCTTATTGATCTTTTGCTAAGCTGTTCTGTGCATTATTAATAAGTGCTTGTATTGGGATGCCTGGGTGGCTCAGTGGTTGAGCGTCTGCCTTTGGCACAGGGAATGATCCCTGGATCCAGGATCGAGTCCCCCATCAGCCTCCTCCTGGGGAGCCTGCTTCTCCTTCTGCCTATGTCTCTGCCTCTGTCTCTGTCTTTCATAAATAAATAAATAAAATCTTTAAAAAAAGTATTGATATTGAAGTCTTTAGTTATTGTTTTTAAAAAAATATTATTTATTAATTTATCTGAGAGAGAGCAAGAACGAATGGTGGGGAGGGGCCGAGGGAGAGAGAGAGAGAAAAGCAGACCCCCTCCTGAGCAGGAAGCCTGATAGGGGGCTGGATCCCAGGACCCAGAGACCATGACCTGAGCTGAAGGCACACGCTTTACCAACTGAACCATCCAGGCACTACTGTTGTTGAATTTTCTATTTCTCCCTTTAATTGTCAGTTTTTGCTTCATGTATTTTGGTGCTTCATTATTAAGTGTGTGTGTGTGTGTGTGTGTGTGTGTGTGTGTGTGTATGTATATATATATATAATTGTGTATAATTGCATATATTATATATTGATTGTATACAATTATAATAATCATATATAATTTTAATCTTTCTAATGGATTGACCTTCTATCAATCTTTATCTTCAGTAATATCTTTTGTTGTTGTTCTAAAGCCTGTTTTGTTTGATATTAGTATAGCCACTCTAGCTCTCTTACAGTTGCTGTTTGCATGGTAATCTTTTCTCATTAAAAAAATTTCAATCTGTTTGTATCTTTGAATTTAAAATGTGTCTCTCATATATAGCATATAGTTGGATTTTTTTTCTAAAGATTTTATTTATTCATGAGAGACACAGAGAGAGAGAGGCAGAGACATAGGCAGAGGGAGGAGCAGCAGGCTCCATGCAGGGAGCCCGATACAGTACTCAATCCCGGGACTCCAGGATCACTCCCTGAGCCAAAGGCAGAGGCCCAACTGCTGAGCCACCCAGGCATCCCTAGTTGGATTTTTATTTATTTTTTAAAGATTTTATTATTCATTAGAGACACACACAGAGAGAGAGAGAGGCAGAGACACAAGCCGAGGGAGAAGCAGGCTCCATGCAGGGAGCCCGATGTGGGACTCAATCCCGGGACTCCAGGATCACACCCTGGGCCGAAGGCAGGCGCTAAACTGCTTAGCCACCTGGGGATCCCCACCTAGTGGATTTTTTTTTTCCTAGCTGGATTTTTAAATCCAGTTTGATAATCTCTGTCTTTTGGTTAGATTGTTTAATCAATTTTTATTTAATAATGTTATTGATATGGTTGGACTTACATCTGCTGATTTGTTTTTTGTTTTCTGTATGTCTCATGCTGTTTTATTCCTTTCTTTCTCCTTACTTCTTTTATTAAATGGACACTTTCTAGTGTAATATTTTAATTCCTGTGATGATTGTGTATATATATATGATTTTATTTATTTATTCATGAGAGACAAAGAGAGAGAGAGGCAGAGACACAGGCAGAAGGAGAGGCAAGGATCCTCGGGGAGCCCAATGCGGGACTCAGTCCCAGAACTCCGGGATCATGCCCTGAGCCAAATGCAGACTCTCAACCACTGAGCCACCAGGCATCCCGATTTTTTATATATTTTTAAATTATTTGTCTTGTGATTACTTTAACATTAGAATTTCCATCTCGTGTCAGAATCTACTTCAGATTTATGATAACTTAATTCCACCGCAATTTCGAAACCTTACTCCTCTATAGTGCCATTACTTCCTCCCTCTTTTTATGCTTATTGTTGTACATATTACATCTATGTGTTATAATCACTTATAATTGTAATAATTATTACTCTATATATAATATGATGTTATATATAACCTAAATAGATATTTTAAAGAAGCTGAGGGGAAAAGGAGAGCAAGTGTGTATTTGTAGAGTTTATATAAGCCTTCTTATTTCCCATTTCTGATTCTCATTTTTCCCTATGGATTCGTCACTATGTAATGTCATTTCCTTACCTCAGTACAGCTTTGTTACCCACCTGCTTTGTACTCTTTTTGTCAAGCATACTACTACATTTCTATATGTGATGAGTTCAACAGTACACACACACACACACACACACAGAGTTATGGAGTTTATGCAGTTGCTTTTTAATCAGTTAAGAGAACAAAAGAGAAGAAGCATGCAATTATACTTTCTCTTATACTTATCTACATAATTATCTTCAGTAGCACTCTTTTTTGTGTAGATTAGAATTACTCTGTGGTGTTACTAGTTGTCTGCCTGAGGAATTTCCTTTATTTATTTATTTTTTTAAAGATTTTACTTATTTATCCATGACAGACACAGAGAGAGAGGCAGAGACACAGGCAGAGGGAGAAGCAGGCTAGGCTCCATGCAGGGAGCCCGACGCGATCCCTGGTCCCCAGGATCACGCCCTGGGCTGAAGGTGGCGCTAAACCGCTGAGCCACCAGGGCTGCCCAGAATTTCCTTTATTATTTCTTTCTTCCCTCCACCTAGCTTTTTGAAGTATAATTGACCTTTATTATTTATTGTAGGGCAATTTGCTATCAGTAATTTTTTTCTGCTTTTGTTTATCTGAGGATGTCTTTATTTTACCTATTTTAAGAGTTTCTCTTTTTCCAAAATTTTATGTTTGTTATTAAAAAGATTGTTGAGGGGACGCCTGGGTGGCTCAGTAGGTTAAGCATCTGCCTTTGGCTCAGGTCATGATCCCAGGTCATGATCGAGCCCTGGGTTGGGTTCCCTGCTCAGTGGTGAGTTGCTTTTCCCTCTCCCTGCCCCTCCCTCCTTTCACAGTCATGATCTTTCTCTCAAATAAATAAATAAAATCTTTAAAAAAATAAAAAGATTGTTGGGGGAGACGCCTGGATCACTCAGTCGGTTAAGGGTCTGACTCTTGATTTCAGCTCAGGTCATGATCACAGGGTCATGAGATTGAGCCCCACATTGGGTTCTGTGCTGACGGTGGAGCCTGCTTGATATTCTCTCCCTCTCTCTGTCCCCCCTCTGTCTTGAGTGTGCTCTCTCTCTCTCTCTCAAAAAAAGATTGTTGGCTCTGATAAGGTTGAGAACCAAAGACACAGAGTAATTATAAAATTATGAAATATCAACACATTTCTTATCCACAGTTTTTAAAAATGGCAAGCCAATGGAGTAGAATACTTTGAGACCTATTTGATTTTTTTAAAATTAAGATTATTGTAGATTCACATGCAACTGGAAGAAGTCCTTTCACAGTTTTCCTGGTTTCTCCCAGTGGTAACATTTTGCAAAACTATAGTATAATATCACAACCAAAATATTGACATTCATACCATCCATACCAATCTTATTCAGATTTCTCTGGTTCTACTCGTACTCCTGTGTTTGTGCTTATTAAGTTGTATAGCTTTATCACCTGTGTAGATATGTGCCTCAGTGTTGCCATCAAGATTCTGAACAGTTCCAGCCACAAGGGTCTCTTGTGTTGTCCCTTTACAGCTATATCCACCCCCTACCCGTCTCTTTCCTTCACTCCATCACTCACCCCTGACAACCACCAATCTGTCCTCATTTACAAAAATTTGCCATTTCTTTTTAAAAAAGATTTTACTTATTTATTCATGAGACATAGAGAGAGAGAGGCAGAGACACGCAGAGGAAGAAGCAGGCTCCCCATGGGGAACCCCAGGATCATGACCTGAGCCAAAGCCAGATGCTTAACTACTGAGCCACCCAGGTGTCCCAAATTTGCCATTTCAAAAATGCTATATAAGTGGAATCATACAGTATGTAACTTTTTGGGGTTGGCTTTTTTCACTCAGCATAATTCCCTAGGGATTTACCCAAGTTATCCCTATTAATAGTCCATTCCTTTTTATTGCTGAATAGTATTTCGTGGTCTGTATGTGCCGCAGTTTGTTCAGTCATTCCCTGTTGAAGGATGTCTGGAATGACTCCAGTTTTGGTCTATTACAAATGAAGCTTTTATGGACATTCATGCACAGGTTTTTATGTGAACATAAATCTTCATTTCTGTGGAATAAATGCCCAGGAGTGCAATTGTTGGGTCATGTGATGGTTGCATGCTTAGGTTTTTCAGTTCTTTTTTTTTTTAAGATTTATTTATTTATTTATGGAAAGAGAGAAAGTGCATGCTTGCATGTGTACACCAGTGGAAGGAGGAACAGAGGGAGAGGATATTCAAGCAGACTCCCTGCTGAGTGAGGAGCTGACACTGGGCTCCATGGCATGACTTTGGGAGCATGACCTGAGCTGATACGAAGTTGGACACTTACCTGACTGAGCCACCTAGATGCCTCACATGCTTAGTTTTTAAAGAAACTGCCAAACTCTTTTCACCACTTACATTTCCACCAACAATGTATGAGTGATCTGGTTTCTTTGCATCCTTGCCAGCCTAAGATATCAGCATTATTTTTTATTTTAGTTATTCTGATACTCATCATGGTTTTATTTATTTTTTTTAATATTTTATTTATTTATTCATGAGAAACAGAGAGAGAGGTAGAGACAGAGGCAGAGGGAGAAGCAGGCTCCATGCAGGGAGCCCGATGTGGGACTTGATCCCAGGTCTCTAGGATCATGCCCTGGGCCAAAGGCGGCACTAAACCGCTGAGCCACCCAGGCTGCCCCTCATCGTGGTTTTAATTTGCATTTCCCTAGTGGATAACTAAAGGGGACATCTTTTCATGTGCTTATTTGCCATTTGTATATCCTCATCGGTATAGTGTCTATTCACATCTTTTGTCCATTTTCTAATTAATTTTTTTCTTCTCTTGAGTTTTGAGAGTTCTTCATGTATTTTGGATACCAGTCCTTTTTTATTTTTTTATTTTATTTTTTTTCTTTATTTATTCATGAGAGACAGAGAGAGGCGGAGACACAGGCAGAGGGAGAAGCAGGCTCCCTGCAGGTTCTTCTCAGGTCATGATCTCCGGGTTGTGACCTGAGCCAGAAGCAGATGCTCAACCACTGAGCCACCCAAGCATCCCTGGATACCAGTCCTTTATTGGCTTTTGTGATTTCAAATATTTTTTCCTACTCTGTATTTTGTCTTTTCACTATCTTCACATGGGCTTTAACAAAGCAAAACTTTTTATTATTTTTTTCTATAATGGATCATACTTATAATATCAAGTTTGAGGACTCTTTGTCTAGCCTATCCTAAAGATTTTCTGACGTTTTTTTTTTTTTTTTCAAGGTGGTGTTTTTTTTTGTTTGTTTGTTTTGTTTTTTAAGACAAAGAGAGAGAGTGTAAGCAACGGTGAAGGAAAGGGACAGGGAGAGAGAGAATCTTAAGCAGGCTCCATGTCCAGTGTGGAGACCCACGTGGGGCTCCATCTTACAACCCTGGATCGTGACCTGAGCAGAAATCAAGTCGGGTGCTTAACTGTTTGAGCCACCCAGACACCCTGTTCTTCTTCTCTGCCTCCTCCCCCAACCTCTTCCTTCTTTTGTTTATGGATGTCTAATTGCTCCAACACCATTTGTTGAAAAAGCTATCTTTCCCTCTGGAAAGACCTCTGAGATGGTTTTGCACTTTTATAAAAAGTCAGTTGAGCATATTTATGTAGATCTATTTATGAATCCTCTATTCTGTCCCATTGATTTATATGTCTATACTTCTACCAATATCACACTTTTTTTTAAAGATTTTATTTATTTATTGATAAGACACACACACACACACACACACACACACACAGAGGCAGAGACATAGACAGAGGGAGAAGCAGGTTCCCTGCAAGGAGCCTGATGCAGGACTTGATCCCAGGATCCCGGGATCACGCGCTGAACCAACTGATGCTCAACTGCTGAGCCATCCAGGCATCCCCCAATATCACATTCTTGATTATTGTAGCTATATAGTAAGCCTTAATATTGGGTAGAATAATTCCTTGCACTTTACTCTTCGAGAAGTTCATTTTAGTGTTCTAGAGCTCATGCTTTTCCAAATAGAGTTTGGAATAAATTTATATGTCTATAAAAAGCTTACTAGGATTTTGGTAGGAATTGCATTAAACCAATAGATCAATGTTGAGTCTTCTAATTCATGAATATACTATGCCTTTCCATTTATTTAAGTCTTCTTTGACTTCTTTCATCAGTATTTTGTAATTTTTGGCATATATATCTTATATATGTTTTTTAAATGTACACCTAAGTATTTAATTTTCTTATTTTCTTTGGCTTGAATATCAGTGGTAATGTTTTTTGTTTTGTGCTTTTTAATTTTTATTTATTTATTTATTTATTTATTTATTTATTTATTTATTTATTTTTGTTTTGTGCTTTTTTAGAGGGGGGGAGGGCCAGAGGAAGAGGGAAAGAATCTTAAAGCAGGTTCCATGCCCAGTGCAGGCCCCAACTTGGGGCTCAATCTCATAATCCTGAGATCATGACTTAAGCCAAAATCAAGAGTCAGACACCTAACTGACTGAGCTACTCAGGCTCCCCTACATGATAATGTGCTTTTACTTTTGATTTTTTTTAAAGTAAGCTCTATGCCCAATGTGGGGTTTGAACTCACAACCCCAAGATCAAGAGTCACATGCTTGGGGCCCCTGGGTGGTGCAGTCAGTTGAGCGTCTGACTCTTGGTTTCTTTTCAGGTCATGATCTCTAGGTTGTGAGATCAAGCCTGGTGTCGGGCTCCATGCTCAGTGGAGAATCTGCTAAAGTTTCTCTCTCCCTCTGCCTCTTATCTCTCTCTCTCTCTCTCTCAAATAAATAAATAAATCTTTTTAAAAAAAAAGAGTCACATGATCTACCAACTAAGCCAGGGACCCCTATGATTTCTTCATGTTCATTTTTATTTTATTTTTTTATTTTTTAAAAAAACATTTATTTATTCAAGAGAGACAGAGAGAGAGAGAGAGAGGCAGAGACACAGGCAAAGGGAGAAGCAGGCTCCATGCAGGGAGCCCGACACGGGACTTGACACCAGGGTCTCCAGGATCATGCCCTGGGCTGAAGGCGGCGCTAAACCGCTGAGCCACCCGGGCTGCCCCATGTTCATTTTTAGTGTATAAAAATGTGATTGATTGTTATGTGCTTATTTTATATCCTGTAACTTTGTTGAATGCAAGTGTTTTTAAAATATTTTATTTATTTATTCACGAGAGACACAGAGAGGGAGGCAGAGACATAGGCAGAGGGAGAAGCAGACTCCCTGTAGGGAGCCCAATGTTGAACTCAATCCCAGGATCCTGGGATCATGACCTGAGCCAGAGGCAGACACTCAATCACTAAGCCACCCAGGTGCCCTTGAACTCAAGTTCTATTGTAGGTTCTTTGGGATTTTCTATATAGACAATCATATCATCTGAAAATATATACAATTTTATTTCTTCCTTTCCAATCCACATACCCTTTATTTCTTTTACCTGCCTTGTTGCAGCAGCAGCTAGAACTTGCAGTTCTGTGTTGACTGTCAGTGGTGAGAGAGTAACAGGAAGGGAGGGTTGGACGAAGAGATCTGTGGACATCAGGTTATGTGAGACCAGAGGCCAGAGGGCTTGGAATGGCAGGCAGGATTTGGACTTGAGTCTAAAGGCGGCAGAGGAACTATTGAAGGTTGCTGAGGTTTGTTAGGAAAATTCTTCTGGGCACTGCGTGTGGCATGGAGGAGGGGAGACTGGAGCCCTGAGAAATGAGTGTAGTCACAGTCCAGAGCCCCATCTTGGAGCCAGTGATAGAGATTGTTGAACATGGGTCTGAGACAGTAGAATGGCCTACAGGGAAAGAGGAAGGAGTGGATGAGCCATCTTCAAGGCTGAGTCAAGGTAGGGCAAGAAGCCATATTCCTTTTTTCCTTAGCCCTTGTGATCTAGCCAGTGACCAATGGCAGATCCCAACTCTGTATCAGAGAAACCTCCCTAGGGGAGCAGACAGGAGAGTGGGTTCTCCAAGAGAAAGGTAGGTAGTAAGGGCCCTGGGCTCCAGAAAAAGTGAGCTAGCGGAAGGGTGACCTGGAAATATAGCCAGAAAAATTGGAAGTGTTCTGTAGTGCAAGTAGCAATAATTGATGCTGCCTGAATATCACACATGAGATCTTCTCCCTGAAGGTTCTACAGAAGTTAAGGAAGTCTTACTTGCATTCCTAGTCATGGCAATTTCCAGTGGGCTAGCTCTGCTTTTCTTTCCAAGGCCTCATGAGATGTGTGAGTGACCAGAAGCCTAGAAAGATCTTTTAATTAAAGCAAGATTTCTTTGAGGTTGGTCTTCTGAATGTAACACCTCTTCTAGTGTTACTGTGTGGCTTTGTGTTTTGGCTAAAAATTTTGAGGGTGAAGCCAAGTTTAGAGCTGGCAAACAGAGCCCAAGGGTCTGGTGGCAGTGCCCAGAGCAGATCCCCCTTGATATCATTTTTCTCCCTGAAGTCCCTTCATGGTGTCCCTTGCAGAGTGAAGGCTGAGTCTTAATCTAGCCTGGTTTATATCGAGGCTCTGGATGACACCAGAACAATTTTTCAGGTTTTTTGGTATCTATGACTAGTATGATTTGCTTCTAAAGAATTTATTCTTTTATTTTTCAATAGGAGGTAGTTATTAGATTTCTGAAAACTGTGGGATTTGTTGAAATGAGTCATAGCATTTGGCTGAAATAGAGAGGACTCCATCTGTTGCCTTTGCGTGGTCTCAGTTCTGTTCTATGTGACTGTGCTATAAGGGAAGCAGGAGAACTTGGTGTTCTGGAAGCTCACCATGACTGGCCCTGCCTATCAGACACTAGTCTCACCAAGTAAAGATATGGGGAGGTAGACCCTAATTCCTGAGAGCTTCTCAACTTGAGATCACAGCAGTTGTTAGCACTGCGTTGGGGTGAGGGGGTGGGAAGGAGCCAAAGGTTCCTCCTTGTCCACTGATCTCAGCCAGCTCTTTCTTTGGAGTGCCCTTGAGTTTACCCCCTGGGTTTCAGAAAGGGGAGCACCCACAGCATGGATGGTTTCCTCAGGCCTCCACTGCTCTGGTCTGCTGAGCCCTGATGCTCTCCTATGTCTCCCTGGGACAGCAAGACAACTCATTCTGACTGAATTGGTTCTCTGAAGACAGGTAGCAATGCCTCAGGTCTAGAGTGGTCATGGGAGCATGAAACTATATGGGGGGAGGGGGCAGATTTGGGGAAAGAGAGACTCGGGCCACACAGCTTAGCTTATGCACATGACTTCTCTTTAAATCTTGACTTCCTCACCTGGACCTCCTCTGCGAATCTGTTGGGAAGATTAACTGAAACAATGAATGTGAAACATCTGGTATGTGCTAGAAATGACCAGTTTCCCTGCCCCCACTTCCACTCCGGTCTGGCCTACTCCTCTCTACACGCTGTCCTCTTTCATCAGTGACAGATCATTCTCGTGTGCAGAGTAAAAGAAGAGGTGTGCTGTGAGTCAGGGGCACAGCACAGAAGATGCTGACATCCCACGCAGCTCCCTGCAGAGGGGTGGCAGCTCTGCGGATGGAGGAGCCTCGTGCTCAATCAGCAGCTTGGCCTGACCCACTTGGCCGCTCACATACTTGCTTCTCACTGGGCAGCTGGCGCCTGGTCTTCCACACCTATAGGAGGGGCAGTGCCCATCAAATCATGCCCCTGCACTGCTGGCTCCTGCAGGACAATCAGTCTGGGAACTGTGGAGGGGCAGAGGTACTGTTCCACTGCTCTAGTCCCTGAGACACTATTCTCTGAGCTGTCACAGGATCTTGCCTCCGTGGCTTACTCTTATCTCTACCTCTTAGTGTGCTGCCTGGCTAGTGTGGGACCTCGGTGGGCTCCTCTTCCTGTGGGACTGATTGAAGAGGCTGTGTGGCCAAGTGAGCAGATGCCCCAGCTTTGCCTGCTCCTCCTTTCATTTCTGCACTACACAGGGTATATCACAGGAGTTGTCTGTCTAGGTTGCCATCCCAGGCAACATAGGCCTGTCAGATTACAACATGATTATTGAATTAGCAAGTGACCAGAGCCTTGTCTGAGAGGGCCCCGTGTGTGAATAGTGCTGAGTGGATCCTGCTGCATTGCTGGAGACAGCCTAGAAGCTGTTCCCTGCAATGATGCCAGTAGCTCTGAGGGCCCAGAGAGACTGATTTCCTGTTGACCATTCTTTAGCAGGTCCTTGGTGAGCCATGGCTGCTGTCACTCTGTGCTGAAGCTCCAGAGTCGACTCAGCCCAAATGGGAGATTGCCAGCTCCCAGCTAGTGTAGAAGCCCCTGCACCCCAACAATCCTGCCTTTTGGGTTGGCTCTTTTCTTTTCTGGTACATCCATGAAGCAGCTTCTCCTTCCCACAACCAGTAATGGCTTGCTTGACCCATGTGAGTTGATTTGGATCACTAGTCTCTGACTAGGTCTACACTGGCCTCCCCCATTTGCTCTAACTTCCTTAATCTTGTCACA
Organism: Vulpes vulpes; assembly: GCF_048418805.1. Lineage (NCBI taxonomy): Eukaryota > Metazoa > Chordata > Mammalia > Carnivora > Canidae > Vulpes > Vulpes vulpes. The sequence goes on along the minus strand of NC_132788.1, from coordinate 92,832,201 downwards.
ATAAGACATCCTAGGCTTAGGGCGCATGGGTGACTCAGTTGGTTAAGCGTCTGCCTTTGGCTCAGATTGTGATTCCAGGGTCCTAGGATTGAGTCCTGCATTGGGGGTCCTTGCTCAGTGAGGAGTTTGCTTCTCCCCCTACCCCTCCCTTCCTCTTGTGGTCTCTGTCTCTTTCTCTCTCATGCTTGCTTGCTCTGTCTCTCAAATAAATAAATCTAAAAAAATAAAAAATAAATTCTAGGCTTAACAATTCTGCCCCTGACTTTGTTCTCCTGACAGTGATCCTGGTGATCATCCTATAGCAATCCATAGACACCTTCCTTTCCACAGCTATGGAGAATCCCATTATTGTGACTGGAGCACAGTTTTATTCAACCAACTCATACTGAGGACATTGGGGTTGTTTCTTGGATTTTATTGTTACAAATAGTTCTGCCATGAATCTCCAGGTTCATGTGTCTTTTGTATTTTTGTGCCTGGACCTTTATCAGCTCTGGGCCTGTCCAGTTTGTGTTACAACTTCCAGAGAGGAAGCATGATATTTTTTGGGCACTTAGGATCTTCCAACCACTGTACTACAGATCATTAAAAGACCAATGAATGAAGTTCATTTAGAAGGGAAGCAAATTAGAAGTGATTTAACTGGCAGGAAAAGGCGAGATGAATATTCATTGGCTGAACCAGAAGCATCACAGGGGTAACTGGCAGACCAGATAGAGGGTAGGAAGAGAGCAGTGCTGTGAAGATTTCTGACACTCCTCAGTGTTAGGTCAGGGAAGGAACAGGCACCCACAGGTTTGATGGGGGGTTAGGTGGGGTCTGCCTCATGGCAGACAAGGCCGGCAGAGGTGGCTAGAGAGCAGCCCAGAAGAAGCAATCTCAGGTTTTACTCAGGGAGTCTCCTCACCCCCACCCCCACCACTGCATCTTGTTGAAGTGAAATTCTCATAACATAAAATTAACCATTTTAAAGTGTACTACTCAGTGACATGTAGTACATTTGCGATGTTGTACAACCACCTCTACCTAGTTCCAAAATATTCTCATCACCACAAAAGAAAACCCCCATACCCATTAAGCTGTTGCTCCCCGTTTTGTTCTGCCCTCAGCCCCAGGCAACCACAAGTCGGCTTTCTGCCTCTTATTGATTTACTTATTCTGGATATTTCATACAAATGAAATCATACAATGTGTATCCTTTTGTGTCTGGCATCTTTCTCATAGCATAATGCTTTTGAGGTGCATCCACCTTGTAGCATGTAGCACTTTATTCCTTTTGTTTTGTTTGTTGAGGCAAACTATACATCACATAAAATTTCCTATTTTTATCATTAGCGAGTATATAGTTCATCAGCATTAAGTGCATTCATCATTGTTGTGCAACCAGCACCATCCTCCATCTCCAGAACTTTCTCATCAGCCCAGATTGAAATGGTGCCTGTGAAACTAACTCCCTGTTCTTCCTCCGCAACCCCTGGTAACCACTGTTCTACTTTCCATCTCTATGAATCTGACTATTCGGGGAACCTCATATAAGTGGAGTCATGTAACATTTGTCCTTTGGTATCTGACATTTCATTTAGCATAATGCCCTGGAGGTTCATCCAAATTGTAGCATGTGTCAGAATTGCATTTCTTTTAAAGGCTGAATAATCTTCCATTGTGTGTGTATGCCACATTTTGTTTATTTTTTCATCTGTTGACATTTCATCTGTTGGACATTTGGGTCCCTTTCACCTTTTGGTTATTGTGAATAACACAGGGGTCCTTGAGTCTCAGCAGCCTGATGCACAGTCAGAACAAAGACATGTGGATGAACACGATAAGATGCCAAGGTTTGGGAAAGAGTCTGGAAGCAGGGTCTGTTCCCTGGTCCAGGTTTCCTGGACCTCCTCCTTCACATCCCTCACCCCACCTCACCCTCCCTGATGGCAATGCACACTCTCACTGCAAAGTCTAAGCCCCTGACATGTCTTCCCTGGGGATGCCCTTCCTTGGGACTTGGCTCAGCCCCTCCCAGGATGTTTGCATGGCTCTACTCAGGTGTCCCTTGTCTGAAGATGCCCCCCGACTCATCGGAGTTGTCTTTCTCCTTCCTTGTTCTAAGCATTTATTATACTCTGAACAAATCAGACCTACCTATTTATCCTGGCCTTTGTCTGTCTTTGTACCATAGGCAAGTTCTGTGAACTGAGTGGCCTTGTCTGCCTTGCTCACTGCTAGGTAACCAATGTCTATAATGCAATCCAGTGCCAGGCACCCTGTAGCTCTTGATAAGGATCTAGTGTTCACTGAAGCCTCCCACTTGTGCTATTCTGGCTGCAGTTGGAGCTCTAATCCCTTCCATCTCTCCCTCTTGCATTTGGGTCTGTATTCACCACATCCTCTATCCCAGGCACCCCACCCTATTCTCTGGAACCCCAAACTGCCTGGACCCCTAGTACCTTCCCCAGATGTTCCCTCCACCTTCTGCCAGGTGAGAGCCTGGCTATGCCTGAAGACAGCATTGCCCTTAGCCCTCAACAGACTGTCCAGATCCACATTCACTTGCTTGTTCCCCCTAACTAGGGGCCTTTGGGTCTGTTACACAAGCCTGGCCCTCAGACCCAAAGGTCTTTGCTGACAGGTCTTTGCTGTCCTATCAAACATAGGCCATATGGTTCTATCACTTTCTCTCCCTCAGCATTGCTGATTGGACTTCTATTACTTCCCACTTCCCTAAAGACTTTGGCATCAAAATCCCAGGCTTCCTGCCCACTCCACTGCTGTCAAGCCAGGGAAGGAAGGAAGGGCTAATGTTTTTCTCCGTGCCTACTGTGCGCCTGGCACTGTTTTCTTTCAGGCTGGGCTGACCCTGGCCCCTCTGTTGGCTCAGTCTAGCCTGAGCATTCTGGGCATGGTGACTCAGGCCTGGGCTAGTACCTCAGGGCATTTGCCCTTCCCATTGGGCACTGGCCTCCTTGACAGTATCTTACCCCTTACTCAGTGGCTCGCCATGTGCCATGAAGAGCTTGATCACAGGTGCTCACACCTGCTTGCATGGGCATGCATGCAGTCTTGTGCATGCACACAGACCAGAGTACATGCAGCCCTGCACACACACATGAGCACACCTGCATGTGCCACATTCACCAGCATCTCATCATGCTTTTTTCTCAGGTCTTAATCATCACTCTCAGACCCATGGGCAGGTATTTTCCTTATGAGAACATCAATCTTGATGGGTTTGAAGCCTAAGTAGCTGAATTTAATGCTCTCGACATGTAAAAACATGTCAGGTAGGAACATAGGCGTCCCTCTGCCTCTGCTGCCCAGACACAGAGCCCTGGGAAGGGGAAGAAAATAGGGGAGGGGAGCCCCTGGTGGTAAGCCAGAGCTGGTACCTCTCCTGGCCAAAGGTGGCTCCAACCTCCTGAAAGGGACTTAAGCTCCTTGGATGGGGGTGGCCTTACGCTAGGTCCATGGGGCCTCATGAGAAAGTTACCCCAGAGCAGGCTGAGCAATGAGAGGGGCATGAGGATTCCCCCTTGAGCCAGCAGGGACAAATGGGAAAGTGAAGTGGCAAGGGATAGGGGCATCTCCTGCAGGAAGCCCTCCAGCCTCTCACCTTACTGGGGAATCTCTACCAGTGGGAGGCAAGCTCCCCAAGGGGCTGACAGGTGAATCTCCCACAAGAGGGATCTAGAAATGGACCTCCAGTTCCTCCTGGGCCCTCACAGTATAAGGGAGGGTGAGAGGCAGCAGCCAAAGTGCCTCAGGTAGACAGTAGATTTCTTTTCTTTTCTATTTTTTTTAAGATTTTATTTATTTATTTGTTCATGAGAGACACACACACACACACACAGAGGCAGAGACACAGGCAGAGGGAGAAGCAGGCTCTAGGCAGGGAGCCTGATGTGGGACTCGATCCCAGGACCCCAGGATCATGCCCTGAGTTCAGCTGCTGAGCCACCCAGGCGTCCCTAGACAGTAGATTTCTCCTTCTGAGTTAGACCCCTCAGGGTCTCCTACTCAGACTTCAGAGTTGGCAAAAACAGAAAATGAGCCACCATCCTTGTACATTTTTCTGCAACTGGGCAGACTGGGCAGGTAGAACAACGGACGTGGCAATGTTGAAGGCTGGAAGGGTGCTGGATGGCTTTCTTTTTAAAATGTCTTTTAATGTCACAGTGGGAATTATTTAGAGGAGTGTATGTTTTTCCTGCTGGAATCTTGAGTCTCACCATCGTGAGATGGCATTCTTTGCCATTCTGGTTTTCTTGCACAAGCCCTGTAGAGGATTACATTCAATAGATGGACACTTGCTCAGCATTCGCTCCCTCTGGGTCTGGGCGTTTGGCATTGCAGTGCATTCCATGAGGGGAGAGGGTGAGAGCAGACCAGAAAGAGGCCCACAGGAGCCTGAGGCTGGAGGAGTCTGCAGGACTCTGGGTAATGCCCTATAGAGGGCAAAGTGCTTGAGCTGGGTTTTGAAGGTTGAACTGGGTTTTAAGGAAAAAACCTTCTAGAAAGAGAGCAGAGCACAAGATGGGAGGGGTGATGGTGAGAAAGGAGCCTCCGGACTCCCTTCCTGAAGGCAGTGCTGGAGAAGGAAGCCTCAGAGATCCCCATGGTAGATTGCTTTGAAGGCAGAGGGCCAGCGCATCCTGCAGCACAGTGACCCACCTCTGCAGGGTGGGACTGGTGGCACAAAGTGAACATTTAGCCCAGTGTGGCCTGTGTGAGCCTCTGGGGCTGTGACTGTGCAGTTGCCACAAAAAAGCCACGTTGCTATCAAGTGGGCTTTCTGAACAAGACTCTGGAGCTGGGCCTGCCCTCATGTCTTTGTCCCAGGCTTCAGACCCCTTTCTCCCCGTCCCCCAGACTGTCTGTCATCAGCCTGAGATGTCTATAAGCTCCAGGATTGTGGCAACATACACTCTCTCTTCCATGGCCGGGGAAGCTACCACTGCCATGCTGGGGAAGCTACCACAGCTACCACTGCCATGGAGGACCACCTATTCCCTAATCGTTCATCTCAGCTCATTGGTCATTCAGTCCACAAACATTTACTGAGCCCTGCCCTGTGCTAGGCCCCATGCTAGCTTCCAAGGACCCCGTGGTGACTATGTGTGGAGAAAAGGCAGATGGCCCACTTGTCGCTGTAACCCTCTCCTGCCTGTCCCCCTGTCTTCCTCCATGGTTCTGTCAGACTCTGCTAGTCTACATTCCATGCACATACCTGCACATTTAAGTTCTCATTGTTTTGTGTATGATACATGGAGTTTTATGTGTGAGAATAGTTGCTTTGAATTCTTTTTTTGGTAACAAATTTGAACTGCAAAAGGTATTGTTCAGAAGGTTTCATCCTCATTTTATAACCTATTATGTCTAGTGCCAGGCATTGCCTGGCTCCACACCAGTGCTGCCAACCCTTTGTCCAAAGGCAGGATTCTTTAGCCCTTGGAATAGCCCTGCCCAAGAGCTAGGATGAGTGCCAATAGGGTGGCTCTGGGAGATGGGTGGGCGGTGGGACCCCTTGTATTGATTTACTCAGAGCTGAAACTAAGGGCCATAGATGCCTCCCAATCATGATTTTCTTTTCCTTTTTAGGAGTTACCAATAAATTTTTACTTATTCTTTATAGAAACAACAAGCAGGAAAAATATTGCTAGTAAAAAAAAGTTTTTTAAAATTTTAAATAAAAAAATAGCAGTTCTGATTTCTGGAAAGAGATTTTTTTACCATGGAGTGGGCAGACATTACTTTGGTACTTCTCTCTCTCCTAAAATACACAATAGACATAGTTTTTGGGTACCGCTAGCTTCCCGTGAGAAAGGAAGCAAGAGGTTTCAGCCAGGTAGGGTTTCCCTAGAAGTCTAGAGGAGCAGGCTCTGGGAGCCCCATACATTGGAGCGCTGCCAGGTCCAGCAGAGCACACTGGGCACAGCAGGTGTTCACCCAGTTCATGTATCAATGATGCAGGCACTGGGTTATCTTGCTAACTGCATTGCTGGCCCCTGTCTTCCTGTGCTTGGAGCACAGCTGGGTGTGAATTCGGCCCTTTATGGGCTACGGCTGTGTCCTCACGGTCCCCAAGGGCAGGCTGAGTGCTAAGTCCTCAGCTCTGGGTCTGAAGACTGGGTGGGAGCTTGTGGCGTTGTCTGGTTTCTGCCGCATTGGGCTTGGCATGGGAGAGTAGGGCCTTTGGCCTCCATGGTCACAAACACTTATGATTTTCTCTTAACTATCTTGACTTTCTGCTTTCAGCAGATTTTGGAAGAGAGCTGACAAGCACAACACAGTCCCTTGGTAAAAGGCTGTAGTAGTGGAATTTGTAGGAGCTGGGAGCTGGGAAAAGCTGGCTCAGCTTTATGTAATGACTTCTGACTCCTGATTAGAGCTTCCCAGCTTTAGGAGCACTCCCCCTAAGCCAGAAAACTGGGACACTTCATAGCTCAAAGTTGTCCCTGTGTGGGATCCTAAAGCAGGTGTCTGTAAGCCTGAGGCTGGATGGGGAGGAGGAGCCTCAGTGGCTTGGGCTGTATCCGAATTCCTGAGCCACCTTTGGAGGCCATGGCACTTCCAGGAGACAGGGTTGGTAAATATGAACAGAGGGCCGGCACTGGAGCCAAGGCTTTTGCAAAGGCTATGGAGAAGGCGCTAAGCATTTGCCTTTGTGGCCATGTGTCCCCTCAGAAACTGAGTCAGGTAGCAGAGTCCTTGAGTGTATCTGGCTGGCCTCTTGAAGGGTTCCTCAGTCATCATGGGCTGGAAAAGCCAGGAAGTTCCTTAAAATGTACATGCTGTGCATAATGTAGGTCTTGGTTCAGGGATGTACTGTGATTTGCCCAGACAAGTATCAAGGTCCTGGGTTCGCAAAGGGAGTCCCTAAGGTTGGGCCCCTTTTCTCCTCTGGTGTCCCAAGTCAGGTTCCCTGGACAGCCTGGGAAGTGATAAGGAGAGCCCTTCAAGGAGCTGCTGACCTGGGGCTTAACTCTGGCTGGGGACTCTACTCTGGCTGCCTGCCTGTCTCCTCTTCCCTCTTCTGGCCCTTTGGGCTCCCAGCACGGGTTCCCACCTCACCTGGCTCCATCAGCAGGCTCCTGCTGCTGAGCTCTTACCCAGGTCTGTGGAATATGTGGGGAAAAAAGGCATCAGGACACTGAATAGAGTAACACTTCCCTCCTACTGATTATTAGCTCAAGAAGCCAGCTCCTTTATACACTGTAGTAAAACCCAACTTTGGATCTCTTCCCCTTGGAATTTGTGGTAATTGGCTAAACTAGCTCTCTGTCAATGTGAATGGCACAAATATGACTGTTTAATTCACCTAAGAGAAAAAGTTGTTTTCAAGCCTTAGCAGGGTCATTTCCTACTGACCTTGCCCAATTACAAATTATTTTTCGTCAATTGATTAAAAGAGCCTGTGGAACTTGTGCTTCCTTCAGCAGGCAAACAGGGATGGTACACATGTTAGATTCTGGGAACCCCTACCCTCATGCAGTTCTCCCCTAGATCTTCTGAGCTGAACCACAGACAGGAAACAGTGCCTTGCAGGTGGCAGCACTGGGACTGGGCTTGGGGAGAAGTGCCTAGGGAGGGAGACCCAGGAGGCTCCACACCAGAAGTTGGTTTGAATGGCATGGAGGAGGTGTTCAGCTGGCCCTCTGAAGAGCCTGTGGGCATGGATGCAGGAAAGCTGCTGGCTGGTCAGGAGTTCCCAGGCCTCAGGCAGGGCTCATACTGGGGGCATATGAGTGTGCTCAAGTGACAAGCTAATGTGATAGGCTGGGGCCTGCTGGTCACTGGCCAGATTAGCTGTTGAGGAATTTGATCTCCCCTGAACAAGAGGTCTGGTACCTTCAGAAGTAAAACAGAAATGTTTATGATTGTGTACTTTTTTCTTCTTAGGGGATGAGATCTAAGGTGTTTAAAATTTATTTTTTATTTATTTTATTTTTGTTTTTTAAAAAGATTTATTTATTTATTCAGTCAGAGAGAGCGAGAAAGAGGCAGAGACACAGGCAGAGGGAGAAGCAGTCTCCATGCAGGAAGCCCAATGTGGGACTCGATCCTGGGTCTCCAGGATCACACCCCGGGCTGCAGGTGGCGCTAAACCGCTGCGCCACCAGAGCTGCCCAAATTTTTTTTTTATTTGTTAAGGATTTTATTTTTAAGTAATCTTTACATCCAACATGAGGTTTGAACTCATGACCGTGAGATCAAGAGTCACATGCTCTACAGACTGAGCCAGCCAGAAGCCCCCTAAATCTAAGGGTTTTTTTTTTTTTTTTAAGATTTTATATATTTATTCATGAGACACACAGGGAGGCAGAGACATAGGCAGAGGGAGAAACAGGTTCTCCATGGGGAGCCCGATACGGGACTTGATCTTAGGACCCCAGGATTACAACCTGAGCCAAAGGCAGACACTCAACCACTGAGACACCCAGGTGCTCCTAAATCTAACGTTTTAAATCAAATTTATAAAGGAGTCTATGCTTTAGAAAACTTAGAACTTGCATAGATGGAAAGCCAGAGGAAAATGATATTTGTTTTGGGTTGTAAAATGACCTCTGGTTAAATGTGATGAATTAGGAGTCTCTTTGTTACTTCTCCTCACTGAACTAATGAGAAGCTATTGCACTGCAGAGGAAATGTTAAATACCTATAAGGGAAGCTGATCAGGCAGGTCCAGAGCTCTCCACAGTGATAGTTGATGCTAGAAGACAGAGGGGCTATGCCTGCAAAGTCCTCAAGGGAAGCAAGTGTGAACCTAGAATTTTATATCCAGCCAAGCTGTTCAAGTTTAATGACCACAAAGATACACTCATGTATTAAAGAACTAGGGAACATGGTTCCTATGAGCTCTTTTTCTTTTCTTTTTTTAAAAATATTTATTCATTCATGAGAGATACACAGAGAGAGAGAGGCAGAGACACAGGCAGAGAGAGAAGCAAGCTCCATGCAGGGAGCCCGATGTGGGACTTGATCCCTGGTCTCCAGGATCACACCCTGGGCTGCAGGCAGCGCTAAACCGCTGCACCACCAGGACTGCCCTTCTTTTCTTTTCTTTTCTTTTCTTTTCTTTTCTTTTCTTTTCTTTTCTTTTCTTTTCTTTTCTTTTCTTTCTTTTCTTTCTTTTTTCTTTTTTTCTTTTCTTTCTTTTCTTTTTTCTTTCTTTTCTTTTCTTTTTTCTTTTCTTTTCTTTTCTTCTTTCTTTTCTTTTATTTCTTTCTTTTCTTTTATTTCTTTCTTTTCTTTTATTTCTTTCTTTTTTTTTTTTTTTTTTTTTTTTTTTTTAGATTTTATTTATTTATTGAGAGAGAGAGCATGAGGTGCTCTCATGAGGTGAGGGGCAGAAGGAGAAGCAGATTCCCTGCTTAGCAGGGAGCCTGATGTGAGGCTCAATCCCAGGAACCTGGGATCATGAGATGTTTAACCAACTGAGCCACCAGGTGCCCCTTTATGAGCTCTTTTTCAATCAATGAATGAATAAACATTTCTAGAGAGAAACTCCTTAAGACATGAGCAGAGAGGAAAGTAGGCCATGGGGATTTCTTTCCCCTTGGAAGAGGAGGAAAGGGCCTGTGTGCATCTCTCAGAACATTACGATTTGGCCTAACTCATCTCCAGAATCCAGACCAAGGTTGGAAAATAAGGGTAACTTTCCTCTAAACTTGTTTTTTTTTTTTTTTTTTTTTAAGATTTTATTCATTCACCCATGAGAGACAGAGAGAGAGAGAGAGACACACACAGGCAGAGGGAGGAGCAGGCCCCATGTAGGGAGCCCAATGTGGGACTCGATCCCGGGACTCCAGGATCACACTCTGGGCCGAAGGCAAGCGCCAACCGCTGAACCACCCAGGGATCCCCCTCCTCTAACCTTGTTAATTGGTAGTGACTTCACAGAGAGCTGAGGTTGAGAAAGATCAGCGGGAAAGACTGTTGCCATCCGTTAGTAAGGTCTGTCATGAACCCAGAAGTAGGCCACAGTAACAGAAAGGCCATGGAACTGTCATCCATAAAGCAGAACAAAACCAGGCCCTTAGGCCTGCCTCATGTGATAGCCAACCCCCTGGAGCATCTCTCTGAGAGCTGGGCCAGGCCTACCCCAGACCAAATTCCTCCCCACCAGAAAGGACCAATGAATACATGTAGTGTTTACCCGTGACCTTCCCATCAGTCCCATTTTCACCTGGATCCCATGGCTTTCCCAGAGTTACAGGAGCTGTATGTAGGCATCACATGCCCAAGCTGAGTGCAGCTATGAGGTTATACCATGGTGCTTGTGACAGGCACTGTGTGGATGGTAGCTTGCTTTGGGACAAGTTGTGGCAGATGCCGTCCCCCTGGTGGCTAGACTCTGTTGAGGGATTACTAGTCCTTTGGTCATAGCTTCTCCGCTCATGTCTTTTTTCTTTTTTTCCTTTTTTAAAAGATTTATTTATTTATTTATTTATTTGACACAGAGAAAGTGCACAAGCAGGGGGGAGTGGCAGGCAAAAGGCACAGAGGAAGCAGGCTCCCTGCTCAGCAGGGAGCCCAACCTGGGGTTAAATCCCAGGACCCCAGGATCATGACCTGATCCCCCCAACTTGCGGCCAGCCCTGGTGGTCTCTCCTCTTGTGCTGGCAGCTCCCCTGGCCTGTGCTGGATGGCAGCAGTTCACATTCCTACTGGTCCCTCTTACCACCTTCTCTGCCATCCTGACCCACCTGGCGAATCATCCCAAACTCTCCGCAGCAGCAAAGCAGTCACAGCTCACTTCCTCAAGCATGTTCTCTGCCGGCCCAGATGGACTGGCCTGGGACCAACTGAAGCTTGTTGTTTGGTCCCAGGAAGAGTTCCAACTGCTAGACATTTCTAAGTGGAAAGGATGAGTGGCAGTGGTGGGTACCTTCACACGCGTTTGTCTGCTCAGGGGCGTGAATATGTGTATGCCCGTGGGGGCCGTCACCAGGCTGGCATGGTGCTTTGCCCCACTTGTAGGGGAGGAGCTAATTCTCTGGGGTCTTTTGGGTCTTGGAACCTTAACTTCATATTGGGGCAGCGGCTTCAAGGGGTTGGAAGTTAGGAGAAGAGAATGTTGGCCTCTTGGGGAACTCTGCTTTATAGCACCTTATTGCCACCACCCAGACACCCTCTGGGTAGTACCTTCTGTCCCCAGCCAGCAGGGCATCCTCTCGTTTCAAGAGAGCACCTTGGAGACTCTGAGCCCGAGGTCCTGGCTTCTTGTCCCCTGCAAGGCTCTGAGTATAGTAGCTGAGTGTTATGGAGACCCTCATCCCTGTGCTGTTGCTGTCAGTAGAGCAAATTCTTTTTGGTTCATAGGTGGCCAGGAAGGGTGGTGAGGGCAGCCCCCAGTGGCCTGGGGCGTTCCTGACATTGACCTATGGAACAGGGCTGGGGGCAGGAAAGAATCTGGTCTGGGCCACCAACAGAGTCCTTTTTTATTTTTTATTTTTTATTCTATTTATTTATTCATAGAGACAGAGAGAGAGAGAGAGGCAGAGACACAGGCAGAGGGAGAAGCAGGCATCATACAGAGAGCCCGATGTGGGACTCGATCCAGGGTCTCCAGGATCACGCCCTGGGCTGCAGGCGGCACTAAACCGCTGCGCCACCAGGGCTGCCCCAACAGAGTCCTTTAAAGGTTGGAAGTTTGGGTACCTGGGTGGCTCAGTCAGTTGAGCGTCTGCCTTTGGCTCGGGTCATGATCTGGGGGTTCTGGAATTGAGTCCTGCAACGGGCTCCCTGCTTCACTGTGAGCTTGCTTCTCCTTCTCCCTCTGCTGCTCGCCCTGCTTATGCATGCTCTCTCTGTGTCAAATAAATAAGTAAAATCTTAATTAAAAAAAAAAAAAAACGATTGGGAGATTAAGAATTTCCTCAGTAGAGCCTCCAAACTAGGGCACACGTGCCAAGGAGGGAAGGGAAATGAGGCAGCCAACTGAGGATGGAGTGAAAACTTCATTTACATGTATTTCCAACCTCATCCTTTCAGATTTTTCTACTTGGGGAGGTGTGTTCTATCAGTAATATATGTACATGTAATTGGTGGACAAATATTCATATGTTGGGGCTATGCAAACATGTTTTATTGATAGGGACACATGATCAGAAAGACAGAAGGCCACTGGCCTCAAAGCTGGGTAGATCAAGAAATGTTTTCTTGTGTGGACACTGGAATTTTTTCTAAATTCAAACTTTCTGAGTTCTCCCGTCCATTCATTTTTTAAAAAATTATTTATTCATGAAAAACACAGAGAGAGACAGAGACATAGGCAAAGGGAGAAGCAGGCTCTCTGCATGGAACCTGATGCAGGACTTGATCCCAGGACCCTGAGCCAAAGGCAGACGCTCAACCACTGAGCCAGCCAGGTGGCCCTCTCCTATCCATTCGTGAGAGAGTTGCTGCAGCAAAACCCAGGACCTGCACCTTGCTTCCCAAAATTCTGCAACCGTGAGATGGCTGGCTGGCTCAGTCGGTAGCACACGTGACTCTCAATCTCCGAGTTGTGAGTTTGAGCCCTGCATTTGGCAGAGACTACTTAAAACAAACAAACAAACAAACAAACAAACAAACAAACAAACAAACAAACAAAGATTCTGCTATCCTTATTCCCTACCTGAATCCACAGGGACCACTGGGTGGTCCAGTGGTCCTTCCTGGCATGGGTCTGCAAGGAGAAGGTCCTCCCACAGCATCTGCCCAGTCATAATTGCTTATTAGAGAAAGGTCAGCCATGAATTTATCAAAACCTTGTTTGAAGCTGTGGGACTCTTCCGGCTGCTCTGACTTAGAAAAACAGCTTCCTTAAGTTCAATCCCCTCCTGGTAAACAAAGACAGTCATTGATTGGTGTGAAATATTTCTCTTTTAAATATTCATCTGGAGGTGGTGGCGGCAGTGGAGGGTGGGGGCATGTTCTAGAACCCTGCCATGTGGAAACCTGGCTGGTCCTCTGGAGCCCATACTGTCTCCCTACCTCCCTGCTTTTCCTTTCTTCAGTCTGGTCAGCCTGAGCCGGCCCTCTCTGAATACAGCTGCCAGAGTGGCTCTAGGTAACTGCATTGTGGACCTGGGCAGCCACATCTCTCCCTGGTGGCCCCGTCCTTACAGATATATTGGATATCTGGAGCATCTTTGGTCAATGGAGCTTGCTGGCCGCATGCCTTTCCTGGCATTTCTCACGGAAGCAAGCCCAGTTCTGACCAGTGCAGTCTGGATCCTCTTTCCCACTGGTGGTCATGGTACAGGACAGGAGGCTACCAGAGTGCTGAGGAGTGCTGAGGGGAAGGCTGACTGCATTGGCTCTGTGCCCCTCCCCAACAGCACCCCTGTGGCCCAAGGGTCCTTCTAGCCCCGGTAAACAGCTTCAGGACTTGTTTCTGATCAGTCAATAGCCTTTATTATTATTTTTTAAGATTTTATTTATTCATGAGAGACACAGAGAGAGAGGCAGGGACATAGGCAGAGGGAGAGGTAGGCTCCCTGCGGGACTCGATCCTAGGACCCCGGGATCACAACCTGAGCCAAAGGCAGATGCCCAACCACTGAGCCACCCAGGTGCCCAGTCAATAGCCTTTAATGCTGAAAGGGAGGAAAGCTGGTAGAAATCCAGCTATTTTTACATCCTCTACCTTTCTTGGCGATCTTTTAAAAATATCTATCCCTAGATAAGCCATTTTTAGTCTTCCCTGCTTGGCTTCCAGCCACTCCTTCATATCTCTGCTCTCCCTCCTCCTCACCTACTTGTCCGTCTGTGTCTCTTCTGCTTTATGGCAGTGTCCTTCTTCCCTTCTTGCTCACCTGTCCTTATCCCAGCCCTTGCCAAGGAATAGTGCCCCCCAGGGGCTCTTGGGAGGACCATTGGCCTTATGGGGCCTCACTGCTGATAATCCAGATCCATGAAACCAGGGCTTCCAGGGGGCTTCTGTGGGGTCCTACCTGTGGCCACCTCCCTCCCCCTTTCCTTCCTCTCTCCCTTCTCTACCCAGTGGAGATCTTTCCTAAGGACAGCCACCTGAGGAGGCCCAGGGCTACCCCAGCCACTTGGGTTCCCATGGAGCTTGTGTCCGTGTATGTGTCTCAGATGGCTCTCCTGGATCTCCGGCCATGGGCAGATCCTTGTGTTCTGTAGGACGGGGAGCTAGCCTTTCTCAACGTTGAGCTGGGTGGAGGGACTGTTTCCTGGGCTACTGCCCTATTCTTACTGTTTCCCTGCCTCCACTGTCTCCTTGACACTGAGCCAGAGCACTCTCATTTGAAAACCTTAGAGACCCTACTCCCCTGGCTTTTCCTTTCTTTTTTTAAAAGATTTTATTTATTTATGAGAGAGAGAGAGAGAGAGAGAGAGAGAGAGAGAGAGAGAGAGAGACTGGCAGAGACATAGGCAGAGGAAGGAGAAGCAGGCTCCATGCAGGGAGCCCGATGCGGGACTCAATCCTGGGACTCCAGGATCACAACTTGAGCTGAAGGCAGACACTCAACCACTGAGGCACCCAGGCATCCCTGGCCTTTCCTTTTTTGGCTCCTAAGCTTTCTCATAGTTCAGGTAGTTGAAAGTATGTGCTGCTGGAAGTTGTTCTAAGTGCTGGAGATAGCACTGGCTTGAACCAGGCATGCCTGCCCTGCAGAGCTGTACAGGTGACACAGCCCTACAGGCTGAGCATGCTATGTCATGCCTCTCAGCCTTCCCTCTCTGCCTACCTTGCCCTTTCACCTCAAGGAGAAGACTCATCAGTCTCCTGCCCTTCCCCTGAGCCATGGGGCGATGTGTCGTGCCGTGATTTGTTTGCACATCTGTCTCCCTTCTAGACTGTAGGCTCCCAGAGGACTGGATCTCTGTCTGATTCACTTTTTAAAAAATTTATTTCAATTAAATATTGAAGAGGTATTTCTAAAGAATGTAAGAATACTTATAAAATATGTATAAGATGTAAAGGATAACAATACAATGAACACCTGTGGACCCAGCTTCCATTGTAAGAGACATACTTTGTTCATACCATCAATACCTGTCACAGGGCCTGGAGCTCTCCCAGGGGGTCAGCAAGTGTTTGTCAATGGCTACATTCCTGAATGACAAACCAATGTGGCTTCCTCTGCAAGTCCCTCAGCATTGCTGGGCAGTCTCCATGTGAAGTGGCCACAGCTGAATCGTCTCATTGCCCTAACTCAGTCCCATGCTGAGCTTACTGCTTATACATCTTTCCATTTCCTTTGCACATGCCTATTGAGTGCCCAATCTGAACCAAGCGTGCTGTGGGCCTGGGCTGCGGTAGGGAGCAAAATGTCAGAGACCTTCTCCTGGGGACCTTCCACTTAAACAGTGCTTTAGAAAAAAGGAAAAAGAATCCAAAGAGCCCAAACTAGGGCACCTGCATGGCTCAGTCGGTTAAGTGTCTGCATTCAGCTCAGGTCATGATCCCAGGATCCTGGGATCCTGCTTTGGGCTCCCTGCTCAGCAAGGAGTCTGCTTCTCTCTCTGCTCCTTCCCACCCCAGCCCATGCTTTCTCTCTTACTTGCTGTCTCTCAAATAAATAAAATCTTAAAAAAAAAAAAATAGGGATGCCTGTGTGGCTCAGTGGTTGAGTGTCTGCCTTTGGCTCAGGTCGTGATCCTAGGGTCCTGGGATCAAGTCCTGCCCTGGGCTCCCCACAGGGAGCCTGCTTCTCCCTCTGCCTATGTCTCTGCCTCTCTCTGTGTCTCTCATGAATAAATAAAATATTTAAAACAACAACAAAGAGCCCAAACTGCAGTGCTGCTTACTCCTCTGTAGCCTGACCGTGCTCCCCAGAGTGGCAGTGTGGGACATTGGTTAAGGACAGGGAAGACTGATATAAATCATAATGACTTTGTGAGTTATATAACTTCTGTGTGTAGCAATTTCTGTGTCTGTAAAATGGGCAAAATGGGCCCTACCCTATAGGTTTGTTATGAGACATAAAGGAGTTAATATATGATAGGTGCCTCTGCATGACAGAGCTTGTGGCAAAGGTTAGGTTGGCATCACCACTGTCATGGTCAGCAGACAGTGCACAGCAGACAGAACATTCTGTGTGGTGGGGCTAGGGGTGCGGCCAGTGACCAGGGAGGACTCTATTGTCATTTCTGCAGTTCTCTCCAGCATGAGGTCAGATCCAGGGAAGGGTTGAGTGCCACACTAGTCATGTGGCATGCCTTGTTTCCTCAGCTCTAATGCGCTTTGGGGCCGTGTTTTGCTGTTCTGAGTCATGATGTGCCTACAGCCCATCCATCCAGGAAACACCTGTTGTGTGTTCATTGTGTGCCAGGCACTGTGCTGGGTTCTGGGGTATAGCTGTGGAGATAGCACACAGAGGCCCTGCCCACACTGAGCTGTCAGTCTAATGTGGGGATCACAGAGGATATACAAAAACAATACATATATGATGAGTCAGAAGGTACTCAGTGCCATGGAGAATAAAGAGGCAGAAGGGACAGAAGTTGCATTTTATTGTTTTAATTAACTTTTTACTAATCTCTACACCCAGTGTGGGGCTAGAACTCACAACCTTGAGATCAAGAGTTACATGCTCTTCTGACTGAGCCAGCCAGTTGCCCCAGAGCTGCATTTTATTTTATTTTATTAAAGATTTAGTTACTTATTTTAGAAGGAGAGAGAGAGTGTGCATGAGCAGGGGTGGACTGTAGAGGGAGAGGGAGAAAATTTCTTTTTTTTTTTTTTTAATTTTTATTTACTTATGATAGTCACAGAGAGAGAGAGAGAGGCAGAGACACAGGCAGAGGGAGAAGCAGGCTCCATGCACTGGGAGCCCGATGTGGATTTGATCCCAGGTCTCCAGGATCGCGCCCTGGGCCAAAGGCAGGCGCCAAACCGCTGTGCCACCCAGGGATCCCAGAGGGAGAAAATTTCAAGTAGACTCCCCACTGAGTGTAGAGCTTGATTTCAGGCTGAATCCCACAACTCTGAGATCATGACCTGAGCTGAAACCGAGTCAGACTCTTAATCAGCTGAGCCACCCAGGCGCTCCTGCAGCTGCATTTTTAGTAGAGCAGTCAGGGAAAGTGTCCCTGAAAGGATGCCACCAAAGCAAAGACTTCAGAGAGTGCAAATGCCTGCAGATGCAAATGCCCAGAGGCAGGAGTGGACCTGGCCTAAGGGAAGTAGAGGGAGGGAGGGAGAGAATAGTAGGAGAGGAGGCCAGAGGGGAAGGGGCCATATCTCATGGGGCTTCAGAGCCATGTAAAGTCTTTGGCTTTTCTTCTGGGAGGTAAAGGAAGTGTTGGAGGGTTTGGACAGAGGAGGGAAGTGGCTGACTTACGTATATAAGGGATTATCCCAGCTGCTGTACAGAGAAGACCACAGAGGAGGAGGTGAAAGCAACCAGGCTTGTGTAGAACTGAAAAGAGAGGCCACCTTGTGGCCTGCACAAGGTGGAACAAGGAGGCAGTGGGAATGGCCAGACTCCGAAGCCAACAAGATTTACTGATGATTGATATAGATGGGACAAGAAGAGGTCAGAGATGGCTCCAAGGGAAGGTTGGGAGGCGCACGTGTATGGAAAGATCAGAGCTCAGCTTGGATCAAACATCTCATATTTGAGATGCCTATACACATCATCTCAGTCCAGATGAAGAGTTGGCAGTTAGACCAGTGAGGGGTTCAGGGAAGAGGTCAGGGCCAGAGACACACATTTGGTCATTGTCACGGGGTAGTGAGTTTTGTTTTGTTTAAGATTTTTTATTTATTTATTTGACAGGGAGAGAGAGAGAACACAAGCAGGTGGAGTAACAGGCAGAGGCAGAAGGAGAAGCAGATCCCTGCTGAGCAGAGAGCTCAATGTGGGGCCCAATCCCAGGACCCTGGGATCATGACCTGAGCTGAAGACAGACGCTTAACTAACTGAACCACCCAGGCACCCCGGGTAGTGAGGTTTTAAGTCTTGAGTCTGATTGGGCCTTGAGACCCAGGATCGTGTGTACTCAGAGAAGACCAGGTCCCTCTGATATGAGGATGGTGTTCAGGGATTAGGAAAGAGTTTAAACCAGTGTGGCCAGGAGAGAGGAGGAGGTTTTCCAGAAGGCAAGAGGAGAACTTATCTCAGGAAAGAGGGGGCACTCAGCAGTATCACATGCTGCTACTGAAGTGAGATCAGGAACTGAGAAGTGGCTATGGGATTGATAACATGGAGGCTGTTGGTGACAGTGACCGAAGCAGTTCCTGTGGAAGGGTGGACAAAAGCCAGGTGAGACTAGATTGAGAGGAAGGGCAGGGAGGAGCAGAGAAATGGGATAGTAGCTAAAGGGGGAAGTGGGTCAAGGTTATATATTGATCTCTGTGGATGGGAGAAGCATATTTGTTTGGTAATTGTAGTCACCCAGTAGAAAGAGGTAGCAGATGATGAAGGAAAGGGGAGGATTTATGAGAAGTGGGGGCAAATATTGGGGGATAGATGTCAAGAGGCTATGGGTGTGCAGCTTCTCCTCCAGTGGCTCCCACTTTCTTAGTGAGATGGCAGGCAGGTTGTCAGTGAAGAGAGGGAGAGAGAGACATGTCGGAACATGATGATGAAGGAGAAGGGGTGAGGAAACATCTCAGAGGTCAGGAAAGTGCAGGGATCATAGACATGTATCCTGATCATCAGTTGTCTATTACCACCACTGTGGGGTGTGTGCACACCCATCAGGCCTGAGCACAGGGAGCTCTTGGAGGACCAACTTTGCTGGGGGGCAGGAGACACTGTTTGCTTCTCCATTTTCACTACAGCTAGGTTGAAAGTTAACTGGAATCTGGATCTCTGGCTCACAAATTTTGTCCTCAGAAAGACTACACTGTGATGCAACATTGAATTAAAACACCACTGTGTTATGTATCAGGCAACTCACATACAATAGAAGTGGCCGTATTCCTCAGAAGAGACTGCAGACCTTGCACAACCTGGGAGAGGGGCTGCAGCCCCTCCATGTGATGGAAAGGGCTCTCAGTAGCTTGTGATTAGCTTTCAGGGGTGGAATTTTTTAAAAATTTTAGTTCCAGTATAGTTAATATACGGTCAGGAGCTGCTTTTAAATTCCAGCCCCACATCTAGATGGCTCAGTCGGTTGAGCGTCTGCCTTCCGCTCAGGTCATGATCTCATGGTCCTGGGATCTGCCAGGGAGTCTGCTTCTCCCTCTCTCTCCCCCTCTGCCCCTCCTTCTGCTCATGCTCTCTCTCTTTCTCTTAGATAGATAGATAGATAGATAGATAGATAGATAGATAGATAGATAGATAAATTTAAAATAAATAAATTCCAGCCCTGAATCATTCAAATAAAAAATGGAACTATTAATCTAATAAGTGAGAATATTTCTTTACCATACCCAGAAATTAGTCTACTGGAAGGTCCTGGAGCCCAGGTTCCAGGTGTGGACTAGAAATGCTGTGGACACCACATACTGGGCCTCACAGCTGGTGGGAAGGTGGCCTAGAGGGGCTAGATTCAGGGTCCAGTGATCCTACTGTAGAGGAAAGTGGCAGGTCCATGAGACTTGTTGGTTGATGAAAGAAATATTTGATAGACATATAAGAGTGTTTCTTTTTTTCTGGAAGAGCCTTTATTAGACTAAGGGTGTGGCTTCCCCTTCTTCCACTCAACACTGTTCCTCAGAAGGGAGGTAGAACTGCAAATTGTCTTGGAGCAGCCTCCCCAGGTGGGCTCCTGCTCTCCCCTCTGAAATGGCTTGTCCTAAGACATTCTACCAATTGACTCCTGAATCTTTTTGGCAAGCAGATGGCTTTCAGCAAGGGGCAGCAAACTTAGAATCCCCCTCTTGTCACTCAGACCCTAGGAGGATGAGGGCCCCAGGGCAGTCTACCCACAGGCAGCTGTGGTCTGGCCTCTGCAGTGTTCTCAGCCAGTCTATCCTGTCTCCTGGGTGCCAGTATCCACCCAAATGAATACAGACTGAAGCAAGGATAGAATTTCAGGGAAGCAATATAAAGCATTGCCTTGGGCTTTTTTTTGTGCTCAGCTTCTTTCAAACTAGAAAAGGAAAATTGGGAAAAGAAAATAAGGAAATGGTTTGACTTTCTACCTCATCAAACTACTAACTCTGCAGGCTTCTCTGCAGCTGTGCCAGGTCAGGATGGAGATGGGGGTCAGGTACATTGGACCTCCCTCAGTGGTTCCGCAAGGGCTGGATCCTAGGACTCCAGCCCCACCCAGCCTTGCATTAGTGGAAAAGTAACATCTCACCCATCTCCATGGACTTGGTCTCGCATCAGGAATGGTGATGGACTGCCAGAAAGAAAGTTCCTTTGTGCCTGCTGGAGATGGCATTAACTAGGCATTAGGATGCCTCCCCCAGCCATCTCCACCTGTCTGGAGTCAGCCTTTGAAGGGGACAAGCCAGAACAGACCTCCCAGGGCAATAACTCTGAACTTAAGCTGCATGTTGGCATTACCTGGGGAGAGAAAAATACTAATACCAGGGTCCTGCCCCCTCAGGTTCTGCTGTAATTTGTCTGGAGTGTATAGCTTAAGAGTCAGAAATTTAAAAATCACCCCAGGTGTTTCTAATGTATAGGTTTAGTGCCTTGTACTCAAAGTGTGGTCTGCACACCAGAGTATAGGTATCACCTTAGAGATTATTAAAAATGCAGCTCTCACCTTAGACTTACTGAATCAGAATCCACACTTTATCAGGATATAAGAGGGGAACTCATGATCCTTCCACATGGCCTGGTGCTGAGGGTTCAAGTGGGAGATGCTTGTCAGGGCTCAGCATGGGGCACAATCAGCGCACAGCAAATGGTGGCTGTGATGATGCCACTGGGCAGGAAGAGGAGGGTGGAACCGGGCTCGGCAGGGTCACCGAGCTTGATAGAGCCCTCTGCAGGCTACTTCTCTGGGAAGTGTCTCTAACACAGTCATTTTCAATGTCATTTCAGCGTTTCCAGGAGACTGGACCCCAAGGAGCCCCCGGGTAGCCAGAGAGCAGCTTCCCCAACCCCGAAGCAGGCTTCTGCTACTGCTCCCGGCCGCGAGAGCCCCCGGGAGACAAGGGCTCAGGGCCCAGCAGGCCAGGAGGCTGATGGGCCCCGCAGGACGCTGCAGGTAGACAGCAGGACGCAGAGATCAGGGCGGTCCCCCTCTGTGTCACCGGACAGAGGCAGCACCCCCACATCACCCTACTCCGTCCCCCAGATCGCCCCCCTTCCCAGCAGCACGCTGTGTCCCATATGTAAGACCTCGGACCTCACGTCGACCCCCAGCCAGCCAAACTTCAACACCTGCACCCAGTGTCACAACAAGGTCTGCAACCAGTGTGGGTTCAACCCCAATCCTCACCTCACCCAGGTAACCACCTTCTGCGCCGGCTCCCCCACCTACCTTCCCATGCCTCCCTTGGTTCCCTTCCCCTCTCTCTCTGTCTGTCTCTCTCTCTCTCTCTCTTTTTTAAGTAGTCTCCACACCCAGCGTGAAGCACAATGGGACTTAAAATCTTGATCCTAAGATCAAGAGTCGGACACTTAACCGACTGAGCCACCCAGGCGTCCCTCCCTTCCCCTCTTTAACCAACTCTCTTTTCTTGGTCATTTCCCTTGGCAACCAAAATTTATGTCTTCCTGGCTCCAAAATGTGGTAGCAGAGAACAGACTTGGCCATACATCTTTTGAGGGATTCCTGCACCTTCTGAAAGCTTGGGCAGAGTCCCAGCAGAGAAGATGCTTTCTTACCTGGTAAAAGTCTGACCCAGAAAAATGGCCTTAGAGGGAGCCAAAGACAGTCTTCTGGGCAGCCTTTCTTAATGCGTACTCATTTGGAGATGGCCACAAGAAGCCATAGGCTTGGTGGGGAGGCAGATTCCCTTGGACCTTGGCCAGCCTTTCTCCCTGACAATAGGCACTGGGGGAGGTGGGGGATGCTGGTGAGGGAAGTGAGATTTTTAGGGGAAGCAGGAAATGGCCTTCTAATTGGGCTCTGGGAAGCTTCTCCACTGGGCTTCCATTCCAGTTAGCTGGGGCCTGAAGTGGCAGAGCTGTAGCCATCTCCAGACAAACAACTTTGGGGTAGAGACCTAGGCTAGGAGCCAAGTATTCACAATGGGTGGCTGTGTCCTGCATAGGCCACTACAGGGCCATTTTCAGGAGATTGGCCTCCTTTTATGCCCCAGAGAATCCCGGGTCCTCAGCCCCATCCTGGCTTTGTTCAGGATGCTTTGAGTTGCTGTGAGAGGCTCAGCCAAGCCCCTGGAGGCTCTTTTTGGTGACCTGGAGGCTGGGTGCCCCAGTGTACTAGTGGAGCAGGGGCCTTACCGCTGAAGTGAACTAAACAGGTTTGCTGGCTTCCTCCCTCTCCTCTGAGATAAGCTGTAGAAGTCTCTAGTTCCTCCCCTAGGGCTCTGTCCTTGGGCAGGATGGAGCATGGCCGGCTGCAGGAAGAGCCATGGCTGCCTCTAACATTATCAGCAGCAGGAGCCGTTTGGACCTCGTGGGTGGGGGGATGAGTGAGAATAATTGTTCGCAGGTCGGGGTCTATTTGTGACATGAGGTGGTGTGGGTGTGGGATGTGTGGTTTGCGAGAGGTAAGTGTGAGATTCTGAGGAAGGAGTTGCTGTTGTAGAGAGATGACTCAGTAGGTTTGGAGTCGCTCCGGGAGTGTGGGGGCTTCCTTGAGGAGGCGTGCACACTCGTGATTATTACATCTGTGATTAGAAACAGGCCCGTCCCTGCACTGATCAGTTAGGTAAGTGTTTGCTCTTCGGTACGTAGAACAGTGTGATCCAGACCAGAGAATCTCACCTGTGCATTTATGCCATCAAGAAGCCAGAAGCACGTGGCCCCAGGGGAGCAGTGAGGTTTGGCAGGGAGGAATGAGAGGCTGCTGTGGCCCTGTGTGACCTTGCCCCTCTGGGTTCTAGCCTCCCTGAGATGCTCATTGGATCTGTAGGGCCCGGTGAGGTGAGCAGGGATTAAGGGAGAGCCACACATGATGCATCAGTTTCCTGGTGGGCATCCCAGCCCTTGCCACACAACAGGCTCCCCCTGGCCCAGGACCTTGAGTGAGGTGGGAAGGGAGCCAGCCTTTGATGTGCTGGGAAAAACAGCAGAGTGGGAGGACCTTGGCGACACTCCGTCCATCTGCCTCATTGTGCTGGGAGGAAGCTGAGGCTCAGGGCCAGGAAGGAAAGGGCCTCAGACTTACTGCATATTCACTGTGTTTGGTGAAAAGCAGGCCTCCCAGCCAGGTACTTTAGGCAAACACCGAGCCAGACAAATGCTTTGGTTCTTTGCTGTGAGGCTTCTCAGGCCTTCAGCATCATAAATTACACCGTGAAGCTCCACAACAGAGCTGGAGCCAGCAGCCTTTCCCGGACTTGCTTTCGCGGAACAGTAGGGGCTGTTGTTCTGTGACAGCAGTTTGGGAAGTGCTGACCTAGTGCATTCTCCAGGTTCTCAGAACATGGTGGATACCCTTTTCTGAAGGGGTCTCCAAGCAGAACCTTTTCTTCTCCAGAATTGGCTTTCAGTGGTGTGCCTGTCAAAGAGAAAGAACCCTTGGCACACTTTCCTGAGAGGCTGGCAGAGCCTAATTCTCGAGTTGGGGCAATTTCCTTCGTCACTCTGCTAAGAGCAGATTCACCTCCCTGGTCACGCATCCACATCATGACAAAACCAGTTTGTAGGTTTTGCTCACACACCCGCTAATCCACTCTGGTCAGACCATACCTGTTCTGGCACCTCTAACTTGACATGTTAACCAAAAAAGCTATTTCCGGGATTGCACTGGTGTCTGTGGGCTGGGCTCCTGCCTGCCTGAGGTTCTGGGCCAGGCAATGGGCTGGTTCTGAAGTAGGGTGTGTCTAGGTGGCAGGGGCTCAGGCAGAGCCAACTTTTCTAGAACATTCAGCCCCAGTACTCACTTCTTAGGAGGAGCCCTGCTGGAGTGCAAAGGAGGTGGTGCTGGTCCCAGCACAGATGCACTGTGGATACTGGCCACTGGAGAGCATACTGGAGACCTTGTCTGGGGTTGGAGGTACATGTCTGAAATTGCTCATGTAGTGATGCTTAGGCAGGACTGAGGAGGGCTGGGTCCCACATTCTACCTGGAAGCTCACCAAAGCCTCATCAGGGCATGTCAGTGAGATCCTCAGCTTCCTGCTGGCAGAAAGAATTCTAGAGAGGGACAGGGCCACGCACATGACATGGAAGGTTTCATGGCCTCTCTGAGACTGCTAATGAAGCTGCCCTTGGATCTTTGGAAATGTGACCATGGAAAACCGATATATTTGGATAGGTAGAGAATCACTGGCTCATACTTCCATTTGCAGCACAGACTAGGGGTGTGACAAGCCCTGGTGCTGAATGACTGGGTGAGGGCAGATGAGCAGAAAGGAGGGAAGAGATGGGCACTGGGCCTATGGCCACTGGAATTCAGTGAATTTGTCTTTCCACCCCATGGCATCTATCAGAGTCTTTTTACTTTAGCTGGGCTTTTCAGAAACCACAAACTAGGTCTAGAGATAAGAATCACATATACAGGTAGAACAATCAATTGCATTTGGCCAGAGCAATGGCTGAGATCTGGAACCACTACTTTTCTGGCCAGCGGGCCCAGTCTTCTGTCAATTCTTAGGCTGTCAACTCCCAGGCTGCGGGATGGGTACTATGCTCACACAGATGTGGCACTTACTGTTCTGCCCAGGCCCTGGTTGGCTAGCTCTCGAGGCTGTGATGCCTTCAGGGGAGGGTGCCTGCCCAGGTACTTTGCTGGGCTTCTAAGGCCTAGAGTACATCGAAACTGCATGGAAGTCAGGGAAGACACTCAGAGCACTCTCTGTTTATAGGCAAGAAGACTAAATCTTGGTAAGTCTTGGCTTATTCAGGGTCATTTTGGAGCAATAGAGCTGAGGACCCAGAATCAGTAGCTAGCTCTCCAGTTTTCCCTCAGGGACTCTCAGCACCATTTTCTCCACCCACAGTCCACTTTTGCTTGGGTTGGGGATAGTTCAGAGCAAACAGGGCCATCTCAGCCACTCTTAATGGTGAGGCTATTTCTTTCTAGAGTTCTGCAGTCCTGGACCTCAGGGCAGATGAATCATTTAACTTGTTTGAAATCGTGGCTAAAGACTGGGGTTTCCTTGTGGGGTCTGAACATTTCTCACCACCCATAGGAGACCCTTTTTGTGAGGATGAACTGACCAGGAGGCCAGAGGCGTTTGGCATATAAGCCCATTCAGTGCCCAGTGATAGGGAAAAGGCAGGAAGATTGTCCTCTTCTCTCCTTGGATGTGGGTCCTCAGAGAAGTACCTTAACTTCCCAAATGTCCCATTTCTCTAAAAGAAAAACAGAGGATCAGGGACCAGCCCTGATGGCTTTGCTGATGCCTCCTGCCCTCTCAGGCCTGTTAGTCCTGCTTTCCACTCTTCAGTGACTTAACTTTCAGGCCTGCCACCCCTTTCTCCTCCAGGAGGGAGGCTGTTATTGCACAAGTCAGGCTCTATCCTGATAGCGGGGAATAGGAGATTAAGGCATGGTAATGAACCTGCTAGGTGGAGTCTGGGAGGTGAGGCTTGGGTAGGCAGTGTGGGTGGAGTGAGCTGCTGGAGATGAGCAGTGGCCAGGGCAGCCTGGATCTGCCAGTCCTCTTAGGGGCCTCCCTGCCCCTCTCAGAGCAGACCAGCAGCACATCCTGACCTGGAATTCTTCCAGATAGGAGTCTGTCCTCACCCTAGGAACAGGGTCACAGGAGCGAGTGCTGTGCAGACTCTGGGCTGGCTGCATGCCTGTGCTTCCAGATCTGACTGGCAGAATTGTCCCAGATCACCACCCCCATCCAGGCTGCAGCCTGCACCTGGGAGGCCCACCCTTTGCTCCAGTGAGGAGCAGCAGGCCTGCTACCCCATCCCTAGCCTCCCCTATTCAGGCGGCCCATCTGAGCTCATCTGCCTCCCACCTCCCCTGCTCTAGTCAGAATCTCTCAGAAGCCTCTCTAAAACACTTCTGAAGAGTGATAGTGGTCTTTCTTTGCCTGTTCTAAGGTCTGGACTTTGCTGAGACCAAGCCAAGGATATATAATCCATTGCGCACCCCCCTTCATCCCCACTCCACCAGCAAGCCTTGGGCTTAGGCGCTTACCATGGTGGGCGGTGTGGAGAAGGGTGGGAGGAAGCAATGGCCATAAGCCTTTCCTCTGTTGCCTGCATCCCACTCCTTTCCGGCAAGGGCCGGGGCACCAGATGGTCCGGGGGAGGTGCTGTGAGTGCATCATGGATCCCTCCACTGCAGCCACCAGCCTTGCCCCTTTCCCTCTGCTGCTTCCTGGCCACACTGCCTCGTGGGCCAGTAGGGAATGAGGAGCAGGTGTTAGGAGGACATAGATCAGCAGTGGGCTGAGGAGGGATAAAGGTATCCCCCTCCTTCCTGGACCCAGGAGGAGTTGGTGTCTAAACATGTGTCCAGCCTTCCCTTCTCTGCCTCCAAACCAAAAGGAAGTGGGTCTCCAGGTGACAGGTCCTTTGGGAACCCTTTTTCTCATGGTACGTCTAGTCCTGGGGAAGTTTGCCTTGAAGAAACCAAACAGTCTCCAGGTCAATAGGGAAATGCCTGCCAATCTTTAATCATCCTAGGACAGTGGGCCCTGCTGCCAGTCCATGCTTCCTGTAGCTGGGACTCTTGACCTGCCTGCCTGGACCACTGTAGGTCAGATGCTAGCACCACCGGGTATGTGCAGAAGAGACAGCTATGCGGGAGTGGGAGCTGCTTCAGAGCTGGAGCTCTCAGGCCTAGAACTCCAACTGTTAGCTACAAACGGGGCCCTATGTATGGTTATCTAAGAATGGATGTGAAATTAATTTGGAACAGAAAACTGAGATTGGATTCCTGAAACACCTGCTTGCATATGTGTGGGCAAAAGAAACAGAATGGGAAGAGAATTGAGTAAAAATGGTAGAAAAAAAAGAGAAAGAGAAATAGATAAATTGGGAACGGAGAGAAGGAACAGAGGGCAGAGGCGGGAAAGGGAGGTGATGGAGAAAGCCAGAGGCAGGAGGGGGCAGAGAAGCAGGAATGTTCGGTAAAGTCACCAGCTGCTGGCTGGTGACCTGGGGCAGGCCAGTCTGTATCCACTGTCAGAAGTGGGCCCTCTCCCTCTTCTCATCCTTTCCTTCCCCTACAAATGCTGTTGAGGCCTTACATGAAGCCAGCAACTGTCCTTGACACTGGAGAATCAGGCAGAAATGAAGCTGCTGTGTTGTTCAGCCCCTTGGCGCCTGTAGGCCAGAGGGAGAGGCAGCCCTCCTGCCTGCTGATAATCACCCAAGTGAACACACAGTCAACACCTGAGGGTCAGGTCTGAGGAGGACCAGAGGGAGGCTGGGGGGCTTGATGTGATGCTGCAGTGAGACTCTTGGGGGCTTCTACAAGGAGGGGACATTAAATTGAAGCTGGACTGGGGACAGATGGGGTCCAGGGAGGCCTGAGGGGAAGTAAGTGCATGGTCTATATGAGGGCCCAGAGCAAGCCAGGGCTTGGGATGGAGGGGAGCTGGGGTGCCATGAGTAGGATCAGAGGGCATGCAGATACTGCTGCCATCTGTAGCTGGGATTCCAAGGTTTTGGGAAAGTGGCAGTGGGACGGTCAGATGTACATTTAAAAACACCTCTTTGGGGGACACCTGGATGACTCAGTTGGTTGAGCATCCAGCTCTTGGTTTTCGCTCAGGTTGAGATCTCAGGGTCATGGGATCAAGCCCCATATCGGGCTCCCTATTCAGTGGAGAGTCTGTTTCGCTCTCTGTCTCTCTCCCTCTGCCCCTCCCCCTGCTCTCTCTCTCTCTCTCTCAAATGAATAAATAAATCTTTTAAAAAAACACACACACACAAAAACTCCACCTCTTTGAAAATTGATAATGGTGATAGTTGTACATTATGAATGTAATTAATGCCACTGAATTGTTCATCATTTAAAATGGTTAAATGGACAATTTTATGTTATGTTTATTTGACCACAAAATTCTTACCACCATCGCCTCCTCTGACTGCTGTGTGAGATCAGCCCATGGGGTGGGGCTGGCTTCTGGAAGCAGGCTGGAGTTGGGGCGGTAGTGATGGTAGTGGAGAGCCTTGATTCCTGGTGGATTTAGAGGCTAAACAGACAGGGGATAGGGGATAGAGATGGAGAATGTTTCCATTTGGGCCATGTCAAGTAGGAGGTGCCTGTGAGCATTCAGGTGGAGCTTAGTAACCTGCAGACCTGAGACCCTGGTGTGTAGCACACGGGTTGGGGCTGGTAGCCTTTGAGACTCACATGCATATTGACATCAGTTAACTTCACACTAAACACTTCAGTAAGCATATCATCAGTTAGAGTTTAATATTTGTTTAAGGCATGTGGTTTTATTTTTAGATGAAATGTACATACAATGAAATGTACAGAGCTCAGGTGTACCATTCAGTGAGCTTTGATAAAAGCGAGGAGCTGTCGGCCAAACCCTTCAATCGAGGTGGACATCCTTGTCATCCCAGAAGCCCTTTCAGGCCCCATTCCTGTCCACCCCCACCCCTCCTCCAAAGACAACTTCTGTTCTGATTTTTCTCCACCATAGACGAGTTTTGCCTAGAGTTTCATATAAATGGAATTGCACAGAATGTGCTCTTTTTTTAAAAAAAAAATTATTTATTTATTCATAGAGACAGAGAGAGAGAGGCAGAGACACAGGCAGAGGGAGAAGCAGGCACCATACAGAGAGCCCAACGTGGGACTCGATCCAGGGTCTCCAGGATCACGCCCTAGGCTGCGGGTGGCGCTAAACCGCTGCGCCACAGGAGCTGCCCGAATGTGCTCTTTTGGATAAGGCTTCTTTCACTCAGCATAGCATTTTTTGAGGGTCATCTATGTGACAAGTCTTGAGAAGCCTGATCGAGAAGGAGAGGAGAGAGGTGTGGTTGAAGGATTGGGGCCCCTAAAGAAGCAGGTCTAGATCCTGAGTGTGGAGGAGGCAGCCTATTGTGCAGCTCCTCTTGAAGACATTGGAAGCAGGGCAGTGGTTTGAGCCAGAAGGGGAGGAGGGCAGGAGAAACTGAACCAGCCATTGTGGACAAAAGCTCTCTGGAGAGAGGGAGTGAATTAATTAACCAAGCAGGTATGGGGGCCCAGGAGAAGTTGGGACATAAGCTAATGTACAGTAGAGCCCATTTGCCTAGTGCCCCTTTATCTGTTTGGGTAGAGGCCCAGAGAAAAAAGGTATGTAGTTGGATCTAGTTCTGAAGCAGACAAAGGCCAAGAGAGCACAGACATAGGTCAAGAGAACACAGACATGTGGTGGAGTGACTGCATGGTGGACCAGAGATTGAACTGGGCAGGAAAAGATGTGAAGGCAGAGGACCAGTGTAGGAGCAGAAAGCAGAGGCCCAGTGGGTGGGGTCCCCGCAAGGCCCAAGGACTGCTACAGTGGGGTGGCCCAGGAAGTGACCTAGAAGGCTGGAGGAGGACAGATACAGGGTGATTTTGGAGGAGATGGTTTGGGGTGATAATGAGTTTGAGGGTGAGGCCAAGGGATAGAGTCAGCCTAGTGGTTGTCGTCTGTAATGACTATTGAAGTCAGTTCAGTGGAAGCCTGAAAGACAGGGGCCCAGAGCTTTTGAGAACTAGTGGCCATGATGGGGGTCTGGAAGGCAACAGCAGCTAGAAAGGGAAAGGTGGGGAAACTAAGGGCTCAGCCCCGGGGCTCC
Source organism: Vulpes vulpes (assembly GCF_048418805.1). Lineage (NCBI taxonomy): Eukaryota > Metazoa > Chordata > Mammalia > Carnivora > Canidae > Vulpes > Vulpes vulpes. Next base: position 92,802,514 of record NC_132788.1, on the reverse strand, counting down.
AAGTGACTTTTTTTTTAAAGATTTTATTTACTTATTCATGAGACACACACAGAGTAAGTGAGAGAGGGAGAGAGAGAGAGAGAGAGAGAGGCAGAGACATAGGCAGAGGGAGAAGTAGGCTCCTCGCAGGGAGCCCAATGTGGGACTCAATCCCCGGGCCCGGGACTATGCTCTGAGCCGAAGGCAGGCACTCAACCGCTGAGCTACCCAGGTGTCCCTCCCAGGGACTTTATTTTTTTTTTTTAATTATTTATTTATTTATGATAGTCACAGAGAGAGAGAGAGAGAGAGAGGCAGAGACATAGGCAGAGGGAGAAGCAGGCTCCATGCACCGGGAGCCTGACGTGGGATTTTGATCCCGGGTCTCCAGGATCGCGCCCTTGGCCAAAGGCAGGCACTAAACCACTGCGCCACCCAGGGATCCCCCTCCCAGGGACTTTAAAGGGAGGGTGAGCTGTTGCCACATTCTGAAGTCCAGGGAGTGCAGTTTTTTCCTGGAGAGGTCGATGGCAAACCAAGAAGACAGTGTGTGTCTGTGTGTGTGTATCCATGTGTATGTCCATGCGTGTGTCTGCATACATTTGTGTGTGTCTGTGTGTGTTGATGTGTGTGTATGTGTCCATGTGTGTTTGTGTGTGTCTGTGAGTATGTCCGTGTGTATGTCCGTGTGTGTGTCTGTGTGTAGAGAGTGCAGGGAAGTTGGCTTGGTCAGGAAAGGATGTTTTACAGGGAACTATGGAAGGCCTAGGAGGGAGGAGAGGCTGTCTAGGGAAGGCTGGGAAGAGTTGGACATGAGAGGTGGAAAGGTGTTTGTAGAGATCAGCAAGGGGATGGATTCTTTCCATTTCATGGAGCTCCAGGTCAGTGAGCCTTTCCAGCCCCAAGTAACAGATTCAGCCTCCACTCCCCAAATCCTGGCCTCACATGCGGGGCAGTTTCCCAGGGCTTCCCCATGGCCCGTGCCTGGCTGATTAATTAATCCAGCTCTAGATTAATGTGCTCCACCCTCTGGGACCCTGTGGCACCCGCCTGCATGCCACACTAAGCCTTCCCATCCCTATTGCTGCTTGGGCCCTCACCAGGCAGAGAGTGCAGGTGTCCATGCATGAAATGGATGCTGAAATGGCAGCATAGGCTTCCTTGCTGGCAAGAAGGGTCAGCCTGACAAAAGCTAGTGTCTGGCAGAGCCATTTAGTTCAGTGTAGTCCTGGGAAGTCCTCTTAACTTACCTCTGGATCTTGGGACATGAGTTCTGTGGCGGCTGATGACCTACTCATCTCTTGGCTCTGCCAGGTCAGGCTCACAGAAGTAGTAGACAGCAGGACTCTAAGAGAGATTTCTGTCACACTAATAGAAGGCTATTCCCTGTGATTCTGGTGGGCAGCTGGATTGGAGGGCACCAAGGAGCCACAGACACATATAGGTGAGGAAGGCTCTCACTGCTGCTGGTCCCAGGGCTGAAGAGTTTTGCCACAGGCCTGGCCATGTATGCCCAGCCTAGGTGGGCAAGTGGGCTGGGGGTTCATGGCCATCTCTCTCCTTGTCCAGTGGATGGGCTCCATCCCCCTAACACAGGGATGATGACCTTGAAGCAGGAAGGAAGAAGCTGAGGCTGAGCTCCTCAGATCAGACTCCTGAAATCTATCAGGGAGGCAGAGGAAAGTCTTGCTGGGTTCAGAGAGCTTTGCTTCCAGTGTCCTCCCCAGGAGGTCTCTCATGTTGGGCCTATCTGCCTGGACCTGAGCCTGGGTGGGGCTGGTAAAGGGTGTGGTCAAGGCTCCTCACCGTCTAGAGGAGGCTGGATAGAAATAGCTGTGCCCATCTGGGCTATGAGTCACTGAGGGGTGTTTTAGCTGTTTCTTGGAGAGGTTCTATTTTAGGTGAGTGCCTGTGACAGCCTGGGTGACAGAGGCTGGGTAAGGGAAGGTTCTGGTGGTGAGTGCAGGAGTGTTAGCACATGCCCTTATTCAACCCTTTCCAGAACCTAAAGGAGCCTCACTCTGAAGTCCCAGGATAAGGAGCTTTACCTCCCAGATCCCTCTTCTCAGAAAGTCCCAGGGCGTGCTGTAGCCTGCAGGTGCATGATAGCAATGGAGCCTTGGGTGTGCAATGGGCACCTGCTGCAGGAACTGAGTCTCTGGCTGCTGCCCTGGGCCAGGGCCTGGGCCTCCCCTCAGGAGGCTCCAAGGGTCCCTCTCAGGGGGAACAGAAACAGCTTGCCCCTGGGAACTCCAACTCTGGTGGCAGTGAGCCCTCCTAGCCAAGAGTGACCTTTCTAAAGGGGTCTTTGGACTGAGTCCTAGGGACACAAATTGCTTCCTCTGAGGCTTTCTCTCTCCAAATGTAGACAAAGCTTCCTTGGGTCTCCAAAAACATCTAGATGAGTTGACAGTTCCCAGCTGGAGGGGATGACTTCTTACCTACCCCAGTGCTTTGGCATCTCTGTTCTTGGGATTTCTGGAACCGGTCTTTGAGAATTCTGGCAGTGTTTTGCAGAGGGGACTTCTAGGCACATGACTTGACCTGCACGAGGCTGCTGGCCTTTGGAAGAGGCAGGAATGCAGAAGGTACCAGGTTCCAGCCTGCGGCTCAGGAGCTGGGCCAGGCTGGCAGGGCTGGTTTTACCCACAGCACTACTTCCTAGCTGGTTAACCACAAAAGCATGTGGTTAAATTATATCAGACCTTAATTTCTCTACTGCGAAGACAAAATGAAAGGTTGCCTGTGGACACACCCTGTGTGGTGCTGGGCACAGGAGAGTACTTGCCGGAGTGCAGCCTTCTCCCCTCCTTGCTTGCTGCTCTTGGGCTACAGGGCAAGAAGCCACACCCAGACTTCACAGCTGGCAAGTCAGCTAAAGCAGCAGCTGTTCAGCCCTGTGGACACCTCAAGGTGGAGAGCAGGACTGAAGGCACTCCTGAGGATGGATAGAAGGGTCCTTCTGCCTCAGGAACTGGATTGCACCTTTCCCTGGTGACTGTGCCACCATGGTGCTTTCAAAGGCTCTGGCTACAAGCCTAGATGGAGCAACCTTGGCCTCCGGCCTCAGGTCTGGTTGAAAAGGAGATGCCTCCTCATTGGGGCACTGAATCTCCAATCTCATATGACTTTGGCCTTGTGGGAACCTTGCCCCCTAGTAATAGGTTGCTGCGATTAATCCCACAACAGGCCTCTCTGGAATGAGCCCTGCTCTGTACCACATACTGAGCACAGTCCTGAGAACACCTCAGGAACTTCTCAGCTGAGTGGGGAGATGGGAAACTACCCAGAGAAACATATTAGTAGATACTTCGGGAGAGAATGAGCACCGTGACAAAAACAAATATTGAGTGATTAGCTACAGGGTGCTTGGGAGGGGTATGTTAGATTGTGTGGCCAGAGAGGGCCCTGATGGGGAGATCTGAGACCTGTATAGCTACCCACCCCAGTGGCAGAGAAAATTGTGAAGGCAGAGGCCCTGGCTACAGAAGTGAGCTCAGAGGACTAGCAGGCAGAACAGGAGGCCCAGTATATTTGGGGTGAGACTGCTAAGGGGGGACGGGAGGGAAGGAGGCCAGAGAGAGGGATGGGCTGGGGTGGGCCGTAGGGCCTCGTGGGCCATGGTGAGTTCCCATGGCGTGCATGATAGGACTCCCCTAAGGGATTTGAGCCTGTTAGTGATTTGCTCTGATTTGTATCTAGATTTTTTGGAGGAAAAAAATATTATTGGCTCATGTAACTGGAAGTCTAAGGGTAGACTTAAGGCATAGCTAAATCCAGGAAATTAAACAAAATCATTGGCTCTGCTCCTTTCTCCTTACTTTGGCTCCACTTCTGACTCTATTGACATCATCCTTAGCATCTCTCTGCATGCTGGGAAAGAAGGCTATTGACCACTCCATAGCTACATTCTCCCTGAGTAATCCCAAGGGAAAAAGACCCTCTTTCTCCTGTTGTTCATTTACTAAGTAACAGAGAAGGGCTCTGATTAGCCCTGTTTGCAAGGTCACGTGTCAAGCCCTGCACCCCTTGCTGAAACCAGTGATTGGCCCAACCCGAGTCTTCCACTCACTTTACTCAGGGAGGTATTGATGCAGAGAGGAAACTACGCATCCATCACAGGAATAGCAGCACATACTTATTTGTTCTAGAGGCACAGATTATCCCATTTTCTTAAAAAATGTGTCTTGCTTAAGGGGAAAAAAAAGGCTTTTTCATTCTACTTACATCATCACTTATGTGGCATCACTTTGCTCTCCAGATTGTTCACATCCATCTCGTGTCCTCAGCTAGGCTCCAAGCTCCTCCAGGACAGAGTTCATGGTTTCTTTTTATTTTCTATACCTTGTTCTCCCTCCTGTTACTCTTCATTTATTTATTCATTCTGAAAGTTTTTAATGAACATCTATTGTACACCAGGCACTATACTAAGGTTATCTTTTTCCTCCTGGTTTATGTTTTAAAAGATCAAGCTGGCTGCTGTGTGGAAGTGGCCCAAAGGGGGCAGCAGGGGAAGGAGAGTGACCACTTGGAGGCCTTGAGGACCATGGGTGAGGGGGAGTTCCTGGGGTAGAACAATGTACACAGATCAGAGGTATAACCGGTAGGTAGGCAGTAAGGAGAACACTTGAGCAGGAGGGTCTGGCAGGCAGTGGATTGATGATTGGGGGGTAGGGAGTGTGTGACTGCCCCTGTTCTGCTCCAGGCACCTGGCAGCTCCCAGAGGTCAGGGCAGTGCCATCATCCCTTCAGCTCTGTCCCTTGGCAGCCCAGAAACACCTAAGCAGGCCTTGCCGCTCCTGTCTATGCTTGGAGCTGGCCCTGGCTGCTGTGGGGCCTGAAGTGACCTGAGCTATGGGTACCACCAGTCCTGACTACCCTGATAACCATGATACTTCCTCCTCAGGTGAAGGAATGGCTCTGTCTGAACTGCCAGATGCAGAGGGCTCTGGGGATGGACATGACCACTGCGCCTCGCTCCAAGAGCCAGCAGCAGCTGCACTCCCCAGCCCTGTCTCCTGCCCAGTCCCCAGCCAAACAGCCCCTGGGGAAGCCGGAGCAAGAGAGATCACAGGGCCCAGGGGGACCACAGCCTGGCCCCCGCCAGGCCGAGACAGCCAGGGCCACCTCAGTGCCGGGGCCTGCCCAAGCAGCTGTCCCTCCAGAGGTGGGGAGGGCGTCTCCTCAACCCTCTCTCCCCATCAAGCCTTCCACAGTGGAGCCCAGGCCACCTGCAGGAGAGGGCCTGGCCAAAAGTGCCACCACAGTGCCCCCTGGGCCTGGTGCTGCTGAGCAGACCCAGGAGGGCCTCACTGGGAAGCTCTTTGGCCTTGGTGCGTCACTGCTGACCCAGGCAAGTACCCTCATGTCTGTACAACCCGAGGCTGAGCCCCAGGGCCAGGCCGCCCCCAGCAAAGGACCACCCAAGATCGTCTTCAGTGATGCCAGCAAGGAGGCTGGTCCGAGACCCCCAGGCTCAGGGCCTGGGCCACTACCTGGAGCCAAAACTGAGCCTGGAGCTCGAACAGGTCCCGGACCAGGACCTGGAGGCCTGGCAAGAACTGGGGGGACAACTAGTCCAAAGCATGGCAGAACAGAACACCAGGCAGCAACCAGGGCTACTGCCAAGCCAAAGACCATGCCGAAGGAAAAGGCCACCTGCCCGCTGTGCCAAGCTGAGCTCAACGTGGGCGGCAAGGGCCCAGCCAACTATAACACCTGTACCACCTGCAAGCTCCAGGTGTGCAACCTGTGTGGCTTCAACCCGACGCCCCACCTGGTAGAGGTAAGAAGCTGCACCAAGCATGTTCCCTTGGGCCTTGGTGAAAGCCCAAGACTTGGAGGCATGGGAGCCAGAGAGAGCTGCAGAGAGTTGGGTCTTCAGCAGTCGCAGGGCTGCCTCTATGCAGCTAAGAGGGGCCATGCTCCTTCTGTCCCTGCCCGAGGCTTGTTGTTCCATTCAGAAAACTAACTGGCACAGCTTGCTTCTAATGTTGCCTGCCGCCTCTTACCAGCTACCCGGTGCCCTGAGGCCTGGCTCAGAAGTAGCCAAGTTTGGGAGGCCCTGAACTGGCTGCCCCATTCCCAGCCACTAGCCTGGCCTGATGAAAGATGCTAATCTCCCCTGCTCAGGTAGGAAGACTCGTGCCCTCGGTCTGTGACCCATACAGGGGTTTGAAGGGTTACTTCCAGCCCAGCCAGGGGGTAACCTCCCTCCACCCCCTCTTTTGAGGTCATGGATGTTACTGCCCACTTGTCAAAGCCATAGTCTTTGAGCCACATATTTTCCTTTAGCTGGGCGTGGTTCTCCCTGGGGCTGCTTGTGGGGATGCTCAGAGATGTTCTTCTTACCCATAGGGAAATTTGAGGGAGTTGTTAGGGTTGGGGCCTGTCTCCCTGCAGTCCTTTGTCCTGGGAAGGGTTATGGGCACTGTGGAGAGCTGGATGGAAAAGAATACAAGGCCTAGTGTTCTGTCAAAGCTTAGAGCCGAGCTTGGAAGGCTCAGAAGTTGCAGAGGTCCTGGGCAGAGCTGGATGAGCCTGAGCCTGGAGGCTGCTTGTGCTCCTCCCCTTACTCATTCTGCCTTGCCCAGAGCCATCCATGTGAACCCTGCCTTGGCTGCCTTGGGCATAACTGGTGTGTCCCATTCTATAGAGTGCTGTTAGGGTCAAGATGAGTGATTGGATCATCTTGACAGATGGATGCATGCATCCCCAGCTGTGTCACATCAGGAGATGGTCAAGCCAAAGCCCTTCCTCCTGTACATGGGCAGCCACTTGAGCCTTTGGGTCTCCTAGGCTGAGCCATGAATGGTCTGTAGTGGGGCAGGGGAGCTTCTGACAGCTTGTTCTGACTTGTCTTGGGTCAGGCTTCCATTGGAGCAGCCCATTGTGATAAGGAAGACTGCTTTGGCTATCATAGGCCATATTTTCCAACATGCAGAAAGAGGCAGCTCTAATGAAGAAAAGTGATCGTGTCCCATGATGCCCATGTGGCCCTCCATGCCCCATACTGCCACTTCTCAAGCCCTAGATCCAGTGGCTCACTGGAGGACAGCTGGCCTGGCTGACTAGGGTGGGGAGGGGATACCAAGGGGCCACCACAGAGCCAGAGGGACTCCAGTCCAGAGACTGCTAGCCACACACTCACTGCCATTGAGTAGGACACCCTGATGCTAAGGGACTGTTGGACTGCTAAGCTAGCCCAGATTGGGGGACTCTTATCCCTGAGATACCTCCTGGCCCACATTTCATTCAGCAGGACACACAGAGAGGGAAGGGGAAAACTGTGTCTGACCAGGAGTGTAAATGCTCCTGACAGCTCCTTTCAGCAGCCCCTGGGCCAGGCCAGGGGAACTGCTGATTCTGCTCAAACACGTACCAGTCACAAGCCGACTCTGGTTGGGCATTTGGATTCTGATCCAAGCCTCTCATGAGCTGCTTGGTTGTCACCTTCCTGGACTCTGGGACTTCTGCTTCTTGATAGCCAACATCACCTCCTGCCCCAGCTTAGTTTTTCAGAGAAAATTTCAGAGGGAAAAGGGATCTATCTAGTTTTCCTGCTTCCTTCATTGTATGCTCTGAACTCCCTGTCTAGAAAGAAGCTAAAGGTTTTACAGCTCTGAGATGTTGATGAAAATTGTCCTGCATATCTTGGTGTCTCTATGTCCTGCCCCATAGCCACCCCCTTGGCCAGAACCACCCTTGCCACTGCCGAATCTGATAGGTTCCATGGGCCTAATGGCAGAGCCACTGGTGTCCTGGTCCTAGCTTCTCCCCACCCTGAGACCTCTGCTTCCTTGCTGCTTGCTTCTTACAGCAGTCTGACTGTTTTTCTGACTCCTTTCTCCTCATGGCTCTGCTTAAGCCATGTTTCATTTCACTTCTTTTCTTTTCTTTTTTTTTTTAGTAGGCTCCATGCCCAGCAGAGCCCAAAGCAGGGCTTGAACTCACAACCCTGAGATCAAGACCTGAGCTGAAATCAGATCAGACGCTTGGCCTACTGAGCTACCTGGGAGTCCCAAGGCTCTGCTGGTTAATGCTGCTATTTCCAGGGGGTTCCTGGGGAAGGTGTGGGTGGGCAGCCATGATGCCTTCTTTTTTTTTTTTTAATTTTTATTTATTTATGATAGTCACACAGAGAGAGAGAGAGAGAGGCAGAGACACAGGCAGAGGGAGAAGCAGGCTCCATGCACTGGGAGCCCAACGTGGGATTCGATTCCGGGTCTCCAGGATCGCGCCCTGGGCCAAAGGCAGGCGCCAAACCGCTGCACCACCCAGGGATCCCATGATGCCTTCTTCTTATGGTTCCCACTAGCGTTGTAGCTGTTCTTCACTGTAAGCAGGCTGTGGGCCTTCTTTGATCTCATCTCAGCAAACGGCCGCTTGACATCCGAAGCAATTGTGTGCTTCCCTGTGACCTACTTTGTGTGTTTTTGGTTAGAGCCTCCTGATTTCTCAGCAGGTGTCCTAGACACATCGTGCCTTGGGAGTGAGGTGGCAGGGCCAGCAGGTAGGGGTTGGTCTGCCCTGGCTGTCTCCCCCACACCTAGCTAACTGAGGTCAGCCTGCCTGTGTGTGCCTAGTGTGAGGCAGAGGGACCCCTGTCTGTTTGAAGGCTGGGAGCTTGAGTGAGGGATGAACCAGGGAAGCCCCACTGCGAGCTCCCCATAGACCTGTTAGACCTGCTGTGGCTCCATCCAAGACCAGAGCCAACTGTCTGGGCTGTTGGGTTGGGAATTTCCCAACTCAGAGCTATAAAACTTTTACCTTCTTTCTAGACAGGGAGTCCAGAGCATACAATGAAGGAAGCAGGAAAACTAGATCTCTTATCCCTCTGAAATTTCCTCTGAAAAAAATAACCATAGTGCTATTTAGTGAGTCATTTCATAATTAAGAGTTGTTGATTCCAAATTTTTTTTACCTATTTATCTTTTTGAAGGATAATAGTACCCTCTGGCTTAATTTTTAATTGGCTTTCGGTTAAAAATAGAGTTTGTGAAGAAATTAGTGGAATTGGAAATGTTATAGTAACAGCACCAGTTTCTGATCTTATTATAATTGCCAAAATACCAGCCATACCCTTGAGAAGTTGGGCCTCCCTGGGCAAAGGGCCTGGCATCTGTGATATGTGGGGCTGGGCTTATTTGAGGCAGGGGCTGCAGTGGGGGTACCAGATGAGAGGCTGGCATCTGCCTCTGGGGGTGGTGATCTCAGGGAGTCCTGTCTCCTCTATGTGGAATGGAGATGATAGCACTCCCTCTTAGGTTTCTGGGAGAACTAGCAGAGATGCCATACTTCAGATACTTATGCAAGGTCCAACACACAGCCAGGAGATTGGAACCGGAGTGTCCTAATAGAGTTTCCATAGGGGAGAAATAGTCCCCACTAGCCCCCAACTACCTGGGTGTGAATCAACCCAGTGGCCAGCGCAGGATGAGGGATGCCCCCATAAGGAATGGACACATTTGGTACTAGAGCATGAGGAGAGCACAGCCCTGCCAGAAAGGCACATGTTGGGGATATCAGGGAGGATTCTTCTTATCAGAGGAGAGGCCCAGAAAGGAGAAGCTTAAGCATGTCCAGGGACAGGGAGGGACAGGGTTGCAGCATCAGGAGAACAGTAACACTAATGATGGTCATGCCTGTAGTCTGGTGTCCTGAGCCTAGAGCTCTTTATGTCTAAGCATCTTTTCTCTGGATTTCTCATCTACTGCCCCTTGTCTGGCAGTAAGGCTGGGGATGGGGATATGTTGGGCCCAGCAGCCAGCCATGGGGTGTTAATTAGGCCCATGTCACTGTAATCAAACCAACACAGGCCAGCTCCACATACATAGATTGTTTTCTGCAGGATTGTTCAGATGATGGGAGGCAGTGCAAGGAGGATGCCTAATGTCCATTTCAGCCTCACCAGGTAACCATGGCCTTGAGGCACAGCAGCCAGTGGTCCTGGAAGGCAGCAGGGCTCTTCCGCCTGTGGGATACTCCACCAACTCTCTGACAACTCGTTTCCTCTTCTTCACTCTGACCCCACCTCCCACCATTAGATGGTGATTGCTGTGGGGCATTCCTACCTTCCTGCCCCCAGAGAGAGACAAGGCAGAAATGGCCATCAAGCCTCTTGCGGTCCATTCCCAGGCTCCAGATCATCTGTCCACTTGGCAAGGGGGACGGACAGAGGGGAAGCAGGCAGCAGCTCCCTGAAGGCTGGGGCTGGCTGGGGCTTGGATGGAAGAGTATAAGAGAGAGTGTGCAAGTGAATGAATGAATGAGGGAATGAACACAAATGGGGAGAGTGAATGAATGAATGAGTGGAATAATGGAATGAATGAGCAGGGGTGGGGGAGGCAGGCGTGCTGTGGGGGGCAGAGATGAGAGCTGAGAGAATAAAGAAATCGAGACCTGTATTCCATCCCCCAGGCATAGAACCTCCCTGTGGCTTGCATCCTACCCCCTCCCCATTCCCCAGAAGACTTAGGTCTGGGGCCAGCTCTCCTCAGGCTCCCTCACCTACAGGCTCCAGTGCTCTGTACTCTTCTCCCCCCAGCCTCCCGAGAGCTGGGGAAGGGCCTCCAACAGCCAGGTCAGCTATTTATTTTTAGCCATTACCTCACATGCCTCCCCACTGCCTGCCTTCCCTCCCTTCCTGGTTGACTGCTATAACAGAGCCAGGAGCAAGAGGACCAACTGGGCAGCCCCTTCTGCAGCCTGGCTGCCTCCATGAATAGCGTGGGAAGGAACAAAACCCTGGGGAGCGTGTGACCACAAGTGACATGCTCTGCTAAGGGTTGGGCCTCTGGGCTTAGGTGAGCAGGCTGCTGCGTGGGCTGGCTCTGAGCCTCTGGCATGAGGTCTGTCACCTCCATTCAGACTATCCTTCCAAGGTGCCCTTGCTTCAGTGGGGACTGTTGCTTCTGGGGTGGGGTCTGCAGGCCAGAGGTAGGGCTCAGAGGTTTGTGAAGCCACCAGGGTGAGCCAGGGCAGATGACCTAAACTTGAAAGGCCTAACCTGGAGTGGCTGCATTCAGGGACCCAAAGTAGAGTCAGGACAATGTTGCCATAGACCAGCCCCCAATCTGGGCCCAGACCCTAACACCCAGACCCTATGGGGGTCTTGCTGATCCTGGGGCTTTTCTCATTTCTAGAATTATCTTGGCCTCTGCATACACCCTTCTTACCTTGCCAGGGTCTCTTTGTCATCTCACACTCCTCTTTGATATGGAGGGATTTCCACAATTACTCCAGCTGACATTGGGGGCATGTGGGCAGGATTTCAGGCTCAAGCTCTGTGTTCTTCCATGCCCTGTCTTTCTCAGGGCCTGGGATCAGCCTGTCTAGCATTCTCCCCAGACACCTCTAGGGATGACCAAGACAAATGAGCCCAAGACTCAGCAAGTAGCCAGCACCCATTGCTTCCTAGCAGTTTGTGTCAGGGAGATGTAGAGGATCAGATAAGGTCCATGGGGGTTAGTAATGGTGCTAGGGCTAGGCCCCGCAGGGAACAGTAGATGAGTACATGTACAACTTCTGAAGGGTCACCCTCCATAGTTGGGCCGCTCTGCTCAGGACCTATGCATGAAATTGGGCCTTGGGGCAGAGTCAGAACTCCAATATCAGGGAGCAATCTCAAGGCCCTGAGTAACAAGCCCATGGAGTAGGCCTATCCCTCAACATACACCAGGAGCCTGCCACCTGCTGGCATGGCCTCTACTGGAGCCCAGGGCAGGGATGTAATATGTGGTCTGTAGGCAGGAAACCAGGGCAGAATCATTGATGTGGCATCTGCCATGGTGGCCTGAGGATGCCAAGCTGAGGGCAGGCACCCTGGGGGTACCATGCTTCCAAGGGTCTGCCAGGTGGGCTAGGGTCTGACATAGGCTCAGGGCAGTGTGCCATGGAAGGGTGTCAAGGCCGTCAGCCCACTTTGGGGTGGCAAGGGCCAAGGGCCACCTCCCTGCCCTGTCTCCTGGCTCTGTGATTCTATGGTTCTGAGTCTTGTAGTTCTCCTAATGGCCCAGCCTAATAGCCAAGCTGCTGGTGGAAGCCTGGGAGGAGGAGCAGCAGCAGGAAAGTCAGAGCATGTCTCTGCCCCCTTCCTCTGGGGTAAGAGCAGACATGGGTATGTGGTTACCCTCTTTCCTACCTCATGCCCTGTGGGCCAAGGTAGGACGTCCAGTCTTGCCAAGGAGGAGCCCTGACTCTGGAGAAGTTCCTGGGAGACCTGCCCCTATTAGTCTCTGACCTGCTGCAGGAATCACCCCCTCAGGGCCTGGGATCCTCAGACTTTATCCCCGTGCAGACAGCTAGAGCTGGGGGAATCAGACTTGGTTTCTGGTGTCTAGGAACTTTACCACGGATATCCATGTCACACTGGATGACCAGTTTGGGGCTGTGGGCTCCAGGAATGCTACATGCCAGCCACCCTTATGTCTGTCTTTGTCATAGCTGTGTCTCCAGCCCCCAGCATTGAGCCTGACATAGGGGATGACCCAAAGAGTGGTGGACTAATGGCTGAGGGTTTGACCCCCACCCAGTTTGGAGGAAGCAGGAACCCTGGCCTAAGTGTGGACACACACGACCCCCATCAGAGGAATAGCCCAGAACCCTGGGGGCAGGAGGAGGCTTCCACTTGAGGGTCTTTGCTGGCCATGGAAAAGGAGACCTAGGCTGGAGGGTGTGGGCAGAGGGAACTGTTTGGCCCCATCCTTCCAGCAGGGATTTTCCCAGAACAGCCTCCAGGAGTCTGTAGCCTCCCAGCACAGTCCTTACTTGGGAAAGATGTGAAGAAGGATATATCTGAGGCCTGAGAGCTAGGAATCCAGGAAGGTCAGTGTCCCTTGGACATGCTTCCTGTCTGAGGCTACTCTTGGTTTGTAGGGGCTCTAGACTGCTGGACTCCACCCCAGGTCCCCCTCTTCTCCAGACTCATTTACTACCTGTAGTCTTCTTTTCTGGCTAGGTGAAAAAGCTCTCTATAGGGTAAGGAAGGGACCCTTCTTTGTGGTTTATCATTTGAATTCTGAAGGTTGGGGAGGTCTGTTGTTTGGGGGCAACAAATCTACCAGTTTTTTTCTCCTTGTGCCTTTGGTGTCATACTTGGGAAGACTTTCTCCCGCTTCTGATTACAGAAGTAGTCATGGAAATATTCTTTGAGTACTTCAGTGTTTTTGTGATTTTCATCACCTCATCGCTGTCCCATTTCCTTACAGAAAACCGAGTGGCTCTGTCTGAACTGCCAAACTAAGCGGCTGCTAGAGGGCAGCCTGGGAGAGCCCACACCCCTGCCGCTGCCCACCTCTCAACAGCCCCCCACTGGGGCCCCTCTCCGTGTGGCTGGAACCGCCCCTCTGAAGCAGAAAGGGCCACAGGGGCTGGGCCAGCCATCAGGCCCCCTGCCTGCCAAGGCCAGTCCCCTGCCCGCCAAGGCCAGCCCCCAGGCCAAACCCCTCAAGGCTGCTGAACCCAGCAGGGCCGTGAGCAGTGCCCAGGAAAAGAAGACCGGAATCCCAGCTAAACCCGAGCCTGGGCCGAAGCCACCTCCAGAGACTACCCTACCCCCTGGGACTCCCAAAGGAAAGACAGGGGCCCGGAGGACTGAACCTGCCACCCCTGTTGTCAAAACTGTTCCAGAAGCTCCTAAGGGTGGGGAGTCAGAGGTCAGTCCCGCTCACTTCCCGGGGACCCTAGTTCTCAGGTGGGGTGGTGTAGGGCAGGCCTTGGTTCTCTGGGACGTAGGCCTGGGGCAGGCCCCTTGGGGCTGCAGAGGAGATAAAGGATGCTGAATGAGGCCCTGTGGGCCTGGAACCTGTGAGTTCTAGGCTGGTCCTGTGTCTGGCGCATAGTTGAATGCTTTGGTGGGTTTTGCTACCATTAGATCTAATAAAGTTTTTTCTTGAGAAGCTAGGGCTTCTTGAGGTTTCTAAGGCCAGAGAAATGGAAATGGTGGGCCATGATCCCCGGAAGTAGAGGGCCCCTTCTTCAGGGCCCTGGGATTGACAGAGGGCTGAGCTTCCCCAGTGAGCTATCTGCCACAGGGAGTCAAGTGTCTGCTTCTCACCCTACTACAGGAGCTGGCGGGAAAGTCTTACTCTCAGGACCTGTCTCGGAGCCCACAGAGCCTCAGTGACACAGGCTATTCCTCAGATGGCATCTCTAGCTCCCAGAGCGAGATCACAGGCGTCGTACAGCAGGAGGTGGAGCAGCTGGACAGCGCAGGGGTGACAGGGCCTCGCCCACCCAGCCCCTCTGAGCTCCACAAGGTGGGGAGCAGCATGCGGCCTTCACTGGAGGCCCAGGGCCCAGCCCCTAGGGGTGAGCAGAGCAAGCCACCCAGGAGCAGTGGTGAGGAGCTGAAGCGGAGGCCCCACTCCTTGTCCATCATGCCTGAGGCCTATGACTCCGATGAAGAGCTGGAGGATATCCTGGAGGAAGAGGAAGACTCTGTGGAGTGGGGGCACCAGAGGGAGCAGCAAGACACAGCTGAGTCCTCAGATGACTTTGGCAGTCAGCTTAGACATGACTACGTGGAGGATAGCAGTGAGGGTGGCCTGTCTCCTCTCCCACCCCAGCCCCCAGCCCGGGCAGCAGAACTGACTGATGAGGAGTTCATGCGACGGCAGATCCTGGAGATGAGCGCTGAGGAAGACAACCTGGAAGAGGATGATGCCACCACCTCTGGGCCCAGCCTGGCCAAACATGGTGCCCAGAAAGGCGGCCCCAGGCCCCGGCCTGAGCCCAGCCAAGACCCAGCAGCTCCACCTAAGAGACGTCTGCCACACAATGCCACCACTGGCTATGAGGAGCTGCTCTCTGAAGGGGGCCCAGCTGAGGCCAGTGATGGCACTGGGGCCCTGCAGGGGGGGCTCCGCCGCTTCAAGACCATTGAGCTCAATAGCACGGGCAGCTATGGCCACGAGCTGGACATGGGCCAAGGCCCTGACACCAGCCTGGAGCGGGAGCCTGAGCTGGAGATGGAGAGCCTGACGGGCTCACCCGAGGACCGCTCCCGCGGGGAGCACTCCTCCACGCTGCCGGCCTCCACGCCCAGCTACACGTCTGGCACCTCTCCGACCTCCCTGTCCTCACTGGAGGAGGACAGCGACAGCAGCCCCAGCCGCCGGCAGCGGCTAGAAGAAGCAAAGCAGCAGCGCAAGGCCCGGCACCGCTCGCATGGGCCCCTGCTGCCCACCATCGAGGACTCCTCAGAGGAGGAGGAGCTGCGGGAGGAGGAGGAGCTACTGCGGGAGCAGGAGAAGATGCGGGAGGTGGAGCAGCAGCGCATCCGCAGCACTGCCCGCAAGACTCGGCGAGACAAGGAGGAACTGCGGGCCCAGAGGCGGCGTGAGCGCTCCAAGACCCCCCCGAGCAACCTGTCACCCATTGAGGATGCCTCCCCAACTGAGGAGCTGAGGCAGGCGGCTGAGATGGAGGAGCTCCACCGCTCATCCTGCTCTGAGTACTCGCCCTCCCCTTCCCTCGACTCAGAGGCTGAAGCCCTGGACGGTGGCCCCACCCGACTCTACAAGTCGGGCAGTGAGTACAACCTGCCCACCTTCATGTCCCTCTACTCGCCAACGGAGACACCCTCAGGCAGCTCTGCCACTCCCAGCTCTGGCCGGCCCCTCAAGAGCGCAGAAGAGGCCTACGAGGAGATGATGCGCAAGGCCGAGCTGCTCCAGCGGCAACAGGGTCAGGGGGCAGGTGGCCCCTCTCAGCCCACTGGCCCGCGGAGCCAGGGCACCATTGAGTACCAGGATACACCTGACCAGGACTATGGCCGGCCTGCGCAGCCTGTCTCTGAGGGCACACCGGCCAGCCTGGGAGCAGCGGTATATGAGGAAATCCTTCAGACGTCACAGAGTATTGCTCGCATGCGGCAGGCCTCCTCCCAGGACCTGGCCTTTGCAGAGGACAAGAAGAAGGAGAAGCAGTTTCTGAATGCTGACACTGTGTACATGGACCCAATGAAGCAAAATGGTGGCCCACTCACCCCTGGTACCAGTCCCACCCAGCTTGCTGCCCCTGTTTCCTTTTCCACCTCCTCCTCCTCAGACAGCAGTGGTGGCCGAGTCATTCCCGATGTTCGCGTTACTCAGCATTTTGCAAAGGAGCCTCAGGACCCCCTCAAGCTTCACAGCTCTCCTGTGTCCCCCAGCTCTGCCTCCAAGGAGGTAGGCATATCCTTCTCCCAGGGCCCTGGTGCCCCAGCCACCACAGCTGTGGCTCCTTGTCTGGCCGGCCTGTCACGAGGTTATATGACCCCGACCTCCCCGGCAGGCTCTGAGCGCAGCCCTTCACCATCCTCTGTAGGCCACAGCTATGGACAGAGCCCCGCCACTGCTAACTATGGCTCCCAGACTGAAGAGCTACCCCAGGCCCTCAGTGGCCCCCCTGTCAGTGGACGTGCTGCCAGAGACAAGCCCCTGAGTGTTAGTGATGGTGAGAGTGGCCCCCACATAGCTTCCCGGGGCTATTCCTACTTCGCAGGCTCCAGCCCACCCCTCTCTCCATCTTCTCCCTCAGAGAGTCCCACATTCTCCCCTGGAAAACTGGGCCCAAGAGCCACAGCTGAGTTCTCTACACAGACGCCAAGCCCGACCCCTGCCTCGGAAGTGCCTCGGAGCCCTGGTGCCCCGAGTCCAGCACCCATGGTGGCTCAGGGCACGCAAACGCCACACCGACCCGGCACCCCTCGCCTGGTATGGCAGCAGTCCTCTCAGGAGGCCCCTTTCATGGTCATCACTCTGGCATCAGATGCCTCCAGCCAGACCAGGATGGTACATGCCAGCGCCTCCACCTCCCCAGTGTGTTCACCCACGGACATCCAGCTCACCACCCACAGCTATAGCCAGACAACACCTCCGAGTGTGTCCCAGCTGCCCCCAGAGCCACCTGGGCCACCTGGCTTCCCACGGGCACCCAGTGCCAGTGCGGATGGGCCCTTGGCAGTATATGGCTGGGGCACCCTCCCTGCTGAGAATATCTCCCTGTGCCGGATCTCCTCAGTCCCGGGAACATCTAGGGTGGAACCAGGCCCCAGGCCTCCAGGCAGTGCCGTGGTAGACCTTCGCACAGCTGTCAAGCCCACACCCATCATCCTTACTGACCAAGGCATGGACCTGACTTCTCTTGCTGTGGAAGCAAGGAAGTATGGCCTTGCCTTGGATCCAATCCCAGGACGGCAGTCGACTGCTGTGCAGCCTTTGGTCATCAACCTCAACGCCCAGGAGCAGACCCATGCCTTCCTCAGCACTTCCACCACCGTGAGCATCACCATGGCCTCATCTGTGCTCATGGCTCAGCAAAAGCAGCCTGTGGTCTATGGAGACCCCTTCCAGAGCCGGCTTGACTTTGGCCAGGGTGCAGGTAGCCCCGTGTGCCTGGCCCAGGTCAAGCAGGTAGAACAGGCTGTCCAGACAGCCCCGTACCGAGGTGGGCCCCGTGGAAGACCTAGGGAGGCCAAGTTTGCCAGGTATAACCTACCTAACCAGGTAGCACCTCTGGCCAGAAGGGACGTTTTAATCACTCAGATGGGCACTGCCCAGAGTGTTGGCCTCAAATCAGGTCCAGCGCCAGAGCCTAGTGCTGAACCCCACCGAGCTGCCCCCACAGAGCTGCGGTCACATGCTATGCCAGGTGCCAGGAAGCCACACACAGTGGTGGTGCAGATGGGAGAGGGAACAGCAGGCACTGTGACCACACTGCTCCCAGAGGAGCCCTCAGGTGCCCTGGACCTCACTGGGATGAGGCCTGAGAGCCAAATGGCATGCTGTGACATGGTCTACAAGTTCCCCTTTGGCAGTAGCTGCACAGGTACCTTCCACCCCACCCCCAATGCACCTGAGAAGAGTGTAGCAGACATTGCCCCACCTGGCCAGAGTGGCGGCCCCTTCTACAGTCCCCGTGACCCTGAGCCTCCTGAGCCCCCTACCTACCGGGCACAGGGGGTAGTGGGACCTGGGCCCCATGAGGAACAGAGGCCCTACCCACAAGGCCTCCATGGCAGGTTATACTCCTCCATGTCTGACACCAATTTGGCTGAGGCTGGCCTCAACTACCATGCCCACAAGATGGGCCAGCTCTTCCAGGGCCCTGGACGAGACTCAGCTATGGATCTCAGCTCGCTGAAGCACTCCTACAGCCTGGGCTTTGTGGATGGACGCTACCTTGGGCAGGGCTTGCAGTATGGCTCCTACACAGACCTACGCCATCCCACAGACATTTTGACTCACCCGCTTCCCATGCGACGCTACAGTTCAGTGTCAAACATCTACTCAGACCACAGGTATGGCCCACGGGGAGATGCAGCTGGCTTCCAGGAGGCCAGCCTGGCCCAGTACAGTGCCACCACCGCCCGTGAGATCAGCCGCATGTGTGCTGCCCTCAACTCCATGGACCAGTATGGAGGGCGGCATGGCAGTGGTGGTGGTGGCCCTGACCTCATGCAGTATCAGCCTCAGCCTGGGCCTGGGCTCAGCGCCCCACAGGGCCTGGCTCCCCTCAGACCTGGCCTCCTAGGGAACCCCACCTTCCCAGAGGGCCACCCAAGTTCTGGGAACCTGGCCCAGTACAGGCCTACGGGAGGCCAGGGAACAGCAGTCAGACAGCTTCTGCCATCCACGGCCACTGTGCGTGCAGCCGATGGCATGATCTACTCAACTATCAACACTCCAATTGCTGCAACACTGCCCATAACCACCCAGCCCGCCTCTGTACTGCGGCCCATGGTGCGCCGTGGCATATACAGGCCTTATGTGTCTGCTGGAGTTACAGCCGTGCCGCTCACCAGCCTGACACGCATGCCTGTGATTGCCCCCCGGATACCTCTTGGGCCCACAGGGCTGTACCGATACCCGGCACCAAGTAGATTCCCCACTGCTTCCAGTGTTCCCCCTGCTGACGGTCCTCTCTACCTGGGGAAACCTGCTGCTGCCAAGGCCCCAGGGGCTGGGGGCCCACCAAGGCCAGAGCTACCCGCAGGGGCGGCTCGGGAAGAACCTCTCTCCACAGCCACCCCTGCTGCCGCCAAGGAGGCCGTAGCAGCCCCAGCCCCGCTGGCTGGCCAAAAGCCCCCCATAGATACTGCTTCCGGTGGCGGCAGTGGAGCCCTTGGCCGGCCGGGGCTGGAGAAGGAGGACGCCACACAGGAGGAGCGACAGCGGAAGCAGCAGGAGCAGCTGCTCCAGCTGGAGCGGGAGCGGGTGGAGTTGGAGAAGCTGCGGCAGCTGCGGCTGCAGGAGGAGCTGGAGCGCGAGCGTGTGGAGCTACAGCGACACCGGGAGGAGGAGCAGCTGCTGGTGCAGCGGGAGCTGCAGGAGCTGCAGACCATCAAGCACCACGTGCTGCAGCAGCAACAGGAGGAGCGGCAGGCCCAGTTCGCCCTGCAGCGGGAGCAGCTAGCACAGCAGCGTCTGCAGCTGGAGCAGATCCAGCAGCTGCAGCAGCAGCTGCAACAGCAGCTAGAGGAACAGAAGCAGAGGCAGAAGGCCCCCTTCCCCGTGGCCTGTGAGGCACCTGGCCGGGGGGCTCCCCCAGCTGCCACAGAGCTGGCTCAGAATGGTCAGTACTGGCCACCTCTGAGCCACACAGCCTTCATTGCTGTGGCAGGGCCAGAGGGGCCGGGGCAGCCTCGGGAGCCTGGGCTGCATCGGGGCCTCCCCAGCTCTGCCTCGGACATGTCCCTGCAGACAGAGGAGCCGTGGGAGGCCAGCCGCAGCAGCATCAAGAAGCGGCACTCTATGCCTCGCCTGCGGGATGCCTGCGAGCCAGAGTCAGGGCCTGAGCCCTGCTCGGTCAGGAGGATTGCAGACAGCAGTGTGCAGACGGACGATGAGGAGGGGGAGGGCCGCTACCTCCTGACCAGGCGGCGCCGGGTGCGGCGGAGTGCGGACTGCAGTGTGCAGACTGATGATGAGGACAGTGCTGAGTGGGAGCAGCCAGTGCGCCGCCGCCGGTCCCGTCTTTCCCGCCATTCGGACTCTGGCTCCGACAGCAAGCACGATGCTGCTGCCTCGTCATCCCCTGCGGCTGCTGCTGCTGCCGTGAGGGCCATGAGCAGCGTGGGCATCCAGACCATCAGTGACTGCTCCGTGCAGACAGAGCCTGACCAACTGCCCAGGGTCTCTCCGGCCATCCATATCACAGCCGTGACCGACCCCAAGGTGGAGATTGTCAGGTACATCTCGGCACCAGAGAAGACTGGGCGCGGGGAGAGTCTGGCCTGCCAGACGGAACCCGAGGGGCAAGCCCAGGGTGTGGCAGGGCCGCAGCTCATGGGGCCAACCGCCATCAGCCCTTACCTGCCTGGCATCCAGATTGTCACCCCAGGACCCCTGGGCAGATTTGAAAAAAAGAAGCCGGATCCCCTGGAGATTGGATACCAGGCCCAGCTGCCCCCGGAGTCCCTGTCACAGCTCGTGAGCCGCCAGCCTCCCAAGTCCCCCCAGGTCCTCTACTCACCGGTCTCACCCCTGTCCCCACACCGGCTCCTGGACACCTCCTTTGCTTCCAGTGAGAGGCTGAACAAGGCTCACGTGAGTCCCCAGAAGCACTTCACAGCTGACAGCGCTCTCCGCCAGCAGACGCTGCCTCGCCCCATGAAGACCCTGCAGCGGTCCTTGTCCGACCCTAAGCCCCTGAGCCCCACCGCCGAGGAGTCTGCCAAAGAGAGGTTCTCCCTCTACCAGCACCAGGGGGGACTGGGTAGCCAGGTATGGGCACAGGGGCTGGTCCAGGGTGGGGCAGGGGTCTCTTTCTAGCCTGGGGGCCCCCGAGGGAGGGGTTTCTCCTGGGGTGGGGGGTGGAGTCACCTTCAGCTCCAGAGGCCCAGAGGAAGGAGTTGAGGATGAGGACTGGACCTTCCTTCCTCAAGGCACACCTGGTGGAGCCGGCAGCCTGGCAAGGACATCTGGGCAAATGCACACTCACACACTGGCCCCCACAGCCACCCATCCAGACCCCACTGGAAACTTCAGCCTTTCCTCAGCACTGCCTCTTCATGGCCATATCTGGTCCAGCCCCTACAACATCCCCCCTCCCAGTCTGGGGCCCCCCATTCCAAACCTTTACTGGGGATGTTTCCTTAGAAAATCAGTAACACAGACCTGGCTGGGCCACTCCCTACTCCCAGCCCCAACCTGGCTTCCATGGCCCCACAGGAAGCCCAAGCCTCTGGGCCTAGCATTCAGGGTCCATCTTAATGGGCTGCAGTGTGCTCTTGGTCTCATCTTGTCCCCTGCCCCTCTCTGCCCCTCAATAAATCTGCTTACACTCCTGTCTGCTCCCCTAGGCAGGGAACCTTACAGCATAAATTTACCCTTGCCTGTGGCTTTAGTTGCCAAAGGATGCCCTGGGACTGAACGAGGTGACCTGCTATGGGCTGCCATGCAGGGGAAGATGGGAGTTGCAAAGGCCTAATGCCAAGGATTTTAAGTGCCAGACTGAGGAGCATGGGCCTTTCTCATAGGCCTTTGAAGCCTCTGGAGGTTTTAGGCAGGTGAGATGGGCAAGATGTGTTTGTTTGTTTTTTTTCCAAAGATTTTATCTGTTTATTTGAGAGAGAGAGAGAGAGAGAGAGAGAGAGAGACAGCATGAGTTGGGGAGAGGGGCAAAGGGAGAGGTAGAAGCAGGTTCCCCACTGAGCAGGGAGCCTGACATGGGACTTGATCCCAGGACTCCGAGATAATGACCTGAGTCAAAGGGAGATGCTTAACCAACTGAGCCACCAGGTGCTCCAAGATGGGTATTTTAGAAAGCTTCCTGGGCAGAATGTGGGCAGATGGGCTGAAAGACCACACAGTGGCCTTGAGGAAAAGAGGCAGGAACCAGAGGCACTGTGAAGTATGTCTACCTGTTTTCTGGGATTGATACAGAGAGAAGAGGGTGGGGTTTTGGAGGTGATGAGTTTGGGTAGTGGAGAGCCCGGGGGTATGCAGGCCAGAGAGTCTGGGGGTGGGATCAGGAGTCGCTGGCAGGGAGCCCAGGCCAGGGCTGGCTGTCCTGGCTCCAGGCTGAGGCAGGCACAGAGGTTCCATGGGCTGGCCTTGTGGTGCCATGTCACGATGGGCATTCATGGTGTGTGGCCAAAATAAAAGACGAACAATAGAGTAAGGAGTTCAAAAAGCGAAATTTACTGGGGTGTCTGAGTGGCTCAGTCAGTTAATCGCCCAACTCTTGATCTCAGCTCAGGTGTTGACCTCAGGTTATGAGTTCAAACCCAGCATGGAGCCTACTTTAAAAAACAAACAAACAAAAACCCCAAAACCCAATATTTATTGTTAAAGGCCTATGTGTTGTTCTAAGGCTCTGAGGCACACTATTATTTCCTTTATGACATACGGTGAGAGGAGATGGGAGGCTTTTATGTAGTTTCTTCACAAGGTAAAAGGAAAAGCCCAATTGTCAGGCCCTAGTGTATTTTGGGGACTTGCGTGGTTCATTAAAACCCAAAGGCCTGGAACACTCTAGGAAGGCTAGGAGCTAGAGATGAAGGCCCTGGTGTAAACCTTCCAGTCATGTGGACCTTCAGGCAATGTGGAACATCAGGGCAGGTGAGGAGAACTACACAGAGGCAGTGTTAGGGAACCTGGACCAGGGAGCCATGCAGCCAGAGAGAGGGCCAGGGAGGCCCTGAAGGGGAGCTGGCAGCCCTAGAGAGTGGTTGGTTCACAGGGATATGGAAAGAACTGGGCCAGGCTGAGAGCACAGTCCAGAGGATTTGGCAGAGGGCGGCACAGGGCAGCTGGGTGGATAAGTAGCTGAGTTACATGTCCCTTAAAAGAGGAGTAGGGCAGGAGGCAGGAAAGACCCAGAGCCTGCAGTAACTGACATACAGTCAGCATGTGCCCCATTCCCATGATCCTCTAGGGAGCCTGCTGGGCACCCAGAGGCCACTCCATTTCTGTCCACGGCCCTCTACTGCCGTTGGTCCCCTACCAGCTGCTAGACCTAAACCCAGAGCCAGACTGTGCCCTCCTTACCTCAGGACACTCAGCGGGAGACAGAGGGTGGCCAGCCCCCTGAATACATGCAGGGGTTCTCAGAGCCACTGTGTACCAGAGGTTCTCAGAGGCAGGCCAGTCCCAGAGACCAGCACAGAGGGGCATCTGCTCCTCTGCTCCCCTGCCGCTGCCCAGAGTGCTGGGAGTGAGAAGACCTATGAAACGATCACGGGTGGTGATCCCCACCAGTGCGTGGGCAGGACAGGTCTCAAGGCTGCCCAGTGAATCAGAGCACTCGCTGTATGGAGGCCAGCCTCTGCCCCAACCCAAGCCAGGGCTCTTCTACCTTTTGCCCCACCAAGTCACCCACACCTTGGGTCTCAGTGCTGCCCGCCCTTCCCTCTGTCTCAGGTGTCGGCGCTGCCACCCAACAGCCTGGTCCGCAAGGTGAAGCGGACACTGCCCAGCCCCCCTCCAGAGGAGGCTCACCTGCCCCTGGCTGGCCAGGCCCCCCCACAGCTGTATGCGGCCAGCCTGCTGCAGCATGGGCTGGCGGGGCCCACCGCTGTCCCTGCCACCAAGGCCAGCCTGCTCCGGGAGCTGGACCGGGACCTGCGGCTGGTGGAGCATGAATCCACCAAGCTGCGCAAGAAGCAAGCAGAGTTGGATGAGGAGGAGAAGGAGATCGACGCCAAGCTCAAGTACCTGGAGCTGGGCATCACACAGCGGAAAGAGTCTTTGGCCAAAGACCGGGGTGGCCGTGACTACCCACCCTTGCGTGGTCTAGGTGAGCATCGTGACTACTTGTCTGATAGCGAGCTCAACCAGCTACGGCTCCAGGGTTGTGCCACTCCTGCCGGCCAGTACACAGACTTCCCTGGCAGTGCTGCTGCCCCTGCCACCCCCGCTGGCCCCACTGCCTTCCAACAGCCCCGGTTTCCACCTCCAGCCCCACAGTATGCTGCAGGCAGTGGTGGGCCAACTCAGAACGGATTCCCAGCCCACCAAACACCCACCTACCCTGGCCCTAGCACGTACCCAGCACCTGCCTTTCCTCCTGGCACCAGTTACCCAGCTGAGCCTGGTCTGCCAAGCCAACAGGCTTTCCGTCCCACAGGCCATTATGCAGCCCAAACACCCATGCCAACCACACAGAGCACTCTTTTCCCAGTCCCGGCTGACAGCCGTGTCCCGCACCAGAAGCCACGCCAGACATCACTAGCCGACTTGGAACAGAAGGTGCCCACTAACTATGAAGTGATCGCCAGCCCTGTTGTGGCCATGTCTTCGGCCCCATCTGAAACCAGCTACAGTGGCCCAGCAGTAAGCAGCAGCTATGAGCAAGGCAAAGCTGCTGAGCTGCCCCGGGCCAGTGACCGTAGTGGCGTGAGCCTGAGCTCAGCCTCCACCTATCCCTCTGACTCCCACTACACCAGCCTGGAGCAGAATGTCCCTCGGAACTATGTGATGATTGACGACATCAGTGAGCTGACCAAGGACAACGCCTCCACTGCCCTTGAGAGCCAGCGACTGGAGCCCCTGGGGCCAAGCAGCAGCAGTGGGCGTCCCGGCAAAGAGCCGGGAGAACCAGGCATCCTAGAGGGGCCCATACTGCCCTGCTGCTATACCAGAGGGGAGGAAGAATCTGAGGAGGACTCTTATGACCCCCGTGGGAAGAGTGGCCATCACCGGAGTGTGGAGAGCAATGGCCGAGCAGCCAGTGCCCACTACTACGGTGATAGTGACTACAGACACGGGGCTCGAGCAGACAAGTATGGCGCAGGCCCCATGGGGCCCAAGCATCCCTCTAAGAGCCTGGCACCAGCTGCCATCTCTTCAAAGCGCAGCAAGCACCGGAAGCAGGGCATGGAGCAAAAGATCTCCAAGTTCTCACCTATTGAAGAGGCCAAGGACGTGGAGTCGGATCTGGCCTCCTACCCCTCCCCTGCAGTCAGCAGCAGCCTGGCCTCTCGGGGCAGGAAGTTCCAGGATGAAATCACCTATGGGCTCAAGAAGAACGTATATGAGCAGCAGAGGTACTATGGGGTGTCCAGCCGGGACCCGGTGGAGGAGGATGACCGCATGTATGGAGGGAGCAGCCGGTCCCGGGTGGCCTCTGCATACAGTGGGGAGAAGCTGTCCAGCCATGACTTCAGTGGCCGGGGCAAAGGATATGAGCGGGAGCGGGAAGCTGTGGACCGACTTCAAAAAGCGGGCCCCAAGCCCTCGTCCCTGAGCATGGCCCACAGCCGGGCCCGGCCCCCCATGCGAAGCCAGACCTCTGAAGAGGAGAGCCCTGTCAGCCCCTTGGGGCGGCCTCGCCCTGCCGGCAGCACACTTCCTCCTGGGGACACCTGCCCACAGTTCTGCTCCAGCCACTCCATGCCTGATGTCCAGGAGCATATCAAGGATGGGCCTCGGGCCCACACGTATAAGCGTGAAGAAAGCTACATCCTGGATGACTCCCACTGCGTAGTTTCCGACAGCGAAGGTAATGGCAGCCAGGGGTGATTTCTGCAGCTGCTCAGCATCTTGGGGGGCCTGCCCACCCATGGGGCCCTGGGCCCTGAGATGTCCCAGAGGGGCCTGACTTGGCGCCTCCCCAGTGGGCCCTGCTGCAGGCTGCTCCACCTGTGCCTTGGCCCTGGTTGTGGGGGGGCGGGCTGGGGGCCTAGTGGTAATGCTTGTGGCTGTGGCGCCCACTCTCTGGTTTCCTTGCATGGCTTCAGCTGGGCCTCCCCCTGCAGCCAGCCTGGGGGTTGATGGTGTTCTGTTTTTGGTCTCTGAAGCGTATCACCTGGGCCAGGAGGAGACAGACTGGTTTGATAAGCCCCGGGATGCCCGCTCTGACCGATTCAGGCACCACGGGGGCCATGCAGTCTCCTCCTCCTCCCAGAAGCGAGGCCCTGCCAGGCACAGCTACCACGACTACGATGAGCCCCCCGAGGAGGGCCTGTGGCCACATGATGAGGGTGGCCCTAGCCGCCACACCTCAGCCAAGGAACACCGGCACCACGGTGACCACGGGCGGCACTCAGGCCGCCACGCTGGCGATGAGCCAGGCCGGCGTGCTGCCAAACCACACACTCGGGACCTGGGGCGCCATGAGGCCCGGCCTCACCCTCAACCCAGCCCTGCCCCAGCAATGCAGAAGAAGGGTCAGCCTGGGTACGCCAGCTCTGCTGAGTACTCACAGCCATCCCGTGCTCCGTCAGCATACCATCATGCCTCTGACAGCAAGAAGGGCTCCCGGCAGGCCCACTCGGGGCCCACTACACCGCAGCCAAAGCCAGAACCCCAGCCACAGCCGCAAGGTCGGCAGGCGGCTCCTGGGCCACAGCAGTCACAGCCACCACCGTCGAGGCAGACTCCCTCAGCGACAGGATTGCGCCAGCCACAGACACCGCAGCAGCAGCAGCAGCAACAACAGCAGCAGCAGCAGCAAGGTCTCGGGACACAGCCCGCTCAGCAGGCCCCAGTGCAGACTCGGGTGCAGCAGCAGGGCCAGCCAGCTGCCAGGGGCCCAGCCCCTGCTGCCAGCCAGCCAGCAGGGAAGGCTCAGCCGGGCCCCACAACAGCCACAGGCCCCCAGCCAGTAGGACCGGTAAGTAGGGCTCCAGCACACAGATGTACCCAGGGTGGATGCTGTGGTGGGAGCTGGGACGTGCCCTCGATTCCCTACTGGGTGTGGGCAGAGTCGTCGGACGGTGTCTTAGCTGTGGGTTCTATGTTGCAGCCACGGGCAGAGCAGGCAAACGGCTCTAAAGGGACAGCCAAGGCACCCCAACAGGGGAGGCCTCCTCAGGCCCAACCACCACCAGGACCTGGACCTGCAGGTGAGCCTATATTTTGGTGCCTTCAGCCATGGCCCCAAGTTCCTGATCTGCCCTCTCCCTATACCCACTGGCACCCTGAGCTCCCTTGTACCGCATACTGTACTGTTTCCGGAGAAGGTGCCAGGGGTCTGGAGACCTTCCTAACAGAAATGAGCCTGGGGTTAGAATGAGCTAGTGGTTGGGGCGCCTGGGTGACTCAGTGGGTTGGGCATCCGACTTTTGGTTTCAGCATGGGCCATCATCTCATGGCTCATGGGATGTGAGATTGAGTCCTTCATTGGGCTCCACACTCAGCAGGGAGTCTGCTCAAAGATTTTCCCCCTCTGCCTCTCCCTTTACACATTCTCTCTCTCTCTCTCTCCCTCTCCCTCCCCCCTGTAAAATAAATAAATAAATCTTTAAAAAAAATGAGCTAGTGAAAAAAAAAAAAAATGAGCTAGTGGGGTCACCAGCACTGGGGCCTTCTGGCCCAGGAAGCTCTGGGCAGGACCTGAAAGGGACAGGTAAGTATAGGTCCAGGATCATAGCCTCTTACTATCTCCCTCCTTCCCCTTCTACCTCTGCCTTCCCATCCTACTCTTCTCTTCCTTCCTTTCCTCTTTCTGCTTCCTCCCACCCTCCTCCCTTCTTGTTCTTCCCTCTCTCTCTTCCTTACTCTCTTCCTCCTCACTCTCCCGCCTCATGGCTGCCTGTGTGCAGACTCCCTCAGGGCTTCTCTCCCCCTCAGAGCCCAAAGGGCCAAGCCTGCCTCCTGAGGGTGGTCTCTTTCCCCCTAGGCATGAAGGCCGGAGCCAGGCCTGGAGGGACTCCAGGGGCTCCTGCTGGCCAGCCAGGCGCTGAAGGTGAGAGTGTGCTCTCCAAAATCCTTCCTGGTGGGGCAGCAGAGCAGGCCGGCAAACTGACAGAAGGTAGGCCCTGCCTGCGGCCAGGTCCATGGTGGGTGGCGGCTCCGGGGCCCTGCTGTGGCAGAGGTTGGGTCTGGGAAATGATTCTAGGCTCCATCAGTGAGCCACAGGCCAGCCTGAAGGTCTACCTGCTGTCGCCCAGTGGCTTTCTGGCAGGGGAGGGGGTGTCCCCTGCCCCTTGGGCTACGCTGGGCTTCACTGCCAAATGGCCCCAACAAGGAGGGAGTTTAGTCTAATTTCCTGATGCTTCTCTCCTTTTTCTGTCATAGCTGTCTCTGCTTTTGGCAAAAAGTTCTCCTCATTCTGGTGACCATGCCCTGCAGGGTAAGTATGAGTTGCCTTGACCCAGCCTCCCTTCATGTGGGGGTCCTCAGGGATCCTCTAGGAGGAGTCTTATCTTCAGCAGTGGGTGATGTGGCCAGAGCTGCAGTATCCTCTCCTGTGAGTGTGGGAGGAGGGCAAGGAGGAGGAGAAGGGACTCAATGCACAGAGGCCCTAACACGGGGCCAACTTAGTAGAGGTCCCAGCAGAGGGAAGCTAGGGCCAACATCCCCTCGTCCTCTCCCACCACCCCCTACCACCTCTACCCCAGGGCTCTCACAGCCTTGAGTTGACTTTAGTTTGTAGGTAGGGCCCCCTGGGATGCAGCCTCTCCCCAACCCTCCTCTGTAAATACTCCACAGGCTCTTGAAGAGATGAAGGGAGATGATATCATTGCTGTGGAAAAATCTCTGGAGTCAGAGGCCTGGGCACAGCTCTGGACTCTGCGTATAACAGTGAGTGTCAGGTCCAGGGTAGGGTGGGACAGAAGAGGGGGTGAAGGTCCGAGGCCTGGCTGACCAGACCCATGTAGTTCCTACAGGTGTGAACTGGGACCAGGCTGGTGGGCTGCCTTCAGCTGTGATGGGTGTGTCAGCTGAGAGGCAGAGACCCCTAAGCTGGCTGAGATGACTCAGGTAGTAAACTTGGGGAATGACCCAGCAAAGCCACCCATGTCCCTCAACTTAGGGGCTGTGTGCTGGGCACTGATTCCAAAGCCACTTCCCTGAGGCTGGTGCTGATGACTTTGCTCCAGACAGTCCGGTGAGGCCAGAATCCCCAACCCTGCCAAGCTTAGCAACCATGGGCACGGACTTCAAACACTGTGGCCTTCATAGGATGAACACATGACCTGAAAGATGGAGTTGCAGGAGGAATGAGGCAGCCAGGAATAGAACAGAGAGGAGAGGGTGGTCACTGGGCAGGCAGTCTTAGCCCCCAATCAGGTCAGCTCAGGGAGAGAGTGCAAGGGCCTTCACATGGGAGCCCTGGCTCTGCCTGGATGGCAGTGGCTCCTCTTGGAGCCCTCTCTGACCTCAGCCCGGCCCCTGTGGCAGAGAAGGTGGCAGTGCATCATTCAGGATGGGGGCAGGGGTAGCCTAGCTAGTGGCACTGCTCTGCATACAGCTAGGGACCACCTTCTACCATTCCATAACTCTGGGACCCCCTCCCTTTCCTTCCTTTGCTATTTCTCAGGTTAAGAGTGCAGAGGTTTAAAAAAAAAAAAAGTGCAGAGGTCTGGGTGCTTCTCATGGTGAGCAGGCGTGTGTGTGGCAGGGCCAGAGAGTTAGCAAGCAAACTACAGGCTAGGGCTGCTTGTAGGAAGGAGCTGGGTGTAGTTTCAGAAGGGCTGCCTGTCTCCAGAGGAAGACACCAGAAAGGCCTGGTCTCCCATCCACTTATCCATTTATTCCACACATGTTTGTCCAGCCCTAGGCCGGTGCCAGGCCCTGTTCCAGGTGCTAGGGATACATCAGGGAACAAAACCAAATCCCTACCCTCCAAAGCTGACATTCCATTTAAGGGGGACAGAGAATAAATAGAGGAGAGAAGGGAAGGGGGTGGGACAGGTGAGCTTCAGGCTGGACAGAAAGCCAGCATAGCCAGAGCCACATGGAGGGTAAAGGTGGTCAGGGGTGAAGTCTGAGGGGGTGGGAGCCGGCTCGGGTGAGCTTTATAGGCCAAAGTAAAGAGCCCGGAATTTATTCTAATTACAGTAGCCACAGTGCGGCTCCCCCAGCGTTCTTCCTGCCTTCACCCCAAGACACCAGGCACCCTGCCGCTTTCTCGCCCAGCTGGATGTTTCCTCGGAGTTGTCCTGGAACAGATGTGAAATCAGAAATTGTGCTGGAGGGAAGGAGGGGCAGCCCATGGGCCGGGTCCACAGCAGAACCTACCTTGGGTTTAGAGCCAGGGATCCATCACTGAGAGCAAAAGGAGCCACGGGCACGGTTTTGTTCTGCGGCCCACCACATGAACCTGGGTGGCCACTGAGACCCTTACCTTTGTAGTTAAAAGGGTTTCTCAGGTTTGGGCACTTGGCCAACAATTGGGCCAAGTGATCAGTGCTTCTGTGAGTGTCCATCTCCTGGTGTCTGCTATGGCCATCTCAGAAGTGGGCTGGGAGAGGCTGGCCATTTTACACAAAATGTCATCTTCCTTACTCACTAAACAACTTTTGTTATATTCAAGAAATGTCCCTTACTGGCCAACTAGGTTCTTCTTCTTGTCCTCTTCGTGACTTCGAAATTGCTCAAGCATCCATCTCCTGAGGCTCCATGTGTGGGGATCCCCTGGGTGAGAAGGAGTCAGGCCATTGGCACATGGTAGACTGCCAGCCAAGAAGAGGGTAGGGATGGGAAGTGGCCGTCCTCAGTTCTTGACAATATCCTTCTTTCTTTCCTTCTTTCCCTCCCCTTCCTTCTCTCCTCCAAGCATCTGCAATCTGGCAAACTCTTGGCCCAAAGACTGACACCAGGTGGGACGTGGCAGGCAGGCTTGAGGATGGAGTGTTTTCTAACAGCAGCTGCCTGGGTGAAGCATCTGTTGGACATGTTGGGACCACTGGCCCGGGGGACCTGTGATTGTCTTTCCAGAGACCCTGCTCTCCTCAGGGCGCCACCTTCGAGGCATAGCCTTTGCTGGGAGGGAGGAGCCCTCTCCGGACACCCTGCCACCGTGGCAGTCCTGCTGCTCTTCCCACAGCCGCCTCTCTGCGGCCCGGCCAGCCAGGCTTCCTATGCGTTATACACAGAGTTTGGTCACAGGCTACCTGTTTCTGACGGACGCTGCCCTCCCTCCACGATGCCAGAAGTTTTTCCACAGCCTTGGAGAGGGGCTTTGACTGAGGGCTGGGGGCGCCGGGCTCCGTTTCCTTCACATTCCAGCTGGCCCGGATCCCTCTGTGGCCACAGGGCCCTGCTCCCCTCACTTTGCCCTCTGGGTGACATCGGAGCAGACCTCCATGTGACCACTAGTGTGGGGCTGGGAGAACTTTACAAACATTAGGACCTAACACTGTCTCATTGCTGAAATAAGAGGCCATAGCACCGAAGAGCAGCGTGGGCACTGGCTGAGGTTTCTCCCAGCCCATGGGTGGCAGCATGCTAGCATGCCTGCCACCATCTCAAAGCCATCCCCCCCCAGCCATCATGAGCATCCCAGTGGCACCGCCATTGTCTCAACCAGCCAGCTCCCTGTTCGTACGCCTGGGGATTTCTTTATGATTTCAAGAACAGCCTTAATCATTTCAGTTTGATTTACGTGTATACCTCATAAGCATTTTTCTTTTTTTTCTCCTTCTCCCCTTCCTCCCTTTTTCTTGGCTCATCTCCTTGCCCCTCCCCTCCATCACCACATGTGACTGATGGTTCCGTGTCCTCTCTGCTCCGCCCCTGCTCAGCACAGGGAGAATGTTGACTCAGAAGCAATAGGGGGCAGCAGGCCATCAAGAGCACAACCCCAGGGCGAGGTCTAGAGAGGCCCCCCAGCCCGCCTCTGTTTACTGTGTAATCCAGTCCTTCTTAAGCCATCACCAGTGGCCGTGCTCAGAGCAGAGGGGCCAGGGCTTCTGCCAGCTGAGGGCAGGGCCCAGAGCCCTGTGCTGGGGAGTATGGCACCATCCACTGCCCTGGTGGACTGGGTGGCATTCTTCCCCAAGGCCCTTACCTTGGGGGCCTCCCTTCCTCTTGGGCACCCCCACCAGTCTCATCTCTAACGTTCTATGCAATGAAATATAAACCCTCAAAGACAACTGTTAATATTTAATAAATTCCATGTTATGTATAAGGAGTCAATTGCAACCATGCAATTGAGAAACTGGAATAGATAGGCTCATATAAAGCCCCCTGCCCCCTGCTCCCACCGTGTGTGTGAACTTCTCAGTTTGTGGCATGTTTGACCTGTGGCAGGACTCGCTGCTGCCAGGTGAGTCACCGCCTGTCCTGCAGTGGAGCATGCACAGCTCGCAGCCTTTTTGCACGATTTCATCCATTTTAAATGCTCGACCCTCTTGCTTGGGAGTTCTTTTTGCCTCAGAACCTCTCCTTCAGGAGTGCTTCTAGCTGACTTCTGCACGAGCTAGTGAGGACCTGCTGGAATAGTTGCCTGAGCATGCCAGGCTGTGGGGCAGGCAGTACCCTCGTGGGCCCTGCAGGTTTCTCGGATCAGGATGGCAGGTAAAAAGCAGCATCTGGAGTAAACACGCTGGTGGGGCCCACAGAGGAGTGTGTGGGTGAACATTCAGAAGGTTTGCTGTAGGATTTCCATCCGTAAGTTGCTCCCCGTCTCATCCCATCCCTGAGCCAGAGGTGTCTGACACAGCTCAGGGGGACATGGCTCAGGCACAGAACTGGGCTGTGTCTTTGGCCAGAGACACAGAGGCCAAGGGCAGGGGCAGGCTATGTATGGCCTAGGGACCTGACTATACCTGTTCCATGCCTCTCCTTTGTAGCTGGGCGGCTCCAAGGTCTGTGAGCCAAGAAATATATGCTGGGGCAAGTGGGTCAAAGGTGCTCAGGAAGAGCTAGACCTCTGACACTTGTGGCAAGGACAGCTGACAATGTCATCTGGGACCAGAGTAGATGTTCCCGTAGACAGGAGCTTCAAGCTGAGTTTTTTGGGAAGCTTCTCAAAGCAAAATTTGCAGAAGGTTCTGTTCTGACCCTTTTTCTATCTGTCCCCAGGACCTAAACTCCCTGCCCACCCTCGTCTCTGAAGCCCAAGTATCCCACTGCACATCAGCTTCTCTCTGACTGAGCCAGCAGTGCAGCAGGCAGTGACTACCTGACCCCTCGAGGCCTGGCCTTCCTCCAGTTTGCTCTGGTTTGCACCATGCATTTCTCAGGGGTCCACATTTCTCATACTTTCCAATAAGGTCTACACAGCCCTTCAGAGGGGGATCCTGGCCACCTCTGGCAGCTGTGGATGGGACAGGAGGTTGTCAACCTCTATTTTGGGCCTGCAACCCTGGTCCTCCCAGATTTGGGCGTCACCCATCTCCCAGGACACCTGCCTTATCCCAGAGATCAGGCCTGGGCTGTAAGAGCCCATCTGAGCAAGGGCTAAGGGAGGCCACTATCAATCACCTCTGATTATGCAGGGCCAGGTCTGTGTGGGGATGTGCCTGGTGGCTGCATACATGGGGGACCAAGGCAGTAATCCTTCCCACGAAAGGTCAAGGGATGGGGCCAGGAGCAGGAAAGGCAGGGAGATGACAGCAGGTCAGCCTCCATCAGGCCCAGTCTCAGGCTCTAAAACGTTGACTTTTCCTTGAATCTCCTTTCTGACCAAGCCCTCTGACTTTGAACTTTCTGACATCTGCCACTTCCCCACTCCCCAAGGCATCCACAGGACACATCTATACCCTCACCCCTTGTGAAGGTGACTGGAGCAGGCCTCTCTGGGTCACAAGTGACCTGATCCTCATGTAGATGCAGCTTGTGGCTCTGGGGGGCACTGTAGCCAGAGGCGGAGGGACCAGCATTTGGTGCCCTGGGCAGTGGGGAGCATTGAGCACATCTCCAAATAGGCAAAGAGTCTCTGGGATACAGTCCAGGCCTTCTCCACACCTGCCTCCCAGGGTCATGAGCAAAGACACTGTCTCTGCTCGCTCCAGGGCCCAGTACACTCACAGCACAGCGACACCCCCTCTTACCCACTCACTTAGTCCTTGGGAAGAAAATGTGGCCTCAAGGGCCCATGATGAGAGGGCAGTGGCGGCAGTAACTATGGCCTATCTTCTGGAGCCTGGGGGGGTGTTTTCCAGGCAGCATGGTCCTGGCCGATTGGCCCTTCCCCTGCCCTCATGCCACCCTCCCCCCATTCTGTAAATACTTGTCATCGGGGACTCCGACAGGGTCAGAGGGACAGGCCCGACCAACTGAAACTCCTCAGAGATATCATCTCTGTCTCCCTGGGTACCAGCAGCCCTGCTGCCATGTGCACTGGGGTGGCGCTGGAGAGCCATGGAAATCGTGAGATACTGTGTGTGTATGCATGTGAACAAGCGTGTGAATGTGTATGTGTGTGTGTGTCTGCCTCATTCAGCCTCTGGGATCAAGTCAGCTCCCGCTCTTCAAGCGCAGTGGCCTGGAGAGTGGTGGCTGCCAAACGCCTTTCCTCTGCTAGCTTCCATGTCTTGTTTTTGCTCTCCTCACTCTTTCCCTCCCTCCCTTTCTTTCCTTCTCTCCTTTATTTGAGGGGGGAAGAGTGCTGTATAAAGTCAAACAAACAAGTTTACAGTTGTAAGTGCAATGACCCGAGTCCTCCACATGACCTTGTGAATCGTGTGCCGTCCTCCTGTGCTCTGTGAGAACTCGTGGTACTTCGGTGTCCCTCCCCCTGTATTGTGACAAGGTAATTCTGTGGTATCAGAATAAAAGGACTTGATATAAACAACCTACAGACTGTCTCTGGGATGGTTTCTGCAATGGGAAGGCTTAGCCAGAAGACCAAATCCCTCAACTTGTGATAATCCTGTCTGTTCACAGTTAAAAGGAGAAGAGTGAAAGGGCCAAATTGTAGAAGTGCCAGCAAGGCCCTGGCTGTGTCTACACCAAACCCGCCAAAAACAACGGGCCCTCCACAAAGACGCCCGGGCAGTTTCCAGGTTTGGACCTGGAGGGAGCAGTTAGTTCCCTGTGCAGATGTTGAGGGACCATGCCTCCAAGGCCTACATGTCCAGGCTGCACAGCATTTCTGCGGCTGCATTCCTGGTGAGCCAGGTGAGCAGGTGCTGCCCCCTGGTGCCGAAAACAAGCACTACATCTATCTGCCTTGCCGTGTCTACTCAATCCCACAACTCTTCCAGGTGGCCAGATTATAGTCCTTCCCCCAAAGGATGGGAGAACCTCCTTACCAAAGTAACCCAGAGCTGCTGGAAAATTTCTTAATGCGGATAAAGAAAAGAGCATCAGCGTCACCTCTGACCTTCCTCCAGAATTAGTATCTTGACATAGGTCTTTCTTTCCTGTTTTTCTTTTTCATTTTAAACAGAAACCAGAAGGCGCAATACCTTCTGTTTTCTAGCTTCCTGTTTATTTCTACATGTTCATCCCAGGTAATGATATGTTTATCCTACAATGCCCAGCTTCCAGACAGCTGCGCAATGAGTTTATAGCCAGTGTATAGTACACACCCTAAAGGCTGGGCATCATGGTCATGGTTTTCCTTAATAAAATAAGCAACACTAGTGAACATCCTAGTTTCCAACTTCCAGTCCACTCAGATTGGTGACTGGGGCCACCCTTTCTGCTCTCAGTTCTGGCCTTGACAGGCCTGTATATACTTGGTGCCCACAAAGGCAAGCGACCTCAGAAAGTGGAGGCTGTTTTTACTTAACTAGTCCAATGTGGTTGATGGGGAAGGGAAAGCTACAGTGCAGGCAAGTGGAGATCTCAGTCAGAGGCAAGGAGGGGTGCAGCAAGCCAGGTCCCTGAGGTATGGAAGACCAGCCAGGCTCAGGGTATATGGAGTAGGGGATATCCCTACTCGCCCGACTGGTGCCTAACCTCTCCTGCCCTCCTCTGCCATTATTGCCCACCCAGTTCTGTGCCACTGTGCTGAGGGAGCCTGCCTATCCAAATTCTCCTATCCATAGGAAGCTCTCTGGTTTTAGGTGGAGCCCGACCTCCATCAGGCCCTCTGCACCCAAGAGCTTTGAACGAGGACTGGGGAGGCAGGTAGAAGAAACCCAACCACTCACGATCCCCAGCAAGGTGCCACTAAGCGGGGCGGTTGAGGGCTGCAGGGACAGATAGCTCTTGGGGCAGGCCTGGTGGCCGATAAGCCCAGGCGACACCCTGAAAGCTCAGCATCCGCCCTTCTTTGCCCTGCGACCCAGGGCTCTGCGCAATCCTTCTCATCCGCCTGGAAGCTCGCTCAGCCAGCTTGCTCTGCCCTCTGTCACCTATGACCTATGACATCTGGCCCCAGCCGCTGACCTCTCACGACCCCACCTCTGACTTCAGCTGCCAAGTATGAATGCAAAGATAAGCAAAGCCCAGAGAAGGGAGTCTGGCCTGACCTGGCTGTTGGGCTTCTTGCTGGGTCGTGATAGGATGGAGCTCTTCCAGTTTTTTAAGAAGGGACAAAAGGTGGGTGAATTTTCCGGAGCTAATAAGGAAAAACTTGAAGCCACCATAAATGAAAATCTAATTACATTTTCTGAAAACATAACCAGCCCATGGCTGTTGAAAACTTGTAATTTTTTTTATTTACAAAAAGGAAAGATCAAGTATGAAGACTATATACCCAACCACCATCTGATTATAAGTGACAATAAAATATTAATTCTAAAAAAAAAAAAAAAAAAAAAAAGCTCTAGGATGGAGCTCGAGTTTTCCCAGGTGAGGGGATGATCTTTCCTTATCTTGGCATGGACTGGCACCTGCTGGTGAATGTTTGCCTCGTAATGGACAAGGACGGAGCCAACGGTCGGGCACCTGCTGGTGAATACTTGCCTCGTAAAGGACAAGTACGCAGCCAACGGTCAGTCCCAGGCCGGCGGGCGGTGATGCCGGTGGGGGAATGTTCGGCTCCTACCTAGTCTCTCCCAGCCACGCCCTCACCGTCATGGGCTCTGCCCCCCCCCCCCCCCCCCCCCCGCCCAGCCCCTATCTACGAAGCTCCATTGATCTGTGTCCCTCTCCGGCCGCATCCTTCCTAGGGTCCACCCCCGTCCGACCGACCTTCTTTCATCCCACTGGCTATTCCTGACTCGGGCCTCACCCCACCCACGAGGGCCTCGTCGTCGGTCACAGGCCTCGCACTGCCCAGAGACCGATCCTGTGTTCCGTTTCCTAGAGCCAGCTTCTCTCCTCGGACACCTCATTCCCTCCCCTCCCAGCACCAGGCCTGGGATTTGGACTCTGACCTGCCCGCCCGCCCCGAAGAAGCTGATCCTTTCCCTCGTGGCCCCTGGCCCCCACGCCTCCAGGACTCCGGGTCCAAAGCTCAGACAGCTCCCTCACAGGCCCCGCCTCCTCACCCTCGAGGCCCCGCCCCCTGCGTAGGCTCCTCGCCCATTGGTCGAAGCTTCCGCCCCTCCCGCGGCACGGCTGTGGCGCAGGCGGAGCCGCTTCTCACCCCGCCCCCTGGAGCCTCACTTCCGGGCGCCAGCACGCGCCGCCCCGCCCCGGCGGCCGAGAGGTACCATGGAGCGCCAGGTGAGGGCTCGGCCCGCGGTGCCCGTGGTCCTTGCAGCCCGGGCCGGGTCTGACCCTCGTGTGTCCCCTGCGCAGGTGCTGCTGAACGAGCCCGAGGAGGCGGCGGCGCTGTACCGGGGCCTTAGCCGCCAGCCCGCGCTGAGCGCCGCCAGCCTGGGCCCGGATGTCACCACGCAGTACGGGGGCCGCTACCGGACGGTGCACACCGGTGTGTGTATGGAGGGGGATCGAGTGGCGGGCCCATTCCGGGGCGGTGCACTTTCGCGGAGAAGCGGGAGATGTGGAGGGCTTGCTGCTTGACAGTGCACTCGAGTGGTTTGCAGAAAGTGGGTGTAGGAGGGTGCACCCTCATACAGGTGTGTGAGGGACGCTGCCCGGTGTGTTAAGGCACGATGCCTTTGAGTGCATGGTTGACGGTGTGGGAATAGAATTCAGACCGGGATACACGGTGTGGGCCTTGTAGGCTCACCCCTCACCATATCCCATACATGTGCCAGCCTCCCCTCAAGTATGAGGGTGGGAGTACGTGCTGGGAGCAGTAGTGGTTTCTCTCTGACATGCTGTTAGCTCAGGCCTAGACTTGAGTTGTGGCCAAGTGTTGTCCCTCCTGCTTCCAGCATATCCAGAAAGACTGCAGAGGTGGCCTGGGCTTTCCTTGTGAGGGGGTGAAAGGAACCTGTACTGGGACGGGTCAGCTCAAATTAAGTCTCATGCTTCCTCACAGAGTGGACCCAGAGGGACCTGGAACGCATGGAGAACATTCGATTCTGCCGCCAGTACCTGGTGTTCCATGATGGGGACTCAGTGGTGTTCTCAGGGCCTGCAGGCAACAGTGTGGAGACCCGGGGGGAGTAAGTTTGAGGGAAGAAGCTTGTGGGCAAGGCCACAGTCATCTGCAAGCCTTTTATGAAGGCCTGCCATGTGCCATGGTACAGGTAGGGCCCTGAAAGAAGACTAGGAGCCAGGTTCTTGCCCGTTAGGAGCTCATGTGGTCTCAGTTGACATGGCCTGATGAGCACTGGAGACTTTGTTCAAACTTGAGCCTGAGCTAGAGCCCATGGAGCTTCAGGGGGGCTGGGGAGAGTAGAGCCCGTGCCCCAGGCAAGAGAGGCAAGGCCAGCTGCCATGATGGAGCTGTAAGGGCTGCAGGGGCGGAGGTGAGACCAGTCTCAAGAATCTTGTCTAAGAGGTTGTGGCCAACAAGGGGGCAGGATGGGACTGTGTGGGTGGTGATCCCGACTTCCTACACCATGTCCTCCTCAGGCTGCTGAGCAGAGACTCTCCTTCGGGCGCCATGAAAGCTGTGCTGCGTAAGGCTGGAGGCACAAGCCCTGGGGAGGAGAAGCAGTTCCTGGAGGTAAGTCTGTATGGGACCAGGTGGTGGGCAACGGGGGGCTCAGTCCCACAGATGAGGCTCTGTTGGGGGGGCAGGTAACCTGACACCCAGATGTCCTCAGGTTTGGGAGAAGAACCGGAAGCTCAAGAGCTTCAACCTGTCATTGCTGGAGAAACATGGGCTTGTGTACGAGGATGGTAGGCAGCTGGCTGGTGAGAGACAGGGTGGACAGGAGGGGCAGCCATCGCCCAGGTCTCCCCCTGATCAGCCTTCCTTACACCCAGACTGCTTTGGCTGCCTGTCCTGGTCACACTCGGAGACACACTTGTTGTATGTGGCAGAGAAGAAGCGCCCGAAGACTGAGTCCTTCTTTCAGACAAAAGCCTTGGACGTCAGCAGCAGTGATGAGGAGATGGCCAGGCCGAAGAAACCAGACCAGGCCATCAAGGTGCTTATGTTTATGGCCAGTCCATGAAGGCCCTCCGGGGCCGCCTAGGGCTCGGTGTGCTTCCTGCCCACATCGTGCCTGTCAGAACTGGGGAGGAAAGACAGGCTGGACATTGAGTATCTTGTATTCTTAGGGGGATCAGTTTGTGTTTTATGAAGACTGGGGAGAAAACATGGTTTCCAAAAGCACTCCTGTGCTCTGCGTGCTGGATGTCGAGAGTGGCAACATCTCTGTGCTTGAAGGGGTCCCTGAGAGTGTGTCCCCTGGACAGGTTAGCACTGACTCAGCCTGCCTCACTCCTGGGAGTCTGGGGGCCCTGCTTGAGCCGCTGCCCCTTGTTCACCCTTGCCCTGGGGTTTTGTTTACAGGCATTCTGGGCCCCTGGAGACACAGGCGTGGTGTTTGTAGGCTGGTGGCATGAGCCCTTCCGGCTGGGCATCCGCTTCTGCACCAATCGCAGGTGAGGAAGCGGGGCAGGGCAGGGGGCCTTTCAGCTCAGTCTGGCCCTGAAACTGAGCGTCTCTCTGGTGGTTCCAGGTCAGCCCTATACTATGTGGATCTCACTGGGGGTCGATGTGGTAAGTGCTGGTGCCTACCTGTGCTTTGCTGACATACACTGGCCCTGCCGGCCTGCATGATGCTCACATTTTCGTCTGGTCTAGAGCTTCTCTCGGATGACTCTCTGGCTGTGTCTTCTCCCCGGCTGAGCCCAGACCAGTGTCGCATTGTCTACCTGCGGTACCCATCTCTGGTCCCCCATCATCAGTGTAGCCAGCTGTGTCTGGTGAGCTGGAGGAGGGTGGGGAGTGGTGAGCAAAAGGAAAGGATGGTGGATGGGAGCTGAAGGGTCAGTTTCATCTCCCCATGGGCCCCTCAGGGGACCTCCTGTCTTGGGTGCAGTGATGGTATGAGTTCTACCTGTCTTCCTAGGGCAGGACCTAGAGGCTGAGAGTGCTGGCATGGGGCTTTGCACTGTCAGGACCCACCACCTTAGAGCCTCCTCTATCTACAAGAATGCTCTTCCCTTTGCTTCTCATCTGCCCGTGATCAGGCTCAACAAGGGGCTGGGATGTAGCTGGCAGTTACAAAGTATTAGTCCTTGCCCAAGAGCAACTCCTTGGGAAAGTCCCAGGCCCCTTTGGGCATCTGTCCAGGTTACCAGAAAAGAAATACATCAGGCTTGTCTCAGGTCCTCCCCTCCCCCGAGGCTACCCAGGGTGGTCAGAGAAGAGGATGGGTAAAGAGCTCTGTCCCCTCAGGACACTGCCAGTCCCCTGGTGGGCCTGACCAGTGTGTTCTTTTGCAGTATGACTGGTATACCAAGGTCACCTCGGTGGTGGTGGATGTCGTCCCTCGGCAACTGGGAGGTAAGGGGTATGTCTCCATTTAGGTGCAGCAGAGCCTACAGCCTGTTTTCCTGCCATCTGTTATCCCTGTACGGGGCCAGCTGCCTCAGCTCTTCTTTTCTGGCCTCTATCTGAAGTGTCCCACCCTGCTGGGCCAACCCCGTGTCCAGCCTGCACGGGGAACATAACCTTCACCTTAGGGAACAGTTCTGATAGAAGTCAGCAGGACCAAAGCTGAGATCAGAGTCGCCCAAGGTGGCAGGGGATTTAGATGATTTCTTTTTTTTTTTTTTTTTTAAGATTTTATTTATTTATTTATTCATGAGAGAGGCAGAGGCACAGGCAGAGGGAGAAGCAGGCTCCATGCAGAGAGCCTGACATGGGACTCCATCCCAGGACTCCAGGATCACACTCCGGGCTACAGGCGGTGCTAAGCCGCTGCGCCACCGGGGCTGCCCGATTTAGATGATTTCATTTCCATACTGCAACTCCTAGGCAGAGCTTGTGTTTCCAGTGATTGGTTAAAGCCTCTGCTCCAGGGGGGGCCTCAGAAAGCACACTAGGTTGGAAAGTCCTGGAGAAGCCACAAGCTCAAGGGTGCTACACTGTCCTGCTCCCAGCCCCCACTGTATTGTTTGTCCTATCTAGGCTGCTGAGTCAGTGGGATCTCTTCTTAACCATGACAGGTCCTTGGACAGCATCATCTCCCTGAGCTTCCATTTATTATCTGTGGGAGGTGGTAGCCTCTGTCTTCTTTATAGCATTATAGTAAGGGTTAAACGAGTGATATCAAATGTGGAATCTATTCAACCCCCTCTAAATCTATTCAGAGTATAGGTCTGAATAGATCTATATGAATAGATCTGAATAGATCTATTCAGAATGCCTCTGCCAGGCACTCTGCTGAGCACCATCATGGACAGACAGTATCATCTTGGTTATAGCACTTGGTGCCTACCAGGGGCCCAGTAAGAGCAACTCATAGGAGACCCAGTGCATTTCTTCCAAGCAGCTATGGTTGCTCTCAGAAGCTCTTGAGCTCTGCCTCTCCTGGGCACTCAGAGGCCTCTGCCCCCAGCCCCCTCTTTAGGCAGCCCCTTATCACCTAAGGTACCCCCATGTATAGGACTGCCATTCTGTCACAGTTGCAGGGGTTCTGGGGGGTGGAGAGTTCTCCAACCCAGCTGGCTTCATAGGCTTGACCTCCCATACCTCCACTGCTGGATGTGGCCTCAGCCCTCCCATCTTTGCAGAGAACTTCTCTGGGATCTACTGCAGCCTTCTGCCTTTGGGATGCTGGTCAGCTGATAGCCAGAGAGTGGTTTTCGACTCAGCTCAGCGTAGCCGGCAGGTAAGGGGCCCTATGTTGAGAGGTGGCCCCCCTGACCAACCTCTAGGAACCCTGGGCCCGGGGCATAGCATATACACACTGCTGGGTGGAATGCCCTGCCACAGGTCTTACAAGCCCCTTTAGGCCCTGCCTGCCCCTGTCCTGGACTTTTTCTTAAGGAGACTGCCTGCCTGCTCTGGTGCCCCACAGCAGAGCCCTTGGCCTTTCCTCCTAAGGCTGAGGTACAATTCCCCTTCCCCCAGGCATTTCCAGCTGGGGGACGAGGCAGCTGCCACCAGGTGGGTCCCCAAACACTAAACAGAGAGCTAATGGAGATGGGGAGAAAAAATGTGGGTAAGGACACTCACAGTGTGCCAAGACTCTTTTTCTTTAGTGTGATATCATTTGTTTCTCATACTAGCTCAGGGGCTCAGAGGCATTCCTTGCTTTACCCAGAGTCACTCTGCAAGTTGTGATGGGGCTGGGATTTGAGTCCAGGCCTCCAGACCACTACCAGTGGCAACTAAAGAGCCATTGCCGTAGTTGTTCACAGCCTTGGCCTGGCCCAGGGGTCCCTAAGAGGGTCGAGACGGGGAGAAGGACCCATAGGGCTCTTGGATGTGGTACCACATGTGTCCTCCTCTCTGCCTCAGGATCTGTTTGTTGTGGACACCCAGATGGGCAGTGTGACCTCCCTGACCGCTGGTGAGCAGGGCGGGTGAGCAGGCCAGCCAGGCCAGGGGTGGGAATGGAGCTCCAGCACATGGGGCAGTAGTGGCACTCTTGGCCACTCTGCACCACTGACTGTCCCGCAGCCTTTACTGCATCTTACAAGGACCCTGACCATGCAGGACCTTCCCAGCCAACAGACTGCCTCCCCTGCTCCACTCTGCTCTGCACAACCTGGCCTTGACTCAGCACATCCCCTGCTTCTCAAACCTACAAAATTCTTTCTTGCCAAGATCTGCCAGAGTCATCCTTCCCCCAACTTCCAAAACCTCAGGCAGAGGCAACTCTGCTATCCCAGGGCCCATGAGAAACTCTACGTTGGCCCCCTCATCCTTCTCTTATCTGGGCCTTTGATTCTGCCCCTAAAATGTCTTTTGAGTTCTCAACCTGCCCTAACTGTAGTCCTTCCTCCACAGAAGTTCCAAAATATTGTTCCTAAATTGTATCTCATCATACAGTCCCTGGTTAAGAATCTCCTTGGACCCCAATGCCCAGAATCAGCACCACTCCACCCCCCTAGGCCTACCTGTCACCCCTGCTGATTGCAATCATTAAGTTGTAGGTGGACATGCCATGGTCGGCTGTGTCCCCAGATTTGCCAGTCCCTGGGCTTAGCATCTGCTGGTTGAACGAGGTACTAAGCAAGAGGCTCACCCAAGGCTGTGTGCAGTTGGGTGTTTGTGACAGCCCTTTTGTGGGTGTTCCTTTGCTTCTCGGGATGAAAGGAACACTCTGACATAGAGCTACTGGCCTGGGGCTCTGACTGTGCAGGGAGTGGGTGGGGGAAAGGTGGTGGCATCTGCCTTCTCCAGGGGGGCCAGGTGGAAGCTGGAAGCTGCTCACAATTGACCGGGACCTCATGGTGGCACAGTTCTCCACGCCCAGCCTGCCCCCAAGCCTGGTGAGTGTTGGTGGGCCCCAGACTAGGAAGTGAGGGTTCTGTGTAGGCAGAGCTCCCCAGGTCAGGGAGCTGGCCTGAGTCTGACTGTGGTTGGTCAGCATGTGGGAGGCCAAGAAGTGGTCCCAGCCCAGCATGGTCCATAGGGGTCTGGCACCCATGGGGAGCTACTACCAGGTGTAGGTCTGCTCTATAAAGAATAGGGTACCCAGGAAAGTGCCCAGTCCTCTGGCATAACAGAGCACAAGGACACAGCAGAGCCTAAAAATTCAGGAGGGAAGGGTGCGTGTTTATGTGGGAGTGCCTCTGCATATACCGGCTCACAGCATTAGTCTATGATGTACCCTCGAGGTGGTAAAAGGCCTAGCATAGTGAGAGCTGCCCACCTCCTACGTGGCAGAGGCAGCCAAGCCACCTATGACACACTTTTTCCCCTTGGCAGAAAGTTGGGTTCCTGCCTCCTGCCGGGAAGGAGCAGACAGTATTGTGGGTGTCCCTGGAGGAGGCCGAGCCTATTTCTGACATCTCCTGGGCCATCCGGGTACTGCAGCCACCCCCAGAGCAAGAGAATGTACAGTTCGGTGAGCTGGGCCAGGGCAGAGGGACACCTCCCAAGTTCCCTGCATGTATTACCCCTTCCGTGCCTCTCCCTCACATTGTGAGGTTTCTTGGGATTACCTCTAAGAGACCTCCTGTTCTTCTTGTGCATGGTCATGGGGAGTAGTCTGGGTATGTGGGCACCTAGTCTGGATATCA
Source organism: Vulpes vulpes (assembly GCF_048418805.1). Classification (NCBI taxonomy): domain Eukaryota; kingdom Metazoa; phylum Chordata; class Mammalia; order Carnivora; family Canidae; genus Vulpes; species Vulpes vulpes. The sequence goes on along the minus strand of NC_132788.1, from coordinate 92,758,529 downwards.
GGACTGGGCATCACCAGGCCAGATCCTATGTGATAGGGAAACCAAAGCCCAAAGATGCCACCTTATTCGAGGCCTCTGACCACATCTTATCTAGAATGCTGTCCTGACAGAGTGGGTCTCCCAACTAAGACAGGAGGAGTATGAGCCACCTGGAGTCCCAGGTGTCTTGATGCAGGCTACCTTGACCAGATCTTTCTTTCAGAGGTCAGCCCTAGACCTGCAGCTGCACCTCAGGCCTTTGCTGGGGAAACACCTCGGCAGCAGCACTGGCTCTGCTAACTCCTGCCTTCTCCCTGCAGCTGGCCTTGACTTTGAAGCAATCCTTCTACAGCCCAGCAACCTTCCAGATAAGACCCAAGTGCCCATGGTGGTCATGCCCCACGGTAAGCATCCAGTCTAAGAGCTGCTGCCCTCCCACTGCCCATCCTAGCTGGCTCATTCACTCTCTGCTCCATGTCTGCAGGGGGACCCCATTCATCCTTTGTCACTGCCTGGATGCTGTTCCCAGCCATGCTTTGCAAGATGGGTTTTGCAGTACTCCTAGGTGAGTAAACAGAGCCCTACAGCAGTGGTAGGGCTGTGGAGGGTGATGGGTGGCCTGGTTTGTAAGCACCACGGGTAGCACCCTATCTCCGGGCCTGTCTGCAGCCTGGCACCAGCAGCCTGGTAATGGCCCAGCCTCAGGCTCCACGGCTTGGTCACAACATGAAATAACATGGGACTTCCATGGAAATGGTACTATGGTCCCTGGGCAACAGCCTCAAATCTGGCCCCATGCCTTGACAGTCTGTGGTGCAGCTGGCCCTAAGGCCTACTTCACAAGGGATGAAAGTGCATCCAGGGGGCTGGGAATGTCACTGACCACCTTATCTGCTTCCTCCCTGGCCTCCAGTGAACTATCGAGGCTCCACGGGTTTTGGCCAGGACAGCATCCTCTCCCTTCCCGGCAAAGTGGGCCACCAGGATGTGAAGGATGTCCAGGTAGCAGGGGCTGGGGCTTCTGGATAGGCTGGAGGGTCAACCGTATTGGGGTGTGTTTCATTCAGGTGGGCAGCCAGCTGCAGCACACTCTGCCCCACCCTGTAGTTTGCAGTAGAGCAGGTGCTCCAGGAGGAACACTTTGACGCTGACCGAGTGGCTCTGATGGGTGGTTCCCATGGTGGCTTCCTCTCCTGCCACCTGATTGGTCAGTACCCTGAGACCTATAGTGCCTGTGTGGCGAGGAACCCTGTGATCAACATTGCCTCCATGATGGGCTCCACTGACATCCCTGACTGGTGGGTGTGCTCCACAGGTCCCTGCCCTTCTCTGTGTTGTCTCATACCCCACACAGAGCCCCCACAGGCTCCAGGGCTCCTTGGGCCTGCTTCAGTGCAATCTCTTACAGGTGCATGGTGGAGGCTGGTTTCCCTTATAGCAGTGACTGCCTGCCAGATCTAAGTGTGTGGGCTGAGATGCTGGACAAGTCACCCATCAAGTATACCCCTCAGGTATGTGGCCCTCCCCCTGCCTGGTGTGCTGCCAATCTATCCAGAGCCCAGCTCACCACCACTCCCCATGTCCCCAGGTAAAGACGCCACTGCTGCTGATGCTGGGCCAGGAGGACCGGCGTGTGCCCTTCAAGCAGGGCATGGAGTATTACCGTGCCCTCAAGGCCCGGAATGTGCCTGTTCGGTGAGTGTGGCAGGACAGCCCTGACAGCTGGTGGGCAGGGGGGCAGGGGAGAACCCTCCAACCTGAAACATTACTGCACAACTACAGGCTCCTGCTGTATCCCAAAAGCACCCATGCACTTTCAGAAGTGGAGGTGGAGTCAGACAGCTTCATGAATGCTGTGCTGTGGCTGCACACACACTTGGGCAGCTGAAGCTCTGCCTCCCTGCATGAGCTGGTTGGCATAAGCCACACTTCGGTCTTGGAGAGCCCCAGGGTCTGGAAGATCAGCAAGAGGATTCTTGGACTCTGGACTCTGTGGATGGGTGAGCCGAGGAACGTAGGCTCTACGGTCATAATAAATGAGGACACAGAGTCTGGTTCCTGCTGGTACTTTGTACCAAGCCATCCCGAACTCCAGCCTCATGTTTGGGGTTCAGAGACCATAGGCCCTGGGTGTGGTAACTTTAAGGACCTCACCCACCTCCAGTGTGAGGGGGAGGGGACAGTGAGAGGCCCAGCTGCTGCCTGTTACCAGGCTAGCTCCCTCTTCTCTTACCACCATTTTATCAAGGCAACTAGTGAGGCCCTGCCCTTCCACAGCGCCTGCAGGTTAAGGTAGGCTTAAATGAGGTTTCCCCGCCCAGCACTGCTAGGCTTGAGCCACCTAGGCCCTAGCAAGGGCGTACACCCACTGATTTCCCAGCAGAGGCTAAGAAGCACCCTGCACAGGTATAAAGAGAAGAGGCAGCTTTATGTCTGATAGGAAGCTCTGTGCTCTCCAAAGTACATGAGATTGAGATTGGGCCTAGCCCAGCTGCATGACCTTGTGAATCCAGTCCGTAAATACAGAGACACGCATGAAGATGGCTGGCCAGCGAGGCCGGGCACACACTCGGTTGGGGATTATAATTCCCTCCAGGACCCAGCAGTCATGGGTAAAGCAGGCAAGTGGGCCCCCGTAGTCACCCTGGTAGATGAAAGAACTGGTAAGGGGGCCCTGGGCCAAGGCAGACACTAACCTCCTTGGGGATGAAGTAGTATACTTTAAGGTTCCTGGGCCTTCTCTACATTGGGAACAGGTGCCCCAGTACTGACCTCACAGGCACCCACAGGGGCCAAAAGTCCCTCAGTGCACATCTCATTCTCCCGTATGCGTCCTCGGTGCTTGATGTTACATTCCTGGTTGGAGATGACATTCAGTGAAGCCACGTTTAGGACTTTGTTGTTCCCTGTACCTACAATGATAAGAATGGGGAGGAGAGGGCCTCTGGGTAGCATCTGAGTCTAGACCTCCTGGCCTGGGATAGTCCATGCCCCTGCACTGTGCTCTTTCTTACCTTTGGTCTCACCCCAACCTGCGATCTCACACTTGGTGCCTGGAGGCACCACATACCGCTCAGGGGGCAGGCAGATCAAGGCCACTCGCTGGTTCAGGGTCACAGGTCTTTAATGGGAACAAGAGTGCTCAGCATATAAGTCCACAAGGCTCACCCCCACCACACACCTTCTTGACTTGTCATACCTCTCCAGCTTGAGAAGAACAAGCTGGGAGCCTGAGGGCCCACACACCATCTTGGCCACGGGGATCTGCTGCAGGCCTGGCTCCCCAGGCTGTGGGTTCTGGAACAGGGTGCCCAACCACACCTCATAGCCCATGAGAGGCACATGGCTGGGAGAAAAGTTCTGCTAGATTAGTCATGACTCATAGACTGCTTCCCCAACGCTCATCTGGGAAAAGTAGCTAAGGGGAAGACAAAGATGGGGGGTGGCACTGGATCCTCAAACCCAAGGGAGGCTCACCAGGAGGAGAAGCACTGCCGGGCAGTCAGTACCCACTGCTCTTTCACTAGGGATCCTCCACAAAAATGCTGGCCCTGCCTGGAAGAGTGGAAGTTAGGAGACAACAATGAGTTCCAGGACACAGGCTGGACTTGCCATCTCTTGGCCAGGACCTCTGAGGCCAGGGACACGGGTTCCCACTCTCCTGGTATAAGGGCAGAGGAGATAAGGATATACCCTTGGCTCCTCTCTTGGAGAGAGGCAGTTGTGTCTCACCGGTTGCGTAAACTGACTGTCCAGGGTGAGTTCCCAGGCTGGCCCCCCACCACTCGCAGCTTGGAGCGCTGCTGGTCCAGGCGAGTCACCCTCTTGCCACACTTCTCAAACGCCACCTGGTCTGGGAGATAGAATGGGCCTCAGGAAACTGGATGGAGGCCCCATTAGAGGCCCCAACCCACAAATGGCCCAAGTGCATACCCGGGGGCTCCAGGATGGATGGTGGTTGGTCATCATCTGAAAGAACCAAGTTCACCTGCGTTGAGGGAGCCAGCCTTTGTGGAGGCTGGGGGCAAGCCTCAAGGGAGCGTGGCGCTTACCGCAGCGCCGCAGGGCACAGTAGTCGAATGGAGTCCCGGGATCTGTAGTGTAGCACCAGGGCCCGTGGCTGTCCCGATCCGGGTTCCGGCAGAAGTTCTCCTCCAGATGCGCGTCGGGGGCCGAGATGGCTGTGAACCTGGGCGGGAGAGGGCACAGTCTCAGCAGGGGAATCCCAAACTCCTGCCAGGCTCCAGTTAGAGTGGCGCCGGCGTGCCGCCTTAGGGCCATGCCCAGGTGGAGCCTGTGGCCTTAGTCCAGGAAGGGCCGGCGCGAGGACGGACTCACTGCGGCTTGTGCGGCATCTCTGCAGACCAGTGCTGGCACGGGACGCCCTTGCGGGTCCTGCTGACCGAGCCGCGGTACCGCTCTCCCACGCCGCTGTAGCAGTCTGCAGCGGGTGGGGGCGACGGTCAGCGGCTTCTCGCCCCAGCCCTCCCGCTCCAAGCTTCCAGTCCCAGCTTGGGGCTTACCTTCCGGCCGCACGTCGTCCGCGCAGCGCGGTATCTGATAGCAGAAGGCCACGCGCATGCCAGGCCGGGACGTAAAGCACCACGGCGCCTCCGAGCCGTCGGGGTTTCGGCAGAAGTTCTCCCGAAGGTCCCTGGGCGGGAGCTCCTCTCAACTCTGGGCGAGGCGCAGCCCACCCCGCCTTCCTTCCAACCCCGCCCCGGGACCCCACTCCTGAGATCTCAGCCGCAAGGCTACGCCCCCCAGCGGCGGCCCGCCACCTCACTTGCAAGCATATTTCTCCGGCGCGAAACGGTGCTGATGCGGCTTCTGTGCGTCCCACCGCTGGCAGGGCACGCCCGCGGCGGTGGTGTTGGCCATGCCCCGGTAGCCCTCGCCTTTCCCACGGAAGCAATTGAGCGTCGTAGACTCATGGCGCGGCTGTGCCTCGGACCCTTTGATAGACCGAGGCTGGTCGGAGCCCGGGTGGGAGCTGAGACCGCGGCTGGGGCTGAGGCCGAGTCCAATTCCCTTGGGCCCTCCGCGGGGTCACGCGCGTCCCTCCTCTCTCCCCAGGCAGGCCACGCCCCCCCACGCTGCCCAGGTGCCCTCCCAGGCCCCGACCCCGGGCCCTACCGCAGCGCGTGAGGTCGCAGAATTCTCGCTCCACCTGCGGATCAGTGGTGTAGCACCAGGGCCGCTCGGAGCCGTCAGGATTCCGGCAGTAGTTGTCGTCCAGATATTTGTCAAGGAACCTGGGGGCGGCACCGGGGCGCGAACAAGACCCTGGGACTCACGCCCTGTCTGGCCCCTGGAGCCCCTAATCCGGCCCCCGCGGTGCCGAGCCAGCCCACACGTACTTGCCGGGCTCAAAGGGGTGAGCGTGCGGATGCTGCAGGTCCCAGCGCTGACACTCGCGTCCCGACTGGGTGCGGTCCACTGCGCCGCGATAATCCTCGCCATTGCACCAAACGCAAGCGGCTGGAAAGACAAGGCCGGTGGGTTCGTGGACGGGAGTGGGCATGTTCCTCCAGTCTCGACCTAGAGTCGCTTACCCTCCCGGCAGGACTTGATGCCACAGCTCTGGAAGCGCACTGCAGGGTCTGTCGTGTAGCACCAAGGACCTCCAGGGTCCCGGTCAGGGTTGCGGCAGAAGTTCTCCTCCAAGCCGTTCCGGAGTGTGGGCATGTACCTGGGGATAGAGAGCAGCAATGCATCAGTGCCTGTTAGGGTGGGGGCAGGGGCCAGGCCAGGCAGAGGGGAGGGCTTACTTGTGGTCATTGGGGAACCTATGGCTCCAGTGCTGGCAGGGTAGACCGCCAATGGTGATGGCCACAGTGCCCCGGTACTTGACCCCATTGTCCGTTATGCAGGTCCGCACATAGTCTGGAAGCAAGAGACCTCACTGTCAATGAGGCCCGAGACCTCGGCAGCCCTATCCCTGGCCCACCTTCTCCACAGTACCTACCTTTCTTTTGGAAGAGGTCACAGTGCCCCGAACGCTGCAGTTCTGTATAGGGTGAGTATTGGGTCCATGGCAGCAGTTGGCAACCGTGGCTGCTCACATTGTAGTGGAAGGCCCTGGGAGGACGAAGCACAGGGTCACCTAGGTTCACCTGCCACCCAGTCTTATCTAGATCCTGTAGTCACTTACCTGCAGTCCAGCAGGGGCCCACAACGCCCTGCACACTCCTCAGCATCTGCCACATCCTCTTGCCAAGGCCTAGGCCCCACCGAGTGTAACAGATGTTGCAGTTCTGTACCCCGCAGCACCTGGAAGTCATTCAAGGGCGAGCGCTGCCCTGCGGGGATAGGAATGCATGTCAGTGCATTTATGTTGGCACATCCACACTTCATTGAGGGGATCAAAGCTACAAGGCCTCTAGAATGGGCATGTTCAGGGGTCAGACCCTTGTACAGAGTGGGAGAAGCAGACCCAGACATGGTAGTTATCATTAATCGTCATGTTTACTAGGCAAGGCACTAGGCTCAAGTCTAAAACCTACACTATAATGAGAGCAGTGGGTGATGGTGCTTGTCCTATGGAGCTTATTTCATCTCATAGCTGAGAATGCTAAGGTTCAGGACTGTCCTATTACCCAGGCAGAGACCCACCCCAGGAATTCTGACTCTAAGTCTGGGCTCTCATCAGCACTAGGACATATGCTAGGTTAGTCAGTGTTAGATCAGGCTCGTGAGGGATAACTGCCTGCGTGTGCACATGCATCTATGCAGTTCCCACACTGCCTCAATGCTACAGGAGACATCCTAAAGTAGGAAGTGTCTATATGTATTCCTGGGGCTGCCCAGCTCTGCACAAGAAGCCAAGAGCTCTCACTGCAGCTCCATTCCTACTAGGAAAGTGAACTCCTGGCTTGAATAGCAGGATGAGCCTAGGGCTGACTCCTTCTTGAAGGCATATGGGGATCAGGGTGGGGAGCACTCACCAGGGGCCCCTGAGCACTGCGTCAGAAGCAGCAGGAGTGGGAGCCACCCCATCCTCCTGGCTGGAAGTTGCACTGTGACCCACCACAGGCCCATCCGGGAAATTGTGAAACCTGTCCCTACGGGATTGGGTGGCTCTGCCTTCCACACCCCCACCCCAGGCCTGCTGGAGTCTGACCTGACTCTCAGTGGCAAGAATGGGGGTGGGGCCAGGCCCCTGGGTGAAATGCAGGGGCCGTTACTCTGGAACGGTTAGCCCCTGACCTATGTAGTGGGTAGGTGTTGGAAAGGTTCAATGGGGACACTTGATGTGCTCTGGGGTGGGATTGGAGACCCCCTGCAGCATATGGTGTTCTGAAGGGAACGATGGTGTGGACATAGTTGCTGTCAGAAGCTTGGGTTCCAGTCCCTGCTGGTATATTAATCTTTTCTGAGCCTCAGCTTTTCTCTGTAATGTGGCAAATGTTCCCTGACCCAGCGTTAAAGCAGCCTGCCCCTTTTGCTGACTTATCAGCGCCAGCTGTAAGCAGGTCAGCCCACGCCCCTGGCAGCAGAGCCCAGAGAGGCTCCTCTTGCCGAGCCACAGGTGCCATCCCAGGAAAGGTAAGTGAGGGGACCTGTCTGGCCCGAATGGAAGTGCGAATGACAGGTAGCAGGAGCCCCGGCCAGAAGCCTTTCAAACCTCCTAGGGATCTCTGATCCAGACCTCCAAGGACGGGTAGGAGCTGAGGTAGGCGGCCTGGGCCTCCCAGTTAGGAAGTAGCGTTCGGACCCGGCGAGGTTAGGAGCTTCTGCGCAGGCGGGCTCGGAGGCAGCTGAGCCGTCTGACCAAGCCGAGGCCGGGAACCCCCTGGCTGGAGACCGCGAGGGGGCTCTCTCCCGGACGCCGGGCGCGGGCCGATGCGCGTGCGCGACAAGCGCGCGGTTTGGCCCCGGACGGGCACCGTAGACCAGAGGCTGGGCGGATGTTGTGAGCCGGGGCGCCGCGGCCGAGGCTGGGGGTGAGTGAGGGGCGGCTGGGATCCGAGCGGGGCGCGTCCCAGCGGCTCCCCTTGCGGCCGCAGCCGGCCCAGCGTGAGGGTGCTCGCCGCTCAGGGGTTGCAGCCTGTGATGAGAGACTCCGGGCTGGAGCTGGCCTGGAGGATCCCCCGGAGCTTGGGGCCGGGCGGGGGCGACTTGGGGGAGAGACATGCGCTGCTCTTTGCGTCCTTGGGCTCCCAGATGGGATCGGTTCGGTTCCGAGCCAGGATCCTTCAGCGGGGCTGGACAGGATCGACGTGGCAGGGAATCCCCGAGCAACGTCAAGGTCCCCCTGTCACCTGGGTCCTCAGCACCTGACACCCAGAGTGGTGTCTGGAAGGTTTGCTGATCAAATGAGTGACCCGGTCTAATTTGCCCTGCACCTCCTCTGGTGTGAGAGGGGCAGCGGTCATGGACGCCTGCAGAGGGCCTGTCGTAGGCGGCAAGGCGGGACAGTCATCTTCCCCAGGGGCAGGCGTGGTGCAGACTGTGAATGGGCAAGGGTGTGTGGTGGGAACAGAGACCTGTGTGAGGTGAGATAAGGAACTGGGCTGCAGAGAAGGGAGTGCGGTCTCCAGAGGTGCTAGAAGGCCAGGCTCCAGACTAGCGTTAATAGGACTTTCTGTGGTGACGGAAGTGTTCTGTATCTTCAGTGTCTACGACAGTAACTGGTAGCCCTCCGTGGCTACTGAATTTTTGGAATGTGGCTAGTGTATCTGAGAAGTTGAATTTTTAAGTTTTAATTCAAACATAAATAGCCACATATGGCTTGCAGCTACTGCATTGGACAGCCTAGCTCTGGATCACTTAGGCAGTCACCAGCGACTTAGTGCATCTTCTGAGGCAGCTGCAGCAACACTATGACATGTGAGGGGTGGACAGCAGTGGGAAGAGCAGGGTCTGCAATGACGATTAGGCAAGGGTGGTGCTCTGATGGGATGAAAGGCTGTGTGTGCGAGTGGGAAGAAGAAAACTAGCAAGCCTTTGGACAAGAGAAGGGAAGATCCTGGCCTTGGGTGATAGTAGGACTTATAGCTGGAGATGGCACCAAGCCCTTGGATGATGGACCACACTTGGGGGAATGTGGTATAGGGTTCTCTCTACTGGATATGAACTAGACCCAGTGTGGGTCTAGACCCTGAGAAGGGAACAGGGTCTCTGTCTCTAGGCCAACTCACTTTGGACCCTTTGGTTCAATTTTCCTGGGGTTGAGACATTTCGTTTGGTACAACAAACCTCTGTCTGGCAACTACTCCCTGCCCAGCACTGTGCTGGGAACTGGAACATGGTGGGGCCCAGGCCCCAGCCACCCTTCCTGTGTAGGAAACTGGGATGCCTCTGCTTTCTTGTGGCTTGGGATTGGTTTGTGTATGAGCGTGCATACACCTGGATCACCTGCTCCCAGGCCTTCTTGCCACCCCAGAACTGAGGTCAGTACAGGGGCCCTTGGCTGGCTTCAAATAGACAGGCTCTCCCTCTGGTTTAGCTCCCCAGGACCACTGGCTGCCCACAAGAGATGAAGGATGGCATCCAAGGGGTCCGGCATGTCTTTCTCCCGTAAGAGCTACAGGCTGACATCAGACGCTGAGAAGTCCAGGGTCACAGGTGAGGGCTGGCAGGGCTGGGAGGAGGCTCCTTGTGTTGAGGGAAGGAGGAGGAAAAGACAAAGGCAGTAAAGTCTCAAGTCTGATGAGCTTCAGGCTTTGCTGCACCCCTTGTACCTGTGAGCCAGATCTTCTCCATCAGTAGCTGTGGAGCAGTACACCCATCGTGACTGGTTTTCTGACCCCTGTGGCTGGCCTAGGACCAGGAGCCTTTAGAGCCAGCACAGTCTGGTAGCGGCACTGACCATGTGACCCTTCTCTCTCTCCCCTGTGGGCACAGGCATTGTGCACGAGAAACTACTGAATGACTACCTGCACCGCATCTTTTCCTTTCCTGAGCATGCGCCCACTGCAGCCACCAGCAGGTATGGCCATGTGGGTAGCCCCTCACTCTGAAGGACCAGTCAGAGAGGCTCTGGATAGGCTGGCTTGGGTTCTATTCTCCCTCTGCCACTCCTGGCTGTGAGACCTCTGGCCAGAGAGTTTGCATTCTGGATCTGCCTCTCCTCTTTCCTTACCGTGTTAGTACCTTCCTTCTGAGGATATTGTGGAGGTTAGGGAGGTGGTGCACATTCGGTCCTTAGGATAGCAGTTCACCCCTACTCTACAGTCAGCATCTGGTCCCTGGTGCACCTGCCTGCACTTTGATCCCATCTCCATCCTCTGTAGCCTCTGCCTGAACTTATAAAGTGCAGACCAAACCAATCCCTTTTCCTTGCAAGTTGAGTGCTTTTAAGTTTTATCCATATCAAAGTTACAAGTGCAATTGAACAGAAACTTAAAAGGAAAAGAAAAAAACATGTTATTCTGTTATTCTGACATGACCATTTGAGCATGATTTCTTTCTGTTTTCCTTATCTTGTGATGTATATAGTTTGGATTATGCTGTATAAAATTTTTTTTTAAATTTCTGTGACCTTCAGTTCTTTTTTTTTTAAAAAGATTATATTTTTATTTTAGAGAGAGAACACATGGGCGAGTGAGCTCATGAATGTGGGGAGGGGTGGTAGGGGAGGGAGAGGGAGAGAATCTCAAGCAGACTCTGCATTGAGTGTGGAGCCCAATGCAGGGCTTGATCTCATGATCCTGAAATCATGACCTGAGCTGAAACCAAGAGTTGGATACCTAACTGACTGAGCCACCCAGGCACCCCAACTTTCAGTTCTTTTAAGAAAAGTTTTAGGGGCACCTGGGTGGCTCAGTTGGTTAAGTGTCTGCCTTCAGCTCAGTTCATGATCTCAGGGTCCTGGGATCAAGTCCCACATAGAGCTCTCTGCTCAGCGGGGAGTCTGCTTCTCTCTCTCCCTCTCCCTCTCTGCTCTCTATCTCCCTCCCTCTCTAAAATAAATAAATAAAATCTTTAAAAAAATAAAGTTTTATTGAGGAATAATTGACATGCAATATACTACATGTATTTAAAGGGTAATATACAGTAAGTTTTAATTCAAATAACATGTAAAACCATCACTGCCATCAGGATAATGGACAGATCCCTTACCTCCAAAAGTATATGGAAGTTTAGATCCTATCTTGGTCATTAAAATTTTTCTCCTGGGTGTTTTTTTATTTCTGTATTCCACATTAATCTTGGTGGGCATCTTTTAGGGCCAGGGATCTGCTGTAGCCTTTAGCGCTGCCCTGGTTTGGGGTGGGGGAGTGCTTTTGCTTTTGTAAACAGTGCTGCAAAGATGCTGAAAGTTGGAATCATGTGGCTGGAGCATTTGAACTGTATTTAAGACTATTGCTAAGTTCTTTCTTCAAAGGATCATATGGATCTTGCCTTCCTGTGGTGAGGCATGGGTGTCCCTATACCTCAGCCCCCTTGCCAGCTGGGCCATCCTGTCTTCCACAGTCTCCGCTCTTTGGGCAGATCCAAAGGAAAGGACAACGCTATTGCCTGTTACATTTAAATGGCTGTGGTGGCCTTAGGATTCCTACTTGTGGAAGGCCACTGCCCACCTCCATGCCAACCCTAGTCCTGGCCTGTTCCCAGGGCCATCTGATCCCAACCTCATGTGATATCAGAAATGGTCCTGCTGCCACTGGTTCTGTGGCTGCCAGGAGGAAGAGCAGGTGGCAGGGCCATCAGTCAGCGCTCATGTGGATGCAGAGCCCTGGGCTGGGGCCTCGGCAATCCAGAAAGGGCAGACGAGTGCTGGGTTGGCCAAAGGGCAGTGCTGCAGGCTCTCAGTAAGGCTGTCTCAGGCTGGCTGCCCCCAGCTGCTCTTGAGAGCAGGCACAAAACTAGAACAGCCTTCCCAACTGGGGGCTGATAAGCACTGCTGGGATGGAAGCCTTTATCCCTGGGCCTGTCTGGGTCTTTAGAGATGGGGTTGACTGAACTTTCCCTGCCCCTGGTGGGGCACCCCATCGTATGGCCACCAGCTGGCCTTGAACAGGAATAGGGAGGGGGCTTCGTGCGTCTTTACTTCCTACAGCTCAGTAATACCTCATGGCAGGGGAGCATGTGGTTCCTGAGGCAGGGTTGATGCTACCTTGCCAGAGAGTTGGAGTTTTGGCCCATCTATGTCCTCTTCCAGAGCCTCCCCTCTAGGCCAGTGGGAGGAAGGGAGGATCAGAGGTGACAGAGCAGGTGCCGGCAGTCTGTGGGCTGGATCCAGATGGGCACTGGTCTCTGTTCTATTCGAGCCTTGCTAATTACTGCTACCCCATTCCCTGCTATTCTTAGCAGCTGTGCTCAGGAAAGAGCTGGCCAGGATTGGGCAGAGGCCTTTTTCCTCTGAGCATGTGTGCTGGGATGATAAGGTGGCCACTCAGATTTCCCCAGCCCCTCTGGCTGGGGCAGACAGCCGGTAGGCCATGTGCCCCACTCTCCTGTATAGATGGGTACAGGACAGAGCCACCCAGCAGCTCAGAGGGCTCAGCCCTTCATCATCCCAAGACATGTCTCCTTTAGTCCAGATTTCCCCGGCTGGTACTACAGATCAGGAATCAAGGGCCTGCCTAGTTGTCATTGGTATAGGCCACCTTGGGAGTCGGTACTTCTCCCAGCCTTTCTCTTCCAGACAGATCAACAGAGTCCCTCAAGGGTCGGCAGGTTATGGGCCATGCAGAGGGCCTGCATTATGCCTTGGAATCTTCACAGCATCTCTGACATATAGCTGCTGTTCTGTTTTTACAGATTAAGGAGTCAAGGCTGAGGGAGGGCTCTTCTTCTTTTTCAAGTCCTAAACCAGTACTAGTACCACACTGAACTAGTACTTTTTAGTTTAGTGGATAATCTGGCCTTTTGGCCCCCAGCATCCCAGAATCTAGGACTAGACACGACACTTCTCCTGGAGTCCAGGCAGCCACTGTCTGGACTAAAGCTCCGAGGAGAGGGAGAGGGCAAGGGTTGAGTGTCATCTGGCTAGTTTCAACGATGTTTGGGCCCCTCGCAGCCTCTTGCTCTCCCCAGGAAACCCCTGAACTTCCAGAACCTGCCAGAGCATCTGGACCAGCTGTTACACGTAGAGGATGAGGATGAGGAGAGCCAGGGTATGTGGCAGTTTCCAGAATGGGATTGGGGGAGCCAGACTAGGCTCAGGGGGGTCCTGGGAGCCCTGGGGAGCTCAGTGCCCTCCGTGCATTCTCTCAGACCCTCTGCCCTGCCCACACCCGCCCTCCTTTTCAGGACAGGTTGAAGGCCGGCTTGGCCCATCCACTGTGGTCCTGGACCATACGGGTGGCTTTGAAGGGCTTCTTCTGGTGGACGATGACCTCCTGGGGGTGAGTGAGGGCAAGGGCCCCAGATCCAAGCTCCTCCTGATGTGACCTAGACCTCTTTACCTTTCTTTATGATGCTGTAGTCGCAAACCCCTCCCAATGGGCTCATTGAGTTCTCAGCCCCCAAACCCTCCTGACACAGCCCTGAGACTTGAGACTTTCTTGGTGTGACTCCGGCCCAAAGCTCTTCCCGACACAGCCACAGGCCCCTCCTGTCCTGCTCCTGACCTAGAATCCCTTCTGACACAGGCCTAGGGCCCCCACACCCTGTTTAGGCTTGGCACAGTATTGGCCTTGAGCTGGGGATGAGGCCTTTCCCCCTTGGGGAGGTAGTCTGTGTGCTGGAGAGGAGGCTCACCCCCCACTACTCTTCACCCAGGTGATCGGGCACAGCAACTTTGGTACTATCCGCTCTACCACATGCGTGTACAAAGGTGAGACCATGCTCTGCTGTGGCCCAGGTGTTTGGAAGGGATTCAGTGAGCCCAGGTCTGAGGCAGGAGGCAGTCTTTGTTCACTTGCTAGTCCTGACTCGGCTTATTCCAGGGAAATGGGTCTACGAGGTGCTCATCTCCTCTCAGGGGCTCATGCAGATTGGCTGGTGCACTATCAACTGCCGCTTCAATCAGGAGGTACACGTGGAGAGGGCCCCTCCCAGGGAGGTCTGCTGTCGCTGCAGGCCTCACTGGGACTCAGGCAACCTACCAGACCACACGAAGTCTGCTCAGGACCCTCACCCAGACTGCCTTCTAGAGGGGGAATGCATCCCACTGCATGCTAGGGCCTCTCATCCCAGGAAATCACTCTCCCAGAGCATCAGCCCCTTTCTCTAGAGCTCTGTGGGTCCAAGGTTGATGGCTGGTGGGCTCTCGCTCTGTTCTTTCCCACCTCCCCTGGACCTTACAGACACTTCCTCCTTAGGAGGGCGTTGGAGATACACATAATTCCTATGCCTATGATGGCAACCGGGTGCGCAAGTGGAATGTGACCACGACAAATTATGGCAAGGTGAGGACCAAGACCCCTGTAGTCCACCTGCCCATGTCCCTCCTCACAGCTTGGTAGAAGCCACTGGGCAGCCTCAAGAGACTGTAGGGCATGGGGAGGGGGCAGGGACTTAGGTCCTCTGTATTTATGGTCACCTCCTCTGGGTGGTAGTGGAGACACAGCCCAGAAGGTGGAGTGGGCAGGCTGCTGGGCTTCTGTGAATCTGTAAGGCGTCCTCCTCTGGTAGGCGTGGGCAGCGGGGGACATCGTGAGCTGCCTCATTGACCTGGACGATGGTACTCTGTCCTTCTGCCTGTGAGTCTCCTGCCTTTACCCATAGGCCTGGCCTCCTTCTAGAGGCCAGGCCGACCTTGGTACCCTGAAAGTGGACAGGCACAATGGAGCCTTGCTCACTGGCTTGTTTGGGCCACATCATTCTTAGCACTGGCTCACAGGCCTTCTCTTCTGCTCTAGGAATGGCGTGTCACTGGGCACCGCTTTTGAGAACTTGTCCAGGGGCCTGGGCATGGCCTACTTCCCAGCCATCAGCCTCTCCTTCAAGGAGTCTGTGGCCTTCAACTTTGGTAGCCGTCCCTTGCGATATCCTTTTGGGAAGAAGTCTGGACTACATGGAAGCTCTTGAAGCAGGGATGAAGGACTCCCTGCCCCAGGAGTTCTGTGGGCTGTGGCAGGCCATGGCTGCCTCAAGGAGAGAGGAGGGTACAGCTTAGGTGGGTGCCGAGGAGCTCAGTTCTTGCAGCAATCTCCTCAGGTGGGTACTGTTGCTGCCTGTGTGGAACAGAAGGAGGTGAAGCATCAGGAGAAGGTGCAACCCCGGAGCAGGAGAGCTCTGCTGCACGCCAAGTACTCTGACTTCCCAGCCCTGCCCCGGAGCCTACGTGCCTCCTCACGGGTCTCAGCGGAGAGGGGTGGGTGTGTCTGAGCCACAGACCAGGTATTGCCGGCTTAACTCTGTGCCACCTACCCAGTGGCAGGCTACCGGCCCCTGCAGGACCCGCCCCGCGCTGACCTAGTACGGGCACAGAAGTTGCTAGGCTGCTTCCAGGCAGTGCTCAGCGTGGAGCTGGACTCTGTGGTGAGCCAGGGGTCTGGGCTGGGTGAGCTGAGGGCCTTCTGCAGCCCTCTGCTCCTCACTGTCCTCTCTCCCCTACACACAGGAAGGCCGGCTGGTGGAGAAGAATAGCTCTGAGTGGCAGTTGCAAGGCCAGCCCACTGTCCTCCTCACACTGGCCCACATCTTCCATCGCTTCGCACCGCTTCTGGTGAGGGGACGCCAGGGAGGGGGAGAGGCACAGCATGGTAGCGTACATGCCTGTGCTAGGGACTGGGAAGCTGAGGTGCGCGAAGCTCCGCACCATCACCTGGCATCGAGGATGTCACCCAGGGTAGGAGGGGATGCTTCCAGCCAAGGGTATCAGGGTATGTCTTAGAAGATGCAGGAATGATGTCACTACTAAGGGAACTGCATGTGCGAAGCACTGAGGTGCTCTGGGGCAATGGCCCTTCCTGTGTCTCATTCAGACCCTGGAAGAGCTCATCTGTGTTTTGGGGTTGCTTGAGGAAGCCCAAGAGTCCATCTCTGCCCGTGGCCTCGGCCACGTGCTTGGGCAGGAGTGCCATGGGTGGGGCGGGAGGCTGCTGCCTTACCAGTGCCCGCCCTTGGCCTTGGTGCAGCGCAAGGTGTACCTGGTAGAAGCCGTGCTCATGAGTTTCCTGCGGGGCGTTGTGGAAGCAGGCACCCCTGCGCAGGCTCAGTCCGTGGTGCGTCAGGTCCTTGACCTCCTGTGGCTCTTCATGGAGGTGAGGCTCCTGACTTCAGGCCTCAGGCCAAGATGGCAGGCCCCACCAAGATGGGAAAGGTCCCGGGAGGGAGGGCTTGGGAAAGGACCCAGAGATGGCTGCCCAGGGCCTGGCCTCCACTGGGCAGGAATGCAGCGTGGCCTCTCTCCCCTAGGACCATGAAGTGCAGGACTGCCTCAAGCACTTGATGATGTCCCTGCTGCGGCTTTACCGATTCTCTCCCATCGTCCCAGACCTGGGCCTGCAGGTGGGAGCACCTGTCCCTGCCCCGAGCCCCCTGGGCCTTAGCTGCCCACTCTGAACCCCCACTCCCCACAGATCCACTACCTGCGGCTCACCATCGCCATCCTGAGGCATGAGAAGTCCCGCAAATTTCTGCTTAGCAACGTCCTGTATCCTCCCCTTGCTGCCTAGTGGGCCGGACATGTGGTGTCCTCCAGGGTCAGTAGAGGCTGGGGAGGGCAGTGGACCTCTGGTCAGGGGTCCCCAGGGGGGCGGGGACCAGAGCCACCCAAGATGTGAGTCCTTTTTCTGGAACCCAGCCTTCCCGACACTTTGTCAACAGAGCAGGAAGGGTAGAACAAAGGCCCCTGGCCAGCTGGTCAGCCTGCATGGGGATCTCTGGGTGGCTGCAGACTCTTGCACCGTGTGGAGGTGTGGAGGTGCCACCAGGGGCTGGCCTCTGCAGCCAAAGCACCGCTCCTTCTCCGAGTCCCACGGTGGGGGTCGCTACAAGGTCTTTTAGGACTCTGCTCTTCCTGCTCCCCAGCAGCCTTGAGGACTGTGTCACAGGAGGGAGGGCCCTGGCCGAGAAGCCTGTGCTGGTAGCCGTCTTCTCTGTCTGGGTGGGGTCTTCAGCCTCCTGGAGGCAGAAACAGCTAGAGGACAGAGAGACCACCAGGCCTTCTCTCCAGCTTGCCTCTCAGTCTCAAGTTACTGCGACAAGCCTTTTTTGTCCACTTGCTGGGAATTGGGCTTGACAGCCATGGTTCTTTATCGGGGCTCACGGTCCGGGGAGACAGGCTCATAATAGCTGTGGTTCCCCGTGAGGGTGGGTGGGATAGGTGAGTTTGGAGAGGGCTTCCAGGGGAGAACCCATGAGGATGCACAGAGCGCCCTCTGGTGAGCAGATCTCTGCCTTGACTACCACCAGCTTCGACGTGCTTCGGTCTGTGGTCTTCTTCTATATCAAGAGCCCCCTGCGAGTGGAGGAGGCTGGCCTCCAGGAACTCATCCCCACCACCTGGTGGCCCCACCGCTCCAGCAGGGAGGTGGGCCCACGGAGATGGGCAGGCAGGGTCACAGTGAGGGCTGGCCCAGGATATCTGAGCCACTCGGCCCTTAGCATGGGTGGCCTCTTCTCCAGCCTGGTCTATGGGGCAGGGGAGGGAGGGGTGGTCTCCTGGCTGAAGCAGGCCTGGCTGAGTCCTGGGTGAGTCCTGCTGTCTTTCATTCACTGCTCCTGGCTAGGGCAAAGACAGTAAGGATGTGAAGGATGAGACCGCCGAGGAGCGTGTTCGGAGGCGTGCCTATGAACGGGGTTGCCAGAGGCTCAAGAAGCGCATTGAAGGTCGGCCCCCTGCCTGGGACACTGGATGGCGGGTGGAGGATTTATAGCTGTATGTACTGGGAGGTGCTTCTGGTAGCGACCCTGTCTAGATGGGGCCTGTGGGACCCTGGGAGTGGAGCCCCAATCCAAACCTGCCCTCCCCTCCCATCCCTGGGAGCCTGTGGGCAAGGTCCTGCCCAAAGAGGGCTCAGGGTCCTGTTTCCTGCCCCAGTGGTGGAAGAACTGCAGGTCCAGATCCTGAAGCTGCTGCTGAACAATAAAGATGATAATGGGGTGAGTGGTGCCCAGAATCCTGTGTGGGCCCCCGTCAGGGAGGGGTGCTGGTACTGGGCCCTCAGGCCCAAAGGGCGGGGACTGGCTCGGGTTCGCATGGCGGGGCCCAGGCTGAGGCACAGTACTGAGCTAATCTGCTCTGGGGCCAGCTCCTCACAGCCTCATTTTTCATTCCCCCAAAGGGTGAAGCTTCTAGGTACATCTTCCTGACCAAGTTCCGCAAGTTTCTACAGGAGAATGCCAGTGGCCGGGGGGTGAGTGTCCACTAGGCCAGCCCACTGTGGACTCCTGGCTGTGTCACCAGATCTTTAACTTTCTGGTACCTCATCCTGCTGTGGCCCTGTCTCGTCACACTCTTTCTCTGCTGCCCTGCTCTTGGTGCTCAACTCAAGAGTCCTGGGGCAGGCCTTGGATGAGGAGTGGGCTGGCTCTGGGCTGACACAGATGCATGTCCTGCACCCTGTGCCTGCAGAACATGCCTATGCTCTGCCCCCCTGAGTACATGGTCTGCTTCTTGCACCGGCTGATCTCTGCCCTGCGCTACTATTGGGATGAATACAAGGCCTCAAATCCTCGTGCCTCCTTCAGTGAGGGTGAGTAGGGCCAGGCCTCATCAGAGAGTCTGGGCAGAGCTGCCCCGGGTGATGGTGTAGAGTGCAGAGTTGGTGGTGGGGTGGGGATGGAGCTGTGCCAGACTTCCTGTCCGGTTGAGTTCTCTCTTCCTGATGGGCGGCTTTTCCAGAGGGCAGCAGGAGCCCTACACTGGAGGAGTGGCAAACCCATATTCACTCTGTTCCCACAAGTTCCTGCCCAGTCCAGGCTCTTCTCCTCAGTCCCAGCCTGTCCGGTCCTCTGCAGTCCTTGTAGAGGACACTATGGATGGGCTCTGAGGTGCTGGGGGCTGTGTTTGTATGAGACAAACACTGATCCTGAGGACCAGTGGGAACTATATCTGCCCTGGATTACAGGTTATCCATAGGGCTGGGGCAGGGCCCTCTCTGAATGTGACTGCAGCCCGAACTCGTGCAGTCGCTGGCACTGACCTGAAATGGTGGAGGGAGGGGAAGCCATGTTGTGTGCCTGGGCGGGTGGGTGGCAGAGGCCATGGGTCCCCTCTGTGCTAAGCAACAGAGAGGGCTGGCTTCTCAGTAGGTCTTCCTGCCTGGCTCACTGCTGGCCTGGCCTCTCTGACCCCTCCTTGCAGAGGCCTACATCCCACCCCAGGTCTTCTATAATGGCAAGGTAGACTACTTCGACCTTCAGCGCCTGGGAGGCCTCCTCTCACACCTTCGGAAGACCCTCAAAGGTGCGTGCAGACCTGTGGGCAGTGGGCAGGGCAGATGGGGCTTGGAAGGGGGCTTAGAGGGCCCAGAGGCCATCCCTCAGCCAGCTTTGCCGTGAGTTCCGAGCTCCACCAGAGGGCGCCCGAGTATCTTGACCTGCTCCAGCAGGGAGATGCCCATTTGCCTCAGATCTTAGGTCCAGCCATCTCTTCCCTCTGGGCACCTACCCCAGGGGAAGTCTGGAAATCCCGTAATGAATTAGAGGCATACGTGCTGGCAGAGGAGTGACTGTAGGATTTTGGTGAGGTCACAGGGGTGGGAGGGGCACGTTCATAAGTGCTGCCTGAGTAGGTTTCAGGGATGAGCATAAGTGGCTGTGAGCACAGAGCATGCATAGGCAGGGATGCCAGCACCAGCCGGCCAGGGTCCGGGGATAGAAAGCTGTGGTTGTGCTGGAGAAGAAGCCACCAGCAGGGAGCGTTGGGAAATGAGGCCAAGGAGTCCCCCAGGTGAAGTCTGAGGGCCTTGTGGGCCATAAAGCAGGTGTGGGCTCACTCCAGGGGCAGAGGCAGCTTTGGGAGGTTCTTGAAATGAGGGAGTGAAGTCAGGGGTGTGCATGTAAGAACAGCATGCGTGAGCCAAGTAAGGAGGTAGAGGGAAGGTAGAGGTGAAGGGAGGGGCCCCTTCACTGTGGAGGCTGTGGGGCCAGGGCACCATGAGGAAGGGGGCTGCCAGAGGCAGCAGGGATGCTGTGGTCGGCTGTCCATGTAGAGGTGGGGCAGACAAGCCTGTGGTGAGGCCTGTGTGCAAGATGAGACGAGCAGCTGCCTAAACAGCCCTAGGTCTTGTGTTCTAAGGGAAGGAAGTGATGGCGCAGAGAGGCAGGGGGGCCCCCCCGAGAGTGTGCAGGCACTGGAAGCAGAGGCACTGACAGAGGGTGTGATGGGGAATGTTCCTGCCGTGAAGGCTGTATGAGACAGAGGGCCTCGGGGTGCCGTGATGGCCAGGGTGGACTAAGGAGAGTCCCACAGAAAAAAAAAAAAAAGGAGAGTCCCACAGGCAAAGGTGCAGTGGTATCTGCTCAGGCATCAGTGCACTCTCGCCATCCTGGGCAGTTCCACTATGACCCCTGGGCCTTCTGCTGGCCTGAGACCCCTCCTGCCATTCCTCCCAGATGACCTTGCCTCCAAGGCCAACATCCTGATCGACCCGCTGGAGCTCCAGGCGGCCACCATGGATGACCTGGACGAGGATGAGGAGCCAGCCCCAGCTGCGGCCCAGGTGCCGCAGTAGGGGCAGGCAGGGGGCTTGGTGTTGGGCTGTCCCTCTATCATAAGGGCAGGGGTGTCACACAGGGCCACCTCCCTCTCCACACAGGCAAGGAGCTTCTCACCAAGCAGGTTTCTTTGCTGTAGGTGGAGGCACAAACCTTCCTCCATTTCCCAGCCCCACAAACCAAGGGGGCCCTATGGGGGCCCCAGTCCCGGGGAGCTGAGTGGCGTCTGGCCTCCTCTCTCCTCCACAGCGCCCCACGCAGGCTCTGGCCATGGGGGGCGTGCTGCCCCTGCCCCGGCCCAGCTGGCTCAGTTCTCCAACCCTGGGCCGAGCTAACCGCTTCCTCAGCACAGCGGCCGTGAGCCTGATGACCCCACGGCGGCCTCTGAGCACCTCGGAGAAAGTGAAGGTCCGCACGCTGAGTGCCGAACAGAGGACTCGTGAGGACAGTAGGTGCCGGGCCAGGCTAAACGTGGTGTCCCTGGGCACAGCCAGGCCGCACCTCCATTCCCTCCTGGTCCTGGGGCCTGGCAGTGTCTCAAGGACATGGGAAGTGCACTCTGAGGGGAAGAAATCAATGTTGCAGAAATAGGCCTGGAGCTGCAGGCCCTGCCCCGCCCCTGCCCCCATGCTCTCCCTGCACAGCCCTCCTTGGACCCAGGGAGGGGGAAGGGGCCCTTTCTCCTACCTCGAGGCCCATCCTGGCACCACAGATTTAGGGGAGAGCCCGTAGCCCTGACCCTGCCTTTCCCCCACTTCCTAGTTGAGGGCAGCCACTGGAACGAGGGCCTGCTGCTGGGGCGGCCTCCTGAGGAGCCAGAGCAGCCCCTCACCGAGAATTCCCTGCTGGAAGTCCTGGATGGCGCCGTCATGATGTATAATCTCAGCGTTCACCAGCAGCTGGGCAAGGTCTCCCATTGGTGGCCCACGAGCACATCCTGTAGTCCTGGGCATTACAATGCTTGTGTGTGCGTGTGTGCCCAGTGCCTGTGTGTGACTGTGCTGCCAGAGTCATGTGCTGCCAGAAACACATGGGCGGGACCTGGTTTTGTAGGGGGGTGGGGGGGGCGAGTAAGGTGCCCAAGGGTCATGCTGGTTATGTGGTGTCTGATGCTCTAGATGGTGGGTGTGTCTGATGATGTCAATGAGTATGCCATGGCTCTAAGGGACACAGAGGACAAGCTGCGCCGGTGCCCTAAGCGGGTAAGGCTTGGATGGGCAGATGGGTTTCAGGGAAGGAGGGCTGTTAACGAGGAGGTAGTTAGCCAGCTCGGGCTTCCTAGGGAAGGCCGCAGAGGAAATCTGGACTGCCCTGCCCCTGCTTCTGGGGGCTGCCCAGTGGTTATTCTGTCCTTGCTCCCCCAACTATGCCACATCGGTGAGAGTGGGGCTGGCACTAGGGCGGGACGGGGCCTGAGCCCCATTGCCAGGTGCGGCCCGTGCCAAGGTGCCCCTGCCCCCTGCCCACTAAGTGCTGACGCACACCCACTTTCCTCATCAATTATGAATTCGACCCTGAGTGCTTCATCGGCCACTTACAGAGTCAGCAGGAAGCAGGACCTGACTCCCCCACCCCCCTGGAGCCCCTCTGCCATAGCTCTCTAGGCCTGGGGAGTAGGGCCAGGCAGGCCCGGGCTGACCCCAATGGTCTGCAAAGCCCAGGCTTGGCCAGGGTGAGAGCAGCTTCTAGAGCTCTGGTCCCTGGGGTGTCCTGGCCAGGGGCTCACGGAGCCTCAGCTGCATCTCACTTCCATATTCTGTGCAGATGACCAAGGCCCTGCTCTGAGGCCTGCTCAGGCTTGCCGGGGGGTGGGGGTCAGAGGCAGGAGACGGTGAGTGGAGCTGTGTCTGCCCAACCCTCTGCCTGCTTTGGGCACCGGTGGGGTCCCTACCAGGCTACCCGGGGCAGGCAGGGTGGGTGTGGGTGTGGCCTGACTGTCCTCCTTTCCCCTTGGGTGGCAGAGGAAGGACATCCTTGCGGAGTTGACCAAGAGTCAGAAGGTTTTCTCCGAAAAGCTGGACCACCTGAGTCGCCGGCTTGCCTGGGTCCATGCTACTGTCTACTCCCAGGTGAGTTGATGTGGCCTTGGACGGTGGCTGCTGCCTTCCCAGGCTCCCTGACTAGTCACATGGGGCTGGGTTGTGCCATCCCTCCGAGGCTCCCTGCCCTCATGTGCTCCCTCCCTGCTCCTCCTATGTGCCATACCCCAAGCTGCTTCCCCTGGAGCTCTCCTGCCCTGTGAGCTTGAGTAGGTGCCATTGGAGGCAGCCCAGTTCCCCTCCAGCTCACACATCCTCCCTTGGAGGAACACAGCCTGTCTCTGCCTGTCTTCCCTTCGCCCCTGCCCCTTCCTTCCCACTGGGGTGGAGGGGCGCTCCCCGGAGCCCCACTTGCCCTCACTTTGCACCTGCTTCCCTCTGACTTCCCTCCCTCCTTTGAGCTACAGCCTTGTTTCCTACGTTGTCATTCATTTACTCATGGATTCAATAATATGTGCGCAGAGCCTGGAGTCTGTCAGGTGCATCCTGTTGCTAGGGACACTCTGTCATGACCCAGGAGGACGAGTGTCTGCTCTCCCAGGGCCATCAGCCTTGAGTAGTAAACTGAAAGGTGATGTACTCTCTCTGTGACCATGCTTTGACCCCCAGGTCCCAAATCCTTGTTACTTCTTCCTACTATCCTGGCATCCCTCCCCAGCTAGTGAGTGCCCATGTCAGGGCATCTGTCTGCCTTCTGAGGCATCCCCTTCCCCCATAACTGGATGATCAAAGCCCTTGTCCACACCTCTACACACCATCCCTCCACCTGTTACCCCTCCTTTCTCTCTTGCCACACACCACCTTGCCTCCAGCCCCATGGAGGTGATCATGGTTAGGGAGCTTCCTCTCCACCCCATACCCCCATGGCTAGCCGCTGACCTAGGCAATCTTTTTTTTAAAAAAAGTTTTAAAAGATTATATTTATATATTTATTTAAGAGAGAGATAAAGAGAGCATAAGCAGGGGATGCTGCAGAGGGAGAGGGAGAAGCAGGTTCCCTGCTGAGCAGGGAGCCCAATGCGGGGCTCAGTCTCAGTACTCTAAGATCATGACCCGAGCCAAAGGCAGACACTTAACTGACTGAGCCACCCAGGTGCCCTGTGGCATAGGCAATCTTAGCCACCCCTCCAGCACCATCTTCTTAGGAATCTTGCCCTACCGTCTCTGTACCTTCTTTTCCTTTCCCTTAAATTATGATAAAATATATAGAACATAAAATTTCTCATCTTAAGGGCAGCCCTGGTGGCGCAGCAGTTTAGCACCGCCTGCAGCCCGGGGTGTGATCTTGGAGACCCGGGATCAAGTCCCGCGTCGGGCTCCCTGCATGGAGCCTGCTTCTCCCTCTGCCTGTGTCTCTGCCTCTCTCTCTGTCTCTGAATAGATAAATAAATCTTTTTTTTTTAATAAATAAATCTTTAAAAAATTTTTCTCATCTTAACCATTGTTTTTTTTTTTTAAGATTTTATTTATTAATTAGAGCGAGAGAGAGAGAGAGAGAGAGGCAGAGACACAGGCAGAGGGAGAAGCAGGCTCCATGCAGGGAGCCCCATGCAGACGGATCCCGGGTCTCCAGGATCAAGCCCTGGGGTGAAGGCAGCGCTAAGCCGCTGGGCCACCCGGGCTGCCCGTCTTAATCATTTTAAATGTATAGTTCAGTTGTGTTAAGTATATTCCTATTGTCATGCAGCCAGCCTCCAGAACCCTTTGTCTTCCTAAACTGAACCTGAACCCCCTACCCCTGCGTTTCCCTCCTTGCCTCAGTCTCCAGCACCCACCATTCTGTTTTCTGACTCTACAAATTTGACTGCTCTGGGGACCTCGTATAAGTGGAATCATACAACATCCTGCTCTGTCGCTGGTTTATTTCACTGAGCATAATGTCCTCACGGCTTTCATCCATACCGTGGCATGTATCAGGATTTCCTTCCTTTTTAGGGCTGAGTATTCCGTGGTGTGTATATACCACATTTTGTTTGTCCATTCATCCATCAGTGGACATTTGATTTGTTTCCACCTTTTGACCGCTCTTGATGGTGCTTCCACATTCATGGTATATACAGATACCTCTTCAAGATTCTGAGTATACATCCAGAAGCAGAATTCCTGGATAATATGGTAATTCTATCTTTAATTTTTTGAGAAACTACCATAGTGTGACTGTACCATTTTACATTCCTACCAGCAGGACACAGGAGTTCCAGTTTTTCCCATCCTTGCCAACACTTATTACTCTCTCTGTTTTTTTCCTTTTTCTTTTTTTGGTGGTTGCCATTCTAATCAATGTGAAGTGGTGTCTCATTGTGCTTTTGATTTGCATTTCCCTATTGATTAGTGGTGTTGAGTACCTTTTCATGTTCTTATTGGCCATTTGTATGTCTTCTTGTTTAAGTGTATTTGCCCGTTTTTAATAGGATTGTTTGTTGTTGTTGTTTCGTAGGAATTATTTTTAGATATTGGATATTGGCCCCTTATCAGATTATGACTTAACACATATTTTCTCCCATTTTGTGGCTTGCCTTGTCACTGTGGTTGGTACCTTTGTTGCACAGTTTTCATTTTGATGAAGTCCAACTTATCTGTTCTTTCTCTTTTGCCTGTGCTTTTGTTGTCATAGCCCAAAAGTTGGTGGTAAATCTTGAAGTCCTCTTCACATGTTTTCTTCTAAGAGTTTTATAGTTTTAGCTTGTAAGTTTTGATCTTTGATCCATTTTGAGTTAATTTTTGTAAAAGATGTGAGGTAGTAGACCACCATTCTTTTGCATGTGGAGATTCTGTTCTCTCTCTCCCTTATTTATTGCAATGACTGTCCTTTCCCCATTGAATGGTCTTGACATCTTGTCAAAAATCCTTTGCTCGTATATGTGAGGGTTTATTTCTGAGCTCTCTGTACTATTCCATTGATCTGTATGTCCATCTTTATGCCAATACCACACTGTCTTGATAATTGTAGCTTTGCAGTAAGTTTTGAAATCAGGAAGTAGGAGATCTCCAGCTTTGTTTTATTTCGGAATTATTTTGGCTATTTGGGCCCCTTGAGACTCCATATGAATTTTAGGATAGATTTTTTTCTATTTCTGCAAAAAATACCATTGGAGTTTTGTTAGGAATTGCATTAAATCTGTAATTTGCTTTGGGTAGTATTGTTACCTTAACAATATTAAGTCTTCCAGTCCATGAACATGGGTTGTCTTTCCATTTACTTGTGTCGTTAAAATTTTTTTTCAGCAACATTTTATAGTTTTCAGTGTACACATCTTTCACCTTCTTGGTTAGATTTATACCTTGATTTTACTTTTTTATGCTAATCTTGATTTCCTTTTTGGATTGTTCATTGCTAGTGCATAGAAACACAACTGATGGGGTGCCTGGGTTGTGGCCATTGGTTAAACACCTGACTCTTGGTTTCAGCTCAGGTCATGATCTCAGGGTTGTGAAGTTGAACCCTGCATCTGGCTCTATGCTCAGCACAGTCCGCTTAAGACTCTCTCTCCCTCTCCCACTGTCCTTACCCTCTGCATGCATTCTTTATCAAATAAATAAATCTTAAAACAAAACTGACTTCTGTGTGTTGATTTTGTGCCCTGCATATTTCCTGAATTCATTTATTCTAACAGTTTTTGTGTGTGTGTGTGTGTGGAGTCTTGAGGGTTTTCTACATATAAGATCATGTTATCTGTCAGTAAAGATAATTTTACTCCTTCCTATCTAATTTGGATGGCCTTTATTTCTTTTTGTTGCCTAATTGTCCTAGCCAAGACTTCCAGTACTATGTTGAGTAAAAGTAGCAAAAGCAGGCATCCTTGTCTTGTTCCTTTTTTTTTTTTCCCTTGTCTTGTTCCTAATCGGAAAGAAAACACTTTTAGTTTTTCACTATTTTGTGTGACGTTCATTGTGGGCTTTTCATACTATAGCCCTTATTATATTGAACTGTTTTCTGCTCCATCTTCAGTGCTCACACTCCTGCCTCCTTCTCATTCACTTTCTCCCATTAGTAAAGAGAAACACCCGTGATACCTGTCCTTTACAACTGCCTACAGCAACAACTCCCTCCTTCCTTCTCTATGTCTTAGCTACCTCATTTTCCCTTCCCTCTTGGCCCAGCACAGGCTCCTCCACTACTCTGAAATAGTCTTGCAAGGTCTCTCGCAAGCCCCGCCCCTTTTGCAGAAACATCCTCACCCCCATTACAGTGGTCCTTGGGTACACTGGTGCCACACACACCGCCCCCTCTTCCTCAGACTTAGTCTTCTCTGGCCTTCTGTGGCAGTAGGTTCCCAGCAGGCCTTCTGGGTCGGGCCCACCCTCTGATACCTGCTTATATCTTCTTGGGTTCTCAGGTTTGAGGACAAATCAGAGCTGGAGTCAGGTCCAGATGCTCTGGCTCTAAGAAATGTGGGTGCTCTGGGTCTGTGCTGGGGCCTGGTTGGTGACCCCTCCTGGGCACAGACCATGTGGGAACCATACCATGGGGAACAGGGTCTTTGGCAGGTTGTTTGCTTTCTATGGTCTCTGTTCCACCAGTAGTCACTCTACCTTCTACCTTCCCACCGTCTTCTGCTTTGAGCTCTAGACCTGCTTCCTCAATACCACCTCTTTGGGGGCATTTTTAGGCACCCCGTACTGTGTGTGGTCCTCAGCCACATCCCCTCCGCCCTGGACCCAGCCTGCTTCTCCAGTACTGCTGACTTTTGTGAAGGTTCCATCACTCCCAGAAATGTGGGCTCCAGGCTTGGTGCAAGCAGCCCTTTGTCCCTGCGGCCATCAGGACCTCCCCATTTCTGGCCACCCTGTCTCCTGTCTGCTGTCCTGGACCTAGAGTAGGCTAGGTAGCTTCTTCACTGCCCTGTCCCCACTTGTCCCTGTAGCTCCTTTTGCCCTGGGCAGTGTTCCAACCCAGACTCTGGCACACAGCACCTTCTCACTTAAAACCTCTACCTACATACCTACCTACCTTTTGTTCGTTCTTTTCCTTTCTTTCTTTATTTTAGAAAGGGAAGGAGAGAGAGGCAGGGGGAGGGGCAGAGGGAGAGGGAGCGAGAATCCTAAGCAGGCTCCACGCCCAGCGCAAAGCCCGACTTGGGGCTCCATCTCAAGACCCTAAGATCATGACCTGAGAAGATATCAAAAGTCAGATGCTTAACCAACTGAGCCACCCAGGCACGCCTAAAACCTGTACCGTTAAAAAATGCGAGCAGGAATTCTGGTCTATGCTGGGGTGTTGGCCTCTCTAGGCACGGTGCACCCTCTTGCCTGCTGAGCACGTTACTGGCCTGTCTGAGCCACTGCTCCCACTGAGGAACAAGGAAGTCTTTCCCAAGCCCCAGGCCAAGCCATGCCTCCTGTGACCCTTTCCACGAACAGCCCAGCAGCACCCATTTGTATCTCCTGCAGGAGAAGATGCTAGACATATACTGGCTGCTGCGCGTCTGCCTGCGGACCATCGAGCATGGGGACCGCACGGGTTCTCTCTTTGCTTTCATGCCTGAGTTCTACTTGAGTGTGGCCATCAACAGCTACAGCGCTCTCAAGAATTACTTTGGCCCCGTGCACAGCATGGAGGAGCTCCCAGGTGACAAGGCCATTTAGGCCAGAGGGGGCCAAAAGGGGGCCATTGGTGTGAGCCCTAGCAGCCCTGTTCTGAGCCCTCATGGCCCAGTAGCACACATCCATGGAGGGAGGAGGGGAGGCAGCTCCTGCTCTCCTGGGCCCTGTATTAGACAAGTGTTTGCAAAAGCCCCACACCATGGAGGGTCTTGCCCTGGTACCAGCAGCCACAGAGCCAACAGCTCCTCTCTGGTGCTGGGAAGGAAGGAGACAAAATGGAGTGTGGGATGGGGGCCCCTCCAGCTTTCACTTTCTTCTTGGTGCCACTGTGGCCTGGGAGCCGGCCAGCCTCACCTGATGGCCCTGGCCCTGGCCTTCTGGCCTCGGGATGTGTCAGCCCCCGGCAGCCTGGCTTGTGCTCCTTTGCAGATCACAATGGGGGTGGTGCTCTGTGGAGGCCGTAGACAGGAGCTTGGGCTTCTCACAGACTGCTGATTTCAGGCTGGGCTTGGTGGTCATTGTCTGGATCAGGCTGTGGGCTCTTGGGCCCCTGGCCTGTCCCCTGTCCCGCCCCGGGCCTAGGTGCAGGCTTTGTCCTCAGAGGCGGAGCCGTGGGTGCCCAAGGGGCTTTGACTGCTGAGCCATCGAGGGTGTGCTGAGATGGGCTTGAGCCCAGTCAGGAACTCTTGCAGAACCTGGCCTCCCCCACAGTGAGTCTGTGCGATGGCCTGTCACAGTCAGTGAATGCCATGCCTGAAGTCCCTGGATGACTGGCTCTTGGAGTCAGCTCTGGAGCCCGCTGCCCAAGCCCACTCACCCTGCCAAGGGATGTGCCTGCTCCTGGAGCCCCAGCTCCTGGCCAAGCACTCCTACTACCCCATCCTGCAGGCTACGAAGAGACCCTGACCCGCCTGGCTGCCATCCTTGCCAAACACTTTGCAGACACACGCATCGTGGGCACTGGTGAGGGGCCATACAGAGGGCTTGGGGGGATGGGGGTGGGATGGTGCCTCTGGATGGCTGTTTTCTTCTCAGAATGCCAGCCGGGTGTGCTTGAGGCATGGGGACTCGGGCTCATGCCGGGTACCTGCTGAGGCATGGCCTGTCCCAACAGACATCCGTGACTCACTGATGCAGGCCCTGGCCAGCTATGTGTGCTACCCACACTCCCTGCGAGCCGTGGAGCGGATCCCTGAGGAGCAGTGAGTGCGGGTCAGAGCAGGGAGGTGCGTGCTCTGCCTGGCACGACACCATGCCCGGCCTCACTCCTTGCCCACCACCCCTTGCCCTTGCAGGCGTGTGGCCATGGTGAGGAGCCTCCTGGCTCCCTATGAGCAGCGGCCCTGGGCCCAGACCAACTGGATCCTGGTGCGGCTCTGGAGGGTAAGCCTGGCTGGAGGGGAGTTGGCTGTGGTGGGCTGAAGGGAAGGGAAGGGCTGTCCTATCCCACTGACCCCCATTGACCACCCCCCTCCCCGTCACAGGGCTGTGGGTTCGGGTACCGCTACACACGGCTGCCACACCTGCTGAAAACCAAACCTGAGGATGCCAACTTGCCCAGCCTCCAGAGTGAGTGGCCAGGTTGGGTGACTGGGGGGCCCTGGCCTCCTGTTCTTGGGTCCTCTAGGATTCTTCTCCCTTCTCTCAGCCTCTCTCCTGTACTCATGCTGGGCCCCAACTCTGCCCCCTGAGGTTTCCATTTCTTGGCTTCCTGTCAATCTAGGGATACTCTGCGCCTCCTCTCCCTTGCTCCCTAGTCCCACGTGTACCCTTTGGGCCTGAATGCTCTGCTGGGTCACAGGGAAAAGAGGCGGCATCTTCCCAGGCTGCTGGCAACTGACACAGAGTTAGGACTCTGAACGAGCTCTGTGACCTCCAGCCTGGTCCCAGCACCATGTCCTTCTCCCCCTTCATTGCCATCTGCTGATGCCAGAACTTGGATACTTGAGTCAAGGCAGGGGCACAGACTAGGGGGTGTCCAGGGCCCAAGAGGGTGCCCATGGGGCTTCCAAGAGGAAGGGGCATTTGGTTGGGAGCAGAGGCTTTGCTCTCTCCAGGGGCCATGGCCCAGCAGAGCCCTGTGAACCTTCACCTAGGCCAGGTCTGGGGTTGTCCAGCTTGCAGTCTGCCTGCCACACGCTGTGCTCACCTTATGTGGTGGTTCTTGGCCCACAGGTGTGTGTCTGCCCTCGTGGGCAGGGTTTCTGCATGAAGGAGTCCCCAGAGGCTGATTGCCTTGTGCAAAGTCATGCATCAGTCCTCGCCACTTTTTTTGGTTGTGCCCGCAGGTGGAACTGAGCTGCAGATGGAGAATGGCAGTGGGATCAGATACTTGTCCTGCTGCTGTAGGAACTATTGATTTGCATGGGGTGAGGCGGGGGGGGGAGGGGTGTCCAGCCCAGCTGCGGCTAAGGGCTCTGGTTACTGCTCCTTACCAGACCAGACTTGGCACCCACCACCTCGGCCATATGCCAAGGCCAGGCCAAGGGCAGCAGAGAAGAGTAGAGGACAGCAGGGCTCAAGCAGTAGGTCTTAGGGACACTGACCTCGATATGAGTCGAAGTCTGGGTCACCCTGTCTGGGTCTCACCCTCCCTGAAGGGCATGTGGCTGAGAACTCACTGGGATGATGCTAGGGCCTAAGGGATAGTTGGGGCTGGGAATGACTTCAGCCTGTGGCTTGCCCAGTAGATGGACAGATTTAGCCCTAAACCTCAGACAGTGCTGTACCCTGTCCTCCTGCCTTCGTGACCTGAGCATCCTCAGGGAGCCATCTTTTTGTCCTTACACCAATGGCCCAACAAATGAGGACAGAGGTGTAGGCAGGAGCCTCAGACTGGAGTTCCCAATGCTACCTCCTCATGCCCCTGCAGAGCCCTGCCCCTCCACCCTGCTTCAGCAGCACATGGCAGACCTGCTGCGGGAGGGTCCCGACGTGGCACCCAGCTTCCTCAACAGTGTCCTCAACCAGCTCAACTGGGCCTTCTCGGAGTTCATTGGCATGATCCAGGAGGTGGGTCATGGTGGGTCATGTAGGCTGGGGCACTACAGTGGACCAGGCACAATTGGAATTGTGGCCAGGCCACTGACTGCTGCCCACCCACCCACTGGTGGCTCAGATCCAACAGGCTGCTGAGCGCCTAGAGCGGAACTTTGTGGATAGTCGGCAGCTCAAGGTGTGTGCCACCTGCTTTGACCTCTCAGTCAGCCTGCTGCGTGTCCTGGAGATGACCATCACGCTGGTGCCTGAGATATTCCTTGACTGGTCCCGGCCTACCTCTGAGATGCTGCTGCGGCGTCTTGCACAGGTGTGTCCATCTGGGCAGGGTAGGGGGGACCCCTGGGAATGCCCCGGTGGTGAGCCCACCCATCCACCCACCAACGGGCTCCTGCCCTTACAGCTGCTGAACCAGGTGCTGAACCGGGTGACGGCTGAGAGGAACCTGTTTGACCGTGTGGTCACCCTGCGACTGCCTGGTGAGGACCTAGTGCCCTGCACCCAACATATCACAGGCCTTGGTTCCTCTGCTAGGAGCAGTGATGCCTCATTGTCCAATCTGCATCAAGACAGGCTGGCTTAGCACCCTCAGCCTTAGCTCGCCCTTCTAAGGGGAGGACGATGGGGAGGGAGGCTGGTGCTAGCCAGGCAGGCCCAGGTCCCCTATAGTTGGAGCATGTGGGTAGCTCTTCCCCTCCCACCTTTCCCCTTAGGCCTGGAGAGCGTGGACCACTACCCCATTCTTGTGGCTGTGACGGGCATCCTGGTGCGGCTTCTGGTGCATGGTCCAGCCTCAGGGTGAGTGTTAGGCACCTGGGCCCAGGGGAGCTAGTGTGCTGATGGGAGTAGGCTGGCCAGGGCGCCCTACAGCTGTTTCTTCATCTCTACAATGAATCTCAGTATTAGGTGTTTGAGGTGGGGTGAGGTGTGGTAGGGGTGGGGGAGGTAGTGAGGTACAAATTGCCTAACTAGGTGGCAACAGCAGTCAGTGGCTCTGAGTAGGAGAATCAGGGACCCCATCAGAACAGGATGTCCTAGCACCACGGTCAGAGCCACTGGCTCGTGGTTATGCCACAGGCAAGGGTGGGGTGCTATCCTGTACAGGATGGGATCAGAGGCTGAGGACACACACTACTACTTGTGTTTGCGAAGGCTCCGGAAATGAGCATGTACCACTTTTATTAAGGAACTCCATGACAGCTGGATCCAGGACGCTTGTAGGAGCCCCCAGCTCAGCACCCACAAAGAGGGGTTCTCAGATCCTTCTTCCCTGCCTCCCTGCTGTGGGTGATAAGATGCATATGAGACCAGGGCACTGCCTCAGCCATTAAGCCCAGACCAGTGCCAGCCCTTAAGAGGCTTCTACCCTCCAGGGACACTGAGTTCCGGCTCAGCCCTCCCATCTTGGCCCTGCTCAGCAGGCTTTTTACTGCTAAAAAGCTGAGGGACAGGCCTTAACTGCTATCTTGTGAGCCTATGGAAGAGGCCCTGTTCTCAGAGTGGCCTGTGGATGCCGCTGGCCAGAGATAGCAGGACTGCTCTGACTCGGGCTCAGGCCAGGCGCCCCTAGGGGGGATGTCCCTTGAGGAGCCTGGCCTGCCTTCTGTCTGCCCATCAGACTGCATGGAGTTGTGTAGCTTGATGCAGGTTAGATGTTGGTGCATGCTTCCTCCTTCTACCCTGGGTGGGGGCCTAGGTCTTCTTTAGAGCTCTCTCCCTCTTTCCCTGTGGGCCCACTCTCTTCCTGTCACATTGGGAAGGGGAAGATGGTTATTCTTCGATTCTTCACCACTACTGCTTGATAGCTGCCTTGGCCCCTAAGGGTGTACCTGGGGCTCTAGTGCAAGGGCTCTTCTAGATGGCCCCAGTTCTAGTCCTTGTGGGACATTTGGGTAGCGGCAGGTCCTGCTAGAGCCTAGCGCCCTTGGGCCTGTGTTAGAGCGGAGCAGTAGAGAGGATGGGGAGCCCGGCCCTTGTATTATGAGTAAGGCTGCTGTAGTTGAGGCTGAGGCCACACAGGAGGCTGGAAGACCAAGCCCAGCACTCCCGACTAGCATCTGACAGCTGTCCGGGAGGCAGCAGGGAGCAGGGCAAGCAGCGGGCAGTCGGTGGCCTGGCTCCTGAGCCCAGGGCAGCTTAGGTCATCACCAGACCCTCAGAGCCTGTGGAGCTGGCCGACTCAGAGCCAGCTTTGAGCCGCAGGCCCACGGGATTGTAGAGATCAAAGTCCTCAGCCACTGCCAGCTGCACGCGCCCATTGAGGCCCCTCCTGCCCGGCTCCAGAAAGACCACATGCTTGTGGACACTGGCCTTGCGGCTGGGCACATCTGGCGGGGTGGTGCTGAGCACCGAGGACTGTGCGCTCAGCTCCCGGAGGGGGCTCGGTGCCCGGGGCCAGCAGCGACAGCGGCAGGTGCGGCGGTAGCAGCGGCGGCAGCCGGGGCAGGGCGGCGCAAACAAGTAGAGCAGCACGAGCACCAGGCCCACGGCGCAGCCCAGCAGGGTGGTGAAGCCCGTGTTGAAAGCCTCAGGCTCAGGGTGCGGGAAGTGCACGCTCACATTGTACTCATGCGTCTGGTTATGATGCAGGCGGGGCCCGCTGGCCAGACACACGAAGACCCCCTCATGCTGCGGCTGCGCGTTGCTGATGGCCAAGCTGCCGTCAGCCAGCACCGAGATACTGCCATCTCGGGATCCTGGTGCCACAAGCAGCTCATGCTGCGGCGACACCCAGGCGACACGGACAGCTGGGGCGCTGGTGTTGCAGCGCAGTGTCAGGGACCGACCCATCTGCACATGCAGCTGCTCTTCCGGCCGCTCTAGGCCCCGAGCCAGGGCAGTTGAGCAGTTCTGGAAGATACGGCTGTGCTCAAAGAAGCGCACTCGGGACGCAGGCACCTTGAAGGCCAGGCACATGTATTCTCGGGCGAAGTCGCTCACAGCACTGAGGCCCCGCTGTTGCCAGCGCCGCAGCAGGTGGTAGAGGCGGCAGTCACAGGGCAGGGGGTTGTTGTGCAGGTAAAGGCCGTTCTTGAGAAAGGCTGGCAGGGCAGCCAGGTGGGCCACGGGGATGCGGCCCAGGCGGTTGGAGGACAGGTCCAGAGTACGGAGGTGGGTGGTGCCCAGCCCGTGTAGGTGGTCGAAAGAGAAGGATGAGAGTTCATTGCAACCCAGGTAGAGACGGCTGAGTGCGCCCAGGCCTCGGAAGGCATGCACATCCAAGTGCGCCAGGCGGTTATTGAACAGCAGCAGCCTCTCGAGCGCCCCCAGCCCGTCGAGGTCATGGCGTCCCAGCGCCCGCAGCGCGTTAGATGATAAATCGAGCAGCCGCAGGGCGCTGGCGTTGGTGAAGACTCCGCGACCTAGCACATCCAGCTCGTTGTGGCCTAGGCGCAGGGCGCGCAGCCGGGAGAGGGGCGCCAGCCAGCCGGGGCGCAGGCGCTGGAGTGCGTTGTGGCTCAGATCAAGGTCTGCGGCGGCAGCCGGCAGTGCAGCCGGCACGTCCTGCAGCCCCAGGCCCGCACAGCTCAGTAGGTCGGCGGCGCACACACATTTGTAGGGGCAGTTATGGGGCATGGAGGGCAGGAAGCCCTCTGTGCCTAGGCTGCCCACCCCGACGCGCGACATGCACAGTAGGGCGCCCAGCAGCACCAGCCAGGCCATGGTGGTGACTGCCAGAGGTGGGTGGGACGGCGCAGCTCCGGGACTCACCCACTTCTGCTGGCTGCGTGCTCCACCCCGCACGCCGAGAGCCCCGGCTCCCCGCTCCCGGGGCCGTGCTGTACTCAGCACTCTCCTCCGGATTCCCCAGTTCACCGGGTGCTTCCCTGGTCAGCTTCTAAATACTCTCTCGGGGGAGGGCGGGGCCTCAGCCTCTCATTGGCTCCTGTTGGAGGGGGCGGGGCGGCTCCCCCAACAACCAAGGTTCGTGCGTGACCGCCAGGGGGGGCGCGAGTCCGTCGCCCAGTACCCACGTCCCCTGGAACAGGAGGGGAAACCTGGGAAGCATTCCTTTAAGCTGCTAGTGATGTTCTTTATTTGTTGTCTTTGGGTTAGTGTTTATTAGGGTAATTAGGGTGTAGGTGGACTTTTACTATCTGCTGGTCATCCCCCTAAATTGGCACCCAGGATGTATGGGTTCTTACTAGAATCTAGAATGAGGGACATGTGAAAAATAGGGAGGTGGACTGGGTTGTCCCACCACCCCCCCAGCCCTCCAACAGGTACTGCTTTCTGACTACCCTTGCCCCCTCTCCCACCTAGGACAGAGAGAGCCACATCAGTGCTCCTTGCTGATCCCTGCTTCCAGCTCCGCTC
Organism: Vulpes vulpes; assembly: GCF_048418805.1. Lineage (NCBI taxonomy): Eukaryota > Metazoa > Chordata > Mammalia > Carnivora > Canidae > Vulpes > Vulpes vulpes. Next base: position 92,723,148 of record NC_132788.1, on the reverse strand, counting down.
TATATGTTATCTCCTGGGGCAGTCAGAGCCCCCTGCCCCTGGCACTGCCCTTCCTGCCCCTGACCGGAAGCGCTTCTCCCTGCAGAGCTGTGAGTGGACCAGGGATGGATCAGGGATTTGGGACTGGGATAGATCAGGAGTCTCAAGAAGAGCAAATTCTCAAATTGTGGTACTTAAGAGGCACTGGGTTCTAGGTGGGTCTGACACCTGCTACCCAACCCCCCTCCAGACACAGATTACATCAGCCTTGAGGAGTTGGCCCAGGTGGAACAGATGCTGGCACACCTCACCTCTGCATCTGCCCAGGCAGCGGCAGCCTCCCTGGTGAGTGGGGGGCCACAGCAACCAGGTGTACACCACCCACATACATGTTGGCATAACTGTGCGCACTACATAGGCATGGTCAGTCTGAGCATCCAACCCCAGCCCACCCTGCACTCTGCTCCCTGCAGCCCACCAGCGAGGAGGACCTCTGCCCCATCTGCTATGCTCACCCCATTTCTGCTGTGTTCCAGCCCTGTGGCCATAAGTCCTGCAAGTAAGTGGGCCCCATGGGTGCAGAGGGCTAGGGAAGTGGCAGGGATACACAGACCCTCCTCCTCCTCCTGCCATCCCCTGTTGTAGAGCCTGCATCAACCAGCACCTGATGAACAACAAGGATTGCTTCTTCTGCAAAGCCACCATCGTGTCTGTAGAGGACTGGGACAAGGCAGCTGGTGCAAGTACCACTTCCTCAGCTGCCTAGCCCACATGGCAGCAGCCTCCATCCCTGAACTCAGACCCAGGTTGGGCCCTATTTATGAGCTCCTCTTGCTCTGTTCCCTGTGGACCCTCCCCCCGCCCCCGCCATATCCACCCTCCCTGAGTGTAACCTCATTGGTGGGAGCCCAGCCATGTCCTCATCGTGCCTGAGCTTGACTTTCAGCCAGGGCCACAGTGAGCATTAAATTATTATTCCATACAGCCCTGGCCCGGCCCTTCTTGAGGGAGTGGGCTTTGTGGGGTATGCCCAGCGAGGATCCTGCCAGATTCTGTCCATAGGAGAGGGCAGGTGTCCCAACAGCTCCAGCCTTTTCTGGTCCTCCCAGATAAAGGGCAAGTCCAGGGCCTCTGATGTGTCACGCCAGGGCTCCCCACTGGGGAAATGGGGACTCAGCCAGCCTCATGGAATCCCCTCACATGATGATGCGAGGCTCTGGTACTGACTCGCCGATAGACTTGTGGGGCAGCACACTGGCCCCGTTGAGGTAGAGCTCGTCGTTAACGATGACATCTTCACCCAGCACCGTCACGTTCTCCATGCGTACCTCGAGGGAGGGGGCAGGCCTGGTCAGTGAGGCGGGCGCATTCCCTGCCCCTCTCCTCATCTGGCCCAGCCCATAGGCTTACCCACTGGCCCACGCGGCAGCGCCAGCCCACAATGCAGGACTCGAGCCAGGAGTGGGATCGGATATGGGCATCTCGAAGCACTGTGCACCGCCGGATGCACACGCCATCCTCCACCACCACACCAGGCCCCAGGCTCACGTTGGGGCCGATGCTGCAGTTCTGACCAATGCGGGCACTTGGGTCCTAAGGATGGTGGGGAAAATACAAGTGAGCCGTCTGTCTCCCATGTATGAGAAAGGGGGTCATGATGGGATGGGCAGGGGCCTCACCACCAGCACGTTGCCCACAATGCCAGGGCCTGAGCACAGTTGCTCAGGTTGCTTCTGTCGCAGGGACTGTAGAAAAAGGCACATGCCGGTGAGGAAATCCTTGGGCTGCCCTATATCCATCCAGAAGCCTGTTGGGAGGAAATGCATCAGGAGACTCAGCCCAGCCACACCACACCCCTAGCCTGTAGCCTCCCTGCCTCACCCTGTAGCTCCATGGCATACAGCTGCCCCTCCTTGGCCATGACAGGGAAGATCTCCTTCTCAATGGATGTAGGCTGCAGCTGTGGGAGTGGGCAGCTTGTGAGCAAGGTCGTGGTGGGGGCCTGCCCTACCGCAGCCTACCCAGCAGCTGGCTTCTACACACCTGGATACGCCGCAGCACTGCAGGGTTCAGGATGTACATTCCTGCGTTGATCTTGTTGGACACAAACACCTGCGGCTTCTCCACGAACCGGTGAATGCGGCCTGTGTCAGTCTCACATACCACCACACCATACTTAGAGGGTTCCTCCACTTTGGTCACCTGAGTGGAGGGGGACTTCAGGCCCATTGCAGTTGCGCCTGAGCCTTCATATGCATACTGTCCTAAATCTCAGGGGCTGTGCCTCAATGCTTAAAGACACATACTGCAGAGCTCTGCAGCCACAACACAAGGGAACAAGGAAAGACTGGAGAGTGGGAGAGACTGGGCATAGGGGACATGAGCATCCAAGAACAAAGACCTGGTCCTCTTACCAGGATGGAGCCCTCCTGGCCATGGTGCCGGTGGAACTGCACCATGGCCTGGAAGGGGAAATCGCAGATCACATCACTGTTGAGAACGAAGAAAGGGTCTGCAGTCTCAGACAGCAAGTCACGGGCAAGTGCCAGGGGCCCGGCTAGGAGAGAAGTACAGATCACCATCCTCCCGGTGATGGAGGGCGGGGGTCTGGGGGACAGGGGGGAGGAGGTATGAGCCCCTGGATCCAGGCTCAGCAGACCCCATCCAGGCTGGGTCTGACCCTTCCCGGGCCCTAAACCCTCCCCAAGGGACATTTCTTTACTGACCTGTCCCCAGAGGCTCTTCTTCATGAGACATGGAGATTCGGATTCCCAGCTGGAAGGGAGAAGCCGCCTGTCATGTTCCTCCCGCCAGGGTGGATGGTTGCGCGCGGGGAGCAAAGAAAAAGGTTAAAAGTCCGAGCCTCACCCTCTGCTCCTGCGCCTTCATTTCCTTCTCCAGCATCTGAGACATGTAGCTCACGGCCAGAATCACGTGGTCCACGCCTGCCTGTTGGACAAAACAGCGCCGCCCGACAGAAGGGCTCAGTCAGAAGGCATGGGCGTCCGCGACCCCCAAGCGCTAGCCGTCCCTTGTCCTGCCAGGTCCCACCGCGACACGACCCCGGGTCTTACCGCGGCCAGCGCCTCCACTTGGTGCAGCAAGATGGGCTTATTGCAGAAATCCACCAGTGGCTTCGGGATGCTCAGCGTAAGCGGCCGCAGACGCGTCCCATAGCCGCCCACCAAGATCAGCGCCTTCATCGCGCCTGCGGGCGGCCAGAGAGTGAGTCCCGGGGTCCGCGGCGCCCGCGGCCCGGCCGGCCAAGCCCCTGTCGAGCCCTGCCGCGCACTCCCGCAGCCGTGCCCGGCCCCGCGCCCTTCGCCTGCCAGACTGACCCACTTTGGCTCTGCCCTGGGGGCTCAGTCCGCCGTGACGCCGGCCCACGGCAGCAACAGCAGGACGCGACGCCGGACGGAGGGCTGCTGGCCCCGAACTCAGGCCGGACCTAGGGCGGGCGGTGACGAGTGCCCGAGCCGGCCAATCGGCTGCCGTTTACGTGGCACGGACGCCGACGTCGGAGCGCTGAGGCACGGCGCTGCGACAGACGTAGCCAATGAGCGCCCTAGCGCGCCGGGCTGCCATGGGGACCGGGTCCCGGGCCCGCGGGTCAGCTGTCCATTGGCTGATCCAAAGGCGGAACCGGCGCCAAGGGCGAGGCTTCCTCCCCGACGGGCGCCGGGGTCCGACGCCTCACGGCTGCTTCCGGCCGCGCCCCAGGGCGTGGGCTCACGGGACCCGGCCGAGGGGGGCGAGGGGAGGCTGTTTCCTGGAAGCCACGGGACAGCAAAGACGCGGACGCACCTCAGTTTCTAGCGGCTTTATTTTTGACATACACAACCTCAGACACAAGCGGGGCGGGCAGCGCTAGGTGTACAGAAAGGGGCGGCCCGGCCCAAGGCCCGAGCACCCGTCCCCCGCACGCAAGGTCCCGAGGAGACGCAGCTGGCCCAGCCCGGGCCGCAGAGTGGAAGGGGCGCAGGCCTCGGGCCGCGTGGGCACGTTTAGGCAGCTTCCAGGAAAGTAGAGCAGAGAGCGATTCCTAGAGGCGAGGCCTCAGTTTCCCGATAAGTAAAGGAACCAGGTCCTTCCCAGGGTGCTCCCAATTTTTTTCCTCATTAAAACATTTCTTTAAATCGGCAAAAACTAAACCAAATTAAACAGCTTTAAAGTTCCAAGCATCTATCTAGGGGGCGTGCACGTGGCAAGATGTGCGCGGAGTGAGCAGCGGCTACAGAACTAGCCCAGGCCTTTGGCCCCTGGGGAAACCCCCACATCCAGTGCACAGGCCCCAATGTGAGGGAGGGGTGGGGTCCCTGGCAAGTTGCCACACTGGTCCCCTTCCTCGTTAAGCACCGCCGGTCCCACCCCCCCTAGCCCAGGGGGCTGGTGTTGACTTGGCCCAGGGAAGCACTATAGAGGGGGGTCACTTGAGCACCCCAACCCGTGATCCCGCGTTGCACTTTGGTCCCAAGTTGGGGTTTTGGGAAGGCAGGGCCTGGCGGGGACAGAGCTCTCTGGCAAGGAACAGGGAGAAAGAGTAGAGGCGGAGAGCATGGGTGTACACATCCCACCACCCACCAGATAACAGAGCTGGGTCTCCCAAGAGTCAAAAGTGCTGAAAAGAGGGGTCCTACCCTGATGGAACAGCAGCAAATCCCAAGCCCTTCTGCTCTTTTTAGTGCCAGGAAAACACTGAAGATAGTTGGCATAGCCTCTCTCACTATGAAGAGCAGAACGGTGCAGCATCTGCTCCCAAAATATAGGAACTCAGGAGGCACAGCACATCCCCAGGCTGGAGAGGTTCAACTAAAGGGGGTCCCAAGTGGCCCCGAACTCTGTCTTAGCCTCTGCCCTGCCAGGAAATGACAGTCTACACTAATGAAGAGCTAATACCCCTATGGCTGAAGCCACAGAATGTGGCTGTACCACAGAATGGTACAGGAAAGATGGTCGTTACTAACCAGAACCAGGCAAGCTGTCCCTCTCTGTGCCCCAAGGAATGGGAACCTGCCCACCGCTGGCACCAGGATCAGAGGACCAAGACAGAGGCGGGGCAGGGATCCATCCAGGAGCCCATTTAAAATGTGTGAGTCTGCATCTCTAAGGACTAGGGAAGTAGTCCACCAGTTAAGGCCTCTCATATGCACGCAGCAGGCTTACCTTTAATGCCCAAACAAGGACATGCCAAAAGTGACAATGACAGTGGCCCTAGGCTCAGAGGTGAGGGCACTAACCTTGGCAATGTTGCTAAGTGAGTGCAGTGTTACCTCCTGGTCTCTGTGCCATTGAGGGCTGGTGGCAAAAATGATTAAAACCACCAGAAAGGTCACCCCTTGGGCCTTCACTGTACCATTGTCAGCACTGAGCAGGGCTACACACCAGGCTCACAGAGAAGGTGCTGGACCAGCAGGGAAATACATCCTACAATTCATTTGCTACCAGTTCTTTGTAAAAAAGGTAGCACCTGCTGACAACAGGCACAGGGGCAAAAGCTCACCTCTGAGATGGGGGAAGAAATACTTTGCTGAGGAAAGCATGATGAAAATCAATATTTACTAATGAACAAAGCTACAGCCCAGGAAAAAGATCCCAAGAGACAAGAGCTGGCAGATGGACAAATGGACAGACTGATGGATCCCAGGACTGGTAAGACAAAACTCATTAGCAGAATCTGGGCACCTGCACCCAAGGCCCAAACAATGTCCCTCTGAGCAGACAAGTTTAAAGCTCTCCCTCACAAGCTCCTTACAACGGGCTGCTGCCTTGAGCTTAGCCTGGGAAAAGGTGACACCCTGAGCGGACCACAGCCCTTGAGCCCTGGGAAGGGCAGCCCATCCAGCAGCAGCACAGCTGCCCAAGCTAGAGGAAGAAGACTCCCACCCAAGCACAAGAACTGCAAATACTGTCTAGGCCAGAGCCACCAGAGGCCTTGAGGCCTGCTGGGACATTGACTCTCCTCGGCAAATAGAGCAGGGATCCCTTCAGTGGGGCAAGGAGTGGCCTCCCCCGGCAAGGGATCTTGGTAAGAAAGGCTGGCTGGGGTGTGCAGGCAGGAAGAGGAGCAGGTTCAAGTGCCAAAGAGTGCCTGGGGATCCCAGGGCCTGCCCTCTGCCATAAGTTGACTTCAGCCCAGCTTCATGAATCTAGCCTCATGCCAAGATCAGAACCGATAAGGACAGGTCCAGCTATGTGCAATTAGCCCTGTGGTACCCTGGGTGCATCTGTTAAAGAGCAGGCTGATGCCCACACCACCAGATTAGAAAGACCCCCAACAGATGGTCACCCAATCCTCTATCAGTGAGGAACAAGAGATGAGTGAACACAGGGGAAAGGAGGGACTGCACCAGCCCAGTGCTTCACCATAAAACCAGCAGGGCCCTAAAGCCACAGACCCCAAAGACCTAGGCAAGAAAAACCATTGTCCAAGGGCACCCTGTCCCTGCTGCCAAGCCTATCCACCAGGGGCACTTCTTCCTTCCTAAGTCAGCCTGGACACAGCAGTCAGAGCTGTAGAGCTAAAGGAGCCTGGCTGAGAGGATGTGTGTTGTGCCCTCCTTCACTTTATATATATGGATTCCAGGCTACAGCTAAAAACATTTCTTTTAGTTTACACCAAAGAGAAATATAACCCTTTAAAAGCAAGTCTGTGTGTCCTCACGGCGAGTTCAGTCAGAGCAATGGTCCCTGCCTGCGGGTGGAGAGGAAGGGGTTTGGGGGGCCCAGGGCTGGGCCTACTGGTTCTCGTCCCGCATCTGTTCCATGATGCTGATGAGGTTCTCTAGGCCAAACACATAGCCTCGATCTGGCCCGTCATGCACGGTGGGGTCATCCCGGAAGCCCTTGAATGTGCTGTGTGCAAAGTCGATCATGCGGACATCCACCTTGGGTGGAGAGGAGGGGCCGGCCTCAGGGCTGGTGCTATTGGGGCTGGTGCTAGGGCCACAGGGCGGCGCCCCCTCAGGGAGCCCTGTATCCAGGTGCTTGAGACGCATCTCGGCCCGGCGATCCAGGAAGGACTCTGCCCGGCACTCCCTGCCATCGTAGATGACCAGCAGGGAGCTGGAGTAGAAGCGGTAGGAGGCTTGCCGCTCCAGCACAGCTTTCAGGCCCCGCAGTTTGCTCAGGATGGGCTCAAAAAGGTCACGCCTCAGGTCCAGACCGTTGTGCAGGTACTGATAGAGGGCGTTGCGGAAGCCTTCAGTGGAGAGCCCACGGCCATAGTACTTGTTCCTGCAGAGGTAATGCCCTGTGTCCAGCTGGTATACCTGAAAGCCCAGGAGACAGAGCAGGTGAGCACCAGGGAGGTCTGATGACCTTAGAGTGCCCTGGGCAGGCACTGTCTGGAAAGTACTCCTGACCAGCTTTACTCATCCCAATGTCAAGGCAGCAGGTTCTCACAGAGGCTCTGTATCTGGAGCCCATACTAAGGGAACCAGGTAAGGCCAATAGGGCTTAGAGAACATACCTATAAGGACACACTCAGCACCCTGTGGGTGACTCACCCTCTTGGAGGAGATTCTAGACCACCGTGGGCCCGGAGGACACCTGGCATGGGGAGCAGGCAGGTACATGTGCCACCCAAAATACATGGGCAGCAGCAGCGAGGCTCTCACCAGGGGCAACTCACCTGCATGCCACAGACCCTGACACCCAGTGTAGCTGACGTACTCTGCTCACACTTCCTCATCTGCCGGGCTGCTTTCTCAGCTGATGCATCATCACCATGCTGCCGGGTGCCCATCTTCAGGTCCAGCACACAGGGGTACTTGAAGTGGTGCACTACGTTCTCAAGCAAGAGGAACTCTGGGCCATGGTCAAGGAGAGTAACAGCCACATTCACCATCAGCCCCAGTCAGGAAACCACGACCAAGCTTTTCTAGAAAAGGGGGCATTCTCTTCTAATGTAATGTGTATTCACCTCACAAACTCTCAATTGTAGATTTCACACAACTTAGTAATTCTTTTCAAAAAAATTTTTATTGTAGCAAAATATACATAAAATGTATCATTTTAACTATTTTTAACTGTACAGTTTAGTGGCATTAAGTACATTCACATCACTGTGCAACCACCATTACCATCCATCTCCAGAACTTTTTCATCTTCCACAAGAACTAGAAACTATACCCACCTCACATTAACGCCCATTCCTCTTCATGCCCCCAAACCCCAGGAACTACCATTCTAGTTTCTGTCTCTATGAATAGGACTATTCTAGACACTTCATGTTCGTCCTTTTCTGACTGGCTGTTTCACTTATCAAAATGTTTTTAGGGCAGCCCGGGTGGCTCAGCGGTTTAGTGCTGCCTTCAGCCCAGGGCCTGATCCTGGAGACCTGGGATCAAGTCCCACGTCGGGCTCCCTGCATGGAGCCTGCTCCTCCCTCTGCCTATGTCTCTGCCTCTGTGTGTGTGTGTATGTGTGTGTGTGTGTGTGTGTGTGTGTGTCTCATGAATAAATAAATAAAATCTTAAAAAAAAAAGTTTTCAAATTTTAGACAATTTGTATGTAGCATGTGACAAAATTTCATTCCTTTTTATGGCTAAAAAACTTTTCCATGAGATGTATACACCAAATCTGCTGATGCCATTATTTGTATTTATTCTATTTTATTCTGTCCTATAGGCATACACAAACTAAAGATCTGCAGGTTCACATACATCTCTGGCACCATTAGTAAACCGAGGCCATACTCACGCCATACCCCACCCAAGCCCAAAAAATAAGGAAGACATCTTTGCAGCACTACTACAAACATGAGAAATCAGGTTTAACATTCTTGAATGGTAATCTTAAAAAAAAGTGGATTTAAATTTCTATCCTGCCATTTTCTGACTAAACTTCAAACCAGTGGACTATATATTTAAACTTATCCCTTACTACGTATCTGCAACCACCTCAGATAAAGGTTTAGGCTTTTCTGTCAAAAGTCATCAGGACCCACAACCTGGACCTCAATTCCATATTGGAGGTCCAGGAAGCAATTCCCTGATCTTGGATGGTAAAATACTTGGCATCACTTGATGCACATATCAACACTGCCTAATTCTTTAAAGAATAACTTACAGAAAACCATTACATTTAGCCTTTACTTAATTTCATCACCTGCTATAACTTATAAAAACAAGTGGCAATAGAACTTAAAAAAGGCTGCAGAAACATTGCATAGTGCCTGAGAGCACAGGCCCCTGAATCCTGCTTTGGCCACTCATGGGCATGGGCAAAACACATAACCCTCTTGTGCTTCCATCTCATCTATAAATGGGCATCTTTAACACTTCCTCAAAAGACTGTTATGAAAACTGAGTAAACAAACAGGGCTCAGCACATTTCCCCTCAGTTTCTCGGTAAGTATTAGTTATTTACAGTCTACTGCTTCAAACACTAAATAATCATCAGAATTCCCATTTTATAATGTTTTACTTTTACCATCTTAAAGACTATTTATTATAGTTGTTCCGGTATAGTGTTTATCTTAAACAAACAAACAAAAAAACCACGTATCACTTTGTAATAATTACCTTTTGGGAGAGGAGAAGCATATGTGTGCACATGCGTACATACACACACACACACACACACACACACACAGATCCCGGATTCTAGGTATGCACTGATAAATATGCTAACTACTAGCCACATCTGGCAATTTAAATTTAAATAAATGTAAAATTCTTTAACTCAGTCACAACAGCCACGTTTCAGTTAGTCAGTGTGGCTAGTGGCTACCACACTAAACACAGATACAGATACCTCCACTGTCCCTACAGGACAGCGCTCTTCTGAACTGCCAGGCTTACCAGCTCCAAAAAGCAGAAAAAACCGTGTCAATAAAACGAAGGACAAAGAACCTATGAAAAAGGGAGGTGAGAGCAAGAAGGGCTCCCAGACAGAGAAGGCCTCACAGCCACAGTGCTAGAAGATGTCCTGACACAGGACCAACCCATGGTCCCAGCAGGGGGCACTGCTGAAGGTATGGTGACAAGGATACTGTAGAGCTTTCGGTCCTTGGACTCGGAGCGCATGCGGCTCAGTTGCTGCTTGTGGCAGCGCAGACTCCAGGGATTGTGGCTGATCTTCTCAGAGCTCAGACCGCTGTTGCCATCCAGCATCTGGAAAGGGACGTCGGAGTGGCTGTGGAGCTCCACCTTTGGACTCTTTGCCTCCTGGGAGCTAAGAAGAAAGAACAGGACACATTGCTGAGGAGCTCAGACAAGTCCCCGCGTGGGGTCTCACTGCACAGGGTGGAGGAGGCCTAGGTCAGGTCTAATCTGCCACCCACAGCCCCTGCTGATGGATGGCACAGGGGCCCCGGATGCATAAGCACATAAAAGTGGGTAATAAGTAGTGTTTATACTTGTGTCTCTGAAAACTGTCTCGAAAATAACTCCTGGCATCAAATTATGTGATGAAGATACCACTCCAGATCCATTAGGAAGGCTATTATAAAAATAAACTGGAACAAGTGTTGTAGAGGATGTGAAGAAATTGGAAGCCCTGTATGCTGCCAGAGGGAATGAATGCAAACTGCTGCAGCCGCTGCGAAAGTCTGGTGGTTCCTCAAAACGTTATACGTAGAATTATCATATGATCCAGCAATTCCACTCCTAGGTACGTACCTGAAAGAACTGAAAACAGGAACTCAAATAGAAACTTGACACTAATGTTCGCAGCAGCATTACAATAAACAAGAGGTGGAAAAACCCAAGTGCCCATCAGTGCATTGAATATGGATAAACAAAAGGTGGCGTCCCCATACAGTGAAGGATTGTTCAGCAATAAAAAGAATGGAAATTCTAATATAGGCTACAACCTAGATGAACCCTAAAAACATCTTGCTAAGTGAAATAAGCCAGATACAAAAGGAGAAATGCTGTAGGATTCCACTCATCTGAGGTAAGTGCATACACAGTCACAGAACAGAAAATAGAACAGTGGCTGCCAGGGACCCGGGGGGATGGGGAATGCAGAGTTAGCTAACAGGTATAGAGCTTATGCTGGAGATGAAAAGGAGTTTTGAAAATGGATGGTAATGAAGGTTGCAAACAGTGTGCAACTATCAACTGAACTTTACTCCAAGAAAAGGTAAAAATAAATTGATAGGTGTACTTTACAATTAAAAAAAAATACAAAAATTGACAAATGTATAGTTTTACACTTCATAAATATAGGGTGGAGCATGGGAAGCCACTGTCAAGAACATGAGTAACTATCCTGTTTTTATCCACGTCTACAACTGAATTTTTAATAAGTTCTAAAGAAAACATATGCTGACATTACATGCTTATGAATGTCTGCTTGTGTTATCAGACTTGGAAGAAAGAGAAAAACATGAAAGAAAACAAAAGCAGGACAGGCCCCAAAGAGCCTGTGTTTCTCACCAGACAAGGTAGAAATGAAGCCACTTCAGTAAGGAGATTGTTTCTAAAGCCAGCCAAACCACAAGACGGTTTTAGTGAAAAGTCTAGTCCAAATGAAAATACAACTTTACAACTTCATTTTCCCCCCAACTTAAAAATCTTTGAAGTAACTTGCCAAGCAGAGCAGAGCAGAGCACTAGTGAAGCCATGTGCCCAGGAAACGGCAGAGCAAGTCTGCTGCAGAGGCGGAGCACTGCAGCAACAGCAAATGCCACTGTCCCATCCCCGACTCCTGCCTCTCCTGCAACTGTGGGTGGACAAAGTCAGACAGAACTGAGCCAACCACCAGGGCAAGTGTGTACTGGAAATGTGGATGCTCCCCCACAGGGTGGCTGGCAGGCTGGGTAAAGCAGCTGAAAGACACAGCCAGGCACTACCTTTCCTTCTGCTGGAAACAGAGGAGACACTAATGCCTTTTTTTTCTTATCCCCTTTAAGAAACAAGGTTTATTCATCTGCCAAGTAAACCCAAATAAGTTCTCTGTGCCTACATGGGGAAACCCTTGCCTCTTGGCATCACCCCTGGTGTCACAGCTCTGGTCCTGGGGAAGAAGCAAGCTCTGTTCCTGGAACTAACTCAGAGCATCCGTGAACAGGCCAGATCTCTGGGCACTGCAGATAGAGCTGTCACTTGCAGAGCAGAGCCCTAAACTTTAACACAGGTAGACTTTGATGTTATTCTACATACACTGGCTTTTCACCATGTGATTCATGAAGCAACTTTTATCCTTTGGAGAACAGAAGAAAGCCCACTCTAAGGAGCTGTTGAGAGAAAGACATCAATGCCAGCAATGGCCTTGAAGATTTGGGGAACATTCCTTGTCACCAAGGTTAGGTCCCACAATCATCAGTGAAGAGGAAGCCCCTTGGGGAATGACAAGGAAGCCCTGAAGAAATGCTTCTGCAGACTACAGTCTATTTTCCACAAGAGTCATAACACCTGGAGACCCTCCTTACTAAGAAATGGATATGAAGGCACTCTTTGCATCAGAGATACGGATCTGACCAGAGAGGGTCTCTAAGTGAGGACATGGGAGATGACACATCACACACTCAGACAGATCTCATGGGGTTCTGTGCTCCTCAATGTGAGTGTGTCCTCTTCCATCGATGGGAGTGAGGAGAGCTGGAATGCCCTGGGCTCACAGCTTCAGGAGCCAGGGTACGCAGCATGTGTTGCTGAATGGATTTGATGTCAGAGATAAACTATGTGCCGCCACATCTAAGAAAAGTCCCAAATCTGACTTCTAAGTTGAGTGATAGACCTTATTCACTGAAACTTACTTTTGAGTGAAATAATATATTTTTAAAGAGTTTTTTAAAGTAATCTCTGTACCTAACATGGGGCTCGAACTCATGATCGTGAGATCAAGAGTCGCATACTCCACAGACTGAGCCAGCTAGGTGCCCCGAAATTAAATATAAAGTAATTTAATCATACGGTTTTGATTTCACTTTGTTCCAGGAAGCTCACATTATTTTTAGCTTAGTTTTTTTTTTTTTATAATTCAGTGGGGTTTCTTAAAGTATATTTACAAGGTTATAAAACATCACCACTATCTAATTTTTAGGATATTTTATCACCTCCAAAAGAAACATCATCCCATTTGCAGTCACTTCCTATAATCCTCTCTCCTTCAGTCTCTGGCACACACAAACCTGCTTTCTGTCTAATGCCTTGCCTACTCTAAACAATCTATAAATGGAATCACATAATATGTGTGTTTTTGTGATTTTTTTCACTTAGCACAGGTTTTCAAGGTTCATCCCCACTGTGGCTCATATAAATATGCCATTCCTTTTTATCACTGAATAATAGCCTTTATTCAACCATTCATCAGCTGATGGACACTTGGATTACTTTCATTGTTTGGCTGTTAGGAATATTACCATAAACATTTCTTTTGCAAGTTTTGTGTCTGAATGTATTTTTTCAATTCTCTTAGTATAGGCTGTTATTCCCAGGAGTAGAATTGATGGGTTTAACTTTCTAAGGCACTGCCTGATAACTGTTTTCCAGGGTGGCTGCACTATTTTATTTTACATTCCCATTAGCAATTTAAGAGGGTTCCAATTTCTCTAAATCTTCATCAACACTTTTGATGACAGCCACCCTAGAAGAGTTCACATTTTTTCCATAAAATATCAAGAAACAGAACTCTTTATAGACTATTTTCCTAATCTATAAGAAAAATAATTTCCAATGCAATAAACTAAATTTTAGGTGCAGAGAAAGGGTTAAGAGCTCATCTTAGAGTCTCCGAGAGGTCAAAGAACCTCTTACAGAACCCTTAAATAACACTAGTCCAGAACATAAGGCCTCTCACTGGCCATATGCCATCAATCCTACAAGTCAGAAAGCAGATGCAACCTCACTGTGAACCAAGGTATTTTGACCTCATGTGTGAGACATAACAAAGCTGGAGAACTCAGAGCACACATGGAGAGTACCTTGCTTCAAAGGGCTGAGAGACCTTCTCTCTCTCTCTCTCTTTCTCTCTCTTGTCCAGCTACATCCATCCTCAGAAGGCAGGATCATTGGGGTGATATGACACACCCAGGTAGGTAGCCAAAGAACACCAGCCGTCTTCCCCCAACCTGGAGCCCTACTTCCCTCGGATTCGTCAGGATTCTAGAGAGGTCTCAAGTGTTTGTGCTGCTAGGAACAGATGTGCAACTTTGAGCCCTGCTCACCACCCCCTTACCTCTCAGAGGTTTCAAGGGACAGGCTGGCTCTCTCCTCCTTGTGCTCACTGCCACTGCCTGACCGGTGCAGGCTCCGGCGGGAATGTTTGCGCCGAGGTTGCTCCCGCTCTGGTGTGTCATCCTGCTCCACAGTCTCACTTTCCACATAAGGGTAGGCCACCAAGTTGATGTAACCATCACTGTCTCCCTCAAAACAGACAGACACCACGCCTGTTGGAAAAAAGGCAGCTAGTCAACAAATGTCTACACAGGCTGGGTCTGTGTAGCACAGACTGCTGATACCTGCTGTCCCACAGCACATCACCTGCTCTGAACCAACTGAAGATCAATGTAGGAACAATGCCCAACAGACACATTTCCAGAATACAGCTGACCACTTACCCCAACTCAAAGTCTGCTACTTGACCTCTGATCGTGCATAGGTATATATGTATTTCTCACTCTCTTCTACAATCTTGGTACTTCCAGGGACTGACTTCTGTACCATTCAGTAGGACTGTGTGTCCTGGAGACACCCACACGTGACATAACTTAACCATTTAACTTAACTGCTCTGTGATACTGCCATTCCATGTCATCATCTCAATCTGTTTTCTTCTGCCTGGTGGAGAGACATTAAGACTTCTCCCTGCAAAACAATCCTCAAAACAAGTCTTCTGCCCACAATAAGCATCAGGCTATTCTAACCTCACCAGACAGAATTGCCTCACCAAACCACCGGCACTTCTAGGTTGAGACACCTATTCTCCATGCTATATACTCAGGCAAAACAGTTTACAGTCCATTTTATATCAACCAAGTTGTTCATGATTTCTTCTGAATCATTACCAAAGGAGTTAAAATACAATACCTACAAATCCAGCCCAAGGAGTTTTTTAAGAAAGAAACAAACAAAATGGAAGGGGAAGGGGAAGGGGAAAGGGAAGGGAGGGAAAAAGAAAAGAAAGAAAGAGAAGGGAAGGGAGGAGAAGAACAAAGTCCAGGGGTACCTGGGTGGCTCAGTCAGTTAAACATCTGACTTCAGCTCAGGTCATGATCTCAGGATCCTGGGATCGAGCCCCATGTTGGACTCCTCACTCAGCAGGGAGTCAGCTTCTCCCTCTCTTTCTGTCCCTCCTCTCCACTCATGCGCTCTCTCACATAAATAAATAAAATCTTAAAAAGAAAAGATAAAAGTCCAGGCTCCCCATCATCTAACTTCTACATCCAACCTCTGTCAGCTACATTTCACCTTTCACATTTTCAGTATACATAATTTGCTCTATAATCTGAACGAAGTGAGAAGCATTTATAAATAAGTCAACATGCCAGACCAAGAATATCATTCTTTTTGGCCCTGCCTCTATTCTTCCCTGGGCCCTTTTAGAAAAATTCCTGAAAAAAATGAAATGGATTTTTTCTTAAATTCCCATTATGCTGCATGGCAGTGGGCCTCACACCTGCACCCTGGCAGCTTTACACAGATGGCTACCTCTCCTGCAAGTGTTTACCTTTGCAACCTCCCTCTGTCTTTACTAGAGCCTCATCTGTTCCGGCCTGAATGCCTTCTAGTCTGCAATCTTTTCGGTCTCTGGGGCTGCCCCTTATACTTTGACCTAGAATGTCCTCTAAGCCTGCAACACAGCTGTCATGTTGACAAGGGTGAGTGTTGTTCCTTCTATAGTCCTCTACTTCTCCTTGCTCTTGGTTTACTCCTTGAGTAGAAGACATCTGAAAACAAAATTCTATGTAATCTGCACATAAAGATAGTTCTACTTCTTCCTTTCCAATTGGAATGCCTTTTATTATTTCACTATCTGGACTAATCACACTGGCCAGAACTGACCAAAATGTTGACTATAAGTGGAGAGTAGGAACATCCTTGTCTCATTCCTGATCTTAGGGGGCAAAGCAGTGGTTTCATCATTATGATGCTGGCTGAAGGTTTCTCATATATGCCCTCAGGTGGAGGAACTGTCCTTCTATTCCTAGTTTGCTGCTGTTGTTTTATCAAGAATGGATATTGGATATTGGAAATTATCTAATGCTTTTTCTGCATCTGCTGAGACAAGACATAGATGATTTTTTAGATTATTAATATGGCAAGTTCCATTTAACTTTTGAATGTGAAACCTAACCTGGCATTACTCAGATAATGCAGATAAAGTCAGAACCCACCTGGTTATGATGTATTATCCTTTTAAATATTGTTGGACTCAATCAACTAAATTTTACTCAAATTTTTTATATCTAGGTTCATGAGGTCCATTTATTTTCTTTAGTGGCCTTGCAGGACGAGTTGGGACACAATTCTTTAATTTTGGGGGAAGAGTTTCTGTAGAACTACTCTAAGTATTTCTTTCTTAAGTATTTAAGTAGAGGGATCCCTGGGTGGCGCAGCGGTTTGGTGCCTGCCTTTGGCCCAGGGCGCGATCCTGGAGACCCGGGATCGAGTCCCATGTCGGGCTCCCGGTGCATGGAGCCTGCTTCTCCCTCTGCCTGTGTCTCTGCCTCTCTCTGTGTGTGTGTGACTATCATAAATAAATAAAAATTTTGAAAAAAAAAAAAAAAAAGTATTTAAGTAGAATTCATCAGTGAAACTGTGTAGGCCTGGAGGTTTTTTTTTTTTTTTTTTAAGATTATTTATTTATTTATTTATTTATTTATTTATTTATTTATTTTTTAAGATTTTGTTTATTCATGAGAGACACAGGAAGAAAGAGAGGCAGAGACACAGGCAGAGGGAGAAGCAGGCTCTATGCAGGGAGCCTGATGTGGGACTCGATTCCGGGACTCTGGGATCATACCCTGGGCTGAAGGCAGGCCCTAAACCGCTGAGCCACCTGAGGATCCCCTAAAGATTTTATATATTTATTAATGAGAGACACACAGAGAGAGAGGCAGAAACAGGCAGAGGGAGAAGGCGGCCCCATACGGGGAGCCCGATGCAGGACTCGATCCTGGGACCACGGATCACGCCCTGAGCCAAAGGCAGATGCTCAATCGCCGAGCCACCCAGGTGTCCCATAAGCCTGGAGTTTTCTTTGCTAAAATGCTTTAAACTCCAATCTCAATTTATTTGATAGTACTATTCAGTCTCCATTTTTTCTTGAGAGTTTTCATTTGTATTATTCAAGAAAGTGTCTCTTTCATCTATGTTGTAGAAGTTTTGGCATAAAGTTTTTCATAATATTCTTTTAGCTTTAAATATCAGTAGACTCTAGCGACAACACATCTATCATTTCTGATATTGGACATTTATGTCTTCTCTTTCTGATCAGTATGGCTAGAGATGTTAAAAATCAGCTTTTAGTCTTTGGTTTTCATTGATTTTTAAAATTTCTGCTCATTTTCTTACTGAATTGTTTTTTTCATAAGGATTGCATTAATTTATAGATTTAGATATATATTCTGGAAACTAATCCTTGGTCAGTTATATGTATTGTAAATATTTTTATCCATTTTCTTTGAAGGTGTATTTTGATAAACATAAGTTTTAAATTTTATATAGTTAAATATATCATTATCTCCTTTACAATTAGCTCTTTTATCTTGCAGGCTCGTCTAAAGCTATACTGGAAACCTTTCCTTCTTCTCAAGCACATAATTTTGAGTACCCTGACAGACCACCAGTAGACACAGAGTATCATACCTGCTATGGAGAGAAATGGCTGTGCTGTGGGTAGGCCAGAAAGCAGCTCTACCAAGACTAAAGAAGAGTTGGTAATTAAATGAGCCATACAATCAACCAATAAATTAAGGAATACTTATTTTTGATACTGACTTTTTTTTTACATCATTACTCATACCTAGGTAGTATGCAGATGGGAAAACAAAAATCAATGGTCTTTTAATTCATCTAATATAAGCCCTAATTTTCTTGGCATTTGTGACTAATTTCAATAGACACTAAAGATCACATGTGATGAAGATTTTATTTTTTAAACTATATTCTTAAAAAATACGTAACATTAAAAAAAATACGTAACATTAAGTTTATTATTGTAATCATTTTTAGAAGTACAATTAGTGGCATCAAGTACATTCACAATGTTGTATACAATTTTCATTATCGGGGTGCCTAGGTGGCTCAGTGGTTGAGCGTCTACCTTTAGTTCAGAGTGTGATTCTGGAATCCCAAGATAGAGTCCCGCATCAGGCTCCTTACATGGAGCCTGCTTCTCCTATCTCTGCCTCTCCCTGTCTCTCATGAATAAATAAAATCTTAAAAAAAAATTATCACTATCTATTTCCAGAATTTTCTTATCACCTCAGAGAAAAACCCTGTACCCATTAAATAATAACTCCCCTTTCTCCTTTACCCGAACCCCAGATAATCGCTAACCTAACTTTGTCTCTACAAAAGGCCTACTGTAGATATTTCATATAAGTGGAGTCATGTAATTCTTGTCCTTTGGTGTCTAGCTTATTTCACTTATCATAATGTTTCCAAGATACACTCTTTCTGTAGCCTGTACTAGAACTTCATTTCTTTTTATGCCTGAATACTATTCCATTATGAATATATATCACATTTGGTTTATCCATTCACCTGTGATGGACTCTTGGGTTGTGTTGTTCCCACTTTGGGCTGTTGTGAATAATGCTCCTGTGAATATTAGCTTGTAAGCATCTGTTTGAGTCCCTGTTTTTTCTCTTTTTTTAAGATTTTATTTATTTATTTTGAGAATGTTTTTGCTTTTGTTTTAAAGATCCTGTTTTCGGGGATCCCTGGGTGGCGCAGCGGTTTGGCGCCTGCCTTTGGCCCAGGGCGCGATCCTGGAGACCTGGGATCGAGTCCCACGTCGGGCTCCCGGTGCATGGAGCCTGCTTCTCCCTCTGCCTGTGTCTCTGCCTCTCTCTCTCTCTCTCACTGTGTGCCTATCATAAATAAAAATTAAAAAAAAAAAAAAAAAAAATAAAGATCCTGTTTTCAACTCTTTTGGGTACAAACCTAGGAGTGGAACTGCTGGATCATATGGTAATCCTGTTTAACTTTTTTTTTTTTTTTAAAGATTTTATTTATTTATTAGAGAGAGAGAGAGAGAGAGAGAGAGAGAGAGAGACACGGGCAGAGACACAGGCAGAGGGAGAAGCAGGCTCCATGCAGGGAGCCCGACGTGGGACTCAATCCCGGATCTCCAGGATCACGCCCTGGGCTGAAGGCGGCCGCTAAACCTCTAAGCCACCGGGCTGCCCTTCTGTTTTACTTACTTATTTTATTCATGAGAGACACAGAGAGAGAGAGAGGCAGAGACACAGGCAGAGGAAGAAGCAGGCTCCATGCAGGGAGCCCGATGTGGGACTCGATCTCAGGTCTTCAGAATCACACCCGGGGCTGAGGGCGGCGCCAAACTGCTGAGCCACTCAGGTTGCCCCTGTTTAACTTTTTGAGGAAACACCAAATTGTTTTCTGTAGTGGCTGCATCATTCGACATTCTTACTGGCAATGTTCCTACTTCTCTACGTTCTTGCCAACCCATACTTTCCTTTTTCTTTTTAATTGTTATAGCCCTCCTAGTGGGTATGAATGTCATCTGACTGTGATTTTGATTTGCATTTCCTTAATGACTAATGGCGATGTGTGCCTATTGGACATTTGCGTATCTTCTATGGAGAAATGTTTATTCAAGTCCTTTGACCATGTTTCAACTGAATGTTTCTTAACTCTTAACTGACAAAGAGGGAAACTAATTCTTAGAACATCTAAGCTTTTTTTTTATTTTCTCTTTTTGCCTCAGAACTTTTGCTTATGCTCAGAATGCTTCTTCCCATTGCCCTTGCCCATGGCTGCTTTTCACACTTCCTTCAAGTTCCCCAGATGTTCCTTCCCTGATCATCCTATCTCAAGTGTTCTGATTTAGAAGCCTTATTATTTCTAATTATAGAACCATATTTAGTTTCTTCACAGCACTTATCAAAATCTATAAATTGTTTTGTCTATATGTTTATTTACTCTTTCTCACATTAGCATGTAAGCTCCCTGAAGGTACAGTACTTTTGTTTTGTTTTTAAAGATTTTATTTTTTTATTCATGAGACAGAGAGAGAGGCAGAGACATAGGCAGAGGGAGAAGCAGGATTCTTCGGGGAGCCCAATGTGAGACTCGATCCCAGGACCCTGGGGGATCATGACCTGAGCCTAAGGCAGACACTCAACCACTGAGCCACCCAGGTGCCCCAGTACTTTTGTCTTTTATATTAATGAGCACAGAGCCTGGAATATAGTAGATGCTTAATAAACAAATGATTAATGAATGAGGAAAGTTTTGCAAAAGGATACAAAAGCCTAGAATCCCATTTTCAGTACCATATGCAATAACACCTGACAATTGCAGCTGGTCATACTAAATAAATAAAAATCCCTCTTCGAACTTACTGCCAAAACACAGAATATCACTGGCATTTTTCCTTAGCTTGCTTGAGTTTTAAAACATCTGTGCTCCTGGCAATAAAGAGATATGTGTGTAGGTGTGGATTAGTATTTATACATGTATTTTCTAGACCTATCTGCTGAAAGGGCCTAAAAACAATGATACCCCAGTAGCAATCAGTCCATCTAACGTCAAGATCTTGGTTTTTCTAAATACCATTCCTACAATAAAAGGAAGCAAAGCTCCCTGGAGAAATGGTAGGTTCCTGAATTGGGGCAGGAAAAACAAAAGATGAGCCTGCAGCATCATGTTGTAAGGGAAAGTAAAGTAGTCAAAAATGATGGGTGTATATGTCAGAAGTACACAAGAGCCAATATGTAAAGGAGTCCCAGTGGCCACATCTAGAATGAGAGGAATGATGGAAACAGAAGTCACCATTAGGCATATAACAGTAATTGTCAGAGGCAAGAATACTGATCAATTCTAAAACTAGTGGGCTAAAGTACTATAAGAAACAGGATATTTAGGGGCTCCTGCGTCGCTCAGTCAGTTAAGCATCTGACTCTTGATTTCGGCTTCTGGCCAAATAGAAGAAAAAAGATACAGTGTTCCTTTCTCCTTTGATGGGATATATCGTCTGGACACAGAACTTCATTTGAATCTTCAGCATGTTCTTCCACATTAGACTAAAACCCACCTGATATTCATAAAAGGGCTGTTTTTTAGTCTGTTTGCCAAAGCACTTAAGAAGGCTTTCTGGCACACTGCCGAATGCATGGGAATAGTGGACAGGGCCCTGTAGCAGTAACAGAGAAGCTGGTACAGCACAAGAAGGAGGGGAGATGGGGTTTGTGTTATCATGATCTTTCAGTATCCCTGTCCTTCAACACCCATAATTAAATTCAAGCACTAAGTTTAAGTCCAATGCATTGGTTGATATAGTAGTGGGCTCATCGGCTTGGATTATACTGGTTACATCCAAGTCCACATCTGGCATCTCAATCATTTTGGAGCAACCATTAACTGCAGCTTTCAATTCATAAAGACATTTTTAAATATCTTGATGGGACTCAAGAGCTGGAAGAGATGGGTCAGCCTTGAGGAGATGTGTCAGACTCTTCCTGCACATGGCCCACAACCAGGCAAGGAAAGATGTATGATAGGGCTTTACCTAGAGTGCTAGCATCACAGGAGCATTAGAGGATGTTGGGTGTATGGGACTCTAATTTTTTTGCAACTTTTCTATAATTCTAAATTTACTTCAAAATAAAAACTAAAAGCCCTACATTGTTGCATTTTCGTATATATGAACTGGACCAATAATAGCTTCCATTTTCTTTGAATAAATTTGGCTTCACTTGACTTAATAAGAAAGGATCACATTTTGGTTTAACTGTATACTTGAGAAAGTTTATTTATTTTTCCTAGTGAAAATGCAGCCCAAGCAAAGAAAATAAAGTATAAACCAATGATTTGCTATGGCTTTTAAAGACTTCTGTTCTTCAGGCAGAGAAAGTTGTGGGGAAAAAACTGAACCAATGCTATGATAATCCTTCCCTGGGAGGCACCTTGATATTCAAACTTGTCCCAGTTCCAGTGGTTGTGATTTAGAAAACATTTCTCTGGAGCCAGGGTTCAACTCTCTTTGAAGAGATTTTTTTTTCCCCCTTAACATCAGAAGGACTCCATGAGCTAACAGGGCCTATAGTTCTCTATCTGGTTTGGGCATATTTATAGCAGAAGATTTGGCCATGAATGTGTTGAGTGTGGAAGAGTAGGTGGCTGAAGCTGCATTTAGAAAGCATTTGTAACTGCTGTTCTTAGCCACTTAGAGACAGCAATGTGTTCTACTCTGGCTTCTCTCTCCTTTTGCAGGCTTAGAATATTTATTCCTTCAAATTCAATATTTTTCTAGTTCCATTTTGAAAACAATAGCAAATAGATCATCGAATTCAAAATTACACAATGGACTTGAACATACACTGCTCCAGAGTGATACACAAATGGCCAACAACAACACATCAATATCCTTAGTCGTTAAGGAAATGCAAATCAAAACCACAATCAGATACCATTCATACCCACTAGGAGGGCTATTAACAATTAAAAAAAAAAAAAAAAAAAAAAAAAGGAAAGTACGGGTTGGCAAGAATGTGGAGAAATAGGAACATTGCCAGTAAGAATGTCAAATGGTGCAGCCACTACATAAAACAGTTTGGTGTTTCCTCAAAAGTTAAATAGGATTACCATATGATCCAGCAATTCCACTCCAAGGTTTGTAAGCAGAGTTCAAAACAGGATCTTTAAAACAAAAGCAAAAACACACTCTCTCTCTCAAAATAAATAAAAAAAATCTGGGAAGCCTGGGTGGCTTAGTGGTTGAGCGTCTGGCTTTGGCTCAGGGCATGATCCTGAGGTCCCAGGATCAAGTCCCGCATGGGGCTCCCTGCATGGAGCCTGCTTCTCCGTCTCCCTATGTCTCTGCCTCTCTCTCTATATATATATGTATCTCTCATGAATAAATAAAATCTTTAAAAAAAGAAAAAAAGAAAGAAAGAAAACAGGGACTCAAACACATGCTTAATAGCTAATATTCATTGGAGCATTACTCACAACAGCCCAAAGTGGGAACAACACAACCCAAGAGTCTATTATAGATGAATGGATAAACAAAATGTGATATATATCCACAATGGAATAGTATTCAGGCATAAAAAAGAAATGAAGTTCTGGTACAGGCTACAGAAAAAGTGAATCTTGGAAACAGTGAAATAAGCTAGACACCAAAGGACAAGAATTACATGACTCCACTTATAAGAAATATCTACAACTGGCCAATTTGTAGAGGCAAAGTTAGGTTAGTGGTTACCTGGGGTTCAGGTGAGGGAGAAAGGGGAGTTATTTAATGGGTACAGGGTTTTTCTTTGAGGCGATGACAAAGTTCTGTAAATAGATAATGATAATTGTATACAACATTGTGAATGTACTTAATGACACTCAATTGTACACTTAAAAATGGTAAACTTAAAAAATAAATAAATAAAAAAATAAAAAAAATAAAAAAAAATGGTAAACTTTATATTATGCGTTTTTACCACAATAAAAAAGATTTAAGGAAACAAGAAAGACTGATATGTATTGGTTTTTCAAAACTGAGGATTCCTTAAGCAAAGGATGTGTAAACATGACTAAATTCATAATGCTGTTGGGAAATTAAAATAGCAGAATCCCCCAAAACTTAACTTACACATGACGGGCAATCATAAAAATATATAAACACAGTGACAAAAATCAGATTTTAAAATAAAGTGACTTGGGAGCCTGGGTGGCTCAGTTGGTTAAGTGTCTGACTCTTAGTTTCGGCTTAGGTCATGATCTCAGGATCCTGAGATCGAGCCGCGATCGAGCTCCACACTCAGCACAGGGTCTGCTTATCCATCTCACTCTCTCTCATAAATAAAAATAAAATCTTAAAAAAAAAAGTGACTTAATTCTGGTATATATTCATGAGGTCCTATTCTATAATGTCAATTTATATTCTCAAACATTATACTTTTCCATCAAAAGTTAGAACTTCCAGGCCCCCCTAGTCTGTCTGTAAATTCTTTACCATCAATTCATTCCCCCAGCACATACAGACATAGGCTCCACACAGCCTCCTTACCAGCTAGCTGTCTCACCATCTTAGCCTGGAAAGCATTGAATTCTTCCTCCTCTGGGGCCAGAGAAGTACTTCTTCCCCTCTCCCAGACCATCCCAGGAAATAGGGGAAACCACCTTCACTCTTGTGAAGAGTATCCTCTTCACAACTGGGACTTAATGCTGTGAATTCTTCTAGGGTTTACCTACCAGTGAATTCAGGTTTTCAAGATCTAAAGACCTCGCTGGTGTTTTTGGTCTCAAATTTTGCTTAACAAACTGATTTACCTGCTTTGAGACAACAGAGATCTACAATCACATCACATGGCCAACAAAACAAGGAAAACTAAGCCGAGAGCCTGCAAAAGCCCAAGGCTGCTGCTCTCTCCAAACTGGCCAGTGACTGACCTTTGTACTCAGGGGTGAACTCCTTCATTTCAGGAGGGAGGGATTCATAGAAGCGCTGCTCCCGGGAGATGAGGGGCTTGCACACAGTGTGGTCGTCGTAGCGCATCATGCTGCTGTGTCCGCCCACCTGGTGGATGAAGGGCTCCAGGAGGACACCCCGGTCTCCGGCCCGACTTGCGTTCTTGCCATACTGCCCCACTTCCATGGTTTGACAAACACACATTGCGTTGGGGGCCAGTTGCACACTGAGGGCAGAGGATGCAGCACATGGGCCACGAAAGGAGAGCTAGGCAGAAGGTCCTGGCGAGTTGAAAGCAACAGTCAGAGTCTGTTCCACTTATTCTTCTTTCCTAACAGGAAAGAGAGAGAAGAAGAAAGAGTCAGAACACCTGGCAAGCTACAATTTCTCTGGAATTCATAGAATATCTGCTCCATAAATAAGAAAGGGATTCTGGGGGCACCTGGCTGGCTCCATCAGTTTAACTAACACACAACTCTTGATCTCAGGGTTGTGAGTTAGTTCAAGCACCATGCTGGGTATAGAGATTACTTTTTAAAAAACTAGTATTTTTTTTAAAATGGGATTGCTTTGTTCCCAGCACCTACAGTGCTGCCTGGTGCATGAGAGGCAGGTGGCAAGTTTTTCTGAATGATACAACTTTGGTTTCCTCCACCCATTTTTTTTTTGCCCACATTTTCTTCCTTTCCTGGCTGTCCTAACTTTCCACATTCCCTAAAGGATTTGATTTTAGAGCTACAATATGTTAACAGTCATCAGAAAGGCAACTATCCCTGTTTATTTCATATTCAAAGATAAACATTCAGGGAAAAAAACATAAGGCAACACAAATTCATCTTGTTCAGACTTCTCACCATATCTAGTAATGGTAATGGTCTCTCGCTGACTCAAGGTAGAGTTTTTGAGAAATCTGGTCACACTAGATTTTTAACTTTTCTGCCAAAGGCCAAGGAGCAGACAGGGGAAGCCAATCCTTGCTGAGTCGTAGCATCATAAAAAGGGTTTGCTTTTCCCAAGGAAATTCAGGGTTCTGATTTCTTCTACTTTGAATCGATGGCCATCAATTTATGGCCTTATCCTGCACCACAGAGTTACTGTATAACTCTACACCAAGCACTAGGATAAGGAAAGGTCCTTTGTACTTACATATACACCTTGTAATGTCAGTTTTCTCTCAAGAAAGTTAAAGTAACGGGCAACTTCTCTAATACTGAATATATTTTGAAATTAGGAATGTAGCAGGCAAGACTACATCTGAAAGATTAAGACTAAGAAAGAAAAATATTGTTAGGAGCAGGAATATAGCTTTACTTGCAAGAGATAAAACATTATTTTTCTTCTGAACCTCATAATTTATGGGCAAAATAGGCTACTGAAAAACACTGCTGCAAAACCACAAAATTTTCTTGATTCAAAGCTGCCCAGGAAGCTTTATTTCACGGTTATCAACAAAAGTAAATGACTTTCCATCCCTATAACTGATCAGCACCACTTCAATGCACACACACTTTTTTGCTTGCCTATCCACTCTAGTCCTCCTCCAGAAGGCAATTCTCTGCCCCACAGAGTTTTCCCAGCCTTCATTCTCCGAAACATGAGTTGGGTGCACACCTCTATGGCTTCTAAGATACCTTGTGCCAACTATCTCAGCAATATATCACTGTACTGTCACCTATTTACTTGCCTGTCACCATCCTTGCATTTCTACCTAGGGTCCAAGGCAGTTCCTGGCACACCAGAAGTGTTCAAAACAGGTTTGTTGGACAGAATGAAATAATTCCAGGAAGAGGGCTGCAGGGAGTAAAAGCACAACAATATGAAAATAGGAGTCACATAGTGGCAGTGTTAAGTGGGGAGGTGCTGTGAAGGCCTCTCGAGACTCCTAGAGGTGCCCCCTATGGAGTGGACCCTACCTAGCACTGTCAATTGGCTTCTGCCTGGCCCCGCCACAGGCCAGGATTGCCTCTGATGGGGGATGGAGTACCCAGGACGGAGCTAAACTTTCTAAAAGCCTGGGTCAGTGGGTGTCTGGGAAAAGAGAGGGACCGATAGTGCCAAGCACTCCTGAAGAGGCAACCTCTCCAGCATCTACAGACTGGAAGGCACAAATATAATCTCCAGTCAGATCTAGACTTTTGGTATTTTGTTTCTACATGATATGTACATAAAGTCATGGTACTATTTTCATGTTTGAAATATTTTCTTAGACGTAAACATGTAATGGGCACCCAGGTAGTATAGTCTGCTAAGCACCAGACTCAGGTCATGATCTTAGGATCATGAGATCGAGCACAAGCAACAGGCTCTGCCCTCAGTGCAGAGTCTGCTCAAGGTTCTCCCTCTCCCTCTGCCCCTCCTGCTCGTGCTCTCTAAAGTATATAAATCATTTTTTTTTTAAAGAAAAGTAAACATGTAAAATACACCAAATTTCTGAAAGCTTTGTTTTAGCATTTCTTTTTAAATAAACCTGGAACCTAAGAAAGTGCAAATGCCCAGAACTCTGTCAATCTCTGTGAGGCCCTGGCTTTCAAAGCATGGAGCTGTGGGTAAGTCACTTAACTTCAAATTTCCTCACCTATGGGGCACTCGGGTGGCTCAGTCATTTGAGCCTCCAACTCTTGATTTCAGCTCATCATGAACTCAGAGTCATAAGCTCAAGGCTGTGTGAGTCTCTGCACTCAGTGTGGAGTACGCTTGTCCCTCTTCCTCCCCCTCTGCCCCCACACTGCACATGTGTGTGCACGCGCATGCACACTTGCTTGCTCACTCTCTCTCTGAAATAAATAAATAAAATCTCAAATTTCCACACCTATAACTTGAAGACATGCCCTCCACTAATCCTGTGGGATATGCTGATGCAGGCAAAGGGCTTGGGCTTGCCCCACCTACTGCCCAGCCTTGAAATACTGGAAACAGCGATAGCTCTGACTCTTTTATAAACAACCAGAGGTTGCTCCTGAAGTCTGGTAGCCACCAAGGCCCATGCTGAAAACCAAGGACTGAGAAGGTATAAATGATGACGTCTTTCTCCACTCTTTCCTTGCTGACAGAGTCCCAATTAGGTAGTCCAACCTCCAAGGAATGTCAAACTCCATTCTTGCTCAGGGAGAATTTGAAACAGTACTTCTATCCCTTTGAGATGGCTGATTTAGGAAAAGACATGTGACCATCTTCTAAGCATGAGACATGAGGAGAAGTTGGCCAGGGGTCTCCTGGGAAAAGGCACCTCGCTCTTAAAGAACAAGAGAGACGTGTTTCTTTTCTTCCTCTGGATAGAAATTGTCTGGATGTGTATCTGAGACTATTATAGCTACCTGGTGACCCTAAAAGATACTAGCCTAAAGACTAGGCCAACATGGTGAGCTAGCATAACACGGAGAGAAATCAGGGTCCCTGATGTTGTCACTAAAGTATTGGATATCTTGTTATGTAACAAAAATAAATTTCCCTTTATGCTTTCAGCCAGTTTCATTAGGATTTTCTGTCACTTATAGTCAAAACCATCCTAGATGAAAGGACAGAAAAGCATCAAAATCTCCAGATCAGTTAATAATACACTTTGCACATAAAGAGGTAAGTGTTTTCTGATGATAACAAGGAAAACTTCCAACAACTGAAGAATAAGTCCTTCACTGGATGACAAAGGACACACTCTCCCAAACTCCAAAAGGAAAAAAGTAGCTTTATAATCTTTAAAGTGTCCCCAGAGGCAGACAATCTGAGTTATACCTGGTCCATTAAAGTTGGTACCAATATACCAAAAAAGAATCTGACAAACAGAAAATTCATTCTCTCATAAGTCATAATGGACCTACCCAAATATCGAAATAATCAACTTAGAACTGATTCTACTATGATTCAACAACAGGCAGACCATAAACAAAATGTATACTCTTGCCACTGATCATTATTTTTCACAAACACATCTAAACACAACTGAGTCAA
Organism: Vulpes vulpes; assembly: GCF_048418805.1. NCBI lineage: Eukaryota > Metazoa > Chordata > Mammalia > Carnivora > Canidae > Vulpes > Vulpes vulpes. The sequence goes on along the minus strand of NC_132788.1, from coordinate 92,694,678 downwards.
TAAATTCTGTTTTACAGAGTGTAACTAATTTTCCAAGATTTTTCAGACTGTCCTCTGAAAATACACTGACCTGATTTTAAGTAGTTTATGCCATCCAAAACATTAACAGCTTCTAATCTTTTCCAGACTTAAATTAAGGAACTACTAGCATGAAGAAAAACTTACAAATTCTTTAAAAACAAAAAGTATAAAAATAAGTCAGATCATTAAAATCGGAAAGGTTTCAATAAAAAACTCCACCAGTGTATGTTTTGGCCTTTTTGTTCTGTAAACAACTCCAGAGGTTTCCCTGGGGGACACTATAAATGGTATGCTTTTCCCTATGTGGCAATAAATTGAGGTTCTTTATTTGGTTTATAATACAGTGATGCTTCCTATGCACCTATCTAAAATTCATATTGTTCAAGTATATAATGTACAAAAAAAAACTGGGGGCTATGATCATGGGAACAGGATAATTTTTAAAAATTTTAATTCCAGGGGCACCTGAGTGGCTCAGGTCATGATCCCAGGGTCCTGGGACAGAGCCCTGCATTGGGCTCTCTTGCTCAGCAGGGAGCCTGCTTCTCCCTCTCCCTCTCACCTACCCCTGCTCACGCTCTCTCTGTCAAATAAATAAAATCTTTTTAAAAATAAAAATAGGGCAGCCTGGGTGGCTCAGCAGTTTAGTGCCGCCTTCGGCCCAGGGCGTGATCCTGGAGTCCCGGGATCAAGTCCAACGTTGGGGTCCCTGCATGGAGCCTGCTTCTAGAACCTTCTGCCTGTGTGTGTCTCTACCTCTACCTCTCTCTCTCTCTCTCTCTCTCTCTCTCTCTCTCTCTCTCTCCTGTGTTTCTTATGAATAAATAAATAAATAAATCTTTAAAAAAATAAACAAGGGACACCTGGGTGGCTCAGTGGTTGAACATCTGCCTTTGGCTCAGGGCCTGATTCCAGGGTCCTGGGATCAAGTCCTGCATCAGGCTCCACACAGGGAGCACACTTCTCTCTCTGCCTATGTCTCTGTCTCTCTCTGTGTGTCTCCCATGAATAAGTAAAAATAAAATCTTTAAAAATAAATAAAATTAAAATTAAAAAATTTAATTACAGTGTACTTAACATACAGTGTTATATTAGTTTCAGGTGTACAATAGTGTGATTCAAGAATTCTATACATTGGGCAGCCTGAGTGGCTCAGCGGTGTAGCGCCACCTTCAGTCCAGGGCCTGATCCTGGAGACCCGGGACCAAGTCCCACGTCAGGCTCCCTGCATGGAGTCTGCTTCTCCCTCTGCCTGTGTCTCTGCCTCTCTCTCTCTCTCTCTGAGTCTCTCATGAATAAATAAATAAAATCTTAAAAAAAAGTTCTATACATTACTCAGTGTTCATGTGCATAAATGCATTCTTAATCCCCATCATTTATTTCACCCAACCCCCTACCCACCTCCCCTCTGGTAACCATCTGTTCTCTACAGTTAAGAGTCTGCTTTAAAAAAAAAAGAAAGAAAGAAAAGAAAGAAAAGAAAAGAAAAGAAAAGAAAAGAAAAGAAAAGAAAAGAAAGAAGAGAAAGAAAAGAAAAAAAAGAAAAGAAAGAAAGAAAAAGTCTGCTTTTTGATTTATATATTTTTGCTGTTGTTCATACTTTATTTTTTAAATTCCACATATGAATGAAATCATAACAGTATTTGTCTTCTTCTGACTAGCTTATTTCACTTAACATTATATTCTCTAGATCCAACCATCCTATTGCAAATGGCAAGGTTTCACTCTTGTTTATGGCTGAATAATACTCCATTGTACACCACACCTTCTTTATTCATTCACCTACTGACACTCAGGCTGCTTCCACAATTTGGCTATTGTAAATAATGCTGCAATAACCATAGCAGTGCATATATCCCTTCAAATTAGTGTTTTCATATTCTTTGGATAAATACTCAATAGGGAACAGAATAATTTTTAGATTGAGACTAATAGAAAGTACTCCTGTTTCAAAAGAAGCACTAGATATCACCCCTTGCAAATGTCATATTTAGGGGGAGAAAAAGCTTAGATATAATAATCTGAGCATTATAAAGATCTCACAAATCTGGGATCCCTGGGTGGCGCAGCCGTTTGGCGCCTGCCTTTGGCCCGGGGCGCGATCCTGGAGACCCGGGATCGAATCCCACATCGGGCTCCCGGTGCATGGAGCCTGCTTCTCCCTCCGCCTGTGTCTCTGCCTCTCTCTCTCTGTGACTATCATAAATTAAAAAAAAAAAAAAAAATTAAAAAAAAAAAAAAGATTTCGCAAATCTATGTACTGAACTACATTAGGATCTGTAATTTTTTTTCTGTAAAAATCACTTTGCTGTAATTAACACAGCTCAGAGAAAGAAATTCTTAGTACCAAAAATATTCTTTGATCCCTTAAACAATTGCAACTTCTCATTTTGCAGTTTCTACATAAGATTTGTCCACTCATGGGGATCCCTGGCTGGTTCAGTTGGTAAAACATGCAACTCTTAATCTTTGGGTCATGAGTTCGTGCCCCGCATTGGGTGTGGAACCTACTTTATTTTTTATTTTTTGGAACCTACTTAAAAAAAAAAAAAAAGACTTGTCCACTCTTATGAGGCAGTGAGGGCTCATTATGCAGTTATACTTGTTTCAGACAACAGCTACAGGAGCAGGCGGAATCTTCCCTTCCTGTGGAACTTCTAAAGCATGTAAATACTAGAGGGACAAACAGGAACAAAGGAAACCTACCAGTCTAAAACCATGCCAAGAGACTGGAAAGAAAAAGGAAAAGACTGGAGCCATTTCTTGAAAGCACTGCTAAACTAACAAGGAAGAGTAATCAGCAAAAAAACCAATCAAGAACCAATTTATTCAAAGTTCTCCAAGTTTCTGCTGAAGAAGTACTTAACAAAGGCAATATTTTAAAACCCTTAGGCAAGAATAAGTATCCCAAATGAGCCTACCTGTGAGCACCTGGACAGCACTCTGATCACAGCAGACTCTGCTGAGCACTAACATACCTGACACTCTACTCACAACATAGAGAACCTCCTCTTCCCCAGTGGTGCATTAGTAACCTGGAAGGCATCGGAAGGAAAGTGATGCCTAGGTTTATCCTCCACCCTACTCCAGAATTAATTGTAGTCAGAAGCCTCTAGAACATCCTATTATAATCTCAATCTCTCTGTAGGCCATGACCTGGCTGACATCATCTAATCAAGTAGTACACTGGACACTCCTATCCCTGGCTGTCATTGCCAAAGGCTTCTATAACTTTTTCCACAACACCACTGCTTTCAGCATCTTCAACCTCATCAGCCCAAGGAGCTATTCAGTTGCCAATACCATCATAGAGGATCATGGTCATCACGATATTTTGATCACCCAGTGCTCCATGATCACCAGCACTAACATTCTGGGCACAATAGCCATCCTGAGGGTCTTCCTGCACAATATGACCAAGTAACCAAGTATGATGCAAAGCAGTAAGGTAGGCAGTACCTTCTCCCTGTCATGACTAAGGACCAATCATAACTACTGTGAGAACATACCAAAAGAAAGGTTGATGGAAAAGAAAGTTTCTAAAACACCCCTCCCCTCAAAGAAACCCCTCACCACCTCCAAATATCATCACTTCCAGGATTAAATTTCAATATATGAATGGGAAGGGGCACAAACATTTCTATAGCAGAAATCATGATCAGTGTTTAAAGCTCTGCTTCCAAGTACCTGCTGTCTCTTTTTCTAGTGAGACTTCACTATTTCTGTCATGACTTGGTAGGATATTTGACAAGGAAATCTTGTTTTTGTGAAAAGGAGCTTGCACTTTTTTTTCTATGCAATAGTTTGTACCACTATGTATATTGGATTGAAAATTGTTTTACTGGGGGATCCCTGGGTGGCTTAGCGGTTTAGAGCCTGCCTTTGGCCCAGGGCGTGATCCTGGAGTCCCGGGATCAAGTCCCACGTTGGGCTCCCTGCATGGAGCCTGCTTCTCCCACTGCCTGTATCTCTGCCTCTCTCTCTGTCTCTTGTGAATAAATAAATAAATAAAATCTTAAAAAAATTTTTGTTTTACTTTTAAATGTTTAAAAAAAGAAAATTCCCACAGCAGAAGCCTAATACATTTCAGTATTTACTAGTAAAGCTCCTTTCTTTCTTTTTTTTTTTTTAAGATTTTCTTTTTAAGTAATCTCTACACCTAACATGGAGCTCGAACTCATAACCCTGAGATCAAGAGTCACACACACTCCACTGACTGAGCCAGCCAGGCACCCAGTAAAAGCTCCTTTCTAATGAACACAATCTCAAAAAATAGAACCGAATCAAGATGATCTAATATTTATGCATTAGAGTAAACAAGACCACAGTGTATTGATTACCATGTCTGTTTTTATTGGGGTCTTTAGGGTCTAAATCAGGTACTAGGGGAGAGAGGAAAAAGCATAGCAGCAAGCAAGGCTTTAGTTTGCCAAAACAGATACTTGAGACAAGATTAAGTTCTGAATTTTGGCAAAATCACTGTTATCAAAATTATATAACTCAGTAGATAACACCTATGCCCTAAATACAAGATGTGGTTTGGGTTCTTTTCTTGTCTTATAAAAAAACCTGGACCTTGGGGCACCTGGATGGCTCAGTGGTTGAGCATCTGCCTTTTGGCTCAGGTCCTGATCCCAGGGTCCTGGGATCAAGTCTTGCATCGGGTTTCCCATAGGGAGCCTGATTCTACCTCTGCCTATGTCTCTGCCTCTCTCTGTGTCTCTCATTAATAAATGAAATATTTTAAAATTTTTTTCAAATTAAAAAAATTAAAAAACTGGACCCTAACCAAAGGACCACTGGCTTGATTTGTGGGGCTGTCAGAGATGTTCAGAGAGGAAATAATGTAGGTTGAATTATTATTTTAGATCATTGGAAGTTTACATTAAAATGGTTAAAATTTTGTCAGCTTATGAATGGACTGCTCCCCCAGAAGTCAAGCGGTTCCACTGCTCTAACTAGGAGTCTGTGAACCACCAGCTACAGGAATCTCTACTTATCCTTTGTTTGCTTTAAGACACTTTGGTTCCACATTTTACTGCATAAAATGGGAAGGAGGATATTCTTAAAAAGAACAAACTTGGGCAGCCCCGGTGGCGCAGCGGTTTAGTGCCGCCTGCAGCCCAGGGCGTGATCCTGGAGACCCCTGATCGAGCCCCACGTCAGGCTCTCTGTATGATGTCTGCTTCTCCCTCTGCCTGTGTCTCTGCCTCTCTCTCTGTCTCTATGAATAAATGAATAAAATCTTTAAAAAAAAAAAAAAACTTGCTGAGATTGAATTTTTTTCACCAGTGGAAAGCAACAAATGGAAATAAATGTACCCTGCAAAGATTAGTTACAATAGTTAGGCTGACTTTCTGGTTATAGACACTAACTCCTTAAACATATAATTGAACTCCAAAATGAATTACATCTCTTTTCAAGTAAAATAAATTTTCTGATACTGCTGAAATTTGTTTCAAATATTACAGTAATTGTTTTCCTTTTTTATTTTTATTTTTTTGAAGATTTTATCTGAGAGTGAGCAAGAAAGTTTGAGAGACAGTGAGTGGGAAAGAGAGATCACAAGTGGAGAGAGGGGCAGAGTGAGAAGCAGGTTCCCTGCTGAGCAGAGAGCCAGATTCAGGGCTCCATCCTAGGACCCAGGGATCATGACTTGATCCAAAACAAAGGCAGACACCCAACTGAGCCACCCAGGCATCCCTGCATTTTATTTTTTTACATAATTAAGTATCCCCCATTTATTAATTTACAAACTACAATAAAATCTGACAGCCATTTCATTTCACTAAGAGCTTTTGCTTTAAAAAAAGAAAACAAATGGGACGCCTGGGTGGCTCAGCGGTTGAGCATCTGCCTTCAGCTCAGGGCATGATCCCCAGAGTCCTGGGATTGAGTCCCACATCGGGCTCCCTGCATGGAGCCTGCTTCTGCCTCTGCCTGTGTCTCTGCCTCTCCCTCTCTGTGTCTCTTGTGAATAAATAAATAAAATCTTTAAAACAACAACAACTGGGGTGCCTGGGTGGCTCAGTTGGTTAAGCACCTGCCTTTGGGTCAAGTCATAATCCCAGAGTCCTGGGATAGAGCTCCACATCAAACTCCCTGCTCAGCAGGGAACCTGCTTCTCCCTCTCCCTCTGCCCCATCTCCCACTGCCTGTGTACTCTTTCACTCTCACTGTCTCTAATAAATACATAAAATCTCATGACAGACACAGAGAGAGAGAGAGAGAGAGGCAGAGACACAAGCAGAGGGAGAAACAGGCTCCATGCAGGGAGCCTGACGTGGGACTTGATCCCGGGTCTCCAGGATCACGCCCTGGGCTGAAGGCAGGCACTAAACCGCTGAGCCACCGAGGCTGCCCACATAAAATTTTTTTAAAAAATTTAAGTAAACTGTGGTATATTCATATGATGTACTACACAAAAATGAAAAGGAACCAATTACTGCCACACACAATACATGAATTGCAGGTGTGATATAGCAAGAAAAAAATCTAGACTCTAAGGAGACTATGTGGTATGATTCTACTCCCATAAAGTTCAAAATGATAATGGAGACCAAAATAGTGTTTACTCTATGAAAATTGAGAAGGGGCACAAAGGTAGAGATGACACAGGTGAATACTATAAATATCCAGTGAGCTGTGTCCCTGGATTTGTGAACTTTACTGTAAGTTAGAAGCTTGATTATAAAGAAAAAAAAAAAATCAATAGCATTCCCCTATACCAACAAAAAACAATTAGAAAATGAAAACTGTTTAAATACATCCCATTCACAACAGCAACAAAACTATAAATGACCTATAAACCTATAAAAATTATGTCAGACAATAATAAAGCTCTACTGACACCTAAAATTAAGAGGCACAATATAAACTGCTTTTCTGTTTGTTTTAATTCAACAACACAGCAAGTCTAGAAAGTGGCAATGAAAAAAAGCTCTGGCAAAGAAAGAGAAACTGCAATCAGATACAGTGGTGAACAAGGTCAGACTATATTAAGAAGTAGTAAGGCACTGCCTCCATAGCAAGAACAATACCTGGTCACGGAGTTCATTAGTTGGGTCAGCACAGACATTCGAAATGCAAATCAGCAGACACACACTCTAAGAAGCTTGGTTAGAATTTCAAATTCTATGGTCAACACATTTTTATAGCCTCAGGTTAAGCACTTGGGTTTTATATGAATCTTCTTGTAAAGACAACCATCCTTGGTGCCTTCACACTGCGCAGGTCTACTTACAAATTTCCTCAAAACTGGTTTATAAATCCAATATTTCTATTACCTCTACCAAAATATCAGGGTATCTGGCTGACTGAGTCAGCAGAGCATGCAACTCTTGGTCTCAGGGTTGTCAGTTCAAGCCCCACATTGGGAATGGAGTCTACTTAAAAATATTAAAATTAAGGGACACCTGGGTGGCTCAGTGGTTGAGCGTCTGCCTTTAGCAGGGCGTGATCCTGGGGTCCTAGGATCGAGTCCCGCATCGGGCTCTGCATGGAGCCTGCCTGTATCTCTGCCTCTCTCCCTGTGTCTCTCATGAATAAATAAATAAAATCTTAAAAAAAAAAAACTTAAGTCAGGAATGCTAAGTAAAATTTTGGCTAAACTGTATCTTTAGTTTACTTTTTATTTTTTACAGACTCCAAGAGAGAAAATAGCAAAATCATTCTTAATTGAAAAAAACACAAAGGGTTAATAAGTCAGTTCAACAGAAAAGAACAGCACACAAAGCTTGGTACATAGCCCTGGACTTCATGAAAACTTATTTTTAACCAATTTCAGAAATAAAAAACTTGATATGGACTGTGACAGGCAAAGATATCAAAATATCCTCAAATTCATGGGCAGAAAAAAAAAAAACTAAAGCAGAAAACACAAAGGCACATTTGTTCTCTAAGGCACTGAACCAAGGAAACCCTCTGTTTTCTTATATTCAAGTCTGTTCTTGCTTTTACATATGTCTATAGGCACTGATACAGATTAGGTATTTGTGAAGGAGAGACAACAATCCTCCTTCCCTTGATCCTGGGGATTGTTTCAAGCACATGCACACAAACTTCTCTTTTGAGGACAAAGGAAATACAAGCATTGCTCTCAAGGTACACAGGGCTGCCAAACTGAGCCTGTTCTATCAATCTAACCAGGGACTGGCCTATTACCTAGAAACCAGAAATGTGTGCAGAGGCCCCAGAGCAATCTGGGAGATTTGAAATAAGAAAGGAAAAAAGGAAAAAAAAAAAAAAAAGAAAGGAAAAAAGGGGGACGCCTGGGTGGCTCCCTGGTGGAGCGTCTGCCTTTGGCTCAGGGCATTATCCCAGAGTTCCGGGATCAAGTCCCACATTGGGCTTCCTGCAGGGAACCTGCTTCTCCCTCTGCCAATGTCTCTGCCTCTCCCTCTGTGTGTCTCTCAAGAATAAATAAAATCTTGAAGAAGAAGAAGAAGAAGAAGAAGAAGAAGAAGAAGAAGAAGAAGAAGAAGAAGAAGAAGAAAGGAAGGAAGGAAGGAAAAAAGGCTAAAAGGTATCTATTTTGTTGCTTGTCCTCAGAGAAGAAATGAAGGATTGTTTAGACTTTTGGGTCCTATCCCAGGAGTAAGGGACACAGAGGCATATTCCTGAGGACACCAGGCTAACAGCAAGCAGGGAGCAAGGAGAAAAAGAAACTTGGCAAGAGGCCTGAAATGTGCCAACCCATCAAGAAACAGCCAGGACAGAATTAATTTAGAACAAAGAAAAGACAGAACCCAGTGATCCCCTTTCCTGTTTTTACCAAATTTCTAAAGATTAGAAACCCAACACTTCCTCAGATATAAAGATACATATTTTTAGTAAAGATCCTTTTGAAAGTGTCTCAACTGTGCTAAAAAGAGTGGAAAGGGGGGGGGGGTCTAAGGACAGAATTTTAAGAACACAGGTCCAAAGTGGTACAGGGGAAATCAAAATGAGAAAAGGCCAAAAGAAAGAAGGAAGAGGGGGATCCCTGGGTGGCTCAGTGGTTTATTTAGTGCCTGCCTTTGGCCCAGAGTATGATCTTGGAGTCCCAGGATCGAGTCCCATATCGGGCTCCCTGCATGGAGCCTACTTCTCCCTCTGCCTCTGTCTCTGCCTCTGTCTCTCTCTGTCTCTCATGAATAAATAAATAAAATCTTAAAAAAAAAAAAAAAAAAAAAGAAAAGAAAAAAAGGAAGAAGAAAGGTATGCCAACCTTCTCACCTGAAACACTGCTCGTTCACAATTTGTATGGAATTATTCTCTAACAAGCTACAGGAATACCTCTGTTGTGAGTAAATAGTTCCAGTGAGCCATAGTTAAGCCACGTAAGTTTCTGCCTCACACATTTACAAGTGAATCTAAACAAGGTCAAGCCTAGAAAGCACACACCTAGGATAGGAGAAACCGTTCTAAAAAATAAAAAAATTGAACAAAAACACACGGAACACTTAAAACAAGACTGCCTAAACTGCTAAAACATGGAATGAGGAGCTTCCTGGACTTATTTCATTCTGCTGAGCTCACTGAAGACCCAGAGAGAAACTTCTGCACAACTGAAAAAAAGGATGCAAAGGGATGGTAGCAGGCCTGTTCCCACAACACGGGTTTTATTATTTTTTAATTTTTTAAAAGATTTTATTTATTTATTCATGAAAGACACACAGAGAGAGAGAGAGAGAGAGAGGACGACACAGGCAGAGGGAGAAGCAGGCTCCATGCAGGGAGCCTGATGCACAACTCAATCCTGGCACTCCAGGATCACGCCCTGGGCTGCAGGCGATAAACCGCTGAGCCACCCAGGGATCCCCCACAACACAGGTTTTTTTTTTTTTTTAATGTTTATTTATTCATGAGACACAGAAAGAGAGAGAGACAAAGAGAGGCAGGGACACAGGCAGAGGGAGAAGCAGGCTCCATGCAGGGAGCCCGATGCCGGACTCGATCCTAGGACTCCAGGATCAGGCCCCGGGCCAAAAGCAGACGCTAAACCGCAGAGCCACCCAGGGATCCCAACAACGCGGGTTTTAGATGTGACCAGTAACCCTCCCTCCTTTTCTTCACCTCTATCCTGTTGTGGCTCCACTGAAAGAGAAGCTGAGCACAGTGAAGGCAAGCTGACAGTACTGAGGCAGAAGTGAACTGAGGTGACTAGGAAACAGACACAGACACCTCTACTTGGGATTTTCCCTCACCACAACATCTTTTGAATAAAATCAGCTCTGTTGCAGAAAAGAAACAAAAGAACAATATTTACCACTCATTATAACTGGAGGTTACTCCAGGTACAAATCTGCTACTTGTACTAAGGATATTCACATGTGTCCTATTAAAGAGGTAAAATGTGGAAATAAAACCTCCTATACCTAGGACAGGTGAACCCAAAGCTCTAGTCACAGCACTGAGCTTTTTAAATGACTTTGGAGCCTCATTTAGAACCCACCTCCATTAAAAATGATTACCAGCTTCAAACTAGAAAAATCTCAAAAAAAAAAAAAAAAAAAAAAACTAGAAAAATCTCCAGAGTAAGGAATAATGCAACCATGAAATAGCTCCTGTCTTTCCTGCAGTGTCTCAATGATACCACAAAACTGTTAGAACTCCAAAGAGGTTTCAAATCACTGAATTCTGTACTACTTTAAAAGATGCACCAAGAGGCAGCATACACCTAAAAATCAAGACATGGCTACAACCCAGAGGACTCTCCTTTGGTGGTGAAATCACACACTTAAACATTTTGATGCTATAATACTTCGCAGACTATTTAAAAATAAAATCAAGTAACCAGATTACTCCGACATGAACACTGGGCTGTATTCAGCAACAGCTTGGGGATATGACGAAGTGTCCACCACAAAATACAGCTCCACTGCATCTTGCTCTTTTGGGATAATCTGCTGCTATATATGTCTCACAGAGGGGCTGAGACCAACTCAGAATGTCTCCCCCAAGGACTATGTTCTTGGTATCCTGTGTCCCTGTCTCCTCTGAGACCCCTCTCCCTCAAGGCCAAACAACATAATTCCTTATACAATCACTCATTCAGAAAACAATACGAGGAGATTTCAGGACACAAAACTGACAGTCCCTTAAAACTACACACCACTGGGAAGGATACAATGACCCATCTAATAAAGACTTTATTATTAGAAGATACCTATAAGCAGATGAGCAACATGCAAAATGAGTGTGGAGAGAGCCTATGCCTCACAATATGCAAGAGTTTGAAAGCTTCAAGCAGATCACATTCTGTCTTCTACCCTCCAGTGAAACACCAAAATTACTACTTTTTCCCCCCCCAAAATTACTACACTTTTATGGGCACTTGAGTGGCTTGGTCAGTTGGGCATCCAACTCTTGATTTTGGCTTAGGTCATGATCTCAGGATCATGAGACTGAGCCCTGTGTGGGGAGCCACACTGGACATGGAGCCTGCTTAAGATTCTCTCCCTAGGGATCCCTGGGTGGCGCAGCGGTTTGGCGCCTGCCTTTGGCCCAGGGCGCGATCCTGGAGACCCAGGATCGAATCCCACGTCGGGCTCCCGGTGCATGGAGCCTGCTTCTCCCTCTGCCTGTGTCTCTGCCTCTCTCTCTCTCTCTGTGACTATCATAAATAAATAAAAATTAAAAAAAAAAAAAAAAAAAAAAAAAGATTCTCTCCCTAGCCCCCTGGCCTCCCTCTCTAAAAAAAAGATTCTCTCACTGCCTCATGTGCATGTATGCTCTCTCTAAAAAAAAAAAAAAAAAAAAAAACAAAGGTTAAAAAAATAGAATTACTACTTTTAAACATCTCTAAATATTAGAAAATACTTCTATCAACCTCGCAGATGACACACAGTTCCAAATAGATGGGACCACAAATCCATCAACAACTCCCCAACTTAGACAAGTACAGAGATGTCTCCAAAGAAACATCATTCCCTAAGAACGGGTCCTAAATCTCTCTGTTCTCTCAGCTTCCTTTCCTGATCTTCAACTGACATAAGAAACTGAGCCTGAACATGTAGAACTCTTAGGATTCTGGGGGTCAGGATGATGTAAAAAAGACCGTGGAACTCAACCTGGAAGCAAGCATCAATCTCATGATTAATAAGCTATGTACCCTTCAATACACCAATTTAACTATTTTCTCTGTCAAGAACTTAGATTTGAGACTATCTGTCCTAGATACTTTTTTTCTTTTTGAATTTTTATTTAAATTCTAGTTAGTTAACATATAGTGTAATACTGTTTTCAGGAAGAGTTTAGTGATTCATTACTTACATATAATACCCAGTGTAGATCATAACAAGTGCCCTCCTTAAAACCCATCACCCATTTAGCCCATCCCCTATCCACTTCCCTCCATCAATCCTCTTCTCTCTTGTTAGTCTCTTACAGTTTGTTTCCCTCTCTTTTTCTTGTCCCTATGTTCATCTGTTTTGTTTCTTAAATTTCACATACAAGTGAAATCATATGGTATTTGTTTTTCTCTGATTTATTTCACTTAGTGTAATACACTGTAGCTCCATTTGTGTTGGTGCAAATGGTAAGATTTCATTCTTTTCTATGGCTAGGTATTACTGCATTGTAGATATATACTATCGGGGCACATGTACCCCTTTGAATCTCTAACTTTTACCCTTTGGGTAAATACCTAGTAGTGCAATTGCTGGGTCAAAGGGTAGTTCTACTTTTAACTTTTTAAGAAATCTCCATACTGTTTTCCTGAGTGGCTGCACCAGTTTGCATTTCCACCTACAGTGTAAGAGGGGCAGTTCCCCTTTCTTTGAATCCTCACAAACATCTGTTATTTCCTGTATTTTTCATTTTAGCCATTCTGACAGGTAGGTATGAGACAGTATCTCATTGTGGTTTTGATTTATACCTGAGGATGACTGATGATGAGCATCTTTTCATGTGTCTTTTAGTCATCTGTATATCTTCTTTGGAAAAATGTCTATTCATGCCTTCTGCACATTTCTTAACTGGATTTGTCCTAGATACTTTTTAGTGAGGTACTATATGAGAAAATACTTTAAAATTATATACTATCTTGATGCAGGTAAAGCAATGCTAAAAAATTTCAGCTTTTAAGGAATTGGGAATATAAAATTAATGACTTAAGGTTCTCCTTAAGAAGCTAGAAAAAAGCAAATAATAAAGATATAAGCAGATTCAATAAAATGGGGGGATTAAGAATGCCAAAAGTAGGTATTTTTTAAAAATCAATAAATTTCATAAATCCTCCAGAGAAACTGATCCCTAAAAAAAGAGAACACACTAATTGCTACTATCAGGGATGAAAAAAGTGGTATCATTACAGACCCTGTAGGGATTAAAAGAATAATAAGGTAATATTTTGAGCAACTATATGCCAATAAATTCAACAAGTCAGACAAAATGGACAAATTCCTTGAAAAATACAACTTACCAAAACTTACACAAGACAAAATTTTAAACCTGGTCTTATATCTATCCAGAAAATTAAATTTATCAAAAATCTTTCCACAAGGAAAACTCAAGACACTGAATTCTATCAAACATTCAAGGAAGAACTAGCACCAATCTTGCACAAATTCTTTCAGAAAACAGGGAACAAAAAAAACATGTTCCAACTTGTTTTATAGGGTCAGTTATCCCTGATAACAAAACCTAAAAAAGAGCCTTACCAAAAACATATAGACATAAAAAAGAAAAAAGACTAGAAACCAGTATCCTTCATGAAAAAACACAAAAATCCTTTTAAAAATGTTTAGCGGGAAGCCCAGGTGGCTCAGGGGTTTAGCACCGCCTTTAGCCCAGGGTATGATCCTGGAGACCTGGGATGGAGTCCCTATCGGGCTCCCTGCGTGAAGCCTGCTTCTCCCTCTGCCTGTGTCTCTGCCTCTCTCTCTCTCTCTATCTCTCATGAATAAATTTTTTTTTAATTTTTTTTTAATTTATTTATGATAGTCACAGAGAGAGAGAGAGGCAGAGACACAGGCAGAGGGAGAAGCAGGCTCCATGCACTGGGAGCCCGACGTGGGATTCGATCCCGGGTCTCTAGGATCGCGCCCTGGGCCAAAGGCAGGCGCCAAACCGCTGCGCCACCCAGGGATCCCTCTCATGAATAAATTTTAAAAAGAAATGTTTAGCAAAACAAATCCAGTGATATATAGGACGCCTGGGTGACTCAGTCGATTGAACATCTGCCTTCAGCTCAGGTCATGATTCCAGAGTTCTGTGATTGAGACCCAATGGAGTTGGGCTCCCTGCTAGGAGGGAGCATGCTTCTCCCTCTCCCTCCCGCGCCCCCTGCTTGTGCACTTTGTCAAATAAACAATCTTTTTTTTTTAAACAAATAAAATCTTCTAAAAAAACAAGTCTAATGATAAATAGAAAGAGTAATGCATCATAACAAAGTGGAGAATGCAAGGTAGATCAAATATCTGAAGAATCAATGTAATTCATCTTATTAACAGAAGTATGAGTAAAACTACAGATAAATATATCTCCATGTACACAGAAAAAAAGTTAACAAAACTCAACACCCATTCATGATTAAAAACTCTCACAAACTAAAAGAAGGAAACTTCCTCCCCTGATTAAGGGCGTTTATGAAAGATTTGAAAAACCTACAGTTGTCATCATAATCAACGTGAAATTTTGAAGATTTCCTTCATATAATCAAATAAGCAAAGATGTCCATTCTCACCATTTTACTCAACATTTATGAGCCAGTACAATAAGAAAAATGAAATAAAAAGCATAAAGACCAGAAAGGAAGAAATAAGACTTTCTCAATCAATAGATAACACAACTCCTTACAAAGAAAATACTTAGGAATCTACAAAACAACTTCTAAAGCTAGTATGTGAATTCAGCAAAGTCACAGGATACAAAAAGCTAATATACAAAATTCAATTATGTTTTTATATGCTAGCAGCAATAATTAGAAAACAAAAATTAAGGGCACCTGAGTGGCCCAGTCTGTTAAGCATCCAACTAGATTTCAGCTCAGGTCACGACCTCAGGATACTGAGATTGAACCCTGCATCGGGCTCTTTGCACTGGGTGTGGAGCCTGCTTGGGATTCTTTTTTTAAAGATTTTATTTCTTTATTCATGAGAGACATAGAGAGGCAGAGACACAGGCAGAGGGAGAAGCAGGCTCCTGACCAGGGCCCGTTGTGGAACTCGAACCTGGGACGCTGGGATCAGGACCTGAGATGAAGACAGTCAACCGCTGAGCCACCCAGGTGTCCCTCTGCTTAGGATTCCCATTCTCCCTTTCCTTCCGCCCACCCTCCCTCTAAAAAAATAATAATAATAATTCTTTGAGGTAACTTCATGGAAAATGGCAGAGTAGAAAGCTCCAGGAATCCACCCTCCCACTAAAACAACTACTGAGTTTGGAGAAACTGTATGAAGTAACTTTTGGAACTCTGTGGAGTGTAGTTGGAAAACCTGAAGCTTCCAAGGTAAAGCTTGATGAAGAGACAGACTGGTGAATGTTGGTAAATTTCAGCCCTTTGTGTAACAACTACCCAATCTCCAACCCTAAGGCAAACAGCAGTGGGAGGGCTGCCCTCATTTCTGGGGAGGCTTGCTGGAGGCCAGGATGGGCAATAAAGACCCTGTCCTCCAAATATGTATTCTAATTGATGATAGCTGCTTTTGACCACTGAGGAGCAGGCAGAGGCTGGTGATCACTGCTTTCAACACTCACAGGCTGAAGCAGTTTCTACGGGTATTTAAGAAGACAGTACTTACTTTTAATTTTTTCCTCTTTTGAGAGTAGTCGTTTAAGGTAACTAACTGCAGAGAACTAGATACAACTAACTGAACAGAACTAGATACACATTTCCAATATTAGTTTGAAAAAGCCACAAATGGAAGTCTCTAGCACTCAATGAGCAAAATTAGCAATCATTGAGAAGTGGGAGAATCAGACTTGTAAAATTATAACCTAACACTCAAATGTCTAGTTTTACCAAAAAACTACAAAATAAAGGTACAAAACTAATGACTATTCACAAGGAAAAGAAAATTATTAAAAAAAAAAAAAAAAAAAAGGAGCCCAGGTGGCTCAGCAGTTTAGTGCTGCCTTAGGCCCCCTGATCCTGGAGATGTGAGATCAAGTCCCACATCAGGTTCCCTCCCTCTGCCTGTGTCTCTGCCTCTCTCTCTGTCGCTCATGAATAAATAAATAAAATCTTTAAAAATAAAAAAAGGTGAACCTTTGCTTATTAAAAAAAAAAAGTACAATAATTGATGTGAAAAATTCACTAAAGGAGTTCAAAAGCAGATTTGAATAAATGTAAGAAGTATCAGTGAACCTGAAGGTAAGACCACTGAAATTATTCAGTCTCGGAGGCAAAAAAATAAAAAAGTAAAGTAAAGGGGCATCTCGATGGCTCAACGGTTGAGCATCTGCCTTTGGCTCAGGTTGTGATCCCAGCAGAGAGCCTGCTTCTCCCTTTGCCTGTGTCTTTGCCCCTCTCTCAGTATCTCTCATGAATAAATAAATAAAATCTTAAAAAAAGAAAAAAAAAGAGTCAGAAGGACCTGTGGAACACTACAAGATATAACAATATATGCATTATAGAAAGAGGAGAGAGGGGGGAAAAGGGCAGAAAAAAGTATTTGAAATAGTGGCTGAAAACTTTCCAAACCTGAGGAAAGACATGAATGTATTATGTGCAAGAAGCTTAATGATTCCTCTTTGAGGATTAACCAAGACACATTATAAAACAAAAACACAGTATTAAACCACTGAACCCAAAGACAAAGAAAATATTTAAAGCAACAAGACAGAAGCAACTCATACTTAACAAGAGATCCTTACTAATATTAATAACTGGTTCCTCTAAAATCTTAAAAAAAAAAAAAAAAAATTTAAGGGATCCCTGGGTGGCGCAGCGGTTTGGCGCCTGCCTTTGGCCCAGGGCGCGATCCTGGAGACCCGGGATCGAGTCCCACGTCGGGCTCCCGGTGCATGGAGCCTGCTTCTCCCTCTGCCTGTGTCTCTGCCTCTCTGTCTCTCTCTGTGTGACTATCATGAATGAATAAATAAAATCTTAAAAAAAAAAAAATAAATAACTGGTTCCTCTACAGAATCATCTAGAAGGGAGTGGGAGGACATAGCTAACTAAAGTCCTGAAAGAAGGGACGTCTGGGTGGCTCAGTGGTTGAGCATCTGCCTTTGGCTCAGGGCATGGTCTCGGAGTCCCAGGATCAAGTCCCACATCGGGCTGCCTGCATGGAGCCTGCTTCTCCCTCTGCCTGTGTCTCTGCCTCTCATTCTCTCATTCTCTCATTCTCTCTCTCTCTCTCTCTCTCTCTCTCATGAACAAATAACATCTTAAAAAAAAGTCCTGAAAGAAAATACTGTCAACCAAGAATTCTATATCCTGTAAAACTATCCTTCAAGAACAAAAGAAAAATTATTTCCAAATAACAAAAACTAAAGGAGTTCATTACCAGGAGGCCCTATCCTATAAGAAATGCTAAAAGGAGTCTTTCAGGCTAAAATGAAAGGATAACTTAAAGTCATAAAAAAATAGATAACACTGGTAAACATGACCATATAGGTAAATATAAAAGCCAGTATAACTGTACATTTGGTATTGTTTGTAACTTTTTCTGTATGATTTAAGAGACAAATGCATAAAACTATAAAATGTTAATTGGCATACAATGTAAAAAGGTGTAATCTAGTAACAGTACAATACAAATATATGTTTTTATGTAAGTATAGATACAAAGGAGGATAGAGGTGTAGAAGAGAGCATTTGTATACTACTGAAACTTGGTATTATTCAAAATAGGTTGTTACCCATTTAAGACGTAAATTTTTTTCTTTTTTTAAGATTTTATTTATTTGACAGAAGGAAAGAGCACAAGCAGGCAGAGGGGCAAGAAGGAAGAGAGGGAGAAGCAGGCCTTCTACAGAATGGAGAGCTCAATGTGGGCTTTGATCCCAGGACCCTGGGACAATGATCTGAGCCCAAGGCAGATGCTTAACTGATTGAGCCACCCGGGCACCCCTAAGATATTAATTGCAAACCCCAAGGTAACCATTAAGAAAAATAACATAAAAATATACAGAAAAGCCAATACAGTGTGCTGCATTTAATACACTTTCTAAAAATAAATGTAAAAAAGACACTAATAGTGGGAATAAGTACAGTGTTATTTCAGTGAACAAATGTAAAAAAGATTCTAATAATGCTAGTTGAGTAAGTGCATACCTCATAGTGTTATTTCATTTAAATGATGTGTTAAGGGGAGCTTGGGGAGGATCCCTGAGTGGCTCAGCAGTTGGCGCCTGCCTTTGGCCCAGGGCGCGATCCTGGAGTCCCAGGATCGAGTCCCATGTCAGGCTCCTGGCATGGAGCCTGCTTCTCCCTCTGCCTGTGTCTATGTCTCTCTCTATCATGAATAAATAAATAAAATCTTTTAAAAAAAAAAAGGGGGGGGGAGCCTGGGTGGCTCAGACAGTTAAGCATCTGCCTTCATCTCAGGTCATGATCCCAGCCAGGGTCCTGGGATGGAGTCCTGAGCCAGGCACCCTGCTCAGCAGGAAACCTGCGTCTCCCTCTACCTCTACCACTACCCACTACTCCATCTGTGCTCTCTCTCACTTTAAATAAATAAAAATCTTTAAAATAAGTAAATAAATAAATGATGTGTTAAACATACTGTGGTTTATGGAATACATTGTAAAATCACATGAATAAAGATATGTGCAAGAGTTAATAGACAAACAGAAATCTGGAAAAAATACAGAAAAAAAGGAGAATGAAAATGGTACACTACAAAAAAATCAACTGTACACACACAAAAAAAGGCAGTAATGGAGGAGCTGAGGAACAAAAAACCTGTAAGACACAGAAAATAGATAAATGGCAGAAGTAACTCCATCAGTAATCACAGCTCTCTTATTAAAAGGCAGAAATTAGCAAAATGATTTTTTTTTTAAGATTTTATCTATTCACTCATGAGAGACACACACACACACACACACACACACACACACACACACACACACACACAGAGGCAGAGACACAGGCAGAAGGAGAAGCAGACTCCATGCAGGGAGCCCGGACGTGGACTTGATCCCAGGTCTCCAGAATCACACCCTGGGCTGAAGGCGGTGCTAAACCGCTGAGCCACCCAGGCTGCCCCGCAAAATGGATTTTAAAAAATGATTCATCTACATGCTGTCTACAACAGACTTAAATTATATACACAAAAAGGCTGACAGTAAAGGATGGAAAAAGATATTTCCATGCAAATAGTAACCAAAGGAGAGCTGGGGTGGCTATTCTTTTTTTTTTTTTTTTTTTATGATAGTCACACACACACAGAGAGAGAGAGAGAGAGAGAGAGAGAGAGAGGGGCAGAGACACAGGCAGAGGGAGAAGCAGGCTCCATGCACCGGGAGCCCGACGTGGGATTCGATCCCGGGTCTCCAGGATCACGCCCTGGGCCAAAGGCAGGCGCCAAACCACTGCGCCACCCAGGGATCTCTAAAGATTTTATTTCTTATTTGAGAGAGAGAGAAGGGCACAAAGACAAAGAGTACAAGCCCGCAGGGGGTGGGGGTGGGTAAGGGGCAGAGGGAGAGGGAGAAGCAGGTTTCCCACTGAGCAGGGAGCCCGACCCAGGACTCAATTCCAGAACCCCAAGATCACAACCTGAGCCAAAGGCAGATGCTTAAACCAACTGAACCACTCAGGTGCTCCTGCTATCCTAATAGCAAATAAAACAGACCTTAAATCACTAAAGGTTACAAGACACAAAGGACATTATATATTGATGAAAGGTTAAACAGCAAAAAAATAATTTACATTATATGTTCACATAACAGAATCACAAATGTGTGAAATTGACGGAAGGGGGAAAAAGAGGACTATACAAGAATAGTTGGGAGACTTTAATATCCCACATTCAGAAACAGAACCATATGGAATATCAATAAGGAAACAGAGAATTTGAACAACACTAAAAACCAATTAGACCTAACAGATATATACAGATACTCAACAACAGCAAAATACATATTCCTCTCAAGTACACATGGAAATTCTCCAGGACAGATTATAAATTGGCAGAAAATAAGTTTTAATAAATTTTAAAAAACTGAAATTATACAGGATGCCTTTTTCAATCATAACAAAATGAAACTAGAAGTCAATAAAAGGAAAACTGGAAAATTCACAAATCTGTGGAATTAGACAACATACCCTCACACAACCAATAGGTCAAATAAATTGCAACAGAAGTTCTTGCCAGAGCAATCAGGAAAGAAAAAGAAATAAAAGGCATCCAAATTAGAATGAAATAACATTAACCCTTTGCTAAAGACATGTAGAAAACCAAAAAAATACCCAAATACATACAAAACCACTGTTACAGCTAATAAATATATTCAGGTAATTTGCAGGATACAAAAGTGCCACACAAAAATTGCATTTCTATATGTTAGAAAATATCTGAAAAGGAAAGTAAGAAACCAATCCATTTACAATAAGAACAAAAAGAATAGGGGTACCTGGGTGGCTCAGTTGATTGTCTGCCTTCGGTTCCCATCAAGCTCCTGGGATCAAGCCCCAAGTCAAGCCTTACATCAAGCTTCCTGGAAGCTCCCTGCTCAGCAAGGAGTCCACTTTTCCCTCTCACTCTGCCCCTCCCCCTGCTTGTGCTCTTTCTTACTCATTCTCTTTCTCTCAAATAAATAAAAAATAAAAATAAAAAAATAAAAAAATAAAAAACTTAAGAATTAATTTAAAAGTTGAAAGGGGCAGCCCGGGTGGCTCAGCGGTTTAGCACCGCCTTTGGCTCAGGGCCTGATCCTGGGCTGCCCATTACTGTAATTTTTAAAGAGATAATTCATTTACAATAGCATTAAAATAACATCAAACATGTCGGGATACATTTCATTAAATATGTGAAAGACCTCTACACTGAAAATTTTTAAATTCAGAGAAATTTAAAAAGACATATATAAAAGCAAACCAAGGGGGATCCCTGGGTGGCGCAGCGGTTTGGCGCCTGCCTTTGGCCCAGGGCGCGATCCTGGAGACCCGGGATCGAGTCCCACGTCAGGCTCCCGGTGCATGGAGCATGCTTCTCCCTCTGCCTGTGTCTCTGCCTCTCTCTCTCTCTCTCTCTCTCTCTCTGTGACTATCATAAATAAATAAAAAATAAAAATAAAAAAATAAATAATAAATAAATAAAAGCAAACCATGGGCAGCCCGGGTGGCTCAGTGGTTTAGCGCCGTCTTCAGCCCAGGGCGTGATCCTGGAGACCCAGGATGGAGTCCCACATCGGGCTCCCTGCATGGAGCCTGCTTCTCCCTCTGCCTTTGTCTCTGCCTCTCTCTCTCTCTCTCTCTCTCTCTGTCGCTCATGAATAAATAAATAAAATCTTTTAAAAAAATAAAAAAATAAATAAAAGGAAACCACACCATGTCTATGGATTAGAAGACTTCATACTGTTATAATGTTAACTCTCCCCAAATGAATCTATAAATTCAATGAAATCCCAACTGGGCAGCCCAGGTGGCTCAGCAGTTTAGCACCACCTTCAGCCCAGGGCATGATCCTGGAGACCTGGGATCCCAAGTTGGGCTCCCTGCATGGAGCCTGCTTCTCCCTCTCCTCTGCCTGTGTCTCCCCCTCTCCTTCTCTGTCTCTGTCATGAATAAATAAATAGTCTAAAAAAAAAGAAGAAATCCCAACCATCTGCTTCAGAGAAATTGGCAAACTAATTCTAAAATGTGTGTGGAAATACAGAGAACATTAAATATCCAAATCAATCTTATAAAGAAGAATAAAGTTGAACACAACTTATACTACCTGACTTCAAAACCTATCAGTGAGGTACTGGCATATTAAAAAAAAAAAAAAAAAAAAATCAACAGAACAAAACAGAGATCCCAGAAATAGGTCCATACCTACGTAGCCAATTAATTGTTGACCTAAGTGCTAAGGCAAATATATGGAGAAAGTTGTGGTAGTTCTAAACTGTCAAATTTTTAACAGTCCTTCCCCCAAAAGGCAGAGACTTCTCCCCTTCCCTTGAGTATAGGCTGGACTTAGTGACTCAATTCTAAGGAACAGAATATAATATGGCAGCAGTGAGCCTGTGACTCAGTCATAAGGGGCTTCCTCTTTGTCTTGGATCATTCTGGAAGAGATAACTGCATGCCACAAGGATACTCAGAGAGTCCACATGTCAAGGAACTGAGGCCACCTGTCAAAAGCCACGTAAGTCCTCTTAGAAACAGACTCTCCAACTCCAGGCCAGCCTTTCTGGTGACTGCAGTTCCAGAAAACATCTTAACTGCAACTTCATGAGAGACCGTGAGCCAGAACAACCCAGCTAAGCCACTCTTAAGTTTCTGATCCTCAGAAACTGAGGCAATAAGTGTTTACTGTTTTAAACTGCTAAGTTTTGGAATCTATAGATAACAAATACACAAGTCTTTTGGTAGCAAATGGTACTAGGTACTGGAACAAGAAGTTATCCACAGGGGAGAAAAATTAACCTCAACCTCAATCTTACAGAATACACAAAAATGATTTCCAAGTGGATCAGAGACCTAAATGTAAAAACTAAAACTCTACAACTTCTGGATGAACACACCAAGGAAATCTCCAACATCGAGAGGTAGGCAATGGTTTCTCAGACACAACAAAAAGCAATAACCATAAAAGAAAATATTGATAAATCTGGCCCCCACACAACTGAAAACTTATCTTTAAAATATATTCATAAGAAAATAAATAGGCAAGCCACCCTCAGGCTGAAAGAAAATATTCACAAAACATGCACCTGACTGGTATTCTATATAAAGATCTCCTAAAACTCAATTTATATTTTTAAAGATTTTATTCATTTGAGGGAGAGAGAGAGAGCATGCACACAAGGGAGAGGGAGAAGCAGACTTCCCACTAAGCAGGGAGCCTGACATGGGGCTCAATCCCAGAACCTGGAGATCATGACCTGAGCAGAAGGCCAATGCCCAACTGACTGAGCCACCAAGGTGCCCCCTAAAACTCAATTTAAAAAAATTAAAGCTCCATTTTTTTTTTAATGGGCAAAAGATTTGAACAAGGATTTCACAAAGGAAGCTATTACAAATGACCATTAAGAGGATGCCTGGGTGGCTCAGTGGTTGAGTGTCTGCCTTCAGCTCAGGTGGTGATCCTGGGGTCCTGGGATTGAGTCCCGCATGGGGTCCCCACAGGGAGCCTGCTTCTCCCTCTGGCTGTGTCTCTGCCTCTGTGTGTCTCTCAAAAATAAATAAAATCTTTGGGAAACAAAACAAAACAATACAAATGGCCATTAAATACAGGTAAATACTCAACATCAGTAGTAATCGGATAAATGCAAATAAACAGCAAAATGAGGTATCACTATACTTTCATGAATATGGCTATAAAATTTTTTTTAAGTTTGTTTATTTATTTATTGTCATGGGAGCCAGCCAGGCATCCCATGGCTAAAATTAAAAACACTGACAACACATTAAATGTTGCTGAGGATATGGAACAATCACAACTCTCATATGTTACTGGTGGGACTGGAAAATGGCACAACCATTTTGTAAAAGGTATTTAAAGTTTCTTATAAAACTAAACATACATCTACCCTATGATCCAGGAATTCTATTCCCCTCTATTCCCCAAGAGAAAGGAACGTATATGTACCCCAAAAACACTTGTACAAAATGTTTGTAGAAGCTTTACTCGTAAGTGAAACATTGGAAACTGCCCAGATGTCCATCAACAGAACAGATAAACTAGAATGTTCATGCAATGAAATACTACATACCAATAAAAAGGAATGAACTACTTATACAAAGAATAACAAGAATAAATTCCCAAAACATTATAGTGTGTGAAAGAAGCCCTACACAAGAGTATTATACCTTTCAGTATTATTTAGTATGCAAGAGTATTATTCCATATAGTATTATTGCTTTTTTTAAAAGTAGGCTCCACATACCCAGCATGGAGACCAACATGGGGCTTAAACTCACAACCTGAGATCAAGACCTGAGGGGAGACCAAGAGTTGCACACTTAACTGACTGAGCCACCCAGGTGCCCCAGGAATATTCCAGAGATTTTTAAACTGACTAAATTCTTAAAAAAAAAAAAAAAAAAAAAAAAAAAAAGGACACCTGGGTAGCTCAGTGGTTGAGCATCTGCCTTTGGCTCAGGTCCTGATCCCAGGATCCTTGGATCAAGTCCTACATCAGGCTCCCCACAGGGAGCCTGCTTCTCCCTCCACCTATGTCTCTGCCTCTATCTCTCTGTGTCTCTCATAAATAAATAAAACCTTTTTTAAAAATTAAAAATCAAAAAAATAAAACTGGCTAACTAATCTGTGATGAATAGAAGTTGTTTCTGGCTAGAACAGAAGAGCACTTTAAGTTAATCCCTATATTAAAACTTTAAAATATATGTGGTAGCAACAAGAATATTTTGTTGAAAAAATATTTTCTAAATTATTAACAACTTATTCATAGAACTCTAACAAGTAGCAGCTTACCAGTTATCAACATATTGTCTCTTGGCTCCAAACCCAACCATCATTACCTGCTCTGCAAAAATGGAGCTGGACACATTAAATATTTTTCCTTTTCCAGGATATGTCAGATGACACTAAGGAAATTCTGCAAAAAAAGAAAACGCTTTGGGGGCACTGGGTGCCCCACTGGGTGGCTCGGTCCATTAAGCCTTGATTGATTTCAGCTCAGGTCATGATTTCACAGTTGTGGGATCAACAAGCTCAGGGTCAAGCCCATGCTCAGCATGGAATCTGCTTAAAATTCTCTCTCCCTCTGCCTCTGCTCCACCCCCCTCACTCATGCATTCTCTCTCAAAAGAAATAAAATATTTTGTAAAAAAGAAGAAAAAAAGAAAAGGCTTCACTACCTGGTTCTAGTATGCTCCTCTCATTAGGCCCATCACCCAGTCAGCTCCCCTCAGTGCCTAGCCACTGGTGGGTACTTGACTCCCACAATGCATCATGGTCGGCAGCAAACAGTAGCCAACAGCTTCCTGACACCTCACTCAAGTAGTTTCGTGGCTGAGTGTTTCCAGCAAAACTCCTCTCCATAAATGGCTTTCTCCAACATTCTAGAAGGTAGATTTCCAACATCTTCCTTCTGCTAGTGTAGCACCACAGTGACTTTCTCTGCCATCCAGTTAAGCATGACCATCCCCTCCTCCAAGATGTGGATCTTAGCCCTTGGAGGGATCTTCTTGAGTGCTGTGTACCAGCCCTAGGGATAATGGCTGCTCTTATACATGCTATTCTTATATTACTTAAGAATTCACTCAACTTTTTATTAGCCAATCTCTCATTATCTCAATCCCGTTATAGTTAAGAATTCTTTATAATAAACTTCACCTGATCCAGGGCGCCTGGGTGGCTCAATTGGTTAAGCATCCAACTCCTGGTTTCGGCTAAGGTCATGATCCCAAGTTTGTGAGATCAAGCCTTGGGAAAGGCTCTGCACTCATCCGGGAGTCTCCTTCCCTCTCCCTTTACCCCTCCCCCAGGTTGTGTGAGCTCTCTCTCTAAAATAAATAAATAAATATTTAACCTTTACCTGTTTAAATTCCTATGTGATTTTTGTCTCCCAAATGGACACTGTCAGTGTTTCAATGAGTGGAAAAGGCTAAGTAGCATAGACTGCAAGTCAAACATTTTGTTACCTACATAAAATCCACTTAGCTCTGCTTTATTCACAATTCTACCAATAAAAAGCAATGTAACACTGCAAACAGCCAAGTTAATAGGCTTAAGTGTCCAAGCAGCCCTGCCGGATACACTCTGCTTTAGGAAGTTACTCAAGCTTATTATTTGGCTCCTTGAGGCCAAAGTTAGCTTTCTTTGGAGACACTCATGAAATAACTAACACAACCACATATTTTATAGTACATCTTCCCAAACACAGTAAAAACTTCTTGGCATTCATTCTGTTTTATGCTAAAGAAATCACTTTAATTTTCATGCAGAATATAAAAAACCAAAACAGTCTATGCACATCTTGCACTTGCCTTAGTATCTAGTGTGCTACTTGGCCCTGACCCATACAACATCCTCCAGCTGAGCAGAATCTTTATACATAAGTTTCAAAATACTCTCCACTAAATCAAGTTTGTGACCAAACAGCAACTATAAAGTCTCCAAATCAATCAGGGACCATTGGATGAAAAAAAAAAGAAAGAAAATCAGGGACCATTAAAATAGTATCTGCAAATAACTTTTTAAAGTATATAATCAAGTATATGTTGAAACCCCATAGTACAAATACTGTACTAAGACACAAACAGTTCCTGTCCTCAGAAAACTGAAAGTGAGGATGGAGGGCAGGTAGAAATGAGAGGCAAATAAGTAATTTTAAGACTATGGTAAATGTTACAGTGATGAATGTACTGTGAAAACAACTCTTGATCTTGGCTCAGGTCCTGATCTCATGGTTGTGAGTCTGAGCCCTGCACTGGGCTCCATGCTCGTGAAGCCTACAAAAAAAAAAAAAAAAGAGAAGAAGAAGAAAGAAGAAAGAAGAAAGAAGAAAGAAGAAAGAAGAAAGAAGAAAGAAGAAAGAAGAAAAAAGGGTTCTCAAAAGGTATGGCATCTAAACTGAAATCTGAAAGATAACTGGAGTTTGACAGGAAGTGGGGAGGGGTAGATAAAAGCATGGAAAATGGCCCAGAGGGAGGAGAGTCACCTGAAACATGACACTGGAGGGTCAAGACATGCAATTAGAGAGGCCATTAAGAACCAGGTGACAAAGTACCTCATCTGCTAGACTCAAATGAAACTATTCCCAAATAGTTCTGAGAAATTAAAATAAGCCATATGTTAGCCATTTAACAAGCTTCCCCCTTATCTGATCAACTCCATGAGGTAAGGAAAGTAGGTATGGTCAACCCAATATCACATGCATAGTTGTAGAAAAAGAGGTCAGTCAGCTGACTTGTCAAAGTAAGGTTCCACAGCTAGAAAGTACTTACACATACCAGCATTCACTTTCCTTGCCTGGTTCCCAGGAGAGCTCCAAGATCTATCTTTTCAATCTAGTCTGGGAGACAGGCATCACTGGATGCAGGGTTGAGTGAACTTAGCACTGTCAGCAATACACTTGAAGGTTCATTTGCACAGAAAGTTTACTACCTTTATTTCTTTTTTTTTGTAAGATTTTATTTATTTATTCATGACAGACACAGAAAGAGAGAGAGGCAGAGAGACACAGACAGAGGGAGAAGCAGGCTCCATGCAGGGAGCCTGACGTGGAACTTGATCCCGGGTCTCCAGGATCACACCCCAGGCTGAAGACAGAGCTAAACCACTGGGCTACTGGGGCTGCCCAGTTCACTGCCTTTAAAAATGATGGGGGAGCCCCAAACCTTTCAGACTTTAGACACTTGATACAACATTCTTTCTATCCCTTTTCACACTGCAGAGAAGCAAGGCCACAGGGTTTGAGGAAAAGGTACTGAATGATCAAGGATACCAAGAATTTCAGGTCCAGACTTGCACTTAAAATCATTTATTCTCTGCAGCTGTAGTAATCACCTAGAAACTGAATTCCCAGACTTCCACACCCTAAAAAATGTCTAAGATTCTATAGCTATCCCACCTGAAAAAAGCATGGTATCTTGGAAAGCATCACAATATTTTCAAGTGTAGTAATATAATAATGGAGAGTTTCAAATTCCCACAGAAACACTCTAGATGCTAACAACCAGCATCAGTATCCTTGGTCAGGAGGAGCCTTTCTGAGAACACCTGAAAATGTTTCCTTAGTCAATAAATAAAAGAAAAAATCAGGGCGCCTGGATGGCTTAGTTGGTGAAGCATCTATCTCTTGATTTCAGGTCATGATTTCAGGGTTGTGAGATCAAGCCCCACATAAGGCTTGCACTGGGCGTGGAGCCTGCTTAAGAGATTCTTTCTCCCTCTACCCTCCTCCCCCCCACCAATAATAAAATTAAAATATAAATAAATAAAACTGAAAAACACAACATCTAAATCCTATAGCAGCTACTTGCATTATAAAGCTAACTTTAAGCCAAATCACAAGAGATGGTCTCACCCTCTCCCACTCTACCCTGGCAGGGGAATAAACCTGTTCACATCATTCAACTACCAAAACAAAGTTATAGTTCAGATACAAGGCCTCTATAGTGCCCCACTGATCGATCGCATTGGCTTAGAAAAAATTTCAATCTTTTTTTTTTTTTAAGGAAAAATCAGAGTAATAACACACACACACACACACACACACACAGAATAACTGACATGGGAAGGAAGTACAATAGGAAAGGAAGGCTGTCAGTGTACCAGAGCCATGTAGACACAGCAATTAGGCTACAGGGAGCAAAGGCTACAGCTATCAAAGGGCTCCAGGGTGAGCAGAGAGGAGAAACAAAGTCCCCTGTCAGGCTTTTATGATTTTTTAGTCAAAAGAAGAACAGCAGAACGAATTATCTGAACTTTTTCCTATGAAGGATCATATCTTAATTTTGGGTTGCATGAGGACTAGAAATCTGACCTGCTCTGTTTGACGGGAATGACCCTACCAACAGTCTTATACTTGAAAAAACAAAAGCCTTAAAGGAAAATTGAATTTGTTTTTATCACCCCTCAGTGCTTTTACCTAAAAGGAACTCTTGATGCTTTATAAGCATCAAGAGTTTCCTCATTCACCCGCAGATTCTTGGATAAGGATTTTTACCACAAAGAAGTTCTACAAACAGCTCTAAGATGTAAACCTTCAATAGCACCCAAGGGCCAGTATTTCAGTTAAGGGCCACAGTATAGCAATAAGGCTTGCTCAACAGCACTAATTACATTTTCCCAGGTAAAACAAGTACCTACTCACAGCCCAATTTCCCAGACAGCATACCAGGTGCAAAGCTGTTTAAAAGGAAAGGAAAAGTTGTCTACATTTAAAGGATGAGGAAACTGGACAGCCCCGGTGGCACAGCAGTTTGGCGCCGCCTGCAGCCTGGGGTGTGCTCCTGGAGACCCGGGATCGAGTCCCACATCAGGCTCCCTGCATGGAGCCTGCTTCTGTCTCTGCCTCTCTCTCTTTCTCTCTCTCTCTCTCTGTGTCTATGAATAAATAAATAAAATCTTTAAAAAAATAAAGGATGAGGAAACTAAAGCACACAGAAAATAAGCAAACGAAAACTAAAGCAGAAAAATGAAAAAGCTGAGACGTCTGGGTGGCTCAGTGGTTCAGCATCTGCCTTCCGCTCAAGGCATGATCCTGGAGTCCAGGGATCGAGTCCTGCATCCAGCTCCTTGCATGGAGCCTGTTTCTCCTCCCTCTGCCTATGTCTCTGCCTGTGTCTCTCATGAATAAATATTTTTTTAAAAAATGAAAAAGTTGGGCAGCCCCGGTGGCATAGCGGTTTGGCGCCCCCTGCGGCCCGGGGTGTGATCCTGGAGACCTGGGATCAAGTCCCACGTCGGGCTCCCTGCAGAGCCTGCTTCTCTCTCTGCCTGTGTCTCTGCCTCTCTTTTGCTCTGAATAAATAAAGAAATCTTAAAAAAAAAAAAAATGAAAAAGTTCTACCTAGCCTACTTTATAATTGGTTCTGAATCTAAACTTGTTTAAATTCATGATAAATGCCATGTTACTTCTTTTAAAAGAGCTATTCATCCTAGAAAGACCCCAAGCATCAAGAGCTATTGTGTATATTTTTAAAAACTACTACATGGAGGTTTATAGACACTTTTTTCATAATTGCCAAAAACTGGAAGTAACCAAGATGTCCTTCAAAAGGTGAATGGGATGGGGTGCCTGGGTCGTTCAGTCAGTTAACTGTCAGGTCATGGTCTCAGGGTCATGAGATGGAGCCTGCAATGGGCTCTGCTGCTGGGCTTGGAGCCTGCTTAAGATTCCCTCTCTCCCTCTAGCTCTACTCCTCCCCCACTCCACCACCACCCCGCCCCCCATCCACACTTGCATGTGTGTGCATGTGCTCTCTCAAAAATAATAATAAAACAAAAGGTGAGTGGATAAATAAACTGTGATCCATTCAGACAACAGAATATTATTCAGCACTAAAAAGAAATGAGTTATCAAGCCCTACAGATATGGAGAAACCGTAAATGCATACTACTAAGTGAAAGAAGTCAATCTAAAAAGGCTTGGGATCCCTGGGTGGCGCAGCGGTTTGGCGCCTGCCTTTGGCCCAGGGCGCAATCCTGGAGACCCGGGATCGAATCCCACGTCAGGCTCCCGGTGCATGGAGCCTGCTTCTCCCTCTGCCTGTGTCTCTGCCTCTCTCTCTCTCTCTCTGTATGACTATCATAAATAAATAATAAAATAAAATAAAATAATTAAAAAAAAAAAAGGCTATATACTGTATGACTCCAACTATATGACGTTCTAGAAAAGACAAAACTTTGAAAATAGTAAAACTACTACTGGATGCCAGGATTTGAAGGAGAGGGAGGGATGAATAGGAGCACACTGGATTTTTTTAGGACAGCAAAACTATTCTGTATGATACTATAATGGATACATGCCATTACACATTTGTCAAAACAAATACATTCTGTGGAATGTAAGAGTGAACCCTAACATAAACTATGGACTTTGGGTGATAATGTGTCATTGCAGATTCGCTGACTAACAAAGTATCACTCTACTGTGGGATGTTGATAATGGAAGAGACTATTGGGGAAAGGGGTCAAGGGGTACATGGGAACTCTCTATTCTTGATATTCAATTTTCCTATAAACTTAAAACTACTTTAAAAAACAAGTCTAGGGGATCCCTGGGTGGCTCAGCAGTTTGGCGCCTGCCTTTGGCCCGGGGCACAATCCTGGGGTCCTGGGATCAAGTCCCACATCGGGCTCCCTGCATGGAGCCTGCTTCTCCCTCTGCCTGTGTCTCTGCCTCTCTCTCTCTCTGTGTCTCTCACGGATAAATAAAAAAATTTTTAAAATAATAATAAAGTTAAAAAAAAACAAGTCTATTTTATAGAAAGCCAAAGTATTTAAATGTTCTAATTTTTTTAATATTCTAATTTTTTACCTGGGTGGTTATTAGACATACGTATACATGTATAAATCTCAAAATTTGTCCACTTTAGATGTATTTTATATGTATCTATAAGCATATGTATCAGGATGCCTGGGTGGGTCAGTAGTTGAGCATCTGACTTCACGCCCAGGGCGTGATTCTAGTGTCCTGGGATCAAGTTCCGCATGGGGCTCCCTGCATGAAGCCTGCTTCTCTCTCTGCCTATGTATCTGCCCCTCTCTCTCTCTCATGAATAAATGAATAAAATCTTTTTAAAAAATCTTAAAAACATATATATAAGCATACGTTCTTATATGTATATTTATAGGTATATGTATTTTATTTACACATATTTCAATAAGTTACTTTGAAGGAAAACAAAAATTTAATAGGGCAAACTAATCACTTGAGGGAAAATAAAATCTGTGCTTAGGGCAGCACTGATGGCATAGCGGTTTAATGCAGCCTGGGGTGTGATCCTGGAGACCCGGGATCGAGTCCCATGTCGGGCCTCCTGTATGGAGCCTGCTTCTCCCTCTGCCTGTGTCTCTGTCTCTATGAATAAGTAAAATCTTTAAAAAAAAAAAAAAAAAAAATCTGTGCTTAAACTAACACTGGAAGGCAGAGCCTTGATGAGGCATGAGCACTGTCCAAGCACAGAGACTCCCTGGCTCTGTGGCCTAAACATCTTAATTCTTAGTTTCCTCCCCTATAAAATGAACGTACTACTACTTGTCTCATAGAGCTGTTAAAGAAATTCTTGGGATGCCTGGGTTCAGTCAGTTAAGTGTCTGCCTTCAGCTCAGATCATGTTCTCAGGGTCTGGTGTTGGCTCCCTGCTCAGTGAGGAGTCTGCTTCTCCCTCTCCCTCTCCCTCCACTCACTAGTGCTCTCCTTTAAGTAAATTCTTTAAAAATAAATAAGTAGGGCAGCACTGGTGGCCCAGTGGTTTATCGCCACCTTCGGCCCAGGGTGTGATCCTGGAGACCCGGGATTGAGTCCCAAGTCAGGCTCCCTGCATGGAGCCTGCTTGTCCCTCTGCCTGTGCCTCTGCCTCTCTCTCTTTCTCTCTCTCTCTCTCTCTCTCTGTGTGTGTCGGTCATAAATAAATAAATAAATAAATAAATAAATAAATAAATAAATAAATAAATAGTATAGACATTTAAAATTTTTAATAAAGTGCCCTCTAAATAAGCAGTATTTTAAGAGTAATTTTCTCACTTCAACCAACTCCCACATGAAAGTTTCATTCATCTTAAATCCCTACCTTAACTTCCATCCAGAAAATATCATTTTAGCAACTCCATTAGAATCTATTTAATTCTTTAAGAGATATGGGAAGCTTTAAAAGAAGACTCTGATAACCAAGAAACTAGTCACTGATCACCAGCCCAAGTCAATGGTGAAAGAGAATGCAATACACCAAACAGAGCTATGAATAGGCAAAATGTGGAAAGGACTATTAATTGGGGGGGGGGGGGGGGAGGCTTGAATACTCACCAAAAGCACTGCTTACTCCTTCCAGAAATTAATGAGAAGACCTCTTAGCTAAGACCCTCTGGTTGGTGTCAGTTTTCTAACACTACACATGGGAGATCATCAGACAAAGCAGCTTCAAACTTTAAAAAGTTGTATGTGAATTAAAATTAAAACTCACATGCAACTTTTTACAGTAGCAAAATACATGCCACATGACTTACAGTCTAAAGAGGCAGTGTCCACTGTGGCAACTGGACTTGAACACTTACAAAGGCAAAAATCACCAAGGCCAGGCTCCATAGAGAGATAGATGAAGGATGAATTCTGTGAACCTTGTGAATGACCAAGAGGCCTCCTGGCCTGCATCAATTAACAGAAATTCAGGGGTGCCTGGGTGGCTCTTGATTTTGCCTCAGATCATCATCTCAGGGTCATGAGATCCAGCCCCATGCCAGGCTCCTAACTGGGCATGGAGCCTGCTTAATTCTCTCTCTCTGTCTCCCTCCCTCCCTCCCTTTCTCTCTCTCTCTCTCTCTCTCTCCCTCCCTCCCTCCCCTCTCTCCCCAAAAAAGAGAGAAATCCAGAAGCATGACAAGCACTGCTATAAGTTCTATAACAAACAGACCCCCTCCATCTAGAAGCTTGTGTCTACTTCCAATAAATAGTTCCTGGTTACTTCAACTTGCCACCTCCATGGAGTATCATTAGTTCTTGGATAGATATGGAAATCTGGCGAAAGCAGAAAATGGAAGCTTGAAGATGAGAACTATAAGGAATAAAAACAAAACTGGGCCCACAACCCATAGGACTATTCTCTAACTTTTCCTGAAAGTGTCCCTCTGACGTAGTCTGGAAGTCAGAGCCATTCTACTCTCAGATACATATTGAAGAAAAATGAAGATATATACACACACAGATGTGTACAAGAGCATCTATTGTATTTCATTCATAAAAGCCCCAAACTACAAACAACTCACATGCACATCAGCAAATGGTATAGCCATAAAACAGAACACTACTGAGGAACAATACTGAGGAACACAACAAAATAAGATGAACCTCAAAACATCATACTAAGCAAAAGTCAGACACAAAAGACTTCTCATTATTCTCAGTAGTTCTATAAAGTCACTACTAACACCAAGTTAGCAAATACCAAGCCACTACTACTAGGGGAAATATAGCATTAGGTTCTGTAAGCCTCTGGTCACATTTTTGTCAACCGATCAATTCATAACCTTCCAGAGAATATATAACCTTGTATGTATGCTTCTTTTTTTTTTTTTTTTTATTATTATTATTTATTTATGATAGTCATACAGAGAGAGAGAGAGAGAGGCAGAGACACAGGCAGAGGGAGAAGCAGGCTCCATGCACCGGGAGCCCGACGTGGGATTCGATCCCGGGTCTCCAGGATCGCGCCCTGGGCCAAAGGCAAGCGCCAAACCGCTGCGCCACCCAGGGATCCCCCCTTTTTTTTTTTTTTTAAATATTTTTTTTTTATGTATGCTTCTTTTTAAAGACACTTTAATAGACAGTAGTTCCCCCTTATCCACAGTTTTGCTTTTGCAATTTCAGTGACCCAGAGTCAAACACAGTCCAGAAGCAGATGGTCCTCCTCCTAAGGTATGGTCAGAAGGTCAGTAGTAGCCTAACGCTACGTCAAGATGCCTACCTACATCATTCACCTCACGGCATCTTATCATGTAGGCGTTTTATCATCTCACCTCATCACAAGAAGGGTGAGTACAATAACATACTGTAAGAGAGAGACAACATTCACATAACTTTTATTATAGTATATTGTAATTGTTCTAATTTATTATTACTTGTGTTGTTAGTCTCTTCCCATGCCTGATTTACAAATTAAACTTTATTACATATGTATATAAAAAAATCATACA
This sequence comes from Vulpes vulpes, assembly GCF_048418805.1. Lineage (NCBI taxonomy): Eukaryota > Metazoa > Chordata > Mammalia > Carnivora > Canidae > Vulpes > Vulpes vulpes. The sequence goes on along the minus strand of NC_132788.1, from coordinate 92,660,248 downwards.
TATATAGTTCAGTAAAATCTCCAATTTCAGGCATCCACTGGGGGTCCTGGGAAGTATCCTCTAAAGATAAGGGGAGGAACTACTAGATACTGTTGACACAGTAACACTGAAATCTCAGCCAACAGTACTATAATTCATGTCTGCAAAAAATCTAATCTAATACATGTATTTTCTCCATTAGGGGCATCACAACTTTCTTGTACTTAGGAAGACTAACACTTCAGAACTACACTTAAGAGACATTTTATTTATTTGTTTGTTTATTTATTTAAAAAGATTTTATTTAATTTTTTTCAAGATTTTATTTATTCATGAGAGAAACACACACAGAGAGAGAGAGAGAGAGAGGCAGAGACACAGGCAGAGGGAGAAGCAGACTCTTTGCAGGGAGCCTGACGTGGGACTCAATTCCAGGACTCCAGGATCATGCCCTGGGCCCAAGGCAGCACTAAACCGCTGAGCCACTCAGGCTGCCCTTAACAGCCATTTTAAACAGCAAAATTCTCAACAAAAAAAAAAACACAAAAATACGAAAAATCATGTCATTAAACAGACCATGAAAAAAGACGCTTACAGTATTAGAGCTGAAACAAGAAAGCAGAGTGTCACACCTTGCTCCACTTTAGCTGGGAATGGACACAACAGACAATTCAAATTTTTTTGCCATCTGGCCTACAAACAGTTTTCTTTCACTAGTGAAGCAGCTCAAATTTTCTTATTTCATCGCCAAATTTTTTTAAAAAATCAGGAAATTCCACATAAAAATTCAGATTTCTTGTTTTCTTAAAAAACAACAACAACAACAATCACCTGGCTCTAACAGTTGAGCATCAGGGCATGATCCTGGAGTTCCAGGATCTGAGTCCTGCATCAGGCTCCCTGCGGGGAGCCTGCTTCTCCCTCTGCCTATGTCTCTGCCTCTCTCTCCGTCTCTCATGAATAAATAAATAAAATCTTTTAAAAAATCACAAGGGATGCCTAGGTGGCCCACTGTCTTCAGCTCAGCTCAGGATCCCAGAGTTCTAGGATGAGTTCTAGGATGAGTTCAGGCTTCCTGCTCAGCGGGGTGTCTGCTTCTCCCTCTGCCCTTCCCACCCACTCCACCCCACCATCTCCCTTGTTCTCCCTCTCTGGCACACACGCGCGCTCTCTCTCTCTCTCTCTCTCAAATAAAATTGTTTTGTTTTTTAAATCACAAGACCTAGTAACACAACTGGCCGGAACCAAACAACACTGACCCTTTAGATTAGGCCTGTGCTCACTAGCTTACCCTAATCCCTACCTCTCTCTACACAATGCCCTTACACTCTGCTTCCCTAAATTTGTTGCCAGCTAGCCTGTGATACAGATGCATCATTTACCAACATAGATGTTTATATAATATATTGCTGGGACGCCTGGGTGGCTCAGTGGGTGAGCATCTGCCTTCAGGTCAGGGCGTGATCCCAGGCAGGGGATCGAGTCCCACATTGGGCTCCCTACAAGAAGCCTGCGTCTCCCTATGTCTGTGTCTCTGTCTCTCTCTCTGTCTCTTATGAACAAATCAAATATTAAAATATATATATATATTGGCAGTCAGAAATATGTTATATATATATAACATATTTCTGACTGCCAATAGGTACAAGTCAGGATGTATAGCATAATCTCATGTCTGTAAAAATCAAGGACAGAGGGGGAAAAAGGCTGGTTATACACTAAAATAAAGGGAAGTTAAGAATGAACCTTTATTTTTATTTCTTGTTACTCATATATCTTTTTTTTTTTTTTTTTAACTAGTGAATATGGGATGCTTGGGTGGCTCAGCGGTTGAGCGCCTGCCTTTGGCCCAAGGCATGATCCTGGAGTCCCAGGATAGAGTCCCTCATCGGGTTCCCTGCATGAAGCCTGCTTCTCCCTCTGCCTATGTCTCTGCCTCTCTCTCTCTCTCTGTGTGTCTCTCATGCAAAAATAAATAAAATCTTTAAAAATAAAACTAGTGAATATACATCCCTTATGTAAGTTGTTTTTTATAGCAGCTTTGATTGTAATCACACATCATATAATTCACCCATTTAATGTGCATAATTCAATGGTTTTTAGTATATTCACAGACATGCACAAGTATCGCTACAACTTTAAACATACTCATCACCTCAAAAAGAAACCCCATAACCTCATCTATCATTCCCCTATGCTCTCATCCACCTCCAAGCCCTAAGCAACCACTAATCTACTTCCTAGCTCTATAGATTTTCCTATTCTGGGTATTTTGTATAAATGGAATCACATAATATGTGATCTTTTGTGTCTGGCCTCCTTCACGTTTTCCATGTTATATGTATCAGTGCTTCATTCTTTTTTATTGCTAAATAATACTTCGTTGTATGTATATACATTTTATTTATCCATTATTAACTGATAAGACAGTTATTTCCCTCTTTGCATATTATAAATAACACTGCTATTAACATTCATATACAGGTTATTGTGTGGACATGTTTTCATTTCTCTTAGGTAGATATTTAGGAGTGGGATTTGTGGGTCATATGGTAACTCTATGTTTAACTATTCAAAGAACTGCCAGATTCTTTTCTAAATCTGGGCAAAAGCACAGATCCACTGGCACAAATAGACAAAATGCCTGACTCCTCTCTGACTGCATCATTTTACATTCATATCATTCTCCGTGTATGAAGGCTCTGATTTCTCCACATCCTCACCAACACTAGTCATTACCTGACTTTTGAATTATAGAATAAGTTGTTTCTAAGTGTTCATTCAATCCTAACACACCCAGATTTTTATGGACTTCAAGCTGCTCTTATTCACTGACATCAAATTTTAGACTTGAAAAGAACCCAGTCCTAGACCTACTTACTAGATTGCCCACCTTCTGTAAAATGAAGGAACAAGAGTAAATGATCCAAACCCCACTTGCAAATGAAACTTTTACAGAAGAGATTAGCAGAAAATTTTCAAAGAATAAAAAAAGAAAAAAAAAATTTCTAGCACTCAACAAAACAAAGTCCCTAACAGGGACCCAGCCCTCAAGTGAACATGTTTTCCCATCAAAATTCATTTGTAGGGATCCCTGGGTGGTGCAGTGGTTTGGCGCCTGCCTTTGGCCCAGGGCGTGATCCTGGAGACCCGGGATCGAATCCCACATCAGGCTCCCGGTGCATGGAGCCTGCTTCTCCCTCTGCCTATGTCTCTGCCTCTCTCTCTTTCTCTCTCTGTGACTATCATAAAAAAAAAAAAAAAAAAAACTTAAAAAAAAAAAAAACTTTAAAAAAAAATTCATTTGTAGGGGCACCTGGGTGGCTCAGTGGTTGAGCCATCTGCCTTTGGCTCAGGTCATGATTCCAGGGTCCTAGGATTAAGTCCCTCCATCACACTCCCTGTGGGGAGCCTGGTCCTCCCTCTGCCTATGTATCTACCTCTCTCTGTCTCTCTCTCTCTGTCTCTCATGAATAAATAAATAAAATCTTAAAAAAAAAAAAAACCCTCATTTGTAATGGCTCGTACATAAATGGAACTTCAAACCATAGCAGCAAATGACAGCCTTGATCTAACACTTTTCATAAAAGAACCAAGATGTCTTAGATTGTCCCACTTGGAATCCATCGCTCAAATCCTGCTATAATTAGGAAAGAGAAATAAAATCTAATTTAAAATAGGGGCAAAAGCACAGATCCAATGGCACAAACACAAATCTCCCAATTTCTCCCTTGACCCAAGTCAGAGACAAGAGTGTATGTACTGTGTAGCCTTTCCCCAGCTCTCCCATCACTGCTCCCCATGGTCTCAGGGCAGCAATAGGAAGGCAAGCAGCAAATAATACTGATGCATTTATAGCAGCCCAAGGTGGCAGTGAGACCCAACCAAGAAGGTCTAAGAATCTTGGCACCCAATGCTATGTTCACCCAATGCATGTTTTCCAAGAATCAATACTGGATCTTGGTCAGGAAGGGGATGGACCACACAGTCCCTTCTGAGAATGCAGAATTACTTTGTTTTCAGGCTTCAGTTCTGCACTCTGAGCAAGTTCTGCCTCTTTCCTGCAGTACTGAGGATGGGCCTCCATAAGGCATTGGAGATGCAAGCACTTCTGGCAGAGTAAGAGGTGGAGAGATCCATGGCCACCAAATCCCCATTTCTACATGTTTATTCTGTCCATTTCCCTGTTTAAATACAGAAGGTGTTTTAAACTCAGACAAATTTAACACTCTTGTAAACATTTAGTTCTCACCTACTACATGCAGGTTGCAAGATAACACAAAAAGTCTCTATAGGACAAAGCTTAGGTCTCAACAGAGAAAATAAAAATATATATATACTTAAAAGAGCAAATACTATTTTTTGTATAAGGACAATAATGCTCCTGCAGTATCCCCAGGAGCTGGAACACCTAGGAAATGTTTCATAAAGAAGACCTGAGCTGAACTCTGGAGAAAAGAGAAGAAGAAAAACTGGTATCCCAAAGAGGAGTAAAAGCCATTGAACTTGGCTGGCAAGAAACCTGTGTATGGTTGAAATATCTATGGAATGGAATGTCTAGCAAATCATCTGGTAATGGGGATTAGGAGAAGCCCTGGAGAGGTGGGCTGGGGCCAGCTGGGCAAGAGCACCTCAAATGCCACGTTAGGACATCAGATCTCATCCCATAAGTTGCAGCAGTTTCTGACTTCAGTGTAGGATCTCCAGTCTCTTGAAGTGTGTGTGTGTCAGTCATAATACTTAAAAGTCCTGACATTTACAGGTGAATTACATAAATACATGAAGAGTCTGTGTTCTCACAAGACCACAGCAAGAGGCTGCCAGCCTCCTCTGGTTTCAGCATCTTCTCCAAAAGAATCTCCTGATCAAGGAGCTGGTTTCTTTCAAAATTAAACATTAAGATGACAAGATCCTGACACAAGTGTAAAAAGTATTGTTGCTTGACTTCTCAGTCGAATCCATTCATGTTTTTTGTATGACCACATACAAGGAGCCTGCGCAGTGAAGCCAAGAGACCAGAGAGAAAGAGCAACGTGTTGTGGAGCACTCAGAACTCCTCCTAGGCCTGCACACCTTGCTGGTGGTCTCTAACCCTCCCGCCCTTGCAGAAAGGGGGCCTGACGGTTTGTTTTCATTGGGCAAGATACATTTAGTCTGTTAAAAGTTAATTTGACAGTTTCATACCATCCACAACGACAAAAATAAGTTTTTTTTTTTTTTCTGATTCTAAGAGAGTCCTATATTTCCTTTGTCTCCCGATTACACTGGCAGAATATCTATTTCTTTAGGAGATAAAACCAAGTCATCACCATAATATTCACTTTCTTCTGGAGCAAAGAGAAGATGACCTTACTACAAGTCCAAAAAATGGTCACAAATCAAAGAAGTTATGTTCCAAAATAAAAGTCGGGCATCATGGACATTTAAGCAGGCTCTTCAGGAAGAAGCAAACAGTGAGCTCCGAGGAGCACAGGAGGCGGGCGCTGGGCAGAGCCTTACCCCTGCTAGAATCACCGGGCCACGACACTGGCCTGCCTGGGTTCGTGGGGGCTTTAGCCTGTTTCGTCTAGTCTTAGTTTTCAACTAAGTGAAAAACACTCGCAGGAACCACATCTAAGAAACAGGTGTTATTTCTCATTCGGGAGCAACGGACGACTCCCGAGAGCATCAGGATGGCAATGGACACGTTTCAGTGGTGCGGGCCAAAGGAGATAATTTCCCGCTACCCCGCCGGCCGGCCTTTGGGCGCGGGGCTCTCAGACCTCTACCCCGCGGCCGTCCACCTCGGCGCTGGCATCTGGGAGGCTCCACGGGCGGCGGGTCCAGGACGCTCGAGTGATGTGTGAACGATGCTTGGCAGATGCCCCGGCCCCGCGCGCGCCCGCTCCAACCCCGCGCCCGCCGCCGCCCGCCCCGCCGGCGTCAGGCCGGTCTTTCGGCCCGGCTCCTGTCACTCACCGGCCCAGCCCGGGCAGCGGGCGCCCACGGCTCCCCACGGGAGCTGGGCCCCCCGGGCCTCCAGGTTTCGGCCCGCCCCCGGCAGGCAGCGCAGGTGGATGAGCCCCGCAGCAGCGGCCCCACACCGGCCGCTCGGTCCAGCTCCCGGCGCTGCCCACTGGGTACGGATCAACAACAAGATGGCGGCCAGCCGAGGGGGCGGGGGCCGGGCGTCATAGTAACCAAGACGGCGAAGAACCCGCCCCGGCTGAGAATATCTCCAATCAACAGCCTCTTCATCCGACGCTTAAGGGAGTGCTTCTCGCTGACAGGTCAGCCGGCCTGTCAGTCAGAGCCTGCCTCTCACGGCCTTCGCCGAACGCCTCAGGACGTGACTGTGACGGCAAGGAGTGGCGCATGCGCGCGGTTCCCGGAGTTGCTGGCGGCAGAGCTTTTGCTGGCGACTCTGGGGGTATACCGCCCTTGGCCTTTTCGCGTGTGTAGCCTTTTTGCGGAGCCGACAGGGTCTTCTCACACATGCGCACATACTTAGGGAATGCGTGTTGTGTGCTGCATGCTTTTTTTGTTGTCACCCACTGGAAGGGGGAATTGTTGTCCAGGTTCACTAGTGAGGAAACTGAGGCGCAGAGGGGATGGCCTGGCCAAGGTCAAGCCACCTCTGGAAATGGAGGCACCAGATTTCGTACCTCCTCCTACTGGCCTCAGAGTTTAATAGTTTCTTCCCAGCGGCTCGCCCCACACACACCTCGCTTTTCCCCTCATTAGTGGCAAGGCGCCACCACGTGTGCTGCCCCAAGCAGTCCCTGGCCCATTGCCCACGTTTGTCCTTCTGCCTTGAGTTCAGATCAAGCACAAGCCCTGGCACACAAACTCTTCTTTTCCTGCCCTAGAGCATCTTGTCCTGAATACCTGTGATACAGTTTTTGCCCTGGACTGTCATGATCTATCTCAGAGGCTGAGTCCTAGGAAAATGGTTATCCCTGGTCCCCCAAACAGATAACCTAACCTTGGGGTCGGCTTTAGGGTTAGGAACTCAAATGCAATCACATAGCCTGGACCCACATCAAGTCCCAGAACTAGTTATGTGACTTGAACCTTGGTCTCCCCATCTATAAAATGAGGATAACAAATGAGCCCTTAGGGGCCGCCTGGGTGGCTCAGTGGTTGAGTGTCTGCCTTCAGCTCAGGTTGTGATCCCAGAGTTCCAGGATGGACTCCCACACCCGGCTCCCTGCAAGGAGCCTGCTTCTCCCTCTGCCCATGTCTCTGCCTCTGTGTGTGTGTCTATTATGCTTAAATAAAATCTTAAAAAAAAAAAAAAAAAGAGCCCTTAGAGTGGAGTAAGTACTCAGGAAAGTCAGCCTATAACCACTTCCAGTAACTGCCTGCTATCAGGTTGCTGTCACTGGGGCCAGCTACAACACTCTCACTTTTAGGGGAGCACCATGAAGCATGTTTTTCACACAGAAGACACTCAGCTTCTTCCCTAACCTGGGACACCATAACTGGCTCAGGAAGGAAGATCCTTGATTTCCCTGAGAGGTTCAGGTCCACACACTTGGCAGATGGGAGAAGGCTGAAAGAACTTAGGGATATGTCAGTAAAGGTAGCCTCTACCCAGAGAGCAGGTCCTCTTGGAGAGCTGGCAGTAACATGAGACCTGATTCCAGGCTGAGCAAGGGGAGTGACCTAGCACCACATCCAACAGAACCTGCACTCCTGCAGGTTATTGTAGGCCACCTGGCTCTCTGCAACTGCTCAACTCAACTCAGCAATGGGAGGGCTGAGGGCCAAGAAACCAGAAGAAACATCAGAAATCAATGGGAATAGCCTGTCAGAAGGGGGCTACCATCAATCCCTCCATGGCCATCCTTGCCACAGGGTTCTCAAGTCTGCACCAACTCTCACCTCAATGCAAAAGCTCCAGATCTTTCCCAAGAAAACCTCTACACACAGTCTGCAGTTGGCCCTGGAGGTTGGTGAGGGCCCTCAAACAGCAACAATGTTCTCTGTTCAGTGGGAAGAGGAAGCTCCCCATCCGCTAGAGCAGGTAGTCTCTGAAGGGACAGGCTGACTGGTAGCCTCCTATGTCACTAACAAGGATAACAGACTCTTACCTTTGCATTACTCATGATCAGTCAGAGAGTCATACAATGCCTTCTCAAAAAAAAAAAAATAATCTGGGCAGCCCAGGTGGCTCAGCAGTTTAGCGCCGCGTTCGGCCCAGGGCCTGATCCTGGAGACCTGGGATCGAGACCCACGTCGGGCTCCCTGCATGGAGCCTGCTTCTCCCTCTGCCTCTCTCTCTGTCTCAATAAATAAATAAAATCTTTAAAAAAAAAACGAAAAATAATAATCTTCTACTCTCTAGAGTGTTCCCAGAAGGCAAGGCACTCTAAGTAAGAACAAGGAAGCACAGATCTCAGAGCTTTTCCCACGGTGGGTTTCAAGGCTGGGACTCTTCCATTTGTAATTTTGTTTATTATTGATTCAGCTTGAAGACTCAGCCCATGATCATGGGAAGAAGAAATTCCACACACAGTGAAGCAGCTTCTCGGTCGGCCTCAGAGCCAGCGCCGGGCTCCCGTGAGCGTGTTGAACAGGTAATCTCTGCCTGTACCTGAACTCAGATGAACAAGAGGGAGAGAGGGCACTGCTGACCTCAGCAGAATAGCCTCTTTCCCTTAAAATTAAGGGAAGACATTCCAGAACCATGGTGAGACTCTCCTTCTTGATCCAACCTGTCCCCTCCCTCCTTTCTCAGCAATCCTGTGAGGTTTAGCTCAAATGCACAGGAAGCATTCTCGATTCTCCCAAACTGGACACCAGCCCCCCTAAGCCCAGTGCCAGAGTACTATGCCATAAATCACTAATGACAGTGTAATATCTGAGGGCCTCTCCCTTCACCACCCTTTTCTCCATGGGCAGAAACCAGACCAGGTCTGAGTCACCTTCTGGTCCTATAAGTGTTTAAGAAACATTAGCTGAAAAGTGAATGGGGGTGAGAACAGACCCCATTCAGGGAAAAAGTAGAGAGTGAATGCTTGGTGTAGAAGGAAATACTGAGATGGACTAAGGAGAGAAAGTGGACCCAGGTGGAGAGTGGTTTGGGACGAGGGGGGCTCACGGGGGTCCTGTGCTCTGCCATCAAAGTGCTCCTGATGGGAAGAATGAGAAGGGGCAATGAGTTGAGCCCTGCCCCTGGGGAGCAGCTGGAGATCTGCTCCCAAAGGGGTCAGAAGCCCACCTGCCTCCACCATCCTGATGGTGCTGGCATGGGCTCTACCACAGGGGTACCCATCTACAAGGAAGGAGGCAGGCTTGGCTGGGGAGTATTCTAGAGCAGCCTCAGTGCCCACTATACTGGATGGTAGGTTGGCATACCAGGCTCATGACACTGCTGGGTGCTTGGGGCATCTCCATCCTTGGTGCTTCCATGAACCCCTCAATGGACTCCTCAGTTCCCTGGATACTAGGGCAAAGTAAGAGCAGGAATACAGAATAAGGGTCTTGGCTCCAGCCCAAGTTTAAGAGATGGACTCTCAGACATAGAGGTAGGCAAAAGAGACTGACCTGTTTAGTAGCAGCTCGTGGGCTGGTTTGTTTGGTGTCTGTAGCATCTGGGCCAACCTAAAATGCCAGGAGGAGGGACCAGTCAGTGAGGGCAGCAGACTTGCTGGCTCCAGGAACCAACATCATTCATCTGTCCCTTTATACTGGGGATAGCCGATGTCTGTATGCAATACCCACATTGTTACCCTCACCTTCCCCTAGATTCAGTCCTGTGCCCATAGAAAATTCATTCTTAGGGGCAGATTAGGTTTGAAGTGGAGGGTCAGGGTCAGAAATAGGGCTAAATCCCAATGGATGACAAACTCCCAGTTTCAAACACTGGCCTCATCCACACCCACCCCATTCCAAGACCAGGCTCTGCCAATAATGGAGACAACTTCTTCCCAGTGCCTCTCTGCCTCTAACATGATGACCTCTGGAGGGAGAGCAGCCCCCATTGATATCAGTTGTCTGCACATCAATTTGGGCATTATCATCAAATCTTGGTGAAACCATGTATCACAGATGAGGTCCATTAGCAGGCTGGGGTAAGGCAGAGAGCAGAGGGATAGGAACCCTACCCCTGGAAGAGCCTGCTGAAGAGCCAGCCCAGAGCCAAGAGAAAGAGGGCACTGGTAACTGTCAGCACCACCACAAACCAGGGTTCTGGCTGCCAGAAAACCTCCGTGTCTGTCACAAGCAGGGGTGTCATCATCGAAGGCACCTGAAATGGAGGCCACAGCCTTGCTAAAAATGTCCTGATCATCCAGCCTTCAAATCTCTCCAAGGGTTGAGCCACCCCACACCCCTGAGTTGCTCTTCTGTATTGCCAGGTTCTTTGCATTCAATGGCTCCCTCTGGAATGCCATCCCCCATCATTCCACCTGGAAAACTGGGTCTCCTTGTCCTTCAAGGCCCTCTCTCCCCACCTCTCAAGGTCCCAAGGACCAACCCCCCCCTCACTGTGACTCTGTGGATGCGGGTGGCTGCTGTGCTGGCATTCCAGGGTACGACATGCACAATGATGGTGGCTGTGGTGCTGAGATGGGGGATAGAGGGACCTGAATCGGCCACACGGATCAATAGCTCATAAGAATGGGGCTGCTCTGGCCAGGGGGGCCCCAACGTGATATCGTTGTACACCAGGATGGCTCCTTGCAGGCTGAATCGGCTCTGACTAGTCCCTGAAAATAGAGTGGCAGAAGAAGGGAACCATTGCTGGCCTTGGCCTGCTCCTTCCCCAACAGCCTGGTGGCCTCCATGGCCCTCACCTCCCACGATGCTGTAGGAAAAAGTCAGACGCTGTGGCTCCTGAGGAACCCAACATGACACCTTGGTCACCTCCACACTACGGCCCAAGGGAGTGTAGATGGTGAGTTCCTGAAATGGGGGCTGACACTCGGGGGAATGGTCGTTCACATCCTGCAGGAAGGTAGCCAGATCACCCCAGATTCCCCAGGCCAGCCCCTCAGTCTCTCCCTACCTCAACCAGAGCCTAGGTGTCAGGAAACCGGTTCCAAAGGTTTCCACAATGAGACACCACCCCCTTCCAGCCAACCAATGGAGGAAACTTCAGCAAAGTGTAGAAAAGCAGAATGCCAGGGGAAGATATGAACACTTTCCAATTTCTTCCAAGGTCTTGAGGCTCGATTACCTCAACCTCGATGGTAATGGTGCAGGAACCAGAGCGGCGCTGGGTAGGGTCCTGGTCTTGGCTATGGTCAGTCACCAGGACAGTGAGCCTGTATGATTTCTGCAGCTCATAGTCCAAAGATCCCAGGAGGTGAATCTCCCCTAGAAGAGATGGCCACAGCCTCAGTCTGCAGAGTCAATTCTGGTTCCATCCCTCCATCCCAGCCGCAGGGTGGGAGTACCGCTGAGACGGTCCACAGAAAAGGTGCTGGGCCCACCAGAGATGAAGTACTCAACGCTGTTGTGCGGGTAATCCTTGTCCATGCCCACCACAGAGCCCAGCAGGGTGTAGGGCCCTGCATCTTCCCGGATCCGGAATGTATGTGGAACACAGGCTGGAGAAAACTCGTTGACAGGAGTCACCATCACCAATACTGGCACCTCAGCTGGAGGCCATTTGGCAATCAAGGAGCTAGCCTGGGGTGCCCAGCCCTTCCCTGGGGTGTGAGGAGGGAGACATGGCCCTGCCCTGGGGATCTAAGGAGGGAGAAGGTCTGGAAGAAGGAAGAGCAATAGCCATTCCTTACTTGTACTCCCATGAGGTTTGGGGGGGGGGGGTGTCAAGGAGAGGAGAGATAATGCCCCACCCTGGGGTTCTGATGAGGTGGAGACAACTCTGCCCTATTGATCTCCATAACTCTATCTTGAGGATATGGAGAGGGGTACAGAACAGCCCTGTCCTGAATGTCCAGGCCTGGGTGTGGTCACTCACTCAGGGGCTGATCACCATTGAGCACCAGGATAGAGGCTGCATGCTGAAAGCAGGCCCCAGGAGCATCACAGTCCAGTGTAGCATTCACCTGGCCAGAGGGAGCACAGAGTGATGCCAAGCCAAGGCCTGGAAAAGCCTGGAGCCACACTGGGCTGCATCAGATCAGGTCATCCACACATCGTCAACCCTGAGCCTCTGTTTTCGGGACTACAAAGCAGATTGACTTCACTACCATCTTCTTCACCACCATGGCCTCAGCTCCCACAGACCCTTGCCCCCCGACCCTCCACCTTCCTGTCCCGAACACCCTGCACATGAGTCTGGAGGTAGGGACTGGGCACCTCCAAGGCCCTGTCTCGAAGACAGAGGCTAGCCAAGCCAGGAGGACTGTAGAACCGCAGCTTGTAGTCGAGGGTAGAGCCAGAAGAGTCTGGATCAGTACAAGTGAAGGTGTTCAGCACAGTGCCAACCAGCGTGGTCTCGCGTATTTCAGTCCTGAAAACAGAGTGTGGGCAGCAGGACAAGAATTGAACAGGACCACGAGCCATGGCCATCACCCCAATAGCTTAGGTAAAGTTCCTGTATACTCACACCAGCATCGCTGGGAGGCAGCGCGGAGGCCAGCGGTTAACCGAACGCACGTTCACCGTGAGATCGAGCTCTACGCTGGCCCGCGGCCTGAGCCGCTCATAGGCCTTCACCCGCAGCCTAGTGACTGCCGCGCCCGCGCCCCGGGCCAGCGCAGACTCCAGGGGCGCCGCGGTGCGGACCAAGCCGTCGACTGGGCGGGATAGGGGTGGGAATGCTGAGTTTAGCCCCGCCCCCAGCTCTGTCGGGTCCCCATCCTCGCACGGGATCCATCGCAGCGGGAGGGCGCTGAGCCTGGCCACCCTCGCCACCATCTCCGAGGACCCCTCTAACTCTAGCCCAGCCCCCAAACATCCACCGCGCCCCAGTCTGCCTTGGCTCCAGCCTCGTTTCTCAGGAGGGCGAGGAGGTAGCACGGGTCTCTCTGGACCAGCCACAGAGGCATTCCGCACGCACCCCCCGCCCCAATGCCCCTCACCACGTCCGATGGAGAAGAGAGGGCAGGGCACTGGGGAGAGGATTTCGTAGCGCACGTCGAAGCCCCGGGCCCGAACCTGAACCACCTCACTGCCCGGGGCCAGGTCCTCCCGGATAGTGATATTTGGGGCCTGCTGCCTGGACCAAAAGGGGGGCACTAGCTCATGTCCGCTCACGCCATGCCCTGGCCCTGTCCACAGGCCCCTCCCCCGGGGCTCCTCATACAGGAGCTGGCTGGGGACACCCAGCAGCCCCACATCTTAACCTCACTCCTCATTCCCTGGGGCTAAGCCTTGCCCACTGTACCCAGGGTAGGGGAGCCTTACAGGAAGGAGATCTGACTGGAGGGAGCAGGCAAAACTTTCACCTTCAGTGTCCCATGGCAGCTTCGATTTTGTCCAAAGGTCACCAAAATCTGAAGCTGGAAGACCTGCAGTGCACACAAAACAGGAAAGGAACTATGAGTCTACCTATATGTCTGTGTCTAGTCTTCCCTCCAAATAGGCACTCCCTGCCACAGGCCCTCCACAAGGAGCCCCAACACTCACTCTGCCCTATGACTTGTCACTCTGCTGACAGGTACTCCTTTGAGTCCTATTCTTTGGGGCTATAAATTCTTCTTTAAGGATGCTAACAGTGCAAAGGAGTGTGATATCTGAGTCATTTACAATGTGACATCATCTTAGAGCCAATCATTAAGACCTGGAAGTTTTAAAGAAGGAATTTCTTTAACCTCCTCCAGACTGTACTGGCCACTTCACCCAGAACTTTCTCTTCTTGTGTGACTGCTCTGCACACTCTTAGTTCTATTAAAGGAACTGGGAGCTCCCAAAACCAGGGATCCCTTTTCTTTCTGGAACTCCAGAAGCCAGGACAGAACCAGGCCAACATTGGAGCACAGCCAGCACGTGACAACGGGTACAGATATGGGCTATGTCTGAGCAGGGCAGCAAAATCTAGAAGGCCAAGAACAAATAAACCTCTAGGAGGTGGTGGCTCTGTACATTGTATGCCCCATCCATGGGTATCCCCAGGTCCCAAGTCAAGCTCACCTTTTGACCCTGGCCTTTGAGGCCCTGGGATGGCGCCAGCAGCCAACCTTGCCCATTGATAGAGAAAGGTCCAGGGAAGTATGGAGGGTCCTGGGCACTGATGATGCTTATCTGACAGGATAGAGGTGCTAAAGACTGCCGCCCCAGCCCACAGTGCCCCCAAGCATCCCTGTCAAAATCTCCCAACAACCCAGCAGGTACCTGCCCACACCCAGCTCTCTCATACCCCACCAGGAGGTGGCTCCCCAACCTCCACCCTGACCTCTGGTCCTGATCTTCAATCTTTTCTGCTTTTAAATCAATAATTTTTTTAAAATTCATTTATTTATTCATGAGAGACACAGACTAAGAGAGAGAGAGAGGCAGAGGCACAGGCAGAGAGAGAAGCAGGTTCCATGCAGGGAGCCCGATATGGGACTGGATCCTGGGTCTCTAGGATCATGCCCTTGGCCGAGGGCGGTGCTTAACTGCTGAGCCACCCAGGCTGCCCAACCATTTTGTTTTTTAAACTACATTTCTTTTTCGGATTACAAAAGTGATACAGAATTTCCATGAAGAATTCAGGACACACAGGAGAATCTGAAAGAACACAACCCCTGGGATATCTTTGGTCGCCCGATTGACCCCATTGGGAGGTTATTGGGGGTGGGCAGCCTTCAGTGGCTCTCTCCAAAAGCATGCATCATGCAGAGGCTTAGCTGGCACTAAAGGGTCCCTCTGCAGTCTGTGTTTGGCCAGAGAGGAGATGGGCCAAGGAGGAGCCAGGTTCGGTTTCCCATATGCCTCCCCCACCCTGTCCCCCACTGCCCATGTGTTGGGCTCACCTGGGCACGCTGAAGTTCCACGCCTGGGAGCAGCAGAGTGTACAGCTGGGTCCCGGGTGTGACCGTTTCCCGAACCTGAATGATTTCCCCAGCTAGCCAGAGGGAAGGTCAGGGAGGCTCTGTTCAGACCATGCCTGCCCACCCCCTGCCTGCTGCCCCTGGCCTCACCTGGGCTGGCAAATCGGCCAGCACATGAGCTATAGCCAGGGTCCCGCTGCACATCCACAAAGAGCAGTCCCTCCATCACGTAGTTGCCACATGTGAACCGCAGCTGCAGTTCATAGTGGTTTACTGCTAGGGCATCCAGCCGGGCTGAGCTGCTTAAGGTCACCTGGGACAGATGGGCAGTGCCATGTGGGACTCTAGGCTCTCCATCCCCCTATACTACCTCTAGCTTTGTGAATTTAGGGTCTGCCCTTGTTCCCCCATGGTTCCCATCTGTGCCCATGCCCCTACCATGCCCATATAGATCCCGTGCCACCTGGTCAGGCTGGGTGGGTTGAAGAAGGTGGTGGGTGGTTTCACATGGATCAGCTCCAGGATGGGCATGTGAAGAGTACAGTTGAAGGGAAAGGATTTAAGGATGGTCCCAGGTCCCTGGCTCTCAGAGACATTTATGAACCAGGGCAGGCAGTGGACTTCTGTGAAGAAGAGAATTCAGGACAGCCCGGGTGGCTCAGCAGTTTAGCACCACCTTCAGCCCAGGGCGTGATCCTGGAGACCTGGGATCGAGTTCCCCATCAGGCTCCCTGCATGGAGCCTGCTTCTCCCTCTGCCTGGGTCTCTGCCTCTCTCTCTCTCTCTCTCATGAATAAATAAAGAAAATATTTTTTTAAAAAAAGAAGAGACAATTCAGGCTTGAGGACCTCTCCCCCAGGCTCATGGAACCACAGATATGAGCCTTCTGCCTCAGCCTGCCTCAGGTCATCACATCTTGAGACCAAGCAGCCAAATCTCATCCTTGTCCCCCACATTCAACCACAGCTCAGCTCACTTAACAGAATGGGAGCCAGGACTTGGTTGAGGAAGCAGCCACGATAAGGAATGAGGATCAGGGGTTGCCTGGATGGCTCAGTGGTTTAGAGCCTGCCTTCAGCCCAGGGCATGATCCTGGAGTCCTGGGATCAAGTCCTACATCGGGGTTCCTGCATGGAGCCTCCTTCTCCCTCTGCCTGTGTGTCTGCCTCTCTCTCTCTCTCTCTCTCTCTCTCTCTCTCTCTCTGTCTCTGTGTGTGTCTCTCATGAATAAATAAATAAATAAATAATCTTAAAAAAAAAAAAAAGGGAATGAGGATCAGGGAGTTAGATCTTTGCCCTTCCCTGGCTCTCCCACAGCCCTTGCCCTGCACAGTAACCTATCTGAGACGAGTCACAATTCCACTCCACTGCAGAGTGTGTTGGGGCATGAGCATTGGGTTTCCCCCACCCACCAGCTCCTCACCAGAGGCAACCAGAGCAAGTAGAAGCACTGGGGGCCCGAGCAGTGCCATCATGGCCTGAAGATACCAACAGCAGAAGAGACTCCGGCAAACCAGACGTGTTTGTCAGGCCTACCCCGTTGCCAGGTCAGTTGCTTAAACACAGCCGGGCAGGCTGGACTCTTGGGCCTCCCAGATCCAAGCCCCACCCATCCCTGATGACCTGAGCTCTAGACTCCAGACAGGCATTAAGAAGCTTAGACAACCCCAAGTTTCACTGCTTCCAGTGAATTCTTCCGTTCGTTACTACAACCCAAAGGAAATGTTAGGGGGAAAGGATCAAACTTCAGGTAGGGAAACGGAGGCTTAGGGAAGTAAGCCTTGGTCATGCAGTCTTGGAGACAGCATAAGCACAGCACCTGGGAAAACTGGGCTAAGGATTTGCTACCCTACAGAGTCCAAACTCCAGATGCCCACCCCCTCTCAGCATTAGAACATTATCTGCCTTCAAGTCTGAGCCCAGCCATCAACAAAATCTCTTAAAAGTTGCCTGCATTCAAAAAGCAAAAAGCGTCCTTGGTGGTATAAATCAAAATAGTGGTTGGCTTTGGATATATCAACTGGAGGGGGTGCAAAGTATCCTCCTATGGAGTAGCTGGGGATGGTCTATACCTTGATCTGGGTGACAGGTGTACAAGGGTCTTCAGATTTTAACATTTATTGAGCTGTACCTTTGAGAGTTGTCCATTTGTTACATTTATATGTCAGTTTTCAAAAAATGTCTACACTTACTTTTTCTAGTTCTTCCTCTCTCACTCTCTTCTGCCAACTGTCATCAAGTTTGTCTCTCTGTGAAACTGCCCTTGTCAGAGTCCTCGGAGATGTGCATACTGCCAAATCCAGTTCTTTCTTCAATCTTACCTTCCTGGCAGTGTTTGACACTTGCTCCCTTGGCTCCTAAAGCGGCCTCACTGTTTCCTTCCACCTCCCTGGCAGTTTCTGCTTAGCTCCTTTGCTGGTTCTGCTTCCCTACCATGACCAAGAGGACTGTTCCAGGGTTCAGTCCTGACTGCTGCCTCTGTCTACATTCACCTCCCAAGCCCGTGGCCTTAAATACCATCCACTCACTTTGCCTTCCAGACTAAGGCTTCGGTGTGATCTCTCTCCCATATTCCAGGATCATACACCCAGTGGCTGACCCTGCATCTCATGTTAGATGTCTAATAGGCACCTAAGGGCCACATGTCCACAGATAATGGTTTGGTTTTCCTTCCCAAACTCGTCCTTCTTCAGTCTTTCCTGGATCAGTTTGCGGCAATTTCATCCAACCAATTGTTCTGGCCAATCTAGAAATCTAGAAGTCGTGCTGGATGCTCTTTTTTCCTTACCCATATTCATGCATCAGCAAGACTTGATTTTAGCTCCAAAACATACTTCAAAGTCACCCCCTTCTGTGGCCCAGCTCCACTCTTGATGGATGAGGGCAGGAGCCTTCACTCTAACTACAGAGTGGTTCTCCTAAAGCAGCTAGGATTATCCAAACAAGAGCCAGCCCAGGTCATTGCCTGCTCAAAGCCTCAGTGCTCCCCATCACACCAAAAACAAAACCCTTTATTTCCTTCTAAGGCTGCTAGAAGCCTGGTTTTACTGACCTCCTCATTTCCCCACCTATTACCATCTAGATACCTGGGCCTTCTTTATGTTATTATGCCCTGTGCAACTCTTCTCTTCTCAGGGCCTTTAATTGGCTGATGCTTCTGCCTAGAATCAATCTTTATTTTTTCTTTCTTTCTTTCTTCTTTCTTTCTTTCTTTCTTTCTTTCTTTCTTTCTTTCTTTCTTTCTTTCTTCCTGAGACAGCACAAATGGGTGGGGGCAGAGGGAGAGAGAATTTTAAGTAGACTCCACATTCATCATGGAGTCCAATTTGGGCTCTGTATCACCACCCTGAGATCATAACCTGAACTGAAATCAAGTCAGAAACCTAACTTACTGAGCCACACAGGCGCCCCTAGAATATCCTTCTTGATTTCCCATGATGGTTCATTCAGATCCCATGCAGAATGCCGCTTCCTCTGCGAGTCCCCTCTCCCAGACTAGCCCGGCCACCCTCATTCCCGCAACTTTTCTGTCTATTGACTTGTCTAGTCTTTCTCAAGTTAGACTGTATCCTGGAACCTAGCCTCGGATCCTGGAGCGGCCTCCAGGAACTGGCTGACTATTCTGGACAGACTGCCGCCCTAAACCCCTGCGTTCTAGGTTGGCTTGTGTTGCGGGCAGAGGGAAATCAGTTGAGTTGCCCAGGTAATCGTGGCTAACCGCGGCTCCCCACTAGGGGGCGGCCCCGCCTAGCTCTGCCCAGACGCGCGGTGGGAGAGGGCGCGGGCTGCGCCTGGGCTGAAGCCTTTCTCCCGAGCCGCCGCTGCCGCGGCGCGGTCCGGTGCTCCCTGAATCCTCAGAGGGGGCAGATCCTCCCATCGCTTCCAGGGTGGTAGACGCCCGCTCCAGGAATGGATTCAGTGGGTCGGGCCCAGAGCAGCCACGGGACTGTTGGTTCCACGCTTGGGGGCGCTCTGCCCGCACGTGGGCGTGGCTGGCGGGGGTGGGGGGATCCGCGCCTTCACCGGGCCCCTGCGGGAGGGACCGCGGTTCTATACCGGAAAAGCGGGAAAGCCGAGGCTACCGCGGGGAATCGACTTGTCTCGGGTCGGGTCCTGCAGCGGAGCTGGAGTCGGCTCAACCGCGCAGGGTGCAGGGGAGCGCCAGTCCCGCCCTTTCCCCCCTCCCGGAGCTGGAGAGGAGTGGGGAGGCGGCCTCAGGCTCACCCCCCCCGCCCGGCCCGAGGGGCGGGGCCACTTCAGCCCCGCCCTGGCTCCATTGGGGGCGGCACCAGGGGCGGGGCGCGGCTGCCAGATGTTGGGGCTGCGGCGGCGGGAGCTGCGGAGAGCGAGCAGCCGCGGAACCAGGCGGAGGGCCGGGCGCCGCTGGCCGGCCCGCTGGGCCCTGTCGGCGCCGGTCCCGCTGGAGTTCGAAGAGGAACTGGCAGGCCTGGCGGGCGCTCCGGCACGGGCATGCACAGCGCTCGGCTTGACAGCTTCCTGGGCCAGCTCCGCTGGGAACTGGTGAGGCTTGGGAGCGGGTGTGGCTTGTGAGGACGTGTGCGGGGTGCCCAGCTGCCGTCCGGCCCGAACAACACACGGGTAGGGGCCGTCCCGAGTGCCCATCTAAGGCAGGATGGGGGCGGGGCGGCGCAGATGGCCCAGATGGCCCGCATCGGGTTTCGGACGGTTGGGAGCTGCGCTGGGCATCAAGTAACAGCCGCCCAGCTGGCCTTGCTGCCGGGGCGGCAGAGGGAGTTGGCGGGGAGAAACTTCTTTTGGGGTGGATCAGGGGGCTGAGAGGGACTAAAGAAGTGCTGGCACTGGTGTGGATGCCTTCTACCCCAGACCGACCTGTACCTCCTTCCCTACCCCCTACCTGGCAAGTGCTCTTTCTCTGAAAGAGGCTATGAGCTTTGGGGTGCTGAATCCCTCAGGAAGCAGGGATGCTCCCCCACCCCTAGCCCTGAACAGGACCTACTTCCCGATACAGATAGGCTCCCAACCCTGCCTCCAGCCTTGGTGGCGGGTACCGACTTGCCCAGCTCTGCGTGCTGCAGCCTGCCGGACTGCCACCAGGTCGGCTGATGGGAGCCACACGAGCTACGTGTGCCAGTGCCTCCATGCCGGCCCGGTGCCCACTGGAGGCCTGCTGTCCAGGCCTACAGGCCTATCCAGCCCTCCTGGGCCTTCAGTTTTGGGACTGGTCTGGCCAGGCAGGCAGGGGTGACAAGCAACTCCTCCAACTTGGGCCCTCTCTTTTTCCACAGCTGTGTGGCCGGGACACAGGCTCACCTCCCATGTCTGGGCCCCTTCCAACACCCCCCAAACCTGGCCCATGTGTTCCGCTCAGCCACCGGCTCAGGGCTTCAGATGCCTTGGAAGAGAATTCAGTCTGCTGTGTAGAAGAGGAGGAGGAAGGTGTAGTCATAGGAGACAAGGGTGTTGTCTTGAGGAGCCCCAGGGAGCATGCCCTGGACTGGGACTCTGGCTTCTCTGAAGTGTCAGGCAGCACATGGAGAGAGGAAGAATTGCCTATACTCCAGCACCCATCACCCCCAGCATGGCCCCTACATAGACAACGCCTCTCAGCCAGTGGCATTCCCCAGCCCAGCAGAGCCCCTGCAGCCAGTGCACCACCTGCCCACCGGCCACGTCCCAAGTCTACCCCAGATGCCTGCCTGGAGCATTGGCAGGGGCTGGAAGCTGAGGACTGGACAGCAGCCCTGCTGAACAGAGGTCGCAGTCGCCAGCCCCTGGTGCTGGGGGACAACTGCTTTGCTGACTTGGTGCACAACTGGATGGAGCTGCCAGAGGCAGCAGGTGAGGGGGACAATGGTGGTGGGCCCCGTGCCCGTGCTCGGCCCCCTCAGTTCTTGCTTGGGCTCTCTGAGCAGCTGCGGCGCCAGCTGGCCAGGGCACGCCGGGCGGCTATGGCGGGAAAGCGACTGTCGTGCCCACCTCGCCCAGAACCGGAACTGCCTGCAGATGTCTCACGCTTTGCAGCCCTCATGAGCTGCCGCAGCCGCCAACCTATCATCTGCAATGATGTCAGCTACCTCTGACCCTGCCCTCCAGCCTGGGACAATAAAGGCCTTTTCTGGACTATCCTGGTTCCATACCCCTGAGGCTCTAGGAGGCGACCCCAGCTCTTTGAGGCACACAGCCCAGAAAGGCGAATCTAAAGAGCCCTTTCTCTCCCTGCAGGGGTCCCCATCATGTCCATGTCACACACCCTGTGCATTACACCCTGTGCCCCGTGTTTCATCATCCATCCATTCCACTCACACCCTTCTTCATCAAGTATTTATTGAGTGCCTACTATGGGCTCAGGATGCAGGGCTTGATAGAGCCAGGGAATAGGGCTACTGCCTTGTCACAGCTCATAGTGCAGGGGAGGGAAGGTAGTATCCTCATCCTCACCCTCACAGCTGATCTCCAGCACCAGTACCCGCTGCCCTGGCTTAGGTATCCAGCCTGTCACCTGCTGTACCAATTCCGTCACCCTGGTAGTATGGGGCGGGGGGGAGAGGTGGGAGAGTGATTGGCTAGGTGAGCAGTGGTAGGCAGAGTAACTGGGCATGGATCAGAGGGTGCTGATGGGCTGTAAGGAGCCTAAGCCAGGGGCAGGAGGAGCTCGAGGCAGGAAACATCTGAAACTATTTTAGGAGCAGCAGGCAGGGCGGGCAAGGAGGCAGGAAGCTATGAGTCCCCTGGGAGTGGGCTGTGAAAGGGGGGCTTAGCAGAGTGTGGGGGAGCTTGTGGGGCTGGCCAAGCAGGCTGTTTGGAGGCCCCTTCTCAAGTTTTCCATCCTCACCCCACCCCCAGCCCATTTGCTGGCTCCATTTGGCAAAAGAAGGTCTCAGGACGGTGTGAGGGGCCCAAATGGGGATGGGAAGAACAAAGACTTCGGTCTCCCACCTCCAACCTCCAGGAATAGAACAAGTCGTGGCTAAAGCCAGATGTGGGCTCACCTGAGGGCTAGGCGCTGCGCCTGCTTTTCAGGCAGCCATCCTGCTGAGTAGAGCAGGGACCTCCCATGCAGCAGCATCTTCACCCTCAGCCCAAATTGTTCCTAGTGAAAGACAGGTCAGTGGCCAGCCAGGCCAGGTTGGGCCAGGCCTAAAGGCAAGGAGGAAGGGGGCTCACCTGGAGATGGGCCAGCAATAATTTCAGGGTCCTCTCTGGCTGCCCAGCAGGCACCTTCAGACGGTCCCAACAGGTCCATGTCAGGTGATGGAACTGGGGGGGAGGGGGCAGGAGGAGCTTCTCACACACACCCTCCCCCTACCCATTACCAGCAGCTGATGGCCCCTTTCCTAGAGGAGGAGCTGGACTAGAGGCAGGAAACAGAAGCCAGGGGGGTGGGGTTGGAAGGTGGGATCTGGGCCCAGAGTCTCAGCACCCTCTACGCCTATGCTGGGGCCAGCACAGGAAATGGAGCTATGCCCCCCCACACACACACACAAGGAAACGGGCAATCCATCACACAGGCTGTGTGTGTGTGTGTGTGTGTGTGTAAGGGGGTGGGTGTTGCTTCCTGAGGAAGCAGGAGCAGGGCCACTGCATTCATGGATAAAGTTGCTTGATCCTCAAATGCAAGGCTGGGAGCTGGGGGGTACACCCTGCCCCCTCGTCCTGTATTGCAAGGGCATCAGACTACATGGGCACTGAGGATCAAGGGGCCCAATGACTGCTCAGGCCCCACTGGCTAAGAGTCCCCAGCAGGGACATAGTCCACAGAGGCCTTTTCTTCCTGTCCCCTTGCCCTCCCTATTTCAAGAGTCTTGGGGTTCTATTGCCTGTTGCTAAGGATGGCAGGCAGCCAGGGGCCAGAAAGGGGGCCCTGACAGCCCCCCATAAAGCACAGTGGGGTCAAGCTGAGACGAGGCCAGAGGTGAGTTGGGGGGATCCTCCCTTGCCCCTTCCCCCTCCACCATAGACAAAGGCAGCTTATGTGATAGCTGGAGGAGAGGCCTTGCACAAAGGGGCTCTGTGTACTGTGCCCTGAGGGATCCCAGGGCTGCTCAGCAAAAGCCCAGTGCTGGCCCATGACCTCTCCCCTCTACCCTGGTGAGGGCATTCTCTCCACCCCCTCTCATGTGCCCTAAGAACATACCAGCTACTGCTGAGCCTGGGCACACAGCCAGGGGCATTCACAGCCCTGCATTCAAAGGAACACACACACACACACACACACACACACACACACACACGGCCAGGAACGCCTGCATGTGTACTCACATGCACACCCATGCACGCCCACACTGAAGAAGAGTGCTGTACTCCCATCTGGCACACAGATGTACAAGCATGCTCCCTCCATGCCCACACACCATAGGGCCGGGGATGCCCAGACCCTGGTGCACTCACATCTGGGAAATGAACGCACACATCCCCACCCGCAGTAGTGAGCTCAGTGCCCTTTAACTCAGCTTAGAGGGGGTAGGCCAGGATCCCAGTGCCATACAGGCAGGAAGTTAGGCTCTGTTTGAGGCTAGGGCTCTAGTCACCCCCTCCTTTCCACCTCCCCTTTAAGGGTTTTACTAGAAGGAGGAGGCCGTGAGGGATGTCTGGCTCCACTAATGAGTTAAAGCTGCAGCAACCCCCAGACCCAGGGCAGTGGAGGGTTGCGGGGTGGGGGTGGCTGATGGCTGTTTCCTGTGTCTGACAGGTCCCAGTCTGGCTTCACAGCAGGAAGGGGGCTGGAGAGAGTTTTAAGGACTCACCCAGAGTCTGGGTTCTGGTGCAAACCCAAAGCCAGAGTAGAACCTGTTTTTGGTAGATCCAAGAAAACACCAGGCCTGGTGTGGGGTGGGGTGTCAAGGGCTCACCTTCTGGATGGCTGGGGCAAAAGGTACCCAGCGGCTGAAGCGGTTTTCAGCCAGATGCAGGAAGCTGTGGCGAAAAGCACTGAGGGGCCGGGGCCTGCCCACCACCTTGTATAGCTCTAGGCCCACCAGGCCAGCCACAGCTGCTGTAGTGGTGGCAATGGCTGGAATAATCTTGCCCACAATTCGCTTGCTCTGCCAAGGACAAGAGATTTAGTCTGGACCCAAGGTGTATGGCCAGGGCTTGAAACCCACCTCCAGGCCTGAGCCCCAAGGGACAGAGTTACCTGGGAGCGGTTGGCAGGGAGGATCCCATAGTTCTGAGCTCTCAGGCTTGCTGCTGCTGCCACAAAGTCCATATGGAAGTTGCTATCATTGTCCTGTGAGGCCCGAGTCACAGTAGTGTTAACACTGCCCCGGAGTTCCTCACCATGGCTGACCACATGTCCCCACAGAGGACTCCCCACAATTCTGTGGGGTGGATGCTTGCATCTCCCCATTTATCAGATAAGGAAGCTGAGGCTCAGGGGAAGTGATCTGCTTTTGGGTGCTTGCCAGGAGGAGAATTCAGGCCAAGGGACTCCAAAGCTACCTCTTAGATCTTGCCCCTCCCCAGTTTGGCCCTTCACCCCTCCTTGGACTCTCACCTTCTCAAACTTCAGGGGCTTTAGGGGAGGGCTCCCGCTCCAGACTTCTAGGACTTCTTGCAATTTCTTTAATTGCTCAGGGCCTGGCAGACGAAAGGGGTGTTGGGCAGTTCTTAGTCCCCACTGTCTGCACTCTCCCTGGAGCTTTGGATCTAGTCTTGGTCTCTCCTAAGCCTAAACCGACCACTTTCAGAGAGACCCCTTAATCGATGCTGCAGTCTCTCCAGCAGCCCAAGCCCCACTCATGTATGCGTACGTGCATGCATACGTGTGCACATCTGCAGAACTCTGTCCTCACCTGGGAACTGGAGCTAGGTGCTCTCCAGGGCCCAGTGGTTTTTTGTTTTTTTTTTTTTTTGTTTTGTTTTGTTTTGTTTTCCTGAGAATCTGCCACGGGAACAGAGGTGGTAGGGTATGGGCAGCAGGTAGAGGGCCTACTGAGAGCCTAGAGGAGGAGCCCAAATCTTGAAAGAAGCAAGTTCAGAGGGCCTGAGAGATAGTGAGTTGGTCACAGGGCCCGCAGGCCCCCTTTTCCTTCTGCAGTGTAGGTTGAGGATGGGGCCAGACCTTTGGATGGCAGCATGGGGGACTAGAGCCAGGGACCTCACCATATTCAGCAGAAGCTGGAGCTAGCTTCAGGTCATTAGGAGAGTTGGGGGCCAAGTGCTGGGGCACAGGCAATGGCAGCAATTTCAGTAGTCCCCTGAGTGCCGTCTGGTCCCGTGAGCCAGGAAGCCCATGCATCTGGGCATACAGGTTAGCAGCTGCCAGCACATAGAGGAGGTGTGTGTCCTGCAGTCAGACCAAGAGCATGGGCAGATGTGTGGATGTGAGTGAGCACGTACAGGTGCAAGGGGTGGGGCTCACCTCCCATTCGCCTATCCACTTCAGTGCCTGCTTCTGTCTCACAATGTGGACACCCACAGGTGCACAACATGGCAACCTCCCTCAGCATCTGTGCATCTCTGCAGAATGCAGAGGTGCCCACCTCTGCTCTGAGGGGTCACATCCCCATCTTGGGATCCCCACTCACTTGGTTGGCATCAAACTCCAAGGGCCGGGGACACTGTTTGGGACCTGACCAGAAAAGAGTTCCATCCTCTAGCACCTAGGGAAATGGAAACTGTTGGGTTGGGTTCAGTCTGGTCCCCCTGAACCCTCAGCCTCCTGGTCCCTAGATACCCACTTTATCAGGTGGGAAATGGTTCAGCAGCTGCATAATGCCATAACAGAAGCATAGTTGCCAGTGGCCAAGGGCCCACAGCACACAGTCTTGCCAGGTCTGTGGACGCTCTCTCAGGATGCCCAGCACCTCCTGCAGCAGGGTCAGCACCTGGGGCCCATCTGTTTCTTCCAGAGAAGTAAGCACCCTGCAGAGAGACAAGGAGGTTTGAGGTGAAGCCCTGAGGACGCTGGTGCTAGGGGCTCTGGAATCCCATTCACTCCTCTCGGTGGCCTTACTGCTGGCGGTGGTTGATGGTCTCAGCAGACAGACAGAAGAGCCCCTCAAACTTGTCCCGGGCCCACTATGGGGGAGAAAAGACCCATGAGGCGTCAGGTAGGGAACAGGTCTATAGCTGAGGACTGAGCTGGGTGGGGCAGGGGTCTCTGGGGGTGCTTCCTACCTGTACGGTGTGTTCTACTCTGCTGGGGAAGTATCTCAGGGTGCAGACGGGGTAGGTAGCTTCCTCGGAAGCTAAAGTCGAGGTAGGGGCTCTGTAGGCCTCAGTCACATGAGGCATGAACACTGAAGCATGGCCCATGGTGCCCTGTGTCCCAGCTTCCAGCAGTGGCTTCAGATAGTGGGTGCAGCGAGCAGCCACATACTTCCCTAGCAAGGGGGCAGAGGATCAGGAGTGAGGCTGGCACTGCTTTGAATAAGGGGCTGAGTTTCAAGGTCAAGGACTCACGGGCCTGGAAACTGTCCAGGGCAGCAGCCACGCCATCCACACAGGAGAAGAATTTGTCCCCAAAGATATGCTCTGTAGTGGGATCCAGCAACATGGTGAGTGGGGTCACCTGCAAGTCTGAGTTCAGGCGGTGAGTGGCCTCTGCAGCTACCTCTGCCTTCAGCCTCTGAGAAGAGAACAGGAAGATGCTTGGTGTGGGGGTGTGTGTGGCAGGGGGCAGGCATTGTGCAAGGACAGTCCAGTATGCAAGATGTGCGTAGGGGCCAGCACTCACACCAATGTCCTGGGTTGTGAAGAGGAACTGGCGGCTGAGATTGGAGTGCTCTACGTGGTCCATGTCGGCAACAGTCACGCCCCCGCTGGGCCCAGCCCCCAGGCCCACTAGGGCAAAACCTTTGAGCAGCTCACAGCCGATAGCACCAGCACCCACCTGCCAGCAGGAGCAGCTTTAGCCAGAGGGCCTAGCCTGACCCTCCCACCAACACCCCCAGCTGGACCTCAGAACTCACCAGGAGGTAGTGCTGCCAGCTCAGCTTCTCCTGAAAACCAGCCCCAAACACTGCAATTTGCCCATCATAGCGGCAACCTCTCTAGGGGACACAGACAGGGGTCAGTGATGGCCACTGGCCTGTGCTGTGTCTCCCTCTTACACTAACTTTTCCAGGTCAGGATCTCTGTTTCTTCCTGTGTCTTCCCTGGTCCTGGGTTTGGAGAAGGCTTGCACCCCTACCCCAGTTCTTACCGGGGCACAGTCCTCTGGTTTGGGAAGGGGTTC
Source organism: Vulpes vulpes (assembly GCF_048418805.1). Classification (NCBI taxonomy): domain Eukaryota; kingdom Metazoa; phylum Chordata; class Mammalia; order Carnivora; family Canidae; genus Vulpes; species Vulpes vulpes. The sequence continues at coordinate 92,633,236 of NC_132788.1, read as the reverse complement.
GCCATCTTCTGGAAGGCAATCGAGGGCATCAAAGTACAGCCACTGGTCCAGGGGCATGAACTTCCTGGAGATTGCCTAGAAGACAGGACTTCCATGTAGGAACTTCTGTCAGCTCCAAGCCTCCAGGGCTGCTGTCTGGCGCTGGGTGCCCTCTCACACCCACACTGACCTCCACACCCTTCTCAGACCTACCCTGCCCATGCCCATGCCCACCTTCAGCACCTCCTGGGCAGCCACTGCACCCATTGTGGCTGCCATGGGGCTCAAGCCACCAGCACTACTCAGGGCGACTGTTTGCACTAGAGCCTCATCCAGCGGCTCTCCTTTTGTCCCCTTCAGTGGTTCCAGGGACCGGGCCAGGCCCACCACCATCTCTGCATCAACCTGGGGGGTAGAACTCTGTGGGTACAACAGCCCCATCCTGAGCTCCATCCTCCACTCAAACCCTTCACACAACCATCCCTCATTTCCACAGAAGAGGAAGCAGACCCTGGTTGTGAAGGCCCAAACCTGTCATGATGTGGCAGGTTAGGCAGGTAGCCTCACTCACCCCACCAGGCTCTGTGCAGCTCCACCAGAGGATGCCTAGACAATGCCCACGGAAGCTCCATAAACATGGGTAGAGATTTCAGCCCAGAACTGAGGGGGAGGCAGCGGCTTGGGTCCCCAGGCTTTGTGCCTGGTACTTTTGGGGACCCGGTCTCTGATCTGGGGACAGTGCTATCATTTCCTTTATTAAATGGGAAATTGCCTCTGGAACTATAACTCAGGTCTGTGAGATGATAATTGTTGCTTCCTGGCAGATGAGACCCCAGTAAGACAGAGGCTGCGGGGGAAGCAATGGGGCCACTCACAGGATCCCAAGGCTTGGGCAGGCGGCCATGGAGGTGCTGGAACTGGTGCAGTGCACGGAACGCCTGGTGGAGGCACTGGGCACGATGAACTTCCTGGGGACTCTGGGCCACCATACGGGGCTGGAGCAGGGCTTCAGCTAAGGGCTTCTGCAACAAGTACTCAGCTCAGGGGCAGGTTCAGAATACCATGGGCCGCTTGAGGTTCCCAAGCTCCCCTACCTCAGATGTACTTGCACTCACATGGCTCACAGTCTTGGGTCTCTTGACCTCAGTGACAGCCCCACCTCGCAAGTAACGGGAGAAAGTTGCCGTGTTCCCAATCTCCAAGGTTCCATCCTCTAGGGGAGATCCAGTCTGGTCAGTATGACCTCTGAACCTGAATAGTTCCTCATATTCTATCCTGACTTGTGTCTGTGTCATCGACCTTGCCCCATACTGAGGAAGCTGGAGGGAGAACCTATCCCCAAGGACCAGGCTGTGTGTGCACCCAGTGGGGGCTTGGGCGTTGAGCCTGGAGTTGGAGTGAGTTGGCCTACCCTGCACGCGGATAGGCCGAGGATCGCAGCCATTGAGTTCAACCATGCCCTCAATGCCCGAGAAAGTCACCAAATCCCCATCGCAGAAGTAGTGGTCATCAGTCTCTTTTCTCAGAGTGAGAATTCCAGGGGAGCCCTGGAGAAGAAATGGCTTGGTTCAGGGGTGCTCCTCTTGGTTAGCAGGTGAGTGCCCACACCTCAGCACCCACCTGGGAGATATGCTGGATGGCAGCTGTCAGAGGTTCTGCCTCTGTAGGGTCTTGCACGGTGAAGTCCTCACCAAAGTCACAGAATAACTGCCTGTGGTGTGATGGTAGGGGTTACTGAGCTGGCCCAGTGGTTATTCCCCATGCTTGCAGTGAAGGGTGGGTGACACCAGGGCAAGTCCAGAGGGCCAGCATTGGGGAAGGAATGCTGGGAGAGGCTGAGAAGCTGAAATTTGAGGGATTTACTGGAGCAGGTCTGGAGCCTGGGGTGGAGGAAGCAGAAGGGTGGGACTGAGGACTACAATCAGAAGGGGATGGTGGGATAGGCCTAGGGCTGGGTGGAGGACCACTAGAGCCAGCCTGGAGCTTGGAGCAGCACTGGAACCTATCACCGCTTGTGATGTGGCAGGTTAGACAGGTAGCCTCACTCACCCCACCAGGCCCCGGGTCTCGGCCACCAGGAAGCAGATTCCGAGCTCATGGCATAAAGTGCCCACCTTCAACTGCTCCTCCAGCTTCGAGGTAGTTAGCACCACCACCTGGGTGAACCCCATGATCACCAAGGTCAGAACCACTGCTCAGCTCAGGCCATAGGAAGGGACTGGGCTCACCTGGAGAGTGGGGTGGGGTGGGGTACCTGGAAGCCCAGCAGCAGCTCCTCCGTGATGTCACCTGTGTGGACTGACACCTGAACAGCTTTGTTGAGCTTAGCCACAAGTCCTCGAGATGCCTCAGCCCTGCTTGTTTCCAAGTCCTGCTCTGAGAGGAAAAACTGGAGAGAGACCCAGTCTGGCTTGAACAAGGAGATTTCTCTTGGGCCCTATCCCCACCCTGGTTGGGAACCTGTAGCTCCCCCACCCCCCAACCTTCACCTGGGCAGCCAGGTCAGACCAACAGGTGGGGTGGGGATCATGCAGAGTGAGACTGCCCACACCCATCAGGACCAAGTTTTTGGCCACCTCAGCCCCCAGGCCCTGGAGGCCTGAGAGCAGGACTTTGGCTTCCCGAATTCTCTGCATGGCCGTCATGTCCAGTACATACCTGTGGAGGAGGAATGGAAAGGTAGACAGGAGATTGGAAGTCAGAAGGCCACCCCACCCCCTTCCCCACCTTGGGCCTCACAGCTGCCGTGAATATAGCTCCTCATCCACCAACTTGGAGGTCTCCAGGACATCCATCCTCAGGCCTGAGGCTGGACAGCAGTCTGCAGTGCTTATAGATAGGGTCACTGTATGCGAGGCTGTGCTGGCAGAGTCCAGTGCCTCACTGTAGCTGGTGCAAATAGGCACTAAGTTTCCGGGTCTGAGAGTAAAGGACACTACTGGCCACAGCTTTCTTCCTGGTTCCTCTGTAATTTCAGGGGAAGTGAAAGTGAAAGTGAAGCTAGACTGAGCCAGCTCCCGGTCTTGCCTCCCGACAGTTGGCAGCTGCAGGGCATGGGCAAAATGGGCCAGAAAACTCCTGGGTCTATTTGGCCTCTGGTAGAGTAAGTTTTTTTTTTTTTTTTTTAAGATTTATTTATTTATTTATTTATTTATTTATTTATTTATTTGAGAGAGAGAGCATGCAAGTGAGTGGGGGGAGGGGCAGAGGGAGAGAATCTTCAAGCAGACTCCCTGCTGAGCAGAGAGCCCAGTGACATGGGGCTCCATCCTATGACCCATGAGACCATGACTTGAGCTAAAACCGAGAGTCATCAGATGCTCAACTGAATGAGCCACCCAGGTGCCCCAGCAGGTATCTTTCTTGAGAAAGGAAGCCATGGGAGGGACACATGTGGGCTGGAGGCAATGGTCTCCTGTGGCTCCCTACATCTCCCAAACCTCAGGCCCCATCCCCCTTGGTGTCTCTGCCTTCATGTTCTGCCCACCTACAGAGTACAGGCAGGAACCCCCGTATCCTGAGGACTCAACTGGTCCATAACACTGGGTAGAGGGCAGCCCGGGTGGTGCAGCGGTTTAGCGCCGCCTGCAGCCCAGGGCATGATCCTGGAGACCCTGGATCGAGTCACACATCAGGCTCTCTGTATGATGCCTGCTTCTCTGCCTGTGTCTCTGCCTCTCTCTCTCTCCCTCTCTCTGTCTCTATGAATAAATAAATAAAAATCTTAAAAAAAAAAAAAAAAACAACACTGGGTAGAGCCAGTCCCATTTCAGAGGCTGTGAGAGCTTAAGGTTACACTGTCCCAGATCCAGGTGAAGCTTGACATCTTCGGGAGTACCCACTTGGCCCTCAGCCAACTCCTGAGAATAAGAATTCCCCGTGTCCACAGCTGCAAGCTCAGGACAGATGGCAGTCCTAGGTAGCCAGACAGGGAAGGAGTGCTGGGACTCAGAGTGGTCAGTCTATGAGTGCCAGACCTAAGAGTGGCAGACATGGGGCAGCCATGATCACAGATGGCCTTACTTTTCATTTAAATTTTTATTTTGAAATAATTATAGACTCAAAGGATGTTGCAAAAACAGAGAGATCCTGTGTACCCCTCATCCACAGATGTGGTTGCCTTCTTAGGAACTTGGGGCCAGTTCTCTGGAGGATGGACCACAACTTGCCACAAAACTCCGCAACAGCTAAAACAGATGTGGTCATAAATTCTATTTTTTTTAATTGAGGTAAAATTCATATAACATTAAAATAACTATTTTAAACATTAAAATAACCAAAGTGTACAATTCGGTGGCATTTAGTATACTCACAATGTTGTGCAGCCACCACCTCTCTGTAGTTTCAAAACTTTTTCATAACCCACTGAAGAACACCCCCACCACACTAAATAATCACTATTCATCCCTACACCGATCCTCTGGCAAATACTTAGATTCTTTCTGTCTCCAAGGATTCACATAGTCTGGATATTTCTGTGAAAGGAATCATACAAAATGTGACCTTTGATATCTGCTCTCTTTTACTTAGCATGTTTTTGAGGTTTATCCAAATTATAGCATGTATCAGTACTTCATTCCTTTTTATGCTGAAAGATGTTCCATTGTACAGATATACCATGATCTGTTTATTCAGTCACCTATTGATGGACATTTGAATTGTTTCCAACTTTAGGAGATTATGAATAATGCTATTATTGTTTTTCTTTTTTCTTTTTTTAAGATTTTATTTGTTTATTCATGAGAGAGAGAGAGAGAGGCAGAGACACAGGCAGAGGAAGAAGCAGGCTCCATGCAGGGAGCCTGACTTGATCCCAGGACTCCAAGATCACACCCTGAGCCGAGCCACCCAGGCGTCCCTATGATCATTCTTGAAAATGTATTTTGAGTACTTGTTTTCAGTTATTTGGGGCATATACCTAGAAATTGAATTGCTGGGTTGCATGGTAATGTTTAATTTTTTGAGGGGCCAACAGCTGTTTTCCACCAACAGTGTACAAAGTTCCTATTTCTCCACATTATAGCATTGGTTTTTCCTTAAAAAACAAAACAAAACAAAACTTAGGATGGATATCCTAAAGAATGTGAAGTAGTATGTAATTTTCTTTTCATTCAGTAAACATTTACTGGGTGTGTCACATGTACAGAAATCAGGACCACACTATCTGTGACTGGCTTATTTCACTTAGCAACTATCTTCAAGGTCCATCCATATCGTAACATAGTACAGAATTTCCTTCCTTTTTAAGGCCACCTAATAATCCTTACATGTATACACCACATTTTGCTTATCCATTCATTGATGGATGGATACTTGGGTGGCTTCCATTTTTTAGCTATTGGAATAATGGTGTCATGAACATGGGTGTACAAGTATCTCTTTCAGATCCAGTTATTTTGCGTATATATACAGAGATGGAATTGCTGGATTGTTTGGTAATTCTATTTTTAGTTTTCTGAGGAGCTGTCATACTGTTTTGTACAATGGCTGTATCATTTTACATTCCCACCAGCAGTGCACAAAAGTTCCAATTTGTCCAAATTCTCCCTAACACTTATTTTCTGTTTTTTAGATAGCAGCCATCCCAATGGATGTGAGGTGGCATCTCATGGTAGTTTTGATTTGTACTTCCCTAATGATTAGTGATATTGAGCACCTTTTCATGTACTTATTGGCCACTCAGATATCTTCTTTGGAGAAATGTCTATTTAAGTTTTTGCCCATTTTTTCCCTTCAAATTTTAATTTAAATTCTTGTTAACTTACAGTACAATATTGGTTTCATGAGAATTCCTTAAATGATTTATCATTTACATATAACACCCAGTGCTCTCAACATAAGTGCCCTCCTTAATGCTCATCACTCACCTAGCCCATCCCCCCAGCTCCCTCCCATCAATCCTGTTTGTTCTCTAAAGGTCTTTAGTGAGGTGTGTGGGGGGATCAGTCAGTCATGGTCTCATGGTCCTGGGATCGAGCTGTTGGGCTCCCTGCTCAATGGGGGTCTGCATCTCCCACTCCCTCCACCCTCCCCATTCCCCCACCACTGCTCACGTTCTCTGCAATAAATAAATAAAATCTTTTTTAAAAAAAAGTCTCATGGTTTGTTTTCCCCTCTCTTTCCCCACCCGGATACGTTCATGTTTCGTTTCTGAAATTCCCCATGAGTGAAATCATATGGTATTTCTGACTTATTTTGCTTAGCATAATACACTGTAGCTCCTTCCATGTCCTTGGGAATAGCAAGATTTCATTCTTTTTGATGGCTGAGTAATATTCCATTGTGTATATATACCACATCTTCTTTATCCATTTATTAGTTGGTGGACATTGGGCTCTTTCCATAGTTTGGCTACTTGTAACCATTACCACTACCTAGTTCTAAAACTTTAAAATCACCCCAGGCAGAGGGGAGGTGGGTGAAATAGGTGAAGAGGATCAGGAGTACCCTAATTAGGGTGCCTGAGTGGCTCAGTCAGTAAAGCAGCTGCCTTTGGCTCAGGTTGTGATCCCAGGTTTCTGGGATCAAGTCCCACGCAGGAAGCCCAATTCTCCCTCTCCCCACTGCTTGAGCTCTATCTCTGCCTCTCAAAAAGATAAAGAAAAAGCTTTAAAAAAAAGGGCATCCTATTGTGATGAACACTGAGAAATGCATGCAAGTATTGAATCACTACATTGTATAGCTGAGACTAATATGACACTGTATGTTAAATATCCTGGAATTTTTAAAAGATTTTATTTATTTATTTTTAAAGATTTTATTTATTTATCCATGAGAGACATACAAAGAGAGAGGCAGAGACACAGGCAGAGGAAGAAGTAGGCTCCATGCAGAGAGCCCGACGTGGGACCCGATCCCGGGTCTCCAGGATCACGCCCCGGACCAAAGGCAGCGCTAAACCATTGAGCCACCGGGGCTGCCCTAAAGATTTTATTTATATATTCATGAGAGACACAGAGAGGGAGGCAGAAACATAGTAAAGTGGGGACCCCGATGCGGGACTTGATCCCAGGACCCTGGGATCATGCTCTGAGCTAAAGGCAGATGCTCAACCATTGAGCCACCCAGGTGCCCCTGAGCCACCCAGGTGATCCTGAATTTTTTTTTTTTTTTAAGTAGGCTCCATGCCTAGCCTAGAGCCTGAAGTGGGGCCTGAACTCACAACCCTGAGATCAAGACCTGGGCTGAGATCAATAGTTGGACACTTAACTGACTGAGCTACTCAGGCACCCCAACTATACTGGAATTCTTTTAAAAGGGGGAAAACGATTTATGTAGCGAGAAAACAAATCACCCCAGACAGAAATTCTCTAACCATTAAGCAAAAAGTCCTTGTTTTCTCCTCACTCTAGCCCCTGGCAACCTCTATTCTATTCCACTTCTCTATGAATTTACCCATTCTCGATACTTCATTTAAGTGGAATCATACAATATTTATCTTTTGAGCCTGACTTATTTCTTTAGGTGTCATAAGTTTTTTTTTTTTTTTTAAAGATTTTATTTATTTATTCATGACAGACAAAGAGAGAGGCAGAGACACAGGCAGAGGGAGGAGCAGGCTCCATGCAGGGAGCCTGACATGGGACTTGATCCCGGGTCTCCAGGATCACACCCTGGGCTGAAGGCGGCGCTAAACCGCTGAGCCACCTGGGCTGCCTAGGTGTCATAAATTCTTAACCTGTAATGCTGATTCATCAGGTTCCTACAACTGGGAGGTTAATCCTATTGTCCCCGCTTTAAGGAACCTGAGACAGGGCAGCCCTGGTGGCTCATCGGTCTAGCGCCACTTTCAGCCCAGGGCGTGATCTTGGAGACCTGGGATGGAGTCCTGCATTGGGCTTCCTTCATGGAACCTGCTTCTTCCTCTGCCTGTGTCTTTGCCTCTCTCTCTCTCTCTCTCTCTCTCTCTGTGTCTCTCTCATGAATTTAAAAAAAAAAAAGAGTCTGAGACACAGAGAGGCTAAATTGCCTAAGATCACTTTGCTGGCAGGGAGCACTATTAGCCAGCTCAGCCCCTGACTATACCCTCAACTTGATGCTACACTTCTCCACACCAAACCTCCTTGGTTCAAGGTAGCAGAGGAGGGGTCCAACTCCCATAACCCAAAGCATTACTTTCTTTCTATGATGCTCCTCCAGCACAGCTGGGCATGTTCAACCTGAAGCATGAGGGCACTCACTTTCATTCTCTGTGCCAGGTCCACACTGGGCCCTGCAGAGACAGATGTACCCCCATGCAGTAGTGAGAAAGGAAAGTGCAGCAGACCTCACCCAAGCTACAGGTCATGAAGGAAAGTCTTCTAGGGAAATTGCTCTTGAAGTTAAGACTCAAAGGTCACTGATTTTTGCTTGCTCTGAATTCCCTGAATTCCCAAACAGGTATGGCTATACCTGTTTACCCATTTGCTTTCCAGACCATGCCATTTGGGCTGTGCCCATGTTAGAGACTATGGACAAAACTGCAGTGATCTCATTCCTGCTGGAGTCCCCTTGTGCCCTATGAGGGGGCACATGCCTAAGGGTAGGACTTCTGAGTCTGAGCCCAGGTGAAGGTCTCACTTTAGAAAATTATGCCAAATGTTTTCCTAAATGTTGGTGCAAATATATATATACTCCCAGAGCCAGAAAGAAAAGAGTCTTTTTTATTTTACATAGAAATCTTTCCCTCCTCATCCTCTCCCCACCACCATCCCCTCATTCCCCATTCTGCTCAGCTCTGGCCATGCCCAGCAGCAAGTCAGAAGCAGGCACAAGCTTGGGCAAGCTGAAACTACCCAAGAAGCCCCAAGCACTTTGGTTCACACAGTCAACAAAAGACCTTAGTCTGGAGAACCAGAAGCACGCAGCCATATCTGGCTATAAGTAGGAAACTTTGACAAGGAAGAAGTCCTGCTGGTCTCACATCGGCAGTCACGTGTAGGCCTGGTATAGCAGACCCAGTATGGTGGGGGTGGGCAGGGTAAGTGCAGGAAAGCACAGTCTTTGGGTCTCACCCTCACCTTTTTGTTTACACTTGCCCTTGGGGCTGTCTTGGAAGATAGGCCATGCCCTCCAAGCCCCCTGCTGAGCCGGTCCTGACCTATAAGTTAGAGGCATGTATCTGGATATTGATCTGGCTCACTGTTCTCACTACCACAGAAAGGTGTCCAGCTTGGCCTGCGAGGGAGGGAGCACTGTCTTCGCCCCAACTCTCTGCTTAGTCTTGGGTTTGGGTTTCACAGGCAGTGGGCGGATCATAGTTGTGTCAGTCTGAGGAAGATGTCAAGGAAGACGCTTAAAGAGGAGACAGCAAAGGCTTAGACTTGAGGGGTGGGCAGCTCTGCTATACTGAACGAGGTCCGGCTCTGCACACCTGAGGCTACAGCCACTGCCAGGCTGGGGGCTGGGGGTACAGGTGAGAGATGGTGTGGGTAGCTTAACTCAGCCCAATGTCACAGAACAAGGATACAGGTTGGATGAATTTCGTCCGACCTCCAAGCCCATCGAAGCCTGTCCTCACCTAAAGTAGAAGGAAGAAGTAAGTGGGCCAAGCTGATAGGCCAGGGGGCTGGCTCTTCCCTGCACCTCCACCCCCACCCCAGAGAGGGCTGGCACTTGCCCCTGTGGGAAGCCATACTCACTGCATCTGTGCTGCGGCAGGGCTCTATCTTGGCCTTCTTGGGCTGTTTCTGTTTTAGGATAGCATTCCGGATAAAGACAGGAAAGGCACTAGCTAGCTCCTCATCTGGCTCTCCCACACAGCGCTGGCCGCCCAGTGAGAGCTGGGACTCCTGGAGGGGAGACCCCAAAGCCAGACTTGAGGAGCCCGATGGCAGGAAAGGAGGGGGCGGGTAGTGGTGGTGGAGCAGGGCCAGAATCTCTGATGTCCCACCCCTCATCCAGAGGCTGGAAGGATAATGAGTAGAGTTTCCAGGGTGGCTCCAAAGTGTTTTAGTCCCAGGCCAGGAGTGAGAGGCCTCTGGCAAGACCTTGCCCTCTCAGAAGCCCAGCTTCACACAGAGTCCTGGCAAAGGATGGTGGCTGCCTGAATTCTTACCTGCTTGGGGCCTTTAGGCATCTTCTTGGGGATGTCCTGAATGGGAGAGCTGCGAGAATGAGACATGAAGGCAAGCAGGTGAGCAAGGCACGGGGCCAGGCAAGCCAGGCTCAGCACATGGCCCTTGGGGAGCCAGCATGTGGCGTGGCTTCTGTAAAGGTTGTGTGCTGGGCAAGGCATCTCAGTAAGCCCCATCCCAAGTGCAGGTTTGGGAACAGCTGGACAGCTGCCAGAGTGGAGGAGGCAGGGGAAATTGGGCAACTTTCCAATCTTGCGGCTCTTAGCTTGGAGCTGAGCCCATTCCAATGGGGCCCTTAGCCCCAACGCCTCAGATACCTCACAGTGTCTTGGGCTTTATGTGAGGCTGGAGGCCTAGCTGATTCACCACCCACAGGAAAAAAAATCAGTCATGTCCCATACAGGCAGAAGGCACCTCGTGAGCTCAGACTTAGCCCCATCTGCCCAGAGTGGGGCCACTACCTCCATAAGACCCTCAGTAGATAGCTCATAAAGTGCTCTCACAACACAGGGCTAGGCCATCTTTCTAGATAATCTGTGCAGGCAGGGTCTGGGGCAGAATTGATCATGGCCCAAAGCCCTGGCCTTTCACTCCCAGCTCTAGAACTAGACACAGTGTTTCTATCCCATTCCTGGGTATACTAGCAGCTGAATACCCTCTCCCGGTATTTTCCCAGTTGGGTAGAAGGATGGTAACCTAAAGCTGACCCTGTGGCTTCTCAAAACCATGAGGACAAGGGCAAGATTGGGCCCGTCAGCTTTGGACACCTCCTCCCCTGCGCCCATAGCTTGTAGTGAGGCTACATGATAACCATGGGAAGGTTCTCCACTTGTTGCAAGCTTGACCCTGGGGAGGCTGATTCAAGGTGGAAGCATCCTGGGCTCCCTCACATTCCCTCAAAGGCCCTAAAGATGATAAAGATTGTCTCACTCTCTACAGCTAAAGAGATAACATGAAGAAGCCAGGGCTTGCAGCAGGCACTCATAGATCCCTTGACCACAGCCCATATGCCCAAGGTTTGTTTTCCACCGCTACCTGGCCTGCCTTGTATGACACAGGTGCCTCCAGCCCTGAGGGCAGGGAGAGGTGGAGAGCCTGCTGTCCTCTCCCCAGGCTTCTTCTACCTTTACTGCCAAACACCTCAATTTCTTTCTCTCATGTCCAAACTCTTGATTAAGAGGAAACCTGTTCAACCCTTGACCCTGTTACCCAAGCAGCATTTACCTACATGTATGTACAGGAGAAGTTCTTGTCTCCCTGATGAACCATATTTAATCTGCCTGCCCAAGCAGACAACTTCCCCATTCCCAGTCTACTGGGCCCCTGGAGCAAGCCCCACCCATCCCACTACAGCGCCTCCTAGCTTCTTAAGCCTGGCCCTGTGGGAGACCCCCTTGGTGGTGGGGAACTGGGCTCAATGATTTGAGATGGTCCTTATGCATGAGCCCAAGAGGTGCACGATGGAAGAGGACGTTCAGAGTCCCTGGGGCAGGACACTGGTAGACAGGCATTCAAGGTACAGACAGCACACACCACCCCCCATCACCAACCTAGATCTGCCCCTACTGGAACCCTTGTTCTCTCCAACTCACATCACAACACCTTTGCTTGAAGGGTGAGAGTGGTAATTGAAACAAGCAAGAAAAAGGCTTTGTGCAGAGTATTCAAGAGTGGGAAGAAGAGGTGGTCAGACCCAAAGTCAGGGCCAACCCCAGCTGACCCTCACTGCCCTGTCAGCCACTTGGAGTGACAAGGGCAGGGCCTGCAGAGATCTCTTGGTCATCCTCCCCTGAGGATGTGAACAGGGACAGGGACTACCACTTACTGTGCTCTCTCTTGGCAGAACTTCTTGGCACGGCCATGCTGGATGCTGGAAGATTGGGCTGGAGGGGTGTCAACATCAAAGGTGGCATTGAGGTCAATGTCATCACCGAAGGCTGGTCGGCGAAGCTTCAGGCTCAGCATCTCCAAAGGGGCTGGGCTATAGGCAGAGATGGCCTGGTTACTCTGGACCACCGTGGCAGTCCAGAAGGACAATAGCCCTGAAGCGTCAGAGATGGCTTGGTTCCAGGGGTCTGGAACTCACAGGTGGCTCAGGGCCACCCTGCAAAGAAGTCTGACTCTCTACAGAAAAAAAAATCACTCGGCTTAGTGCTTCACACAGTCACGGGACCAGTGAAAGTCTTCAAAACATGGAAGGAAGCAAGCAAGCAAGCAAAACACACACAAAACCTAAGCATACAAACAAAAGGCTACTACTGCCTTTTGACAAAACAGCTTCATTTCTCAGAACGCAGAGCAAGGAGCCAGTCAGAGATGTGACCACAGACTGGCATGAATGGCAAATGGCACAATATTGGAAATGGTCAAATGACTCCCCTAGGGGGCTGACACTTTCACAGCTTGAATATGATGCAGAAATTAAAATAGTGTTTCCAGAGTGTAAACTTAATAACATGGGGGAAAGGCTCATATGTTACATTTAAAAAGTAATATGAAACTCTGTGTATAACAGGTGATAAAAGAAAAAACAGACTAGTTGGGCTTCAAAAAAATTTAAAATTGTGTGCATCAAAAGACACTGTCAGGGCACCTGTCAGACTCAGTCAGCTGAGCATCTGACTTTTGGTTTTGGCTCAGATCATGATCTGAGGATTGGGATTGAGGAGGTCCCAATCATGGGACCTTGCTGAGGTCATGGGATTGAGCCCTCCATCAGGCTCTAGGCTCAGTGTAGAGTCTGCTTATTCTTCTCCCTGCTGCCCCCATACACACACACTCTCTCTCAAATAAATAAATAAATAAATAAATAAATAAATAAATAAATAAAAAGACACTGTCTACAGAGTAAAAAGGTGATCCACAGAATGGGAGAAACTATTTGCAAATCACCTCTCCATAAAAGACTAAAATCCAAAATATAGACAGAACTGAAGCTCAATAATGGAAAACAAACAACCCAGTTCATAACTGGGCACAGATCTACTGATGGCCAGTAAGCCCACAAAAAGATGCTCAATGATACTAGTCATTAGGATGATTCAAATCAAGATTTCCATGAGCTACTACTTCATACCAATGAGGATGGCTGCTATAAACAACAACAAAGACCCAAACAAACAGAAAATAACAAGTGTTAGTGAGGATGTGGTAAAATTGGAACCCTAGGATGCCCAGATGGCCCACCGGGTGGAGCAGGAGACTCTTGATCTTGGGATCATGAGTTTCAGCCCCAATTGGATGTGGAGATTACTTAAAAATAAAACCTTACCAAAAAAAAAAAAAAATTGCAATCCTTGTGCACTATCGGTAGGAATGTAAAATGGTACATCCGCCGTACAAAATAGTACAGCAGTTCCTCAAAAAATCAAAAATAGAATTACCATATGATCCAGCCGTTCCACTTCTGGTTATATATCCAGAAATGAAAGCAGGATCTTAAAGAGATTATTTGCACAGCCACGTCCATAGCCACATACTCACAATAGTTTAAAGGTGGAAGCAACCCAAATGTCCATCCACCAGCAAATGTACAAGCAAAATGTGATATATAGGGGCAGCTCTGGTGGCCCAGCAGTTTAGAGCCACCTTCAGCCCAGGGCGTGATCCTGGAGACCCAGGATCGAGACCAACATCAGGCTCCCTGCATGGAGTCTGCTTCTCCCTCTGCCTGTCTTTGCCTCTCTCTGTGTTTCTCATGAATAAATAAATAAAATCTTTTTTAAAATGTGGTATATACATACAATAGAATATAATTCAGCTTTATTTATTTATTTTTGTTATTTTATTTTTATTTATTTATTTTTTATTGGAGTTCGATTTGCCAACACATAGTATAACACCCAGTGCTCATCCCATCGAGTGCCCCCCTCAATGCCTATCACCCAGTCACCCTGTTCCCCTGCCCACCTCCCCTTCCACCACCCCTTGTTCGTTTCCCAGAGTTAGGAGTTTCTCATGTTCTGTTACCCTCTCTGATATTTCCCACTCATTTTCTCTCCTTTCCCCTTTAATCCCTTTCACTATTTTTTATATTCCCTGTATGAATGATAATTCAGCTTTATAAAGGAAGGAGGGGCACTTGGGTGGCTCAGCTGTTGGGCATCTGTCTTTGGCTCAGGGCATGATCTGGAGCTCAGGGATCAAGTCCCACATAGGACTCCCTGTGGGGAGCCTGCTTCTCCCTCTGTCTATGTCTCTGCCTCTCTCTCTGTGTCTCTCATGAATAAATAAATCTTAAGGGCAGCTCCGGTGGCTCAGAGGTTTAGTGCCACCTTCAGCTAGGGGCGTGATCCTGGAGACCCGGGATCGAGTCCCACGTCAGGCTCCCTGCATGGAGCCTGCTTCTCCCTCTGCCTGTGTCTCTGCCTCTTTCTCTCTGTGTCTCTCATCAATCAATAAATAAAAATCTGGGATCCCTGGGTGGTGCAGCGGTTTAGCGCCTGCCTTTGGCCCAGGGCGTGATCCTGGAGATCCTGGATCCTGGTGGGGCTCCCTAGCTCCTGTGGTCAGAGAACTCTGGGGAGTGGCAGTGCAGCCCCAAGAACATCCTCTATTTCCTTTCCTTAGGGACCTTTCCATCAGGGCTGCCCAAAGCCTTGCTCCCACAGCTCAAGGACAGAAGGATGCACTATGAGGGTATTAGTCTCCAGCCAGCAGCCCAGTAGGGCACGCAGATTGGAGGAAAGGAACTACCTGCAACAATAAGCAATGTGGGAAGCTTGGACTATCTCTTCCTTTCCCTGGTCAGGTCCCTGGGCCTGCCCCTTCTTGCCTGCAAGTGAAAACAAAGGTTGCACAAAGCTACCTCAAAACCAATGCCATGGGAAGCCTGGGTGGCTCAGCGGTTTAGCGCCGCCTTCAGCCCAGGGCGTGACTCTGGGGACCCAGGATCGAGTCCCATGTCGGGCTCCCTGCGTGGAGCCTGCTTCTCCCTCTGCCTGTGTCTCTGCCTCTCTCTCTCTCTGTATCTCTCATGAATAAATAAATAAATAAAATCTTAAAAAAAAAAAAAACAAAAAAACCAATGCCATGCTGGTTGCTTTGCTTCTGTCTCTGGCTCCCAGCATAAAGCAGCAGCCAGGAGCACTCATGGCAGCATTTTTGTAATGTCTGTTATTTGGCCATTATCTACTTCGGCCATCATCCAGCAAGTCCTCTGCCACTATCTACCACCCTCAAGGGTCAACAAACCTCATAACACCCTACCCTCCACCATGCCCTGGTGTGCCCCAGCCCTGAGAGCCAGGGCTCACCCCTCACTCAAGTCTCTAAATACAAATGGCACAAGCCTGACTTCCCTTGTCATGGAATTTGGCGCCATGGTGTGTGGCTGGGGGAGTTTAGGGCTTGGCCATCTAACCCTGTAGTTTGTCTACCCCCTGGAACATAATAAGCTCCAAGAGGACTGAGAGGGCCCGACATGCAGCACGCCCTCAGTAAGAACCTGTTATAGAAGTCTAGGCTTTACTCCAGTGAGAAGTGGTAAAGAAAGTAAGCAAAAGCAGGTATGCGAAGTCCCTGGCAGCCTAGAGACATCCCTCACTGTGGAGGCCAGACACAGAGTGCAAGTGTGTAGAAATACCCTGAGGTGCACGGAGTGGGAAGCACCTTGGAGCTTGTAGAAATCAGCCTTGAGTGGTAGCCTAGGAAAATAATTTCT
The DNA here is from genome assembly GCF_048418805.1 of Vulpes vulpes. Classification (NCBI taxonomy): domain Eukaryota; kingdom Metazoa; phylum Chordata; class Mammalia; order Carnivora; family Canidae; genus Vulpes; species Vulpes vulpes. The sequence continues at coordinate 92,617,540 of NC_132788.1, read as the reverse complement.
ACTTCTGGCCTTGAGGCAGCTCTAGTTCTAAATGTCTGACCACATGAGATGGTCTTTGAGACTCTCAGCTTCCTATAAGCCAAGCTCCTGACAGAGCCCTTGTGCTACCTGGGGCTTCCAGGCCAGCATGGCTAATGGGCTCTGAGGGTGGAGTGGGGAAGAAGGACCAGACATGGAATCTACTTTGTCAAAATCAGCAACACACTGGACCTCACAGAGAATCACATGCTCATCACATTTCCACAGCCGTTTCTCAGTCCAACCCAAACTGAGGTAGGCAGGGAGCTCTGGCTCCATAAAAAGACACTGGAGGGTATAAGGTAAGAAAGGAGAGAGTTGAGGAACTAAAGGTACAAGGAGGATGAGAGGAAACTGGCTTATTGGCACTCATTCCCCTGTGCAGATGCTGACCAGGTACTATGATGTGGGGAAAAGAATGTATGTGTAAGGAAGCCAGTGGTAAGGAACACAGATCAAGATGCAGCTCCCAGTCTACATATTAGGTGGCCCAGGCTCTGGTAAGACTCTAGAGCACCTCTATGGCCCATGGCATCTGACACAGTATCTAAATAAATATCACCTGTGCAGAGGAGGGTGCACTTACTCCTGCTGAGGAGGGTAGGTAAGGCTCTGCAGGGCAACTGACCCTTTGGTGTTCACAGGAGCTGACATACAGAAAGGCACAGAAGCAGGAAGGCAAGGTATATTCTGCTGTGTCAAACAGTATGATTTGGCCAAGGCCTAAAGATCGACTACTGTTCATGGGCTGGCTCTGGGAATGTCTCAGACACAGTGCCAAGAGGTCTAGAGTGTTTGGTGAGGGGAGGAATGACGTGAAGCCCCAAAGGCTGATAAGCTGGGCAGGCAGGAGGACTGAGAGGATGGGTCACAAGCCTCATGGGGAGGTGGTGGCAAGGGATAGAATCAGGAGGCACCGCAGAGGTTAGATGGATAGATTCCAGCAACTGATTGGATGTCGGGAAGAAGAAGCATAATGATTTTCCAAAGGACACTGAAAAATGGCTCAAATAAAAGCCTGGACCACTGGGTTATGTGCTTTCTGTCAGGGCCCTCAGCTGGACAGCTAGGCAGGACAGCCCTGAGATGCTCTTAACCAGTGGGCGTGGCTTCTGTGAAACCCTCAAGAGGAATGTGCAGCCAGTCGGGGTAGGGACACTCATCCCTCTACCTCTTGGCTCCCTCTGCCGGCAGTTTTAATGCACACAGTCCTAAGACCAGTGGGGAATTATTTTGGTGACTGGTTTCATGTTTGTTTCAGAATCTGGGGCACACAGATGCATTTGATAAGAAATGCAGAAACAGGATGCCTGCAGACAGTCAATGCTCCTGCCCCTTCCCTGCCTATCCCGAGGTCCTCTCTGGCCTACCTTGGCCTTTCCTTGTCAGAGCCCAGAACTTACCTTAAAGTTGTTTTCCAACTAAATCTTGGCTATGTCCCAGAGCAGGAGGCCCACAGCCTTCAGGCCCACATGGACCATTCACCCAACCAAAGTCAAGAGTAGGGAAAACCCTCAAGAGTAGTTCTTCTAGCTTATGACCCTCGCACCACCCCAGAAGGTCAACAAACCTCTCTAAAACCAGGCGGTTGACAGTCTCACTGTCCACTGGTGGCAGGTTCAGGGTTTCCTGTAGCATCGTTAGCTTTTTTCTCAGGCTCTTGGGGAAGGAAAGAGAAGAGTGTGAAAGAAAGGCTGGGGCAGCAAGTCCAGAGAGACTGCCAAGGGCGGGAACAACATGCACGACAGGCAAGCCCACTGGGAACAGAGCAAGGCCTAAACCCCCAACATCAAGCTCAGTAGGCCAGGATCACCCAGCCTCAGAACCCCTCTCTGGTGAAGCCTCTCCTTTGATGAGGTTCTATCCCTAGGGATATTGGTACAGGACAGATTGTAGAAGACCCATGGTGCTGCCTATCCCCTACTGAGGAGGTCCAGGCTCCAAATCAGAGTCAAGGTATACATCCTGACCCACTCTGGCTCAGGAGGATGCAGGGAACCCAGAACCACCAACACAGACTGGGGCAGAGGCTCCTAGGCTCTTGGAGGACACACAAACTACCCCTCATTCCTGTCTAGCCAGGGATGTCCCTTACCATGATTTCTTTGTCAGCACTCTGTAAATCCTTCTGGGCTGACTTCAGCTCCAACTTGGTCTGATCTAGTTCAGAGTAGACTGTCTGCAACTATAAGAAAGTATGGGCAGTAAAGGACAAGCCAGCAGGTGGCCACGTGCTCTACTCAGTGCATGTTCATAGGAACCCAGTGTCCAGAAGAGTCTGAGGACACATGGGGAGGCCCTGGCTTTGTGGGGCCTGTCAATGCCCATCTGGAGCTGCCTAGGAACTAGGGCTGAGTTCTATGTCTGACAGCCCATGGATGCACCAGGCCCAGAAATAAAACAGCTGTGCTGACTGAACTGGATTCCAAGTATGTTCCTCCTACTCTGGGCCTGATACAAAAACAGGCCTTGGACATTGTCACATTTGGGACTTGTGCTCTTCAGCCAGTTGAGAGTTACCCAGGAGCCAGGAAGAATAGAAGGCAGTGTAAGCGTGCACACACTGCGGGGAGGGGGATACCTGCATGACCTGCTACCCTAAGTGGACAAGCCACAAAGCCAGAGCCAAGGCCCAGTAAGCAGTCTCTCTGAATCACCCAACAGCCCCATGGAGTCTGTTGCACATCAGGCCCCATGGCTTTGCTCGGGAGACAGGAATGAGCAGGAGAAAAGGAAGCCACCTCTCCCTCCCCTTCTGCCCCCACTGTTACCTTGTTTTTGGAAGAAAACAAGTCCTTCTTCAGTCTGTCAGCCAGCTCCCCTGAGGCCTTCCGTGCCTCTTTAAGGTTCTCATACTCTCTATGAGGGGGCCAGGAAAAGAGATGTCAGAATGGGACACCCAGTGGTCACACTGCATGAGAGCACCAAACACACGCAGAGCCTAGGTTGTCCCCTCAGCCAGTTCTCATTCCATTTCTGACACCTGAGCCCAACAGGATGGTGCCACAGTGGGTCCTGCAAGGAGAGCTGGGAGTCTCTATTCCCTGCCTGTTCCACAGGCACTGGTGATTTGAGAGGGTATGCAGGAAGCCCTGCCCTCACTAAAGGCTCACAGGGAGGCCCCCTAAACCACGTGGCCCTCACAGAAGACATCTGGGATCCTCCGTGTCTCTCAGCCAAGTGGCCTCCTTACCCCAACCTCACATCCACAATAGTAGAGAATCTGAGCCAAATTTCTGATGCAGGTCAGGCAGAGTCAGTAAGTGTTGATGAGAAACGGGCTCCATTCATCATCATGGGCTTATAGGTCAGAAAGTGGTGCCAACCTTCTTAGAAATAACTTATATTCACACCTGTTCTCTCAATAACCCTATGAGGAAAGTTATTACTATCTCCATTCAGGAAGCTGTGGGTCAGAAGCTAAGAAACTGGCTCCTGGCCACATGTGAGAGGTGGGGTCGGGGTTCAACCTGAGGCACCATAGCTCCCGAGCTCGCCCCTTCACGCTGACTGCTCTGCTTTATAAGAGATGAGCAGCAGACAGAGGGTGCCATGGCTTAGCTCCTGGACTGGGCCAGAGGGGCCAGAGTACACACTTCTTGAGGGACACGCAGTACACAGCCAGCTGCTCCACCGCTGACTGTCCCACACCCATGTCTCGGATCATCTCCTCCACTTCGGGCCTCTGGCTCTGGAGTAGGAGCTCAATCCTGAAAAACACCCAGCCCACGGCATTTAAAATCCGGAGGCTGATGGGTAGGTACCCAGTGCAGCTCTGCTTTCCTTTGCTGCTGTTGCTATGGTGACAGCCTGGCCTGCCAGCATGCTTTAGCAGGCAGGTCTCCCCAAAGAAAGGCCCCACAGCAGAGCTAAACACAGCTGCAGGGATGCTGCTGGGGAAGAATGGATGCTGATAGGTCTTCAAGGTCAGGGGTCCTTAAAGAAAGGTTTCTGGAGCAAAAGACCTGCCAGGTCACTGGGCCACAGGCAACAGGAACAGGTAGGAGTGAGGCAACATCCCCCATGGAAGCCAAGCAAGGAGACCTGGACCCACACCCTGCTAGCCTGAGCCCCATGTGGCCTATGGAGATCTGAGCCACAAAAGTGACCCAACCCCTACTGCAGTCCTAGGAGCTGGGCCACCTGGGGGCCATAGAAGCAAAGGCAGAGAGCAGTCCCCTGCTCCAAGCTCACCGCTCCATGGTTTTCATCTTGCTTCTGAGTCGGCGCATCTCCTCCTGCACTTGTTTGGTCTCATCCTGCTGCTGCTCCAAGTACTTCATCTGCTTCTGAAGAGCAAACACACCCATGCATACCTGTTGCTTAGAGGATCCTAGGGACCATGGCTAAAGTCATCCTGAGAACTCTACTCTAGAATTGTCTGCTTTTCCAAATGCTAATAACCATGCATCTCCAGCCTCCAGGGAGGCAGGCTCCTGGGCCCCACTCTGTCTTGTGCTTTTTCTGCTATGGGGCCCTACGCCAACTGCTTCCTCATCTCCCTGCTTGCTTCCTCCTGAGATATGTCTTACCACAGGCACATCCCACTGGCACTATCTAGAGGCCCACTGTGGGCTGCCAAGGTCCTGTGGCTAAGGGCTCATGGTGCATATTGTATGGGAAGCTGAAGAAACACAAATCCAGCTATCATTACCCACCACCTAGACCCATGGACAGTTACCAATCAGGATAGAAGAGCTCAACCAGAGCAGCTGGCCAGGGTGCCCTTAGCACAAAAGCACTCCATCTCTGACCTGGGAATGCCATCAAAGACTCCTGCTCTGCAACCAGGTACTGATTCACTCCTTCCCTCCCACTGGCCAGGCCACGTGATCCAGCCCAGCACCATGCAGGAACAGAGACAATGAACACCCTGGGGCTCTGTATTCACAAAGATGGCTTCCTTTCCTTTTTAAATGGCATCCAGCAAGCACCGCTCCTTCTTACGAGGCCAGAATATCAATTGTGGGTACAGATCAATCACCTCCTGCCCCTTAGAGAGCAAGAGGCTCACCAACCCAGGCTGATACAAAATTCATCTGGGTCTAGAGCTGCTTGCTTTGCAGGCTTTGATCTGCCCGGTCAGCTTAGCACAGCTGACTTCAAAGGCCCCCTGCTCCTCCTTGGGATGCTGTTTGATCTGGCTCCAGAGAGCAGCCCAGCCAAGGACTAGAGTGCTAATGGAAGGTTCTTCAGTCTGGCTTCATCCGTGGAGTACAAACCACTTTTGGAAACAAGGTCCAGTCTCACTGAGGTCTTAGCTGAGCTGCCCCTCCAAGAAGCACTGGGAAGGCCTCACCTCTTCAGACTACCTAATACAAAATCCTTAAGTGCAGCCAATACAGTCCTTTGCTTACAGGCTTAAAGAGTATGATATGAGAGGCCTCAGGAAGAAGGGGTTTGCCTCCATCTTATAATCGTACAATCTAAGGTAATGACGAAGGCAGAGCCAGAAGATAAGCCCAACCAACTTTTGCCCACAAGACCTGGTGACCCACCTTGAGGGTGGAGCATAGCATTTCAGCCTTGTCTAAGGCACTCTGCAGAGATTCCACAGTGGCATTGCGCTCTTCCAGCGTATCACGCAGCGTGTCGATGATGGCTTGGCTGTCCTTTTTCTCCTTCTCTGGAGCAGGGGCAGGAAGGTGAAAGGCCCATTCACCCATCAGCATAAGAACCTGAGCCCTTGGGTTCTAGCAACCCACCCTAGAGCCAGGTAAGAAACAAGTTCAGATCAGCAAGTTGGAAGGCCTGCTTCTCTCTGGCACCCACTAAACCAGGGAAGCTAAGCCAGAGTTTCTTCATTCAGGGGATGAGACTCTCTTTCTGCTGCTTAGAACTACTTGAGTAAAGATTTCACTGCTCCCCACTCCTATGGGTTTAGTTAATTCATTGTCTTAGAACTCAAGCAGATTTCCTGCCAAACTCAGTAGCCAAACCCTCTCCTAGAAATACTCTGTCCCATTAGGTAACCCCCTCCCAGCTTCAGTCCTGGGCAGGAAGCCTCAGAGAAGAAGCTCATCAGCATAGATGGACAGCTTGGGGCACCTCCCTCTCCCTCCTTTCCTGCCAATCACAAGACCTGGCAAAACTCTTGGATATACAAAGCAGGGAGAGCCCCTAGCTCCACCAGAAGGTTGAAGGCATTCCTCCCAGGGCCTCTCCCCCAAGCACCTAGGTCAGGGGCTTCCCAGGGCCCCTTGTCTCTTACTAACTCACCTTTCAGGGAAAGCTGGGCTCTGGTATTATCCAGTTCATTCTACAAGGCAATATCCACAATAAGAAGCAGAAAGGGGGCAGCCCTGGTGGCTCAGCGGTTTAGTGCCACCTTCAGCCCAGGGCTTGATCCTGGAGACCCGGGATCGAGTCCCGCGTCGGGCTCCCTGCATGGAGCCTGCTTCTCCCTCTGCCTGTGTCCCTCATGAATAAATAAATAAAATCTTTAAAAAAAAAAAAAAAAAAAAAAAAAGAAGCAGAAAGGGATCATACCTGGCTTCCACACAGAATCCTGTAAGGCTTGCAGGAAGACCCATGAGGGGACAATGAGGCCTGTAGGTCCAGGGAGGCACAGACCCTGCTATATGTCACGGCCAACCAAAGCCAACAGTGAAGAGACATGCCTTGCTTTCTCTATGCTTTTTTTAAAAGTAGGTGAGATGGAGGAAAAAAATCTCAAGTACAAGACCCTGCGACAGGGAAAGAGGCAGAACAAGGGCAAGAGAAGTAAAGTTGGACCTCTGTGGTCAGTCTCACAGCAGAGGCTTCCATCACTTCCGTGGCCCTGTGCTGGCCCTTAACTTCTCCTGGCTTCAGCTGCACTCACTGGGGACACAGAGTTGGGATGACCAAGGACCTTGGGTCACCACTCCTTCCTTTCACCCCGGGTCCTGCTTACTTCACAGTCTACTTCTCTCCAAGCTCTAAGCTGCCTTTTTGCACCACAAATCTTCCAACCCTAATAAGGTAGGTAAATGGGGACAACTTTGTGTCTTTGGATGAAACCTCATGTGGGGCTCTAACCATACTATCATGAGGGTCAAATGAACCTCTCAAAGCCCGTGCATAAATTACAGAGCCACTGCCACCTAGAGGCTAGGGCTGAACTGAGCCCAGTTCCCATTCAGGAGTCCAACACGCCCATGGGCAAAAGAGGCTTTCCATAAGCAGGAAAACAGGCACTGCAGAACTGAAAGCCTTGGCCAAGGGTTCATGGTGGTAGCTGGGTGGAATCCAGGCAAATCTTCCTCCAGGTCACCCTTTCCAGGTCAATACAAGACTCAGAATTTCACATGTGACCAGTACTAAAGCCCAGTCTCAGTAGATGGATAAGCACCCTGCTGTCAAAATCCCCACCCAGGACTTTTGTTGGCTGGGCTGTTTAGTGTAGGCAGAACATCCTCAAATGCAAGTGATGGGTAGAGAAGGGCATACATGGGCTACCAGAAAACTGACACCAACCCAAAGCTCCCCAGGTTCCCTGGCTCCTACACCCAAGCAAGGTGCCTGCAAGCCCTTTCTCCAAATTACTCAAGATGTTGCCTCTCTGTCTCCTAGATCTGGGTTTGAAAGCCAGAAAGAAACGAGCTGCCTTTGTTGTCTTTATCACAGGGAGGACACAGCTTAAAACCAGGAGCAGTTACCATGACGATGAACATGTTGGCTTTAAACAGAAAAGCTCTTCGTTCTTGAAGCAGTATGGTTCCAAGGACATCACCACACCCTGGGGCCAAGGCCAAATGAACCCTGGGCTGACAGATGCCCAGATGCTCAGAGTCCAGGTGCACTAAAAACCCCAACCCCACTTGCTCAAGAAGCTGTGGTCAGAGCAGCCCCGGTGGCGCAGCGGTTTAGCGCCGCCTGCGGCCCGGGGGGGTGATCCTGGAGACCTGGGATGGAGTCCCATGTCAGGCTCTTTGCATGGAGCCTGCTTCTCTCTCTGCCTGTGTCTCTGCCTCTCTTTCGCTCTCTCTGAATAAATAAATAAATAAATCTTAAAAAAAAAAAAAAAAAAGCAGCAGCAGCTGTGGCCAATCCAGCCCCCTGGTGCACAAAGGAAGTTAAATATTGGACTTGAAGGGAAGAAGTGTAGAAGGGAATCCACCCATTCTCCCCTGGGTTTCTACCCCAGCTTACATCCTGATTCCAAGGGTTCTACCCTCCATTCCTGGTCTGGGAAAGACCCAGGCATCTGCATATATACCAAGCTTCCTCACAGTTTTGAGGCACAACCAGATTTGTGAATAGTGGGTCTACACATCTTCCCTGGCAGAGGACTAGAAGAATTTCTAATCTGTCTCTAATTGTCCAAGCAGCATAGTGGGCTGGGAAAGATGGCCATAGAACCTCTGCAAGGTTAAAGAATCTTGGGAGAGACACTCGGGTCTTTGGTGAGAATTGCTTTGAAATCCCAAGGGAGAAGGCTCATAGTCACATGGCTCCTTTCTTCCCTAACAGTGTATTTCTCCAATGACCAAGTCTTGTCATCACTTTTCCTCTGCTCTACTCCCCTCTGCCTTGAAACCTCTACAAATCTCCCTCCAGATACCATCTTCACCGTCTACATACCCACCCTGGGTGGGAGCAGAAAGTAAATTCTCAGAGGGCTTGGAGTTCAGTAGAATGACATAAATCCCAGGTACCTTTAAGAATTCTGCATCTAAGACATTCTCCTCCTCTTGGGCGAGGTCAAAGAAGAGTTTATTGATAATGGTTCTTCTGCCAACCTAGATGGAAGGACAAGATAGAGTATGACTGTATAGCTGGGTCATGTGTAAGGAGGACAGGGATGTACATGCAGCCTACCATGTGACCAGGCCTGTTATCAGGCCTAGCTTTTCACAGCACATCCCTTGGAATGAGATGAATTCTGTAACCCTATAGGTAGCTCCAGCTGGTGCCACTGGTTTGGTGGTTACTAAAGTCATGTCACAGGCCCGTGTGGTAACTGTTCAAAAGATATCCCAACTCTAGATACTGGGCATTGAGGATGGGGAAAGGCAAGGAAGGAGGACAAATTTACCTAGGTGAAGACCAGCCCACCCAACAAGTCCCTCTGCCAGTTACTCTTGGGCATAAGTGAGCCTCCTGAGCCACTCAAAAGCACAAGGTTTAATCAGCCTCAAACCATGACGGTTCAGTTTCAGAGATCTTTCCTTATTCCTACTCCCTGACAAGGAAAAGATGTCTTCAGCTGAGGTGTTTTCACCCTACTGCCCTCACCTGGATTCGGCACTGTGGGCAGGTCCGACTTGGTGCTGTCTCAAACCACTGAATGAGGCTGGAATGAGAAGCAGATAAGCAGACTAGTGAGTCCTTGCTTGGCTAGAGACATATAGGCCAGGTAGCAACCCCCACAACAGCATCTGACTTCTTCCTTGATCCAATGCCTGACCACATAGGAGGGCAGTACCACAGGTGGTACTGCACATCCCACAAGGCCTCACTGGTACAAGCATTCTGACCAGTTGGCCCTTTTTTTGGCCCTGTTGGTGTAGCACCCCCCACCCCTGAGCTGCTCTTTTGTCAACATCCTAGGCTTTGACTAGAGAGCAGCAGCCAGAACCCAGGGTCCCTCAAAGATAGGGATTCTAATAACACCCCTACTTTAAGCAGGGACTCCAAAGGGCTACACTTTCAGAATAAGAGTAAACTAGAAGTAAATGCAAGTAGTCGTAAAAGCAAAATACAGTCCAGCTTCGTAACATTTATCTGAGTGGTCCAACAAAACCTCAAGCCTTAAATTTTATTTTATTTTTTAAAAGATTATTTATTCATGAAAGACACACAGAGAGAGAGAGAGAGGCAGAGACATAGGCAGAGGGAGAAGCAGGCTCCATGCAGGAAGCTCAATGTGAGACTCAATCCCAGGACTCCAGGATCTCGCCCTGAGCCAAAGGCAGATACTTAACCTCTGAGCCACCCAGGCATCCCTCAAGCCTTAAATTTTAATTAGTCTCCTACTAATAGACTCTCCCATCAGGGATCAGGAGAAAGAGTCCATCTGTTTCTGGTAACATCTGGAAGATGATACCATCATCCCAGGTCTCAATTTTTTTCTATAAATAATTTTCCATACATTATAGGCAAGATAAATTCAAAGCTGGAATACTATACGGCAGTAAGAATGAACAAGTCTACAGCTATGAACAATACTATGGATAAGTCACATACACATAACATTGAGGAAGAGAAGCCAGATACATAAAAGATATATTACGTGTGACTCCATTTACATGAAGTAAATGTTTTAGTTTTTTTAAAAAACTAAATAGTCACACAAGGAAAAAAGCATTACAAGTACAAATCAGAACATGTGCACAAAGACTTTAGTTATGAGAATTGTCAGATACAGCATTACACATTATGCTAAGGAAATAAAAATCAAGACTGAAAGTATCAGTAGAGTGTGTGACTCTTGATCTCAGGGTTGTGAGTTTGAGCCCCGTGTTGGAGGTAGAGTTTATTTTAAAAAAGAAAAAATATATCAGCAGAGAACTACAGAACAAAGGGTGACATAGTAGAATTTAATAAGAACCAAACAAATTCTAAAATAAAAAATGGCCAAAATTAAGAATTCAGTGGACAATGTTTTGGGTTTTTTGTTTGTTTAAGATTTTATTTATTTATTCATGAGAGAAACAGAGAAAGAGGCAGAGACACGGAGGGAGAAGCAGGTTCCCTGAGGGGACTCCGATATGGACTTGATCCCAGGACCCTGGGATCACACCCTGAGCCAAAGGCAGATGCCCAACCACTGAGCCACCCAAGTGCCCCTTGATGGACAAGTTTAATGGCAGTTTAGGCACGGTCAAAGAATGAGTAAAATGAAAAGATAGATCAGAGAAAACACTGAGAATTAAAAAGAAAAATAAGAGAAGATAAAAAATATAGAAGATATTATGAGAAGGTCTAGCTCACATATAATGAGGAGTTTCAAAAAGGAAGTATTAGGTGGAATTATGCACTTTCCCCAAGAAGTCTATGTCCTAATTTCTCAAACCTGTGAATATTTTACCTTATACGACAGTAGTAATTTTGCAGATGTGATTAAGGATCTTGAGATGGGGAAATTATTCAAGTGTACCCCCATGTAATCACAAGGATCCATAAGTGAAGTAGGAGTGTCAGAGTCATACAGAGAGATTTAAAGATGGAGAATCGGGTCATGAGCCAAGAAAGGCATATCCCCACTTACTAAGATTGACTACAACCCCGTAAAACCGTTTTGGATTTCTGGAACTACAAGATAATAAATTTGTGTTGTTTTAAACCACCAAGTTAGGGGTGCCTGGGTGGCTCAATAGGTTAAGCATCCACCTTTCACTCTGGTCATGATCCCAGGACCCTAGGATCAAGCACTACATTGGGTTCTCTGCTCAGTGGAGAGCCTGTTTCTCCCACTCCTTCTGCTGCACCCCCTGCTCACCTGCTCACGTGAGTGCACTCTTTCTCTGTGTCATAGAAATAAATAAAATCTTAAAAAAAACAAAACTAAACCACAAGTTAGTAGTAATTTATTATAACAGAAATGAGAAACTAATATGAAAAGAAAAGAGATAATGGAATAGAGACAATACATGAAAAGATAATGGCTGATGGATTTTCCAAAACTAATTAAAGAAACCATTCCATAAGTAAAAGAACCGTAGTGAGGGGATACGTGGGTGGCTCAAGTGGTTGAGCGTCTGCTTTTGGCTCAGGTCGTGATCTTGGGAGTTCCAGGATCGAGTCCCGCATCAGGCTCCTACATGGAGCCTGCGTATCCTCCCTTTGCCTAGGTCTCTGCCTCTCTCTGTGTCTCTAATGAATCAAGAAATAAAATCTTAAAAAAAAAAAAAAAAAAAAAAAGAACCATAGTGAATCTCAAGCAGGATAAGTAAAAAATGGTAACAAAAAGAGAGTTGATGTGCCTATATTACTGTTAGACAAAATAGGCTTCAAGTCAAAAAAGGTCACAAAAAACAAAGGACTTTAATATTGATAAAAGGTGTAATCCAACAAGAAGAAATAACAATTACAAACATACATGTACCTAACAACAGAGCCCAAAAATATATGGAAGAAAACTGGAAAGAATTAAAGAGAGAAATAATTCTACAATAAAAGTTGGAGATGTCAATACCCTACTTTTTTTTTTTAAAGATTTTATTTATTTATTCATAGAGACCAAGAGAGAGAGAGGCAGAGACACAGGCAGAGGGAGAAGCAGGCACCATACAGAGAGGATCACGCCCCGGGCTGCAGGCGGCGCTAAACCGCTGTGCCACCAGGGCTGCCCCTACCCTACACTTTTAATAATGGATAGAACAATCAGACAGGTAATCAATAAGGAAACAGAGGGCTTAACATAAAAGAACTAGATCTAAGACACAAATACTCTACCTAATCACAGCAGAATACACATTTTTCTCAAGTGCACATGGAACATTCTCCAGAATAGACCATAGGTTGGGCCACAAAACAAGTATTAGTAAATTTAAAAAGGGATGCCTGGGTGGCTCAGTGGTTGGGTGCCTGCCTTCAGCCCAGGGCGTGATCCTGTGGTCCTGGTTTAGAGTTCTGCATTGGGCTCCCTGCATGGAGTCTGCTTCTCTCTCTGCCTATGTCTCTGCCTCTCTCTCTCTCTCTGTATCGCTCATGAATAAATAAACAAAATCTTTAAAAAAATAAATTTTAAAAGATTAAAATCATACAAAGTATCTTTTCTGATCACAATGGAACAAAACTGAAAACCAGTAACAGAAAAAAAAACTGGAAAATTCACAAATACATGTAAATTAAACAACCCACACTTAACTGATGGGTCAAAGAAGAAATCACAAAGGAAATTAGAGAATACCTTGAGATGAGTGAAAATGAAAACACCACATACCAAGACTTACGGAATACAAAGAAAGCATGCTACGAGGGAAGTTGATAGCTGTAAATGCTAACATTAAAAAAAAAAAAAAAAAGACACCCATTAGGTAACTATTATAAAAAAAACAACAAGAACCAAAAATAACAAATGTTGACAAGGATGTGGAGAAATTGGATCCTTGCGCATTGCTGGTGGGAATGTAAAATGGTGAAGTTGATATGGAAAGCAGTGAAGCACTTTTTCAAAAAATTAAACACAGAATCACCATATTCATCCAGCCATTTCACCTCTGGGCATAATCCAAAAGGAATGAAAGCAGGGACTTGTACAGATACTTCTAAATCAATTCATAGTAGCATTACGCATAGTAGCAAAAATATGGAAACAACCCAAGGTCCATTAACAGATGAAGAGATAAACAAAATGCATTTCCATACAACTGAATTTTAATCATAAAAGGAATGAAATTCTGATAACATGCTACATGGATGAATCTTGAAAACGTTATGTTTAGTGAAGTAAGCAAAACTCAAAAGAACAAATATTGTCTGATTCCACTTATACAAGGTACCCAGAATAGGAAAATTCAAGGAGACAGAGGGTAAAAATAGACATTTTCCGGGCAACAGGGCGGGGGTAATGGAGAGTTGTTTAGTTGGTACAGTGTTTCTGTTTAGAATGATGGAAAGGTTCTGGAAATAGATATTGGGTATGGTTATATAGCTTTGTGAATGTACTTAATGCCAGTGAGTTGTACACTTAAAAATAGTTAAAAATGGAAGGCCATCATTAAGCTCACCAAGTAACCAACATGAGCAAAGCTCACCATCCCAAGTTAAAAAAAAAAATTATGGACAAGAAGTTATCATTGAAATTAAATGGTGGCAGATATGTTCGAGGAATACCGCTTGGATTTGACCCTTTTAAGAATCTTGTGACAGATAAATGTGTGCAGATGACAACTAGTGGGCAACAGAACAATATAGAATGGTGATAACATTAAAGAATAGCATAATCATATTAGAAGCCTTGGAATGAGTATAAACAATGACTGTGTTCACCAGAGAAATCAATTGCTTTCACATGTCCCTCTCCAAAGGGTCCATTTTATTATGATATAAAATTGAGTCATACACATTTTCATATTGAACTTCTTTGATAAGTAAACTTTTGTGATAGTCCAAAAATGGTTAAAATGGTAACTGTTATGTGATATATAATTTACCACAATATGGGCATCCCGGGTGGCTCAGCGATTTAGCACCGCCTTCAGCCCAGGGCCTGATCCTGGAGACCCAGGATTGAGTCCCACGTCAGGCTCCCTGCATGGAATCTGCCTGTGTCTCTGTCTCTCTCTCTGTGTCTCTCATGAATAAATAAATAAAATCTTTTTTAAAAATTACCACAATAAAAAAAAAGCTCTTTTACAATAGCCAAATATGGAAGCAAGTGTAGCATGTATATGCACACACGCACACATAGGAATATTACTCGGCCATAAAAAAGAATGAGATCTTGCTATTTGGGACAACATGGATAGACTTAGAGGGTATTATGCTAAATGATACATAAGTCAGGGATTTCAGTTATATGTGGAATCTAAAACACAAAATAAAGAGGCGTCTGGGTGGCTCAGTTGGTTAAATGGCAGATTCTTGATTCGTCTCAGGTCATGATCTCAGGGTCCTGGGATAGAGCCCCCATATGGGCTCTCCACTCAGCAGGCAGTCTGCCTCTGGATTCTCTCTCTGCCCCTTCCCCTCTCTTAGGCATGCGTGCTTGCTTGTGCTCTCTAAAATAAAAATAAATAAATAAACCTTGAAAAAAAAAAAAAAACTAAACTAAAAAACAAGCAAAAAACCCAGACTTGTTACAGCATAGGAAATATGCTCAATAATACTGTTGTATGGTGACCACAATTATGGTGGTAAGCATCGAGTAATGTATAGAATTGTTGAATCAGTATGTTGTGCACCTGAAACTAATATAATATGGTATGTCAATTATATTTCATTTTTAAAACGGGGCCCGTCCAGGGCACCTGGGTGGCTCAGCGGTTGAGCATCTGCCTTCAGCTCAGGACGTGATTCCGGGATCCAGGATTGAGTCCCTCGTCGGGCTCCCTGCATGAAGTCTGCTTCTCCCTCTGCCTATGTCTCTGCCTCTCTCTTTCTGTGTCTCGCATGAATGAATAAATAAGAATCTTAAAGGGGGGGGGGGCAGTCCACAGCTGCTCGAGGATCTTTCCTCATCAGCTGTACATTCAAAGGGTCAGCAGGACGGCTTGACCAGAGAGCACCTCCTTGCCCTTCCATATTAACTCGGGCTTCTTGGTGTCAGTGAATACACTGGGATGTCTGGCCAACGAGATGACTCTGGGTAGAATAATCCCAAACCATCAAGCAAACCACAACAAATCGGATAGTCAGAGGCCTACCAGGTAATCTCGAAGAAATAAAAGGCCTCGTTAATTTGGCGAAATTTCACCTTCATTCGTACTAATAATTTAGTACTTTATTTTCACTGAACCAACTCTGTTTCCCTGGACTCAGTTCAACTGTCACCTCCTCTGGGAAGCCTGCCCTGATCCGCCTTTGCCCAGGTCGGAGACCGACCGTGGGGCTCCGACTAGTGCCGTCTTTATCACTGTCCGGGCTCCACTCGGAGACCTGACACCCCACAGTCCTGTAGCGGTACCAGGCAGAGGGCCTGGCCCCGCCACTGCGGTCACTCACCACTGCAGATGGAAGGTGTGGCCGCAGTGGATGGCGGCCACATCTCGGGAGTGGTCGAAGAAGTCGGAGCAGATGGTGCACAGCGCACGGATAGGCATGATGACGGGCCTAAAAGGGCACAGGCGGGCAAGGAAAACTCAGCCGGTCCAGCTTCACGGCCGTGCGCCTGCGTCCCGGCTGGCTTCAAATTTGGCTCCACTGAGCAACTTCCAGGAGCGGACCGGAAGTGGTAATAAGAAACATGGAGGCGGAGCCTGAAGGCTGGGTCCGGATTGGACGAACCACAGGGGGCGGGGCTTAACGGCCGGAGAGAATCCCGGGGCTGAGCGCGAGACTGGATTTGTCAGTGGCAACTCTCTTGTGGCTCCCGGAAGGGTTCAGCACGTACCCGCAGCAGCTACGCCGCGCCACGGGCCCCTTTCTGGGGCAAGACACGGCTTTACGGTCCGAAGTTAGATCCGGTGCGAGGCGCTGTTCTGCTCTCAGCCCTGTTCTGTCAGGGCAGTCTTCTCTGCACTTCGGGAGAGTTGAGAAGACCGAAGCCATACGGGAATGGGACGATGGTCCCGATGGAGTGTGGCCCGCTGGGCTCTGGGCAGTGCTCAACCACTCGCCGGAAGCCCGGAAACCCGTAGTTCCCACAGACCAAAAGAATGCTCCACCCTCTCAGCCCTCGGCTCTGAGTTATCCTAGAAAGATGGACACAGGTCCTAATCCCTAAGGACACCCCAAGCTTACTCTGGCTTTATCCAGGCAAGGCATGATGATCCCTCAGTTTGAAGGCGGCAGGGCCAGAACCCTGACTTTAACTTTTAGTTCCTAGAAGGATCAGCATGGCTCCAGACTGAAGTGGGATAAGAATCTTGGAGGCCCAGATGCTTCACAACTAGCAAACCCTTTTTCTGATTCCCACATCAGAGAAGTTATCTTTGGGGTCTTCCCTGAGAAAGAGCAGCATACTTGGTGAATTCACCTGGGCCAGTCGACTGGAACAAGTCTTCCTAGGGGTTTTCATGCTTTACTATTTTTAGCAGTGTTACTACCCTCATCCCAAAAGAAATCTTTTGTAGAGCCCCATGATATAAAGCTGATTTATTCCACCTGAATTAGACCCACAGTGAAATTCTTTGGGCCTATGTGGAAAGCACAGGTGTTGTTCACAGGATGGAGGAATCAACTCAAAGGGCAGCATAGAACCTTTGTGCACTTCCCACCCTGCACCCTTTCCCCAACCCAAGGAAGCCCACTTTGGCCATGGGCAAGGTCTCTCCCTATGGTGGCTGGTCCGTGGCGATTTCCAGTTGTATGCCTAAGTCAAGACAAGGGCTCCTTATTCAACAGGACTTGTCAGAATAGCAGTCCAGAGGTTATTCCTTGGCAGAAGCCCAGGACAGGACCCACCACCCACATGGATTTCTGGAGTCCAGAGGACCCACCAACACAATCAAGGAATACACAGTGGTAAAGAATGATCTGTACTCTCAGCCCAAGCAATCCTCATGGCAGTGAGCACAGACCTGTGAACCTGCTCCCAGCCTCTTCCCTCCCCACTGCCTTCCAGGGGCCCCTCCCAAGTAAGAGAGAGGAAGCAAAGGCAAGAGGATGGCCAGAGGCTTTGGCAGGGTGACATTTATTTGCCAGGTTCAGTAGGCACACAGTTAGCCTACCGACCTTCATACACCAGAGCAGACCCACAGGCATGCAGGGAGAAGGGCAGGACTGCCACTGGAGTGCCGAGCAAAGGCCGGGACCAGTGTGGCTGCCTGCCCAAGCTGTGGTGGGGTCTGACAAAGGGCACCTGCCAGGAGCCTCCAAAAGGAAACTGGGGAGCCTTATTCCACTTCCTCATTCCAGAAAAAGCAACTCAGCATAGTTAAGAGGCACCTGGGCCTCTCTCTAAGCCCTGACAAGGGGAAATGGGTCACAGACAGAGGGG
Organism: Vulpes vulpes; assembly: GCF_048418805.1. Classification (NCBI taxonomy): domain Eukaryota; kingdom Metazoa; phylum Chordata; class Mammalia; order Carnivora; family Canidae; genus Vulpes; species Vulpes vulpes. The sequence goes on along the minus strand of NC_132788.1, from coordinate 92,599,992 downwards.
GGTTCCTCTCTATTTTGTTTTTGAATTAGGAGAGCAGAGATATGCCCTTGTGAAGGGTGAACCTCCCCCAAATCAAACTATGGGACATTGCCATGTGGCAGACCCCCTGGGATGGAGAGGACTGTAGCCTGAGCCTGAGGGATACCTTCAGAGAAGAGCCAAGGATATCAGCCCTCCCTCTTTGACTCGGGGTAAGGATCCAGGTAGGCTGGTACGCTAGGTATTCGGCCTGCATGCTGCCTTCCCAGTTTTCATTGCCACATCCCAACTGTTCCTCCTTCCCCTTACAGGCTCATGAAGCTCAGGGGACAGGGCAACCCACTGCAGAGCCCAGGATGGCAGGAAATAGCACAAGGGTATTAGTAGGAACTTTTCAGGAACAAAGGTGGAAGTTTCTACCCCCCCTACTCCTTCTCATTCACTTCTGAGGACCCCCAAAACTACCAAGCAGTGCCCCCAACCATACGACCAGTCTTGTCTTAAAGCATACTGCCCTAGATTTTTACATTCTCTATGCCAGCCTGTGTCCATTCTAGAGCAGCCCACAAACCACAGGCACATACCTTCATGTGCAGGAGCCTAAGACCGCTGACAGTGCCTCGCTGGAGGACCAGCTCTCAGGGCAAGGCCACCCAAGTTTAGGGCCTGGGAGAGGATGGGGCCTGCAGGGCCTGCCTGGGGAAATTATGAGGCAAGAAGGGAAGGGGAAGGGGAGCAGGGACCTCCTGAGTATCCCTAGAGCAGCATCCCACAAGGAACAGAAACTGGTGAAGCTAGCAAAAGACAGAAAAGCCACAAGGGATCCATGCAGGGGCTGGGGCTGGTCCTGCCTCTGGCCTGCCCACCACTCACGCACATACACACAGGAGATGAGACTGCTCTCCCGTGGCCCCCAGTCATGCCTCACACTGGGAGGCAGGGGCAGGGGGGAGCAAGGGCATCATGCCAGTGACTCTTATGTACAGTGAGAAGCCCCTCATCCACTCTCCCACCCTCCTGCCCGCCCCCTGCCCCACACCAGCCTGCCCACTCAGCTGGTCTCCTCCCTCTGAGACTCCTGGGCATAGCCAGCAGCCTCTTCCCCTTTACTAGAGGGTGGAGCCTGGCCTGTTGCGCCCCCGGGGGCTGTGCTGTCCGGCTGGGCCAAAGCCGGCTCAGGGGTGCCAGCTGCCTTGGTGGCTGGTGTGACACTGCTTTGGGTGGTGGGCATGGTGCTCTCTTCTGTGGCTGGTGTGGCTCTCCCATCAGTGGCTGGAGTAACACTCCTATCGGTGGCCGGGGTGATGCTCCCATCAGTGGCTGGGGTGATGCTCCCATCGGTGGCTGGGGTGGTACTTCCATCGGTGGCTGGGGTGACACTGCCATCGGTGGCTGGGGTGGCACTACGGTCTGCAGGGGCTACATTATCGCTCTTTGCGGCAAGAGCAGCATCACCTGCTATAGCTGAGGTGGCACCGCCCCCAAGGGCTGGGGCAGCTCCACTTGCAGCTGGGGCCCCACCTGCAGCCCCAGCGGTTGCAGTGTCTGTGGCTGGGGCAGACTGGGCTGTAGCTGTGCTGGACTGCTCTGGTGCCCGGAGCCGTTTCATGAGGGTGGTCACTCGGACAGCCTTCTGAAAGGAGGGTAGTGGAGAGGCCCAGAGTGAGGCTTATAGAAGCCGGATCCATTCCTTGGCAAGAGCCAAAGCCAGACCATTCCATGGCACCCCTAGCTGCCTCTGACCACCCCAGGGGACTAGACCAGGGACCCAACTGTTCAGCACACTCGTTGACGGTAGTGACAGTGGAAGAAATGCCTATGTGTGGCTACAGGGGTGTGATATAGCAGGAAACTGTGTGTGCCAGAAGGAACACTTGGGATCAGTCCAGGAAAGGGAGTCATCCAAGCCTTACCTTCCACTTAGCCCTGGCAAAGTTCTTTTCAATCTGAGCACAGACACCATCCTTGATGTTCTTATCAGAAGCAGCATTGCCAGAAATCCTAGAAAGGGTGCAAGTGCTTCTGGATCTGAGGGGATACAGGCCTTCATGGAGACTGCCCAGCCCTATTCTTTTAAGACCCAGAGATTATGAGGCAGGCCCTCTGGCCTGAGCTCTGGGCACCCCCAACCCCCACACAAAGTATCAAGGATGGAGGCTACTAGATTTGAGGAGGACAAAGGTCTAGAGAAACCTGGCCTCTCCTTCTGTCCTCCATGGGCCCTACTCACCACTCATGAGAGATGGCCTCTTCTGCGGTGATGCGCTGGTCTTGCTCTACCTCCATCAGCCTTGTTACCAGGTCTTTGGCTGGGAACAAAGCCAGAGAGAGGATAGGCATGGGTACCTCATCTCACTGTCTAGGGGTGATGAATGGGCTGGGATGTGGGAGCAGAGTCCAGCAGAGAAGTCTGAAAGCAGATCCCCCACACCAACCCTTCCCTCCACCCACATGCTGGGCACCTCCTCACCCGCCTGTGAAATGTCATCCCAATACGGAGAGTCAAACTCATAGTCGCCAGCCAGGATCTTGCGGAAGAGGTTCTTGTCATGGTTCTCATAGTCGTCTTCCTCCACCTCCTCATAGAAAGGTGGGTTCCCTGAAAGCCTGCATGGGGGCAAAAGGTCAGGGTCACCCTGGAAGGCCATGGATAAAAAAAAAAACCAGCCTGGCTGCAAACCTGCTTGCCTGCCCAATCACTCACAGGATGTACATGATGACTCCAATGGCCCAGCAGTCCACAGGGCGTCCATACCGCTGCCGTCCTACCACCTCTGGGGCTGCAAACACAGTGTCCATCTAATGATCAGTATCAGGCCTGGCCAGTCCTGGTACCACTCACACCCATTCCAGGCTAGAGAATTCCTTCCCCCTCTACCGAGAGCCACTGCTTGAAGACTATCTCCCACCCTGCCCCTGTTCCTGCCCCACCCCCTGCTTGCCCAGGTACTCGGGAGTCCCACAGGGCTCCTTGATGAGGCCATTCTCTAGCTTAGCCAAGTGGAAGTCACTGATGACAATCTTTGAGTTCTTCAGCCGATTGTAGTAAACCAGGTTCTCCAACTGCTCCGGGCAGGCATGACATGTGGGTGAGCAGAGAAAGACTCCATGAGGACCCCAGAGGCTAGAACTCAGACCCCAAGGTGCAGCCCACGTCAGCCCTAGGCTGGCTGCCAACAGACTTGGTTCCTGGCCTCACCTTGAGGTTCCTGTGCACGATCTTGAGTGAGTGCAAGTAGGCCACGGCCTCCAGGACCTGCCGCACGACGTTGCTCGTGTCTCGCTCCGAGTAGTAGCCCTGGTCCAGGATCCAGTCAAACACCTCCCTCCCCGTGGCCCTGAGGGACACCAGCCCCTGAGCCCGGCGTGGGCAGGATCGGGGGTGGGGCAGGAGGACTTGGGCAGGCTGCCTATACCAGGAAGCTGGCTGGGCAAGACACAGGGACCCAGGACCCTGTGGGTCCAGAAAGGGAGCTTTCCCTGGTAGCAGAAGGCAGAGGAAGTAAAGGCCCTGGGGACTGAGGAATCCTGAGACCCCAGGCCCACACTCACAGCTCCAGGAAGATGAAATACTCCTTGCGGGTCACAAAAACATCCACCAGTTGCAGGATATTGGGATGCTTCACCCTGGCAACAGAGAGAGGGGCCAATAGTCAGGGCTGGGTAAACCCCTAAGAGAGGCTCTGGTTGCCACTGTGGGCCACAGCAAATTAACTGCCCAGAGGCTGGTACTGCTTGAGGCCACCTGCCCTTGAAACCCTTCTCTGCTACCTTTTATGCCACCCTACCCCTAGGCCTCACACTCACATCTTGAGGATGCCTATCTCGTTCTTGGCCGCCTTCCGCACCTTGCGGCCGTCCCGCTTCTGGAACTTCTTGCAGGTGTGCAGCTTGCCCGTCGTCTTGTCCTTGGCCCGGAAGATCTCACAGAACTCCTCACTGCAGCCGGCAAGCACCCCACTCAGCCCTGGCCTCAGTGTGAGCAGCCCTCTGCTCCCCTTTCACCAGCCCTTGCCCACCCACCCTCCACCACCAGACCCAGCACTCACGTCTTGATGACCTGTCCCAAATCATATCTGTCAGTCACCTCCGACGGCTGGTTATAGTTCTTCTTATCGCCCAGAGTCACACACCCAAACGGCATTGCCAGGCTCTGAGCTGCAAGCAGGATGGAATCTAGCTCAGCTGTACCACAACATGGAGGCTTCTCCCCACAATCCAGAGGATGCCTCTGGGAGACCCCAGCCTGGCTCAAGCCAAGCAAGGGGCAGAGACTGTACTAGAAGGGGCTAAAAGGTGGTCAGGTTCCTAATCCTGCTTTGCTGGCCATTGCTACTGCCACTCAGCTTGGCTGCCTGAACTACAACAGCCCCCACTTACGAAAAACATTAAACTGACATACCAGGGAATCATTTTGTACGGCATACATTAAAAAAAAATTTTACCAAATGATTTCCTTACATTTCAGCTATTACACAGATGAAGGGGGCTATAACCACCCACCCAGCAGAGAGCCATCTCTAAAAGTCTGAAGATACCAAGTGTTGGCAAAGATGTGGAGAACACAAGCCCTGCTGGTGGAGGCTATGTCTCTCCTTTGGAAAACAGTTTGGTAAAACTGTTAAAGTTGAACATGCCCTATGAACCAGCATTTGCACTGCTAAATATAAGCCCTACAGAAATGTATACATTTAGGCATCAGGCCACTCATACAAGAATGCTTATAGTGGTAACATTCGTAACTGCCCAAAACTAGAAACAGCCCACATAACCACCAGCAGCAGGATGTATTATGGTACAGTCACACAATGGAATATTACACAGCAATGGAAGTGAAGGAGCTGCAGCTCTACCTAATAACACGGTAAATCTCACCAACATAGTGTTGAGTGAAAAAGACAAAAGAATACACAGACCATAATCCTATTGATATAGAATTCAAAACATGCAGAACTAACCTGTACTGTATATGGATACAAATGTTCTGGTAAAACTATTAAAAAAAAAAAAAAAAAAAAGCTAGGAAATAAATACCACAAGTCCTTCTAAGAGAAAGAGAGTAGTTGTGATTAAGTGAGGACACTTGGGGATATTCTGGAGGGCTGATTTCTGAACCTGGGTTGTGGTTTCACAGTTGTTTGTTCTATAATAATTTGTAAAAATGCACATAAAAGTTTGGGGCACATTTTTAGATTTTTTGTTATATTTCATAATGTTAAAATGTTAAAATCATGGCCATAATGGGGCACCTGGGGAGCTCAGTTGCTTAAGCATCCAACTCTTGATTTTGGTTCAGGTCATGATCTCCAGGTCATGGGATCAAGCCCCCAAATTGGGCTCCATGGTCAGCTCAGAGTCTACTTGGGATACTTGCTCCCTCTCCCTTTGCCCCTCCCCCTTCTCACACTCTTTCCTTCCCTCCTTCCCTCTTTCTCTCTCTAAATAAATAAATAAATGAATAAAATCTTTAAAAAAGTATAGCCATCCATATTAAAGAATACTTGGAAAAAAAATACTTGGTAGTTATGATGAAGAATATAGTAGCAAAATGTGCTACAGTCGGACAGTTTCTAAGATGTTAAGTGGAGAAGCAAGGGACAGAATGATGGGTCAAGGGTGCCCAGGTAAATTTTTTTAATTTTATTTTTATTTATTCATGAGAGACAGAGAGAGAGACAGAGAGAGAGAGAGAGGCAGAGGGAGAAGCAGGTTCCATGCAGGGACCCAACGTGGGACTCGATCCCGGGTCACCAGGATCACACCCTGGGCCAAAGGCAGGTGCTAAACCACTGAGCCACCCAGGGATCCCCTCAGGTAAATTTTTTAAAGTTTATATACCAGTGTACATTCACAAACTCAATTCTGGAGAGACACCTAAGAAAATCAGAGGGCCCTCTGTGGCAAAGAATTAGGTGTTAGAGGGGCAGTTTATATCTTTTATTACTTTTCTGTTAGAATTTTTATTATAATTAACTTTATTGATTTAATACACGTATTGAGGCACAGTGCTTGGAGAGTTTCCACAGAGAGAGAACCCCCATTTGGGTGGAAGTGAGGAAAGGCTTTGAGGAAGAAACAGCATCAGGGCTGGGCCTTAGAGGGGAAGGATCTGCCAGGAGGCATGCAGGGGTAATGGTCTGGAGAAGCTAGACAAGCCTGCCAGTCCCACAGTGCCAAGGCCCATAGGAGATCTAGGCAGTCAGGTCCAGGGCATAGGGCCCTGGCCAGGGGTGAGCATTCCAGGCACAAAAGCGACCACACACAGCTGACTACAATGGGCTCCAGGCACTCTGACCCCTGGGGCATGGTACTGGAGGGTCTATGATCCTGCAGACCCAATCCTCACCTACAGTGCTGGGGGAACTGGCTCCCGCACCCAAAGGAAAAGGAAGTCACAGCTCTTGCTAACGGTCAACTTTGGGAGGGGAGTTGGTGACAGTGTCTGGACCTCGGTAATGCCCAGTCAATGCGATCTGGGACCATGGCAAGCTCTGCACTAAGGCTATATTCACACAGCTCTGCCTCTGCTGATGGTGCATATTCTCTGTCCTCACAGATGAGCAACCACTGTGCCCGGACCTGGCTTATGGCCTTGACCACCTAGATGCTCCCCGGCCTGGAGTCACTCCTAGCTACAGGGTAGTGGAGAAGGGAGGAAGCCACCCCCAGAGGAAGCAGCTTGGGTCCCAGGGACTCTGCCAGCCAGGGTCAAAGGCTAGGACCCATATGAGCCCTGTGGCCAGCCTTGGCTTTTGCTTCCTTCCTCTCCCAGGCAGAGGCCACCCACCTCCCACGGGTCATAGTCCCCGAAGTCTTCTCTCATCTTTGCCCTCAGCATTAGGAAAAAAATTCCATCCTTCCCTCATCCCTGTGGTTTGGGCTCAGGGAACGCAAATGCATTTCGTTGGCGTGATTTAAGCCAGGGCTTAAGCCATCTTGTGAGGCACTGCAGATGCAAACAAGAGAAGCTTTGAAGATCAGCCCCGAATGCATGTCTTTGCCACTGTGGTCACAGCCCTGCTCCTGCGTCTGCCGGAGAGGAGCATGTGGCTGGAATCCCACACTCAGAGCTGAGAGCAGAGGCACAGCCACCCACCACTGCCGGCCACCCATCTCTATGCCCTAACAATCTGGGGGAGGGGGCCTGTATCAGTCCCTTGATGGTTCTAACGCACTGCAATTCCCTTTCCAGGCTGGAACCCAAGGACCACGTACTGGGCAGAGGGGTGGTACCCTAGCCTGCAGGCCCCCCGGGAAACTGGGAGGGACCTAAGTCCTAGCTCTGTTGCTTTGCTTACACCATTCCCTGTGGCAGGAATGCCCTTCCCCCAAAGCCTCCCATCAGTATCCTATTTGTCACAGCAGAGTTATTTATAACGTAAAAAAAAATCAGCAACTATCTAAAATCCAACAACAGGTGACTTGCCAGCTCAACTGTGTCCATTCAATGGCAAGAAGCGTGGACACTGGCAAGGACACTTGGCCCCCCTGTGAAGCAGCCTCTACATGAGCTAGGTGTCCAGACCAGGGCTTAATCTTTTTCTTCTTTCATTGTGATTTCTGACATTATAAGGTTGTTCATGCAACAAATGGCCTAAAATGATCCTGACGCTCCAGACTCAAAATGGCCCTTCTCTGAGAGACACCTTCCACAATCTCCACCTCCCCCCACCCCACACTCCACCAGCTCCTTGCTCTGCCATGTGGTGTGGGAGGTTATGTATATGCCCATCCCTGATCTTGCCCCAGCTTTCAGCCATGCATATGCACTTGTGCCTACAAGAGCCCAAGGTTGGTCTCACAGTCGGTCTCCACCACAGGAATCCAGACCTCTGCTCACAGTCACATCAGCCTCGATCCATGTCCTAAAACCTCATAGCTGGGGCAGAGGCAGATCTGCCTCTCTACCATGGGTGCCATGATGGCAGCCAGTACTGCTTCTCCTTACCAGTCTAATGCACTCATTTGTCTCCACCCCCAATCTAGCCCCAGGGCTAAGAAAGGAGAAAAGTGGTCCCCTCCACCCCCACCCACTCCACCACCTGCTACCCATTGCTGCTGCCTCAGAGGCTGCCGGTGTGCGCACCAAACCCCTGGCACCTGCTGGCAACAAAGGGGACACTGGCCCTGAGCCTGGGAGGCACAGTCAAGGGATAGCTTCAAGAACAGTAGAAGGCCAGGCAGAAAGGGGTTTGCTTTCTCACCTTCATGGCCCAGACAGCTCAGACCCAATACCCAACAGCAAAGAGTTTTCCCACTGATGCAGGACCTGGGCTCTGCCTTGGGTCCACACTGGGACATAGGAGGGCACAGAAGCCCCATAGTGGCCATTTCCCTAGAGATGTGGCTCTTTCCATTTTCTGCAGAGAAACAGGGTGCATGGGGGCTGTCCAAGGAGAGCTTGGGGGAAGTGCGGAGCCTGGCACGGGCACTGCCACTGTCCTCCAACTGGCTCTAAGAGTGCCTAAGGGCCAAGCACTCTCTAGTCAATGCTTGCTCCTTAGGTCTGACCTCTGGGCTTGGGCAATCGAGCCTCAGACAGCCCTGAGGGAGCCTCTGCCTGTTGGTGCCCTGGTAATAAAGAGTCCCCTAGGAGCCCTTACTGCAGCCTTAAGTCTGGGTCCAGAGGTCCTGTGGTCCTACATTAGAGTCCTGTCCCCCTCTTCCACTGGGGTCAGCCTGGCTCAGGCCCCACATTTCATAGCCATAAACAAGTTTCCTGCTGTCTTCGTCCTCTCCCATGTGGAATTCCAGAACTTGTAATAAATCTTGGGAGGTCAGGAAGGGCCCAAGAGGGCTCCAGCTACCTCCCGACAACTGTGGGCAACACCTCCCAATTTAGTGGCAGCTGTGAACACCAGCCTTCAGGTACTACCTCCCCTCCCCTGCTCTTCTCTCTCGGGGACTGGGGCTGGGTTTCCTGGTGCAAAGTACATGCCTGGGCCCAAGCTTTGCCTGGCCTGTAGCTTGAGGTCTCACCCAAAAGACCCAGAGAAATGGAGACTTCACTCTTAGGGTCTGGTATCAGGAGGCAGAACCAAGCTCTAGTCCACTGTCCAACTGCCTCAGGGACATGGGCAAGGGGTTGCCCTGGCTGGACCTCCGACTCCAGCCAAATCATGGTCCATAGTTCCTGCTGCCGACTTTCTCCCTTCTAATGATGGAGTAGGGAGAGGAGGGTCCTCTCCAGCCTCAGCAGTGGGCATATAGTCCAGTGCGGCTGCCTCCAGAAAGTTCAGCCTTGAATTTGGCATGGCAGAGGGAAGAGTGAACTGGCCCCTACCAGGCACCTGGGGTCCCAATCTTTGAAACTCTGAAGGAGAATCCACTGAGGGCCCTGCTTCCCTGTGGGTAGAGGAGGGAAATGGAGGAAAAGGCCTCGGAGTAAAAGATTGCTATGGTAATGGAAGTTTTGAAACAAAGGGAAGGGAAAGGGGAGAAGTGCAGGCCAAACCCCTTCTCTAAGAATTCCCTGAGACTTTGGTCCGACTCTTTTCCTGTAGGTTCTGTGACCTGGCCCCCTCAAGGAAGAGGAGGTAGGAGAATTAAGAGACTTTAGAAAGGAAAAGAGAGGCAGGGACAGAGAGGGACTAAGGCAGAAACGGATGGGAGGGGAGCAAATAAAAGGGACATGATCACAATGATACAGGAGAGGAAGGTAGGCAGGGGATTCCAAAGGGGTCTATGGATGCCCAGCAGAGCCCCAAAGCCCCCACAGCCACATGTGCTGAACACCTGGGCCAGGAGATGTCCTTGCTTCACGGACTTTCCACACTGAACCCTCCCATAGCCCTCAGATATGTACTGGACTTGGTGTGGGAGACACAACCATGGCCTGAGAGGAAAGGCCAGCTGCCGCAATCCCCTCAGAACAATTCTGTGGCCCCACTCTGGATTATCAGGCAGTTTAGGTGAAGCAGGTCCCTTATGTGGAAGGCACAAACATGGTGGGGGAAATAAAGCTTAGAGACCTGGCTGCTTCCCTTTAGCCCCTCCTGTCAGCTGGCCCAGCCCTGCCTAGACTCCCCAGCCACACCCCCCCTCATCAGAGGTGCTCCCCAGGCCTTGGGTCCCTAGGGCCCCTCTAGCAGTTCAGCCTAATTCCCTGCTGCAGCCACCTCCCTTTCTAACAGTGGATCAGGGGAGGGGGGGCAGAAACAGCATCCTAAACAACCCAGAAACACGGTAACAACTGCACACCACAAACCCCCTGCCTCGGTTTCCCTAGAAGGAGATCCTGGACTTTGCAGCCATTTCCCAGGGCAAGGACTGTCCACCTGCTAGTGAGTGGTCACCAGGACACCAGCTGGAGAGGAGGGCCAGCTGCAAATAGGAGAAAGGCAGCCTTGGGGACCCAGTGGGGTGGGGGGTTCCGCACCAAATGCTATAAAAGAAAGGCAGAAAGAGACCTCTGCCTGACACGGAGGGGAGTAGAGACACCCATTTCCCAGATGAGGAAACAGGTCCAGCAGGTGGCTAAAACTCGCCTGGGGGGTGGGGTGGGGGGAGGGGGAGAACTAGGTCTCCCTAGGTGGTCCTGGGGGGCTCAAAGTCTGGGCTTTGGAGGGGTGGGCACCAACAGCAGGACATGGGCTGGACTGCTGCAGACTAAGCTTTTGGTGAAGGATACAGGGCCCTCCTCCCCAGAAGGAGATCTGGTGGAGCAGGCTGTGTCTAGGGGGTGCGGACAAAAGCAGTTTGGCAGAGCCATGGGGGCTGGGAGAGAAGGGTCTCTATCAGACACTACAGGCTGGGGAAGGCGGAAATTCATTTGTCTATTGTCTACTCCTCCACTTCCCCAGCCAGGGACCCTGCTCCCCACCGTGGTGCCACCCTGACCCCCTTCCCCAGCGCTGCTGACTCGCCCCCGCTGGCACAGCAACACACATGCGGGAGGCACACGTGTGAGCACCAAGCCCCGCACCTCCCAGCAGAAACATGTGCGTCCCTACCCCCACCGCGCAGCGTTGGGTCGGCGCCTTGAACCCCCCGCTGGCCTCCCTTGTTCAGGCAAGGAAGCAGGACCTTGGCAAGGGGGCTGCTGGGCCCCAGGGGCTTGGAGCCTCCTCCCCCACCCCGCGGCAGCCCCGCCCAGCCCCCTTCAGGTTGTCGCCCATAAAGAACTCTCCGTTGTCATGGAAATTAGTGACTGCTTAGCAGGAGGAAGGGGACCCGGGGGCAGTCGGGAGGGGCTGAAGGCGGCTCTGGGAGTCTGGAGGGTCGGTTCAGCCCTGGGCCCCTACCCCCATGGGGCACCACGAATATTCGAGGGTTAAGGTTTTCACAATTAGGAGCGCAGCGAGAAGGGGGGCGGGGGAGGGTAGGGAGGGGGATATTCGCCTGGACCTGAGGCTCAGAGGCTTCCCCTGGGACCCCCGAGCCGTGCGAGGTGACCGGGAACTTTAAGCCCCCCGGACCTGCAGATCTGGCGTGCTCTGCCCACGCTGGGGCCCCGAGCCCTCGAGGAGCCCCCGCGCACTGAGCGACCCAAACCTTGAGTCGGGGACCCAATCCCCCAAGACCCCCACAACGTGCGTTTGGGGGCGCCCCCCCCCCCCGCGCGGCCCGCCCCGCACCTGCAGCGCCGGTCGGTCACACGGAGGAAGCGATCGCGTGTTCGGCGGGGCGCCGAAGGCTCCGGGGGCGACGGGCAGAATCCGCTCCGGGCACGCGGGGCAGACGCGGCGCCAGCTGCAGCCGCTCCGGCTCGCAAACCTCCAGCATCTCCCGCCGCTCACAGGCGCCGGATTCGCACCCCGGGCCGGGGGCGGGCTGGGGGCGGGGCCTCCCTCGGCAGGCTCCGCCCCGGCCCTGGCAGAGCCTGAAGCCAGAATCCCACTCGGAGGGGGGCGGACGACTGGTGGCAGCGACTCAGAGAGCCTTGGTCTGCCCGCCGCCGGCCCTCGGACTGACTGGGCACAGGGGCCAGGGCGGCCTTCTTACGCCCATGATAGGGAGTTGGGAGTAGGAGGTGTGGGGAAAGCCTGAGCCCCGGAGCTACACAGGAATCTCTCGGCAGGTAGTAGTCCCCAGGGGACAGAGCCCTCCGCCTAGCTCCCACAACCTGACCCAAAGGGCAGAACTACTTCCAAGAACAAAGTGGGCAGTCGCCAGGGCAAGCTGCATTACAGACTGGCATCCCCTAGTTATGACTAGTAAACACATGGGTGAGTGTGTGCACGTGGTCAGTGAGGGCTCCCGACCATGGTGGGAGAACCTCCTATCCCCCCGCACCCCCCCACCCCAATTCAGCCTTTCTCATCCCCAAGTCCCAGCCAGGGTGGCTGGCCCAGGCTGCTCCTCCCTGCATAGCACTGAATTTCCCAGCGTATAAAAGTCACCTATGACATGATGTGGATTCTGCTTTCTTTCCAGCAAAATCACCCTGAAACTCTTCATGAGAAGCATCACCACCAGCATCCTGGGCTGGGATATGGGAATACAGGAGAACTGTTGCACCAAAGGTGCCCCACCACGCCCGTCCTCTGATAGAAGGAAATTGAGAACTGCCAAAAGGAAGTCTTGAAGGTAGACCTTGGCCATTTCTCCTTCCTTTGTCAGGGAGGCACATGGCCCCAGTGCTTGCCCCTCCGCCCTCACAAGCACTGAGAACCATCCTGAGGCCCATGTCTGAAGGCCAGACAGACTTCTTGGTAGCTGGAGCTGGATTCTACCCCACCCCAAACCTCCCAGTGAGCCTTCTGACCCTGTCCTGGATGGGGTCATCTCCAAACCCTTTAATGTTGAATGAGTCTACCCTGCATGGGTCCCCATGGCTGCTGACAGGAGTGACTGCTCAAGTGAGGAAGCTGGAGCAGAGGCTGGGAAGGCTGACCTGGGAAATGACCACTCACACAAGGCCCCTCAATATCTGCCTCCGGACGAGGGTGTCAAGGGGCCCTTCACATCCTTCTCTGGCTTTGGGTCACCTCTTGTAGGCCAGGCTGATGCCACCTATGAGCTCTCTGGGCTCTGGGTGATCACAGTCACATACACACACACACACACACACACACACACACACGCCATAGGAATCTCCTAATCTCCTGGCAGGCAGAGGCTGGGTTTTTATCTCAGTATACTCAGTTCATGTCTGCAGAATGAATGAATGGCCTGGCACTTTCCTGTTGTCTGCCCATGGTCCCTGAAGCAATGGTTTTCTGAGTTGTATAGTGCTGCTGAGCTGTAGCTTGCTGACCCTACACTTGTGACATACATTATCTGTCTTTCCCAAAGGCCATGGCTGTCTAGGTATGGAGAAGCTGGGCTGAGGAGAGGCTGGAATGGGGCATTTAGAGGCAGGGGAAGAGGTGGTTCGCTAGAGCCCTGCTTGCTGCTGGCAGTGCTCCACGTCTTCTTGGTCGTGTGCACATTCCATGTGCCTGTGGGTGAGTGCACATGGCAGGGTGTGTGTGTACACGTGTGACTATGTCTGTGCGCGCGCTTCTGCTGAAGGAGATGGCAGGAGCACAGTGTGTGCGGTGGTGCCCAGTGGCACATGTGTCTGCATTCTGTGTGCACCCAGGCATGCTTGCTTGCACATATACATGGACACTGTTGCCAGTCCCTGGAGCCACTGGTCCCTGGAGCCACTGATCCTCTTCCTGCCTGACACAGGCCTCAGAAAGTGGAGGCTGAAGCAGGGTGTAAAAGCCAGATGTGGGAAGAGGCTGGGCCATGCTAAGGGCTTGCTGGGGCCGTGATGACCCTATTGGCTATTGCCAGTCTCCCCACCCAGGGCAGCCCTTCACTCTCAGGCATTTGGGGGATATCAGGTCTTGGCCCTTTGTGGAGAGAACAACCTAAAGATGCGGATCCAGGGTTGGGACTGGGGAATGGCTTGTCCCTCAGCCCCCAGCCAGGGAGGGAGGCACAGGCAGGGTAGGGCTTCGGTGTCTTGGCTTCTACCTTCAGCTGCCCTCTGGGTGGGAAGTAGCAATACCAGCTGGACACCATCCTCTCAGCTCTTCTAGGCCATGGACTGGGCCCATGTTTAACTTTATTCCTACCTCCACTATTCAGAGCTAGACCAGTTCAGGGGCCATGTTTTCTAGCCACACTCCCCTGGCCAGAGGAATAGCAGAAGGTCCTTTAGCATAGGGCAGAGTTTGGACAAAGAGCTGGGGCAGTTGGCATTGGCATTGGCATTGGCATTGGCCAGTAGTCTCTCTGAGGATCTCTTGAGGAAGCTTGTGCCCTAGGCACCCTGTGAGTGGGGACAGTCCAGGTTGGAAGGCTGAGGAGGAGAAGGGAGCCTAAAGTTGACAGTTCCAGCTCCCAACCAGAGCTAGACAGTCAGAGAGGCAAGGTAAAGTGTGAGCCTCCCTATCCACAGAGCCTATAAAGCAGGCCAGATCTCATCGCTCAGCTCAGGTGTACCATCCATCCAGGATCCAGGACTTATCTGCTGCCCCCCATGACCCTGACTTCCTGCCCTAGGACACCAAAGGCCAGAACTCTCATACTCTCATATTCTGACTGACCCACAGAAGCATAGAGCTCTCACAAAGTTCAGACTTTAGGGGCCACTGCATTACCAGGCTAGCTCCCCCAAGAAGCCTAAACTTTGACAAATACCCTCCCATGGGGGTCACTAATGCTGTAGGTCCCCAGCCATCTTTGGAACTGTTAGGGTGTTGTCCATGTTGCTGTCCTTAGCCCCCCGTAGGGGGCCCAAGATGGAGGAGGGCAAGCAGTCTTTTCCTCTGGAGCTAGGGGAGGGGGCTGTCCCCCTTCATGACTCACTCCAGGCTGTGTGGGTTATTACATTATGTTTGAAATTGCCATGGCAACGAGCTGGCAATCAAGGGTAATTGCACTTGTCGTCAGGGCAACGGGGCAAAACCCACAGCAGCCACTGTCTGTGGTTGCCCTTGGGGTGCAGGAAAGGTCAGGTTAGACCAGAGCCAATGCCAGCCAAGGGGTTCTGGGGTCCTCTGGAAAGGATAAGATTGCTAGGACCCATGGAAGTTCCAATGTGCAGGGTGTGCCTTGGGAGTGCCAGGGTCCCCATCCCTGACTCTATGTCTGGACACTCTGTGTCTAAAACATGCCACAGTGATCAAGTAAGCAGAACCAGAACTTTTATGTGCTCACAGATGGTACTTGTAGATGGCCCAAGGGCCTTCCTCCTCGTACTCACGGCGTCTGAGCCACAAGCTCTGGAAGGAGTCCCGGGACGCCATGATGGAGCCTCCAAGCCAAGCAGCAACGGCACGATGGGGAGAGCCCAGCACAGTGGCTTGGGGGCCCAGCTCCTGTCTCAGGCGCTCAGGAAAGCCATTTATCAGGGTGCTGCCACCGTCCAGCACCACGTTGGCCAGCAACTGCTCCTGCTGCTTGGCTTCCAGCCGGCTGATGCTCAAGAGAGCTAGTTGTGGGAGGCCAGGCTGGTTGAGGCCTAGCAGACTGGGCTGGAAGAGGGCCTCAGGGCAGCAGAAACGCTCAGAGCCCAGAGTGATGACTTGCTTGTCTGGAAGCACAAAGTCCACTCGGGCCTGAGTCCGAGTGCGGGCCATCTCAGCTGTCATATTCATGGCCACGTAGCAGCAGCCCTCTTTAATCTGGTTGACCAACCCTGCCTTGGGTGGTGAGTAGCCACCTGCCAACAGTAGCTGAGCCAGGTATTCAGTGAGGTCAACACCGGCCACATCCAGCCGGTAGGTGTCAAGTGGGGCCAGATCCCCAGTGAGGATAGGTGCCACGTAGGAGGTCCCATAGCCACTGCCCAGCACCAACCCAGTGGTGCGCCCATAAGCGTAGAGTGCCAGCAGGGCCTGATGCACTGTCTGCATGGCTGGCACATGGAAACGCTCAAAGAGTATTTCCGCCACCTTTTCTCTGTTGGTGCGTGGCGAGATGGGCGAATCGGCCACAAGTACAGCCAGCTCCTCTGGACGCACGCCCAGCCTGCAGTAAAACAGGTGCTGCCACAGCACCTCCAGTGCATCCCAGTCAGAGACCACTCCCCGATTCAGCACCGGATAGGAGCCCTCTTGGTTCTCAGGCACCGCATACCGGGGCTCGTCCTGGGCTGGGTGCTGTAGCAACTGGACACGTGAAGGCAACACACTGAGGACATGGTCCTCTCTGGCCAGTCCACATTTGGTGAAGCCTGTGCCTGTGTCAATCACCACAGCTGCCATGTCCTGGTAGGGACCGAGTGAGTGGCGGCAGAGCACCGGGGACTGCATCGGCGGAGCATCTGTGGTGGGCACCAGTTCATAGCAGGCCCCACGGAGCAGGCCAAGGTGTGCAACTACTGATGAGTGCATGATGTTCTCGGGTGTCACCTTGAAGCGGGGACCCTGGGGCTCTGTGCCCACCATGGCCACGGGCAAGACTTTGCAGCCAGTGCCAGATGTAGAGAATGTGACCAGGGAAAACTGTTCCTCCTGGGTCCTGGGGGAACTGCCCGGTTGCCAGGATGAGAGCCGATGTGTGCTGGAGCTTTCAGTGGCGCCACCACCGACCTTATCTCTGCTCATGTAGACACAGGTCTCCTCAGGGGCCAGGGGCATCTGAAGTACCCCCACATGGGCTGGCAAGCCCAAGGGCTCACCTTCTTGGCACATGGTGGAGGCCTGGCTGGGCTCCCTGATGATGGGGGGCCCTCCTGAGATGGGTCCTTTGGAAATGGGGGGTTCTTGAGAAAAGGGAGGCTGCCCGGTGAGAGAAAGCTGCCTGGCAAGAGGGGTGCCAGTGAGAGGGGGCTGACCAGGAAGGGGGAGCTGCCTGGTAGAGGGGGACTGCTCAGCCAGGAGAGGCTGTCCAGAAGGATGGGTGGGCCTGGTGAGGGGGCACTGCTCAGCAGAGGGAGGCTGACTGGTCAGAGAGGGCTGTCCAGCAAGAGGATGCTGCTCAGCCAGTAGGGACCGACCACCGAGGGAGGCCTGCCCAGCACCTTCACCCCGAAGGCTGTCAGGGTGAGCAGTAAGGACCTCTTTCTGGTCGTGGTTGCCTCTATCCTCCTGAAGCAGAGATCTGGGCACCTCCTGCTTTTGGGCTTCTGGAGTAAGCTCTGGGGTCTGCTCTGAGTTCATCCACTGAAGTTTCTTGGGCTGGATCATGGAGGTGTGCTGCATCCTGAAGGCATCCAGCATCCAGACAGTATGACTAGGTTCACTTTTTACACCATCTGGTTTGGAGCAGCCAGGATCACGAACATGGCTCAATAGCCTCTCACCAAGCTGGAGGGGCATTCCTAGTGGAACGGGCCCAGTGAACACTCTGATGGGTGTCTCAGAACTAGGGGTGTCCCGTGACTCCAAGTTGAGCCTGCCCTCCTTGGGAACCAAGGCCACCTCTCGGTAGCTTCCAGATAAAAGGCTGGAGGGTGCAGGGCTGGAGAGCATGTGCGAAGTGGACCAGAAGCTGGAGCGATTGTTGTCAGGGGAAAGGATGGGCATGGCTAATGGTGTAGTGGACAACACATTTTCGGGGACATAGACGGATGAGTGGCTGGGCATGACACCAACCAGCACTGCCCGTGAACCTGTGGGGTCATGGCACAGTAGCCCGATCCTGGTTTTGCCTGTGGCCATATCGAATACCAGCACATGATCTTCAGTGGCATCCTGGAGCTGGCAGGTAGGAGCACTGGAGGGGGATGTCTGTGCAGCTTCCCTGGGAGACTGGACTGGCGACTGCTTGTGGCAGGATACTTGGTAGGCAGATGGTGGCACACTGGAGCAGGTATTGTTGCAAACATTGAGAGGCTGCTGGTCTGTCTGAGAGCTACAGTTCTCCTGGCTATTCCTCTGGGACTTGGGCGTACCCGGGGGGCCTGAGCCTGGTGTTGGGCTGCCTGGCCTAGAGGTACAGACCAGGGGCTTCTCCGCTGGGTTCTCAGGTGGGGTGGGTAACACCTGCATTCCAGCAACCTCGAGCTCCTGGACATGGTCAGAGGACTCCTCTGGAGTGGGCATTGGGGTGGGAGGCTCCTTCTGGAAACAAAAATCTACTTTGTCCTGGCAGGATGGGACCACTTCGGAAGACTCCAAGAGGACTGACCATTGGTTGCCACACTTCCTGAGCAGGAGCTCTTGGGACAGGCCATGGGTTGTGGCAGTGGTGTCTGTCAAGTGGTCAGAGTTGCAGGTATTAGGTTCAGCTGCTGCCGGCATTGGGGTAGTATCCCCAGCTGGAGTATTTGCCTGAGTTGGTGTTGGAGGAGCCTGGGCGGGAGGACACGGGCCCTTGCCCTGGCCCTGACCTTGGGCTGGAGTCAGAAGAGGACCTTGCGTTGCAGCCGAGCCATCCTCCCCTGAAAGGAAATAAGGTAGCCACCGGCTCTTCCTGCTGCCCAAGGGGGCTATCTTGTCAGGGTGGCAGGGGCCTTTGCCCCAGCCTACCAGGACTTTAGCTGGAGCCTTGCCCTCACCTGCAACATGCACCCGAAGCCGGGAGCGGCAAAATCCATGCTGGAGCGAGTCACTGGTGCTGTCACTGCGTGTGTCCACGGGTAAGGTCAGAGTCCTGTTCTCCACGATGAGATGCGTTTGGGTTCCCACGATGGAGCTTGGAAATGGGCTAGTAGAGGGGAGTTTTGGGGCATCTTGGGAGGCCCGCTCACGGCCACACTGGGAGCCAACCTCAGCAGGATCCTGGTGTAGCTGGTGAATGGGCTCAGGGGCATGGGCCTGGGAGGCAGGGTCACAGGTCCTATCAATGATGGCCTCAGTGGATAATGACAACCCCTGCCTGAAGTATACAGATCCCGAATCTATCCATGGTCCTTGGGACCCTCTGTGGCCACCCCCCAGCTGCTGGCTGCTGGCTGAGGGGTGGCCCTGGGGGCCCGATGGATCAGGGCCCCCCACCTTCTTGGTGACTTCCATAGTCCTGCTCCATGCCCTAGGTGCCCTGCCCCCACTTCATTGCCATGGCAACCTCACACATCACAGCTCCCAGTGACCTGGGTGGGGGTGGTGGTGACAGAGTATGGGAAACCAGGGGCCCCACCCCCCTGAGCAATGGGGCCTGCCCAGAGAACCTTGGGAGACAGAAAGGCCCGGGAATCCTGGTGAAGTCGGCCTCCTCTACCTTTACGGGCCAGGTGACTGACTACTCTCTCCCCAGGCCAGCTAGCCAGACGAGGGTGGTGCCCGTTGTGGCAGGAGCTGGGCGGGGCAGTGGAAGGCCAAGGGCAAGGGAGAAAAGTAGACTGGGGAAACCTGGATTTCTGGTCTACGTCAGATGCCAGACTTGATTCCTTCTCCTCTCTTCTCATGTAGCAACTTGAGACTTTAGCCCCAACTCAGGGATGAGTTCCAACTATGTGACACAAGGCCCTTTGGGGGGATCAAAGCCCCTTTACCACTCAGTCCTGGGAGACAGAAGAGGGTGAGGGGCCTGGCTCAGGCCCGTGTTCCTCTCCCCCACGTTCCCTGGCTCCCACTCCAGGGACAGCAGCTCCTTGGCAGTCTTTCTGCTCCAGATGGTTCTCCTCTGCCTGTGCCTCATAGAGCCCCCTCCCCAGAGCCACATGTCCTTCAAGCCTAGAACCAGTATCCCACAGAGGTGGCTATGGGGGCGACAAGGGTGGGGGTGGGGCTTTTGCTCAGAATCCTCAAGTCAGAATGTTCTCACTCCTGTCACATTGTGTCGACTTCACCTTGGCTGGTTGAGGAGGGTGGGGGTGGTGCAGAGCACTTGGCATAGGGCTAGGTCACAGTGGACATAGGGCTAGCCAAGTGGCAATGATTACAAATGGGACACAGGAGAGACACAGTAAGCACAGGGCTGGCTACAGTGTACGGATATGGTTGGTGCGGGACTGGGCACACAGTGGGCACAGCTGTGTACACAGTGAGGACAAGCTGGACACGGGACTGGACATAGGGTAGGCAAGCTTATTAGACTTGGTGGATACTCCTCCTCCTCTCTAGTTCCTAGGTGGGCAAACAGAGGGCAGGGAGAGGTGGGACCTGTCCTGGTGTGGACCACCAGCCCAGGCCTACACGTGCCCTCTAGCTATAGAAGACAGGCCTAGGCAGCAGTTTGGGGAAGCACCCATTACCACAGGCCTAGCCTGGAGGTTCTGACCTGGGGCCGAGCCAGCCCTCCTCCTGCCTGCCAGCTGTGAGCTCTGAGCCTCTTCTGTCCAGTCCCCAGGGCTGTGTCCTTTCAGGCCTCAGTCTTTCTTCCCAGGAAACAGGTTTGTGGGGAATGCAGCAGTCAGCCTGTCCTTGGAAGCAGTGTTTTCACAAATGTTAAAAATAGAGCTTACAGTTGGCCGTGGGGTGTGAAACGATGTGACCAGGGACCAGGCTGGCTAGTGCTGCTGCTTCTGCACCTTCCTGCCTCGGCCCTGGGCAAAGCCTGACTCAGCCCCGCTCAGGCCCCCTGGGCTTCCTCTCCCTTCCCCAGATGCTGCCTTCAGTGAAGAACCCGGATGCTACTGCTCACCACACACTATGGCCTGGGAAGGTGGCAGAGCTGGAGGGCCTGTGGCCTGCCTATGCGCACATGCATACACACATACTCGCTCAACACTGTCAACTTCATTAATCTCTGGCCTCAAGCAAACTGATTTCTTCCTCCACGATGGAGATGCTAGTAGTAACCTCCAGAGCTGGTGGGGAGGTTTGAGCCAGGTTACACCTGGGAGGATTAAGAAGGCAGGGAGGGAGACCCTGAGACCCCCTACCTGTCTGACCACCTCCGTCCTCCACCTCCTGCAGAAGTGGGGCATAATCCTCCTTTCCAGGGCTGGGAGCTTCGTGAAAACTGACTGAGAGATCCTCCTAAAGTCTCCTTGAGGAAGGATGCAGAGCCAGTGGAAGGGTGTGGCCCATGAAGGAAGGCCCCCAAAAAGCAGTCCTGAGAGAGGAGAAAGTTTTTCCCCCCGGGAAGCAAACACCCCTTATAAGAAGTGTGGTGCCTGTGTGGCTCAGTCTGTTAAGTGTCTGCCTTTGGCTCAGGTCATGATCCCAAGGTTCTGGGACCCAGTCCCATGTCCTTTGGGCTCCCTGCTCAATGGAGACTGCTAGCCTGCTTCTCTCTCTCCCCTGCCTTTCCCCCCTCGCTGTGCTCTCTCTCTCTCTCTCTCTCTCTCAAAATTTATAAAATCTTAAAAAATAAAAAAGAACAATGACTAATATTGATCAGGTTCTTCCTGTGAGCTGGGCAGTCCTGAGTGCTAGTTACCCAGCCTTGTAATTTGATGAGCTGGGCACTATTATCCCTATTTTACAAATGAGGAAACCAAGGCACAAAGAAGAGAGAATTCACAGAGATCTCAGTTAAATGAGTAGTAGAGCCATAATCTGAAGCCAGGCCACCAGGCTCTGGTCCTGCACTTCAGAAATCTATGTACCACCACTGGATACCACACATGCAGGCATGGACCCTCCTGGAAGGGAGCCAACATGCCTCCCTTCTGAGTGCTATAGCCCCAAGCACCCACCTGAGCTCTGTCCCACTTGAACCTTCTCCTCCTCCCAATAGCTTAGCAGGTGCTCAAGCCTGGAAGGGGCATTTCCCCTGTTGGCACTTCTAAGTCAGTGCACTCCTGAGAGCCTGGCAGCACTGAATAGGGGCCAGCTACACACCCTGCCGAACCAGGCTGAGTCTTTTGTACTCAGAATTCTTGGATGGCCAAAGCCGACTATATTTCATCCAGGTAAGGGCAGAGGCAGCAGGGCAGCCAGAGAATCTCCTAGGTTAGACCCCTCTGCCCAGCCCCCAGGGTTTGGGCAGGGACATTGCCACTGTACCCCTCCCCCCTACATGTTTTTAAACAGTCTCTCACCACGAAGAAGGGCATCCAATTCTATTTCTGATTCTGGAAAGTGAGGAGGGCCAACATGTTGCCATGGCAAACTGGAGAGCCCCTCCCCGAGGCTGAGCCCATTCCCCAGGCTGAGGGCTCTTTGGGATGGAGAGGCCAAGGAAGAACTGGAAGAAGCCCGGTCTGAGGGCAGGGCCATAGGAGTCTTCTCTATGAAGGCAGTCCGGACATCACCTCCTCTCACAGCTCACTTGGGCCCCCTCTGAGCAGGCTTTGGGGAAAGGCCCCAGCCCCTGTGGAGAGGGTCAGCCTTCAGGAGATGGAGTCGGGGCTCTCTGAGAAACCATTCTTCCTTGTGGATCAGGGTGGGGCCCTCCCACCTAGGATGCCTTGAGTGTGGTGGGAAGGAAATGCATCAAGGGGAGTGGGAAGGTTCTGGGACTAGCCAAGTCTCCCAGACTTGATTTTCCAATGCACCCGTATCTTTGGCACCTAGTGTTCTTGAAACAGCTCTGTCAAATTCTTGGCCCTGCACTTTTCTGGTCTACCTGTCTCCCCCTCCCTGTGCCCAGGAAGACTCTGGATATCTCCAAAACTCTAGGAACAGAAGGAATCTTAAGGGCTCCCAGTACAGGCAACCACTTGGTAATGGAGTGAAAAGCAAGGCCTGTTTCCCCAGAGGTTTCTGCCCACTGTCCAGGAGCTCATACACCAGCCCTCCTGCCCTGGAGGGTGCAGCTGGGTAGCATTTAGCTTTGTGAAGGGAGGGCATTCCGGCCAGTAGCGCAACCCAGGTAAATGTGGGCTTCTGAAAAGACCTACAAGGATGTTGTGATCCAACCTTCTTGGGGTATTAATTAATATTATTAATGGGTATTAAATTAAACCAAGGTACTCTTGGTCTCCAGGCTCCACAGACTGCTCCACAGTGCTCTGTGTTTCCTTCTCCTGACCCTCCTCCCCGAGGAGGGGGAGAATCCAAGTGACCTGTGAGCACTAACTTCCTGCTTCCCTGCCGCCTTTCCTGGCCAGGGTGCAGCCGTTCTGAGAGGCAGTTGACTCCCCTTCCTCTCTAGTCTCCTTCCCTGACCCCAGAAGGAAGACAACCAGGGTGGGGACAGAACTCCAGCCCTAGGGGAGCCCCTGATGGGATGAGGGGTGATAATCTACTCCTAATCTGGAATGTGGAATGCAGATCCAACAGTGCCAGGAGGATGTGGCTTTTGAGCTCTAAGGAATAGGAAATTTAAATAACAGATGTTTAAACAACCTTCCCTGCAAGCCGTGGTGCAGTGACCCCTCTGCTGTGATGTGTTACAGCTTAAAAATAGCCCACAATGAACTGCTCTGAGCTCCAATTGACTCAAGCTTACGTAACTCTGCGTGAAAGATGGCCAGCCGCATCAGCCCGGAGGGAGGGCAGTGGCAGAGACACCCTGATGGCTTCAGGGTGAGGCAAGCTCCTCACCGTCCCTGGAAGCAGCCCCCCAGCCAGGAGCCAGCATAGGTGGGGCAGAGGAAATGCTGTCAGAAACATGCACCATTTCATGACTATTGAGAAGAGACCTCCAACCACATCTGCAGAGGGGAGGTGAGATCTGCCCTCCTGCAGGGGACTTGAAGAACCCAGGCCCAGGGGAGAGTGGGGACAACTTTAAGAACAGATGGCTGGGTCAGAACCTGTGGGCAAGGGCGACCAGGGCTGCCCAAAGGATTCTTTTCCCCCTTTGGAAGTGGCTTCCCAGCTTGGAACAACATGCCAGCAGGACTGATGCCTGGTTGAAGCTGTCCTGACCATAGGGTCCGGGAGTGAAGCCAACTCCTTTGGGGCCCCTCTTGGTCTCTATGGTCCAGGCTGCACAGGTGGGGCTAGTGACATAAGAAAGTGAGCACTGGCTTCCAAGCTGATTGAAGATCCTATGATCCTGTTATCTTGGCTGCCAGTTGCTTTGAGTCCCCTGCCTTTCCTGATATGTTCCCAGATTCCGGGTGCCCAGTCCAAGACTGACCACAAGCGTGCGGCGACTAAACCAATGTGAGATGGAACAGAATAGAGAAGGGAAGGATGCCCCTTGGCAGTGGGGCCACGGGTGTTCTCTCTGCATCTACCCTTCCTGAGCCCCAAGGATTAGGCAACTTCCCTCAGCTCCTACCACCTGATTTCAAAATAGGAACCACCATTGGCCTCACCTCTGAGCTTCCACTGAGCAGCAGGGGGACGGGTATGGGCCAAATACCAGGACTTCCTGTCACCCCCCTGCCCCCCCCCCCCCCAGCAAGGGCAGGTTGTCAGGGCCACAAGTGCCTCTGCTTCCCTGACAAGGCCAAGGCTGCCCGATGGGTGGAGTAGAAATTGCAGGGGAATGAGTAGCAATGGTAGGGCACAATCCCAGAATGGTCCTGGGATTCTCAGCGACGAGAGGAGTATGATCTGGGCAGTGTGACCATCCCTGCCAGGCTCAGCATGAGTATCTTGGAACCAGGGACAGAAGATGCTCAGAATGTTGAAGGAATAGAGAACAAGATGCAGAGGCTGTGGGAAGGCTCGGGAGCAGAGCTACCCTCCCTTCTAGGGCCTGGTGTAGTCCATCTGGGATGGACTGATGTGTTACGGGGGTTCAGGAGAAACAGTCATTTCTAAGGGTATCTGAGGATATCAGTGTGAGGTAGCTGGGATCCAGGTGCCACACCTATGGACTGAGATGAGTCAGGCAAGCTCTGCCAACTGCTGGGCATTTCCTGCTTATCTTTGGGCCAAGGACTCCCACCAGGGGAGGACCAAGTGTGAAGGCCATGGCTCCAGGTCGCCATCCTTAAACATGAAGAACCCAGCTCATTCAGGAAGCTACCACAGCCAGATGTGAATGTCACGGCTGCCTAGGCTCTTCTGACATCTACACTCATTGGGTTAGAAACCCTGGCTGGAACAAACCCTGGCAGGAGAAAATGAGGCTCAGCCAGCCCCTCTGTACCAGATGGAGAATGCTGGAGCCCTTCCTGGAGTCATCCCTGCTCCTCTGGGCTGGTGTAGCTCCACCTCTGGGCTGGTTGGACCCTCGTGATGGCAGAGCAGAGACTCTGAGGGAAGAGATGCTCAGTAACTGGTGTTTTCACAGAGGGGGGTTTTCCAGCCCAGCATGGAGTAAGAGGTGTTCTTCACTAGGGCCTGGTGGATGGGGCTCAGTACTCAGCTACTGATTCCTGGGGCTGCTTCTCCCCAGGCAGAGGCAAAAAGTGTGAGATGCAGCCTGGGCCTCTCTGAGCCTCAGTCACTCCCAGCAGGACCCATGTCCCCTGCCTCATTCTGGCACTGAGTGTCCAGCTCTCTCCTACATGTAAAGGGAGTTAATTTGTGATGTAGCACCATAGGTGGACCTGTGGCCTCATGGGCTACAATGAGGAAGTGACCAGTAAGGCCAGTGTCCCATAAGTTCTCAAAGTTTGGAATGGGGCAATATCTAGAGCCCTTGGGTATGACCCCAGAGGGCCTTGGGATCCTTGGGAAAATTCTCTGAAAGGCTGGAGTTGAAACATAAGGAGCACCTCAGACCAGACTCAGGGTCCCTCATCAAAGCAGGTCGGTCTACCTATGTGTGCTCTCCAGGTGCCAGACAACAGTGACACCAGTGGGCAGTCAGGAGGCTGTGAGTCATCTGCAGCTTCCCTGGCCCCAGCTCTCATCCTGGCCTCCCTCCAACCTTTACTAGTACTTGCTTGCCCCCAGCCCCACTGCAACAGAAGGAGATGAGGCAGGGGAGCTGATAGCTGTCATCCATAGCTCACGGTAGAAGACTGGACTCCCAAAGCCCCAGGAGAAGCCTCTGCTCACCCCATCAGAAACTAGTGGCAGGCCTAGGCCCACCATGGCCACCAGCAATATTCTCCTTGCACTGGCCACCCACCATGCCTGAGATACTACTCAGGCCTCTCCCAGGGAAAGGCAGCTCAGCCTTCACTGGAAGGAAACCTTCTAGTTCCTCCAGCCCATCTGGGGGCCTAGAACCAACCTACCCTTCCTCATCTCTCTTGTGGCCCTGTCAGCAATTTGAAGTCTTAAATCCAGTTCCTGACATTCCAGCTGGACTTGTGACTATTCAGATGGCTCTGAGAATGAAACTCAGAGCTTGGGGCTGCAGCTTTGGGAGGAGGAGGTGCAGCTGTGCTATGATCCATTGTCCCAAGCACCTGCTTAACTGGGGCCCCTCTCTGGAAAACTCTGGCTTTGAAAGCCCTTGACTCAGAAACATGTCCAAAGCCTGATATGCTGGCTACACAGAAAAGCTGACACCCTCTAAGCTGTCCTCTATCTCCCTTCTCTGAGAACCCTCTCCTGCTAAGCTCCCCTCTCAAGTACAGACCCCCCTGTCTTATGAGCAGATAAGCTATGGTCCATGAACTCCAGAGGCTCAGTGGGGAAAGAGCCTCAGTCCAGCTTCAGAGAGGTTCCTGGGCCTTCTCCTCACTCCCTACCCAGGGTGGGGAGCTCTGGGCAGCCTTCAGATCCTCAGGATGAGGTCACGGCAGGAGGACTACAAGGTGGAATGATGGAGACAGTCCTTTCTAACTAGTATGGGGACTACAGCTCAGGAGGTACTCTAGGCTATTCCACCCATCTCTCTTCCAGCCTCAGCAGCGACACAACTGACTCTCCCCTACACACACACACACACACACACACACACACACACACACACACCAAGGGTCTCCAGCTGAGTGTGCAAGGCTACAAAACTGCCTCTATGCCTAAGTGGGGCTCAGAGGTACAGTAGTAAATAGGCAGAGTCCATCTCTACCTCTCCAGATCATAGATCCCTGATCTTCAGAACCCTGCACTTGAGCAGAAGATCCCCCTTTTAAGTTTACCCACATGTCCTTAGGGTCCTTAGGCTCCCCATGGCAGGGCCATGGGTTTGGTCTGAGGGGACAGAGTAAGCAGCAGTATAGGTAGAAAACAGCTGGGCAGCTCCAGTCCCAAGGAAACCCCACTATTTACCAGAGAGCTCTTGCTCCAAACCCAGGAGTCCTTGTGTAACAGGGAAAGGAGCTGGGAACTCACAGGAGAGGGAGGTTGTTCCCCTTCGGGTGAGCTGGGGTCTCCCAGACTGGAGGGATGGAAGCCACAGGGGTCCTGAAAAAGGGAGAGGAACCACCACGATGCAGGCCCCAGACCCAGTCACTGGCATCCCAGCTGCCCCCTTTAGGATCCAGGGTGTGGGGGAGGAGCAATATGGAGGAAACTGTCCTCACTCCCCAGTGGAGTCTGCCCATCTAGTGGCTATTGTGCAGTGGCCTTGACGGGTATAAATAGCCTGGGCAGTCCAACATCTTGAAGCTGGTGCCTTGAAAGTGTGGAGCTGAGGCCTTGCTGCTGGCTCATCTCTCTCAAGGCAGCAAGGGGAATTCTGGCAGGATTTGGTAAGGGCATGGTTGAGGGGGGAGCTGGTCTCCATGCCCTGCAGTGCGAGAGGGAGCTGCAGGTGGAGCAGGGATCCCTGGGAACAGGCTAGAGAGGGCCAGATGCGGGCTGGGTGATGGGAGAAGCCATTCTGGCTGCTGCATGCCTGGGTACCCAACCCACCCTTCTTGGTTCCATCAAGAAGTCCCCCCCCCCCCAAAAAAAAGAAGTCCCCAGGACCCTGTAACCTGGATCGGATCGGGGCCTCACCCTAACCCTCCTATTCTCTAGAGCCTTTGTGCTGACCCTACAAAGCCTCAGAGTCTTTGTATGTGCTGCTCACTTTGCCCAAAACTCTCTTCCCCCCTCTGCTTCTGGCACAGTTCCCACCTGATGGGGACTTAGCAGAAATGTCACCTCCTAGGGAGGCTTCCCTCACCTTTATTCTCTCTCTAAAGCTGCCCTCCATTCCCTCACAGCAGCCTTTCTTTCATAGCATTGACCACGATTTGCACTTGAATATTCGGGTGTTCATTTACTATTTCAAGGGCCAGTGGCGGTCACTGCTGAGTCTCCTGTGCCCAGCAGGTCAGGCACACACCAGGTACCTCATAAATACTCATCACATTGAGGATCACCCCACTGTTCCCTCTGTGGAGTGAGGGGCCATGGGGCCCTGCTCCCTCCTGTTGCCCCAGAAAGTTCAGGGGGAGGGACAGGACAGAGGCCAGCCTGGGCTGCCCTGGGGCCTAGCCTGGCCCAGAGGCAGTTTGGGATTAACTCCCTGGCTGCTAGACAGTCCAATCCCTGGAGGCCTGCCCACAGCTGAGGTCACGTGGGTTGTGATGGCTCTGAGAAAGGCCGGAGTCGACCCGTGTTCCTGTGCACAGGTGTGGTCTGCGACTGCTCTGGGGGCTTGTTTGCCTCCTCCAAGGCACCAGGGCCCAGGTTTACATAGGCTGCCGGCAGCTGCACATAGTGGTCCCCAAGCAGCCTGGCCGCCACGTGCTCTACTTCTTCCACCAGTGCCGTGAAGGTGGGTCTCACCGCGGGGTCCACAGCCCAGCAGCGTTGCATCACCATATACCTGTGAGAAGAGGAGAATGTCGGAGGCTGGGAGCACCCCCCAGTCAGAGATTCTAGGCTGCCCACCTGCTGTTAATCCTGTGGCAGGCCATGCAGGGACAAGGACAGGTGACAGGGCCTAGAGCACAGTGTTGCCCAGTCAGGGACAGCTCTTCCCAGCATTGCGACTGCTATCCCAGTCCTGCCTCCCCACCCTGGCAGAGGTCCGATTGCCCCAAAGGTTGAGCTTGGACTCCTGTACCCTGTGACCTGAATGATGGACCTTGGGCAAGTTCCTTAAGTTCTCCGTGTCTCTGGATTCTCCCCTGATCACAGAGCTGTTGGGCAGACAGTGGAAGGATGCCTGGGAAGCGCTTAGCTTAGGGCACACCTCCGGAGCTATCACAGTTATATCTTCTGTCTTTTAGGAAGGAAGCCTGTGTCCGGTGAAATGGGGATTAAAAGTCCCTAGACACAGACATAGGAGGTAGAGCAAGTGGCCGTGTGATTCCCAAGCAGTGTTTCTCTGGGTTTGGCTGCCTCTTTATCTTGGAAATGCCATCCCAGCCTTAAAGGATACTAAGTGTCCTACACAAAATTATCTCCCAATTGTCGGACTCTCTAAGGATGGTACTGTCATCATCCCAACTTTACAGATGAGGAAACTAAGGCCTCAAGAGGAGAAAAGATTTGGCCTGGTCTAATGGATGCTGTGGTGGTCTACCCAGATCCCCCTTAATTCCCCAGTGGCTGCTGCCAGCTCTTGCCTGAAGCCTTCTTAGGAAGTGTCTCGGCAAAAAATAGCTGCCTTCCCCAAGCTCTCACTGTGACCAGTGACTTATTAATGTCTAGTACAAGGACCTGGCCCCTTGATCTAAATTTTGTAAAATTCCGAAGAGCTGGGGCACCTGGGTGGCTCAGTGGTTGAGCATCTGTCTTTGTCTCAGGTCGTGATCCGGGGTCCTGGGATTGAGCCCCGCCTCAGGCTCCCTATGGGGAGCCTGCTTCTCCCTCTGCCTATGTCTCTGCCTGTCTCTCTGTGTCTCTCATGAATAAATAAACTAAATCTTAAAAAACAAACAAACAAACCCTGAGGAGCCATTCCAGATCAAGTAGCCCCTATGGGATGGGCTACAGCCTCTGCTGCCTCTCCACAGCAGCCCAGCTTTTCCCCTAGCCCACTCCTGCTACCCTGGCCCCCAATCTACCAATAAACCCCCTGTACATATATCCCCAGCTCCAAGTCTCTGTCAGGGAACCTGACCCAGGGGCAGATGGGCAGTAAAGATGATTTCCCTTACTTCAAAGCAGATGTACTAGTGAAACGAATAATAAAGATTAAACCCAAGGCAGGCAGGGCTGGAGGTTACTCAAACTCTTTTGGAGCACAGCCTGAGACAGAAGTCATCAACCACCTTTACCTGTGACCTGGTTCTTCCTGTTCTAACCACAAAGACCTGGGCTCAGCTGAGGCACACGTACTGCTTCTGAAGCTGAACGCTCACACAGGCCCACTGGGCAGGCATGGTGAACATAGCTGCCACCATGCCTTAGGAACAGGGAATCTGAAACTATATTCAGTAGGGAAAAATTTTGATCTGGAGATGTGGTGGGGCTAGTGTGGGAGCTAATGGAACCTTTCCTTGAGGTTAAGTGAATGGAAAAGATGGAAAACAGGCCCCCTTGGCGGGGGTGGGGTGAGAGGAGTGCTGAGAAATCAAATCACTGGCCTCAACCCAGACTCTGAGTGGGGAGTACTGTTACCATGGCAACCATGATATCCTCCCAGCACTCAGCCCCAAATGGGGGTGGAATCAGTCCATAGACCAGGAAACTGAGACCCAGAGAGGGTCCCTTTCCAGGTCAACTAGAGGACCGGTCATAGGGCCAGGCAAGAGCTCTGTCTCCTGCTCCTTCCTTGCCTCTGGGGCCCAGGCTCCCTCCCACCACCACTTCCACATACTCACAGAGAATTGGGACAATATTCAGGCTGGGGCAGGCGCCGACCCTGGGCCAGGAATTGAATGAGGTCAAAAGGGTCAATGTGGGGATATGGTGGGGCACCCCGTGTCAGCAGCTCCCATAGCAACACACCAAACGACCACTGTGGGAAGAGAAGAGGAGATTCAACTTTTACCTCAAATTTGGAGGCAGGAGGGCTTCCCAAGGTCCTCTAGCTGGAAATCTATCAGAGCCCCCTCCTCAATACCTCACATTTTCCCTCAGTCTCTTCTCACCATTGGGACCCTGTGTGGAGTTGGGCCGGGGCAGGCCTTGTATCATCTGCAAGGAGCCGATGAGCTCACAGCACCCTCCTTGCCCTGGCAAGAGGAGTCCATTTCAGACCTGCTCCAGAGGCAGGCAAATGGGCTGTGGACGCCACTCAGTTTGGGGATTCCCTGGACCCAGATCATCATCTAGAGCTGAATGGGCAAAGCCAAGTGCTCTCCTGGGACACCGAGGCCATGTGGCCTCTGGGGCAGGTGGGGCCTCACCACGTCAGACTTGGTGGTGAATCTGTAGGTCTGCAGGCTCTCCAGTGCCATCCATTTGACAGGGAGGCGAGCGTGGCGGTGCTGTCGAACACTGTAGTATTCCTTGTCCAGGATATCACGAGCCAGGCCAAAGTCAGCCACCTTAACTGTGAATGATTCGTCCAGCCTGGGGGGGCGGGGAAGGAATCACACTCAGGACTGGCCCCCACCAGGCCACGAACCCATTAGTTCCAGGATGTCATAGGGCTTCAGAGCCACAATCTGGGCAGACAGGGAATCTGAGGGCCAGAAAAGTGAAGACATGCCCAGGATGGCACAACAAGGGCCAGAGTGTGGGCCCTGCCCTGAGGTGTCCTTACGCAGTAGCACACCCTGGTGCCCTGCCCCCTTGCTTCACCCCAAATGCTCTGGCCCCTCACATGCAGTTCCGAGCAGCCAGGTCCCTGTGCACAAACTTCTGCTCTGCCAAGTACTCCATGCCACGGGCTACCTGAAGGCCGAAGCTGATGAGGTCCTTCACTGTGGGATTCTGGGGGCCACAGGGGGCTTGGTAAGCAAGGGCATAGCAATGCATCCCCAACTGTTGCCCAAGTCTCCTGATGTCCCCCCACCCCACCCTGCCCCAGAGCCACCTGAGTACCGACCCGCTGGGGTGAGCGGATGAACCGAAGCAGGTCTCCATGGCGCATATAGGGCAGCAGCACACGGGGCAGGCCTTCAGGTGGCAGCACGATACCAATGAGAGCCAGTATGTTAGGGTGGTGCAGACCACGCATGAGCAACCCCTCGCGCAGGAAGGCCTCTGCCTCCTGCACCTCTGTAATGCCTGCAGAATGGGTTGAGTCAGGCTCAGACCAGGGAGACCCTCTGCAAGGCTCAGATGGGGAAATAAAGGAGAAAGGTCTCCTGCTTGAGGTCACTCAGCAAGGCTGTAGCACAGCACAGACGGGGAACCTCCTGGCCTCTTCCCCACTTACGACTCAGTGACTTTACAGCACAGTGGATTCGATTCTGGTCCTCATCTATGTATTCTCCATGATAGACAACTCCAAAGTGGCCTGGTGAAGGAGAAATGGTAAGGGACCCCCAATGCCCAGGGTGCACGCCACACCCGCTCACTGGCAAGCAAACCCCAGAGCACCACCTGGCCAATCTGATATTAAAAACAAACATCAGCCACCTGGTGATAGAGCCTGCACCCTCCCATGCCCACTTAATCTGTAGCAGAGTCCACTGAAGACAGATGAATTCCTATTCCACAGATGAGCAAATGGAGGCTCAGAGAGGTTATGTGGTATTCCCAAGATCACAAAGGTTGGTGAGAAGGCCAGAGCAGAGTCCTGCCCAAATGTCCCTTGAGCCCACGCCACCTCAGAACTCCATCTGTGCCCCAGTTCCACCTGCCTTGGCCCCCACACCTTTGCCAATGACTCGGTCACTGTGGGTGACCACCTGCTCGTGGGGGATCAGCACATCCTTGACCTCGGCCAGGAGTGCAGAGTCCAAGTCCCCAAGCTGGATGGACGCTGTCCGCAGCAGTGGGACACAGGACCCATCCCCACTGTCTGAGGAGGATGCTTTGTGGCCCCAAGTAGTAGAATCCAGACCATCCAGACCATGCAGACCATCGGCGGCGGCAGGGGTGGCTATGGAAGAGAGGGAGTGAGGGTTCTGTGGAGCAGAGTGTGTGGCTCCAGCTTTCAGCACTTCCCCCGCCTTACCTTGGCCACTTCTGTAGTCAGAGCCTGAGCAGAGCACAGGCAAGGGCACAGCTCCAGTCGTCTGGCCCAAGGATGCCAGGTCATCTGAGTTTAGAGAGAGGACTGTGGAAAGACGGCCCTTGATGGTCAGCCTCTCCAAGCTCCTAGAGGTTTGGGCAGACCTCCAAGGCCAGGGCAGAAGGAAGATATAGGGACTTGGAGATATCATGGTTTGGGGGTATAGGCTGAGTTTGGGGGTATAGGTGATGAGAGCTCACCTAGCTGTCTCCTCCGCCGGTAGTTGAAGATCAGCACAGTGGCCAGCACAGCTACAAGCATGAGCAGGGCCAGCAGGACACCAAGGAGTAGCCTCTGTGGGACCCGCTCTCGGCTTGGCCGTACCACCCTCCCCAGGATGTGACATTTATCATCCACGCAGACCTGGGGGCAGGTAGCAACTCAGGCCCAGCCTGCAAGCCCTGGCCCATGTCTCCCATGGAGAGCCAGCTGAGCTGCCTACCTGCAGTGGTAGTGATTCCTTGTCAAGTTCCAGGGAGGGGGGCAGAGGGCAGATGACCACATCCCCCCGGAGTTCATGCTGGCAGACCTTACCATCCACGGTCACATTCATGTCTATACAATCAGCCACAGCACCCAGCCCAATATACTGCAGAGACAGTCATAAGGACTGGCCAGTGCCCACATCTCGTCTGGGCAAGGCTTCAGCCCTAACCCTCCACTGTCCCTACCCTCCATCCCCCATACTTACCTCAAACTTAATGGCATGCTCCTCAGGCTTCAGCGGGGCTAGGTCAGTGCTGGGTGGATGGGGTGGGGGCAGGAAGCGAAAACCAGGCAGTGTGAAGCCAGCAGCTCCATCCCCCCAGGCACTCAGGTTCCCTATCACCCACCTCTGGGGGCTTCGGACCACATAATCAGGCAGGCGGCACTGGTGCTGCTCCGGGGACAGCCCCTTACACTGCCAGGGCCCATGTAAGAGTGGTTAGCCAGGCATTCCACCTACAGCCACCTCCTCACCCCTCCCCTCCTCAGCCCTGCATGGGGTTGAACTGGAACTCAGGGGACTGATCCAGTCTTTCCCCCCACCCCGCTAATGCCCACTTGGCAGCTGCCAGTGCCAGCTCACCCTGTTTTCCACTACCCTAAGTCCATCATGGAATGACAGCACTAGGTGCCATGCTGAAGTCAGATGCTGGCCATGGATGGTGACATGGGAGCCACTGTGGAGGAGAGCAGTGTGGTGGGCTTAGGGTGCTCTCTCAAGCTGGTTCCCTCATTCCTAGGAGACCAGAGTGGACAAGGAGGCGGCACTTACATATAGCCACAGTTGGGGCTGATGCCCAGCACAATGGGGTCTTCCCGGTAGTGAAAGTTCCAGAAGCCAGGCACCACAGCACCCCCTACCTGCAGGTGGATGGGAACGATGGCCGTAGCAGCCCCAGGGGGCGTGGTACATAAAAGCTGCCGCTCACTGACCCTGCAGACCAGAGTGGGAGGTGGAGAGGGGGATTGGGCTCAGGATCACCCTCCGTGTGATGGCCAGATCTATCTTTTCCAAGGGTCTGCCAATCCCTCTCAGTTCCTCTGTTGGTTATCTCCCCAATCTGCCCATACTCAATGGGTCTGTTTGAAGATAGAGCCATTAAGTCTTCCAAGAAGGCAGGGCAGGAATAGGTTCCCCAGGGCCTTGGTTGGAGCTAATAAACTCTGTGATGGGCTCTCTCACCATCCCTAAACCAGCTCTGGGCTGCCCACCAGGGCGGGCAACAGATCTTCTTCCTGGACCCACTCCCTATACTGACCATGTGCCAGCTCTCCTCTCTCTGCCCTGGCAGGATCCAACTCCCACCTGGAGAGGGCCCTGTAGTCTCCCATCCCCTTGCCTGTTGTCACTTACTGTTTCAGTGGGCACTCAGTCCCATTGACCAGCACAGTCTGACTGGTGCCTAAGGATAGGCCCTTGCCTTCAAGGGTGAGGCGGGTACCCCCTGCCCGTGGGCCAAAGTGGGGTTTTACTGCTGTCAGCACCGGCTCCTAAGAGGGTATGGAGGTGGCTTAGGTTGGCATAAGAGGCCTTCCACTCTAAGTCCTTCCCCACCCATATTGCCCAGTTGACCAAGGGCATAGACAAGGCAAGGTAGCCTCACCATGAAAGAGAAGCCTTGCAGCATGGAGGTGCCGTCTACCCGGAAGTGCTTGCCTGGAGGCACGTTGGTCACAGTGAGGCTGACATTGGCGGGCCCTGCTGGCTGCTTTCCCGAGGGCTGTAGCTCACACTCAAGCTCCTCTACAAAGTCTTTCTGGGGCACTGGGCTAGAATACCAGGGGAAGCCAAGGTCAGCCAGAGGTCACACAGGCTTGGCTACCTGCCCACCACATATCACAGGTCTCCTCTGAGCCTAAAATGGCATCTCTTCACTCATCCCTTCCTCCAGGGTAGGCAGGATCTGGTGAGGCAGGGCCTACTAGCCTTGCCCAGTTTCATGACTCAACAGATAGGTAAGGCATATGCAGGCTCAGGAAGGGACAGGGAGGGCTGCCCGGGTGGCTCAGCCGTTTAGCGCCGCCTTCAGCCCAGGATGTGATCCTGGAGACCTGAGATTGAGTCCCACATCAGGCTTCCTGCATGGAACCTGCTTCTCCATCTGCCTCTCTCTCTCTCTCTCTCTCTCTCTTTCTCTCTCTCTCATGAATAAATAAATAAAATCTTAAAAAAAAAAAAAAAGGAAGGAACAGAGATGTCTCCTCAAACATCAAGCAGTCAAACATCAAGCAGCTAGAGCCACTTCAGCTCGCTTCATATCTCCTTGTCCCCAGTAAGCAGAAGACAGGGTCTCACAGGGCAAGGGCTGTTTGGTTATCCCTGTCAAGGATAGGAAGGGCAGAGACTAGGTTATACCTGAGGTTTGAACTGTCCTTGGGCAGCAGTCGGCAGGGACTTTGGCCCACGGTGACATGATGCGTGCCCTCATGCACCAGATCAGCAGGACGCAGGTGGAAGTTGGAGCCACACAGGGTCAACCTTGTGCTGCCCCTTAGGGGTCCACTCTGAGGGTAGAACTGAAGAGGGGAAGAGAACCTGAGTCCCTGTGTGGGTCAGGGCTCTCAGCTATCTGCTTTTCCCAGAGTTTTCTGCTGTGCCCCTTGCCTGCCCTCCCTCAGTCTCCTAGATCACTGGCTAGTCCTCGCTCGGGCACTTTTCTGCCTCCAAGTCTTTCCATGTGCCATCCTCTCTGCCAAGAATACCTTTCTTGTTGATACTGAGAACATTCCAGGCCTAAGGATCATGGTCAAGACATGCTGACCCCGCACCTGGGTAGTTCAGTTGGTTAAGCATCGGACTTTTTTTTTTTTTTTAATTTTATTTTATTTATTTATGATAGGCACACAGTGAGAGAGAGAGAGGGGCAGAGACACAGGCAGAGGGAGAAGCAGGCTCCATGCACCGGGAGTCTGACGTGGGATTCGATCCCGAGTCTCCAGGATCGCGCCCTGGGCCAAAGGCAGGCGCCAAACCGCTGCGCCACCCAGGGATCCCTGCATCGGACTTTTGATTTCAGCTCAGGTCAGGATCTCAGGTTGTAAGATGGAACCCCATGTTGGGCTCCACCCTCAGCGGGGAATCTCTTTAAGATTCTTTCCCTCTGTCCCTCCCCCACTCATTTTCTCTCTCAAATAAATGTCTTTAAAAAAAGAAAGAAACAAAAAGAAATAGTATTAAAAAAAAGAAGAAGAAGAAGAATACCTGCTGACCCCACCCCAGGCCCAAGCTTGTCCCACCCTTACCTGTGTCCTGCCAAGCAAGCCTTACCTCAGTAAGCTTAGGTGGGCAATGATCCTGTTGCCAGGAGCCAGGACACTCTTTCTGCCGGCCACACATGCCCCCACACCAGCCACAGCCCATGAAACGCTGTGCCCGCAGACAACTCCCACAGGTGAGGAAGTGGTGGCAGCCAGGGCCCTGGATAGGTACCTGGAAGACCTTGCAGTGGCAGACAGGTGGTTCAGGGGTGATTGGAGAGGTAACTAGGCCCCACAGACACCCTGGTTATTGTAGATCAGGGTGGTGAGACCTGTGTATCAGTGCTTCCCAGGATTGGATGGAGGGGCTAGGCTCCCACAGCCGTGGCCCCAGGCCTAACCCCAGTCCCACCTTACCTGATCCCCAGAAGCAAAGAACAGGTGGTCTCCAAGGCGACTAACATCTCGTTGTGTGGGCTGCCCATTGTTGCCCAGTGAGAAGTTGGACACAAACAGCAAGTAGTTGAGAGATCTGGCCAGCTCCACCTGGGACAGGTTAGTGTGAGCAAAATGGAAATGGGGATGGGGACCCAGGGACAAGGAGACATGGAGACAGGAGTCCCACCTGCAGGATGCGCCCATCAGCTGTGCCCATGTGGGCCACTGTGACATTGTTGAGGCGTGTCACATGCAGGGCAGTGACTTGCACTGGTCCTAACAATCCATTGAAGAGGTCCACACGTGATAGGCTGCCAGTGACCAGTAGAGGGAAGTGACGGCAGCTGGTGTTGAGGCTGGGGGCCTCCAGGCCAGGCTGGGGAGGATCAGGGAAGGAGTCAGGGCTCATCACCACACATTGGTCCCTGGGACTTCTGTCAGTGACCACAGAAGCCCAAACCCCCATCCCTTACCTGGCTTAGCTAGGCCCCAGGTCTGCCACTTGCCCTCTTCCACCTACGGGTCTCTCAGAGGCAATAAGGCCAAGAAAGAAGGTCCAGGCTGGAAGACTGACTTCCATGCCTTGCTCTGACCCGCCATGTCCATTCTGATAATGACTTAGACTCTCAGAGACCCAACCCCATTCTGTCCTCACAACTGCCCTGTAAAGTGGGTGCTCTCACCATCCCTGTTTTTCAGGTAAGGAAATGGGCTCAGAGAGCATTTTGTCACTTGTCCAAGGCCTTATAGACACTCAGGAGAGGAGCAAGGTAAGAAATCTGAGCTCTTGACCAGAGTCTTCTGCTCTCTGCTGGTTATGCCCTGAACTTCAGCAAACCCTGTACCCCTTTGGGGCTTCCGTTTCCTCTCTAGCATAAGGTAAACTCCAAAGTTAATTGGCCAGCATGGGACTGGTAACAGGTCCTTCTTCCTGAGACTCCAAAGATTTTTCTCCACATCCCCACCCCCGCCCTCGCCACCTGCTACCTATATCCCCTTCAGGGTACAAAAGAGAAAAACCAAGGCCTGAAGGCTAGACCCCCTGGATTTAAGGGGGAGACACTGCTCCCCTGATCTTAACAGGAAGGTGTTTGGCGGCTACACTCAAAGCCCCGAGACAGGACTATGGAAGCTTCTGGGGAATCAGATCAGGATAAGAAGGCAAAGTATTGGAACTGAGTGCAAAGCACAGGCAGGGCTCAGTAGCTCTCGCTGCTTGGGACCTTCTCTTGCTAGTCCTGAGGTTCCCATCAAACCAAGTATGCTTAACCTAGTGCTTGGACCTCAGTGCTGATCAGGAGCCCTGGGGTGCAGAGCTGAGCCCAGAAGCTCCACACACTCTGGGGCTGTAGCCTGTGTGGGTGGGAACTGGGACTTTGGCCTCACTTGAGGCAGGAAAAGGGGCCTGGCCTTAGCCGGAAGCCAGCCAGGTGTTTTCAGCATGACTCAGGGGCAGGTGAGGCTGAGGGGTGGAAAAGAGGCCCTACCCCAGTTGGGGCCACACCCCTGTATGCTGGCCCCTGGATTCCAGGGCCTTAGCTCTGGGTTTCCAGGCTTGCTATGAGCTTATTGCTCCTGAAAACCTGACTCTAGAGTCCAATGCTCCACAGAGGAGGGTGACTGCTCCAAACTTAAACTCTACCTGGACCCCTGGAAGGCAGGTGCCAGATCAGAGCCCCACAGGCTACCTGAGGACAGCTACAATAAGCACACAGTGGGTGTTGCCCTGGAGGCTCCGTGCCCAGTCATCAAACAGCACACAGGCTGGTTCACACACCTCCCAGGGGCCTGGCTTGGGGGTCATTTTGAGATTAGTCCTCCCAAAACCTGGCACCGCCAACTCACACAGGATGTCTTCTGACCTACCGACCACTAGCCAAGTCAGGGAGAGATTCTGACTCTCCAGGGGGAGAGGAGGGTAGACACAGACAAGGTCTTTCCACCCATAAGGTCTCCTCAACCCAGAGGGACTCAGCTGAAGGAGTGAGGCTGGAGATCCCCTACTCCTCACTGTGTATAAGTTCTTCCACCTCTGAGGCATCAATAAGAGCTAGAAAGAAGTCAGTGGAGAATACCCCAGAAGGGCCAGGGCCATAGGGCAACCACAGACTCTGAGAGCAGAGACTGTGAGTCAGCTCACTGAAAGACCACTCATCTAATGCTGTTCACCCCATGGCCTTGGTTTAATCTCTTATAAACTATGGTAGGACTATTAGGCTCTAAAGGGTCAGTTTTGGGGGATCCCTGGGTGGCGCAGCGGTTTCGCGCCTGCCTTTGGCCCAGGGCGCGATCCTGGAGACCAGGGATCGAATCCCACGTTGGGCTCCTGGTGCATGGAGCCTGCTTCTCCCTCTGCCTGTGTCTCTGCCTCTCTCTCTCTCTCTATCATAAACAAATTAAAAAAAAAAAATTAAAGGGTCAGTTTTGGTTTTGTCCTCAGCATTTTAAAGAATGTCCTATTTGTCTCTGCTCCAGCTCCTTGACACCATGGCTGGAGAGAACCTGGGTAGGGTCTGCTAGAAAGAGCCCCCAGTTCAGCATGGGCTGGGAGACCTCCTGCTTGGGGTGAGAGGGGGAATTGGAGCCGGGCCTCAAAGATAGTAGAAAAAAGTCTAAGACTCCTTTGTGGTGAACCAATTCCAACCACCCCCTCCTAAGCCTTTACTCATCCCCAGATGTTTATAGTTGCTTGCACAAGACTGGAGTGAGCCTCCTGGAGTTTATTAGAGCCAAGCCACCTTCCCATCATGTCCTAGGTCCTCCCCCAGTCACCCCATAGAGAACAATCAGGAACAGTGAAGGGTGTCAGTGAAGCCCAAGCCATGCAGGCTCTCTGACAAGCCCCCAAACTTCCAAGGCCCAGGAGGCTCCCTGAATTAGGGTGGGGGAGTAGGGGAATCTTTGACAACTCCCGCACCCCCCTCTTTAGAAAGCAGAGCAAAACAAGTGCATTCAAAGGTAAAATGAAACTGTGTTAGTGAACAGCTGCATCTGTGTCAAACTGTTAGCATCTGCCTGTGTGAGGGGCTATTTCTCTGTGTATGTCCTCAAGGCTATGTGGTGGGCAGGCAGGAGGAGATCCCACCCTTCTATCTGGAGTTTGGCAGTGTGCCTGCCAGAGACAGTGGTGATGCAATCTGGTTCTCACACAATCTGGGAAACTACCTAAAAAAAACAGAGGCGGTGGTACCTGAGAGGGTGAAAGAACGAAATGGAGAAGCAACAGGGGCTAGCCTGGCTGGGAGGTGAGCCTCCCAGGTAGCCTGAGCTTGGCTGATTCCCTCACCCCTGTGCCACTCCACCCCGCTGCCCCCAGGACTAAGGAACTGCGTGGAGGTTCCTTCTTCTCCCCTCCTCCTCTCATCCCAGACCCTCTCACTGGATTCAGCCACCTGCTCACAGGTTAGGGTCCCTTCTTTCTGCTCACCGGGTTGGGGCAAAAACTAGGCAACTGGAAGAAGTCGAGGCCTCTCCGCAGGCCGGGGGAGACAGGAGGCTCACAACAGCGTTCCACGCCCTGCTCAATGAGAGTGTCCACGAGGTCGAGGGGAAAGGCACAGACGACAGAATTGGGATTCACACCGGGGCTGCTGTCTCTCCTAGTTGCGAAGACTCCGAATAGCACTTCCTGGCCCTGGGGGATGCTCAGCTCCGCGGCCAACTGGCTGCCCACGGGCGCCGTGTGGGCCGCTCTCAGCACTGGGTAGGACTGTCCTCCCTGGGGCGCTGCGCGGCGCCGGCGTTTGGGCTCCAAACGGCAGTCGAGGATCAGCTCCCGGTAGTCGCCCAGCTCGGGCTCGGCAGCGCTGAGCCGTGCCAGGCGCGTGTGCAAGGCGCCCGGGGCAGCTGTCACGCTGGGCCGCTGCACGGTCAGGAAGTAGACGAAGGCTCCGGCGCGGAAAGTGTACACGTACTCGATGGAGTAGGAAGTGAGGTACTCGGGCTGCACCGACAGCGCTGCAAAGCCGGGTGCGAATCCGGAGGCATCGGCCTTGAGGCGCCGGATGGACACCGAGCGGGGGCTGAAGCTCGCGGCCACCGTCGCGTCCAGCGAGGATGCCGTGTAGAAGTAGGAGGCATGGCCCTGCTCCACCACGGTCACCAGGGTGCCCAGGGGGCTGGCCACACAGTCAGGGCACTCGTCGGGTCGGTTGTGGTGGGCGGAGAAGAGGCAGAGCGGAGGTGCCAGGCGCAAGGCAGCGCCTCCCGGCTCAAGTTCGTGCAGGAAGCAGCGGCCGTGCAGGCTAGAGCCGCAGCTGACCAGCGCGGGAAGCGCCGGCTCCAGCACCAGCACCCGTGCATCTGTGTCTCCCTGTGGGCCGTGGGGGCCCGGGCCACAGGCCGCACATGTCTGGCAGCCGGAGTCCCCAACAGGGCCCGTGACCAGGCTCTCTACTGGCTGCAGGCCAGGCCCCAGCACAAACAGGCGATTGCGTATAGCTACGAACACTGCACTCCCGTCCTCGCCGCCCTCGTAGGTCGTTACGGCCTGTACCGGACCTCCGGCAGAGAAGCTGGGCACCTGGTACTCCACGTCAAAATTGCGCAAGGCGGCATAGGGGGTGCGTGGGCACCGCCAGGACCCTCTGGCCAGCAGCGACGGCGGCGGCAACAGCAGCAGCAACAGCAACAGTGAAGGCTGGGATGGCGGCGGGAGAAGCTCCATCTAGGCCCCACTGAGGCCCCGCTGGGGCCCGTTCGGGCCTGGCTGGGAGCAGACTCGAGGTCTAGACTGGGATCCTTATCCAGAGCCGCCGGTTCTGAGAGCCCTCGGGCAGCTGAGCCCCGCCCGGGGCTACCGTGATGCCCAACGTCCTCCCCCCTCGAGTCTGAGCACCTGGCACCAGGTGAACACTCACACCCCGCCAGGGAAGAGGGAGGCCACCTCACCTGCTGCCCCAGCTGCAGCTCCAAGCCCGAGCTTAGAGCAAAGGCTGCTGAGGGCGCGGGGCGGGGCTGGCGGGGCCACGGCGTGGGGGTGGAGCTGTGGGTGGGGCCTGTCTACCACCCAACTCTCCAGGCCCGGCAGGCCTGTCACCTACACCTCTTGGGCGTGTTTTTCTCAATGGCATGTGGGTGAATGTGGGTGGAGTGGCCTGGAAAGAGGCAAGGAGGCCTGAGCCGTCCCTTCCTGCCTTCCATGACCAATTAGGCTGAAATTAAGAGGGATCAGGGGCCACCTCAGCACCGGTGAGGGTTTGAAGACCTCTTGGCTTATTTCATCCCTTGTCATCAGTATCTAGCAACACACTCAGACGCTGGTTCCCAAACAGGGCTTAGAGGCCCCTGAGAGGCCAAGAATGTGTGGAAGACCAGAGGGGAGACATGGGGCCCCCCAAGAGTACTGCTCTGTGGGAAGGGGCCATCCTTCCATGGGCCTGCCCTGGGATGTGAGTGACAGGATGGTGTCAGAGGAAGGTACGTTGCACCCTGCCTGCCCAAGGTAGGGATTGTGAGTTGGGGCCTATCCTGCTGGCTGGACATTAGAGTCAAGAGTGGTAGGTTATGTGGAGGCCTGACCTCAGCTCCGGTACTTCCACTGCTGCCTCAGTAGATAGAGGTTGCAGGATAGGGGATAACAAAACACAGTGCTGGCCTTCTTTGCTGCTCATATGGGAGAAACATGGGCTTTGACAGGGGCCCTCTAACCTGCTCTATAAGCTATGCTGGGCATTGGTCCCTCTGTCTCCGAAACGAGGATGTAGTTCTAACTAGGTGGCTGCCCAGAGTTCTCCAGTGTGTGAGGTATATGGGATTGGAGGAAGGAGAGGCCACCTTGCTTGCCTCTTACACCTTGCCTATTACACCTTGATAACTAGTTCTCCCTGATACTAGAGAGGGACTGGGAGACATCGTCAGCCTGACAGCCCCCTCAGCTAAGTGGGCCTGGACCCTGGAGGGAGGGGAAGCTTCATAAGGTGGCCCTATGCTGGGGTCCAAGAGACCTGTTAACTGTGGGTCCTAGGGTTTTGGAAGGTAAGAAGGGTGGGGGAGAGAGGAGCTTTCAGCCCAGCAGGATTCATTCAGCCTGACTTTTAGAGCTGTATCTCCTGTAAGACCATACTCCTTGTTCTTCCTTCCAGGAGCACCATTTTTCCTTTCCTCCTCTAAAAGCTTAGATAGCACTTCCTCCAGGAAGCCCTCCTGATCCTGTAAATGCCAGAGCCATTTCGTGGGTTCCACAGATCCTATGCTATACCCCTCTCCTGGCCAGTTGACCCTGGATACCTGACTCCCCCTTTCCCCCATTCCTAGTGCTGGACTCCCTTCTCCCCTTGAGGCTGGAGCTCAGTGAGTACCTGGTGGAGAGAGGAAACAGGAGTGGGGAGCCACACCCAGTGTTGGGAGGATTCCAAGCCTCAGGCAACATAAAAGGCACTCCCTCCTCTAACCAGAATTGGCCAGGAAATGAATAAATACCCACAAAAAAATCATGGCACAGTTCCTGTGTTCCACAGTCAACTTGTCTAAAGATAGTCATGCAGGGCACTTGGTGGCTCAGTGATTGAGCGATTGATTCGGCTCAGATCGTGATCCCAGGGTCCTGGGATCAAGTCCTGCATCGGGCTCTCCATGGGGAGCCTGCTTCTCCCTCTACCTATGTCTCTGCTTCTCTCTGTGCGTCTCTCATGAATAAATACAATCTTAAAAAAAAAAAGAGAGAGAGTCATGCAGGGAAAAACTGAAATGAAATATTCTTTGCTGGCATTGAGACATAGTTTCTTGGACCCCCATCTTGCCTCAGGACATTTCAAGAGACTTCTGTGGGTTGGGAGGAGACTTCAGGGCCCTCCTTGATCACCCTATCCCCTTGTGCTATACCCCTTGTGAGTTGGGGTATAGCAGTCAACAGTTGATTCTTTGCTGCCATCGTGTGGCCAAGATGTTGGCTGCCCCCAGGCCAGTATCCCTTCCTGGGCAGCCCTGGTCCTTGATAGAAGCATCCACAGGAGTGCTCCTTCCTCCTTCCCCAACTGTTCACTCTGCAGGAGGGGGCAGGTAAACCATCTGGAGGAAGTCTGCTAATGGGGCCTTGCAGTGCTAAGTATAAGTGCTCTCCCAAGCTGAACTCATAAGCCTTGGCCCATATTTGGCTTAAGATCTGCCCAACTGCCCTGGCATCTGTCACCTCAAAGGAGTGCCCTCTTTTCCCATTGTGAGCTCTCACACCCTTCTAAACACTACTTCAAAGAACTAGTGCTGGCCTTTATCTCCAACCCAAAGAGATCATCTGAGTATTAGGAGGGGATATCTCTAACCACAGTATGACCATATCATTCTGCAGCTTTAAAACATTCAATGGCTCCCTACTGCCAGACTTTTACCTGGAGTTTGAGAACCCCACACTTCAGGTGCTTCTGCCCTAGGTACATGCACTCATCTAATTGTGACCACCCCTTTCCACACCCACTCAAAATAGGTGCTAAACTACAGAGAAGCTGAGAGCCCTACAAGGATGACAGCAGCCAAAAGGGGCACTTAGGGGTTGATCACTTACCAGAAGCATGCCAATAGCAGTCATGGTGCACCCTGATCCCAGGGGCAGTGATTTGGTGCACTGGCCAGGATCAAGGGGAGAAACAGAAGTAGGAACAGGCAGAAAAGAGACCCAGGGCACACATGCAGGGTGAGCAGCACCACCAAGCCTGTGACTGTTTCCCAAGAACTTTGGGGTCTGGGAAGATGGCTCATGGCCAAACCCATTCTAATGTGATCCAGGATGCAGCCAGGGGCAGGGACTATGCTGCCATTTCCTGGGATAGCAATTGAACCATTCCAGTGTACCCTTGGTCCATGTTACCCACACAAATATTTTTCCGAACATGAATTGGTTTTAGAGGCAGAGTATCTTAGCCCATCTTTTAGAGATTGCAAGAGGGTGATTTACTCTACTGTCTGAAGACCATATT
Source organism: Vulpes vulpes (assembly GCF_048418805.1). NCBI lineage: Eukaryota > Metazoa > Chordata > Mammalia > Carnivora > Canidae > Vulpes > Vulpes vulpes. The sequence continues at coordinate 92,555,515 of NC_132788.1, read as the reverse complement.
CAGTGGACACTTTTCTCCCATAAGCATTTCCTAGTCTTTTGCTCCCCTAGCCCATTAAATTGTGGCAGAACTGGGAAAGCACCCCTACCCCGCCAGCAGCAAGGTAGAAGCTTTTCTCCCATAAGCATTTCCTAGTCTTTTGCTCCCATAGCCCATTAAATTGTGGCAGAACTGGGAAAGCACCCCTACCCCGCCAGCAGCAAGGTAGAAGCTTTCTGCACTCTGTCTTGGGCTCTGCCCAAAGAAGGTCTTGGGACAGAGTGAATGTGGCTGGGCCTTCACTGCTGAGCCTCCAGGGATGTCCACAGTGACTCCCATAGGCTGGGGCACACGAGAGTATAGGGTGGTTGACGAGGGCCCAGTGTGCCTATGTCATCTGCCCTTCCTAGGCAGGGTTTTCCCCTATCCCAGAGGTCAGCTGAGTTTTCTTGAAGGCCCTCCAGCTCACTCCTGGGGCCACTCTGGGGAAGTACAGATGCTGAGGTGGATAGCCCTCCAATCTGGGACAATTTCCCCAGTGGCTTAAACTCTAGAGACTGAACTCTAAATTTGTCTGTGCTGAACACTAGACCACCTCACCAAGGGCTCCCACCTACCTATACCAAGGCTCAGACTCTCAGACTGTATCTTACTCAGCTCAGCTACTGCTGAACTATAGCAGCCTATTAAACAAAGCCACAGCTACCAGGGTGTATGATTCCTAGGAATTAGAGGGGAGGCACCAGGGGCTCAGGCTGAGTGTTGAGGTGGGGCTGTGGGGGCAAGGCCAGTGGGGTGCTAAAGTACACTTTATGTGTGGCAAGACTTGAGCTGAATGAAAAGAGCCCCAGCCCAAGTTTCGACTCTGAGTGCCCGTGTCCTGATGTTAAGGAGGAGAGGGACTCGAATGTGCCTGTGCCCCTGTGCATGAGGAAACATGGGCAAGAACTAAGAAGGATTCAGTATCTGTATGTGAGTGAGAAAGGGTGAGTAAAGGGACCAGTGACAAGGCCCAATGAGTGTCTTCCCCAAAGCACTTTAATGCGCACACCAACCCACAGTCCCTGCCTGCCGCCTGGGCAAGAGAGGCCAGCCCATGTAGAGGTGCCCATGGCTTCCATCGCCCAGTGTGCCTAAGAGGGCTGAACCCACACACTTTCCCATCAATAAGTGAGGGGCGTGAGGATGAAGAGGCGGTCTTCTTCTTTGCGGATCCAGCGCATCAGCTTATGGATGGCACTGACGGCCGATGCCTTGGTCCCCAGGGGGCTGTAGCACATGTAGAGCTCAAAGGCACCTGTTACCTGGAGGAGGGGGCACAGGGTAGTCATCGAGGTTAAATATCCCTCAGGCCCCCTACCCAGGATCCTGATGAAGCCCAGCCCGTCCCAGGGCCACCTTACCCAGGCCAGGAGGTTCTCATTGGGGCCTGTGTAGTAGATGGTCTTGAGTGGGCGGGAGGCATTGTGGGCTCGGCTGTGCAGGTACTGGTAGAGGCCCAGCAGCCGCTCCTGCTCCTCTTCACTCGTGTACGGGGCCTCAATCTCAGGGCTGGAGATAGGGGAGTGGGTTCGCAAAGAAATGACTTCCATTGCCTTCTCTGGTGATCCAGAAATAACTATGCCTAGCCAGGGAGACTCTGCCATGAGTCCTACCCTCCAAATGATCTCCCAGGACAAGACAATGTCTACCTACCACAGAAGACTCCAGGACAGGGCTGGGCCCACAGAACAGACTGAAGCCCTGTTCTTTTCCCTCCCCTGAGTTCATGGCATCTTTGGTTATCTTCCCTTGGAGAGCTGCCAATCTAAGTTTCAGTGTCTAAGACAGAGTGACAGGTCTGAAGTGGAGGGAAAGTAAGTGGGAACTCAAAAAGGGGTAATGTGACGATAGAAGCTGCCCCACCCTCTCTGTTAGAGGAGTTCTGCATCCTGGACTGGATCAAAATGATCCCTAAGGCAGACTTGCTCCAGGGCAGGAGATCCAGGAGACCTCTGTTCCAGCTTCCTTCCCTGGGTGTATTGGGCATTTCAAGACTTCCTGGGTAACAACGTGGAAAGGTGTATGCCCATTGGGAGTAGAATGATAGGGAGACTGGGTCCCTGATGTCAGAGTGAAACAGACCCAACATATCAGTCATTCCCAGAGGGGTTCTCAGCTTCAGGATTGCATCAGGACTCAGGACCAATCCTCCCCTAGATCCCACTGCGCCCCTATCTTCCTCAAGCAGTGTCCCCAAGGCCCTCCCTCACCTGGTGAAGAGTCCTGAGCTCTTTGACTTATAGAGGAAGTGGCGTAGGTCAGGGATGCCCACTTGAGCAACACTGTAGTAGGGTGTGCGCAGTGCCTCCCGCAGCGCCAGGTGGGCTCCGCGCTTCCGCAGGCGCTCCTGAAAGCGGCGGCGGCAGTCAGAGACTGCAAAGAAGTCCTCGCGGTCGGTGGAGACGAGCAGCAGGCAGAGATCGGTGTCAGGCTCCAGGTAAGAGATGTGTGCGTGGAAGAAGCCGGCTGCATTAAATTTGGGCAGGCACACGGGCGTCCAGGCCTCGCCCTCACGGAAGGACGAGGAGGAACTTATGAGGTTGAAAAGCAGGTGCAGGTCGATGGGATGCAGGAATTGGTCCTTGCGGCGCACTAGCGCCACGAGCTGGTTGCGCGCCAACAGGATGGAGAAGACAAGGCTGCGCGCACGCGCCTGCTGCAGGCTGGCACTCACCGCGTCGCGCACCGCCGCCGCCAGGGGCAGGCACCGCGCCGCCCCCATGAGGAAGCTGGGGTCTCGCGCCATGAGCTGCAGCAGGTTGTCGGTGATGCGCTCCGAGCCCGAGAGCAGGCGCCGCAGGTCGTAGTTCTGCTTCTGCTGGAAGATGTGGCTCAGCTGCGCGCCCGTAAGAAGGCTCAGGATCTGGTAGTAGATGTAGAGCAGCTCCTGCGCCAGTTCCTGCGCCGACTGCCTTGTGCGCGCCACTGCCACCAGCACCAGTGGGCTCCGGCGCACGAATACTACCTTGTAGCCATCTGAAGGTGGAGGGAGGAGGCGTCAGCTTCTCCGGGAAGCCTCCCGGGATTGGCCTTGCCCAGCTCCCTCGGAGCCCTGGCTTCCTATGCAGTTTGTTGCCTTCTACATCCTCTCCACCCTCCCTCAGAACTCTGCACACAGTAGGGACTTAAGGATGATGAAGATAAAAACAGGAGCCCAAGGTCCCCTTTCCTTGAGGACTCCAGGTCTATCCCTGCCACTTGATTCACAGACTGGCACCAGCCAAAATGCAGTGAGCACTTCAGAAAAACATTCTTGTGTTAAATGGCAAGCTGGGTGGGGCCCAGAACCTGGGACTTTTTGGTCACCTCCTCAGACTTCTGGTTCTCTCCAAGGGCAAAGCCCATGTCAGAGCCACTTGGCCCATACAATAGCCCTATAAGGCAGTCTGTTGCTATCCATGTTCAGAAGACAATATCAAAGCTTAATGAGGTGGAGGGACTGCCCTCGGTCACATAGCACATCCCAGCCCTCTATACCCAGGGGCTCCAAAACCTGCTATGAATTAACCCTGGCCAGGGGAGCCCTCCCTACCCCCCTTTCCAGGTGGCTCACCTGCATGGATAGAACGAATGGCATTCTTGTCTGCCTCCAGGAAGGACACCAGGGCCACCATGACACCCATGGTGCTGGAAAGTGCCTCCTCTGACCCATAGCGGGAGTACACAGGCTTCCCCGCCTCGCTCAGCACAAAGACATGCTTCTGGTGCAGTCGCCATGCCTCAGCAGCCTCCTCCTCATCCCCCTCGCCTGTCCCCTCCCTGGGGGGTTCTGTGGCTGGCTGCCCAGCTGCCCCTGAAGACTCTGGCCAGTCCTCAGAGCTTCCTGGCAGCATCTCCTCCTGCAGGTCTCGGGCCACACCTGTCAGCTGGGTGCTCAGCTCACTGAAGTCCTGGCTGATCTGGCGCATGTCTGCAGGCAATGGTGGGGGACCCCCAGCACCCTCCTTGGGGCTGTCTCCAGAAGCTGCCCCATCCTCCGATTCTGTCAGGTCTTCGTAGGAACGGGCATGGACGAACATGGCACCCTCCTGCCCGGCACCTGGCGGCCAAAAGCACTGGTGCTTAGAGCAGTAGTCGCTGGCAGATCACCTTACCAGCAAGGTATCCAAAATGGCACTCTAACCTTACTGCCTGTCCTGGCAAGAAAAGCCACTGTTACCTCCTACTACTGCCTGCTAGGAGTTATGCCTCCTTGCAACTTAGAGCCCACCAGATTCCTCCCATCACACTGGGAATAAGACCCAAACCCCTCATGGTTGTGAGGGCGGCTGGTATCTGCTTGCTGCTCTCATTCTCATCTCACAGTCCTTATCCATTCCAGTCACACTGACCTTCATCCCCCTGGTCTTTGGACATCCTCAACATGCCCCCATCTACCTCAGGGCCTCTGCACCTGCTGTTTCCTCTGCCTGGAAGGCACTCCCACCTCCTCATGGGACCGGCTCCTTGTCACACTTCAGCTCTCAGCAAAGATGTTAGCTACCTCCTCACCTGACCTCCAACCCCAGGCACTCTATCACATCTCCCTCCTTGATTTCTCTTGTGCCACTTGTCAGTTATTATCCTTCTTCTCAACCACAGAGGGGTTCCTCCAGAGGGGCAGGAACCTGGTTATTCACTGCTGTGTGCCCAGCACCTCACCCTGTGCCTGGAATACTTCTGTGTTCAGTGACTCTCCCTGCGAGAAGTCTCCCTGACCCTGCTCAGGCCATAGTTCCTAACCTACTCCAATGTGATGACCTCACTAGCCTGTGGCTCCCCTAAGGCAGGGACCATGTCAGTCTTTCTTTGCTGATTTTTTTTTTTTTTTGACAGAGTAATTCAACAGGTGTATTTTGAGTCTCTATGATGAGTTCCATACTGTACTAGGTCCTAGGGATACAACCACTCTGTGCTCAAAGAGCTCACAATCTTGTGGACTAGAGATGTGCAATACATATATTAAAAAATTACAAAATAATGAGTATCCTGTAGAAAGCATTGTCAGAGCAGGCAGGCCTATCTTGTGAGGAGGTGACATTTAAGCTGAGAGCTGAGGGAGGGAGAAGGAGCCAGGAAGGTACACCATAGACCCAGGGAATAGGAGGAGAACCCATGCTGGCAGCCAGACAACACAGGGTGAGTAGCCCAACATGAGGTGGAGAGGAAGGCTGGACACAGGTGGACTGTGTCCAGTTCCCTGCAGTATCCCCCTGCACCTGACAAACAGCCCAGGAGTGACCTGACAAATGTGTGAATGAGCGGGAGTGAAAGACTGGTTGGGAATCCCAGTTGCCTGGGAGGCTGCACTCGCCGTCAGCTTCCTGGAGCTGCACACCCTGCCCATACCTGGCTCCATTCCCTGAGCCAGTCCTGGTGTGGGGCTCTCAGCTCTCTCCATACTCTGCCCATCAGAAGGAGCCAATGTGCCATCAGGGCATTCGCTGCTTCTCTTCCTCTGCATGTCAGCAGCCATCCTTTGGGCTCTCCTGTGGGATAAACAAAGGCATCATCAAGGGTAAGGGGAAAGGTGCTGGTGGCAGGGGTCACCGGCATAATTAACAGTGGTAAGTACAGGAAAGCATCCTTCATCAGGACCCAACTAGCTCAAACTCCTTGGGGAATGGGTTCTGAGTAGTCCCCTCTAAAAAACGAAGTATGGGGGCGCCTGGGTGGCTCAGTTGGTTAAGTGTCTGCCTTTGGCTCGGATCATGATTCCAGGGTCCTGGGATCAAGCCCCATGTTGGGCTCCTTGCTCAGTGGGAGGTCTGCTTCTCTCTCCCTCTGCTGCTCCCCCTTGTGCACAAGCACTCTTTTTCTCTGTCGTTCTGTCAAATAAATGAATAAAATCTTAAAAAAAAAAAAAAAGTTGCTCTTTTTCTAAATAGAAAAGGAAGAATTGGGACACCTGGGTGGCGCAGCGGTTTAGCGCCTGCCTTCCGCCCAGGGTGTGATCTTGGAGTCTCGGGATCGAGTCCCGCGTTGGGCTCCCTGGATGGAGCCTGCTTCTCCTTCTGCCTATGTCTTCTGCCTATGTCTCTGCCTCTCTCTCTCTGTCATGAATAAAAAAAAAAAAAGAAAGAAAGAAAAGGAAGAATTCATCTACCTATTCATTACAGAAAACTTGGAAAATACAACAAAGTCTAAAGAAAGAAATGTCAATGGGGCACCTGAGAGGCTCAGCGGTTGAGCATCTGCCTTTGGCTCAGGGCATGATCCCAGAGTCCTGGGATCTAGTCCCACATCAGCCTTCCTGCATGGAGCCTGCTTCTCCCTCTGCTTATGTCTCTACCTCTCTCTCTCCATGTTGTTCATCAATCAATAAATAAAATCTTTAAAAAAAAAAAAAAAGGAAAGAAATGTCGCCATTCTCCTGCCATTCAGGATCTTTCACTCTTTACATTTTGGTGTATTTCCTTCCATTTATTAAAAAATCTACATAGAAGATAAATAGTTTTATTTTTTTTACAAACTGTTAACAGCAGCTAACACTAATTGAGCACCAAGGAAGTGTGAGCTAAGAGGTTCAGTGGACAGTATCAAAGCCTAATCACTCTACTCTGGCAGGTGTCCTGTCTCAGGTTAGCTTTATAGATAAAAGGACTGAGGCTGAGAGTTTGTTTTTTTTTTTAATTTTCATTTATTTATGATAGTCACAGAGAGAGAGAGAGAGAGGCAGAGACACAGGCAGAGGGAGAAGCAGGCTCCATGCAACGGGAGCCCGACGTGGGATTTGATACCGGGTCTCCAGGATTGCGCCCTGGGCCAAAGGCAGGCACTAAACCGCTGCGCCACCCAGGGATCCCGAGGCTGAGAGTTTTAAATGTCTTGCCCAATGTCACAACAGGGAGGGAGTACTGGAGCTGGGACTTGAAACAATTCTGTATCCTGGTGTCTTTCACTGCACAGCCTACCATGAACATTTCCCCATTAATTTTTTAAAGACTTAATTTATTCATTCATGAGAGACACAGAGAGAGAGAGAGAGAGAGAGAGAGGCAGAGACACAGGCAGAGGGAGAAGCAGGCTCCATGCACCGGGAGCCCGAAGTGGGATTCGATCCCGGGTCTCCAGGATCGCGCCCTGGGCCAAAGGCAGGCGCTAAACGACTGCGCCACCCAGGGATCCCTATTTATTTATTCATGAGAAACACACAGATAGAGGCAGAGACACAAGCAGAGAGAGATAAGCAGGCTCCATTTAGGGAGCCCAATGCAGGACTTGATCCTGGTCTCCAGGATCACGCCCTGAACTGAAGGCAGGTGACAAACCGCCAAGCCACCCAGGCGTCTTAGGCTTGCTTTTTTCTGAATACACTTTTGTACTTTCTGAATTTGGCACCAAGGCTTGCCTTACAAGTTACAAACAACTTTGGACATAACAGTTCTCAGGGCCCATCTGATGCCCAGGACAGACAGCTTGATCTCCCAGTTCTGTAGCCTCAGGGCCTGGTGAAGGTGGCTATGAGTGGGTGGCAGGGATAACGAAATATGGCTGTTGGCTTGTATGGCTTACTTGGAGTCACCCCTAGGGCCCCTGAATGGCAAGCTGAAGGATCCTCATTTGGTAGGCAATATACATTCCTAGGGAAGGAGTTCCATCTGATGCATTGACCCTTTCGTGAAGAGAAATCTGGATGGATAGGCTAGAAGGGCAGCAAAGACCAGTCAGACTCATGAAGAGGTCATGCAGCAGGCCAGGGGCCTGGGAGGGACTGGTGTCAGTGACCCTGCCCCTGTCTCCTCTAGGGCAGAGTCATAGGGAATAACTGAGGCCTTGTTTCCTACATACTGCAACCTTGAGCAAATGACTCCTCCCTGAGCCTGGCATGAAATAGGTACTCAAAAACATTCATGAAGAATGTGATCTCAAAGAGACAGTGACCGCAGGTTGTTGTCTCAGATTGTCTGTATCCACGAACACTCTCTCAGACCTCCCACTCCATCACACCAGAGTTCCCATCAGGGAGCTCCTGTATGTATCCAAAGACCTGACTTTCAAGCTCTTTTTTTCCCTTCTTCTTCTTTTTGTCATCTTTGTTGTAAGCTATGGAATCCTTTCTTCAAATGAGTCTTTTGCAGAAGCTCAATGTGCAAAACAGACAGGGAGGCCTGGTGGCCATTCCTGCACTGAACCTTGAGCATCACAGAACAAGTGAAGGCTGGGCACCACTGGCCGACAGCACCATCCTACACAGAGAAGGACCAAAGGAAGGTCATTTGGGAGAATAGCCACCTTTGGGGATTTTCTAGGCCACTTATCCCACCCATCAGGACAATCAAGAGTGATGGTTCCTGGCATGAGTCAGAGCCCAAAGGACCACCTTGGGCTACTTTGTCTGACAATGGGCCAGAGTAACTATGAGGCTACTTGCCCTCAACAGCAACCTGTTCAAGAAAGGTCTGCTCAGAGACAGAGATGGAGACCAAAGAGGCCAAAACAACCATTATAACACCACAGAGGCCAGGGCAGTGGGTGCCACAATAAGTATGGCATGCCTAGGTCTTCAGCAAGAAGATACAGGCCACATGAGAACCTTGTAGACCATTATTTCACAAGCTAACCTGAAAGCCAGATTGGGGCCTGCACTGCTATGGGAAGAGAGTGTGACTCCAGAGAGACCATGACCAGACAGAGGGCAAGCTGCTACTGACAGTCCAGTGTTGTGGCCAGGGCTTCTGGATCTGGCTCCCTTGATGGAAACCTGGATTGCAGGATGCCTGGGTGGCTCAGCGGTTGAGCCCCTGCCTTCGGACCAGGGCATGATCCTGGGGTTCCAGGATCGAGTCCCACATTAGGCTCTCTGCGTGGAACCTGCTTCTTTCTCTGCCTATGTCTCTGCCTCTCTCTCTTTGTCTCTCATGAATAAGTAAATAAAAGCTTTAACTAAAAAAAAAAAAAAAAAAAAAAAGGAAACCTGGATTGCTACGTGCTTACTTCCAGGAAGAAGGTCCAGAACCATTGCTTTAAATTACCACATTTCGGGATCCCTGGGTGGCGCAGAGGTTTGGCGCCTGCCTTTGGCCCAGGGCGCGATCCTGGAGACCCGGGATCGAATCCCACATCGGGCTCCCGGTGCATGGAGCCTGTTTCTCCCTCTGCCTGTGTCTCTGCCTCTCTCTCTCTCTGTGTGACTATCATAAATAAATGAAAAATTAAAAAAAAAAAATTACCACATTTCTGTGTCGACTCACTTTCCCACTTTCCTAGTCAGTAAGTTCTCACCTTCTCTCTTCTCAAACTTCCTTCATCTGCTTCTCCCCCACTCACTCAGCACTATCCGTGATACCACTGAGGATACAGAAGTCAGCAAAAGAGAATTTCCAAGTTTCCTACCATGACCTCACCTCACCTGCCAGACTCTGCCTTCCTTCTCACTGAAGATGAGCTGTCGATGCTCCTCCATTGGGGCAAACTCTTCCACTCCTGTCCCTCTTGCCCATGCAAGCACAAGTGCATGGCTTCCGCAGCTGTCCCTTTTTCCATGATTCCCCTCCTACCTCATGAACCATTTCTTCTAAGTCCTTTTTGCAGTTATTCTCACAGTTAGGAGACCCAGGTTTCAGTCCTTAGATCCCTTTTCTGTGTTCATTCAATCACTGGTAGCCTTATTCAGTCTCATGATTTGAAATCCCATTGATACATTAATGATTCCAATTTTTATTTCCAATGCTGATCCCTCTTCTGACTTCTAGAGGCACACACATTTAACCATCTAATTGATGTATGCCCTTGAATGTCTTACAGTATTTCAAAGTTATATGTCCAAAACTGAGTTCCTGATCCTTTTCTTAAAAACTTATTCCTCCTAGGGATCCCTGGGTGGCGCAGCGGTTTGGCGCCTGCCTTTGGCCCAGGGCGCGATCCTGGAGACCCGGGATCGAATCCCACGTCGGGCTCCCGGTGCATGGAGCCTGCTTCTCCCTCTGCCTGTGTCTCTGCCTCTCTCTCTCTCTCTGTGACTATCATAAATAAATAATAAAAAAATTAAAAAAAAAAAAAAAAAAGAAACTTATTCCTCCCAGAGTTTTCTTCATCTCAATGAAAGACAATGTCATCCTTTCAGTTATTCAGCAAAAAAAATTTTGGAGTCATCTCTTTTCTTTATACCTCATATACCAAACCATTAGCAAATCCTGTCACCTGTACTTCAGAATACAGGTGCACCCAGTAAAATGTCTCTCTTGTTAATATTTTCCCCACAGAATTCCTTTTAGTATTTAATACCCAACTGTGGTAGCCAGCCTTCAAGATGGTCCCCAGTGATCCTCAACTCCTGGAATTCATGCCTTTGTGTACTCCCCTCCCACACTGAGCAGGGCTCATCTACGTAACTAACAGGATAATGTGAAAATGACAATGTGTGATTTCTGGGGCTAGGTAATCACAATATCACATAAAAGATATTGTGGCTGCTGCATTTCTCTCTTGGATCACTCTCTCCCTGTGGAACCATTAGCCATGTTGTGAGGACACTTGAGCAGCCCTACAAAGAGAACCTCATGACAAGAAACTGCGACCTGCAAAGAGCCAGTATCAAATGTGCCAGTCATGTGAATGAGCAATCCTGGAAGCAAATCATCTAGCCCCAGTCAAGCCTTCAGGTGACTGGAACGTCATGAGAGAACCTGAGCCTGAATCATCCAGCTAAGCTGCTCCCCAAATCTTCCCAAATTCTCCTAAGAATTGCATGAGATAATAAATATTTATTGTTGTGTTAAGCTGCTAAGTTTTGGGGTAATTTGTTACACAGCAATAGCTAATACAACAAACTTGTATTTGATTCAGCTTATGTTTAAGGAGAAAAAAATGCATATTTACAACATCAAACCATTTTAAACAAAGCAATGTGCATGTAAAGCCTCAAATTACATTCCAAATCAGATAGAACATCACTGAGTGGCAACAAAAGGGGCTTACTTGCATGGTGGCTGTTGCAGGTACTGAAAGAAGCCATGATACTGCAGCAAAGCAGCAAATACTATTTGGTGATTAGGAAGAAATTTTTTAAGCATTTTATATCCTAACCCTATACCTTACTAGGCATATATTAGGTATATATTTTTCCTGTGATTTAGTACTATTTTAGAAAATTTGAGATTTGGGTTACTGAGGGAAGCATTATACTTTTCCCCATTTAAAAGGGGAAACAGATACTAAGTTAGTGATTCTAGACATAATGCCCAACTTTTGTAGATGACTGATGTTAAATGGGAAATGCCCATGTCCAGAATCTGACCACTGCTCATCACGGCCACCACTACCACATTGGTCCAGGCTACCCGTTCTCTCTCTAGGAGTATCGTACCTGTCTTTTTTTTTTTTTTTTTTAAATTTATGATAGTCATACAGAGAGAGAGAGAGAGAGACAGAGACATAGGCCGAGAGAGAAGCAGGCTCCATGCACCAGGAGCCCGACGTGGGATTCGATCCCGGGTCTCCAGGATCATGCCCTGGGCCAAAGGCAGGCGCCAAACCGCTGCGCCACCCAGGGATCCCTCGTACCTGTCTTTTAACCAGTCTCCCCACTTCTGCCTTTGTCCCTGCACAGTCTATCCCTCGCATAGCACTCAAAGTGATCCTCTTGAAAAAGAAGTCAGGTCATGTAACCCCCCTGCTCACAACTTTATAATGGTTCCCACTCATTCAATGAGAAGCCAATTTCCTCACAGCAGTGTACAAGGCGCCACTCTATCTACCCCCCCATTACTTCGACCTCATCTCCTATCCCTTCCCCCACTCGCTTTACTTTAGCCCAGCCACACTGATCTCATGGCTTTCCTTTGAGATAATATAAATGTAAATCCTGAGCACTTCTTCACTTGCCCTTGCTGAGCTTTCTGGTTGGACCATGTCTTCCTGCCTTTCCCTCTGCCCCTCACCTTCCCTATTCCACTGCTTGGGCTAGATATTGACATGACCCACTCTCTCACCTCCTTCAGGTTGTTGCTCAAGTGTTACCTATCAGAGAGGCCTTCCTGCAATATCCCTGATTCTCATCCCTTTTGCCCTGCTGCATTTTTCTACATTGAAGGTCACCCTGTGATCTGCCACAAATTTCAATATGTCAACTCCACACACAGGAAGACTTTAATTAACATTTGCCAGATAAATAACTTTGGAAGGGAAAAGGTGAAAGATCCTCAAAGAACATCCAATTATAATGCAGCCTCTAGAGACACTGGTCTGTGGAGAAGACTTGTGTTTGGGAGTAGTCAAGTGCTCAAGAACAATGGCCCTGGAGTCAGAGGGACCTGGATGAACCTGGTTTGGTTTTATTAGTCTTTTTCTTTTTTTTTAAGATTTTTATGTATTTATTTATTCATGAGAGACACACAGAGAGAGGCAGAAACATTGGCAAAGGGAGAAGCAGGCTCCCTGTGGGGAACCTGATGCGGAACTTGATTCCAGGACCCCAGGATCATGACCTGAGCCGAAGCCAGACACTCAACCACTGAGCCACCCAGGTGTCCCTGGTTTTATAAGTCTTTAGTTTTCTTATCTATAAATAGGGATGATAGTACTGATTCACTGGGTTGTAGGAGGATTAAATGAGATAACCTATAAGATAACCTGGCTCAGAGTAGGCACTTGTACATGCAGCGGCTGCCATTAGCACACCATGAGTATTTTTACTTAGCATTCAGACCATATGTAGCTGCACTTTCACACAGATCCAACGGTTTCTGCCACATAAATCAGTCCTTTGAGAGTTGGCTCACCCTGAGTGAAATGACCTGGGAAAACATGATTCTGACCTCATGAAGCCAGTAGGCTGTGATGTCCAATCAAAGAGATGTCTGTGGGCCTAGGACTGGGAGTTCCTCTAGGCTTACTGGCTCTTCATTTGGCCTGACGTTGCAGGAACAGACCATTGTTTTTCTGCTGCAGCTGCTGGGAGTCTCTCCCAACTCTTTGGTCTACCACATGCCCCTGCTCTATGCCTTGCACCTTTGGTTTAAAGACCCAAACAAGGGCAGCCCAGGTGGCTCAGTGGTTTAGCGCTGCCTTCAGCCCAGGGCCAGATCCTGGAGATTCGGGATCAAGTCCCACATCGGGCTCCCTGTGTGGAGCCTGCTTCTCCCTCAGCCTGTGTCTCTGCCTCTCTCTCTCCCTCTCTGTGTATCTGTCATGAATAAATAAATAAAACCTTTAAAAAAAATAAAAAATAAAGACCCAAACAAGGTCTACAGCAACTTACTCAATATACCGGGCCCCACTACCCACTGATCCATTGTGGGCTTTAGGTGACAGCCCAGTATGGCTAAGTGGTACCCAGCATGGTACATGCATGGAGTGAGGATAGGGTCAGCTGGCTGGGGCTAGTGATGGCTTCCTTTACATTTGTTCCCCTGCTATCTGAAATCATGTAGCACCTCAGCATCTCCAGGACTAATTTGGGGATCCAGCCAGAAGTCCTGATGAAGCAAACAGTTCTCTGGACACTTATCTGGAAACTAGGCAGAGAGGGTGAGTGACTCACAGCAAACCCTACCCCAATCCCTATTGGAGCTATAACCTGCATGACTGAAGTTCCTGGGAGGCGAGGCCTGAAGCAGTTAAGTAAGAGAGGTCTCTTGGACCCAGTCCCATAAGTGCCCTTGGGGCCTCTTCTCAGGCAGCCTCTCTAGAAGCCCCCAGGGCTTGCTACTTTCCCTAGAAGTACCCCGCTGGGCCTACATGCAACCTCATCAAACAGACTGGCCTCAATCATCCTTGTGTGCCCCACTCTGGAGCAGGTAGAGCTTTCAAGAGCCCCTCCCTACTGGCTCCCTACCACTGTTGCTCCCTCTTCCTGCTGAGATAGTGTTCTTTCTCCTTGACCCTTTTGGGAGTGGTCTCCAAATGGGATGGTAGTGACAGGATCCATGTATTCGTGGCAGACAGGGCCCCAGTGAGGCTGTGCTGTAGCTGTTTCAGCAGGATGCCTACTCCGTGCTGAGAGCATGGCCTGGTACTTGTCACTGTTGGTGGCCACTCCCCTCTCTGACAAAGACTGCTCACCCTCCCCCAGCAAACTGGAACCCAGAAACGGTGGCTCACCCAGTACAAGGGTCAGATGCGTTATCTGAGCCAGGGCACCCTGAGAGCAAAGTCCAAAGCCCCAGGACACTTCCCGGAGCTCCCTGGTTTACCCCACAGTCACCTCTGTTGATCTTAGAAAGGACTTTACCGGGGGAAATGTGGGTGCCTTGGGGGCGGGTCCTATCTGGCTACTGATGCCTGCAGGGCTTTGCCCTCCCAGCCAAAGAAAGGGTTCCGGTCCTCGCCTTTTGTATTCTCTACTTGGGGGCCAACTGGCTAAGGCACCCCAAAGAGACTGAGACCTCCTACCGCAAATAGCAGCGTGGGCAGCAGGGGAGCCCTGTTTTCGAGCCCCTCGCCCGGAGGATGACAGCTCTCCGTCTCTCGGTACCTCCAGGCCACGTGGATAGGCAATCGTACTCACCTGTTTCTCTGGGGGGCCCTGGACGCACAGAGATTGGCGGTCACTGCACTCTGCCGGACCCCCGGGAGAGCACCGGTGCCCGGCCGGACCTGGACGGAGAACGCAGGTTCGCGGGGCCACGGCCCCCTGCGGACGCAGACATGGCCACCGCCCCCTCCCACCGCCCCTCGCCGGGTCGGCAGGCCCAGGAAGACAGCCCTCGCCGGCCTCTCGTGGCGGAGGCCTGGCTCCAGCCTCTCGGCCCAGCCCTGCCCGCCCCGAGGTGCATTGTGGGAAATGTAGTCCGGCGCTCGCGGCGGCCTGCGGCACCCTGGGGCGGGGCGGGGCGGGGCGCGCGATCCTGGCAAAGTCGGGGGCGGGGCCTGACCAGGGTCGGGATTTGCCTCTGGCTGCACCGCCTTCTCCTACGTGGGGTCCTGCACCAAGGCGTCCCAGGAACCGGGGCCAGGGTGGGCGGCAGGCCCAGACTTCCAAGGCCCTCCGGCCCAGGCAACTAAAGGTTTATTTCACGGGAGGGAAGGAGACGTTGGGGTTGTTTCCTCTATTGACCATGTAGGGCATTACAAGTTTAGAGGCTGGATAAATGTCCTTAGTGGATCCAGCTACACTGGATGTAAAGCATGTAAACACATCAATTGTTGCTAAAATCATCCTTTTAGCCATGTTTTAATATATCAGGATGAAGTTCTAAAACAGTTCTCGGGAAGCCCGGGTGGCTCAGTGGTTCAGCGCCGCCCTCAGCCCAGGGCCTGATCCTGGAGACTTGGGATCGAGTCCCACGTCAGGCTCCCGGCATGGAGCCTGCTTCTCCCTCTGCTTCTCTCTCTCTCTCTGTATCTCTCATGGACAAATAAATAAAATATTAAAAAAATAAATAACATGAAACAGTTCTCAACTTTGCACGTGAAATGACCCGGGGAAATTTAAAAAATCACTATGCCTAGAGATTTTGATCATTTCTAGACATTTCGATTTAATTGAACGGGGATGGGACCCAGGCATCAGTATCTATTTAAAAGCTTCCCAGGACGGGCATCCCTGGGTGGCTCAGTGGTTTGGCGCTGCCTTGGGCCCAGGGTGTGGTCCTGGAGTCCCAGGATCAAGTCCCGGGATCGAGTTCCGCGTCGGGCTCCCTGCATGGAGCCTGCTTCTTCCTCTGCCTGTGTCTCTGCCTCTCTCATGAATAAATAAATAAAATCTTAAAAAAAAAAAAAAAGCTTCCCAGGTGACGTGCCAGGGCAAGGAACCATTGCTTTGGGCATTTGTAATTTCCTAGAAACAAAGCAATTCCAACAACAGGAAAACATAAGACTTTCCCAATTCTATTTTTGAAGAACAATTTAAAAAAGTAAAATTTGGGATGCCTGGATGGCTCAGCCGTTGACCATCTGCTGTGGGCTGGGGTCCTGATCCCAGTATCCTAGATCCACTCCCGCATGGAGCTCCTTGCGGGTAGCCTGCTTCCTCCCTCTGCCTATGTCTCTACCTTTCTCTGTGTGTGTCTCTCATGAGTAAATAAATAAAATCTTTTAAAAAAAATAAGTAAAATTAGAGGGACGTCGGGGTGGCTCAGCGGTTGAGCGTCTGACTTCAGCTCAGTGCATGATCCTGGAGTCCCAGGATTGAGTCCCACATTGGGCTCCCTGGATGGAGCCTGCTGTTCCCTCTGCCTCTCTCTCTGTGTCTCTCAATCTTTAAAAAAAAAAAAAAAAGTAAAATTAGAGGAAAATGAAAACTGCTCATGTTTTCTCTGAAGAAATGAAATCTTGGGCAGCCCCAGTGGCTCAGCGGTTTAGTACTGCCTTCGGCCCAGGGTGTGATCCTGGAGACTGGGAATTGAGTCCCACGTCAGGCTCCCTGCATGGAGCCTGCTTCTCCCTCTGCCTGTGTCTCTGCCTCTCTCTCTGTGTCTCTCATGAATAAATAAAATCTTAAGAAAGAAAGAAGAAGGAAAGAAAGAAAGAAAGAAAGAAAGAAAGAAGAAAGAAAGAAAGAAAGGGAAATGAAATCTCTGAAGACTCTATAGTCTTCTGGTTAATTCCCCCAAACAGTTCTAGGATGAAGGAAAAAGGCTGAAATCACTTCTTTGATTGTCCCTGCTGCTTCAAGCACCCATGTAGTGTCCTGTCTCCATCTCAGCCCTACACTAGAATTGGGAAAGTTCTGCCCCTGAGCTTCTCTCATGATCTCAGTTTGCCATTTGGAACCTATCTCCATACCACTGAAATGACTGAAATGGTGACAAAGCTGTGGCCTTTTACTGGAGATGACTTTGCATAGGGCTGAAAGCCTTGCACAAAATTTTTTTTATAAGATCTATTTTTTTTAAAGATTTTATTTATTCATGAGAGACACAGAGAGAGGCAGAGACACAGGCAGAGGGAGAAGCAGGCAGAGGGAGAAGCAGGCTCCATGCAGGGAGCCCGACATGGGATTCCATCCCGGGTCTCCAGGACCACACCCTGGGCTGAAGGTGGTGCTAAACCTCTGAGCCACCCGGGCTGCCCAAGATCTATTTATTTGCAGAAGGTAGGGGCAGAGGGAGTGGGAGTCGTAGCTGGAACCTGATATGGGGCTCAATCTCACAAACCTAAGATCAGGACCTGAGTTGAAACCAAGAGACAGGGATCCCTGGGTGGCGCAGCGGTTTGGCGCCTGCCTTTGGCCCAGGGCGCGATCCTGGAGGCCCGGGATCAAGTCCCACATCGGGCTCCCGGTGCATGGAGCCTGCTTCTCCCTCTGCCTATGTCTCTGCCTCTCTCTCTCTCTCTCTGTGACTATCATAATTAAATAAAAAAAAAAAAATAATAAAATGAAACCAAGAGTCAGATGCCCAACCGACCATGCCACCCAGGTGCTCCCCTTGCACATAATGTAAGGGAAGCTTTTTCCTCCCTTTTAGGTAAGAACCTGTGAGAAAAAGTTCAATTCCCTCACTATCTATTCCCCTGGAAAGGAGAGTGGGGGAGGAAAGAGGAATCTATCCAGGTCTTCACAGGTCACTGAGTATTTTATCTCCTTACTAGCTCAGGAGTCCAGGCTCCCTTGCTTATGGTAAATATCATTTATAATGTTTAGCATACATCCCATCGCATTGTAAGAGTTTAAACCAAGGGGTGCCTGGCTGGCTCAGTAAGTAGAGCATGGGACTCTTGATTTTGGAATTGTGAGTCTGAGACCCATGGTGGGTGAGGAGATTACTTAAAAATAAAATCTTTTAAAAAATAAAGTTTGGGGCAGCCCCGGTGGCTCAGTGGTTTAGTGCTGCCCTCGGTCCAGGGTGGGATCCTGGAGACCCAGGATCAAGTCCCGCATCAGGCTCCCTGCATGGAGCCTGCTTCCCCCTCTGCCTATGTCTCTGCCTCTCTCTCTCTGTGTGTGTCTCTCATGAATAAATAAATAAAGTCTTAAAAAAAAAAAAAAGAAATATCCTGGCTATATTCAATTAACCAGAAGTTGCACCCCATAGAATTAATCTCCATAGAAAACAAATTTAAAGTTTCAAAAAAAAAAAAAATAAAGTTTCTTAACATACCTAACCAGTCTCCTCAACAGTCTTTATGTTGACCTCAGGGTTTCTTCTAGAGTCTCACTCTTGCTTTCAAGCATATCTCCACCAGAGCACCACTGTCATTTGGAAGTACAGTTGACCCTTGGACAACAGGTGTTTTGTTATATGCAGATTCACTTATATGCACACTGTTTTCAATAAGTATATTGGAAAATGTTGAGGGAATTTGAGACAATTTATAATACATTTTTTAAAAGATTTTTTTTATTTATTCATGAGAGACACACAGAGAGAGAGAAGCAGAGACACAGGCAGAGGGAGAAGCAGGCTCCATGCAGGGAGCCTGATGTGGGACTTGATCCTGGGTCTCCAGGATCATGCCCTGGGCTTAAGGCGGCACCAAACCACTGGGCCACCAGGACTGCCCTGTAATACATTTTTAAAAAGATTTTTTTTTATTTTATTGGAGACAGAGAGACAGATAGAGAGAGAAAGCACGAGTAGGGGGGAGAGGCAGAAGGAGAAGAAGAAGCAGACTCCTGCTGAGGGTGGAGCTAGATGCTGGGTTCCATACTGGACTCAATCCCAGGACCCTGAGATCATGACCTGAGCTGAAGACAGATGCTTACCTGACTGAGCCACCCAGTCAGGCACTCTGGATTTGGGATAATTTGAAAAAATTTGCAGATGAACTACATAGCCTAGAAATATTAAAAAAATAAGAAAAAGTTAGGTATGTCATGAATGAATAAAATATATATACATACCAGTCCATCTTATCATTTACTACCATAAAATATATACAAATCTATTACAAAAAGTCAAAATTTATTAACCACTCCCCACAAATACTTGTAGACTGTACATGGTGCCATTTATAGTTGAAATGTAAACAAATGTAAAGATGCAGTGTTAAATCATAACTGCATAAAATTAACTACAGAACATATTATACTACTGTAACAATTATTACTATTATTATTTAAAGGATATTTTATTTTATTATTATTTTTTAGAGATTTCTATTTATTTATTCGCGAGAGACAGAGAGAGAAGCAGAGACACAGACAGAGGAGAAGCAGGCTCCACGCAGGGAACCTGATGTGGGACTCGATCCTGGAACTCCAGGATCACATCCCGGGCTGAATGTGGATGCTCAACCACTGAGCCACCCAGGCGTCCCCTACTGTAACAATTAAATACCCACCTACTGTTGCTTTTGTGGTGAGCTCAAGTTTGCTAGTATCCACTAATTATGTAATTATCTCCTTGTAAGCAGCTAATCTCTCTGGTAAATTGCTTATCAGAGTAAAAAGTGACCTTTCACGGTTCTCACTATTATTAAGTAGTTAAGTTTTAAGGGAGTCAAAGTTTTTTTTTTAATTTTTTTATTTATTTATGATAGTCACACAGAGAGAGAGAGAGAGAGAGAGAGTGGCAGAGACATAGGCAGAGGGAGAAGCAGGCTCCATGCACCGGGAGCCCGACATGGGATTTGATCCCTGGTCTCCAGGATCGCGCCCTGGGCCAAAGGCAGGCGCCAAACCGCTGCGCCACCCAGGGATCCCGGGAGTCAAAGTTTTAGGTGGATTTTCAACTCCACAGCGTGGGGCAGCTTGTGCCCCTAACCCCTAGGTTGTTCAGGGTTCAATGGTACTGTATCTACTTAGCCAAGCAAGTGGCTACATGCCCCATGTGCTTCTGGCTAAAACTTGTGCCTAGGGTACTCTCACAGGGCAAACCACTGTGGCTATTTAATAAAACATTTTTTTAAAGATTTTATTTATTTATTCATGAGAGACAGAGACAGAGAGAGAGAGAGAGAGGCAGAGACACAGGCAGAGGGAGAAGCAGGCTTCATGCAGGGAGGCACTAAATTGCTGAGCCACCCGGGTATCCCTATTGATCTACATTTGAATATTGGGACTGAGGATCCCTGGGTGGCTCAGCGGTTTAGCGCCTGCCTTAGGCCCAGGGTGCGATCCTGGAGTCCCCGTGTTGGGCTCCCAGCATGGAGCCTGCTTCTCCCTCTGCCTGCGTCTCTGCCTCTCTCTCTCTATGTCTATCATGAATAAATAAATAAAAATATTTTTAAAAAATGAATATTGGGACAACCCTTTCCTGTATGTCACTTTTTAAAAAATTATTTTATTTGACAGAGAGAGAGAGAGAGAGAGAGAACACAAGCAGGGGGAGTAGCAGACAGAGGGAGAAGCAGACTCCCCACTGAGCAGGGAGCATGATGGGGGCTCGATCCTAGGGGCCTGAGATCATGACCTGAGCTGAAGGCAGATGCTTAACCAACTGAGCCATCCAGGCACTCCTCTATATGTCACTTTTTGCTGATAGAAATTACCAAGAAACAGGGGTGCCTGGGTGGCTTGGTCAGTTGGGCGACAAATGACTCTTGATATCAGCTCAGGTCTTGATCTCAGGCTTGCAAGTTCCAGCTCCACATTAGGCTCCAGGCTGGGTGTGGATCCTGCTTAGTAAATAAATAAGAAATTACCAAGAAATAAATCCTAGTCTTTTGGAATAATAATAAATGCCAGTCCCAATGGCTCTGCTGCCCTGCACTATGCTGCTTCAAATTTGGGGCATTGTCACAAATAATACATTACCTGCACTTTCTGTTACCCTCCAGGTCAGGGGCCCCTCTAAATCTCTGCTTCTGTTTGTGTGGGCCCATGATTTTCATGGACCCAGCTGTCATCTCCACAACATAGTAGTGTGGACTAGTGGGGACTAGAACAATGATAAAATAAGACCTCTTGTTCTTCTCCAGATTTATTTTCTTTTTATAGCTTTAGTGGACATTTCAGAACCCAAGGGACCGTGAGGAAGTCATGGTGAACATGAAAATGCCTGATTGTGCCCTGAGGCTGGGATCTGTTCTCAGCCCTCTTGCTATGTTATGGGTGTGACTAGGGGGAAATCCTCTCATGTCCCTTTCAGCACCTTTAGCTGTTTCCCTTGCCTACAAATACAAGACATCTAGCACAAAGTATATTGAGCTAAAAATAGGAACACTCAGTCTTTCCCTGGAAAATCTCAAGTTTTCCTTTCTGCCTTTATTACTTCACAACTCCTGGGAAGGCAGCTGGGTTTTCAGCTTTGCTGGAAAATTTTATCCATGGTTTTGTATCCTCTGTATCTCTCCTGGTTCCTGTCTCTCTTTCTTTTTTTCCTGTCTCTTATTTTAACATTTGATCAAATCCTACTTTTGATACTGGAGAGCCATACTTGGCCCCGAATGAGACAAAGGCAACAAGGAACAACAGACAGGACATGGTCTTTCTCTTTTCTGGGTCCTCCTCTGTGAGGATTTAGGGGCTGAAAGCAGACACATCTCACTGACTAGATCTTGTATACCCCATTCCAGGTGAAGGTGCTGCTTGGATCAGCTCTTCTAAATAGCTCAGATTTCCTGCTCTCATGTAGTAAAAATGAACTTCAGGTACTATGAGCCCTTGTATGTTAAAAAAAAAAAATTCTGGAGTGCCTGACTGGCTCAGAGGTTGAGTGTCTGCCTTTGGCTCAGGTAGGGTCCTGGGATGGAGTCCCACAAAGGGCTCCCTGCAGGGAGCTTTCTTCTCTCTCTGCCTATGTCTCTGTCTCTTTCTCTCATAAATAAATAAAATCTTTTTTAAAAATGAAAAAAAGAAAATTCTGGATGCTTCCTCTGAAAACCCTCAATAATCACCTTAAGGAAAAGGGGAAAGTAGTCAAGAGGCATAAATCTTGGAGGACAGGACTGACCTGGGTTGGAATCTCCATGCCTACTTCCCACACCCAACCAGCTGTGGCAATTACTTAATTTTTCTGGTGTTTGAGTTCTTTAACTATAAAAGGGATTTCCTCATATGATTATTATGAAAATTTAAATGAAAGATAATGAAAAAACAAAAGAAAGATAATGAAGTGGCAGCACAATGCCAGCCATATAGTTTGATAGAGAGTAGCGATTATTACCCAAGGAGTTTGGTGTACGGTAAGAATAATTGGTGTCTTAATAAGGTTTACCTCTTTAGAGGACAAAGCACTATCTGATAAGGGAGAGAGAACCACCACCAACAATGAATTGTCCAGTTGGGGAAACAAAGTCAAAGTAGCCACAGTTCTGTGTAGCTGTTCCTCCTCTTCCCTGTAATTTCTTAGTGCTAGTGTGCTCAGGGCTGGAATTCTGCTCTCCTGCCTACACTCCCTCCCTCATTCCCTTGGTCATCTCATAAAAGCCTGTGGCTTCAGATACTGGCATCAGCAATACGCTGATACCTCCCAGATTTGCATCTCTAACGCTGACCTATTATCCTGAATTCCAGGCTGATTTATCCAATGACCAATTCCATGTCTCATTTTAATACTAGGCATCAAAAAATTCAATCTACCCCAAACAGCTCCTGCTCTTCCTACCAAAACTGCTTACCCATATTCTTCCCTTTCTGTCCTTATCCCAGTTCATGTCTTCTGTTGCTAGACAGGTACAGGTATCATCCTTCTGTGGTTGTATTATTACAACAGACTCCTAAATGGCTGCACTGCTTCTGCCCTTCCTACCTTTAGCCTATTTCCACACAGCAGCCAGAGGGATCCTATTAACATGGATATCAAGGTATGATATTATTCTATTTGGAGCCCTCCAATGACTTCCCATGTCCCTCCTTACAGAAACCAAACTCATTTCAGTAGAGATTGTATATCTTGTTTAGTTCTTTGTCCATCTCCAGTAACTACCCCACCCCCATCTCCAGTAGAGCAGCAAATTTTATCAGCTTTGTTTGTTCCTAGATCCCCAGCACCTGATACAGTGCCTGGCACACACAGGCCCCTCACAGTTTCTGAATGAAGGAAAGGCTTCTGGACAAGATGCCTGAAAAGTAGGAATTTTAAAGACTACTTAACCCAACAACCTCTTCTCTATAGATAAGCATTGCTTTATTTTAGAATGCTTTACAGGCTTTTCTTGCGGCAGATTCCTTTGATCCCATGATGTTGAATTTAGGCTACAAAATCAGGTTACCTTTTGTAAGGGTCCACCCATAACAGACACCAGGTGGCCGGAACCAGCAAGCATATCAACAGTGTAGATAACCCACCTGGAAGCTTGCAGCTTGCCATTTGAAGATTAGCTGTAAGGAGATTCTGGAAATGAGCTGCAAACTGAAAGCGTTTCTGCTAGATTGGGAGATTTGCAGATAACCTTCCAGTTCTGAGACCTCCCACAAGTCGCTCTTGGCCAGATTTATTTCCTGAGATCCAGCAAGGTTCTGTGGAAGCTGGGTGGATTTTCCCTCATTGGCAGGACTACTGAACCTTTAACATAGGTGGTATTTGCTTGATATTCTTGAGCAGGGGATTGCCTAACTTGGAAACCCATCAGAAGGAAAGGGGGAGGAGCCTCTGATTACTGCTTCTCTAATTCAAATGCTTCTCTTGCACCTATCCTCGGGTCTTGGGCCAAAGGGTTAAGCTGGACAGAGGGGGTCAGGATCAGGCGCTTGTGTGGGCCTTCCTTCCTTGGAAGACTTAGGCGGGAGAAGTCTCCCTTCCATTGCCTTTACAAAGACAGGAAAGAAGGTGGCCTCAAACTAGGCAGACCAAAGCCTGATCCGTGCTCCCGGTGGGGAGCAAACCTAGGGCAGGCCAATCCAAAAGGCCGACCTCACTTCTCGCTCAACTCTAAAGAGAACACCGGAAGACAAGCCAGGGTCTAAACCACAACCCCCAGCAGGCCCCGCGAACGTGGAGAGGCACGTCCTCTCATTGGACGCCGGCGTGCAGCGTGCCTTCACGCCTGGCTCCCGTACACAGCCCCGCCCCCCCACGCGCGGGGCACGGCGGGAGTGGAGTCGGAGCGACCTGCCGCTGTACTCTATCTCCCGGCGGGCAGAGCGCTGAAGGCGGCGGCGCGGCGCCTTTGTGGAGGCAGCGGCCCGGCGCGGAGGAAGTTCCGGTCTCCGCGACGCTGGGTCGGTGGCGGCGGCTGAGGATTAGGAGGAGCGGGCCGTGGAGGCCGCGCTGCCTCGGTAAGGGCCTAGGGCAGTGGAGAGGGCGTGCCGGGGCCTGCGGGGAGGGAGGCGGCCTGCCAGGCCGCTACTAAAGTCGCGGGTCCGCGAGGCCTGGCAGCTGCGGCTTCGGTGTCGCGGGGCGGCCGCGGCCTCGCTCGGGAAGAAGAGAGCCAAGTGGCGGTGTGGTGAGGGAGGCGCCGCCCTCGGGAGGAACGCCCCGGAACGGTCGCGGGCCCGGGGCGGGGCCCGGCGCGGCGGTAGAATTACCGGTGCAGCCTCGGGGCTGTCGGCTGCGGGTAGGGGCCTGGCGCGTGGTTACGGTTTGGTGCTTCTGGTCTGTGGAGCCGCAGGCGGGTCCTTCTTCCTTTTTTCCTGTTTTTGCAGGAATCTGATCCAGTTCTGAGGCATTGCTTGAGAAAGAGGCCTTCCTGTGCCTGGCACGTAGTTTCGTCCTTAGATCTGGCTAGGCACGAGTGGGCTCGGCGGTGCCACCGGGTGTGCGAGCTCGGAGCCCGGCACGCGGGGCTGTAGAACCTGGAGGCAGGGGAGTGGTCTGGTGGGTTCTGCGCCCGTTGGGAGAATGTGGGAGGAGGGATTTTTTTTTTTTTTTTGTATTTTCTTTTCAGATTCCTTTTGGCATTGTAAATCTGTGTTTTCCTCCTAACTTTAGTATTGATTCAACTCTAGGAGTGCCTTTTTTTTTTTTAAAGGACCATGTTTTGTAAGGTACATACACTTTTAAGGGTAATGGTATTTTTTGCATATTCCAGCTTTGCAGGTGAAGGTCAGAGTTGCTGGATCTAAGTGAAGGAGTTCAGTAGACATTTATTTGTTTGTTTGTTTATTTATTTATATTTTATTCATGAAAGAGAGAGAGAGAGAGGCAGAGACACAGGCAGAGGGAGAAGCAGGCTCCATGCAGGGAGCCCGACATGGGACTCGATCCCGGGTCTCCAGGATCGTGCCCTGGGCTGAAGGCGGCCCTAAACCGCTGAGCCACCCGGGCTGCCCAGTTCAGTAGACTCTGATGAGCCTGGTCGCTTGGTTCATTTTCTGAACTCTGGATTGTGCCCTAGGTTTGTTTTCGACTTTCTGTTGAGTAATGCCACCAGTGTGAATAGTTTATAATGTCAACATCAGCAAACTTGTGAGGACTATAGGCAGAGGTATCAAGAACTGATGGGTGACAATGAAACTAGCAACGTGTAAAGCACATTGCTTAACTAATGGCCTGTTACTATTTTGGTGAAACACAGACAAGTTGGACCTGAACCTTGTCTCATTAATTAGCACCTAACTGGGTACTTAACCTATAGGATAGGTACTAGGTCTCTTTTTTGGACATCTTCACTCTTCTTTCTTCTTTCTTTTCTTTTTCTTTTTCTTTTTCTTTTTCTTTTTCTTTTTCTTTTTCTTTTTCTTTTCCTTTCTTTTCTTTTCTTTTCTTTTCTTTTCTTTTCTTTTCTTTTCTTTTCTTTTCTTTCTTTCTTTCTTTCTTTCTTTCTTTCTTTCTTTCTTTCTTTCTTCTTCTTTCTTCTTCCTGATTTTTATTATTTATTCGTGAGAAACACACAGAGAGAGGCAGAGACATAGAGGGAGAAGCAGGCTCCATGCAGGAAGCCTGATGTGGGACTCCATCCCAGACTATGAGATCACTCCCTGAGCCAAAGGCAGATGCTCAACCACTGAGCCACTCAGGTGTTCCTGCAGCACCCTTCTTTATAGAATTCTGTTACCAGACTTGAGTTTTTGCTGCCTTTAGGATCCTAGGTTGTTGTAGCCTTTCAGAGGAGACTTGTCAAAGCCTGGGTTGGGGAGGTGAGTGCATGTTACTAAATGAGCTCTCTTATTGCAAATACTTGAGCAAGGTTATACTCTTCTGCCAAAGTTTAAATGTATAAACTACTGTTAAAAATCAGATTCAGGGTTGTAATAAAATTAAAACTATTAGAAATTTTTTTTTTAAACTATTAGAAATTTATGAAATTTTAAAGATCATAACTCATTCCTGGATGGTCTTTTTTTAGCCATATACCAAGTGCTTAGAATTAATTTTTCTGCCATACTTCCACAGTACCTTCTTCATCTCATTTACTTAGTTAATGGGGCATCTGTTGAATGCCTTTTATAACCCTCCTGTCAATGCTGTGGGACTCAGAATAGCAGAGTAGGTAACTGGTGGAGCTCTAGAATCTGATAGGTTTTGAATCCTTGACTCCTCCACTAATTCAGTTACATTGGATAAATTACCCTTAGTTTCCTTACATGTGAAATGAGGTTCTTGTGAGGTTTTATGTAATGCTTTTAGAACAGTGCTTGGAGGGGATCTCTGGGTGGCTCAGCGGTTTAGTGCCTGCCTTTGGCCCAGGGCGTGATCCTGGAGTCCCGGGATCGAGTCCCACATCAGGCTCCCCGCATGAGGCCTGCTTCTCCCTCTGCCTGTGTCTCTGCCTCTCTCTCTCTGTGTCTCTCATGAATAAATAAATCTTTTTTTTTTTTTTAAAAGAACAGTGCTTGGTGTGTAGAAAGTGTCCACTAAATGTTAACCACCTCTGTTGTCTTTTCGCTTTATTGAGATGTAGTTTGTAATTCATGTGCCATACAATTAACCATTTAGAGAATGTAATTCAATACTTTTTATATATTACATTGCTAATTTCTTTCCAAAGGTGTGGTAAATATATTTTGTTACATAAATGTAACAAAATTTGCTATTTAAACCACTTCTTTTGATTTTTTTTTTAAAGTTTATTTATTTAAGGAATCTCTGTACCTAGCATGGGCTCCAACTTATTACCTGGAAATCAAGAGCCACACAATCTTCTGATTGAGCCAGCCAGACACCCCTAAGCCATTTTTAAGTGTAAAATTCAGTGCATTAATTACATACATAGTGTAGTGCAACCATCCCCACTATTTCCAAAACCTTTTTGTCATCCCAAACAAACTCTTATCCATTAGCAAATAACTTATTGTTCCCTTCCTTCAGCCCCTGGTGGCCCCTAATTTATAGTCTGTCAATGTGAATTTCTCTGTTTTAGGTATCCCATGCAAGTGAAATCATTCAATATTTATCCTTTCATGTCTGACATATTTCACTTACCATAATGTTTTCATGGTCTATTCACATCATAGCATGTATGCAAACTTCATTCCTTTTTTTAAAAGTTTATTTATTTATCTCTACATCCAACATGGGGCCCAAACTTACAACCCCAAGAGTTGCTCACTCTTCTAAGCCAGCCCGGCACCCCAAACTTCATTCCTTATTTATTTTTTAATTAAAAAAAATCTTTTAACAGAGAGAGGGAGAGAGAGCACAAGCAGGGGGAATAGCAAGGAGAGTGAGAAGCAGACTCCCTGCTAAGCAGGGAGCTGAAGTGGGGCTTGATCCCAGGACCCTCAGATCATGACCTGAGCTGAAAGGCCGATGCTTATCCAACTGAGCCATCCAGGTGCCTGTGTCTCTCATGAATAAATAAATAAAATCTTAAAAAAAAAATCATTCTGTTATGAACATAGACATATGCATTTTCTGGATATTAATCTTTTTTAAAAATTTTTAAATTTATTTTTTATTTATGATAGGCACACAGTGAGAGAGAGAGGCAGAGACATAGGCAGAGGGAGAAGCAGGCTCCATGCACTGGGAGCCCGACATGGGATTCGAACCCGGGTCCCCAGGATCGCGCCCTGGGCCAAAGGCAGGCGCCAAACCACTGCACCACCCAGGGATCCCTGGATATTAATCTTTTATTGGATATGTGATTTGCAGATATTTTCTCCCAATCTCTGTGGTGTCCTTTTACTCTATTGATAGTGTTCTTTGATGCAGAAGTTTTTCATTTTGATGAAGTCCAGTTTTGTCTGTTTTTCTTTTGTTGACTGTGCCTTTGGTGTCATAGCCAAGAGATCGTTGCCAAATCCAATGCATGAAGCTTTTCTCTTTTTATTGTAAGGGTTTTATAGTTCTAGCTCTTACATTTAGGTCTTTGATCCATTTTGAGATAATTTTATATGTGGTGGTAGGAAAAGGTCCCACTTCATTCTTTTGCATTTGGATATCCAAGTTTTCCTGTGAGCATCTTATGAAAGAAGAAAAGACTGTCTTTTCTTCTTTTTTTTTTTTTGAATTTTTTTTTTTGAATTTTTATTTATTTATGATAGTCACACACAGAGAGAGAGAGAGAGAGAGGCAGAGACACAGGCAGAGGGAGAAGCAGGCTCCATGCACCGGGAGCCTGACGTGGGATTCGATCCCGGGTCTCCAGGATCGCGCCCTGGGCCAAAGGCAGGTGCCAAACCGCTGCGCCACCCAGGGATCCCGACTGTCTTTTCTTCTTGATAGTCTTGGCAGCCTTGTTGAAAATATCCTGACCCCCCCCCCAAAAAAAAAAAATCCTGACCATATATGTAAGAATTTATTTCTGGGTTCTCTCTTTCACTGATCTGTATGTTTGTCCTTATACCAATACCACATTGTTTTGATAACTGTAGCTTTGTAGTAACTTTTGAAATCAGGAAGTGTAAGTCCTCTAATTCTTTTTTTTTTTTAAGGTTTTATTTATTTATTCATGAGAGATGGGGGGCAGAGGGGCAGAAGCAGAGGCAGAGGGAGAAGCAGGCTCCATGCAGGGAGCCTGACGTGGGACTTGATCCCGGGTCTCCAGGATCACACCCTGGGCCGAAGGCTGCGCTAAACTGCTGAGCCACCTGGGCTGCTCTCTAATTCTTTTTCAAGACTGTTTTGGCTCTTCAGAGTCCTTTGAAAAAAAATTTTTTTAAAGATCTTATTTATTTATTGATGAGAGACACACAGAGAGAGAGAGAGCACCAGAGAGAGGCAGAGACAGGCAGAGGGAGAAGCAGGCTCTATGCAGGGAGCCTGATGTGGGACTTGATCCCAGGTCTCTAGGATCACTCCCCAGTTTAGCGCTGAAGGTGGTGCTAAACCGCTGAGCCACCGGGGCTGCCCAGCTTTTGAAATTCTATATGAATTTCAGGATGGGTTTTTTTTTTTTTTTCTGAGCATTGGCTTTAGAACCAGATGGTCTTGAGTTTGCATATTAGCTTTTACTCATACTATTTTGGGGCAAGTCTTAACCTATTTGAGCTTCAGTTGCATGGTCTCTAAAGTGGGAATAGTAACTTGAGTTTATCCTACAGAGGACTTGTGATAATTAAATGAGAAAACCCATGTAAAGTCCTTAACTGGGGCAGACTCAGCACTCAGTTGTACTTGTCTTTATCACTTTTCATTTTGGAGAGTTGGATGAAACCTACTAAGGAAGATCCTTTCCAGCTTAATGTTATCATGATTCTAAAAACCTGAGCATGGTAGCAGTAGTAATAATATTTATTACCTTGTTTTAAAATTCTTCAAAACTTTTTTTGGAGGCATAGTTTCCATATTGAAAAATTCCTCCATTGTAAGGGCTCAACTTGGTGTAATTATCACTACTTTTCAGATTTAGAATATTTCCCACACCTCAGAACATTCCTTATTCCTTTATTCCCACTTCTCCAACTGCAAGTGCTACTACTTGCAAATCTACTGATTTGCTTCCTGTCTTTGTAGTTTTATGTTTTCTAGAAATTTCATATAATTGGAACTATATAATTCTCAATCTTCTGTGTCTGGCTTCTTTCACTTGTAATGTTTTTTGAGGTTCATCCATCCATGTTGTTGAATTCTTTTTTATGGTGTCTCTCTTTGGTTCATCCATTCATCTATTGATAAACATTTGGACTGTTTCCAGTTTGGGACTATTATAAACAATGAGGCTATGAATATGATTGCTTCTTATGCATGATCTGGTTTACTCCTGATAGTAATCGTATGAGTTAGGTACCATTATTCCTATAGTATAGGTGAGCTTTGAGGCATATAGAAGTTAAATAATTTATCAAGGGTGCAATATAAAAAGGTAGGTTCTTCAGACTACGATCTTTAACCTAGGTATACACAAAAACATTCCAGAGAGAGTGTGTGTATGTGTCTATGTGAATATATATATATATATATATATAAAATATTTATTTTTTAAAGATTTTATTTATTCATGAGAGAAGCAGAGACCTAGGCAGAGGGAGAAGCAGGCTCCCCGTGGAGAGCCCGATGAGACTCGATCCCAAGACCCTGGGATCAAGATATGAGCCAAAGGCAGGCACTTAACCACTAGGCCACCCAGGTGCCCCAAGATTTATTTATTTTATAGAGAGAAAGAGAGAGAATACATGAGCAGGGAGAAGGGTAGAGGGAGGTGGAGGGAGAGAAGCAGACTCTGTGCTAAATGTGGAGCCTAATAGGGCTCAGCCTGATGACCCTGATATCATGACCTGATCCAAAATCAGGAGTCTAGTTGCTCTACTGACTTGAGCCATCCAGGTACCCTTGCATATGTATAGTTTTAAATGAATCAGTGTGCAAAACTTCATCTTCCATAAATATTTTTCTAAGAATGAATCTTGTTTCTAAATGTAAGAACTAAAGCCATAAAACTCTTTTTTTTTTTTTTTAAAGATTTATTTATTTATTTATTTTTGATAGAGAGAGAGGCAGAGACACAGGAGGAGGGAGAAGCAGGCTCCATGCTGGGAGCCCGATGCGGGACTTGATCCCGACACTCCAGGATCACGCCCTGGGCCAAAGGCAGGCACCAAACCTCTGAGCCACCCATAAAACTCTTAGAAGAAACCAGGGAAAGCATCATGCATTGGATTTGGAAATGATCTGGGCACGACACTAAAGGCATAGTCAACAAAAGAAAAAAATAGATAAATTGGACTTCATCAAAATGAAAAACTTTTCTTCACTAAAGAACACTGTCAACAGGGGATCCCTGGGTGGCTCAGCGGTTTGGTGCCTGCCTTTGGCCCAGGGCGCGATCCTGGAGTCCGGGGATCGAGGCCTGCGTCAGGCTCCCGGCATGGAGCCTGCTTCTCCCTCCTCCTGTCTGTCTGTCTGTCTGTCTCTCTCTCTCATAAATAAAATAAATCTTTAAAAAAAAGTAAAGTATTAAAAAAAAAAAAAAGAACGCTGTCAACAGAGTAAAAATGGGCAAAGGACTTGAATAGACATTTCTCTAAAGAAGGTTATACAGATGGCCAGTAAGCCCATGGAAAAATACTCAACATTGTGAATGATTATGGAAATGCAAATCAAAAAGACAGTGAGATGTCACTTCACACCCATTAGGATGATGACTATTAAAGCAATAACAACATGCTTCCAAAACAGAAAATAACAAGTGTTAGTGATGGTGTGGAGAAATTGGAACTTGTATTATCCTATTATGGCTACTGTCACACACTACCACAGATGAGGTAGCTTAAATAAATGTATTTTCTCTCACTCTGGAGGCTAAAGTCCAAGATCAAGGTGTCAGCAGGGTTGGGTTTTTGTGAGGTCTTTCTCCTTGGCTTGTAGAAAGCTGCCCTCTTGCAATGCCCTCTCACAAACTTTCCTCTGTACATCATGCATTTGTAGTATGTAGTATCTCTTCCTCTAACACCAAACCTATTGGATTAGGGTGCCACTCTTTTTTTTATGATTTTATTTATTTATTCATTCATCCATCCATCCGTCCATCCATCCATTCATTCATTCATAAGAGACATAGAGAGAAAGGCAAAGACACAGGCAGAGAGAGAAGCAGGCTCCATGCAGGGAGCCCGATGTGGGACTTGATCCTGTAACTCCAGGATCCTGGGCTGAAAGCAGGCACTCAACTGCTGAACCACCCAGGCGTCCCATGGGTACCACTTTTAAGACCTTAAAAAAAATTTTTTTTTAAAGATTTTGTTTCTTTATTCATGAGACAGAGAGAGAAGCAGAGACATAGGCAGGAGAAGCAGACTCCCTATGGGGAGCCTGATGTGGGACTTTTTTTTTTTTTTTTTAAGATTTTTATTTATTCATGAGAGACACACACAGAGAGAGGCACAGACACAGGCAGAGGGAGAAGCAGGCTCCATGCAGGGAGCCCGACATGGGACTCGATCCCGGGTGTCCAGGATCACACCCTGGGCGGAAGGCAGGCACTAAACCTCTGAGCCACCCAGGGATTCCCCCTGATGTGGGACTTAATCCCAGAACCCTGGGATTACGCCCTGAGCCAAAGCCAGACGCTCAACCACTGAGCCACTCAGGCGTCCCCGATTCATTCCATTTTTAAAGCTATTATGAATAAAGCTGTTGTGAACATTTTTGTACAAGTTTTCATTTATCTTGGGTAAAAACTTGGAAGCGAAATTGCTAAGTCGTAGGGTAGTGTTTGTCAGGCCAGTTTCTAAAGTGGTTGTACCATCTTGCATTCTTCCCAGCAGTGTATAAGAGTTCTGATTGCTGAAAATCCTTGTGTATTTGCTTTTGTAAGGCTTTTTAATTTTAGTAGTTCTAATGGGTGGGTATTAGGATCTCATTGTGGTTTTAATTTGTTTTCCTTATGACTAATAGTAAGCATTTGTCAGCTGTGTTACAAATATTTGCTTCTGTTCCATAGTTTGCCTATTCATTTTTAAATAGTGTCTTTTGAAGTACAAGTTTTATTTTATTTTATTTTTTTTAATTTTTTATTTATTTATGATAGTCACACACACAGAGAGAGAGAGAGAGAGAGAGGCAGAGACACAGGCAGAGGGAGAAGCAGGCTCCATGCACCGGGAGCCCGACGTGGGATTCGATCCAGGGTCTCCAGGATCGTGCCCTGGGCCAAAGGCAGGCGCCAAACCGCTGCGCCACCCAGGGATCCCTGAAGTACAAGTTTTAATTTTAATCTTTTTCTTTTATGGTTAATGCTTTCTGCATCCTTTATCAAATCTTTGCTAACACCAAGCTGAAAAGATTTTCTCCCATGTTTTTTAGAAGATTTAGAGTTTTAGCTTCTACATTTATGTCTGATCCATTTTTAATCAGCTTTTAAGTGTGGTGTGATGGTAGGGAAGCAGGTGCCAAGAAAGGGGAATCAGGATATGGTTCTGGAGAGGGAGCCTGAGAAACAGATGCCACATCTAGGAATGGCATCAGGCATGTAAATTCCCCATTCCAAATCTGAGGACTCTTGAGGGGCCCTGTAATTAGGATCAATACACTTAAAATCTTTTATTGGAAATTTTGCAAGGGACAAAGGTGCCACCAGCAGCCACAAACTCCAGTTCCCACAGTGCATATTAAAGTTGCTACTGTTTAAAAACTTCTAAGTGGATCTTATTTGGTAGGTGCTCAAACCAACCTTTGCCTGTTGATGCCCCCTTGATGTTTTTAGCTGAGTGTGCTATGGGGCCAAAGTATTTACTTTGGAAAAAATTAGAGTGTTTGGTGCAGAAGCAAGCTACTGCATACTGCAGATAAACTATAGAATCGGACCCCTGGTTCTGCTTTGTTGGCTCTTGGAACTGAAATCATGATTATGATTAAAAAGGATGGCTCTGGGTATTAGAATTTTGCTGCTAGAAAAATTATAAAATTTTTGGACCTTTGCAAGATGGACCAGAGTGGAAACACTTGCCAAGAATGTTTTTATTTATTTATTTATTTATTTATTTATTTATTTATTTATTTATTTATTTATTTTTAAAGGTTTTGTTTATTTATTCATGAGAGACACGCAGAGAGAGAGGCACAGACACAGGCAGAGGGAGAAGCAGGCTCCATACAGGAAGCTTTATGTGGGATTCAGTGCCAGGACTCCAGGATCACACCCCGGGCCAAAGGTGGTGCTAAACTGCTGAGCCACCCAGGCTGCCCTATTTTTCTTTTTTTAAACAAGATTTATTTATTTTAGACAGAAAGAGAGTACACATGTGAATGGGAGGAGGGGCAGAGGAGAGAATCGCAAGCAGACTCTCCACTGAGCATGAAGCCCAACATAGAGCTCCATCTCACAATCCTGAGATCATGACCTGAACTGAATTCAAGAGTCAACTGAGCCACTCAGGCACCTCCCAAGAATGCTTTTATTAATAAAGAATGAAAGGCAGAGGAGGCTCGAAAACAATCAGTTGCCATCATTGTTCCAACCATAGAGTGCCGACCTACAATGGAGAGTGTTTTTTGCCAAACCCACTGGTCACCTTCCAGGAAACCAGTCTTTAGGTTCTAAAGGAGTGTGACTGCAAAGTTCAGTGGAAGGACGTGGCTAGGAGTGTAGCCTATAGTTTTTTATAATGCTCGCCACCTCCAGAACCACCTGATCCCTGTTCAACTGCTGTTCATTTGGAACCATTTTTCACTTCAATTTCCAAATTCTCATTTGACTATTTACTACTCATCCAGATCTGTACCTGTAATAGTTTCTTTTTTATAAAATATTTTATTTATCCGTTTGACAGAAAGAGCGCGAGCACACAAACGGGAGCAACAGAGGGAAAGGGAGAAGCGGGCTCTCTGCTGATCAGGGAGCCCAATGCAGGGCTTGATCCCAGCACGCTGGGATCAGGACCTGAGCCAAAGGCAGATGCTCAACCAACTGAACACACCCCCCCACCCTCCACCGACCCCACAGTAGTTTCATATGCCAGTCTTTAGAACTCAGCAGGGGGTTCTTTTACTGATTGGTGGGTAGCATGTGTTGGTGGGATCTGGTTAGTTGTGGTGGCAGGCCCTTGTCAGTCCCACTTAATGGTTCATTGCCGGCCACAGTTGTGTATGGAATTGATGTTTTAGTACCATTTAATTTCAGAGTTCAGTGATATGGTAGATGACTTGTTCTATACTTCCTAATAGATTCCCACTTTCTTGGCTCCTGTCTTATGTGTATATCAACCAGTGTTTTTTGCTAGGATCTGATGAGCTTCAGTATTTATTTATTTGTTTATTTTAAAAGATTTTATTTATTTATTCATGAGACACAGAGAGAGGCAGAGACATAGGCAGAGGAAGAAGCAGGCTCCCTGCAGGGAGCCTGATGTAGGACTCGATCCCAGGATCATGCCCTGAGTCAAAGGCAGATGCTCAGTCACTGAGCCACCCAGGTCCCCATGAGCTTCAGCATTTAAAGCTTTAACCTGACATTGAGGTCGTCTTCCGAAATGCCAGTTCTGCTTACCAAAAGTGGCCATGGCTTCATGCCAGCAATTCAGCAGTTTTTGCCCAAAGTTTGAGAATAGTTTTGAGATCATTACAGCCCAAGACCCATAATCATTTGCTTTGCTTGCTGAATTAAACTACATGTCTGTGAGAACTCTAGTCATCTTGAAGAAAACTTTTAAGTAAGCTCCACGCCCAGTGTGGAGCTTGAATTCCCAACCTTGAGATCAGTAGTCACAAGCTCTACCAACTGAGCCAGGCACATCTCAGGATGTGCCCCCTGAGAAAAACTTGGGAGGGAACTATTAATAGATGGTTTGACAAATCTTTTGCTTACCAGCAGTGTATGAGCATTCTTACTTGTCCATATCCTCACCAACTTATCTTTTTTATCATAACCATTCCAGTAGATGTGAAGTGGTATCTTTGTGGTTTTTTTTTTTTTTTTTTAAAGATTTTATTTATTTATTCATGAGAGACACAGAGAGAGAGAGCGAGGCAGAGACACAGGCAGAGGGAGAAGCAGGCTCCATGCAGAAGCCCGATGTGGGACTCGATCCCGGGACTCCAGGATCACGCCCTGGACCGAAGGCAGGCGCTAAACCGCTGAGCCACCCAAGGATCCCCCTATCTTTGTGGTTTTGGTGTGCATTTCCCTTATGGGGAGCATTTTTCCTGTGCTCATTGACCATTTGTCATCTTTGGAGAAATGTCTACTCTTGCCTTTTGCCTGCTTGTAAATTGGGTTTTGTTGTTGTTGTTAAGTTATAAAATTATATAAAATTATGTGTTCTGGATACAAATCCCTTATCAAGTATATGATGTGTACACATTTTTTTTTCCATTTTGTGAGCTGCCTTTTCACTTTCTTGATGGTATCCTTTTAAGCACAACGGTTTTATTTTATTTATTTATTTATTATTTTAAAATATTTTTATTTGAGAGAGAGAAAAAGAGAGAGAGAGAGAGCACAAAGAAGGGGGAAAAACAGAGGGAGAAACAGGCTTCCTGCTAAGCAGGGAGCCGACATGGGCCTCGATCCCAGGATCTTGGGAGCATGACCCAAGCCAAAGGCAGATCGCTTAACCACTAGCCACCCAGGCACCCCTAAAGCACAAAAGTTTTAAATTTGGATGATATCCAGTTTATTTTTCATTTTGTTGCTTTTGGTATCTGTCTTATCTTAGAAACCATTGCCTGATCCAAGGTCATGAAGATTTATGCCTCTTTTTTTTTTTTTTTTTTTTTTTTTTTAAGAATTTTACAGTTTTACACTTAGGTCTTTGATCCATTTTGAGTTAATTTTTATAAACAGCATGAGCTGTAGGGATCCAACTTCATTCTTTTCCACAGGGACATGTTGTCTCAGTACCATACTGTCCTTTCTTCATTCGATTATCTTTGGCGTTCTTGTCTAAAACACTTGACCCTAAATGAGGGTTTAATTTTGAACTTTGACTCCTGTTCCATTGATCTTTATGTTCATTGTTATGCCACTGCCACACTGTCTTGATTACTTAAACTTTGTATTAAGTTTTAAAATCAGGAAGTGTAAGTCCTCTAAGTTTGTTATATATACAGGCATACTTTGTTTTGTTACATTTTGCAGATAATTGCATTTTTAAAAAAGATTTTATTAAAAAATAAAAGATTTTATTTATTTATTCAGGAGAGGCAGAGACACAGGCAGAGGGAGAAGCAGGCTCCACGCAAGGAGCCCGATGTGGGACTCGATCCCAGGACTCCAGGATCACACCCTGAGCCACCCAGGCGTCTCGATAATTGCATTTTTTATAGACTAAAGAAGGTTTGTGGCTACTCTGAGTTGAGCAAGTTTATCAGCGCCATTTTCCACCAGCGTTTGCTTACTTTATATCTCTCTCTTTTTTTTTAATCTTTTTTTTTTATTTTTTTGTTAACTTTTATTTATTTATGATAGTCACAGAGAGAGAGAGAGAGAGAGGCAGAGACATAGGCAGAGGGAGAAGCAGGCTTCATGCACTGGGAGCCCGATGTGGGATTCGATCCCGGGTCTCCAGGATCGCGCCCTGGGCCAAAGGCAGGTGCTAAACCGCTGTGCCACCCAGGGATCCCCTTACTTTATATCTCTGTATTACATTTTCACAATATTTCAAACTTTAAGTTATTATTATATTTGTTATAGTGATCTGTGATCAGTGATTACAATTTGCTAAAAGCTCAGATGATAGCATTTTTTGCCAGTAAAGTATTTTTTATTAAGGTATGTGCATTGTATTTTTAGACAGAATGCTATTGCATACTTAATAGACTACCATATAGTGTAAACATTTATATGTACTAGGAAACCAAAAAATTCATTTCACTTGCTTTACTGCAATACTCACTTTATTGCAGTAGTATGGAACCAAACCTGCAATATCTTCAAGGTATGCCTTTATTCTTTTCTCTTTTGCACAGATGGTATGGTATTACAAATAGTATTTTGTACGTTTTTTTGTACATATTTTTAAACTTAATATATAATTGCTGATCCTAGATCAGTTAACATAATTACCTCATTTTTTAGAGAATTGTGTGGCATTTCAGTACTGCAGTATACTCTATTGATGTACATTTAGATTTTGTAATCTTTTGCTGTTATAAACAGTGCTGCCCTGTGCGCGTTTGTAAACATATCACCTCACACTCTAAGTTCCTAGAGAATGAATTCCTAGAAGAGGAACTAGAAAGTCAGGGGTAATATGCACTTAAAATTTTGTGAATTTTAGTTTTCCTTATATTATTGACTTTCAGCTTCTTCATCTCTGTTGGTCAGAGAGGATACTTATGTGGTATCTATTTTTTTTTTTTTATATCTATTGAGACCTGTTTGTGGTTTAACAAATGGTCCATTCTGGAGACTATCTCAGGTTCACTTGAGAAGATGGGATTCTTTTTTTATTTTTTATTAATATTTAAAAAAATATTTTATTTATTTATTTGAGAGAAAGTGAGTGAGTGATAGAGAGCACACAAGCCGGGGCAGAGGGAGAAGCAGACCCCCCCCTGAGCAGTGACCCTGATGCCGGACTCGATCCTAGGACCCTGGAATTATGAAGATGGTGCTAAACCGCTGAGCCACCCGGGCTGCCCCCCCCCCCCTTTTTTAAAAGATTTATTTATTTATTTATTCATGAGAGACACAGAGAGTCAGAGACATAGGCAGAGGGAGAAGCAGGCTCCCTGCAGGGAGCCTGATGCAGGACTCAATCCAGGACCCCAGGATCATGCCCTGAGCCAAAGGCAGATGCTCAAACACTGAGCCACCCAGGTGTCGCTGGAATATCTTTTCCTTCTTTTCTTTTCTCTTCTCTTCTCTTCTCTTCTCTTCTCTTCTCTTCTCTTCTCTTCTCTTCTCTTCTCTTCTCTTCTCTTCTCTTCTCTTCTCTTCTTTCTCTTCTTTTCTTAATTTTTATTTATTTATGATAGTCACAGAGAGAGAGAGAGAGAGAGAGAGGCAGAGACACAGGCAGAGGGAGAAACAGGCTCCATGCACTGGGAGCCCGACGTGGGATTCGATCCCGGGACTCCAGGATCGTGCCCTGGGCCAAAGGCAGGCGCTAAACCGCTGCGCCACCCAGGGATCCCTTCTTTTCTTTTCTTTTCTTTTCTTTTCTTTTCTTTTCTTTTCTTTTCTTTTCTTTTCTTTTCTTTTCTTTAAGATTTTATTTGGGAGAGAGATAGCAGGAGAGCAGGGGCAGGAAAGAGGGAGAAGCAGGATCCTTGATGAGCAAGGGGACGACCAATGTGGGGCTCGATCCCAGGCCCTGAG
Organism: Vulpes vulpes; assembly: GCF_048418805.1. Lineage (NCBI taxonomy): Eukaryota > Metazoa > Chordata > Mammalia > Carnivora > Canidae > Vulpes > Vulpes vulpes. The sequence goes on along the minus strand of NC_132788.1, from coordinate 92,516,725 downwards.
ATCATTACCAGAGCTGAAGGAAGATGCCCAAACAACTGAGCCACCCAGGTGCCTCTCTTTTCCATCTTTTCACTTTCAACCTGTTTGTGTCTTTGGATCTAAAGTGAGTCTCTTGAAGCATATTCAGCTTATACAGTCATATAATATAGCATATACAGTTGATCCTTGAACAACATTGTGGGTTGGGGTGCTGACTCCAGGCATTGTCAAAAGTCTGTGTATAATTTGACTCCCCTAAACTTAACTACTAATAGTTTACTGTTGACCAGATGATAAGATAGTCAATATATATTTTGTATGTTATATGTATTACATGCTATATTGTTAAAATAGAGAAAAGAAAATATTAAAATTATAGGGAAGAGAAAATACACTTACAGTACTGTAATTTTTTAAATCAATACCATACATCTACATTGTTCACAAAATGAATTGTTAGTACCTATATCAATATTGTCGTATATTGGGCAGCCCTGGTGGTGCAGCGGTTTAGTGCTACCTGCAGCCCAGGGTGTGATCCTGGAGACCTGGGATCGAGTTCCGCGTTGGTCTCCCTGTGTGGAGCCTGCTTCTCCCTCTGCCTGTGTCTCTGCCTCTCTCTTTCTCTCTGTCTCTATGAATAAATAAATAAAAATCTAAAAAAAATATTGTCTTATAAAAACACTATAGATATTTATACATATTACTGAAACTAGACATCAAAAGTAAAAAAGATTGGGGTGCCTGAGTGGCTCAGTCAGTCAGCATCTGACTCTTGATTTCAGCTCAGATGAAGCCTCTGCACCTGCCTCCTTAGCAGGGAGTCTTCTCTTCTCTCTCTCCCTCTTCCCCTCGCTCATGTGTGTATGTTCACTCTCACACTCTCTCACTCTCTAAAATAAATCTTTTTAAAAATGAGAAGATTTCTATGCAAAAGAAATACATATTTATTTACAAGTATAATGATTTCATGCATTGGTACCAAAGAAACAGCAGTATGATTGCTTTGTGGTAGCCTAGCCTATACATTAATGAATTAATCATTGTAAAATGTTTATGGCATACAGTATTACAATTATGTTTATAATACAGTATTGGAAACACAGATTTTAAAAACACTTGTAATGATAGATTGATATGCAGTTTCTCAATTATAGGAGAGAGAGGCATACTGTATGGTCATGTAACTCTTTGAAAGCAATGTTATAAAATGGTAACAAAACTAGCACATTATTTTGTTTTTTTTTTTTAAGATTATATTTATTTCATGAGAGACACAGAGAGAGGCAGAGACTTAGGAAGAGAGAGAAGCAGGCTCTATGCAGTGGGACTCGATCCTGAGACTCCAGGATCATGGCCTGTGTGGAAGGTAGGCACTCAACTGCTGAGCCACCCAGGCATCCCCACATTATTAATTTTCTATTAAATATCACTTATCTGTCTACTTCCATACAAGCCTTGCATGTTCTACATGAGGAGTAATTGTGTGATGATGACAACAGAACATCTCATATGGTTCTTGCCATACAGTTATATTTCCACCCAAAGACACACACATATACAACAGACGAATACATTAACTGTTCAACATGATGATTATTTACTGTTCATGAAATGGAAGTGGACCATCATAAAGGTTTTCATCCTTGTTGTCTTCATGTTGAATGGGCTGAGGAGGAGAAGTGGGGGTTGGTCTTGCCCTCTCAAGTGGCAGAGGTAGAAAAGGTGGAGGAGATGGAAGTAGAAGCAGGAAAGGCCTGCCACACTCTAACTTTATGGAAATACATTCTAATTTCTGACTTCTTTTGGTTTCCAGTTTCTCTAAAATTGTTTCTATGATGGTACCAATCCTTCCACTGTTTGCTTTAGTTTAAGTGCTTGTACCTTAGAAGGGTCGTATCATAAAAGAAGTCAAAAGCATTTCAAATATTCAGAATGCTTCTGCCAGATGTCTGATGTCAATTTGTTTTCTGGGACTGCTTCTTCTCCATCTTTTTTTCTTTTTAAAAGATTTTATATATTTATTTGAGAGTGTGTGAATGAACAGGGGGAGAGTCAGAAGGAAAGGGGCAAGTAAACTCCCAGCTGAGCAGGGGCTGATTCCAGGACCCTGAGATCATGACCTGAGCTAAAAGTCTTAACTGATTGAGCCCCAGGTGCCTCATGCTTCTACATCTTCTTCCTCTTCATTGGGCATGGTTTGGAAATACTCATCTCCATCAAGTCATCTTCTTTTCATTACTCTGGTGTGGGGTGTGAATTTCTCCAAGATCTATATTTTGAAGCCCTTCACCCTCCATCTTTTTTTATCCACTCTTTCATAATTTCCTAGATTGGCTCTGTTGTAAATCCTGTGAAATCTTCACAACATATGGACACGGTTTTCTCCAGCAGGAACTTACTGTTTCGGGCATAATGGCTTTCATGGCTTTTCCTATAACACTGGCATCTTTTTTTTTTTTTTTTTTTTAAGATTTATTTATTCATGAGATACACAGAGAGAGGGAGAGAGAGGCAGAGACACAGGCAGAGGGAGAAGCAGGCTCCATGCAGGAAGCCCGACGCAGGACTCGATCCCAGGTCTCCAGGATCAGGCCCTGTGCCAAAGGCAGGCACTAAACCGCTGAGCCACTCAGGGATTCTCCAACACTGGCATCTTTGATGTCTTTGATGGTGTAATCTTTCCAGACTTTTGGGGTGCCTGGGTGGCTCGGTTGAGCGTCCAACTTTTTTTTTTTTTTTTTTTTTTTTTAGGATTTTATTTATTCATGAGAGACACAGAGAGACAGAGGCAGTCTCCCTACGGGGAGCCTGATATGGGACTCAATCCCAGGATTCTGGGATCACGACCTGAGCCAGAGGCAGACTCTCAACCAGAGCCACCCTGGTGCCCCAAGCATCTGACTTGTGGTTTCAGCTCAGGTTGTGATCTCATAGTTGGTCATTGAGATTGAGCCCCATTTGGGGCTCTGCACTCAACACAGTCTGCTTCAGTTTCTTTCTCTCTCTCCCTCCCCCTTTGCTTCTTTCCTCACTCACATATTTTCTCTCTAAAATAAATTAGTATAGTCTTTAAAAGAAATCCTTCCAGGGTTTCATGATGTTCTATCAGAGTTCTGTTTCATGTCATTGACAGTCTTTTCCATAGAGTACTGTTGTATAATAAACCTTTAAAGGTCCTTATGATTCCCTGATCTAGAAGCTGGATTAGAGATGTGTTTGGGGCAAGTAGACCACTTTGACATTTTTGGTGTTGAACTCCTGGGGTTCTGGGTGGTCAAGGGCATTGTCCATTATGGAAAGAACTTTAAAAAGACAATGCTTACCAGCAAGGTACTTCCTGACTTCAGAGACATAGCTTCAGTGGAACCAGTCTGGAAAGAAGGTTCTTGTTCAGGCCTTCTTGTACTGCAAAAAGACTGGCAGCTGTTGCTTATCTTTTCCTTTCAAGACTTGGAGATTAGCAGCTTTATGGATGGATCATGAACCTGACTCAAAATAGTAGAGTTAACCTCTACCTTATTGCCTTATATCTTGTACTCTCTTCCTTACTAATAGATGTCCTTTTTCCCCCAGAGTAGGGCACATTCATCTGTATTATAAACCAGATAAACTTTTTCCTCAGTGATTTTATTAGTGGCCCTGAGAACTCAGCTGCTGCTTCTTGTGGCAGAAGCTGCCTCTCCCGTTATCTGACATTGTTTTTTGAGCCAAACATCTTTCTAAAATTTTTTTTTAAGATTTTATTTATTTATTCATGAGAGACACAGAGAGAGGCAGAGACATAGGCAGAGGGAGAAGCAGGCTCCATGCAGGGAGCCCGATGTGGGACTTGATCCCAGGACTCCAGGATCATGCCCTGGGCCGAAGGCAGGCACTAAACTGCTGAGCCACCCAGGGATCCCTATAACTTTCTAAAATTATCAAACCATCCTTTGCTGACATTGAATAGTTTTAGATCCTTCACCTTTCTTTGCTTTAAGTTGTCATATAATGATTTTACTTTTTCTCAAATCATATTAGAATCTGTAAGTATACCTTTCTTATAGCAATCCTTCACCCATGTAAAAGCTGCATTTTCAATATGAGATAAAAAGATAGTTTGCAAAAATTAATGTTTTCATGCCTACTGGTATAGCTCCAGTGACAACATCATGAATTTTCCCTTCCTTCGTTCCTTCCTTCTTTCCTTCGTTCCTTCCTTCCTGTCTTTTATTTTTATTTTTTTTTTAAGATTTTATTTATTCATGAGAGAGAGAGAGAGAGAGACAGAGGCAGAGGGAGAAGCAGGCCCCATGCAGGGAGCCCTATGTGGGACTCGATCCCGGGACCCCAGGATCACACTCTGAGCCGAAGGCAGACACTTTAACTGCTGAGCCACCCAGCGCGTCCCTTTTTGTTTAAGATTTTATTTATTCATGAGAGACACAGAGGCAGAGACACAGGCAGAGGGAGGAGAAGCAGGCTTCCATGAAGGAGCCTGATTCGGGACTTGATCCCGAAGTTCCAGAGGCAAAGGCAGACGCTCAACTGCTGAGCCACCCAGGCGTCCCTTTCCTAATGGTCCTAACACTGGATTCATTTGTCTTGAAACAAATGTGGTTGCAGCTGCAACCACAGACCTCTATTCAACTTTTTCTTGTAATGTTACGACTTTGCTTCTTGGGAAGACTTTGAGCATCACTAATGGCACTTCCTATGGGTCCCATGGTATTATTCAAGGTTTATGATCTTGCATTAAACATGATGAGAAATAAAGGAGAACCGGAAGAGATCACTTTTTACTGTGATACGCAATCTGCCAGAAAGGCCAATTGCCTCTCTAGGGATGATTAGTGTCACATGATATTTTTTTTTTCCACATGATTTTTTTTTTTAAGAGGATACTTGCAACATTTGAGCTCACTGCAATAGCAGCAGGAAATGACTGAAATTATTACAGTAGTACAATATGTACTATAGTTAATTTTATGCAATTATAATTTAAACAGCATCTTTATATTTGTTTACAATTTACTCAGCCACAAATGATATCAGTTACGGTCTGTGAGTTTGTAAGTTTTGATAAATTTTAACTTTTTTTAAAAAGATTATTTACTTTAGAGAGAGAGAGAGCAGCATGAGCACAAGTGGAGCAGGGAGGCGCAGAGGGAGACAAGCACGCTCCCTGCTGAGTGGAGAGCCCGACACAGAGCTCAATTGCAGGATCCTGAGGTCATGACCGGAGCTGAAATCAAGAGCCGGACACTTAGCCAACTGAGCCACCCAGGCTCCCAAATTTTAACTTTTTATAATAGATTTGTATGTATTTTATGGTAGTAAATGATCAAATAGGCTAATATCCACATATATTTTATGCCTTCGTGATATACCTAATTTTTCTTATTTTATTTAGTATTTTTAGGTTATATGGTTTATCTTCAAGTTTTCAACTTTGTCATTTCCAAAAATTTTTCCAATATATTTATTGAAAAAAATCCATGAAAAGTGGACTCGCCACATTTCAAACTTGTGTGTTAGATCATGTTTTTACATTTATTCTGCCCATCTCCTCTTTTTTTTTTTTTTTTTAAAGATTTTATTTATTGATTTGATAGCACAAGCAGGGGAAATGGGAGAGGGAGAAACAGACTTTCTGCTGAGCAGATCGCCTAACATAGGGCTTGATCCCAGGGTGGGATCATGACGTGAGCTGAAAGCAGATACTTAACTGATTGAGCCCCCCCATCTCCTTTTTTGATTAGAAAAGTTTAAGCTTTTTACATTGAAAGTAAATACTGAAAAGGAAGAACTTCTGCCATTTTGCTTTTTGTTTTCTGTGTGCCCTGTAGCTTTTTTGTGTGTGCTTCTTTCTTCCATTGTTGCCTTCTTTATGTTCAGTTTTTTGTTTTGGATTTTTTTGGCAGTAATATGTTTTGATTTTCTTATTTTCTTATTTTTTTTTTTTTAAAGATTTTATTTATTCATAGAGATACACACACACAGAGAGAGGCAGAGACACAGGCAGAGGGAGAAGCAGGCTCCATGCAGGGAGCCTGATGTGGGACTCGATCCAGGGTCTCTATGATCACGCCCTGGGCTGCAGGCGGCGCTAAACCGCTGCGCCACTGGGGCTGCCCCAAGATTTTCTTATTTTCTTATGTGTGTATTCTATAGATATTTTCTTTGTGGTTATCATGGTTTTCTTTGTGGTTATACATTTAACACCCAACAGTTAGAACAACTTAATTTGAATTTATATCAACTGAAGTTCAGTAGTGTACAAAAACTGTACAGCTTCTTGTCTTTCTGTTATTTATGTCACAGATATCACAATATATAAATTGTGTCCCCCATAACCTAGATTAGAAATTTTTTTTAATGCATCTATCTTTTATTATTTATTTTTGGTGTAAATTATTTATTTTTATTAAAGCACAGGAATAGGACCCATGGGCAGAGAGAGCTGCCTGTGCATCTATGTTTTAAATCATGTGGAAAAGGGATCCCTGGGTGGCGCAGCGGTTTGGCGCCTGCCTTTGGCCCAGGGCACGATCCTGGAGACCCGGGATCGAATCCCACGTCGGGCTCCCGGTGCATGGAGCCTGCTCCTCCCTCTGCCTGTGTCTCTGCCTCTCTCTCTCTCTCTGTATGACTATCATAAATAAAAAATAAAAAAAAAATTATAAAAAAAAATCATGTGGAAAATAAAAAGTGGAATTACAAACCAATTACAATAATACTGGCTTATTTATTTATTTATTTATTTATTTATTTATTTATGATAGTCAGAGAGAGAGAGAGAGAGAGGCAGAGACACAGGCAGAGGGAGAAGCAGGCTCCATGCACCGGGAGCCCGACGTGGGATTCGATCCCGGGTCTCCAGGATCGCGCCCTGAGCCAAAGGCAGGCGCTAAACCGCTGCGCCACCCAGGGATCCCAATAATACTGGCTTTTATAATTGCCCCTGTGTTTATCTTTACCAGAGATCTTTATTTATTCATATGGTTTGGTTACTGTTTATCTTTTTTGTCATTTCAACTTAAAGAACTCCTTTAGCATTTCTTGCAGGGTTCATGTAGTGGTAATGAACTCCCTCAGCTTTTGTTTATCTGGAAATGTCTTAATTTCTTCCTCATTTTTTTAGAGGACAATTTTGTTGGATATAGAATTCTTTTTTTTTTTTAATTTTTATTTATTTATGTATGATAGTCACACAGAGAGAGAGAGGCAGAGACACAGGCAGAGGGAGAAGCAGGCTCCCTGCAGGGAGCCCGATAACAGGACTCAGTCCCCTGGATCATTACCTGAGCTGAAGGCAGGTGTTCAACCATTGAACCACCCAGGTGCCCGATCATAATGTGTCTTGATGTGAGTTTATCCTATTTGTACCTCATTTATTTATTTTTTATAAAGATTTATTTAGGGGCACCTGGGTGGCTCAGTCAGTTAAACATCTGCCGTCAGCTCAGGTCTTGCTTCTGGGGTCCCGGGATTAAGCCCCACATCAGTCTTTCTTCTCAGTGGTGAGCCTGCTTCTCCTTTTCCCTCTGCCTGCTGCTCTCCCTGCTTGTGCTCTCTCTCCCTCTCTCTTTCTTTGTCAAATAAATAAATATCTCAAATATTTGAGAGAGAAAGCTTGAGCATTCTTATTGTGCATAGCAGTGGGGAGAGAGGAGAGGAAGAATCCTCAGACTCCCCCCTGAGCATGGAATGGGCCACAGGGCTCAGTCCCACCACTCAAGAGATCATGACCTGAGCTGAAACCAAGAGTTGGTTGCTCAACCAACTGAGCCACCAAAGCAGCCTTTTTGTATGTCATTTAGCTTCCTAGATTTATAGATTCATAGCTTTCATAAAATTGGAGGAATTTTTTTTTTTTTTTTTTTACCATTATTTGTTCAAGTAATTCTTCTGCCCTTTCTCTCTTTTCCTTCTGGGATTCCCTTCTCATTTCTTACATAATCATTTTCAGTTTGACAGCATCTCCAGGCCCTGTAGGTTTTGTTCTTCTTTGTTCATTTTTTTTAAAGATTTATTTATTTACTTATTTATGATAGACATAGAGAAAGAGAGAGGCAGAGACACAGGAGGAGGGAGAAGCAGGCTCCATGCCGGGAGCCCGATGCAGGCCTCGATCCCGGGACTCCAGGATCGCGCCCTGGGCCAAAGGCAGGCGCTAAACCGCTGAGCCACCCAGGGATCCCCTTGTTCATTTTTTTATTCTGCTCTTCAGACTTTATAATTTCAACCATCTTCTCTTCAAGTTTGTAGATTCCTCTGCCTGCTCAAATCTGTTGAACTCCTCTAGTGAACTTTTCAATTATTGTACTGTTCAGCTCCAGGTTTTTTATTCCACTGTATAAATTTCTGTCTCTATAAATATTCTCATTTTGCTCATATGTTGTTTTCTTGATTTCTATTAGTTCTTTAAGGATAATTAAGATAGTTGTTATAAAGTCTTTTCTAGTAAATCTGATGTCTGAGTTTATTAAGACATTTATTATTTATTAAGTTTATTATTTATTAAGTTTATTATAGTTTATTATTTATTTATTTATTTATTAAGTTTATTATAGTTTTGTAGTGTGTTTCCTTGAATGAGCCACATTTTCTCGTTTCTTTGTATGTCTTAAGATTTTTTTCTTGTTATTGAAAATTGGGTATTTGCTTATCATAATATGGTAATTCTGGAAATCACATTCTCCCCTTTTGTTGAGGTTTGCTTTTTTTTTTTTTTTTTTTTTTGAGGAGGGGGATTGTTGAAGGCTATAGTAGTCTTTTTTGAGTTTTTTTGTAAACTATTTTGCAAAGACTATTCCTTGTCATTATTGTGTGATCACTGATGTCTATTCCTTTAGCTGATGTTCAGTATTCTGTGACCTCACCAATTAAAGAGAAAAGCCGAAAGATGAATAACCACCTCTGTCTGTTTTTGCATATTGGTTTTGTGCTGGGACATTCCTTCAACATTTAGCTAGGCTTGCTGTGGGTCTTGGGATCAACCTGAGGTGAAAGCTTAAAGGCGTTTCAGGTCTTGTCTCATCATGTGTCTTGCCCTGGTATGCATGTAGTTTTCTAAATTTTCCCCTATACTTGTTGCTTTGGAATGTCCTAATTTCCCAAAGTGTTTTCACCCCAGCTTTCCCATATGAGTCTGCTTTGCAGGTTTTATTAGCAGTGCTTGCCCCATCCACCACTAAAGTTCTGAGTTAGTGAAACAGAAACAGACACCAACACCTTGCACCCATCCTTCAGATTAGAAGAGATGTACACAGTAATTTGCAAATCAGGTTTCCCTCTGATTTGAAGGAGGGAACTGGGAAGTGGGCTGCCGCTTCAAGATCAAAACTGCTGGGATCCCTGGGTGGCGCAGCGGTTTGGCGCCTGCCTTTGGCCCAGGGCGTGATCCTGGAGACCCGGGATCAAATCCCACATCGGGCTCCCGGTGCATGGAGCCTGCTTCTCCCTCTGCCTGTGTCTCTGCCTCTCTCTCTCTCTGTGACTATCATAAATAAAAAAATTAAAAAAAAAAAAAAAGATTTAAAAAAAAAAAAAAGATCAAAACTGCTACTTACAGGGGCAAGTGGGACAGGGATGAGTGAAAATGCCATGAAACTTTACTATTATTTTGAAGATAGCCTTTTCTTGATTGAGTATTCTCTTGGTTGTTGTACACCTTTAGCTGTTTTCTAAGCTCCACAGAGCTGCCTCAGACATCTGTTTTTTGATGTTTTTGTGGTGGAACGAGACTTTGGAACTTCATCTGCCATTTTGCTGAAACTTGGTTTGTCTTTTCACTCTCTTGGTAGTGTACTTCACTCAAAAGTTTTTTATTTTGATGAAGCCCACTTAATTTTTTCCTTGTGCTCTTGGTGTCATATTTAAGAAACTGTTGCCAAATCCAAGGTGATGAAAGTTTGCACCTTTTTTAGTAGCTGCAGCAAAGGTCCTAGAGATGACTTTTCAGCTTGATTTGGGTTACATGCCCATTTTTAGTTTTTAAATTTAATTAAATTTTTTTTTAGCAGGAGAAAAGTAAATTTAGTGTCATATCTATGAGGAATCCACAGAGACATGAAATTCCTAAGGCAGTCTGGCAACATGAGGTTTTTGTGACATACTGAATAAGGAGAGGGTTAGGGATCTGAGGGTATAAAGGAAAGGAAGAACCTTAGCAGAAAGGTGAGAAGAGATGTTTAGGAAACAAAGTTTGCCCTCGAATGCATATGTTTTTGGTAAAGAGGAATTTCTGTTAATAGCTCTCTTCCTGATACAATTAGATAAGAAAGTGATAAAAAGCTTTTCCTGCTAGGTTTTGATTTTAATTCCAAATAATGTTTATCTCATAATGGTGCCTCTTGGTACTTACCCATTTTTAGAGCAATTACTGTGATGAGGGTGGGAGACTATTCTGATTGGTCAGGCTGGATTGTGTATGGACTGATGATGGTGTTAGTGTTAAAGATGCCGTTTCCAAAAAGGGAGGTGAATGGATGAATTAGTAAATATTTAGTAAATGTAAAACATTCTTAGTACATTTAGAAATTTTTGATGCTCCAGAGTACACAATTTTTTTTTATTTTTTTAAAGATTTTATTTATTTATTCATGAGAGACAGAGACAGAGAGAGAGAGAGACAGAGACACAGGCAGAGGGAGAAGCAGGCTTCACACAGGGAGCCCGACATGGGACTCCATCTCGGGTCTCCAGGATCAGGCCCTGGGCTGAAGGCAGCGCTAAACCGCTGAGCTACCTGGGCTGCCCCCAGAGTACACATTTAAAAAACAATATTTATTTATTTGAGAGAGAGACACAACAAGAGAGCACAAGCAGGGGGGGCTGCAGAGGGAGAGGGAGAAGCAGGCTTCCTCTGCAGGGAGCCAAATGTGGGGCTTGTTCCGAGGACCCTGGGATCATGACCTGAGCCAAAGGCAGACACTTAACTGATTGAGCCATCCAGGGGCCCCCAGAGTACACATTTTTAATTAAAAATGTATTTCTCTTGGGGCCTCTGGGTGGCTCAGTTGAGCATTCAGCACAGGTTGTTATTTCAGGGTGGTGAGATTGAGCCCCACATTGGGCTCCACTGCTGGGCGTGGAGCCTGCTTGGGATTCTCTCTCTCCCTCTCCCACTGCCCCTTCACCCTTGCTTGCTGTCTCAAAAAAAAAAAAAAATGTGTTTCTCTTGTTATAAATTAATAAGTAAATATAAGTGACTTCCAGGGATGCCTGGGTGGCACAGTTGGTTAAGCATCCGACTCTTGGTTTCTCAGGTCATGATCTCAGGGTCATGAGACTAAGTCCCAGATTAGGCTCTGTGCTCAGTGTGGAGTCTGCTTGAGACACTCTCTCCCTCTCCCCCGCCCCCTACTCCTGCATGCATGTTCCCTCCCTCTCTTTCTAAATAAATTAATGAATGAATTAAAAAAAAATAAAAAGTGACTTCCAGAAATATCCCTATTATTGCTCCTGAGAAGCCAAGGTGGGAGAAATTAGTCTAACCTTTTCTTCATGTTCTAATGTGTTCATATTTTATGGTTTGTTTTATATAGGTACTACTATAACCAGAGTTTGGTAGCAAAAAGATCTGCTTACTGTGCCCTCTTGACATAGAAAGAAATGTGGGGGGATTCTCGATCTGCTAACAGAACAGGACCTTTTCGGTAAGTCTTGAAATTTGAATATTGAAATTGTAACATTTTAATGATAAGGACATATAATATATTTTGGTCTCATAAAGAGGGATATTTTCTTTGTATAGAAATAGCTCTGTTTTTTTAAAAATAGGAACTATTTAAAAAATTTCTAGTCATTTCCAAAGTGCTTGTGAGATTGAGTACTGAGCATGCCAAGTATTTTGTGTTTCAGCACTTTTTTTTTTTTTTTTCAGATTTTATTTATTTGAGACAGAGCACGTGTGCGTGCATACAAGTGGGGAGGAGGGTCAGAGGAAGAGGGAGAAGCAGACTCCCTGCTGAACTGGGAGCCCACTGTGAGGCTTGATCCCAGGACCTTGAGTCCATGACCTGAGCTGAAGACAGTCATTTATCCGACTGAGCCACCCAGGCACCCCTGTGTTTCAGCAGTTTTTAAACGTTAAAAAATAATTCCCCAGCTATTTTTTTTAAGTCTCTTTTAACAAAGTAATGCATACTTGGCAAATAAGGAGAGCTAACAGAAACATACATGAACATTTATATTGGTACATAAAAGTTGTGTTAAGTTCACTAATTTATGTCTGGAATCCAGAACTGTGTTTGGTCCATGGCATATTATGTTTCAGTTACTAAAAGTAGTTCTGAGAAAAAAATTACTTAATGTAATTTTCTAAGGTATAATATTAAGGGTTACTGGGTAAAAAGATGAGTTGAGAAAGTAATACCATTCAGTTATTAGATATTTTAGATTTGTAGGGAGTTAGTTTTTTTATAGCCAGTATAATAAAGGATGATAGCTATATTTTTAAAGCTTTTGCATTACACTTACAATTTTAAAAATGCCAAAGGAATGTGGTTTTTCTGGTTTTACTTGTATGGCAAAAAAAATCTGACCTTTAAAGTTATTTCTGAAGCATCAACATTAAAAATGTTGATCCTCCAGTTGAAACTTCTGTTATTGGTGAATTTTCTTTTGGTTCGGCAGTCTGCAAGATTTTATCAAGAGGTATTCTCATTATTCTGAAGCTGGGGGTTCCAGGGAAAAATTAGGTAGTCAACTGAATTTTTAAAACCCACGTAATAATTTAGTAAAGCTAGTGTTTCATAAATACTAAACAATAGGAGTCTTTACTTTTGGCTCAGCAATCTTTAAAGCAATGGTGATGATGCTGGATATGTTTTTCCTTTCAAAATTTAAGGTCTGCATCAGTGGTCAGCAAACCATAGCTGCAACTCACTTTTGTTTTATTGGAACACAGCCATGATCATTTGTTTACAAATTGTCTATGATTGCTTCCATGCCACAATGGCAGAGTTGAATAGTTTTGACAGACCGCAAAGCTTAATAATAGCAATATTGTGTGGCTTTTTGTGGACAGTTTGCTGATCCCTAGTCTAGATCAATGGGCTTATACTTCAACATTTTTAAATATTTAGATTGTAATCTGCCCCTTTTTACTTAATACTTTTGGATAACTATTTTGTAAGTAAGGCTGTTTTTCATAAAATTAACCTTATTTAGATTGTTTGGTAAGCCTTCAGAAATATTGGGTAATCTTTGCTCTGTTTCATAACTGTAAAAAAATTTTCAAAACATTTTTTTTCTTTGACCAATTTATTATTTAAAATGATATTCTCCCACCTTAATTTTAGTTTAAACATAAGTTGTTATATATTCTTTTTAAGATCTTTGACGAGAAGGGGAACATAGTTTATATAGCATAACTTTTTGGAAGACTAATTTGGATTTTTAAAAAGGCATCATGCGGGAAAATGATTTTGTATTTTATTTTAACAACTTCTTACATTTTATTTTATTTGATTAAAAATGATTTTCAATAAAAAAAAAATGATTTTCATAGTCACTGCTATTTTATGTTAATAGAACTGTTTTTTGAATTGTCTGCATAAAATATGGTTCGAAGAACCTTAGTACAGTAGGTTGCTCTATTTGATCTTCCCGGGATAAGAGGGCAGTATTCTTAGACAGTGTTAGAAGCATTCTTGTCAGAAAACATGTAGATTTAGATGCCTCGGTAACCATGAGCGTTGGCTGAAGCTTAAGTCTTCCTGCAAGCTAACTATTGAGATTTAATGATTTTAAATAGGGGAGACACTAGAGTTAGTGGTAATGTCTTAATTTTAGTGCAAAACTGTATTGTATTCTGAGGATCATTTAGACATACTTCTCTTATGATGAACCACATAGACATAACTTATGTTTAATGGCAGCTAATGGAAGTCATCATGGTCTGAAACTCCATTAAATATGCACCATTCTAATATTCAGGTTACTGGTGATTTACAGCCAGTTGTTAAAGTCCTGTTACTTAAGAAAGGGTTTGGCCTTGTAACTCTCTTGAACTGAGTCACCTGGAATCAGTTGTCCTTTGAGTCTTTCTCTGGTGGTGTAGTCTGCACTCAGATGGGTCATATAATAGAACCTGTATATTCTGGGAGGAGAGAACTGAGTTGGACTTGATTTCCTAATACTTTTGTTTTACTGCTGACTAGCAGGTAACCCTTCAGATCATTTCATGTTTTCCTTTTTCTTGCCCTCCCCTCACTCTCAAGCTCAGAATCCTAGGTATCTAATTGCCTATTTAATTTCCCTTCTACCAAAGCCTGAGCATGTAAATGGTCTGAAGGTTAGGGAAGAATTGGGTAGAATGAAAGACTAGGCCAGTCCTCATTTATCTCTTGAGTTTTGTAAACCGAGAATGTGAATTTAATACTTTGCTTATTTTTAAATATATTTTACTATTACTATGAAAAACTAGCGTGAGGAATTAGAATCTTGAATATCAGCTGCTTCTTTTGGGACCTGGAGATAATATTGAAGGTCCTTTTCAGCATTAAGCTCCTAGATGCTGTTGGCTTGGTTAGGTTGATGTACATATGCTTTGTGACATAATTTATGCTGCCTTTTGTGTTACTCTTGGGTAGTTACAATAATAGGACCCAGGTGAGAGCGCTTCTTGGTGGAGCCACTGTAGAACTGGATTTTAGATGCAGCCAGGGCTGATGCTCAGCTGGTGTACACTTGTGTGCTCCTACTGGTGATTTACAGCCAGTGTTCCTTCATCTTGGGCGTGCATCCATTCTGATCTGGGTGGTGTCCATGCTGTAGTTTAATCAAAATATTTGGAATGTTACCACTGAATGCAGAAATGAGAATGACACCTCCTAAAATTTACTGTAATACATTTATAGTGCATTGATTTATTTGCTGTATAGGATTCATCATGTTGATCTTGGAATTCTAAGTTCCCTGGCTGTAGGAAATGGAAACTTTTGTAGTGTGTCACCATTGCTAGCTTATCTGGTGTTGCGGATTTTCCCTGTTGCAGGACTGGGTGAAAGCTTTTTCTGCAGCAGTCATGTTGAAAACCTTGTGTTGACTTTCCTCGTGTTCTGAAATGGGAACATAAAAGTTTACTCCGCCACTTCGTCTTAAAATAGCAAAACATTGCTGTTTTCTGCAGATCTAGGACCTTGTTACAGAACTCTGCCAAAAAAAAAAAAAAATGTTTACAGAAGAATGTGCTGTGATTAGAGAAGAATATGCTGGTGTGTAGATTTCAAACTCTCTGGACAATATGAATAACACTGTCTTTGTTTCTACAGTGGGAGCCAAGAAGAAAGGTTTGCTCCCGGGTGGAACAGGGATTATCCTCCTCCTCCCCTTAAGAGTCATGCTCAAGAGAGACACTCTGGCAACTTTCCTGGCAGAGATTCACTTCCCTTTGATTTCCAGGGGCATTCGGGGCCTCCCTTTGCAAATGTAGAGGAGCATTCTTTCAGCTATGGAGCTAGAGATGGACCGCATGGCGACTATCGAGGAGGGGAGGGACCTGGACATGATTTCAGGGGGGGAGATTTTTCATCTTCTGATTTCCAGAGCAGAGATTCATCACAGTTGGACTTCAGGGGTAGGGACATACATTCTGGGGATTTTCGGGATAGAGAAGGACCACCAATGGACTACAGGAGTGGAGATGGTACTTCTATGGATTATAGAGGTAGAGAGACATCTCACATGAATTACAGAGACAGAGATGCTCACACTGTTGATTTCAGGGGTAGGGATACTCCTTCATCTGACTTCAGGGGCCGGGGCACTTATGATTTAGATTTTAGAGGCCGGGATGGATCCCATGCAGATTTTAGAGGAAGAGATTTATCAGATTTGGATTTCAGGGCCAGAGATCAGTCCCGTTCTGATTTTAGGAATAGAGATGTGTCTGATTTGGACTTCAGGGACAAAGACGGAACACAGATGGACTTTAGAGGCCGAGGTTCAGGTGCTAGTGATCTAGACTTTAGGGACAGGGATACACCACATTCAGATTTCAGAGGTAGACATCGGTCCAGGACTGATCAGGATTTTAGGAGCAGAGAGGTGGGACCTTGTATGGAGTTTAAAGATAGGGAGATGCCCTCTGTGGATCCAGATATTTTGGATTACATACAACCTTCTACACAAGATAGAGAACATTCTGGTATGAACATGAACAAGAGAGAAGAGTCCACACATGATCATACAACAGAAAGGCCTGGTTTTGGCATTCAGAAGGGAGAATTTGAACATTCAGAAACAAGAGAAGGAGAAAAACAAGATGTAGCCTTTGAACATGAGTCTGCATCGGACTTTCAGAACAGCCAAAGTCCACTTCAAGACCAAGACAAGTCACAGCTTTCTGGAGGTGAACAACAGAGTTCAGATGCTGGTGTATTTAAAGAAGAAGGTAGTCTGGACTTTCTTGGCCGCGAAGACACTGATTACAGAAACATGGAGTACCGTGATGTGGATCACAGGCTGCCGGGAAGCCAGATATTTGGCTATGGCCAGAGCAAGTCTTTCCCAGAGGGCAAAACTTCCCGAGATGCCCAGCGGGACCTTCAGGTATGTTAATGGAGTAGATTTTTTTTTTCTGCTTGTTGTTGTATCATAAGGCTTTTCTGAAGGATGAAGTGTGTAGAGTCCAAGATCCTCGGGTCTCTCCTTGTATAACCATTAAAAAATAAAATGTGGGGGCACCTAGCTGGCTCAAGTAGGGCATGCGGCTCTTGATCTTGGGGTTATAAGTTTGAGCTCCATGTTGGGTTGAGATTACTTTTAAAAATAAAATCTTTTTTAAAAAACAAAAATAAAATGTATATTCAAGAGTAGAATGTACATCTCTAGAGTAGTGGCTCTCAGCTCAGATTGTACTTTTGTGTCTATCTCTTCATTTTCTCCTTTAATGCTGATTTAAATACCTTGGGATAATTTAGTTAGAAAGTATGTCTTTGGGAGTTAGTTCTCTTAATTCTTTTTTTTTTTTTTTTTTTTAGTTCTCTTAATTCTTGCTAGTCAGGCCTTGTGGCTATTCAGGGTACATTTTTTCTTTTTAAGTTTTTATTTATTTAAGTAATCTCTACAGCCACCATGGGGCTTGAACTCATGACCCTGAAATTAAGAGTTGCATGCTTTTCTGACTGAGCCAGCCAGTAAGGTACATTTTCTGAAACTAATTTAGGATATACAGAATACCTAGGAGTCTTTCCCTGACGATGAAGAGGTGATGTTAATGTTGCAAATATCTTCTTACAGGTAATTTAGTTTACTTAAATGTTGGATTTCAATATATATAATATATAATCTAATGTTCATAATCTAAGTGAGGAGAGTTAAGTTTGCAGTTGGTTAATGCAAATATTATCTCCTGAAATAGATTTTTCTCATCTCTACTCAGGTTTCTGTTACTTGGACAGTGATCTTAAGACATGCTAACCAAATAATGAATTTTGAGAATGTTAGAGCTGGTTGACTGTATAGTTTATCGTTCAGATCAGGATACCTTCAAGAGTAAAAGAGGATATTGGAGTTGAGGCTTTTGTGAAAAATATGAAAAATGCTAATTTCTCTGAATTGTACTGTTAAGTTGTATGGTCAGATGACACCTTTTGATTTCGTTCTGAAATTTATTTGTAGTTGACATCTTTGAGAAATGGCACCTGATTTAATTTTTTTTTTCTATTTTCTCATTCAGGGAAAGAAAATTGTATTTTTGAGAATATGTTAGTTATTTGGTTTATTTTTTTTCATGATTATAAATCCTATTCAATGTGGTTTCTCTTAATGTTCTGCTTTACTATTTCAAGATCCCTCAGTGAACCTTGGTTTTAGCACACTTACATACTAATGATTTGAAATCAAATTTGGAACTCTGAAAAATAAAAAATTATAATTTTTCATATCTTAACATGATGCAGGTCATTTTGATTTTTTTTTTCATTTTGATTTTTGATCCTGAGAACCTGCATTTCACTTTGACTTTCATTTATACGCTAACATATTTTTATTTCTAAAATAATCTTTTATTCTGGATTTAAGGATCAAGATTATAGGACTGGCCCAAACGAGGAAAAAGCAAGCAAGGTTATTCGATTAAGTGGGGTGCCTGAAAATGCTACAAAAGAAGAGGTAAGGCTCTTTTTTTTTTCTTTTTCCTTTTTTTTTGTCAATTAAAAAAATTTTTTTTTACCTTTTATTTTGAAAAATTAATAGATTCATAAGAAGGTACAAAGAAATGAACAGAGATATTTTGGGTGTCTTTCCTGCAATGTTAACATTTTGTATTACTGTAGTACAATAGCTAAACCAGCAAATTGGCTTTGGTACAATCCATAGAACTTATTTAAATTTCGGCAGTTACACATTCACTCACTAAGGTGAGGTTTGTAAAAAAAAAAAAAAAAAAAGATATATATGATGAATGATTGCTATCCTCAGGCCTGACAATTATCCTGTAGGGCATAATCCAAGAGGGAGGATTCAATTGCAAACATAAAGATTCATTTTATTTACAGTAGTAAAAACTGGGAGCTGTGTAACTCTTGAGTGTTAGAGGACTGGCTGACTAAATTATGGCTGAGCTTACAGGAAAATCTGGTCATACCATTATAATAAGAACAAACTGTATTTACTCTGTGCCAGGCATTATGTGATGTTTACAAGCATTAGTTCTTTAATTATCACAGTATCCTATGAATAGATGCTTTTAATTCATTCCCTCCAAATACAAATCACAGACCATATGCTAGGCACTGGGTGATATAGCAGTGAATATGGAATATTGTAAAGTCACTGCATCCATGGAAAATAAAAAAATAAACAAAAAAACAATTTCAATTAGTGATAAACTGAAGGAAACTAAAAGGTGTTAAGCGCATAATTGGGGTAGGAGCTATTTTCAGTTGGGGGAAGGCATCACTAAGGAAATGACATTTGAACCCAAGCCTGAATGCCATGAGAGAACAGTCCCATCTGAAGATGGGGGAAGAGAGCTCCAGGCTGAGGGATTTAAGTGCCATGGCCCTGTACTGGCATGAGCCCAAGGCATCATCATTTTACAATTAACAGATGAGAAACTGGGCACTGAAAACTTACACAGCAAGAGAGTCTTGGAATGTAGGCAGTCTGATTTCAGAGCTCAGGTTCTTTTTTTAAAAATTTTTATTTAAAAATTTTTTAAAAAAATTTATTCATTCATGAGAGACACAGAGAGAGCCAGAGACACAAGTAGAGGGAGAAGCAGGCTCCCTGCAGAAAGCCTAATGTGGGACTCGATCCCAGGACCATGGGACCATGACCTGAGCCAAAGGCAGATGCTCAACCACTGAGCCACCCAGGCACTCCAGAGCTCAGGTTCTTGATGGTTATGTTCTTCTGCCTTTTTTATATTTAGGAATTTTTGAATAATTATCTTCTACTCATTAGTTGTTTTGAATGCCTAGAGTGTACATGGGTTAATTTTGCCTTGATAAAGTAGTGATAGCTTTAAATTATGTAGAATTAAAAACCAGTAGGGAAAATTAAATATTCAGTGTTTTATAATGATTTGTGTCATTAGTGTATACACCATGTTCTTGCAGATTCTTAATGCCTTTCGGACTCCTGATGGAATGCCTGTAAAGGACTTGGAGTTGAAGGAGTATAACACAGGTGGGTTTCTGGACATGCATGTGGCCTTGGGTTAGGAAGGGTCTTTGTCAGATCTCTGCATCATGTGCTACTCAAAGTTTTTTTTAAGAAACCACAGTTAAGGTTTCCAGAAGCCTCCTGTTGATGCCTTCAAATAAGAGCCAGCTTTAGTCTTAGCTGTGGTTCTTTGTGGCTGTTTGTCCACATGGGTGATGAGGATGCATGTTCCAGTCCTCTTGGGTGCCTGTGAGATATAAAGTGAGTGTTGTAGCATTTATCCCTGAATATATTTTATATAATCATTAAACTTGCTATATATGTTCTTCATGGTGGTAGAGTGATTATATGTAAGCCTAATAGGATTTGATAGTTTTATTATATTTAAAAATTGATATTTCATTGCTTTAGCTTGAAATTTACAACTTTCCAGAGAAATTGTGCAAATTAGGAGTTTCTTAAATTTTCAGTCTTGCCTTGAGATGAAGTCCTGCAACAGCTGTGTTGTTGAAATCCATGAATAGATCCAGACGAACTTTCTCTTTGACATCTGCTCTGTGGTCTGAACTGCAGATTAAACTTTTCATAATTTTGTCCTAGTGTTTTAGCGTAACACTTTCGGTCAGTTCCTTCAAATCTTATTACAAAGTGGAAGTCAAATGTTAGGCACTCAAGGTATTGACTGATATTTTAGTCTACATAATATGAAATGGTTTAAAAATGAAGGTAATCTTCAAGTGATCTCTTTTACATTTTAAATTGAAGAAAGTAGAGCATTAATCTATTTACAGAACTTAGAATTTTAGTAATCCAAATTAAAGAACTCTTCAAATGAGAGTATGCTGTATTTTTGAGGATATCGTTTACTTCTAAACAGTTCACTATGGAATAAATTTCGTTGTGTTAACTAGATAGCTGTTTCTTCACTTTGGTTCTGCAGAGGGAAACTATCCATAAAAATAAATTTTTGTGTTTGAAATAATTTGGTATTGGTGTCAAGTCCAGAAATACTTTTCTGTGTAATTTGAGAACAAACTCAGAAACATTTTTCAGAAAGCTAATTATTTCTTTGTTCTAAAAGCATCAATTCTGAATTTGTGGAAATACAAGAGTAGTCATGTTGTTCTTACACATTCATGACCTTTTTAAATTTTTGTTTATTTTTTTTTTGGCACGTGTCTCATACACACTTTCTAGATTTACTGTTATCTTTAAGAACCAGAAGTAGAATTTATAGGCCACAGTTACATTTTAACTGATAGCAGTAACCTCAGCTTTAGTCTTGTTTCATGAATTGTGTTTTTATTAAATATTGGTATATTTAGGAAAATAGAGATATCTTGATGTTTAAATAGCAACATAAACTCTTCATTTCTTTAGTACTCGTTGACTTTCTATTTATATTGTCAGATTTATTAGCAGAGTATTACTTCTATGAATGTATAAGATCCATAGAAGTTCTTAAATTTGCTTGCTGTTGTAGCTATTAGAAATGTAATTGGAAGACCAAAGACACTGATCCTCCTGTAAAATCATTCAAGACAGTAGTTTAAAAAAATCACCTTTCAGGAAATACAATCTTTTCTTGGCATTTTATTATATGAAGTGACAGTGTGTTAAATATGTATATATGTTTCTTTTTTTAATGAGAGAATTGGATTACCAGTCAGTCCCATGTTATCTATATCTTTGTGGCAAGTAGAATGAAGTTTTGAAAATATCCATAAGATCATTTTACTGCCATGCCTAAAATCCTCTAATGGTCTTCCATCTCATTTGGAAGAAATCTGCAACTCTTTGTTCTGATGTACAGAATCCTGTATGAGTTGGCCCTTGGTGATTTGATCTCATCCCGTACTGCTCTCTAACTTTCTTACTATGCTTTCTAGCCACTCTGAGCCTTTCTTTAGGCTTGACCGATACAGACTTCCTTCTCTGTCAGGGCCTTTGCACTGTTCTTCCCTCTGACCCTCATTTGTCTTCTGGGGTTTAGTTCTTGGCTTCAGTTTCACTTCTCAGGGCTTTACCTCACCATCTAATCTGAAATCATTCCTTGGTTTTTCATCATATCCTGGTTTGTTGTCATAGGATCGATCATTTTATTTCCTTAGTGGTTTTGTGTGTCATGTGCCTCCAAGTAGAGAGTTAGTTCCATAACAGTGGGAGCCTTGTCTACCTTGTTCTCTCCTGTTACCTCCATGCTTGCCACTCTTCCTGGCACTGGTGAATTCCCAGTGTGCATAGAATGAGTGTCTGTGACGTATATGGAGAGCAACTGTGTTCTCCTCTCAGGTGAGGAACATTAAAGGGTCATTTAGGTTTCAGAGTAGAGCAGCCTAATATCTGCTAGAAGAGTATGCCTTGGAGCAATCAGATGTTTTAAGAACTTTAATATTTGCTTATTAAAAGACTATATATATGTATTTTACTTTAAAGATTTAATTTATTTATTTGACAGAGAGAGTGTGTGTACAAGCAGGGGGAGCAGCAGAGGGAAAGGGAGAAAGGAGAAGTAGGCTTCCAGCTTAGCAGGGAGCCTAGTGCTCCTGGGATCATGACCTGAGCCAAAGGCAGACACTTAACCAACTAAGCCACCGGTTACCGCTGTATGTGTATTTCAGTGGAAGAGAGGACTTTTATAAATGGCAGTCAGTTTTTTTAGGCTTGTGGTAATCTACAAAGACCACGCAGGATGGACATTGCTCATAGGAAGGGGACTATCGGGCAGAGTTTGTCCTTTTAGTTGGTGTAGTAGGGAGTAAGTCTGTAATGGAGAGAAAAGGTTAATGCCTGTTCATTGACTCTAGTAATTATCAATTTAATTTTTGTTTCATTTAAAGCTGTGTAAGTACAGGGTTACAACTTTTATCCAAAATCTGTGGGGTGAATAAGTTTACAACTTTTTCTGAATACAGAAAGGTAATATGGTACATAGATCATATATGAATTTTGTCCCCCAGTGGGATGTATATCAGCCATAATAATACTTTGCAGCAAAATATATGACTATTTTCACTAAAAAGACTAACTAAAGACTATAAAGAGACTCAGTGTCATATAGGTCAGGATTTATCTCCAAATGACTTAAAATTTACCAAAAAACTTTATATTTAAGGGGTTATGGAATTGCAGATAAGGAATTGTGAACCTACATATGTTGTATGTATTTGAGTTTTTCTTTAGCCATTTGCAAATACATTATACCCCCATTAGTTATAAAGTACCTTGAATAAAGTGATTCTATTCCTGAGAAAAGTACTTAGAGTGAACTGTCCTTTGGTGACCGGATGAACAAACTTTGGTATGTAAATACAGTGGACTACTACTTGGCAATAAAAATGAAGAAATTACACATGTATGTAAAAATATGGAGGTATATCAGGTATTATGCTGATAAAAGAAACCAGACTCAAAAGGCTACACACTGCCATAAAAAGGAACGAAATACTGATATATGCTGTAACTTGGATGAATCTTTAAAACTTTGTGCTGAGTGAAAGAAGCCAGGCACAAAAGAGCACATATTGTATGGTCCCATTTATATAAAATACACAGACTAGGCATATCCATAGAAGAAGAAAGCATTTTGGGTAGCTTGGTGGTTGCCAGGGGCTTGAGAAGGGGAAAATGGGGAATGACTGCTTAATGGGTAGAAGGTTTCCTTTTTGGGGTGGTAAGAATGTTCTAGAAACCAGATAGTGGGGGTGGTTGCATAACATTGTTGAGTGTATTTAATGCCACTGAATTGCACATTTTAAAATGATTAAATGTTGTATTTTATGTTATGTATTTGATAATTTTTAAAAATATTATATACTATATGATTCCATTTCTGTGACATTCTGGAGAAAGCAAAATGATAGAAAATAGTTGTTGCCATGGTATTGGGGATGAGTTGACTATAAAGTGGAAGCATGAGGGAATTTGGGGGCACAATGAAACTGTTCTCTATATGGATTGTGGTAGTGGTGTATTAATGTTAAATTCACTGAAATTGGTAACTACTGTATTTATATGAGAACATCTTTATTAGGAAATACACCCTGAAGTTTTTAGGGGCAAAAGACATTATTTATGCTTTTTTCTCTCATTTTTAGGGAAAAATATTTGATGTATATAGAGAGGGGAGGAAGAGAGAAATGATAAAGTAGATACAACAAAGTATAATAGCTGAATCTGGGTAACAGGTCCATGCGTGTGTTCTTTGTGCTATTGTTCTTGCAACTTCTTTTTTAAGATTTTATTTATTTATTCATGAGAGACACAGAGAGAGAGAGAGAGAGAGAGGCAGAAACACAGGCAGAGGGAGAAGCAGGCTCCATGCAGAAGCCTGATGTGGGACTCGATCCCGGGACTCTAGGATCACGCTCTGGGCTGAAGGCAGGCGCTAAACCGCTGAGCCACCCAGGGATCCCCATCTTGCAACTTTTTTGTAACTTGGAAGTGATTTTCAATAAAAAGTTGAAGAACTGACAATACAACTTATGTATTTTATTGTCAAGTGATCAGCAGAAGTCTTGCAAGATAAAGACTACAGTGAACAGCTTCTGTGAACAATGGAGGAGTGGTTTGCAGAGTGGGTTCTGGACCAGCAGTGTCAGCACTACTTCAGACCTTGTTAGAAATACAAATTCTCAGGCTTCACTTTAGACCTATCAGATCATAAACTCTGGGGACAAGACCCAGTCATCTCTGCTCTCACAAGTCTTCCATGTGATTTTGATGTGCCCTGACTTGTGAGAACCACTGCATTAGATTGATTATATTCCTTATTCTATAACTTTTGGGCACAGTTTGTTTGTTTATTTTTAAATATTTTATTTATTTATTCATGAGAGACACACACAAAGAAAGGCAGAGACACAGGTAGAAGGAGAAGCAGGCTCCATGCAGGGAGCCCGATGTGGGACTCAGTCCCTGGACTCCAGGATCACCCCCTGAGCCAGAGGCAGATGTTCAATTGCTGAGCCACCCAGGCATCCCTGGGCACAGTTTAAAAGAGACTTAGTAAGCAGGTGGACCTTCTTTAAGTTAAAAAGGTTAATGCTTATGTGCTTTAGGAGCCCATGGCAAACCCTTGCCTTGTCTACCAATTCTGCTGTACTGAGCTGGGGCAGGAGCTAGAGTTGGGTTGCTACTATTTTATGCCTTTAGTTGTCTGTCTTCCTCTCTCCTTCCCTTCCTCCCTCCTTTTTTTTTTTTTTTAAAGATTTTATTTATTTATTCATGAGAGACACAGATTGAGAGAGAGAGGCAGAGACATAGGCAGAGGAAGAAGAAGCCGGCTTCTCACAGGGAGCCCGATGCAGGACTTGATCCCAGGACCCTGAGATCAGATGCCCTTGAGCTGAAGGTAGATACTCAACCACTGAACCACCTAGTCGTTCCGAAGTTTTTGTTTTCAACCAGGAGTCTTGGTACCACATTTGGGGAGGATGTTTACAGAGGAGCCTTAAGCAAAAATGGCAAACCTTTAAAAATAAGAATGTCGGGATCCCTGGGTGGCGCAGCGGTTTGGCGCCTGCCTTTGGCCCAGGGCGCGATCCTGGAGACCCGGGATCGAAAAATAAAAAAAAAATTAAAAAAAAAAAAGAATGTCTTGGGGCACTTGGGTGGCTCAGTTGATTAAGCATCCATGACTCTTGGTGTTTTATTTTTGTTTTTTTTTTAAGTGTGGGTAGGTTTTTTTTTTTTCTTTTTTAAAGATTTTATTTATTCATGACAGAGAGAGAGAGAGAGAGGCAGAGACACAGGCAGAGGGAGAGAAGCAGGCTCCATGCAGGGAGCCTGATGCGGGACTCGATCCCGGGACTCCAGGATCACACTCTAGGCCGAAGGCGGCGCCAAACCACTAAGCCACCCAAGGATCCCCCGACTCTTGGTTTTGGCTCAGGTTATGATCCCTGGGTTGTGGGATAGAGCCCCATGTGAAGCTCCGTGCTCAGCTCAGAGTCTGCTTGTCCCTCTCCCTCCCTTTTCTGCCTTAATTAATTAATTAATCAATCTTAAAAAAAAAGATAGAATCCCAGTACTGTTTTTGAAATCAGTACTTTAGGATTACTGGTTTAACTTTCTACATTAACTTAACTAAAGCAACTTTTTTCTTTGGGGTATTTAGCTTTCCTGACACTAATATGAAACTCAGTTTCTTTTGTGGGCTGAGTCATTCTTCAATTTAAGCCCCTTTGTTGAAACCACTTAAGTTATGAAGGATGACTGTGGTAATTTGCAGCCCTGATAGGGAAGTTTTATTTTCTTATTATTTATTTATGTATTTATGTATTTATGTATTTATTTTTTATGATAATCACAGAGAGAGAGAGAGGCAGAGACACAGGCAGAGGGAGAAGCAGGCTCCATGCACCGGGAGCCTGACGTGGGACTTGATCCCGGGTCTCCAGGATCGCGCCCTGGGCCAAAGGCAGGCGCCAAACCGCTGCGCCACCCAGGGATCCCTGATAGGGAAGTTTTAATATTATTGTTGGCTTTTATTGAGCTCCCGGCATTCTTCCTTTTCTTGTATGGAGTTTCATTCTCGATCTGGTAATAGAACATCTTCACAACCCAAGGCATCATGTTATTCAGAAACAAGGACCACCACCTTGGTGGTTTTTAATTGGTAGACTGTGTCATCTTGGAGATCTCTACCTAAACTACATGTAACATCTGGAGATAGAGAAAATAGCAGTTTTGGGAAGAAAGCATGACAGTGATGAGCAGATGCTTTAATTGGCAGGTTATATCCTCTTCCCCAGAACTATTTAACTGAGATGGAATTTGTCTCTCTGAGATGTGGAAGGTATTTGAACTCCCTGCTTTTCTGAGTTCCTCACTCTTCTCTAGGTAGAATTGCTCCTGGCTTCTGTAGTTCTTATTTGTCTCTTCGGCCAAATGCTCAGATGGCTTTGGCTGAGTCTTCTATG
Source organism: Vulpes vulpes (assembly GCF_048418805.1). NCBI lineage: Eukaryota > Metazoa > Chordata > Mammalia > Carnivora > Canidae > Vulpes > Vulpes vulpes. The sequence goes on along the minus strand of NC_132788.1, from coordinate 92,490,218 downwards.
TTATATAAGTCTGCATGGGGCTTCCTGTGCCTTTGGGTGGTGAGTAAAATTCATAGAAGAATTTATTCTGCTGGAGTAGCGAAAATAAAAGGGTCACTAATCAGGCTGAATAGCACAGCAGCCGGTTGACTCCCAGCTTCAGTCCAGGGAGGGAAAGTCACTTAAACAGTTACCTTCAATGGGCAGAAGTTAGAGGCCATCCATACAAACTATTTACAGGTTATAAAAATACATTGACTTCTTCCTTTAACTTTCTCCTTGCACAGAACATCTGATTTGGTGCTCATCCTTTGTAGCTTAAATTCTCCACCTTCAAAATGTAAATTAAAGCAATTTTTACCTGCTTCCATATTTCTTATGTTATCACTTAAGTCTTCTATCTAATTTATATGTAAGCCTTCTTGGAATTACATAGTGGTCATGGTGGCACCACTTTGTATATATGCCCCTGAATTGTACACTTAAGTTTTTTTTAAAGATTTTTTTTTTTTTTAAGAGGGAGGAGAGTGGGGAGAGGCAGAGGGAAAGGGAGAGAGAGAATCTTAAGCAAGATGCACACCCAGTGCAAAGCCAGACCTAGGGTCCATCTCACAACCCTGAGATCATGACCTGAGCCAAAATCAAGAGTTGAACACTTAAGATTTTTTTTTTTTAAAGATTTTTATTTGTGTGTGTGAGAGAGAGAGCGGAGTGGGGCAGGGGATCAGAGGAAGAGGGACAAGTAGACTCTGTGCTGAACAGGGAGCCCGACATGGGGCTTGATCTCATCATCCTGAGATCATGACCCAAGCTGAAACCAAGGGTTGGAGCCCAACCAACTGAGGCACCCAGGTGCCCCTTAAGATTTTATTTTCAAGGGGATCCCTGGGTGGCTCAGCGGTTTAGCCCCTGCCTTCCACCCAGGGCGTGATCCTGGGGTCCCAGGATCGAGTCCCGCGTCGGGCTCCTTACATGGAGCCTGCTTCTCCCTCTGCCTGTGTCTCTGCTTCTCTCTACATATCTCTCTCATGAATAAATAAATAAAAATCTTTAAAAAAAAAAAAGATTTTATTTTCAAGTAATTTCTACACCCACTGTGGGGCTTGAACCCATAGTCCTGAGGCCAAGAATCATACACTCCACCAACTGAGCCAGGCAGGTGCCCCTGAATTGTACACTTTAAAAGGATGTATACTGTGGTATAAATTAAATCTTAGTATTAGAAAATAAGCCTTAAAAATCAGTTGACAAGTCATATAAAGATTGATTTCTTAAAAGCATTTTCATGAGCATGTAGAATATTTACAGAGCTTCAGTGCAGATATTAATGGCCTACTGACTGCTACTTACACCTTACTGGTAGAGTTCATAACTGATTGTCCCTAATCTCAGTTCAATTCATTATGCTATGCTTAGAAAATGTTATATTTTCATTTTTCCCCCATCTTTTTTTTTTTTTTTAAAGATTTTATTTATTTATTCATGAGAAACACAGAGAGAGAGATAGGGGCAGAGACACAGGCAGAGGGAGAAGGAGGCTCCATGCAGGGAGCCTGACGTGGGACTCGATCCCGGGTCTCCAGGATCAGGCCCTGGGCTGAAGGCGGCACTAAACCACTGAGCCACCCAGGCTGCCCCTCCCCCCTGTCTTTTAAAAATAAAATAGCGCCTTATATTCTTGAAAAGCTTATGATTTGGGGCGCCTGAATTAAGCATCTTCATCTCAGGTCATGATTCTGGAAGTCCTGGGATCGAGCCCCACATTGGGCTCCCTACTCAGTGGTGAACCTGTTCCTCTATGTGCCCCTCACTCTACTCATATTCTCTTTCTCCCTCTCAAATAAATAGATAAAATCTTTTTTTCTTTTTAAAGATTTTATTTATTTATTCATGAGAGACACACAGAGAGAGAGAGAGGCACAGACACAGGCAGAGGGAGAAGCAGGCTCCATTCCATGCAGGGAACCTGAGCGGGACTCGATTCCGGGTCCCCAGGACCACACCCTGGACTGAAGGCGGCACTAAACCGCTGAGCCACCCGGGCTGCCCAATAGATAGAATCTTAAAAAAATAATAATAAAAAGAAAAGCTTATAATTCATTCTTTGGTGTTACCTACCACATATTTGGTAGTGTATGATTAGAGTATGGCTCTAATTTTGAAACTATTAGAGAATGTTTGTTTATTGATTTATTCATCCAATAGCTGTAGCATGTTGAGATGCAGAGAATATTCTGGTGATCATGAGCAATGTAGTCTTTGACCTTACGGGCTTCAGTTTCTATGGAAAATGGGTATATGGTATGAGTGTTCTGTATTCAACTGATCTTATAAATCAATTTTTAAAAAGGAATCTGGGAGTCCCTATGCATTCTGAGTTCTTTTTGGCTGAAAGTTTGAAGTTTACTGCTCTGGATAACTTGATGAAAAATGGTCAGTTATTTCTAATAGTAAAGTCACTAGAGGTTGACAAACAGGACTTTTAGAGGCAACAGGCTTTTGAAAAAGAATAACACCTAAATGAATGCTTACAGATAATTCTTGGTCAGAGAGATCAGCAAGTAATTGTTAATGATGTCTGATTTTCAGACAGGTAAAATAAAACAGGACTTTTCATGGGTGTTATAGGAAATGATCAGACAAGAAGTAGAAAAAATTGCACACAGGTGCATATGGATGCTTTCACCAACCTGGAAGCTTTCCAAATCCCATCATTGAAGGGTTTTTATGGGAGGTTCCATTATGTAGTCATATTGATTAAATCATTGTGGCTGCTGGTGATTAGGTTAAATTCCAACTCCTTTCCCCTCCCTGCGCATTGGAGGGGTAAGGCTAAAAGTTGCAAGCTTCTGAGCAAGGCTTGGGCATTCTGATCACCAGGCCCCATCCTGATGCTATCAAAGAGCCCACCAAGAGTCACCTCATTAGAACAAAAGACACTCATATCACCCCTGTCATTCAGGAAATTCCAAGAGTTTTAAGATCTCCATGCCAGGAACCTGGAACAGAGACCAAATATCTTTCTATTTTACCACAGATGGGGATCCCAAATGTGGATCTGGTTGGTAGCTAGTACATTTAGTTGGGCATCAGTTTTCTGTTATAATACATAGATGACCTAGGTTTATGGTCTCGTCAAAGTGTGAGAATGCCAGTTGTCTGACCCTTCTCTGGATGTTATTTTACTTCTGGAATAGGTAAGTGGCTGGGCTAGTGTGATCTGTTCTCATCTTGAGCAACCAGCTCAGAAGCCACTATCTTTGTGAACAGTGGAGACTTGTCCTTTTATTTGTACTAGGGCCAAGGCAATAGGAAACATGTTTATGGGCCATATTTTTTCCTCCACTCAAAATGAAAATAGCTTTGTGATCTGTGGGGGAAACATATTCTTTTTTTTTTTTTTAATTTTTATTTATTTATGATAGTCACACACAGAGAGAGAGAGAGAGAGAGAGAGGCAGAAACATAGGCAGAGGGAGAAGCAGGCTCCATGCACCGGGAGCCCAACGTGGGATTCGATCCCGGGTTTCCAGGATCGCGCCCTGGGCCAAAGGCAGGCGCCAAACCGCTGCGCCACCCAGGGATCCCCGGGAAACATATTCTTAACAACTAGAAATCAGTGAGGAAGTTCATCAGTACTAACATTTTATTTTATTTTTTTTAATTTTTTTTTTTTAAGATTTTATTTATTTATTCATGAGAATGCACAGGGAGGAGAGAGAGAGGCAGAGACAGGCAGAGGGAGAAGCAGGCTTCATGCAGGGAGCCTGACGTGGGAGTTGATCCAGGGTCTCCAGGATCACACCCTGGGCTGCAGGCGGCACTAAACCGCTGAGCCACCGGGGCTGCCCAGTGCTAACATTTTAATACTGGGGCATATTTGAGGAGCAGCAAAACAGGTAGCATCTGATCTTTAGTCCCTGACAATGCTTTGTAAAAGAAACATGAAGGTGCTGAAATACATTATCTCATGCACTCCTGAGACCACCCTGCAAAGGAGTTAACATCATTGCAACTTGGCATATGGATATCCCAGGCCCAGAAAGAAGTGGCTCGGACTGAAAGCACATGGTGAGTTAGCTTCTGCATAAGTACAAACCGGAGAAATTACTTTTCTTGTATTTTGCTCCAGTGAAGATACACATTGCAATTGCTGTTATGTTAACTGAGCACCATCATGTACCAGGTATTATGCTAATATTGGGGATATAGAAATGAAAAGAGCTTGGGGCACCTGGGTAGCTCAGTTGGTTCGGTATCTGACTCTTGATTTTGGCTTGGGTCATGATTTAGGGTTGTGAGATCAATCTCTGCGTTATTGGGCTCTATACCAGGTGGCGTGGAACCTGCTTCAGATCATCTCTCCCTTTGTAGCCCCCTCCCCCCATGGTCTCTTTCTCTCAAAAAAGGAAGGAAGGAAAAAAAAATGAGAAGACTTTACCCTCTAATCTGGGACTTGTTCTGGGATCATCTTGCATGGCAGTTTGCTGCAGCATTCATTGGCACTGCTCTTCTCTTGGATGATCCTTTTGCCATATACTTATACCATCTTTCCTGCCAGGCCAGAGTGTTGGCTAGGGAAAAAAGTAGGTCAACAAAGGTTCCTCTTTTACTCCTGGTGTTTGCTCTGTAGATTTTTGTTTGTTTGTTTTTTTGTTTGTTTTCAAGTGAACAAAAATTGAAGTAGAACATTGGCTTTGTAAAGGTTAATTGTTCCCTGGGATTCCTGGCTGGCTCACTCGAAAGAGCGTGCGACTCTTGCTCTTATGGTTGTGAGTTTGAGCCCCACATTGGGTGTAGAGATTGCTTAAATAAATAAATAAACTTAAAAAAAAAAAGAGAATTGTTCCCAGATAAAAAAAGTCCTGAGGATATAATATACAGTGTGTTAATTGTATTTAATAGTACTGTATTGTATATTTTAAAGTTGCTAAAAGAATAGACCTTAAAATTTCTCATCCCAAGAAAAAAAATTTGTGTGTGTGGTGATGGATGTTAACTTTAAACTTACTGTACTAATCATTTTACAATATACACATATATCAAATTATTATGTTCACCTAAAACCAACACATGTTATATGTCAGTAATATCTCAATAAAGAAATAATAGTTGTTTTCTTTTCCGACTTACATAGCATCTTGAGATAGTCTATGCCTATCTGTTGTCATAACTCTTCCTTTACTCTAAGCTCTCTGAGAGCAGGGACATTCTTTTGTTGTGCTCACATAGCATTATTAATGTCATTGGAATTAAAATGAATTAAATAAGGGTGAGAATTTCCCATATAATAATATCCTGGGGCCAGAGAATCATCATTAGATGAAGTGACCCCTAATTAATTTTGGACTTTGTGGGGATCCCTGGGTGGCTCAGCAGTTTAGCCCCTGCCTTCGGCCCAGGGCGTGATCCTGGAGTCCTGGGATCAAGTCCCACATTGGGCTCCCTGCATGGAGCCTGCTTCTCCCTCTGCCTGTGTCTGTCTCTCTTTCTCACATCTGTGTTTCTCATGAATAAATAAATAAAATCTTAAAAAAAATTTTTTGGACTTTGAGAACTTCTTGAAAATACAACCTCAAGCAACCCCTCCCCCCTTTTTTTGGAATAACCAGTTGGCACAAATGGAGCACTAAGTAAAATGGAATCATATGCAGTTTTCAAAAATTTAGCAAGTAATCATGAGTGTGCATCTTCCTTGTTTCATCTTTTATTATAAACCAGCAAGCCTTATGTGAATAGTTGAGGGGGAGAGGATTGAAAGTGCTTGTAAGATTTGAAATGATGTATTTCATGAGGTCCAATTCTGTTCTTCCCAGTTAGTAGGTTGATACATAAATCAGATATTTTCCTACTTTTCATAATGCAAGCTGCAGGGACATATTCACTTGAGTTTTAACAGAGTGAAGTACCTGTTAGAAATCTTGCACATTGGCTTTCTTTGTTATATTACTTCCATTGGTAGGAATTCAGATATCTGGATTGATTCTGTTTGTTTTTTGCCAAAATCTCTAACTTGATAATATTTTACTTTTCTTTTAAAAGTAATGAAATGAAAAAAATTAAAAAAAAAATAAAAGTAATGAAATGGAATTATGAAAATAGGATCTATAAAAACATCGCCCTCTTCAATCTCTATAAAGATTTTTCGTGGTGCTCTTTATATTCATAATGCTTTGTTCCCACAGAGATATAATCCTTGTGTAGAGAAAAAAAAAATCTGTTCTTTTCCCTCAAAGATACCCAATAAAGAAAACTTTTCCCTACCTCCTTTTTTTTTTAAATTCCTGTATTGTTCAGTTTTAGGTATACAGTATAATGATTCAGCAATTCTATACGTTACATCCTGATTCCCCTCTGCCTGTGTCCTTTAAAATCCTGATTCTTGGACAGCCCCGGTGGCTCAGCGGCTTGGCGCCGCCTTTGGCCCGGGGCCTGATCCTGGAAACCCGGGATTGAGTCCCGGGTTGGGTTCCCTGCATGGAGCCTGCTTCTCCCTCTGCCTGTGTTTCTTCCTCTCTCTCTCTCTCTCTCTCTCTGTCTCTCTGTCTCTCTGTCTCTCGTGAATAAATAAATACTTTTTTTTTTTAAATCCTGATTCTTTTTTACATTTTATAGTTAGTATGTATATTCTTGGCTTTATCAAAGTCAAATCACTCCTAATGGGAAATTCAGCTAGACTCGTTTATGTTAGTTGGGTTTTTTTAGAATAGTTTGAACACAGGGCTGCTCATCTCATTTGCCTAAGTAAGTATTGCTGTGTAATTGTTATAAATGCCAGGCTTGGTATAAACATTGCAATTGACTTGAATAATTAAGGGCCATGTTTGTCAGCATCCCTGAGTCAACTCTTCTAGGAGCAGAGACTAAAAGATACTGGATATTATTCATTAGGGCTTTGTTTTCTGTACCATACTCCCCCTTAAGCACCTGGTTAGCTTTTATCACAGATACTTTTTTGGTTAATAGGCTATCACGTGATTAATGAACATGAAAAAGAATTGAAATTTTAGTGTTACTTTATATACTTCCTTTTCTTTCCTTGTTATCATCCTTCTCAACTCCCAAAAAACAAACAAAACTTATAAGGAGCATTCACATTTCTATGAGAAATCTGTACATTTAGTTAGGTTAGAAAATGGAGTAAAATATGCTTTTTAATAGTCCTATAAATAAGCACAAAGACCCATCAGCCCATCAGACTTCTTCCCAGCATGTGGCAGTAGAAGAAAAAGGTAATAAAATAATTTTTTACTCTTTAGGTAAGAATCTGTCTATGGCACTGTTAACATTGAGTTTACCACCTTAATGATTCCAAATGGTTTCTAGCAATTGTGAATGCCTGGTTGGTTGGTTATTTTCAGAATGTTTAGGTCTGTGGGTGGGATAGGTCTACTAAAACTTACTCTGTGATTTATAAAATTACATTTGAGGAATTTAAAAAAATCCCCAGTTATCCTGCTGTAACAGTACAACCACTGTAATCATGTTCGTCTACAGCCATGTTGCGTTACTCATTTTCAGATTTCCATATATTCACCTGTGCTTGCTCAACCCCTCTCCACGACCCCATCTTCTCTCTCATGGAGTGAGCATGAGAGGTGTGATGTGACTCAGTCATGGCTTCAGTTGGTCTCTGTCTCTCAAGTTTCTCTAAGTGTGAGCATTCGCTGTGCTAGCTGTGATTCTGTTATTTAAAGTGATATGTTTTTCATACATTATGGCCCTTAAATGCAAGCCAGCCTCTTCATCTGGTGTCAACCAAAAGAAAAGCGATCTGTTGCGACGCTGGAGGAAAAACTGGCAGTGTTGGACTTAACCTATATTGAGAGATGGTATGTTGTTCTTCACGTTGGGGTGTTTGAGTACGATTTTTGACAATGCATGGTTTTCATCTCATATGCAGACTTTTATCTCTAACCTCTGAGTTAGATGTGACTTCCTCATATTTAGTTCTGGTTCTTTTTCCTATACACATTTTATACAATTGTTCTCGGTTTTAAAGCTTTTAAAATATTCTATATTAAGTATCCTATATCAAGTGTCTTACTGTATTGTAATTTTTTTAATCCTTTTTTTTTAAGATTTTATTTATTTATTCATGAGACAGAGAGAGAGAAAGACGCAGAGACAGGCAGAAGCAGGTTCCCTGCAGGGAGCCCGGTGTAGTACTCGATCCCAGGACCCCAGGATCGTGCCCTGAGCTGAGGGCAGACGCTCAACCATTGAGCCACCAGGCATCCCTATATTGTAACTTTTATAGCTATCATTACAACAAGCTTTTGGATTTTTGTCTTTGCAGAAGACTTTTGGTAGCCAGTATAGCAGCCCATGCTTTCTAATTTGCATACTTGGACCTACTCACAAAGTTCTGCTATAGATATTTTAGAATAGGGGTAACTGGTGTGCTGCAGATTTCCGTATTTCTTAATTATAGACATGGCCTTATCTGTCTGTCCTTGGGAATGTGGGAACCTTTTCTGTGATTGGGCTCAATAAAGTTTAGAATTCAGATTACTTATATCAGTCTAGGATTTTATTAAAAGGTAAGAGGCTATTCAGTGTAGCAGTTAACAGCATCAATTTGAATCTAGACTGCTTGGTTCTGAGTCCATATTCCTACTTTCCATGAAGGTGATTTTTGAGCAAATTATATAATCTTTATTTGCCTGCTTCCCCATGGGTAAAATGAGGTTAATATTAATAGTATTTACCTCATAGGGTAGTCTTGTGAGGATTAAATTAGTGTATGTAAAGTGTTTAGAATGCAGCCTTGCACCAATAAGTGTTAAGTATTACTTAATATTGTCCATTTTGGCAATTCCTGAAAATCCTTGCACAACTGTGAGTCTCAGACACACAAAATGTCCAAGATTAAGATTGGGTACCTTTTTTTTTTTTTTAAGTCTCAGTTATTATAATTAAGCCTTAAATTTCTGTTATTATTTAATATCTAAAGTTTCGGGCAGAAGAAACTGAATGTTGGGCTTGTGGATTTAATATTCAATCTGAAGTAACATTGTTAACATACATATTAGAGTTGATATATAGAGATGCTCATAGGTCTCTTGAAAACTGTATCTTTTCCTTCCCAGTGACTGTAGTATCAGAGTCTTGTTTGTCCGCTAGCAAAGTATGAATGTTGTCATAAATCATCTCTCTTTCTCTTTGTCCACAGATTCTGTGTGCTCCTCTGGGCCACAGTAGTTACTTCTTTAAGTACAGAAAGGAAACTCAGGGGTTTTCCAATTTGGTGTTAGTTCCCTGTGTTTTTCATTTTGGCAGCTGTAGAGAAGGTTGCTTTTCACACATCTGGACCTAGATATGTTCTGTAGAGGTAACCAACACACCTTGGAGTATATCTGCTTGTTCCGTGGCTACCCCTTTTCTGATTGTGGACATGCAGTTGAGTGTTTGCAGTAGATATTTGCTGATAGAAGGCACCTTAGTTGCTTCTGCTATTCTATAGTGTTTCCCAAGAACATTCAGAGCCCTTTACAAAATGCAGAATGTTTTCTTTCTTTCTTTCTTTCTTTCTTTCTTTCTTTCTTTCTTTCTTTCTTTCTTTCTTTCTTTCTTTCTTTCTTTCTTTCTTTCTTTCTTTCTTTCTTTCTTTCTTTCTTTCTTTCTTTCTTTCTTTCTTTCTTTCTTTCTTTCTTTCTTTCTTTCTTTCTTTCTTTCTTTCTTTCTTTCTTTCTTTCTTTCTTTCTTTCTTTCTTTCTTTCTTTCTTTCTTTCTTTCTTTCTTTCTTTCTTTCTTTCTTTCTTTCTTTCTTTCTTTCTTTCTTTCTTTCTTTCTTTCTTTCTTTCTTTCTTTCTTTCTTTCTTTCTTTCTTTCTTTCTTTCTTTCTTTCTTTCTTTCTTTCTTTCTTTCTTTCTTTCTTTCTTTCTTTCTTTCTTTCTTTCTTTCTTTCTTTCTTTCTTTCTTTCTTTCCTTCTTCTTTCTTTAATTTATTTTTTTAAATGGGCTCTACACCCAGCATGGAGCACAGTGTGGGACTTGAACTCATGACCTTGAGATCAAGACCTGATCTGAGATCGAGAGTCAGACGCTTAACTGACTAAGCCACCCAGGTGCCCAAAAATGCAGAATGTTTTCTTCTAAAAGTTCACGGAGGGGATCCCTGGGTGGCGCAGCGGTTTGGCGCCTGCCTTTGGCCCAGGGCGCGATCCTGGAGACCTGGGATCGAATCCCACGTCAGGCTCCCGGTGCATGGAGCCTGCTTCTCCCTCTGCCTGTGTCTCTGCCTCTCTCTATCTCTCTGTGACTATCATAAATAAATAAAAATTAAAAAAAAATATTAAAAGTTCACGGAGTTTGATAAAGAACATCCACTTAAAAGGAATTCAGTAACAAAACAATTTCTATCATTAATAGGATGTATATAAATACATATACTGTTTCTTTAAAGTAGTTTCATTTCTTCAAATAGTTACTAATCAGAGGAGGCTGATTTTGTAGTAAATTTAAGTGCAGGTTGCAGGGGTTAGTTTTAATCTGTGTTGGTCAGAGTGTGAAATCAATTTGTTGTTTCACTTTCCCTGAGTTTTATTTCTCATCTGAACAAATTGCATCTTTTTCTTGCTGTTCATTTGCACAGCATCACTCCTAAAGATGCACTTCTTTATCCTGCGAGGCAGTGGAGGAAGCATGGAAGGCATTTGTGGAGCATTGCATTGCCAAGTGTGTTTTTGTAGGCATATGGTGCCAGTGTCTGGGAAATTACAGGATGGGTTAGTATTAGAGCTCAGCAGCCTGTAAATCCCATGAGTTCCTAATCTCATGGGTCATGAGAGTTGCAAATGACACTTTCTTAGGAGAAAGGTGAAGGGTGGTCTCTGACTAATGGCTTATACAATTCTTGGACATGTACTGATTGCTAACAACTGCTGTCTCTTCCCCCATCCTACCCTAGCGCCAGTCTCTGTGCACAAGCACAGTTTGGGACCCAGCTATTTGTACTTATTTATGCTTTTACACCTTCTTCCTTTCATAAAGATTTAAGCTGGTTTATGACTTGAGTTGAAACAAGGAAAAAAGAGGAGACCTGAAATGGTCTGTCCCCTGCCAACCAGAAGCTTCCTGTGGTTTCCAAACAGAATAGTTGCCTCAGTCTGTCAGCACTTCTGTCTTTGAAGGTGGTTTCTGCTTGAAAAGTGGTGACTATAAGCATAGCTTTGGGATAATTGCTTCTCCTTCCTCTTTCGGGATACGTTGTTGTTTTTTTCCAGATACTTTCCTGCTCTTGTTGACTTTGTTTTTCCAGAAGATTCAGCCTGTGATTAAAATGTTCTGGGTCCCCTCGTGAACTTTCTGTGGGATTACCTAATTCTGGGGCACCCTCACCAGACAGACCATCAGTGCTAAAGAGGGCAGATCTTCTTGGTTAATAGAAAAAGCCATTTTGGAATGACTCTCAAAGTCAGAAACATCCAGATTTTCCTTCAGTACTTTTTTCTGTTTGGGGTAGCAGCTTTGCCCAGTATAGGGGAGGGAGGTGCTAGTTGGGAGGGCTTGTGTTAAGGGGTTCAGAAACAGGGGATTTAAGTGTGTCTTTTGTGTTGCAAGGCACTAACACCACTCCCGTCTGTATTTAAATGCTGTCCCCAGGTTACGACTATGGCTATGTCTGCGTGGAGTTTTCACTCTTGGAAGATGCCATCGGATGCATGGAGGCCAACCAGGTTGCTTTATACTTCGGTCAAATGATGCTGGAAGGATATATTTTTTATGTACGGGGAGGGAGGGTATCAAATGATTGAACTTTGGAAAGGTACCAGAAATCTGTATTTGGAGCATACCAAATTCCAACCAGAAAGCAGTTGTGAAGAGAAACTTTAGAAGAGGCTGGGAAGGTTTCTCTAGCAGAGTTAATGGGCACAAGTGTATTTTAAAAACTGGAGCCCAGTTGCAGTTGGACTAGATGACAAAGACAGTAGATGGGAAAAAATGACAGGTCTGGAGTGCTTCCCATTGGAATGTGATTGATTAGGAGATCTTAATGCAAAGAATGATCCTTGACTGTCTGTGATCTTAAGGATCTGCCTGGCACAGGAATTCTAGATCAGTACTTATGCCTAGACCTAGGGTCAGGGCCACTGATGGCAACACCTGTGGCACTTAGGTCCTACCTGCATGTGCTACTTTCTCAAGAGGGCCATCAGGAAGGAGAAAGAGGAGTGGATTGTTCTGTGTAGTGCATTTATCATGGTTCTTTAAAAATTGGAGTTTCGTACTCAAGTTCTTGGCTGCCTATAGTCAGAGCTGGTGAATCTGAATCTATACTTACCTTATGTTTGAAACATCTAGATGTATTCAGCTTGCCACCTAGAACTGTCGTTTGGACTTTTAATTGAACCCTGCCTGTTGGTTTTGGAATTATGAAATGGATAGAATCCTTGTCATGGTGTTTCCTTGGGGGAAGTTATTTTCTTTGTGGTGTCTTAGTTTCTCCATCTGTAAAGTAGGAGAAAGAAGCTTAATAATACAGTTTGATATTTATGTACCCACTGCTGTTACTTAACGGTGAATGCAGTGTGCCCAAGATCTTAAGGCTCTGCTAGAGAAGAGTAGTATTGCATGAGAACTCTTCCTCTCTTGTAGCCCGATGCCCTTTCGTCAGCTTTGTTCCATTCAGCATGGCTCATTATACTTAACCTTCTCCCTTCTTTGGCCATGTTCTCCCCTTATGGGGAGATGGCATCTATAAATCCTTTGGGAGCAGGCGCTATTTAGAGGAAATTTGACGTATCCATACCTATTGTTAGTAGTATAAGTATTGTTAGATCCTCAGAGAATGACTGGATTACAACCACAATCTTCTTGATGGAGTTCTTTTTTTTTTTTTTTTTTTTTTTTGACGAAGTTCTTATTGACTGATTGGTTCATTGTCCATCATTAAGCCAGTCATTTAATGGATGTTATGTGCCAGCTACCAATATTTTGAGAGAAGAATGAAGGTCCCAATCTTTGTGCTTATGGTTGGTTCCATTCTGACTGCCTGTCCTACTTGAGAACACTTACTTAATTCATGAACATCTTGTTATCAGTGAATAGTCATTAAGTCCTTTGCCACTGTGCTAAATAATACTATGAGTGGTGGAAATATAAATGGGGGAGCCATGGCAGATGCTATTCTCTTTTGTAGCGTTCTCCCAACTGTGGGTTGCTCCTGGAGAGGTGTTACTTTTTATCAGAGCTGTTTGGTCTTTAATCTTAAAAAATAACAATATTGTGTTTTAACTGCCTCTTCCTTCTATCCCAACAAAAAAGTCCTGTCTGAAATTTCTAGCCCCTTTTAGAGAGAAGTGTTACATAGAACTAGGACAGCCTTTTTTTAAAAACAAAATTTATCCTAGGCAGGGTTTCTTTTCGAGCAATATGTGGAAAAATGTTCATTTACACAGCAGTATTGAGGGGGTGTGGTCTTTAGTCATCTATACTCCCACCCTCCCTACACTTTCTCTGAACATTCTTAGGGTTCCCAAATCCCTGATGATTGACTCTTGCCCCATGAATGAGATGCCAGAACAAAGCAAGAGCAGTGCCAAAATTTTTTCGGGGTGAAATAGGATGTTTTGACAGGTCCTTAGGCATATGTACCATAAGGTACTCTGTGCAGAAGTACAAATAAGAGACAGCTTGTATCTTACAGGAACTTAGACCAAGAAAGGTGACAGACATTAGGTGTAGTCATAGATCCCATAGGATGTTCTCTCAGATTCCAAATTTTTGTATGATCTCATTTTTTTTTTTTTTTTTTTAATTCATGAGAATTTAAAGAGAACACACATAGAGAGAGAGAGGCAGAGACACAGGCAGAGGGAGAAGCAGGCTCCATGCAGGGAGCCTGACATGGGACTCGATCCCGGGACTCCAGGATCATGCCCTGGGCTGAAGGCAGCACTAAACTGCTGAGCCACTCGGGCTGCCTTGTATGATCTCATTTTTAATATTCACTAGAATAATTATTTAATAAGGTAGCACCATATCCTTAGTCAGTCAACCTCCTTTCCTAGTTTTATATTCTTCCCCTAGTCATAGGACACAGCGTAGACTGCTAGCACTGCCATACAACAGAATCCTCTTGCTGAACTGTACAGATTTCATGATCCACTTACCATCCTTCTAGTAATCTTTACCACTCATCAGGGCAGAACTTAGCAGCTGTCTGTCTGTCTGGGGAATTCATTTCTAGCAGAGGTCTGTCAGCTTGTACCTTCATCTCTCTCTAGGAGAAATAGGAAGCCAGCAAACACTGTGAGGCAGGGTTTTTTATTCTACTCCTACTGGGAAGGGTATTTCTAACAGCGTCATGTACCCTGGGCTTTCTTTGTTGACCAAATCCCTGCGGTTTGAGGGTGAATATTATCTCCTTTTGCCGTGTGTGCCATTTCACAGGGGGACTTAGGGAGGGGAGTAAGAAGCATTGTATTAGAGTATTGATCCCTTCAGTGGTTGCCCAGTTGTACCAGCTCTTTCAAGCAGTTGTCAGTTGATCTAAAGAAATTAGCATTTTTTTCTTTTCTTTTTTTCTGTCTCTCTTTCTTCCTTTCTTTCTCTTTCTTTCTTTCTTTCTTTCTTTCTTTCTTTCTTTCTCTTTATTTATTCATTAGAGAGAGAGAAAGAGAGGCAGAGACACAGGCAGAGGGAGAAGCAGGCTCCATGCAGGGAGCCCGATGTGGGACTTGAACTTGGGACTACGGGAACATGCCCTGAGCCAAAGGCAGATGCTCAACCACTGAGCCACCCAGGCATCCCAGCATTTTATTTTCTTCCATTTGCAGGTGTGATGTTTGTTGTTTGTTCTCAATCAAATGTTTACTGAAATGCTCTTATGAAGGGTAGCTCTGGAAGAAGAATTCATTTCTCTGGAATATTTACTCAACTTTCTTAGCATTGGTGGCCTTTAGCCAAAGATGACTTGGCTATATGATACAATCATCCCGACTTTACAAAGTGGAAAAAAAAGATGCCATTATCACCTAACATGAAGATTCTTTCAGACACTGGCCTTTGCTGGTGCCGGGGGTGGGGGCTGGGGGGTGCATGAAGGCTGTAGAATTCATGAAGTTTTATGAAATAGTGTTTTTTATGTCAACAAAGTTAAGAGAGTTTAGGTTTTTGAAGATACCAGGATGTAAAGGGTGTTTCTGAAGATAATGTGAAGGAAACCAAATCTGAAATGGTATCTCTGAGTAAAATGAGATCACCAGGGAAAGCTTTGTTCTGGAGGATGGGAATACTGAGGCCATAGTGGAAAAAATGGGTGAAAACTTAATTTGTTGGAATCATTTTCAAGTTGTTAGCATTACTGTATGAAACACTTAAGTATTTAGGTTGTGTACATTCCAGGTAACAAAAAAGTGGTAACCTTTTAATCCTGCAAGGTTGTGGTTTTACCTAAACCCATACCCCAAAACTACTTCACTGAAGAGAATGTGGCACCTCATCCAGAGCTCAGCTGTATGACTTGTGGCTTAAATCATGGGATTTTTCCTCGAAACTTCAATTTTAGTACCTTTTCCTGATTGCCCTCTGTAAGGTTATTGGTGAGAAACAGAAAGAAAAATACATTCTAAAATGAATGTAAATGTAAATCAGTAGTTACTTAAGATTTTTGCTCTCAGGATATTTAAGAAAATTACAGTTCTGGGGATCCCTGGGTGGCGCAGCGGTTTGGCACCTGCCTTTGGCCCGGGGCGCGATCCTGGAGACCCGGGATCAAATCCCGCATCGGGCTCCCTGCGTGGAGCCTGCTTCTCCCTTGCCTGTGTCTCTGCCCCTCTCTCTCCCCCCCCCTCTCTGTCTCTCTATCGTGAATAAATAAATAAAATCTTAAAAAAAAAAAAAGAAAATTTCAGTTCTTTTTAGTAATTGAGTCTGGACTGGCATGAGGCAGTATATCCTAGTAATCAAATACATGGAGGCAGACTACCTGGGGTTGCATTCCTGTTCTATCACCTTCATCTGTGTGATTGGACAAGTGGCTTAACATCTCTGTGTCCTAGTGTCCTCTCATACTTCTTGGGATTAAATGAGTTAATGCATGTAGGGGGATTAGAACCAGGCCTGGCACACAGTGAACACTGAGTCAGTATTTGTTATTATCATAACAACTTTGCATCTGACTGGAACAAGAAAGTCTTAAGTTACAGCAGCTTCAGTCTTGGCTTCATGGGATATCTAGCTAAAAAGGGATTTGGTGGCAGTACTCAAGAGGATTATTTTTTGTGTCAACAGTATTTCCCATTTAAACTGTTGACTGGGACTGATTCTCAGGGGACTGCTTCTAGGTCTTTCTAGGAGCTTCTGCTACATTTGTTGTCAAATCTTAAATTCTCCCAATAGAAGGAGCCAGAGACACACCACATGGAGGACATGGAACATAGCTAGGCCACACTAGAAATCTGGCTTGTGGCCTTTTTTTTTTTTTTTTTTTTTTTTAAGATTTTATTTATTTATTTGAGTGAGAGAAAGAACATGAGCTGGGAGAGGGGCAGAGGCAGAAGTAGACTCTCCACTGAGCAGGGAGCCCAATACAGGGCTCAATCCCAGGACACTGGGATCATTGACCTGAGCCAAAGGCAAGCACTTAACCAGCTGAGCCACCCAGGTGCCCTTAGCATGCGGCTTTAAAACTCTTAAGTTCTGATGACCAGCCCCTGGCTTTACCATATCTCAGAGTTTTCTGCAATAATCACAAGAGGTGCTCCAAACTGGATTCAGTTTGACTTTCTTGAATCATTAGGCAGTTTTTTTGCTTTGTTTTTAGAAAGAGAGTGTATGCATACGTGAGTGATGGGGGTGGGCAGAGAGAGAGAGAGAGACTCTTAAGTAAGATCCATGCCCAGTGCAGAACCATGATTATGAGATCATGAGCTGAGCCAAAATCAAGAGTCAGACACTTAAATGACTGACAAAATCAAGAGTCAGACACTTAACTGACTGAGCCATGTAGGCGCCCCTCATTTTGTCAGTGTTAAGAGAGGACTTCCAGTGTGTCTCCTATGATGAGGTTTATAATTATTTTTGTCATACATGTATATCATGATTCATTTCTGTGGATTGAAGTAATTTAGTTCTTAATTTGTTCTAAGTTGGAAATATGCCTGTGAATTTCAATCTTGTTCTTTGATGTTATACCTATTCTTTCAGCTGGTATTTGTAGTTAATGTTTATACTTTTTATAAAAATGGAGTTGTGTGAAGTGCTAATTTTCAGTCTTGTGGACTTTTGGAACTTGATTACAGATAGTTATTGGAAAAAAAGACAAGCAGAATATGTATAATCCTAATTAACTAGCTCAGGGGTTATACAAAGGCATAGTTCAGTTTGTGATCTGGATTATAACTTTGGTTTAGGGTTCTGTATACCTCCAGACAGTATAGGGTTAGGACCACTGAAAAGTTTAGAATTCCATCTTTATCACTTCTTAGTTCGTTTGTAATTTCTCAGTCTCAGTGTCTCACTTGTAAAATGGAAGGATAATCATAGTACCCACCTCAGAGCAGCTGTGAGATTAGAGTGATGTATGTGAAGCGCCTGGTACAGTGGCCAGCCTTTGGTGGCTGCTCACTACCAGAAGAGGTACTGAAGAGAATGATTCTATGACACTGGACCCTGCTTGGTTGTCTTCCTTTTTCTTGGCTGCTTATTCACCTCTTGGGAGCCTGAGAAGTGATAATGATGCTTTGGGTGGCAGCTAGATGTTTGGCAGCCAATTCTGATGGTGCTGTTGCCCATTGCCTCTACCATGAGACTAGGTTTCCTGGACTGAAAGTGAAAACAAGGCTGTGTAGCATCTGTCCCATTGGTGTCTGCAGGATGAGTGCACAGGCATCCCGGCATGTGAGGGAAGAAGAACATGGCCATGCCAGTACTCCTGGGGGTGGGGAGCCTTGTTTAGAGCCTAGCATTGATGGTAGTTCACCCATCACAGAATTCTCTTAGGCTTCCTCTGGCATTCAGTGTTATTAGGCATTTTCTCCACTTGAGCCGAGTATATTATAATGTGTCTTTGTGTCTCCTTCTCCCCAGGCCAAGTGTTCAGGTGCTGTTGTTTTACCTTCTAACTCATTTCGTATGAGTATATATTATATATTATATATAATATGTACTTCTTTCCTGTTAAGAGTATTGATGGTATGATTTTGATAATCATGGATAAGCTTATCTAGATTAATAATTTTTTTTAAGATTTTATTTATTAATGAGAGACAGAGAGAGTGCGGCAGAGACACAGGCAGAGGGAGAAGTAGGCCCCATGCAGGGAGCCCGATGGCGGTACTCAATCCTGGGTCTCCAGGATCAGGCCCTGGGCTGAAGATGGTGCTAAACCACCGAACCACCCGGGCTGCCCAAGATTAATAATTTTTAATCTCACGTTGTGAGATTAGCCATGCTAATGTTATATACTAATGCCATATATTTTACCAAATTCTGTGACTAAGTGAAATTTGTGTTTAATTTGTATAAATCCTATTTCCAAAGGAATATAAATAGAGAAAGAAGTTTATCACAGAATGTAGATTACTGGGGGCTCAGTTGGTCAAGTGTCTGACTCTTGATTTCAGCTCGGGGCATGGTCTCAGGATTATGAGATCAAGTGCACATTGGGCTCTGTGCTCAGCATGGAGTCAGCTTGTCCCTCTTCCTCTGCTCCCCACCCCCCTACCCCCACACTCGCACTCTCTCTCTCTAAAATAAATAAATACAATCTTTTTTAAAAAAAGAAAGTAGGGGAACGCCTGGGTGGATCAGCAGTTGAGCATCTGCCTTCCGCTCAGGTCGTGATCCCAGTCCC
Source organism: Vulpes vulpes (assembly GCF_048418805.1). Lineage (NCBI taxonomy): Eukaryota > Metazoa > Chordata > Mammalia > Carnivora > Canidae > Vulpes > Vulpes vulpes. Next base: position 92,471,437 of record NC_132788.1, on the reverse strand, counting down.
AGGATCAAGTCCCACATCGGGCTCCCTGTGAGGAGCCTGCTTCTCTCTCTGCCTATGTCTCTGCCTCTCTCTCTGTGTCTCTCATGAATAAATAAATAAAATCTTAAAAAAAAAAAAAAAAAGAAAGTAGGTTATCGGTTACCAGCCACTTAGGGAGAAGTGCTCTCAAGAGGGAATAGTGAATGACTCCTAATGGGTAATAGAGTCTCTTTGGAGGATGATTAAATCTTCTAGAATTAGATAGTAGCGATCATTGGCCAAACTTGTGAATATACTAAAACCCATTGCATTGTAGAAAGCACAATAAAAGAGTGAATTTTGTGATGTGCAAACTGTATCTTAATTTTAAAAAGTTTTTAAACTTAGCATGGAATTTGGTTTAGGGTGCCAGTCCAATGGGAATGAAAATAAAACATGGATTCATTTACTCCCTCAAAAAAAGTATCTGTCAATTTGTCGGGAAGCTAGAGATTTAGAACTTCAATCTTAAAATGTAAAAGAAGAATTTCTTTGCTAGTTGTATCTACTTACCACAGAAGAACACTTAAGCTGAAAATCTGAAAGATGATGATTAAATTGATAACCACATTTGAAGTGGTCACATGGCTTGTGCACAGTACTTGCTTTGTAGAGTTGAACAGGCTTTCTGCTTTAGTATCCATATAGTTAGAAGTTAATGAAAGAACTATTTGAAGTAGATTTGAAATAAAAATGCCTCTTAGGAAATCCTTGGGCTACTTTTTAGAGGTAACATTGCTGTAACCAGACGGTTAGTAGGTACCAATGTGGATCTTTCCTATTTTCCTGGAATTGTTAACCAAAGCTCAAAGTGGGGTGGGGAAGACCAGTTACTTCCCTGTGTATCTTTCTTAGAAGCTTCTTTCCAGCAGAATTGACATTGTGGCTTTCATGTTTGACCTGTAGTACATAGGGAATACAGGATCCACCCATTTTAATTATAAGTCGAAGTTTTTAGTTAATTTTCCAAGTTGTGCAGCTGTCATCATAACCTAGTTTTAGAACATCTTCATTATTCCAATAAGATCACTGTTTTTTTTTTTGTTTGTTTGTTTGTTTGTTTTTGAGAAAGAACAAGTATGCTTGCATGTGAGAAAGTGGGGAGGGGTCAGGGCAGAAGGAGAGAGAGAATCCCAAGCAGGCTCCACGGCCAACGAGGGGCTTGATCCCACAACCTTGAGATAACCCAAGCCAAATCAAGAATCAGACACTAAACAACTGAGCCACCCAGGGCGCCCCCAACGTTCATTTAAAAAAAAAAAATGATTTCAGACTTACTAAAAGTTGCAAAAACAATAGAAAGAATTTCTATATGCTTTGTACCCAGATTCAGCAAATGTTAACCTTTTTTGAATTTTGAATGCAGATATTTTTGATTAGCAGCGTCCCCTTCTCTTGGAAAGAGGCAACATTGGACTTGTCCTCCCACCAGACCCTCCTTTGGTAGTTGAAGTACTCTTTGGTAGGGGAAGATACGTGAGTGTCTGGTGGGTGGAGTGGATGTTTTAGAAGATATTTGGGGCTTAAGCTATCTTCTTAGTGTTCCCCAGAGGATCCCCTGCTGGGCAAGAACTAAAGTTGGGGTTGATATTGAGGGATGGGAAGTAGAGCCAGATTCAAACTGCTCATTCATGGGCACTTGTGAAGTTTTTGTGGGGCTTTTCACTAAACTAGCAAATGTGTTCCCCCATGAGAGAGCAGACATTTGGATACCTGATACTCAAAAAGGGACTTCATGCTAGGTAGCATTAAACCAAGAAGCAATGCCAGCTAGGAGAGAGACTGGCCTGATAATGTTTCTGTAAGACAGTTCTTTTTTTTTTTTTTTTTAAGATTTTATTTATTTATTCATAGAGACAGAGAGAGAGAGGGAGAGAGAGAGGCAGAGACACAGGCAGAGGGAGAAGCAGGCTCCATGCAGAGAGCCTGACCTGGGACTCGATCCAGGGTCTCCAGGATCATGCCCTGGGCTGCAGGCGGCGCTAAACCGCTGCACCACCGGGGCTGCCCAAGACAGTAGTTCTTAATAGCGTGGGGGATAGAGTAGGAAGAAAACACCTTCTTCTCCCTTCCCCAGCAATTGGACATTGGGCAATGTCTGGAGACATTTTTGTTGTTGCTACTGGCATCTACTGGGTGGAGGCCAGGGATGCTGCTAAACATCCTGCAGTGCACAGGACAGCCCCCATATAAAGAATTATCTGCTTTCAAATGTCAGTAGTACTGAGGTTGAGAACCTCTGGTACAAAAGGACTGATGATTCTGGTATTTGTGGTTAGAGAATGACCCATCTTGCCATTTGTTGTCTCTTAATGAATCATCTTTCTCCTTGCCTTCCTCCTGGGGGGTGGGATTAACAGTGTAGCAAGAATGCAGACACTGTTCCTGCTCCCACTCCAGAGTAGCAATCCCATACCCAGCTTGTGCCCTTGAGAAAGGAGCTTTAGAATGAGACCTGTTTGATAGATTGACCATCAAATAACCAAAGATGATGTTTAGACCCAGCCTTAGACATGACTGAGATACATATGAAATACATATTTTTTATCTTAGTAAAATAGCACTTTGCTGTAAATGGGACCTACTCTGCTAGATGACACTGATTGATCTGTCTGGAATCACATTGGAAGTATCAAAAGCAACTCATTTTAACTTTTGTTAACATGATGAATATGGAGCACCTCCCACATGCAAGATGCTGAGCTAGGTAGTATACATTTACTAATCAAATGGACACATTTCCAGTGGGATGAGGCTGTTTAAAAATTTTAATTGGGCAGCCAGGTGGCTCAGCGGTTTAGCGCTGCCTTCAGCCCACAGTGTGATCCTGGAGACCCGGGATCAAATCCCACATCAGGCTCCCTGCATGGAGCCTGCTTCTCCCTCTGCCTGTGTCTGTGCCTCTCTCTCTCTGTCTTTCATGAATAAATAAAATCTTTAAAAATAAAAAAAAGTTTTAAATGTTTTTAATTTGTTTTTTAATTTAAATTCAATTAATTAACATATAATGTATTATTGATTTCAGAGGTATAAGTCAGTGGTTCATCAATCTTACATAATACCCAGTGCGCATTATATCATATGCCCACCTTAATGTCCATCACCCAGTTAGCCCATCCCTCAAGCCCTTCCCCTCCAGCAATCCTCAGTTTGTTTCCTATGATTAAAAGTCTCTTTTGGTTTGTCTTCATCTCTGATTTCGTCTTGTTTTATTTTTTCCCCTTTTCCCCTATGATCCCCTGGTTTGTTTCTTAAATTCCACATATGAATGAGATCATATGACAATTGTCTTTCTCTGATTGACTTGTTTCACTTAGAAATAGAGCATAGAAATAGAGCATAATATCCTTTAGTTCCATCCATGTCATTGCAAATGGGAAGATTTCATTCTTTTTTGGTAGCTGAGTAGTATTCCATTGTATGTATATGTGTGTGTGTGTGTGTGTGTGTGTGTGTGTGTGTATCTCACATCTTTATCCATTCATCTAGGATCATCGATGGACATCTAGGCTCTTTCCATAGTTTGGCTATTGTGGACATTGCTGCTATAAACATTGGGGTGCAGGTGCCCCTTCAGATCACTACATTTGTATTTTTGAGGTAAATCCCTAGTAGTGTAATTTCTGGTCCATAGGGTAGGTAGCTCTATTTTCAACTTTTTGAGGAAGCTCAGTATTGTTTTCCAGAGTGGCTGCACCAGCTTGCATTCCCACCAACAGTGTAAGAGGGTTACCCTTTCTCCACATCCTTGCCAACATGTTATCTCCTGACTTGTTAATTTTAGCCAGTCTGATAGGTGTAAGGTGGTATCACATTGTGATTTTGATTTGTATTTCTCTGATGCTGAGTGATGTTGAGCATTTTTTTTTTTAGATTTTATTTATTCATGAGAAAGAGAGAGAGAGAGAGAGAGAAGCAGAGACACAGGCAGAAAGAGAAGCAGGCCCCATGCAGGGAGCCCAGTGTGGGACTCGATCCCAGGTCTCCAGGATCAGGCCCCAGGCCGAAGGTGGCACTAAACTGCTGAGCCACCTCGGCTGCCCAGTATTGAGCATTTTTTAATGTGTCTGTTGACCATTTGTGTTTCTTCTTTGGAGAAATGTCTGTTCATGTCTTCTTTCCATTTCTTCTTTGGATTATTTGTTCTTTGGATGTTGAGTTTGACTAGTTCTGTATAGATTTTGAATACTAGCCCTTTACTTTTTTTTTTTTTTTTTTAATTTTATTTATTAAAAAAAATAAAAAAAAATTTTATTTATTTATGATAGGCACACAGTGAGAGAGAGAAGCAGAGACACAGGCAGAGGGAGAAGCAGGCTCCATGCACCGGGAGCCCGACGTGGGATTCGATCCCGGGTCTCCAGGATCGCGCCCTGGGCCAAAGGCAGGCGCCAAACCGCTGCGCCACCCAGGGATCCCAACTAGCCCTTTACTTGATAAGACATTTGCAAATATCTTCTCCTGCAATGCACAGGACAGCCCCCATATGAAGGAGTTGTCTTCTGGTTTCTATAGATTGTCTTTTGGTTTTGTCAACTCTTTCCTTTGCTGTGCAAAAGCTTTTTATCTTGATAAGTCCCAATACTTCATTTTTACCTCTGTTTTCCTTGCCTTTGGAGATGTGTCTAAGAAGAAGTTGCTGTGCCCTAGGTCAGAGGTTGCTGCCTGTGTTCTCCTCTAGGATTTTGATGGATTCCTATCTTACACTTAGGTCTTTCATCCATTTGAGCCTATGTTTGTGTATCGTATAACGAAATGGTCCAGTTTCATTCTTCTGCATGTAGCTGTCCAGTTGTCCCAACACCATTTGTTGAAGAGACTTTTTTCCATTGGATATTCTTTTCCTGCTTTGTTGAAGGTTAGTTGACCATGGAGTTGAGGGTCCATTTCCAGCTTCTCTATTCTGTTCCATTGATCTATGTGTCTGTGTTTGTGCGAATACCATATTGTCTTCATAATTATAGCTTTAGGGGCACTTGCATGGTTCAGATGGTTGAGCATCTCCCTTTGGCTTGTGGCTTGTGGTCCCAGGGTTCTGGGATTGAGCCCCATATAGGGCTCCTTGTTCATTGAGGAGCTTGCTTCTCCCTCTCCCTCTGTCTGCAGCTCCCCCTGCTTCTGCTCTCTCTCTCTGTCAAGTAAATAAATAAAATCTTAAAAAAAAAAAGAGATAATTACAGCCTTGTGATAGAACTTGAAGTCTGGGATTGTGATGCCATCAGTTTTGGGTTTCTTTCTTTTTTTTTTTTTTTTAAGATTTTATTTATTTATTTATTCATGAGCGACACACAGAGAGAGACAGAGACGTGGGCAGAGAGAGAAGCAGGCTCCCTACAGGGAGCCCAATGTGGGACTCAATCTTGGGACTATGGGATCACACCCTGAGCTGAAAGCAGACCCTCAGACACTGAGCCACCCAGGTGTCCCTGGTTTTCTTTTTCAACATTCCTTTGGCTATTCAGGATCTTTTCTGGTTCCATATAAATTTTAGGGTTGGGGATCCCTGGGTGGCGCAGCGGTTTGGCGCCTGCCTTTGGCCCAGGGCGCGATCCTGGAGACCCGGGATCGAATCCCACGTCGGGCTCCCGGTGCATGGAGCCTGCTTCTCCCTCTGCCTGTGTCTCTGCATCTCTCTCTGTGTGTGTGACTATCACAAATAAATAAAAATTTAAAAATAAATAAATAAATAAATTTTAGGGTTATTTGTTTTAGCTCTGTGAAAAAAAAGTTGATGGTATTTTTTTTAATTTTTTAATTTTTTAATTTATTTATGACAGTCACACACACACACACACACACACACACAGAGAGAGAGAGAGAGAGAGAGAGAGAGAGAGGCAGAGGGAGAAGCAGGCTCCATGCACTGGGAGCCCCCTGTGGGATTCGATCCCGGGTCTCCAGGATTGCGCCCTGGGCCAAAGGCAGGCGCCAAACCGCTGCACCACCCAGGGATCCCAGTTGATGGTATTTTGATAGGGATTGCATTGAATGTATAGATTGCTCTAGGTAGCATAGACATTTTAACAATATTTGTTCTTCCAGTCCAAGAGCATGGAATGTTTTTCCATTTCTTTGTGTCTTCCTCAATTTCTTTCATAAGTGTTCTGTAGTTTTTAGAGTACAAAGGTAAAGGTACCTCTTTGCTTTGATTTATTCATAGGTATCTTACGGTTTTGGGTGCAATTGTAAGTGGGATTGATTCCTTAATTTCTCTTTCTTCAATCTCATTGTTAGTAGATAGAAATGCAACTGACTGCTGTGCATTGATTTTGTATCCTGCCACATTGGTGAATTCTATATGAGTTCTAGCAATTTTGGGATGGAGTCTTTTGGGTTTTTCACATACAGTATCATGTCATTTGTGAAGAGTGAAAGTTTGACTACTTCTTTGCCAATTTGAATGCCTTTATTTCTTTTGGTTGTCTGATTGCTGAAGCTAGGACTTCTTGTACTATGTTGAACAACTGTGATGAGAGTGGACACCTGCTGTGTTATGACCCTAGGGCAAAAGCTCTCATTTTTTCCCATTAAGAATGGTATTTGCTGTGGGTTTTTCGTATATGGCTTTTATGATTGAGACATTTTCCCTCATCCCTACACTGTGAAGAGTTTTAATCAAGAAAGGATGCTATACTTTGTCAGATGCTTTTTCTGCATCTGTTGAGAGGATCATATGGTTCTTGTCTTTTTATTTATTTATTTATTCATTCATGAGAGACACAGAAAGAGAGAGAGAGAGAGAGAGAGAGGCAGAGACCTAGGCAGAGGGAGAAGCAATCTTCATGCAAGGAACCCGATGTGGGACTCAATCCTGGATCCCGGAATTACACCCTGAGCCAAAGGCAGACGCTCAACCACTGAGCCACCGAGGCATCCCATTGTCCTTTCTTTTATTAATGTAGTATATCACATTGATTTGTGATTGTTGAACCACTTTTGTAGCCCAACAATAAATCCCACTTGGTCATGATGAATAATCCTTTTAATGTACTGTTGGATGCTATTGACCAGTATTTTGGTAAGAATTTTGGCATCCGTGGGCAGCTCCAGGTGGCTCAGTGGTTTAGCACCGCCTTCAGCCCAGGGCCTGATCCTGGAGATCCGGGATCGAGTCCCACGTCAGGCTCCCTGCATGGAGCCTGCTTCTCCCTCTGCCTTTGTCTCTGCCTCTCTTTCTCTCTGTGTCTCTCATGAATAAATAAAATCTTAAAAAAAAAAAAAAAAAAGAATTTTGGCATCCATGTTCATCAGGGATATTGGTCCGTAATTCTCCTTTTTGGCAGGGTCTTTGTTTGGGATCAAGGTAATGCCGGCCCCATAGAAAGAGTTTGGAAGTTTTCCTTCCATTTTATTTTTTGAAACAGCATCAGAAGAATAGTATTAATTCTTTAAATGTTTGGTGGAATTCCCCTGGGAAACCATCCAGCCCTGAACTCTTGTTTATTGGGAGATTTTTTATTTTTATTTTTTAAGGGATAGAGATTTATTAAACAAGGGTTCAGAAAAAGCTCTCAGGAGTGAGAGGGGTCCCGACAGAGTTGCCCTATTGGGAGATTTTTTTATTACTGCTTCAATTTCCTTGGTCACGGTCTGTTCAGGTTTTCTGTTTCAGTTTTGGTAGTTTATACATCTCTAGGAATGCATCCATTTCTTTCAGATTGCCTAATTTGTTGACATATAATTGCTCATAATATGTTCTTAGAATTGTTTGTATTTCTTCAGTGTTGGTTGTGTTCCGTCCTCTTTTATTTATGATTTTATTTATTTGGGTCCTTTCTCTTTTCCTTTTGATAAATCTGGTAAGGAGTTTATTAATCTTATTAATTCTTTCAAAGAACCAGCTCCTAGTTTCCTGGAGACCTTCTTGTTTCTTGAGAAACGAGTATTGCTCTATATTTCCCTTTTAGGACCACGTCTGCTGCATCCTAAAGGTTTTGAACAGTTGTGTTTTCATTCTCATTTGTTTCCATGATTTTTAGAAATTCTTTAGTTTCCTGGTTGACCCATTCATTCTTTAGTAGCATGCTCTTTAGCCTCTGTGTATTTGAGTACATGTATTTGGTACTAGTTGAGACCTGATTTTATGACCCAGTATGTGATCTTTTCTGGAGAATTTTCCATGTGCACTAGAGAACAGTGTGTACTCTGTTGCTTTAGGATGGAATGCTCTCAGTATATCTGTGAAGTCTATCTGGTTCAGTGTGTCATTCAAGCCCTTGTTTCCTTGTTGATCTGCTGCTTCAATGATCTGTCCACTGCAGTGAGTGGGTTGTTAAAGTTCCCTACTACTAGTGTATTATGACCAATGTGTTTCTTTAGTTTTGTTATTAATTGGTTTATATAATTGGCTGCTCCCATGTTAGGGGCATAAATATTTACAATTGTTAGATCTTCTTGTTGGATAGACCCCTTTTTTTTTTGATATAGTGTCTTTCCTCGTCTCTTATTACAGTCTTTGGTTTAAAATTTAATTTGTCTGATACAAGGATTGCTATCCCAGCTTTCTTTTGATATCCATTAGCATAATAAATAGTTCTACACCCCCTCACTTTCAATCTGAAGGTGTGTTTAAGTTTAAAATGAGTCTCTTGCAGGTAGCATAGTGATGGAGCTTGCTTTTTTTTTTTTTTTTTTAAGATTTTTATTTATTTATTCGTGAGAGACAGAGACAGACAGAGGCAGAGACAGAGGCAGAGGGAGAAACAGGCTCCATGCAGGGAGCTCAATGTGGGACTCTAGGATCATGCCCTGAGCCAAAGGCAGACCCTAACCGCTAAGCCACCCAGGCGTCCTGGATCTTGCTTTTTAATCCAATCTAATACCCTTTGTCTTTTGATTGGGGCATTTAGCCCATTTACATTTAGGGTAATTATTGAAAGATGCAAATTTAGTGCCATTGTATTACTTGTAAAGTCACTGTTTCTGTATATTGTGTCTGTTCCTTGTCTATGTCACTTTTGGGCTCTGTATTCACTTAAAGGATCCCTTTTAAAATTTCTTGCAGGGCTGATTGAGTGATCACAAATTCTTTTAGATGCTGTTTGTCTTGAAAGCTTTTTATCTCTCCTATTTTTTTTTTTTAAGATTTTATTTATTTATTCATGAGAGACACAGAGAGAAAGCAGAGACACAAGCAGAGGGAGAAGGAGGCTCCTCGGCTCCTCGCTGGGAACCCAGTGTGGAACTCGATCCCGGAACTCCGGGATCATGCCCTGAGCCGAAGGCAGACGCTCAACCATCCAGGCGCCCCTCTCTCCTCCTATTTTGAATGATACCCTAGTTGGATAGAGTATTCTTGGCTGCATATTTTTCTCTTTTAGCACCCAGAATGTATGTTGCCAGACCTTTCTGGCCTGCCAGGTCTCTGTGGATAGGTCTGCTGCCAGTCCAATGTTTCTACTCTTGTAGATTACAGACCTCTTGTCCCAAGCTGCTTTCAGGGTTTTCTCTTTGTCTCTGAGATTTGCAGGTTTCACTATTGTATGTCAGGGTGTTGACCTATTTTTACTGATTTTGAGGAGGGTTTTCTGTGCCTCCTGGACTTAGATGCCTGTTTCCTTCCCAAGAACAGGGAAGTTTTCCACTATAATTTGCTCCAATATGCCTTCTGCCCCTCTCTCTCTTTCATTGTCTTCTGGGGTCCAAATTATTCTAATATTGTTTCACTTTATAGTATAACTTATCTCTCGAATTCTCCCCTAGTGATCCAGTAGTTGTCTGTCTCTCTTTTTCTCAGCTTTAATCTCCGTCCTTTTGTCTTCTATATCACTAATTGTCTCCTCTGTCTCATTTTTTAAGAAAAGATTTTATTTATTTATTCACTCATTCATTCATGAGACAGTGCCTGGCTAGCTCAGTCGGTATAGCATGAGACTCTTATTTATTTACTCATGAGAGACACACTAGAGAGAGGCAAAGACATAGACAGAGGGAGAAGTAGGCTTCCTGCTGGGAGCTTGATGTACCACTTGATCCCAGATTCCGGATCATGCCCTGAGCCGAAGGGCTAAACCACTGAGCCATCCAGGTGTCCCAATAAATAAATATTTTTAAAAAGAGAATATAATCAGACAGGTGGACAGAATAGAGCAATATTCTACTCTATTATTACTCTAATAGAGTAATCCAGGATTACTGGATCCTGTATTTTGGTCCATTTGTTAGAAAACTAGATCCCAAAATTATAAAGAAAAACTTACACATGTACAAAAGTAAATTAATTATAAAGAAAAACTTACACATGTACAAAAGTAAATTAAATATAATGAAAAGATAGAATGTGACTGTAAAAATGAAAATTAGAAGACAAAAAAGGAGAAAAATAATGGAATATAAATAGACAAGTGAACAGAACAGAGCAATACACTGTATCCTGAGTGTATTTTGGTTGGTTTGTTAGAAGAAAGAAAAACATATATACAAAACTAAAATTAAATACGTTGAAAGGATAGAATGTAACTGTAAATGTGAAAATTTAACAAAACAAGAAGAAGAAGAAAAAAAGAGATTATGATCACACAGGTAAAGAGAACAGAGCCATACACTAGATTCTAGGTGTATGGTCTGTTAAAAGAATCTGCATCCCTACTAGGCTGGTCACTGTGTAGTAGTCCCAGTTTCTATAACCACAGTAAACCAGTTTTTTAGGCATGTGGTACCAGAAGGAGATTATTAGATCTCCGATTTCTAGTGAACAATTTGATAAATGGGGAAACATGCAAATTGGGAAACTTTGGGCCTTAGGTAGATAGATGCAGGAAGTGCAAGTGTGTTCAACTCTTCTGAAAATGAAAACTATATATAATGCATAATCTTCTGTATTTTTCAACATTTTAACCTTAAAAAATGTATTTTAAAATATATTTCTTAAAAAAATAAAATAAAATAAAATATTTCTTAAGCCCTTCTTATGAAAAAAAATCTGCATCCCAAAATCACAATGAAAAAATAAACATACATATGTATATGTTTGTTTATATATATGTTTACTTATAAACATATATATATACACATAAAAATAAAAAAAAAATTTAAAGACTATTTATTTATTTATTTATGAAAGACAGAGAGAGAGGCAGAGACACAGGCAGAGGGAGAAGCAGGCTCCATGCAGGGAGCCCGACGCGGGACTTGATCCCGGGACCCGGGGTCACGCCCTGAGCCGAAGGCCGGCTAAACCACTGAGCCACCCAGAGATGCCCTAAAAATAAAATTAAGTACAATGAGAGGACAGAATGTTACTGTAAAAGTGAAAATTAAATAAGAAATTGGTTGAAAAAGAAAAGAGAAGAAAATTAAAATTGAAAGACTGAGGAATTGGGGGAAAAACATGAATTCTGTATACTATTTCCCTTACTGCTGGAGTTTTGCAGTTCTCAGTAATCAGTAAGCTTGGTCTTGGCTGGATGTTCTTGCTGATCTTCTAGGGGAAGGGCCTATTGGGTTTTCTCAAGTGTCTTTGCCTCCCAGAGGCATTGCAACACCCTTGCCATGGGGCCAGACTAAGTAAGTGGCTCTAGATTGCTCTCTGTGGCTTTTGTTCCCTGAAGGCTTTCCACGCCACATTAGAGGATGAAGATTAAAAATGCAAACTGGTACAGCCACTCTGGAAAACAGTGTGGAGGTTCCTCAAAGGGTTAAAAATAGAGCTACCTTACGATCTAGCAATTGCACTACTGGGTATTTACCCCAAACATATAGTAGCAGTGAAAAGCCAGGACACCTGCACCCCAGTGTTTATAGCAGCAATATCCACAATAGCCAAACTATGGAAGGAGCCTCGGTGTCCTTTGACAGATGAATGGATAAAAAACATGGTGGTATATATATACAATAGAATATTACTCAGCCATCAGAAAGGGCGAATACCCACCATTTGCTTCAGCGTAGTTGGAACTGGAGGGTATTATGCTGAGTGAAGTAAGTCAATCGGAGAAGAACAATCATCATATGATTTCACTCATACAGGAGATATAAGAAATAGTGAAAGGGGTTATAAGGGAAAGTAGGGAAAATAAGTGGGAAAAATTAGAGAGGGTGACAAAACATGAGACTCCTAACTCTGGGAAATGAACAAAGGGTAGTGGAAGGGGAAGTGGGCAGGGGGATGGGGTAACTGGGTGACGGGCACTGAGGAGGGCACTTGATGGGATGAGCACTGGGTTGTTTTATGTTGGCAAATCAAACTTCAATTAAAAAAAAAAAAAAGAAAAAAATGGCAGCCTCCAAATCTCAAGCTCTGGAGTAGAGAGCTGGGGTGGGGGTGGGGGGCACTCTTCAGTGCACCCTCAGGAGAAAGCATCAATCATTTCTATCTCCCTAATCTCTGTCCACACTCTATGTACTCACCCAGCCTGTGACTAAACATTTCTATCTCAGGCACGAGACCCTGTTTAGAGTCTTCAAATCCTGCAGACGCCTGTGGCTTGCACCTGCACTGCTCCTCTTTGGGGAAGAAGTGGTTCTCACCAGTCCTGCCAGTTGTTGGGCCCCTCCTCCGAGAGCAGTTGCCCAGGCACACTGGGGTTTGCTGTTAATGGGTTAATGGCAACCCCAAGCTGAGATCCCACTCATGGGCTCGCTGAGTGCAGCCAGCTTCCCCACTCTGATGCCTAGGAGCTCTGCAGCATTTGGGCAGCCCCAGTCTTCCAGTAACCCCAGGGATCCTGAAACCACACTGTCCCGCTTGGGATTCCTGTCCACTTTATCACCTGAGAGCCTTTCTGGCAGGTACATCCTTTATAGGAGCAGACTTCTAGAAGTTCTGATTTTGTGCCCCATTGCTCTGTCATTTTCCAGTAGCCAGCTGATGGAGGCTCCCTCCCACTGTGGTTTATCTGCCCATATACCACCTGGAATTCCCTTTTCTGCATCTCCTACCTTGCAGAAAGTGGATGCTTTTCTAAGACTAAGGTCTCCTGCTCCTTTGCCATCTTGTACTTTCTCACAGGTTTTAATATTTTTTTTTTAAGATTTTATTTATTTATTTATTTATGAGAGACACAGAGAGGCAGATACACAGGCAGAGAGAGAAGCAGGCTCCATGCAGGGAGCCAGATGTGGGACTCAATCCCAGGACTCTAGGATCATGCCCTGGGCCAAAGGCAGGGGCTTAACCACTGAGCCATCCAGGCATCCCTCACAGTTTTTAATTTTTAAAAAGTTTTGAGACGCCTGGGTGGCTCAGTGGTTGAACGTCTACCTTTGGCTCAGGGCATGATCCTGGAATCCTGGGATAGAGTCCTGCATCAGGCTCCCACAGGTAGCCTGCTTCTCCCTCTGCCTGTGCCTGTGCCTCTCTCTGTGTGTCTCTTATGTATTAAATAAATAAAATATTTTAAAAGAAATTTTTTTTAAAGTTTCATTTGGGGATGCCTAGCTGAGTCTGTCAGTAGAGTATGTGACCCTTGATCTTGGGATTATGAGTTCAAGCCCCATGATGGGTATAGAGATTACATACAAAGAAAAAGAAAGGAAGGAAGGAAGTCTTTTTTTTTTTTTTTTTTAAGATTTTATTTATTCATGAGAGACACAGGCAGAGGGAGAAGCAGGCTCCATGCAGGGAGGCTGACGTGGGACTCAATCCCAGGTCTCCAGGATCAGGCCCTGAGCTGGAGGCGGCACTAAACCACTGAGCAACCTGGGGTAGTAGAGAAGCAGACTTCCCTGAACATGGAGTCTGATGTGAGGCTCTGTCTTACAACCTGAAACCACAACCTGAGACGAAATCAAGAACCGGGTGCTGGGCAGCCCTCTCAGGTCCCCTCCCTCTTTGGGAACTTTGTACTATCATTCTTACTATCACTCAATAAAATTTGCTTTGAAAAAAAAAATAAATAAATAAAATAAAATAAAATTTGCTTTGCTACCCGCCCCCCCCCCCCAAAAAGAGGCGAATGCTTAGCTGACTGAGCCACCCAGGTGCCCCCCACTTGTACATTTCATAGTACAGTTATGAAAATCAGGAAGTTAACATAGATACAATATTATTTACAGGGCTTTATCACATTTTGCCAGTTGTTCTGGTTTAGGATACAGTCCAGAATTACATGTTAGTACTCAGTTGTCCTCTCCTTTTTTTTTTTTTTTCCCTCTGTGACAATTCCTCAGTCTTTGTCTTTCATGACCGTGACACTTCTGAAGAGTACTGGCAGTTGTATTATAGGACATCTTCAGTTTGGATTTGTCTGTTTTCTTGTGATTAAATTCAAGTTACGCATTTTTAGCAAGAATAGCACAGGCGTGAGGTGGGATCCTTCCATTACTGCTGATGTTAACTTAGTCCACTTGGGTGAGGTGGTATTTCTCCACTGTGAAGTTACTATTTTAGGTATAATTAACTTATTAATTAGTGTCTTATGACAGCATACTTTGAGATTATATAAATGTCCTGTTTCTCAGCACACTTTTTTCACTTAATTTTAGCATCCACTAATGATTTTTTTTTTTAAGATTTTACTTACTTATTCATAGAGACCCAGAGAGAAAGACAGAGAGAGGCAGAGACACAGGCAGAGGGAGAAGCAGGCTCCATTCAGGGAGCCTGATGTGGGACTGGATCCGGGTCTCCAGGATCACACCCTGGGCTGAAGGTGATGCTAAACCACTGAGCCACCCAGGCTGCCCTTTTTTAAAGATTTTTATTTATTTGGGATGCCTGGGTGGCTCAGTGGTTGGGTGTCTGCCTTTGACTCCAGGCATGATCCCAGGGTCCCCGGATAGAGTCCCCCATCAGGCTCCTTGCATGGAGTCGCTTCTCCTTCCTCTGCCTTTGTCTCTGCCTCTCTCTCTGTGTCTCTCATGAATAAATAAATAAAATCTTTAAAAAAAAAAAAAGATTTTTGTTTATTTTAGAGAGAGCGAGCACGAGCAGGAGGAAGAGCAGAGGGAGAGCAAGAAATCCCAAGCAGACTCTGCTAAGCACAGAGCCCAACACTGGGCTCAATCCCACAACCCTGAGATTATAACCTGAGCCAAAATCAAGAGTCAGACACTTAACTGATTGAGCTACCCAGTCACCCCATCCACTGATTACTCTTCTGTGTAACAGTTATTACTGTGGGTTTTGTGTAATGGCAATTTGCTATTTCCATCATTTCCTTACACGTGTGTTAGAATTCTACTATAAGGAAGAGCCATCCCTTCTCTCTTACTATTTCTTGAGCAGAACTAAAAATTATGTCACATATATTAAAAACCATGATTTAATGATGGTAATTCCAATCCAATATCACTGAGTTCATCCATCTTTACCCCAATCTTAATATATAATTATCTTTCCTAACAGTGAAAACCCTGGATTTCATTATCTACAAAATACATTATCTGTATTTACTTATTTCCTATGTCCTAGAGTGTAAAAAAAAAAAAAAAAAAAAAAATCATTTCAGAATTGTTCATTCATACCCCTGTGAAAAACTAGAGTACAGTTCTTTTTGTCTTCAGCCTGTGAGTATATAATCAAAATTCTGTTTTCCAAAGTTACTTATGTTAGTTCTTCACCACAACACCTGCTCTTTAGTGTGGTTGTTATTCACTCTGTAGGAAAAGTGTTAACATCTCCAGTAAACTCTATACTGCTGTTCTTTGTTTTTTTCAGTGTTTTTTTTTTTTTTTATCTATCAAGTTGAGGTTCCCATCTATTCCTGCTTTGCTGAGAGTTTTATCATAAATGGATGTTGAATTTTGTCAAATGCATTTTCTGTATCTAATGATATGATGGTGTGATTTTTTTCCTTTTTTTTAAAAGATTTTATTTATTTATTCATGAGAGACAGAGAGAGAGAGAGATAGGGGCAGAGATACAGGCAGAGGGAGAAGCAGGCTTCTCTCCTCGTAGGGAGCCCGTGGGACTTGATCCCTGGTCTCCAGGATCAGGCCCTGGGCTGAAGGTGGAGCTAAACTGCTGACCCACCCCGGCTGCCCGATTTTTTTTTTTTCCTTCTTTAGCTTTTTGGTGTCATGGATTATATTAATTGTTTTTGAATGTTGAACATGTCCTGCATACCTGGAATAAATCCCAGTGTATTGTGGTATATAATTCTTTTCATACATCGTTAGTTTTGATTTGCTATTATTCTTTTTAAAGATTTTGTTTTTATTTATTCATGAGAGACATAGAGAAAGAGAGAGAGAAGCAGAGACACAGGCAGTGGGAAAAGCCGACTCCATGAAGGAAGCCCTATGCAGGACTCGATCCCAGAACTCCGGGATCACTCCCCCAGCCAAAGGCAGACGCTCAACCGCTGAGCCACCCAATTTGCTATTATTCTGTTGAAGATTTTGCATTACATTCTTGGGAGATAATTGGCTTATAGTTCTTTTCTTCTAGTGTCTTTGTCTGATTGTGGCATTAGGGTGATGCCTGCTACAGGGAATGGATTAGGAAGTATTCTTTCTACTTCTATCTTCTAGAAAAGATTACAGAAAATTAGTGTAATTTCTTAATTGGTAGGCTTCCTCATCGAACTCCTCTGGGCTTGGTGCTTTCAGTTTTGGAAGATTATTAATTGTTGATCCAATTTCTTGAATAATAGCAGTAGTCTAGTTGATATTTAGGCCTATTGAGATTGTCTTCTCCTTTTTGTGTGAGTTTTGGCAGATTGTGTTTTTTAAAGAATTGGTCCTTTTTATCTAGGTTGCCAAACTTTGTGGCTGTATAATTATTCATAACATTCCTTTATTATTATTATTTTAATGTCTTTCTTTTATTTTTTAAAAAATTTTATTTATTTATTCATGAGAGATACCGAGAGAGTGAGAGACACAGGTAGAGGGAGAAGCCGGCTCCCCATAGAAAGCCCATTGTGAGACTCGATCCCCAAACTGGGATCATGCCCAGAGCCAAAGGCAGAGGCTCAACTGCTGAGCTACCCAGGTGTCCCTATTTTAATATCTTTAATGTGAAGTTGGTAGTGATGCCCCTGTTTCATTTTTTATATTAGTAACATGTTTTCTTTCTTTTTTTTCTTAGCCTGGTTGGCTGTTTATAAATGTTATTGATCTTTTCAAGGAACTAGCTTTTGGTTTATTGATTTTCCCTATTGAAAAATAGAGGCTTGAACGTACAATGCTGAGATCAAGAGTTGTATACTCTTCCAGCTGAGCCAGCCAGGTGCCCCTCTTCTCTATTTTTTTTATCATTTCTTTTATTCTACTTACTTTGGATTTATTTATTTGTTTAAGATTTTATTTATTTATTCATGAGACACACAGAGGGGCAGAGACATAGGCAGAGGGAGAGGATGAAACCGGCTCCATATAGGGAGCCCAATGTGGGACTTGATCCTTGTACTCCAGGATCATGCCCTGAGCTAAAGGCAGACGTGCTCAACCACTGAGCCACCCAGGTGTCCCTTTACTTTGGATTTAATTTGCTTTTCTTTTACTAGTTTCCTAAAGTGGAAGCTTAGATTATTGATTTTAGATTGATAAATTTCTTTCTTCTATTATGTGTATGCAGGGCTATAAATTTCCCTCTAAGCGCTGCATTCATTGCATCCCACAGATTTGGTTAAGTCATGTTTACAGCCTCATTTAGTTCCAAGTTAAAAAAAAAAGTTTGAGAGATTTCTTTGTCCCACGAGTTACTTAGAAATGTGTTGTGTAATCTCCCAAGTATTTGGGGATTTATAGCTTTCTTTCTGTTACTGATTTTTAGTTTAGTTCTGTTGTGGTCTGAGAACATACATTGTTATGATTTTCTATTCTTTTAAGTTTGTTAAGGTTTTTTATGGCCCAGAGCATTGTCCATATTAGTGAATATTCCATGTGAGCTTGAGAGGGATGTGCATTCTTGTTAGATATATTCTATAAATATCAACTAGACTACTGCTGTTATTTTGATGTGTGCCTTTTCAGATTTTTCAGTACACTATAATTTAGTGATTATAGATGATATAGATTATCCTATACAAAGTGGGTAATCTCATACTTATTATTTTATAACCTTTTTATTTCAAGTATTGTGGACATATTTCCTTATCATTAAATACATTTTTATCACATCATTTTTGATGGCTGTATAATGTTCCATAGTGTAAACCACCATGAGTTAACTAGTTCTTTATTTGACATTTTGAGGTCTGTATTTTATTAAATAATGCTGTGATGAATGCCCTTTAAAAAAAAGATTTTATTTATTCATGAGAGACACAAAGAGAGAGAGAGAGAGAGAGAGAGAGAGAGAGGCAGAGACACAGGCAGAGGGAGGGGAGAAGCAGGCTCCATGTGGAGAGCCTGATGTGGGACTTGATTCCGGGACCCCAGGATCACACCCTGGGCTGAAGGCAGGCTCCAAACCACTGAGCCATCCAGGGATCCCCCTGATGAATGCCCTTGTAGCTAAATAGTCACACGTCCTTAATTACTTCTTTAAGTGAATTTCCTCCAAGTAGACTTGCCAGAATAAAAAGTAAGCATATTTTATAACTTGTTAAATGTAGTCAGATTGCCATCTGGAAGTTTCTCAATTTGTTCTTTGTTACCAGTAGTGTTTGAGTGTACCTATTTTCCTTGCATCCCAAACAGGGCCAAGTTTTTTTTTTTTTTTTAAGATTTTATTTATTCATTCATGAGAGACACAGGGCAGAGGGAGAAGCAGGTTCCATGCAGGGAGCCCAATGTGGGACTTGATCCCAGGACCAGGCCCTGGGCTGAAGGCAGCGCTAAACCGCTGAGCCACCTGGGCTGCCCAGGGCCAAGTATTAATAACAAATAGTTATACTGGGTAGTGTATGTGGATATTTGTTATTCTCTAATTTTTTGTATGTTTGAAATATTTGATATTTTTTAAAGAATGTTGCCAGTGTATCAAAGAAGGGAATTATTTGATTTTCTTATCTTAGGTTATTAATGAGCCAGAACATTTTTATATTTAATTACTAGTTATTTGTATTTCTTTTATAAGTTGTTGGTTCTTGATATATATTCAACTAAAAGTGAAAAGGTAGAACATTTTAGTTACTCTCTCTAGTCTTAAGGTAAATACATATCGGACATGTTGGACTTTTTTGAAATACTGGAAATTAGTATATTATCTGAATATGAAATGGGGTTTCCTAAGAATTTATCTTTCAGAAAAGTCTTTAAAAAAAAAAAAAAAAAAAAGACGGGGCACCTGAGTGGTTCAGTGGTTGAGTGTCTGCCTTTGCCTCAGGTTGTGATCCTGGAGTCCTGGAATCAGGTTCCATATCAGGCTCCCTGCGGGGGGCCTGCTTTTTTCTCTGCCTGTGTCTCTGCCTCTCTGTGTGTGTCTCTTGTGAATAAACAAATAAATAGAATATTTTTTAAAATTTAAAAAAAAGGGATCCCTGGGTGGCGCAGCGGTTTGGCGCCTGCCTTTGGCCCAGGGCGCGATCCTGGAGACCCGGGATCGAGTCCCACATCGGGCTCCCGGCGCATGGAGCCTGCTTCTCCCTCTGCCTGTGTCTCTGCCTCTCTCTTTCTCTCTGTATGACTATCATAAATAAATAAAATTAAAAAAAAAAATAAAATAAAATAAAATTTAAAAAAAAAACAGTCTTTGCTGTTCTGGAGTATTTTCTCTATTCTTTTGAGTCACAAAGTATTTGAGGAAGATATATTATGAACCGACTTTAGCCCATGCCAATTTTGGATGCGTACAGAAGTCAGCTACTTAGAATCTGGGGTGGATGGGTGAGGTTTGTTTTGTTTTGTTTTTTAAGATTTTATTTATTTATTCATGAGAGACAGAGAGAGAGGCAGAGAGACACAGGCAGAGGGAGAAGTAGGCTCTATGCAAGGAGCCCAACGTGGGACTTGATCCCGGGACTCCAGGATCACGCCCTGGGCCGAAAGCGGGTGCCAAACTGCTGAGCCATCCAGGGATCCCTGTGAGTTGGTTTTTTAAAGGAGTAAAGAAAAAGAAAATGTTAAGGTTTTACTTTTAGGATGCCTGGGCGGCTCAGTCATTTAAATGCCCAACTCTTAGTTTCAGCTTGTGTCATGATCTCGGGGTCGTGAGGTCAAGCCCTGTGTCTGCTCTGTGCTCAGTGTGGAATTTGCTTGGGATTCTCTCTGTTCTCTCTTACTGTCTTTCTCTCTGTAAAATAAACAAATCTTTAAAAAGAATAAAGATCTCAGTTTTTAAGTAATCTCTACACCCAGCGTGGAGGTGGAACACACAACCCAAGATCAAAGTCCTGGGCAGCCCCGGTGGCGCAGCGGTTTAGCGCCGCCTGCAGCCCGGGGTGTGATCCTGGAGACCCAGGATCGAGTCCCACATCTGGCTTCCTGCATGGAGCCTGCTTCTCCCTCTGCCTGTGTCTCTGCCTCTCTCTTCGCTCTCTCTGAATAAATAAATAAATAAATCTTAAAAAAACAAAAAAAAACAAAAAAACAAAACAAAGTCCTAACATTTTACTGACTGAGCCAGCCAGGCGCCTCTGAAGAAGTAAAGAAATCTAACAAAATTTCAGTGATAATTCTGAAGTTATAATCATACAGCTTGTTAGATAACATTTTTAATAAAACAAGTACTCAAATTCACTTATAGTATCAATGAAATAATTGACTATTGTAATTTTATTTCAAAAGGTACTTGTGGCTTAGGATAAACTTTCCTATAATAACATTACAATAACTACAATAACACAGATTTGAAGTGATATATCTTAAGCAAGTATGATGGCAATTAAAATATCATGCTCTAAAAAATTGCTAGATGACCTAAAATAGCCCTATCAATGAGGGAACTGCAGCATATAAAGAACTTGAATAAAATAGAACGGAAAGGGTGATGTCTTGAAATCATTACTTCTTTTCCTCATTCATTCATTTTGTATTGCATACATATGGAAAAGAGCATATTGTGAGCATTACTGTTTGGTAAATTATCACAAATTGTATATACTTATTGTCTTAATCAGTTTGGGTGGCTGTAACAAAATACCATAGACTTGGTGGTTTAAATGTAGAAATTTGTTTCTCAAAGTTCTGGAGGCCAGAAAGTCCAAGATCAAGGTACCAGCGAGTTCATTTCCCTGTGAGGGTCTTCTTTCTGGTTTGTAGATGGCTGCCTTCTTGGTATATCCACAAATGGTGGAGAGAAAGATGCTCTCTCTGTTATCTCTTAGAGTAATAATTCCATTCATGAAGGTTCCACCTTCATGACCTAATTACCTCCCAAGGGTGCCACTTCCAGATACCATTAGATTGGGAATTAGGACTTCAAAAAAAAAAAAAATGGAGGAAGACAGGCACCTGAGTGGCTCAATTGGTTGAGCATCTGCCTGTAGCTCAGGTCATGATCCCAGGGTGCTGGGATCTAGCCCTACATTGGGCTCCCTGCTAGGCAGGGAGCCTGCTTTTCCTTCTCCCTCTGCATGCTGCTCCCCCTCCTTGGGCTCCCTCTCTGTGTCAAATAAATAAAATCTTTTAAAAAATAAATTGGAAAGGGGTGGGGGCACAGACATTCTGTCTATAGCACCTATGGAACCACCACCCATGTTAATAAATAAAATTTCACTTTATATGCAGAAATCCCTCCTGCCTCTCCTGGTTGTTTTCCTTTCTGCCACTCGCAGAGATAGTCACTGTTTTAAGTTCTGATACTAAAGAGTCCTTTAGGGGCAGCCTGGGTGGCTCAGCGGTTTAGCGCCGCCTTCAGCCCAGGGCCTGATCCTGGAGATGCAGGATCGAGTCCCATGTCGGGCTCCCTGCATGGAGCCTGCTTTTCCCTCTGTATGTGTCTCGGCCAATCTCTGTGTCTCTCATGAATAAATATATACATCTTTAAAAAAATAATAAAATAAAGAGTCCTTTGACTTGCTTTTGAGCCTTATGTATATTGAATCACACAGGATGGATTTTTCTACTTGACTTTTTTGCTTAGTATTGTTTTTTAAATTCATCTTATGTATAACTGGAATGTATTCATTTTCATTGTTATACAGTCTTTCAGCATAAAAGTATTATCACAATTTATTCATTAGTTCCTCTGTTAAAGGACATGTAGGTTGGGTGGAGAGCACTATTTCAAAGTTATGTCTCTTGGTGAATAGCTATACTCATTTCTCTTAATATAAATCCATGAGTGGACTTGCTGGATTTTGTGTGTTATCTCCAATCTGTCACCCAGTAGTTTAAACTTTCATTGATTGCTGCCTACCTATAATCATTCAGTAGAAATCCCCCACTATGTTTTTATGTCTGCCATTGTATAGGTATTGGGGGTATAGTTGTAGTTAAGAAAATAGTATATTATCATTTAACTGTATCAGACTAAGTTAATAAATTAAATATAAGTAGATATTTGACTATACACAGCCCTAGAAATTTATTCATTCAAGTTCAGTCAGATTGCTTTTCAGCCATCTTTTTGTTGGGGAAAATAGATGCTCCTTTCCTTTTTTTTTTTTTTAATTTAATTTTATTTATTTATGATAGGCACACAGTGAGAGAGAGAGAGAGAGGCAGAGACATAGGCAGAGGGAGAAGCAGGCTCCATGCACCGGGAGCCCGACGTGGGATTCGATCCCGAGTCTCCAGGATCGCACCCTGGGCCAAAGGCAGGCACCAAACCGCTGCGCCACCCAGGGATCCCTAGATGCTTCTTTCTAGTTAGAGTTATCTAATTTTCCTTTTCTTTCTTTAATTAAAAAAAAGATTTATTTTATTTACTTATTTATTTGAGAGAGAGCTCACACTTGAGTGGGGAAAGGGACAGAGGTAGAGAATCTTCAGGCAGACTCCCTGCTGAACCTGGAGCCTGACTTGGCACTTGGGGCTCGATTTCATGACCCATGAGATAATGGCATGACCTGAAACCAAAAGCCTGATGCTCAACCAACTGAGCCACCCACGCACCCCAGAATTCTCTAATTTTCAATTATATATGGTTGTTGGGAACCAGAGCTTTGGACGAGAATGGGAATGCGATAAGAAGAATGAGTGTGGCAGTGGTGGGCGTAATTAGAGGCTGAAGGCAGGATGCTCCCTGAAAGGCTGTGGGGTGTGAGCAGGTTTAAGTGGACCAGTGTATGGCAGTGAGGGAGGAATGAAATAATTGAATGTCTTCCTCCTGGCAATAGCCTTGCGGCTCTGAAACCATGTTTGTTTTGTTTTAATTGAGGTGTAATCCACGTACCATAAAACTCACCCTTTTAAAGTATACTACTTTAAAAAGTCATGATCAGGAGTTTTTATATTTATATTTATATATAAATATTATATATTATATATTATATTATATTATATTATATATTTATATATTCACAAGATTATGCAACCATTACCAATATACAATTCCTGAACACCTTTTGTTATTTCAAAAAGAAACTCTGTACTCATTAGCAGTCACTTCCGTTTCCTCCACTTTCCCCTTCCCATGCTCTAAATGTCCACTAGTCTACTTTCTCTGTAGATGTGCCCATTCAGGATATTTCATGTAGATGGGCTCATAACACTTTTTTGACAGGATTCTTTCACTTAGCATTATTTTAACTTGTTTTCAAAGTTCATCCATGTTGTGTATGAAGTAGTACTTCATCTCTTTTTATGGCTGAGTATTCCATCATATGAATGTAACACATTTTCTTTTATCTGTTTATTAATTGACGGACATTTGGGTTGTTTCCACTGTTGGCTGTTATGAATAATGCTGCTACGAATGCTCATGTACACATTTTTCTGTGGGCATATATTTTCATTCCTCTTGGGTGTATATCTAGGAGTGGAAATGCTGAAGATTTGGTTTGTTTCAGGAGCTTTCTCCAAGTGGATAGCTAATTAGGTTCCATATTAGAGTAGTATAGTGGCCTACATGGACTACTCACAGTTCCAGTGTTCAGGTTTCAGTTCTGTTTTGGACACTCATATTGCCATTTTGAATTCTTCTTTAGGCTGGGGGGTGTTTGTTTGTTTGGAGGGTTTTTAACTGAGTATCTCCAGGTAGTTGCTGCCCTGGATGTAAATCTGTCTTTGTTTTTTGGGTTTTGAGCATAATCAGGATTTGCAGTTGACACTTGAATTGCTAGCTAATTTTCTTCTTTCCATTCCTTATACATTCTCCTGCAACTATTAAATAGCACATTTAGTATTTCTGCCCATGCATCTGATAATGCTCATGTTGTCTAGTTCTGAGGTATTTATTTTAAAGGAATAGGTTAAAGGTCTTTTTTTTTTCTTTGACCTGATTCTTGTATAATGTTAATCCACAACAATACAGGATATGTTGGGTTCCCTACAAACTGGAGGAGTTGCCAGCTCAGACATGTTTGTGTTTATTCCTATCAAGTTCCCAAGCTGAGTGGACCTCTTTAAGATCACAGAACTGGATTGGGCACCTTGCCTAGGAAAATGCTCTTTGTGTCTCTTCTGAGTGTTTGAGATGAGTGCTTGCTAGGCATTTGTTTAGATATTTTCAAGATAGTACTAGAGCCGTGAGAAATATGGAATAAAGGAGTAAATCGCTAAACCAGACAAAGTACCTCAGTAATGACTGGCAAAGATCTATGTACAATAACGGAAATGCCACCAGATATAATTAGACATCTCTAGATTGAAAGATTCATGAGGTCAGAGCTGTTTATTTTCTTTTCTTCCCTTTTTTTCCCCTTCAGTCTCCAAATGGTTTAGAGCTATAGATGGCAACACATGATGTGCTGAATAAATACTTGTTAATTGGATTAAGAAATGTTAAATAGGGGATCCCTGGGTGGCGCAGCGGTTTGGCGCCTGCCTTTGGCCCAGGGCGCGATCCTGGAGACCCGGGATCGAATCCCACATCGGGCTCCCAGTGCATGGAGCCTGCTTCTCCCTCCTCCTGTGTCTCTGCCTCTCTCTCTCTCTCTCTCTCTCTCTCTCTCTCTCTCTCTCTGTCTATCATAAATAAATAAATAAATCTAGAAAAAAAAATCTTAAAATTTTTTTTTTGAATATAGGATTAATAGATGCAGAAGCTAGAGAAGTTTCAGTATGATAAAGACCATGTTTTATTTATCTGGGCAGCTTTGGATGTAATTTTTCTACATGAGATGTTCTACATCTTATTACATATAAACATACTGAAATTACAGAGGACAGAAGTAGAATGCAGCATTTCTGCTAGGCCTTTCTTAGCAAGAAGAATAGTATATGTTGATCTTACTTATTTCTGGGCTTTTTCACTTTTCTTAACTGTGGTTTTTAATTTTCTCCTCTCTGGGTCACATCCAGCTTTGTCCATTGTATGCATTCCTCACAGTGCACTTTATACCTGGTAAATCGCTTATACGCTTGACCCCTCTAAGCATAAACTTTCTCACTCTCCTTTTGTCTTTCTTTACTTCCAGCAGTGTTAAATAACTCTTCCCATTTCATACTTTCCCTATAAGAATTTCAGATCTAGATACATGTTTCATATTTGTTTAAAAATATGCTTGCTTATTGTCCTCATGCTTTAAAAGAAGCTCCACAAGAGCATCATCAGGATTTGTTCACCCCCCATGCCCCATCACCTCTGAGAAAATATTTTTGTTTTTGTTAAGAATACATATTCTAGGGGCACCTGGGTGGTTCAGTCAATTGAGCATCCGACTCTTGATTTCAGCTCAGGTCATAATCTCAGAGTCTTGAGATTGCGTGCTGTGTCAGGCTCCACTCTCAGTGGGGGTCTACTTGAGGTTCTCTCTCTGCCCCTCCCCCCATGTGCATGCTTGCACTCTCTCTCTCTCTCTCAAATAAGTATTAAAAAATATTAAAATGTCGGGTGCCTAGGTGGCTCAATGGTTGAGCATTTGCCTTCTGCTCAGGTCATGATCCCAAGGTCCTGGAATCAAGTCCCACATTGGGCCCCCCAGAAGGAGCCCGCTTCTCCCTCTGCCTGTGTCTCTGCCTGTCTCTGTGTCTCTCATGAATAAATGAATAAAATCTTTAAAAAATAAAATAAAAAATGAATTCATATCCTATTCTGGCTAATGGTTTTGGGGGATGAGGATGTGGTAGAGAAGAGGTAAAGGTGTTTTTTAATATATAAAACTCTAGAAGTCTTCCTACAAGAAGAAATAATTTCAGTAAGTCTTTTGGAGAGGAGCCAGTTATGTGATGTAATGTTAATCATCTTCTTGAACCTCTGATCAGTTTGCATTGCTTAACACATAGCCTTTCAACAGTCCAGAACACGAAGTTGAAACTACCTTAGAAAATCTAGGGGCAGCCTGGGTGGCTCAGCAGTTTAGCGCCTGCCTTCAGCCCAGGGCCTGATCCTGGAGACCTGGGATCGAGTCCCACATCGGGCTCCCTGCATGGAGCCTGCTTCTCCTTCTGCCTGTGTCTCTGCCTCTCTCTCTCTCTCTCTCTCTCTCTCTCTGGGTCTCTCATGAGTAAATAAATTAAAAAATAATAATAATAATTAAAAAAGAAAATAAAAAAAAAAAGAAAATCTAGAAGTGCAGGCTATTGTGTATAAGGGAAACCCAAAGAGGCACCTGGGTAGCTCAGTTGGTTGAGTGTCTTGTCTTTGGCTCAGGTCATGGTCCCAGGGTCCTGGGATTGAGCCCTGCGTTGGGCTCCCTGCTCCGAGGGGAGTCTGCTTCTCCCTCTCCCTATGCCCCTCACCTTACTCATGCCACCACCACCCCCTGCCACTCAATAAATTAATAAATAAATAAAATCTTTTAAAAAGAGAGAAACCTCAAGATGCTTCCTAACACTGCTTTGAGACTGGCCCTTTTTAGAGATATTTCTTAACCCAATTTTTCTTATAAAGAAGAGAAATTTTCAATTATGTGATCACTTGGTTATTTTGGTAGTAGCCTTTAAATAGATATAAAGGGGATCCCTGGGTGGCGCAGCGGTTTGGCGCCTGCCTTTGGCCCAGGGCGCGATCCTGGAGACCCGGGATCGAATCCCGCGTCGGGCTCCCTGCATGGAGCCTGCTTCTCCCTCTGCCTGTGTCTCTGCCTCTCTCTCTCTCT
Organism: Vulpes vulpes; assembly: GCF_048418805.1. Taxonomy (NCBI): domain Eukaryota; kingdom Metazoa; phylum Chordata; class Mammalia; order Carnivora; family Canidae; genus Vulpes; species Vulpes vulpes. The sequence continues at coordinate 92,444,504 of NC_132788.1, read as the reverse complement.
GTGTGTGTGACTATCATAAATAAATAAAAATTAAGAAAAAATAAATAGATATAAAGAATGCCTTTTAATACACTGGATGATACGCCTTAGGTCTGAGGGTGTTTAAAGGTATCCAAGGGTTAAGTCTGGGTTAGATTTTCAGGGCATACACGTCTGATCAGGGAGAGTTTCTTGATGTCTGTGGGCTGTGCCTTTGTAGCACTTAGCAGCAACTCTAGCTGGGACATTGTTAGAGATCTCTTGGCTTTCTCTTCTCAAATTCCTGGATTACCTGAGATTTCTGTTGTGTGCAGAGATCATTCCCTCATTCTCTATCCATACCTTCTGCAATGGCAGTCATGATACAGCTCAACAAATGTTGCTTCCTCAATATGGACTAATTTGACTTGAACATGTCTTTTTTTTTTTTTAACATGTCTTAAATGTGAAAAGCCACCTCTTGTTTTTATTAGGACTGAAGTTTGAGGGACACCTGGTGGCTCAGTGTTTGAGGGTCTACCTCCAACTCAGGGCATGGTCTTGGAGTCCCTGGATTGAGTCTCACATCGGGCTCCCCTCGGGGAGCCTACTTCTCCCTCTGCTTATGTCTCTGCCTCTCTCTGTGTCTCTCATAAATAAATAAAATCTTTTAAAAAAAGGACTGAAGTTTGATAGTTCTGTTGTTTCAGTGTGAGAATGAGGAGACCCAAAAGGATTAGGACCTTACCTTTTGTCCCAATGGACCTTTTCTGACTCAAAGCTTCTATTAGTCCTGTAGGTACTGTCAGAATGTCATTGGGTCTGTAGCTTTTTTAAAAATTGTTTATAACCCAACATCATGATCCCCAGGACAAGATTCCCATGCTCTTCCAACTGAGCCAGCCAGGTGCCCTGAGTCTGTAGCTTTTTGCCTAAGAAAAAAAGAATGGGGAGCACCTGGGTGGGTCAGATGGTTAAGCATCTGCCTTCTGCTCAGGTCATAATCTCAGAGTTCTGGGTCCCCACATGGGGCTCCCAGCTGAGCGAGGAGTCTGCTTCTCCCTCTCCTCCTGCTTGTGCTGTCTCTCTCAAATGTATAAATAAATCTTTAAAATAAAAGAAAGAAAAAAAAAAAAAGAATGGTGGGTGGTTACCTCCCTGAAATGGCAGTTGAACAGTGTGTGTTCAGAAGGCTGGTGGCACTGTGTTATATTTGTCATTCCAGGGCATTGTTTCTGCAGAAAGTATGTCCACAGGTTGTTTTGTTTTTTGTTTTGTTTTGTTTTGTTTTGTTTTGTTTTGTTTTGTTTTGTTTTGTTTTGTTGAAATGTCTGAGCAAGGACATTGAGTCCAGAGAGGCTAATAGAGACAACTTTCAGGAGAGCTAGGGTTCTTGGGTAGGAGATAGCTAATAAAGAGTCAGTAGAGGGATCCCTGGGTAGCGCAGCAGTTTGGTGCCTGCCTTTGGCTCGGGGCACGATCCTGGAGACCCGGGATCGAATCCCACGTCGGGCTCCCGGTGCATGGAGCCTGCTTCTCCCTCTGCCTGTGTGTGTCTCTGCCTCTCTCTCTCTCTGTGTGACTATCATAAATAAATAAAAATTAAAAAAAAAAAAAAGCCAGTAGAAATAATCTCTGCGATGGTGAGACTGCAAGAATAGCTGCTGGTTCTTTGGGATACCTGGGGAACACTGCCGCCTTTGTGGTGGGCTCAGCAGTGTGATCTGTGCAGTGGCTTAGGACTTGTAGGCCTCGTAATTTCTGATGGCTGTTCTTCCCACATCCCAGCATTAGCTCTGTAAGAAAAACAAATGAGAGAGAAATGGTTTGATTACGTTACTCAAAAAACAAAGTAAAGTAAGAAAGCTTTACATTTGGGCAGCCCAGGTGGCTCAGCGGTTTAGCGCCACCTTTAGCCCAGGCTGTGATCCTGGAGACCCGGGATCGAGTCCCACGTCAGGCTCCTTGCATGGAGCCTGCTTCTTCCTCTGTGTCTGTTCCTTCCTCTCTCTCTCTCTCTCTCTCTCTCTCTCTCTGTCTTTCATGAATAAGTAAAATCTTTAAAAAATTTTTTTAAAAACAAAGCATTATATTTGCCACATTGATTTTAGAAACTCCCCTTTTCCTGTACAGTGACTTAATTTAGAGACCTAGACAATTAGAGATCTCACATGCATATGTGATGAATTTAGGGTTCACTTTTTCCAGAGAAATGAGTCGGGGGAGCTAGAACAATAGTCACTCAAGGGGCATCTTGGGATGCTCAGTCAGTTGAGCATCCACTTCTTGGTTTTGACTCAGGTCGTGGTTTCAGGGTCGTGGGATCAAGGCTCTGCGCTCAGTGGAGAGTCTGCTTGTTTCTGTCCCTGAGGTACCCCCCCCCCATTTTCTCTCTCTTTTCTCAAGTAAGTAAATACATTCTTTTTTTAAAAAGCCATTTCAGAATTTGAAAGAGTGTTAAATAGTGTTCTAGTATTCAGTGGGGTGGGAAGAAAATGGCACTAAAGGCTGCAGTAGGTGGAGAGCCCTTCTTTTATCTGGCACTAAAATCTCTGCCCTGCATACTTCACAATTATTTTAGGGCTTACTGAGAAAATTGTTAGTGAGGAACAAGCTGTATCTTGTTTCTATATCTGATATACTTTATGAGTACTTTGATTTCATTACTATGTGATTGAAATCAGCTGAGAAAAAATGAAATGGAGGTTATAGAAACCTGAATTCTAAAGGGAATTCTGAGGATTACCAGTAAAATGTGTTCAAATATTATCTACTTCCACTAAGAACTGTTTGGAAATAATGATTAACCAGAGAAATCTTGACTGAGGTCCTTATCAACATTGGATGAAATACTGCTTTAAAACGTACAAAATTGGGGTGCCCGGGTGGCACAGTCAGTTAAGTGACTGACTCTTGATTTCAGCTCAGGTTTGATGTCATGAAATCGACCCCCATATTGGGCTCTACACTTAGCACTGAATCTGCTTCAGGTTCTCTCTCTCTCTCTCTCTCTCTCTGCCCCTCCTGCTCATGCTGACTCTCTCTCAAACAAGTAAATCTTAAAAAAAAAAAAAAAAAAAAAAAGTATTACAAAATTAAAGCAAACTGAAAGCTTTCAAAAATATTTGCATTTTAGTGGTTCACATTTATTCATTTTAAGTATTAATAGCTGGATTTTGTAATTCTTTTTTAACTCTTATTTTTTAAAGATTATTTATGAATGAATGAATGAATGAAAGAGAAAGAAGAAAGAGAGAGAGAGAGAGAGAGAGAGAAAGAAAGAAAGAAAGAAAGGAAGGAAGAAAAGAAAGAAAGAAAGGCACAGAAAGAAAAAAAAGACACAGAGAGGCAGAGACATAGGGGAAGGGAGAAGCAGGCTCCATCAGGACTTGATCTCAGGACCCTGGGATCAAACCCCAGCCAAAGACAGACACTCAACCACTGAGCCACCCAGGTGCCCTTAATTCTTTAAATTCAGTTTAGTTAATATATACTGTATCATTTGTTTCAGAGGAATCCTGTTACAGTAAGATGTTTGTAGTGAAGGAATTTACTGAGTGCTCCATTTACCTCTGATAGAACCTGTTTCTCTGATAGAACCTCACCTTCTCACAGGGAAAGAAAAGACTTTTGGCAGTTTTAATTATTTACTTCTTTCCTTACTCATTTGTTTGTTTATATTTTGCCTCTTTCGTTTTGACTCCAATGACTCAGAATGGGAGAGTCATTATGGATCCCCTGGTAGACAAGTCTTCTTGGGGCTAAATTGATGAAATTAACCTCCAAGACTATAGGTTTTTTTATTTTGGGGGGTTTTTTTCCTCATAATAAGAGGCATTTTGTGGAAGAACTGAGATGTTATTTTAAAATACACCAAAGACTGGCAGGAAGTGGTGGTGGAGGGGGTGGAATATATTCTCAGCACCAGCTACCTTTGAAATAATCAAATTGCTTATGTTAGAGCCTGGTCTAGAGTGTATTGTGTTCCTGGAGCAGAGTTCATCTTGAGACCCTGACTCTGGCCAGCTCCAAGTCTCGTGGCTTGGGCTGAGTAAAACACAAACCAGCCATATTGCTTCAGAGAGCACAAATAAGGTTTTAGCAAGAAGCTGGTTATGTCCTCTTAGGAAACGACAGATAAACTGGTCAGGTAGTGAAAAATATTATTTTTTAAATATTTTACTTATTTATTAGAGAGAATGAGCACAAGCAGTGGGAGGAGCAGAGGGAGAGGGAAAAGCAGGCTCCTCACTGAGCTGGGAGCCCAACATGGGGCTCAATCCCAGGAGCCTGGGATCATGATCTGAGTCAAAGGCAGATGTTGAACTAACTGAGACACCCAGGCTCCCTGTGAAAAATATTAAGGAACATTTTAGAAAAAAATGTTTGTGCTTTTATCTAGACCAGAAAAGATACCAAGATGAAGTATCAGCTGAGAATGCAGTGTCTCCTTGCTCCTCAACTTTAAATTGGACCCTGAAGTGGGGTTCTATTTCCAAGTGGAGATCCCATCAGGACCTCTAAAAAACAAAGAGAAGAAAAGCCAGTCTAACAGAGGGTATAGAGATCACTGGACAGAGTTACTACAGAGTTGTCACAGAAGATTCCGTGTGCTTCCTTAGGATTTCTTCCTCTACTCTTCTCCTTCCTTTCTCTACTCTTTTCCTCTCATTTTAGTTTGGGCCTTTGGAAATACTGATTTTTATAAAATGTTTGAACTATAGCATATCCTTGCACCAGAAAGAATGAGCCTGGCTGCTTTTGCAAAAGATTTCTGTAAACACTACCCTTTTATACTAAGAGGAATGATATACATCCATTTTAAACCTCTTACTTGATTCCTCTCGCTTTATTCTTTCTGCAGATACATTTGATTGTTGGGTTGTTGAAACTGCTGGTAGCGGCTACTTACCAGCTCTCTTTGTGTGAGGCACTGTGCCTTAAAGTAATTGTGCTTTGAGAACACAAAGACCACTTGAGGGTGGGGGGAGGATTGGCAGCTCTATCGATAAGCAGGGCTTCTATGTCAGTCTCTCTAAAAAATCCCACGGGACCATTGCCTGCAAATTTCTTTAGATTTCACATTATGCATCTTTTATCAGAAGCCACTTCTTTGGTGTGGCAGCTATTAGAGTTGGCTGGCTCCCTGGATGTGTAAAACAAAAGCAGTATGGTGAAAAGAAAGCGTGACTTTTGGTCCTGTATGTAATGCTAAGTAGCTCTGTAATCTTGGGCAGGCTGTACCATGTATCCCACCACACTTTCCCATGTGGAAATGAGGTTTTAATATGCCCTACTTATGAGGATTGAGCAACGTGACATTTGTGAAGAATGTCTTTGTAAACTATAATTGCCTTATGAATAAAGATTACTATCTCTGATAAACAGTACCACTTCTCAGCCACCAGTAACCTGATTCTCCCATCCTGTGTTTGGAAGAAGCACAAATCTACGAGGAGGGATTGCTGATGTTTCACTGTGAGTTGTATTCACAAGGCTCACATACTTTCTCCCTGCTTTTTGATCCTTTCTGTCTCTCTCCATGCTTCAGTGGTATGACCTGTTCTGTCACACAGCAACCGTGCTCTCAGTACAAAATGTGACTATGACCATGCCTGTTTTGGGAGATTGTCAATGAACATGCCTAGCTGCTGGCCATAATTGTTCTTCCCTTCCCATCTGGTCTTGTACCTCCCCAGAACCTTAAGAAAGGATTCTTGAAGTTTGGTTTTGAGCCAGCTGGACCAAGTGGTAGAGTTGTAATTCTCTGACCCAAGTCCTTTTCACAGGTTGACAGTCACAAAATGAAGTTATGAAATCTCCAGGAGCAGCAGCTGAAAAGGGAAATGAAAATGTGGATGTTGAGTTCAGCAGCCCTCAGACCCAGAGTGTGCTCCTCTCTAGTGTCCCTGAGGTGGAGAATTAGTTCTTGACTTGCTTTACTGTTCAAGAATGCAGTGATCTCTAGCTTTTTGCAGCTTTACCTTAAGACTCCTTGGGATATACTCAGGAGCACCTATGTGTGACTTTGTCAGTGAGGGCTTTAGGCTTGGGAGATAAATTTTAGCAGGTTTTGATCTAACTTAAGCCCAGTCTAACACTCCTGAGAAAGGAGGTGTCTTTGGTTTTACCTTCAAATGCATGTTGCCTCTTTAGGAGGCAGACCTGGTTAATCAGACTTGTGATCTTCATGGTACCTTTGCTTTAGTAGCTTAATAACCCAATAATTCAAATGATGAGTAAAAATCCCAATGAGTAGAGGTGGTAGATAATAGACATTTAAAAGTGGACAACCACGAATGATGAAATCATTTATTAATGACCTATACTTATTAATTTCTTACTTATTAATATCTACTTATCCAACTCCCTGCAGTTTGCTTCTCCTGGGAGACACTGGCAGATCTTTACCCTATGAAATCTGAAGAAAGGGCCTGGCCAGCATAGGGAAGGACATAGTGTATGTCACCCCTGTGCTTGGGATATCTGGGCAGCCTATATGTGATAGCAGCTGGGGAATCAAATCATAGATAAACCTGAGGGTTCTCATTCAAGTGATTTCTCTTTCTGTTTATTCTTAATAAAACAACTGACTGTTCTTCAATGATATTAAAACTATTTCATATTCTTCAGCAATGGTCTCCTTTGGCAGCCTTATGTCTAGCCATGTGCAGGTTGAAAAGAAAGAGTTATCATAGCTGTAGGGGACTCTGAGGAATTGGAAATAATGCCTTTGTAATACATAATGGGAAGGCATCATCTCAAAGTTGATATGCTAATGAGCACTCCTGGCAGGAGTTTCCTACCCTGGATGAAAATCATCCATGGTTCCTGGGGTAGCATATTTGTTACCCGAGAAGTATAAAGACTCCTTGCCTTAGAAATTCCTGAGTCTACTGACACCTCCAAGTGGTGAAATCAAAATTTGCAAATAACTGTATTTGCAGTAGTGCCTTATTCCTTTGGCACTGTTTACTCTTCAAATAGCAACCCACACGTTTTGTGGACAGGGTGTACAGATGCACACTATGACAGCAGTACCTCCCTCCAGAGCCACTGTGTGCTAAGCACTCCAGTCTCCCAGGGATAGTTGGATCCATTTAGTCTTTCGTTCCTTCCATAAAACGCTTATTAAGTTTATTTTCTTTACCAAATATTGCACTTGATACTGATAATAAAAGGCCAGCAAGATTTAGCCGAGACACTAAGATCTGACCCAGGAATTGCCAACTAACACTAAGTGCTTTTGTAAAGATACAGGTTCTAATGTGTGGTGACCATTTCCTATGAAAACTTAGTCTTTTAGTAGATCGAAATGGGCTGTGAAATATTACCTGACAAGTGAATGAGGTGAAGTGAGTGGCTTTTTGACTGGTCTAGTCTCACCTGCTGATGCTGGTCCTTTTTTAGCACTTAGGAGTCAAAATACACTTATCAAGCCCTCACTATATTCCATGGTTAGCTCTTTACATGTATTAATTTACTGAATCTTCAAAACCATCTTATGAAATACGTACTGTTATCCTTACTTTACAAACGAGGAAACTGAAGCACATGGAAGTTAATAAGGTCCTTGTTGAAGGTCATGAGGTGGAGGCAAGATTCAAATTTATGGAATCTGACCCAGAGTTCATGTTCTTAAATAATGTGATAAACTGCCTCTAGGCAGAAGGATACCATCCTGACTAATGTCCTGTATGGTAGAGCTTGGCAGAGTGATAGTCCCCTGACCTCCCTGCCTGCAGAGTTCTTCTCTTTCCTGGATTGGTTTCTGAGAGCAGATTACTTGTCCTTAATACAGAGCAGGAGTTGATGAATTCGGTAGGAGGTCCCTTATTTACAGCCTCACATGTGAATCTGGCTCTGCCTTTCACCATCTGGGTGACCTTGACTCTGAGCATGTTTCCTCATCTGTAAAGTGGAGATAATGTGTTTTATGGGATCATTCAGGGGATTCAACAAGATCGCATTAACAGTTTCTGGCTCTGAGTAAGCACTTAATAAATGTTAGCAAGTTTTTATTATCATCGTCTTCTGGCCTTGAGAACAAACCAAGAAACAATTTCTCAGAGACCAGATTCTAAGACTTAGGTAGGTGGGCAGATTTCCTTTGGTTTTGACAAGACAATAATTTTATTCTGTATATTTCTCTTGACTCTTTTGGTGTGAAAAGCAGAGAGGTAAAGCATTATTTGACAGATGTATGGATTCAAGCAAGAAACTGAGGTCCATTTGCAAAGAAATGCCTTGTAGAACTCAGAGCCCTGTCTGAGGAGACACAGAGGACCCTAGAGGGCGGAGAATGAACACAGCGCAGGGGCTAGTTCCAGAGTCGCATCCTCGGTTAGTTCACTTACCAGTGTGGGTGAGGGTCTCTTGTCAGTAGGCAGAGATTTTTTTCTCCTCTGCTCTAACACGTATCTGCTGGCTAGTGTTTATTAAACAAACCTTACTTTTTCTTGGTGTGAAATAGAATTTGTGACTTTTCCAAAAGGCAAAGGAGCTCTGTAACTGCAAGCTTATTGAGCCCCTTCCCCCACCTGTTCCTGTGCCAGACTTCCCCATGGTGCTTATTTGCCAAAGGTTGCTCCTCAGATCTCATGGCTAGCTCACTCTGTAGGCTCCAAGCCAGAGTGATACTGCCGCCAGCACCTCTGCTGCCACCATCAGCCATTCAGGCTCCTGCCATAAGGATGTGACCTGCCGTGAAGCTTTCACCTTTCTCCTTTCTACCTGTCGTCGGGGTTGTACCTCTTTTTCCTGGCGCTTTTGCCATGCAGCCAGTGTTCCAAAGAAAGTTTTCAGACACCACAGTTAAAAGCCCTACCTACCTCTCCAAGGAGATTTGAGTTAGCCATGGAAAAGAAGATAACTGAGAGGGCTCCTGTGCCTCTGCAGAAGGAATACTTTGCTTCTTGATAGTGTGCTAGCTCCGAGTCAGGTTGGGGGACTTGCTGGGACTCTCAAAAGTGCACTACATGATCGCTGGAGAAGTAGACTCGGCCTAACCTGCCCAAGGACAGCACCCTGACCCACAAGAGCCAAGGCTGAAGACTGATTCTACCTTCTCCCATGCCCTTTCCCTAAGCTTAAGCTTGCTCTGCCACACTGCCCCAAGTCTGTGGCTTAAAATAGCCATTTCCTTTTGTCAATAAATAGGTTCACTCTGTAAAATATTTCAGCTTGGGGACTGGAAAGGCTCTCTGTGCCTTCCTGTCTCTCTCTTCCTCTGGGGGTTGATGTTGATGGCTTCTGTCTTTGTCTTCACAGGGAACTCTAATGATCCATGACAAAGAGGTCACCCTTGAGTATATACCAGGGCCGGATTTTTGGTACTGCAAACGGGTAAGTGCCAAGAATTCCATTCCTTAGAAGTCAGGATCCAGCTGCACAGCTCCCCCATGTCTCCAGTGTTCCCTGGTAGTATGCATTGCCAAGGGCAGAGCTCTTCTACCTTATTTCACTTCAGATAAAGTCAGGGCAAAGTAAGCTACCATTCATATTTCCCAGCTGCTGCGTGTGGCCATAGAGGGTTCTGGGCCTGTTGGAGGCACTATCTCAAGGGACATACGCCATGCTTTTCAATTGATTATGAACTGAAAGAATAACAACACGTTGACTTCTAATTTCTCCCTAGTTAACCCTTCCTGGGGGTGGTTACAGGGGATTAGTATTCGGGGAGGTTGGTTCTGTGAGAGATATACATTTTTTGGATATTAAAGTGTTTCCAAGGATATAGAACTTCAGGTACCATGACATTTTACCTGTGTTATGCTCCAATAGTTTTCTAGAATGGCATATTTAAAGATTTTAGGCTATACTCTTTTTAAGATTTTATTTATGAGCAAGAAAGCAGAGGCAAGAGGGCGGAGCAAAGGGAGAAGCAGACTCCTTGCAGAGTAGGGAGCCAATATGGTGCTCAGTACCAGGACCCTGGGATCATGACTTGAGCTGAAGGCAATCGCTTAACTGATGGGCCACCCAGGCGCCCATAGGTTATACTCTTATTGTTAAGTCCAGCCAGCTTGCAAATGAGCATGAAAATAAAATTTGTCATTTTTCATTGCTGCTACTTTGTTTCAAAAATAATTATGAAAAATTTATAAAGTTTCTGAACCATGATTCATTAAAAGTTCATCATAGAACTTGATAAAATTCAGTAAAAACTTTAGCTTGACATTTTAATAATCTCAATGAAATATAATTTGTATAGCTGTGGTTGTCATTAACCAAAGCACTCATATTTCATGGATATACTACCTTGACTGTATCATTTTAGGAAAACATTTAACTTTTTAAAAAATTGTGATAAAATACAAATAACAGTAAATGTATTGTTTTAACCATTTTAAAATATATAATTTGGTGGCATTAGGTACATTCACAGTGTTGTACAGCTATCACTACCATCTAGTTCTAGAACTTTCCATCATCTCAAAAGGAAACACTGTATTTACTGAGCAGTTACTCCTTATTCTCCTTTCCCTCATTTCCTAATAAACCACTAATCTGCTTTCTGTATCTGTGGATTTGCCTATTCTAGACATTTCATGTAAGTGGAATCACAGAACATGTGACCTTTTGTGTCTCCCCTTCAGTCATTCACATGTTGTCTGTCAAAGGTTATCCATGTTGTAGTGTGTATCAGTCATTCATTTTTATGGCTGAATAATATATGGCTCTACCACATTTTATTTATCCATTCATCAGTTTATGGACATTTGGGTTGTTGGCACCTCTTGAAAAAGTAAGACTGCTAGGACTATTCATTCATGTACAAATTTTTGCTTGAACATACATTTTCAGTTCCATCGAGTATATACCAAAGGAATTGTCAGGTCATATGGTACTTTTATGTTTTAACTCTTTGAGGAATCACCAGATTGTTTTCCATAGACAGCAGCTACACCATTTTACATTCCCACCAGCAATGTATGAGTGTTCTAATTTCTGCACATCTTTGGCAACGTTTGTAATTTTAACCCTTTAAAAAAATGTTTTTGTTTTTAAGTTATCTCTACACCCATCGTGGGGTTCAAATTCACAACCTCAAGATCAAGAGTTGCACACTTATCAACTGAGCCAGCTAGGCACTCCAACCCTTTTTTGTAATAGCCATTCTAATGGGTATAAAATAGTACCTTGTGATTTTAATTTGCATCTCCCTAAGTGATAAATGATGTTGAGCATCTTTTTTTTTTTTTTTTTTGATCATTCTTTTATGTGCTTGTTTCCACTTTTATATCTTTCTGGAGAAATGTTTATTCAAGTCCTTTGCCCATTTTTATTTGGGTTGTTTGTTAATAAGTTCTTTATACATTCTGAGCCTTTATCAGATAGGTGATTTGCAATTATTTTCTCCCATTCTGTAGGTTGTCTTTTACTTTCTGAGTTTTTTGCACAAAAATTAATTTTAATAAAGTCCAGTTCAACTATTTTTTTCTTTTGATGCTGGTCTTTTGGTGTCAGGAAACCATTACCAAATCCAAGGTGTTGAAGATTTACCCCGTGTGTTCTTTTTTTTTTTTTTTTTTTTAAGATTTTATTTATTTATTCATGAGAAACACGCACAGAGAGGCAGAGACACAGGCAGAGGGAGAAGCAGGCTCCATGCAGGGAGCCTGACGCGGGACTCGATCCCGGGTCTCCAGGGTCAGGCCCTGGACTGAAGGTGGCGCTTAACCACTGAGCCACCCGCACCGCCCCTTACCCCAGTGTTTTCTTCTTAGAATTTTAAGTTTGGGCTTTTATATTTAGACATTTGATCTGTTTTGAGTTAATTTTTTTTTTTGAGTTAATTTTTGATTGTGCTGAGAGGTAAGGGTACAGCTTCATTCTTTGGCAGGTGGGTATCCACTTGTCCAAGGACCATTTGTTGAATTAACTATTCTTTTCCCATTGAATGGTCTGTACCCTTGTTGGAAAGCAGTTGACCAAAAAAAAAAAAAAAAAAAAAAAAAAAGGAAAGCAGTTGACCAGAGGTCTGTAGGTTTATTTCTATAGACTTTCAGTTTTGTTCTGTTGATCTATATATTTTTTTTAAAGATTTTATTTATTCATTAGACACACACACACGCACACATGGGGGGGCGGGGCAGTGCATGTGCAGAGATGTAGAGGGAGAAGCAGGCTTCTCACAGGAAGCCAGATGTAGGACTCCATCCCCAGACCCGGGATCATGCCCTGAGCCAAAGGCAGACACTCAACTGCTGAGCCACCCAGGCATCCCTATTGATCTATATTTTTATCCTTATGTCAGTGCATGCTGTTTGATTATTGTAGCTTTGTATTAAGTTTAGAAATTAGTTCGGGACACCTGGGTGGCTCAGCAGTTGAGCATCTGCCTTTGACTTGGGATGTGATCCCCAGGTCCAGGGATTAATAAGTCCCACATCAGGCTTCCTGCATGGAGCCTGCTTCTCCCTCCGCCTGTATCTCTGCCTCTCTCTCTCTCTCTCTCTCTCTCTCATGAATAAATAAAATCTTTAAAAAAAAAAAAAGGCTTTGAAATTAGTATGTCTTTCAAATTTGTTCTTTTTAAAAGTTGTTTTGGCTATTGAATGTCTTTTGCAATTCCATATAAGTTTGAGAATCAGCTTTGCCTTTCTACAAAAAGACCGTTAGGATTTTGATAACATTTAACATTTTAATAGTGATTGCCTCTACGTTTTGTGATTATGGGTAATTTTGCCCCTCTCTTATAATTTCCCTATCAGCTATAATGCACATGTATTGTTTATTTTATAATCAGGGATGGAGGGAGCTAGCATTAAAGGAACAATTTGGAATACAATTTTTTTATTTTTTATTTTTTTTTTAATTTTTGTTTATTTATGATAGTCACACACAGAGAGAGAGAGAGAGAGAGGCAGAGAGAGAGGCAGAGGGAGAAGCAGGCTCCATGCACCGGGAGCCCGACGTGGGATTCGATCCCGGGTCTCCAGGATCGCGCCCTGGGCCAAAGGCAGGCGCCAAACCGCTGCGCCACCCAGGGATCCCTGGAATACAATTTTTTTAAAAGATTATTTGCTTTCAAGAACGAGAGTGAGCACGTGAGCAGGGGGAGGGGCAGAGGTAGAAGGACATCTCAGATCATGACCTGAACTGAAACCAAGAGTTAAACACTCTACTGACTGAGTCACCCAGGCGCCCCAAACTGTTTTCTGTTAACTGGCAGAAAGCAAATGTTGATATCTGATGTCAAAATTATATGGCTATTGCCAAAGCTGTTGTCTAAAAGAACAGAATGGGAATGCCTTGGTGGCTCAGTGGTTGAGCATCTGCCTTTGGCTCTGGGAGTGATCCTGAAGTTCTAAGATTGAGTCCCAGCTTGGGCTTCCTGCATGGAGCCTGCTTCTCCCTCTGCCTATGTCTCTGCCTCTCTCTTTCTGTGTCTCTCATGAATAAATAAAATCTTCATAAAAAATAAAAAGTAAAAAAAAAAAAAAAAAGCAGAATGACTTGATTATATTGTCCCCTAAGATGACAAGCCACTTGCTTAGCTGACTCAGGGATACTTGTAGTAATTTCTCCCCTTTTTTGGAAAGGTTTGAGGTACCAGCCCTGCATATGTGACCTTTGGCCTGATGTGGAATGCACCACCTTAAAAAATATATGTAGCAGTATTACTTGTAATGGCTCAGAAGTGGAAACAGCAAAATATCCATCAACTGATGAATGGATAGACAACATGTGGTACAGCCATACAGTAGAATGCTGTTTGGCAATTAAAAGGAATGAAGTGGGGCAGCCTGGTTGGCTCAGCGGTTTAGTGCTGCCTTCAGCCCAGGGCCTGATCCTGGAGGCCTGGGATCGAGTCCCATATCGGGCTCCCTGCATGGAGCCTGCTTCTCCCTCTGCCTGTGTCTCTGCCTCTCTCTGTGTGTGTCTCTCATGAATAAATAAATAAAATCTTAAAAAAAAAAAAAAGGAATGAAGTGAGGCGCCCTGGTGGTGCAGTTAAGTCTCCAACTCTTGGCTCAGGTCATGATCTTGAAGTCTCATGAGATTGAGCCCTGCATCGAGCTCTGTGCTCAGCGCAGAGTTTGCTTGAGGTTCCCTCTCTCCCTCTGCCCCTCCTGCTTATACTCTCTCACAAATAAAGTAGGTAGATAGATAGATAGATAGATAGATAGATAGATAGATAGATAGATAGGAAAGAGTACTGCAACATGCTAAGACAGGGATAAACTTTGAAAACATTATGCCAGACACAAAATACCTTCTATTGCACTATTCCATAGGGCTGATGGTAGGAATGGGAAATGACTCCATCAGGTTTCTTTTGGGCTGATGAAAATGTTCTAAAGTTAGATTATGGTGTTGAGGGGCAGCCTGGGGGCTCCGAGGTTTAGCGCCACCTTCAGCCCAGGGCATGATCCTGGAGACCCTGGGTTGAGTCCCACGTCGGGCTCCCTGCATGAAGCCTGCTTCTCCCTCTGCCTGTGTCTCTGCTTCTTTCTCTCTCTGTCTCTGTGTGTGTGTCTCTTGTGAATAAATAAATAAAATCTTAAAAAAAATAGATTATGGTGTTGATTGCACTCCTACATATACTGGAAATCATTAGGGGCACCTGGGTGGCTTATTAGTTGGTTAAGCATCCGACTCTTGATTTCGGCTCAGGTGTTGATCTCAGGGTTATGAGATCAAGCCTCACCTCAGGCTCCACGCTCAGTGTGGAACTCTGCTTGAGTTTCTCTCCCTCTCGATCTGTCCCTCTGCCCTTCCTCCCTCAAATAAATACATCTTTTAAAAAATTTCAACATTTGAAATAGGTGAACATTATGGTACTTAAACCAAGGTTAGGATGCTGACTCCACCACTTAAAACTCTTCTGTAGTAACAAGCAGCCTCCAAATCCCAGTGACTTAAATTGAAAGACATATTCTTTATTTAAGTTACATGTTTGGAAGTACATGTTACATGTTTGAGTCATTGCTTCAGTTCTGCTCCATGGCCTCTCATTCAGAGACCCAGCTAGAACGAGTAGTCCCAGTGTGGCACTGCTATCCCCCCTGAATAAGGGAGAGAATAAGAGGCTTGTTCTTCCAAGCAATGGCTCTTAGATCTTCTACCAGGCCCCTACAAGTCATGTTCACTCACACTCTCTGTTGGTGAAAGCAAGACACGTGACCAAAGCTGACACTAGAGACAGAAGTGCACTCACCCTGCAGGGAGACATCACAGTCACTTGACAACAGGCAGGTCTGTGTGTAAGATCCACTCACAGAGAAGGGAACAAGGAATAATCAACTGTAATGATCTTACTTGAGTTATGCTCTCTAGGCCTCAGTTTCATCTTCTACAAAATGAGAAGATACTAGTTGTCTGAATCACTTAAGCGACAATTTGTGGAACAGGCCTGGTACCTGATGTGTACTGTTTACTCATTAGCCTCTACGGTGGTTATTGTTCTCCTGTGTCTGTCATACCCTCCTTATTCACCCTACAAAGCCCTAATCAAATAGCAGCCTTTTCTTCACAGTTCCTGTTCTTTGGTTTCCTGCCAGTCAGCTCTCATACTACTTAGAAACTCATTGGCAAGAGTTCAGCATCTTTAGAGTTGGGCAATATGCTTGCCTTTTTATTCATAGGTTCAAACAAGAACTACATTCACATAGCAGTATCTCTTCTCTTGTTTGGGCTAATGAATGTTCCTTTTCCTTTTAAGGTCCTCAGAAGAGCTGCCAAAGGCACTACTTATATATCTTCCTCCTCTTTCCTTGTCCCTTTTTGAAATAAATGTTTGAGAAAGGGGAGTTAATAATGAATTGTCAGTTCCAACCCAGCCTGAATAGGGCTGTCATAAGCAGTGCAGAACCAAATGTTGGATGCAGACTGTGAGTAGCAATGGCTGTGGAACAATAGTACCCTATAAACCATTAAACAGTCCAGTTTTCATAGTTTAGTTTATTTCCTGTAGATATCCTTGTCTTGGAGAAAGGCATTTGGGGCTGCTCCCATGTGCAGGTACCCTGTTAGAAGGCTACTCTCAAAGAGTAGTTCACCACATTCTGTCTGCCAGCTCCGATGAGTGGCAGGAAGTCAGATTTGTTAGGCTTTACAGTGATCTGGGATATGGCTTATTTCCTTCATGTTTGGCAGGTGCTATTGTGTTGCATATACATAAGATTTTTAAAAATGTTTTTGGTCAAATTGAAGTCTCTCCCTTTCCCATGCAGTGTAAGGCCAGCGTAGCTGGACACCGATCTTCATGTTCAGTCTGCAAGTGCCCAAGGGAAGGTAAGTGGTGGTAGAGGTGATGTTGGTAGTTTTTATGTGCTGAGCAAAACAAATTTGATGCTCTCTTTGGTTTTTAAGAGTGGTCACTCCTAAATACAAGTTAAACTATAAAGTTCTTAAAAGTACAATGTGATCTCTAAATTCATACGACCTCTTAATGACTGATACTGAATCTCAGAGCTCCACCAGGGGAAGGAGATGGGTTGCTGGATCCTCACACTGAGGGAACTATGTGGGCAGCTGACCAGAGGTCAATAGTACTGTTATTTAGAATATATTTAAGGATGTTAAGTTGAGAAAGAGTCTCCTTGGCATTAGTCCATGTGACCCTTATCTTCTACTGCTTCAGAGTTATTGGGAATCATCTATTATTGGAATTATTTTCTTACTTACACTCTATATAAATATTTCAGGATCTTCAACAGAAAAATATTTGTTAAAATAACAGTAAAAAGGGCAGCCCCAGTGGCGCAGCAGTTTGGCACTGCCTGCAGCCCGGGGTGTGATCCTGGAGACCAGGGATCGAGTCCCACGTTGGGCTCCCTGCATGGAGCCTGCTTCTCCCTCTGCCTGTGTCTCTGCCTCTCAGTTCTCTCTCTCTCTCTCTCTCTCTCTCTCTCTCTCTCTGAATGAATGAATGAATGAATGAATGAATGAATATTTTAAAAAATAACAGTAAGAATATGAACAAGAGAAAAATAATCAGGATTGAGGGAATATGTTGTTTTTATAAAGAAAAAAACCTACCAGCTTCTTAGTCACTTAATTTTAAGTAAATTCTCCAGAGACCCTTTAGGTGTAGTCAACTTTGAAGATTCTGTCAAAGGCATCTATAACAACAGTCCTATAGCAAGGATTGTTATATGCCTGTTTCTGATATTACCCCTCAGGAGAGTTAGGGCATAACTATAAAATACAGTTCAGTGTAGGGATCTAGGTAGCCTTCTGAAGGACTTGTTTGTTCCAAGTTTAGGACTTAGTATGTCTATGAAGAGTTTCTTAGCTGGGGTTTGGACTGTAGTGGAGACTCTACTCTCTAGTGAGGACTGGGAAGCAGGTGTTCTGAAAATCTTTAAGGAAGGCTCTAGATACTATAGAGACCAAACCAACCTGTGAGAAGGTAAGTAAATAACTTAGATTTTTAGCTTGTATTACTTCAGATTAGGGAACATTATGGGGGTTTTTCCCCTGAAGAAAGACTTCTTGGGCAGCCTGGGTGGCTCAGCGGTTTAGCGCCGCCTTCGGCCCAGGGTGTGATCCTGGAGACCCGGGATCGAGTTCCACATCAGGCTCCCTGCATGGAGCCTGCTTCTCCCTCTGCCTGTGTCTCTGCCTCTCTTTCTCTCTCTCTCTCTCTCTCTCTCTGTCTCTCATGAGTAAATAAATAAAATCTTTAAAAAAAAAAAAAAAAAGAAAAGAAAGGAAAGACTTCTTTCTCAATATATTCTAACAAATGAATGGCTGGTTTATAAAAATCCTTGAGCACCATACCACTATACCACTAAGAGGGCTGAAAAGCTTTAACCTGAAAATAGGTAAAACAAATGTTCACTAATTACCTATTGCTGCTGTTGAGTAATCTCTACATTGCTTCTATAGAAAGTCTTTTTTTGAGCTACAGGGCTTCTTGTGAACCCTCCAAGAATGAATTAATTGCAAAAATATGTTCCTAATTAATTGGACAAATTGTCCTGCTGTGGAAACAGATTTGAAATGAATCCTTTATTTTTTGAAGGACATTTGCTCATTATAATTATTTACATATGAATGAGCTATATGCAGGTAGGCCTGTTAGCGTTAGCTTCCCCAGAGAAGAGGGGACCCATGGCCTTACAAAATATGAGACAGCTATCTTAGTACCACAATACTGGAAGAAGCAACACCCCTAGACATGTACATTTGGGATGTATGTTTCTACCAAACTTACAGCAAAGATCATATACTTGGGTAATTTTGTCCCCAAATATGTTCTTATCATTGGTTTTAATAAGCCTAGCATCTCATGAAGGATTTCTTACATTTATATGTTTGGGAAGTCATAGAAAGCTCATAAGATGAAATATTTTAAATACTTGAGTGGTTTCTTTGAACTATTTCATGTGCTATCTCATTGGCCTGGCTTAGAATCTGTTGGAGGACTTTTTTGTAGTTATTTCTGAGACTATTAAAAGCATTCTGGTATGAGTATTTGGTAGCAGGTAAGGAGGAATCACAGCAGTAGTATCTTTTGAATGAAACCTGCTGGAGATTCTCTTTCTGTTTCTGTTCCTCTAGTGACAGAGGCCAAGCAAGAATTAATAACCTATCCTCAGCCTCAGAAAACATCCATACCAGCACCATCAGAAAAACAACCCAACCAGTCCCCGAGGTCAGCTGATAAGGAACCTGAACCCAAGAAGCGGGAAGAAGGACAAGAACCACGCTTGGGACATCAAAAGAGAGAAGGAGAAAGGTATCTGCCTCCTCGAAGGGAAGGACTCACCTTCCGAAGAGACCGAGAGAAGGAGTCATGGTCTGGGGAGACACGCCAGGATGGGGAGAGCAAAAGTAAGTGGTTTGTCAAGGCACGAACCAAACTGACCACTGCAGTTGAAATATAGATGGCCTGTTTTGCAGCTAGGGACCAGGTATTTTCCACCCTAATAAAACTGCTCAGCCTGCTTATAGAGGCTGTTGCTTTCTACTCGCCTTGCTGTACAAGTCAAAGGAATTTACATCCTTCGAAATAGCAAGTTGCTATTCAAATACATCAAGGCATCATTTTAGATTTCTGAGTATTGGTGAAGAAATGTTTTAATTATGTTACCCAACATTATTTTATAGAATCAGTCTTGCTAGAGCAGAATAACATCTGCAATTAAAAAAAAAAAAAAAGTCAAGCTCTGAGGGCTTTGAAAATGAATCTTTTGTCTCTTTCCTTGCTCCCCCCATTTATGTATGGTTTGTGCAGCCATCATGCTAAAGCGTATCTACCGTTCCACTCCTCCTGAGGTCATAGTGGAAGTGTTGGAGCCCTACGTCCGCCTTACTACTGCCAATGTCCGTATCATCAAGAACAGAACTGGCCCCATGGGCCATACTTATGGCTTTATTGACCTCGACTCCCATGCAGTAAGTTTCCTCTCTCTTGGAATGGCCAAGGACAGCTGGCTGTAAAAATCTCAAGAAGGTTTGAAGGACTTCCTTATCATTGGAATTCTCATGTGCTACCTGGTATCAAAAACCCTTTTGTTTTTTCCCTTTGGGTTTAATGCTCATTCAGAGGAAGGGACTGCCCTTGAAAGTTAGAACTCTGTTTTCCCAATTTGGTTTTGTCTTGTGGCATTTGCAACATCCAGTCAAAATAACATGAGAACTTACTTACTTGTGAAGAATCTGTGTACTAAATGAACCTTCCAAGATTTAGTAAATTTTCTAGTTTCTTACATTTGTTTTGCTCAGCCATAGATGGTTTTATATTTGATGGTAACAGGACATTTCCTCTTTTTCCTTAAAAAGTTGTTTAAGAGATACTTGTGGCTTGAATTTTTAGTTGTGGGGCCCCTTTCTATTGAAGTAACATGAAGTTAGTAAGGAAATCATTGGTCTTTCTTTCTTTCTTTCTTTCTTTCTTTCTTTCTTTCTTCTTCTGCTTTCTTCTTTCTTCTTTCTTCTTCTTCTTTTTTAAGATTTTACTGGTTTATTTGAGAGAGAGAGAGCAGGAGCCAGAGGAGGGGCAGAGGTAGAGGAGAAGCAGACTCCCTGCTGAGCAGGGAATTTGACAAGGGGCTTGATCCCAGAACCCCAAGATCATAAGCTGAGCTGAAGTCAGATGCTCAACTGGCTGAGCTACTCAGGCGCCCCTCATTGGTATTTTTTAGATTTCATGCTCAGAAATCACAAGGGACTTTGTAAACTGGATCTGATGCGATGACAGTTGCAGCCTAAAAGAAGAGGATTTGAGTTTCTGATATCAATACCAGAAACTGATGACTACTATGACCACTATTCTGATCAACCCTTCATCAAGAGTTACCTTTTTTTTTTGCCAGTGTGCTCTTACTATTACAGTTACAACCAGAATATAATGTTCAGTAAGTTTTTCTTTTGAGAAGGAAAATCCATGTTCAGTTCTCTTTCAAAGGACATGGCCTTGGGTGCCTGGGTGGCTCAGTGTTTGAGTATCTGCCTTTGGCTCAGGTCATGATCCCAGGATCCTGGGATCGAGTCCTGTATCAGGCTCCCTGCAGAGAGTCTGCTTCTCCCTCTGCCTATGTCTCTGCCTCTCTGTCTCTCTCATGAATAAATACATAAAATCTTTAAAAACAAAAACAAAAACAAAAAAAAAAACAGGACATGGCCTTTTCTCTCTTTATGCTGAACCATGTCTTTGGTTTCCCAGGAAGCTCTTCGTGTAGTGAAGATCTTACAGAACCTTGATCCACCATTTAGTATTGATGGCAAGATGGTAGCTGTAAACTTGGCCACTGGAAAACGAAGGTAAGGCAGAGGAGTGGGGCTTCTTTATGATTCCCCTACTCAGGTTTTAGGGAGTCAACTCCTAAAAGGTGGAGATAGTAAGACATGATACCTTCGTGTGGGTTTCTTCAGATACCCGTGTGTGTTTTCTTTTTCTGAAACTTGCCTTATTTTGACTCTAGTTGTCTTTTTTTATTGTTTTTGTTTGTTTCCTTAAATAGCAGTACTAGGTACTTTAGTCCCTTCCCTCTTCACTCCCTGGTGTCTTTGGGTCCCAAATGATGATATAGTCTTGGATGTGCAGAAAAATCTCAATACATTCTGCCTCTTGGAATCCTAAGAAAATACTGTCCTTACTCCCTACTCACCTGACCCTGTTCATACCTCCTTGGCCCTGGGAAATCTAATTTCTCTTTACTCTTATACTTATCTTGACCCAGGAGTGGTAACTAGGAAATGGCCGCATCAGAGAAGCAGGCTTGCAGGGATGGGGCAGATCTTGCTCTAGCACCCTCAACTTGTTTGCTGTTTTGCTTCAGTAGCGGCTTTGTAGGACTCTCTGTACTTACTTCCAAAACTGCTTGCTCTGGGTCAGTTTCTTTCCCTGTAAAATGGGAGAAAGAAAGTTTCTTGGCAAATCTGTGTGATTAGGCAATCCTCAAGTGGCTTTTTGTAGCAGACTCAAGATGTATTGTATTATTTATTGCAGAAATGATTCTGGGGACCATTCTGACCACATGCACTACTATCAGGTAGGCTTCAGCAGTTGGGAAGTGCTCTGTCAAGTAAGTGCCTGAAAGAGTGATCTTGAATTCCCTCCAGTAGGAGACTATTAAAGTTAAGAGCTATCAGAAGTTCCATAATTTTAACTAGCCTTTCTGTGATAGGGTAAAAAATATTTCCGAGATAGGAGAGGAGGAGGCAGAAATTCAGACTGGTCTTCAGATACAAATCGACAAGGACAACAGTGTAAGTCACTTGTTTTATTTCTATTGCTCTTTTTCGCTTGACTACTCATTAATTGAAATCTTTGTGATCACCATGTTAGCAAGAGATACTGTTGACTGGGGGGTGCTCATTCAGAGAGAGCACCATCTACAGGTTCTGCAGCTGTTTGGGCTGGCCAGCCCCATTGTTGGGTTGTTCTCAGTGAGTCCCCAGCCAGGACTTTACCGGACAGGGACTAATATTGGCTTTGGTTTTATTCCCACTAGCATCATCTGACTGCTACATATATGATTCTGCTACTGGCTACTATTACGACCCTTTGGCAGGAACTTATTATGACCCCAACACCCAGGTGAGTTTTTGGTTTGTTGACCTTGTCAATGATTCTTCTGAGAAAAGTACCTATAATTTGTTACTTTGAAGATTTTATTCCCTGGATTTTCTGATTGCTCATTACATAAAAAGTGGAAAAGTTTAAATCTTATGGAACTCTAAATACTTCTCCATTCCTGGTAGCTGCTCTGTTATATTATCTGTATCTCATGTCTAGTCTGGTGTTTTTTTAAAGTCTGCATCTTATATTGAGTTGTGTTCATTCAGGATTTAAAGATGATGACCTTGGGATGCCTGGGTGGCTCAGCAGTTGAGCGTCTGCCTTTGGCTCAGGGTGTGATCCCGGTCCAGGGATCGAGTCCCATATCAGGCTCCCTGCGAGGAGCCTACTTCTCCCTCTGCCTATGTCTCTGTCTTTCTGTGTCTCTCATGAATAAATAAGAAAATATTTTTTTAAAAACAATAAAATTTAAAAAATAAAGATGATGACTTTTCTGTTAACTATTGCCTATATGGAAAATCAGTGCTTCATGGCATTATAGGTAAGAACAGTGCTGCTTTGGAAAAATGAACAGTGAGTAGTCTGGATGTGTCCTGGCCTCTGGAGTGGGTTTCAAAATTGTTTGATTTGGTCTCTTCTTAGGCTTGCGAGGGAGAGAGCTGTTGTTTCTCCTAGTAGGAAACTTGTTTCTTAGGCCTCAAATTAACTGGGAAAGTGAGACATCCTGTAGACTTAACAGTTTCTAACTATATTGCAGCAAGAAGTCTATGTGCCCCAGGACCCTGGATCACCTGAAGAAGAAGAGATCAAGGAAAAGAAGTCCTCTAGTCAAGGAAAGTCAAGTAGCAAGAAGGAAGCATCTAAAAGAGATGGCAAGGAGAAAAAAGACCGAGGAGTGACAAGGGTAAGAAGACTTGTGAATCTGCTCTTTACTAGATAATTACAGATTCAAATAAAGGAGTCATAGATCTAGGGTTGAGGTGTCAAGTTACAAAAAAATAAAAACAGGCAATCCCATTGCCTCTTACAGCTGGTAGTAAATTTTTCACAAATGCAAAACCTGTGGATGGTAGAACAAAGTGACTCAGCTCAAACCGAACACGTGGGCTCCACACAGTTTCACTTTCCTGTGCTCCGTCTTCAGTGCTTGACTCTATACACATATCTGTAGGTGTAATTGTAGCAGGGGTTACCATTCTGTATTCTCTGCTCAGTTTATATTTGATCATAAATAGCTTTTCCATGGCTCAATAATGCTCTTTATTATTTTAATGCTTGTATGGTAAAAACACAAAACTGTACCCTTATTTTCTTCATCATTCTTGCGTTGTTTTTCTTTTCTTTCTGGTCTTATTCTGTTATAATATGCATCATTTAGCATTTTATTTCTCCTTCTAAATTACTTCCTTAGGATAAACTTTCAAAATGGAAGATTTTGAATATTTTGCTGTCTCCTGACATAAAGCCAAATTAGTTTTCAAAGAATTATATTGATTTTCCCTGGCACCAATTTATGCATTAATGGAAATGGATGAATTTGCTTCTGTCTCAATTTGTAACTTGTCTGTTTTTCCCCTTCTAATATTACTGGTTGTTTATCTAGAGATTCAGAGAGAGAGAGAGAAAATATGTTTGTATTTCTGAGAACTTAGACTTCAGAGTTTTGTTGGCTTAATATGTGGATTCTGCTTTTGTCACTTATTTCTGACTGTATTCCCAGTCATTTGTAAAATGAGGATAGTAATGTGTATCTGGGAGGGTTGTAGTTAAAGGCTGAGGACAGTAATGCATATAAATATCTCATCTGGTGCCTGACATATAGTGATCATTCAGTATATACTGAGTGTTATGTTTTCAAAGGATTTTTATTTTGAAATCATAACATTTTGGATATTTCATAAATTAGGAGGTTTGGAAAATCAAATTAATTTCAACAGAGTTCTTAACCTAGCTTTTATGAGTATCACATAAGAATTATGGGCTTAATCAGTTTCAGGAAAATGCCAGTGAGGGGACAGCGCCCCCAGAGGATGTCTTTAAGAAGCCCCTGCCACCCACTGTGAAGAAGGAAGAGAGTCCTCCACCAGTAAGGCTAAGCCAAGGCCTGGGCCTGGGTCTGGTTCTGGTTCTGATTCTGAATGGGAAGGGAAGTTCAAAGGCTGATGCTTCACTTTGGTGTGGGTCCTTTTGTTCTATCTCACAAACAAGGACTTTTCTTGAGTATGAGCATGAGATAAACGTTCCTGTCTGGTAATAGGAATATAAATGGAGAATCAAGGCTACTTTCTGTTTTCTTTCATTGTATCTTCCACCATTCCCATCGACAAGGGAATGCCTAGCCCTTTTTAAGTTTTAATCTTAGTCTTATTAATCTTTCTCTTCTAAACTCATTTTCATGGCCCTGATTTTTCCTGCCTTTTGTTGCTGCATAAGAAGTTGAGATATGGAATGTGTGCATGGTCGTGTTTATAGTTTGCCTGCTTGGCCAAAGTGAAAAATGCTAAAATTGGTACCCATTTTTTTAGGTGTATTAAAGTGATGGTCTCCTCCAATCACAGGTGATTCTGATTAAATATAAATATATAGTAATAGTGACCATGTTTTATTTTTTATTTCAGTTGATCACAGGCCAAGGGCCATGCATCATTATTTCATGGTTCCTATAAACTATTGAGAAATACTCTGCCTGTGCCGTGTTAACTAGCTCAATTCACTGTAGCATCAGGCTTAACCATGCCTTTGCCTCACTCAGGAGCTGAATGTCTACCTGAGAGCTTATTCTTCATTTGCTTTTAATCCACCTGCTAAATCTCTTTTACTATAGAGGTTACTGTAGTCTTAATAAAGTTTATTTTTCCTATTCTCCATGGGTTATGGTCACTTGGGGGGTTGCTGCTGTCTCTTCCTCTTAAAACTTGTAACTTAATTCTCCCTGTCTCTGTTTCAGTTCCCATTTCCCTTCTTCCTCTCCACTATTCTTTTGCTAGAGTCACTTTAAGGGAATCTTTCTGATTTATCTCAGCAATTAATGAGAAAAGCCAAGCTTGAACCATGTTGCTTCCATGTGAGAAATGAGCAGTATGGTCAGTGGGCCTATTTTGAGCCCAGTTCATTATTCAAACTAAAAGAGAAGAAATGAGATACCCATATTAGAATATCCAGAAAACAGGCCTCTCAGTATAGGTTGAGGTTGGTTAATCTCTGACCTTCTCCTTCCAGCCTAAGGTGGTAAATCCGCTCATCGGCCTCTTGGGTGAATATGGAGGGGACAGTGACTATGAGGAGGAGGAAGAGGAAGAGCAGACCCCTCCTCCACAGCCCCGCACAACACAGCCCCCACAGCGGGAGGAGCTGACCAAGAAGGAAAACGAAGAAGATAAACTCACTGACTGGAATAAACTGGCTTGTCTGCTCTGCAGAAGGCAGTTTCCCAACAGAGAAGTTCTGATCAAACACCAGCAGCTCTCAGACCTGCACAAGGTATGGGGAAGGGGCCTTGACCTTTAATTTATTTATTTTTTAAGATTTTATTTATTCATGAGAGACACACAGAGAGAGAGAATGGTAGAGACACAGACAGAGGGAGAAGCAGGCTCCATGCAAGGAGCCCAATGTGGGACTTGATCCCGGGTCTCCAGGATCACGCCTTGGGCCGAAGGTGGCACTAAACTGCTGAGCCACCAAAATGAATTGTTCCTCCATCTTTTGTCATGAGTTGCTCTGAATTAGGCTGTGCCCACATTAAAAAACTGCAGTGTGTAGACCCAAGGCAAGCATCATGGCGGGGGCTGGGGCACTAGATACAGAGGCTGTGCTGGAGACACAGCCTGGAACTCCAGGATCACGCCCTGGGCCAAAGGCAGGTGCTAAACTGCTGAGCCACCCAGAGATTCCCCCATAGCTCTTCCATTAACCTAACGATTGGATCTCAGATAAGCCTCTTCTCTTCTGTGGTATTTGGTGGCTTCCTCTTGTTCTGGCTGGTTCTGATACTGTGTAGTTTTCCCTGAAGGTGGGTCATGTGCCATCTCTTCACATGGGGAGTCACTGCTGTGAGCCATGGCACAACATCTATTATTGGGGTGGTAAACTGACATACACTCATCCTCCCCTGCAGTCTTCCTATTTAGATGTACTGACCAAGCAGCCAAATTCTGGACAAATAAAGCCCCTAGATAGACTCATGTTCTCAGTATAGGGTGATTTATTTCACACTCCTTCTCTAGCAGATGTTGCTAGAGCCAGTGAGGAGATTGGATTTAAACTTTCTTTCAATATAAAATCCAAAGTCTTACATAGCTAAAAGCTGAGAAGCTCTGCTTTTGGTAATAGGCATACCTCTTCTCCCAGCTGCCTCTGTGGAGGCTTTGCAAAGTTCCTAGGGATCTAAGAAGTTTCTGACAATCCTACAACAGATCACCTCTCAAGTCCCTTTGATCTGGAATTCTGAGTCACGAGACTGACACATTGAAATTTCAGCTTTTGGGGGCTCCTGGCTGGCCCAGTCGGTAGAGTGTGTGACTCTTGATCTTGGGGTTGTGAGTTCAAGCCCCAGCCCTACGTTGGGTATAGAGCTTACTTTTTTAAAAAATTAAATTAAAAAAATATAAAAGGATATATAAAGTTAAAAAGAATAGTAATAGATTTCAACTGTCTGATGGTTAACGCCAGGAAAGAGGAGCCAGAAGTCTGGTGAATCCACAAAATGAAGTGACCCCAGAATAGTGGAAAGTGTACTATAGTATTTTTTCCTTTCCTCGCAGTGATCCAATACAGAGAATCCCATTCATACAAAAGCTGTTCTGGACATCTTAAGTTTCTTATATATGCCTGAGGGTATTGTGTAATAGAGCCATTGCTTGAGAAGTTTGGACCCTTGAAGAATATAGGACTCTCAGAGCATCCTTTTTGTTCTCTCTCTCTCTCTCTTTTCTTTTTTTTTTTTTTTTTTTTTAATATTTTATTTATTTATTCATGAGAGACACAGAAAGAGAGAGGCAGAGACATAGGCAGAGGGAGAAGCAGGCTCCATGCAGGGAGCCCAATGTGGGACTTGATCCCAGGACCCTGGGATCACTACCTGAGCCAAAGGCAGATGCTTAACCACTGAGCCACCCAGGCACCACCCCCACCTCCCGCCTTTTTTTAAGATTTTTATTCTTTTAGGACTTTCTCCTTTTCATATTTCTCTGGGGGCTTGAAAGAGTGAATAGTGTCTGAGGATGGGGGCGGAGGGTAGTGATGGCGGTAGTGGTAGGAAAAGCATGTAGGCATTAAGTTTTCTTCACTAGGGATGCCTGGGTGACTCAGTCGGTTAAGCGTCTGCCTTTGGCTCAGGTCATAATCTCAGGGTCCAATCTCAGGGTCCTGGGATAGAGCCCCAAACATTGGGCTGTCTCCTCAGTGGGGAGTCTGCTTCTCCCTCTCACTCTCCCTCTGCGTGTATGCTTGCTCTCTCTCTTGCTCTCTGTCTCTCTAAATAAAAATAAAATCTTAAAAAAATAAAGTTTTCTTCACTGATGTGCTCAGATTCCCCTCTCATAATTTTTACTTTAGATAAAGACCTATAAAACAATTTCGTGTTTTCTACACTTTAAAGATTTATTTATTTATTTGAGAGACAGAGCGTGGGGTTGGTGGGGACAGGCTGGGGAAAGGGAGAGAGAATCTCAAGCAGACTCCCCACTGAGCACAGAGCCCGACTCAGGGCTTCATCTCACAACCCTGAGAATACCTGAGCTGAAATCAAGAATCAGACACTTGGGGCGCCTGGGTGGCTAAGTCAGTTAAGTGTTTGCCTTCAGCTCAGGTCATGATCCCAGGGCCCTGAAATTGAACCCTGCATTGGGCTCCCTGCTCAGTGGGGAAGTCTGCTTCTCCCTCTCCCTCTGCCCTTCCCCCCACTGCTCATGTTCTCACTCACACTCTTTCTCTCAAATAAATAAATAAATTCTTAAAAAAAAAAAATCAGGGATCCCTGGGTGGCACAGCGGTTTGGCACCTGCCTTTGGCCCAGGGCACGATCCTGAAGACCCAGGATCGAATCCCATGTCGGGCTCCCAGTGCATGGAGCCTGCTTCTCCCTCTGCCTGTGTCTCTGCCTCTCTCTCTCTCTCTCTCTCTCTCCCTGTGACTATCATAAATAAATAAAAATTTATTTTAAAAAAAAATCAGACACTTAATTGACTGAGCCACCCAGGCACCCCTGTTTTCTACATTTGGAAAAAAGTAGAATGAAGATCTCTCTTGTGCCACACCACATAACTAATCTGTGTGACAAGCCAGCATTACAAGTTGGATTCCCATTGGTGATTCTAAAGCCAATCTAGTTAGGAATTGTTGTTTGCATGGTACAGTGATCACTCAGGAGAGTTGGTCAGTCCAAGGAGCCACAATCCTAAAGCAGCTATTGGGAAAGGCTTAAAGGCATTTTCTAGGACCATTTTTTCTAGACCTGTACTCATAGAACTTTATCTCTTCTCAGCAAAATCTGGAAATCCATCGGAAGATAAAACAGTCTGAGCAGGAGCTAGCCTATCTGGAAAGGAGAGAACAGGAGGTAAGTTTTGATGACCTGCTATTCCCTTGACCCCAACCCTTTTTACTGGTATGAAATTTATAGGCTGTGCTGAAGACAGAGAATGAAGAGGCCCTTAAAAATGGTGTATACATTTATCAAAACTCATCAGACTACCATTAAAATGGGTGCACTTCATTGTGTATAAATTATACCTTAATAAAATTGATACATGTATTTTAAAGGTGGTGGTAGTTTAAGGTCTCCAGATAGGTCAAATAAATAACATTTCTCTTTCCCGCCTAGCTTTTAA
Organism: Vulpes vulpes; assembly: GCF_048418805.1. Taxonomy (NCBI): domain Eukaryota; kingdom Metazoa; phylum Chordata; class Mammalia; order Carnivora; family Canidae; genus Vulpes; species Vulpes vulpes. The sequence goes on along the minus strand of NC_132788.1, from coordinate 92,415,734 downwards.
AATCAGTGGAGGAGTATTAGATAAGTCTACTGAAATAACATCTTTGGGCAGCCCGGGTGGCTCAGCATTTTAGCACTGCCTTCAGCCCAGGGCCTGATCCTGGAGACCTGGGATTGAGTCCCACGTCAGGCTCCCTGCATGGAGCCTACTTCTCCCTCTGCCTGTGTCTCTGCCTCTCTCTCTCTCTCTCTCTCTCTCTCTTTCTCTTTCTCTCTCTGTCTCTCATTAATAAATAAATAAAATCTTTTTAAAAAAATGAAGTAACATCTTTTACTATGAGAGGTTAAGTGGGAGGAAGTAGTTTAGTGTAGAGCCGAATGGACTTGCTGCCTAGATCATGTAATTAGGCAGACTCAGCCTATACAGCCACAGGCTTTGCTATCCGAGCCAGGTCTTCTGTGATGGTCACGAATCCTGTGGAGACCTACGGACAGCACCTCCTTAGAAGAGGTAAACAAAACTATTGAGTCAAGCACACCACCTCATCTTTTCAAATTTATCAGAGAAGCCACTGCTTTCTCAAGAAGAATAATATGAAGGAGCAAGAGATTCAGGAGTTAACAGTTGAACTCCCTTCACGTTAGAAGAAATAAAAGGAATAAAGCGAAGCTTCCCCACTACCCAACCCCCTTAAATGGAAATTTCATATTTGTTATTCTGCTTACCAACAGGGAAGGTTTAAAGAAAGAGGAAATGATCGCAGAGAAAAGCTCCAATCTTTTGACTCTCCAGAAAGGAAACGGATTAAATACTCCAGGGAAACTGATAGGTAAGTCAGAAACTTTTCATTCAGCCTAGGCCTTAGGGCCTAATGATGAAACGGTCTCCTTCTCCAGCTGTGCTGCTTTTTTCTGTCTTGGGGATGCTGAAGTCAGCAGAAGCAGGTTCTTTCTGAACTCCTTGAGCCTGAGGTTTATTCCAACCTCTGACCACCTAGCATTACTCAGGGAATATGTGTGTTTGCATGGAAGTTTGGCTGGCTGCTTAGTTTCTCAAAGCCACAACTGGAGTGGCCATGATTGGGAACTCTTTCTCTCCTAATAAGTAATGCTGTACCTCCTATGGACCTGATAAGAATGTCACTGTCTTGGGCTTTTTCTCCAGGGAACCTCCATCCTCATACATAGGCACTGAATGAATGGTGGGCTGCTGAGAGACATAAATGATCTCTAGATTCCTGTGTTTATTCCTAATCGAGATCAGACTCTTGAGCCTAGCAGGGTTATGTAGAATTTGTTGATAACCCATTGTGTATAGGTAGAAGACATATATTATCCTTGACTGTCTGAATACTGAATAAGAAAGGTTTAGGTGATGCAGTGTCTCATAGGGCAGACATAGAATTCCAGTCGAGAAGGGGAGGGCATTTCAATTCGATGAAACTGCATACACTATTGATAAGAGATAAGTCATGATGCATTTGAAGAAGTTATAAGTAACTTGATGGAGGCCAGTTCAAGAAATTCATACCCCCCCCTTTTTTTTTTAAGATTTTATTTTTTTATTCATGAGAGACAGAGAGAGAGAGAGAGAGAGAGAGAGAGAGAGTGAGTCAGAGACAAAGGCAGAGGGAGAAGCAGGCTCCATGCAGGGAGCCTGATGTGGGACTTGATCCCAGGTCTCCAGGATCGGGCCCTGGGCTGAAGGCGGCGCTAAACCACTGAGCCACCCGCGCTGCCCAAGAAGTTCATACTCCTTGAACACCATGCTAATAAGGCTTTGTCTTGGGGCAGAGAGGGGGGTTTTGAAATTATTTTAAGCAGGGTGTTGTTCTGATGAGACTTGAACAGGTCTATATGTTGATAAGCAAAAGAGCAGCTAGTAGCCAGGGTAGGTTATGTGTACCCATGGGAATGGGGGAAGATCATTGATAGAGAAAGGCCTAGAGGAGGGTTGATGGAGTCTGGGGCTCTGGCATTCCAGCTTATTTGCTCAGTGACCACAGTACCTGAAAAAGAAATCTTTATGAAAAATACTTCCTGGGATGCATGGGTGGCTCAGGCGGTTGGGCGTCTGCCTTTGGCTCAGGGCGTGATCCCAGAGTTCCAGGATCAGGTCCCACATCGGGCTCCCTGCGGGGAGCCTGCTTCTCCCTCTGCCTGTGTCTCTGCCTCTCATGAATAAATAAAATAAATCTTTTTAAAAAAATAAAAATATTTCCTTACTGTGTGCAATAAACTCTGGTGTTTTTATTCTAGCCTTTTTTTTGCATTTTTTTTCTTAAGGATGAGCAATTTTTTTAAAAGATTTATTTATTTATTTTGAGAGAGGGTACATGCATGCACAGGAACCAGGGGGAGGGGCAGAGGAAGAGAGAGAATCTCAAGCAGACTCCCTACTGAACGTGGAGCCTGATATAAGGCTCAGTCCCACGACCCTGAGATCATGACTTGAGCCAAACAAGAGCCACTCACCCGACTGAGCCAGGCGCCCCTGTTTGTATTCTTAAGAAGTGCTAAGGGGGATCCCTGGATGGCTCGGTGGTTTGGTGCCTGCCTTTGGCCGGGGGCATGGTCCTGGGGTCCCAGGATCGAGTCCCGTGTCGGGCTCCCTGCATGGAACCTGCTTCTCTGCCTGCCCCCCCCCCCCCCCGCCCCTCTCTCTCTTTCTCTGTGTGTGTGTGTGTGTCTCTCATGAATAAATAAATCTTTTAAAAAAAGAAAAAGAAAAAAGAAAAATGCTAAGGAAGGACCACTTAATCAATTAACATCCCATTAGGTCATTCTTGCAATTTGAAATATACTGGGCTAAACCAAAAAGTGAGTCAATTAAGAGGAAGAAGGACAGGGGCACCTGGGTGGTCAGTGGTCTGCGTTTGGTTCAAGTCATGATCCCGGGGCCCTGGGATCAAGTCCTGCATCAGTCTCCTTGCAGGGAACCTGCTTCTCCCTCTGCCTATGTTTCTGCCTCTCTCTGTGTGTCTCTCATGAATAAATAAAATCTTTTTTTTTAAGATTTTTTTTTAATTTATTTATTCATAGAGACACACAGAGAGAGAGAGAGAGAGAGAGAGAGAGGCAGAGACACAGGCAGAGGGAGAAGCAGGCTCCATGCAGGGAGCCCGACGTGGGACTTGATCCTGGGTCTCCAGGATCCCCAGGCTGCAGGTGGCGCTAAACTGCTGCGCCACCGGGGCTGCCCTAAATAAAATCTTTTAAAGGGGCGGGGCAGGGATCCCTGGGTGGCTCATCGGTTTAGCACCTGCCAGGGTGTGATTCTGGAGTCCTGGAATCGAGTCCCTTGTCAGGCTCCCTGCATGGAGCCTGCTTCTCCCTCTGCCTGTGTCTCTACCTCTCTCTCTCTCTGTGTGTGTCTCTCATGAATAAATTAATAAACTCTTTATAAAAGGGTGGGGAGAAGGTCACCTTAGCCCTGAGTGAGTTGGCTGGATGCAGAAAAACACCCTTCTATATTCTTGGCTCCCATCACATCACACTGGTTCTCTTACTTCTTAGTCTTCTCCCCTGCTTCTCTTGGTTTTCTGGGCAATTCCAGATACTCTCCAGGACTCTGCCCTTAGTGCTCCTTAATTCTTCCTGTTCCACCCTCTGTCCTAGACTGTCTAAGGTACCCAAGACCTCAACCATCACTAACAAGCTAACAGGTCCCCACAACTCCATCCCAAGGAAGTTAGGTTTTCTCAGTGCAGAATCACTATTTCCATTTATCTCTCCTGGGCATGTCCTTTTGGAGACCTGTTAAGCTCCTCATCCAAAACAATTAACTCAGGGATCCCTGGGTGGCGCAGCGGTTTGGCGCCTGCCTTTGGCCCAGGGCGCGATCCTGGAGACCCGGGATCGAATCCCACATCGGGCTCCCGGTGCATGGAGCCTGCTTCTCCCTCCGCCTGTGTCTCTGCCTCTCTCTCTCTCTGTGACTATCATAAATAAATAAAAATTAAAAAAAAAACTATCTTATTAAAAAAAAAAAAACAATTAACTCGGTATTATATCCCATACTACATTCGAGTCCAGTCCTGCTAAACCTGCTATGTGTTCATTTTTCAGAGTAGTGACATCGCTACATCATGGTCCACCTGGTCTGACTCGATCTTCTTCCTTTATCCCCTGTATCATTACTCGCCACATCCCTAATTAAGCTTTGTCCCTCTTTCTAGCTCACCTCCAAACAGGAATCCTTACTCCCAATCTCTGTTCTTCAGCCTCTAGTGTACTCTCTACCCTGGTACCAAAACCGTCTTTGTCAACAGAAATCTCCTAAAACTCACTGTTTTGTGAAGGCATATCTGGCTTAGAGGAGGCTTGAAGTCGGGGGTGAGTGGTGTGGGGGGGACATTTGACTGAAGGTTGAAGTCCAGAGTCATGATTTAGCATGATGTTCAAGGCTCTTCCGTCTGGCCCAAGAAGCCTTTGTCAGTTCCTACTATTCCTTTCCTGGACAAATTGTATTCTTTCACTTCTTTGTGGCCCCTTTCCTCTTCTGCTTTTTCAGTTCAGATGTGCCATCTTGTTGGATTTTGTCGTTTTTGGTGATGCCCCTGCAGGGTTTGTGTTTTCTCTGATGTAATTCCATAGGAGATGTCTTGTGGTGCCACATCCATAGCTGAGCTCTTTACTGTCTTATAAGCATCCGTTGACATACTATCCTTCTCATGTCCTTCCCCATTAACAGGGTTGGATCTGGGGCATCTCTGTATCCCCATGACAAAAGCCTGTTGCATTGTTAGCAGGCATTCAGAAATATTGTTTAATATACTTAGGAGGAAGCAAATGTAAATCAAGAGGACAGAGGTTCCTATTAGGTTCACAAATGGGTCACTTTGAAAGTAATGGTATAGAAGTACGTCTGCTCCTTTTGCAGTGATCGCAAACCTGTTGGTAAAGAAGGAATCGACAGTAGCAACAAAGGAGGCTGTGTCCAACAGACTGCTGGCTGGAGGAAGGGGGCAGGCCTCGGGTATGGCCATCCCGGATTGGCTTCAGCAGAGGAGGTGAAATGGTTTCCATCTTTTGGGGGTGGCATGAACTTGGAATATACTGAACTTTCTCTCACTCTGTGGCTCAGAGCTGTTTCTTTGCCTTTTAGCTGGGCTTCCTCCACTGCTGATGAGGGACACAGGAGCTGAAGGAGCCCATCAGTCTTGATTACTAGATGATAGCTAGGCATTCTGGGCTCTTTGTAATTATGGTTGGCAGTGGGAATGGGGCTCATCTTACTCTTACATGGAGTGAGATGTGGGGCAGTATGGGAATCAGGCAGTTTGAGCTGATGAATTGTTTGGTAACAAGAACCAGGGAGCCCACAATAAAAGATACAAAAGCATCTCTGAGAGGCATTATCATCACGGGAGCTAAAATGGCTAAAATTTGAGGAGCATGAAGTTAGTCCTGGTTCTCATGAAGGTCTTTGCCTCTACTATTCGGGTAGAGAATAGAGCAAAGGTTGTAAGAGGGAACACTGCCCATTTTGTGTTGGCTTGGTCCACCTTTGAAAAAGGAGACTGACTTTTCATAGTCTGCTATGGAATCCTCTATCATGAAGTTGTGGCATCACCACCCTCCTTAATCATCTTGGGTTTGTTTATTAATTAAACATTCTAAAAAATTCCCCCAAATCCTGATCCTTACTGGTCAAAAAATGCTTAATCAAAGGCCAGCCCCGAGGCTAATGGGCTAATGAATTCATAGAGCCCACTTCATTGTTTGTCTTTGTGTTACAGACTGAAGGCCGGATGAGGGGGCCCAGTGTGGGGGCTCCAGGAAGAACCAGCAAGAGACAGTCCAACGAGACTTACCGAGATGCTGTGCGAAGAGTCATGTTTGCTCGGTATAAAGAACTAGATTAAAGAATGGAGACAAGTCCCATAGGACACAACCTCCTTCTTGTTTTGTTTGTCCGTCTCTCCTTTTGTTTTGTTACTGTTCTTGCTGCTAGAACTTTTTTAAATAAACTTTTTTTCAATGTGATTTTTTTTTTTTTTTTTTTTGGTGGTTATATTTTTCTCCCATAGATGGGTTGGGGTGGGGCTTATGGTAGGAGGGACAGAGCACCTTGGTGCAGCCCATTTGAGATGGCGGTGAAATAGCAGAAGTGCTTCCTTGAGCCCTGAAACATCACCTGCCTTCAGTGTGAGTGGATGTGTTACAGTGATCTTTGCACTCTAGCTTTGTGTGAGTACTGTCAGATTTTTAAAATTATTTTCCTAATCTAATTAATGAAAACTGCATCTCATTGTTTGCTACTTCTTTGATAACTGCTGAGGCTGAACATATTTCTATATGTTGGTTTACTACTATTAGACCTTTGAAAGTCCTCTTCTGATTTCCCCATTGCTGGAAGGGGTAGTGTGACAGCTCTTTTTCTGGGTGCTTGCTGGGCACTCAATGCATCATGTTATGATCACCACAATGAATGCATAGTAAGAATTGTCACTCCCCTCCAGCCAGCCACTACCCCAGGTTTTCCTTCCCTCCTTGGCTAAAATTCTCTAAAGAGGTGTCTTTAGACACCTTTCAAATCTTTCTTAATTTTCTACCATATCAATCATACCATTTCACAGGGTTTGCTTCAAAAGTGAGAGTTGTTTTTAATTCTTTGCAGTTAAAAGGACTATATCTTATGAACCTATTAAAACTTTTAAAAATGGGGTGCCTGGGTGGCTCAGTCAGTTAAGTAGCCAACTCTTGGCTTCAGCTCAGGTCATGATCTCAGGGTCCTGGGATCGAGCCCTGCGTCTGGCTCTGCATTCAGTGAAGAGTGTGCTTGTGGATTCTCTTTCTCCTCTCCCCCAGCCCGCACTTGCTCACTCATTCTTTCTCTCAAAGAAATAAACCTTTAAAACTTCAAAAAATAATTTCTCCAGGTAACATATTATAGTACTAGGAATTGCACTTTTCAGATGTCTCTGGAGGAATGTTTGTTAGGAAGAAAGAGAACTGTAGGTTTAAAAGAGCATGTTGATGGTATAAAGTAGGAGTTTGTAAACTGACCCATCAAGGGCCAGAGTCAATATTTTAGACTTTACATGTCAGATGATCTCTGTTGAAACTATTCAGCCCTGTGACTGTAGTGAAGAGCAGCCATAGGCAATATATAGACAAGTGATGGTGGCTGAGTTCCAATAAAAGTTTCTTTACAAAAACAAGTTGCAGGAACACCTGGGTGCTCAGCAATTGAGTGTCTGCCTTTGGCTCAGGGCGTGATCCCAGGGTCCCCAGATCCCTGGATCAAATCCCGCATCGGGCTCCCTGTGTGGAGCCTACTTCTCTCTCTGCCTCTCTCTGTGTATCTCTCATGAATAAATGAATAAAAATCTTAAAAAAAGAAAAAAAAAAAAACAGGTTGCAGGCCAGAATTGGCCCACTAGTCTAGCAGAACCAAGAACAGCTCTGTACAATAGCATAGAGGTATTAGCATTTTGGAGGGAATGGGCAGTGAGGGGTGGGAGATATAAAGGGAGAAAACATTTCTAGCAACAGGAATGATAAATGTGAAGTTAAATGGTTTGCCATGCTGTGTCCAGATATAATCCCTTCTTCTTAATCTTTAATAACTCTTTTTACCCCTCCCAAAGAGAAAACAAAATCAGTAGCAGTCCAGCATTACAGAGGATGGGCCATTGGACTCTCTGGTGCATCTTTTTTTTTTTTTTTTTTTTTTTGAGTGCATCAGAATAATTTTTTTTGGACAGCTGGTCCAGGTTTGTCCTAAACTGCCCAGACCAGGTTTTCCTTCTAAATTTGCATTATCCATTTGGACCTAGAGTAACTGTGGAACACATCAAATACTATTAAAGACTCCATTATGGGCTACTTAGTTAACACCAGTTATTGGCTGCCCAGCAGAAGCATCATTGAGTTATTAAGTAGTCATTCTATGAATGTTTTGAGAACTTACTCTACTTTCACCAGGGCTATAGCAAGATCAGTGTTGACCACTGTGCCCATGGGACTTAGTCGACTGAGGAAGATGGGTGTTGGGACACCTGTTGGTTTAGCGGTTGAGTGCCTGCCTTCAGCCCAGGGCATGATCCTGGGATCCCGGGATCGAGTCCCACGTCAGGCTTCCTGCATGGAGCCTGCTTCTCCTCTGCCTCTCTCTCTCTCTCTCTCTCTCTCTCAATAAATAAATAAACAAACAAACAAATAAATAAATAAATCTTTAAAAAAAAAGATGAGTGTTGAGCAATTACTGATGTGATGAGAAACAGTACAGCAAGTATTGTCAGCACCTTTCCTAAGAAAGTGTTTAAACTCAAACCTCAGGCTAGTTTACCTAGTTTTGTTTCCTAGCTTTATTTTGCCACTTATATGGAAATTTTGCTGTTGGAAATAAGGTCTAATTTATTCCATACATTTTTAAGACAGTATTTTGGGTATTGATGAAAGTAGGAGGGGCACCTGGGTAGTTCAGTCAGTTAAGCATCTGCCTTTGTTTTCTGTGTTTTTTTTTTTTTAATATTATTTATTCATGAGAGAGAGAGAGGCAGAGACACAGGCAGAGGGAGAAGCAGGCTCCACATAGGGAGCCTGACGTGGGACTCGATCCCAGGACTCCAGGATCACACCCTGGGCTGAAGGCAGGTGCCAAACCACTGAGCCACCCAGGGATCCCCCAGCATCTGCCTTTGGCTCAGGTCATGATCCCAGGGTCCTGGGATTGAGCCTCACATCAGGCTCTCTGCTCAGCAAAGAGCCTACTTCTCTCTCTCCTGCCTGCTGCTATACTGGCTTGTGCTTTCTCTCTCTCTGTCTCAAATAAATGTTTTTAAAAAGGGAAGGGGGATGGATATGAAAAGTGTGCTACCCTGCAATGTCCCTGGGCAGTTCCCTGAGGCTTTGATCAGAATGCCAGCTACATAAGGGCAGAGATCTTGGATAATTTTCCTTACTATATCCCTAGGGCCTAACACAGTAGGCACCCAATAAATGAGTGAATAATACCTTGTTCATAGGTCTATAGAAAGTACTTGCTGAATTAAATTTTGATTGCATATATGTCAGTTCATCAAAGTCTATCTTGACAAAAATTAGTTTCTTTGTATAGGTAAGAGTTCTCACATAGGGATCCCTGGGTGGCGCAGCGGTTTAGCGCCTGCCTTTGGCCCAGGGCGCGATCCTGGAGACCGAGGATCGAATCCCACGTCGGGCTCCTGGAGCATGGAGACTGCTTCTCCCTCTGCCTGTGTCTCTGCCTCTCTCTCTGTGTGTGACTATCATAAATAAAAAAAAATAAAAATAAAAAAAAAATAGTTCTCACATAAGTCTTTACTTATTCTGGAGCAATAGTTCCCAGCCTGAGATCAAAACAAGTGAACTAGTTTTTTTATTTTGCCAAGTGGTGGAAAATTAAGGAAAAAAAGGTAAAATCATCATTTCTTTAACAACTTTTTTTTTTAACCTCAGAAGATTAGGAAAAGCAGTCTTTTTTTTTTAATTTATTAAAGAGAGACACAAAAGCAGAGACAGGCAGAGGGAGAAGCAGGCTCCCTGTGGAGAGCCCGATGCAGGACTCAATCCCAGGACCCCAGGATCATGACCTGAGCCAAAGGCAGATAGATGCCCAACCACTGAGCCACCCAGGCGCCCCCAGGAAAAGCAATCTTAAAAAACTTTTCTCTGGGGATCCCTGGGTGGCTCAGCGGTTTGGCGCCTGCCTTTGGCCCAGGGCGCGATCCTGGAGACCCGGGATCGAATCCCATATCGGGCTCCCAGTGCATGGAGCCTGCTTCTCCCTCTGCCTGTGTCTCTGCCTCTCTCTCTCTCTCTCTCTCTCTCTCTCTGTGACTATCATAAATAAAAAAAATTAAAAAAAAAAACTTTTCTCTGTAGTGAACATACATGGCTTTATTTAAAATAAAAAACAGGGGATCCCTGGGTGGCGCAGCGCTTTGGTGCCTGCCTTAGGCTCAGGGCGCGATCCTAGAGACCCGGGATCGAATCCCACGTCGGGCTCCCGGTGCATGGAGCCTGCTTCTCCCTCTGCCTGTGTCTCTGCCTCTCTCTCTGTGACTATCGTAAATAAATAGAAATTAAAAAAAAATTCTTTAAAATAAATAAATAAATAAATAAATAAATAAAATAAAATAAAAAACAGGTGCGCCTGACTGGCTCAGTTGGTGGAGCATGCGACTTTTGAATCTGTGTTGTAAGGTTTGAGCCCCATGTTGGGTGTGGAGATTACTTAAGAATAAAACTTTAAAGAAACAAAAAACAAACAAAAACAAAAAACAACTGTTTGTTGTCTTTGTTTTCTTTATTAGCTATGGAACTTGTTAAACTTTTCCAGACCCACATCAGCTGCCTGACAAAGCAATCAACTTCTAGTGGCCATTAAATCTAGCAGGTTCAGGAAAAAAAAAAAAAAAAGTCTAGCAGATTCTGGATTCTAGGCATCTACGACATCCATCACAGGGTTTACAATGACCCTATCTATGTTTAACTTTTAAATTTCATTAAACATATTTGGGTACCTTCTGTGGGTTGCATACTTTTACTTTTTCTAATGATGGAGGTTTTACATATATCTCCTCCCCGTAAATTGGACACTATATATAAATACATATATGCACACATGAAAAAGTAGAACTATGTGTATGTATAGATAGTGCAATGATCTGAATGTGTCCCCTCCCCACCACATTCATACATTGTAATCCTTTCTTATTTTTAAGATTTTAATTATTTATTCATGAGAGGCAGAGGGATAAGCAGGTTCCCTGTAGGGAGCCTGATGCAGTACTTGATTCCAGGACCCCAGAATCACGACCTGAGCCAAAGGCAGAGACACTCAACCACAGCCACCCAGGTGCCCCTGTAAATCCTAATCCTTTTTTTTTTTTTTTTTGGTAATCCTAATTCTTAAAGGTAATGAATGGTATTAGTAGATGAGGCTTTGGGAAATAATTAAGCTCATGAATATGGAGTCATCATAAATGGGATAGTGCTCTTGTAAAAGAGATCCTACAGAGCTTCCTAGATTCTTCTACCTCATGAGGATACAATAAGAAGTCTGCAACCTGGAAGAGGGCCTTCACCTGACCATGCCAGTACCTTGATCTTGGACTTCTCAGCCTCAAGAACTGTGAGAAAATTTTTTTTGTTTATAAGCTACCCAGCCTGTGGTATTTCTTTATAGCAGCCTGAACGGACATAAATACATGCATACAGAGGAGGAGAGAGGAAGAGAGAAAGGAAGTTATCCATTGTTCCAAAATCAGAAATTTCTACCTTTCCATTGTGAAGGATTGTTTTTTGATTACCCAAAGAGTTTCCAGTGTCCACCACTTAATGCCCTTAGTGTAGAATGCCCGTAGTTAGAATATGCTTAAAGAACATTTTTCCTGGTTGCTTTTCCAAGAAAAAAATTTTCCAATATATTTGAAGCTTCTGGTTTAGAATCTACTCACTGACATCCTTCCACTTTTTTTTTAATTATATTTATTTATTCATGAGAGATACAGAAGGAGAGAGGCAGAGACACAGGCAGAGGAAGAAGCAGGCTCCATGCAGGGAGCCTGATGTGGGACTCGATCCTGGGTCTCCAGGATAAACCGCTTAGCCACCGGGACTGCCCCAGCACTTTTTTTTTTTTTTAAGATTTTATTTATTTATTCATGAGAGACACACAGAGAGAGGCAGAGACATAGGCAGAAGTAGAAGCAGGCTCCCTGAGGGGAGCCCAACGAAGGACTCGATCCCAGTATTACGACCCGAGCCTAAGGCAGATGCTTAACCACTAAGGCACCCAGGCATCCCCTTTCCACTTATTCTTGAAAGATCTCTCTTTGAGAAAGAATATGGTGCAGTTTTCTATAACTGGTATCTTCCTCTACCTTGTCATGGTCTCATTCTTCTTGTCTGTATATGTGACCTGAAAGACCAGTTCACTAAAAATATCTCTGTAAATAATGCCAAAGGGCAAATTATGCTAACTAGAGGCACTGGAATACTACCATGTCACTGACCAGTCCCAGTCTGAAATACCTCTTAATTACCCAAGAATCCTTGCCATTTTCCACCCCAAATGTTACACGTTTAGCTTTCTTTGTTGGTGGATTAATTTGTTTACTCAGCAGATATCTATTGAGTACATACCATGTGCCACGCACCAGTAGAGCCACTGGGGATACATAGTGAACTAAAGAGATACTTCCCTCCCCTTCTGGAGTTTACATTCTAGTAATTGAGAGCGTGGACTCTGAAATCACGTTTATTAGCTCAAATCCCAGTTCCATTACTGTTAACTCTGCCTGAACTACTGTCTCTCGAACAAGGACAGCGATGATGGATTTGATTAGGTGAGCAGCAACTGAGGCAGCTATAAGTGGTCAGATCCTAGATATATTTTGAAGATAGAGTCAACAAATTTACTGACAGATTGGATGCAAGGAAAAAATCATGGATGACTACAGGGTTTTTGTCCTCAGTAACTGGAAGTAGGAAGTTGCCATTTATGAGCTGAGGAAGGCTGTGGAGGAGATATGGTTGAGTTTTGGCTGCAACTTTGAGATGCTATTAGACATCCAAATACTGTTAACCCTGAAAAAAAACAACTTTCCTGAGCCTTTGCCTTAGGCTAGAGAATATCAATTGAGTGACACTCTTAAGACTTGCCTTCAAGAATTCTCTTAATTTGGAGGCGCCTGGCTGGCTCAGTAGAGCATACCACTCTTGATCTCGGGGTTGTGAGTTCTAGCCCCATGTTGGGTACAGAGGTGTTTGTTTTTGTTTTAAGAATTCTCATTTCCATAAACCTCATTTTCCTCGCCTGCAAAATGGGTTTAATAACCATCTCATAGGTTATGAAAATAAAAAATAGATATTTATAAGGCATCTAGCCCAACAATCTAGAGTTCAATAATACAATACTCGGTCAACTAAAGTGACTTCTCTTAAAACCAGATTAAACGAGATATTCTACAGTGTGTCTGGGAAAAAAACTGTACTCTTGTAGCAAAGGCAAAGAATTACCGATAAAGGTAAGAGCTCTAATCAGAGTCTGCAAATGGCAGACTGGCAACTTCACTCTTGGTTTTGAAAAAAAAAAAAAAAGAAAGAAAGAAAGAAATACGCAGGAAATTAACACAGGGCGTAGTGAGTGACAGGACGCCTTAGCGACCACACTTCCCAGCAGTCCTCGCGTAGCCAGACACCGTCGCGGATTGGATGCCTCCTCGGGAGGCGGGTGGTGTGGGGGAGGTGGCAGGCGCGAGGTACTGTGGGTAGGAGACGGCCGTCGACCGAGGCGCCATTTTGTGAGGCGGCCGTACCCAGTTGGAGGTTCTGGGGCACAAAACCGCTACTTCTGCCACTTTCGTCTTTCCTGGGGGTAAGTGCAGCATCCGCCCGTATCGCCCCGCGGTTCTTGCTTTTGAGGCAGGACTTGTGCAGCCTTCCTGACAGCCTCGGGCAGCAGCCGATCAGCCCCAGTCGCATCTCTCAAGTAGCTAGCTACCCGAGGCATTGGAGGGCCGCGCCCCTCCTCGCAGCCTGCGCTGTCAGCTTTCGGAGGGCGTCCTCGTGCCCCACCCGAGACCCGCTTCTTTCGTGCTCTTGACTGTGCGTCTGCCGGGACGCGTCTCCGACTCCCTAGCCCAACTGAATGTGGAGCCGTCGACTGTCCCTCGGGTACTCCTCAGGGGCGCCCGGCAGTTTCTAGCCGCCATCGCCCCTCAGCTGTACTTGAATCCGCCCTTTCCGGGAGATTGTTGGGCGAAGGCCGATCTGCAGGCTGGGAGCCTCTTGGGGGTCAGGAGGGGCGTGTGCAGGCGTAAAGGGAAAGCCGGACGCCTGAGTCCGTCGCGCAGGCTGTGGCGCCGCCATCTCGGCCTCAACACCCCGCGAAGGTGGGTCCCGGCACTGCCGGGGCGACAAGGGGCGGCGTTAGAGATTCTGCCGAGGGCCTTATTTCTCCCAGGTGGTTCTCTTCCATTTATAATTCAGCAAATGTTCGTTGAGCGCCTACTCTGTAACAGGCGCCAGGGTCGGCTGAAAGTAGTTTCTCAGAGCTTGCACGCATTGAACGCGGTCTAGCTGTGTGTTGTTTTATCACCGCCAGGGCGCTGCGGGGCCCAGCTGGCAGCCTCAAGGGTTAGTGGTGGTTATTGTTAGTGAGGAATTAAGTCGTGTCGAGGTTTGCTCTTGTCTCATTGAAATAGCTTTGGACCAGCCGTTGCGTTATAAGTGGAGTAGATTTCAATCAGCGCAGCATCCTGGCTTCTGAAAGATTTAAACTTTTCATCAGAAAATTGTGAATTTTATATTGCTCCTTGTATTAATAAAGACGCTTTGATTAAAGTTTTAACCACCAACTACCCCATTGGAGTTGATTTGATTAGAACACAATCTGCTGATTGCATCGCTGCCTTTTTTTTTTTTTTTTTTTTTTGCTTTGTAATCCTAAAGTAGAAGGGAAGGATTCTTATTGAATAGGGACTCTAATATTTAAAGTGTGGTTCATCTTCCTGCTGTGTTCGTTTCAACAAAATCTTACTATGATTTTTCATGACAGTTAATCCTTCTGCTCCCACCTTGGATAATCACTGTTATTAGTTTGATGAAATTCCAACCTCGGTAGTGTCCTAGCTTATAGAAAGATTGACTTAAATAATCTCAAATTTTCAGCAACCAATCTCTTTTGTTTCCTAGAAAAAAACAAAATTTGGACCTTTTGGAATAGTGTGGTACATCTTCAGTAGGATAATGGGTTCAGACAAACGGTAAGTTACTACTGTATGTGTTTTTAATCTCAACATTTCATCAGGGACTAAACTATTTTTTTTAATTGTTTATCAAATATTTGAGTATCTATTTTGTGCCAAGTATTGTTATTGCCTTCATGAGCCTTGCTTTTAAAAGCGTGCAGTTTATTTTTATTTTTATTTTTTTTTAAGCATGCAGTTTAATGAGAGAAGTGAAGTACTGTGTGAACTGTGCTATATAAAAGAAGTCAAGGGTGCTGTTAGAACACATAGGAAGCATGTACTTTCCTGGAAATATCTAGGAAAGCTTCCTGGAGAAAGTATCCTCTAAGGTGAATCCTGGGGGTAGGTAAGAATTAGGCAAAGGAGAAAGGAGGGCAGCGTGGAGTGGGTCACTGAGGGTTCCCAGTGTGGAAAGCAGCCTATGTAGAAGCCAGGAGATCATACAAGTCTGTCACTTTACATAATAGCAAGCAATCAGTGAACACAAGTTCTTGTTATTGTCCCCTCTGTAGCAAGATGATCCTGATTTGTAGAAGCTTTGAACCATGGATTACATGAAAAATAAATGAATTGAAAAATTACTAGAGAATTAAGATGAGAACATTTGGCTGCTATGTCATCTGTGGATTCTCCCACTCAAACTGTTTGATTTACATACAAGACCTTATTCGGCCACCTTCTTAGTATTGAGTCTGGTGCTAGTGATAAATCAAATTGATGGCCCAAAGAGTTTCTGGAGGTGTTCTTGCCATGTAATGTCATTGTTTTAATGCTGTGTTAGCAGTCTGTGGTTCCAAATGACTTACTAAATTAACATTTACCCTTTTAGGGTTTCTCATCCTCATACTTCCCATTATGAAATAGTCCTAACTACTAATTTCATTCGTTTCTTTTTATTAAATTTGTATACTCTGAATTGTTTATTTATTTGGTGAGGATGTAACATTAACATTACAAGTTAAAATTGTTAACTAGGCCCTTCTAAGCCTTTCCTTTGTCTTGTCCTTACACAGTTGTTTTATGAACCTGGTAAACAATTTTTGAAAGAACTATATCTGTAGTCAAATGGGTTTAAGCCTCTTGTTATTAGATTTGTTGTCCAGTAACCAAAAGTAAACCAGATGTTATAGGAAATAATGTTTTCTGTTGATACTGGCTATGTCTGACAAATGAACTTGGTTAACTGCCCGATGAGGGAAAAAAACTAATTTAATTCATCCAGGTTGTTAGTCCATTTCCCAGTAGTGTGATACCCTTGAGAGTAGATGAGTGAGAACACATTCTCTCTGAGATGGGGTGAAATGCTAAAAATTACTTTCTTCCTATTTTTGATCAGCAAGATCTGAATCAGGGATAAGAGGGATGATATGTGTAGACTACAGGTTTGGTAATACACAGGATGAACTTGGCCAACCTCACTTTAAAAAAAAAAAATGTGTGGTGGCCATGTTTTCATATTTAGCATGATTTCCTGAAAGTTATCTTTGCCTTTAGGGGTGTAGATGTTTTCCTAGTGGTTGTCTTTGTAAACTAGAATCTGGTGATAAATTTTAGGGATATATAAAACTACTTGGATATCTTATACACTGAGCTCTGGGGCGGGGGGTGATATTTTCAACCATGTTTTCTAAAGGTATAAATGGTGATTTACTTTAGATTAAATGAAAATTATTTTCCCTGGCAGAGTGAGTAGAACAGAGCGTAGTGGAAGGTACGGTTCCATCATAGACAGGGATGACCGAGATGAGCGTGAATCCAGAAGCAGGCGGAGGGACTCAGACTACAAAAGATCTAGTGATGATCGGAGAGGTGACAGATATGACGACTACCGAGACTATGACAGCCCAGAGGTGAGTGGTCTAGTACCCAGTATGGAGTAGTTAGAATTATATATTGCATGCAGAAAGCTTCTAAGATCCTAGAAATGAAGTAAGGATGTCAAGTTTGGAACTCTTGAGTATTACAATTCAGACCCTCTATTATTCTGAAATCTGCTGAGGTGACTCTAATCCTCAAAGATAAACTGAACCCGTGGTAATAGAAACTCTAGCCAGGATTTACATAGGGCTCCCCAGGCATTCTTTTGTGCACTTGACTTAAATGAACTCATGTAGCTCTCACTACAATCCCTTACCGGTGGGTGTCTTTCCATTTTAAAGATGAGGCAATCAGAGCATAATAATATACCAAACCTGTGCCTCAGGCTGCTTCTGAAAGTTGTAGTTTGGTCAGCATAGTTTCTTGCCCCGTTCCTATCTATATGTAAACAACAACTTTGTTTAGAAATAATTGTGCTTAAAAAAAAAAAAAAAAGAAATAACTGTGTTGCCCGTGTAATTATGCAGGGTTTTTTTCTTTTTCCATGCATATAACCTTCATATTGTAACAGTTAGTGGTATTTCAGTGTGATAGTGTACTGTACAGTCAGTTGTTAAACCATTCTTTCTGAAATAAATGGTTATGGCCCTTCTAACCCCACCCCCCTCCACCCCCAATTTAGAAACATTACAGTGAACATTATCATGGAGTTCCCATACCCTTTCTGTTGTTCCTAAAGATAAATTGCTAGGAGTGGAGGGACTGGATCAAAGGGTATAAACTCAGCATGATTTTAATTGTAATTTTATTATAAATCAGAGAGAACGTGAAAGAAGGAACAGTGACCGATCCGAAGATGGCTACCATTCAGATGGTGACTATGGCGAGCATGACTACAGACATGACATCAGTGATGAGAGGGAGAGTAAGACCATCATGCTGCGCGGCCTTCCCATCACCATCACAGAGAGCGATGTAAGAGAAAACAGCAGTTGTAACAAGCAGTCTAGTAGGCACAACAGATTTAGGGCTTTGATCATTTTCTCACACTATTGTTTTACCTCAAATTAACATCTCAGCCAGTGAAGTATATTTCCATCTTTCGGGTGGGGTTTTTTCATCTTGGTTCAGAGGTAAATTACCATTTATAATTAGGCTTTGAAGCTCAGTGTAGAATTGAGTTTTCTGGGACGCCTGGGTGGCTCAGCGGTTGAGCGTCTGCCTCTCAGTTCAGGGCATGATCCCGTGGTCCCAGAATCAAGTCCCACATTGGGCTCCCTGCATGGAGCCTGCTTCTCCCTCTGCCTCTCTCTTTGTGTCTCTTATGAATAAATAGAATTGAGTTTTCAGAACTCCTTAACTACAGGGAGCAGGTCTTATTCTTTCAGTAGCCATTAGATGGTAATCAGTTCCTTTTTATTGAATTGTTTATTTATTTGGTGAGGATGTATCAGTAAAAACACTTCCTTCGTGATCTGGCTACCCTTTGATTTGATGAAATTTGAAACCTGAGAAACCTGTCAAGAAAACTATTCCTGACTCCCCACTCCTCAGACTGGCCAGCTAGGAGCCTGGTATACTGGGCACTACCTGCTTTCCAGTGGCAATCTCTTCTCTAGCCCTTATTTATTCCAGCCACATCCACCACCTGCTTTCCCCGTAGGCCACTTTGGACATGTTCATCATTCTACCAATGTGCCTTTTTATGTTTGGAGGCTCCATTTAAAAAAAAAAAAAGAGATTTTATTTATTTATTCATGAGAGACACAGAGAGAGGCAGAGACACAGGCAGAGGGAGAAGCAGGTTCCATGCAGGGAGCCTGACGTGGGACTCGATCCCAGGACCCCGAGATCACACCCTAGGCTGAAGCGACGCTAAACTGCTGAGCCACCCGGGCTGCCCTTGAAGACTCCATTATTAGAGGTCTTGTTGAAAGAGGTTCTGCAGAATGTCCCTGGGAAAAGGTAGGGGAGGGCCTTACTGGTTCAGTTGGTAGAGCACGTGAGTCTTAATCTTAGAGTTGTAAGTTCAAACCCCACATTGGGAACAGAGATTACTTTAAAAAAAAAAATGTATGTGGAAGGAAGCTTCTTTAAGAGAGGTTTTTAGGTGGAGGATAAAGAAGGGTTCCAGGGAGATCTTAGTTGAGCTGATTCTTGAGGGATAGAATGTTTGGGTCCAGGGTGCCTGGGTGGCTCAGTTGGACATCTGCCTTCAGTTCGGGTCGTGGTCCCAGGGTCCTGGAATCCAGCTGGCATTGGGCTCCTTGCAGGGAGCCTGCTTCTCCCTCTCCCTCTGCCCGCCCCCTGCTTGTGCTCTGTCAATCTCTTCCAAATAAATAAAATCTTTTTTAAAAAAAGAAGAAATGTTTGGGTCTGGTAGAAAACTGGGGGAAAGGTGTGGTAGACTAGCCCTCCAGGCTGTGCGATCACACAAGCAAACATGGAAATAGATTCTGAATGCTGAATGTAGACAAGGCCTTGTCACCAGGTTCATTTGGTTGAATTGAAAGGCTTTTGGCAGGAGAGAGGTGGGTGAGAAAGTGCTCTTGAGGCCAGGTGCCAGAATCTTTGAAAACTCAGATAAGTATAAAATAAGTTACTTAGGGCTTTGCCTGGTAGCAAGAACTGCACAGGTTAGAATGTTGGAGGGAAAGAATGGTAATGGGAGGACAGGGAAGACCGAGCTGAGCTCAGGTAGGGGCAGCAGTGGGCAGGTGGAGTAGAAGATATAGGAAATACTACAGGAGTTGTCAGTTTAGGAAAGTTTGCCTGTTTAGCAGGTTATTCCTTTGAGTACTCTGCTGGCCTGTGGCCCTGGGCGCCTGCAGAGGAAGTGAGCAGCATGGGGAAGCAGTGCTCTAGCTGACTTTTAGGGGCCTCCACGCTGGCAATGAAACAAGAATGAACGACCGTGAAACTGCTTTTGTATTTCAGGCTTTTTTTTTTTTTTTTTTTTTTTTTTAAGATTTTATTTATTTATTCATGAGAGACACAGGTGGGGGGAGAAGCAGACTCCGTGCAGGGCGCCCAATGTGGGACTTGATCCCAGGACTCCAGGATCATGCCCTGGGCTGAAGGCAGGCACTAAACCGCTGAACCACCCAGGTGTCCCTGTATTTCTGGCTTCTCTAGGAAAATAGAAGTGCCTACCATAAGAAGGCTGGTTTTCAAAGTAGAATGTCTGAGGTTCCCAAATTGTGCAGTATTCTTAGCAGATCCCCTTGTTGAGGTCTTTAAAATATTTTAAAATTAACGTTTTTTAATCAGAACTTGAGTTTATCATCCTGTTTGAATTTTTTTAGTTTAGCCCTCCCACTGATATGTGAACTCTTAGAGTAACTGTCTTTAGTTACTATGGTACTATATCTGTTACTGTTAACAGTACTTTTATAGTAACTGTCTTTAGTTACTCTGATGACTAACTTTTCAGTTACTATGTTACTAAGCATGGACCTGAGTCACATGATGGGGTCTGGCTCAGTGTAGAACTTCTCCTACTCTGTAGAAAAAATAGTCCATCCTTTTTATTGGTGGTTGTTATGGTCTATAAAGTCACTGCAGATAGAATACTGCATACTAAACCATCATTCCTAGAAAAATAAAAGTTAGGTTCCTGTGAGCCTCTGGTTACAAAGGGTCAGTACGTAATCTGTCTTAGGTGGTATTTTGGTTTAGAGATGGCTTATTTAATATATATTGTTGATTCATTAACCTGTGAACTCACATCCAACAATACTGTAAGTCGTGTCTGAATGAAGTTTCTCTAACATACGTATTTTCTCTGTGAGGAATATCAGTCTCCTTGTGTTTATTTTTTTTTTTAATTTATTTTTTTTAATTTATGATAGAGAGAGAGAGAGAGAGAGAGGCAGAGACACAGAGACACAGGCAGAGGGAGAAGCAGGCTCCATGCACCGGAAGCCTGATGTGGGATTCGATCCTGGGTCTCCAGGATCGCGCCCTGGGCCAAAGGCAGGCGCCAAACCACTGCACCACCCAGGGATCCCTCCTTGTGTTTAGAAATACTAGATAGAACTTTAGCACCACACTTGGAGAGCCATTTTAAATACATAAATCACTGGGGTGCCTGGCTGGCTTCATCAGTAGAGCATGCACATACTCTTGATTTCAGGCCCATGAATTGAAGCCCCATATTGGGCATAGAGCTTAATTTTTATTAAAAAAAAAAAAAATAGGGATCCCTGGGTGGCGCAGCGGTTTGGCGCCTGCCTTTGACCCAGGGCATGATCCTGGAGACCCGGGATCGAATCCCACGTCAGGCTCCCGGTGCATGGAGCCTGCTTCTCCCCCTGCCTATGTCTCTGTCTCTCTCTCTCTCTCTCTCTCTCTGTATGACTATCATAATAAAATAAAATAAAATAAAATAAAAAGATACATAAAGTCCTTTAAAAAATAATAAATAAAAAAAATAAAATAAAATAAAAAAATAGGGGATCCCTGGGTGGCTCAGAGGTTTAGAGCCTGCCTTTGGCCCAGGGCGTGATCCTGGAGTCCCAGGATCGAGTCCCACGTTGGGCTCCCTGCATGGAGCCTGCTTCTCCCTCTGCCTGTGTCTCTGCATCTCTCTCTCTGTGTCTCTTGTGAATAAATAAATAAAATAAAAAAAAATAAAAATATATAATAGTGAAATCACTAACCAAAAAATAGAAAACGGTGGAAAACTTGACACTAAAGAGACTGCGAAAAGGGACCCTTGTTTACATTATGGAAGCTGAAACAAAGCAGAGTATCAGCCTGGGACATGGGCATCAAGCAACTCAAATCTGTACATGTCCATGGATGACTTGGAAGTGCCACAAGTATTGATTGGGAGTTAGAATAGTGGGTGGCCAAATTTGCAAATACGGAATCCATTATAATGAGGATCAACAATATATAATTCTGTAGCCTTTGTGCAATAACGAAAAGTTAGGGACCAGTAAGAAATTATTTCACAAATTTGCCGTTTTTTTCTTCTTTCCTTGGAATATTTCTGCCTGGCATGAGTAAGAAATAGTGTATTTCTTTGCCTTTTGCAGAAACAGCTTGGTCTAACATCAATAACAAACCTACCAGGCCAAATTCATTCTTCTAGGTTCAATTGATGTTTATTTTGACTTACTAGGAGCCTAGGAATGTTATGAGCTTTGTTAATTTTCAGCACGAGGGATCCCTGGGTGGTGCAGTGGTTTGGCGCCTGCCTTTGGCCCAGGGCGCGATCCTGGAGATCCGGGATCGAATCCCACATCAGGCTCCCGGTGCATGGAGCCTGCTTCTCCCTCTGCCTGTGTCTCTGCTTCTCTCTCTCTATGTCTATCATGAATAAATAAATAAAATCTTAAAAAAAAAAAAAAAAAGATTTAATTTTCAGCACGAAAATCTTTTTTTTTTTTTTTTTTTTAAGATTTTTATTTATTTGGGATCCCTGGGTGGCGCAGCGGTTTGGCGCCTGCCTTTGGCCCAGGGCGCGATCCTGGAGACCCGGGATCGAATCCTACATCAGGCTCCCGGTGCATGGAGCCTGCTTCTCCCTCTGCCTGTGTCTCTGCCTCTCTCTCTCTCTATGACTATCATAAATAAATAAAAATTAAAAAAAAAAAAAGATTTTTATTTATTTATTCATGATAGACAGAGACAGAGAGAGGCAGGGACACAGGCAGAGGGAGAAGCAGGCTCCATGCCGGGAGCCTGACACGGGACTTGATCCCGGGACTCCAGGATCACACCCTGGGCCAAAGGCAGGTGCCAAACCTCTGAGCTACCCAGGGATCTCCCAGCACGAAAATCATTTAAGATAATTGTGCAAAAAAATGTTTGAGAGTTCCTTATTTTTTAGCTATTGATTGTTTTTTTAAGATTTATTTGAGGGGGATCCCTGGGTGGCACAGCGGTTTAGCGCCTGCCTTTGGCCCGGGGCGCGATCCTGGAGACCCAGGATCGAATCCCACATCGGGCTCCCGGTGCATGGAGCCTGCTTCTCCCTTTGCCTATGTCTCTGCCTCTCTCTCTCTCTCACTGTGTGCCTATCATAAATAAATAAAATTTAAAAATTTAAAAAAAAGATTTATTTGAGAGAGGGAATCTCTGGGTGGCTCAGTGGTTTAGCGCCTGCCTCTGGCTCAGTGCGCAATCCTGGAGTCCCGGGATCGAGTCCCACATCGGGCTCCTGGCATGGAGCCTGCTTCTCCCTTTACCTGTGTCTCTACCTCTCTCTCTATGTCTATCATGAATAAATAAATAAAATCTTAAAAAAAAAAAAAAGTTTTATTTGAGAGAGAATGAGCAGTGGGGAGGGGCAGAGAGAGAAGTAGACTCCCTGCTGAGCAGTAGCCTGGTTTGGGGCTCAATCCCAGGACCCAGAGATCATGATCTGAGTTGAAGGCAGACGCTTAACTGACTGAGCCACCCTGGCCCCCTTGCTATGGATTCTGGATCACATACTTCAGAGGACAATGGCACATCCTCTGCTTCTTCTAAATCTCATTTTCTTTCTGGTACTTTAGAACTAAGGACAGCAAGGTAAGACTAAGAGAGGCTTTCAGGACAGTGTGCCATGGGCAAGATTTTTTTTTTTTTTAAAGATTTACTTATTTAAAAGATTTTATTTGAGAGAGTGCCCCCGTGCACATACACACAGACATGAGCTGGGGTGAGTGCAGAGGGAAAGGGAGAAGCAGACTCCCCACTGAGGAGAGAGCCTGATGCAGGACTCAATCCCAGGACCCCGAGATCATGACCTGAGCCAAATGCAGACAGACTGAGACAGATTGATTGATTTTAAAGATTTTATTTATTCATGAGAGACATATGCAGAGAGAGGCAGAGATCCAGGCAGAGGAGGAGCAGGCTCCATGCAGGGAGCCGCGGGACTTGATCCCAGGACTCCGGGATCACGCTCTGGGCCAAAGGCAGGCACCAAACTTCTGAGCCACCCAGGGATCCCCTGAGATTTATTTATTTTAGAGAGAGAGTACACGCAGCAGGAAAGGACCGGGGGGTGGGGGTGGGGGAGGCAGGAACCAAGCAGACTCCCTGCCAAGAGCAGAGCCTGACACAGTTCAATCTTGACCCTGAGATCATGACCTGAGCCAAAATCAAGAGTCAGATGTTCAACCAACTGAGCCATCCAAGCACCCAAGCAAGACTGTTTATCATAACATAAATACTTGTATCTAAGGGAAGTTCCCAGGCAGCATATAAAGAATGCTTTTAAGGCTGTTAAAGTACATTCATTTCTATGAGAAATGTTCTTTTTTTCTTTTATTCCACTTTTTAGAATGATTATATTTTGGTGATAGAAGTTTAAAATTTGGCTGATTAAGCAGTTGATGCAGTTCCTGGTCCTTGAACTTTCTTTGGTGTGGAATAGTTTATGGTGAAGCTTTAACTATAAATGTGTAAAACTCTACAGATTCGAGAAATGATGGAGTCCTTTGAAGGCCCTCAGCCAGCAGACGTGAGGTTGATGAAGAGGAAAACAGGTGAGAGCTTGCTTAGTTCCGGCTGTTCTGGCTCTCTTCCCCATTCCCACCTCAGCCCGTAAAGACCATCCTGATTCCCCCAATCTTCAAGCACATGAATTCAGAATGAAAGGTTTGCCATGGCTAAGGAATGTGACTCTTTGAAAACGATATTAGAGAGCATCTGAGGACCTTTTTAAAAACTTTGGTTTTAGGGGCTTTTTTCCTTCGGTAAGTAGCGATTTATAAACTCCTTGTTTGACTGTTTGTAGTCGGTTGCATGGTTACTTTTTAAGCGTGGAATCAAATCGAGTGGCACTTAGTTCAGGCGGCTTGGTTCCTTGCCATGGCAAAGTATCAAGAAGATCCCCAAGTCAAGTCACATTTGTAAAGCTGCTTCCCAATTGGCTTTGTCACGCAGTGTTGAAGCAGTGGGAGAGAGATTCACCTGTTATAAAGGAACTGACTAACACGAGTATCCCGTCTATATCTGAATGCTGTCTCTAGGTGTAAGCCGTGGTTTCGCCTTCGTGGAGTTTTATCACTTGCAAGATGCTACCAGCTGGATGGAAGCCAATCAGGTTGCTTCACTCACCAAGTCTAGATATTCATGAAAATGGAACAAGTCTGTACAATTTAAAAACAAAAAAACAAAAAAGGTTGAAGGAGTGGTTTGTTCCAAAGGAGTGATTTTTTTAAAAGAAAAGCTTTGTATATATTAAAATTCATATTATTAGAATAATACAGCAGCAAGGACTGCATTGTAGAATTTGCTCTGCTTTTAAACGTGGCTGCCTGGCAGAGTTTGTTAATAATCACTGAATACCTGTCTGGTGATAACCAAAACACCTTCTCTTTTCCCCTACTGATGATCCTTTTCATTGTGTCCGTTGAGAGTAATCTTAAAATATCCAACTCTCGATTTAATAGCAAAAAGAATGCAGTAGAAGTCTGCTACAGGCATTTTGAAGTAATTCCATTTTTCTGCTTGGAGACCACAAGCCTCTAAGAGGCATAACTGCTCATATGGGTCTTCAAGGACTATAAGGACCTCATGGAATTTATGAACAATAAGTCTGATGAGATTAGCCTGGAAGCTGGTGTCCTGCTGCTGTCTAATCTAGTTAAAGTGGCATTAACATTCTAATCTCCCTGAGAATGCCTTTTGTATTCCATTCAAAGCAAATCATTGATGGTTCTTTGATGTAGCATTAACTGAAGTGTTCCACAGTTTGTCGAGATAACATTCTGTACTTGGCACTTAAATAACTTTTTTTTGACAGAACTCCACAAAGTGCAGTATTAAATGCCTTAACCCAGTGCATTCTGGGAAGTTTGTTTAACTCATTATGTTGCTTTTCTGCAACATTTTATGATTTGTCACCCATGAATAAGTTACACTCCAGTATGTATTGCTGTATATAACAAAGACTCACTAATGAGCATATCATTTTGATTGAATGATTTGTTAGATTTTTAAACCTCTCATTTTCTTAACTCAGAGGTGATAGCCTGATCTTACAGAAATAGAGCTTCATTCATTTCCTACCACGGACACCATGTTAGTAAATTGGGAACCTATACACAAGCTTCATGTGAGTCTGCCCTCTTGACACAGCAGCATCTTTTGATGCATTGGAGGTATCAGAATGGCTTGCCTGGGAGTTTAAAACTCCAAAGAAATTAAAACTCACAAGACATTTAAAAATCTCCACAATTTTAATGTATACAAAGCTAAGTTCACATGTAATATTTCATTACAGCTCAAATTCACTCCAGAAATAAGACCAATAGGATTAGGGACTCAGTGATAGTTTGGAGTCTCCCCCAGCACACACCCCTCCTACTGGGATGATCTGTTGACATATCTCCCAGCTTCATTTTTGTTTCTGTACAATAAAGTGAGTGGATGGCCCTTCAGCTTTTTCCCTCTTGGCCAGACATGCAGTCTTGCCTTTAGATATTGCAGAGACAACATTCACAGCATGTCTTAACTCTTCCAGGATTTGCAAGAACCAAATTACTCAACAGTATGTATATTTAGAGGGGTTAGACTCCTTTTAAAAATCTGGATATCTAACCTCTTACTTAAATCTGTTCTGATAGTATCAGAACACCCTGCTCCCTCCCCCATTGATCTCCCCCCCCCCCCCCCCCATGAAAAGCGAAAGAAAAGGTGCTCCTGTTAAATGAAGGCTCTTTGGGGGCAGGTGCTGGGTATACTCTTGGCTAGACTGATTGAGCTTGGAGTTTTGATCTTTTAAAGTTGTATCTCTTTTAGTCACGTGGTTGACTTGAAGGGTAAGGTGGTGTATGCATTTACGAACTCTTCTGACCCCCCAGAAGAAACTTCATTGGCCGCCTGGTTACTCATCTTGAAGAGAGTACCATGTATTTCAGGGAAAAACACATCTGTCACCTAGGACATAACATGGTTTCAGTTGGCAGGAAGAAATCTCATTTAGCTGCTTTAGAGTCGATGGCATTCAGAATAGGCCCTCCAAAGAAAAGAGTTGTAACCAGATTCCCTTTAAACCTGAGCTCCCCCCAAAAAAACCTGAGCTCCCCTCCCTTTGTCCCCCAGAGGACACATCCTGAAGCAAGAGTTTGGGGAAGGGGAACTAGAAAGGCTTTTACTTTGCATAAGGACGGGGACTGGGGGAAAAGTGAAGCGAAGCCCAAGGACACCATGCTGAGGCTAAAGTAGGAGGCAATCTCAGAACTGGGAGAATTGTGTCTTCTGCTTTTTGAAATAGACTGTCACTCTCAGGCAGCCTGGCAATGCTGAATGTTAGGACTTCTGTCTCTGCTGGAGACACGGCCTGGTGCATGTCAGCGGTTAGAGTTTGGCAGCTTTCTCAGCACTCCCTGACTCCGTTTACCTTTACTCCGCATCCCATTCTCTTACTGCCTATCTGAAGGATTGGATGGGCAGAGTATAGGTGGCGGTGGTTGGTCCTCCCCGTATGTTGTCCATTTAATTCCAGAGCACTGATTTTTCCGAAGTGTGCTCTGCCCTGGGAAAATGGACACATGTTCCTCACAATGGGAATAACTAATTACTTCTTTTTTTTACAGAAAAAGTTGGTGATTCAAGGAAAGCACATTGCGATGCATTATAGCAATCCCAGACCTAAGTTTGAAGATTGGCTTTGTAACAAGGTAAGCATATGTTCTTTGCAAACAGACAAAAACCCTTTGGGTTTTATTGGGGTTTTTTTTGAACAAGGAAACTAGAAAATACACAGTCACCAGCTTTTATCATAGAGTGATTTTTGTGACTTTCTTTGGGTCCTCCTATATAGGTACTAGAATCCCTAGAAGACTAGCAATTTTATTTATTTATATATTAAGGTCTATGGGACACCTGGGTGGCTCAGTGGTTGAGCATATCTG
The DNA here is from genome assembly GCF_048418805.1 of Vulpes vulpes. NCBI lineage: Eukaryota > Metazoa > Chordata > Mammalia > Carnivora > Canidae > Vulpes > Vulpes vulpes. Next base: position 92,388,392 of record NC_132788.1, on the reverse strand, counting down.
CCTTCGGCCCAGGGTATGATCCCAGAGACCTGGGATCGAGTCCCACGTCGGGCTCCCTACATGGAGTCTGCTTCTCCCTCTGCCTGTGTCTCTGCCTCTTTCTGTCTCTGTGTCATGAATGAATGAATGAACGAACAAATAAAATTAAAACATTATAGTGCTGTCACCAGTGCACTATTTTTGTGGTTTTTGTTTTTAAAGATTTTATTTATTTATTCATGAGAGACAAAAAGGCAGAGGGAGAAGCAGGCTTCATGCATGGAGCCTGATATGGGACTCGATCCCGGAACCGCGGGATCATGCTCTGAGCCAAATGCAGACACCCAACTGCTGAGCCATCCAGGCGTCCCTTGTTTGTTTGTTTTTTTTGTTTTGTTTTGTTTTGTTTTAAGGATCAATTGAGGGCAGCCTGGGTGGCTCAGCAGTTTAGTGCTGCCTTCGGCCCAGGGCATGATCTTGGGGACCCGGGATCGAGTCCTGCGTTGGGTTCCTTGTGTGGAGCCTGCTTCTCCCTCTGCCTGTGTCTCTGCTTCTCTCTCTCTCTCTCTCTCTCTCTCATGAATAAGATATTAAAAAATAAAGGACTGATTGATTTAAAAGAGTGAACACATGCAAGTGGTCAGTGGGAAGAATCTTGAGCAGACTCCACCACCAAGTATGGAATCTGACACAGGGCTTAATCCCCCAACCCTGAGATCATGACCTGAGCTGAAACCATGAGTCAGATGCTTAACCAACTGAGCCACCCAGGTGCCCCACCAATGCATCATTTTGAGCATTGGGTGTTGCCATTGACATTCTGAGAGTACTTGGATTCTTTGTTCTGCATGTCAACCATGTCCAGTAGGGGCTAGACAGTATTCTGTTACATTGTGTATCTAGAGTGGTCCATATAGTAAGTGTTCTTCCTCTTTTTTTTTTTAAATGTGGTTTTTTTGTTTTGTTTTGTTTTGTTTTTTTTAAGATTCTATTTATTTATTCATGAGAGAGAGAGGTAGAGACATTATCTCCCTCAGGCAGAGGGAGAAGCAGGCTCCATGCAGGGAGCCCAATGTGGGACTCAATCCTGGGACTCCAGGATCACACCCTGGGCCAAAGGCAGTCACTAAACTGCTGAGCCACACAGGGATCCCAGTAAGTGTTCTTCTGATGCAAGAAACAAATTCACCACTGGAGGGTTTGCTATAAAGTTTTGGGGTGAAATGAAGCTTTCCTCGAACTTGATAAAAATGGAATTCTACTTCAAAATTTATCAAGATTTGTTTTTCCTGGGGGACACCCGGGTGGCTTTAGCAGTTGAACTTCTGCCTTTGGTTCAGTGTGATCCCAGGTCTGGGGATTGAGTTCCATATCAGGCTCCCTGCAAGGAACCTGCTCCCTCAGCCATGTCTCTGCCTCTCTCTTGTTCTCTCGGTCTCTCATGAATAAACAAATTTTAAAAGAAAAAAAAGTATTTGTTTTTCTTGGAAGAATTCACATAGTAAGACATATAAAATTTTAAATTTTTAGGTGACTTCCCATTTGTCTTGGTTGCGTGATATCACTCTTTTTTTATTTGCTACCTCAGACTTGTCCATGGCCATATTGCTCTAACCCACTTCATTACTAGTAAGCCTGGCCTACTGTGAGAAATAATTACAGAGAAAACTTTTTTTCTTCCAGTGCTGCCTTAACAATTTCAGGAAAAGACTAAAATGCTTCCGATGTGGAGCGGACAAGTTTGGTAAGCCCAAACTCAGCTATTTGGAATATGCATTAAAAACCTGACTAATTGGATTGTCTGCAAGCCTGAGGAAAAGTATAGATTGTAGGACATTTCAACAAATAATTCTTAAACTTTCTTACCTTATGTTAGGTAGATGCTTCTGATGATTGTGGGTGCAGAGAGTTCTTTTATTTTCCAAAATTAAGCCTGTTCACAGTTTGTATTCTACTCCTGCTTTTCTTTAGTACTGAAGTAATGTCAGTCCTCCACTGGCCCAATTTTTGCATTCCACATTTATCACGTCGAAATTAATCATGTATTATTATAGCCACAGATGGTTTTAAAAGAAAAATAAATGCTTACATTTACTTAAAATTAAAGCTTTGAGGTTTGAATGTATTCCTTTACTAAAAATACACTGGTTTATTGTTTGTTTTTCTTCAAGTTACTGAGTCTCCTTGTCTCTTTCCCTTGTAGACTCTGAACAGGAAGTGCCCCCTGGAACTACAGAGTCTGTTCAGTCTGTGGATTACTACTGTGATAGTAAGTTCCACTATGCTCTTTTGGCCTTTGTGGTAGAAGTTAAACTCAGAAGTTTTTGTTTTTTTATCCTTTTTTAATGAACAGGGTTTTTAGAATGGCTGTGGCTTCAGTTTTGGTTTTTAGCATCTTTTCCATGTCAAAGTGCAAGGTATACTAGGACTCTCCCAAAATGGATTTAAGTATTTGTCCTTGAGCCTGCCTTAAAAAGTATTGGTGGTGGGAATGCACATATATGTCATTTGTCTCTTTCACCTCCAGCAATCATACTTCGAAACATAGCCCCGCACACTGTGGTGGATTCCATCATGACAGCACTGTCTCCCTACGCATCCTTAGCTGTCAATAATATTCGCCTCATAAAAGACAAACAGACCCAGCAGAACAGGGGCTTCGCATTTGTGCAGCTGTCTTCTGCAATGGTGAGGTGCTCACTCAATCTTTCCTTTTACAAGAAACTAGGCTTTAAGAGGCAAATGCGGTTCATCTAATTGTAATGCTGTGTGCAAGGCTCCTGGAGCCCAGAGGTCAAGGCTACATGTGATAAGTGGTAAAAAATAATGTGTATACCTGTAGATAATTAGCATAACTAAAGTTTGAGCCACAGTTTAATTTTTTCCTTCTTGCTTTGTTTAGATTGATTTAGCATTTACTTCTTTAATAATATGAAATACCGGGCAGCGCCGGTGGCGCAGCAGTTTAGCGCCGCCTGCAGCTCAGGGCGTGATCCTGGAGACCCGGGATCAAGTCCCACATTGGGCTCCCTGCATGGAGCCTGCTCCTCCCTCTGCCTGTGTCTCTGCCTCTCTCTCTAGCTGTGTCTCTATGAATAAATAAATAAAATCTTAAAAAAAAATAATAATAATAATAATATGAAATAGCTTCATGTACTGGAAGAAAGAGGGCTGGTTTTTTTCCTCAAGGATTCATATGCACAAACAATAATGGATTACTGTTGTTTTTTGTTTTGTTTTGTTTTACTGTTTGTTTTTTTAATAGAAAGCTAAACTACAAATGGAGTTGGTGGTAGGGAGAGATTTTTAATTACATGACAAAGTTGTCTTTCTTGACATTCTCCTTCAGGATGCCTCTCAGCTCCTTCAGATATTGCAGAGTCTCCACCCTCCTTTGAAAATTGACGGCAAAACTATAGGGGTTGATTTTGCAAAAAGTGCCAGAAAGTGAGTAGCTTTATTTATTTATTTATTTATTTATTTATTTATTTATTTATTTATTTATTTATTTTGAGTAGCTTTATTTTTATTTCAAACCGCTGTACTTATACACTTGCCCAGGGGTGCTTTGCTAACTGTACCCTAAGCCCATGTTCTCAACACTGAGATACAATCCTCCCTGGTTTCCAAGGTTGGGAGGGAGACAGTTGTCTTCTTTTACAGTATATTTCTCCTGTCCTGAAAAAACAGTTGCCAGAAAACTTCAGAGCAGGACAGAGGCACACATGACAGATGGGTGGAGAATATGTGCTATGCAAACAGCTTCAGGATAGTGCAAACCCATCTGGAAATAATTCTTTCCAGAATAGCATGCTGATAGCTTCATTTAGAGTGAGCCTCAGTCCAGAGATGTAAATTTCCCATTTGTAGTATCATTGCTCACCCAGGAAACACCTTACTAGAAGGTAGGATACAGAGTAAAACAGTGATACTGCAGAGACATTTGCCCACTAAGGAACTCACCCATGGAGAAATGAGGCCTTGCTAGCATTTGAGAGCTCTCAACAAAAGCTAGAGTGAATTGCTATTTCCTTGGCAGATTGGGAGCTTGCTGAGATAGAGCCACATGATGGAATTTTTGTGTTTTCAGAGACTTGGTCCTCCCAGATGGTAACCGGGTCAGCGCCTTCTCTGTGGCCAGTACAGCCATTGCTGCTGCTCAGTGGTCATCTACCCAGGTAAGAAGGAATTGTTAAATTTTTTTTCAAAATAGCGTGGTGATGGTGGTGGTGCCCAAATTCACAGAAGTGATCTCTGGTGCCTTAGGAGCTCTCCAAGGTCATTTTTAGGAAGTACTTCCTGGCTTCTTTCTTGATGTCCACTAACCTCACCTGTGTGTATCCTTTTCTTTTGACACTTTATAGTCTCAGAGTGGTGAAGGAGGCAGTGTTGACTACAGTTACCTGCAGCCAGGCCAAGATGGCTATGCCCAATATGCTCAGGTAGGTAGATTTGACCAGCATCCAACTTCTGCTCTCCAGAGCAGGTCTGAGAATAGCAGCTTTAACAGTGGACTTTTCTTCAGTACTCACAGGATTACCAACAGTTTTATCAGCAACAAGCTGGAGGATTGGAATCTGATGCATCATCTGCATCAGGTAGTAAACTTCATCTCTGTTTTACCTTTTGTTTAAGCAGCTATCATTAAGGAGATAGGACTAGATGTTCTAACTAGACCCAAAGCCACATATCTGTTTCCCTGCAAGGTGAGGGTAAGGGATACATGTTCAGGGTTGTCACCATGTATGTGCCTAAGGTTCTAGGGAAGATCAGGAGAGGATAACAGCCTTTTAGAGACCGTATTGTGATGAATGTTCATTCTTAGAATTCAACTTTGTATCTCCCTTGGCTTTGTTTGGAATCATGGGTTCTTACATAGGTTCATGTGAGCAGAGAGAGTGTGGCCATAAAGTCTCATGCTCAGACATCAATGAGAAGGGTCATTGTAAGAAACTTCTGCTTTAGTTTTTGTTTTAGAATTATAAAAGCTTTATAGTTAAATATTTTCTCAACCCCAGACCAGTTAGAGATTCTTCTCTTCCTTTTTCTTGACGATCATGCAGAATATTTAACTTTGTATGTGACATTATAAAAGGATCATAAAAATGAAAATGTTAGAGGTTCCAGGATGTTTAGTGGGAATTAAGTTATTCAGAACTGACATCTACACGGGCACCTGGTGGCACAATTGATTAAGTGACTGACTCTTGGTTTCAGCTGAGGGTTATAATCTCAGTCTCATGAGACCAAGCCCTGCTTCAGTCTCAGCGCAGAGTCTGCTTGAGTCTCCCTCTCCCTCTACCCATTCCCTCTGCTCTCTCCCTCTAAAAATAAATAAACCTAAAAAAAAAAAAAAAAAAAAAACTGACGTATACAAAGACAGAAGGTTAGTTTGGGCATTACAGATAAAGATGTTTGGCTTGGAATTAGTGCCTCGGCCCTTCCTAACCTCTGTGTTTATCATTAGGCACAGCAGTGACCACCACCTCAGCAGCTGTAGTGTCCCAGAGTCCCCAGCTGTATAATCAGACCTCCAATCCACCCAGCTCTCCGGTAATCCTGTTGTCCTAAATACAGAACTGGTGATGGGGGGAGGTGGGGGGGCTGGCTTGCTTTTGCTATAAAATATTATTCTTCCCTGCTGCATGAGCCAGGATTGAATAATATACAGATATTCCGACCTTACTTCTCTGGTAGTATTAGATGATTAAAATAATTTGGGGTATGTATTTAGAACTTAAGATTCCAAACAGGGTGTATTGATACTTCCTGCATGCTTCAACTTGATTTTTAGGAAGAAAGTTGTCAGCATGTGTTTTTTGTTCAAGGATTGCCCTAGATCATTACTACAGTACGTCTGTCAGGGGAGCCCTTCCTCCTGGATGATTGCAGTGATTTAGTTCTCTTAAGAGGCTTTACAGTTGAAATTATATTGAAGCTGCTGTTCTTTCCAGACTGAGGAAGCACAGCCTAGCACTAGCACAAGTACACAGGCCCCAGCCGCTTCCCCCACTGGTGTAGTTCCTGGTACCAAATATGGTAAGCCAAACCTCATGGGGCTGTTGACAGTTGGAAGGTCCTAGTTGTTGTCTGTGTCTAGTAAGCGTTTTCTCCCTTTGTGGGTGTCAGAGGGACACTTGGGATATGAGAGAAGACCATTAAGGCCTGCCACATCTCGGTGGCTTAGAGTTTCAAGTAAAGCTTGTTTCTTACCTGGAATGACTGTGTGCTGGTTTTTGTTTTTGCAGCAGTGCCTGACACATCCACTTACCAGTATGACGAATCTTCAGGATATTATTATGATCCAACAACAGGGCTGTACTATGACCCCAACTCACAGGTAAGTGCACTGTTTTCCTCCCCAATTTCACTAAAAATATCTTCATTTCACTTAGTCCATTTATGAAGCATGACATGAAATAACTCCTGCAAAGGAGTAAGTGGCCCAGATTGGTTTTAAATTCTTCAGAACCACCAAGATATAATTTCTATTTTAGGAATTTTATAATTTAAATGTTAAAAATGTTTTGAGGTATAGTGTACATATAGGAAAAGGGTACAAAGCTGAAGTGTACATTTCTTTGAATGTTTACATGTGTACGTACTCCTATATCAGTGCTGAGATGAGAGAATATTCCTAGTGTGCTGAAAGCTCCTTCATGCCCCCTGCTGGCCAGTACCTCCCCCCCCTTCAGTAACCACAAGTCTGACTTCTAGGACCATGGATTATTTTGTCAATAAAAAATTTGTTTTTAAAGATTTTATTTATTCATAAGAGAGAGAGAGAGAGAGAGGCAGAGACACCTGCAGAGGGAGAAGCAGACTCCATGCAGGGAGCCCGACATGGGACTCGATCCCAGGTCTCCAGGATCATGCCCTGGACTGAAACTGGCGCCAAACTGCTGAGCCACCAGGGCTGCCCTGTCAATAAAATTTATAGATGGCTGTTAGTGTTTACATAAAGACCTAGATAGAAGTTTGAAAATGTGGTTTCTCTTCCTGTGTACTTTTTTAATTGAGCTAAACTTCACTGTTTGTTCGCTTGTTTGTTTTTAGGTATGTGAGGTTTTGTTTTTTTAAGTAGGCTCCACACCTAGTGTGGAGCCTGACACAGGGCTTGAATTCACAACTCTGAAATCAAGACCTGAGCTGAAATCAAGAGTCAGGCAGCTAACTGAACCACCCAGGCAGCACCTTAAAAAATTTTTTTTAAGATTTGCTTATTTCATAGAGTGAGCATGAACACACACATGTACATGAGCATATGCAGGGGGAGGGGCAAAGGGAGAGGGAGAGAGAAACCCAGGCAGATTCCCCACTGAGTGCAGGGCTCAATCCCACAACCGCAAAATCAGACCTGAGCCAAAACCAAGAGTTGGATGTTTAAGTGACTTTGCCACCCAGGCACCCCAGATTTTTTTTTATTTTTTATTCTTTTTCCCAGATTCTATTTTTAAGTAATTTCTACACCCAACCTGGGGCTTGAACTTACAACCCTGAGATCAAGATCTGCTCTACCAACTGAGCCAGCCAGACACCCCTTGCTCTCTATTTATTTGTAATCCAAAATGTTTTTATTAACCCCAAAAGAAACCTGTCCCCTTAGCAGTCCCTCCTGAGTCCCTCCATCAACCACTATTTGTTTTCTGGTCTCTGCAGATTTGCGTCTTAGCATTTCATGTAAGTGGAGGCGGACAGCATGTGACTTATTGTGTCCAGCCTCTTTTACTTAGTGTCCTGATCTGTGGGTAGAAATTAGCAGATCTCTGGGGTGATGTTTTATTTTTGGTAGTGGTATGTTATTTTAAAGAGGAAAGGCAGCTTTAACACTCTATAAATAAACAATTACTTATGACCGGGAGCTATATATATAGGATAGTAAAATAAGTGCTTTTAACAGGAACTTGGCATTGAGAGCTTGTGGTTTCTGAGAGTGAGGTGTGGAATGGTGAGCAAGCCAAGTCTTGTATGGTTCTAGTTCTCTTGCCTGTGAAGTCTGACCATTACCCAGGCAGTTTTTAGTGGCCATAGCAGCTGTGACTCTTATGTCTGACCCATGCCATCTTCCCCAGAAAAGATATAGTATATCATGTCCCCTGGGTCCCTGCTAAGCAGGTAGACTAAATGAATAGGCAATAAAAAAGAGGAGAAGGGGCATTCCGGGTGGCTCAGCAGTTTAGCACCATCTTCAGCCCAAGGTGTGATCCTGGAGACCTGGGATCGAGTCCCACGTCAGGCTCCCTACATGGAGCCTGCTTCTTTCTCCCTCTGCCTGTGTCTCTGCCTCTCTCTCTCTGTGTGTGTCTCTCATGAATAAATAAATAAAATCATTAAAAAAAAAGAAAAGAGGAGGAGAGATAGGTGCTACTTATCTGCCATTGCAGTTCTTCCTACATATGTCAGATCCAGTTGCTTCACTTACCACCTTTCAACTCCCAAGCTGGCATTTTACAACCCTGTGTTTGGTTACCTGGGTGTCCAAAGGGTTCCAGATGTTTGAACCTGATGATGAACTGGCTGTTAACTGGTTCTCATGGAAGATGTGTCATTAAAAGCTCCTCCTCTAAGGCGTGCCTAGCTGGCCCAGTTGGTGGAACATGGACTCTTGATTTCAGGGTTTTGAGTTCGAGCCCCATACTGGATGTAGAGATTACTAAAAATAATAAATAATAAATCTTTTATTTTTTATTTTTTTTATTTTATTTTAATAATGAATTTATTTTTTATTGGTGTTCAGTTTGCCAACATACAGAATAACACCCAGTGCTCATCCCGTCAAGTGCCCCACTCAGTGCCCGTCACCCATTCACCCCCAACCCCCGCCCTCCTCCCAATAAATCTTTAAAAAAAGAAAACAACTCTCTGTACCACCTACCTGTTCTGGCCACCTGGTTTGTATAAATGGTCTATGAAAAGGAGTCAGATACATGGCTCTTTGGGTGTACTCCAAGCCCAGGGATTAGATTAATGGAACTACACTCTTTAGAAACCATATTTTACTTTTGTCCCAGAAGTTTCATACTTCTTCACTGGCTAGTTCTGTATCCTTACCACACCAGCATGTACAAGCAGCTTTCTGGGCAGGAAATGACTACTTTTCCACAGCGTGTTTTATGTTTGTGTTTCCTTTTTTTGACAAAAGAATTTTGATACGTCTTTTTAACAAAATATTCCTTTAAGGGTTTGACAAAGTAGAAAGCCTGCATTAATTGTGTTTTGTTTCTAGTACTACTACAATTCCCTGACCCAGCAATACCTTTACTGGGATGGGGAGAAGGAGACCTACGTGCCAGCTGCAGAGTCCAGCTCCCACCAGCAGACGGGCCTACCTCCTGCAAAGGAGGGGAAGGAAAAGAAGGAGAAACCCAAGAGCAAAACAGCCCAGCAGGTGAGACCATGACCCAGGAAGGGAACTCAGTTCTCTAGAGGATTGGGCTTTCTTTTTTTCTTTCTCTTTTTTCAGATGTGGCATCTGTATCAGCTTTATTTGGATCTTTTTAAAAACTGGGTCACGTCCCAGTGGTTTAGCGCCTGCCTTCGGCCCAGGGCGTGATCCTAAAGTCCCAGGATCAAGTCCCACATCGGGCTCCCTGCATGGAGCCTGCTTCTCCCTCTGCCTATGTTGCTGCATCTCCCTCCCTCTCTCTCTCTCTCTCTCTCTCTCTCTCTCTCTCTCTCTCTCTCATAAATAAAATCTTTAAAACCAAAACAAGGGGATCCCTGGGTGGCTCAGCGGTTTAGTGCCTGCCTTTGGCCCAGGGCACGATCCTGGAGTCCTGGGATCATCCCACATCAGGCTCCCTGCATGGAGCCTGCTTCTCCCTCTGCCTCTCTCTCTCTCTCTCTCTCTCTCTGTGTCTATCATGAATGAATGAATGATAAAAACCAAAACAAAAGAAAACTGGGTCACGTATCTTATTTACATCAAGTTAACAGAGGATTTTGTAAATTATTTTTATGTTACCATACATTGTCAGTTGCCTGTATACATACTTAGAAGGAAAAATATCCTCGAAGCTTCACAGGCTTTTTCAATCAGTATTTGTTAATGACTTTGGGTGTATGCATTGCATTTCGTGAAGATATTTGTAGGTAGAAGTAAGGGCAAAAGGGGTTTTGTTCCAGAGCACGTGATTGAGGTGAGACCTTTAATGGCTGCTTATTTGTGGCACAGGAGACTGTTTTCTAAAGTCCTGTATTTCTAAATGGTTTTTCGTGGTTGTTGTCTGGCACTAGATCGCCAAAGATATGGAACGCTGGGCTAAGAGTTTAAACAAGCAGAAAGAAAATTTTAAAAATAGCTTTCAACCTGTTAACTCCTTGAGAGAAGAAGAAAGGAGAGAGTCCGCTGCGGCAGATGCTGGCTTTGCTCTCTTTGAGAAAAAGGTAACAGCAGGAATGGCCACACTTCATAATGGGAACTTAAGTAAAATGTGAGGCTTATGACTTGTTCTGTGTTTCCCAGGGAGCCTTAGCCGAAAGGCAGCAGCTCATCCCAGAACTGGTGCGAAATGGAGATGAGGAGAATCCTCTCAAGGTAAGTAGAAGACCACCAGTGTTTTGTTTTGTTTTTAAGATTTTATTTATTTATTCATGAGAGACATAGAGAGGCAGAGACACAGGCGAGGGAGAAGCAGGCTCCATGCAGGGAGCCCGACATGGTACTCGATCCCAGGACTCCAGGATCATGCCCTGGGCTGAAGGCAGCGCTAAAACCGCTGAGCCACCTGGGCTGCCCACCACCAGTGTTTTTAAGGCCATGTTTGTGCTTGCTATCTCACTGGGAATCTCCCCTTCGTCTTGGCTGTGATTCCTACTTAAAACTGGATGTGCTCACTATCGGTGGGTATTTAGAGCAGGTCCTGCACATAGAATCCATGTCCAAGGCTTTGTTTTCTGGGTGAGAGCTAGTGAGCTGGAACAGTGAATGAAACCTGAATTCCTAAGCTCAGTTGAGTTTTATTGCATTTGTAAGTAGAATTTTAATGGTCTGGGAAGAGAAAATCAAGATAATAAAACATGTTTTACTTGGTAAATACTGGTCTAGGTGGGCCACTACTCTGTTATATTTGGGTATTCATACGTGGTGAGTAGTTTGAAAACAGCCATCCAGGAACTTTTCCTGGACCTCAGGAGGGTTGATACCAGGAGGCTGGCAGGCCCAGCATTTGAGGACCTGACTGTTCCACACTGTTGAAATATGGCTTCTGGCAGTGGGAGTTCTCACACATCTTGAATTACATGTTTTATCATACATAGTCATGGCTCCTTCCTATTGTATGTTTCCAATGACACACTCTCTTGTTCCCAGAGGGGTCTGGTTGCTGCTTACAGTGGTGACAGCGACAATGAAGAGGAGCTAGTGGAGAGACTGGAGAGTGAGGAGGAGAAGCTGGCCGACTGGAAAAAGATGGCCTGCCTGCTCTGCCGGCGCCAGTTCCCCAACAGAGATGCCCTGGTCAGGCACCAGCAGCTCTCAGACCTTCACAAGGTGACCATGCTTCTCTGAGCTGATCCAAGACAGGGAGGGGAGGCAGCAAGGTGTCACAAGTGGCCTGACTGTGGTGAAGGTTCGGCAGATCCCTGCATGGAGTGTTCGATCACCTTTCAAAAGGCTATTCTTATTGTGGTCTGTTCCAGATTGTAGAGTGGCAAAGAGCATGGGGGCTCCATATACATCAGGCTCTGGTTTTCATGCTATGGTATATTGAACTGGGCTTTGACTCTTAAAATAGATAGATATTGTTAGAAATAGACATTTCAAATTAGTTTGGTCTAAATTCTTACCATGTCTGTCAAATTTCTTACAGCAAAACATGGATATCTACCGACGATCCAGGCTGAGTGAGCAGGAGCTGGAAGCCTTGGAGCTGAGGGAGAGAGAGGTGAATAAGGATCACTTTGCCACTAGGAGAAGTATCTTGTATCTACCTTTAGCTTTTATTTGTAGCACTTAGTTCCAGGTCCCAGGGGCAAGGCAGGATTTGTCACATATCTGTCACCTGGCCATTGTGGTTCATGTAGCCTGGACCTGGGATCTGTGTGCATTGTGAGGTCTGCACTATGTCTACGAGGATGCACGGAAGCACATCCTGAAGACAGCTCACAAGTCCTAAATACCAGGTTATTTTGCTGGTGAGGTACACTGGATTTTAGTAAAGAGAATGTGATCTTGTTTGGCTTACAATGAGGGAGGCTTCACATTAGGCCCAAGGGAAATCAAGGCATAAGACAATTACATACATAAGACAATTACAAATGATAAGGAAGAAAGCGGTAGGCAGGGCAGGGTTTGGAGTGAAGGCAGCAAAAGCAAGTGAGGCCAATAATGGATAGGCATTTAATAGTTCATGAGGCAGATTGAGAGCCATCCAGTTTTAAAATCCAAATAGAGGTCCGTGGGTTAGAGATGAAGTGGACAAGTTACTTGAAATTTCTCACTCCACGTTAATTTTATAGTTCAGGCTATCTGTAGCTAGGGTTTCTGCTCTCCTGTTCTTTTCCACTGTTTACAGTACCAGCTCCCTGATGAATGGGTCTCTGGAAGCCTCCTTGGTGCCATCTGTCCCTGGAGGTGGACCTGTCCCAGGTGGTAAGAGGAATGGCAGCTCTGCCCTCCTCTTCCTCTAGATACTGGTAGGCTGCACCAGTGGCTCAGCAGGCCTGTCAAAGAGCTTAACAAGCAATGGCTAATGAAATAAAATTCCTTGTTGCAGGTGTAGCTCTGCCCCAGATTCCACACAGTCCCTACACACCCACCATTTTTGATTCGACTAACTGCAGTGAGGGAAACAAGGGGCATTTGGTTTTTCAGACCACTCTTAAGAGGCCACGCTCCAGATTAGGATAGTCCTTGAGGGTGGTAATCGTGAAGTCTCAGTGTGTCAGGCAGGCTGTTGGAAGATTTAGGTCTGAATGTCTAGCATCCTTTGTTCTCCCACATAGATGAAATACCGAGATCGAGCTGCAGAGAGGCGAGAGAAGTACGGCATTCCAGAACCTCCAGAGCCCAAGCGCAAGAAGCAGTTTGATGCTGGCACTGTGTATGTGTTGTTGTGTACCTTTTCCATTTCATTAGCAGGGGCTCTGGCTGTTTTAAGTAACTGTGTGTTTGCCACTGGCAGGAATTACGAGCAGCCCACCAAAGATGGCATTGACCACAGTAACATTGGCAACAAGATGCTGCAGGCCATGGGTTGGCGGGAAGGCTCAGGTTTAGGAAGAAAATGTCAAGGCATCACAGCCCCCATCGAGGTAAGCAGTAAGATTGGGCTTCAGTGGTTTGTAGGCTTGTTCTACTGAGGAGATGAAATGGAAGCACCCAGACAGCCTGGGGTCCAGGGGCAGCTTTACCTTACCACAAAGGGCAGTCTCTTCTGGGCAGTGCCACCACTTTGTTTCACCCGCCTTTTAAAATGGCAGTTGGGAGGAATGGGTGTGGTGCCTTACTTGACTTTTCTAGTCTTTTGGTACCTTTGGATAAAAGCCATCTTGTGAGAACTGTATATGTCTATGTCCTTTGTTAAGAACAGTCTCTTACTTCACACCTACTCAGATCCATGTACTTAGATTGGGTTTTTTTAAGGTATACTATGCTTTAATTTCTTTCTAGGTAATCTTGGTTATGTATAAAACAAATTCTGATTAAGTAGGAGTTTTATCCATGATAAGAAATCCTTTAGTTGGGATGCCTGGGTGGCTCAGCGGTTGGGCACCTGCCTTTGGCTCAGGTCGTGATCCCAGGATCTGGGATCGAGTCCTGCATCCAGCTCCCGCAAGGAACCTGCTTCTCCCTCTGCCTGTCTCTCTGCCTCTCTCTCTCAGTCTGTGTCTCTCATGAATAAATAAATCTTAAAAAAAAAGAAGAAGAAGAAAAATCTTTTAGTTGGTCAGAGCTCAGATTGAGGTATAATCTCAGGATCAGCAGTCCCTGCCCTCCAGCCTTCTAGACAAGAGCACCACCAGGGATTGCTGTCTCTGACCAGGCTAGACAAGAGCACCACCAGGGATTGCTGTCTCTGACCAGGCAACACGGCTTAGGTCAGACTGTTACAGACCATGTTTGTCTTGTGCAAGCAAGTTCTGCTGACATCAGGCTGTCCTGCTATGATCTGTGCCCATAATTACCAGGCCTTCCTAGGCTTCAGTGGAGTGCTTTGGGGCCATTACTAGACACAGAAGCTTGCTGAGCAGGGTTGTGGAATGTGTCTCCCTCTGCCTGTCTTCCTTAGACCATTTTATTCCTTCAGTCCTTAAACCTACGTCAGATCTCAAAAACTTTGTCTTTTCTGTCCCCGGTGGTGGGTGGTTCTATTTGGTTGGGAATTGCCTGGACGCGGAGTTGGAGCGGTCCACACCCTACTTGCCATTTGCTGACAGAAATTTTGTTCCCTTAGGCTCAAGTCCGGCTAAAAGGAGCTGGCCTAGGAGCCAAAGGCAGTGCATACGGACTGTCGGGTGCGGATTCCTACAAAGATGCTGTCCGGAAGGCCATGTTTGCTCGGTTCACTGAGATGGAGTGAGATGCAGAGAAGGAGGGAGGGAAAGATGACAAGGAGCTCCTCAGAGCACAAGGAATGGACCATCTCCTGAATTCACTCTTAGCACCTACCTGTCTCTTTAAGGGCATGCCTTGTGCTGTTAATAGTTTTTAGGGTGAACCACTCCATTCTACAAGGTTCTCCCACTTAAAGGAGTTCCCCTTATATGGGCTATCTGGTGAATGGCCTTCCTTCCTGCCAGAGGGCTTGTGAGCTGGCCAAGGGGACAGTGGGTCTTTTATACTTCAGTGTATATAGTGTAATGTAGTGTGTTTTACATGTGTAGCCATGTCGTGGTCTGTCAGCCCCTCGCATTCCTATGGGGTGTTGAGATACCCTAGGTGGTATGTGACACCAAAGCCGCCTCTGTCATTTGTTGTGCTGTCTTTTCTTGGCAAAAGCCTTGTGTATATTTGTATATTACACATTTGTACAGAATTTTGGAAGATTTTCAGTCTAGTTGCCAAATCTGGCTCCTTTACAAAAGAAATACCTTGAAAAATGAGTGTCTGTGTCTCTTTATTCTTGGGTGACCAGGTGTGCAGAGCATGTCAGAGCTAGTCAAGCCTGGTGGTGAGATAAGTGTGTTAAAAGTTATTTATAAGTAGTATTTTGTTATTTTCCTTATTCTAATCATGTTTAGATTCTTAAGTTAAAGAGTTTGTTAATATGTCTTAAAATTCTTCATGAAAATTCAGTCATAAATGAGTCAGCTTTTCCACTTCAATTTTCTAAAGACCAAAGTGAGTGTGAGAGCCTCTGTTTCTCCCATTTCTGCAGACTATTCCAGCATGCTGTGTTGGGCTGTTCCTGCTCTGCTGAGGTGCTGGGGAATGGGGACTGAGGCCCCATTCCTCCCCCATCCTCCTCCATGCACCCCCCTCATTGTTCACCTCAGCTGCTGAGGAGCAGCTTGGGGTTTGTAGGGTTTACCATTCTAAAGGAGGTCATCACATCCTTGTCATCATCTTGACCAGTAACCCCATACTTGACGAGGGCAGGAAGTATGTCTGAGGCTACCTGGCACTCGATGTGATGGGGGATCCATCCTGCATAATCTGCCTGAATTCCGTGTATGGGCTCCATGTTTGGCATATAGTTAGGGAGGGGGGGCTTATTCTCCAAGCTGGAATGCCACAGCTTTAGTGGCTGGTCACGTTTTCTTATTTTCAGGCAGGTCTGGCCCTTATAAAGGGATAAAAAGCGCTCAGGAAATACTTTGAAGGTGAGTGCTTATGGGCCCTCACCCCAGCCTCCCAGGGGTTCCTTGGAAGACGAAGCAAATGCAGAAGCCCCACACCTGGGCTTCCATGGGGTAAGTCAGAAACCTCACAAATAAGGGTCCAACAGATGCCTGCCTTCCAGAATCAGCCTTGGGGAGGAGCTCAGCCCCACCTCCAGAGCCTTGTGCATCATGGACATGCTGCTGGTCTTTGTGCCTGGGTAACAGTCATAAGCAACCTAGTTTAATGGATCTGACAGCCAGTATGGGAGATTCTTACAGATGAAGACCTACATCCTGAGATCTGGGAAGCTCCTAATTACATGCATCCAGCTCATTAAAGGCTTAGTGGAAGCCTCTTGAGGAGGTGGAGGGGGCCAAAGCTGAGCACTGGTTGGGGAGCCAGGCCCCCTTCAGCCATCTTGAGCCCATATGGACTGCCCCACACCAGGAAGGCACTTGAATCTGTCCCATACCATTTGGTGCAGACACCATTTTCTGCTGCTCAGAGGTCCCACAAAGCTTGCTCTGGACCATAACATCTTTCAGCCTGGCATAGGCTTCCCTACAAACATGTCTGTGTCTATCCCTAGTGGTTTGAGCCAGCCCCTCAAGCTGGAAGCTCCCATTTCCATTTACAACCTGCTGCCCAGCCACACCCATCACTGGCATGCCAAACCAGTTAACTACAGCCTTCACCTTGCATCTGAGCCCATTTCTTGAAGTTTGACAGGCTGTACCTCTGGTTCTGGCCTCATGCCAGGCCACATTTGGGGGTTTCTGGGTATTGAATGGCTCTCATCCCTGAGGACCAGAGCTGAAGCCCCAAGAACCCAGGCATGCCCACTCCCCACCAGTCCTACATGGTCTTCTCCAACTCCAAGGCCAGGGAGGAGTGTGCTATGTCCTGCCCAACCCCCAGAGCTGTTAATCCTCCCCCTCCATGCCTGATGGGGTGCTGTGAGGGCAGTGCAAACGTCCTAATCAGGGAAACCCAAATGCCAAATTTGGAAGGGTCTCTTACTGAACTGGAAGGATTCTCTAGAGATCCCAAGTCCAGCCTGCCCTTGGCTGAGACAACTGCTGCAATATTCAGGCTTTGAGGGCTATCCAGGAGCAGCTGTCATGGCCATGCATCAAACAAGTTTCAAAGCCCAGATGAGCAGCCAGGCCTGAGCTAAGCTCCCCAGGCATGCAATCTGGCTGGGTGTGGGGTGGTCTCAAGGGCACCCAGATTCCAGCCACTAGTCAACCTGATTCCCAAGGGATGAATGTCCTCAGGGACAGGTGGGGCAGGAAGGGGAGATGGCCCTGGAGGAGGACACTGTGCTGCTGGTGGCCACCAGGTGGCAGCACTCCATCGTCTATGGGGCCTGGCTGGTTTAGGTTATGGGGGGGTGGGGGTAGGGGTTCTCAACAAGTTCTGAGGTACAGGAGGGTCCCAGGGCCTCTTACAGGTCTCTGAGAGTCAGGAGGACCTGACCTAGCCTCACTATGTGTGGAGCCAGACAAGCAACAAGTTGTCAGACTCTGCAGGTCCCCTGCCCCCACCCCCACCCTGGAATTCCCTCAGGCTGGAAGGGGCATTGTTGCCCAGCTGTGGGGCAGGGGCCAGACAGGCCCCCTGCACAGTGAGTGCTTCAGTCTCTTAGCATTTCTTTCCAATGCAGGTAAATAATTTCTGTGGTCAATAAAATGCATTTCTGCCTCTCACACTCCCTTCACCCACCAGCCTGATTATTGACTCGTAGAAATACTTTTGGCAGAGCCCACTACGAACCCACAGCCTGTTTGTACAGTTGAGGAGTTGGGGCAAGCTTGCCCAGGGCTTTCAGCAGAAGGCAGGGGATACCCACCTACTCTCACCCAGCTTCCCAAAAATGGAAGGGGAGGGGGGGGGTTCGCTTTCCAGCTGGAGGCACAAACCAGAGGGAGGGCCCTCCTGTCCCACTTAGTCCCTGCACTGCTTTCATCTGGTTTAAAGAGGAAACTGAGGCTCAAAGCAGAACAGTTGCTGGAGGTTACCAAGCTAGCAAGTGCTGAGTGTGCGTTCCAACCTAGGGGCTCCTGCCTAGCTGGCCCCCCAGGCAGAAGGAACTCCATGGAGAAGGGAGACCTTAACTGCAGGCACAGGGTCAGGCTCAAGTTTGGGCCGGACTAGCTCTAGCTCCAACTGAGGAGCTGAGGGTGGAGCGAGCAGCGCCTTGGGACGCCTCCCCCCACCCCAATGCCCTGGGGAGAGAGAGAAGCTGGGAGAGGCAAAGAAAAAAAGACAACTGCAGACAAAGCAAGGCCTAGAGGATGCTGGGAAGAGGAGCAGGAAAGGTCTGTGGTGCTGCAAGCTGCAGGAGGCTGTGGGGGCAAGATAACGTGGAGTAGGGGTGGCTGGGTCTGGGGGAGTCAGCTCCGCTCCAACTCCAACCCCACCTCCGCCCCCAACCCCCCCCCCACCCCCGCCTTAGCGCCCCAGATAAGACAGCTGAGCAGCAGTGGTGAATTCTGCATGCTGATGGGGGAGGTGAGGCCACAGCAGGCAGGGACAGAGGAGGGACCAGGAGGCCTGGCCCAGACCCCCAGTCGCCTGCCAGACAGAAAGGCCCACAAGAGCCCAGCACACCCAGGCCGGCTCCGGCTCCCAGCCCCAAGTAGGCACCACCACCCCTGAGGCCGGCTGGACAGGAGCTATTTGAGAATGATTCATGGATGTAATTAAGTGTCCCCCCACTATCCTCTTGCTCAGCCCTGATGGGGGTGGTGCAGATGTGGGAGCCCAGCCGGCTCTGTAAGGGTTAGGCTCAGTGCAGAGTGCCCCAGGATGCATCTGCAGGGCCTGGAGCAAGGCAGGGCTGGACCCAAATCCCAGGGCTGCCTGGCTGGGGGGCTTCCTCCCCTTTTGCTTTTTGCCCAACTCCTTGGGCTGAGGGTCAGTCGTTTTTACTCACAATTATTCAGCAAGAGTACGAATGCACATGCACACACAGGCCCAGATAGTCACCCGGCAGCAGCAGCAGGTATACTTCTCTATCACCCACCCTCTCGATGATGTGTGTGGGGTAGGACACGCAGATGCCTGCAGACCCCAACACCCCCACACACGTGTGTGAAGCATACAAGCTCACACATACCTCTCCCTGACCACCTGGACGTGGGCAGGCCAGGTCCAATCAAGAAAGCTCGCCTCTGTGCACACTTGCAGCCTGCTCTGGCCCAAGGGCACGAAAATCATACTCTTGCTCCCCCCAAAAGAAGGAAGCCTGATCTGGCCCCCAGGTGGGAGCTGGGAGGCCATACCGCAGCCATGGTGCTGCAAGGCTAAGGCTGGAAGAGCCCAGGCACACCCTTGTGCACTCCCTTACTCACCCTGTGGCTCCCTCTTCCCCAGGTAGGAGGATTTGGGGGGGTAGGTTCCACCCTGACTAGGCTCTTTTTATAAAAGATTTTATTTATTCATGAGACACAGGCAGAGGGAGAAGCAGGCTTCCCCAGGGGGGAGCTTGATGCAGGACTAGATCCCAGGACCCTGGGATCATGCCCTGAGCCAAAGGCAGACGCTCAACCACTGAGGCGCCCAGGTGCCCCCCAACCGGGCTCTAGAGCTCACTTCACAGAGTCCACTGCTCAGCTCTAGGCTTGAGACAGAGCTGAGGTAGAAGGGGAAGCTAGGAGGGTGGCTCAGTGCTCCTGAAATAGATTGGCTCAAAGCTCAGAACCTTCCCTTCTAAGACTTGCAGTCACATATAGTGGGGAGAGGAGGAGGCAGCCTTCTCCAACAAACTGGTAAACTGAGGCTCAGAGATGGATAGCAGCAAACCCTGGCTAACAGAGTTTGTTAACAGCTCATGGAAACCCAGGGCTGCTGCCCTTGCCCCTAGTCATTCCCGTGGGTTGGTGTTCTATCTCCCACCCAACACTGGGCTCTGCCTGGATGGCAGACTGGGAGACCCTAGGACCAGGTTGGCTCTGCTACTCACTCCCCGCCAAGCCTTGGGGTCCTCAGAATCTGCAGGGCTCTGCAGACTCCCCTTGGACTAGGTACCCCAGCACTAGCTTGGCAGGGCCTCTCTAAAACTAGGAGCCCCAGCCTGAGCCCCTCAGGCTCTACCAGATTCAGATGCAAAAACGTGAGCAGCTACCACACGCCCCGCTGTTGCCCCCCCACCCCCCCCAGATTTTTCTGGTTCTTATTAATGTAAATGAAATCTGCTCCGAGCAAGCGTCCTTAATGGAAAGCGTTCCTGGAATTTGTGCACACGTGGTGGTGGTGGGGGGGCACCCTGAGATTAACTCTTGTGCAGCCGGACCCAGACTCCTCAGGCTGCAGTGACCCTGCGGCCTCAGGCTGGGGTGGGGCTTGGGGGGAAGGGATAGTCCCTCAGCTCCTCCCAGAACTGTGTCCCCACAACAGCAGGGGTGGCCTGAGGACCTTACAGATTCTGCCCTCCTCCCTGGGACTGGCGGGGCGAGTCCGGAGGTTTCTCAGAGCCTGAGCAGGGTAGTCCTGACAGGAAATGGGGAGCCCTAGACCTCCTTTGATCAGGGAGGCGCCCAGCCAGAGAGACTGGAGGCGCCGGGAGGTGGCGAGGTGGGCAGCTGACCTTTCCACTGTCCATCCTGCCCTCCCAACTCAGGAGAGAGTTGGGAGGGTGGACCTAGGCACCAGACACCTACTCTTTGAGCCTCCCCAGCCCGCAGGGAGAGGACTCCATCTCTGTGATGTCCCCCATCCCTTCTTCGCCTCTTACTCCTGAGACCGATGGGCCCAAACAATCGTCTTCCCAACTGGGGGTGGGGGGCACAAAGGAACTGGGGACCTGAGAGTGGGCACCAGGGGACGGTTGTCTGCGAGGTTGGGGGCGCAGAGGAGCCCTGGCCTGGAGCCCACACGGCGCCCCGCCTGACTCGCCCCCCGAATCTGGACGTTTGTTCTGGCGCAGCCCTCAGCGGCCCCGGGGGGCTGTGTTTTACTGCCTTTCACGGCCAGGACAGGGATGTCTGCCTCGCTGGCGGGGGCAGGGGAAGAGGCTAAGATTTCAATTTCTCCCAGGTGTGGCTCGGTCTGGAGTATGCTGGGGGGAGGCCGGCTGCGGGGCCAGCACCTGGGGGAAGGGGCGGGGTGCCGGGAGGGGAGGGGCCCACCAAGGGGGTCTCAGAGAGGGAAGGGGGAGTCCCGGGGGAGCGGTTGGGCAGGGCGGGGCTCCGGGGAGGGGTGGCTTCAGAGTGGGGCCGATTCTAATGGGGGACAATAGGCTGGCAGTCCTCCCTCCCACCCACACCTGTCAGGCAGGCTGGGGGAGGGAGACTGACCCACTTAGCTGCCTCCCCTTCCGGGCTTCCACTAATGAGCGCTCTGGGCTTTGGGAGCCAGCCTTCTCCCCCCACCCCAGGCTGTGCCTGAGGCTGTCCCTTCCCCCATAGCCCCTCATTATCTACTGGGGGTCTCACTGGTTCAGGCTGCCCCCCTTATCTGCAGCTGTGCCTGCCCCTGGCAGTAAGGAGAAGGCTCTGGGCCCCCAAACGTGCCCTCTCTGCCCTGGGCTCCCTACACCCCCAGGGCTGGGGAGACAAAGGCTCCCGGCTCCCTGCTGTGCAGCTCAGCTCCAGCTCCAGCTCCAGCTCCAGCTCCAGCTCCAGCTAGGAGCTGGGGCTTTGATTCCACCTGTGGGTCCCACTAGCATGCCAATGAGGGGGGCGGGGGGCGGCGGCTCCACACACAGGCTAGCCTAGCCGGGACTGCGTGCCAGCCTGACCCTTGGGATGGGGAGTCTGGCCCCGCTGCCCAGAGCCTCTGTGGTCGGAGTCCCACTGGGTGGGAAGAGGGGCTCCTGAATTTGTGAGAGCATAGCTCTGGAGGATGGAGAGTGGGGAACAACCCCTTTTGGGGTTTGGGGAAGACTCAGTGCCAGGAGGCAGGTATGGAGTCAGGAGAGATGGTGGGGCGAGGTTTATGTGGGGCTCAGCTCCTTGTAGATGGACAGTACTCAGGGAGCACAGCTCTGCAGGTACAAGAATATGTAGGAACACAAATCTGGGAGGATGCTGTTGGTGGGCGCAGAGCTTCAAAGGATGTGATGAGGAAAGCACAGCTCTGGGAGGGTGGAGGGGACAATTATGAGAGCAAGAGCACAGTCTGGGGGCTGTGTGGGGAGCACACTTCCCAAGAACACGACAGTTCAGGGAGGAGCCTGCCATGTCTCCCCTAGCCTTGGCCTCTTCTGAATCCTCCTCCCCCACATTCCTGGGGTGCAAAGGGAGGTCTGGTTGCTGGAGCATGCCCAAGTTCCCCCAGGCTCCCCCTGACAGTCCCGCTGTCCATCTGTCCTCCCCCTCCCCAAGGATTCCAAGGCCCAGGTGGCACACTCCCCTCATGGCACCCTCATTAGGAAAGAGCTTTGAGATCCTGAATCATCTGCCCCCCTCGCCCCCCCCCCCATCCCAAGCCAGCTGCAGGCTCTGGCCCCTAGAGCCTGATAAATATTTATGACAAGATAAGCAGGATCTGCCAGGTCCCAGCCCACACCATTGTCCTGGGAACCAGAGTGGGAGGCAGGGTCAAAACTTGAGTTTTTTTTTTTTTTTTTTTTTTGTTTTTTTTTTTTTTAAACTTGAGTTTCTAAGGGCAGAGCTGGATCTCCAGGTTCTGGGTAGAGGCCAGCCTGAAGGGTAGGCCTCCTAGGCCAGTGAGGGGGCTGGGAGGGGACCTCGCTCAGGATTCAGAAGTGAGCGAGGTATATAGGTACATACTGTGCTGGAGACACATTGAATCCCTGCTCTAGTGTGGACAGGATGATACCCTGTCTACCACTATATCCACGGTTGGGTTGAAGCCACATTTAGGGGTCAATCCTTAGTTTAGGTGTTCAAAGTCACCCTGAAATTAAAAATGACATCAATAATGGTGAGTCCATTGAGACCCTGAGCATTCCTGGCCCAAAGGGTGGGGTCCAAGTGATCCATGGGGTTACCATGGATTCCAAACCTGCCCACAGAGTGCAATCCCACAAGGCAACCCACTCAGTTCTGCCAAGCAGGGTAACCCCTGGTGATGAAGGGGGGACAGCCTAAGGAGGCTTGGGGGAGGAGTCCCCACCTCTCTGTTTCTGGGTCCTGCCTAATGGGCCTCAGATCTTTGTCCCTCTGGCTTACTGGTGTTGGGAGCCTGGGTTTCACCTGCCAAGCCCTCTGGGAGAAAGGCCCGGTTTCTTCTGCTGTGAGGCAGTGGCTGAGGTGGACCAGCCCAGGCCAGGGTGCTCAGCTCCTGCCTGGCCTCTTACAGGTAGCCCCAGGTGCTCCAAGCATCACATACCAGCCCAGGGCAGTGGCAACTATGTATGACCTTCTTGACATGGCCCAGGGTGCGGGGGGGGGGGGGGGGGGGGGGGGGGGGGGGGGGACAGAGACTGATGTTGGCTCAGCCTGGGGACAGCTTGACGGTCCCTGCTCTGAAGAGGGCCCAGCCACTTTGGGGTCAGTGTCAAGAGGCTGGAGTTCCTGAGTCCTCGCAGGCCAGCTCTGCTGTGCCATGGGCCCCTGTGTGTTCCCAGGTGTGTGAGTGAGAGACATGACCCACTCTGCCAGGGTCAGTGCCCCCATCCTGCCAGCCACAACTTCAGCCAAGCTTCAGAGCTACCTTTCAGACCTACCAGAGCTGGCCAAGTAGGGGTGCATCAGGCCTTCACCAGCATGTTTTTCCTGTTTAGCAGAATTGCTATTGCCAAACAATTGTCATTTGTTAACCTAGAGCCACTTGGGCTGGTGGGGAGGCAGGACCCTGAGGGAGCCACCTTGGGCTGGATCTCCTCTCCCAGAGCTTCGTGGAAGACCTTGGGCAGACCAAGGCCCGTCTGGATTCAGCTTTTGTGCCTGTGAGGGGCCAGCTGGGCTGGGACTCCCTGTGTGAGGCACTGACTTGCCCTGGTGCTGTCAGAGCTGGGGACAAATGCAGCCCTTTTACCAATGCTAACCAACCTTCAGGAAGAGCAGGCCAAGGCAGCCTCGAGGGAGCCAGGAGGCTCTTTCCTGCTTCTCCAGAGTCAGGGGGCATCTCTTACCTGCCTGAGGGCTGCTTTCTCCTCTACTCTCCACCCACCCCAGGTACACCTGGGGGTTGCACAGCGTCCCTGATGCTCCAGCGTCTTCTCAGAACTCTTGTTCCTATGCCACACTCTCCACAGAAGGGTCTGGAAATCTACATTGTAACAAGCCTGTTTGAGGCTAACAGACCAGGAAGGTAGGACCCCCTCCCCCGTCGCCAACCTCCTGCACTGACCATCCAGCATGCACACAGCTAGTCTGGTGAACAGAGCCACGTCTCCAAGGCCACAGGCAGCCCACATCATCTTTGAAACTTGCCTACACTAATGCACTAATGGAAAAGGCCGAGACTCTGGGAGCTGAGACGCTCCCAGGTGTGTCTACCAGGCATCTTATGGAAGCACTGGGATCCCCAGAGACTGACTCTGACGGTAGGCTGTCAGGCCACCGTCAGAGCCTGAATGTCCAGCCCCTTGCACGGAGCCTGCAGGTGGGAGAGGGTCAGCCCGGGGACCCAGTGGCTGCCCAAGTCAGTCCTAGATCTTCACCAGGACCTGTTGAATGTGACCTGTGCTCCTGCCTGGCTGGCTGTCCTGGGCTTCCAGAAAGTGTCCTCAGTAGTGACAGAACAGGAACCTTCCTGTCCCTCCCTGGACCTTCATACTCAACCAGGGTCCCAGCGATAGGGCCAGAGTTGCAAAGGCTGTGGCTCTTGGAGGACAGGACTGCCACTTTGAGGAGCCGTCCTCCAGGTGTGAGTATGTGGCAACAACCATCCATGTATGCATAACTATCCTCAGGTGCATTATAGTAATCCTCGCTGAGCGGATTCCGGGCCATGTGCTTCTCTTTTTCGGGACCAGTGACTATAACACTATAACGGTGACGGTGACTCCCAGACTGCCACTCCCTGTGGTCAGGAGCGACTTGGATGGTCTCTAAACTTCAGGATCTGCCCAGTTTGGAGCACAGTTAAGTAGGCTCTGGGTTCCACTCGGGGCTCCTACGGTGGGTGGAGACATGTAAGATAGAGGTGGGTGGCGAGGGCCAGGGGATTTCTCCCAACAATCCGTTCTCATCTGACCCTATGCCTGGACATTTGGCTCCTGGAATGGTGGGGCTGGGTGATCCCAGGTTGTGTAGCGCCCCCATCTGCTCTCACTCAGGCCCAGCTTCCTCCGCCCACCCCCTCCGGCCACATCCCAAATCCCCAATCCCAGCAGCAGATCTCGGTGTTTGCCTGTTACCATGGCAATGGGATGCACCTTTCTGTTACCATGGCAACCAGCCAGGGGTTTTTAAAATTCAGTTGAGGTAATTTCCACCCCTCAATCCTCATCCTCAGACACCTCATTCTTCTTTTTTTCTTCTCTGAATCTTAGAAGGTCGGGTTGAGGCGGGGGTGGGGGGTGCTACAGCCACCAGCCAGAGGTGGAGGGTCAGAGGGGCTGGTGGGAAGACTCAGGCCTCTTTCCTCCCCAACTACTCCACCCAGACTAGACCCTAGAGAATAGGACAGCCTCTTCCCCCATTCCCTCTCCAGGCCCAGATCTGCAGTGAGAAGAAGGCTTTGCCTGGCTGGGCAGGCAAAGGGCAGCAGACCTGGGAGGCCTGGGTGAGGGTGCAGCCTGTGTGGCCACTTGTCTATGTAGGAGCAGTTAAGGGTCAGCAGAGACCCTCCCGGACCTATGTCACTAAGGATCTCAAGGCTCCAGGGCCCAGACCCCAGGACAATAGGGGACAGATGTTGTTTATGCCCTATGCTGGTGCTAAGGAGCTTAGCAGAGGGCATCAAAGAAAGATAGAGAGAAGGGGATGCAGATACTGTCCACTACCTGTCCCTCCCCCTCCCTACTAAGGAACTCTCTCCCTAAACACCTGCTTCATTAGTCTGGTCATTGTAAATTCATGAGGCCCAACATCCCCTCCATGCCCCCCTCCTGCCTCCTGGCTAGGAGAGGAGAAGCTGACAATCCAGGATGAACAGGTGAATGCCCCCTGAGCTGAGTAGACTGGATCTAGGAGATAAGGGGGTTCCCAGCCCCATGCACTGCCTGACTTCACCTCATCTGCTGGTAACTCTTTCATACCTTGACCTGTGTCTCTAGCAGACTTGTGCTCCCACGGTGAGAGGGTACCCCAGAAGAAGAGTTGTATATTTTTCTTTTTTTTTAAGATTTATTTATTTATTCATGAGAGACACAGAGAGAGAGAGAGAGGCAGAGACACAGGCAGAGGGAGAATGGGCTCCCTGCAGGGAGCCTGATGTAGGACTGGATCCCAGGACCCCGAGATTACGCCCTGAGCCAAAGGCAGATGCTCAACCACTGAGCCACCCAGGGGCCCCTAAAAGAAGAGTTTTCAAGGAGAAAGCAGTTGGAGAGAGCCCTGTAGCAGGTGTACCCCCATCTCCCCTCTTCTGTCCCTAGGCCTGTTCTTACACCCTCAGTCATTTTGGGGGGCCCCTCCCCCAGGATGGATGCGAAGTGTCATGATAACTCCAGCAGCTGCAGGCCTGGTTCTAAAAGCCTGCGGGACCATGGGGGAGCGGAGGTGCCAAGGTAGAAGGGAAATCACTTCCAGCTTCCCTGTCCCTTGGGCTCAAGGGCCAAGACCCCATAGCAGCAACACTTCTGGAGGCACAAATGGGCAATCTGACCTTGGGGGGCTACAGAGAACCCCAAGATTGAGGTCCAGGCTGTCTGAGGCCCTGCCCACTCCCGCTCTTCTCTCACCCAAGACAGGAAACTCCCAGGGACAAGAAGGTTCCTTTGGGTAAGCATTGCCCTCCTCAATCTCCTTTATGATTATTTTAAAAATATTTATTTATTATTTATTTTAGAGAGAAAGAGAGAGTACCAGAGGGCAGGGCAAAGAGAGAAGGAGAGTCTGAAGCAGACTCTGCACTGAGCACAGAGTTCAGAGCCTGGAGCCCGATGCAGGACATGATCTCACAACCCTGAGATTATGACCTGAGCTGACACCAACAGTCAGAGTCTTAATGGGCTGTACCACCCAGACACTCCCCACTCCCCAATCTCCTTTATTAAACAGCAGTCCCAGAGGCACCTGGCAAGCTCAGTCTCTCAGTCTGTGTAGAGCGTGTGACTCTTGATTTTGGGGCTGAGTTTGAGCCCCATGTTGGGTATAGAGACCACTTAATAAAATTTTAGGGATACCTGGGTGGCTCAATGGTTGAGCGTCTGCCTTCAGCTCAGGGCGTGATTCTGGAATCCCAGGATTGAGTCTGGCTTCGGGCTCCTTGCAGGAAGCCTGCTTCTACCTCTGCCTATATCTCTGCTTCTCTCTCTCTCTCTCTCTCTCTCTCTCTCTCTCTCTCTGTCTCTCATAAATAATTTTTTTAAAAATGAATAAAATTTTAAAGTCTAAAAAAAAAGTCCCCCCCCAAAAAAATAAAAGATATAAAAATATAAAAAAAAGTCCCAGCCCAAGGCCACTCCACCTGAGGGAGGGGCTCCTGCTGCCCTTCCCACCAAGGACTCACAAGACCCTCACAAAGTCCACGAGTGCCTGAACACCTGGGGATGTGGCCCCCCACGTGCAGGATAATAAAATCTGTATTTGCTGCTTTTCAGGAGTTCTTATTCCCACCAACCCCATAGTTTCCATTGGCCCAGACAAAGCCACAGGGTTCTCCACGGCAGGCATGGTTACCTCTTTTCTGTTCTCCTGCCAGCTGGTGGGAGGGCTGGGGGAGGAGAAGTTACACCTGAGACCTCTGGGAAAGAGGTGATGGGGCCCAGGGTTGGGGAGGACAGGACAGAGGAGTGTGGTGGCCACCAGCCCACCCCACCCCTGCACCTGCCCAAAGAGTAGGGGCTCTTTAACCCCTGCCCCTCCAAGGCTAGGTGAGAGTGGGGATGTCCTAGGCAGGAACACCCTGTCCCTGAGCCTTTCTCCATGCTGGTAGGCACCTGTAACCTATTCTCTGCAGCCCCCACCCTTCCCAGGGTTATGGAACACAGGGAAGAACAGGCCCCTTCTCTCCCCCCAGCAATTTGTGGCTCTGAACCATACTACAGTCTCCACACTTGAGACCTCGAGGCTGAAGTACTAGGGAGCAGGGCTCCAGCAGGTAGCTGGCTGGTGGGCCTCACTGATGGGGGCTTGGCATCAGTTAGAGCGCTGCCAGCTGGGCAGACCTTGCAGGGAGGTCTGCTGGCCCTGGCAGGACCCTGCAACCCTGGACTCCCACCTGGAGTCAGAGAAGGGTACGGGAGAGAAGAAGAGGATCAGCAGGCTAAGACAGGGCCGAGGCAAGCCTTCTGCTGGAGCAGGACAAATGTCAGCAGGATGGGAATAGAGACCACCTCATCCTGGGACACCTAAGGCCTAGATTCTGGGCACCGTGGAGACTCTTGGCACCTTCTCTCCTCTGGGGTCAGAGCCAGCACCCTGCCTCCCACACCCTGTGTGCACACATCATGTAAG
Organism: Vulpes vulpes; assembly: GCF_048418805.1. Taxonomy (NCBI): domain Eukaryota; kingdom Metazoa; phylum Chordata; class Mammalia; order Carnivora; family Canidae; genus Vulpes; species Vulpes vulpes. Next base: position 92,360,168 of record NC_132788.1, on the reverse strand, counting down.
GAGCAGCCTCCTATGGCACTGCCGGTATCCCGGGACTAATCTGATCCCTGAACATCAGGAAACCCCAAATTGCTCTGCCTCAGTCAAGAGGGGTCCCTAGGGCTCCAGGACCAGGAATCAGGGCTCAGAAACCGGCCTCCCCAGAGGGCATTTAAAAGAGAAGCTGGGGAAATGCCAGCAACTGTTTATAGCCCATGGGAGATGCCAGCCTAAACCCAGAAAGCATGTCCTCGTTCTCCTGCCAGCCACGGGGTAGGCATCCTGCTCTAGAGCTGGGAGACCCCAAAGGCCCAGAGAGGGCAGGAGACTCATCTAAAATCCCACAGCTCCTGAGCCGCACAGCCCTGAGAGCCAAATAACGGGGGAAGAGACGATGCCTCCTAACACAGGGCACAACGTGGGGGGGCGGGGGCCCTGGAATGGAGACACTCATTCAGATGACCAGAACAGGCCCTCAGCCCAGGACAGGAGGGGTGGGCCTGGTTAATGGGACAGTGGGGCTGAATAGGCCTCCTGGTGGGGCAGTGAAGCATCCAGTTGGTCTACGTGGAGCTGAGGCTGTCTGACAGTCTGTAGGTCTGTAGGGTGGTTGCTAAGGAATGGAGGAAGTGAATTGTCTTGTCAGCTGTTTAGGTGACCCAGCCATGGGGCAGGAAGCAGATCAAAGCTGAGAGTAGAGGGGGCGCTAGGTATCATCGAGGCTCATCCTCACAGCTGGCTAAGCAGACTGGAGGTTGGAAGCTGAAGAAGCCCTTCCAACTCCCCTCCCCCAATGACAGTGCTATGAAGTCTCTAGAGGAAGCACCCTTGACTCCTGACCCCAACAACCCAGCCTCTCCTGATTTTCTGACAGCCCTTCCTTGGCTTCTCTGGGGTCCAAGGGCATGGTATTTACTTCCTTTATCCCAGTCCTGTCCTCCTGGAAGATTCTGAGCTCTGGGCAGATAGAAAACATGTCTGGCTAATGTCCATACCCCTCCCCACCTGCCAGCCAACCCCAGGGGCTGAGAAAGACAGGGGCACACAGGCTGTTCCATATTCGAGGCAATGAATGATTTTGCCATAAAGTCTTAGAAATGTACTGGGCCTTGTAGTCAGTCAGTTGACTGAGGGGTTACCCAGTGCAGCTGGGAACCGAGGACCACGTGTGTGAGTGAGACAGATGTGGTGTCCATCCTCCCAGAGCTCCGAATCCCATGGGCAAGGGAGACAAAGCAGATAAGAGCGATTCGGCCTGTGATTAAGGCCACAGGGGCCATGGGATGCCAAGGCAGGGGGACTAGGGTATCTTTTTTTTTTTTTTTTTTTTAAGATTTTATTTATTCATGAGAGACACAGAGAGAGAAAGAGGCAGAGACACAGGCAGAGGGAGAAGCAGGCTCCATGCAGGGAGACTGATGCGGATCCCAGGATCACGACCTGAGCTGAAGGCAGGTGCCCAACTGCTGAGCCACCCAGGTGTGCCCTAGGGTATCTTTGAGGAGAAGGCGCTGAGCTGAGCTGGCCTGGATGAGGGTCTCCAGTCTGCAGCCTGGTGGGAGGGGGGTGGGGTCAGAACCCAGGCAGCACCCCTCAGGGTTAGAGCTGCCTTGATAGGCCTACTCTAAGATAGGTCTCGGGGAGGGGAGGTCGGAGAGGAACAGGATGGGCACAGCTTGTCCACAACAGGATAGCCAGGTAGCCTGGGGGCATGGAGCCAGCACAAGGCAGTGGCAGGACCTTGGGTCACTGCCTGTCAACTACCTGAAGGATGGGCCAACTCAGATCTCACTGGCAACTGGCTTCACTGCTCTGACTGGAGACTGAGAACCCAGCCAGGGAACGACCAGGGAACGTTCAGGCCCAGAACACTGGGGAGCGGACTGTGGCGGGCCCTTGCCATCCTGGCGTCATCTGGACTCAGCCATGTTCCTTCCCCGCAGGCGCAGCATAGCTCCTGTTGCAGCCAGCACAGGCCGGCCAGGATGAGCCCTGATGCACTCGCTGGGCATACACCTGCCCCCTCCCAAGGGCACAGGGCTCAATTTTACCACATCTGGACAGGTAAAGCCTATTCTCACTAGCCACCCGAACAGAGCCAGCCTCCTTCCTGGGAAACTCTCTGTCCAGCTCCGGTGGCCTGAAATGAGTACCAACATCTGAACAAACAGCCGTGGAAGCAGGGGTAGGGGTGGTAGGAGGGACGCAGCCCACCCAGCCCCGCTCCGGAGCTCCAATGACTTCCTACAACTGCCCGCGGCCTCGGGCCTGGCTGATGACCACAGGGACCTCCAGCCCTCGGTGCCACGGCTGACCGCTGCCTGCCCACGTTTGGCCCAGCCGGTCAGAGCTCAGAGCTGGGCTGGGCCCCGGGGGCAGGAGCTGCCTATGTGAGGTCCACACTCTGCCCACCTGGGAAAAGGAGGGACTCGCAGGACCCCTCCCCCGTTCGCCTGGCATCCGGCACTGGCCTGTGGGCAGCCCTGTAACCTGGGGAGGAGGAGCAGCCTCTTGGGGCCTCAGAGTTCCGCAGTGATAACCCCCGCATCTCTGGGGTGTGGGGCCTGCTGTGGATATAGGGCGAACAGTGCTGGACACACCTCAGAAGGCTTCAGCTTCTGCTTTGCCTGCTGCCTGGGGCTGGGGGCGGGGGTATATCGACCTTTAATGCATCTTTGCCCAGGAGGGACTGTCCTGCTCTCTGTCTCCTGATGGGGTCTTCCAGATAGTGCAGGGGTGGGGGCTGTGGATCCCGGCGGGCATGGACCCAAGGGCACACAGGGATTCCCGACCACCTGACTGCACCCTTGCTGCCAGACCTTGGGCCAGTGGGGGTTGTGAGGCTGCCAGCCCCTTCCTCTGGGGACTCCAGAAAAGCAGTGAGCGCATCCCCCAAAGTTCATTTTCCATTTCCTGTAGGTCGGCTCTCAACCTGACAGGCGTCCCCTCTCACCTCCCAATCACTGTTCCTCCCGCCCCTCCCCCCCACTTTCTATTCCCCGCCCCTCCCGCCTACCTAATCGGACGCCCCCACCCCCACAGGGCGGCTTCCTCTCCCGGCGTCTCACTCCCACCGTGGGAGAGGGGGAGGCGGGCCCTCCTGCCCCTGCCTCCCCACAGACCCAATCCTCTCCCCTGCACACCTCTGGGACACCCCGCTCCATCCTGAAACACCCCACCCTTCTGGATCCCTCCTCCCCAACCTGGGATTCGGTGTCCCGGCCCCCACCCTCGGCAAACTTGGCTCCTTTCAGCTCCCCTCCCTTGCGGGCAGAGGCAGGGCGTTCAAGTCCATTTAATCTTGGCAGAATGCAATTTCCTGCTTCAGGGAGCTGGCGGGTTTAGGAGGCTTAATGAGGGGGGAGGGGGGAGACGGGGAAGAAGGAGGCTGCACTGGGCTACGAGATGGAGACGGAGTCCCGGAGAGGGGTGGTCCAGGAAGCTCGGGACGTGTGCCTGGGGCTTGCCTGGGGGCGGGGGCGGTGTTTGGGATCACACAGGGGTCAGCCCTTGTCTTTGAGCTCCCACTGGTGGTAGGTCAGGGGCTGGGCTCCCACTGGTAGGTGGGGGGCCTCTCTACAAACCTCCCCACCCCCAGCTAGGTGGGGTGGAAACGGGGGGCGGGGGGGGGGGAGTGGAGGGGCCTCAAAATGGCCCACTGTCAACAAAATGGGGAGGGGAAGGATGTGTGTGTGTGTGTGTGTGTGTGTGTTCGCGTTCGTGAAGCACGTGTCCTCTTGGCCAACAGGGCAGTAGGGGTGCAGGTCCAAGTGTACAGACGGGAGAGGGAAATCCCGGAGAAAATGTGCAGCTGGGGGGACTTTAAATGGATTGTGCGCTCTGGGTGGGTCCTGGGGAAAGTGCAGCTGGCAGGTCCCAGACCCCTAGGTGGGGGACCCGGCAGCCAGGCTGGAATTTCAGTCTCAAATAGGATGCTTATCTGGATACAGCCACCAAGGCAGAGAAGATAAGGGACAAAGGGACCTCTCAGCTGCCGGAAGCCCCACACCTGGTGAGGGCAGGGTGGCCCAGAGCCCTGCCCAACACCCAGAACACAGACAGCCCCTGGGGAGACCGAAGCTGAGCATCTTCTGAGGGCCCCTGCACTGCCACCCCATCTCATCCCCTCTCCTCACCCCTCCCCATCTCTCCCTGATTCTGTTCAGCAGATCTGTTCCCGGGAGAAGCCCTTGGAGCAGCCACAACCCATGAAACTGGGAGTCCCCAGGCGGAGCTGGTGGAGACGGATGGTCAGGGACTGGTGTAGGACCCATCCCCAGCCCACAGGGAGCAAGCCAGGGGTGGGCTTCTTGGAGGGGTGGAAGGTCTTCACAGAGAGAAGCAGGCAGCCTGGCATCCTCCAGGAGCAGCACCCAGAAAGCCTGGGGGCCTTTGGGGAGAAGATGGGGCAAGGAGGATGGAGCAGGTTTAGGGGCTCTGGAAGGCAGGGCTGGGACTGCCAGAGGTACTTTAAAGCCACTGTGCAGTCTGCGCCCACTCTTTGTTCTGGGATTTCTCATTTCCAGAGGCCTGAGAAGAAGGCCCATGGAGACACTGGAAGGTTGAAACTGGGCCAGGCCCTCTTCTGGGCCTCGGTTGTACCATTTGCGAACAGGATGCTAGGAGAGGGACTCTGAGGAATAGCCCATGGTTCCTTGGAAGCTGGCGGGCCAAGGGTCGTTGTGGGTGTGCATGAGTGGCAGCCAGGTGTGTAGAAGAGGACACGAGGAAGCTGGGGAGGCTGAAGGTATGTGAGGGACACATCCTAGGCCTTGTGCCCTCCTAGATGCCTCAAGGCCCTCCCAACCCCCCACCCTCCTGAAAGCAGCATGTTCTCCAGAGGAGGCCACCTATCCCTTTGGGGAAGATAACTCACCATCTGCCAGTAGATCGAGCTCAGAGGCAGCAAAGGCCCTGCAGGCTGGGGGTCTCTAAGAGCCCCCTGCCCCAACCCCTTGCAAGAGGATTGTCTTGGCTCCTTGCCCCTCTGCTTCCCCCTCCGCCTAGTTTACCAGTTCCCTGGTGTCACTGTCTTCTCACTTGGCCTCTTCATCTGGCTGGGGCCTCCCCAAGGACTGCGCCAGGGCCCACATCTCCCTTCCCTCTGCATCTTTGCTGAACTCAGCCCCAGCCCCTCTGGCTCTTGTAAGCATTGGTAGAAATGGAGCTCGTGGGCCACTACCGCTCCCCATGCCCCCCACCCCTGCCCCATGCCCACCTCTAGTCAATTCTGACCTGCGAGTCCCCTTCCAGACAGCTCCACATCTGACCTCTAGGACAGACCTTGGAAGGTCAAGCTCCAGGCTCCTGCCCAGGTTTTCCCTTCAGCCTTCAAGCTGTAAGATTTCTAATTGGTTCTCTGAAGGTCAGTGGCAGGGACTCCTGGGTGGCCCAGCAGTTGAGTGTCTGCCTTAGGCTCAGGTCCTGATCCTGGGGTCCTGGGATCGAGTCCCACATTGGGTTCCCTGTGAGGAGTCTGCTTCTCCCTCTGCCTATGTCTCTGCCTCTCTCTCTCCCAGTCTGCCTCTTGTGAATAAATAATAAATAAATAATCTTAAAAAGAAAAAAGATTGAAGGTCAGTGGCAGTGTCATCTCCTCTAGGTGGCCTTCCCTGAGTCACCCTCCCAGCCCTCTGGTTACCTACCTTCCCCACACCCACCAGGAGACCCGCTGCTGACCCAGAGCCTCAACACCTTGCTGACTCCCACAGCATCTAGTTCATAAATGTTTGGAGGAATTGTGGGCTGGACCCTGGGGTCATGGCAAAGCTGGAACAGGCAGGCCTGTCTGAGGAGGTGTGATCCAGCAGTTCCAGGTGGCTGCTCTCCTAGCACTGCATTCCCATGACAACCTGCATGCAGGTCCTCTCCCAGGGAGGATATTGAGGTCACCTTTGTGGTGAAGGCTCCAGTGAGGGTTAAGTGTGGGTGCCACTATGCAGGTACTGGATTCCTGCCAAGCAGGGCCAGTGGCAGGATATGGGGTCAAGGTGGCTCATCCTGAGCAGACCCTTATCCTGGATGAAAAGGCAAACACTGGGATCCCTGGGTGGCTTGGTGGTTGAGCATCTGCCTTTGGTTCAGGTCGTGATCCCAGGTCCAGGGATCTAGTTCCACCCTGGGCTCCCTGCAAGGAGCCTGCTTCTCTCTCTGTATCTCTGCTTCTCTCTGTGTGTCTCTCGTGAATAAATAAATAAAATCTTAAAAAAAAAAAAAAAAAAGAAAAGAAAAGTCCAACACCGACCTACTCTCCCATGCAGAGCAATCCAGGTAAGCCTTCATGCCCCTGGAGATGGCACCCAGCTCTCCCCGTCATCCACTGGGGAGACACAGTGAGTCAACAAAGAGGATACAAGCAGAGTGTGTCCTACATATTAGATGCTGCTCCCAGCAATCTGCTCTTGGTAGCTGGTTTCACCCTCCCAGCACCTGGGTGGGGTTGAGGGGGGAGAGGGAGCAACTCGATCTTGTGTCCCAGACAGGAAACATAGTCCCAGAGGGTGGGTGAGTAAATGCATGGGGGCAAGTGAGAGCTGCTTGCATGCAGCCAGGCTTGGAGTTGAGGGGTCCTTGGGGGAGCCAGTGGCCTTCTTCCCATGCATGCATGTGTGTGCACACATCTGGCACTCCAGACTTGCTGGCCCTGACACTTGAGTAAGTAGAAGGAGGCACAGTGAAATCAGAGCCCAGTGGCCCTGACTTCATCTGCCCATGGTCCCACATCCACGGAAGCTCTGGGGGTTGTGCAGACCACAATGCCAGAGCCGCCCAGCTTCTGCCTTAGCCCAGGCAGCTCACTGACCTCCACGCTTCTGCAGGACCCATGCTTCTCTAGATGCCAGGCCCTTTCCCACCTGGAATCCATCTCCCAGCCCTCATGGAGCTTTTCCAAGATGTAGGGATCTGGGTGGGGCCTGCCTCTCAGGAGCTTGAATCTCCAACACTGACTGTGCCATCAGGTCCCTGAGGCAGCCCCTACCCCTCAGCCCCAAGCCTAGAAGCCTAGCCTCCCAATCCTTGGAGTCAATTTTGTTGAAATTTCAGGCCAAACTGGAGTAGAGAATCAGCAGTAGGGGAGGGGATGAGAAGTTGGTGCCTTCCTCACTGGTGCTTTTCCTCACCCAGTAAGCAGGAGTTCAATGGTAGTCTGGCCCATTTTCCCCAGAACCAGCTCTGCACCCTTAGCCCAGGGAAGACTCCATAGACCCTCTGGAGAGTTCATGGCCCAAAACGCAGATGAGATGTGCAGGATGTCAGCACCTGTGGCCTAGTACTTGGCACGAAGCTTGGGCACACATAATGTCTGCAGAATGAATGAATGAATGAATGACATTTGACCAAGACACAGGCAGAGGGAGAGGCTCTCCCCTGGAAGCTCAGAAAACAGACTAGCTGGACAAACAGGGGAGGCTTTTTGGGGGAGACAGCGCTTGAACCAGGCCAAAAGGATCACGACAACCTCTCCAGGGAGATCAAAAAGACATTCCTGGGCAGCCCGGGTGGCTCAACGGTTTAGCGCCGCCTTCAGCCCGGGAGTGTGATCCTGGAGACTGGGGATCCAGTCCCACACGAGCCTGCCTCTCCCTCTGCCTGTGTCTCTGCCTCTCTCTGTCTCTGTCTCTGTGTCTCTCGTGAATAAAAAAAAAAAAAAAAAAAAAAAAGACATTCCTGGTGGAACAGTAGCCTGGGCAAGGGCTTGAGAGCAACATGGTCCTGGGTGTGATAAGGAGATGGCCCTCCAGGAATCCCGTAGGGACCCAAGGAGCTGCCTGGTCCTGCCATGGGACGTGGCTTCCAGGCGCTAAGAGGATGGCCCTCTGGCTGACTGCCTGGGCCCCATGGCAGGCAAAGCAGGCTCTGTTGCTTCTGCCTCAGACTTTCCCTGGGACACCTTCAGGGTCCTTGTTCTCTGCATTTGCCAAGTGCTGCCTTTGCCTCAGGTCTGACCTGATAGAGGGGTGAGGGGTCCCTGGCATGGGAAGATACGAAAACAGCATCCTGGAGTCCTGTGGGGAGAACACGGGGTACAGGTGAGTCTTCTAGAGTCCAGGACCTAGAACCTAGGGTTCGTGGTCCCATCTGCCAGAGTGGGGAGTAGTGCCCTTGATCAACAAATGACAGAGGGAGTGGGCTCCCAGCTCTCCTGGGAGCCCCTATTTATCCCCCACAATGAGCCCCATTGTGAGAAGACACTGGGTCCAGGGGAGCAAATGAGGAGCAGTGGTGCTCAGGAGAATTCAGCATCAGAATTTCTTATTTATTTTAAAATAAACTGTACCTCCAACATGGGGCTTGAACTCACTACTCCAAGTGGTGAGCTATACTGACTGGGCCAGGTGGGCACCACAGCAATCAGAACTTCTTCTAACTCTGGCTGGAGGGGCTCTCATGCCTTGTGCCCCCACCAGTCCGGGCCTTATCTCCTCCTCCAGAGTCCCTTCCCCATCAGAAAGCACCAGGATAATGGGGGCCCAGCCTGGTCCCCTTGTGTCCATAAGGCTGCAGAGCCTAAGACCTGAGCAAGCCAACAGTCCAGGACTGGGTCCCCTCTCTGGGTGACTAAAATTACAGCAAGAAATGCCAGTGTTGGGATCTCTGGGTGGCTCAGCGGTTTAGCTCCTGCCTTCAGCCCAGGGCGTGATCCTGGGTTCCCAGGATCAAGTCCCACATGGGGCTCCCTGCATGGAGCCTGCTTCTCCTTCTGCCTGTGTCTCTGCCTCTCTGTGTGTGTGTGTCTCTCATGAATAAATAAATAAAATCTTAAAAAAAAAAAAAGAAAAAGAAAAAGAAAAAAAATGCCAGTGTTATCCAGAGAATGGGCCCCAGCCAGCCCTGCTTGACCCCACCCAGCCCAGGGAATAGGAGCCCTCCATAGCCTAGCCTGAGCCCAACCGGACCCCTGGTTGGGAAATGAGGGCTTTCTGAGGCTCTGCATTGACCCAGGGCTTTGGGTTGTTGCCTGAGATCCCTTCTTTGGGCCACCCCAAGCAGCAGGACTCCTCTCAGGCTGGGGTACAGCTGTCCTTGGCTGGGAGGCACTGATTTTGGGGGCACTCAGAGGCAGCTGCAGAGAGGGCAGGGGGATACTTGAGATAGCCCAGGCTCAGGGAGGGAAGTGGAGATGGGTGGTCTGTGGGCCCTGGCCCTCAGGGGAATAGGTCAGGGAGCCATAGCCCAGCCCTCCCCACAAGCCTGGCTCTGCCCCCAGAATGGGTGCCTGAGGCAGGGGGAGTGAGGAAAGAAGACTTGGGGTTTCCTCCTGGTTCCAACCACCCACGTCTCCAGGTACCTCCTCTCCCCTAGGCAGGAGTTGGGTGCACAGAGGGAAGACTGGAGAAAAGGCAGCCTATGGTAAGGGTGGTGTGGGAAGACCACAGTGAGGCATGGGGGGAAGAAACTGGGATATGCAGCACTAGAAGACAAGAATGGAGGTTCTTTGGGAGAGGACAACACATGGGCATGCCTCAGTTTCCCCTCAGGGATTGTGCAGAGCCCAGTGGTGCGTGGGTAGGGGGAGGGCACTTGCCTGCTTCTGAGGAGGCAGCACCACTCTGTGCCCCTGACCAGCATCCTCAGGAATCAGAACCTGTTGGGGCCTAGGCCAGGTTAAGTGCCTGGGACTCTCCTGTGGCCATGACTGAGGTAAAGGTGGCACATAGGAGGTGTCGGGTGTGCTGTGGGCACAGGAATGCATCCTTCCGGGTGGCAAGGACGAGGTCCCTGGAATTAATCTGGAGACACCAGAGACCGGCGGGGTGTGGGGGTGGGGTGGGCGGGGTGTGGGGGTGGGTGGGCGGGGTGTGGGTTTCGGCTCTCTGCCTCCACAGGCCCTGCCCCCTCCCTTCCATGTCCCACCCTCTTTATCCCTCCATCTCGGCTGGTGCCTGCTCCTTCCGGCAGCAAACATGAGCTTTGCAGAAACTTGTCTTTGGATTAAAGCTTCAACCACTGTCTCAGGAGGAGGGGCAGGGAGGCCAGACAGACAGACCCCATGTGGAGAGTATATGGGACAGGGAAGGAGGCCTCTCTTCCCACCTCAAAACCCCAGGTCATACCTGTGGATGAGCCCCAAGGGAAAGATGAGGGGCTGGGACGCCTGGGTGGCTCAGTGGTTGAGCACCTGCCTTCTGCCCAGGGTACAGTCCTGGAGTCCCGAGCTAGAGTCCTGTGTCGGGCTCCCTGCATGGAGCCTGCTTCTCCCTCTGCCTGTGTCTCTGCCTCGCTCTCTCTCTCTGTGTGTCTCTCATGAATGAATAAATAAAATCTTAAAAAAAAAAAAAAAAGATGAGGGGAGTTTGGCTGAGTCTGAGGGCAGCCAGCAGCACCCCTATGATCCAGCTGGGTCCCTTCCTCCCTCTCCTGGATGCTCACAGCTTGCTTTCTGGCCCTCCAGGAGCCAAAGGAATCCTTTTAAAATTTAAATCAGACTATGCCATGCCTCATCACCCTCAGGCCAGTCCCCCTCTCCTCTCAATCTAAGGCTGCACCTCAACATTCAAGGGGGCTCTAGTCTGGAATCCCAGACAAGGCTGTCCAGGTCCCTGCCCCTCCAGGTCTCGGTATTCCCTTCTATTAAGCGGGTATGCAAAGGTGTTCTGGCCACTGTAGGGCAGGGGCCCGAACCTTTGTAGGACTCCATAGGTAGTGCAGATAGAGTCCCAAGTTTCTTTTCCTTTTCCTTTTCCTTTTCCTTTTCCTTTTCCTTTTCCTTTTCCTTTCTTTCTTTCTTTCTTTCTTTCTTTCTTTCTTTCTTTCTTCTTTCTTTCTTTCTTTTTTTTAAATTTATTTTGACAGCTCAGTGGCTTTACTAAGAAGAGCCAGGATTACACTGGACTTAAGAGTTGGCATTGGGAAAAAAAAAAAAAGAGTTGGCATTGGGGCCCTAGTTCTTGGTTCTTGCCAAAGGTGGGTGCAACACTGACAAAGTGTGGGTTGTCCAGCATCCCCCCTTGGCTTGGCCTGTCTTCTCTTTCTCCTGTTTGACCACCTGGGGAGTCTGCCCTCATACTTTCCTTTCCCACCCCTGGCCAGGGAACCACAGGCTTCACCTCTCAAAGCATGCAGCTGGCTACTTCCAGGGCGGGCAGAGCCTCCACGCCACACTGACCCAGGGTATCCTCAGCCCCTAGGGGCAAGCCTGCCAGAAGCACGGCTGGATCTCCGGGGACCATGGCCTCTCGATCTGGACGCAGCTCCTGCTGGTCACCTGGAGGGCACTGACAAGGAGCTATGTGACTAAACCACAGACCACTGAGAGGATGCAGTAGCAAACAAGTGGAGCCCCCAGTTCCCAAGAGCAGGTCCAGAGGCCAGGGATGGCCACAGTCTCCACGCTGTCCTGTTACGTTTGGAAATCAGCCCCGGGACACCTGGGTGGCTCAGCAATTGAGCGTCTGCCTTGGGCTTAGGGTGTGATCCTGGAGTTCTGGGCTCTAGTCCGCATCAGGCTCCCTGCATGGAGCCTGGGCTCCACTTTGCCCCCCTGCCAAGCACACACAGAAGCCAGGAAGCTCATCACTGTGGATGGAGTGCTAGCAAGTGCCCGGTTGGCCAGGGAAGACCTAGCTCGCCCCCACCTACATTAGCTCTGCTGCCCAACTCTCGGAGACTGTGTGCTATGAAGGGAGATGGTCCACAAGGACTGTTTCTTCTTGGCCGGTCCTAATGCTACTATGCCACAGAGGCCCTGCGGTGCAGCACAGGCAGCAGTGCTGGGCAAGGTCCTCCATTTCCTGGCTCACAAGGGAGGGAGACCAAGATGGGGTATTCTTGCCTTAGACCTCTGGTCTGAAGGTACGGACAGTGACCTCATATTGCAACACTTCCTCAGGGAAAACCTGGAGCCCGGCTGAGGGAAGAGGGCCAGGATGGCAGGGTGCCCAGGGTCTGCCCACCAACCCCTCCTCTGTTCAGGGGGCTGCTTTCATCTGGGCCCCACTTCCCTGCAGGGAGTGAGGGACCAGGGAAGGCCACACTGCAACTGTCACGGAAGGGACATTCCCCAGTCATTTGGAACTAAGTAAGTCCAGATCCCAGCTTACAGGCCTGGCTGCAGGACTCTCCTTGGGCCCCCCTCCCCCAGGACTGGGCCACACAGACACATGAACTGGGTGTGTGCAGCAGATGTGAGCCTGAGAGGCAGCCAGAAACCCCACGAATCAGAGCCCATCACCATCAGCTTTGTTGGGGGCTGCCCAGGTCTCCCGCCAGCTCTGAGGCTCTGCCTAAGGGACTAGACCCCTCCCTGGGGGCGGGGTGGGGGTGGGGGCCACTCACAGCTGGAGCTTCACTGACTTTTAAGTCAAGGCACAGTCTACCCTGAGACCCTGCTGCTGCAGCTTGAGACACTCTCTTCTCAGCTTAGCTTTTAGGTAGAGGAGGAAACAGCAAATGGGCACCCATCTCTGCCTCATCCTCAGCTCCAGGTGAATGTGAGGAAAGGATCCAAGATGAGGGTAGAAAGCTGCTCCCCATCTCTGATCAGAAGGCCCTGGGCCCGGGACACCTGGGTGGCTTAGCAGTTGAGCATCTGCCTTTGGCCCAGGGTGTGATCCTGGAGTCCCATGATCGGGTCCCACATCGGGCTCCCTGCAGGGAGCCTGCTTCTCCCTCTGCCTGTGTCTCTGCCTCTCTCTGTGTGTCTCTCATGAATAAATAAATAAAAGCTTTAAAAAATAAAGGGGGGGGAATAAAAAAAAGGGGGCCCTGGGCTCAGCCCCTCCCATTCAGGGGTGGTGATGATCAGATATTATCTGAGCAGAGGCCTGAAGGAGGTAAGCCATGGAAGTGTCTATTGGAAAAGCACCTAGACAAAGGGAATAGACATTGCTGGAGCCCTGAAGCAGGAGAGGTGTGGGAGGAGGAGTGAAGAGGCTGTGACCAAGAACAGGGAAACATGAGTCAGAGGCGGGGAAGGGGGCTGGCAGGTCAGCCACTTTAAGGACATGGCTTTTAGCCTCAACAAAGTTGGAGACTTTTGAGACCTTTGGGCAAGAGAGAGACCCGACCTGGCTTCCATATTAACGGGGTCTCTGTGCATCCTGGTTGACTAGATTGTAGGAGACAAGAGCAGAAGCTGGGAGCCCAGTAAGGAGACTGGTGTGCTTGTCAGGAAAGAGACAAGGTTGGCCATCTGAGTGGTGGCTGCATAGGCAATGGCTGCAGAGCCGAGGACCAGAGAGAAGGTGGGAAATGGTTACCTAATATTTTGCACACTTTAAGTTGCAAGTATTTGCTGATGGTTTGAATGTGGATGTGAGAGAGAGAGTCCAGTCTGGTTCTATGGCTTTTTGGCCTGAGCAGTTGGAAAGATAGAGCTGCTCCAACTGAGTTGGGCAAAGGCAAGAAGTAGCTGGTGGGTGCTTCCAGGTGGGCTCCAGATCCAAGGTCTTTTCCACACAGCCCCTCTCTTAAGGCAGGCTCTGCTCTCCCCCTGCCCCCCTGCAGTGGCTGGTGCTGCCCAATCATTACTGCTCCAGCACCTGGAGCAAAGGCCTCTGCAGTGACAGCAGAGGAAACAGAATTCCCATCCCAATTCTTAGTGAGGAGGCCTCTCTAGAGCCAGATAAAGATTGAGCTCTAGACCCAAGACTTCGGCTCTCCAGCAGGGGCTGGGCAGGCCCAAGTGGGTGAGGGATGGCTGTCTGGCTTCTGTCTAAACAGGATATGCTCAGGCTGGCCAACGGTCATGGGTCACTTGGCAGCCAGCCAAGCCTGGGCCCACCCAACCCCCACCTCCCTCACACATTACACATACACACACACACCCCTCAGATGAGGGGCGTGGGGTAACATGTGAGGATCTCAGAGCCCTGTGTTCTCCCTTTCTTGTTCACTATGAACTCAGAAGGACCTGGGTCCCAGGCAACATCTCTTAGGATCTAGCTGGGGGTGCAGGACCAGCAGCAGCCCAGGGAAACTCCACTGGGATTGACTTCCTGGGAGGTAATATCTTCCCAGAGGCTTAAAGGATCTAGAAGTAAATAGGAAAGGAATTCGAGGTACAGGGGAGCAGTACGTGCAAAGACCAGAAGATGAGACAGTGGAGAGCTCCTGCCTGCAGGAAAGGAATGAGGCAGCCTCCAGAAGGGAGGTTTTCCCCTTGCGCGGATGGGACAGTGTTTGAGGGTAAAGGAGGGGGCCGAGGGCTCCGGTCTAGAGGAAACTCGGTTGACACTGGTGCTGAAGTCTGGGAAGAACATTCCTGGTAGAGGCGACAGCAGCAGAAAAGGCCTAGAGGAGGATTTGGGAAGCAGCCAGGAGGTGGCTTGTTCCAGCTTTTGATGGGCTCTGAGCCAGCCCCTGGGGCTGGCTGGGCAGGAGGAGGCTGAGGTGAACCCCATCCTGAGCCTGAGCTGCAGGCACTCCTCACTGCCCCACTCCTGGTGCTGCCCGAGCAATGCTTTGCACCCCCTCTCAGGGCCCCCTTTGCAACACTCCCCTTCTCTGGGATCTAGTTCCGGGAGGCGGGTGAGGGCTGTGCCTGGGGCAGAGGAGATGAGAAAACCAGAAAGTGGGGAAACCTGAGCCAGCAACACTGAGGCGGGCGGGCCAGGGCTTGCTCAGCCTGCTAGGCCTGGGGAAACAGGTTCCCCGGAGACTGGGCCAGAGGAGGGGGGGCTGGCTTTGTTGCCACCTTCATCCAGGGGGCATGGCAGGTCTCTGAGACCCAGGCCTCCAAGTCTGGCCTTCTAGAGGCTGAGGCTGGAAGGGCAGAGCATCTCTCAAGGTTGCCCAGCATAGCAGGCTTCTCTCACCCACTTCGAGGTAGGCCCGAGAGAGGCAGACAGGAGAGACAGACAGGATGGACAGGGTCGCACTTCTATCCCCCACAGCACAGTCTGGAAAAGCCAGAAGGAACAGAAACAGGCACGTGTATGGGCAGAAGCAAGGGCTGGGCCAGGTTGAAAGGCTGGGAGTGTTTTGGGGAGGAACCCCAAAGTGCTCCTGCCCACCTCCAGCACCAGCCCATCACCTGGAGGTGGTGACTAGGACAAAGGGGCCCAATTCCTTTCCAGTTATAACCCTTGTGGTTGGGTTTTGTAGCATCTCAGAAGCTCTGGGAGGCTGAGCCATGAGTGTATGACCCAAGACTATATGGCCAGGATGTCATCCTAAGGGTCTATCTTATAGGTACTCAGAGACCATCTTGAAAGGGAGAGGGGGCTACACCAGGAGGCTACGTCAGAGGAGAAACCGGACCTGGCCTAACCATCTCTGTGTCCACCCTCACCTTGTATATCCAGACCAGAACCAGGAAGGTCCATGAGAGCTGGAGGAGAAGCATGCCTGAGATCTGAGTGTCCTGCAGAGGAGGCAGAGAGGCATGGCATGGCAGGGTGGGGGATCAGCCTGGCCTGGCTGTTTCACTTCAGGTGACCCCACAGGGCATCTGAGGTGGCTCTCAGGTGGAGCTAGCAGCCAAGCAAGGAGCTTGCTTTTGGAGAGCAAGACAGGAGGACTCTGGGTGTCAGCTGAGTGTTTGGTGGGGGCAGCCAGTCCAGAGGAGCTAGGTGGTAAGACCAGGAGTTGGCTCTTGGCCTCTTGGTTCTTGGCTCATGCTCCCTCTTGGATCTGGTGCTGCAGGGATTTGCTCTCTTATTCATTCAATAAAGATTTATTGAACCCTGGAAGTGCTGCGCCGGGCTCCAGCACTCATTGCCAGCCCTGAGCGCCTGCCTTGGTTATAGACCTTGGCTCCATGTGGGCCCCACCGCCTGGCCCTTCCCTCCTGGAGCCTTCCCATAACTCCTGAAAAGACCAATTTTTTCTAACCTCACAGCCCAGTGGCTACAGGCCTCATGCCACTTCTCTCAGTATTCTCTTCTTTATCCGAATAGTGGGGACTCAGGAGGAACTGCGAAGTACCTGGAGGTAAATAACCATAAATTCTGCTGGCACACAGGGCCCCACAACCTGGCACCCAGGGTCGGTGTCAAGGCGTCTTTGGATGCTTACACTAAAGGATAATTGCAGGAGGGCCCACTATATTCCTCCCAATAATGCATATTTTATATGTATAATAATGTAAGTAGGGATAGAAAATGGCCAACCCAGCATGGACACCAGATGGGGGTGCAGTGTGGCTTCACTGCTGCAATGAGAATTGCTTTTCTTTCTTTCTTTCTTTCTTTCTTTCTTTCTTTCTTTCTTTCTTTCTAGATTTTTTTTAAAGATTTTTATTTTATTTATTCATGAGAGACACAGGGAGAGAGAGAGAGAGAGGGTCAGAGATATAGGCAAAGGGAGAAGCAGGCTCCGTGCAGGGATCCCGACGTTGGACTCGATCTAGGGACTCCAGGATCACACCCTGGGCCAAAGGCAGGCGCTAAACCGCTGAGCCACTCAGGGATCCTTTTTTTTTTTTTTTTTTTTTTTTTTAAGGTTTTATTTATTTACGAGAGAGAGAGAGAGAGCAGAGACATAGGCAGAGGGAAGAGAAGCAGGCTCCATGCAAGGAGCCTGATATGGGATTAGATCCTGGGACTCCAGGATCACACCTTGAGCCAAAGGCAGATGCTCAACCAGAGCCACCCAGGTGTCCCAAGAATTTCTTTTATTTCTATCTATTACTCAGCCTTTGCAAGTTGTTTAGAAGAGAACTAGCATTCCTTTTTTTTTTTTTTAAGATTTTATTTATTTATTCATGAAAGACAGAGAGAGAGAAGCAGGCTCCATGCAGAGAGCCCGACGTGGGACTCGATCCCAGGTCTCCAGGATCACACCCCAGGTGAAAGCAGCGCTAAACCGCTGAGCCACCGGGGCTGCCCAGAACTAGCATTCCATTGTGAGGTGGAGATAAGTCTCTTCCCTCTCCCTGTCTCCGCACCCCCTTTCAGAAGGCCTTCATGCACTAGGTCCATTCTATGTGTTTGAGTAGAGATCCATGGACAATTCAATTGAGTCTCTTTTCTTCCCAACCTAGCACCCTGGAGCCTTCAGTAAGTCTTAACAGTTCTGCTTCAGTGACATGATGATGATCATGCTGGGGATGGTGACAGGGGTGGCTAGGGAGACGGGGGGTGAAGGGGAATAGGAGAATGTGGAAGAATTGGTGTTGGAAACCATGATGATGGTGATGTAAGCTGCACTGATAATGGGGGTGCAGTGGTGGTGACTTCAGGGGTGGCCCTGGTCCAGAGGAGTAGGGATGAGGACAGACGATTATCAGTGTTTTAAATGAGACATAATGGGATGTCTGGGTGGCTCAGCAGTTGAGCGTCTGTCTTCAGCTCAGGGTGGCTCCTGGAGTCCAGGATCAAGTTCTGCGTCGGGCTTCCTACATGGAGCCTACTTCTCCCTCTGCCTGTGTCTCTGCTTCTCTCTCTCTCTGTGTGTGTCTCTCATGAATAAATAAATAAAATATTTTTAAAAAATAAATGAGGGCAGCCCCCCTTGGCTCAGCGGTTTGGCGCCGCCTGCAGCCCAAGGCGTGATCCTGGAGACCCTGGATCGAGTCCCACGTCGGGCTCTCTGCATGGAGCCTGCTTCTCCCTCTGCCTGTGTCTCTGCTTCTGTGTGTGTGTGTGTGTCTCTATGAATAAATAAATAAAATCTTTAAAAAAATAAATAAAAATAAATGAGACATAACAGAGAAGAAGGGTGTAGGTACTGTCACTGTAGCCAGCATAATCCAGGCTGATGTGTCCTTGCTTCAAATGGTCTCTGCTTGGAGCATGTGGGCCAGCATTCCAAATCCAGGCCAGGAGACCCTCACCTGGGTTCTTAACATCCCACCTGATCCTACATTCACAGTCAACCAGTCAGTAGGTCAGAAGGAGAGATGTCTTCTTCCTGCCTTAGCCAGGAAGAGAAGGGGGAGGAGGAAGAGAGTGAAGAGGAGGGGAAGGAAGAGAAAGAGGAGAGAAAAGAAAGGAGAGAGGAGAAAGGAGAGGACAGGAGAGGGGAGAAAGAGGGAGAAAAGACAGAAGAGAGGAGGAAGAGGAGGGAATAGAAGAGGGATGGAGAGAAGGAAGGAGAGGACAAAGAGGGCCTGTGCCCCTTGGGACCTCAGCTAAGTGCATGGGGCAGGGCTGACACTGTGGTCCTGGCTGGTGAAGCTATGGTCTTGGGAGATGGGTTGGGTGTCAGGTCCCTTCCTGGGATCAGGGTAGGCGTTTGGCTCAGTTGCTGGGCCCTGGGGTCATCATGAGGCCATTTGAAAGCAAAAATGCCCCTTTTGGGAGAGGAGGCCCAGCCTATCTGGCTTCTCTGAACGTATGGAACTGTAAGGAGTGGGTCTGTGAGGCTGCTGGTTTGAAATAGGGCTGGAGGCTGGGGAATCACAAGTAGCCCTTGGGTGGTTGGAGAGCAGTGAGGCTGGGCTGCTGCGACCTGGCGGGGCTGGAGGCAGCGAGCGGGTCCGGCGGTGGTGCCAGCCGTCCCAGGGGCTGCACCGCCACCTGCTGAGCGGCTGGGGCAGTCCTGGGTCCTATACTGCGGGACTCACGCGCGGGGCCCGGCGCGGCCCGCAGCAAGTGGGAAGGAGTGACACGGCAGTGTGTGCGCAGGTGAGCGCAGGCTCGGTGCTCCCCGGCGCGCCCGCCCTTCCCGCCAGGGAGTTGAGTGCCCGGGTAAACACCAGGCGCGGTGTGCGCGGTGTATCCACGGAGAGACAAAGCCAGGGCGGGGCGGGGGCGCCGCCCGCGAAGCCGGGGCGGGGGCGCGGGGTGCAGATTAGTCTCCCCTGGCTCGGGTTGCCCCACCGCCCGGGAGCCCCGAGCCCAGCTCGCGGACAGGTGGAGCGGGGGGCGGGGCGGCGGCCGGGCGGGTCCCGCCCCGGGGGTGGGGCCGGGCGGGGCGGGCGGGGCGGGGCCGCGCTATGCAAATGTCGCCCACGGGCGGCCAATTGCCGGCGCTCCCCGCGCGGCTCCGAGCGCCCCGTCCCGCCGGCGGCCGCGAGACCAGAGCGAGCTAGCGAGCGAACGGCCGCGGTCAGGCCAGCCCCGAGCGCAGCGCAGGGCCAGGGCGCGCCGCGAGCAGCGGCGCAGCCCAGCGCGGCCGCCGGGCCCCAGTCCAGCGCGGCCGCCCGGCCCCAGGCCAGCCAGCAGGCGAGCACCGCCGGGCCGAGCCAAGCGCAGCGCCCCGGAGCCGAGCGCGCGCCGTCGCCCGCGCCCCGCGCCGGGGAATGCGCCCTCGGCGCGCCGGCCAGGGGGCGCCCGCAGCCCACCCGGGGGGAGGCGGCCCCGAGCGCCCCTGAGCCTTCCCATGGCCCGGGCTGGGGCCCGGGGCCTCGGCTGCTGACGCGCCCGAAGCCCGGGGAACCCGTTAAAGCCGGGCCGCGGCGTCGACCCCGGCTCAGGCACAGAGGCGAGAGGGCGCGGGCAGGGCCATGGCCCCGGGGGGCCGCTAGCGCTGGCCGGCCCGACCCGGAGCCGCTCAGCCGCCGCCGCCGCCGCCGCCGCCCCCGCCGCCCGGGAGCCCAGGCCCCGCCGCCGCGGAGGAGGTGAGTGCGGCGGGGAAGCGGGAGGGAGCGGGCAGGCGGCCGGGCCACCCCGCGATCCCTGCGGGACCTGCGGCACTGCAACTCTGCGGAAGTGTCCGGGGCGCGGGACTCGGGGAGGCAGGGGGCTTCCCGGGGACGCGGGGCGGTGGGACTTGAGTGGGCGCTGTACCTGTTCGGGCTGCCCCGACCCTTATCGGTGCGACGTGGGCATGTGGCGATGGTGTGCCCTGCGGGGTCACCAGTGTGCAAAACAACTTTTTCTCATAAGATTCTGGGTGTGTGGGGGGTGTCCCATGCGCCCCCACCCCCACGTTCCTGGAGCAGGAGTACGACTGCCCCTTCTCCTGGCTCAGCTCTTTCCCACCAGTGCCTCAGGCAGAGAGCTCTTCCACGTAGCCTGTGCCTGGCCTGCCTCAGTGTCCCCATCCAGATCGTCTGCTCTAAGGGAAGAGCTACACCGGCAGCCCCCACGTGGAGGGGGGACTGATCAGCAAGGCAGGAGGACCTCCAGTCCTGAAGGTTTTCTCCCAACTCTGTGCTAGCCCCTTGACCCCCCAGATGCCAGCTTGGGTTTGCTTTTCCAGCAGGGACTCTTGCTTGGCTTAGGGGCCTGTGTGAGGAGGTGTAGAAGATCTGGGAAAGCCTGCAGTTAAGCCCCCCACTTGGGCAGGCTGGGGCCCCAGGGGTGAAATGGAGCAGGGGACTCCAGAAGCTTGGTGGGCTCACCTAGAACAGGTGAGACCAGAGAGTGTCAAGGTGGCCCAGGAATGAGGCAGGCCTGGCGGGATGGGTCAGCTGGAGCTAAGGCTGAGGTCCTGGCTGCTTAAATAACTTACAATTCTTGAGATAGCTGTTGAGAACACCATCCCATGAGCACCTGGGGGGGGGGGGGGTGACCTGAAGGCACTGGTGTGTCCACTCTGGAGCTGGGCCAGGTTGGGGGTTCCTGTCTTCCTGAATTCACCCAGATTGTCTCCCAGAAGCCTCTGTCCTAGTTGCAGAGATAGGAAAACTGTATCCAGGGGTTGGGAGGCTCATCCCAGGCCCCAGGGTTGGATGGAGCCGGGGCCTTTTCCGAGGCTGCCCGGGAAGTGTGCCTAGATCCCTGGGATAAGGTGTGCTGGAAGGCCAGGGCCCTGGGCAAGCCTATCCCTGCTGCGGACCCTCAGTTCTGAAGGAGCCAGGCCCGGAAGTGTGGGAGGTGTGGGGAGAGAAGACCAGCAGCCTAGCCTCAGTGCCCCCCATGTTCTGGTAGGCATATCTTGGTGGGGAGGATGAGGCTGAGCCCAGGTGACCTTGACTGGGAAACCCCTGACCATGAGAGCGGGTTTTCAATCCCAGCTATGGTGGGGTGGCTCTGCTTCCTGGTCCTTGGGGTATTGGGGGAGGGGGAAAGCCAAGAAGCCAGAAAGGAGCTCTGGCCTGCGAGGGTGGGGGGTGGGTACCATAAGGCTAGGGTGCTGGTAATAATTTCATCTCCATGTTCCCCCGCAGCCCCTGCTCCTGCCTCCCTTCCATCCAGGCAGTTCTTAGCTCAGAGGAGCTAATCTCTCTCCTCTGAGGCCGGCTGTTCACCCCCCACCCCCCCTACAAGCCTGGGAGGTCTGGATCAGGCTGGACGATTCGACCACCTAGCCCCCTGCCCTACCCCCAGGTGCCTCCAGACCCCCTTGTCTGGCCGCCCCTTCTCTGCACCCCTTGCCAGCCCCAGCTCCTCGGTTCTTTGTTCGAACGTCTTTCCTCCGTCCCTCCCTCTCTCCTCCCTCTCTCCTCCTCCCTCCCGCCTGCCTCCCTCCCTTGCTCCCTCCCGCCAGGCTTCTTTCCTTCTTTCTCTGCTCTCCTCCTGGTGGGCTCCCAGGTGGCGGTGGCTGTTCCTTCTCTGTCCACCCACCTGGCTCGCCTGACTGGGGGCTCCTTTGGGGCTGGGGCTAAGTGGAGTGCATCTAGGGGCTGGCAGAGGGGAAGTGACTGTGGAAACCTCTCTCTGTCCCTCTCTTCCTCTCATCCCCTCTCTCTTCTCTCCTCTCTTCCTTCCCCTATGCTGCCAAAGAGGGGTCCTGGACTGGGATCTGAGGCCCCAGCAGACTTCAACATCCCCCACTCACTCCTTTAAAGGGCCAGAGCATTGTGGGAGGTCCCTGTAGGGGCCCCGGTGGGCGCAAAGCCCTCCACCCTCCTCCCTACCTTGGGGGACTCAAGCTGTCCCTGGTGACCCTGACCTTGTTACCATGAAAATGGATGCAGGAGAAATGAGGTCATGAGGGGGTTGTGAGTCATCCTGAGCCCCCTGATACATAGGATCAAAGATCTCTGAGGGACCTGGACTGCATCCTGCACCCCTAAGCCAGGACCGTGTTCCCCAGCTTCTTTCAGCCCCACCCCACTAGCAGGTCAAGTTCTTAAGCAAACACATGCTTGTGAGGACGTGTGTGGGCATGCAAGTGTGGACGTGTGTACATCCACAACTGTTAGTGGGGGCCCCCTGGGTGCACCCGAGGGTGATGGTGGCTGCTTAGCCCTTTCTCCTGCCTGCCCCCCCCTCACCAGAGCCTTCAGATTCACTCAGCACCAGCTTTGTATGCCCGAAGACTGGGGGAGGGGCTGGTTCCAGTCTCCCCTCTCTCAGCCAGCCTCCCCAGGAGGGAGCATCTGTGATGGGGGATCTTGAAGGAATTTGAGAGGTGTGTCAGGCCCTCTGGAGAGGGTGTTCCCGCAGAGGGCACCACCTGGGGAACAGGCCAGGAGCCCTGAAGCTGTACTTCCTGTCTGAAGAACCACCAGTGGTTTGTCCTGGCAGGAGAGGCAAGGGCTCCGGGGGAGGCGAGGCGAGTGTGGGGAGGGCCTCGGGGTCTGTTGAGTGGGGCCTGACAGATGTGGAGGCTGGGCCTTGCCTCAGCATATGTCAACCAGTGCAGGGGATTAACAGGCCGTGCTACCTCTCACCCTCACTCCAGGGTCCTAGAAATGGGCCTAGGGTCCTGCCTCCCGTGGGAAAGGGGAATTGACAGGGCAGATCCGGAGGATGGGGCTCACATTCTCATTCTCTGTGCCCCCACCCCCAGTGTATCTGGTGGTGGGGGGGAATTGGCGCTGGTTTTTGCCGGGAGGGAGCAATATGTTCCGACAACTGGTGCTGGGCTGCGTTTACCCAACAGCCAGTCTGCCTGGGGAGACAATATTGGAAAAACATAATATCGAAACTTGGACCTGCTGGGGGTATGGGAGTTCTGCTGGGGACACTGAGGTTGGCTCAGACCCTGCCCCAGGCCTGCTGACTATCCTAGCTCCCCTCTCTTTGCCCTCTAGAGGCAGAGCTGGAACTTTACCTGGCAGGAAGTCCTTCTGTACATCTGACCTGGATCCCTCCTGCTGTGATTTCAGTAAAAGTAGACCCTGCTATTCTTTGCCTCTCCTTTTCTGGCTGCTGTCTCTTCCACTTTAAGCTGTCTATGTGGGTCTTACTTATCCTCCACTCTTCTCCCATGCCCTCCACCCCAGGAATCAGGTCCGGATTTTCTTGTATGGGGAGAAGAGGTTTGGCTGGAGCAGGCAGGGCTGGATCCAGCTCTTCCCCCATTTCTTGAGGAGCAGCCCATTTGGTTGGAGGTGGGCACTGAGGAGAGAGGCTACTGGGAACTGGAGGAAGCTGTAAGATGGCCTGTTTGAGCCAGACCCTTTGGATAGAATTTAGGATCCTGGAGGGTGGGGCATTGTTTGAATTTCCAGTGGCCCCTATTAGCTCTGGTGACCCCAGGCTGCACCTGGCTGCTTGGTCTCCAGGCCTGTTGACTACACCTTTGCAGACAAAGGCAGGGACAGGAAAGCATGTAGGGTTTGCACACTGGGGCATTCATAGCTACAGGCTGAGGGTGTGGACAAGGAGAGTTGGTAGGGCAGGACACCCCATCTGCCTTACACATTTCTGATATGGATTCCCCCTTCCCAGGTGTCCAGAAAGCCCAGCCAGTGTCCTGGGCCCTAGGCCCCTCCCACGATGCCTGTCGCTGGTCTCCTCCTCTGGGCTTCCCTACTGACTGGGGCCTGGCCAGCCACCCCAAACCAGGACCACCTCCCGGCCATGCCCCGTGTCCGGCTCTCATTCAAAGGTAAGAGACTGCCTTGCCGTTGCCCAGCATCATCCTCTGTCCACAGCACTTGGCCCGCTGCAGAGGCAACAGGAAGAGGCAGGCAGAAAAAGATACTTTGTGCAGCCTACGCGGGTCACCCTGGGTATGTGGGTGGGGAGGAGAGGACCGGACCATGGTAACTTGCCAGGAAAGGCTAGAAAGTGGGCCATGTAGACATTTCAGGGATGTCTTCTGAGTCTGGGCCCCTTCTCGAGGCAGAATGTGGGGTCTCTGGCTGGGCAACATAGGGTCTGCAAAGCACCTCCCTTGGTGTGCTAGACAACTGAGGAAGAGAGATGCCCCTTCTTCACACTTGTGTTTGTGGAAGCCCTTCCTTGCCAGAGTTCTGCATCTGGTCCTGCCCTGGGTGGCCCCTGAGGTGGAGGCTCAGGCAGTCAGGCAGCACTTGAGGCCGCAGAAAGCTGGAGGAGCAGGTGTGGGTCTCCATGTGGGAGGGGTTCCCGGAGAGCAGGGAGGGTGCTGCTGGGTGGGAGGGGAGGGGAGGCCACCCGCCAAGTTCAGGGACAGCGCATGCTATGTGACAGGTCTGAGTTCCTGAGCTCCCCAATGAGCGCTTTGCTTTGGGAGGCACTGGAAGGCTTTAATGATGGGTTGGGGTCTGGAAAGTGAGAGACAGGCCCCCCAGCTCCATCACCTTTGTACCTTACCCACCAGCAGGTGAACACACATGGCACACACTCGGGTCCAAGTGTCACTAGCCACTTTCTCAAAGGTGTGTGTGTGATCAGAAGACTCCCCCCGCACCCCTGCCTACGGAAAGGGGATGCTGGGACCTGGGGGACCTATGGTCACTGCTGACTTCTCCTCTGGCCCAAGGTCACTTTGTCCAGCCGCCTGCCTGGGGTGGGGCTGACTTCACCCTGGCTTGCCAGATTTCCGGGCACATATATTGGGGTGAAAGGCTGGGCTGACTTTTCCTTCCTCAGGTTTGGCTGAGGTCCAGCCTCTGCCTCACCACGTTCCCATGTCCCCTTGTCCCCATGTCCCCAGCAGAGCTCCTCCCTTGTCCTCATCCCACCCTGTGAGTTGATAGGGGGATTGGGGAATGAATTTCTGAGGATGTGCCTGGAAGGAGTCCAGCGTGGGGCCTGAGGAATGGGCGGAAGTGTGATGGGTTTAGTTGTAAGAGCACCCCTGGCCCCCAGGCCTGGGAAGGGGAGAGGTTTATTCTGCTGATAACTCCACCCTTCCCCAGCGCATTTCCTCAGAGCAGATTAATAAATCTTGAAGGGGCTTGGCCCTCCTCTCCCTGCCTTCCCAGCCCAGGATGCTGGCAGGGGGAGCAGAGTGTCCCCTCCTCACACAGGGGAAGGAAACAGGGGCTTGTCTCCATACCCCTGGGACCCTAGAACCCCGACATCCACTCTGGGTGTTATATTTGCCATCACCCAGAGACCCATGAGGGGAAGCAGGAGGGATAAGACATAGGGAGGTCCTCTGGACGCATCTTTTAAACCTTAGACCTCCAGAGACAGAGGGCCAAAGACTTTTGTTCCTGTTTTCCAGAGAGAGAAACCGAGGCTCAGGCAAGGGTAGGGCCAAGGTCAGGCAGGAGGCAGAGCCGAGGCCAGAAATAGAACCCTGGTGTCCTGGCCTTGCCGACGCCCACATCAGTCAGGTCGATTCCTTCTCAATTAGCTCTGAAGCCGACACCCGCGGTGACTAAAAGCCCGGCTTGCTGGCAGCCATCCTGTGGTGCTGACTGCTGTGGCAGCCTGTGGTGGGGCCATAGGAGGCTTGGGGCCACCCCATCCCAGGCCACTGTGCCCTCATACACACAGGCTTCCCTGCCCTGAATGACCTTCCCCATTCCCCACTCACCACATGGCCTAGTTGTGGCTTAGATGTCACTTAGTTTAGCAGATGCTTGAGTCCCCACTCTGCGCCAGGCCGGGTGCTGAGTACCAGGGAGTCTGCAGTGAACAAGATGGTGACCTCACTGTCACACTGGCTGAAAAGATAATGGACACCCAGTTGGTCAGTACCAGCCAGGAGCCCCGCACTTCCTGCGCCCCGGGCGCTGTGCATCCCCTCATGCTGGATGGCCTCAGCCTGGTCAGGTACACAGAGTGATGCTCAGTAAGGAGTAGGTCCTCACCAAGCATTTATAGAGTGGTTACCAACACCCATAGAAACTGGGATTTTGGGCAGCCTGGGTGGCTCAGTGGTTTAGCACTGCCTTCAGCCCAGAGCATGATCCTGGAGACCCAGGATCAAGTCCCATGTCGGGTTCCCTGCATGGAGCCTGCTTCTCCCTCTGCCTGTGTCTCTGCCTCTCTCTATCTCTCTCTGTGTGTATCTCATGAATAAATAAATAAAATCTTTAAAAAAAAAAAAAAAGAAAGAAAGAAAAGAAAAGAAACTGGGATTTCACAACCAGGCCAGGAACTGGGAAGGAGGTGGAGGCCCCTTCTCCTGGGTACACATGAGGGGGACAGAGAAGATTGTTCTCAGAAGCACCGGTGGTCACTCTTGCTCTTTGCCTCAGTTTCTCCATCTGTGCCTTGCCTGGTTATAGCAGTGCATACCAGGCCCCAGGGACTCGGCCTAGGCTCCTCCCCTCCCCTCCCCTGAGTCCTGCTGCCTTCGGGAGGTGCTAGTTCCTGCCTGGTTGGGCCAGACCCTGCAAGCTGGAGGTGCTGGCATGAGGGGCCACGCTGTCCGGAGCAGCTAAAGGAACAAAAGCAGGAACTGGTCCAGGCTTGGTCTTGCTGCCTATGCATCCGCCTGGGGACCCCAGCCAGGCCTAAGGCTGAAAGGGTGGAAGGGAGATGGGGCCCAGAGTTCAGTTAGAGTCGAGGTCGGAGTGAGGGAAGGCAAGGTGGAGGGTGCTCCTATGGCTCATCTCCTAAGCTTCCATTAGCAGCACAACCAAAGTTAGGCAGAAGTGAGAAGATTTCCAGGAGAGGTGAGGTGTTCCCTGATAGCTTCTGCTGTCAGACGGCCTGGCCAGTAGCACCCTCTCCTCCACCCATCGTGCCCTGGAATCCCCTTAACCCCAGGGTCCCTGGCCAAACCTGGGTGGGGAAAGCTCTCCCTTCCTGTGTCCTGAGATGACCCAAGCCAGGGGGCACCCCCTCCCTCTGTAGCAGGGGGGTGTGAATGCCCTGCCAGCTCCTTTGTTCAGCTCGGGGAATGTTTACTTTATCCCGGGAAGCCACCTCCACAGTAAGCCACTGCCTGCTGCCTGGGCTGGCTTTAGTCAGGACATGGGGCCAAAGAGGCCTTTAGTGGGAGAAAGAGGTCCTATGATGACACGAGGTGGCTGGGCTACTGGGGAAACTGAGTCAGGAGTAGGGAGGTGGAGCAGAAAAAATCAGGAAGGATGAAAGTAATAGAAAAAACAGTAGGTATTCATGATGATAACCACGTGGTGTTCTCTCCAAGGCCTGAGGGGTTCTCCTGGGTTTCTTGTGAGGCTTCCCATCACTCAGGAGCAGGATGAAGCTGGAGCCTGGCTCTGCCTGATGTCTGAGCCTGTCCTAGGACTGAGAGAGCAAAAGGTCGGTTGAGGGAAGCAGGTACTGCTCTCCCCCATGAGCTCAGGACAGGATTCCAGGATCCTACAGCATTGGCCTTAGCCTTCCCAGCCTCATTTCCCAAGGAGATGGCTGAGGTCCCACTGGGGAGGCTTCTCATGCCCTCTGCTTATGGAAGCAACAACACTTGAGTTTGCCTGCTTCCTGTAGATCTGGCCCTCCATCACCCAGTCCTCCAATGATCATAGTCCCCTAGGAAGCTCTCTCCTTTTGGAAAGAGGAGAAGGAAAACCAGGGTCTAGGAGAGGCAAGGACTCTTGTGTCCAGAGTAGCGTTGGGATTTGGATCTTCTCTAACTCCAGGTGTAACTGACTTACTCTGTGGGGAAGGACACTCTGCAGATGGAGGGCAATGGGTGGGTGCTGGTCACTGCCTGCCCACCCACCTCAGCCCAGCCTCCAAGCCTCTGGGGCTAATGGCCCAGGATAGTGCTACTACTTACATCATCTGTATGTGGCATCAGACAGCCAGAGTGGCCAGGCCTCCTTGTTAGGAAGTGATGACACTGGAGGTTAGGAGAGGTCGTGGTCCGTTTACTTCACCCAAGGGGGAATGGAAAGTGAATATGGGTTGAGGTAGAGGTGACTTTAGCTCTGATGGAGCATTGCCCCACCCCCAAGCCTGACTGTAGGGTGAAGAGGGGGCTTGGAGCTAGGAGATTTAGCATCAGGAGAAGGAAGTTGGGGGGCAGGGGGAGGCCCAGAAGCTTAGAGCCCAGAGGTGGTACCAAGGAGCTGAGTTGAAATCAGGTGTTCCTGACAGCTACAGTGGGATTTGGAGCTAGCAAACTGGGGAGGGGCCAATATTCCAGATAAGCCAGGAAGAGGAAGGTAGAAAGACCCAAAGCATGAACTTGAGCCCAGATTCCTGCATTTGAGATCTCAGTTTTCCAGGAAATAGGAACTGTCTTACTCCTGAGAAGGGACTTGGAAGTGGCCACTTCGGGAGTTGGGAGGTCCTGGAGGCTGGCTGGCTGTCCCTTAGCTGACCAGCACTTGACAGTCAGAGATAGTGGAGCAAGTCCTGGTGCTTGCTGAGAACCTGTCTGAGTCCCACCCTGAGTCATCCGGGCCAGAGCCAGGGCTGGGGGACTTCTACCGTGGTCTTTCCAGGTCCAGCCAAGCCTCAAATGGGACTGCCACTAGCTGGGCCTCAGCAGCCTAGGCCTTGTCTCTGGTTCCCTGGCATGTCGCCCGCCCCTCCTTCCCTGGCTCCAGCTTTCCTTGGCACTGAGCAAGGAGCTGGTGCATGCTCAAGGAGTAAATCATGTTCCTTGGCAGCCCCCGCTGCTTCGTAATCGTAAAGAATTTAAAGAGAAACCGCCAAGATAAAAATCTCATCTCAGCCCATAAAGGTATCTTTCACCCTGTGGCTTTGGAGGCGGCAGCCTCGGAGTGGGCTCCTGGCTGTCTGCACCTGTGTGCGTGCACCTCCAACCCTGTGACCTCTCCAGAGGTGGTGGGGGCCCAGAGGGTGTCTTCAGAGTTATGGGTACTTGGCCCTGATCCCTGGGAGACCTGCTCCTTCCCAGGCATTAAATGTGGTAGAAGGCGAAGGTGGTGGTAGTGGTGTTTGAAAGGGCTGTCCCTGAAGGCAGACAGACCTCCATTCTGCCCTTGTCAGCTGTGTGACCTCAGGCAGGTGGCTTAGCCTCTTTAGAATCTGGTTCCTTCTGTGTAAGGTGGGGATAGCTGTGGCCCAGTGGAAGCGACATCCTAAGGGCTCAGGCTGCCTTGCTGGCGTCCTGGCCATGGGTAGTTCTTGAGTAGTGAACCTCTCTGTGTCCCTGCTGCATTGTCTGTAAAATGGGGATGAGAGTGGGACTGACCTCATTGTGCTGTGGGAGGATTAACTCTGTGAGCCCAGTTACAGCCCTGGAGAAGGGCGTCTCAGTAACTAGGAGCCGCACCTAGGGTGGCAGAGGGGCTAGGGCTGGTCCTGGGAGAGGCCCAAGGAGTCCCGCACTGCCTCACCCCTCCCTCTAGATTTCTAACCTTTGCTGAAGGTGACAGTGTTTGGAGAGAACTGCAGGAGGTACCCTGAGCCCTGTGCCAGGAGTGGAGTCAGGTGGAGATAGGATGCCTCTACTGTGGGCATCCGATCAGGCTTCCTGGAGGAGGATGCATCTCAAACGGAGGAAGGGAAACCGTGGGCAGGAAGAGCAGGAACAGAGGTGAGGTGTGTGTGGCCTAACACGGGGCGGGGGCCGGGGGGAGGCAAGATACCATGGAGTCTTGCTCTTGGTGCTAGGATGGAGTGTTTGCGCTTGCTCTTTGTGGGTTTTAAGTTCTTTGTTCTTCTTGGCAGAGGCACCAAGTGCATACGGTGAGGAAAATCCAATGAGAGTGGTGCACTGGGGAGGGGATGCCTTGTAGGGAGCTCCCCCCACTGAGATGAGCTGCCCACTCTGATACCCCCCCAGCAGCTGTAGTGACCCCTCCCTGAGTGCTGTTCTGTCGTCGTCTGCAGCTTGTGCTAGGGGAGACCAGACGTGGATCACTCACTTGGGCATCTGCATCACTGGGCTGAGAACATGGCTTCCTGGCCTAGCCTGGTGCTGACCTGGGAATCTGAGCCCTGTCTCAAGGGAGCCCTTGGAGTTTTGGAGAAGCAGAGAAGATTCCTGCTGCATTTTTCTTAGAAATAGCAAGAGGGCCTTTGCCAGAGGCCTGGATGCCAGAAGGCTCCGGTCTGAATCCAAAGCTCAGCTCACGTGGGTGCCTGAGCTTGGCAGGCCTGCAACCACCACTGCCTGCCCCTCCACATACCATACCCCAGGCTGCTGAGCGGTCTCAGGGAGAGGGTGGAGGCCTCCTGGGTTCCAAACCCTGACCACTGGTCCTGACCCAGTGAAGAATGGGCCTGGGTGGTGGCTGCTGTACTAGGATGCAGGAGGCCTGTCTGTTGGGGAGGGAGGCCTCAGCTGGGCCGACCTGTGGCATTCTCACAGGGGCTGCTGGCAGGTACGGCTGTCTGCTGTATCTCTGCCAGACGGGGACAGCCCCAAAGCAGCAGGCCCCTCCAGGGGTCAGGAAGTCTTTGGGGCATGAGGCCTCAACTCCAGAACCCCCTGCCCCCAGTCTTCTTCCTTCCTTCCTCCCCCTTATCCCCCACCCCCAGCCTCCCTCCCTCCCATCCCCACCCTGACCCCTCCTTGGCTTCCTAGCCGGACATGCTCTTTCCTCTGAGGTCTGTGCACCCAGCCAAGAGCCATGTTTCTTTCCATTCAGGGCTCTGTGCTGATGCTCTCATTTCCCTCCACGGGCAGAGTCCACGGCTGTGTACTTGCTAGTCAGCCAGCAGGGTGGGCCCCTGTGGATTAGACGCTACAGTTGGCAGAGGAACAGCTAGAACTTGGAGGGCCTTGTGGGCTCCTGCGGCACCCCGGGGGTGCAGGGCTGCTGCCTGCACTGGGACCCCATCCTGTCCCAGCACCAGGCCTATGTGGGGAACTAGCTGCCTTCCCAGATGGATGACTGGCTGAGTCCTGCTTGGGGTCCTGACTCTGTCTTACTGCGTCAACCAGGGCTGACCCTGAATGACTCACCTGTCGGTTGCCTCACTTTCCCCATCTGAATGTTGGAGAAGGGACTGAGGCTGTCTGGGATGTCCTGGGAATCTCTGGGTGGGTGGTATGTAGGGCTGCAGGGGCCCCAAGAGTCCAAGGAGGGCAGCAGAGATGGGGGCCGGGTGCAGGGCAGGGGGAGGGTCTTGACACCCACCAGCCTGTCAGTCCCATCCTGGCCTGTCCGTCTGGTTGATTTATCGGAGTAAATGAGCCATGGAGAGTTTGTTGTCTTTTGCAGTCACAGGGAGGAGGAGGTGGTGGTGGGGGAAGGAGTGAGGGGTTTCCGGGCTAGGTCTGGAATGCAGGAGGCGGGGTGGGCCCCCGAGGCCTGAGGCCTGTGGAACTGGTAGCCTGATCTACTCTCCCCACCTGAGAAATGGATCAGTACAACCCTCCCCTCAGGGCTGTCTTCCCACCCCCTTCACGCTTCTTGGGGTGCATTCCTATGTGAACTGTTTGCCCAGGCCACCGCCTCCTGCCCCATGCCCAGGGGCTACCTGTCCCTCTAGGCCAGCTCCTGCAACTGTGACCTTTCTGAACTGGGCTAGAGCCCTGAGCTTTCGCCTGGCTGGTGAATGCGCAAAGATGTCCTCATAGGCAGCTGTGCATGCCGTTAAGGATCCACGGAGGGCCTCCTGGCCTCCTGAGTCACCAGCCCAGACCTAGAATGACCAGGAGCCATGGAGCTGTGGGGGCGGGGAGGGATCACTGGAGGCACTGAGGCTGGAGAGCCCTCTAGCTGCTGGGGCAAAGTGGTCCAAAGTCATCAGACATCGTTGTGGGAGAGAAGTGTAGAACCTTGGGTTTCCAGCAGGCACCATGTGCCAGGGTGTGACTCTGCTGCCCCTTCCCCCTGGCTTTTCCTGGGTCAGGATGAGCTGTGCCCCCAGCCTGTTCTCTCCTGGGCGGAGCAGACGGGCACTGGGGCGGAACGGGCGTGGGAACAGCATGGCTGAGCCTGCTGGCCCCAGCCCCCAGCCCCCAGCCCTCAGCCCCCAGCCCACAAAATGGGAGGGAAGCCTACAGTGGAGCCTTAGCCCAGCTGGGTGGCTCCAGCTCGGCTCTGGCTTGGTGTTTACTGAACAGCTGGGATGTTTACAGTAGCCCTTAAGGAGGGGCCCCTAGTTCCAGAGGATTTCCCAACTTGAGGGTCCCACTGGAACTGTTCAGACTTCACTACCTTCCCACACCACTGGGATAGCACGTTAGGGAGACAGGGATTGCACCCATCCCTCCCCTCACCCGGGCTGGGCCAGTGTCACAGCACCTGCCCCTCCACCCTCCATCCTGGCCTTGTGTCCCTCTCTCCTAGAGGAACCCACATTTCCAGGAAGTGGCTGCTCTAGATGGTGGAATACGGTAACTGGGTCCCCAGTTCAGACTTTTAAATTAAATTCAATCAGAGCGGTTATTGAATATAAACACGCCAAGTCATTTACATGTTAATTATGTTGAATGGACTACGAGGCCATAATTAGTTGCTAATTGGGTGAGAGCGGCTGTAATTGGTTTTGTTGGCACCGACCTGGCTCACCTGCCTGGGGGAAGGGGGCTGAGTATGGATGGCTCCTGGGGATCTTGTGGATCTCCAGTGCTAGAGAGCCTGGCCCAGGGCTGGGATTGAAGGGGTCAGATATTGAGGGGCTTGGGGCCATAGGAACTGGAGCCTACCCCCAGGGAGGAGGCAGTTTAAGCCTCAGGCAAAACTCTGGGTCTGGTCTCTAGGGATTCCTATCCAGAACATTTCAGGGATAGAAAAAGGGCTAGGAGAGCAAGCCCCTGGATCAGTAGTGACAGCCTCCCCTGCCCAGCTATATGTGGGACCTGGCCCTGAAGAAATGGGAAATGCCCAGGAGAGCCCATGGGAGCACAAAACAGATGTCACCCTGGAATATCCAGGGAGATGCTGGGGCTGTTGGTTGGCCGGGCCAGTGTTGGGGTGTCGGCATTGGGTATGAATGAGGGTGTGCTGAGTAGAATGGGGGGGAAGGGTGCATGCAAAGGCTTCAGGGGCTGCCCTGCCCTGCCCCCAGCTCGGCCTGGCTGGGGCTCCCAGGGTTGTAAGGCTGTGGCCAGGGGCTGAGGCCTTCCGGCTGGCCGCTCATTAAAAGAGGATTAGGCCAGGAGCCAGGGGGCCAGCCCAGCCCCCAGGCCTTCCTCTGGGGCCCCTTACAGCTTTGGGGGAGTGTTAAGGGGCTGGGGGCCACCTCTCCCTAGAGTGCATGGGGACATCCAGTAGGGACTGTCTAGGTCCTGCCACTCCTGCTTGCTGCCACTGCTGCTGCCACCTTGTTCACCTCAGTTTCCTTCCTCGGAAGAGCAGGAGGATAAAGCACTGACAGACGCCCTGGCCAGCACCCCCACCGCTCACCCCCACCTCATCGCTCTGCAGCTTAGGGATTAGGGCTGCACTAGCCTACATGAGGTCAGAGGTCAGGGCTGGGCTGCAGGGACCCGTCTATCACCCCCCCCCCCCAGTACCCCAGCACAGGCCCCGGGAGGTGACACTGTCAGTCAGGGCCTGCCACTTTGTGGGGCTGTAACCAAGGGGGCGGGGTGCCCACCTCTGCTCCAAAGACCCCCTTTTGACAGCAGCCTTTGCCTCACTGGCCACAGAGCCCGTGTCCTAGAGACGGGCAGCAGGGGTCAGGGCCTCCCACTTCGGGTCTGCGGGGGGTGAGGGCTGTGGACACACCTCCTCAGGGCTGCCCACGCTCACTACCTCCTTTAAAGTAAGGCACCCGCTGCTTCCCGGAGGGGAGGAAATGGAGACCCCTCAAGACTAAACCCCTATATGCTGAGAATGCTCCTGTCTCTGGACCTTTGCCAGGCCATTCTGGGCCAGGACCCTGAGTGTCTAATGGCCACAGGGAAGTTCTAGAGGCTGGGAACGGCTGCGGAAATGAGGTGTCTGATGCCAGAAAAGGCTCTTCCTTCCCAATGACGGGAAAAGCCTTCCCGGATGTCGCCCCACCCAACCTGTGCCCAGCCTGGGTGAGTGTATGGGGGTGGGGAGCCCTTCCCAGGAGGCATTATCCAGGCTCACCATCCTCTGTCCCCAAGGTCAAAGCTTATCCAGATTTGAGTCGTATGTCCTCAGAAACTTTGTGCCCCAGTCACTCCCCATCCCCCCTCCCGCCCCAGTATTGCCATGGAGAGGGGGAAGGGGTGACACTCCTGCTATCAGAGCTGGGCCTGGGACCAAGTGCATTGGAGGAAAGGACTGGCCTGAGCACATAGCAGGTCCGCATCAACCACCCTCCTCAAGCACGAATGCCCCCTTGGGACCCCAGGACCCCCTTGGCCCAAGTCTCTGCTTCTTAGTGGGCTGGGGGCCAGGAGGATCTAGCTCTGCTGACACTACAGGTATCAGAGCAGGAAACCTAGGACTACTCGTCCACTTCCTGCCCCCACCCAGGCTTCTTGGAGGAATGAAGGTCTCTAGCTCCTTTGCCCTATGACAGGGTGGGGAGGAGGAGACAAGACACCAGTTTTACTCCTCTCCCTGTGACTTGAGGGGAACATCACTCTTCCTTGGGCTTCAGTCTTCCTGTCTGGAGCTGGGGTACAGGACTGTCGTGTGGCCCCTTGTTTTAATTCTTTCCTACAATCTGGCATGAGTGAGATGAGCCCTCCAGCCATGGGTTGCTAAGTCCAGAGCCTGACACCCAGTTCACTCTGGGATCCTGGAAAAGCCATCCTTCACTTCAGTTTGTCTTTCTGTAAGCTGGGTTTAGATGGATGATTCAGGATTTTTTTGTTTGTTTTAAAGATTTTATTCATTTTTTAAAAGATTTTATTTATTTATTCATTAATGAGAGACACAGAGAGAGAGAAGCAGAGACACAGGCAGAGGGAGAAGCAGGCCCCATGCCTGACGTGGGACTCAATCCCAGGGCCCCCAGATCATGCCCTGGGCTGAAGGCGGCGCTAAACCACTGAGCCACCTGGGCTGCCCAGATTTTATTCATTTATTCATGAGAGACAGAGAGAGAGAGAGAGAGAGAGAGATAGGCAGAGACACAGGCAGAGGGAGAAGCAGGCTCCTTGCAGGGAGCTCAATCTGGGACTCGATCCTGGGACTCCAGGATCACGCCCTGGACCAAAGGCAGGCGCTAAACTGCTGGGCCACCCAGGGATCCCCTGATTCAGGATTTAGCTCTTCTCCTGTGAACTGGGGGTGGGGTGGAGTGGAGACAGGCTGGAATTAGGGGAGGGTAGCGCTGAGTCAACAGGAAGCCCCTTCCTGCCCCATTATCCTCTCTGCTCTGTACCCCAACACTAGGAAATAGTATAGCAGGAATGGGACTGAGGGTGGATGTCCTCCAAGAGATGGTGATATCTGGGAGCCAGCTTGCATGGGGAAAGAACTTAGACCCTCATCTCATTCTCCTCTCCTGGCCAAGGCAGAGACAGCCTGTGAAGAATAGTGGGGGAGGGCCCAAAGAGTGCTCCGCTGTCAGTATTTCCCTGAGTTCAGAGCAGGACCCTCACCTTCAAGGATCACCTTGAATGTTGGTACTAGGAGGGCTCAAGAGACCGTCTAGAGAGGAAAATGAGGACAGAATGCCCTGACTGGGGTCATGAAGCCTGCACCGGAGCCAAAGACTTCTGACCCTTGGTCCCACCCCTTTCCTACCCCTCATGGCCTCGTGGGGACTCCCCCTCAGAGTTTCCACAGTGACCAAAACATCACGTCCTGTGACAACAGAACCATTGACGCCATATCCCATGGCCACTGGGAGGCGTCCCCAGGGTCCTGAGTCATGTGCCGTGTTGATGGAAGGGGAGTCACCTTCAGGCCCTCACCCTCCCAAGGGCAGTTCCCCCCCTGGACAGCCCCCCCCCCCCCCAGGACTGGCTCTGCCTGGGCTTGCCTTTCCTTCAGTCCCACAGGCCTGGGTGGGAATCCTACCCCCATGCTGTTGGGCCTGGTCCTTCCCTGTGCTTCCATGTCCTCATCTGTAACCTGTTGTGATGTTGTGAGCTCAGGGTTTTGCACAAAATAGGTGCTTGATGAGTAAGTGGGAGGCTCCCTCCATCCCCACTTCTGGGGCAGGGAGGGCGGGGAGCGCAGGGAGGGATGAGGGAGTGCAGGTTTAGGAGGTAGGAGTCTCCCAGTCCCCATATAGGTCCCCATGTAGGCCTCTCCCCTACCATTCTCCCAAAGGGGGATGGAGCCTGGAGAGCTCAGGCTCTGAGTGTTTTAAGCTCAAAGGGGGACTTGGACTTGGGGCTTGGGCACTGGTTCCTGCAGAGGGCAAGGGTCCAGAGTGCAGAGGCTGGAGGCTGGGCAGAGATGGAGGGTAGGGATTATAACTGCTTGTGTCTCTGGGGCTAGATGTTTGGAGCTTCTCCTACCCCAGGTGCCTATGTCTAAAGGTACCCACTTGAGCCTCTGCCTCCCTCCCCTCCATTGCCCCCCCAAATGTCCCCTAACCCAGAAGGAGGGGTAAGGGTACAACTCAAGGCCATGCCCCCAGCCAGGGTATAAATAACCCCTGGCGGGCTGTCCCAGCCTGGGGGGGCTCCGCTGGCAGCCCCACTTCCTCTCTGGCTGCTTCCTGGCCCTGGGGGTGGGGGAGTGTTTACTTTCCTGTTGTCACTATGGCTGGGTGGCCAGGCGGGGGACTCCAAGTGGCCCAACAACAGGTGCAGGACAGGTGTCCAGGCTGCCCTGCCTAGGACTTCAGAGGCACCGCCGGACAGGCGGGCAAAGCCGTAGCCAGGCAGGGATCGGCCCTTTGATCCCTTGGCGTCCCTACGTCCCAGCGGTTGGCCAAGGTCATCACCTGTATTCTCTTGTGGCCACATAGGGCTGGGCAGGGCAAGGCCTTTGCTTGGCCCGCAGCCCCTCAGATGTAGGCTCTGGGTCTGCTGTGGGAATCTCCTGGCTCCCTGCCCACCTCCTACACCCATCTGAGCACATCCTGGAGCTCCCATCGAAGCTGCTCTCAGGCCCAGCCCCTCCAGCTCTGCTCCAGGGTCCACAGCACACACCAGGGGTCAGGGTCAGCCAGGCCCGTCAGAGACAGCTGCCTGAATCAGTGGGATGGGATGGGGCCACCTGCTGGTCCCATTTTCAGACAGCATCTAGGGCATCTGATCCCAGCTGTTCTCCCTCTCCAGGCCTCCCTCTTGATTGCCTCACCTGGGAA
Source organism: Vulpes vulpes (assembly GCF_048418805.1). Classification (NCBI taxonomy): domain Eukaryota; kingdom Metazoa; phylum Chordata; class Mammalia; order Carnivora; family Canidae; genus Vulpes; species Vulpes vulpes. The sequence goes on along the minus strand of NC_132788.1, from coordinate 92,323,332 downwards.
ATGGGTTACCAGCCATAGGGCAGGAAGGTGGGATATGTATGATTGCCTTCATGAGTGCCTCATGTGATGCAGGATGTGTGCGCACATGCATGTACCTGGGCCGTGTGCATACATGTGCGTGCTCTTCTGTGGGCTGCCATCTCGAGCCTCCTGTGCTGGTGAATATTCATCACCTTCATTACAGTCTTCCCTCTCCTGCTAAGCTAAAAATAGCTGGAGATGGATGGAGGAGGGGCTTGCCAAAGACCCCTTGACTCTCCCCCTCAGAGGAAGGTTCCCAAGTTTTCTGGAGTCCTGTGTTTGTCATTGGCCAGTCACTGGCCAAGTTCCTTCCTGTCCTTCATCCCCAGGAAGGAGGACTTTCCCCCAGCCATCGGGGGGTGGGAGGGCCAGGGCTTTAAGACTCATGCAGAAGAGAAACTAAGGACTCAACCGGACCCTGCCCCAGCTTGGGGACATGGTTGCACTAGGAGGAAGACTTCTTTCCTAGCAAAGACTATTCTTGACTGGCTCAGAGTGGCCTGAAAATTCCAGCTTTAGCAACCCAGTGGGATCTGGGGGATCCAGGGGGATCTGGGGGGAGCCCAAAGTCAGTTGGACAGGATAGCTCCAGCGGGCCTTTCTGGTGTCCTGGTCAACCAGCTTTAGACAAGGTGGGGACCCTGTTGTGTGGCAGCTTTGCCCTCTGTCTGGTGGGCAGCTGAGGTGAAGACCAGGCATCCCGGCTCTGTGCCAGCATCTGTGGGCTGTCCTGAATGCACCTGCCCCCCACCCTCTTGCTCATTAACCCTTGTAAGCCCCTGTGGGAAGCAGGCCCCACCCTGGGCGTGGGATCATTAACCCCCACCCGAGTAAAGACTCTTTGATGCCATCACGCGCCCTGGCCCGCACCCACTGCCCTTTCATTGGAACCCAGAGACTGGCTGGGGCTGCTGATGAATCAGGGCTTTAGCTTTGGGTGTGGTCTCTTCGCTGGCCTGCCCACCTGTCCCACTTTCTCCTCATGGCATGTTAGGGACTAGCAAAGGAGCTAAGTAGGCCCTGAGCAGGGAGGAAGCTGGGGTTTAAGATGATCGTGTGGTGGAGGTCCCCCCTCTGTCAAAGGGTCCTATTGAGATGGTCTCCGATGATCCTAACTACTGCCCTGCTCTCTACCCACAGAGCTTAAGGCCACAGGCACTGCCCACTTCTTCAACTTCCTGCTCAACACAACCGACTACAGAATCTTGCTCAAAGACGAGGACCACGACCGCATGTACGTGGGCAGCAAGGACTATGTGCTGTCCTTGGACCTGCATGACATCAACCGTGAGCCCCTCATTGTAAGGGCCAGCCTAGGTGTGGGGTCAGAGGGATGAGGGATATGGGGCCCTGGGACTGGAAGCCCCATTTAGCGGGCCGTACCCTCTGACCCCCATCTCCGGCAGATCCACTGGGCAGCCTCTCCACAGCGCATTGAGGAGTGTGTGCTCTCAGGCAAGGATGGCAATGTGAGTGAAGTGGGATCTATAGGTGGGATGAGGGGTGAATGGGGGTAGGTGACCTCAGGGAGGTTGCGGGGCCAGGCTGGCATCTAGGCACCTCCTTGGCTTTCCCTCTGGCCCCAGGGTGAGTGCGGGAACTTCGTCAGGCTCATCCAGCCATGGAACCGAACACACCTGTATGTGTGTGGGACCGGCGCCTACAATCCCATGTGCACATATATAAACCGCGGCCGCCGTGCTCAGGTAAGCCGTGCCCACGTTGGCCTCGTGCTCCCCTGTTAGTAACCACACGCCAGGGTTCTGATGGGAGGATGAGCTTGAGCCCCAGCCCTGCCACTTCCAAGCCCTGTGACCTTGGGTGAGTGACTCCTTTTACTGCTTCACCTGGAGATGGGGCTAATAGCTGCATTTCTCACAGGTTGGTGTGAGGAGGAGGCAGTGAGCTAATGCTCCCAAAACTGTTAGCCTTGTGCCTGGCACGTAGTAAGTGCTCGTTCCATTAGTGCAAAAGTTCTCCTGGCTGTGCCTGTGGACCATGCCCCTGCAGCCAAGCCAGAGGGCCTGGTGGAGGCCTCAGCATCAGGAGGCTGGACACCTGGGTCAGCTTTTTCCACATGGCCTGGGGAAGAGCTGCCCCTTCCCCAGCTCTGTCTTGCCCCGCCCGCTTCTGCCCTTTTTCATTTCCATGTGTGCATGTTGTACGTGAGCTGGTGTGATCTGGTAGGACATATGTGAGAGTGATTGGACTTAGGGACATGTGTGTGCAGGCACGTGCCAAGCTGTGTGCGTGTGTGTGCACAAGCACATATGTGTGCTCTGGGGGCCTGGTTGCTCACGTGTGTTCCTGGGATGTGTGGTGTGAGAGGCTGGCAGCCCGAGCCTGCTCCCCCAGCCCCTGCCACCCCCGACTCTAACCCCCTGTTCCTCATCTTCTCAGGCCACGCCCTGGACCCAGATGCAGGTGGTCAGAGGCCGAGGCAGCAGAGCCACGGATGGTGCCCTCCGCCCGACGCCCACAGCCCCACGCCAGGTGGGACTCATCCCTCCAGGCCCTTGCCAGGCAGCACTGCCTCCAAACTGAACTCACCCTGGGCCTGGCCTTCCTGCTGGGAACCCACACCCCACGAGAGCTTCCTGAGAGAAGACCCCTGTCCCAGTCCTTCCCCCACAGTACCCTCAGGCATTCCCAGCAGGATTCATGTCAGCCTTGGTGATTCCCCACAGGCAAGAGATCATGAAGCCACAGGCAGAAGACAGCCTTGGAATAGCAGTGCCTCCACCCTCAGAACACATGTGTGTAGACATTGCATGAGCATATACCAACATATACTTGGGCATGTGTTGTGTACTCAAACCCACATCTCAGAGTCAGAACACGGCACATGTATGCAATCTGACATATTACTCAAGTGTCCATGCCCCATGCCTCTGGGTCATGGGTAGACACAGATGTCCTGCTTGAGACTCTGCTCCCCTGGGTTGGAAGGGGCAGAGCTGTCTGTCCTCTAGTCATGACCCGGGACTGGGCTGGGGGGGCTGGGGCTGCCGGTGAATGATAGAGCAAGTGGTCACTTGAGCGTGTGTGTTTGTGACAGGGAGTGCTGAAAAGTGGGACCGCTCAGACTGCACGTGTGCCCAGGGTGTGAACGGTGGGTTCCATGTGCTGACAGTGATATGTGCCAAGCTGTGTGTGCAGCCCCATGTGTGCAGAAAGTCACGTGTGCAGAGTGTAACTGGAAGCAGGCCTGTGTACACCTTCCCATCACCATCCCTGCCACCTGCCGCCACCTCCTTCCTGCCTCTGTGCCTCTGTGCCTCTGTTCTCCCTCCCCATGAGCTCATCTTGGTCCCAGTGCCTCCATCAACTTTTCTGCTAGCATCTTCAGAGCTGGGCTGGGAGGTATGGGGGGCTTTGCGAATCCCTTGTGATCTGGGCTGGACCTCTCAACTCCTGACTCACTGGGAAGACATGGGGACCTGGGGCCTCTGCTGAGGGGCAGGGGGAAAGCCATGACCTATTAGTCTGTCCTGAGGACCACAGGTAGGACATAAAGCTTGAGGACACAATATCCTCAGGGCCCTCTGGCCTGGTGGGACCTGGCAACAAAGGTCAGGGCCACAGGGTCTTGGCCCATACCTCCTGCCCTGGTCAGGTTGGCAGCCCCATGTTGGCCCAGGATGGCAGCCACAGCTCAGAGTTGTACCTCTGTGGCCCGAGGGGCCCTGACCAGCGTTTCCCTGAACCAGTTGGCATAGAGGGGCTTCAACCCCTGATTCTCAGGTCTTGTCTGATACCTGGGACCAGGAATTACTTCCCTTGGAACGTGCATCATGGCCCTGCCCTGGGAGACCTGACTGGACAGAGTTAAAACCCAAGGATATCCAGGGAGTGAAGGGATGAGGCTTCAGGGTGTCTCTGGGGACTTGCTCTCACCCTGGGAGCCTGATGACCCTTACCCTTCCTGACTATGGGACCAGCTTGGACAATGCTGAGCTCCCCTCTGCCCTGCAGGATTACATCTTCTACCTGGAGCCGGAGAGACTCGAGTCAGGGAAGGGCAAGTGTCCGTACGACCCCAAGCTGGACACAGCCTCAGCCCTCATCAGTGAGTGCTCCTACCCCACCCTGGTTCTACAGCCTAAGTGTATGCCCTCTGCCTCTGGAATAGGGAACATGGCACCAACATTTACGCCAGGGCAGAGACCATGACCATGCCATCCCTGAACCCTCCCATAGGGCCCCATCCCATCAGGGGGAGAGGTATGGACCAGACCCCCTTGTGAGCTGAGGGGCAGACTAGTGGTTGTGAGGGTCTCATCTTGGATGGGAGTGTTTAGCGGGTCAGATCCTACCCTGAAATAGGGTCTATGCAAAGCTAGCCACAGTCTGCCTGTGAGAGAAGATGAGCTTGGTCTGTACTGGGAGTGGTAGAAGGGGAGTGGTTCCATACATGTTCTTGGTTTGTCTGGGAGGCTGGGAAAGGCCCACAAGGAAGCACAGATGGAGAGTCCTGGCCCTCTCACCAACGAGGGAGGACAGGGTTTGTTTCTGGTCTGGTCAGGTATCTAGGGGAGTTAGGGGAATGTTGTCTGAGGAGGAGTGCTGCCTCAGGAGCAGCTGCTGCCCCTACCTCCAGGTTGGGCAAGCCCACCAGGACCCTGGTCCCTGTACTTTACCTATTTTCTGGCTGCCTATCCCAGTCTGCCTCTCAGAGCAACTGCTAGGCACTGTGCAACCTCCAGCCCTGGGAAAGGCCTTGGGGCGGGGGGTGGACTTCATCCTCCCCCTCTTGATGAGTGAAAAGGTCCTAGCCTGATGGTGGCCCCCCAACCAAGGAGTCTGATGGGGGAAGGCAGGGCCTGCCCTGGGCACATCTAGAGGGAAGAGGTGGAGTGGTATGCTAGAGCCAGTGTGGTCACTAAATTTTCTGCAAATTTTCAGGTTTTTGTGAGCCAACTATTACTAAACACCAAGTTATATAATTTACAAATAAATTACTTTCAAAACAAAGGTAAAAATACTCAAAACTCATTAGTTCCTAATCATCTTAACTATATTTTATTATTTTTGTTCGTGAGGTTATTTACATGTGTTATATTTGTGGGGTAGAAATATGATACGATGGTGCCAGCAGCTCCCCAACTCCACCGTCCGTGATCCCAGGTTAGTGGCTCGCAGTCAGCTGTGGTGGGAGTATTTATACCACCAAAACTGGCTCTTGCTACTAATCAATGCTAATTGCTCCTTTTTCCTTTTTTTTTTTTTTTTTAAAGATTTTATTTATTTATTCATGAGAAAGATTGAGAGGCAGAGACATAGGCAGAGGGAGAAGCAGGCGGGGAGCCCAATGTGGGACTTGATCCTGGGACTCTGGGATCATGACCAGAGCCAAAGGCAGGTGCTCAACCACTGAGCCACCCAGGTGCCCCCCACTTTTTTTTTTTTAAAGAGCTAATTGCTCCTAATCCCAATCCTCCCAGAGGCAGTTCTTCAGCATTAACCAGCATCCCACTGGTGAGACAGTCATGCCCTGGGGGAGTCTAAGGGGGAGACATTGGGCTGTGCCCCGTCCTAGCCAAGCGCGGTCCCCTGACTGAGCGCCCCTGCCCCCCCACAGACGAGGAGCTCTATGCTGGTGTGTATATTGACTTCATGGGCACCGACGCAGCCATCTTCCGCACGCTGGGGAAGCAGACAGCCATGCGCACGGACCAGTACAACTCTCGGTGGCTGAACGGTGAGGGCCACCTGTGAGATCCTGGGCCGGAGCATCTGGGATGCCCCAAGATCCCCAAGAGGCGCTCATTGGGGGCCTGAGCCCATGACAGGCTAGGACGGGGGAGGGGTCTTGTCTGGGGAAGAGTGGCCCCGGGGTCCTGTTGAGAAAAGAGCCCTTGGGGGAGAAGAGCTTGCCCAGCTGACCGCTTCCCACCCGCAGACCCTTCCTTCATCCACGCCGAGCTCATCCCTGACAGTGCGGAGCGCAACGACGACAAGCTCTACTTCTTCTTCCGCGAGCGGTCGGCCGAGGCACCACAGAGCCCCGCCGTGTACGCCCGCATCGGGCGCATTTGCCTGGTATGCGCCCGCGGGGCCCCATGCCCTCCCAGACCCAGTGCTGGCTCTAGCATCCCTGCTCTGGCAGGGTCTTGGGAGTGAGAGCTGACCCGACCCTGCCCCCTGTCCCCAGAACGACGACGGCGGCCACTGCTGCCTGGTCAACAAGTGGAGCACGTTCCTGAAGGCACGGCTGGTGTGCTCCGTGCCCGGTGAGGATGGCATCGAGACTCACTTCGATGAGCTCCGTGAGTACCCAGCATGCAGGCTGGATCCTATGGCTGTTCTGGGAGGGGTAGGGGCTGGATGGGTAGTCAGGGCATATTTGGTGGGCCCCTCGGGCGGAGTGGGCAGGGCCCTGGGGCTCTTGGCTAATGTACCCCCCCAATGTCTTCTCCCTTTGCCCCCAGAGGACGTGTTTGTTCAACAGACACAGGATGTGAGGAACCCAGTCATTTATGCTGTCTTTACCTCTTCGGGGTGAGGCTGGGGCTGGGGCTGGGGCTGGCGGTGGCAGGGCTTGGCTAGACTGAGGGGCTATGACGTGTGGAGGACCCCAGCCTGGTGGCAGGCTATGGGACGGGGGTGGGCTGGGGAGGGGCCCTGGGCCGAGGGTCAGCAGCAGCCTGCCTTGCCTGCAGCTCCGTGTTCCGAGGCTCTGCTGTGTGTGTCTACTCCATGGCTGACATCCGCATGGTCTTCAATGGGCCCTTTGCCCACAAAGAGGGCCCCAACTACCAGTGGATGCCCTTCTCAGGGAAGATGCCCTACCCACGGCCCGGCACGGTGAGAACCCCAATCATTCAACCTTTTCCTTTCCTTTCTGTTTGTGAAGCTTGCTCTGTGTTAGCTACTTAGCAGATGTGGGGCCCCACCATCCCGGAGTTCACAGCCAGGTAGGAGAGGTGGACCTTACACACAAATAAACCTACCATTTATCCATTTAAATAAAGCTGCATTAAAAACAAAACAAAACAGGGGTGCCAGTTGGCTCAGTTGGTAGAGTACGCAACTCTTGATCTCAGGGTCATGGGTCTGAGCCCCACATTTGGCATAGAACTTACTTTAAAAAATAAATAAATAAAGCAAAATGAAACAAAACACCGTTTACAGCATCAGGCTGTGAAGAACCCAGCCGGGAACCTGGAACAAAGATAGCACCCAGGTGTGGCAGGCTGCTTGGGGGTGGGGTGAGGGTGCTGCTTGGGAGTCAAGACAAAGCTGGAGGGCAGGTTGGAGGCACTGTAGCTAGCTAACTGTAGCCAGGGAGGTGATGGCAGGCAAGGTCTGGCCTGCAGGACCTCCATGGTGGTAGGAGGCGACTCACTTGCTCTTGGTGTAATGCGGGCCCCTACAGCAGTCGAAGCAGAACAATGTGATCCGTTTGGGCTCCTTGTTGTCAGGGCTGGGATGGGGGAGCTGGTCTCAGCCTTGGCCAGGGAAGTCTTCCCCCGAAGGTGAACTTGGAAGCTGGAAGGATGGCCTGGAGTTGGGCTGGCAGAGGTGCAGGGCAGGCAGAGGGAAAGGCACCAGGAAAGGGCACGGCACCTGAGGGTATGAAGAGAACTTGGGGCCGTAGTCCCTTGAGCAGGGGGGTAGTGGGTGTAGGGGGCAGATTAGAGGAAGGAGACAACAGGGTGGGAGAAGAGGACATGAAAAGGGAGTAGTCAGCTCTGCCTAATGCCACCCAAGGCCCTGGCAGTGAGGCCAGGGAGTGGCTGTGGGATCTGGCTATGTAGGACCTTGGGACCTCGGCTGGAACAGCATCTGCAAAGAGGTTGGGTGAGGGGGAGAAGCCCAGATGGGGGTTCTGAGGAGCAGAGCCAATGGATGTGATGGGGACAGACAAAGGAGAGGCCGCTTCTGAAGCTAAGGGGTTCAGCAAGCGCCAGGTGGGCCTGACGCTCATCACGTGCCTGCAGTGCCCTGGAGGAACCTTCACACCATCCATGAAGTCCACCAAGGACTACCCTGATGAAGTGATTAACTTCATGCGCAGCCACCCGCTCATGTACCAGGCCGTGTACCCTCTGCAGAGGCGGCCCCTGGTCGTCCGCACAGGCGCTCCCTATAGGCTTACCACCGTCGCTGTGGACCAGGTGGATGCAGCCGACGGGCGCTATGAGGTGCTTTTCCTGGGCACAGGTACCCACTGCTGCTCCCAGACCCTCCCACGCTGGGCCCATTGGGTGGAGGGTGCTGATCCAGGGGGTGGGGACCTACCCTGCTTCAACTCTGCTACCTTCATCCTTTGGAGCCAGGATAACTGAGACAAGGGGTGGGGAAATCCCATCACCATCCCCAGCTCTTGGGGGCTGGGAGAGCGGGGCCACTGGGCACCTGGGAACCCGTGTGTGGTCAAGAAAGAGGGAACAGGTGGTAGATACCTCCAGGATCCGTGGGTCCAAATACTGACATACGTGTTCTCGTGACACGTGCACAGGTGTGCCCACCAGATCCAGTCCCTCAACACAGGAATACCTCCAGCATCCTATTCTCAGCAGTCCCAAAATGAGGGTCTGGGTGGGAGGGGCAGACCCCAGCCATGACACCCTCCCCACCCACCCCCGATCCTGGGCCCCTTCATCTGGGGGACATTCTTCAACCTTGGTACAGGTTGGACCTGTCCTGCTCCACTGCCCTTGGGGGGTTGGGGCCTGGTGGGGGAAGGGGCTGAGGCTGGTACCCCTTCCCCAGCGTCCTCAGCCCCACTGAGGCCCTGCCCGGCCCGTTCCAGACCGCGGGACAGTACAGAAAGTCATCGTGCTGCCCAAGGATGACCAGGAAATGGAGGAGCTCATGCTGGAGGAGGTAGAGGTCTTCAAGGTGGGTATGATGCCCAGTCCTATTCACCCTGGCCCTCCTTAGTACCAGCCCCTTACCTTGGACCTCATACCTCTAGATCAGGGCAGGGAAGGAGTCCCCAGTCCCCAAGCTATCCCTGTCTTCTTCTAGGACCCAGCACCTGTCAAGACCATGACCATCTCTTCCAAGAGGGTGAGTTTTGGTGAGGTGGGCTGTTCTCCCTTGGGGTCATGCCCTTGGTATAGGGATGGGGGAACTGAGGCATGGAACAGGAAGGGAAGGAGCCCAACAGGCTGCCGATGGGGGCTGGCCATGGGGAAGGAACTGACCAGCCCCTCCCCCTGCCCTCAGCAACAACTGTACGTGGCCTCAGCCGTGGGTGTCACACACCTGAGCCTGCACCGCTGCCAGGCATATGGTGCTGCCTGTGCCGACTGCTGCCTCGCCCGGGACCCCTACTGTGCCTGGGATGGCCAGGCCTGTTCCCGCTACACAGCATCTTCCAAGAGGTGTGGACCCCGCCCCCCCGCCAGATCCTTGGAATCTTAACCACCAGACCGAGGGTTCTGTCCTGGGGGTTTGGTGGTGGATGTGATATTACCCTGGGGGTGATGGACAAGACTCCTTTGGAGTGTTGGAGGTACAGGGACCTAGAGGCGGGCAAGCTTCCTCCAAAATACTTGTTCAGGAGCTCTCCTCATCTAGGCGGAGCCGCCGGCAGGATGTCCGGCATGGGAACCCCATCAGGCAGTGCCGCGGGTTCAACTCCAATGGTGAGTATGTGGTGCGTCACCACTGGGCGCCCCTCATAGTGCGTAGAGCTGTGCAGCTCTGGAGCTGCTCCCAGGGCCCCCCACTGGAAGGACTCTCACAGAATGAGGGAGCTTGTAATTTGGGAGATGGGATGTCCCTAGCCACCCACTCAAGGAAGGAGTGGATGCCCGATAGTATAGCCCTGCCTTTTTCCAGGGTGGGTTCCCTATATGGGCCCCTTGGCACTTGCCCTTTGCCAGCTTGCAGTCTGCCCAGAGGCAATGCTGCTTTCATGCCGCGCCCTCTTGTTCTACAGCCAACAAGAATACTGTGGAGTCTGTGCAGTACGGTGTGGCAGGTAGTGCGGCCTTCCTTGAATGCCAGCCTCGCTCACCCCAGGCCACTGTTAAGTGGCTGTTTCAGCGAGATCCCAGTGACCGGCGCCGTGAGGTGATTTCCTGTACCCTATAGTCCTCACCGTGGATGTGGGAGTCCCCCGTGCAGTAGAAATTCCATGTGGGTGAAATGTGGTAAAGGAGCCAATCTGGGGCAGCCCCATTCTAAGAAAGCCCTTCTAAGTTCCCTTCCTTTTAAAAAAAAAAAAAAAAATTATTTATTTATTCATGGTCTCTCAAGACACAGAGAGAGGGGCAGAGATATAGGCAGAGGGGGAAGCAGGCTCCTCACAGGAAGCCCCACGTGGGACTTGATCCCAGATCCCGTGATCACGACCTGAGCCGAAGGCAGGCGCCCAACCGCTGAGCCACCCAGGCATCCCCTAAGTTCCCTTCCTGAAGTGGGTCCAGTTTTGTGGAAAGTCTAGGATTTCCATATTACATGGAAACCCCTTATAAGCATGCCTTTTTCCATGAAAAGCTCATACGTGTGCTCCATTGGAGGTATACCTCATTGTATGGAAATACCATGCGGTTGGGTTCCAGGATGTGGAAATTCTGTGGAGTAGCTCTCATTTTATGGAAATGTGTTCCAGACACCCGTCCTTAAGATAGAATCTTCCTGGAGATTTTTTTTTTTTTAATAACTTTTTTTTTTATTTTTTTATTTTTTATTTTTAATTTATTTATTTATGATAGTCACAGAGAGAGAGAGAGAGAGAGGCAGAGACACAGGCAGAGGAAGAAGCAGGCTCCATGCACTGGGAGCCTGACGTGGGATTCGATCCCGGGTCTCCAGGATCGCGCCCTGGGCCAAAGGCAGGCGCTAAACCGCTGCGCCACCCAGGGATCCCTTCCTGGAGATTCTATAAGGATACCTCAGTTGGGTATTCCCCATTAAAAAGAAATTCTGTGCGATTGCTCCAAAATTCTCTAATTGTACAGAATCCCCTCACAATCACTCCTCCTGAAATGGAAATGTGTATGGATGCCTTATTCAGATGCTATGTGGAAACTTACTGTGGGTTTTTCTTTGTGGAAATTCCACATGAGCCCCTTACATGGCCACTGAGGTGGTCTGCTCTGGGAGCTGGCTGGGCAGCAGGTGGGCACACAAGCCCTGCCTGAGCCCTGGCTCCCTGCCCCTGCAGATTCGTGCAGAGGACCGCTTCCTGCGCACAGAGCAGGGCTTGCTGCTCCGCGCCCTGCAGCCTGGTGACCGTGGCCTCTACTCCTGCACCGCCACCGAAAACAACTTCAAGCACGTTGTCACGCGGGTACAGCTGCACGTCCTCGGTCGGGACGCCGTCCACGCTGCCCTCTTCCCCCCACCAGCTGTGAGCGCCCCGCCACCACTCCCTGGTGCGGGCCCCCCCACACCCCCTTACCAGGAGCTGGCCCAGCTGCTGGCCCAGCCAGAAGTGGGCCTCATCCACCAGTACTGCCAGGGCTATTGGCGCCACGTGCCCCCAAGCCCCAGGGAGGCCCCAGGGGCGCCCAGGCCTCCTGAACCCCAGGACCAGAAAAAGCCCCGGAACCGCCGCCACCACCCGCCGGACACATGAGGCCAGCCGTCTGAGCCCTGCAATGGGCCAGCCTAGGCCTGTCCCTTTTAATATAAAAGATATATATATATATATATGTATATATATATAAAATATCTATATTCTATACACACCCTGCCCCTGCAAAGACAGTATTTATTGGTGGGTTGTATATAGCCTGCCTCAGCGGCAGCAAGGTCCAAAACTTAGACCCACACTGGTCAGAGACCGCAGAAGACAGAGCCCGCCGAACCAGGCCCAGCCAGTTGGCAGGGCCAGGCCAGGACCACACAGTCCCCAGACTCAGCTGGGAGTCCACCTGCTTGACAGCCACCACCGGAATCTACAGGACACAGGGAGGGAGCAGGCTCTACCTGGACAGGGCACGGACTGCATACCTTTGCCAACGTGTGCTATCAGGCTGTGCTGCTGGCACAGACACGGACGCGAGGACTGCTTTGGAGACGGGGAGTGGGGTGGGGGGCTCAGATGCACTCAGAGAAGGGAAGAAGGGGCCGTCACAGGAGGCCGGCCCTGCCTGGGAGGGGGCACTCAGTCAAGGCCAGCCCCCTCCCGGGTATTTATTCTCTATTTATTGGGGACAGGAGCAAAGGAGCCCTGCCTGGCTGGGGCACACTTCCAGCCCCTCCTTCCCTCCCTGCCTGGCCACTCTACCTCCTCTTCGCTTTTTCTGGGCCACTGTGACTTGGGGGCTGGGAGAATAGTAGAGGGGCAGGTGCAGGCAGGGCTGAGGGAAGAGGGGGCCATGGTGGAGGCCTGGGGCCTTTAGCCCCCCCCCCCAGGGCTCCCTTCTGCCCACCACTTCAGGTGATGGGTGTAAATAGCTCTGGGGGGCTTTGGGGGTAGGTGGGAGGGGCTCCCGGCGGCCCTGGGCTGCCCAGGCCACAGCCTCCCTTGGGTTCCATCTTGCTAATAAACACTGGCTCTGGGACTGGACTTTGGCTTTTCTCCTTGGCAGGGGAGGGAGGATGGGGATTCAGCCTCTGCGCAGATTGTGGCCTAACTGCTACTCCCTTGATGTGGCCTGGCCACCCCCACAGCTCCCACAAGCTCAGCTTCCACTCGCTCATTCACAGGTTTGATCACTGGTTTCTCACCTGGCCTTGTGGTGGGCTTTGCACCGGGTGCTAAGGGCTCAGTATTGGCCAGACAAAGCTATAGCCCTCACAGTCAGGCTGCCCCTACCCTGAAAATTGACAACATTCTCATCTTTCCTGCTTCCTTCCAGTGGGCTCTCAGCAGAGGGACTGGTGTGAGCAGATGTCCAGAGGCGGTGAAGGCCAGGACAGGTGGGGTGCTGCTAGAAGAGAGAGGAGAGAGGGGCTGGGGGCCCTGGTTCAATTTAATGAGTCAAGCCCTGGCAGAGGAAGCTAAGAGCTGGGGATGCCTGTGGATCCAGGAGGACTTATGGCCATACCTGGTTGGCAGGGAGAGCCAGGTGGGCACTGGGGGACCGTGTATGGCCCATTTTAAATAAATACAACAGAAACCAGATTTGCCTTCATGTAACAAACCTGGGCTTCTGCATGGCCCCATATCCCTAGGGGCTGCAGAACCACCCCCACCCTCGGGGCCCACTTCCAGTGTGGGAGGTGGGGGATGGGTGGAACCTGGAAGCTAAAAGTGGTGCAGATCTTCTGTTGCTCCTGGTGGTTCCTTACCAGACCCCACCCAACAGGGTAGACCTGAAGACACCAGCCTCTGCCCAGGGGCCAGTATCCATTTCCCACTGGTTAGGGACAGTCTCCAATACTGAAGATCTGAGGCCCTGGCACCCCCTTGTGGTCTCTTGGGTCCGCAACAGAGTTGAGTACTAAAAGGCTTTGGGTTTCCAGGAGGAGTCCAACCAGAAGACTCGGGCTCTGAAGAGAAACTTGAGAGCCCAGGATTTGGGGCTTCCTACAGGAAGTGGGAAATCTCCAGAGCCTGGGAACTCAACACTTCAGGCTTAACTGAACAACTTCCACTCAGCAGTAACTCCTTGTCCCATCCGAACCTATACACAGACTCTACACCCCCTAAGCTGAGGTAGGCATGCCCTACAGATGCCCTTAGGCAGGTCTCAGAGCACCCACAGGGAACAGATCAGGAGTAGAACAGGAAATGAGTCCCACTCCCCCGTGCCCCTGGAAACCTGCTCTAGGACTCATTTTCCCCATCTGACCACAGGACTGCAAAATATTCTCTGGAAGAGCCAGGCCATCTCAGCACATTAGAGACTTTGTTGCACTCAGGTATACATGTATACATAGGCAGAGGCACAGCAAGTATGCACATATACAAGCATACATGTGCATAAATGCATACCCTCACAGGCACATGCTCACATGCACAGACACATGCACACTAACGCATGCACGGCTCATGTACATGCATTTATACACCCAGACACAAATACCTCGGTGCACGTTACCACATAAGCAAAGTACACATACAAGCACATGGAGAAAAATTAACAAAAGTGTCTACATATGTGCACACATGCACTCACAAAACACAGACACGCAGGCACATCTGTACATGTGAGTATACACATGGACAAGCATATCATATCACTGTGATTGATGCCAGCAAAGGAGACACACACACACACACACACACACACACACACACACAGGCACATGTGTGTAGCAGACATGCAGGTCCCCTCCCCAAGCCTGCTGAATCGAGGTGTGTAGAGGCCCTGCTCAGGTCTGATCCAGCCCTCAGTACAAGTCAAACACAATGTCCTCCCTTCCTTCTTGACTCAGAGTATGGAACCCTGATCCAGAGTCACCCAGCCCTTCTCAAACACTTCCTTCTGTGTGAGCCTCTACTTCCTCATCAGTAAAATGGGGCTGATGATGTGGGCACCCATCCACCAGGGCTTGTATGAGCCTACAAAATAAGGAGTCCAGGGCTGGGCAGGGGTAGGTGCTCCATGCTTGCTTCTCCCTCTACTCTCTGCTACCCAGCCCCACCCCTACTGCCCTGACTCTAGGGGCTCAGGGTCCTATTTGCCCCTTTCTAAGCCTGGACCCTAGTGAGCTGTGGCGCAGGGGCTAGACTGTTTCCAGAGTATCTCCCAGAGGGTTGGGGCTCATAGAGAGGGGTGCAGAGTCAGCAGTTGAGGGATTGGGGCCATGCCAGCCTGATTAGAAGGGCTGGGGGCTGAGCTGGATTCACCTGTCCTTGTCTCTCATTGGCTCTTGGGAACTCCTGGCCCCCAAATCCTACTAAGCAGCCCTACCAGGGGGTGCACAGGTCTGTGGAAAGCCAGTTGATTGCCAGTCCTGGGGTCAGAAGGGTGTTGGGAGACCTGAGGCCAGCCTGAGCCCGGCTCTGGGGATCCTCTCCATCTAGAAGAACCAAATAACCACCCTGTTCACCTGTTGCTGGGACCATGGGGGCTGGGGCCAGCGCTGAGGAGAAGCACTCAAGGGAGCTGGAAAAGAAGCTAAAAGAAGATGCTGAGAAGGATGCTCGAACCGTGAAACTGCTGCTTTTGGGTACGGGTGTGGGTCCAGGTGGGGCCACTGCCACTAGGTGAGGGGCTGAGGGGTGGAGAAGGGGACAGGCAGGTAGCCCTCCTGTGAAACATGGGTGACTTGGGAAGCAGAATGACCCTAAGACAGATCAGGGAACCCAGTGGGAGCCCTGGTCCTGATATGCAATACCCTGACTCCCCAGGGCTGGGTACCCCATAGAACCCCTCTCCAGAGAGCCCTGCCTCAGGCATTCTCCCCTCTGGAGAAGTCCTGCTGGGCAGGGATCAGAAACCAGAGGCTTCCTTGGGAGTCTTACAATTGGGCTGCTTCCTTAGAAGAAGAAGAAAATAACAGTCCTCCTGGGAGTGGGCATCCTCTAGGACAGACAACGGCCCTTAGATTCCAGAGCTTTGTTGTTGGCCGACCTAAGAGGATGTCCCTTTTTAGAGGTAACAAGGCCCAGTGGAGAATAGAAAAAACACTGTCCATAGTCCCATGGGGGGTGAGGAGAGGTGCAATGTCTCCAGGCTACTAGCTCCCTACAAGTGGAAGAAGGAGCTGCTTTGAGGGGGCGGTGCCGGTTTTCCAGGATCCAGTCAGGCATCAAGATATTGGGCAGAGGGACCAAGCCAGAGCACCCCAGGGAAGACAGAGGCTAAGCCAGAAATCTCATTAACTGTGCCCAAAGCCCTCACGAGGGCAAGCTCAGAGGAGCTGTGGCTCTGTCTTCTCCGCCACTCAAAGGCGTAATTCCCTCTGAGCCTCTTGGAGGCACTCCTCCTCCCTGCACCAGGTGAAAAGCAGAGGTTGACCCGGCTCTAATAATCCCCTGAGTGCAGTACCAGAACCCTCCACAACGTGGCGCTCCAGGTTTTCTTTATTCTGGTTTCAGACTAATCAAGAATGCAAATATCAGGGGGCTTGGAGGCTCCCCAGCACAGACGAGGTCGAGGTCGTTGATTGTCCTCGCCAGCCCCCTCTGTCACTCCTGGCATTTACGAAGAACATTTTTCCTCCAGGGTGCCAGGACCTTGCTTGGGGGGAGTCGGGAACAGGTGGAACTGGGGGTTGGACTGGTACCTGCCTTGAGTCTGGTGGCCTGTCGCCATCTTCCGGGCCTGGTTGCAGGGTGAGGGGTAGGGGGAGGTTGTGGGAAGGTGCAGCCAGCTCAGCTCTGAGGCAGGCCTTCCCTTCCAGGTGCGGGGGAGTCCGGAAAGAGCACCATCGTCAAGCAGATGAAGTGAGTGCCTTTGCCCTTTCTGAGGTCCCTGAGGGTGGGGACGCGCTCCGCGCTCCGGGCCTGTCCTTCCCCACCAGTCCCCTTGGCCCTGACCCGGCTCACCCTGGCCGCAGGATTATCCACCAGGATGGGTACTCGCTGGAAGAGTGCCTCGAGTTCATTGCCATCATCTACGGCAACACGCTGCAGTCCATCCTCGCCATCGTGCGCGCCATGACCACACTCAACATCCAGTACGGAGACTCTGCCCGCCAGGTGTGCAGGGAGGCTGCCTGAGCAGGGCGGCTGGGGGCTCGAGGCGCGAGACCCGGCTCAGGGCTCAGGGCCGCGGTCACCACCAATTCCCACCCTGCCCTCAGGACGATGCCCGGAAGCTGATGCACATGGCAGACACCATCGAAGAGGGCACGATGCCCAAGGAGATGTCGGACATCATCCAGCGGCTGTGGAAGGACTCGGGTATCCAGGCCTGTTTCGAACGCGCCTCTGAGTACCAGCTCAACGACTCCGCGGGCTAGTGAGAGCGCAGGCGGGGCGCGGGGGCGCGGGCGGGGTCCCAGGCGCGCTCCACCCCACCCACCCACACCCCGCGGTCCCCCGCAGCTACCTCTCGGACCTGGAGCGCCTGGTCACCCCGGGCTACGTGCCCACTGAGCAGGACGTGCTGCGCTCGCGTGTCAAGACCACGGGCATCATTGAGACCCAGTTCTCCTTCAAGGACCTCAACTTCCGGTACGACCCGCGCCCGCGCCCGCCCGCGCCCGCGCCCTCGCCCTCGCCCTTCCTCGGCGCCCCGAGGCCCCAGCAGACCCGGAGGCCCCTCCCTAGGGGACCCCGCCGGGAGAAAGCCCGGGCCCTTCTCAGGGCAGGCCCCTCTGAGGGTTCCCCCATCCCAGCCAGCATTAGGAGGCAAGGGGATGCTTGTGGGGCGTCCAGGGGGCTCCCTGCGCGGGTTCAGGCCCCAACTGCCCCCCCCAGGATGTTCGATGTGGGCGGGCAGCGCTCAGAGCGCAAGAAGTGGATCCATTGCTTCGAGGGTGTGACCTGCATCATCTTCATCGCGGCGCTGAGCGCCTACGACATGGTGCTGGTGGAGGACGACGAAGTGGTGGGTGCCAAGGAGGGCCTGAGTGCTTAAGGGGAAAGCCGGAGACAGTCCTGCGGGAGCGGGGGGGGGGGGGGGGGGGGGGGGGGGGGGGGTCCGAGAGCGGACATTCGTCCCAGAACAGCCCGAATGAGGACACAGGACGGCCAGCAGCCACGCTGAGGGGGGCCGTGGGGGAAGCAGACTTGGGGCTGTCTGAGCCGGATGGCCCCGGGCGCCCCGAGCCTGTGGGCCTCCGCGCAGGGACGGCTGCCCGTGCCCTGCACCCGACGGCTTCTGCCCTCCTCAGAACCGCATGCACGAGAGCCTGCACCTGTTCAACAGCATCTGCAACCACCGCTACTTCGCCACCACGTCCATTGTGCTCTTCCTCAATAAGAAGGACGTTTTCTCCGAGAAGATAAAAAAGGCGCATCTCAGCATCTGCTTCCCCGATTACGACGGTGAGAACCTCCCCCCCCCCCCAGCCGCGGCCTGGCCGCCAGGCGGCGCCCCAAACCCGTTATCTGGGCCTGCGCTTCTCTCGCCACGGGAAGGGCCTGGGACCCCGAATGAGAGCACCCCTCTTTCCCCGCCAGGGCCCAACACGTATGAGGATGCGGGCAACTACATCAAGGTGCAGTTCCTCGAGCTCAACATGCGACGCGACGTGAAGGAGATCTATTCCCATATGACTTGTGCTACAGACACACAGAACGTCAAATTTGTCTTCGATGCCGTCACCGATATCATCATCAAGGAGAACCTCAAAGATTGCGGCCTCTTCTGAGGTGGGCTCCTCACGGGCTGGGATGCTCTCCTGGCTTGCCCTTTGGTCTCAATACCTCTCGCCCCGTCCCCAGCTCCCCACCCCACCCCACTAGGGAAGACCCCACTGCAGGTCCTGCCCCAGCTCTCTGGACGCATTCCACTGCCTGATGCTGGCCCCCAACTTCCAGGGCCCAACCCTGGACCTTCAGGCTTCACTACACTGCCTTCAGGCCCTACCCCCTCCAGGTGCACAAGTCCCACCCACCCAATCCCTTTTGACCTTGACTGATCCCTCTGGTTGTCACCACTTACAAGCCCACCTCCACAGTGTCTCTCAGGCCACTGCCAATTATTTTGGAGGCCAATTATTTCAGAGCTCAGAGATGTTGACTCGCTTCCTTTTTCTGTTCACAGGTGCCTGAACTCAGGCTTGTTCCTGACACCCTATAGTCCTAGCCACCTAGTATCCCTAGCCCACAGGAGCCTATCAGCACCCCCAACACACCCCCAGAATCCTGGGCCCCCACCTGTGGTCCAACCTGCCACAGACTCAAAACCCTGAGCCCCACTAGCCTTGAGGCCCCAACCCTCCCCCGTGTCTCCCAGAGCCCAGTGCCCCCAACCCCACTGCTGCCCTTCACGGCCTGGCTGCGCTGGCCTCCGGGACCCACCCCAGCCAGCCCCAGCTAGGAGCAGGCAGGACTTGGGACAGCTAGAGCTCACAGTGACTCAGCAGTGCCCAACTGACCAATCTCCTGCAGGTCTCTCTCCCCAGGGGGCCCATGACTCACCTGGTGGGTCTGGGCTCAGCAAACAGCCCTCCCTCCCAGTTTCAAGAGGGGGGCAGGGCAGGCAGGGATTCCTCCTCCAAGCAGACCTGCTGCTTACCATCAGTCCAGTCCAGCCTTACCACCTCCATGTGACAAGTCTGACACCTGCCTACCCAGGGGCCAGTGACTGTCCCTCTCAGTAGCTTCAGGGGTCCAAAGTCCAAGCACTCTGGCCTGTGTAGCTCCTGCATAGATGAATTAGTTAGTAGGGGGCAGGCCTAGGAGCCCCTGGGTGTCAGGAATAGACTCAAGCTGGATCCTACCCCACATAGCAGGCTCAGTGTAACTACCTGTCCCCTTCCCCCACAGGCTCTGCCTCCTCTGTCCTTGGACACCAGATCCATGTCCTACTTCACCCCCTACACACACACCCACAGTACTCTAGGCCAGCCGGCCAAAGGGATGGTCTGTTGAGGGAGGGTACTGTTGACACCAGCTCTGACCAATGGTCAAACTGTCCTGAGGGGTGGCTGGGGGCAGAGTCCAGCTCCATCGATCAGCCCCAGGCAGAGGATTTGGGACATGACTGAGGCCCACGTTGGGCCCAGAGGGGTCTACCTCAGATGGGGTCACAAGCAAACCCAGGTAACCCTCTTGTCCCTGCCAGCAACTTCTCATACTCTTTCCAATCAGGGCCCATTCCCTGGCATGAAAAACTGAGGGCCATGCCCGAATTTTGTCAGGGACAGAGGCCCATGTCCCTACATCCCTGCTCCCTACTTCCTCATCATGCCCTGAGTCCTTGCTGTTGCCTGTAGGCCGAGACCTATGCTGCAGTCGAGGACAGGGGCTTCCGTCTCTCCAGACCAGAGCACAATCCACACTCCCCTCAGGTAGATGCACGGACTCAGCAATAAACCTTTGCATCAGGCCCCGGCTGTCCTTTCTTGTGGAAAGAGAAAAACGTTAATTATCATGAGTCATGGGCATTTACGAAGTGTCCAGCGCTAGGCTGGACATAAATGGGAAGATCAGCCCTTCCAGGGAGAAGCCCCTGGCCCGGCGTAACAGGAGAACTCGTGTGGGTATGGGACCAACCTGTGCCTCTGGAGAGAGGTTGAAGGGGAAAGGAGCATGGGAAAGATTTACAGGGATTATTTTGGATCAAGAGGGAGTTCTGTCAGGGAAAGTAGGGTGTCTAAGGCCCAGAAACACAGGCTTGTGGGCCATAGTTCAACAGGCAGGAGCAGGCAAAGGGGACATGGGGTGGGTAGACAAAGGACAGGAGCCAAGTGCCAGCTTGAGGGCCTGAGCTTTCTCCAGAAGATGATGGGTCTCGGAAGCCCTTGAAGTTAGAACCTAATAGCAGGGCTGAAGCAAAAGAGGCACTCACCTGGGGTGCAGAATTTAAGGTGGTGCCAAAAAGTTCAGTAATTGAGATAAATAATATATGAATGCAATACTTTTTAAATTCAAAATTACTGCAGGGGCGTCTGGCTGGCTCAGTGGGTAGAACATGTGACTCTTGATCTTGGGGTTGTAAGTTCAAGCCTCATATTAGGTGTGGAGCCTACTCAAAAAAAAAAAAAGAGAAAGAGAGAGAAAGAAAGAAGGAAGGAAGGAAAGAAAGAAAGAAAGAAAGAAAGAAAGAAAGAAAGAAAGAAAGAAAGAAAGACTGCAACAACAACAAAAAACACCCCATGATGAGCAAAATATCAAAATTGCAAATAAAAACAAGATCCAAGAGAACTCTGCTGAGCTATATATTGGAGCCTGAAGCAAAAGGAAACTGTTGACTCCTTTATATGTTTTTATATATTTTTAATGGTAAATTTTGAGAATATTAAAATAGTTGAAAAAAATTCAAAATAGGTATATGAAAACTCAACATTATTTTAAGCTTAGCTATTTTATCTGTATCTTAATTTATAATCTTCTTTTCCTGGCTTTAATGGAAATAAAATCATCAATAATATTTTACCACTCTTTCTGGAAAAAAATAATCATTAAAATGTTTCATGAAAACAGGTATGTAGGGACGCCTGGGTGGCTCAACGATTAAGCGTCTGCCTTCAGCTCAGGGGGTGATCCTGGGGTCCCAGGATGGAGTCCCACATAGGGCTCCCAGCATGGAGCCTGCTTCTCCCTCTGCGTGTATCTCTGCCTCTCTCTGTGTGTCTCTCATGAATAAATAAATAAAATCTTAAAAAAAAAAAAGAAAAAAAGGTATGTAGGGGCACACATTTTTCCTGAGGGCCAGTGTGAGAGGGTATGGGGGAGGAGAACAGTGGGCTGTGGGATCCATAGGAAGAGAATTATGTCCCCATTACCCCATGGGACCAAGATCTGCGGTGGGGTTCAGCCACAAAGGTTCTGGGTCTGTGCTATTGACCAAGTGCATGTGATGCCCCCATCAAGCTGGGACTGCAGAAGCGTTGAGTGGACTGGGTTTTCCAGACCTTTGGCGACCTGAGTGAGATGTCCAGGAGGCAGACAGATACCCAGGGCTGTGCAGAAGGCAGCATTTTCAATGTCCAGGTGGAGCGCTAAGCTCTGAGCCTGAAGTGAGCTGCAGAAGGGGTGTGTGAGGGTGCCCAGGCCTGAGCACAGGGTGGTGGTAGAGCACTGGATGGGTTAGAGAGCTCAGCCACACTGGTGCTGCTCAGATGACTGAGGCGGGGATGGGGCTTGGGCCAATGGTTCAAGACCCTCACTGGGCGGTCTTGGTCCTGGCTGAGCCTGGCTGCTCATCTCCACTACGGACCCTCTCATTGAACAGTTTACTGGAGTGAGGTGGAGCAGGGGAATAACCTCAGGATTTAGTGGGAGGCCAGGCAGCAGATAAGAGGCTTTGAGGAGCTAGAAGTGGTAGGCTCGGGAGGGAGGAAGGTGTAAGGTGAGGTGGGCTAACGGGGTCTTCCCTGTAGTTACCTTGTCTTGGAAGAAAAGTAATGAGCTTCTCAGCCTTCTTGAGTAAGAGGCAAAGAGAATTCCAAACACCAGGCAAGGGCTGCACTTCACCTTGCAGGAAGTCCCCTCCACACACAGTTCTGATTGCAGGGTTCGGACTGGTATTCCTGGATCTTATGGGCTGGGAGACAGAGCCTGGCCCCAAGTTGCCCTGCCTATGGCCACAGGTATGCTGGGGTCAGGGTGGGGGTGAGGGGTGGTGCTGAGTCTCCTAGCTCAAAGCCTCCTTGGCCCCATTCACCACACTGGTATAATTACACCCTAAGGAGCAGGATCAATGGGTGCTCGATGCCTGATTCACAGTGGAGGGCAGAGGATCAGAGCTGGCCACAGTCAGCACAGTGGCCACACCCTAGTCCCATAGGTACGGGTCATATACTGTGGGCACCTCTAATCACCACCCTCCCTGCCTGACCTGCAACTCTAGGGTACCCCCAAGGGCCCTCACAGCCTTCAGCTCTGGCTCTGGCGGGAATAACCTGGCCCAGCCACTGACCAGAGATTAGACAAGCCTGGTGGACGGTAATGCCGCTGACGTCAGGGCCTGGTCGGGTGGCCACTGGGGGCTTGGGCCCTCCCCACAGGCAGTAGCACAGCCCATGTGACCTGGGCTCATTAAGCCGCTTCAGTGGCCAGGGAGGCTGGGGGCCAGATCTCAGGGGAGAGAGAGAGGGCATGCCAGAGGTGTGGGAGCAGGCCTCAGCCAAGAGGTCATCAGCTCTGGGGACCCAGGCTGGGGGAGGACTGTCTGCCTGTGGGTCCCTCACAGCGTTCCACACCCTGTATCACACCAACGAAACCCCTGCTTGTCCCTGAAGTAGAGCCTCCCAGATGCCAAAGTGGGCACAATATTGTCAGGAGCTACGGGTGTGGGTACCCAACCCTGGGGCATGGAGGTGTGGACCATCCTCTCCTATGAGGCCTTGAAAACCTGCACACGACTCTAGGCCAGTGTCCTGGCCCTGTACACAGCCCTCTACCTGCTGGTGCTAGTCCCACACTCGTACTTATGTTTTCGTGTAGCCAGGCTGTTTCCTCTATCCTAATGGCCTTTCCCCAGACCCTGGCATGTGTCTTTCTTCCCCTTGGCAGAACCGAGCCCGCAGGCTTTTCCCAATTCATGCCCTCCAACCTGGCAGGAGTTTTCCTGTCTAGACAACTCAGAGGGAGCACCTGGAGACATTGAGGCTGTGTGGTGGGATGGCAGGCACGGCCACATGAAGGACAAGAAGAGCTGGCCAGGATATTCAGGGGGCATCTTCTATTTGAGTGTCGAAAGACATGTACGAGCCTGCTGAGAGTGAGGGAACCAGGGGGGCCGAGAGCCAGGGAGGGGAAGGCTGGTGTGTTCTGAGAAAGGCAGGAACATGTGTGGCCAGCCAGGTGGGGTGGACAGAGGCCAACTGGGACAAGAACTCGGTTGGGAGGATGTCAGGAGGCCAGCTGAGTGTGAGGCAGGCCCCTGCAGTCAGTGGTCCCGATGCTGGGCTCTGAGGAGGACTGGGTTGGAGGTGAGGATGGGCCTCACTGTCAGAGAAGAGTCTTGGGGCACTGTGTGGATGATGTGCTGGGGGAGGTGGTGACGTGGTGAGAGGCGGCTGCCTATGTGGAAGCTGAGAGGACATGACTGAAGAAGCAGGAGGAGAGCAAAGGGCTGCCAAGACCCCGGAAGAAGAGTCTGAGTGATCCTGGGACCCTAAGTTCTGTTTCATGTGTCCGGCAGTCTCTTGCAGCCTGTGTCTCAGGTTCTGGAGATGGTGGAGTGGTAGTGGGGGCTGGGCGGAGGGCTGAGAGAAAGCTCCCCCAACTCTCTATTCCAGGTGGTTGCCCCCATCACTGTATTACAGGGATGGACCTTCCCTCTGGTCCCTGGGAGAAGGCGCCCGGCAGCTCTCAGAGTCCCATCCCGGCTGCCAGCTGTCCTGCCACCACAGGCTGGGCTGGGAGATTCGGCAGGTGGCGGGGAAAGGCCTCGGGGCTGTGTTTGCCCTGGCTGGGGCCCAGACCTAGCATCAACAAACAGGCAGCCCCTCCCCTCCTGGCCACAACTGGTCTGGCCCAGGGACCCCACATCATGCTGCCTCAGGCCACCCACAGCAGCCCAGCCCAGCCCAGCCAGCCCCTGCTCCCTCCAGTCAGGATTGAGGACCCCAACACCCACATGCTGGGTGACCTTGATGCCAGGCCCGGCCCCTCAGGAGCACTCAGCCCTTTGGAAAAGGCTACAGTGAGCATCCAGGATATATGTAGCTGGGAGGCGGGGGGCAGACCCTGGTCAGTACCTCCCCTCCTGACTATCCAATGGGCAGTCCGCAAGCCCCTTTGGAGGGCTAGAGACTTAGGGTCCCTCATGACCAAGGTAAGCTCTGATCTGGGGATTATGCTAGCCCCAGATCAGGAGCGAAAGCCAGTCCCTGCCTATTTTTCAGCCATCAGCCAGATGGGAGCTTGGGTGGTTTAAGGGATTGCCACCATCCTAGTGCTTTTCTTTTTAGTCCTCCCAGCTCCCTGGCACTCCCAGCCAAAGCTGAATCCCCTGCCGCCCCCCCCCCCCCTCGCCCAGTTACATCTTCCCCTTCATCCACTCCCCTCAGGCCAGGGGAGAGGACAGAGCCATTTCCCTATGACACAAGGGGAAACTGAGATAGGCTAGGGTTTGGCTCTGGTGGTGCTGTGAGTCAGTAAGAAGAGAATCCAGGAGTCCTGACTCCTAGCCCAGGGCAAGAGAGAGGTTAGGCCCGTCCTCTGAGGGCATTCCCCCAGTACCAGGACGGGGGCAGACATGACACAGAGACATCCAACTTGGCTAGGAACAGCAGAGGCCATGGGATTAATCGGATCAGAGCCAGTGGCTGAGAAGCAAGGGACACAGCTGTTCTGGGAACCCCCCCCCCCCCCAGCTCACCCCCAAGGTCAAGGCCTCTCCCAGCTCCCTGCTGGCTAGGCCTGAGGGGCCTTAACATCTACCACCCACCTCTGAACACCAAGGCCTCGGGCAGGAGGCAGGCAGGGGTGGGATAGGAGTCCCCAGCCAAGAACAAGACAACCTAAAACCCCTCCCCCATGGCACTAAGTTCAGGGCCCCACTTCCCATGAGCAGATACAGTTGTCGCTTACTCCTTAGAAATAAGGAAATGAGGGGCTCGGCCAGGGAGAGCCCAGCGAGGGCTCAGCACAGGCCTAGCCATGCTCACCTCCTGTCCTCACTGGCCCTACCCTGTCTCTCCTGGATATCCGGGGTGAAGACAGAAGACTTGATGCAGGTAGCCCCCGTCCTCACCCCCATCTCATCTCTGCTTGGGCAAGGGTGAGGCAGGCAGAAAAGACATTTTGTGACTGATTGCTATCTGAAAGTTCCCCCACTGAAAGCACCCTTCACCGACATGAAGCATTGCTCTGTTCTCTTCTGGCTCCCGCGAGGTGAGGGCAGAGCATTTCAGGGGTTAAGGGGGCACTCAGAGACGGTTTACTCTGGACTGAAGCGTTCCTCCTGCGGGACTCGGTGGAGTCCTCCCGGGGCAACCGCTCTCCTGCCTAGGGGCTCTCGAGCGCTCGGGCTGCCCCGTTGCTCCGGCGGGCGGAGGCCCCCCGCCTCTGCCCAGACCAGCCCCTCCTCCCGCCCGCCGCCTGGGATTGGCGGGCCGGGGGCGGGCCGGGGCGGGGCCGGGCGCCCTTCATCCCCCGCCGCCGCTCAGCTGGGAGTAGAGCGGACAGCGCCAGCCAGAGCGGAGCACCGTGCGTCCCCACCCGCCGGGCCAGGTACCGCTGGGGGCGCCGACCTCGGCCCGGGGCAGCGCGGGCGCAGAGCCCCGCCGCGCACCCTCCCGTCCGTAGCGGGGCTCTGGCAGCCCCCCTCTCCCGCCCAGCCCCGGGAGGGCGCCCCGGCCTCCCGCCAGCCAGAAACCCGCGCGCTCTGGGCTCCGGTCCGGGGACCCGCCGGTCAGGACTGAGCTCCGGGCTGGAGCTGGTGTCCCGGTGTCCCGGGAGGGGCACGTCGTCGCCTCGGGGCCTGTCGGCGGGGCCGGGCGGGGCAGCAGGAGGTCGGCAGCCCTCAGGGCTGGGGCCGCCGGACGCCGTGTCGGGGCTCGGGCGGTGCGCGATGGCCTTCCCCAGGCCGGACCCCGCGGGCACGAGCCGGAGAGGGTCCGGGGGGGCCTGAGAGGGGCCGGGAGCCGGCCCTGGAGCGCTGCCCCGACGGGCGCCTGACAGGCAAGTCTGCAGGGCTGGCACGCCGGCAGTCCGAGTATATTTATCCCGGCTGCGCTGGGCAGGGGCTTGAGGGCAGATCGGGCCAGGCTGCCGGAGGGGCCCGGGGCACATGCTGGTCCCAGAGCCCGTGCCATCTGCAGCCGGGCCAGCGGGCGCGGCGGACACAGGGCGCGTGTGGCTCCCGGGCCCGAAGGCGGGGCTCCGTGCGCGCTCCTAGCCGCCGGGTTCCGCGGCGGGGGTGTGCGAGCCGGCGCCGCGCACTCGGGCGGAGAGACGCGGCCGACGCCGGGTTTGCAGGAGCCCGCCCCCGCGCGATTAGCCCCTCGGATTGGCCGCGGAGAATGCGTGCGTTTGTTTACACCCGGGGAGGGGAGGCCGGGGGCGGGGCCTGTGGGAGTCCGCCCTCTCCCCCACGGGGACCTGAGCCTTGAGCTCAGGTGTAGGCTCTGAGACAAGTCTGAGGGGGACTGAGTCAAAGGACCTTGCACCTTGCACCCTGGGGGACACCTCGACCCAGGCTCATCCCTCCTTCAGCCTGCCAGTCCTTCCTTCCGTGGCGGCCTTGGGCCACTGTTCTGACTCTGGAAGAAGCCTTTGGACCTTCCACCCCTTCCTCTTCAGTACACAGTCTGCCATGGAGCTCAGTTCCTCCTAGAAAGGAAGAAAATCCGTCAGAGCTTCTCAGTCTGGAGCATAGAAAGCTGGAGAGATCTGGGGATAGTTCCGTTTTGAGAGGGGGAGGCTCTGCACAGCCTTGGAAGTCTTCGTGCAGGAAGCACCAGAGGTGAGAGGAATCAAGGGTGGGTGAGGCCAGGCCTGGCACATCTCCAAGAGGGCTGGAATGACTGGAATCAAAAATGAGAATCTCTGACCCCTTGGGGTTGGGGACAGGGGGCCAGTTCTCTGCGAAGGGTATGGGTGTGTATCTCAAAACTTCACTCTGCCTGGGCTCATAGAGCCCATGTCTTCACTGGCTTCTCAAACCATTCTTTCTCCAGTACTGGTTCTTTTGGCCCACATCACTCTGCCCCCACCCCCACCCCATCCCTACCCCAGTCCAGGGCTCTAGGTGGCCAAACCATGATGACTAGGTTGTTCCT
Organism: Vulpes vulpes; assembly: GCF_048418805.1. Lineage (NCBI taxonomy): Eukaryota > Metazoa > Chordata > Mammalia > Carnivora > Canidae > Vulpes > Vulpes vulpes. The sequence continues at coordinate 92,296,161 of NC_132788.1, read as the reverse complement.
GTCCTGGTGCCTGCTGCCCTAGCAAGTGGCCTTGGAGCCTTGGGCAAATAGAGAAACTGAGACACAAGACAGCCTGGGTGGTTCACGGCCTCTGAGTAGGGTCAGGGAAGGTTTTTGAGCCGAACTGACTACATCCTGAAAGTCTAGGCTGTGTGTGGAAACAAGGCACTCATTCTGAGGGGAAAGCGTGTTTTAGGGGCGTGGTTGACTGCAAGGGAGGTACAGTTTTGGTATCTGTGTGCACAGAAAGCTGCAGTGGGATGTGCAGCCTATGCCATGATAAGATAGGAACCCTGTAGGCACATGGTCTAGCACAGACATGGCCAAGGGCCAGGGGCCACTCAGAGCTTGGCTCAGAGGGGCTGGGGACTTGCTAAGGACCTGGAACCTCTTCTATTCATTTAACAACAGGTACTGAGCGCCTACCGTGCGCCCTGTGCACCTTTGGTCTGGGGGATGGAGGGCTGGCCTTTGACTCTGGATAAGAAGACAGATGCGGCGGGGGGGTGGGGGGCACTCTAGAAGATCAGGCACTGCTGCTGGGGGCCAAAGGGAAGGACCAGCTGCTGGGGCAGCAGGGGCTTTCCGGTCAGCGGCCTGGGGTGGCTTGGTTTTGAATTTCCGCTCTGCGGGCCACGTCCTGTACACAGCCTCTCGGCCGTCACGTCTGCACACGTGCGTGGCTGCTGAGAATGGGGGTCACTTCCATTGACTGTCACCTCTGTGTATCTTTTCTATTGTGCGGGTAGATAAGTGCCGGACTGGGGAGCGGTGAGCTTTCTGGCTGGGACTGGCCATGCAGCCCTCGTGGGCTCAGTCCCACCGCATGGATGTCCCTGCACCTAGCTAACAGAGGCATAACCTGCCCTCGTAGGAACCTGCAAATGCTGTGGCTGCCTTTTGCAGGGTCCTCCAGGGTTTTGCCTGGCCATCCCTGCGGTCCCCGCTGGGCCTGCTGCCCACTCTCACCTGGGCCTCTGGCTCCCTCTTCCCTTCTCACTCCTTCTGGGGTTTTCTCTGTTGTTCATTGGCTGTCTCCCTGTTTCTCTGTCTGGCTGGTTGGCCATCTCTGCCTCTCACCTCCCTGGTTTCCTCTCTCTCTGTCTCCCCATCTGAATGTCTATCCACCTCTCTGTGTGTCAGTTTTCCTGTTTGGGTACCTCTATATCCATCTGCATTTCTCTGTCTCCCTGTGCTTGCCTGTCTGTCTTTCTGTCTGGATCAGTATGCACACACATGTACCGTATGGATGTGCTTCCTGTCCTTCCTCTTTCCCTGTCTCTCTCCTCCCTCCCTCTGCCTCTCTGCTTCTGCCTGACAGTGGATGGTGCCTCTCCTGCAGGCCGACCTTGCCTTCAGCTGCCCCCACCAGGGTCTCCAGTGAGTCCTCAGCTGCCTCGGGCCCCTGCTCCTGCTTTCCTTGGGGCCAGAAGTCCGGCTGTCCAAATATTTGGCTGCCTCCAGGGGATTCCGGGTCAGGAGGGAGGACGATGGGCTGGCTGGCCCGGGGTCTCCCCTGCCCCTGGGGGGCCACAGGCACGTGATGTCCTGTCCTTTGCCTCAGCTGGGGCTCAGGCTGCACGTCCGTCTCAGCAGGCTGGCAATGGGGGGAGGGGTCTGTCTGCTGCTGGCTCTGGCCCAGTCTCGAGCAGAGAGGCTCCAGCTGCAGCTCCCACTGGGGGAGCAAGGAAGGTCCTGGGCTGGGTGGGAGGGAAGGCCTAGGTGTCTGGGCCTAGGCCCAACTCTAAGCATCTGTTGGGTGTCTAGAAAATGTACCCTGTCACAGGAAAGTCCAACTTCCGGCCTCAGCTGGGCGCCTCAGATCCTCCTAGACACTTCCGGATGCCCAGAACACAGAAGCACAGACCCCAGACACCAGGGCCAGGGAGCTAGACTAGGAGGGATTGGTGCTGCTGATACCTTGATGTTCTGAGCCATCTTCCTTTCTCTGGATGTGCTACTTCCTGCATACCACCCACTTCAGTGCCCACCAGGTGTTGGCCACTTACCCAGTATTGTTGGAAGGAGTAGTGGATGGGGTACTGGATCTGCAGAGGTCAAAATCTGGAGAAGGGGCTAGGGGTGTATGGGGCTGTAGTACTCTCCCATGTTCAGAACACCCTTCCACATGCCCTTTCTCTAGTCGCCTGACCCCAGCAATCATCTCCCCACCAATCCCTGGGGCTGTGCCCTTGAGAACATATAATTCAAACATGTCCATTGAGTCTACTTTCCTTGTTGACTGATAGCTTGTCCTGGGATGGTGTTTTCCCTCTGAAGCCTGGAGAACCAGGTGGACAAAGGGGTGCCATAATAGGAGGGTTACCTTGTCTCAGCCAAGGAGGGGAATAAGGATGGGTGAGCTGGAAGCGCAGGCAGCCCTCATCCCTGAGCCTCAGTGGACCACAGTGGACCCTCAGGCCAGACCAGCTGCCTCTACCCTGAGACATGGGCTGAGGTTAGGCCTTCCCATGCATCAGATACCTGGGGGCCATATATATATATGGCAGCAAGTTCTATGGGGTCTGTGGCTCCACTAAGCATATGTGGCCACAGGGCTGAGGGAAGGACAGTGTGGATGCCTCCCTGTAGCTAGCCTGCTACTGCAGACCCACTTATGTCCCTGAGCATTGAGGAGGAAAGCGGGACTCAAGTCCTTGGTGGCTCCAAGGACCTTGATCATGGGACAGAGAGGTATGTGTCCCACAGCAGCTGATGCAAGCAGTGGCCTTGCAGTGGCCTGGATTCCTGGGCCTCAAAATCTTTAATTACCAAACTCAACACCTTTCGAAGTGTGTCTGACAAATTCTCACCCTGTGATGCCTGCGTGGGCGAGCATTACCTGCTGGACTATCCCTGTGGTTCCTGGCCTCTCCTGGCCCTTATCTCCTAGCAGAGCAAACAGGCCCTGGGGCAGTGGCCTAGGCCATCGATTTCCTGCCCAAGTCCATGCTGCACCCATGACAGATGCCATTCTGACGATCTGCCCAAGGTTGCAGTGATCTCTCTACCCTGGAGCCTGACCCCTTCCTGGGAGCCCATGGCATGGTCTGGAACAGAGGCCCTGGGGAGGCTCCTCACTCTGTCCCCAGGTTTGCCAGACCTCACGGGACCTCTGGAGGACAAGAGGACACCGAGGTCCTGAGTGAGGAATACTCTGCCCATGGTCATCAGTGAGGCAGGACCAGGCTGGGACTCAGACTCAGAGTGTCTGCTCTGGGCTTTCCCAACAGTAAGTCAGGATTGGCTGGAAGCTTTCTTTAGGCAGAGGCTATCCTTGGATCTACCCTGACTCCTTGCTACAAAGAAGCCTGCTAGGTGGTAGGCCTCAAGGATGGGAGATGTCAGGAATGGGCTGCCAGCCTCAGAGAATGCCTGGGAGCCCACATGCCAGGCTAGCACTCGTCTCCACCTTGGCTTCTCAGCCCCTAGTCCTGCCCTACACTGAAGTACAGACTCCGTGACTTGGCCTTCAAGGCTTTGTTGGGTTTGTCTATGGCCGTGGAAACCTTCATTCTGCCTCATACCACACCTTAGAGCCTTTGCCCATGCTATGCCTTCTGCTTCAGGTACTCTTTCCTATTCCACACTTTTTGGGACTCCTCCTGAGATGTCAGAACTGGCTCCACCACCTCCTCCTCCAGGAAGGCTTCCTTGATGCCTCTGTCTCCCCTTTTTCAAATCCCAGCACTCTGTGGCTCACATTCAATTGCTGTAGGAGCCATAGAGTGGGGGATATGTTTGGGGATTTTGTCCCTTTCAGGCTAGAAGTCACTTAAGGAAGGATATTCCATGTCCTCTCTGGGATCTCAAGCCAGGCCAAGACCCAGCGGTGACTGGTTGTGAGTAATAGACAGGCAATGAAGGTCTAGGCCTAAGTCCTGCTAGGGGGATGGGGAACCTGGAGACAGGAACTCAGGCACTTTGGCCATGACCATGCAGTGGGCTGTGGTCTCCCTGGAGGTAGTGCCTGGCTGCTAAGGAAGGATATTAAGGCAGAGAAGGGTGCTTTGTCCAAGCTGCCAACTCAGCACACTCTGAGGGCCTGTCCCAGCCTGCCCAGGGTAGGAGGCCCTACCTAGCTGAAAAGGGCAACCCTAGCTGAGAGCCAGGGGGCACTCTGGAGTGACTCTGGCATCTCCACACCCACCTGGGATCCTTGGAGAAGTGCTGATGGTGAGGCTTCAGGCAGGCGCATGAAGACAGGCTGACTTTGGGGGCTCTAGTCCAGGGGAGGAGAGCACAAGAGGAGATGGCCACATTGTCATGGTCCTGAGTGGGCAGGGCTGGAGGTAAGATAGGTTCAGATGCCAGCATAAGAAGAAGGAGAGGCAGGTTGAGGGAGTCTAAGGGTGCCAGGTATGGAGTCCCCGGGACCGAAATGCCCAGGATCTGAACTCTGGCCTGGGGCTGCCTGGGGCAATGGTAAGCTGGTCCTGCAGTCAGTTCTTTGTGGCTGCCTCCAGGATACTGGGGTATCTGAGGTCTGAGGTCTGAACCTAGCTTCCTGTCCCCACATATAGCCCCGAGTGCTAAGAACCCTGGTGCTTTGGGTTCTAAGCAGACCTGAGACCACCAAGATCCAGAGTGGGGATAGGGCATTCAGGGCAAGATTCAGAGTTCCCAAGCAGAGGGGGCACCATGGCATCAAGACTAGGCTCCAGTAGGGGTGACTGGCTGGCTCAGTCGGGAGCATGCAACTCTTGATCTTGGGGTTGTAAGTTTGAGCCCCATGTTGGGTGTCATGACTACTTAAAAATAAAACCTTAAAAAAAAAAAATAGACTGGGCTGTGGCGGACGTGAATGGCAGTGTTGCCCCCTCCTCGGTCTCCACTCGGGTCTTAGCTCTTCTACTGGCCTACCTGGCCTTCAGGATGTCCTTACAGATACTGGGGAACCGTACCCAAGTAACTTCTGGGCATGGGGTAGGTGGCTCCCAGCCCCAGGGATAGGAGAGGGGCTAGTGAGAGGCAGGGGGCAGGCTTGGTGTGAGGCAAGGAGGGAGCTGGCTGCTTTGAGACCTAGCAGAGCCATGGCCTGAAGGCAGGGAAGGGAGGACTGACCCAGTGACCCAGGCCTTTCTGTAGCTGCGTCAGGTCCTGAGTTCCTGGCCTGGGGTTCCAGGAAATGGGAATTTGCTTTAGGGGTCCACTCCTGCAGGGTAGCCCCTTAAGGGGTGACAGTATTCCCTAGCAGGGGAGGAGAGGCTTGAAGGAGAACATGGCCCTAAGGCCAGGGCTGTGGGGAGGGTGATGCCTGTGTGGCCCAGAGAGCTCGGCCCTGGGACACTCATTTCCTGGAAGGCCCCCCAAGGGCCCTTCGTGGCCAGGCGGGCAGGGCCCAGGTGTCCAGCCACCCAGCACCGCCTCAGGCCTCCTGGCTCCGGGGGGGTAGCCTTTGCGCCTGCCGTTCCCAGCGCCAGCTCTCAGACCACAGAAGGCCCTTTGTACTGGCTGCCAGCAGTGCCCGCCGGGCGGCTGGGAACAGGGCCCACAGCCCTCACCCTCTCCCGAGGCCTCCAGCCGTCGGGCAGTGCCATTCTAGGTTGGCTAGGAGGCCCCTGGCACACAGGGCCAGCACAGGAAACCGTCTCCTGGTATTAATGTCAGGGAAGGGGGAGTCGGTCCAGGGCCCACCCCCAGAGTGGGGCCTGGATGCTCGGGACTCAGCATCCTAGGGTCTGGGCACCACTGGGCTTTGAACTCAGGTCATCCAGCTGATCCTCACTTCATAGACAGAGAAACCGAGGCCCCCACGGGCTTGCCTGGGCTGGTATGTTGGGGGGGTGAGGGGCACTATGTATTGGCTGAGGTGTCCCCTCGGGATGTCCTGGAGAACTCAGTTATCTGAGCTCTACTCCCCCAAAAGGAGGTCCCAGGGAGGCAGCAGGCACAGCTGCATACACACGTAAGTCCACGTGAGACCTTCTGGGAGGTGTGCTATGGCTGTAGGGAGGCTGGGCCGCAGCCCGGGAGCAGGGATAACCAGAGGGACCCATTGCTCTGCAGAATTCTGTGTCGGTGTGAGAACTAGCGCTCCTGGTGGTGGCCCCTGACCATGGAGGCACCCCTGCAGACGGAAATGGTGGAGTTGGTGCCCAACGGCAAACACTCGGAGGGGCTGCTCCCAGCCCCCACCCCGATGGCAGGCCACCAGAGGTGAGCAGAGGGGAGACCCAGGCATGGCTCAGGGCAGGGCAGGGTGCAGAGCAAGGGCTGGAGGTGAGCTGGCTGCTCTGGCCTGTGCCTGCAGGGTCGAGGGCCCCAGACGGAGCTGTGTTGAGGGCGAGGGCTTCCTACAGAAAAGCCCCAGCAAGGAGCAGCACTTCACTGACGTGAGCCGGGGCAGAGGGGGGCTCGGGACACCGTGGGGAGCTTGCGTGCAGTACTGAAGTGCTCTGGAGCAGCTATGGGAGGCTAAGGGCCAGTGAGGGGGCGTGCTGGGAGGCCCTCCATGCTTTGCTGAGTCGTCCCCACCTCCCATCTCCCTCTGGTGCCTGCAGTTTGAGGGGAAGACCTCATTTGGGATGTCGGTGTTCAATCTCAGCAACGCCATCATGGGCAGCGGCATCCTGGGGCTCGCCTACGCCATGGCCAACACGGGCATCATCCTTTTCCTGTAAGTCCCCTCAGCGAACCCTCTGGAGACAGGACCCCTAAACAGGCCAACAGCCATGACCTCACAGGCCCCCAGTTTGCCATCCCAAGATGCAGACTGCAATGGATGGGTTTAACCCAAACCACAGCTAAAAAAACCCAGCCATGGCCAGACAAATATCCCTCATTTCCCAGTAAACCCGCTGAGATGACAACACAGGGCAAGCCTAACAGACCTGAGTCTATCCTTCTACCACCTTTATACGTGATGAATGAACCCCCGTGGCCAGGCCTTGTGTGGGCACACGTGTCCTTTACCTGGGAGCTCTGCCCTGCAGCCCTAATGGAAAACATGTTTGTTCCAAGAACTCAAGGAGGTGGTGCTCAGAGGCCCCTCCTGGGTCATGTCTCACCCTGGGTCAAACTGGGTGGCATTCACCACTGCGGGGACCATCAAACTTGCACCCCCACCTGTTGGGGGTCCAGACACAGATTCACACACCCACACCTCTCAGGGCTCATCACTCCACCACCAGCAGCCAGAGAAGCCCCAGGTGGCTTTTTTTTCATCCATCTTCCTCAGGTTCCTCCTGACAGCCGTCGCCCTGCTCTCCAGCTACTCCATCCACCTGCTACTCAAGTCCTCAGGGATCGTGGGTGAGCCTCCAACCCAACGTGGAGCAAGGGAGGCCTGGATTGGGGAGAGCACTCCCGACTATTTTGAGTCCTTGTCCCCACAGGCATCCGTGCTTATGAGCAGCTGGGCTACCGTGCCTTTGGGACCCCAGGAAAGCTGGCCGCGGCCCTGGCCATCACGCTGCAGAATATTGGAGGTGAGGCTGGCAGGCCGACACAGGCAGGTGGTGGGCCAGTGGGCAACATGAAGGCTGGATGTTTTAGCTGACCCCAGCACCTGCCTACCCCTCTCCCCCCAGCCATGTCCAGCTACCTGTACATCATCAAGTCTGAGCTGCCTCTTGTCATACAGACCTTCCTGAACCTGGAGGAGCAAACCTCGTGAGCTCCAGGGTGGAGTGGGGCTGGGTTAGGGTGGAAGGCCTTAGTTTGCCCCTCTGTGTGCACTGTTGGCCCTGGGAACCCGGGCTGGGCTAGTGGGAGAGACGAGACAGTGCTTGCAAGTGGCTGGTGGAGGGGCAGAGAGCTGCCAGCACAGCTGACATTTAGTCTACACCCGGTTAGGGAGCACCTAGAGGAATCCCCCAGGAGGGCCAGATCAAGCAAGGGGTAGGGTGAGGCCGAGGAAGTTGGGTCCCACCTGGGCCCGGACCTGAGCACGGGAACTTGGGTCCCACCTGTGAGCATGGGAGGACCTGAGAGCCTTGGGCTTAGCTCTAAGCGCCTGCTATTCCTGATCATGGCTTGGGTGTTAGCCCCTCCCAACCAAGAAATTAAGCCCATGGTGTCCCAGTTGCCCATCATCAGTTTAGCCAGCACTAATGGCATCAACCATGTTTTGTGGGTGGAGACAGAGAAGACAACCAGGCCCTGCCCTAGGCCACACAGCCTACACAGGCAAACAGAGGGGCTTGAAGTTGAGAGCCACTCTGGAAGAAGAAGACATGTCAGGATTCTTCCCCCCGGGTCCTGGGGGGCCCTTCCCAAGGAGTCGACCTTTAGGCTTTCCTGGGAAAGAGGGTCTGATTCCTTATCCCTTTAGTTCTCTGTGCCCCCAGTCCCTTGGTGGGGGTGGGGTGCGAGATGATGCAGGATGCAGATGCCAGGAGGGACCACCAGGTGTACCGGGCCTTGGCAAGTCCCCAAGACCCTCACAGAGACTGTCCCACCCCCCACCCCCCCAGAGCCAGGTTCTTTCATCTTGCTCACCACCTCCCTGGGCCCCTTGGGGCCACTTCCTGGGGAGACTGGACCCAGACCTGTGTGTCCTGAGAAGAGCAGCAGTGACTACACCTGTAACAGTCACCAAAGCAGGAGCCGAGCGCCTTAGTCCTCACCTGGCCCAGGAGAGTGCTGAGAGAATGTCCATTTCGCAGATGGGGAAAGCGAGACTCAGAGCTATGAACAAGTATTTTTCAGGGGTCACTCAGTAGCACCACTGATGGCACTGATTAGGTATGGAGGCAGTCCCCCCAACCAGGCTGAGGAGACTGATGTTGGCTCCCCACTCCTGTCCCTGCAGGGACTGGTACATGAACGGGAACTACCTGGTCATCCTAGTTTCTATCACTGTCATTCTGCCTCTGGCACTGATGCGGCAGCTTGGTGAGTGTGGCAGGGCCAGGGCCTTGGAGGGGGATGTTGGAGGGAAGCCTGGGAGGGGACCCCAGTCTCACAGCCCCTCCCCACTTTGCAGGCTACCTGGGTTACTCCAGCGGCTTCTCTCTCAGTTGCATGGTGTTCTTCCTAATCGCAGTGAGTCACCCTTCATGCTGGAGTGGAGGGCAGGTCTCCTGGGGGCTCCCCTCTCAGGGGGAGGGCAGGTCTCCTGAAGGGCTCCTCTGTCAGAGGAAGGGGTAAACCTGGGGTGGGAGCCTCCCCCGTCAGGGGAGGGGTCAGGCCTTTCTGGGAAGCCTGGGTCAGAAGACAGCTCCTTTTGTCCTGATCTAGATGTGGCTTCTAGTGACTTCTGAGCAAACCTAGTCTAGCCCTGATTTTCTCATCCTTTCCCCAACCCAGGTCATCTACAAAAAGTTCCACGTGCCCTGCCCACTGCCCCTCAACTTTGCCAACATCACAGGCAACGTCAGCCTCATAGAGGTCACCAAGGAGGAGGCGCAGCTGCAAGTTGAGACAGAGGCCACAGCCCTCTGCACCCCAAGCTACTTCACACTCAACTCACAGGTTCCAACAGGTCAGGGTGGAGGCGGTGGGCCCTGTGAGAGTGAGGTTGCTGCCCTGACACAGTCCCCATGTCTCCCTAGACGGCATATACCATTCCCATCATGGCCTTCGCCTTCGTCTGCCATCCGGAGGTGCTGCCCATCTACACAGAGCTCAAGGAGTAGGTGTTTGGAGAGAATGAATGTGGTCCTGACAGGATGGGGTGGGGGGTGGGGAGCGACAGGAGCCAGGTCACTTTATCAAAGATCTCCATGGCTGCCATGAGGGGTGACGGGGGCAAGAAGGAGACTTCCAGAGCTGCCAAAGGGTGAGGGTATGGTGCCAGAGAGACCCCAGGGCACATGGGGATCTCTGGTGTGGTTCAGCTTGGCAACCAGTCTCCTCTCCTGCTTTGCCATAGTCCCTCCAAGAAGAAGATGCAGCATATCTCCAACTTGTCCATCGCTGTTATGTACGTCATGTACTTCCTGGCTGCCCTCTTCGGCTACCTCACCTTCTACGGTATGGCTGTACCATGGGAGCAGAGCAGAGGCAGGCACCAGGCTGGGGGGCATGGGGCTGGCCAGTGGCCGTGACACCCTGCCTACTATAGGGGCTAACTAGGTGTGTGATGCCTAACTGTGCCCTGCAGCTGTGGAGGTGAGTCTGTTGCCACTTCCCACAGTGTCAGGGTCAGCCCAGACTCAGAGCCACCCTCTCCCTGGGCCACCTGCTGACCACCTTCCCTGCCTGCCATAGATGGGGTGGAGTCGGAGCTACTGCACACCTACAGCAAGGTGGACCCATTTGATGTGCTGATCCTCTGTGTGCGTGTGGCCGTGCTGACAGCAGTCACGCTCACTGTGCCAATCGTTCTGTTTCCGGTGAGCCAGTGGGTAGGTGGACAGACGCAGGGTGGGACTGATGGAGCCAACAGATCAATGACTCTTTCCACCTCCTACTCCCCAGGTGCGCCGAGCCATCCAACAGATGCTGTTTAAGAACCAGGAGTTCAATTGGCTGCGGCACACGCTCATTGCCATTGGCCTGCTCACTTGTATCAACCTGCTGGTTATCTTCGCTCCCAATATCCTGGGCATCTTCGGGGTCATCGGTGAGGGTCTGGCCCAGCTGTATATAGAGGCAGGGCATTGGCCCAGAGAATTTCCTATCTGCAAATCTTGGCAGATTCCTGAGATCATACCCTACATTTAAGTGATGGCTACTGGTCACGTGCACAGCTTGGCTTCTTGTCTGAGATTTTGTCCTTAGGGCTACTCTAATCCTTTCTGAGGGCTCAGAACCAGAGTCAACTCCCCATGCTTTGGGACAGAGTAGAGCCCAAGTGCCAGGGGCCTCCACAAAGGATCTCATTGGGTCTTGTCCCCATTTCACATATAAGAAACTGAAGTCCATAGTGATTACAGGAGTAACAGAGCCATCAGCTGGTAAGTGGGGGGCCTTGATTAAGCTCTAGGATCAGGGGACTATAGGTTTGATGCTCTATCCACTGTCCCATTCCAGTTGGGCTTCTGAGCTGGAAGATCAGACCATTATGAGATATCTTTGGGGTGACCCAATTCAGGAGACTGATTCCCCAACCCAACTCTGCAGGGACCAACACACAGGCCTGGGGGCTGAGTGTCACAGATATCATAGACAGGACTGTAGGTTCTATATATCTGAAATCCACCTCAAAATGATTTAAGCAGAAAGGAATTTATTGGCTCAAATAATGAAAAGGCCATCAGGAATAGCTATACCTAGGAGCTCAATATCTTCAAGGCTTTGTCTGTCTCTTGGCTTGCCTTTTCTCTTTGCTAGCTTCATTCACTGACAGATTCTTCTACTGCCAACGGCACTAGCTTTCCATCCAGGTAGACAGAGAACAAGGAGAGGGACCTGGCGGCCTCCCCAGAATTAGACAGAGTTCTCAAGTGGAGAACTCTCATCTTGAGTCTCCACCAACAAGGAATGATTGATCTCACTGAAGGGTCCACGCTTGGACCTCAGCCAATATGTGGACATGCCTTGTTCTTTGCAGGTGCCACGTCTGCCCCATGCCTCATCTTTATCTTCCCTGCCATCTTCTATTTCCGCATCATGCCCACCGAGAAGGAACCTGCAAAGTCTACCCCCAAAATCTTGGTGAGTGGGTCCTGGAGGTTGGGGGCCTGGTATGGGGCTGAGGGGGCTGCCCTGAACACACTGATTCTGACTCCTGACCCCACAGGCCCTTTGTTTCGCTGTGCTTGGCCTCTTGCTGATGACCATGAGTTTGAGCTTCATTATCATTGACTGGGTGTCAGGGACTGACCGGCATGGAGGAAGCCACTAGGAGGAGACACCCATCCTGTTCTGTCTACTCATCCAAGTACCCCCAGAGTCTTCAGCCCTTGCTCCCGGATCCAGCCAAGGGGGAAGAGAAAGACATGGTTAACACTATGGCATTTGGCCCTGCCTCACATCCTCTCTGTGGAAGGTTTATGCTAGAGCCAGGACCAAGGCCCTTGGACCATTACCTTGCTGGGCTCCTGGGCTACAGGGGCTTCCAGAGCTGAGAGCAGGGTGGGACTGTATGCTTGCTCCCTTCCTCTTGCCTTCAGATCCCACCCAAGTATCTGTCCTCCTTGCACAGATGCATACACTGAGGCCCTGCAGCTGCCTCCTGAGGTCACACAGCCTGTAGGGCACATAGAGCTGGAACCCACACCTGCAGCAATCTTCCCACCTTGCTGCTGGCCCATGGCCTGCACCCTGGGGCCTCATCTCCCTCAGTGCACTTTCCTTCCCCCACTTCTTTCCCCGAGGCCCCTTTCAGTCACTTGGACTCAGGCCTTGGATACTCTTGTCTCCATCTCCCATCCCTGTCACCAGAAGCAATCCACCCCCCATACCTAGAGCCAGCAGGTTCTTTTGAGTGTGAGGCTGGTGTGGGCACCTCCAAGGGACCCCTACCCTGCCGCTTCACCAGTCCTGGGGAGGCTGGGACTCCCCCACCCCCACCCCAAGCCTGGGCCATAGCTCACATTCCACTTCTGGGAGAAGAAAGAGGCTGGGGCCCAGAGTGTCTCTGCCCCTGGGAGCCAAAGACCCCAGGGGCTGGTCTGGGGCAGGAGTGGAGAGGCGGTGGGCCCCCTTTTATAAATATTATACATAAGACCAGCTATGTTGTGTATTCTTGATCCCCGTGGACCCTGTGCTTCTGGAAAGTGGGTGGACGTTGGGACACGGATGGCAATGGGGGCCCCTCCTGCCTCCTTCCCTGAGATGAGGGTGGGACAGGCCCCCTTCCTCCCAAACCAGCCAGTGGCATGCTCAGACTCAGCCCTGGACCTGGGCCAGGCTCAGCACAGACCTGCTTTCTCACGGGGTGAGGTGGGGAGGAATTAATGAGGCTTCAGGAAATGGGACAGAGAGAGGCCTCCGGAAGGAGGCAACGTGAGGTGCATCCCCAGCAGCTCCGGGGAGGGTCTGAGCTGGGGGCAGCCGAGCCCTGCGGAAGCCCTGCCGAAGGGCCCCTTGCCCTCCCTGGCTGCCATGTCAACCCTCTGTCAGTGCCTTGAGTCTGGCGACAAAAGTCCAGAAATCCTGTGACCTGTCAGGCGGATCTATTAATAGTAAAACCCAGTGTGAATAAAGGTGGGTTAGTGAGTTCCTATATTAGGACACTGAGTTTTGAGTAGGGGGTCCAAAGCAGGGCAAGGCTAGTCTAAGGATGCAGGGTAGCCTCAGGTGCCTTGGCCCCAGATGGGATTGGGAAGTTGCCCACTGCCTGGGGCAGGCCTAAACCAGTTGGTACCCAGCAAGATGGAGCTGTCCAGGCCTTGGCACCAAACCCTCATTAGGAGAGACCCTGCACCAGGCTAGGCTGCCGGGGAAAGGGCAGCAGGAAAAATCCGGTTTGAACTGGCAAGGCAGTTGCCAGCTTGGGAAACCCCTGAAGAAAGAATTTCCTCAAGCTGGTGGCTGCTAGGCCCATGGCAGTGCCAGCTGACCAGAGGGGGGCTTCCTGAGTCTAGTTCCCTTTAGCCCCAGGCGCCTGACTCCAGCTTGGGGACTTACCCGGGCGCCCTGAAGCCCCAGAAAAGAGCTGGACGCTGGCCTAGAGGTGGCTGCAGCCCAGAGTGTACTGGTGTAAGGGCTGCCTTCTGGGGGTCTCTGGCTTCCTTCTGATCAGATTAGGTCACAGCCCTGCATGGGATCTGTGGTTCTTGGAGAGTGGGAGGCAGTGGAGGACAGGGTCCATCCTGCTGACAGACCCTGGGGTCTTTTCTCATACTCCCTCTGTCCAAAGAAGGCTGCAGGTCAGAGCAGCAGCAGGACTGCCTGGATTCCCTTAAAACCCCAAGCCTGGCTTTAGGCCTCTCAGACCAAGAGGATATGCTGACTGTAGCTCCACCTGCTCCTCCTCCTTCCCCCCTCCCCCTAGAGCTGGGGTGGAAGAAGGACTCTGGCCCCCCAGAGACCTCTGCCTGCCCAGCAAGGTTTCCTCCAGCCTGGCCAGTGGGCAGCATACCCCAGGGGAAGGAGGCAGGCAATGTGGCCACTGGACTATATCTAAAAGCTGAGTGCCCATGTGACTGAAAACGAGTATCCCCTGTCCCTGGCTGTCAAGGTCCAGCCATTCAGGGGTGCCTGGGTGGCTCAGTAGTTAAGCATCTGACTCTTGATTTCAGCTCAGGTCATGATCTCAGGGTCATGGGATAGAGCTCCAAGTCAGACTCTGCCCTGGGCAAGGAGCCTACTTAGGATTCTCTCTCGCTCCCTCTGCTCCTCCCTCACCGCCTCCCCCATTTGAGTTTCTTTCTCTCTCTCCCTCTCTCTCTCTAAAGAAAAAAAAGGTCCAGCCTCTCAGTTTCCATAAGGATGGATCTGCAGGCCCTTGGTCATAATTAAGCATTTTTGTATGTTTTAAAGACTTTCCTAGGTCTTTTTTCTCTCCTTTTTTGCTTTTTAAAATTTGCTCTGCTTGGAATATTAGCAAGGTAGTGTAGCCAGAAAGTCCAGCACAGAGGTCTTCTCTATTTTCACTGCTTTTCTTATGACTTTTAAAATTTTTATTCAAATTCAATTAACATATTATTGGTTTCAGAGGTAGAGGTCAGTGACTCATCAGTCTTATATAACACCCAGTGTTCATTACATCACATGCCCACATTAATGCCCATCACTGAGTAATCCCCACCATCCCCGTCCCCTTCAGCGACCCTCAGTTCCTATGATTAAGAGTCTCTTACGGTTTGTCTCCTTCTCTGATTTCGTCTTGTTTTATTTTTTCCTGTCTTCCCCTATGATCCTGTTTTGTTTCTTAAATTCCACATATGAGATCATATGATAATTGTTTTTCTGTGATTGACTTATTTCACTTAGCATAATACCCTCTTGTTCCATCCACATCACTGCAAATGGCATGATTTCATATTTTTTGATGGCTGAGTAGTATTCCATTGCATATATACCACGTCTTTTTTTATCCATTCATCTGTCGATGGACATCTGGGCTCTTTCCATAGTTTGGCTATTGTCTAATGACTGTTCATAGTAGTAAAATAAGATGATATAGACCAGGGGACACCTGGGCAGCTCAGCGGTTGAGCTTCTGCCTTTGACTCAGGGTGTCATTCTGGGGTCCCAGGATCAAGTCCCACATTGGGCTCCCTGCATAAAGCCTGTTTCTCCCTCTGCCTATGTCCCTGCCTCTCTCTTTCTGTGTCTCTCATGAATAAATAAGTAATCTTGTTAAAAAAAAAAAAAAAAAAGACGATATAGACCAGGAAAGGGGGCCAGAGCCCCTCCTTGATCTCCTCTGACCAGCAATCTCCCCTGCTCATGCCCTCCTCACCTGTGTGCACTTGCACACCTTCACCTATTGATGGAAAAGAGATTCTTTTTTTTTTTTTTAAGATTTTATTTATTCATGAGAGACACAGAGAGAGAGAGGCAGAGACATAGGCAGAGGGGAGGAGAAGCAGGCTCCATGCAGGGAACCTGATGCAGGACTCAATCTGGGGACTCTAGGATCATGCCCTGAGCCAAAGACACTCCACCATGAGCCACCCAGGTGTCCCGGAAAAGGGATTCATTCATTTAACAAGTATTTATTTTAAAAAATTTAAAAAAATAAGTATTAAGATTTTCCATGTGCTAGGCACTCTTCCAGCACCTGTAAAAACAGCGGTGAACAAAGTGAAGACCCCTACACATCCTGAATTCAGGTGGGGCATTGAATTCACACCAAAAACATGACACATAATCAGTGAGTTACATAATTTGTTATAAGACAGTGCCACAGGAATTAACAATGACAACGTAAGGACAAAAAGGAACAGGGATTCTAGAGGTGGGCCCAAGGTGAGCTTTACTGAGAAAGAGATGTTTGACCAAAGATTTGAAGTGGGAGGAAGTCATGTGGATGCCTGCAGGGAACATTCCAGCCAGAGGGATCAGCCAGTGCAAAGCCCTGAGGCAGAATGTGCCCGAGTGGGGCAGCCAGGAAGTTGTCATGGCTGATGCCAAGCGAGACCATAAAGGGTAGAGGGACAAGAGGGGACTTTTTTTTTTTTAAACTTGACATGTTTATTAATTAAACTATCACTTAAATAAAAAAAAGTGCATAGAAAATAAACATGTTTAAAAACTCCTTTTTTTTTTTTACAACTATGTACACTTTTTACTTTTACATTCAGTCTTTCGTAGAGAGCTTTCAGCATTATTATTTTTTGAACTATTAAAGTATTTTCCTTCATCCCTGTCACAGGGAGTTAACACTGATGGACTTTAGACACATTTTTTTTCCTTTTTTTTTTTCTCTTTTTCTCTAACCAGAAGCTTGGAAGAACACAAGGAAAAAAAAAAAAACAAACCCAAAAGATCTGTTATACATGATAAAGTTGTCAAGAAATGTCTTATTTCTAGAAAAGAAGCTTGTCATCTGTTGAGCTTTTGAAACAATTATTCAACTACCTGTATTTACTAAAGAGACTGTTAAAAGTTCAATGAAAGAAACACCACAAGTCTATTTTCTTGGTTGGAAAGACAGAACTAGAGTACCTTGGAAACAAGATACCAAGAAAGCACAGAACACAATTTCCCCCTAAATGCAGGTGGTAACCCCAACATTCATAACCAAAAATAGAGAAAACAAGGCGTACAGGTACGGACTGGGACATTCATGGGCAGAAAAAATCCGGGTGACACCGTGTCTGCGTTCCTCTCTGATCCTAGGAACGGACTGCTTCACCGCCCAAGAGGGGACTTTTGAGGGGGGAAGATGTGGTAGGGCCTTGTCAGCCACCATAAGGACTTTGGATTTTTTTCTGGAAAAGAAGAGAGCCAAAGCCAATTCCTAAAAAGGAGGGGGCAGGGTCCAATGCAGTAGCAACTCTAAGTTCTGTTTTGTTTTTAAGATTTTTTTTTAAATTTTTATTTATTTATGATAGTCACAGAGAGAGAGAGGCAGAGACACAGGCAGAGGGAGAAGCAAGCTCCATGCAGGGAGCCTGACGTGGGACTCGATCCTGGGTCTCCAGGACCATGCCCTGGGCCAAAGGCAACGCTAAACCGCTGAGCCACCTGGGCTGCCCAGCAACTCTAAGTTTTAAATGGATTATTTTAGTTGCTACATTAAGATTAGATTCTGGGGTGTGAGATGGTGAGCCAAGGGTGACACTGACACAAGGGCTACTCCAGCTGTTCCAGACAGACTGACATGTCAGGTAGCTCAGCCCAGGTAGTAGCACAGTTGGACAGTAGAGTCATCAAAGTTCCCTGATTATTTAGTCATGAAAGAAGGGACAGAGACAAATCTAGGGTGACTCTAAGGCTGTCTAGGGACCAAACTGCCATGGTATTCACAGAGGGAGGAAGTTCTTGGGAGGGAGGAAGATCAGTTTTGCCCATGAAAAGCTTTAAACACCAACTGGACATCAAAATGGAGATGCCAAGTCAACTTCTGGATATGTGACTCAAGTTCATAGAGTGCCCAGCGCTGGAGCTTGGGTCTGGGAGGCAAAGGGGCCTGGATGAGATGAGGGTGGTGGGGGTAGACAAGAGGTCAGCAGTCAGGATGGAGCTCTGGAACACTCCTGTTAGGAAGTAGGAGAGATGAGGTGGAATCAGAAAAGGAGCTGAGCAGGGGTAGCCAGGAAGAGGTAGGAGGAAACCAGGGAGGAAGTGACAGCTGGGAGCCAGGCAGGGGGTCAAATGCTGGAGGAGGTGAGCCTGGAGCTTCAGCTGGGTTCAGGAACTTGTCAGCCACCCCGGGCCATGGCCAGGGCTGTTTTGTGGAGGGAGGGGCAAGCCTGACTGGAGTAGGTAGAGGAGGGAGAGTAGGGCTGGTGAAACCAAGTATAGATGACCTGTGTGAAATGAGAGGAACAGGGCCAACACAAGCTTTTAGGAAGACTAGGAAGAAGCTACTGGGGCAAAGACATGGGACCATGCTTGGAGGCAGGTGAAGGCCAGGGCTCTAGAAACACTGGGCTGGAAGACAGAAGCTGGAGGTTGGACGGCTGGTACCAGGGAGTGTGCAGGGCAGACACCACCGGGCCTGGCCAACTTTGGTAGTCAGGGACATCGAGGAGCACATGGAGGGACCCCGAGGATTCATCCAGATGTCTGCCTTGACCTCTGTTTAAAGTCACCCAGCGGTTGACTTTCAAACAACTTGCAACAGTAATGATTGACTGACTGGAACTTACTTAGAAAGAGTAGTCCTGGAAAAAATCTGAAAGAACATAACTGCTTTCACATAAAACAAATAACATAAATAATAAAACACATAAAGTTGCAAACCTACCCTGCCACACACAGCAGGACCCGGACAAGATTAGACTGCCACCTGATCCCCACCCCCCACCCCCACGCTGAGATCTGTAGGAGGCGGACTCTGCTGTCCCCTGGCGGCCGACGGCTGGAGTCTGGGCGGCGCTGTGACCCACTCCACACGTTGCGGGGCTGGGTGGCTGGGACGGTCAGCTACAGCTCTGCAGCCGGGCCCTAGGACTCCAAGGCAGTCCCCAAAGGCTTCCCAGCTGGTGCATGGAAGGAAGGCGGGCAGGAAGGCTCCGGGAGGGACAGGAGGGGGGAAGGTGGCCAAGGAGTGGCCGGGTCCTTGACGGGGGGGCATCCTGGGCAGGCGAGTGAGGAGCTGCCAGTCCTACCCTTGGCCAGGTCCGCAGGGGGCCAGGCCTGGACCTCCAAAGGGTTGCCAGATCTGGAAGGAAGGAAGGGGCTGGACTCCCAGAGCTACTCTTGATCTAGCCTTCTGAGAGCTCCTCCCCGCATGTCGGAACTCCTCTCCTTATCCTGCCCAAGTCTGCACGGGGGTCAAACTCTCAAACTCGGCGGGCACCCAGAGCCCCCACTGCGCAACCGGCCCCAGGCTGGGCGCGGGCGGTAGACTCGGAGCCTCCGGGAAGTGCCCGCCGGGATTGTCCCCCAGATCTGCGTCAGATCTCAGATTTCCCATCTCCGCTGTGAATTTGGGGAAGGGGAGGCGGAGGCGGAGGGCATCCTGGAATGGTGTGTGTGTGTGTGTGTGTGTGTGTATGTGTGTGTGTAAAGGTACCAGGGCCAGCAGAGGGGGGAGGTTGTCCTGGAATGGTGTGTGTGTGTGAGTGTGTGTGTGTGTGTGTGTGTAAAGGTGCCCTGGAATGGTGTGTGTGTGTGAGGGTGCGAGGTGTGTGTGTGTGTGTGTGTGTGTGTAAAGGTGCCAGGTGCTTGTGTGTGTGAAGGTACCAGATGTGTGTGTGTGTAAAGGTGCCCTGGAATGGGGTGTGTGTGTGTAAATGTACCAGATGTGTGTGTGTGAAGGTGCCAGGGGTGTGTGTATGTGTGTAAAGGTACCAGGTGTGTGTGTGTGTGTGTGTGTGTGTAAAGGTACCAGGGGTGTGGCTGTGTGTGTAAAGGTACCAGGCGTTTGTGTGTGTGTGAAGGTACCAGATGTGTGTGTGTGTAAAGGTGCCCTGGAATGGGGTGTGTGTGTGTAAAGGTGCCAGGGGTGTGTGTGTGTGTAAAGGTGCCAGGGGTGTGTGTGTGTGTGTGTGTGTGTGTGTGTGTGTGAAGGTGCCAGGGGTGTGTGTATGTGTGTAAAGGTACCAGGTGTGTGTGTGTGAAGGTGCCAGGTGTGTGTGTCTGTGTGTAAGGGTGCCCTGGCATGGGGTGTGTGTGTGTAAAGGTGCCAGGGGTGTGTGTGTGTAAAGGTGCCAAGGGTGTGTGTGTGTGTGTGTGTGAAGGTGCCAGGGGTGTGTGTATGTGTGTAAAGGTACCAGGGGTGTGTGTGTGTGTAAAGGTGCCCTGGAATGGTGTGTGTGTGTAAAGGTGCCCTGGAATGGTGTGTGTGAAGGTGCCAGGTGTGTGTGTGTGTAAAGGTGCCCTGGAATGGGGTGTGTGTAAAGGTACCAGATGTGTGTGTGAAGGTGCCGGGTGTGTGTGTGTGTGTGAAGGTGCCAGGTGTGTGTGTCTGTGTGTAAGGGTGCCCTGGCATGGGGTGTGTGTGTGTAAAGGTGCCCTGGAATAGTGTGTGTGAAGGTGCCAGGTGTGTGTGTCTGTGTGTAAGGGTGCCCTGGCATGGGGTGTGTGTGTGTAAAGGTGCCCTGGAATGGTGTGTGTGAAGGTGCCAAGTGTGTGTGTGTGTGTGTGTGTAAAGGTGCCAGGTGTTTGTGTGTGTGAAGGTGCCGGGTGTGTGTGTGTGAAGGTGCCGGGTGTGTGTGTGTGAAGGTGCCGGGTGTGTGTGTGTGTGAAGGTGCCAGGTGTGTGTGTGTGAAGGTGCCAGGTGTGTGTGTCTGTGTGTAAGGGTGCCCTGGCATGGGGTGTGTGTGTGTAAAGGTGCCCTGGAATGGTGTGTGTGAAGGTGCCGGGTGTGTGTGTGAAGGTGCCAGGTGTGTGTGTGAAGGTGCCGGGTGTGTGTGTGTGTGTGTGTGTGTGTGTGTGTGTGTGTGTGAAGGTGCCAGGGGTGTGTGTATGTGTGTAAAGGTGCCGGGTGTGTGTGTGTGAAGGTGCCAGGTGTGTGTGTGTCTGTGTGTAAGGGTGCCCTGGCATGGGGTGTGTGTGTGTAAAGGTGCCCTGGAATAGTGTGTGTGAAGGTGCCAGGTGTGTGTGTCTGTGTGTAAGGGTGCCCTGGCATGGGGTGTGTGTGTGTAAAGGTGCCCTGGAATGGTGTGTGTGAAGGTGCCAAGTGTGTGTGTGTGTGTGTGTGTAAAGGTGCCAGGTGTTTGTGTGTGTGAAGGTGCCGGGTGTGTGTGTGTGAAGGTGCCGGGTGTGTGTGTGTGAAGGTGCCGGGTGTGTGTGTGTGTGAAGGTGCCAGGTGTGTGTGTGTGAAGGTGCCAGGTGTGTGTGTCTGTGTGTAAGGGTGCCCTGGCATGGGGTGTGTGTGTGTAAAGGTGCCCTGGAATGGTGTGTGTGAAGGTGCCGGGTGTGTGTGTGAAGGTGCCAGGTGTGTGTGTGAAGGTGCCGGGTGTGTGTGTGTGTGTGTGTGTGTGTGTGTGTGTGAAGGTGCCAGGGGTGTGTGTATGTGTGTAAAGGTGCCGGGTGTGTGTGTGTGAAGGTGCCAGGTGTGTGTGTCTGTGTGTAAGGGTGCCCTGGCATGGGGTGTGTGTGTGTAAAGGTGCCCTGGAATGGTGTGTGTGAAGGTGCCAAGTGTGTGTGTGTGTGTGTGTGTAAAGGTGCCAGGTGTTTGTGTGTGTGAAGGTACCAGATGTGTGTGTGTAAAGGTGCCCTGGAATGGTGTGTGTGTGTGTAAAGGTACCAGATGTGTGTGTGAAGGTTCCGGGTGTGTGTGTGTGAAGGTGCCGGGTGTGTGTGTGTGAAGGTGCCAGGTGTGTGTGTCTGTGTGTAAGGGTGCCCCGGCATGGGGTGTGTGTGTGTAAAGGTGCCCTGGAATGGTGTGTGTGAAGGTGCCGGGTGTGTGTGTGTGTGAGTGTGTGTGAAGGTGCCAGGTGTGTGTGTGTGAAGGTGCCAGGTGTGTGTGTGAAGGTGCCGGGTGTGTGTGTGTGTGTGTGTGTGTGTGTGTGTGTGAAGGTGCCAGGTGTGTGTGTCTGTAAGGGTGCCCTGGCATGGGGTGTGTGTGTGTAAAGGTGCCCTGGAATGGTGTGTGTGAAGGTGCCGGGTGCGTGTGTGTGTGTGTGTGTGTGTGTGAAGGTGCCAGGTGTGTGTGTGTGAAGGTGCCGGGTGTGTGTGTGTGAAGGTGCCGGGTGTGTGTGTGTGAAGGTTCCGGGTGTGTGTGTGTGTGTGTGAAGGTTCCGGGTGTGTGTGTGTGTGTGTGTGTGTGTGTGAAGGTGCCGGGTGTGTGTGTGTGAAGGTGCCGGGTGTGTGTGTGTGAAGGTGCCAGGTGTGTGTGTGTGTGTGTGTGTGTGTGAAGGTGCCGGGTGTGTGTGTGTGTGTGTGTGTGTGAAGGTGCCGGGTGTGTGTGTGTGTGTGTGTGTGTGAAGGTGCCGAGTGTGTGTGTGTGTGTGTGTGTGTGAAGGTGCCGGGTGTGTGTGTGTGTGTGTGTGTGTGAAGGTGCCAGGTGTGTGTGTGTGTGTGAAGGTGCCGGGTGTGTGTGTGTGTGTGTGTGTGTGTGTGTGTGTGTGTGAAGGTGCCAGGTGTGTGTGTGTGTGTGTGTGTGTGTGTGTGTGAAGGTGCCGGGTGTGTGTGTGTGAGGGTGCCAGGTGTGTGTGTGTGTGTGTGTGTGAAGGTGCCGGGTGTGTGTGTGTGTGTGTGTGTGTGTGAAGGTGCCAGGTGTGTGTGTGTGTGTGTGTGTGTGTGAAGGTGCCGGGTGTGTGTGTGTGTGAAGGTGCCGGGTGTGTGTGTGTGAAGGTGCCAGGTGTGTGTGTGTGAAGGTGCCGGGTGTGTGTGTGTGAAGGTGCCAGGTGTGTGTGTGTGTGTGTGTGTGTGAAGGTGCCGGGTGTGTGTGTGTGAAGGTGCCAGGTGTGTGTGTGTGTGTGTGTGTGTGTGAAGGTGCCGGGTGTGTGTGTGTGAAGGTGCCGGGTGTGTGTGTGTGAAGGTGCCAGATGTGTGTGTGTGTGTGTGTGTGTGTGTGTGAAGGTGCCGGGTGTGTGTGTGTGAAGGTGCCAGGTGTGTGTGTGTGTGTGTGAAGGTGCCAGGTGTGTGTGTGTGTGTGTGTGAAGGTGCCGGGTGTGTGTGTGTGAAGGTGCCGGGTGTGTGTGTGTGAAGGTGCCAGGTGTGTGTGTGTGTGTGTGTGTGTGTGTGTGTGAAGGTGCCGGGTGTGTGTGTGTGAAGGTGCCAGATGTGTGTGTGTGTGTGTGTGTGTGTGAAGGTGCCGGGTGTGTGTGTGTGAAGGTGCCAGGTGTGTGTGTGTGTGTGAAGGTGCCGGGTGTGTGTGTGTGTGTGTGTGTGTGTGTGTGAAGGTGCCAGGTGTGTGTGTGTGTGTGTGTGTGTGTGAAGGTGCCAGGTGTGTGTGTGTGTGTGAAGGTGCCGGGTGTGTGTGTGTGTGTGTGTGTGTGTGTGTGAAGGTGCCGGGTGTGTGTGTGTGTGTGTGTGTGTGAAGGTGCCAGGTGTGTGTGTGTGTGAAGGTGCCGGGTGTGTGTGTGTGTGTGTGTGTGTGTGAAGGTGCCGGGTGTGTGTGTGTGAAGGTGCCAGGTGTGTGTGTGTGTGTGAAGGTGCCGGGTGTGTGTGTGTGTGTGTGTGTGTGTGAAGGTGCCAGGTGTGTGTGTGTGTGTGTGTGTGAAGGTGCCAGGTGTGTGTGTGTGTGTGAAGGTGCCAGGTGTGTGTGTGTGTGTGTGTGTGTGAAGGTGCCAGGTGTGTGTGTGTGTGTGAAGGTGCCGGGTGTGTGTGTGTGTGTGTGTGTGTGAAGGTGCCGGGGGTGTGTGTGTGTGTGTGTGTGTGAAGGTGCCGGGTGTGTGTGTGTGAAGGTGCCGGGTGTGTGTGTGTGTGTGTGTGTGTGTGTGAAGGTGCCGGGTGTGTGTGTGTGAAGGTGCCGGGTGTGTGTGTGTGAAGGTGCCAGATGTGTGTGTGTGTGTGTGTGTGTGTGTGTGTGAAGGTGCCGGGTGTGTGTGTGTGAAGGTGCCGGGTGTGTGTGTGTGAAGGTGCCAGGTGTGTGTGTGTGTGTGTGTGTGTGTGTGAAGGTGCCAGGTGTGTGTGTGTGTGTGTGTGTGTGTGAAGGTGCCAGGTGTGTGTGTGTGTGTGAAGGTGCCGGGTGTGTGTGTGTGTGTGTGTGTGAAGGTGCCAGGTGTGTGTGTGTGTGTGAAGGTGCCGGGTGTGTGTGTGTGTGTGTGTGTGTGTGTGAAGGTGCCGGGTGTGTGTGTGTGTGTGTGTGTGTGCGTGTGAAGGTGCCGGGTGTGTGTGTGTGAGGTGCCGGCCGGGGAGCGCAGAAGGCGGCCTTGGGGCCCAGGCCCGAGGGAGCCTTGCTCGTCTAGGGCGGGTCTAGGGCGGGTCTAGGGCGGGTCTAGGGCGGGTCAGGCCCGTCAAGCTGGGAGCAGGAGCGCGGGGGAGGGGCGGCCGCCGCGGGGCGCCTCAGAGGACTCGGAAGGCTGCTGCCCCGTGGACCCGGGGCCTCGCTCGCCTCCGAGCGGCGGCCGAGCCGCGGAGGCCGGGGCCAGAGCCGGAGAGGAGAGGAGAGGAGCGGAAGGAGAGGCGAAGACTGCGCCGAGGCGGGAGGTGCGGGGCGGGAAGCGGGCAGCGTCGGGCCGCGCCGGGCTCCCGCGCTCGCCGGAGGCTCGCCAGAGGGCGCCGCTGCCCCGCGAAGCTGCGCCGGGCCTCCCGCGGCCACCGAAGTCCCTCACTCCCGCCTAGAGAGGCCCCGGAAGAGGCGGGGCGAGCGCTCAGAGGCCGCTTCCGGCTTCAGGTCGGCCTGGGAGGCGGGGGCGGGGGGCGCCGTGGGTGGGACCTGGCTGCGAGAATTTGGGGAGGGGGTCGAGAAGTGGGGCGGTGCTAGGGGGCTGCCTGTGGGCGGGGTGGAGGACGTGGGCTGGAGGCCGCCGGCGCCTTAAGCGGAGCTAGTCTGCGAGCCTGAGCCCTCGGAGCTCCCCGCCCCTTGCTTCAACTCCGAGCCGTTTCCCTTTTGAAATACAGTCCCGGGGCTCCTGGGGGGCCTGGGCGCGGCGCCAGGCCTGGGGGCGGGGCTTAGAGTCCGAGGACTGGAGGGATGGGGAGGGAACTCCAGCCCCGCGGGAGGTGGGAAGTCCACAAAGGTGGGGAAAGCAGATCTGGGGCGCGGGGAACCCTTCAGACCTATTTTCTCTATATGTTGTCCCTTTGGAGGAGAGGGACATTTCTCCAAGTCTGTGGAGAAGGCTGAAGGGAACCAACTGGCCCAAACCTGCTAGAGGAAACAAGGTCCAGGTGTACATGCCCCCCACTCCTGCCCCTGGAGCTCCCTCCCAGGGGATGGGGGACGGCCAGGTCTCCGTAGGCTTCCCTCCACCACCTTCACCCGCTGCACCACACGGTAGTCACACCCCCCCCCCCCCCCCCGCCTCTCTCCCCGCCTTGTCCACAGGGGCCGTAAGCCTCGTAGCTGACAGTGGGAACTTTAAAATAGCAGATCCTGTCACCCTCCTTTAAAAACCGCTAGTTAGGGGGATCCCTGGGTGGCTCAGCGGTTTGGCGCCTGCCTTTGGCCCAGGTCGCGATCCTGGAGTCCCAGGATCGAGTCCTGCGTCGGGCTCCCGGCATGGAGCCTGCTTCTCCCTCCTTCTGTGTCTCTGCCTCTCTCTCTATGTCTATCATAAATAAATAAATAAATCTAAAATAAAATAAAAATCGCTAGTTAGGGTAGCCTGGGTGGCTCGGCGGTTTAGCGCCGCCTTCAGCCCAGGGCTTGTTCCTGGGGTCCCAGGATCTAGTACTAGTACCGCATCCGGCTCCCTGCAAGGAGCCTGCTTCTCCCTCTGCCTGTGTCTCTGCCTCTGTGTGTCTATCGTGAATAAAATATTTTTTTCAAAACCGCTAGTTGTTTCCATCACAGTTACATTCAGAATAAAATCTAAACTCTTTCCTGCTCCCATGGCCTTGATGATTCGGCCCTGCTGCAGCCTGCACTGGGCTGTGACATCCCCACATCCCATGCTGGCCCAGGACTTTGTCCTCTCTGATAGCATCGCAGAAGTTTTTCTCCAGCAGCCTGAAGCAGGGCCCCACCAGGCTCATTCCTCTGGGTAGTTGGCTTCAGTGACAGCATTTGCTCCCTGCAGTAGGGCAGAGCAATGTCCCCTGCTCCCCGGGCTCAATGGCCAGCATCCCTCCCAGGACAGCTCCCCCTTTCTCTTGTCCCTCTACTCCCATTTACCATCTACAGGAAGCCCCTGAGCCCAGGTGACCGGCCTTGGAAGCACTGCATGGGCTGCTTGCTCTTGCGTCACCTTCATTAGGGCTGTTTTTGCTCCTTCATTAAATTAAATTCCTGGAAGCATTGCTAATGAAGGCCCTAACAAGTCGCTGGAGAGGCTACCAGCCCCAGCTTTTGGATGGCATGACAGGGAGGGCTAGGCAACAAGGTGAACAGAAGAGTGGCTCCTGGGGATAAGCTGATTATCATTTCCCAGGCCCTCTGAGGGCCCTGGGTTTCCTGGGGGAGGTGGTCTTTAGAGACTGTGTATATGGCAGACAACAGTGGCAAGTTGGAACTCTTCAAGGGCAAGGAGAGGGACAGAGCTTAGACTTGGCTCCCTGGGCAGTTGTCTCCCAGTCGTGTCAGTAGCAGCCTAAATGCCAGAAACAGTTGGATTTGCAGGGCCTGCCACGGGTCTTGGCCTAGAGATGCTGATGCCTGTTGCAGCCTCAGATGTACCCCACCTACCTCAGCATCTCTTGGGGACTTGGGAAACCCCTGCCTGCCTTACTCCTCAGTAGGGCCTCTTGGCAATCTTTTCTCGCATCACTGTACCTCTTACTCTTGCTATTCTGGCCACGGTGGCTCCCTTTCTGTAGGAACGCAGGAACGTAGGAACACCTAACGTCTTTCTACCCTAGGATCTTTGCACTCGCTGTTGCCTCCAACTATCGTTCTCTTCTCTTAGCTTGTCACATGGTTGATCTCATCATTCAAAGGTCTTCTCAGACTGTTACTCCTGCATATACTCCCAGTGGCTCTCTCGTCACCCTTTTGATTTCCTCTGAAACCGTGGAGTTCATTCCCTGTTCACTTGTTTGGCATGTGCTCTTCAAGGGCAGGGTCTCAGCTGCCTCTCTCTCCCGAAGTTTCTCAGCACAGTGGCACATATGGATTCAACAGTAATCACTAGTTGAATACATGGCTCCTCTTCCCAGACCCTCCTGCCCCCCTGTCAGATGGAGCCCCCTAGCCCATCCAGAAAATTCTGGCCTGAGTTCTCCAGGCCAAAGTCAATGATCTTTGAAGAAGGTGGATGATCAGGAAGGGGGACTCTGGACCTCAAGCCCTCCCAGGCTTGGAACTCTTCCTCTGTGGGTAAGAGAAGCCTGGGAAGAGAGGTTTGAAGGAAGAGGCAGAGAGGGCAGGGTAGCCCACTCCAATCTCAGAACTGCTTCTGAGCTAAGAAGAAGGAAGGGGGAAGTGCAAGGGATGTACCAGAAGGTGGAGCCTGGGTCAGGGCTGTAGGGAGGAACCAGCTCTGGCTACTGAGATCTAAGAGCAGAAGCTGCTGAGGCTCTTATCTGCAAGGCTTGTGATTTGGTGGTCACAGGGTCTCACTGGGGACTTACTGCCACCTAGGAGCCATGGAAATAGGGTGGTCAGGATCCTGGATTCTGGGTATCCCTGTGGGGTCCTGCTCCTGGACTCTGGGGGAGGGCAGACACACCTACCCTGAAACTGCTTTTGAGGAAGTGCTGGTAGCTTCCCCTTCCTGGAGCTTGTGGGCTGGGGTGTCACAGCCCACTGAGAGGGTCTCCATTACTCACCCTGTTCAGCCTGGTCCCTGCTAGGAACTCTATACAAGCTGGACCTGCTCTGTGGCCTGTGGTGAGCCCCAGGGCTATTCTAGTTGTCCAAGTGGGCAGGCAGCTGCCACTTCTCCTTTCTAGCCAGAGTGCCACCCTCAGTTCTGTTGGCTGTCATTTCACTTTCTTTTAGGGTCCAGTCCAGGTGTTGCTGGACCAGTGTATACACAGGGACAATCCTGCCTCCTCCTATGCCCATGAGGTCCTGGCTAGGCAGCTATTTCCTATTTTCTCCAAAACAACATCTCTCAAAAGGACTCCTAGGTTCCCACGTGGGAAGGAAGCAGGTGTCTGTGTTGTGCCTCACTAGATGACCGAGGATGGGTCCTGTCCCCTTCTGATCTTCAGTTGCCTCAGCTGCAAAGGGTTTCTCAGCATGACCCTTGATTTTCTCACTGGCCTTTCCCCAAACCCACCCTCACTGTCCCACCACCCAGTTCCCTCTTCCTGTTACAGTTGTCCTCAGCATTCTCTCCTTCTTCTACCCCTTCCCGCATGACCTCCACCAAAAGGCCTCCTTCCCAAGCACCATTAGTTTCTCCCTTCTCTGAAAACATGGCTATGGCAAATATTGTTATTGTGGCAGCAGGATTAGCTGTTTACAGCTTTCCCAGCTCCAGGAAGGGGAGACCCCTGGAAAGGTGGGGTAGGGTTTATGTGATTCATTCATTTAATTTGACAGATATATTTATCTGCCACCCTCAAGGATTATGCTGTAAGGGGTCTGGAATCAGAGGCCCGAGTGGCAGAGATTTACCACCAGGATAGTGGGATCTGGGCCTGGGGCAGGGGAAGCTCCAGGACAGTGGAGTCCTAGAGGCTCAGCTCACAGGCAAAGAATGAGAGATAGGGAGGAAGAATGAGTGGAGTGGGGATCAAGGGGAAGAGCAAGAGGATGGGGCGATTAAGGGCAGTCAGATGGCTTGAGTGCTGATGTGTTAAATGGGGTGAGATGAAGTGGCCTTGAGTGGAGACAGGACCTTTCAGAAATTGCTATTATAACAATTCATTCCTACTTAAGAGTTTTCCACGTGCCATACATATTCTGAATATTTTACCTACACTTCCTCCCTTAGTGCTGCCAGTGTAGTGGGTAGATATTACTGTTAGGCCCATTTTACTGATAAGCAAACTGAGGTACCAGGAGTTTCTGGTATTTCTCCAAAGTAATTTGCAGCTGTCAAGCTCATAGACTGCTCCCCAGAGTCAACCACTATCAACCACCAGTCTGCTACCCCTACGTCCTGCATAGTCTAAACCAGTGTGGGTGGGTTTTATCCTCGGGACATTGGGGAGCCACAGAAGGTTTGTGAGAAGAGAGTGAAGTGATTTCTTTCAGCAGGATCCCTTGGCTGCCATGTAGAGGATGGATTGTGGAGGAAACAAGAGAGCTAGGGAGGAGGCTGGAGGCCCACAATAAGGGAATAGAACAGGGACACAGGGAGAGTTGGGAAGGGGAAGAAGCTGACAGGATGCTGCGCTGGGGAGCGGGGTGGTCATGGCTCTGGCTGGTGAGAGGCCACAAGGTGGAGAGACCAGGAACAGGAACCATTGGAGATGCCTGAAGTGTCTGGGGGAGGTTTCAGACCAGTGATGGACATGGGGCTGGTGATTAGGAGAGAATCTGGCTGGAGATGGCCAAGTGGGGTTCTCAGTTCCTGGAGTGGGAGGGAGGCATGTGAGTGGAGTGGCAAGCAGAAGCCTAACCATAGCCCTGGGGCCCCCATGAAGCCAGAGAGGGGGCAGCCGGGAAGGGTGAAGCAGGGGTTGCTGGACACTGTTGGAAGAATGCACAATTGGAGGGAGTGACGATCTGGTGGAAGTGTGTGAGGACTGCACAGTCTGGCCTGGGGCTGGGGGAGGACATCCCTCCCCGTGGCCCTGTCCTGCCCTGCCTCCATCGATTGGGGTCTGTGTCTGCCCACCTCTGGTGAGCCTGGTCTCCAAGGGGCTGACAGGTTCTCCCGGTTGCCCGGCAACTGCAAGAGCTGTTAGCTGTTGCTAGGAGCCAGCTGGGGAGGCCCAAGGAGGGCGGATCAGCTCTCAAATGTGGGGCGGGGCTGATGGGGGAAGAGGCCGGCCTCAAAGCTAGTTTTGTAGGGTATGTGTGGACAGGCTGTGTGTTTTTGGCTGCAAGCACCCATTTTATAGTGTGTTCTGTGGATTTGAGGCATGTCGGAAGCTGGGCCTATATCTGGATGAATAGTGTATATCTCTGAGTGCCTGTGTCCCTGGATGGCCACTTTATTTTTTCATCATGTTTGCTGCATGCTTGTGGCAGGGCTTGCCTGAGCTTTGGCTCCGGGCAGGAGAGAACCCTGGAGGAACCACTGGAGGACTTACAGGCCAATGGCTCCCCAACAAGGGAGCCATTCAGATAGGGATCCATAGACCCTCCAGGGAGAGCAGACAGCCTGAGGATTTGGAGCTGAGACAAGATGTGTGGCCTGGTGGTAAGGAGGGAGTTTATGCTGAACAGGGGGCTGTGGGTGGCCAGCTCCCTTCCTGGCTTTGTGGACCTTCTTAGTCTTTGGGCTGGGGCGTCCTCGCCTCATGGTAGTGGGGCCACACAGGACATATTTCTCTGTAACCCTTGGCAGACCTTTCACTGGAAGTCCATTAGAGGTCAGGGCTCCCTTCCTGAAGAGGATCAGAAAGACTGCAATGTTCTGCTAGAAACGCTGCTGGCCTCCGTTCCACCTTTGCCCAGCCATAGGGGTGCAGCCACTGTCCAGTGGGGACAGGTCATAGGATCAGCGCCACTCATCTATCCAGAAATCAGATAGATCTTTCTTTTCCTCACCTCCCACCTCTCTCTCTCTGGGCCTGGTTGCCATGTCCCAGGCTAGAGTCCCGGATGACTACAGGCAGGAGGATGCTTCCCAGATCGATGAAGGATGTTTAAAGATTTGGGTGAGGAGAGGAGGCACCCGGCTGAGGGAGACAGCTGGGCAAAGGTGTAGAAGTGGCAGCAGACATTTTTTAAGCTGCAAACCGAGAGAGAAGAGGTCAAACCCGCCCTAAGACAGAGAAAGCCGAAGTTTAGAGAGGCTCCGGGGCTGTGAAGATCCCGAAACAAGTTTATTGGGTTCATTAACTTTAACAGGACGAAGACACGCCTCCTCCACCCAGCTAGCCCAACTTGCTTATTAAGCTCGAGGGTTGGTTTCTGCCCAGCCAGCGAGGTGCCCCGGATCCCCACCCTCGGGCTACAAGATCCGCCCGCCCCCGCCGTCGGGCCGCGGAGCGCCGAGCGCTCGGCATCCAATCGGAGCCCAGCCCCGCCCGCAGCTCGCCCCGAGCCCAATCCCTCTGGGCTTGGCTCCGCGCCTGCCCCTCTTCCTCCGCGCGGCTCCGCCTTCAGCCCGGGCCCGGGTCTGGGCGGAGCCTAACTTCCATTCGCTCCGCCCTCGAGCCAATCAGCGGCCCCGGGTCTCCCCTGGCCCCGCCTTCGGGCCCGCCCCGGCCCAGTCCCGGGCCTGGCCTGCTCCGGCCCCACCCTCGGCCCGCCCCGCCGTCGGTGCGCGGCGGCCGGGAAGGCGCCGCCCGCAGACGCTCGGAACTGCCGACCCGAGAGCTACTCGTAGAGGGCCGGCGGCGGGAGCCGTGTGGGTCGGGCGGGGCCGAGCCGGGCCGGGGGCCGTGCGGGGGCCGGGCGGCGGCCGGGCCGGCGGACGGCGGGATGGGCTGCACCGTGAGTGCCGAGGACAAGGCGGCGGCCGAACGCTCCAAGATGATCGACAAGAACCTGCGGGAAGACGGGGAGAAGGCGGCGCGGGAGGTGAAGTTGCTGCTTTTGGGTGAGGCCGCGCCCTGCTCTGGGACCCCCGATTCCCCGCCCGAATCCCCAGACGAGGACTTTGACCTCCAGACTAAGGGCCTTCAAGTCCTGACCTCAGCCTGGACCCCCTATACCTGGACTTGAACTCCCAGACCCCGCCTGGCCAGGACGCCCAAATAATGGTTCAAAACTCTGGGTTGGCCTAGATCTCTGATCGGAAGCCCAGACTGTAGATCAGACCCTCAACTCTCAGACGCCTAACCCCCAGACCCAGAACCTGCTTGACCATCCCCCCTTGCTGACCAACCTCACAGACCCTCAGAGTCCCCCTGCATTGTCCTTCCATCCTTCTCTAGACTTTACTCAAAGCCCCAGAACCCCACTTGCCCCCCCACCCTCAGGCACCACCTGTTTCCCCCACCTGCTCCCCTTGTTCCTATTGGGCATAAATATCCCTGGGGCCCCTGCCAGCACCCACCTCCCTCCTTCCCGCTCTTTGCCCCATCCCTACTCTGAACCCTGTATCCTCCACCTGTGCACCCTGACTCCAAGGTACTTCTTCAGTGGAAACTGTGATTGCCCATGAGCCCTCTCTCCTGCCAGAACCCCTAAACCTTTAGATACTCCTGCTCCCTCCATCTGGCCCACCAGGTCGCTCTCTGCACACAGTACTACTCAAACCCCCTGCTTCTCCTCCCTAAGTCCTTTCCCCACACTTTGGCCTTCCACAGATTCCCCCACCCCTCCTGCACCGGTGGGCTGGGCCCGGCCCGGCGGGGTGGAGGGGGCCCAGACTCAGGGGCTGGACTGAGGCTCCACTGGTTGCGCTGGGGGAGGGAATCGGGCCTCAAGCTTCGCAGGGAGATTCCTCCCGCTGGCTGTTTCCCAGTTTCTAAGCCCCATCTGGGCCGGTGAGGGGGGCGTCTGGGGAGTAGGAGGGAGTGTGAGTATGGAGGAGTTTGGGTTGCGGCGCCTCCAAGGCCAGGGAAGATGGTGGCGGCTTGAGGGGTGGGGGGAAGTGGAAGTGGTGAGACAGCCGACATATTGCTGCCCCGGCGGGCGGGCCGAGGAGATATGTTGACGGGTGCTGGGCTTCCCGCACCCTTTCTGGGCCGAAAGGCCAAGGACTTGGCCTCCGGGAGTCAGGGGGCCTGTCAGATCCTGAGGCCCTGTAAGGGGGAAGTGGCGGACCAGCTAGATGAGGACTTGGGGGCCAGATGGAGTTGGGAGGCATCTGAGGTGGACTTTCACGAAGACTGTGGGCCTGGAAGCTGTCCCTAACCGGCCTCCCGCCGGGAGCAGGTGTGGTGCCCGGTGGCAGCCTGATTCGGGGGCTTTGGGGTTGGGGGAGAGATGCCCTCGCAGCAGCTCTGGAGGCTGGACAGTGTCTGTGGGGGGGTGTGGCCCCTCAGCCTCAGAGCCGCGGTGGGGTCCCCGGGCTGTGAACAGCAGAGCCTCCTTGCTGGGGGCCTGGCCAAGGGACAGTGTGTCTCCCATCTGAGCCCATCTGTTGACTGTCCCTGGGGGCCTGGCCTCAGGGGCACAGCCCAGAGGTTTCAAAATGGCATCCGTTCCGCCGCCGCTGCGGGTAGGAAGAGAAGGGGCGGGAAGGGGCGGCGGCCCAGCCTCCTGGGCTGTTTTGCGTTGGGCGCTTGCCTCTTCCTGTCTTTGCTGCGAGTGCGGCAGCACCAGTGAGTGGGTGTCGCCAAGGTGGAGGGCCCGTTGCCGCTGCCCACTGGGCCTGGGTAGGGTCCTTCCGGTATCGCTGTCTCCTGGTGCCCACCCAGGGGCCTCTGGCTGGCCCCTTCCAGGGCTGATGGGCTGA
Organism: Vulpes vulpes; assembly: GCF_048418805.1. NCBI lineage: Eukaryota > Metazoa > Chordata > Mammalia > Carnivora > Canidae > Vulpes > Vulpes vulpes. The sequence goes on along the minus strand of NC_132788.1, from coordinate 92,263,300 downwards.
GGAGACGTGGGACTGGGCCATAGGGCCACGATACAGAGGGCTCCTGGCCCTCTGTGCACCAACCCCATTCCACTAGTCTTGTTCCTTGGAGCTCAGCTCAGGTTTTGGGCCTGGCATCCCCTCCCACGCTGGCCTGGCAGCAAGCAGGGGTGCAGGGTCTGGCTCAGCATTTTCTAGGCTGAGGAGTCCACCTCAGTATCCTGCTCCCCCTCTGGCCTTTGCTTCTTCTGTTGAATGGGCTTCCTGGGTTGGGGCCAGAGAGCGCTGGGCCCAGGATGAAGGGAATAGGGGCCCCGTGGAGGTTCCTTTTGGGGGTAGGGGATGGGAGCTAAGTAAGGCCTTGCAGAGGGTATACAGCGAGGGGCTGAGAGACCTACCTCTGCCTGAAACTGCCAATCTGCCATGGCTGCCTGGGTAAGGGTCCTGGCTGGCCCATCCAGGTACCGGGAGGTGATGGGAGCCCAGCTGGGGCAGCTTCAGAGTGCTGGGTGCCTGTCCCACGTAGCGGGAAGAATTCTGTCCAGGCAACGGGACTCTTAGGTTGGGCAATTGCCAGCCTTCCCTTCCAGCCAGAACCACGCCTGCTGCCCCACCCGCATCCTGGCTCCTTGCCCTCCTGGGTAGCCCTGCTGGCGGATGGGCACCGGGGGCAGAGGCAGATGTGGTACACACCATGAGAGTGTTTTTCCTGGAGCTTGGTGGAGAGGGGCAGAGCTGCTGATACCAGCCCTACTTCTGGGACACCCCCCACCACCACCACCTAGTTCAACCTGACTGACCAACAGTTCCCAGGTGGGATGTGGGGCCTTGGCTTTGTGTTTTGGGGGAATGTCTCTGATTTGGGATGGGCTTGTGTGGGCAGCCTACAGAGAAAGGAGAGACTGTCCCTTGTAGGTTTCATGAAGACTTCAGAGTATAAATACAGCCCTTCTCTCTTGCCCCTGGCACTTTGTGTCTACTGTCCTAGCTTGGCATGCATTTCCCTTCTTTCCATCTAACTCACTCCTACTCGATTGTTCTTTAAGACTCTGCTCAGGGACCACCTCCCAGGATCCTTCCTTGACAAGGCCCCTTCAGACCGGCTGCTGAAACACCTCCTCTGGCTCCTGGTGTTACTGCTTCCCCCATCGGAGCATCATATTTGCCTGCTGCCTCTCCTTGAGACTACAGGGGCAGGGCTGTGTCCTGTTCACCTTTGAGCCTTCTGTGCCAAGCATGGAGCTTGGTGCCTATTGAATGCTTCTTGTCTGTTTGTCGAATGAACAAAGTGCTACTAGTCTGAGCACAGTCTTGGGGATGGGTGGGTAGATGGGGGAGTACAGTGACGGTCACTGAGCCTGACATATTGTGGGTAGGCAGCAAGGGCTCCACGTCAGGCCAGTGTCTGGGATTGGTGGGGGATAGCAAGAGAGTTCTTCGGGTTGTTTCTTCCTTAACTCCCCACCTGCCCAGCTGGTTCCTCAGAGGCAGCCCTTATCCCATCCTGTGCGTGCAGAACTCTTGCAGTGCTCTGTCCTGTAAAGTCCGTAGCCTGTCACAGCACAGAGCACGCAGTAGGGACTCCAGCTGTTCTATGAGAGGGGCTGGCCATGCTTCCTTTGGGCTCCAGCAGGGCTGCTGTCTTCGCCGCTCCAGGAGAGCCTGTCTAGCTCTCCGGGCCGGGACCACCCCACAGCCACGGGGTTCAGGCCAGAGCAATGCCATGGCAGTTCTTGGCCTGGCCAGTGCAGGGACTGTACCTATAAGGCCTCAGTTAGGCTTACCAAAAAAAAAAGGGAGTTCTGGGGTCTCTGTCCAGTCTGTGTTTCTAACAAGTGGCCTGGCATATAGTCAGTGCCTATTAAGCATGTGTGGAAAGAATAAAGCTCTAGAGCACAGCCATGAACGGAGATAAGTAATTCTGGGGATGTTACACGGCTCTTGGTCTAGCTGGAGAAGGGGTAGCCTGGGATCCTGGTTGGTTGGGTAATGAATGGGAAGAGACTGTTAATGGAGTGGGGGTGGGGGTCCTCTGAGTGGCTTTGAAAAATGAGCAGCATTTGCCAGGCATAGGGATGGGGCAGAGGGACCACCTCAGCAGGAGCACTGAGGCTGAAAGGAGGAGGGCTCACCTCTTTGGACTAGCTCTTGGGGTCACTCAGACGCAGGTTCCAATCCCAACTCCACCTAGTGCATGAGCTCAGAAACGCAGCGACAGGTAAAATCTTGTAGGTGCTCTGTTCCCCTTCTGTGATCTGGGAACTGGACGCCTGCCTGCAGCCACAGGTGTTGTGGGGACAGTGCACCAAAGCCTGGGAGTGTGGAAACCAGTGAAGGAGCCGAGCCCCTAGTGGTTCCTACAGAGTTGAGAGTTCAGTGGGGAGGGCTCTCCCCAGCCTACAGGCTGCCTGGCCCCAGTCTGGAGGCCCTGGGGGAACCCCCACCCCTTGCCCTCAGGCAGCTGCTCACAGCAAGTAGGGGCACCGAGGTATGTAGACAATTGGTGCCAGCTGGAGTGACAGACTGTCCTGGGGACCATAGGCCCAATCTCTGGGGACTGAGCTGCCTTCCTGGGGGCCTGAGGTTGGGGATGTGGCTGGGCCCTAGGCACCAGGTGGGCTGGTACCCAGGCCAGCCTCCAGGTCCTCCCCGCAGTCTTCGAGGTCCCGGCTGGAGCTCATTAGCACTTGAATGGGGGGCGGGGTAGCTTGGGCCTCCAGTCTCTCCTTCCCACCCCTCCCCCAGGCAGGGCGAGGCTTTGTCTTCCTGAGCAGCATTGGAGCTCCCACACTGGGAACTGAGCAAGGGTCTCAGCCATTTCGGACTCCACCCCCTCCCCTGTGCTTGCATCCCACCCAGTCCCACCGAGCTCAGCCCCTGCCCATGACCCTAGTGTTGGTGTAGCCAACAGGAGGGACCTCTGGTTAGGAGTGGGACTGGGTTCTTCAGGGGACACCCGGAGCCAGGAGACTGGGTGAGTCAGGATGGCTTTGCAAAGGAAGTGATGCTGGAACTCCGCTGAGGGCATCCCAGGGGGCAGTGAGGTGGAGAACCCCAGATAGGGCTGAGCAGGTGGCAAGGAGAGGGAATGAATTGGCCCCATAAGCTGGAGGTGGAAGTCAAGCCAACTGGGTAGCATAGGCTTCCATGCCAGGCCCTGGGGCAGCATCAAGCCACCCACTGTGCTGAGGCGGACCCTAGGGTGCCAGATGGGGGCTGGCGTGGTCAAGGATCCCTTAGGGCATGGGCAGCCTGTCAGGGATTGGCCCTGGGCTGGCCTGTGCTGCAGGGGTCACTGGGTAGCATCATTGGTGTCCTTGGCCTGCAAATGTTGCCCAGCAAGTGACAGCAGGTAGGGGTGGGGCCTCATCCCATCCCTTGGAGGTCAGTAAGCCTCCAGCATCACAGGGGCTGGCACTTTGGGTGGCTTGGGCCACAGGTGGGCACAGCAGTCTCTCTTGGTCTCTGTCTCTAAAAGCCACACATTCTTTTGGCAGGAACAGGATGGAAGATGCTCTGTCCACATATGCTTTGTCCATTGAGGGACCAGGGCCTTGCCCCATCATGCCCTCAGCAGAGGAAGAGACAGTCTGACATGGAGCCTGAGTGCTGCCTCCCTAAAACCCCTTTATGCTTTGGGAGGCAGGACTAGGCAGCTGGGGGCAGGGCCCAGGTCAGCATCTGTCATGTCTTCACAATATCTTGGGGCAGGAGTCCCAATCTAGGAGTACAATGAGAGGGAAGGGGTCACAGCTCATGGTGTTCATCTTGGTAGTTTGAGAGAAATAATCTCCTTGGAATAAGCAAACAGCTGCTGGGTCTGGTTGGGTCTCAGCGTTGGCCTTCGGCGCACACTTCCAAGGCTTGGCAGTGAGTGCCAGGTCAGCTTGAAACAAAGCCTGAAGGTGGAATTGTCTAAAGCTTGTTGAGAAGGTATCCTCATGGCTTAGAGGATTCTGGGGTACAAGGCTGCTAAGCTTCAAAATCTGCAGGGGGGTGTTGATGGTGGCACCCACTGTGCCCTGGACAGGAGGAGGGGCAGTGAAGTCTGCTTGGCAGGGCTGGGCCTCTCGGGGAAGTGGTGTCCACACCAGAGGAAAAGGAGGAAGCAGCTGGAGGAGGAGGAGCCCAAAAGAGGAAGAGGCTAGAAGGCTGCTCCTACTCTGCGCTGGGGTGGGGGTGCGAGCCCTGTCAACTGGGGGATCTGGAAGGTGAGCCCCACCTGCTCAGGCTCATCTCTAGGTAGCCCTCGGGGGGCCACCACTCACCAGTGGTCACTAGGTTGACGTCATTCCAGGCTCCTCTGGCCCTTGTCCTGCCTCAGCAGCCACTGGGCCCAGCATCTCAGAAAAGGTGGTGCCTTTGAGAAGGATTCCAGGCCCCTCCTTTGACCACAGGAAGTGGTGGTGGCTGGGAGAGGGACTGCAGCAGTGGGGGGAGCTAGCAGGAAAGCAGAGGGCTGCTCTTATATTCCCGAGCGGCCATTGCCCTGCAAAGCCGGAAGGCCGGCTACAGGCCCAGATGAATGCCCGGAAATGGAGCAGCAGTCCTGGGATTAGCTCACTCTGGGTTTCCCCTGTCCGGGAGTGGACAGAGGGACCTTACTCTAGCCCTGGGATTGCCCTCTACTGCTACTGTCCGCTGGGCCCGGGGGTCTGGTCACTGGGCGTCAATCTCCCCTTGGTCACAACAGCAGCTGTCTCTCATTGGGCCGTGACTGTCATGTAGGACTGGACTCTGCATGGCCTTATTGTATTTAACCCTACGAGGCTGGGACTGACATGATACCCATTCCACTGATGGGGAAACAGGCTCGGAGATGTTATGTGACTTACCCAATAAGTGGAGACACCACACGTGACCAGATAGTGTCGGAGCACCTCCACACAACTCCCCCTTCCGTCAGGAGTCTGTGCCCCACTGGCAAGAGTTGGTCAGACGAGATGAGAGTCAGATGCTATGGGTCCACGTGTCTTCTACTTATGCTTGGGGACCTGTTTAGGGGGTGGGGGGCAATTCCTCTTTTAGGAGATTGAAAGGAGGCTACCTCCTCTGGAGGCTGGGGACCCAAGAATCTGTTCATGAATCTGTTTCCTGTTCAGAACCAGAAGTCTGGTGTGTGGCCACGGGGTGACTCTCCCAGTGCAGCTGCCCATCTGCCTCTCAGCCCACGTTCCCTCACAGGAAGACTCAGATCATTGCTAGGCCACTGAGTACTTGACTGTCTCCTGACATTATGCTGCTCCTCCTGTAGCTTAACTCAGGAGGATGGAGACTAACTAGGTCTGAGGGAGGGTCGGGGCTGTCAGAGTCCCTGACAGCTGGAGGAGGAGGCATAGTAGACCAGGTCTTGGTTGCTAGTGCTTCCAGGGTGGGGGTCCCTAAGTCTGGGAGTTGTCCAGATGAGGAGAAGGGAGGAGCTTGCCTGCAGAGGGCTCCCACTAAGCAAAGGCTGTGGTGGGCTGCCTGCAGCGCTGTGTGGCAGCTGAGTGTGTCCACAGTGTGGGCCGGCAGTAGCATAGTACGTGAGGTCGGTCCTCATGCTCCTCAGCCTGTGAGTCGGAGTTTTGTGGCCTTGCCTTCCCCTGTGGAGGCTCCGGGGTGGGGGTCTGCTCTGTCATCAGGCCAGGCCGCAGGGGGCTGAGGAACCTGGGGAGCCTTAGGACAGCTATAGCAGATGCTTCAAGGACTTGCTGGGCCATGAGGCCATGCACAGAACAAAAAACCTGCATCTTTATGGCCACTCAAGACTTTGGGTCCCAGAAAGCCCACTCCCCCACCTTCTTCACTGTGTGACCTCAGGCTGCCCTTTGCCCTCTCTGTGCCCAGTCCTGAGACTGTGATGTCATGATTCTCCGCAAGGCCCCATGGCTTGTGGGCACAGAGACAAACTGTGTGCTTGGGCTGGACCTTGGGGCAGTTTGGGGTGAGTGTGAAGATCCAAGGGAGGCTGCTCAGGGCAGGCCTTCAGTTTGGCACACTCCGTGGAGGGCTACAGTTCATAGATGGGAACATTGAGGCCTGGGGGCTGGGCATCTCCCCACAACAAATCTGAAGAGAGGTGGGGTGACTCAGATTCTTCGAAAACAGCAAGAGGATTCCTTCAATGAAGAAGCATCCAGGAAGAGGAGTGTGTCAATTGGCCTGGTTCTTGTATGACCTGGGCCCTGTCAAGCATCTTTTGGCTCCTGGAAAGGGTGAGACCTGTAGCCTAGGCCAGCAATGAGCAGGTCTCAGGGCCTCCTCCCTTCCAAGCTGGCCTGCCTTTGCCCAGTGCCTCAGTTTCCCTTTGTCCAGTGGGCAGGGCTCCACTACAGGGGACACGGCCCTGTCCCTGAAAGCCCTCTTCATGTCTGGTAGGTCCCCAAGCCTCTCCCTTACACAGAAAGCTCTGACTTGGGAAGAGTAGACCAGATCTTGGTTGCTAGTGCCTCCCTGGTGGGGGCATCACAAACCCCTGGAAGCCACTGGAAGCTGCCCAAGTGGTAGAGACTGGAGATAGGGGAGTTCCAGGTTTATGAGGGCAGCTGGGGGAGGCAAGGCCACACTTGTGGGTGGGGGTGTCGCAGCCTCCTGTCCCTGCCCCCCACAGCGCCAGACCCTGATGACAGACGCCTTGGAGGCTGTGAGGGTACCAAAGAGTAGCACCTGGAGGAAGGAAGAGACGCCAGGGGCGGGGCTTGGAGGGCCTTTGTCTGGCGGGCGCCCTCCCCCTCTCTCCCATTTCCATTGTTCCCTTGTGTGCCCGGTCTCCGGCGGCTGAGGGCCTCCCAGGCCTGGGAGAGGACATTGAGCGAGGGTCCAGGCACCTCCCCCAGCTGCCTCTGGCCTAGGCGGCTTTTCTGGAGCAAATACTCCCCAGCCCTGCCCATGCCCCGCCTCCCCCACCGTCTCCGGCTGCCGGGCGCCCCCTGGTGGCGGCGGGGCTTGGGACCCTGAGGCCGCAGGGGAGGGGCCCGAGAGCCAAGGGGCCCGGAACCGCTGCCTGGGCCAGAGACGTGGCACCTTCCTGGGATGAGAGTGGGAGGTGGTGGCCAGGCTGCCTTTGGGGTAGGCTTCCCAGGGTTCACCCCCACCTTCTCCCTGTGCCCCACTAGGGCAGCCTGAGGGGTGGCAGTGGAGGCGGGCCTGGTACTGTGGGTTTGAGCTGGGCTGCAGCCCAAGTCTACCCTGTGGTCCCAGCCCTGCTGCTTATGAGAATCTCTGCCCTCAGGCCGCCACGTCAGCTGGCTGCTCTCCCTAGCCCCATGTGTTCCAGGGGAGCCCACCAGCGAGGGAGCCTCTGCCCAGCCTTGTGAGCACAGTCAGTGAGCAGTGTCTGCGGCAAGGCTCTGCAGTGGGAAGGAGGCCCCAGCTATGTAGCAGTACTGGCTTATGTGGAGGGGGAGTGACGAACTCAGAGCCAGAAGCCCAAAAAGGACCGAGTGGCTCTGACTGCTGTCCCATGCTACACAAGTCCCTGCAGGGAATGGCAGTGCCAAGCCAGCTTGTTAGCCACTGGTCACAGCCCTCCATGGTGCCTTGTTGGAAAGCCTCAGACACTCTTCTTCCAATGAGGTGGCCACAGCAGGCCACTCTGTAGGTTGTGGTTACAGTGACCTATGCAGCATGGCCATTGTAGGCTGCAGGAAATGAAAGGTTTGGGGTTGTCTGTGATCTTCCATAGAGTAGAAACATAGCGATGTGATGATAACTTTTATCTGAGCGTTCACCGTGTGCTGGGCACTATGAGAAGCTCTTTGTGTCTAATCCTCCCCTCCCTCTTGAAGGAGATAATGGTGGTGTCCTGTTTCACAGATGAGGTGCCAGAGCAAGGGCAGGAAGGGGATGAAGTTCTTAGAAACATCAGGAAGGATCAGGGTGGGCACCAGGGCCATGGAAGGTCTGAACCTCTCTCTGGGAGAGGATCTGAGAGTGAGAGATGGGCCAGCTGGCCACTCGAGGCTTGGCAGCCTCTACAGAAGGGAAACTGAGGCCAGAGAGGACAGTGGTATGTCGGCCTCCCAGCAGGGGCAAAGCCTGGTCTGGAACATAGAGTGTCCAGGATTGACAGCCGTGACCTGATGCTGGGGCTGGGATGGCATCAGTGGTCCCATCTCTGCTGCAGAGGCCCTGGCTGGCCTTGGCTCTTGCTCGGGCAGGTGGAGCTCTGCTGTCTCCCTTCCCCCATCTGTTCCCTCCTCCGTTGGGGCCCAGCACTCCCAGAGTGGAAGCAGATGTTCTAATGCAGAGCAGCCACTGTTGCCAGCACATCGTGGCAATTACTGCCTGCCTGCTGGGGGCCCAGCATCTGCACCCTGGGGCAAGGGCTGCAGAGGTTTCTTCTTGATGGGAAGAGGTCTGGCGCAAAAGGAGCACTGCAGCCAGCCTAGGGAGCCTCTGTGTGCCCCTCTGATCTCACCCAGCTGGAGAGGGGAGCGCCTGGTGGGGTCCTCTGCAAGTTGGAGACTCCCGCCACCTTCCGTCATCAGAAGCACGTTTGCTGCGGTCGTTTGCAGCAGTCCAGAGCCAGCTAGTGAAGACCCCTCCCTGTGAGGGGAAGGTCAGGGCTGGGTGGGAAGAGCCAGGTACTCAGCATCAGCAGAGTACCAGCAAACTCCAAGCCAAGTACTAGCTTATCTGATAGGGGAGTACGGTCAGGCCCTGAAGGGATGGGGCCCTGAGGAGGGGGTGAAGGGCGGGGCTGGGACCTACAGCTCCTGGGGCGCCTCGCCCCACCTGTTCCACCATCTCACGTACCTCTGCCCCTGCTCCCTGGTCTGCTTATTGTAACTGCTCCTGGGCCATGCCTCTGCTTCTGTCCCTGTGTTCCCATAGCTTCCTGCCTGGCCACCAGCACCACACCCTTGTCCTGCCACTCACTCCTTCCTGCTTGAGTCACAGCCACTGGGAGGACAAAGGGACTGTCCCAAGTCCAGGGATGGAGGCTTCATGATTTTTGTTTGTCCACCTGTCAAACGGGGGCAGAGAATGTCCTCCTAACCCTCAAAATGTGACAGGAAGGGAGCCCGAGGCCCAAAGGGGATAGGAAAGTGGGCCCTCAGTTGGGTGGGACAGGGAGCAAGTGTCCTGGCTGCTGCCTGGTCCCCCATGTACTGCCCACCTCTGTGTCTGCCAGGCCTCCTGCTGCTAGGAAAATCAGATGCAAAGCAAGTTTGTGCTGTTATCCCTATCTCTGGGCAGGGTCATGGAACACCATGCCACTACCAGGAGAGTGGTCAAGACGCCAGACAAGGAAACTGGTGCCTTGGGTGACATGGTCCCAAACACACAAGTGGGGATACCTCACCAAAATCTCAGGTCCCCTGTGCCCTGCAGAGGTGTCCACTCTGAGTCTAGGTTTGCCTGGCTGGGGCCGGCATGATTGATCTGACTCATCACTTCAGATCCTTTGCCTTGGTCCCCCATTGGGACCCCAATCCTAGCTAAGACCCCTGATTCCTGAGTCTTCCTCTGCCCCAGGATGTGCTTCCTTTCTCCTGCTCTGTGGGAGCAAGTGTCTAGGTGGGAAGGACAGCCAGGAGGTCTGGTTGGCCAGGCTAGCACTGCCCTCCCTGGTCCTAGATATTTGGACCCTGGAGGATGGGCCTCTGTGGTTGGGCATCACTCTCAGACCTTCCTAGGCCCTCGCCCCATGTCTCCACTCGACAGGTGTGGCATGTCAGTGTGGGGGACTCTGCTGTTCCTCTGTCACGCACAGCCCAACAGAGAAACAGTACTGCCGTTTGACCAAGCCCATGTCCAGGGGGATGCACTGGGATAGGTGCTTCAAGTGCCTAGAGGCTGAACTGATAGGCTTGTTGCCTCACACCACCCCCCAGCCTACCCAGAGCCTGTACCCTTGGGGGCTCCTCCTCCCCGCCGCCCATTAGTCCTCTGTCCTGGGAAGCAGGCCTGGGACAGTCAGAAGCCTAGTGATACCAGGCAGCCATTGGCATTTGTGAAGAGAGCCGAGACCCTTCTCAGGAGGCCACTGGGTTTTGGACATACCCAGCCTATGCCCTGTGAGGGACCCAGCTGTGCCTCTGTTTGTCCTGGTAAAATGTAACTCTGGGGTGGGGTGGGTACGATAAATGGAGGTGGGCAGGGGCCTTGGCAGGGACAGGGTGGGGGTGCTCTACTACCGCTTGGAGCGCACTGCAGAGATTCAAGAGCAATGTAGGCCTGGGAAGGCAGGTAGTGAACCCAGCAACAGGTGCAGTTGAAGCTCGAGGACCTTGTAGCTCAGCTGCAGTACAGGGCTCTTGGGTCAGCCCTAGGAGGCCAGCGAGGTGGGCCACCCACAGGGGGGATTATGACTGCGTGACAGCAGCCACTCTGTTTCCTCATTTGTGAGGTGGGATTGCTGTGATTCAGTTGCTTAGTAGGCGTAGAATAGCATCTGGCACATAGAGGGCGCTGTTTGTGGCTTTGCCATCAGGATGCTTGCTGACACTATTCTAGTTTATGTTAGCCCCTCACCCTCTGAGATTGTCTTCACCTACCCTGAGGGATGAGGGAGCCAGAGTTCCCGAATGTAACCTCCCCACAGACCCCACCACCTGGCCTGCTGAGCTGCTCAGAGGGACAGACCTACCACAACCATCAAGAGGGTTTAGGACACATGTAAATGGGGCATGGGGCACATATGCCCAGCAAAGAAAACTACCTGGGCAAATGCCTAGTGCTGGCAAGAGGCAGAGCCTGGCAGGTGCAGGTGTGATGGGCAGTGAAGGGGGAGGAGCAGAGGGATCAGTCTGGGCAGGTGCTGGGAGGGAAAGCTGGCCCCACTGAGATGTGTTCTACTTGGAGTTTAGGACAGTGAAAGGAAGAAATGAGGTCCTGCCCCCACTCCCACCATCCTGCGCCAGGGAGATAGGGTAGCCCTCCTGGTCTTCACACTTCCCTGCAGACTCCCTGGGGAATATGGGTTTCTGGGCTGCACCCCTCGAGATCTGGCTTTGTGTGTCTAGGGTGGAACCTGGGAATCTGCTTCTTTTCTTTTCTTTTCTTTTCTTTTCTTTTCTTTTCTTTTCTTTTCTCTTTTCTTTTCTTTTCTTTTCTTTTCTTTTCTTTTTTGTTTGTTTCTTTCTTTTCTTTCTTCACTCTCCCAGGCCCTCCTGCAGTAGAGCCACATTTTGAGAAAGATGGGGCAGGCCAGACATCGTAGTCCTATGTGTCTCCCTGCACATCTGAATCCTGGCTGTACAATCTTTGGCCAGGACTACTTTTCAGAGCCTCAGTGTCCTTGTCTGTAAAATGGGAACCGAAACAATATGTTTGTGGAGCTAATAGGACAGTCATGGGGAAGAGTACTAGCAAATCCCTCAGTAGTGGCCGAAGAGAACACAGAATGGGCCTCTGCCAGACTTAGAAACATCTTGCATCCGCCCAGAGGTGTGTACGTATGGGTCCGTGTGTGTGTCTCCCAAGTCCCAGCCTCCATTTGCTTAGGGTAGACTTGGGCCATGCCTGGGAGCCAGCAGTATGACACTGTGCCCCAGCCTAGGCCCCTTGATGATTCAGAGTATGAGGAGAAGAGGGACTACTACACTGCTGGAGTGTGCAGGGCTGCTTCCTGCCAGCTGTGCCCAGGCCTCAAGTTGGCAAACCTACACACATGAAAATGACAGGGAGACTCCTGAGGGCTGGCCCTGTCTCCAGCCAAAGCCCCTGAGCTCAGTCAGTGGGGGGCGGGGGTGCCATGGTTTGCAGTGAAGCTTGTGGGAAGCCAAGGCTTGGGGTGAGTCCACCAGGAGTGCAGGTGGTCTAGGTTGCCTTGACCACTGTGGCCCTGCCAGCTGCACCCTTGGTAGCTTTGCTGCCCACCAGGCCCAACTGTCTCTTTCTCCCTGTGCAGTTGATGGGGAGGGGCTGCTGGCGGCTAGGCCACTGGTTAGTTATGCGTGTAGCCCCACTGGGCTGTTCCCTGACCGTCTGTGTTCTCTGTTCCAGGTGCTGGGGAGTCAGGGAAGAGCACCATTGTCAAGCAGATGAAGTAAGTGCTGTGTGTGAGAGGCAGCTGCCAAACCCTGGTTTCCCCTCTTCTTCCTCTGGGTCTGTACTGCCCCCTGAGTAATGGCCCAGCCAGTCTTCACCAGGCCCAGGACCTTGTCCGAGGCAGTCACTTATCCTCAGGTCCCAGGGGGTCGGGGGAAGTTTCCTCCTCTCTGTAATAGACCCTGCAGGCCCCAACAGCTCCAGGAGGCCATGTGTGGTTCTTGTGCCCTATGGGCCCTAACTCCTGACCCCTGGCTGCCAGGATCATCCACGAGGATGGCTACTCAGAGGAGGAATGCCGGCAGTACCGGGCAGTTGTCTACAGCAACACCATCCAGTCTATCATGGCTATTGTCAAAGCCATGGGCAATCTGCAGATTGACTTTGATGACCCCTCCCGAGCGGTATGTCCTCCCCTCAACCCCCACCTGCCTCCCTAAAGGCCTCAGAGCAAGCCTTGTCCTGGGGAACCTGGGAACACCCAAGCATGGGCCCCCAGGATGGAGGCGTCCCTGCCTTGGACAGGTAGGGTGGGGGGTGCTCCTGTGACTGGCTGACACCTCACCACTGTGCCCAGGATGATGCTAGGCAGCTGTTTGCACTGTCTTGCACTGCTGAGGAGCAGGGCGTGCTCCCTGAGGATCTGTCCGGTGTCATCCGGAGGCTCTGGGCTGACAACGGTGTGCAGGCCTGCTTTGGCCGCTCCCGGGAGTACCAGCTCAACGACTCCGCTGCCTAGTGAGTACTTGAAGGGGCTGGGCAGGGTTCGGGGGTTCGGGACCGCAGGCTGGAGTGGAGGGCTGGAGCACCCTCAGAAAGACACTGCCAGTCTTTGTTTACGAAGCTGATGACTGTCAACCAAGGCCTTGGTGTTTTTGCCTTGAGGTGGGGGGCCTGGCATTGAAAGCCGGGAGGGGAGGAAGAGCCAGCAGGCCTGCTGTTCCTCCAGAGCCAATTGAGTCTAATCTGTCTGTAGACGTAATCATTCTAAAGAGCATTTGCTGCCACCCGTGCCAAGCCCTGTGCAAGGCTTGAGGGACCCAGTGATGAGTGGAACAGACAAATCCCTGAGCAGTGACTACTCCAGTGTCGGGGTCGTGGTGGGAGTGGGGGAAGGTCCAGAGGAGGGACTGCCTCAGCCAAGTTCTGCACGAGAGATGGGCAGAGGAGGAATAGGAAAAGCTCCTTGAGGGGCGAGGGGTGGAGCGCAGCATGTACACAGTCCTAGGGGGAGTAGTGCTGGCCGCAGATGTTCAGACTGGCCGGAGAGGAAGACACCAGGAGAAGAGACTGGGAGCTGCCAGATGTCACGTGCAGATGACAACCCAGGGCTCCGCTGGGGAGTCACGGGGGTTCTAGGAGTTCCAGAGGCCCGGCCCATAGGCTCATGCTCTGAACTCCACCCCTGAGCTACCTACCCAGTGCCAGGCCTACTGCAGGGGGCTGAGCACCCATAGAGAACAGGACAGGTTGGTGGCCAGTGCTGATGGCCGTGGGGCTGTAGGGGACATGCACAGGCTTTTTGGATTGTGCCACCCAGATAGGGAGCTGTCCTTGTGCTCATACCTGCCCCTCCCACCTCCACTGAAGTCAGCCCCTCTGTTTGCCTCCCCTTTCTCTCCTGCTGCCCATCTAGCCCTGAGCTTGCCCAGAGAGGGGCTGGGCCAGGGCCAGGGTGGGTAGGAGGCCAGCCCTGCCTGGCCCTGAGCCCTGCCCCAGGCACATGGACTGATTCCCTCTCCTTGCAGGGGCCTCAATGCTCTTGTGAGTGCCCTCCACAGGAACTGCAGAATCGCAGCCAAACACAACACAATGGGGCCTCTAGACCTCAGGGCCTCTAGACCTCAGCGCCCCACCCCCAGAGGTCACAGAGGCTCAGCTCCAGCAGAGCGGGCAGGGGTAGGCCTTGTCAACCATTAGCACCTGTGTGTCTGGGGCATTCAAGGAGATGGGGATGGGGCCACCTTCAAGGCCACTCCCAACTTGTTCATCGTGCATTCTTCATTCCCCAGACATAAAGCACCCATTGTGTGCCCAGCACTGTTCTAGGTGTGGGGGTTCAACAGTGACACAGGTCCTGCCCTCCCAGATCACCCCGGGTGGGGAGTGGATTGGAATGCTGCAGGGAGCAGTCCTTCGAGGTTGCTGGCGGGTGGTGGGTCCCTGTCTGTGGTGAGCCCTGCTGGGGAGAAGGGAGAGGCTGGTGTGGAACCCAGCCCCTAGGCAGGAGCTTCTTCAAAGGCGACAGGGTCCAGTAAGCGGGTCATAGCACATGCGTCATGGGCCCTCGTGGTCCTTCCTGTTTTTCTGTTCTGTCCCCGCGTCTCTGAGGTCATTTCCCGCTGGCCCCAGCAGGCCTGCGCCAGGATTGAGACACCAGCACTGGGTCAGCAGCTCGAAGGACCCAGTCCCAGGGCAGAGCTAGTCCCAGGGCCTGGCAAGGGGCAGTGTTGATACTAATCAAGGGAGCTGGTAATGAGGAGCCCCTGGGACTCCTGCCAAACAGGTGTCCATGCCTTCCCCCTGAGGAGCCCAAATTTTATTGGGCACTGGGCGCAGAGCCCATTGAGGCTGGCAGGCCCCAACCTGTCCAACCCCACACCAAGGGCCACAGCAGGCTACTCTGCATTGGGTGCCATAATTGTGTCAATTAGCATCCTGAATCCCTCGCAGAAGGACTAATTTGCCCCCTCCCGCCCGCCTCAGTCTGCAGCCCCACTGGCTTGGATCCGGTCTGAGGCAGGCCTGGCTCAGGCCTGGGTGCTAGGGCTTGGCTGGCCAGGCATAGAGTAGCACCTCCTCTGGGCCTATTCCACAGGCAAGAGGCAAGGGATTCTGGTCCAGTTTTTCTCATCTGAGCAGTGAATGTAATGAGGGCAAGGGTCAAAAAGGCAAGGGCTTTGTCTGAGAAATGAGGGGATGGGAGGGAGAGGGACCTGGGTCAGCTTGCCCAGGGTCCAGGTACAGAGGCTTCATGCTGGCCCCCACTGACCCACCTGCCCTCACCTCTAGCTACCTGAATGACCTGGAGCGCATTGCACAGAGTGACTACATCCCCACACAGCAGGACGTGCTACGGACCCGTGTGAAGACCACGGGCATCGTGGAGACGCACTTCACCTTCAAGGATCTGCACTTCAAGTGAGCTGGCATGTGGGCAGGGTGGCAGGGCAGGACTTGCAAGTCTTTGGGGTGACAGATGGTGGGGGGCACCCTCACCCAAGGCCTGTTAGTGGCGATGCTGGGCGATGCTGGGCAGGATGGGCCATTCTGGGAGTCCCCAGCCCTGCTCCGAGGTTTCTCGGCTGTGTGGTCGCCAGTGGGTCACCTACTCTGTTGCCTCCGCCCCGTGTGGCTGCCTTGGTGACCAAGTCTGGCCCTGCCTGCGCAGACACACTGGCCCAGAACCAGGCATAATAAGGCAGACAAGTATGGGTAATTCCATGACAAGAGCTTCCCCACTCTGAGCCGGTGTCTATCCTCGGCCAGCTTGTGCAATGGGGACCCTCTCTTGGAATTGCCTTTTCTGGAGCTAAGGTGACCTTGTGTCTGCAGGATGTTTGATGTGGGTGGTCAGCGGTCTGAGCGGAAGAAGTGGATCCACTGCTTTGAGGGTGTCACGGCCATCATCTTCTGCGTAGCCTTGAGCGCCTATGACCTGGTGCTAGCTGAGGATGAGGAGATGGTGAGAGGCCGAGAGGCCACTGGGGGGATGTGGGGGTGAGGGGCAGGGGCAGGTGCTGACCGAGCTGTCCTGCCCCCAGAACCGCATGCATGAGAGCATGAAGCTGTTTGACAGTATCTGCAACAACAAGTGGTTCACAGACACGTCCATCATCCTCTTCCTCAACAAGAAGGACCTGTTTGAGGAGAAGATCACACACAGCCCCCTGACCATCTGCTTCCCTGAGTACACAGGTGTGGGGACTGGGCCTCTGGGGAGGAGCTGGTGGTGACCAGGTGGTGCACAGGCGCCCCCCGCTGGACAGAAGGGTAACTGCAGGACATTCATGCAGGAGCTGGTGCCTCACTTAGGCTTAGGTCCTTGTGTCTGCACACAGGGCATGTACCCCTTACATGTGCACAGTCAGGAGCCCCTCTTTATACACTCAGGTGTGCATGTACACTCACATTGTCACCCCTGACACGTGCACATGTTCTATGTTTGTCTGTTTACACGCACAGAACTTTCTCATTCATGTGGGACAGGCCTGCCTGTTGTACAGGTGGCACAAGTCCTCACCATTGTGTCTCCCACAGGGGCCAACAAGTATGAGGAGGCAGCCAGCTACATCCAGAGTAAGTTTGAGGACCTGAACAAGCGCAAGGATACCAAGGAGATCTACACGCACTTCACGTGCGCCACTGACACCAAGAACGTGCAGTTCGTGTTTGATGCCGTCACCGACGTCATCATCAAGAACAACCTGAAGGACTGCGGCCTCTTCTGAGGGGCAGTGGGACCTGGCAGGATGGTGAGCCTGGGGTGGAACAGAGTGGAGCCATAGAGCCCAGAGAATGGACCAGTGGGGGTGGAGAGGTTGGGGCGGGGGTGGAGAGCCTGGGAGCCCAGGGCAGTAGGGCAGCTGGATGACTGAATGAGGGGCGCCAAGGAGGCAGCACACAGGTAGGCTGGGCAGAGGTCCTGACAGAAGCACCCGGCTGTGCACTAGGGGAGAGCGAAAGGGCTGACTTGACCTCCCTTGGAGAATATTTACCTCCTCACCCCCAAAGCCACTGGCCAAGCTGCTGGCCCCTCAGTGTGACTAGTCTGGGCTTAGCCCTGTAGGCTTTCCCTCAGAGCTATCTGAGGGTCCTGGGCTGACCCTGGCCCAATCAGCCCTGGGGGAGATGGGGAGGACTCCCGCTAGTGCTGTAGACTCCCCTCCCTCATGTAACCCAGCAACAGACCCTGGCTTCTGGGCAGCCCTTGTATCCCTGGTAACAGGGGGATGAGAAAAACGAGAGGGTCATTGTTTAGGGAGGTGGGAGGAGAGGCATACCCTGGCTACCTCCCGACTCACACTCTGACTGTCCCCCATCTCCAGGGCCACCGCCGACTCTGCTCCCCCCAGCTCCTGAGGAAGACGGGGGCAAGAGGACCACACTCCCTGCCTGCCCCCCCTTCCCCGGCTGCTTTCCCCCCTCTTTACTCTCTCTGTTCTTGGCTCCCCTGTCCAACCTCCTCCCCTCAGATCCAGAGACTCGGGGGGGGGGGGGGGGGGGAGGAAATGCCACAGGCCTCCCTGTTTGAAGCCGCCCCTTGTCCTAGGTGCCGGGAATGACTGCGGTACCCCCTTCCCGGGCATCTGTTTTGGTTTTAACCATTGTCTTATTCTGTGACGGGGGAGGGGAGCATATGCTGAGTCTCCCAAGGCCTGTGTCTGGAGGGGCACTCACTTCTCCAGCCTGGGACCCCTGGCTTCGCTCAACACCAGCCCCTGACCCAGCCCAAGTCCAAATGTTTACAGGGAGCCTCCTGCCCATCCCACCCCTCCAGCCGCTCGGAGGCCCCAAAGGAAAAAGCACAAGAAGCGTGAGACGCCACCATTCCTGGAGACTACAGTCCACCTGCTCATTCTCGTAGCTTTTTAAAAAAATGAAAGTAAAGGAAAAAAAAAAAAAAGACAAAACTGCAAACCTAGAAAACTTTTTAGAAAAAAACTATTTAAAACTGTCAGATCCTGACCAGCGCCCACCCAGCCCCCTTCCAGTGATTCCGTGCCTTGAGTGTGTCTGCGTGTTTACACCCATCCCTCTGCTGGCTACCCCCCGCAACCCATGCGGGCAGCTCCCCTGCCCTTCCCCGCCCTGCCCTCCACAGAATTGGGTTCCAAGGGCTGTTCCAGACAACTGCCAACATCACCGAGGGCCCCATCCCAGTGGCCCTGGGCCCTGGCTCCATTAACCTAAATGTAGCTCTTTAGCGCTAACCTAGGAACCGCCGCTGCCTGCTGAGGGCCATGCCCCTCATGCCCTTGCCCCAGGCCTGGGTCCTTCAGCGTTGAACACTTCCTTGCTTTTTTCACATGTTTTATGGAATTGTTCACCTGGTTTGAAATAATAAAATGTAGAAAGAAAAAAAAATACCAAGTACTGCTCAGTAGCTCTTCTGTCCAGGGCCAGAGACTGAGACTAAAGCTGTGTCAAGGTGCTAGTGACCAGAATCCTCATTTGTGGCTAGCGCCTGGGGTGCCCACTCCTCCCAGCGCCCTGGCCTCCCCGGGTTTGTGGCAGTCTTCAAGCTCTACCGGAGCCGTTCCTCTAAGGGATTCTTCTCTATGGGGAGCATGCCCAGTGAGTCTTGCAGAAGGAAAATGTGACTTCTGACCTCCCAGGCCCAAGGCTCAGAGACCACGAACTGCTGAGCCCCTGGTATACCCTCCCCTGCTCAGGACTGGGCTTCTTGGGGTTGACTAAACAGAAAGTTGGGGTACATGTTCAAAAAGGTCTCTGCCCCAGTGGTCCCCCTCCAAACGTGGAGGGGAGTGACAGGCAGGTGACTACACTTCAGTGTGTGGGTAGCCAGAGGCGCAGCGGCCTGGATGACGGCAGGGCTTTGGATGCATTGGGACGAAGGCCCTAGAAAGGGGGAGACTTCTATGAGCCTATGGGGGCACGCACGCCGCTGGAGGAGACGACGGCAGATGACAAGACGGCAGATGACAAGGCGCGGACGGTGCCTTGGGATGGGCCCTGAGCGCCGGGCAAGGCTCCTGGACTTTGTCCCTCGGCTGGGGCTGGGCCTCCGGCAAAGGGCTCGGCTGGGCGGGGCTCGGGGACGCGCTGCCCCGCTCCGGCCGCCAGGGGGCGCCGCAGTCCGCGCCCGGCCCCGCCGGCCTGGTCACGGAGGCTGACGTCAGCGGGTCCCGCGGAGGCCGCGGGGCACAAAGGCAGCTTTGTGGGGCAGCGACGGCTCCGCGCCCGCGGCGGGACAAAGCGGCCTGGGCCGGGGTCGGCGCCGCGGAGGCGGGGAAGGCGGAGGGGGGGCGGGGGGCGGGCTCCCCCCCGGCCCCGCCTCCGCACACCTGCCAGTCCGCGCGCGGCCTCGGGCCCCGGGGTTTGGCAGGAGATGAGAGGCCGGGGCCGCCCGGTCGGAAGGAGGTGGACGCCCGCAGCCTCCGTCCCCGCCCCAGCCCCTCGGGCCTTTCCTGCTGCCGCCGCCTCCGAGGCCTGGGCCGGGCCCAGGGCGGCCCGCACGGAGAACAGGATCCCGCGTCCAGCCCCGGGTCTCTGCCTTCGGCGGTCAGGCCTGGACCCGGCTGGGCCCCAGATATGCGGGCGGGGCAGGAGGGCCGGGCCGGGGCCTCGATGCCCGCCCAGCAGGAAGCCGCCGGAGATGCTTCCTTCCTTCCCTGCTGAGGGGAACCCCGCACAGAGGGACCATTGAGAGGTCGGCATTGTCTGCCAGACGCACCCAGTGCCTCTCTCCCTGGGTGGGCTCTGCAGGATTCTGGCCAGGATCCCCCTGTACCCAGCTGCAGTGGGGCGGGGCGGGGTCCTGGCAGGCAAGGCTCCCCTGGGTGCAGACAGCTAGGCTCCCACCTGCCTTGGCCTTCCTACCCCTGCTCCCATTTGGAGGGCATAAGGCTCCATTGTCCCAGCAGGGGCGGGGGCGGCCTTTCAATTCTTCCTTGTCTTTGGCAGTTGGGAAATTCCCAGCCTTGGGGGGCAGCTGGGGATGGCGGGGGTTGGGGGTGGCATCCCAGGTGTCCTGCACCCCAAAGGGAGGGACTCCATACGGTTGACTCCTAGGGATCCTCTACTGCCTGGAGCTTTCCAGGGCCTGAACCTCTCAGTCTCTCTTATCCCTGGGAGCAGCTGGGTGAGGGCAGCCAGGGATTCAGTGCTCCTGGACCCCATGGACGCCAGCACACTCCCAGCTTGAGAAGGCCCATCTGGGATGCCTGGGTGGCTCAGCGGCTGAGCATCTGCCTTCCGCTCAAGGCCTGATCTTGGTAGGGGGATCAAGTCCCACACTGGGCTCCCTGCGAAGAGCCTGCTTCTCCCTCTGCCTGTGTCTCTACCTCTCTGTGTCTCTCATTTAAAGATTTTATTTGGGGATCCCTGGGTGGCGCAGCGGTTTAGCGCTTGCCTTTGGCCCAGGGCACGATCCTGGAGACCCAGGATCGAATCCCACATCAGGCTCCCGGTGCATGGAGCCTGCTTCTCCCTCTGCCTATGTCTCTGCCTCTCTCTCTCTCTCTGTGTGACTATCATAAATAGTAAATTAAAAAAAATAAAGATTTTATTTATTTATTCATGAGAGACACAGAGAGAGAGAGGCAAAGACAAGCAGAGGGAGAAGCAGGCTCCATGCAGGGAGCCCGACATGGATTCTATCCCAGGTCTCGAAGATCACAACCTGGGCCGAAGGTGGCGCTAAACCACTGAGCCACCTGGGCTGCCCAGTAAATAAAATCTTTAAAAGAGAGAGAGAGGGATCCCTGGGTGGCGCAGCGGTTTGGCGCCTGCCTTTGGCCCAGGGCGCGATCCTGGAGACCCAGGATCGAATCCCACATCGGGCTCCCGGTGCATGGAGCCTGCTTCTCCCTCTGCCTCTCTCTCTCTCTGTGACTATCGTAAAATAAAAATTAAAAAAATAAAAGAGAGAGAGAGAAGGAGAAGGCTCATCTTTGTGGTCCCACTCATGGGCAGTTGCAGCTATGAGGCCTGGGACCCTCAGACAGGCAGAGCTAGGGAAGGGACCCAGGCTCTTGCTTCCAGACCAAGCTTGTGGGTCCCAGGATGAAGTGAGCTGTTGCCAGCCAGCCAGTGGAGACCTCCATGAGGCTGATCCACCTCTCAGAGGGCCCACCCCGCTCCAAATAGTTGCACAGGCTTCTGATGTGGTGGCAGCCTCAGTATTTTTAACCCATCTGCAGGGTGGGGAAACAGCTGGGAAGAGAAAGACAAGCTCTGAGAGCCCATGGGCTTAGGAGGGCAGGATCTAGGGAGACCCTCCTCTCCCTCTAGGGAGAGGAGCCAGATGGGCAGCTACTCCCCATCTTCAGCCCAGGCCCCCCACAACAGGTGGGTGGGGGCCAAGATGTGAGGGGCAGGATGGGGAGGTGCCCCATGAGTTCTGGGACTTCTGAGGCCACAGGGGCTGCCAAGTCCTGGAATGACACCCACCATGTCCCCGGCAGCCCCATGGTTCCTTCTGAGGTCAGGAAAACCTACTCCCCACCCACCCAGAGCCCCTCAAATCATTACCCCCAAAGACCCCCTCCCAGACCCAGAATTCCAGGCCAGCTGGAGAAGATAAGCACTGACTCCAGCCACCTGACCTGTGGCATGCCAGCCAGGTCCTAGCTGCCCTGGGGGTCAGCACAGGGCAGGGACATGATCCTAGCTTCCCTTGGTTGACTTCTGGGTTCAGGCTCATTCCCAGACAACTGAGCCCAATCATTGTGACTATTGCCTTGAAAAGAGGGATGTCTGGGTGGCTCAGCGGTTGAGCGTCTGCCTTTGGCTCAGGGTGTGATCCTGGGGTCCTGGGATTGAGTCCCGCATTGGGCTACCTGCGGGGACCCTGCTTCTCCCTCAGCCTGTGTCTCTGCCTCTCTCCGTGTGTGTCTCTCATAAATAAATAAAGTCTTTTCTTTTTTTTTTTAAAGAGAGATCCTAGGGGCCCAGATTCCCTGCCCTGGGGCTATGCATTCCCCTAAAGCCTCCTGGACACCAGAGAGGGAAAGCCAGCCCCCATCACACACACATCCAAGGAGGGCGCCAAGCCAGCTGGGTTATGCGTGCAGTGAGTGTGTCCATACTTGCCAGCCACTCAGCTCTTCAGTTAATAACATCGATGGGCACCCACGTTCAGGCGGGCAGGGGTCAACACTGTGGATCACCTTCTCTTTCCTGTCTTGGTCTTTCCCCTCGCAGGAAATAAGCCCCAAGGTTTTTATTTAGGAGAAAAATCAGTTTGCTATCCCTTCCCGTTGACTCTGCTTGCCAGCCTCACTGTGGGTGGAGGAAGTCAAGGCCTGAGGAGCTGGTGCAGGGTCAAGGAGGGACTTGGGGTGTTCCCTGTCCCTCAGTCTCCCATTCCCCCTAGGCTCAGCAGGCCCAGGAGGGTGGAAGGGCTTCCTGCAGGCATTCTGTCGCCTACCACCCTGTGCTGTCCTCTGCTGGGTCCTGGGGCCCCTAGTCATGGTAGCCACCGAGAGACCTGGAGGCTGAAGAGAGACTTGAACCCCAGGTGCTCTAGGCATCTAGGGCTTCACAGAGGAGGTGACACCCAGAGAGTTGGATACTGAAGGATGAAAAAGGGAGTCTAGCAGGTGGTAAAGGGGAGGGCCTACAGGGCAGAGAACACAGTCCAGGCAAAGTCCTGGCAGGGAAAGAGCCACCTCCCAGAAATCTGGTGGCCAGAGCACTGGCAGGGTTGGCTAAGGCTGAGCCTGGGAACCCCCGAGCTCCAGCGAGCTCCCTGAGGTGGGGGCGGGGTACTGCAGAGGGGAGGCATTGGGAGGAGGAGTGGCAGAAAGGCCACAGGGGCACAGTCTGGGGGTAGGTGAAGAGGTCAGGCTGCAGGCCCACTGGGGGAGGAGGTGGGGCCTTGTCAGTTTAACCAGGCAGAAAGGTCTCCCTGAGATAGGGCCTCTGGGAGGAGGGATGCGGGCTTGGGCCCTGCCACGGCTGGGTTAGAGACTTGGAGGAAGAAGACTGGGGAGTCCTCAGGGGTTGGGGAAGGATGGAGGTTTAAGTGGGGGGGGGGGGAAGCCATCATTCTGGGGGCTGTGGCAGGGGTGGGGGAAGAAGAGAGGAGCCAAGACAGAGCGGGGGCCCTAGTGAAGCTGGGCTGGAAGAGGCAGCAGTGAAGGGTCTGCCCCAAGGCCTGGATGCCTAAGATGCCCGGTGTGGAGGTGGCACCAAGAATGGACACCTATGTTCCCCCACCGAGGCCAGACCTCCCAGGCCTGCTAGCTGCAACCGCAGGGCTGGTGAGGGGAGAGATCTGAGAGGTTCAGTGTCTCCCTAGGGACACACAGCTGGTGAGCAGCAGTCACCATTCCACCCTGCCCCTCCCAGCCTACTGAGGGGGGTTGATCCCTGGGGCAGGTTCTCCCTCACCCCAGCATCCAGAGCACCCCCTAACCTGCACTCCTGCGCAGCTATCCCCAAGCCCATTAAGGGAAGGTAGCATTTATGTTAATATATGTTAATAAGCATGGAGTGCCACCCCAGTCTACTTTGGCTGCATTCCTGGCACCCCCTCCCACACTCCCCTAGGCTGTGGAGGAGGGGAAAGGGAGGCTCCACCCGCCCCCACCGCTCTGCCCTTCCCTGCTGGGCAATGAAGAAAACAGGAGCGAGAGGAGAGCTGTGATGTGGCTGGTGGGGGGGGCTCCCCCATCCCAGAGGGGCTGACCTCAGCCCAGGAGGAATGTGCAGGAGGCGGAGGGCTGGGGCGGGGCGGGTGGGGGCAGGGCCACAGCCAGAGGCCCAGGGTTCCTGGCTGTCCCTCCCTCGGCCCCTCCACCTCAGCACTGACATGGCCCTCAGAAGGGAAGGGGAACAGGCAAGGAGGGGAAGAGCTGACTTTCCCAAAAGGTGGGCCCAGGATCCCTGGGAGTGTGGATACCAGGAAGGGGGCGGGTAGGGGAAGGGCCCCAACACTTTTCACCAGGAGATCTCCCCAAGGTGGGTAGTAGCTTGTCAGGGAAGTCGGCCTCAGTTAGGCATCCCCGTGCCCATTCCTAGCCCCCAGCCTCCCTGCCCCCATGCCTAAGTCCTCATGGTAGTGAGTCCGAGTGCCCACGTGGCCAGAACTAGGAAAGCTTGTGACGTTGGAGCCACCAGCCTTGATGGCTAAAGCAGGTGTGAATGGGGAGCCAAGACCTGACCCAGCCCAGTCTTGGCACTGGGAGGGTTGACTCTAGCCTTCCTCAGATGGATGTCCTACACCCAGAGTCCAAGCAAGGAGCAGGCCCTGCTGGTAATGAGGGGTCAGGAGGCAGTGGTAGGATTTGGCACGACAACTGAATTGTTTTCAGAATGAAAATCCAAGGCCTTGGTAGGCTGTGGCACAGTGACTGGCAGCATCAGGTGGTGGATTCCCTGGCAAAGGCTAGAGGCTAGGGACCTGTGGTGGCCTTGGGCAGGGGTGCAGGTAGGAGTAGGAACCCCAGCTGTGTCCCCTAGTTTGCTCCATTGTCAAGAAGCAGGCCAGGGCTGCCTGATTCGAGAATCATCAGAGACTCACAGAGTCCTGTGTAAGCCACAGCCAATGACGCTGTTCCTGGAGCGATGCCTCCATGAGGTCCCCACCCAGGGGCTGGCATACTCTTGGAGCTGCGGTTGAGGGGCAGAAAGACCTCGTGGGGACAGGGACAACTAGGGCTCCCACCCCAGAAGATTTCCCTTCTGGTCCCAGGGAAGAGGACACATCAGGGGCAAGGAAAGCAACACAAAGGGCCCAGGTGGGCAAGAGACAGCCCCAAGATGTTGGGAGGAAAGGTGGTGGGGGTCCTGGTCCCACTGATCAGTATGGATGCAGGGCTGGGAGGAGATGAAATAGACTGGGGACCCTGAGCCTGAAGAACAAAAAGCAGTGGGGGCAGGTAGGGGGCCCAGTGGGGGTGGGCGGGACCTCAAAGGCACTTGCTGATCTTGGCTGCTAGGGTGGAAAATTGTAAACAGCCGAAGAATTTTGTTTGCTTGCATGGGGCCAGGAGAAGCTGCCCAGGTCCAAACCAGAAGTTGGGAGGAGAGAGAGGCTGCATCCCGGAAGTCCAAGAGCTCAGAATGGGGTGCATCCCTCCACCCTCCCTCCTGAAAGCCCCTGGTCCTCCCACTGACCCCCACCCTTCCTCTGCCAGCCAGCCAGCCAGCCAGCCAGGCCAATCCAGGAATACTAAGGCCTGAGACTCAGGCAAGAGGGGCACGGCCCCACGCTGGCTGGGCACAGACACTGCTGCTCCAGGGGAGCTGGCAGCAGATGGGCCACGGAGCTTGAAGCCCACGGCCTCCCTCACTGACCACTGCGGAGCTGCTGACCAGCCTTGGGGAGGTTGCAGGGGGATGCCTTTTGGAGAGGGGGTTGGGAGGTAAAAGTCCATCCCCAAGCCCTGTCACGTTCACCCGGGTAGACCCCTGGCTAGGGTCGTGCACCTGACTCAGCTTCTGGCCAAGATCCCAGACCCTTCCCAGCTGAGGCCCCAAGGCCCCATCCTGAGTCACAGAGGTCACACGGAATGCCCCCTTCCCTCCCAGTAGAGCCGCAGGACCACCCATCAGGAGGGGTCTCTGGCATCTGCTGACTGCCCTGCCTGGCCCTCCCCGGCCCTCCTCTGCCGCCCTGGCTTCTCCCACCACAGCCACCGCCAGCCAGGTGGCAGAAGCCCTAAGTGGCCCAAGTGGTGAGGCAGGGCTGGGGGCTGGCCACACGGCCAGTTAGGACCTCTTCCCCGGAGCCCGGGCTCCCTGGCTGCCGGCCTCCAGCTCCCCAGCGGTGTAGACCCGCTGGTCCTCGGCCGCCTCACTGGGCGGGGCTGGGGGGCCCAGGGCTGCTTCTCCTTCGCCTTCACGCCCCACTACCGCCCCACTACCGCCCCACTACCTCCCGCGGCCCTCTGCGCCTAGTGCCCTGAGGCCTGGCAGGGGAGGGGTCGCCCCTCCCCGGCGCCCGCTCCCCTCGCCTGGCCACCGGCTCCGCTGGCCCGGGCGCCCGCCTGGTCACCCGATCCGCCCCGTAAACTTGACGGCGCGCGTGGGGCGGCGGCTCGGTGGAGGCGGGGGCGGGGGCTGCGCCTTAAAGGAGCCGTCAGAGGGTGCCCGGCGGTCCCTAGGCTTCTCCCCTTCGGGCCGAGGGGCTGGGGTGGCGGGGCACTGCCGCCGGACCTCTGGCGGCGTGCAGGAAGGCAGCAGGGTGCTCTGCGGCGTCGCAGACCTCACGGGCTCAGAAGAGGCAGTGGCAAGTGTCAGTGGGGGGCCGGCGGGAGGTGGGAGTCCCAGCATGGCAGGGGTGGGGAGCTGTGGAACTGGGCGGGGGCCTGGGGGGAGCGATCCGGCCCGTGCCCTGGCAGTTGCGCCCTTGCCTGACGGCACCCCGGGACCTTGCCCTACGCCCAGCACCTGCCCAGCCAGCTCTGGGAAGGACGGTGGGGACTGCAGCCGGAGGCTGGCCCCAGGGAAGGGCTCTGGCTCAGAGGTGGGGGGCTCAAAGATGTGGAAACCTGAGGGCCAAGGCAGGGGAGGGAGAGGCGTGGAGGCGATAGAGGCTCAGAGAGGGCCCGGCAGCTCACCTGAAGTGCGGGGCAGAGATTGCCCGACACCCCTGGCTCTCCCCGACTTGGTTCCTCTTGGGTCTGAAGTCTGAGCTCACAGAATTTCTGCGTAACCAGCCCTTCCAGGCCCGGGTGGGGAGCGAGAGGTCAACACAAAGCTGGGGCGGCCATCCCGAGGCTCCCCTCCAGCCCTGTCCCGCCCGCCCCGGTGGCTCAGGCCCTGGGGCTCCTGCATAGACTCCTTCCAAGCGGTGGCTTTCAGGCGCATCTCAGAGTTGAAGGCAGTGATTGTTGCGGTTGTACTTGCTCACCTGCATGTCCAGAGAGACAGGCATACACTTGTGCGTGCACACACGTTCCCACACACACGTGTATGACACGTGTACACATGTATGCAAAGTACACACACCATGTATCTACACATGTAATACAAGACTCATGCCACACACTGTCACAGATCTGCACACATCTGTCTGCATACACCACACACACACACACACCACAGATACAGATACACAAAGGGACCCTCAGAAACACACTGACAGGTGCCCACACCATTGGCTCCAGCCGCGAAGGTGCCTCTGTTTCTCTGTGGGCCTGTGGGTGCACAGCCACCTCCAGCCTGACCCTCTCCTGTCGCCCTTACTCCCATGACTGGTTTGTTTTGCTCATTGCACTTGGCGCCCTGTGAAATGACTGTACTGATCTGAGTCCTTGTTGGCATTCTGCCCTCTTCTGCATGGGGACCTTGTCTGTGTCCCCCAGTGTCCCAGGCTGGCATGAAGTAAGCGCACAGAGTTCGTGAATTAATGCCTGTGAGTGCCTATGGGAGGGGGGTTTACCCGGGAGGGTGACGTGGTGGGGCGGGCGCCTGCCAGTGTGGGGGTGACCCCAGGGTGTGCCCAGCGTGGGTGTGTCTGTGATTGTGGCCAGGCCGGGCACACTCAGAGGGAGGGGAGAGCTCGGAAGTGGAATGCGACCCCCCAGCCCCTTTCCCCTAGGGGCTGTAATCTGATCCCTGGGGACTCCCCCCCCCCCTCAGCCTCCCGCCCTCGTCCTTGCTGCAGCTCCTTGTCTTCCAGATCCTGGGGCAGAGTCCAGGGCGGCTCAAGGCTCCTCCACACACGCCCGCTGAACCCTGAGCACCCTGAGCCGCAGGATGGGGCGGGCCGGGGCCGCCGCCATGATCCCAGGCCTGGCCCTGCTCTGGGCAGCAGTGCTGGGGGATGCTACCCCCAGCCCCCCACGCCTTCGGCTCTCCTTCCAAGGTAGGTGCACCTGGCAGGCGGGAGGGCTCAGCTCTGGGCGGGCAGGAGAGGGGCCCAGGGTGGGTAGGGGGCACTGCATTTGCTGTTGCCAAGTGCCACTGGCTCAGGTTCATTTGGGGGCACACTCAGGCCATCTCCGGTTAACCCTGTCCTGGCCTCCGCCCCCACACTTTCTGTGTGCACTCTCCTCTTGCTTTCTGGGGAAGACCCCTTCCATTCCCTTGGCAACAGATCCCACCTGTGTCCCATCTACTACCCACCCCCAGGGAAGCTGACGTGTGGGGGCCACTAGAGCCCCCTTCTAAACCCCCTACACAGGAGGGTGGTCACTGGTCACTAAGCAGTGGCATCATGCTGAGCTCAGGCTGGTGGCAGGGTTGGGGTTCTGGCTTTGCCGACTGGCTCAGCCTCCCCCAGCGCCTGGCCTCCCAGTGTGCCCGCCTGCAGACACTGCTTGCCCAAGCACGCCCCAGGAGTTCAACCCTCTCTCCCCTTGGAGGGGTGCTGCACTGCCCACCCTGGAAGCTTCACGCAGGGGTGGGCCTTTCTTCACCAGTGTGAACTCACACACTTGTAACCTCACATGTGTGTGGGCCAGGTCACATGTACAAGCATGACTTGTGAGAGAGGCAACAGGCAGGGTCTGGGGGGAAGCTTCCAGCATGGCTGGCCAACCCTCAGCGGGGTCCCCATCCTGCAGAGCTCCAGGCGCGGCACGGTCTCCGGATCTTCAGGCTGGAGAGAACCTGCTGTTATGAAGCTCTGCTGGTGGATGAGGAAAGAGGACGCCTGTTTGTGGGTGCAGAGAACCACGTGGCCTCCCTCAGCTTGGACAACATCAGCAAGCAGGCCAAGAAGGTGCCAGGGACCCCACCACCACCCTGCAGCCTCGGGGCTTCCCAGGGGGATGCCCCCCCCCCCCCCGACCCTGAAAAGGCTCTGACCTGTGTCCCATTCCCCTGACGTCCTCACAGCTGGCCTGGCCGGCTCCTGTGGAATGGCGAGAGGAGTGCAACTGGGCCGGGAAGGACATTGGTGTGAGTGCCGGCTTCCTGGAGTGGGAGTGGGGAGGCCAGCCCCTCACTTCGCAGACAGCAGCGCTAAGACAGAGGCCTGCCTGTTCTGGCTGGGATGGGGGCAGTGGGTTGAGATGGCTTAAGTTTGGAGGTAGTGAGTCAGGGTGGAGACTCATGTGATTCCTCCTGGGGGGCCTCTGAGTCACAGGGGGCAGTACAGGCCTATGTTTTTCTTCATACCCTTCTGGTGAAGGGTGGGCTGTGCTGGTCAGCAAGGTGCACCTCGGTCCCTGCAGCCCATGTGGGTGCCTGTCTGGACTGATGCAGCAGAGAGGAAGGGGTGAGGTGCCCCTGGTGAGCTGGGACCCCTGAAAGCTGCCTCCCTGGGGGAGGCTTCATTGTCCCTTCCCCGGCTCGCCCGCTAGACGGAGTGCATGAACTTCGTGAAGTTGCTGCATACCTACAACCGCACCCACTTGCTGGCTTGTGGCACAGGGGCCTTCCACCCAACCTGTGCCTTTGTGGAGGTGGGCCACCGGCTGGAGGTAAGGCCAGAGCTAGGCACAGAGGGAGGCTGGGAGGTGAAGAAGAGCCAGGAAGTAACAATGGCACCCCCCCTCCCAGGAGCCTGTGCTGCGGCTGGATCTTCGAAGGCTAGAGGACGGCAAGGGCAAGAGTCCTTATGACCCAAGGCATCGGGCTGCCTCCGTGCTGGTGGGTGAGTCCAAAGGCTGGGGGCCCATCAGAAACTCTAGACCCTCCTGAGAGCCCCAGGGATCCCCTCAGGGCCTCACCAACTCTACAGGCACCCCACACACACTTCCCACTAAGAGTCCTCAGGTTGGCTAAACAGCCCTCACCCTATATGCAGGAGAAGAACTATACTCAGGGGTGGCTGCAGACCTCATGGGCCGGGACTTCACCATCTTCCGCAGCCTGGGCCAGCGTCCAAGCCTCCGAACAGAACCACACGACTCCCGCTGGCTCAACGGTGAAGGGTGGGAGGGGCTTTTGGGAGGGGGCCCTCATCCCGGACAGGACAGGATAGGTTAGGTGCCGAGTCAGGCTCCTAAAGGAAGTGAACAGCAGGTGCAGCCGGGTCCCACCAGGCACTTACCATGCATCCAGCCCTGTGCTGGGCACTGGGGTTGCAGGGAAGACAAGATGTGCAGCCCATGCCCTCTCTCAGTTCACAGACCTCAGAACAGATACATGGTCAGGTTGCTTCCAATGGCCATGAGACCAGTGATTGCACAGACAGAAAGGGAAAAGGATACCAGATAGTGGTGGTGGGAGATGGAGAAAGGAAGCCACTCCGCAGAGAGAGGGGTGAGCTAATTCCCAAAGCACGGCAGGATTGAGGGAATAGCATTCTGGGCAAAGAGGACAGCTAGCACAAAGAATCCGAGGCAGGAACACGCCAAGGAACAGACTCGCGAGAGGAGAAAGGGTAAGGGGTCTGCACTGTCAGGGGCCGGAGTCCTTTGTTATAAGAGTGAGGAGACCGAGCAGAGTGTTCACAGCAGGAATGGAGGCATGTGCTTCCTGCCCAAGAGGAAGATTCACAAAACTGATCCGCAGTCTCCCCTCCTTTCTCTGCCAACCGGCCTGGGGACCTGTCCGGGTGAGGTGGGAGGCTGTCTCGGTCTCTGCTGCCCTCTTGTGGCTGCTGCTTGACTCACAGGCCCTGATCCTCCAGTTTCTGTGGGATGCCAGCACCATCCCAGTGAACTTGGTCCTGGGGACTGGCTGGTCAGGTACTGCCCCACAGGCTTCTGGGGGCACCACAGGAAGGAGAGGGAGTGTGTATGGGTCTCATGAATGGCAGGGCCGGGACCCTGCTGACCCCACACCTCCTGCTGCTAGAACCCAAGTTTGTCAAGGTCTTTTGGATCCCAGAGAGCGAGAATCCCGACGATGACAAGATCTACTTCTTCTTCCGGGAGTCGGCAGTGGAGGCTGCACCGGCACTGGG
This sequence comes from Vulpes vulpes, assembly GCF_048418805.1. NCBI lineage: Eukaryota > Metazoa > Chordata > Mammalia > Carnivora > Canidae > Vulpes > Vulpes vulpes. The sequence continues at coordinate 92,232,849 of NC_132788.1, read as the reverse complement.
ACGCCTGTCTGTGTCCCGTGTTGGCCAGATCTGCCGGGTGAGGAGTCCCTGGGCCACATCTGGTGACCATGCCCCTGTCCTCTTGCCTGTCTGGGCCTCCCCCTCACACCCTCTGATTGACCCTGCAGAATGACGTGGGCGGCCAGCGCAGCCTGGTCAACAAGTGGACCACGTTCCTGAAGGCACGTCTGGTGTGCTCAGTGCCAGGTGCCGAGGGTGACACGCACTTCGACCAGCTCCGTGAGTGCCAGGAGTGGAGGATGGAGTTGGGGAGAGGGTGTGCCAGGGCCCAGACTCAGGAGCCAGGCTTCCCAGAGGGCTGTGTGCCCTCCCCCAATGAGGCCCCTTCCCCACAGAGGATGTGTTCCTGCTGTCCTTGAGGGACCGCTGGAGCCCGCTGCTCTACACTGTCTTCACCACATCCAGGTGAGGGGCGGGAGGTAGGGGCGGGGCTGGTCCAGGCTCTCCTGGGCCCCTCACTGTGCTTGCATCTTCCCTTCCAGCACCATCTTCCAAGGCTCTGCAGTGTGTGTGTACAGCATGAACGATGTGCGCCGTGCATTCCTGGGGCCCTTTGCACACAAGGAAGGGCCCATGCACCAGTGGGTGTCCTATCAGGGCCGAGTCCCCTACCCCCGGCCAGGCATGGTGCGTAGCCCCAGGATTCACATCACAACCCACTTAAAGTCTCAGGAGTGGAGAACTTGGCCTGGGGTTTTCTTGGTGAATGTGGTTTTTTGCTTGTTTGTTTTGTTCTGGGCAGATAAACCTCACCTTCATCAGATAGGGCTTCCAAGAGAAAGGCCGCATTTCCCCCTAAGACTCCCAAGGGCAAGGCTGGGTCTGCTCTCTTCAGATTCCCAGGGCAAGGCTCTGTCCGTTAGCACCCCCACACACTCTCAGTTCCTGCAGGTCTCTTGTTGGCTTCCCAGGCCCTCATACCCACATCCCTGTCACGCCTCCCCCATCTCCCAGTGCCCCAGCAAGACCTTTGGCACCTTCAGTTCTACCAAGGACTTTCCTGATGACGTCATTCAGTTTGCCCGGAACCACCCGCTCATGTACAATTCTGTCCTGCCCATGGGTGGGCGCCCTCTCTTCCTACAAGTGGGTGCTGGGTACACCTTCACCCAGATCACTGCAGACCGTGTAGCAGCTGCTGATGGGCACTACGACGTCCTCTTCATTGGCACAGGTCAGTGTCCCCTCATGACCACTCATAAAACCCAGTCTGGACTCTGGCCTGTCAGTGGACGCTGCCCCTGTCCAGTCTCATCTCCACATCTTTGCCTGGGTTATGCCCCCATCCCCTTCTGGATCCTGCCCTTATTGTTCCAACCCACATTCTTCACCCACCCAACCACATACTGAGGGTAAAGGCCTCAGGAGTGAGGGGACCCCCAGCAGGAGCTATCAGGGAACACTCCTTCTCAACCTTGCAGATGTTGGCACAGTGCTGAAGGTGATCTCAGTGCCCAAGGGCAGCCGGCCTAACGCGGAGGGGCTGCTCTTGGAGGAGCTGCACGTGTTTGAGGTGAGGCCTAGCCCCCTCCGCCCCGCCCCCCAGCTGCCTGGAGTAACTGCACCCCACTGATGCCTGATCCCAGCACCCCTCCTCCTCCTTCTCAGGATTCGGCTGCTATCACCAGCATGCAAATCTCTTCCAAGAGAGTAAGTGACCAAAAGGCTTGGGGGTGAAAGGGCCCAGTGCGTTCCCCGGGTGCCCCCACCCCCACGTCTCCCTTGGTAGCTCGAAGCCCCGGGTTTGAGTATAGGTTCCGCCTTCGCTAGACTGTGTGACCTGAGACCTCAGTGTTCCAATCTGTCAAGTGGGGTGAGGGATCTCTGACCAATGGGAGGCGGGCACAGGGCTGCCTTCGGTCAGCCCGGAGCCCCTCGTGCCCCCTAGCACCAGCTGTACGTAGCCTCGCGGAGCGCGGTGGCCCAGATCCCCTTGCACCGCTGTGCTGCCCACGGCCGCGCCTGCGCCGAATGCTGCCTGGCGCGTGACCCTTACTGCGCCTGGGACGGGGCCACGTGCACGCGCTTCCAGCCCAGCGCTAAAAGGTGGGCAGGGTTGGGGGCGGGCCACCCAGAGTACTGTGCCCCTGGCTGCGCCTGGCTAAGTGAAGAAGGGCTCACAGAGGTTCCTTGTGGCCCCCTCCCCGCAGGCGGTTCCGGCGGCAAGACGTGAAGAATGGTGACCCCAGTACGCTGTGCTCAGGCGGTGAGTGCCCCGGCTGCCCCACTTCTCCGCCCTTGAGGACGCCCCACCCTGCCCGAACCTGACAATCCCTTGCCCTCCGCAGACTCGGCCCATCCCACACTGCTGGAGCGGAAGGTGTTCGGTGTGGAGGGCGGCAGCGCCTTCCTGGAGTGTGAGCCCCGCTCGCTGCAGGCACGCGTGGAATGGACCTTCCAGCGCGCGGGGGAGGCGGCCCGCACCACGGTGAGCCCGCTGCCCCTCGGCTCCGAGCAGGCCCTTGGCCCGCCCCCGACATCCAGGAGAGGCCCCGCCCCAGCCAGGGAGGCCCCCGGCCGCTCCCAGCGCTAGACCAGGTCGGCCCCGCCCAGTGAGACTCCGCCCAACCAGCCTCTTCTGTCATTTGGCCCCTGACCTGCACGCCACATCCTGGGGAGGCCTCAGGGCGCCTAGCTAGACTCCTGACACCCCCTCCCCCATCCGAGAGGAGCCCTCCCCGTACGGGGATCCACTTTTGGATCCACTTTTAGAACACCGGTCCCAGGGCACCCAGCCTTCAAATGCGCACCTGCGGCCGCCCCTTTCCTTGCCCCTCCGCCTCTCCTGGTCGGGCCTGGAGCCGGGTTTCCCTGTTCCCGACCCTGACGCCCACGCCTCCCGCTGGCCCGGCCTGCAGGTGGCTGCGGAGGAGCGCGCGGAGCGCCTGCCGCGGGGACTGCTGCTGCGCGGGCTGCGGCGCGGGGACTCAGGCGTGTACCTGTGCGCAGCGGTTGAGCAGGGCTTTTCGCAGCCTCTGCGTCGCTTGGCGCTACACGTGCTAGGTGCTGCGCAGGCCGAAAGGCTGGCCCGGACAGAGGAGGCTGCGCCCGTCGCCCCTCCGGGCCCCAAGCTCTGGTACCGGGACTTCCTGCAGCTGGTGGAGCCGGGCGGCGGCGGCGCTGGCTCCCTGCGAATGTGCCGTCAGCAGCCGGAGTCGCGCCCACCCGCTCCCGAGTCGAGGAGGAAGGGCCGAAACCGCCGAAGGAACGCCCCGGAGCCGCGCGCCGAGCGGGGGCCGCGCAGCGCCGCTCACTGGTGACTCGGTCGTCCACGCCGGGTACAGGGAAGGAGGCCACAGGCTGGAGGGGGAGGCCAGAGGCCAGACCCTGGGGGACGCACCGCTGGGGGGCCCGGCGCACTGGCTCCTGGACGGTGGATGATGGAGACCCCGACCGACAGGCCCTAGCCGAGGGGCTGCCTCGCCGGCTTATTTATTAACAGAGGATAACCCTTGAATGTAGCCCTGGGAGGGGCGGCCCAGGCCTGGCACAGGGTCCTGTTGGTGTGAGGAGACAGAGAAACAGGGCTTCCGAGCAACGACCTGGCTGGAGGAGGTGCCTGGAGTGCCCACCCTGGGGGAAGGACCTCCTCCCTGGGCAATGAGCAGAAAGCTGTGAACAGGCTGAGCGGGTGGGGGGGGGGGCAGGCCAACTGTACTAATGCAATAAACACATTATCAGCCGAAGCTGGAATGGCCCCAGCGGACAACCACTGTGTGGCCTTGGGCAACTTCCTACTGGTCTCAAGAGCTCCTTTCTGCTAAGGATCCTGTGGTGAGGATTAAAAATGGTTTCCATGTGACTGAGTGGATTCTGTGGGGCCTTTTGGGGTCCTACTGACATACACAGTATATTCTGAATAATATGATTTCTTGGCAGAGTGCTATGAAGAAAATGAAATTGGGTGATATGTAAAATAATGTGACAAAGCATTGCTGAGGGGTTGACATTTGAGCTAAATGACAAGGAGCCAGCCCTGGGAGTAACGGGGGCGGGGGGGGGGGGGGGGGGCGGGGAGTGTGTGTGTGTGTGGGGAGCATTCTAGGAAGGAATAGCCAGTGCAAAGGCCCTGGGATGGAAACAAGGTTGCTATGTGTGAGGAACATCAAGGAGGTCAGTGATATAATGAAGTGATGGGTTTGGGATGTATTAGGAGGTAGAGCCCATCATTGTCTTGCTTTGTCCCAATTGGGAAGGAGGGCCTTGGGGGTGCAGTAGCAGAGGGTGGGCCCTAAGCTCTGCCACTTAGTCCTTTCAAGGGTAAAGTACCATGTCTCCTCGAATGACACTGTGTGACTTGTGTACCCTTGTTAGGAGAGGAAGGATCTAACCTGCATTATATTAAGTGTTTCTGACATGTGGCTATATTTCCATCTTCACGTATCCTGTGCCAGGGAGGAACCATTGTCATTCCTGTTTTACGGATGAGAAAATGGAGGTCAGAGACATAAGGTTGTAAGCTTATTAATAGAAATACTAATCTTCAATCTAACTTTGCCTACTGACCAACATGAGTACCTACATGTATATGTGTGTCTGCCCTCTTTGGGGGTCTCAGAGCCCTCATGGCCCTGGGCTCCAGTTATTCATCACCCCAATCCCTGGGGTCAGCAAATCACACAGCGCTTGATGACCCAGCTTTGAGTAGGGGTCTTTAAGGGTGGAGAGGTGCAGGGCTTCCTTACAGATCTTGGCTGCCATGCAGGGCATCGCTGGAGGTAAACATGAGATAGCTTGTCTGGATAAAGACACCAAGGCCTGTGCATATGTAGGGGAGGCAGGATTCCCCAGGAAAGACCCTGGACACGTGCATTAGTGGAGATGTGCTCTTGTTTGGGCTCCATCACCAGCTAGCTAGGCTGGCCCATATGGGTCACTCCACCCCTCCCATGGTTGAGAGCTGCCCCCTCTAAATATAGCCCAGTGGGCTGAGCTCAGGCCTATTTTAGGCCCAGGCTGGGAGGTGGCTAGCCTTCCCCAGGCTCTGAGGAGCCACTGCTGCCTCCATCCTGTCCTGCTCCTGGGTGCTATTATCAGCCCCTCAACTGCCCACCGCCCACCATGCCTGAGGAGACAGAAGGTAGGAAAGGATTATGGGGGAGGGCAAAGCTGCAGGCCTATGACCCTGGGAACCATGGAGAACCACGGAGAACCACGGAGCAACCCGGCCCCATCCCACTGACCTTACTTCCTTGACTAGTCCTCAGTCACCATGTCCCAGCTTGAGTAAAGGGACCTGCCCCGTGTGCATGAAGAAACAGCTTACGTCTAGATCCCCACCTAGCCTCAGGCCCTGGTTGTCTCCTCTGCTAAGGACAGGGAAGGTTTGGCTGGCAGGGTGGGGTGGGGTTGGGGACTTCCCAGTTTGGGGGTAGTTAACTACAGGCTATGCTCAAAGTGGGCGTGCACAGGGCAGATGCCTAGCTAGTTCAGCTCTTCATTCAGGGAGGAAGCTGGGATCCAGGGCGGGCAGTGGTTCCAGGAAGCATTTGGGCATGTGGCCCAGAGACTGCGAATGGATAGATCTCTGGCCTCCTCCAACTTGGGTCTAAATGGACCCAACCATTAGCTACTTGGCATCCCTCAGCCTCGCCAGACTGACAGCTAATTAAGACTTTGGTGCCACTAGCCTAACTGCTCCACTGCATGCAAGGAGTACAGAGGTTCAGAAGGGCCAGAACAGGGACAGCCAGATTCTCCACTGCTCCAGGTCGGTCCAGCTGGTCAACTCCTTTACTACATTTTCAACATTTCAACTGAATGGGAGGGGCCCAGCACCCAGGAATGATGGGGAACGTTTGCTTCCTTTTGGAGTTCTAACATTTACAAAAAAAAACAACAACAACAAAACATTTACCATGTTTTTCCTGGGAATGAACAGAATCTGAGTTCAATTTAGAGAGTATAGGGCAAGCAGAACCAAGTACAGAGAAGAATTTAATATGACCCCCAGCCCACCACCCAAACATGATTGGCAGCATCCCTCGGTTTGCTTTGGAGCACGTCAAGGGCCAGTTTCAAGCAAATCACAAAGGCCAAATTACTGTTCTGAAAGTGATAGACTCAGAGTCCAATCACCCTTGCCCCTTTCAGGAGGCGTTACCTCAGTGCTCCCTACTTTATTACTTAGCATCCAGCTGGGTATCTGGAGGTTGAAGAGGCCAAGATTGAAAAAAAAAAAAAAGTTAAAAGAAAATATAATTTTTAGGGACGCCTGGGTGGCTCAGCGGTTGGGCGTCTACCTTTGGCTCCTGGGGTCCTGGGATGGAATCCCACATTGGGCTCCCTGCATGGAGCCTGCTTCTCCCTCTGCCTGTCTCTCTCTGTGTCTCTCATGAATAAATAAAATCTTTAAAAAAAGAATAAAATATTAAAAATATATAATTTTTAGATATCACAAAATACTTTTTAAAAGATTCTATTTATTCATGAGACACACACACACACACACACACACAGGCAGAGACACAGGCAGAGGGAGGAGCAGGCTCCATGCAGGGAGCCCGACGAGGGACTCGATCCCAGGTCTCCAGGACCATGCCCTGGACTGAAGGCAGCGCTAAACTGTTGAGCCACCGGGGCTGCCCTCACAAAATACTTTTGATGGGTCTAAAAATAAGTAAAATCACAAGAAAGTAGAGACCCCAGAGAGTAAGTGGGCAGAAACTGGCAATGGAAGAGGGCACTCTAAGGAAAGAAACCCAGTCGAATAGGTCAAGAAAGGTCTTTCTCATCCCCAGTTTGGCAAACTCGTACACATGTAATTTTTTTTTTTTAATGATGAAAAGGCCTAATGGTGGCGATGTACACATTTGGGGGCTGTGGACAGTCATTCTGAAGGACAGTCTGATGATGGCTTAAGAGAAAGTCCAGGGCAGCCTGGGTGGCTCAGCGGTTTAGCACCACCTACAGCCCAGGGCATGGTCCGGGAGACCCGGGATGGAGTCTGCCTGTGTCTCTGCCTCTCTCTCATGAATAGATAAATAAAATCTTAAAAAAGAAAAAAAGAGAGAGAGAGAGAGAGAGAGAAAGTCCCTACTTTTTAAGCCAGTAATTTTGCTTCTAGGAGTCTGTCCTTATTAAGGATTAGGAAATTGGGAAAACCTTCATACTCAGTGATGCATGTCCTCTCCTAGAGGTTATTAACTTTTGAAGGGAACTATAAACAACCTAAATGCCCAGGCAGCCTCAAAGGGAGGCCTCAGAAGCATGTGGAACAGCTTGATAACAAAGGCAGGTGTCCTATTATGATGTTGAATGAAAACAGCAGGGTTCACAGAAGTACAGCCAAATCGCAAATCACAGCTGAGTCCTTAAAGCAGAGCGAAGGCCACAAGGGACAAGCACCACCTAGTGAGGAGAAGACTGCTTCTGCCCTGGGGGTGTGAAGGTGCTGGCACTGGGTCTGGCCTGATGGCTAACTCACAGGGTCCAGGGTCTGCAGGGGAAACTGACAGGAAGAGGCAGGGATGAATTTCACGCACTGTGGGTTTGGTCTTCTGCGACTGATAAACTCTTCTCTAGGAAAAACGAGCAGGCAGAGGAAAGCCTGAAAGTCCTTGCGGTGCTTGGAAAAACCAAAGTGACCAAGTCAAATGCACCTCTTGCTACTGTGGGTGTTAACAAGTCTGTGGGATCCTGAGGTCATCCTGGCTCCAAATCAAGGATCATCCCCGAGTTGGTTTTAGGGCCTTAGGAGCCAGTGTCTTTTCGTCCTTTGCCCTCTTCTCTGAGCCCCTGCTGCTGCTGGAAGCCACCTACAAGGGAGGGGGGTGACCTGCTGGCTGCTCAGCTCTGCATTATCCCAGCAGACACCATGGCACTGACGCAGAGTCCAAGGAGCAAGGTGCCACCGGCCCCCAACCACATAGAGGAGGTGCGCCTGCACCAGGTGGAATCCATCAGCGACCTACACAGCGGAGGTGAGGGGGGTCAGGACAGTGGGACTGACATGCTGGGAGGGGGCAGAAGGCAAGTACCACTCCTACCCTCCTGACACCCCATAGGTTCGCTGCACCCCTATCTGGCCGAGCAGGTGCAGCCGTGGGACGAGCTACTGGGCATCTTGCCACCATCGCTGTGTGCCCAGGCTGGCTGCAGTCCTGTGCAAGGCCGGGGAGGCTTCTTGTTGCTGCTGGCATTGCTGGTGCTCACCTGCCTGGCGCTCGCCATCCTGGCTGTTTATCTGAGCGGTAAGGCGGATGGTGCAAGGGGCAAGTGGGAACAGAGGGCCAGGAACTGGGACCGGAGGGCCCTTCTGCACACCTGGAGGGAGCAGCTACAGAGGCTGAGGCAGTGAAGGGGGGGCAGGGAGGTGTAGGGTGGCACGTGGTCTCCTCACCTCCATTCCCGCCCGCCCACCCAGTGCTGCAGAGTGAATCTCTCCGCATGCTGGCACACACACTTCGCACTCAGGAGGAGACGCTACTCAAACTCCGGCTCGCCAGCCTCAGCCAGCTGCGGAGGCTCAACTCCACGGAGGCCCAAGCACCCAGCTGAGATACCACTTGGACCTGGGGCTTGGGAGGGTGTGTGTGTGGGGAGGAATAAACTGGCCACTGGCAGGTTTCTCCTGACCCACTGCTCCACACTACTTCCTTGGTGAGGTTTTTGTACATGAGTCTAACCTGACCCCACAGCTACCTGCCTCTCCTGTCTTCGGGCCAGGCCTAGCCAAGTTTTCTGGGGCCAAGGCCCTGCTTTGGGTGGCCCAAGGTCAGAGGAAACGACACCAGCCTCCTGGCTCCTTCTGTGGCCTGTCAGCAGCCTCTGGCTTCCCCCAGATAGCAGGTTCAGAGTCTAGAAATAGCTGCCCCCCCTGCTCAATTGCTCAAACCCTGCCATGCCTCCCAGCAGGGGTCGGGCCTCAGCACTCAAGCAGGCAGAGCTGAGTATGGGAAAGAGGGCCACCTGAGATGGAGACAGGGGTGGTGGATGAGAGGGCAGGCAGAAACACCCAGAGCTAAGGGCTGCAGAAGGCTGAGCAATCAGTTTAATCATCTCTAATAATCTTTACAAATCAGCATATAGATCCATTCCACGGAGCCTCACCTCCCCACCTGTTTTGGTGTCATCTGTCCAGATGCCATTCCCTTCAAGAAAGTGGGTCATCCCATGGGAGCAGGGCCTGAGAAAGGACAGAAAGGGACAGCCCTCCTGCTGTCTGCCCCACGGCTCTGGGACAAGCACACATTTGGTCTGGCCTGAGACAGAGCAGGGAAAGGCCACAGCGTCGTGTGCAGGGGCAAGGGGCCAGGATCCCGAGTGCCCTGGCCTCCAGCTACCCATCCCCATGTCTGTTTTTGGTTTTGTCATTAAAAAAATAAAGCGACAATTCCTGGCAGGGACCAGTTGTTGCAGTGTCTTCTGTTAAAAACACAGGCACAGGTGTGGACTGTCTCCTCTTCAGTGGGCCCCGACTCAGAGGATGTCTGCCCGCTTGTCCCGCACACGGCTGCGCGCCTTGGTTCGGGCTTTGAAGGCAGCCGCGTTGTATAAGTGCTGGAGTGGGGACAGAGAGTGAGGACCTGGTGAGCCAGGCAAGGGGAGGCCCAGGGCTTCTCCTCTAGCCCCTGCACAGCTCTAGGCCTTTTGGCCACAGGAGCGGAGGGAAGAGTAAGGGGCCCAAGGGCGCAAACCTTCTCAAAACGTGAGATCTTGCAGGCCTTCAGGGCAGTGGCATCCAGCACCAGCACAGGGCCCAGGCCAAAGATGTCACGGAGTAGCTCATTGTTCTGAGGATGAAATGGGCAGTGAGCTGAGACTGGTCCCAAATAGCCAAGCCGGGTACCCCCCCACCTCCTCCCCGCCTGCCTTCCCACCTGGAGGTGGTGGTGCAAGCCTGATCCCAGCACGTCCTTGAAGGCGGCGTAGATGCGGCGCCGAGCCCAGCTGTCTACATAGAGCACCTCGAGACCGAAGCGTACCGACTCTTCCTCACACTCACCACCCTGCAGTATGGAGGGACCCACAGGACAGGGCTTGGCGGCTGTGCCCAGGGAGCACTCTCACCAGGACACAGGCTCTCACACGTACCTCAACGAAGTGCAGCACGGCGCGGAAGGTAGAGCGCTGCCGCCGGCGGTCGGCCTTGGCACGGTATTTGTTGCTGTCAGTGGCCAGGGTCCGCAGGGTGCCACAGAGGGCCTCCATGTCCTCATAAATAAAATCCTCCTGCAGTGGGAGCAACAGAGGGTGTGTGAGTAGAGGCCCAGGCTCTGCAGGCTCTCAACATGGGTTCGCCCAAATCCTTCCTTACACAGAAATGGTTACCTCTTCCACCTGGCCCCCAGGAATCCCTTCTTGGCCCCTACCTGAGCCAGACACCTCTGCTCAGAGCCCCTACCATGGCACCCGGCCTCTGAGCCTGTATTAGGGCTACCTCCCCTCCGTAAGGACCTGAGGCTGCCCTATCTTCTGTGGTGTCCCCTGCGTCCAGCCTAGGTTGGACAGGTGGTGTCGGAAGGCCCCCTCCCTTCCCTTCCCCCCGCCCCCCCTCACACCTCAAGGTCCCGGGCAAGCTCAAAGAGCAGTGCGATGGTCTCGCCGGCAGCGATTCGCAGGTTCACGCTTTCGCTGGACAAGAGCTGGGGCAGCCGGGGCAGCTGCCTGGGGAAGGGGCAGGCTGAGCTATGTCTGGGTTAGGGGCCTCTTCACCTTTCCCCTCCCACTCGCAGAGAGCAGTCGCTCTTACCTGTCCAGGATGTGGCTGATGTGGGTGCTGGGGCAGACGGTGAGGAGCAATGCCCAGGCTTGCAGAGCAGCACAGAGCAGGCCGTGCAGGCTGGTGGGGACCACAGGGGCTGTGGAGCCACCCGTACCACACGACCGGCTGAAAACACCTTCCAAGCAGTTGAGGCAAGACACCAGGTCCTAAGGACACAGGGAGCCAGTAGGAATGGCTCAGGGGCAGAGCTGGGGCCTAGGTGCTCTCTTACCTGTGCCCAAAGGCCACTTACTTACCTGGACATCGGCAGCAGCCACATAGCACCCCAAGCCAAGAGCAGAAGCGCACTGTTGGAAGGGGGGCAAAGCCGTGCCATGGTCAGAGAGTGAGCCTGGGTTCCCGGCCACAGGGCTTACCCTTAGAGTAAGGGAGCCTCAAGGCAGGTGGAATCCACCTCTCTGCTTGGGGATTAGGGGAGCGAAGGGTGTCAAAGGGCAGGAAACACTCACATGGAGCCGGGCGGCAGGGCTAGCTGTGCCATCACTGAGCACAGAGACCAGGAGGGGCTGCAGGCTGTGAAAGAGCTCCTCGCCCTTGGGACCCGGGCCCAGCTGCACACAGAGCAGGCCTAGCACGGCAGCGGCCAGTGCCTGTTCCTCGCCCTTCCCTGCAGGAATGCTTTCCAGTGAGCCCAGGCAGCAAGAGTCAGGACCCAGCCAGTTTCAGTCTCCCATGAGCCCCCAGGGCCCAACCTTTCTTGAGGCACTTTTCCAAGGCATCGGCCAGCGTGAGGCGGCGCTCCAGCAAGAAGTCGGGGAGTAAGCGGGATGCCAGGGCCAGGCGAAGGCTCTCAAGAGCACCCTGCCGGGTCTTGGCACTGGGGGATGAAAAAAGGGGATGCTGTGGGCCAGCCCTACCGGGTCACACTTGGCACAAGCTGAGCAGGGACAAGGGTGAAGGGCTGGCTGGCAGTCAGGGGTACCTCTTGTCTGTGAGGCAGTCCACATACTCCTTCAACTTCTCCTCAAGGTCCTCCTGCTGGCCCTGCTCATCCACGGCATCCCCCCCTGCAAGGCCAGCTGGTCAGCCCTGCGTCTTGCCATACCCCAGGGAATCCCCACAAAGTCCCTGCCAAACTCCCGCCCACTCTCACCGAGGCTGTCCTCTGCTGTGGTGCTAAGAAGGCTGGGGCATTCACTGGTGGTGCTACGGGCCTCACTGACGGCCTCATCCTCACTGGAACCTGAGTCCGCTTGGGTACTGCTCCGGGCACCTGGGGAAGGTTGAACACACTGTGGTAGCACTTGGCTTGCCTCCATTGATGAGCAATGGCAGGGGGTGCCTCACCCAACTTCATGACCCCACAAGAATAGAATCTTGCCCCTCTGAGAGATGAGAAAACAGACTGAGGTGGGAGGCACAGGGGCTGAGGCAGGGGCCATTGAGCCAGGAAGGAGGAGAAAGGGAATGAGGTCCATCAGCTGGAAAACATCAGGCACTAGGCCCAGCCTATGAAAACCTGGCAGGGTTAGTGAGTAGAGCCTCCCCTCCCTGAGCCTACAGCCGGATTTAAGAAGGAGACTGAGCCTGGTAGAGAAGAAGGTGCTGCATAGGCCCCACCTAGACCTGTGGCTGAGCCTGGAGTGGGAGCATAGCTAGGCAAATCCCAGGGGAGCTCAGCCATTAGCCCAGATTATGCCTAAAACTGGCCAGGGCAAAGGTCAGGAGCTTAACTATATAATCTGTATGTATAGAACCATATAGACAGATACAGGATTCAAATTCCAGCTCCATATTTTAAAAGGTGTGTAACTAAGTTAAGTGCCTAGCCTTTACTCCCTCAATTTCTTCACCTACAGAACAGAGATGCTAAAGGATTTCTTTTGGCATAACAATCGAAGACAATAACTAAATAAACAACTAGTTATGGCTCTTCTGTGTGCCAACATCATCAATCTGCCTTGGGGCAGAGACCAGCTCCTAGTGGATTGGGGCGGGGGGGGGGGGGGGGGGGGGCTTCAAACATACTCTCTTCTTCTTCTTTTTTTTTTTTTTTTAAGATTTTTTTTTTTAATTTATTGAGAGAGAGAGAGAGAGAGAGGCAGAGGGAGAAGCAGGCTCCATGCAGGGAGCCCGACGCTGGACTCATCCCGGGTCTCTAGGATCACACCCCAGGCTGCAGGCGGCACTAAACCGCTACGCCACCGGGGCTGCCCAAACATACTCTCTTCTGAGCTCCCTCTGACCATCCCAGGCCTTTAGCCCTGGGTGAATGGACACACCCTGGGTGAATGCTGACCCTGAGAAATGCAGAAAGTGGAGTGGCCCCTGACCACATGAGTCCCTGAAAATAGGTAAACACGGGAGAATGTCAGGGTCAGCAAAGCTGGTATACTCCTCCGTGTGGGTGCTGCCCAGGGCCAGGGGCTGACTTTGGCAAGGGCAGCTGCTGCAGCAGAGCCCCAGTTGGGTTCTGGTCACTAGGCTGGTCCCACTTCTCAGGAACTACATACTCCACATGCCTGCTGGACAAAGTCCAGCATGCATACAGGCCTCTGTTCATCTCTTACTACCCTAACCAGCCAAAGCAGCCCCAGCCTCTCATTTGCTCCCTCCAGATGCCAGGCCTTTGCACAACTTTTCCCTCTGCATAGTGCACTCTTCACCTTCTCAGGATTCACCCAGAAGCTCCTCGAGGATTCCTTGGTTCCTATCTGGGGCTGACACCATTTAGTGAACTTGTCTTCCAGCACCCGTCCTTCTGGAATGTCCCTACCCTCTTAAGACATCCATCCCCACACTCAAGTCCCATTAGGGTTGTGGCCAAGTCTGAACTCTGCCTAGAAGGCACAATATTCCTGCACAGTAAACATATGTGTTTACCGCACCAAGACACACTCCTGTTCAAAACTGATAAGTCTCAGGACTGCCTCAGGCTGCAGGGCATTCCCCAGCCCTCTCGTGCCAGGCCCACCAAACCCCGAATCCTGAAACTTCCCTATCACTGCTCCCCCCACCTCGGTACCCCCAGAAAGGCTAGGCCTCCCACCAATTTCCTAGTCCAGTCCAGGAAAGAACCAGGGAGTGGCTCGGGGGCAGGCTTCCTGCTCTGTCGGGCGGTTTGTCCACCACAGGAGGCAACCTGGATGGAGCGGCAATGGGGATACTGTGGCGAGGAGGCGCCCACCGCTTTAGGGCCAGTAACGCGAGCTCCTGAGCAGCAAGCAGCACGCTCAGGTTGGACACCCACGTGGCCGCTGCCTCCTGGGGCACGTGTCGGCCGCGGGGGAATTGGGGACGCAGCGCCAGGTTGGTCGGGGCAGGAGTCTTCGCCCAAGACCCTCGGGGACACCGACGGGTAAGCCACGCAGGATCCCCACTCGTGGCTCATTAGCTGCTCTCCACTTACCCGCTCCGCGGCGCTGGCCGCCCTTGCGGGGCGCGCTACCCTTACGAGCGCGGGGCATGCCGGGAATCAGGAGCGCGGGCGCGCGGAGGGCGCGGGGTCAGGGACCCGGCGGGCGAGGGCTCCAGATCGGCCAGACGCGGGCCGGTGGGCTAAGCTGAGACTTGGGCAGACGACGGGAGCCACACGCCACATGCGACACCATCTTCGCGAGGCGCCCCGCCCTGCCAAAAGGGTCGGAGCGCCCCGCCCTGCCAAACGGGTGGCCGGGAAGGCGAGTTCTTGCCCATTGGGTTCAGACCCACAGCCACGCGGCCGAAACTACTAGTCCCAGGGGGCTGCGCGCGTAGATGACTGCCGGCCCGCCGGGCGCAGAGCACTCCGGGAATTGTAGTTTACTCCGGAGACCCAAAAGCCCACGACGCTCTAGCTGAACTATGCACCCACAATACCCTGCGTACACCCACTCCCTCCTCCCGCGCCAATGTACATCCATGCACGGTCGTTAACTCTGAAGCAGCCGCCTTGGAGCAGCCTACCACGGCACGCAGGCTATTTCTCGGTACTTGAGGCTGGACATTCACGACAGGAAGAACGTGGAGCTTGGTAGAACTGTGTGAACAGTCAAACTTTAGGCAGTGGAAGAAAAAGTGACTTTATGATGAAGCAGATGACAGAAAACAGCTTAGCACTTACAGACCTGAGCCAAAATCTTGGAGCCCACCTGTCCCTGGACGGGTCTCCTGTGACCTCTCCATGGACCCAGTGAGGAGTTGAAACAGAACTCTCGGCTGGCAACCCTAACCATCTGGAACGCTGACTCTCCCTGGGGCTGTTTCCTTATCAGAAGGGTTCAAGTGATCTCAGACGACTTTTGGTTTTAAAATGGTGTAACCAAAAAAATAATAATATAAAATGGTGTAAACATCTTTTTCTGGCTCCTTCCACTTCCCAGGGATCCCATGGGAAGCTGGGAAGGTATATGGGAAGACTGACCATAAACTGCATAGGACAATAGTGGGACAGAGTCCTCCCTCCAGGACTGGAAAAATGGCAGCAGGGACAAGAGACTCAGAGGCAGGTAACTTCTGGCTTTATGCTGCTTATTCAGGCCTAGCTGCAGGCCTGGGCTCCTGGCAGGTAGGGCCAGCCCAGCCCGGATAACATCGGCAACTAAAGGACTCCCAGGCTCCAGGGCTGCCATCTGGCTGCAGGTGCAGAAAGGCTTCCAGCTGTCCTCCATCTTGCCAGGCACAGCGCCCATGGCCATGGCACTGCTGGTGACTGCAGGCTATGGCTGCCCTGGTCACGTTGATTACATAGGGGCCCAGGGTGTCCACTAGGTAGTCACGGAGATGCCAGCACTTCTCCTGAGGAGAGGAGAAGGATGTATCAATGCTCCTGCTCCATGGCTCTGACATCGTCTTTCCCCCAACCCTGGGACTCCAGCATGGGTTGCATGGCAGGTTGGAGGGCAATGATCACCTCAGAGCTGGAGAAGCTCAGGTCCCCCCAGAGCACCACGCCGGCTGCCCCTAGTGCTGCACTCACACCAATGGTCTGCACAAGGTCATCCTGGAGGCAAAGAGCTGCTAAGCCAGGACTGAGCTGGCCAGATCCATCTGGGCCTACCTTTACCTTCCCAGGAAATTTTCTGGTTTGTTGTTATGATCTGATTCCACCTTTAGAGTAAGGTTTCTTGGCACTTAGCCTCTGAGTGGCTTCTCAGGTCCTCCACTCAGAGAATGTCTCCCCTCAGACCAGTGCTCCGAAGGCTGGGCTTCGCCTTCCCCCTCAAGATTTTCCAAGGCAGAGGCATATTTCCATTTCAGATGATCCAGGATAGGACAGGACCTCCCCATTAAGACCTAGATCAGGACCTCCCCATCAGACTCCCCTGGGCAAGGGTATTCAGACCTTCCTAGGACAGGGCCATCCTTCCCCACTCAGACCTCTCCTCTAGATCTCAACTTTCACTCACCTGGGACAGGAACCTCCCAGTGCTCCGATATGTGAGGCGGGCATAGGCTAGGACAGGCAGGGGATGTGGGTGCCCAATGAAAGCCACACGGAAGGCCTCCTCCAGGCGGTATCGGACAAATGCCTGGTGGTGAGTAGGTGGCAGCCTGGGTGGGAGGTAGATGCTAGGGAAGAGGGCGCTGGAGGCAGCCCAGAGCCAATGAAGTTGGGTGTTGCGGGCGAGAGCAGCTGGGTGGCAGTGGCCTGTATAATTGGAAGCAGTACCATGCCAGCCATTGCTACAGGCTGGGAAGCGATAGAAGCCCCAGAACCCATGGGGCTGCAGTGCCTGGCCCAGCCTCAGTGTGTCCTCCATCAGGGCACGGGCTGCCCGTTCAAAGCCAGCACGGGCCTTGTGGAACTGCTCCTGGGGGTCCAGGTGGGGGAATACCCGTTGTGCCCAAGCCCAAGAGGCTGCCTGATAGGCTCGGCGGCGGCCCCAGTTCCCAGCCCAAAGTGGGCTCCATTCCTCCCAGTCTAGCACTGCCAAGCCAGTGAAGCCACGACCTAGGCTTCGATGGATCTGGTAGGCAGCCCGGGCCAGGTGGCGGTCAAGAGGGACAACCTGGGGGATGCCCCCATTGTGAGTTATGCCCCTGGGTCCAAGGTAGGGATAGAGGCCGAGCTGGTTCTTGTAGAAGATGGTGATGTTCTGGCCACGGAAACGCTGGCCACGGTTGGCTGTGATGCCCAGGGCCTCTAGTGGCAGGTGCACACCAAAGCGGGTCTTACAGTGTGCTGAGGGTATGTTCCACAGCACAGAGAAGGGGCGTTCAGGAGCCCACAGGGGGAGCTGGTCAAACCCCAGGCACAGGGCCACTCCAAGCACCAGGGCCAGGCCCAGCCGCATGATCATGCCCCAGGGATGGAAACCTGCAGGAAAGAGGGGCTGTGAGCTTAGAGACCATGGCCATGGCTGTACCTTGCACATAGCAGGGAAAGTCAGGAACATTCCCCCAACTACTCCCAAGGATGGGGGGGCAGGGAAAGCATGGTCCCCAGGTGGTCCTCCAGCCCTCTCAGACCAGCTATGCCATATATCGGCCTGGGCAGCTCCCCTCCCATGCTTCCCACCTCTGTCACGGCACCACTGCACCCTCTGGTGCATTGCCCATTCACAGCACTCACCAGGCCCCTTCTGTCCTCTGTCCACCTTATTCGCTGCCCCAAGAACACTTAACACCCTCCCCCTTGCCTGGTTTAACTCCTCCTTAGCACTCAGGTCTCTGCTGTGACACCATCTCCCCCTGATCTCCAAATGGACTGAGGGCACTCGCGCTCCACTGTCCAACATAGATCCTGCCACTGCACGCCTGTCTACCTAGTTGCCCATTGCCTTGGTCCAGCCTAGGGCCTAACATACAGTAGGCACTCAGTGAATGGTGATGAGTGAATGTGGAAGGGAACAAACATCTTGTCACCTGGGCCTGGGAGAGTAAGAGAGGCAAAAGGCAAAGGTGTCCCTTTATCCATGGCCCCAGGACCAAGGTGGATCTAGCAGATCTCAGAGATAGGGGATCTAAGATGAGGCTGGGTCAACAAATAAACTGTCATAGCCACACCCAACAGAAGCCTTTATTCCACCACGTTGTCAGCTCTGAGCCACAGCTATGGAGCAATCAATCTCCCAGCCCCACTGGCACTCAGGAAGTATGGCCAGGCTAAAGCTGTCCCCAGAGGCTAGAGCCTGAGGTATGGCCCATGCGCTGAGGCTGGTAGTGTCCTAAGCAGTCCATCGACCCTGAAGGACAGTGCCCTGCCCTGGGTAGCCCTCAGATGTCCTTTTCCATCCAGAATATGGGGCATCCTCTCAGATCCTGGTACTGCATCTCCAACAGGCTTTGTGGAGGGAGCCCAGCGGGAGGTGGGAGAGAGGAGGTCAAGGGCTCAGGCAGGGGAGGGGGTAGTGGCAACGATGGCCCCTTGTGGGCTCTTGGGGCAGTTTGGGCAGTTACACTAGGAGCCTTGTAGGGTGGCCGGGGAGAGGGGGCTCTGGGAAAGGCCCTGAGCAGGGTGGCAGATAGCCGTCGGCTAGTGAAGACTAGGCCCTGCACAGGCTCACCCAGCTGATAGCCCAGGTGGGCATAGAACTGCAGCTGGTCGTGGGTGGTGAGGTGCAGCCGGCGGAAGCCCCGGGCCTGAGCAAAATCCTCCAGGCCTTCCATAAGGCGGCGACCAAAGCCGCGGCCCCT
Organism: Vulpes vulpes; assembly: GCF_048418805.1. NCBI lineage: Eukaryota > Metazoa > Chordata > Mammalia > Carnivora > Canidae > Vulpes > Vulpes vulpes. Next base: position 92,214,545 of record NC_132788.1, on the reverse strand, counting down.
CAAAGCCCGGGCCACCACCACTGTCTCCACTAGGAGGCTCTGGGGCCGGTCCAGCACCCGTGACAAGCGGGCATGACCCACCACAATGGGGGCTGCCTCGGGTGTGGGGCGGGGGCTCAGCAGCATCAGGCAGAGGGGGAAGGCATCTGAGGACTGGCCCAAGGAGTGCAGGCGGGAGGCACGGCTGCGAGGCCACTGCTCATTGATGAGGTCGGCACAGGCATCCAGGAGCTCAGGTCGGCAGTGCACAGGCTCCAGGGTCAGCTCAGCCAGGCTGGGGACGGGGGTCTCCTCTGGCTGGTGTGCGGGCTCCAGGGTCAGCTCGGTTGAGCCAGGACTGAGGGTCATCTCTGGATGGCATGCAGAACCCAGGGTCAGCTCAGCTACCCTGGGGCTCAGGGTCAGTTCTGGCTGGTGTGCAGGATCCAGAGTCAGCTCGGCTGGGCTGGTACTCAAGATCAGCTCTACCTGGTGTGTAGGGTCTAGGGTAGGGGGGGCCAGCTTTGGTGGGCCAGGGCTCAGAATAAGCTCTCACCTACATGTAAGGTCCAGACCAGGCTCAGCTGAGTCAGGCTAGGAGCCAAGGTCCTCTCCTGCTGGGTTGCAGGTGTCTCACTGGCAGGCTGGAGATTAAGGGTACAGGCTCCAGACACTGGGATCTCCTCAAAGCCCAAAGGTGCTCTTCCTGTGGACAACAGCCATGCTAGGCTGTGCCAAGATGGAGGACAGACAGGATTGGGGCAGGGAGGGACTGACCAAGTGCTAGGTGAGCCATGCGACCTGAAACTGGTAAGCTACACCTTGTCCCCATACTCACCTGATGGCACAGGTGACCTGGAGACCATCCCCTATACCTGACTCAGGTGGACAGCAGAGAAAATAGGGTGTCCTGCCCTATATAGGAGGGAGGCCGAAGGCTAAAGGCTGGGGAAGAACCCAAAGGTCCTGGCCCCAGCCTGCTGTGGCTACAACTTTGTTCTCCACAAGACAGTGGATTTAGCTTATACTGTCTCGGCTGGCTGGCCATCAGACAAAACACGCAAGCTAGGTGCCATGACCCTCTACTTAAACCTACCCAAGATTCCCTTTGGAAGAAGAGCAGCTCCCCGCCCCTCCCTTTTCCCTGCATTCTAGGTCCCAGCCTTTCTGACCACTTGGACCATGCCTGCCACCTGACTGATCCTCAGGCACCACTCACCCACCCATTAGGATCGGTTTTTCCCCTTCCTGAACCGGCTTTCCCATCAGGAGCACAGAGACCATGCCCCCTCCCCAACACTGCGCAGCTTGGGACACTTTGCTTGGGCACGGACCCAAGTATCCCCTCAGATGGGGCTCCAGCAGCAATGGCAAGGGGCCTAGCTCAAGGTCCCACAGCAATGTGGCTCTTGCAGGCTTGGTTCCCCATTGGCCTGAGTTTTATAGTCACCCTAGATAAGGACCACAGCTTCCTTCCTAAATCCACAAGGGTGTCCAACGGCCACCAGGTTGGGGGCTCAGGCCTCCTGCGCCTAACCCCCATTGTTTGTCCTTCCTACCCCAGGCCCTGCTGCCAGGAGGGTCCATGCTGGGGGTGGTGTTTCTGGCGGTGGGGGGTCCACTGGGCCTCACCCTTCTACTCACCTGCTCCAGAGGACGTCTTGGCTCCCCTTCGCCACCTCCCCAGAGTCCCCTAAGCTTGAGGCCAATTCCACACGGCACAGGTAGGCAAGCACAGGGAGGCGTCTCCTCCCCTCCCCCACTACACACACTCAGAGGGCCGAACGCCCCTCACCTGCACCAGCCACCTCCGCAGCAGCCTCAGCCCCGGACCCAGAGGGAGGAAGCCCCAGGATCCGCCCCCAGGCTTGGAGCCCCAGACTTCCCCGCGGGCTTAACCCTTTCGGTGCCGACCCCACCCATTGTGAGGGGGGCTCCTGTGTCCTCAGAGAGAGGCAGGAAGGCTCTCCTGTACCTCGGTTTCCCCCTCCCTCCTAGTGGGTGACAAACCGTTGAGTCTTGGGTGGGGTACTTCGGGAGCTTAGCTGGGTGGGTGTGGCTCGGCATGCTCTGGGAGGGAACGACAGACGCAGGGAGGGCGTGCGGGACGACACAGCCACCCGAGGGCCGCACGCGTGGGGAGGCGGGGGGGCAGGGAGAACGAACACGCTCCGAGGGGGGACGGGGAGGTACTGACATGCTGAAGCCAAGGTCCGGGATGCTCCGCGTCCTCGCTGGGCTCCGGCCTGTTCCGGCTCCGTGGCGTGCACCCGGCCGGCCTCCCGCGCTGCCCCTAGCGGTGCGGCGGACGCACTGCAGCCATCGCGGCCCGCGCCGCCCCGCCTGATCCGCGACCCCCCTAAGCCCCGCCCCCGGCGCCGGCGCCCTGCCGCTGAGCCCACGCACACCCGGCCTCGGCCGCGGCTCCGCCTCCTGCCCGCCCCCCGCCCTCTTCGAGCCGGGGGGCTGGGACCCAGCGCAGGTCCGCCTCCTCCTCGCCGCGCCCCGCCCTGAGCCGGCGTTCCCGCTCCGGGCCGCTGCCAAGGCGTCCCGGATTGCGCTCGGCCGGGGTCTTGCCGGGGCGCATCCCGCCGGATCCTTGGCCGCGTGCAGGCCCCCTCCACCTCGCTCTGCTTCCGCCTCGCCTCCTCCCGCCCCGCCCTAGGCTCGGGCAGGTCTCGGTTCCCATTGGCCTCCGGGAGGAAAGGGTCCAGCGTGGAAACGGTCAGGGAGAGCTTCCTCCTGAAATTTGGACCGCATGCTCGGAAGCGGCCGCCCTCGACAGCCATCAGGTCTGAGTGAGAGAGACGAGCGTCTTCTGTGCCCTCTGGATCCCAGCGTCGGCACGTCTTAGCTCTCACTAGCTCTGGAAGCAAGAGCTTTATTTGCGAGGCTCGGCCCTCTGAGCAGATTCAGGTTGCAGGGCTGGTTACTGTCAACACACAGTAGGAGCCAAAGGGCTTTACCTCGCTGGCTAGACAGCCTGGGTTTGATCTCAGCTTCTCTATTTTCTGGCTGTGCAGCCTTGGGCAAAGTGCTTGCCCTCTCAGTTGTGTGCCTGTTGCCTCAGAACGTCGTGTTAGGACGGAATGAGCTAGTCTACTTAAAATGCTTAGCACAGGATTTGGGGAAGAGTAGGTGCTCCGTGAATGTCAATTCTTGTGATTGCTACTGTTTAAAGACTGGCTGGGTGTCTCTGGAGATGTTTATGACCCTGCTGGGTGAGTGCTGAGGCTCTAGCCCCTTAGGTAACTATCCTGGTCTGTTAAGCATTTGCACAGGTGCAGGCATATGCTCTTGATGGTGGCTGAGAGTACTCCTGACTGTGATCATGATCATGTTTTACTGCTTGTACTTGAGAAAGCTGTGGCCAGGCTCGGAATTCATTAGGTTGTGAAACCGAAGAAAAGAGACCTCATTTAAATGGAGTCAAAAGGCAAGAAGGGGGAATTCAGACATAACCATTTCTTGAAGCCCTTTACAGACCCAACGAGAAGAAGCCTACTTTACTACCCCTGCGGGAGGAAAGATTTTTCTGATTGCAGCCCAGCCAATGAGAGCCTCGTAACAATGAAAAGCCACCACCCTCAAACTCCTACTTTACTCCAATGAGTTCTGTTTATAACAGGCCCTTCCCACTCCCCCCTTTATAAAACAGCATTCCTAAAAAAATAAAAAATAATAAAAAAAAATAAAACAGCATTCCTCTTCTTTGTTCTCCGGACTTGGCTATGGTTTTGCAACAGCACGCTGCATCTTGTCTCAAATTGCAATTCTCTGCTGTTCCCAAATAAACCCACTTTTGCTGGCAAAATAACGATTTTATTTTTAAGGTAAATAAGGTACTCAATGTGTGTATCCTGGTGTGTGGCCAATTACCGCATGCCCTGCTGCTCACACCGCACTCCCTTCCAGCCACGATAGCAGTGACATTGAAACTCCACAGCCATCCTCATCCGATCCTCACGGGAGAGGGCACCTTGTAGGGTCAAGGGCCTGCCACCAGGAGGGAGCTGGATGGAGAAACTGGTGGGGTTGAGGAAGAGGAGGGCCTCAGGGTAGCTAGGGCGCCTGACACAGCGACCATGGCCTGAGCATAGGGCTTGACTGCACAGAAGAACCCCACTGGTCACGTTGAGGATGAAGGGCCCCAGGGTGGTGTCCACATACTCCTTGATGGCCTGGCATGATTCCTGAGTGGGGGGGAGGAACATCAGGGACACCATGATCACGCATGGGCCAATCTAGGGCATTGACTCACTCTTTTACCTGCTGGCCAACCAGGACTGCAGGGATAGAAAGGGTGGGCCAGGGTCTCCCCTCCCAGTCAGCCTGGCAGCCCCACCCCTGCCCGCAGCCCTCACCCCCATCCTGGGCCTGAGCTCACCTTGGTTCTTGTGTTCTCCCAGCTTACCCAGAGCACCACTCCTGCTGCCCCCTGGGCTGCACTTTCCCCTAGGCTGTGCTCCAGTTCGTCCTGGGGAAAGGGACAATATGGCTCTGAGGGGCCTTCCTCCCTCCCCTCAGCAGATTGCCATAACACCGCTGGATGGGACACATAACTCATAACCGCCGCCTGGGGCTGCTCTGTCCCTGGTGGCAAGAGGCAAGCCTGTCCTCCCTCTGGCCTGTGAGTGCCACACAGCAGGTACTACATCTTTGTGTGATGAATGCTGAATTGCCTCTACCGAGCACAGAACTTGGCACACAGTAGGAGCTCAAGGAATGGAAAATAATGGATAAAAGTGCCCCAAGGCTGTGGGCCTCACTTATTAGACCTAATGCCCGACAAGATAGGTTACAAGGTGGGTGGGGTCACAGGAGACTCACCAGGGGCAGAACGCGGTTCGTGTTGTCATAGAAGATCTGAGCATAGGGCAGCACTGGCAGATAGGGGTCCCCAACATCCTCAGCCACACGGAATGCCTCACCTACACGGTGCCGCACATACATCTGTCCCTTCCCTGTGCCCTCCAGCTCTGTGGGCAAGTAGATGCTGGGGTAGAGGGCACGGCTCTGGCGCCATAGCCATCCCAGTTGGTCATTCTGGGCACCAATACCTGGTGGGCACTCGCCTGTATAGTTGGGGCTTAGAAAATCATAGTTATAGCAGTCGGGGAAGCCATAGAAGCCCCAGAGGCCACGAGGCCTCAGTGCTTGGCCCAGCTTGAGGGTGCCTGCCATCCAGGCCTGTGCAGCTTTCTGGAACTGGTCCCGAGCTGCTGCCTCCACCCGAGTAGCTGGCCAGTCCGGATGCTGCCCCCGTACCAGTGCCCGTGAGTGCTGCCGGTAAATGTCCTTGCTGTCCCAGTTGAAGGCCCAGCGTGGGCGCCATGCCTCCCAGTCGATGACCGCCAGTCCTGAGAAGTCAGACTCAGGTATGGCAGCCTGAATATCCTGGAATGAGTGGACCAGGTGGGTATCCAGGCTGGCATTCTGGGGCAGGCCACCAAACACAGGCTCCCCAGCAGATGTGTAATATGGGTAGGTGCCCAGCTGGTAGCTGTAGAAAATGGTCATGTCGGGACCACGGAAGGTCTGCCCTGGGTTGGCCACCACATCGAAGACACTGACATCCACATCCACGCCATATTTCTCCAGGCACCACTGGGTGTTTGCGTTCCAGATGGTGGTGAAGGGCTGGTTGGGTACCACGGAGCTCCTGGAGCCTTGGGCCGTGCCGAGCAAGGTCAGGAAGAGGGCATAGGTGGGAAGCAGATGGACTGCCATGGCAGAGGATGAGCCTAGGGAAACCTGGCCAGGGGAGGCAAAGCTGAGAGCGGGTTCTGAACTCTCTGACTCCCTACTCAGAAAAGGCCAGCCAAGCCCCTTGCTCATTAATCCACCCCAGCTCCAGCTTTAGGTAAACATTGACCTTGGCTCAGGGCTCAGGGAGGTCAGAGGGCAAAGGAAAGGCACGGAGGGGGTGCATATCTGAGTTGCCTCTAGGATGGGGCCTCTGCCCTCTTGTCTCCCACAGACTTTGTCAGGCTTTGTGTGTGTGTAGGGTGTGCCTAAGCTAACCAATCCCCTTCCCCGGGGTGTTGCGGAGGTAGGGTGGGGGGGGGGGGAGCGACAGAAGCTATGACTTCTGTTTTGAGAAGAGCTGCTGAGAGCCAGGCCCTCAACCCCCAGGCTGACCTGACTGACGGAGGATCCTTTCCTGTCTCGTCCCCTAGGAATCCTGGCCAGCCACTGGAGGAAGAGATGCTCAGCGACCAACGACAGGTCAGCCCAACCCTCCAGGATACCCGCCAGTCTGCCCACTTGTCCCCGCTGACCTCAGGGCTGAAGGGCCTCATCCTCCACATTTCCTGACCCCAGAGTGAGGGCCTAGGCAGGGCTCAGCAAGATTCTGTTCCTCAACTCTGGCCCCAGCAGCACCAGACTCTGGGAGGAAGCTGCTGCTGGAAACTCTGAGCTTTTGTCAGGGGGTCACCCCACCCAGTCTGGGGGCGGGCTGAGGGGCAGGCCTGGGGCCGGAGGGCTGGGCCAGGCAGCGGAGCCACCTAGCATCCCTAACAAAGTGCCTTGTTAGGAGGTGGGGCTGGGCCGGAAGCGGCCCTGCCCACACGGTCAGTCAACACCTCCACTGGGCTTTGTGGCTTTATTTGGGTTGGGGTTCGAGTGGGGGTGGCAGCAATGCAGGGGGCCTGCCTGGGTGGCAGACCCTGCTGGACAGGCCTGTTTGTGATACTGGCATCTGGGATCCTTGGTACTGGAGATGGAGGGAGCATACTCTTGTGCAGGGGTGCCTTAGGACATTTGTGGGGCTCGGGTACTTTCGACTTTCTGGGCCCCTTCCTCAAAACATTAAAGAGTACATTTTATAGCTATGCTGGTACAAAGACAAATGCAATCCAGACTGAGGTCATTATCATATATTCATTATAAATCTGTATCTTCCTCTGATTAAAAAAGTGAAGACCTTTTTTAGGCCCCAGGCCCAACACTGACTATGCCCAGGGGGTAAGTCACCTGTGCTTTTGGGACAAGTGTGAAAGGCACTGTGTCTGTGAAGTTGGGCTGGTCACTGAGCGCATCCTTGTGAAGCCCTGCTCAGCTTTGCTCTAGGCTTTTGTGCAAGCTCCAGTAGAGCATGTCTGTGCAAACATGGGATCCAGTGAGACTGGCAGTGAGACTCCGGTCTTGTGACTATGAGACCCCATGTTTGTGTGACCATGGGTGTGTCAGTGACCACATGCTTGTTCATTCTTTTATGATTTCATTTGTTTGCTGATTCAGAAGCTGGTTCTTGAGACCTGCTAGGTGCCCACACCCAGGTTTACCTGCCAGGGTGGAAGGAAACATCATGTTCCTGGTCCAGGTGAAAGTGCTACCTGACTCTATGACCCAGTCTGAGCCTGAGCCAGTGCGCCCCCTGACACAGTGGTCAATGAGTCAGTCACATAGCTTGCGGTCATCTGGACTTGGTCCTCCAGGCTAGGATGGAGAAGCTGACTGCGTTGAAGCAGGAGGACCCAAGCACAGGATCACCACAGAGGTGGTGGCTACTGATCCTGTTCACAAAGTAGAGTCCCAGATTGATGACCATTAGGCTCAGAGAGCCTGGCACAACTCCCAAGGGCTGAGCGGACAGAACATCAAGATAGCCCTGACTCCCTCTCTTGAGGGTTCATGCTACCTTCTGGTGCCCCCAGAAACCTAGTGCCATGATTGGCACAATCCAGCCAACCACTGGGCTGGCATTCTCTATCTGGATTCAGTTTAGCAGAGAATCTCTAATGGTGGAACAGTAGGAAGATGCTGGGGCACCTGAAGTTCTCCCCAACCTGAGGGCCCTGCCCCTGCTGAGCTGGTCTGCCCGGAATGGTCCAAGTGCTGTGTGTGTCTGGGGTCAGTCCACCTTCGTGGTCCAGCCCTGCCTGCTCTCTCTGGTTGCGTGCCTACCCCGGGTCTGAGCCACCTTGCTTCCTGTTACTCTCACCCACCCATCCACAGCTGTGGAGGTCCCTGCACCTTCCACAAGACTGTCTTCCAGGTCCTCCTGGAAGGTAATGTTATCACAGGTTTGCACGGAGGGGGCCACAGCTAGATGGGTACAGGTCACAGATGTTGGGGGGAGGAAACCGTTGTGTAAGATCATGTGTGGGGGAAATCTCAGCTTTGCATAGGTATGAAAAATTCCTAGCTAGATGGGAAGTCACAGAGGTCGGGTATTACAGATGTGGTAGGGTAGTTCACAGGTGTGTTTGAGGGTCACAGCTGGGTAGGGGAAGTCAGAGGTGCGAGGGCAGTAAGTCACAGCTTCTTCCTTGACCTATTTTTCCTTGACCAATATTTTCATCTTCTGCCCAGCAGGCTTCTCCCCACCATGGCCATGAGCAGCTGGGCACCCCTCCTCCACCGTGAACTGACACTGCCTTCCCGATGCTACCACCCAGCCCCTTCCCTCCATTCTCTGCCATCACCAGCCAGAGGGACGAGGATCACTTTACAACCTGAGCTGACATCAGTTTGGTGTGGCTCGCTTCTCCAGGCTCTGCTCCCCCGAGCACATCTGACTTGGCCTTTGCATCTAGTGTGCACCCCCTTGAGGACAGCACTCTTTCCTGGTGTGGCTCACAGATGCAGCCTAGCACCGGCATGTGTGTTTACTGTGTGTTTACTGCACAGGTGAGATGGTCACCGCCATCAGGCAAGGTCAGGCGTACACCCCACCCCACCTGCAGTAACCCCTTGGCCACCCCGCAGCCTCAGATTGCCAAGTCCCAGCTGTGTTCTGACTTTCTCCAGTCTTTGCCCTCACTTTATCTCTACTATCAAGCTTCCGCTTCCACTTTCAAAACTCAGTGTAGAAAGCACTTCCTTGAGGATACCTCCTTTGAGTCCTTGTGGCTGGAATGCCCCCTTCACCACTTGGCTGATTCTGGAGTGTGTCTCCTCACCTTCAGTGTATGCTGAGGGCAGGGCTGGCGTCATCACTAACACAAAGGGACCCCAAGTGTGGGTCTGATGGCTGAGAAGAGGAGCAGAGACCCTCTGCTCCCAGAGACCAGGTAACTTCAAAAGCAGGGGAGTGAAGCAGGCCAGAGCTAATCTGATTACTCCAACAGTTAGCCCTCTCCCCTGGGACAACTAGGGATAAGCCACATTCTCCCATGGCCAGGACAGGGCTGACCTCTGAGGATGTCTCTGTTCCCAGACTCAAGATGCCTCCCTCTCGTGCCACTGTGCATCTTTGCAGCGGGACAGGGACGAGGTCCCAAACCCCAGTGGAGGACTGTGACCCAGCTGGGGAGAGGAATGTATGGCTGGAGTCCACTGCCCCTGGGAGCTGGGAGTGGAGGAGACGCCCCTGCCTGTGGGAACAGTAGGGAGGGGTGGTCTGGCTCCTTGCCCAGCCAGGGAATATCAAATACCTACTTCCCCTTTCTCCCTGGATGGGCAACGTGAGGTGAGTGGCACTGGCCCAGCTAGGGACCCAGGGGCAAGTGGGCGAGCACAATGGGTCTGGTTCCTCACAGAATGTTGGGCGCAACTGCTTTCTTATCAATATGGAGAAAGCAAGGTCCTTGGTGTTGGGGTGCAATGTGAATCCTTCTGTTACCAGTGGCCCCTGCCCCAGCAGAGCAGCTGCAGAACTGGCAGCTCTGGGCCTCCGGGTTCCATGGACTGCATATAACAAATAAGATGTCCCCAGCAGAGTCTCACAGGGACAGAGCTGAGCTCAAACCTGAGAGACCCCGAGTCTCTCTCACGTGTCCTGGCCTAGGTAGGTGTAGATAGTCCAAGCACAGAAGCAGTTGTTTTATATTTAATTTACAAAAGAGACCCCAAAATAATAATAATAAACTATTCAGGGGCAGGAGAGTAGGGTCAGGTCCTCTCTGGCCCGGCTGTGCCCCTCTTCCTCTCAGGCTGGGAGAGAAGGGGCCTCTCAGGGGACTGCCCCTCCCCCTTAGAACAGGGGGGTGAGAGCTGGTATGGACACCCTGCTGGGGATCCCAGGGGCTCTGCCCCCCGCCCGTCCCAGGCTCCAGTTTGTCCACCCCTCGCAGGCTCCTAAAGGCCTAGCAGAGCTCTTGTGGCAGAGGCCAGCTTGCCTGGCAGCCAGGTGAGAGACCTCTATGAAGTCCAGGTGAGCACCAGGGCTGCCAAAGCCAGCGGGCCGGTGAGGTGGGACCCAGCCCAGGCCCCCCGGGCACCCCCAGCTGCCCGTGTATGGTCCCACTGGCATTGCTCGCCACCCCAGCCTAAGTAGCACTGGCAGCGGAAGTGTGTCTGCAGGTGGTTGAGATCAGCCCAGCTGAGCTCGCCCTCTGGTCGAAGCTGGGGCTCACCAGGTACGTGGCTAGGCACCAGGCGGAAGCTGCTGGCACTGAGGTGCAGAAAGGTATTGGCGCTGGGGTCACGGCGTACGCAGCGCCCGTGGCCATGGCACTGTGCCCAACTGCAATACTGGGCGGCCCAGGACACGTTGACTACGTAGGGAACCAGCAGCCGCTTCAGGTAATCCTTGAGGTACTGGCAGGTCTCCTGGGGGCAAAGGCCAGGGATCAGAGTCAGCCACCTCAGCCCACAGGCCCAGATGGACATTCTGTGTTCATACTGCAAGGTCTGTACTTTCTTTTAATAGTGTCCACCTGTGTACGTGTACAGGCATGTTTGAGCCCTACTGTCCCTGTCCCTGCAGAGAAGGGAGGAGGGGACGGGGATAAGCCCAGCAGGGGAAGAGGGAAGTGCGGGGGGGGGGGGGGGGGGGGGGGGGGGGGCGCGGGAGGGGGGAGTTAAGGGGGTAAGGGTGGAACTCAAAGGCTGTTCAGGATACCATGACTCTTTTCCTGGGACTAGGGGAAGAACGCTTTCTTCTCTGTTGGGATCAGAGATGCCTGGGTGTGAGACAGGCAAGGGACCCAGACTAGGTTGGTTTGCCCACCTTAAGGTGGGCAGCCCAAAGCTGCACCTGTCTGTCTGCCTCCTGCAGACTCCACTCTGGCAGGCTGGTGGAGTGGGGGTTCTTACTCACCGTGCTAGTGGTGTAGCCTGCGTCGCCCCAGAGGATGACCCCGGCCGCGCCCAGGGCTGCACTCTCACCAATGGTGGAGATGAGATCCATCTGTGTGGGAGGAGGAAGAGAGTCAATGGGGAAGACTGAGACTACAGGGTGAGGACAAGACAGGCTGGATAGGCCCCAACCCTGTTCTGACTTGCTGATCCCTCAGCCCAGTACCCCTCCCCAGCCTAAGGCAAAGGTTGTTACATTTTCTCATTAGATGTGCAAGCCATTTGCTTCCGTACTTTGGCTTCCATTTCTCAAGCCAATGGCCCACTTGAATCTAGGATGTATCTATCAGGATGAACTCCAAAGTCAGAATGCCTAGTCCCAAGTCCCTGCTCTGCCTCGGGTGTGCTGGGAAGCTTTGAGCAAATTTCTCAGTCTCTCTGGATTTCAATTTTCTTACCCACAAAATGGAGAGACCTACTCTGCCACCCTTTCACAGGGTCCCAGAGAGAATGACGGGAGGGAATTTAGGGCAGCTAGTCAGCTAGGGGGCAGGAGGCCCCCTGCTATCCCAAACCTGCAGTGGTTCCCTGGGGAAGAAGGCAGGACCCAGGAAGGCACGTACCTCGCTAAGGCCTGTGAGCCTGCGGCTATAGGTGGGTCGTGTGAAGACGTAGACAGGGAGCGCATGGTTGGCGTGGTGGGTGTGAGCCACGCGAAGGGCCTCCTGAACTCGGAAGCTGACAAAGTTGCGGCCATGGGTGGAGGACGCAAGCGTCTCGTCCAGGTAAACAGAAGGGAAGAGGGCTGTGCTCTCGGCCCAGAGCCAGGCCAGCTGATCATTCCGGGAGACCTCAACGTCAGGGCAGCGGCCGGTGTAGGTCTCCCAGTTCTGCACATAGTCGTGGTTGTAACAGTCGGGGAAGAGGTAGAAGCCCCAGAGGTGCCGTGGCCGAACTGCCTTGACGAAGCGCAGTGTCTCCAGCATGAACTGCCGGGCAGCAAACTCAAACTCGTACTGCGCCTGCTTCACCACACGGTCTGCAGGCCAGTCAGGGTGGCGAACGGCCACCAGCTGGCGCGATGACTGGCGGTATATGTCCTTATCCTGCCAATTGCGCACCCACACAGGCCGCCAGTCCTCCCAGTCGATGACTGCCAGGCCTGCAGGCTCCTGCGAACGAATGTAGTGCTCCACATGTTCCTGCAGCATCTTCAGATGTGCCCAGAGGCTGCCATTCTGTGGCACGCCACCATGCACAGACCTCCCCACTGAACTGAAGCGTGGATACAGGCCCAGCCGGTCATGGTAGAAGATGGTGATGTTCTGGTTCACAAAACCCTCATTGGGTGAGGCCTGCACATCAAAGGCCTTCAGGTCCAGTGGTACCTTGAGACGAGGGCCACAGTCTTGTGTGGGCACATCCCATGCTACCACAAAGGGCCGGCCGGTAAAGATGGGTGGTGCTGTGGGTTTGAGCTGGGCGGCCCATGCCACCACCACCAGGGCCAGGGTGAGGGCAGGGCCCAGGCCTGCCCACATGCTGGGGGCTGCAGGGAGACGGTGGTGTCACCTGCCTGACACCAGCTCAGGAACTGGGGGAAAGATGGGAGAGAGCAAGTCAGTCTACAGAATCCTGGAGGTGCCCACCCCAAACCCATTCACACCCCCAAAACCCAAGCTGTGTGGGGCACTGTGCCCAGTTAGGGGACTGTAACAGGTCTGAGAGACCACAGACCACTGAGAAGGCAAGACACCCTGGGAACTCACTGCCAGGAACATAGGGCTCCTTCCTGGAGCAGGTGGCTTATGGCTGGGCAGAGACCTCTGGTAGATCTGTGGGTCTGAGAATTGGCAGGCTGAGCTATGGACTCGCTGCTCAGAAATACAGATGCCTGCACGCCGCCCAACAACACACGGTTTCAGAGAGCCCCAAACCCAAGGCCCACTCTGTGCCCCGTGAAGAACTCCTGATCTGGAGAAATGCTAGCAGCTCAAGCAGCCACCAGGAAGCTGGAAGACAGCCGCAGAGCTGGTATCTGTGCAGCACCCGCCTGGCGGGAGAGCGAGGCTCAGGACTTTGTCTCAGGCGCAGACATTCTCTCCCAAGCTCGGTGGAGGCCCCACCGGGACAAAGGGGCGGCAGACCTCCCATGGCGGCGCGGGCGACCGGCCCTTCCCTCCGCAGCCACCGGGAATGCGCGCGCCCGCTCGCCCGGCGGGTCCAGGGAGGAGCTCACTTCTCCTGGCCTTTGTGCGGGACCCCGCCCCCGCCCCGCACGTGGGGCCTGAGCCGGGCCGGGTGGGGGGTGGGGTCCCTGGGCCGCCCCGCTGGGCGCATCCCCGAGGGTCCAAACCCAGCCTACGGGGAGAGCCGCTAGGCTTGCACCGTTCGCCCTCACCTCGCGCGGGGCGCCGCCGGGACCCGCGCCACGGCCACCGCCATCCCCGACCCAGCCCGGCCCGCTCCGGCCGCTCGCCTAGGCGCGGCCCCGGCTCGGCGCCTCTGCTGCTCCGCCCCCCCACCCCAGCCCAGCCCGCGGGCCCTTTAAGAATCCAGCGTGGAGGTGGGCCCCGGGCAGGACTTGCGGCGGCGGCGGGGAGGTGGGCCTCACTTTCGCGCAGCCAGTGCCGCCTTTAGGCCTCCAGGGTCCCCAGATCCTTCGCCGAGGAATGTGGCCACCCATCTGGGGCCGTGAGGCCCCTCTAACGGGGCCTTCTTCTGGAGTCTCAGGCGCGAGCTCCAGTCAGCCCAAGATTTCCTCCCCCACCAGCCCGCGGCCGGTGGTACAGTCCTCCGCTCGGCCGCGCGACCAGCCAGCTTAAAGGGACAGCATCCGGGACGCGAGTCGCGGAGGCAATAAAGAAGGCGGTGTTCCTCCGCCCGTCCATAAGGTGGTGCTGCGGCACCCGGGGCCTTGGCTGGGGGCAGCCCAGGATCTGGCCCTGTACCCGCGAGTGTAGCTTCCAGCCCTGGGCCGTAGTTTGGAGAGAGAGACGGTGACCAGAGCCGACCTCGGGCCTCCCTGGACAGTACCGCCAGGTCCCTACGGATCAGGGCTCCCCTCCCCCCGTCCCAGTCTGAAGGGAAGCCCCGCCCCCTGCCCGACTGGGAGAAAGGGGGCCAAGCTCCTACCGTTTAGCCCTCGCCGGGCTGGGCGGAGGCAGTGGTTGTCTTGGCAACACGAGCTTTGAGTCGCAGCTTGGCCGGCCCCGCTGGGGGCCGGTAGGCCCGCTGTAAGCCCAGCGGGCCCTGGGGGTAGGAGCCCCCCAGGCCTTATTTCAACTCTGAGAAGGCTGCTGCGGTTGCAGAAGTGCCCGCCCGACAGCAGAGAAATTGGCCTGGCTAGAGGGGCTTCCCCGAATCTCCACCCGCTATCAGGAGCCCTTTCGCCCCACGAGCCCCTCCTGCTGAGGAGCAGGCTTGGAGCTGGACCGGGCCTCCCTGCCTCTTCCTAGATCCTCTCCGCCGAACCCCGTACAGGACTCAGCTCCCCAAAGGGCCTGGGTCTGCACCAGCAGCCCATTCCCGTCCGCGTGCCAGGGACAGGAGAGAGGTAGAGCTCCTGCGAGCGGATCTACGGGTTGCAGGCCAGTCGCCTGCACTGGGCTCACCTGTGTGGGAGCCCGTGGGCCCAGTAGGTCGGCGGCCTCCCTCCTTCCCTGGGTGAGCCTCTCCAGCTAAGCTACTCGCACCAGCTGCTGCCCGCCGCCGGGTAGCCCGCCGGCGACTTGATAAACCCCATCCCCTCCCACCCGCTCCCGCCTCCCACCCCAGCCCTTTTTCCTCACTTCCTGCTGCCCCTCTGAGAGGAAAGGGCCAGGAACCAGCGCGGGGGAAGGGACCGCCTTGACCCTGTTTCCCTCCGGCTTGCCCTGCTGGCTGGCTGCCTTCCCCCCTCCTCCCCCAGTATGCCCTGGCCCTGCGAACTGCACCAGGTGACAGGAAGGCTGTGGGACTTGGCTCAGGTGACAGCCTGCGCCATGCCGGCAGCTTCCTGACCCTGAGAGCTCTTCTCCTTAACCTTCCCTTGGGATTGAGGCCCATCCTCAAATCCAGTAGCCTGTGAGTGCAGGGGCCCCAGTGGTGGGATGCTTGCCTCAAGGTCCCCAAAAACAGGTGGTGAAGAAGGGAACTGGCTCTGAGGGGGTTTGGGGGAACTTCCAGGAGCTGACTCAATTTTTTTTCCACTGAGAGCGGAAGTATCCCAAGTGACAGATTGGACAATGTGTTGATGTGTGTGACTGTAGGGTTGGGGTGGGACAGGGGCTGGGAGGGGTCTATAGGCCTCCAGCTCTCTTGCCAGAGGACATTCCTGGGTGAACTTCACCAAGACACTGTAGAGCAGGGAGCTCATAACTGGTGAGAAAAGGGTTGTTTCCATAGGAAGAGGGTGCCTATAACAGGGCTGGCCCCAGAGAGAGCTGCAGCAGAGTCTCAGCAGACTGTTCCAGAGGGTTGGACAAGTATGCACATCCTCAAGTCACCCTGAGCTTACCTTGTCCACCCTACCAGCCCACCTCCTTGATACCCAGGGCCTCTGTCCTAACAGAAGGCTGCGGAAGACTGGGCAACTGGGGCAATTGGGTACATGCCTCAGAGTCTGTCCCTGAGGACCAAGGAGTCCAGGACATGGCAAGGGAGGGTGTGTCCCCATACCACTGTGCTAGCTCCACAAGGGACAGAAGCCTTGGAAACTGCGAGGGTGGGGGCCCCTGGGGAAACAAAGGCCAGACCAGACTGTCCCAGGGCAGGACACTTCCTCAGGCAGCCAGCAGGAAGGAAGTGAGCACAGCCCAGTGGAAGGGAGTGGAGGAGCACTGCCCTGACCCCCCATTGTTTCCAGCTTTGGGGTCAGCTGGGGCAGGCTGAACACAGGGAGTTCCCCCACACTGGGAGAGTGGTGATGGGAGATGGGATGCCATCTGGCATGGAAGAACCCTGGCCTTGGGGCGGTAAGGGGGATAACGGAGGATGACAGGCCTTATGTCTGGCATCTGATCAGGAAAGTGGGAAGGTGCCCAAAGAACTACAAAGGCTGCACAGGATGATCCTCCTCCGGATGTGACAAATTTAAGCCTCTAAAAGACTGGCAGGCCAACTCCCCAGACCCAGAAGCCTGTGTCCCTAAACTCCCTCTTTCCTAACGAGAAGAGGGCTGATGGCCAAGGGCTGAGCTGAGAAGCAGCCTTATAGCAGGGCCTGAGAGGTGCAGGCCAAATGTACACAGGGTGCAACTAGAGGTGAGAACACAGTGTTAGAAATGGAAACGTACTAGGTGGGTGAGTTTTGCATGATGGAATAGAAGCCCCAAGCCCACTCTCCTGGTGGAATTCACATGCAGTCCTGGGAGGAAGCAGGTGGGTTTGGGCTACATAGCCTGGCAGTAGGCCAAGGGCATGGTAGCACCCATCTGATTGCTGTCCACTTAAGATGGGTCTTGGCAGTCCATGGGGTTTGTGCTGTGACTTCATGTGAGGTCAGCTGGCATTGCTTGGGGCAGGGTAGCTGTTCGAGAACTACCTGGGGTGATGGTCTCACATCAGGTCTGGCAGGTGGGGCCAATCCCTAGTGAACCACCCCAAAGCCTTCCAATTCCTTCCAATAGTCCCCACCTATTAAACACAAGAGACAAGTTAGGGGCTTCCATTCTGAGGGGGCCTGCCCTGAGGGCTGTGAATACACTGCCACCTGCTGGTCACAGCTGGGATGACCACAGGCTGGGCTCAGGCTTACTGGGACTGAGCCTTGCTGATATACATGGGGGGCCATCAGAGTGGCCCAATCTAGACACTGGATGTCACAGCAGATGGCACTCTTGTATGCAGGGTCTACAAATAATTTTATTGAAACTAAACAAATAACACAACAGCTTACTTAGATTGGGGACCACCCTTCCCAAGCCATTTCCCAAACTCTTAAAAGCACAGAGCTTGCACAGTAAGGAATTAAAAAAAAAAGTCATTTTGATGTAGAAATCAGACTCTGCCCCAACATCATGGACTAGACTATTTACAAACTTTCACATTTTAAGTATTCCTTTATGGTTGATCTCTCCTTTATGTCTCTACCCAGGGGCTCTAGTACCTTCCGTTGACTGATCCTGAGGGATGGGTATACTGTAGGAAAAAGGGTGGTGGGCTCCTTACCGCTACTGGCACCAGCCCTAGCGTGCTGTCCCTCACCAAAGGGTGGCAGATGATCTCCTCCCAATAGCAGGGGTAGGTGTGTGTAGGTGTGTGTGTGTGTGTGTGTGTGTGTGTGTGTTGGGGGGGGGGGGCTGGCACAAAGGCAAGGAGGAATAGACAAAGTAGGTGGGTTGGGGCAATTCCCCATAGGCACAGGCATCATAGCCCTTCCTGATCCCGTCTGTCTTATGCCCTCTCAACTGTGTGTGTGTGTGTGGGGGGGGGGGGGGGGGCAACAGTAGTTGCAATGGGGGAGGGATCAGTCCAGCCCTGGGTGGAGGGAGAATCCTCCCCCACCAGTCCCATCTCCTATTAACAGCCAGAAAACTGTCCATCCATCTGAAGGTCGGAACAGATGAGCAGGCGGGCAGGAAGAATCAGGCTTGCACTGCCCTCTGCCTCTGTCCAACACAGAAGGAATCGAGGTAGCAAACGGCTGAAATGCTCCAACAAGGGGGTAAGGGAAATGAGGGAAAGGAAGTTCCCACTTGTGTATAGCTCCCACAGCCCAGGGGCTGGAAGAAGGCAGACCTTGCTTGTAAAGTGCTGTAGCCCCTAGCAGGGCTGGGCCCTAGGCAAGCTTGGAAGAAAGCAGGCCAGGCAAGGGTGCAGGAACCAGGCATTCCTGACCAGCATATGCCCTGCCACGCTCCTTATAGGGATTGCTGGGGAAGGTGGGCTGGTAACTCTGCCATAGCCCTCGCCAGCCACCAGCCACCTCTTGTCCACATACAAACCAACACCCAACCAATATTGCAGGACTGCCCTGCTCACAGCTGAAGTTTCCAGGCCAATGCAGTTTATTCAGGGTTGTGGCCCCAGCTTAGGTTCCTTAATGGAAGCCACACCTTGAGCCTGGGAGTTTCTTGATGGGGTAGGGAGTGCTTATGCCTGCCACTCCCCAGGCTCACACCTCATAGAGGATCACAGGAAAATCCACGTGGATGCGGGGAGGATCCAGCTTCACGATGCCCTGCCATGGAAACAGAGGCTTGTGAGGGCCAGCTCCTCCCCCAAAAAAGCCCCCACCATGACAGTAGACCCCATCTGGGTCTACTTCCATATACTCAACATAGGCTCTATGACCACTGCCCAGCCCCTCACCTGAGGAATCAGGTTCTTATGCACCCGTCTCAGCTTGGCCCGCTTCTGCCCGTTCTTGGTGACGATTGTCTCCTCGTAGAACTCATGAGCCAGATCCCCATCCTCGTCATAGAACATGGAGCTGTGTGGAAAGATAGGGAACGGGCTGGGCTGGAGCCCCATACCCGGTCATGGCAAATGACCAGACTACAGGGAAGTGTACCCATCACCAAATGGGGAGGAACAACGTTGGTGGGAGGAAGAGAGGATAATAAGCTGGAAGAAACCCTTGTTTAGGGCCTGGGTCTACTAGAAGCAAGTGGGGAGTGGGATGGTAGCCAGGACTACCCTCTCAGGCTCTAGGAAGAGAGATCATATCAGAGCACATTGCCAAGGCCAGTTCTCATCATTGGTTTGTTAAGCAAAAAGTAGCCACGTCAACATCAGGCCCTTGCCTTCACCCAGGACTTCTACAGTGGGTAGCATGATGACCTAGGCATGTGTCTCACTCCAGAAAATACTGCTGGCCTTGGGCCAACCTGAGATGGCAGCTGCCTGAGCTAGGAGGGAGCCTAAAGATAAAAAGGTTGAATCTTCCCCACCCACCCCAGGTGGCTGTTGTAGCCAAACTACCACGGTTGGCTCTTTCTAGTATCTACAGTCAAGTCTCCAGCATCACGAGTACCACTTCCCTGGGCCCAACAGGGGCAGGCCAATATAGTAGTCCATCTGGGCCCGTGGAAAAGATAGGGGAGGTCAGCACTCCAGATCTGGAGAACGTATCTGGGTGAGGGTCTTTTTACCTAGGCTCCATCCTCAACACTAGGATCCTACTTTCCTGGCTACTACCCTCAGAGACCCAACGCCATCACGGTGGGGTATGGAAACAGCCAAAATAGGGTTATTCCTCCTTCAGAAGAATTGGAGGAGACGGAGGCTAGGAGCCTTCAACTTTCATGCTGAGCTGGAAGGGATGAAAGGAAGAAATCCTGAAGTCTCAGGGAGGCTTTATCTCAGTTTTACCGTGCAGAGGGCCTGCCCATGGACAAGCCGCAGGCCCATTCTTCCCCTAGGGAGACCTTCAGAGCAGCCAGAGCACTGACTGCCCTGCTTTCCCCACCTCTTGATCCCACGGGGGCCCGAAACATGGGACTTTTCCTGGCTCGAACTGGAGATCCCTCTGACGTGGGGCGCCCCGCCGCCCGCCTGTTCTCCCCCGGGCGGAATCCGCACCCTTACCCGCGGCGCGTGAATACGAAGGGGGGCACGACTCGACCTCGCGGCCGCACCAAAGCTTGCTCAGCGACTGCCGACTCCGGGCCGCCGCCCCCCGCCGCCGAGGCGAAGGGCCACAGGCCCCGAGCTTTGGAGCCGCTGGCGCCCATGTCAGGGCCGCCGGCGCATGGCGAGCCCCGCGGCCGCTTTGCTCTCACAGGACAGTCGGCGCCGTCATGCCCTGCTTCGGCCTCCGCTGGCAGGCGCTGCCGCCGCCGCCGCCGCCGCCGCCGCCGCCGCCGCCGCCGCCGCCGCCTTCCGCAGGCTCCGCTGTCTCCACGGAAACCTCACTTCCGCTTCCGCACGCTCTGCACGCTGCCTTCTCTGATTGGCTGGCTCTCTCGTCGGTCCTCGGGGCGGGACCAATAGCCTTTTCAGAAGCTAGGCATCCCAGCAGGCACCGCGAAACGTCAGGTCCCAGCAGGCCACGCTCTGTTCAGCTGGGACAGCTCCCACCCTGTAAAGTGGACGCTGTGTCCTCCTGCTTTCTTCTTGTGTGGCGGCTCCGACGTCCTCCACCCGCAGAGGTCAGGTCCAGCGGGCCTGCCCAACCACCAGCTTCCCCGCAACCAGCACTTTAGGGCTGCCCCAGGCCAGGCGGCGCACTGCCCTCTGGACTCCCTTTTACTCCCACAGTTTCTGCAATCTACACTGTTGCATGTAGAGGAGAAACAAAACCTAAGGAAAATTAAGGAATTGGTCAAATGTATAGCTACGTTCAGTCTGAAGAACTTCAGTGTTCTTTACAAGCTCACTAGGAGGCATGCTTCACGAAGGCAAGAATTAACAGATGTCGGATCTTCGGTGCCATGAGCAGTATCTGGTCCACAGTAGTAGCTCAGTAAATATTTGGTGAAAACGCCTCCCACAGCTTGGGGTATATATATGTGTGTGGGTGTGTGTGTGTATGTGTGTATTGGGAGGGATGTGAGTTCCCTAAACTCTAGCTTATATTCTTGCCCCTACCACCACCTGAACCCCATGGTGCTGTGTAATAAATGATAGAACATATTTGTACCCCATATCCTTCACAAGTTGATCACATGGTGACTTTGAGAAGGTGCTCTGTGAGCCTGTCCATCACCCTTGGCAGCCACTGACATAAGGGGCAACTTCAGTTGAGGGCCCATAATAAAGAGTTCAAAAGCAGAATTCTTAAATCTTTATTCAGCCAAATCTCTCAGGCCCCAGGCCCTGATGATGACTGTCACCCCCACCCCCTTCCCCACAGGAGGTATGCAGCTGAGGCCACAAAACATTACATACATTCGCACACATCATCAAAAATAACTGAGGGAAAGACCCTCGCTTTGATTGGCAAACAAGGCACAGACCTGGACCAGTGCTTACACTCACACAGACCCTGGCCTAGGGACATCCTCCTTGGAGGAGGCACTGAGGCACTGTTGCTGCACCATGAGCCAGCATTCCCTGATCCCAGTGTGTATGAGGAGTCAGAAGCCACTGTAGAGGGAAACCTAGACTCTTCCCCTATGCCTGCCTTATCTTGAACACCTGCCCTTGGCTCTGACTGTCCTGACCCACCCCCCGCCATCCAAGACCCAAAACATACGACCTTTCTCCATAGATGAGGGCCCTCCTCCCTCCAAACATGACCCTATTCTGTTTGTAGGGTCTCCCAAGATTCTGGTATCTGAGACATGAATTAAGGAGACTTAATTCTTCTCTATCCCTGCTGCAAGCTTGGAGCAGCTTCTTGGGGCAACCCTGGCCCACCATGACCCACTACACGAAGGGCAGAAGGGTACAGAGCCATGCTCTGCTACACTCATGGGTGGACACAGGGGGCCAGCTCCTTTGCTGTTCTCTGGGCTCATTCCCCCAGTAAGTGACGACCTCCATGCACACTCATTCTTCAGGCCACATGGGCCCTGTCACACTCACACGGCACGCCCTCGGCGCTGCCTACTCTCCTCCTTTCATCCAGGGGTATGAGAGGTCACCCCAGGGGGCAGGCGTGAAGGGCTTCCTGGATCTTCTGACGGCAATAAGAGTACTTTTGCAGGATCTGGCGGAGGTGCTCCTCTTCCTCCCGCTGAAGGATGCGCAGGAAGTTGTGTAGTTCAGGCATGCTAAAGGCATCCCACTGCAGGTGGAGAGGGGGGAAACAGGCTGCAGCAGGCATGGCCAAACCAGGAGGCCCTCCCCAGAGAAGAGCAGCAGTTATGTCACACAGCTAGGATGAGGCTTTCTGTTAGGTTCTGGCCTGAGCTAGGATTCTTGACAATAGTCTGTATAGAAGATGGGCCCCACAATGTAGAGCAATCACCTCAAAGACAGGCAACCAAACCAGATGTTCCCCAGTAATCTGTGGACAGGTTATGCCCACACTGTGTCTAATATTACTCCACAGACCCAATACTTTGGAGCCAGAAAGTTTCATTGTAGCTACAAGATTCACATACTCCTGGAGAGGCTTTGTATGGCTTTTTCTCCAGTCCTATTCCTCCTTCCAACTTTACTGCAGCCGCAACCCACTAGCCCTGCCCAATGACAACCAAGAAACCGAAAGAGGGCTGTGTACTTACATTCACCTCCCCAGAGTCATTCTCCTTGAGGACAAAGCTTAGGGCCTTCTCGCTGGGCCCTGCAAGGAGCCGCAGACGCAGGGGCTGTTCATCATCCGACAGCTTCCGGAGGTACACTGAGGGACAGGCAGGGAGGCAAGAGTGTTTGATTAGAGTCAGGCCCAGTCCACTTAGCCCCTCACACATGGTGCATGCATATATACCCTCATGCATGATGGGGTAGATGGGAAGCTCACCTTGGCCATGGCGCTCAGCCCGCTCAAAGAGTGCAAACTTGCGGGGGTCATCCACCACCAAGAATTTGCGAAGTAGGGCCTCAATGACCTCACGTGCCCGCGTGCGTGACAACACATGCAGGTGCTTGACAGCATCCTTGGGCAGGTAGAAGGAGGTGCGACGCTTCACAGCTGTGCCTCGCCCTGGGCCCCGCCTCACATCCTGCAAGGATGGTGGCTTCTTGCTGGAGGGCACTGAGACAGGGCGCACCAGCTTCAGTTGAACCTTGATGAAGCCTGTGTAGGAGCCATCCTTGTTCTGAAGAAGAGAAACCGAACCATGACTAGGTTCTAGTGAGATGGAACAGACTTGGACACCGCTAGTCCACTTGGGACTAGGCTGGATGTGAATAAATCACTGCTCAGGCCCACCCAAGAATACCTTATGCAGGAGACCTGTAGCCTCTCCTCATACCCCTTCCCCAGGCTGTCAACTCACCAGGCTCATGAAGAGGTTGCTGTTGATCTGGCTATTGTATTCCTTTATCTTCTGCTCAACCTCAGCCTGAGAAAGGTCAGGTATCTCCCACTCCACAGGCTCATCCTGAAAGATGGGACAGGATGGACATAAGGCCCTAAAAGAACCTATCACACTGCAATGTGTGTTACAGACAGGGAGGTGAGTCTGTGGGCCACTTTGAAAAACTGCGTCTGGGGGAGCCTTTGGAAACTGACTACAAAGCTTGAGTCCTGATGAGAAGAATCCATTACTGCTCCTAGTTTTGCATGCTATGGATGGGCACAGCAAAGGCAGAGTCATTTGGCTTCTTAATGCTGCCCACATGAGGTCTCCTCAGCACTGGGTGAGGCCCTAAGGATACCTTAAAACCAAGACAACTGAATATACAAAAAAAGATGTGGGATTCTTTTTTTTTTTTAATAAGATTTTATTTATTTATTCATGAGAGAGAGAGAGAGAGAGAGAGAGAGAGATTGGCAGAGACATAGGCAGAGGGAGAAGCAGGCTCCAAGCAGGGAGCCCGATGTGGGACTCAATCCCAGGACTCCAGGATCATGCCCTGGGCTGAAGGCAGACGCTAAACCGCTGAGCCAGGCATCCCAAGATGTGGGATTCTTATTGACAGTAAAACCACCTTTCAACTGCACAGCCTGATTTCAGCATCCTAGTTAGGTGGGGTCAGAGGTGTCCCAGAGAAGGGAGACTACTTGGCCACTCTGCCCTGGCAAAGGGACATGACCACAGGGTGAAAGGTGTGGGGACTGGTGCACACCAGGAGCTCAGCTAGCTGTGGGTATGAGGGTGAGGGCAACCTGTACAATGTTAACACCCTCTCATGGGGGACTTGGGGCCAGCTTTGTTATGTTTCACACATAGGGAGGAAACCACTGTGACATGTCATTTGATCTTGACACAAGCTGCACAAAAGGTTGCTTCAGGCCAGGCTCCAATCTGCCTCCTAGTAGAGCCTGTCCCACGAGTGCCAGGCAGGTAGGCTTCTGTACCTCCTCCCTCCTATCTGGAGGTTTAGCCCAAAGAGTTTTAGCTCTACCACTCAGCACAACTCCCACTACTCCAGGGGCTGGATTCTTGTTGGAAGGGTAGAGTAGGGACCAGGGCAGCCAGAGCTCTGAATTAACTTTTTTTTTTTTTTCTACCAAACTCCCTGGTTCCGTTGCATCAGCCTTACTTCCTGTTGACGTCAGCCCTGGTTGAAATGGGAGTGTCACAGACACAGCTGAGATCACTGCTGACCAATGCTTTGTCCCAGGGGAGTTCTTACCAGCTGGTCTCCTGCAGAATAACCTCGTGTCCAGCTCTGAGCCTGGGAGAGGCAGGCTTCTCCCTGACTGCTGCCTTGAAGCCCTAAGCTTAAACCATCTGATGGGGATGAATAGGGAGGACAGATGAGACTGTATACCTGGAACAGCTTTTTAGCAGTATGCTCTTTACCTAGAACCTTCCAGTAAGTATGTGGCACTGAGGACTGAAGTTGGGGCCTCACAGGGAAAAAGTATTAGGGGAGAGGTGGGGACTGAAGCCTGTTTGCTCCCCAGGTTTTAAAAAAAATCTTCTGGATGGAGGAGAGCACTAAGAAGTGAAAACTCCAGTAGAAATCTTACTGGGGGGAGGGACAAACCCTCTAAGACTAGTAATGAACAAATAATGTGGGCCCTTGGAAATGGGAGATTGGAAGACTGGCTGGTAAAATGAAGGCTGGATCCTGGGAATAAAGGGTGGATGTGTTTGTTCAGGCCCAAGGAGAGGGCTTGGGACAGGAAGAAGTACCAGGATGGGAGAGTGCTATGGGGCAGGAGGAGAGCGGAGTAAACTCTAGTACTAGGAACAGAAGGAAGAGAATTCTGTTTACAGAACAGTGGGCAGAGAGATGGCACCAACCTATTTCCCCTCCTTGTGATGGCTCTGAGCTCCAGCCTGAGGATGAGAACACTTGCTTCTTACTCATCCCTTCCTCAGTTATCAAGGAGCCCCGACTGAGGTGCAGGGACCTATGTTCTAGTCTCTTACCCTCTCCAGGCAAACCTCCCTTAGTACTTTTTTTCCTCCTTCCTTAGCATCTTTACTCATAAAACAAGGGACTTGGACAGGAGGCACTGCATTGTCCTGCCAGGATTCTAAAAGAAAAAGTTTCTTTTTCCACTTCCAAAGCTTCCTGTTGGAGGATTCCAACAGCCATCGCAGAGGTGTGCACAGCAGGACCATGGAATTTCCCTTCTCCTGCACTACAGTGACCCACTATCCACTCTACCACTGTCCATAGTGACTGATGGTTTTTACTTTACATACAATTGGGGACTACCCAGACTCCTTTCTTTCTTTCTTTCTTTTTTTTTTTTTTTTTTAAGATTTTGTTTATTTTTTGATGAGAGAGAGGCAGAGAGAGAGAAAGAGACAGGCGGAAACACAGGTAGAGGGAGAAGCGGGCTCCATGCTGGGAGCCCGATGCGGGACTCGATCCCGGGGCTCCAGGATCGCGCCCTGGGCCAAAGGCAGGTGCTAAACCCCTGAGCCACTCAGGGATCCCCTCCCAGACTCCTTTTCAATTGGTTCGTGTCTTGTGGTTTTCTCACCGTTCCACAATGGAAAATGGCTCAAGCCTGAGTGACAGTCCCAGGGATCCACATTCAAACCTTATATTTTAAGATCTGGGCTGAACCTTTGAGTAAAATTTAATCTAAGAGTATAAAATTTTCATCTGAAGAATTACTCACAAGTCCCTTTTCGAGGTTCATGTGAGGAACTCTGCCCTATTGCTGCAAGATATCCTGAGCTTCAGGGTCCCATCTCTCTTTTCTGATGCTCTGTCCAGGGTGCTCCCCTGAGGTGTACCAGCTCTAGAACAGTTACCTGAGCTTGGCCTTCACACTCATGACACACAGCACAGAACAGCTGCTCTAGCACCACATCATACAGTCTTGGGCTAGTGGCCCCTCTTTCTTGACCCCTCCTCTGGGCTTTGTACTATCTAGCCTGCCTCACTTCCTGTGGATAAGATGCTCCTGTTTGCTAACAGTCCAGAACTAGGCTTCCTGCCCATCCATTCCCAAATACTCTTCCTACAGGTCCACACCAATTTTAGTATATGTGCTCCCGAAGCGAGCACTCCAGCCAGGTCCACTCCAGAATCCTCCACTTTCCAGCAGCTGGTGGCAGGCCAAGCTGGGTAAGAGGTGGGGACTCAGTTGGCTCCGACCAGGAGTACAAACGCAGGGGCCCGAACCTTCCTGCTAAACACATTTCCCAGTTCCCGGCGAGGACACCTCCCCTTCCACTTCCTCCCACCACCCCCACCTCCACCCGCGTCCCCCAGAGGCAGTGGGAGCGTCTGAACGCAGAAACCGAGGTGCTCGTCCAGACTGCGCAGTCGGCTTTAGTCATAGGTGGATCATGCCCGTCCCGGGTCTACCCCAAGCCACGTAGCTGCTTCCCCTGGTTCAACCGGTCTGTGACAGAGACAACAAGGCCTCGGCGCCCGGCACCGAGGCGCGAGAGCCCGGCACACGGTTCCGCGGGCTGGCCCCGCGCCGGTATGGAATCCCCACTGATGGGAGAGAGGGACTGCGCACAGACTCGAGCCGGCAACTCAGCGGAAAGGGGCAGGGGCCTGGCGATCATCACCGGCCCGCCGCCCAAAACCCCGGCCCCCACCTGGTCCCGACGCGGCCTGCGCGCCAGTGAGGTACGCGCGGTGAAGTACTGCTCAAGCTCCGAGTCCGAATCCTCCTGGCTGCAGTAGCCACTGCTCGTCGTGCTGCTCCAGGTCATCTCGAAAGAAGGCGTCCCCGCGTCCACCTCGCCCATCGCCGCGCCCGCCCGCCAGCTCCTCGAGCCCCGTGCGCCCGTAGCCTCCAACCACCGCCCGAGACGCGTGTGCGCGTGCGCTGGGATCAGGGCTCGCGCCGCAACCGTTAACGCCGAGACGTAGACAGCCACGATCTGACTCCCTTCTCATTGGGGCGGGGGGGGGGGGGGGACTTCGAGGGGCGGGTTCACACACGCCCCGCCTCCAGGAGTGACCTCATAGCCCAGGCAGCTCAGCTCGGCTCCGCCTCGCAGACCACACCTCTTTTGGGGAACAAGTCGGAGCGTCTGCGCATGTACACCAGCGTGGCTGCACGACCCGATGCGGATGCGGGAAGGTGCGGAAATTGCGCGGGCGTGGAGCCTCGGCTATTCCGGGCAATCCGCGCGGAGTCAGCATCCCTGGTACCCCTTCAAGCCGCTCTCGGCCGCGGGAAAACCCGCTGTTCGAACGCTCATTGCGCGTAACCGGGCGGCCCTAAGCAGCTCCTGCCGTATGGCCGGCTGGTCTGCGCGCCTTTTCCGTACGCCACCCCTTGCCCCGCGCTCACCACGTTCGTGTCCCGCTCCAGCGCAGGTTCCCAGCCCAGGTCCCGGGGCCCGCAGCAGTCCAGGCAGACAAGCGCGCGGCAACGGTAGTGGCATGTGAACTTGCAATCTGCAGAGAGGCCTGGCCGTGAGGCGGAGCCCGGGCTCCAGTTCAGAGAAGCATCCCGGGGACGGAAGAAAAACCCCCGGACGAAGGCCGTTGCCCGCCAGGCTTTGCATGACCCGCCTTGTCTTACGGCCCGGGTACCCTGCCGCTGCTATGCAGATTCTAGTGTTGGTCTCCCGACGTCTGGAAACTGGCAGGAAGGCCTCAGGCGGTTAGGGATCCAGGCCTGTTGAACAGCTGGATCTCTAGCACGGAGATCCCCCTTCCGCACTGTCAAGCGCCCCCCCCCCCCCCCCAGCATTTGCTTGAAGGGCAAACCCCCAAAATCTTTAACCCTTTAACCTCTTTAGCTGTCATCTGTCTACATCCCTCACACCAAAACATAGCATTTATCTGCATACACAGTGTAATTCCTCATCTTCACTCTCTCCTTTACCCATTCCAGTCAGGCTTGATCCTCCCTCCAGGATAATGGTTAGGGTCCTTAGCAACCTGTGCACGTTCCAATGCCAGATCCCTTCTGCATCCTCACCATGCCCCCCAGCATCGTTTGATGCTTGTTCCCCTTGGCTTCCAGGGCCCCCCATTGCCCCGGTTTTCCTCCCATGCCCTGCAGCTCCTGCTTAGCTTCTTTGGTTCTGCCTCAACTCCCAGATCTAATGGGCAAGAGTGTCTGAGGCTCAGTCCTGATCACTGCCATTGCTCTGCTCTGTGTACAACCCCAGATCCAAGTCTTCCATCCCTAACCTCCCTCCTCAGATCAAAGCCTGTGTCAACCCAATGTGACCAAAACCAACTTTTCTTTCACCTCCCCTCTCCTCTCGCCAGAGCTCCTCATCTTAGCAAAAATCACTACTGTCCCTGTTTGAGGTAAAAATCCCAAATCACCCTTGATCCCTCTCTTCTCTTTGCTTCTGACACATACCCAAATTGTCCTGTATTTCATCCCTATGTCACTTTATTTCTCCATGGGATCACTGCAGTGTCTCAGCCCTTGCTCGTGCTTGGCTTTCTGTCACAGCTCTGGTGTTCAGGACAGACTCTTGTACTGGATGAGAGGGTCTCCACACCTACATAGGCCTAGGACACCTTCTCTAAATCCCTAAATGGGCCAGAGCAGTGATTCTCAACTGCTCTCAATTCCAGGCTGCCTACTGATTTTTTTTTTTTTTTTTTTTTTTTTTTTTTGTAAATTGCTGATACATTCCTAGTGATGGATTCAACAGGTCTGAAGTCCAGGCATAGGGGTTTGGAGGGCTGTAAAATCCCAACCAATTCTAGTTGGTGTATAGCCAGTGGGACAGCAGCCTCTGCTTGCTGGCAGAAAGACTGTTGGTGTGTGATGTTTTGTGTTTTAGCACCTGGTTGGCTGGGCCTGCAATAGGTATTTGCTCAATTAAATTCCTGCTTGTAGAAGACCCACCCAAGGTACTTTTTCCCTGCTTGCCTCCATAGGTGGGTAAATTCCCCCTCCTCCCAGAGATTCTGGGGGCGGGGGGCGGCAGTGAGTGAATCTTTGGGAAAGAGCAGGCTTGGGAACATGGACTTAGAGATTGGTCCAAATACAGACTTCTCAAGAAGAGCCAAGGCACTTAAAAGATAAAAAGCTTGAAATCAGCACCTTGTTCATAGTTATTCACAGGCATCCGCCTCTGCATAAATGTGCGCCCAATGCAGGTGGTATAGAACAAGGCTATAAACCATCTGTCTGCCTGCACTTTCTTACATGATGGAGCAAAGGCAGTGGACCTGGCCCACTGCCAGTTGGGAACCGACCCTGCCGACCGACCCCCTCCTTTGCGACTTGACACGCAGCGACGGCACTAACCCCTTGGCCGCGCATTTCGCTCTCCCAGCGCGCGGGGCTGCTACTCACGCGCGCACTGCAGGCCCTTGCGCACGACGCCCCAGATGAAGTCGCCGCAAAGGTCGCACCACGTGTGCGTGGCGGGCCCCGCAGGTTGGAAGTGGTGGCCGCGGCCCGCGACCAGCTGCCGTGCCGGATTGCGCGCGGTCCCCGGTGCGATGCGCAGCGCGTTCGCTCGCTCCAGCCGGCTGCGGCCCGGACCTCCGCGCCGCGCGGGCTCCAGTTCCCTCAGTTCAATGAGCTCGGGTTCGGTGGACATGGCCGGGTCGGGCCCGGACTCCCGCCGGCTTTGGGCGCGAGCGAGCGCGGGGCGGGCGAGGCCGCGGGGCGGGCCGCGAGGCGGCGCCGCCCCTGGGATCTAGGCTGGGCGGCGAGAAAACCAGGGTGAGCGGCGCAGTGCAGACCCGGGTGCCCGGGCTGTGTCGGCCCGCAGGCGGAGTAGGGGCGGGGGGGGGGCGATCATACAGAGTCCGGGCGCTCCCTTTCCTTTTCTTCCTGCATCCGGGTGCACCCCCCCCCCCCCCCCCCCCCCCGCCCCAAGACGACGACCACCAAGAAGGGCCACTCGGAGACAGGCTGTTTCTAGAGACTAGCTTTACTGTGCTAGAGGCACAGGGTCCCCACATCCGGCCCTTGTCTTTGCCTCCCCCAGGCCTCCCGCTCCAGCCTGCTGAGGCAGCACCCTCAGCCTACCCGCAGAGTAGGGCAGGAAGCGAGCAGCCTTTACTGGGGAAGATGGGTCAGCAGCTTGCTGGGCTCGCTGTGCTCACTACCTCGCGGTGCTCGCTCTGCTCACCACCTGGGAGGCTGGAGCCCTGGCTGAGGTTTCGAGAGGTTCAAGGGCACACTCTGGGTGGGCTGTAGGGCATGGGTGCTTGGCCCTCAGCAGCTGCAGCTTTCACTTGGCTCTGTCACCTTGGGCTGCCAGGACACAAGCCTTTCCATGCTTCTTCCAATGCTTGACTTGGCACTCCCTGCAGGCAGGCGGGCTGGTAAGCATGCAGTGCTTGTGCAGGGTATAGAAGTGGGGGTTAGGGGTCCAAGTTCCTAGGATACCCTCACCTGCAGCAATACCATTCATTCTGGCACCGTGAGCACCGTTTGGAGGCATCTGCACTGCAGTAGGCACAGCGGGGCCGCTCTGGGGTTACTGCCTCTAGGATGTCCAGGCTGTAGGTCTCAGCCCATCTAAGAAAGAGGTCAGGAAAGGCTGGCTGTACCTGGCCGGTGGGGGCACAAGAGCACCCCTGCCTGTGTCCATGCCTTCTGCATCCCTCCTACCCCTTCTGCCCACTCAGTGGGCCTCACCTTCGTGCCTGTAGTCGCAGGTCCTGCTCTGAAGGACTGAATATGTGCCTCAGCTGGTGCTTGGCAATAGCCTGCCACTTGCCTCTGTTCTCTCTTTCTAGCCGCTCCCAGATTTCTGGGATCTGAGGGAGAAAAGTGGAAAGTGTCAAGGAGGAGCTGGCAAGGTGGGCAGTAGTCCTGAGCAGCTGACTTCCTGGTACCTACCTGTTCCAACACCAAGTCCTTCTTTGGGGGCTGGGTTTCAGTCAGGGCCAGGTGGGCCAGGAAACCCTGCAGGTCTGCCAGGTTGGGCAGTTGGTCGAGCAGTGTGTCTGTGAGGAAGGCCCGAAGCTGCAAGGGAGTCCAGGGAAGGCCAGTGTGAAGTGGTGCTGACCAGGGAGGGCCTGGGCTGGGGTGCCTGTGGGGACCACGTCCCACCAGCTGCTGTGACACCTGAGCTTCAGGGTCTGGAAAGAGGACTGGGGCTGAGGCAGGTGGGCAGTGATAAGCAGCAGGGGTGGGGCAGGGCAGGGTGGGATGGGGTGGCACTGGTGCAGGAGGAGCTCCCCCACCTTGAGTAGCTGTCCCTTGGCAAAGCTGGTGATGCAGTAGCGGGTCCGGGCTTCGGGGCTTAGCAGTAGGTTGTATAGGGCAATCCACACCTGCCCATCCAACTTGCTCAGTTTTGGCTGCTCTGTGGGGGCCACTGTCTGCCAACGGCCACCCTCAAATTGCTGCATCTTGCCTGGGGAGAGGAGCCAGCACACTAGGAGCAGGTGTTACACACTCTTTGAGTCGGCCAGCTGAATGGGCTGGGGTCCTGAGTACTGCCCAGGTGCACGACTCGCCAAGGCTGGTGTCTGCTTGCTCCAGAGCGGGGTGAGTCTTTAACAGTGGACACATAGGCCTTACCTGCTGCAGAGCCCAGGTCTAAGCTAGTTTGTGTGAGGCATTCTGGGCTCCTCTATGAGCTAGCGGGCAGTTTGTGTGCAAGCTGCCTGTCCCCATCAATCCTGGGGTATGTCTGGGAAGCCATGAGCTGGGGCTTAGGCAAGGGGGTGGGGAAGACCTTACCACCTTCCTGTCGGCTCCAGGGACTGTGTTCCAGCAGTTCCACCAGGAGGCAGGGCAAGTTGTGGGTACTGAGCATGCAGTTCAAGGTGCTCAAGGAAAGGCTAGGGGTGGTGGTGGAAAGAAGTGAGTGGCGGCTATAGGCCCAGGATCCCAGTCCTCCACTGCAGGTCTTGGGCCTTGCAGGACTGCCCACCTGTCCACACAGTCTGTGATGTAGCGCAGCACTGAGAGGGCCTTCAATGCGATCTCAAACTCCATCAGCTCTGCCTGCTTCTGCAGCTCCTGGGTGGCAGGGGCACATGGTGCTCTAGCTGGGCCACCCCCTGCCTGCTCAGGCCTTGAGAGAGCCTGTTATACCCACTGGCACCTCCAGGGACCCTCAGCCTACCTGTATGGGGGTGCTCTCCTGAGACTCCTCCTCCTCGGGAGGGCTGCCGCGGCCACTCCGGGCCACCAACATAGTCAGTTTTCGGTGGCAGTAGTCTACCAGGTCCAAGACAGCATCCTCTGCTGACTCACACACCTCCTGAGGGACAGGCAGAGGGGAACATTCTGTCTCTGATGCTCTCCCCACACAGACACAACCCCTCTTCCCAGTCAGGCCTTAGCCTGGGGCAACAGCTTGTGGACAGGGCTGATGCCTCACTTTATGGAAGAACACTGTCTCCAGAAGGTTGATGATGGAGGCCTCGTGGTGTACCTGTCAGATAAAGAGAACAGAGCGTGGAGCCACTGAAGGAAGAATCAGATTACCAGCTCTCTTGTCAAATCCAGAGCCCTCTAAAGGCATGAGCAGGGTGTGACCAGGGGCCCAGCTTACCACCATGTATATGGGAAAAGTGTTCTGGGGCTTGAAGTCCTCCAGCTTGCACAGCACAGGGAACACCTTCTGCTTCCACATCTCCACTGCAATCAGCTCCTCCACCAGTGTTGGGATCTTTGAGGGGGAGAGGAAAGGACAGAGATGAAGTAGGCCTACCCTTCCATCCCTGGCTTGGTCCTGCCTGACTCCTCAAACTCCCCTAGGCTCCTAGGTTCTCTCCATAGGTACCTTCCCAAGCTCTCTCCTGCACCTTAGACCTTCATTTCTAGCTGCTCTCAATAACTTTGTGGGGACATTCCCCATGCTTCCTATAACTGGCTCTTCCTTTGTCCCTGGGCTGCCTTGCCCCGCCCCCCCCAACTACACCCTTGTCCCCTCTGTCCTCATCCAGGTGTTCCTCTCAGGCTGGCTCTCCTGTTCATGCCCTCCTTGTCCCTGTCCTCCTGCCTTCCAAGGTTCTCATGTGCCTTGACCTCACCCTTACTCAGGGCCCTGCACAATTTCCTAGTCCTCTCCCACCCTCCAGTAGGGGGCTCCACCTTTTCTTTGCAGAGGAACCCTTTTGTCAAGTGATACCTCAGGTCATTTATTTGAGTCACCTCCTGGCTCATTTTCCAGGCAGGCTCATCCCTGGTTTCTAATTCTTCTCTCAAGTTATGAAGGCTGCCTTCTTCCATGCCAAAGTCCCACCTCCACTTCAGTGAGGGCCCCCCTCTGGCCTGACAGTCTATTCAAGGATGTCTTTAGAACATAGGCTCTCCCCCTACAGCCTGGGCTGCTGTATGATCTACGGCTATCTCTCAAATCAACCAACGTCTCACACTTGGCCTAGTGTGCCAGTGTCCTGTCCAAAAGGGATGCAAAATCAAATCTGTAACACACTCCTCTTTTTTCTCTTGGGGAAGACAAGAGTACCACCTAGAGGGAAGTGAAGGCATCCGAGGTGCTCCTGAGAGGTAGAGTGGTGGGGTGAGAGGTGGTAGGAAGGGCAGGAACTCTGCCCGTGACCCCAGCATACCTTCCCATGGGTGACCAGCAGCTCCTGGATGGGCTCACCCTGGCTGGCTGTAGCATCAAGGATAGCCTGCATGTTCAGCTTCTCCAGGTTCTCATGCTGCTGGTTCCACCTGCCCCAGAGAGAGGGGGTGGATGTGTTTTGGGGTGCTACTGAAGCCTAACCTGGGTTTGGGTACTATTGCATTTGGGTATTACTGAACCTAATCAGCCTAACCTGATCCTGAGGGGCCAGAGGGGGCTCAGGACCATATACCCTCTAACTCAGAGATCTTTGTCTCCTCACTTGGGGATTCCTCCACACTGGGTACCCTCTCCCCCGTGTGAGGCCCATACTCCTCCATTCAAGGACTCTGACTCTGTGACACCGCCTGACCCTTGGATCCAGCTGCCTCACCCTCCGGAGCCCATCTCGCGCAGCGGGAAGCTGCGCAGCCCCCGCACCAGCACGTCAGCCTCCCCGGGCAGCAGCAGCTCCAGGTCGCCCATGTTGTGGCCAGGGCCAGAGAGCCAGAAAGCGGGATTCAGTTGACCCCGGACAGCAGCCGGCGCTGAGGCAGGGGAGCCGAAAGTCTCCCGCTGGGTCCAGGTTGTGGACGCAGCTGTTGCGGAGCGGTTGGGGCGCGTGGGTCCTCGCCGTCATGGAAACGGTTAGCTCGGCGCCTGCGCAGTGCGGCCCGCGCAGGCTCCGGCCCCGCCCCCGGCCGCCACGCCTTCCCCGCGGCGGGTAAGGAAGCCCCTTGGACTCCCAAACTTCTCCCTCACCTCCGACTGCGGCTCGAGGGTCTGCCCTGAGCGCCAGACTCCTGTGGCCTAAGCTCCCTCCTCCGACGTCAAGACCAGCACAGGGACAGGGTCATGCTGCCCCCACCAGCCCTTCCTGCCGCGGCTCCAACTCCGCCGCGCGGATGCCCCTCTCCGTGGCTTTCTCGCTCCAGAACGTCTGGCGCCGGGCTCCGCCTGCTGGCTCTACCCCCCAAGGTACTGAGCAGGGGCCACTTCTTTCCATCCCAGTCTAACAGGCTGCCACCACCTCCCGTGAGGAACTAACTGCTGTAATCTTTTCCTGGGTGACTGTATGGCTGCCTCCAGTTCTTGAAATAGTATGTCCAAACTAGCTTACCAGCATCTCTGCAGTATCACTTTTGCCCTTTCGGTACTTCATTTCTTGCCCCTCTCCCCATTGCCTCTTATGTTTCAGCCTTGTGGGCCTCTCTTGAGTTCCTCATACATCCTAAAGCTGTTTTTGCTTCGGGGCTTTTGCACCTGTTACCCCAACCTGGAATACTCTTCCTCCATCAAGCCTCAGTTCAAGCCACATCAGGGAGGCCTTCCTTGCTTAGTTAATCCAGAACAGCTTCAGCTCCCACCCCACCCCATTCTTGATCACAGCTTCCTGATTGTTTCTTTCTGGCTGTTTATTTCAGTTCCTAATTAGTGGACACATTTGTCCATAGTTAGTCCTGCCCACCAGATGGCGCAGCAGCGGGCCAGGACCACAGCTATTTCACTGCCAGTTCTCAGGTGGCTGGTTCAGAGGCGATACTCAATAAAGGTAGGTTGAAACAGATGCTTTTATTTACAGGACTGAGGGGCACCCTTGAGACAATACGGACTAGTCTACGGGTCTAGCCCTCATGCACCAGACAGCGCTTTGCAGGACGAAAGCAGCCAAAGTCGTGTGCCTAGTTTAGCCTCCACCAGCCTCACTTCCAGCAGATGATGATATTGGGGTCATTTTCCAGCCGTTCATCAAGCTCGTGGTAGCTCATGCCTGTTTGGAACAGTGCAGGTGAGGTGAGCAGTCTTGCCTTGGCCACCTGCCCTGACCCCACCCCAGCTGCAATGTCTGCCTCCACCTGTCTTGCAACAGATCTCATCATAGCTGTGGCAGCCTGTGTAAAGCCGGGCAGGGTGGCTCCGCTCCTCCCGAGACACCCGCACGGGATACTTCTGTAGTCGGCGGATGAGGTTCTTCATAAGCCCGAACTGGATCAGCTTCCTGGGGTGGGGTTGAGGGAGAGAAGAGTGATGCCCTGGCTGGGCCTTCCTCCAGCCAAGCCAACCCTTTTCTGCAGTCTCCCCTCAGATTTTGTCTCAATGACCAGACTGCCTTCCAAACCCAAAGCCTGGGGTTTTGGAAAGCCTGCCTAGACTAGTAGTGCCACATGATTCTGCTCACTGGGAATCTCCTGCTTCCTCTCTAACCCAAGGCTCCAGAGACATAGAGTGTATATGCTTTCAGGTAAACCCCTCATGACCCTGGGAATCCCCTTCTGACCGTTCATCAACACGCTGCAGCTGCTGGGGGTGGCGGCCAATGAGGTCTCTCACAGTAGTGCCAGGGCTCAAGCTGCAATACAGCTGGAACACATCCCGAAGGCTGGCCCTCTTGTGCCCTGTGGGTACCAGGGGTCAGCTCTGTAGGTGGCTCTGCCTCCCCGCCCCCCGCCCCGCCATGGCCTCCCCCCAGAGCCCACTACTACCTTGTTTGGTCACATAGGATAAACATGCCTCTTGCAGGGACTTGTCATCTACCAGGTCCTGGACCTTCGGTGTTGGGCAGTACACATTGGAATACTGGAGGGTAGCAGGAGGCACAGGCGCCTGAGTGAGGGGCTTGGAAATCTGACATAGCCCTAGTCTGGCCAAGCCACATGATTCACTCTCCCCTTAACCAAAGCCCAGACTCACCTACCTGGAGGATGGACACCAGTGTCACAACTCCATAATACCTGGGGGAGATAGTGTGCTCAGCTTCTGAGGGTCATGCCTTCCCACCCCACACACTCAGTGTCCTGGGGCTCTTCCCTGGCTAGCAGCTCTGTCCTGAGTGTGGCTGTTGCCCTACTCACAACAAGTTCTGGATGGCGATGCGCACCAGGTTTAGCTCCACATCTGCCTCAGCTGAGATCTTCTGGACATGGCGGAAGCCATCAATGTAGGGCAAGATCTGGGCAGGGCAGGATCAGTAGGGGTGGGATGAGGCCAGAGCTGTGGCCACCCCTAGGTGATGATACCCAGGGAGGGACAGCACACCTGTTGTGTGGTGAGGTCCCATTGTGAGTTGAAGAAATCTTCCTTGTCCTTGGTAAAGACAGGCACATCATACTCCTGCGCCACAGGAGGGTCAGGCCGCTGCTCAATCACCTTCAAGTGGATGGTGTTGGATTCATCTGCAGGGGCCCCACCCATATCTTCAGTGTCATCTCTTTCAAGAGGCCCTCAATTACCCTTCAGTCCTCCCAGCAACCCTTGAAGCAGATGGGTGGCCCTGGGTAGGGCCGATCCCCCCCCACCCCCCCACTTCTTAAGTAAGCTCTGCGTCCAACGTGGGGCTTGAACTCACAACCTCAAGATCAAGACTCACATGCTCTACTGACTGAGCCAGCCAGACACCCCCAATCTTCCTTTTTTATGGAGCAAAAGACAGGTCCAGAGAGGAACAGGAACATGCCAAAGGAGCATAGACAGCTCTCTGCTGGCCTCCATATCCCAAATCCCAACATGCATTGGACTCTGGACATCATCAACCTAGCTCATGGCTATTTATTAGCCATCAATTTGTTCATGAATCTTGTCCATGGCTGGGCTTGCCCTCCCTTGCCATGTTCCTATCCCTCTTCTACCCCTCTGTTCTCCTTGGCAAAGGCTGGGTCATACCGATCGGCAGAGTGCACCGGCCTGAGGCATTTAGCTCCTCCAGCAAGATGGTCATGATGGGCACCAATTTCTGCTTGCTCTCCTCTGTTGACACGAAGCTGCTCTCTAGCTGGATGGAGCATGGACAAGATGGTGGGTATACCCTGGGACCCCTGGCTGGCATCCTGCCCTGGCAGATACCTAGGTCTGTAGGGCTTTGGAAACATTTGTCTGCCTGCCCATCCACTCAAGCCCATTCTGTTGCAGACCTCCAGTGTGGTCAGGTAGCCAGCCAGCTTTTTGACGATGGGCTCGAGGGCACAGGTCTTGGCCTGGGCATCACACACAAAGCCTAGGTTGAAAAGCAGGGCATTGCGGCTGTACTTCTTGTGTTCAATGCACACAGGGCAGCCAATCAGTTTCTTGTCCATGGCTGTGCTGGATGGGGGGGGGGGGGGGGGAGAGGTGGGTACAGAGTCAGGCTCCTCCTGATCCAAGCTTGTTCACTTCTCCTGGGACATTCCTCCGCCCACCCCCCCCCCCCCTTCCCCGTTAGGGCCTCACACAGTGATGAGTTTGTTCTGCAGCTCTGGCTTGGTGATGATGTACACCTGGACTGTGTCAAACAGCTCCCTGGAGATGAAGTCTTCAGGGACCTGGGGGTGAGGGAGTGGGGGAGTGGCAAGAGGCCCCTCAGTGGACCCTGGGACTAAGCAGAGTACAGTAGGAGATCCCCAAGGCCTAAGCCCTCTTGTCCACTGTTTCTCCTCTCTCCCATCCACCCAGACCTACTCCTCCTTTGTGTTTCCAAACACTTGCCATGTTCTCACCTGCTTCCTGGCTTTTGCATATGCTGTTTCCCCTACCTGGCACACTCTC
Organism: Vulpes vulpes; assembly: GCF_048418805.1. Lineage (NCBI taxonomy): Eukaryota > Metazoa > Chordata > Mammalia > Carnivora > Canidae > Vulpes > Vulpes vulpes. Next base: position 92,176,705 of record NC_132788.1, on the reverse strand, counting down.
TCCTCCTTCACCTAAGTTCCTAAGCATCCAGGAATACTATTGGACTGCGCGCCCCCGCCTCTCTTGGACCTGGCACCTCCCCACAGTCCGGCTTCCCACAATCACTGCCTATGGGATTGTCAGCCCCATCAACACGGGAGCCTGGGACTTGGGCTGAGTATCCTCTCGGTCACGATTCTTTGCGAATGAAGAAGTGGTATGCCTGCGTGCAGCACCGGGCACGGGAATCCACCGCTTCCAGGAAGCTTGCTGAGCTCCCGAGAGCGTTCCTCTTCCACCGCCCCCTTCCCCTCCCTGCCCCCGGCCCTGAGAGCCCGAATGGCACCTGATAGGTGATTTTGGGTCCCAGCGTGGGATGGAACTCGCTGAAGAATATGCATTCGATGCGGCAACCGCTGCCCATGGTGCTGGCAGGGCCCAGGTCTGCAGCCCCTGGCGCCCGGACCCCTGTGAACACCCGTCGGAATCAGCCCGCAGGCCTGGAGCTCCAGATCACGTACGCCTGCGCACTCACACCCGTTAAGCTGTGTGCTTAACGGCGCCTGCGCAGCTCGACTGAGCGGTGTGGCTGGGCGTGGGGGCGCTCGTCTCAGGAAGTCCCGTCTGGGTAGACGTCGCACCCGGAAGTGAAGCGGCTCCGCGACGGAGCGGCGGCTCGCACGGCAGGGCCCCGGGTACCCCGCTTTCTCGGGAAGAAGCCACCGCGTCGGGTCAGCGCTGCGGGTGAGGCAGGCGAGTCCCTAGCGTGTAGGGGCAGCATGCCAGCAGCACGTGGGGAGACTAGTGCGCGAAGGGATTCAGGCTGTACTATGATACGCAGATGGGAACTACAAAGGCCGTAGTGCTTCACGCTCTTCTAGCTGCCGCTTCCGCGCGGCGACGGCACGATGCACGCTGGGATTTGTAGTCTATTACATGGCCTTGCGCATCCTACCTGGAAGGTGGGCCAGTGATCAGTGCCAGCCAAGTTCAGATGCGGGTACACGCTGACACGCTGCCAGTCCTCGACTATTCCTGGTACCCGTGTTGGTACTGTCCCTTCCTACCTTACTTCTTGGAAGAGCGTGGCATTCCTGCCCTGCAACCCTTGCTCCAGTGAGGAGTGGACAGCAGGCACCTCAGACCCTTGCTCATTCTACTATGCTTTCAGGCTACAGTCACTGGCCTGGTTGACCATGGCTCTTTCTGTGGAGACGGAGTCGCACATCTACAGAGCTCTGCGCACTGCCTCTGGGGCTGCTGCCCACCTTGTGGCCCTGGGTTTTACCATCTTTGTGGCTGTGCTTGCCAGGCCTGGCTCCAGTAAGTAGAATTCATAGTTGACTTCTGGAAAGGAAAGTGCTCCTTCTCTTGGGGAGCAGGAGCAATAGGAAGCCTTGGGCCTGACACCTGGGAAAGGCTTGGCTGGTTGGGCGACATCCTATGCTGGAGGGATAAGTGGGGAAGAGGTGAGTGTTGAGTGTTGGGGGCTCTACCAGTTTGGCCAAGGTACCTGGCTTCTCTGGTCTTGGTGCTCCACTTGGCTACCTTTTGTGAAGTGCTACAAGGAGGGAGGACTGCCAGAATGGCAAAGGATGGCCTCTGCTCTAGGGAGGGACCAGGGAGCAAGGATAAGTAGGGGGTGAGCTTGTTGCAGTAAGAGGGGGCTAGCATTTTGGCAGCACTTCCTTGGATGATGCGTGGCTCATTTTCCTCACCCTGTAGGGATTGGTGTGGCTGGGTTCTTGCCTCGGCCTCACAAAACCTCCTTTTCATTGCAGGTCTGTTCTCCTGGCACCCCACACTTATGTCTTTGGCTGTAAGTAGTGGGCCTGGCCAGCTCTTAGGGGTGGGAGGGAGCATAGGTACCAGGGGTGGCCCTGACAGGTCTTTGGAGGGATGGAATGTGGGATTGGAAAAGTTGCATGCTCCAACTCCTGCCCATGGTATATATCCCAGACTGGGTTCAAAACCCAGGGCAAATCTGTCTAAGTATAAGATGAGACTTCACCTATCTTCAGGCAGGAAGCTTAGAAAATGCATTTGAGTGTACCTGTGTTCCCTTTTACCTTAACTTAATAGCGATGCATCTAATTTTCCCTGAAACAGTGCACCCATGTGGCCAGCTCTTGCCAAGAAATTGTATCTAGCTCCGTTCAAGGAAACAAAGCTTGTGAATCATTTATAACTGCCACATCTCAAACCTTGTGTTTGCTGGGTAATATAGCAGAGATGACATTTCAAAATACCACCTAGGAAGGAGTGTGGAGAGGTGCATACCTCTTGCCAGTTTTTTTGGGCAGATGTTCTGTCCCTGATGGAGTTCCTCACTCCTGCCCCACCCAATGGATACTCTTGTCATTGGGGAGAGAATGTAGAGGTGAACTCTGCCCAGAATGACTGGCAGTTTAGAAAGTTATCTAAATCTCTTTTTTCTTCTGCTGGGCAGCACCCTAACTTCGTTTCCCATCCCTATCTCCCCAGTTCTCTTTCCTGATGACTGAAGCACTGCTGGTGTTCTCTCCTGAGAGTTCGCTGCTGCGCTCCCTCTCACGGAAGGGCCGAGCACGCTGCCACTGGGTTCTGCAGCTGCTGGCCCTGCTGTGTGCACTGCTGGGCCTAGGTCTTGTCATCCTCCACAAGGAACAGCTTGGCAAAGCCCACCTGGCCACGTGGCATGGGCGGGCAGGGCTGATAGCTGTGCTATGGGCGGGGTTGCAATGCTCAGGTGGGGTGGGGCTGCTCTACCCTAAACTGCTACCCCGATGGCCCCTGGCTAAGCTCAAGCTATACCATGCCACTTCTGGGCTAGTAGGCTACCTTTTGGGCACTGCCAGCCTTTTGTTGGGCATGTGTTCACTGTGGTTCACCGCCACGGTCACTGGTGGGGTCTGGTATCTGGCTGTGCTCTGCCCTGTCATTACCAGCTTGGTCATCATGAATCAGGTGAGCAATGCCTACCTGTATCGCAAAAGGATCCAGCCGTGAGCTCTTCCCAGCCTAGAAGCCTGGATTTGCCTCTCAGTGTAGTAGCTGGGGCTGGAACCTCCTGGACTCTTTCAGCTAAGTCATGGGGACACCTCAGGCACTGGGGCAGTCTAGAGTAGGAGTCTTGTGTGTGACATTTTTGGTTGCTCCTCATCCTGGAGTGCTTCCCCTTTCCTTCTGTACTGTCCCAGAGGAGCTTACAGATGATGTGTCTGGATGAAATTGGGGTTGCAAGGCTACTTCCCCAGCAACTCAACTCGTACTTGTACTGGTATGTCCAGAAATTACAGGAGAGAAAAAATAAATAAAAAAGAATGACTGAAAAGACTGGATGGGAGGAACAGCTTAGAGTCGGGGATAGTTCTTGCTAATGCATGAAAAAACATGCAGCTGGGCAGGATGGGGAACCCTGTCCCTGACCACTCACTGAGGGGCTGAAGCTCTCCCAGGATGCAAGCTCCCAGGATCTGGCTGCTGAGTGGCCTCTGCCACCAGGGCCCTAGAGCTATAGCTGTGAATGGTACAGCTGTGTGTCCCTTCAGTCTCCCAGCTGCCCGCTGTGCTGGCATCTCTAGACTGTGGTGGTTAGATGTGGACGACAAGATACGGAGTTGGGGATGGGCTATTTCCATAGGCGTCAAGCACTGAGCACTCTGTTTTTGGCATGAGCCATCAATAGCAGCTCTTTAGGATAGAGGGGCCCTCAACCATCAGATCTGGGCAGGGCCTTCCTGACTGGGAATCAGGGAGAGAAAATGAGTAGGGATTTAAAGTGATAGCTCTGGGAAGGTTATTTAATGGTAGGCATGTGGTGGTAGGGGGAGTGGGGGCAATAGGCTTCTTATTGAGCTGGAGTTGCCATGGAGACCAAGCCCTAGAACCTAAAGTCCCTAACTTTGTAGTTGAACATGATGAGGGGGCTGCATGAGTTGGTCTGACAGAGCTCAGGAGCCATACCTCAAAGAACTGCTTTATTGATACTGCGAGGCTGGGCATGGCTGCCCACTCAAGTGGTCCTGTAGAAAATACTTGGGAGCTGTGGCTCTTCTGGCCCAGAAGCAGCCATAGCCACCACAGCAGAGGGAATCAGAAATCTTCACATGAACATAGTCTTTCTGAGAGTGGGCAGGGAATTGCAGCCCTGCGCTGGCTGGACCCCCAGAATGTTTTTGGCAAATCCTTGCCTTGGCTCAGGGCTCTTGGCAACCAGTATGAGGCATAAGGGTTGGCCCAGGAGCTGTGGCACCAGTGTCCCTGCAGCCACTTGCTTGGGGCTCTCTGCTGAGGTACAGTCTTACCTCAGATGGCCTGGGCTGGCTGATGCCTGGCATAGTGGTTGTCTGGAGTTGGAACCAGATAGCAAGAGTCCCGGGTAGTGTTGGCGAGAAATAGCAGAAGGCTGTGGAAACCCCCAGCAGGCCTTCTTCCCTCTCCTCAGAGCAGTCAGTGCCCTGGAGTAGCTGAGAGGTGTCAAGGGGGGCTTGGGAGAGGAGGTGCTATACTCAAGGTGGTCTGGAGTTACAGCTTCGGGGGAGCTGCCTCGAAGGTGATCAGGCTGGATTCTGGGGCAGCCGCCTTCCCAGGGAGTGTGGGGGCCTTGTCTGAGGGTAGGGGGCTATCCACCTTGGCCCCTGCCTCCTCTTCATCGTCATCCATGCTAGGCCAGACGGACTGGTCCTCCACTCTCTTCAGCCGCTCATTGAGGGCCTTCAGGGCCAGTTGCCTGGAGCCAGAGGAAAGATGACAAGTCACTTTGGGTTTGGATTTGGCTCATGCCCTATACATTTCCCCATGAAGCTGACTCCTCCTACCACCCAGACTTCTCTCAGAATCCTGTGCAGGGACTGGACAGGGCCCAATCTGCCATCAGAAGGAGGATTCAAAGGCTATATAGAGCCTTCTCTTCATAGGGCAATTCCAGGCTGAGAATGCCAGTAGGGTGTCTGGCAGACTGCCCAGCAGGCCAGGCTCAGGAATGATTCTAAGGGTGGTGCCTAAGCATGGGCAAAGCTGGTAACCCAAGGAAGATGGGTGGAAGGGTAAGTCACTTGGATGTGGACACTAGCATCACATCCAAGGAGAGGGTTATTACTTCCTTCTCTCCTTGTTAGGTGTTTTGAGTCTCTTGGCAAGGGTTGAAGGGGAATGCTGGAACTCAAGCACCTATGTTGGATCTCAATCTGGGAAGCAGGGCCAACTTAGGTCAGCCCATCCTTCCTGACTAATGTTCTCCTACCCCAAAGCCAGCAGGACCCGTGTTAGAGCAGGAACATACCAAGTGCTTGCAGAAAAGAGGAGGAACAGCGTATGTGTATAGGACACAAGCCAGAGCCTACTGGTTCCAATGGACAAACCCTTTTGGACCTCACTTTGAGGGGAGGTGGGAAAGTTGACTGGAAGGTATACACGTGTGCTTGTGACCCTACCCAGGAGGTGGAATACCCATACTGCCAGGTAATACTTCCAACAGTGGACACTGTGGAACCCTGATGTCTCACCCTGTCTGTGCTGTAGGTATAGGGGACAGCCTATAATAGCCTTCTAAATTCCAACAGAGAAGCAAAGCCTCCAACGCGTCAGGAAACATGACAGGAAAGGCAACAAGAACATGGGCACAGAAAACCCTGGCACAATTCCACCGTGTGCTCCAGCCTGACACATGGCAAATTGGCACAGAAAGGACAGTTCTTCCCCATGCTACCCAGGCTCCCATCTTGGAGACTGCCTTGGCAATTCTCTCTAAAGCCTGCTAAAATGGAGAGACAGTGGCATACTAATAACTTTCTCACAACGGTCAAAGATAGGAAACCCCGCCTCCCACTACTAATAGCCCTTTGGGCTTGGGCATGGCATGCTGCCAGATGCCCAACTGGTTGGAGAAGTAACAACCACAAGGCTATGTCAAGAACCTGCCCCCTGACAACTTTCTGTACCCTAGTCTGCCATTTCTTGGGCCAAAGCAGAGGTGTTTTGAATTTCCAGCCAACTCTAGCAATCCAAGACTCACTAAAGGAGGAGTCACCACTGGGAGCTGCAGAGCTCTGAGGACAGCTCAGTTTCTATCAGGTCCAGCCCTCTTGGTCCTACCTCTCCACTGGATAAAGTGAAGACAGAGCTCAGTCTTTAGGATTCATCAGCTACAGAGACACCATAGGGCCCACATACGACCTGCAGCATGCTTTGTGTGCTTTTCAACACCCACCACTTTAGGCAGTAGTAATCTGTGGCCCTTCCCCAGCCTGAAACTCCTTCAAGAAAGGGGTGTGTCTCATGCTCTACTCCACCGCCCAGCGGAGAGTAAGCACAGGGATAACCTTTCAGCTTAATTCATAAAGCTGCCTGCCAAGAATCCATTTCACAGGTGAGCAAAAGTAGAAGCCTTTGACAAACCAGAAAGCAGGAACAGAGCCTGCTCCAGATTTTGCCACTAAAGTAACTGCCTCAAAATACCCCTCAGGGATAATGTTGGAAATGGAGTAGTGACAACTCTGGTGAGTCTATGGACCTGGGAGAGAGGGGCGGAGGGAGGAGGGAGGGTGGGGGAGAGAGGGAGAGAGGGAGAGGAGGAGAGGGGGAGGAGGGAGGGAGGGAGGGAGAGGGAGAGAGAGAGAGAGAGAGAGAGAGAGGACTGGATTAAAAAAGATCTGCCCTGCCCTGTCCAAGGTGCATCCAGTGAATAATTCAGCTGGGACTCCAGATGGTGCAGATGGCTTAATTTACAGGTAATGAAAACAATCGTCTCCACTCCCTGTGGTCAGCAGGCTCCCTTGGTGGGTCACATGGGCTGTCCCCTGGGTTTGGTGTCACATACATGCTGAAAGGACAGAGTGGTAAATCTAGTAATACCCCCAAGGTTCCCTCTCAAATACGTGGCAGAGAAGCACAGCGTCTGAATTAAGACCCAGGAAGAGGATATGGTTCAGCATTTTTTTTTGTTATATGGTTCAGCATTTTGAATTTGGGGTGGCCCAGACTGCCTCATAAAGAAGGTCTCCTTGTCTGTCTCTCACTGGGGATATAGGACCAGTAGATTGTTTCTGGCTCCCACAGGACCAGTGTCTAGGATTCCAAGATTCTGAGACAATGCCAGGATTATGTGTATCTGGCTGTCCATTAGCCCCTCACACAATATCAAAGGAAACTGGGCATCTCTTAGGACTTATTAAGCTGTCTGAGTGGTGAGAAAGGCAAATTTCACTCTAATGTAGAAAAGCACTACTGGAGCCCAGCATGTAAATGCCGAGTTTCTCAAGGCCACAAACCAGATTTTATCTCCTGAGGCCGCCCCAACACCTGACCCTTGGCTGCCAGTCAACACACAGCAAGCACAACAGATGGAATGGGACTTGATCAATAAAAAGTCTCTTAGCTCAGTAAGGTTTTGGAAGACTCCACAGTACCTTCTCCGCTCTGCGTCTTGAGGGTCTGTGCCTGGGAGGCTGATGGTGATGGAAGATGGGGCACCTACATCATAGCGCTTCACTGTCTTCTGGCATATCTTTACCTTCACCAGGAGGCCGTGCACCAAGTTCGCCAACAGCCCCACCACAGGCTGCAGGATCTCAGGAAAGAAGGTGGCAAAAGCAAAGTGGTCAGCCATATCCCCTCGGCCTCGGCTATGGCGCTGGTAGAAGCGAAGATACACCCAGCTGGAGAGCAGCCCAAAGCCATAGGAGGCCAGCGCTGGGCTCTGGAGCAGCGTGGCCAGCCGCAACAGCAGCAGCAGCCCCAAAAGCAGCATGGGCACCACGCTGACGCGCACCTGCGGCACACGCAGGACCACGCAGTCCCCCATGGTTTGCTTGAGTGCCACCAGGACACCACCTAGGAAGCCCAGGGCTCCGTGGATGCGGATAGTGAAAAGGTAGACCAAGTTGAAGGAAGCCATGTAGGTGAGGAGGTAGGCGAAGGCCCCCAGCAGCCCCACAGACACGTTCACCACTGAGAAGAAAATGAGCAGCTCCAGGGCCCCCCAGAGGGGCTCCAGCAAACGTCCAGCCACCACCACTGTGGCCAGGCTGATGGCCACATCCCACACGTGCTGTTCCATCAGCCCATGGGTGGCCAGAGTCCAGATCCAGAAATTGGGCGGAAAGAGGTAGCCTGGGGTGACCGCCAGGCAGCCCGTGTCCACGGCAAAGGACAGCAGATAGAGGAAGAGTACTGCCGCGCACAGGGTCTTTACCACCACGCTGGCGCTGGCCAGGATGGCCCCCAAGTGCTGGCGGGCGCCCGGTAGGGCGCGCTGCATCTTCCCGAAGGGCGTCGGCCTGAGGGAAGGGTCTAGTGTGTTAGGGGCCTCCCCGGGGCCTCGTCCCAGTCCGGCCCCGACGGGAGGCCCGCGCCTAGCCTAGTCACTGGCCTATGGCCCCGGTGAAGACTCCACTTCTGGTCGGGTTGGCTCCGGTCCAAAGGGCCGATAGGGGCCTGTTAGAGGGCCCGGGACCTAGGCCCCTCGCCGGGGACCCGAGCGAAGGCCCTGGGAGGCTTCGGCACGCCTGCCTGCCGGCCGGCCTGCCCACCCTGTGGGCCCCGCGCCAAGCTGACCGGGCGGGCGTTGATCTCAGGGCTCGGCCTATTCCATCCACTCGGGAGCCCTGCGGTCTGCGCGGGGATGGAGCCTAGTTCCGGGCCCCGGTCAAATCTTGTCAGCTCCGGCTCGGCCTCGGTCTTGGTCTTGGCTGCGAGCGTACCCCCTCCCTTCCCAGGCGCCGACAAACAGCACTGCTGCGCCTGCGCGCCCCGGGCAGCTGCGGGATACCCTTCCGGTTCCACGGCATGCTGGGACACCGAGTCCTGGGCCGAAGCCGGGCACGAGCGGAAGTCAGGGTTCTGCGTAAAACTACAAGTTCCAGGAAGCTGTGCGCTCCGGCCGTTCCGGCTGGGAAGAGAAGTGTGTGCTGGGGAGTTGTAGTTCTCCAGACCGTTTCGTCTGGTTGTCCGGAGGCGGGGAGGAGTGAACCGGCTTCGTTAACCTCGGGAAAGCTGCGGGTCCCCGCGCGGCTGCGCAACTGCAGACACGCGCTTGCTGAATTTCCTGGTACATCTGAGTACATCTGAGTGTGTTTTGTGGACAGGCGTGTAGGTAAGAATGTAGGCGGTCTTGGTGTGCCTACCAGGGTGCGGGAACTCCCGAAATTTCCGCAGTTTCGTGTGCGCCTGACCCAGGTTGTATGAGTGTATGGGACCTGACACAGATTGGAATTCTTGCTCTGCCATTTGGCGGCTCTGTGACACTGGCCAAATTCCTCAATTTCTTGGACCGTAAAATGGAGATGAGCGAGCGTTCAAGGGGACTGTGGTGTAAAATGTCAGTCCAGCCTGGGTGCTCAGTGAGTGTGTTGGCCAGGCTAACCTTGTTACAAGTGTGGTGGAGCTGCGCCTCGAACGCAGGTCTCCTGCCCCCAAAGAGGCAAGGCTGCGTGGGCTGCTTTTAGTGACTCTCTTCCCCACTACAGATTTCTCATCTCTGGCCCAGAGGAATAGAGGTCACTACAGACTTGGGCCAGGGTGTCCCTGGGCCTCCACTTTACTGCATCGGTGGCTTCCTGCAGGTTGTGTCCTGTGCACGCTGTTTTGTTTTGTTTTGGTGTATTGAGTTACTTTTAAAAAATGTGCATATAATTTTTTTTAAAAATTTTTATTTATTTATGATAGTCACACAGAGAGAGAGAGGCAGAGACATAGGCAGAGGGAGAGAAGCAGGCTCCATGTACCGGGAGCCTGACGTGGGATTCGATCCCGGGTCTCCAGGATCCCGCCCTGGGCCAAAGGCAGGCGCCAAACCGCTGCGCCACCCAGGGATCCCAAAATGTGCATATAATTAAAATAATTATGTCAAAGCACATGTATAAAGTGCAGAGCCCCTTCCTTTAAGCCACTGATCTCAGTCACAACTGCACACATAGGCTTCCAGGTTACAAACGGTGTTGACATGACACCCGTTTCTTTGGGGTCTAGGTTCTCACTGGCTGCCACTCACACTCAGGGTAGAGTTGCCAGATTTAGCAAATCAAAATACAGGGTGTTCGTGCTTGCTTCGGCAGCACATATACAAAATACAGGGTGTTCAGTCAAATTTGAGTTTCATATAAATGAATAGTTTTTTAGTGTAAGCATGGCCCCAGTCTTTTTAGTATAGTTATGTGTCATGCAATATTGGAGACATACTAAAAAATATTTGTTGTTTATCTGAATCTAAATTTGACTGGATGTTCTACATTTTATCTAGCAAGCCTACCCCAGGACCCAGCGCTGTTGCAAGGCATGGAGCTCTCTCAGGTTACTAGTTAGGCATTGCTCTGTGGCCAACTCATGGAGTGGAATGAGGATGTCTTTGCTAAGGACTGGAATGCCCTCCTCCGTTTATTTAGTATCTAAGGCCCCCCAGCCACAGGTCACCTCCTCTCTGAAGCCTTTGCTGATTTCTTGCCCTCCTCCCCAGGGGAGGAGAGGATTTCTCCCAAGTCTCAGTTTATCTATCTGCAGTATGGAGATAAACTAGTACCCAACTCTAAGGTTGTAAGTTGGCTGCTTACTGGGTGAGTGCAAAGTGTGCATCATAAGAGAGTGAACATCAGTAGTACTGGGAAACCTTTACACTTGGTGGTTACTAGTTTCTCTCCTTGAAAAGAGCGTGAAGGGTCACATGGACTAGGGTTATTTAGAGAGTTGGGATTAAAATGAACACGGGCAAGCCAGAGGGAGGTCTGAGAGGATTCACTGAAACAGACTCCGTTTTGGGTTCCAGTATGAGCAACAGCAGTCAAGAGCACTGGGTCTTAAGCCTCCCCTGGGCTGGAAAGGAGCCATGGTCATGCTAGTGGGTGGGCCAGACCCTGGCCTCCTCTGGACAGCAGGATGGGGCCCTCAAGCACCAGGTCCTGGACTTGGGCCAGGTACTAACTCATTGCTCCAAGTGGATGACCTGCCCATTAAGCCCTGGTGGTCTGACCTGATGCCTAGATGCCTGCCTAACCTCGAATCTCATCTGTCTTCTTCCACTATCCTGGCCTTTAAGGACAGCTTTTCTCAGAGGCTTTTGAGATTATATGAGACAAAGGATGTCAAGGATCCGGCATTTTGGAAACCTAAGAAGCATTACGACCTATACCCTCTTGGGTACCTGGGTTGCAATGGCCTTCACTCCCAGCGGAGTGGTAGATGGGACTTTGAGCTCATGGCCACCTACCTGTCTTCAAGCTACCCAAACCCCACCCTCAGGCAGACACAATGGATGGGAACTATTTGAAGTGAAAATATGAACATTATTTAATAACTGATCTTCTGTAATAAACCATTTGAAAATATTTTACAAGGAATCACACACACAATATTTTACAAAGTTTCTTGACTTTTTTGTCACTGTTGTTTTTCTGACTTGTCTGTACAAAATAGAACAACAACCAAAAAAAAGGGCAGAGAAAAGGAAATGGCCCCCCAGTCCCCCACAGATCCCCCGAGCCCGAGGTGAGGGGGCAGCCAGGTCGGGTGGGTGATGAGAAGGATCAGACCCAGCTGGGGGTTGGACAACTATCTGATGGGGATTGTTTGTCTGTTTTCCTGTTTTTTAAACTTAAAATAGATATTTTTCTATATATGTTTGATTCTGTTTTATTTTTATATTCTCCATTGAGCACCTGACTACACTACAGTTACACACACGCCCCCGCAAGACATGGCTGGCATCTAGGCTGGGTGTACAGCATGGGTGCCCACCCTGGCACCAGCAGCGGGCATGGACCATACACACACACTGAGAAAGCAACAAGCAACATGACATTAATTAACGGAGCCATTAATTAATGCATCACCCTCCCCCCTCCTCCCAGTCCATCTGAACCTCATGGCCACGTCCCCCTGCCCTCAGTCCCCCACTTGCCCCCAGGCTGGGATGCCTTTGGGGGAAATGATCAGAATGAATGGTGTAAAGACATGTGCCTGGGCCCAGCCTCTGTGTGTGCACAGAGTGTGTACGTGTGTATGTGTGTGCAAATGTATTCAGCAGGGAGGAGCAGTCTGCCCCTCCCCCCATTGGGGGCAGGGTGTGTGTGTGTGTGTGTGTGTGTGTGTGTGTGAGAAGAAACAGGGAATAGGCACAGGCCTGAGTGTGTAAGGGCCAGATTGGGGAGGGGATGGCCCAGCCAGGAGTGATCATGTCACTCTGGCTAAGGCAAAGGGCAATGTCTGGTGAAGATTCCTCTGCCAAGAGGTGCAGGCAGTCGCATGTGGTCCCACTGGGGGCCTGACACTAGTGCGAAATGGTTACAATGAGCACCTGGCGGGGTGAGGGACATTTCCGGGATACTGGCGGCTAGGATGGGACAGACGGGTCTTCACCCTCTGCCCCAGCATTTGGCACTGTTTGACATTCAGCTTTAGAGACAGAGGACCAGCTGGGCTGCAGGTCAGATTAGAGGCGGGTGGTGAGCAGGAGATGAAGTGTGCACATGCCAACCCTCCCACCGACCCCATGCCCTGTGTAAGGCTTTGTGAGCCCCCGCCCCCACCCCATGGTGTACGTGTGTTTGTGTGTGTGTGTGTGTGTGTGTGTGTGTGTGTGTGTGTTCTCCTTGGTATGTCTAATGTGAGTCCAGTTTCTGCCCTCAGGGCTCCAGGTGTGTATGGGGTTGTGTCTGAACCAGTGTCAGTCACTGGCTTGTCACCCCCACAGCTGGAGGAAGGTGGCTGTAGGCCTGAAAGGGGCAGGTGCCCATTGTGGGGCTGCCTCACGAATTCTCTCCTGCTAGAATGGAAGCTGGGATGCACAGGCCTCAAACTGCCCATCTCAACTTCATTATTCCCAGGGAATCCTGATTTGCTCCTGGGTGGGGCATAAGGGCCAGGTTAGAGGAGTCCAGCTGGGGCAGGGCCTAGGTCTCCCGCACAAAGGGAGCCTTGGGGCAGGGTGGGCAGTGGAGGCCTGGTTTGGCACCAGTACTGTGGCTTCCCTGTCCCAGCCCTCAGGGGTGGGTACGTCCAGTGGGAATAAGGGGTCTGGGGTCACTTGACAGTTCAGCGGTGAGATGTGGCTTGGGGGCCAAAGACCTGCGGCACCCTCCTTTGGGACCCCCCCACTCCAAGGCTCAGACACTGGGGCCTGGCCGCTCAGGTCCTTCAGTGAGGGAGGAGGCGAGGCTCTAAGGCGGGGTATGTGGGGCAGGGGAGCAGGGGAGAGGCGGGGAGGCCTGGAGAGGGGCAGGAGGGGGGGGCGCGGCGCTCAGAGGCGGCGCGAGGCGTGGACTTGGGGCTGCGGCCGGGGAGGCAGGCCCAGGAGGAGCAGCAGCTGCAGGGAGACCAGGACGCCCAGCGACGGCGGGAAGGAAGCTCCGCGGCCGCAGTCTGAGGTATCTTCCTGCGGGAAGAGGCAGGGAGCGTGTCGGCCGGCGGCGCGGGGAGGGGAGAGGAAGGGAGGGGGGAAGCCAAGTGCGCCGCCCCTTCCTCACCGTCGCGTTGTAGTCAAAGCAGATGTGCGGGCCTCTCCGGTATCGCGGTCTCTGCACCAGTTCACACTGCTCCGGGCCGTCCGCTGGGCATGGGTGGGGAGTCAAGGAGGCGGCAGGGCACGGAGGGGGCGCGCGGGACGGGAGGGGGCGCGGGCGGCGGGGAGCAGCGGGGGCAGGATACAGTGTGTCTCCTTCTGCAGCAGCCGGCCAGCCTCACACTGGCTGCACAGCGGCTTCTCGGCCACCACGAAGAGAAGGTTGGTGTTGGTCAGTCTCTGCGCGTGGAACAGCCTGCAGGCGGCACGGAAAGCGGGGCGTTGGGGCTCGCCCCGCCCCGCCCCTCCCCGCCGCAGGCCCCGCCCACCCGGCAGGCCCCCGCGGGGCCCCATTGGGTCCTCGGGTCCGGCTCCCCGCGGGCACCTGGAGCAGTTTCCGCAGTCGATGATGGCGTTGTAGGAGGCGTTCACCGACCCGAAGTAGTACTGAGTCTGTTTCATGACGCAGCTGCTCTCGCGCGCCTCGGGGCTCCCCTCGGCCTCCGCGGAGTCTGCGGGGCCCAGAGCGCCTCAGCCCCACCCGTACACCCTGGCCAGCTCTCCGGCCTCAGCCGCGCTCAGCCGGGAGCCCCGCCCTCTCTTGGCCGGGGTGTCGTCTGAACTTAGACTGGGGAGGGGAGGTTCGAGGTGGGGCCTCCAGAGCCCTACCTACCTGCCTGGAACCAGCTGTGATAGATGAGGCCATAGAGGAGCTGCTGGAACAAGGACCTGCAGGGTATGAGTGAGAGTGCTCACCAGAGACCAGTGCCCTGCGCCACCACTTCTCTTGTGCCCTCCTGCCCAGGGAGCCCCCTCCCTCCCCTCCTCCTCCCTGGGACTCACCAGGCTGCAGCCGAGGTCCACCAGGCCAGGTTAAGGAAGTCTGCAATGGTGGGCTGCAGTGAAGAGAGGGGCATGGGCTGCCACTGCGGTCCCTGGACCCGGGTCACCCCCAGCTCTCTCCTCAGAAGTGGAGCGTCGTCTGTGGGCAGGTCTCCCATCCCCCCCACTCCTCCCGCAATCTCCTGGCCAGGCATCGCTGAGGCTCACCACAAAGACGCCCCGCGGTGCAGCACCCAGGTTGCCAGGGGGCTGGGGGGCGCAGGCTGCCTGATAATCGTAGGACTCTTTGCGGGTGTAGAAGGAGTTATTGTAGAGTGCCAGCATCAGGTTGGCGTCCACCTCACTGAAGAACCTGCCCACCTGGGAAGGCCGGGAGGGAATGGTAGTCACGGAGCAGGTAGTGCCACACCCCCAGAAGGCTCAAACCCTGGCTCCCTCCTTCCAACCTCTTCCTGACCCTCACCTGGTCCCACTGATGATTCTGGTTTGACAGCACCAGGAATCCCCCATCATCAATGAGGACACAGAGCAGGTCCTGAGAGGTGGGGAAGGGGGAGGAAGACGGAGACTCAGGCCCAAATCTTCCTCCCCAGACCCTGGCAGTCGGGTCGTTGGGTAGAAGGGCCACCACTCCCCCCAGCTCTGGTAAACCTGTGAAGTCAGAGTGGGACGTTGGGACCCCCAGGCCAAGGGATGGGCTAGGAATTGTAGTGGGGACTAAAGTCTGGGATTGGAGTAAGCTAGGGTTCAGGGCACACGTACCTCATTGTTAACCTCGCAGTCCATCTCACAGTGGCTGCTAGGGCCACACTGCTGGGCAGAGAGCAAGGACAGTAAGGTGCCTGCTAGTTTCCCCCCTCCCATCACCCTTCGTATATCTGGGTCCCCACACTATTTGCAACAGCCACTGCCTCCCCAGAGGCACAGGAACCACTCTAAATGAGTGTTAGGGGTTCCTGGGGACCTCTAGAGTTAGTACTGCTGGGCTTACTGGCCCCACCCCCACCCAGGTACCTTCTGAGGCTGGTCCTGGTGGGTACGGTTGCTGGCTAGCACCTTGAACTTCTCAGCCCAGGCCTCTAGGTCCAGCTTAACACCTACCACTAGAGAGGACAGCAAGGGGCCATCAATGCCCACCCGCCCGGGCAGCACCCTGCCCATCATCTCTTTCCCCACCTCTGCCCCAGGCATTCACCTGCTGGCCTCAGTGTGCGTCCGCCCAGGCTTAGCTCCACAGCTGTGCTAACAAGGATGCCCACCGTGTCATTCTCCAGCTCCAGTGGCCTTAACAGGGCTGGAGGGGGTTGAGGAGGTTAGGAGTAGAGGCTGGTGGCCACATGGATCACCCTGTGCTGGGCCTGTGGACCCAGAAGCCCAAGCCAAGCCCCCAGTACCCAGTGTAGTGTTCGGCACAGCCTAGCTCTGTCTTCTCATCTGCCCCAGTCTCAGCTAGCCTCGTGTTTGAGAGGGGTCTCAGACAGCAGAACCTAGCCCTGGCTGAGCAGACAGGGAAGCCCCAACTTCCCACCTGCTGCTAGGCGCCTGGGAGAACACTCACCATCCTGATGTGGGGGTTTGAAGATATAGCCGTGGTTGTCCAGGCTACGGCGATAGAAGCTGGCATTGAAGGGCTCCGGGTTCTCCGTCCAGTCCTCAGCTGCTCTGGTTATCCGAGACAGACAGAGGTTGGTGGAAGGGGTGGTGTGTGGGGACCGTGTCTCAGCAGGTGCAAAGAGGCCTGTGGGCAGCAGGGCAGAGGCAGGGTCCTAGGCAGGGGCAGGGTGCTGGGTGGCAGGGTAGGTCACTTACTTGTTGGGGAAAACGCGAGTGATGCCGCCGTCGGTGGCAGCAAACACGGCCAGAAGGCTGTACCTGGTGGGGGGGGGGGGGTGCAGCAGGGAGGTGAGTCATAGGCCTGCCTTCTTCAGGGCAGGGCCAGGGCCTCCGGGCCCATCCCCACCTCCTGCCCCCACAGGCTGGGTGGTGCCTACGTGTTGAGATCTTGGTCCCGCCACACTCGCTCTACCAGCTGCTGCGTGATGCCCGTGTCCAAGATCAGGTTGTGCAGAAGAAAGTTGTTGCCTGAAACAGGAGGGTAGGGGTGGAGGGGGTGTCATCTCATGGCTTCCTGTCTGTTCTCCCCCACATACCCAAGGCTCCAAAGGAGCCTTCCTCGCTGCCTGGGCTTGGGTCTGCCTCACACCTGCCCCATCTCTGGGTTCTTTTGGGCTGCCCCCTTCTGGCCTGGGCACTACCCAGACCCAGCTGCCCCACCAGGCACTCACACTGCTTGGAGTCTGGAGTCACTTTCTCCATGAGCTCAATGAAGTTTTTCAGGAACTCGGTGTTGTTGTCTGAGGCATTCAGGTCCTTGCAATACTCTCTGGGGGTGGGGAGGGGCAAGAAGAGTAGGCTTGGGGGCTGGACAGAGCAGTAGTGTTGAGCCTTCCCCACAGGCCTGCCTGTTGGCTGAGAAGCCTGGGCCTCAGGCAGGGGCATGTGTATTTTTACAGGTTGTAGCCACTACATGCCTGGCAGGCTGCCACGTCTGAATAGGGGCAGAGCTGACACAAGAATGATGGTCTGCTTCCTCCAGCCTGGCTGTTTCTCCCCCCTGGGTATAGCCCTGCAGGGCCTCCCACGCCTCCTGTGTAGCTGGACCCACACGGCCCACCTGGGAGGCCCCAGGCAGTGTGTCACTTCTGGCTGGTCCGCCTGTATGCTGTCGTGTTCCCGTGGGCACAGGGCGGGTGAAGTCCCGGCACCGTCGGGACTCGGTGTGAGACCTCAGCCTGCTGCTTCCTGGCTTTGCGCCTCTGGACAGCTCACTCAAGCTCTCCAGGTCTCAGTGTGGTCCATCATACCACAGAGGGTGTCAGGAAGCCAGTGGGAACACGTGGGGTCTCAGACTGGTTGTTCCCCCTGCCCAGAATGCTCTTCCCCCAGAAGCAGACAGGCAAGATGCCTCACTTCCTTCAAGGCCCTTGCTGGGCTCAGGCTCCGGGGCCAGAGAACATGGGAACTTTGGGGGCATGGGTGGCCTGCTTAGGGCTCTGGTCCCCAGGAAATGTTGGCGAGCAGTCCTTCCACCCTGCTAGATGGAGCTCTCTCTCCTGCCCAATCCCTCGTTCACACTTCTGCCACCAGAGGCCCCCACACTGGCCTGGAGGCAGCAACTTTGGGAGTTTTTAGAATGCACTGCTTCCCTGGGCTGTGCTAGGGCCACCCCACCTGGGGTGGGGTTTCAGCACCCACTTGCTCTTTGGCCCCGATGGTCTTATACAGTGCCCAGCCTGTACTTCTGTGGTAGCGGGCACACCAGACACATCCAGAGTGACACCCATCCAGTTGTACTTCAGATACAACTCCCCTGCCATCCCCCCACCCCCGTCCCCCAACAATATGTACATTTACGGTTGTGGATTACTTCATTCATTCACTCACCCAACACGTATTCATTGAGCTTTCCCAAGCCAAAGATACAGAAGTGAAAAAAATAAACAGTCCCCTCTCTCAGGGTCATGTGGGCCACACGGGCCTTTCTCACTCATTTCCACAGTCATTCAGGCACACAGCCCACCCCACATTTACATTCAGACCATAATGAATGTACACAATTGCTCACAAATACAAACACACCTACAGAGTCAAGAGAAATGTGTGGGTGCATGCACACACGTGCACACACATGGAGGTCAGGAATGTCCAGAGCCCCGTGTGGTGCCAAGAGTCAAGAGTGCCCATGGGTCTGTATCGGCTGCATCCACCTGCCCTCATCCAAAGCCAGGTCACAGTGGAGGGCTTCACCACCTGGGGGCCTGTCGGCCTCCTCACTGTGGGCCAACAGGCACAAGGTGTGCACCCAAGGATGTGTGTGCATGCTGACTGTGCACCTCAGGGCTGGTCCAGGGTGCGGGGCCCCGACCCCTCACTTGCCAGAGCAGTTCTTTGAAGGCCTTGTACTCCCCACCTCCCCCCCATCCTCCGTGAGCCACCACACCTGAATTCAGCACTGCTGACAGGGGCTCTGGCTGGCTCATCCCTGGACCACACGAACACTGACTGACACAGGACAAGGATGGGGTGCAGGGCAGGGGGTGGGAAGGGCACCACAGACCAGAGCAGCAGCTGCCCAGTGGAGAGTGTGATGCGGACAGCCTGTCCAGGGCAGAAAGGGTCCGTCCCGGTGGCCTGGGAAGGCAGGGAAGAGCAGTGGAGTCTGGAACCCTCCTGTCCCAGGTTCAGTGGGGGCTGGTGCCGTCGGCGGCTGGCCACTGCTGCCTGGTGCGGCTGCATGGCCCGGGTATGCACATGGCCGCACATACGGGGCTATGCATGGGGTGGGGGTAGGGATGGGGGCGACACTGCACAGGACACACACACACAGAGCTCCGGGCAGCAGTGCAGGAGGCAGGGCCAGGGCAGTTGGGGTTGGGGAGGACACCTCAGCAAGGCCACACGCAAGCTACCTGGGAGCAATGAAAACATGTCCTTCAGACTCAAAGCTGCTGGGGAGCAGGAACTCAAAATCTGCAACAGAAACGGGGGGTTATCCGGCGGGGGCTGGGGAGGCAGGAGGCCAGGGGGCTCAGAGCTGACAGGGCTGGAGGGACAGGGAAGAGGGTGGCTTGAGGGAGGGGGAGACACCAGCAAAGAGGGAACCCGCCACTTCCACGTTCAAGTTCGAGCCAGAGAGAAGGGGCGGGCAGAGAGAAGGGGCGGGCGGGGAAGGGTGGAGGGCCTGTGGAGACTACAGCATCGCAGGAGGAGGGCAGTTATAGCCAATATGTTGCCCAGGCCTGGTCCTCTGTCGGCAGTGAGTCCCGTGGCGTGGCTGTATATGCTTCCATACGGCTGTATAGCACATATACACGGACACACACACACACATATATATACACACACTGCTATATATATGCATGGTCTGGGGGAGGCACCGGTCTTGCTCTTATCATATCCATAATGGAAAAAACCGCATGCTGAGCTTCCTTTGCCTCCAAAGAGACTTTGAGGAAGGGAATTGGTTTTTGGCTGCGGATTTTTATCTCTCTTTCTTTGCTGCAGCTGTTTGCATTTTGGTAGGTCTTGCTTTTGTTCTGTGTCAGGCATCAACATGGCCAAACCGAGGGATTTCTCACGGGCACAGACAGTCCAACCAGAGACGGTATGGGCAGCTGGGGCTGGGCTGCAGTGCATTGTGGGGGTCCAGCGGTCCTTCCTGGGCTGGGAGCCTGGGTTGAGGGGAGACTCTTGAGGTATCTGGGAATGTCCCCACGCTGTGGGAGGAGGGTCTGGGAGCCAGGAGGGGACACCTGCTTGAACCTGTACACCTGCCCTCTTGGGCTGGAGGTATGAGGGCAGGTGGGGAAGAACAACGAGCCTCCATGACCTGTTGGTTCAGAGCAGCCAAAAGAGAAGTGATGGGGCTCCAGAGTGGGGTGCTTTTCAGAGATCCACCAGTTAGGCTGTGCACATGTTTGAGAGTGAGCATATATATACATGGGAGAGCATGTGTGTTTGCATAAGTGTGCATGTATACAAGTGTCTCTGTGTGGGTTTGTGAGTGAATCTGAGGCTTCTCTGTGGTGTCTCCCTGCCCAGCTGGATCAGCTACCTGGCTGATCCGCATCTTGGAGGTGTGCCCCTGCTCCTTGGTCTGTTGCACCCTGGGCAGCCCACCTTCCAATCCTGTCTTCACCAAGGTTCTGACCTCTCTGTCACCCTAGGGCTTTATTTTTGCAGAAGAGGGGTCTTCTGTGTTCCCAGATACTCCCACAATGCACTGCAAGATTCTGGGAAGTGGATTTGGGGTGCCTGGAGGGACTGGGCAGTCACTGGTTGGACTGTTGCTTTCTGTTGGGACTGTGAGGCAGGGTTTGGACACAAGCCGACAGGGAACGGGTGTGGGGGAGGGGAAGGAGGAGAAAGAAAAAGGAGGTAGGGAGACTAGGCTGTAGTTGTCATTGTAACCAGAGCCCTGCATTTCTGGGGACACTGGGAGGGATGTGGAAGGGGGAGAAAAGACAACTCAAGCCAGTGGGGGTAGGGCCCATCCCCCACCCCCACCCAGGCCACTGGGGCCAGCTATATCCCTTTTGCTGGACTAAGCTGGACAGGGCCCCTTGGGCTTCCTGGGCCATCCCCTGGTTGTTCTCCGTGCCCATCTACCCAGGCATGCCTTGGGAGTGGTATCTCTGTGCACCAGTGGTGGAGACCCTCATGAGCTTCCCCCTCCACTCCTCTTATTCTCCACCTGAGTCTGTGAGTTCATTGCCTACGTCCTCCAGAGTCTCTGGCTTGGGTATCTCTAAGTGCCAGAATTTTTCTTCACTCCCAGATTGATTCCCTCTGAGCTCTTTTGCTGGCCTTTGGGGTCCAGATACATTTCCTTCCATTCCTGGCTAGGCGCACCATTGGGAGTCTGCTTTTATTCCCCAGGGGAAGGCCTTCTCTATACCTGAGCACCTGCCCCAGTGGCAGTGGGTACCATGGTTGAGCTAGGCCAGCGGGCTTTAGCAAAGTCTAAAGTAGTGGAGGCAGCAGGGGACAGGGGCATCAGCACCTAGGCCAGAAAGTAGTGGAGGCAGCAGGGGACAGGGGCGTCAGCACCTAGGCCAGTGCCCTGGATGGTTGGGTCTGCCTTGCTCTCCCAGTGGCCTGGCTGATGACCTGTCCTGCCCAGAATCAGAGTGGGGGGCTTCCAGAGCCTTCCAGAGCCAACTCCTTGGAGAGCTGCCAACTTCTGGACCATCTGCCAGAGATCACAGGAGGGAGAACTATCCCAGAGGAAGGCTCATGTGGCTGCAGCTTTCCTTTCCCGTAAGCCTCTCTTAAGCCCCACTGAGGATTCATCTAGTCCTTGCCTATCAGGACTCCTGCCCTGCTGGGTGGGAGGTGGTGGAGAGGCATCCAGCCCTGTCCCCACTGTTGAGTTGTCTTGGAGGGACAGAGATTTTGGGGATGGGCAGGGACCTGCCCAGAGGGAGCAAGAAGGACGAGGAGGGGGCCTGAGTTCTCAGAACACCCGGAGACCACCCTGCAGGCAGGGCCAGGAGAAGGGCCGCTGGCTGTAATTGGGGTTTTAGGGATGAGGGAAAAGGCAAGAACTAGAGGAGCCAAGGGGATGCTGGGAGAGAGCCCTGGAGAGCAGGGGTTTGGCTGGTCCTGGGCAGGGAGGGGGGCAAGCAGGGGTGTGAGGGTGGGTGGGGTGGGGAGAGGAGGGTGCACTGGTTCTGAATATACTTGCCCTTCAGTTTGCTGATTGGCACTGGGACAGTCCACCAAGAGAGAAAGCGAGGAAAACAAAAACAACACAAACACAAAAACAAACGAAAAGGGGGAGGGGAAGGGGAGGGGCACAAACAATATTTTATTCAATGGCTGTTTGAATGAAAATATTGTGTCTCATCATCATACCGAAAGGAAACTTCTTGCAAAAAAACGACATGAGAGAGAAAGAGAGAGCGAGAAAACTCAAAGGAGATGAGCCCCAGTCGGCCAGGCAGGTGGGGGGCGCCCGGTGGGGCCGGAGCCCCAGCCTCCCTCCCAGTGACTTCGGGCGGTGGGCAGGCGGGGCCACAGGCTCCGGAGGCCTCTTGGGGGAGGCCCAGGGTGAGCAGGACATGCAGGGATGAGCCACAGGCAGAGGAGTGGGCGAGGGGGGGAAGGAAGGAGAGAGGTCCTAGAGGAGGAGGGGGGGTAAGGGAGGAGGAAGAAGAGGCAGGGGGGGTTGGGATGTAGGGGATGAAGATGGGGAAGAGAGCAGAGGGAGGGAGGGAGAGAAACTAGGGATGCTGGGGGAGGGGGAGAGGGAAGGAGCAGAAGGGAGAGAGGGGGGGAAGAGAAGGTGGGGGTACAGGGAAAGGAGAGAGAAGGAGGGAGGGAGGGAGAAGGGGAGAGGAGGAGGGGAGAGAGAAGGGAGGGAATGGGGGAGAGAGACGGAAGGGCAGAGGGGGTCAGAGAAAGGAGGGAAATGAGGGAGGATGAGTGAGGGGGCGAGGAGGGGGGAGAGAGACCCTGGGGGGTGTGGCACCACAGAGGGGGAGAGCTACAGGGCGCAGGGGGTTGGAGAAATGAGAGGAGGGGGTGTCTTCCAAGAATGCAGCCCCCAGGGGTGTGCGGTGGGGAGGCAGGCTAAGGAGGGAAGACACGCAGTAGGAGAAACTAAAACCAAAACCTCAACGGAAATCATGAGAGAATGATCTGGAACCAAATCTGAGAAAAGGCGAGCATGCAGATTTCCACAGACTTTCCGATGGCTGGTGCCCCAGCCTGCGGGTGCCTGGGGTGGGGGTGGGGTTGGGCAGACTGGGCAGGAGGGGCTGCCTTTGCCGCCAGTGGCTGGCTATGCTGCCTGGGGCCGGCCAGGGTGCGGGGCAGAGGCAAGGGTGCAGGGCGCAGGCAGGGGGCGGGCCACTTACACTTGACCTGCAGGATCTGGTCGCTGAGGTTGGCTTGGAGGTAGAAGGTGCTGTAGGGCGGGAGCACAAGCCCGAGGCTAAGGAGGAGGGGAGGGGAGAAGCATCTGTCACTGCTGGGGAGAGGTGGGCCACACTGGCATCCATCCCCCCACTCCATGGCCTGGGAGCTGGGTAGAGTGGCCTGGGCTGTGATGTCCCCTTTCCTGACCACCAGGGCCACCTTTCCCTGTTAGCTGTGGGAGAGTCATTCCCCAGACTCTCATGGAGGCCTCAGAATGCCCAGCCCCAGAGGAAGTCCCCACCCCACTCCCCACCTCCAGCAGCACCCCCCAACACACATCAGGTACCCAGGCAGCCTCCTTAGCCAGGCCAGCGGCAAACTCACAAGGCCCAGAGTACTGTCAGTGAGCTAGGCTGCTGGGTACACAGCCATAGGATTGGGTCCTTGGTCCCCAGGGACTTAGGCCATGTGAAGCCAGTGAAAAGCAGGCCTGGGGCTTACACGGTGAGAAGCAATCACACACTGGGATTGGGGTGTGAGTGAGATCAGTTCTGGGGGCACAAGAAGACAGTGTGTACTGCCTAGGGCTGACCACAGGGTACTCCTCTCAGGGCTGTGGTGCCTGTTGAGAGCAGGCCTGGGGATGTGCTGAGGGACATCCTGGGTGTAGACAACCAGGGGTACAGTCCAGGCAGGGGTGACATGAGGGGCTAGTGTGGCACAGGGAGACATCAGATGCACTGTCTTGTCTCTGTCCTGTGCTCCGGGAGATGGCCCTTGTTCCCGAAGGGCAAGCAAGAGGCTCTTGGGGGACCGAGAGTCCTGGGGTGAGTAGTGAGCAGCCCTAGCTGCTGGTGCTCCACGAGGATCGTGGCTGTAGCTGCTGGGCACCCACAGACCCTGGACTCTGGGGCTGCCCCCGCCTCTCCCTGCCGGCCCAGCCCTGCCCCACTCACCTGTAGTTGGTGCTCCTTATAGGCACCCAGGTGTAGTTCCGCACCACCTCGTCTACGTACCTCTGAGAGAAGAGGCTGGGTCAGGTACTTGGGCCAGTAGGCAGGGGTGGGATGGAGAGTGGGAGAATGCGCACACTGATTCTGTCCCCCTCTACCACCACCTTCTCACCTCGTCCAGGGACTTGACCAGTGTTCTGATCTGCTTGTGGCCCTTGTTGCCATCAATCATGCTCCGACGGATCTGGAAGCACCAGAGACGTGAGGGGTGCAGCCCCTGCTCCCGGCTGCTCTGGGTGCTCCTATCCATCCTCCCCTCCTTTCCCTCACCTCCTCCTTGTTCTCATCCTCCAGCTCGGCGTCCAGGAAGTCCAGAGTCACAGGCTCTCGGAAGTTGGTGGTCTGTGGGAGGCAGGGCAGGAAGTCAGGGTCCCCATTTTGTAGGGTTGACCCTCCTCCTGGCTGTTCCCTGGCTCACCTGGGGCTTGAGGTTGGGGTGCAGCAACACGTAGCCATTCAGGTCAATGGCAAACACGTACCCGTTGGCTCCAAGCTGGGGGCACAGATTGGGGGCTCAGAGCTAGGAGGGCTGGGCAGGGATTCCCCAGACTCTCGAGCTCTTCCTTAGCCTGCTTTCCACACCACTGACAGGTACCATTTGCCTTCCCCGGGCCAGGGGCCCCCACATACCATGTGGCCTTGAACCTGTTTCTCAAGTCCAGCCTGGCAGGCTGGTGGCCCTTGCTGGGGCAGGTGGGCTCCATGGGACCCTGATTCCATTTGGCCTTCTGCCCCCACAACTCCTGATTCTCTTGGAGGTGTCAGGCAGCTGGATGTTCTGCCTCCAGGGGTCCCTCCTTGTGCCTTCCCCACTACTGCCTCCTCCTGCTCCCAGGCTCAGTAGGGCACATAGGGAGGGGGGTACCCATGGAATCCTTGGGTACTTCTTCCAGATAGAAGTGACGGAGGAGTGAATGGGACCCTGGACTCACCCTTTGCTCTGTAGGCTGTTTTCTCACTGCACGTGGAGGCCAACGACAGGGGGCCTTCATGTGGCTTGGGCCTGGGTGAGCTGTCGCACACGTCCCACTCCCCACCCCTTTCACAACCAAGACTGAAGCTGAAGGCCTGCCTTCACTACAGGCCCTGGGCCAGCCACGCTGACCTTGCCCCTACCCTGCCTTATGACTTTGGTTTTCATCTTCAGTCCTTTGCTCAAAGAGTTTACTGTAATTCTAAGGTATACCTCCTGTCTATTTGACTATCCAGGGGTTGGCAAATTATGGCTCATGGGCACCGTATGGCTAAGAATGTTTTTTACATTTTTCTTTTTTTAAAGATTTATTTGGGAGAGAGAGAGAGAGCATGCACGTGCATGTGTGTGCACTGGTGGGGGGGAGGGACGGAGGGAGACATGCTTCTGCTGACTCCCTGCCAAGTGGCCTATGTGGGACTCAGAGCTGACACCAAGAGTTGGACGCTTAACCTGGCGCCCCTGTTTTGTTATGGTTTTACATGGTTGAGGAAGATCATGAATGTGAGAATTACATGAAATTTATATTTCAGGATCCACAAGCAAAATTGTATTGGAACACAGCCATGTCCATCTATTTGTTTTGTCTGTGGCCATTCTCAGCACAATAGCAGAACCGAGTATGAGTATTTACGCTGGCAGAGCCTAAAATATTCATGGTCTGGCCCTTAGCAGAAAGTTTGCTGACCCCAGCTCTAGGCCCAAGGTCACCTCCTCCAGGAGCCTTTCCTGACTGCCTGAATTCACAGTTTTCCCTGGAGGTGCTATCATCCCCATCTGACTCCTTCTGCTGAGCCTGGCTTGTGTCCAGGGGGAGGCAGAGCTGGCTAGATGGGCAGATGGATACTTACCGTGTAGTTTGGGGTCAGCCTCTTGATGTCATTCAGAGCCACATCGATGCCCATCACACCCAGGATCAGCTGGTTCTGGGAGCAGAGGCATGGGGCGTGCCATGGGCTCAGTTACCCGGAGGAGCCCCAGGGTCCAAACCTCATGCCGCTCTCAAGTCATAGTTATCCCTGTCCGGTCTGAAGGTTTGCCTGTCCCTTCTCCATCTCAGGCCTGCTAGGAGCCTGCCCAACCCCCTCAGGGATGCCTGGCCCTTCCCAGGGGGGAGGGGGAACCTTACCTTTTTCTCCCCAGGGCCATCCTGTGTCAGGTTGAAAACAGGGAGGGTCCCTGTCACCACCAACCCCAGCCCCTGAAGGGAGAGGATGGTAGGTTAGTCTCCTGTGGCCAGCTTGCTCCACCCTGAGTGGTCAGAGGATGGGCTCAGGCACAGGCTCGTTTTATTCTTCTCTGTTTGGTTTACTCCCACAAAGGGGCCCTTAAGGAACTTGGCCTTGTGGGCCCATCTGTGGGGGCCCGAGGCCTTACCAGAGCATCCTCATACACGTTGGTCCATTGCACCTGCTTGGCCTCCTTGCCAGCTAGCACCATGGGCCTGCCCAGTACGTCCAGATATTCCTGGGGAGAAGGTGACAGGGGTCACAAGTCCACTTCCCACTGCACCTTCCCTGTTCTGCCTCCCTCTATATCAGCATGCCACCAGGGGGCGCTCTCACACCACAGCAGCCCAGAGCTCACACTGTGCTCAGGAAGCCAGGGGCTAGGAGGAGGGGGCCCCCTCAGGTCTCACCTGTGTGTTAATGCGGATGGCTCCAATGGAAGGGATCTCAAAATAGTAACCTGTGAGGGAAGGTGAGGCAGAGGTGGGCCTGGGTGGTACTTCGAACCCGTGGAACAGGGGATCCTGTACCCTGGGGTGTGTCCAGGCCCCTTCTCTTTCTGGTGTCACTACCCCCAGACTCCTATCCCTTCAGTGCCCCCTTCCACTGCCCCATCAATGGGGCCAATGCCAGGAAAGGGGCCATGAGTGTAGGGGTGCAAGGAAGCAGAGGCAGGGTAAAGGCAAGGGACTGAGGCTGAGTCCATCCAGGGGCCAGGCCCACATGCATGGATTGGGAGACTGACCAGCAAGCAGACATAGGAGCAATAAACTGGGAGATGGATGGACAACGGACAGACAGATGGTCAGAAAGATACGCAGTCAGATGGACAAACCACATGGCCAAATAGAGACGGACAGTCCCATGCACAGGCAGGTGCACAGTGGATAAGCAGGCAACTGGAAAGCTGGACATACGGGTGGACAGGTAGACAACCAACCCGATGGACAGCAGGGCATGGCAGGCAAGCCACCAGGCAGTGATGCTGGATGGGATACCTTTGTTGGCACAGGCCATCCACTGCAGGGGTGTGACGTCGTAGTTGTGCTGCCCCACGGAAAAAGTGAACACGCGCACCTGTTTGGGGCTGGAGGTTACTGCTGTGGCCACTAGAGGACAGCTCTCCCCCTACCGGGTACAGGTCAGGGCGGCCCCCACCTGGGCTGAGCCTCACCGTCCGGTTAGGCCAATTGTACTTCTCAAAGACATCCTGCACGCGGTCCTCACCACCATCCGTGAACATCATGATCATCTTATTGCAGTTGGCACGAGTGATGTTGGACTGGTCAGAAGCAGGGCTTGGGTCAGGTGGCTCTTGGCCCCTCCCTGGTCCCGGGGTGGATTTCCCTCCCCTGGAAGGCCTGGTCCTCAGGCCCTCTCCCCCACAGCAGATGGTGTAATCTGCCCGAGCTGCCTGTTGGGCGCTAACAAGGCCATTCATCTTGATTTCCCTGGTGTCACCAAGGCCAGGCCTTTGCCTGTCCCCAGCCACCCGCTCATCCACCCACGGGGCTCACGTTCTGCAGCTGGTCGAAGGCATACTCAAAGCCGGCCTTGTAGCCTGTGGTGCCCTTGGCCACCATGCCCTGCACGGCTTCCTTGAACACCTTCTTGTTACGCACATTGGCCTGCACCAGATGTGTGAAGCATGACACAGGCTGTGCCTTTTCATTGAACTGTGGGGACAGTGAGGGTGGTGAGCGGCCTCAGGCTGGCCAGGGCATTCAGCATGGGATGGGGTGGGGTGGTCCATTCCTCACCCGCCTGCCACCTTGGCACTCACCGAGGCCACGTTCACATAGTCATCATCTGAGAGCGTGTCCAGCATCTCACAGACGGACGTCTTCATCAGCTTCAGGGTCAGGCCGCTCACACTGCCACTCCTGGGAAGGTCATGGAGGCGCCAGGTAGGCCTCAGGAGTTCTCCTGCTGTTCCCTTATGAGGTTCCCAGGTGGCAGACTCTCACCCCGTTCCTCCCCACACCCCTGTAGGCAGTGCACACTCACACGTCCACGATGATGACCATGTCCTTGGGTGATGAGGCCCCCTGGATATACCTGCCCAGGAGAAGCCTCAATTAGGGTCAGCCTCACTGGGACCCTGTGGGCCTTGTCTTCCTTTACCCACATATTGATTCAACGTGTTTCTATTGAGCGTCTACTGCATGGATCAGACAGCGTTCTAGGCATTGAAGATATCACTACAGTTCTGGGGCGCCTGGGTGGCTCAGTGGGTTAAGAGTCTGACTATGGCTTGGGTCATGATCTCGGGGTCCTGAGATTGAGCCTCACATCAGGGTGTCCCCTCTCAGTGGGAAGTCTGCTTGTCCCTTTCCCTCTGCCTTCCCCTGGCTCATGCTCTCTCTCTCAAATAAATACAAATCTTAAACAAACCAAAAACCAGTCTTTGCCCATTACATGAGTGACCTAATCTCCCAGCACATGAATGAGCCCAAGGAGGGATGAATGGGTGATCCAGAGAGGGGGCAGGAGGTATGTTCCCTGGTCTTAGTGGCTTGTCATGTCCCCTGTCCCAGGACAAGGCCCTGAGGTCTGAGTCCTTGCTGTGTGTGGGACTGAACAGGAGAGAGGAGGTCATGGGATGCTGCAGGAGAGGCAGAGCAGAGGGTGGGGTGTCCAGGGCTCAGATGGATGGCGTGGGGGCTGGCCACCCTTGGAAACCCCCACTGGCCCAATCCCTCAGTCCCGAAGGGGTAGAATGCCAGGCAGTGGATGGGGGGCAGAGGCAGCTGGGAGGCCTGCCTGGGTGATGGGATCCATTTTCCAGTGGCAACGATGTGTGAAATGAAAATTGGATAGAGCTGGCTGCGCCCTGCTCCGAGTCCTGGATATCGGGAAGGGAGGGGAGCAGGCAGCAGAGGTGGGGGAATGGAGGGGTGTTCCTGCCCGGCTCCTCCTTGCTCACTCACCAGGGTCTCCTTCGGACATCGTACAGGTCGATTTTCTTGGGGGCTCGCCATGGGGTGGCTGTGGGAGGAGAAGGTCAGGGGGTCTGGCAGGGAAGGGCCTGGCCAGGGTAGGCCGCCCTTGCCAGAGTGGCTACCCCACAGCCCACAGGGTGACCAACCACCCCATATACCCCAGGACAAGTGGGGGGTGGGTGGACAGGAGAGATGGGCTGACACCTACCTGGGTAGTAGCGAGTGACTCCCGTGGCACTTCCGAAGACCTGCCACAGCAGTGTGGGGTCCTGCCGGCGATTCTCGATGAACACATTCTCCAGGGCTTCTGTCCAGTTGAGTTCGTTAAGGATGACAGTAGCTGTGGGGGAGACAGGGGTCTGGGGTGAAGAGCGCCTGGGCTGTCCCCCTGCTGAACCTCACCAGGACACCCATGCACATATCCCCCACTTAGAGAGTCTCACCTGCTCTCTGCTTAGCTGGGCTCTCATTCCTCAGGGCTCAGCTGAGGGCTGTGCCAGCTCCTCCAGGAAGACTTCCAGGTCCTCACCCCTCCCAAGCCAGCTTAGCCTACCCTTCAGCCAGGCCCCATATGATCAGGCAGGCAGCTGTGGCCTGTGGCCCCTGGAGAGGGGCTGCCCACGTAGCAGGGGTTGTAAGTTGGGATGCCCATCCAGCATGCTGCCTGGAGCTTGCAGCTGGTCCCTTGGGAGCTCACCCACTCAGCATGCACTCCGGGCTGCAGCCACAAGAAAGCAATTAAGGGCCCGCTGATGGGGCTGGAATTATTCAGCTATTAAGGTACCTGATAAGCTGGAAGCCACTCAGCTCCATGATTAATCAACTGGGGCCAGAAGCAGGCAGGGGCGGGGGAGGAGGCTCTTGGAGGGGCAGGGGCTGTGTCATGATCCTGCTCCAACACAGGCACGTGCACTTGCACAGACATATACATGCATGCACACAGACTCTACTCCCTAACAGGTATATCTGCACTGAGCCTCTGTGTTTCCAGCCAGGTGTGTGAGTCCCTGGTCCTCAAACCTACCTGCCCAGCAGCCCGAACGCTGCTGTGGGCATGGGCACGCATGCTCACACCTGCACAGCACTCTGTACCCACAGGAGGACAGCACTGGGTCTTGCTCTCACACACCCCTGTGACTAGTTACCCCTACCCTCCCTTTCCCCTGACCTCTGGTGACACATGTGTGATCCCCTGGCCAGACCCGCCCCTATATACACTCACAGAGCGAGGCTTCTCTCAGATGAATGGGCTCAGTCCTGTAGATCCCTCAACTAGGGCAAAAACACAGGATGGCTTGGGCAGCACCCCCATCCTCCAACTCAGGACAGCCCTAAATGAATGTGTGTGTGCATGTGGTATACCTGTCTCTGCATGTGCGTCTCGCATGCAGTATACATGTCTCTGCACATAGGACACTTGAAGAAACCCACCAGGGGCTAGACACCTACCACTGTCAGACCTCTGTACCTAAACCCCTCCCCTAAGGGCCTATATTTTTTCCTCCACTTCCTTTCTTCCCAGGCGGAGCCCTGACACCATCGCCCCGAGATCCCTGTCAAAGATCCACCCCAAGTGAGAATCAGAGAATGCCTTCCAAAACGCACAGCCCTTCTCTTCAGAGCAGAGCCTCGGAACACTGAAACCTATAAAGCAGATGAAAAGCTGTGACTGAAAGATACAAATGCTCAAGGCTCTCAGAGTCCGGGGGCGCTGACAC
Organism: Vulpes vulpes; assembly: GCF_048418805.1. Classification (NCBI taxonomy): domain Eukaryota; kingdom Metazoa; phylum Chordata; class Mammalia; order Carnivora; family Canidae; genus Vulpes; species Vulpes vulpes. The sequence continues at coordinate 92,146,119 of NC_132788.1, read as the reverse complement.
ATTGCTGGGCACAGGCCCTCTGCTCTCGCCCTCCAGCGTGGGGCCTCTGCTGCATCTTGTCTGTGGCCTGTTCTCTCTCTCTGCTCCCACTCCCTTCGCTCTGTCCTTGTAGCTTCCCTTAACTGACCATAATGTGAAAACAAAACACATTTCTAGCATTGGCTGTGCCTATTGAACAGTATGTTATGGTCCTGTTCTTAATTTAGAAACTTAGTGAGTCGAACAATTTCTATTTTTCACTTTAACGAAAAAATAAAGCTGGGTTCTCAAATGTTTCGTATAGTACTGCCTGTCCTGGGAGAGTTGGCCTGGTAAGTCCCAACCCTTAGTGGGCCTCGGTTTCCTCATCTTCCCAAGGAGAGGCCTAGAGCCAACTGCCCTGGAAGCCCCTCTAGCTGCTGGCAGAGGGGCATTTCTGATTCAGGTTAAGAGCCAAGGGTAGACCCCTGCCTCTGGGCTGCCCCTGCAGGTATCCACAACAAGATGTACACACACGCCTTCACTCTAAGACACACTTGTGCAAACACTCCAGCCTCCCCGCCTGGAAAGGGCTTGCTACTCAGCCCTACGTACACACACCCGTACCCACGTGCACAAACTCTCAGATCACGCTGAGTTGGGAAACGGGGACCATGCCCCCTCAGGCAGGCGATTACAGATTTAATTAAAAGTGACACAGTAAATAAAAAACATATAAAATGTAATTTGTGTGGGTAGCGAGGGGTGACTGGGGAGGGCGGTATGGCTCCTGTTTTAATTAGTGTGCCTGCCCGTGATAGTGCTCCTCGACTGGCTCGGGCAGGTGGCCTGCGGGCGGCCAGTGGGAGGGACTGCAGGGGTGGGGGGAGCATCTCTCCTTACCCCCACCTGAGGCTGCCTAGAAGGCCTGGCTGACCCCCAGGGCGTTGGGGGCCTCCCTGAGGACCCTGGAGGATTGCCTGCATTCTGGAGACCTTCCAGAAGCTCTGGGACCTGTGTACCAAGCTCCTCCACCCAGTGATCCCCCTTGGATCACCTTGTAGGTGCTCACAGAATTCTACCCAAACCAGCAGACTCCAGGGCCCTAAAGCCTGCTGCCAGAGCTCTCTCTGTAGTGCGTGACTCTCGGCCTCGTCCCCCTACACCTCCTAAGATCTTCAGGAAGTTCCTTCATATGTCTGACTCAAATCCTTTCAGCTATAGTGACGTGGTTCCCCATCGTGCAAAGTTGCTCTGACCCTGGCGAAGGAAGGAGGTGTTCTAGAGTTGGCAGCTGTTGACTGAGGAGTTGCACCCTTTCCCCCAGACCCAGTGTTCCTCTGATGCGGCAGCTCCTCCACCATTGCTATGTGGGGCCAGGGAATGGGGGGTGGTGGGGAGGAGTTGCTTTGGGGGCACATGGGGATTTGGTCCAGGCTTGTGGGGGAGCAAGTTGTGTGTGCACACTTGTGTGGGCACATGCAAACGCAGGGGCAGGAGATTGTGCACGCACAGGGGTGAGAGTCCGAGGATTTCATAGCTTGCTGCGAGTTAGTGTGAGGCTGTGCCTGAGGATGACTTGATGCCTGCGTGTGGGTGGGCACGTGTGACCTTGGGTATAGGGGGCTGAAGGCAGATGGCACTGGCTGAGCACCCGGGACGTGGCAGTGCCCAGGACGTGGTGGGTGGGGAGGGATGTTTCTGATCGCTCTGCACACTCACAGCCTTTGTAGATGTCCGTGGGGATCTGCACGGCCGTGTACGAATAGTTGACTTTGTTCTTGAAGTTTGAGTCCTCAACGAAGTCCAGCCTTAGGGTGCTGACCTTGGACCCCCTCTCCACATCCTCACTCTCAGGGTCGTCCTGCAGAAAGGGATATCGCCCCCCACCCCCACAGTAGTATCAGGGCTGGAAAATGGTGGAACGGGGTCAGACAGCCTGCAGGCAGGACAGGGCCAGAGTCCAGTCTCAGAATCAGAGACTATAGCAGCCAGAGATGGGGAGAGATGGAGAGACACAGGGACAGATGGATAGGGAGTATGGATCTCTCACCCAGGAGGCTTGTGACTCCCATCTGCCCCTCCCCTCCCACACCATCCCTACATTTGTTAAATCCAAATTTCAAAACCAAAACCAAATTGACCCTTCCCCACATTCTTGAAAACCAATTATCAGTGAAGAGGACAAATCCCAGTGAGAAGGAGCAGGTGGCTGACCTCTGTTTACAAGGACGGGCTTGTGCGATCACAGGGAGGCCAAGGCAGCCCTTCCCAGGAGCCTTGGGCCGCACCCATCCCTGCATGCAGTTCCTTTGGCAACAGGGAGTGCGTCCTTGCCCCATCTGGGGGAGGGTCATCACCCCTGCAGCAGGTGGCTGTAGGGGCTGAGTTTGGGGGGAGAGCTGGGTTGGGGTGGGGGCTAGCATTGAGACCCGGTTACTTCCAGAGGGAGGGTCCTCAGTGCCTGATAGCAGCAGGACGGCAAAGGCCCCTGTTGACTTTCTAAAATGAGCTGCAGCCGTCTGACAGGTGCCAATTACAGCATCTTTCGGCCGAGCAGGCTAGGCATGCGCCGTGCACCCCCCGCCCACCACTACAGGCTGGCAGGAATGGGTCTGCGGCTACAGCGTTGATGCTGCAGCCGAGCGGTGCTGGTGGGGGGGTGGGGTGGGCAGGCCCGGGTGCAGGTGTGCAAGGGGGAAGGGAAGATGGTGGTAGAGAGTGAAGAGGAAGACAAGGAAGAGCCAGACAAGGAGGAAGGGAGGGATGGAGCCCAAGGCAGAGCAGGGGCGGGGGGCTTATGCCCTGGGAGGAAGGGATGTAAATAGCTGGACCATCCACAGGCCCCCTCACTGCCTCTCAACCCCTGTGACCACTGTCAACACTAGGCTCAGCTCATTTCCACCCCCTGTGGCTCTGCAGACCCCACTGCTTGCTGGGTCCTGGGACACGTTGTGTTCCTGTCTCCTGCTGTATTTTGTCCAGGGTAAGGGTGATCATGCCTCCCTACCCAGCCAGATGTGCTCTCCCCACCCCAGGAGTGCTCTGGATCCCTCCTCCTGCCTGAATGGGGCTGTGGCAAATACCCTTGGAGTCTCTTCAAGGGTGGATTCTGTACAGCAAAATCCAAGCCAGCTGCTGTCCACCCCTCACCCCTTGCCACGTGTGCCCCCTTCTGGCCACCTCAGCACACCCTAGGAGGACCCTCAGAAGCTCCTGGATGCTGGGTAAAGCTGGGGCAGGCAGCTGCCGAGCCTGCTGCCTCTGAGGCCTCTGAGGCGTGAGCCACTCACGTTCTGCTTGCAGGAGGGGGAAGTGCGGGAGAAGAAAGCCCCCGAAATGTCAGCGGCAGATGAAGGGCGCTGGAAAATTTAATCTCCCAACTTTCCCAACTAATGTGACATTTGGATTCCGTTCTGATAAGCTATCAGCTGGCGAACTTTTTCCTTCCTTCTCTTTCCCCCACCCCCACCTTCTGGCTGGTAATTTAAAAGTAAATGGTCTAGAAAGATCTCTAACTGTACCTCTGGCAAAGATTAAAAAAACAAAACAACACAACAAGCAAGGGAGTCGGCAAATGTGTGCATGTCGATATTTATAGAGGGCTGGGCTTTTGGCCTGACCTGAGCCCAGCCCCAGCCAGGGTGACTCTCCCTCCTGGGGCTGTCCCTATCCTGCCTCAGGGCTGCAGACAGAGAATCAGGGATTTAGGGGGGGTGGGGGAGGGACCTAGACATAGGGAGCTCAGTGAGTTGAAGGGATTTTGGCAGGGGACGGGGCACCAGAATGGCCAAGGAGCCCCTCTGTGCCACCCCCACACCCGGGGGGTTTTGTATGGTGGGCAACCACAGTCTCCTGGTTTATATTTAATGCACTGATTGCTAAAATTACAGCCTGCTGCTGAGGGGGGTAAGGAATTAGATTCAGGGTCTAATTAAAGGTTCGCTCTTCATTTGAATTTCAGATTCCAGCTTTAATTTTAGCAACTTCTCTGGGAGCCACGGAGGCTCAGCCAAGGGGGAAGCACACCTGCTTTAGCCCACCCACCCCTCCCTCTCAGGCCCCCTGCCCGTCTGCCCTCTTGAAGGCTCACCCTGGCCACCCTGGCACCACAGACCCTCTGCAGGGATCCCCTCCTGCCCACCCACCTCCTGGTGTCATTGTCTACCTCCTGCTCGTCCCAGGAAATGCCCCTGGCAAATATGCCTGGGAGAGGAACACTGGATTTGGGGTCTCCTGCCCCAGTGACAGCAGGTGGGACCCCAGAGAATGAGCTGTTATGACACTTCTGTTTGCAGAGGAGACAGTCAGGTTCAACTACTTTTGCCTCAAAGGCAGGCAGATGGACTTGGGCCTTGACAGTTTCAGCAAACACTGCCTACTCTGTGTGTCCTGCACTCTCAGACACTCTGGCCTCCTCTGGAGGTCCCCTGCTACCAAATGGCAATCTGGCTTTTCTATGAGGCCTCTGGTGATGGGGCGCCCAAGCAGACATTAGCCAGTCAGTGGCACAGAGGCAGAGGAGCAGTGTGGGTCTGGGTTGTCCAGTAAAGCCCTGGTGCCATCACTTCCAGGGCAGTGACCCCAGCAGAGCCCGGGCCCTGGCCTTCGTCGGAGGAACAGGCACAGGGCTGGGCTGCCTCTGCAGCTGGAGCAAGCCTGACTGAGCTCAGGGGAGCCCCCTATGGTAGGGCCAGCTGGGGGGTATGCAGTACACTGAAGCTGCTGCTTCCCTCACCACAGGGAAGGAACCTGCATGAGCTGAAACAAATGGCCCCATCCCAGCCCTGCCTGCCCACCTCCAGGAAGCCCTCTCAACTGCTCCCTCTCTTCCCTGCTCCCATAGTGCTCAGCCTCCTCCATGTTGGTAACCTGGACTGACCCACAGGAGGAGATCCAAGTGCCTCACTACTACCTGCCTGAGGCCGGTACCCCTGTTATTTTGCAGGGTGACCTCAGAACGTGGGAAAGTGCTGAGACCTCACATTTTACAGCTGAGGCTACTAGCCCAGGGAGAGTGTGGGGCTCTGGCAGCCCTCCCTCCCCCAATAGAGGTGGGGCACTCACCAGCTCAGCATCAGCCTTGGCGTCATAGTACAGGATATCTTCCTCCTGGTGAGAGAGAGGCCTTGACCCTCATAGTTCCTCAGAAGGTGAGGTGCAGCCAGGGCCCCCTGCCTCGAGGCCAGCCATAGTCCCCTCGGGGGTCCAGAGCAGCCTTGGGGAGGGCTGGCTGAATCAGGCCAGGCATCCCCCCGTCCCCGACCCCCCCAGACAGACTCCCTCAGAGGCCCTCACAGTCTCCAGGACCAGGGGTTCCACCCTGCAGTCCAGCTGACAGGTGGGGTCAGAGCCAGCCTCTCTGCAGAGACTCTGGCTGAGGCGGACCCGGGGGAGTGAGGAAGATGGGAAAATAGAGCCGAGTCTGGGCCAGAGTGAAATAATGACTCGACACCGCATCTTCCAATTTCTTCTATTAAAAAGCCTGCTCATTACAGGCATGTACTTATTAATTATCTGTGATTTGTTGTGAAATGCAAGGGGGTTTACACAACAGGAGTGGGAGAAAACAAAGCCCGGCCCCCATGCCTGCCTCCCAGGCCTGCCGCGCCTGCCGGTGTGAGCCTCGCCTGGCCCGGCCTCGCCCGCCGGCCCAAAGCCTGGGTTCTTGGCCATCTGCACGTCATAATCACCCGCCACCCCGGGGACCCGTAACACAAACGGGCTAATTTCATGTTTAATGATCTTTAATCAGAACTGAGCGTTGCTGACAGAGGCTGCCAGAAGGTGAATCTGGTGCCATCCAGTGCCACTGGCTCAGGAGGGGCTACCCCACTCCTGCCCCTATGGGCTCTAAGGTCAGGACACAGGATAAGGCCGAGGTCTGAGTCACCCTGCTCTAGTGCTCCTCAGCGCTGTTTCCTACAGCAAAAATCCGGTGCGTGGCCCTGGCAGCCTGTTTCTTTGTGGTCTGGAAATGGGGGTGTTGACCAAGTGTGCTCCCAATGGTCTGGCTATAAAACAGCAAGCAGAGAGCCAGCACTTCCTGTTTGGTGGGCAGAAGTCACCTTGGCCACCCCTCTGCTGTGTGACCTCAGGGCTGCACTGTTCCCTCTCAGCTCAGGCTCCTCAGGCTTCAGGGAGGGGCCTGGCCTTGGTGACTGCCCAGGCGTTGGGTCTGAGGTCATAGTTTGAGGCGGTCAGTATGGGGGTGCTTGTTGTGAGGACAGTTGTGAGTTGTCTCCCACCAGAGGTCTGGAGGGGGGCGTGGTACAGGCCACTGGCTGGACCCGTAAACGCAGTCCAAGCATTCTGCAACACTGACTACATGCCTGGCAGCACACTTGGGCCAGACCACAGCAGCTTGATGGATAGAAGGCCAGAGGCGACCTGACCACTTCAGTCACCAGAGGCATCTGCTGCGGCCAGCGCTTTGCACGTACTGTGTAAAGAGCTCTCCCAAGAGCCCTGCGACCCCCATCATACAGATGCGGACACGGCATGGGTAAGAAAGCCTTTGCACCCAGGCTCCAACCCGCCTTCCCTTGGCATCTCCACCCTTTGCTACACCACCCACCCAACAGTCCAAGAAGACGGAGCCTGGGTGGGCCCAGGGTGGGGGCCGGGGCTGGGGCCCGGGCTCCAGGGTGCTCGGCCTTCCCTTGCGCCTGGCTCCAACCTAAGCACATAATGAAAGCTGACATTACATCAAACACAATAAGGAGTTTCGGTTGATGAAGATCATTCCTGAACACACAAACCCATTAAACCGAGGGGAAAAAATATCAATTCAACACACTCGCTGGCAAAAAGAAAATGTGATTTGTTATCTAAAAGGGGGTTATAAACACGGCTCTGATGCTCTTTCCCTCCGTAATGAAAACAGGCGGGCGCGGTGGGAGGACTACAGATTAGAACACAGGGCTTCACTCACCAACTTTTTAGGCAAACCTCCTGCAAGGACAGGAAAGGGCATGGGTGGGGGTCGGTAACTCCAGAGGGGGGTGCCAGGAGACATGCATTCCTCTCATAGGCTGGGCTGGGTTTTGCCTGCACTCAGGCCACCCCTGGGTCACCCCTCCAGCTGCTCCTATGGCTCCCTTTGTCTTTTTGTCCTGCCTTTTCATGGTCTCGGTGGAGGATCAGATGCTGGTGGCATCAGTGACACAGGGGGAATGTGTCATACAGGAGGATTCCAGTCCCCTGTAGATAATGAGTGAGGCTCAGGAATCGGTATGTGGCCCTTGTCCCCTCCCTACTTCTACCTTGACAGGGTCAGGCCATGCCCCTTTCCTTGGTAGAGAGAGGATGAGCATTGGGTGGTGGCAGGCAAGGTCACATGTGTAAAAATGCATTGTAAACCCAGCTGTGGTCTTTATGCTCGATATAGTGTGGAGCTGGGGGTGTGGCAGAGTGAGGCCAGCAGGGTTGGGGTGGGAGGGGCCCTGGAAAGGCCTCTGTGTCTGCCTCAGCCTGCACAGTGTCCCAGTGTCCACCATTACTGTCCTGCCTTGGTTAGACCATGAGGAGGTGGTACTTATCGATTACACATAGGGGCATTGGCTAAGGGTGCTGGCCTCAAATCCTGACCCAAACATGTGTACTCTGGGATTTTGCATGGTGTGTAAAGACTGAGCCTGAAGCCTCCAAAGTCCCCAGGGGCCCCGTGACTACTCCCGGAGGTCACCCCCATTTCAATGATGAGACAAGTGTGCCTGTTAAATCCTGTAGCCTCAGTGAAGCTTTGCTTCAGGGTCTTGATTTCCCACTTGTAAAATGGGGATGACGATGCCTCCTCTGAGGGCATAAAAAAGGGAACTGGGCTCCTCCAGGCGTTTGGGCCAGCCCTACCCATGGGAGGCTCTTATGTTTGCTCCACAGCCCTGGGAGGGGCTGGAATTTGGAGGAAACCCTCTGGTTGAGGAGAAATGGGCATCCTTAATGTCTGGGGTCCATACCCAACACCCTCTTGTTAATGGTATTTTAGGGGCCATTTTGCTCAAACTTGGCAGGGGTGGGAGGAATTACCCCTTCTGAACTCACATTTCTCCCCCTTGTAGATTTCTGTACACAAATGACACATGAAGGGTGGAGCTAGGGGGCCTGCAGGGCCTCTGTATAGATGACATATACACTGTCCTTAGCTGGAGCTGAGCCCAAGAGAGAGCACAAGGGGTGCTGGCAGGTGGGAAATGGAGAGGGGGTGAGCACAGGCTAAGCATGGAGAATCGCAGTTGGTGTCTATGTCTGGTACTGTGGGGTACAGTGAGGATACTTGGCCTTCCTGCCCTGGCTCATGGCCAGCTCAGCTCAGCCAAAAGGACCGTTTTCTGAGAGAGCCGTCTGTCGCCGGCTTGGCAGAGAGGCAGGCGGCAGGCCTGATAGCTGGGGCAGACCTCGGGCAGGGGAGGCCACCTGTCCTGTCCAGCCGGCTCCTCTGGCCTGGTCCAGCCTTCATAGTCTTCCTTTTGGGTTCCCAGACAGCTATGTCTCCCATCAGACCCGCAGGGTAGGGCTGTGTCTCCCCCTTCAGATTCTCCAGGGTAGGACTACTTCCTCTCTTAGACTCCCAGGGCAGGACTTTGTCCCCCGCGGGCCCTGGTATTGGCACTGAGGCCCTGGGGCCAATGGCTTCCCCCACCTCCTCCACCCACGTCCTGGCTCAGCTCCTCCCTGGTGGCAATCTAGATGGCAGATAATGCTGGCACAGTGGTGCTGGTGCCAGGCACCATGTCCAGCAGGCAGGACATTGTCATCTACCCTAAACGTTATGGGCACTTGCTATGGGTGCCTGCTGACTGTCTGCAAGGTCACGGGAGCTGTTGCTTCTAACAAGGACCATGGTTTCCCTGTGTCCCAGGGCTGCGGCCAGGTCTGTGGCCACAGGTTCCCTGCTTCTGCCACAGCTGGTGTGTGGAGTCCTGGCCTGAGACTGAGGGGAACAGGGGCCTTCATGTGCAGACACCTCTTTCTCTCTCATGTGCCAGTACTGAACCCCCAGGTCCCTGGGCTGGTGTCAGTGGTGTCTGTCTGTGTGTACCTGTGGCTATACCACTGTCTACTTCTCAGAGATCTGCATGTAGACCTCCTGCATGCTGTTGACATAGGGAGGGCCACACCCTGCTGATCACACAGGGGATTCCAAGTGCCAAGCAGCCTCTCTGTGCCCAGAGCTTCCGGGTGCCATTCTCCCATCTCAGAGGTAAGAAGACCGAGACCCAGCTGCTCTTGGCCAACTTATCCACAGGGCCTTTGGCTGGGCACGTGGACAGGTGATGGGCAACAGTGAATCAGGCCCAAGTACTTCTGGCCTAGAGGAGCCCTGAGTGGGGCAGTCAGATGAGTCCACTGGGATACTGGCCTGGGGCAGCTTGTACTGGGAACTATCAGTGGTAGGGGCTCTGGAGATGGACGCTGGGGGCCGTGGGGGCCAGTCCCAGGCCTGAGACCAGAGAGAAGAGGCCCAGGGAGTTAACTGGAGAGGGAGAGGCATTGCCCTTCTGAAGGGGTGGGGTGGGGCATTCCTGGGAACAGACCCAGCTTGTGTAAAGGGCCCGAGTTTGCCACTGGCATTGTGGCTCTCCTGAGCGCCACATGGAGGAACATGCTTCTCATCTGTACCTTCTGAAGGTCACTGAGAAGGACATGGTTTCCAGGGTGGGTGGCGTGCCCACAAGGGACAGAAATACCATCCGTTTCCCAGCCTCAAGTCCCCATATCCCCCTGGCATGGGTGGTCTCCACCTGCAGCTGCGGCCAGCTCTCCCTGGCAGCCCAGGCAGGTCTGGCTGGTGTGCCAGCTAATGGGCCCACCTTTAGCGTGAGTGCCTTTCAGCCTGGCAGCGGGGGTGACTGCAGTGCTTCTGCTGAAGAGCAGGGCCCTGACCCTGCAGCTGGGAAGGAGGGAGTGATCACAGCTCCACCCTCCCAAGATACAGACAGATGCGCAGCTTAATGGACCGAGGGGGAGGCGGTGGTAAACACCCGCTGGCCCTGTGATCACTTCCACAGCTGGGGGCATCCCAGGTCGAGCCAAGGGGAGGGGGCCAGTCAGAGCCCACTCCTGTCTCATCTTGGGGCAGGAGCACCCCGGGCCAGAGATGCATCTACAGTGTCACCAAACTGGCATCTCTATGGCCTGCCGTGTATACCAACCCTTTCACACCCCAGACTGGGCCAGCAGGAGGCATTAAACACCAGAGTCCTTTGCCAGATGGGGAAACTGGAACCCAGAGAGGGGCAAACCCTTGCCAGGCTCCACAGGGACTCAGTGTGCAGGGAGCACACTGCTTCAAGCGCACTCATCTCAGCACCCCTAGGATGCCCCTAAGACCTTGGCCCTCCTTCCTGGCAGGTCCCTGTGGTCCCTGCTCTGACTTGGGATAAGCTGTTCCTGCCTTGGGGAGTAGCTGAAAATTAGGTGTCAGGAGTCTGGCGGGAAGATCCTTTAATTTAAAAAAACAAAAAGATCCTTAAATTTTGAGTTTTCTACAGAGTCAGGAAAAGAAAATAGGTTTGGGGCTAAGGCAGCCTCTTTGTTTGGGGCCTGGCCCATGAGGGAGAGGAGACCAGGCTGAGGGCACAGCTTTTCATTCCCTATTCCCTAGTCCTTCATTCTGTCCTGTGTCTGCTCTGCATACCACCCTGGAAGGGAGGAAGGATGCAGATATGGCAGGAACTAAGGAAAGGCCAGAGCAGGAGCTGAAGGTCCTGGATGCCCAGAAGGTGGAGGGGCTGATGGACTGGGACATAGGAGCAGCCTCACTGGGAAGGACCAGACAAGTCAGGCCACCAGGAGGAACAGAGGCATTCAGGCAGAGACCAGGAATGGGCCTGGAGTGAGGTGTTCAGCATGGCTGGAACACAGTGAGGAATGAGGTTAACAGGGGGACATGAACAGCCTGATCCTGGGGCCCTGAGTGCAGGCTCAGGCTGGGCCTTGAAGAGGACATGCAGGGGCTATTCATAGGTGGGAGCCTAGTTGGAGTGGTGGGTGCAAGCCTGCTACCATGGGTGTTTCTGATCAAAGGACCGAGGAGGCATGGAGACCCAGGGATGGGTGGTGAGAGGGAGAGAAGGGCCAGTCCTGAGCTCCTGGGGGAGGTGGGGTCAGCCCATGGAGTCATCAACTCATTTATGTGTTCGCTGTAAAAAATCATGTTGCCTCCATCCTCCCCCTTCCATGAGCTCCTTAAGGGTAGCACTCAGCACCTACCAGGCAGCAGCAAAGAAAGAATGCCATGATGTGGGCAAGGCAGGAGAGGACTCAGTGTGGCCGGGAGGGATGGAGGCCAGGGAGGAGGAAGAGACACAGTAGAACAGGTTCAGGGGGCCTGGATCATAGGCATGAATCCCCTGGTACCTGACAGCCCGGCTGTGCATCTCCACCATCAAAAGATACCTCAGGTAGGTCCTTTAAGTAGAGATAATAATCCAGCTGCTCACCAGATACACAAGGCCCAGAGCTGGAGTGGCAAAGGCCTACCCTACCTTATTGGCCCCCGGGCCTCAGCAGGCAGCCTAGTGTGCCTCTTCCTGTGGTTAGCAGAGAGACCATGGCTCTGAGACACTGGCGTGATGGAAACAGTGCAGGTGTATCCAGCACCAGCCCAAATCAAACATAGCTGACTGAGTTTGTGAGGGCCACCTGGGTGGAGACTGGCAGACAGTGAGGGTTCCCTTCCCTTCCCCACATTTGGGGCCTTTCAGCCCTCAAGAAGAGACCTAATATGAGCTTCTCACTCCACCACTCCCTTGGCACCTGGCCTCCTTCTGAGCTCTCCTGGTAGAAGCAGAAGCTTCTGTGGCTGTGACAAGCCTGGTCCCTGATCCTAGTCTGATGGTCTCCTGGAAGACAGGCTGTTGCTCAGGGAAGTCCCAGGAGAGGACAGAGTCCCCTTCTTGCAGGGACTCTTCCAGGTCAGTGTATCAAAGTCTGAAAGATCCTGGAGCCAAGGGATTTCTTTGCCCTGGGTCTCTCCAGAGTCTGGGTACATCCTTAACCTCCAACGTGACACCAACTTTGGGGAGCATCACTTTATAGCACCCTGTCTGCCCACAGGGGACTCCACAGCTCTTCTAGGGTGGCATGAGAGGTTCATTTCTGCACCCTGTGTCCCAGCACCAAGAGGAGCCTCAAATACTTGCTGAATGCTGGATGAAGGTTCCAGGCTCCACTCCAAAGAGCCCTCAGTGCTACCCTGTGAATCTGGGCAGCACCTCCTTCCCTGAATTCACATCTGCCCTTTCTGGGGATGGGCAGGTCGTAGGGGCTGAGGATGGCACCGTAGTTCTTACCTTGATGTTGTCCTGCCAGCGGTGGGCTTTCTGGAAGTTCTCGGCAGCATCGGCCAGTCTCTGAGGAACAGAGCATGAGAAGGTCAGAGGCTGAGGAAGGTCCATGCCCAGCCCGAGCCTTCTATCCATCCTTAGTACTCCCTGGGGCCAGGCTGGCTCCAGGTCTCGCTTGCCCCATCCTGCCAAGCACTCAGGGATTCCCTGGCTCAGACCTTTATCAGCTTGCTCAGTGGGCGCCCCCCCCCCCCCCCAACAGCTGGGTTCACACAGGACAGCTGAAGCCTGTACAAAGTGATCAGAATGCACCTCTACGGGACTCCTTATGCTTCAGCCCAGCCACATCTCCTGCACACAGGATGGCAGGGGGACTCCCAGGACCTTGTGGACCCAGGCCCTGGAGTCAACCCCCATTGCCACTTTACCTCCGATGAACTAGTGTCACTCCAGTGCCAAGAGGAGGTCCTCCCTAGTCAAGGGTGAGCCACCACAAGTGATAGGGTGTCCTGCTAATGCATCTTGGGCCCCAGCTTGCTCAGGGCTCAGCAGGAGGTGCCCCTAGCACACCTCTGCCCACCTAGGCCCATTCGCACTGTCCTTAACCCAGCTTCCTGAGCCCCTTCCCAGCATGGCTCTCCAAGCCTTCTGTCCACACAAGCTTGGCCATCCCTTGGGGCTGGTCCCCGCGTTCTCCTCCATCACGGCCCCTCTGCTTGTGAGCAGCCCTTTTATCCCACACCTTGGTACCCGCCATGCCTGGCACCAGACCATGCTGATGTGCAGAGAGGTGGCAGGCCACCCCGGACCCTCACAGTCTAGAGGAGGAAACAGACACAAAACTGGGTAGGACAACCAAAACAGGAGCAGCTGAAGTGTTTCCAGGAAGCTTAGTGCGATGGGAACTTGGGGCATCAGGGAAAGCTTCCAGAGGAGGCATTAGCACTCTGCCACCCTCAGGGCCTGAATCTTGGCTGCCCAGTAATTCTTGTTTTGCACCTCTGTGGATACTGTCTCTCCAGGAACTCTGGAACTCCTGAAGATGGCCCTCTGGAGCCTCCTGCAGAGCGGAGTGCAGTGAAGTCCTATTAATCATATTGATGACTGTTATCATGAACTGGTCACTTACTACATGCCAAGCCTGCCACCAGGGCAGTGACACATCATGTATACCTGTCTCTGTCCATGCCTAACATCTTTCTCAGATGAGGACACCCAGGCATGGAGACAGTGAGAAGCCTTCCCAAGGTCACATTGTCTAGGTCAGGCTGGGGCCCAAAGTCTGGGCTTTACAACCACATTTATCTTGCTCAGCCCCTGCACAAGGTCTGAAGGCACATTCCATGGGCCCACCATGCCTGGTGAGGGACAGGGCATTTCTGGTGGGGGTAGGGGCTCTGGTCTTCTACCCCTGCCCCACTCCATCCCAACAGTGGGGTCCTGCCTCCTGGCCTCCAGCCCTTACTCAGAAGGCCCTGGCCTCTTGGTATTTAGGACACGTGCGCCCATCCATGAGTCCAGGCCTGGTGTGGCCAAAGCCTGGCAGCTGCCCAAATGGGGACATGGGAGCCGGGACTCGGGATACTGGTTTTCCTACCCCCAGCATGGAACAGGGTGGTGGTGGGGTATGGCTACATCCTCTGGGGCAGGATGTCACCTCTGGCAGTTAAAAGGGCTGACCAGGGCCATCCTCAATCCCACTGGGCCTAGCTCCCCCTCTTCCTCAGGCCAAGAGCAATGAGTGCTGGGAAGACTATGAGCTGGGGGTCTTGGGGACAGGGTAGGAAAGTCCCTCTTGAAGTCAAGCACCCTCCCTTTACAATGCTGAGCCCTTCTTGGCCTCCAATTCTCCCTCCTATTATCCCACTTGTCTTCTTTGTAGGTTCCAGCCTCTGCCCACCTGTTATGCTTGGGGGGCCCCACCCCTTTTACCGAGCTTCAGAGACCACAGGCCTCTCTACTCCCAGAAACCTCCCATATCTTGCCTCCAATCCTGGCGCCCCCGGGAGGTCCTGGACACACTCCTAGGGCGGCCCTCAGGCCCACTGGAATGTATGCCATCCCCTCTTGGAATGAACCCATCCCCACTAGAACCACTGCCACCTATGTCTTACTTGTGCTATCACTCAAATCACCTACCATTCATCCCCAGCCCAGGCTCTGTCCTCCCTCAGGCTCCTGTGTCCTCTCTCACCCTTTGTCATCTAGTCTCTCACTGTGGATCTGATCCTGTGGCCACCCCCCTACCCCTTCAGCAGCTCCCTATGGCTCTGCATAGAAAAGGCAAAGTTTTCTTAGGGTCCCCAGGGGTCCACTTATACTCACTTCCATCCTGGGGCCTCTTCTCAGCCTAAATGACAAATACCCCTACCCTAACCTCAACCCCCGGGATGGGGGAGGCCCCTGATTCACAAGTCTGCAGTGTTCTTTTGCAGACAACATTACTATGTAACATACATGGCACAATAGCTGTTATTACTGTTAACTGAGCATCTACTGTGCCAGCTTAGCACCTGGGCTAGATGAGAGGGTGGGAAGCCCAGGGACAGCCCCTGCAGGGTGAGTCTTGGGCAATCACTTCATGCCCCCTTTGCTTACCCAGTGGCCTCTACCTTCCCAGGGACCCCAGATCTTTCTCAGAGTAGGCCTGAAGCCCATGTGGGGCTCCCCTGACACCAGTGCCCTTCATGGGGGGATGAGGCGATGGTAGTGTGTGGGATTAACAGGATCAGGCCTCTTGCTTCAGAAAAGCCACAGGCTTGATGGGGTGGCAAACACCAAACTGACATCAGCTGGAGTCTCCCAACTGGGCCGCAGCCTCAAGGGGCTGTCCTTTCCTGAACCCACCTTCCCCGCTGGCCAGGGGTGCCCACTCCTTCACCCTCTCAAAGCTCAGCTCTGTCTGTGGGAGGCCCAGGCCTGAGGCCCAGGGCTCCCTAGCTGCACAGCTACGATGAAGAAGACCGAGGGGGCCCTAGCCCCGAGCCTCTTCGAAGTCCCACGGGCTTGAAGGCCCGGGTCAGCCCGCTGACTCGTGAATAACGGGGCTGCAATAGCCACAGCGAAAGGATTACGTTTAATCCTCAGTAACGATCAAGCCATTATTATTTGTTCGGTGTTACAGATCAATCAGCCCATCCCGGGGCAGTGGACGTGTGGAAACTGCTAAACACACAGGCCCGGTGGTGCAGGAGGACGGGTGGAGACAGCGGAACGGGGTTGGAGCAAGCAAGGAGGCTGTGGCTGCTGGAGGTCCCATCAAGTCTGAGGGGGCGAGGGGAGGAGGGGACCCGGCCCACCCACTGGCCTGCCTGAGGGGGACCGAGCAGCCACCTGGACTCCTGGAGTCTTGAGCCCTGGCCTGGGTTCAAAACCTAACTTCCTTGAGTAAGTGGCTTCCCCTGCTGGCCCTTGATTTCTTGTCTGTAAACTGGAGGGGCCAGTGCCCTGGGGTTTCTCTTGTTGGCTCTGAGCATACAAGGCTCTTGCCCACCTCTGGGTCTTCCTCTGTTACCTACTTTCTGCCTGGGATGTGCTCCCTATCACCTCAGTCAGCCCTATCAGACTGTCACCTGGATGCCTCCTTTTGCCTCTGCCCAGTCCCTGGGGCTCCTCTGCCCTGTCAGGCACTCAGAACCTCGGGCTCCCATCTCCCCAGAGCCTGGGCAGTCAGCCCTGCTCAGGGCCATGTGCTCAAAGCTGAGGCTCACCCTGCCCTAAGGTTCATCGTGCTAGCACATCCTTCCTATCTCTCCTGGGTCCTTATGACAGCCTCCGGGCAGGCAGGATGGGGAAGGAAACTGAGGCCCAGAGGTGAAGACAACCCACAAGACTCTCAGCAGGGCCAGGGCAGAGGTGGGTTCACAGCCTGGTCTCATGTCCACGATACTGTCTGCCTGGGGAGATATGCTCCGTTCTCATCCCTCAGCCACTGGTAGCCTCCTGCTACCAGGCCCCTGCACTCTGCTTCCATCTTGTGCATCATCACCCAGACTGTTCAGGGGGTTTTCTCCCTCACCCCTGAGGTGTTAGCTTAGGTCTCATACCCCTTCTAACCACTCCTTGACTCCTGCCAAGCCCCCATCTGTCCCTATCACATCTCATTGTTTTCTTCCTTGAGCTCCAAGCTTGGTGAGGGCTGTATCTGATAGCTGTTCACTTTACAATAAGCTGGCCTCTTGCACACAGTAGGTGTACAATGAACATCTGCTAACTCAAGGTCAGGGTATCTCTGAACTGGGTAGAGACTCAGCTAGGAGTCTGGCTCTGCCAGCCAGCTGCGTGACCCCAGAGTGTATGGTTTAACGTCTCTCAGCCACTTTTCCTCATCACGTTGGGGAGGGTTAGTGTGGCCTCTGAGGGTGATGCTGCTGCAAAGCTGCTGATGGTGGCTTGCCTGGCCTGAGACGTCCTCACTGTGGCCAAGGCATTGGCAGGAGCCATGGTGGGGCTGCTGGGCAGGGCTGCTCATGGCCAAGTCCATCACAATAACAGCAGGCATTTCAGAGGCAATTATCAGAGAGTTTCACTTAACAATCAATTTCCCTCAGCTCTGGAAACTGTTCTTACAGGAAAAGGCAAGAGAGAGGAGGACTGGTGGTGTGCTGGGCTGGGGATGCAGCTCCCCTGCAGAGCAGCCCTGTGCAGACACCTTCAGATTTCACTAAGTTAAACGTCTTTCCATTGCCATGGAGCTGATGATCTCCAATGAGGGGCCTGGAGCCTTGGTGGGTGCCCCTCAGAGGCCAGCAGCTGGTGGTGGTGGTGGGGATCCAGCCCCTGCTGCACACTGGGAGGGGCGGGGCTTGGGTGTGAGGGGGCTGGAGCCCTTAGGCTTCTCCCTCCTCATTGGGGGCCCACCCCTCACCCAATGCTGGGTGCCCCACTTCCCCCAAGCCTCCTCCTCTCACCCCAGTGCTGGCCTAGTCCGAACGGGTCCGGGGAGTGACTGCCTATCAAACAGGATTTGTTTCATGCAGCCCAGAGGGAAAGATTGTACGAGGTGTTTGGTCTTAATTAGTTATAGCTACTCCCTCTTCCAAGAGGATACAAGAGGCTTAGGATGAAAGGCCCTGAACCCATGGGGAGCAGGATATTGAGATCTAGACCCCTGAGGGCTGAGCCTGGCAGAAGCTATGATGGGAGACCCTGAGGTGGAGGCTGGGGGCTGCAAAGTCCTAGCACCAAGCAGATAACATTGCCTGAGGGTTGCAAGGAAGGTACTGGTGGCAGGTGACACCAGACCCCACTCCTGGCAGCTCCCTTGGGCCAGGGCTTCACCGACTGTGCAGTTCATCCACTGACAGGTGGAAGACTGGGCCTTTCCTTTACCTGCCCCATCCTATCCTAGCAAGACACTGGAGAGGTGGAATCTTCTGTTCCCCTGCCTTTTACAGGGGGAGGGGACCGAGACTTGGAGCAGTAGTGCCACTACCCTAGGCCTCTGGTGGAGAAGCGGAAGAGGGGCCATGAACCCAGGGCTATCAGTAGTGTTGGACAGTGAGCATCTTAGGGAAAGTCTAGGTCTGGCCACATAGGCCTGCTGCTTGGGCTCCAATGCCCCCTACCTGCCCCTAAGAGCAGTTCCTTTGTCCTTTTGTCAGGAGAGTGGATCAGTAACTGGGCTCCCAGTAACTGCTCTGAGCCCACGCCCTGACCTTGGAGTCACGGGCCCAGACCTTGGGAGGGGTTAAGGACTAGGGTGTCCAGCAGCTCCTGATCAACCCAGCACCGCCACTGATACCACCCTGCTTCCCTCCCTGCCTGCGGGCTCTGTATTAGCTCTGTATTGTGCACTGATAGATACTAAGTACAGATTTCCAATTTCCAGAGCTGTTATGGTCTAATGAGTAAATAATATACATATTTAAAACTGTCTAAAAACATATCTGCATAATTAAAATATCTGCATAATAATGAAGCAAGATGCAACGTAGCAAGGAGGCAGCTAGAGCTTCAGGGCTGACAATAAGGGTCGATGTGCAGGTGGGATTGGGGGTCATGGCCCTGTGGGTGTCTTCCTTCCTGCTACTTTGGCCTGAGTGGCCATTTGTCTGTCTGTCCACCACCTACTCCAAGTAGGTACATCCACAGTCGGGAAGCAGGCAAATCCCCACTTGGCCCCATCTTTGCACAACTTGTGGCCTGGGGGAGGCACATGTGTAGACGGACAGTGCCTGCTGCCTGAGTGACAGCTGCCTCAATGACTCTTTGCCACCATCTGCAGCACATGATGTGCTCGGGGATTTCTGGGCACAGCCTCGCTCACCATGCCCTTCCAAGGGCAGGGTCTGTCCTGATCCCCCAGTTTTCTGGGTTCTGAAGGGTGGAGAGAAAGAAGCACACTGGCATGGGCAGAATGGGTTGCCCTGGACCTGTGACTTACACATGGTAGTCAATGGAGATGCCTGTGGCTTTGCCTTCCTGTCAAATGTACCATGGACCCCAGTGCCGCTTGGGCAGGACAGCTCCTTGTCCCCGCCCCCCCCGCCCCGCCTCCTTCCTCTCCTCCTGCCTCTGTCCACACTGGACACACCTGGCTCCTGTCCTGTGACACCCCTGACCCACCCTTTCTGTATGAGCCAGACTTTCAGCTGAAAGATAAAACCACCACCAAAACAATGAAAAACAAACACTCAAACCTCAGACCAAACTGCAGGGAAAACAACCAACAGGCCTCGAAGTGAAGGGAGCCTTGGGGAAAAGCCATCACAGGAGGCCCAAGCTACTGTTGGCAGCAACAGGCTCCCTCACCTTTTCCCTCACCAGCTGCACATGTTCTCTGTGAGTTTATTAAAAAAAAATTAGTAAGATGGATTTTTTTCCTTAAAAAAAAAAAAAAAGGTCAGAATAAATGTACCAGGAAAAAAAAAAACATTCGAGTTGTGGTTCCCCTCTGGAGGGGCTACTGCCTCTCCACCCCCAGGCCCAGGCTTGCTTGCTCTTTGTGGGCATCTTGGGCTCATTATCGATTCCTGTGCCTCCCCTGTCCTCCCTGCAAGGGCAGCCTGTGCTTTAATTTCTCAGGAAAAATAGGAAGAAGTGAGGGGTAGCTTGTACTAAAAATGGGGATGGGGCTGGGGAATCTGGTATCCCAGAAGCTTGAATTTCAGACAGGACGGGATTTCCCAAAACATCCTGGGCGCCCAAGGAAGTTTGCTGTGTTGTATTTTGCCTGGGGGGACTTTTAAAAAACCTACTCCCTCGTTACTAATATGTTACCCTATACTGGATAGTTTAACATCAAGAGTAGGAAGCCATGTGGGAAGAGTAGGAAGGAAAGGAGGTGAAGTGGCACTCAGGTTGATGACATAAATTCCACTGGCTTCACTGTTTTAGCTTTCAGTGGGAACCACAGTCAGTATAGAAAGAGCTGGGTCCAGTGTATTATGGGGCAGGATCCAAATGTATCCACTGTGAATGGGGCAAGAGGCACAGAAAGGGGCCTCTGTGGCTGGGCAAGGACATTCACAAGGGCCTGCTTGAATTTACGGAGCAGTTGTCAGGAACTGCGGATGAAGTCCACCCTTGGGAAATTTCAACTCTGGTGTTGGGCTGCTTTAGGAAGATATGAGTGTGGACAGCCTCATGCTGAGGGCAGCAGGATGGGCCCGGCTCTTGGGGCCCTGCCCTGCCCAGTCACTGCTGCTGCTCCTGAGTTTCCTGACAGGTGCCTGCAAGAGTTTCCCTGATGAGAAATGAGCCAATACATCCAACACACAGGTCAGAGCTTGGACTGCGGCCCTAGAGCCCAGCCGTATGCAAGCACCTTACCCCCAAGGAGCATGAGCTGGGGGCTGGGCCATGTGGATTCCAAGGCTGAAGGGGCTCCTTCCAAGGTACTGCCCCACTCAGCACAATCCCTCAGGGAGGCTCACATGGGTGAGAACCCACCAACCTAGCTGGCACCCCCTTAGACTCCAGCATGAAACCTGTGTATCTCTATAGGTTAATCGGTCCCTGGTGAGCCAGGTGAAATTTCTCATAAAATTTCCAGTTTTGTCAGGTTCCTCCCTCTGAATGATCACCCAGTGTAACTCACCAATGTTTCTTTCATTCCTGATGATAGCATCAGGTGAGGGTGTCAGGCCCAGGGCTGTTGGCACTCTCCAGTTAGAGGAGATGAGCAACACACCATTTATCAAAGTGTACCATGGAACTTGTCACTGACTTCTTTCCCTCATCAGGCCATGTTCCAGAGACAAAGGTATATTACAATGGCCCTGCCACAGAGGCTAGGAGGCCTGAGTTCCTAAGGCTGGCCCAGTGTATAATTTGGGAAGCGATGCCTTCATCTCTCTGGACCTGTTTCTCACTTGTATGATGGGGACCAGAATCCCACCCGGGCTCGCTTAGGCCTATGGGAATTCAGATGCAGAATAAGGTCCAGACAGAGAGCAGGATTCTGAGCAGGATGCAGACTCACTCTGGGTATTGGAGATAGAGCCCCAGGTCCTAGGTTGCTCCTTCCCTCAGCTCTGCCCAAGGACCCACCGACTGCTCTACCACAACCTTGGAATCTCTTGGGCCTTCTGACCTTGGCTTGACCTGGCTTCATTTGAAGCATATGCCGATGGACTGTCCCTCTCCTCAGCCTCGCCTTTGTCCACTGGCCCCCAGCACCCTGCCTGGCCTCCAGCCTAACCCTGCCTTGGATAGAACAGGGAGGGGGGATCCATTTGAATGTCCTACTTGACCAACTCTACCCAAGCTGGGCTGTCATTTCCCCAAGGCCATCCCTTGGAAGCTGCTCTCCTCCAAAGCCCCCTACTCCTGTGACTCTCCTCTCCCTTCTGACCGGACCTTTCCAAAACTGCCCTCAACCCAACTTCAGACTCCTACCCAAGCTGCTTAGCATAAGCTCATCCTCCCCAGGCCCCCACACCTTTAGGCCTCCCACATAGGCCCATGTCCCCCCACCACCTCTTTCCTGTTGTCACCCTTTATGGGGACCTGTGTGGCCTGGCCTTGCCAACCTAGGCACTCTTCCCCCATGCTGACCTGGAGTTCTGCCCTTCCATCATGTTTAGGTTCCTTCCCCTTGTTTGTGCTGTACTCTAAACCTGGACTGGTCCCTCCACCCCCTCACCTGCTCATCCACCTCCTTCAGAAAGCCTGGTACTCCTGCCAGCCTGGTTTCCAGAATTCCCTATGGTACTTGAACCGCTACTTTGTCTGATCCCCCCCATATGTGGGCATGGACTTGATTCATGGATGTGTGTGACCCTGGTGCCAGGTGTAGGCTTCCCCCTTGGTCAGTGAGGTGGGGTAGGGGCATGATCAGAAGGTGCCCTTAGAGACCTGCTGGCTTGGAGACCACAGGTTTCCCTGAGGGGTGGAAATGGCAGAGAACAGGCCAGAAACAGCACTGATGACAGAACACGGGGATCCCAGAAGGTGCAGAGGTAAAGGCTGAGTGAGGGTAATGGGTAGAGTGAGGCTGACTACTGGTCCAACAGAGCACCCCATACAGAGGGGTCAAGAGGTTGCCTCAGGGGTCTGAACTGAAGATGTCTGCCTTCCAGGACCCCAGCCTCACTCTGAAATTCATGAAAATGTTGTCCACCAGTCCCACCTGGCTGTTGCCAAGTCAGTGATAAAATGGTTTAGAAGCAAAAGTCACTGAAGCCTTGCCAGAGTGAGAGGCTGGGGGGTGATGGACATGGGTCTCTAATCTGGCCAGGTCAGCCAGGAGTTGGGTCCTCCTGCTCTGGCCCCAGACCAGTGCATTCTCCTATAATGCTCCAATACCCTCCTCCAAGAAGCCTTCTCAGGTGTCCTTATGCCCCACCATGGCTCAGGGACAGGCCATGAGAGGGTAGTGGTTCCAGTGGGAAGAGATTGATATGACCTTCCTTCTTTTCTGCCAACAAATGTTTATTAAGCACCTACTGTGTCCCTGACCTATGAGAGGTTAGTACAGATGTGGTCCTGCTCTTAGGTAGTGTACCCTCTGTAAGTTCTTCTTTATATCCCACCTATCTTATCACTACAACTCAGTCCTACTGTCCTGAGCATGGAACTTGGTAGAGGCCTCTACAGTAACAGCTGCCCAGGGTAGCAGCTTTATTGGTAGAATTTAGGGGTGCTAGAGGCCTCTCTGTTATGAAATGTATTTCCACATAAAAGCTGAACCTGAGCACCCCCCACCAACTAGAGTAGAGGAGTCCAGGCCCCTGCCTGTGAGGACAGCAGAGCCCAAGCCCCCACCCAGCCACCATGCTCCCTTCCCATGATGTTATTTTTATACTTTTTCCTAAAACACAGCCTGAGCGGGCCCTTCTCGACTCTATTAACATTAGGAATCTAATCAGTAATCAGGCAGCTCATAATTTTCTGATTAGCTCTGATTAGACCCAACCTCAGGGGGAGAGGAGTGGGACAGTGAGAGGGGAGGTGGGGCCAGTGGGGCACCAGGATATGCCTGAGGGGGCATTGGCTGGATTGAGGATGGAGGGCAGAGGGAAAGAGCCTCGTGCCCCACTGTCCTCTATCCTGGCAGAGGGTACAGGGTGGAGTCTTGGGTTGCACTGGGTCAGAAAGGTCCAGGGGTCAGAGAGCAGGGCAGTAGGAAAGGGGCACCCAGTCCACTTGCTGCAGCGACCCCAGAGCAAGTTGGGCCTGGACTTTCAGAACCATGGACAGAGGCAGGCAGGCTTGGCAGGGTGGCCCAAAGGGCCAGGTTTGGGCATCTATCTGGGTCCTACCCTGTCTAGGTCTTACCCTGTCACATTCCAGGAATGATCCCAGGAGTTGCCTTAAGTGGTGGTGACAGTGATGGGATCCAGCTGCTCAGAGGGCTGCAATGTATGACCTTCACATGGAGAACTGGCCCTGGCCACTGTTGAACGCACTATAGGCAGAGCTTGATAATCATCACCTTCAATGTAAAGACAATGAGGCTGAGGGTTCCACTGCACAGTGGGGGAGCCAAGGCCTGGACAGACCACCCAGGTGACGGTGCCAGTTTGGGGCAAGCCTGGACCTATATGGAGGCTTCCCAGGCCAGTCAAACCTTTCTTCTGCCTGAAGGCTGTTTGTCACCTTTACACCACATGCAATGGATGGAATCATCGTGCTGGTCAAACTAGACCTCCTAGACCTGCCACACATGGAGCTGGACCTCTGGTCTGTCCCTAGTCCTGGCCGATCATGGAGACTGACCTCCTCCTTGCCCCCCTTCACCCCTGTCCAGTGGCTTTCTCCACAGGCCCAGACTCTTCTGAGCCCCAGTCAAGTTAGGGTCAGAGTGGCCCTGCCCTTGCCCCTGGTCTGGATTACCCCTTGTTGGACACAACCATCCAGGTGACCTCTGATGAAGCGCATGAGCCCCGTTGGAGGAGATGTGCACAGCTAATGCCATGCAAATTGGCACGGAGGCAATCAGCCTGACTCTACAAGCTGCCCCATCGGCCGCAGGCTGGCTCATTGTCTTTTCTGTCAATTTGCATCTCATTACCCAGAAGGCTATGCTCGCTAGAGGTTAAAAGAAAAAGAGAATCAAGCCCCACTGCATCCTGCCTCCAGCTAGGGCACAATCCACATGTCGGACAGAGCTGCACTGCCTCATGAGGTACACTCCATGGGAAGCCTACCAGCTCTACCACCCCCATCTCCATCATCACCACTGATCCCCACTTAACCACTACCAACATTGCTCATCACCCAACACCATTACTCCATCACTGGTCCTCCCATCACCAATCACTACTATTATTACCTTCATCTCCATCATCACAGGCACCAACACCATCACTGTCACCTCCACCACCACCACCTTCACCACTGTAGCCATCACCCCACTGGGGCACCTCTGCTAGCACCTCATATTACCTCATGATCACCAGCTGCTCCATCACCTCTGCATCCCTCAGGGAAGTCTGGTGAACAGGTAGAGACCACGGACTCTATCTTTCTCTGACCATAACCCTCCAGCATTATGTGAAGGTTAGAGAAGCCATAAACAAATGATCCAGTGATCAGAGACCTCATAACTCAACCACCTGGACACTGGTGCTTATAATTGGGTGTCCCAGGAAGGAAGCCCATGAGACAGGATCGAGTTGAGGATGCCTGCCACTTGACAGAGCCCCTAGGAGACTGGGCTTTGTTTACTCCCCTGATTAGCAGTCACTGCATCTTGAGGAGCAGAGCAAGGAGCTGCATATGTGACACGGTGACTGACACCCTGTCTGAACCTCGGTTGCTTCATCTCCGAAATGGGGCTTCTAATCGTCTTGACCTCATAAGGCTGTGTGAGGATGAGAATAGATAATGAGGGGAGAATATTGAGCATCCAGGACCCATTGGATGGTCACTTAAACCTGTGGGCAAGGAAAGTGATTAGATCAGGCTGGGAAGGCTTCTGGGAAGAGGGGGCAGCAGAGCAGACTTGAAACAAGGTCAGATGGATGGGAAAAAGGAGCGGACTCCAAGTGGGAGCCTGAACAGGGCCAAGTTGTGGAGGTGGGAATGAGTGGGCTGCTTCTCTGTGGGGAGAGGACAGTCAAGGCCAGGGCAGCTGAAGCAGGCCTTTGCTCCTCCTGAGCATCCTTGGGTATTTGTGTTCATGGTGTGGCTAAGACTCTTCCATAGGACACCATGGTTTGCATCTTGCTTCACACATGTGTTCCCTCTAAGCCCCATGGAGCCCAATCACTATTCCCATTCTACTGACAAGGGCACCAAGGCGGAGAGATGAGCCTAACCCAAGGCAAAGTTAGGGGCTTCCTTGCAGAGGTCACCCAGAGAAGAGTGGGAATTGGAGCCAGATCTTTCCACTCAGGCCATCACTCTGCTGGGTGTGATGTCTGAGACTCAACCTCATCACTATCCACCAGCTTTGGTGGCAGCAGCATGAGCACCACCTGGAATATAAAGCTGGGCACCGGTTGGCCCGGAGGCAATGCTGGGGGCCTGGGAAGAGCTGACAGGCAGACAAAGGCCTGGAGGTGGAGGGTGGGGTGGGCACAGCCTGGTTGCCAGGAGGAAACGCCCAGGGTAAAAGCTGCTCTGAATACTGGCTGCATCCCGCTGCTGCAATCAGCTTCGACACTTGGTTATTATGAGGAGTAAAGGCGGCCGGCGGGACAGCTGGAGCCTTGGCGACAACATTTAAGGCGTTTGTCAGAGCCATGGGACACGGGCTGCCAGGCGCTAATGGCTTCTGCTTGCTGCTGCCAAGTGATAGGAGGGTGGGCAGGCGGAGGCGGCCTTGCTCCTGCCCGGGCCCCGTGCCCACCTCATGCGTCGTGGCTGCTCCACAACAGGTAGGGCCCACCTGGGCCTTAAAGATGCCTAGCAACTGCCGCAGAGCCATGGTACCAGCTGGGGAGGGTGGGGCAGGCGGCCGTGCAGCACGTGCCTGCCTGTCTAGGACGTTATCTTTTCCATCTCCATTCAGCCTGCGGCCCTGCTCTGCTGGGAAGACGGTCTGGTAGTCTGTTCTCTACCATGCCATCTCCCAAGAAAGGGGTCCTGGATCCCAGGGGGCTAAGGCTGATTCAGCCCTTTGGGTTGGACTTTGTGTGGAAGGGACCCTTCTAGTGACAGACCCATGGTGGACTCAGATCCATCCTGACTGGGTGATTTCAGCTCTCCTGGCCCCAGTTTTCCTCCTTGAGAAATGGGAAAATGGAACCATCCAATCAGGGAGCCTGCATCAGTGAGAAAACAGGGGATGCTGAGGTGCTGGTGATAGGGAACCCAAGGGCACCTGAGTTTATTAGGAAGGGCTAATGTCCCAGTCACATGTCACCTGGCAGTAGGGGGAGTGTGGACCCCGGGCCTGCCTGAAGAGGAGGACAGCCCCCGGAGGAAGAACCAGAGAAAACTGCAGAGATCATAGCCAGGGATTTTCCAGGGAGGAGAAACCCATGGCCAGGTGACCAGGCGGGGCTCTGAGTAAAAAATGTTCCTGAAACATCCATGGCCAGGAAGGAATTCCTGCATCTGGAGGTGAATTTGTAGGATCTGTGCTTCATACACACTGAGTGCTCGATGTGCCCCAGCACCATTCATTAATCCCTAGAGCAGCCCCTACAAAGCAGGTCCCATTTCTAACCCATGCTGCAGATCAGGAAGCTGAGGCTCAGATGTGGTTGCTCAGTTTGCCTGCAGTCATAGCTCTCTGAGAGCAGGGAGGAGGGCGTTCCCCCTCCTCCACTCACTGACTCATCCATGAGACACCCTGAGCCCCCACTGAGGAGGAAGTGGGTCTTTGGCTGGCTATGGATCAGAGAGCATGGGGTTGGAGGAATGCCATGGGGCTGGGAGAGGGATCCAGGGCACAGGAGAAGACCTGGATGGGCCTGAGCTCAGCCTCAGCTTTCCTGGATGACCTTGCACTTGTCATCCTGGGAGTTCCTGTCCATCCCTCCCACCCTGGCTGACGCCAGAAGAGGCAAGAGGGGTCCCTAAGAAGGTGGGGAGCTGTGTGCCCTTACCAAGGTCACCCACAAGCTCTGGCCCCCAGGAGCCCTCTGCCACCTACAGTCAGCCTCCAGCACTACTACTACATGGAGGATGTGTGTGCATGTGCATTCAAATGTATACACAAATACATGCATGTGAGCATGGGAACACATGCACAGACGTAAGAAATCATATGTGAACACAGATACACATGTGGGAGTATATGAACAGTGTATATGTGCACGCATCCCCACATGCACTCAGGCGCATTCACACAAGGCTGATAAGTCCACACCTTCATGTCCTGGACTCCCCTCCCAAGGTACAGGTGGCGAAAGGCCGCTTCCTGCTGTGGCTGGCTGTGGGGTGGCTCACTGGGCCTGTGGCTCCTGCCCACTCCTCCCTGGTCAAACAGACTCTTCTGGCTACCACCTGCCTTGTTCCTGCTGAGTGGTCCCTCCTCAAGTGTACCCTCAGTTTATTCCCTGTTCTGCCTTCCTTCCTGACCTCACTCTAGCCTATGATCACTTTGCTTTGTGTGATCTTATCCCAACTAACACCATAGTATGGAATAAATGAAAAGGTGACCCCAAGACCCCTCTTCTTTCAACAAGCATGTGTGTGGCCTGCGCTGGGGGCTGGAGACACAGGGTGAATCAGACCCAGTCCCACCCTCCCAGACTGCCCAGTGGAGGGTAGGGGCTTCCACCTGTCTCCATGCTCACCCTCCAACCCCGCAATCACAGTACAGCCAATACCAGGCCAGATGCACATGCAGACTGAGGAAGTCTTGGGCATAGTCTCACAGCACCTGCCTGCCAGGTGCCTTCATCATTACAGTTATCACTCAGTTATCACTCATGTGACCAACACAACCATGGGGGGCAAGGCTGGTGCTACTGGTCTGTTTTTCAGACGAAAAGCTGACAGGAGGAGGATCTGGGACCCAAATGTAAGTCTGTTTAGCTGCTAAACCCAGGCCTGCATTGCAATAGCCTGCAATGGCCGTACCTGTGTGACCAGCAATCCCAGCACTCTCAGTGGCTCTGAGGCTGAGGAGGTGGGACATCCCCAGGGTCACACTACAGCCAATGTGCTAGGTCCCAAACCGTTTCTAGTAAAGGCGGGAGGGGCTGAGGGGCACAACTGTCAAAGTCACTCCCAGACATAATTCCATGGGAAGTGGGAGTTGGCTTCTATGGGAATTTGATCTCAATGTCTCCTCTTCTATAGTTAGAACACAAAGCAGTGGGTATCCCGTTTTCCTTTGGCTACCAGGAGGCTCAGAGTTGACTTAGAGACTCAACTAGACCAAATGCTTATAGTCTATCAGGTGTTGTTTACCATGGCTCTTTTGTCTCATCCTTATTATTCCTATTCTATGTTTTACTAAGTATGTTTTTGTGAAGAGATGCTCAGTACTCTGCTGAATGAACTAGTGAATAGACCACATTAAACTGTGCTACCCAACCTGTCCATGCTCTCCTTTTCTTTTTTTTTTTTTTTTTAAGATTTTATTTATTTATTTGAGAGAGAGCCAGACAGCATGAGCAGGAGGAGGAGGAGGAGGAGGAGAGAAAGAGAGAGAGAGAATCTCAAGCAGACTCCCTGCCGAGCGTGGAGCACGATGTGGGGCTTGATCCCAGAACTCTGAGATCATGCCCTGAACTGAAAGCAAGAGCTGGACACTTCACTGACTGTGCTCCTCCACCCCTCAGTGCCCCCCACACTCTCCTTTTCTAAGAGGCAGCTAGACCCCTTGGAAGGAACACTGGACAGAAGTCAGGAGGCCCCAGTGCTCCATGGGCCAGTTGCTCCCCTCAGCTTTAATTTTCACCCTTCCTGTGCCCATCTCTGCATCCCCTCCCAGTCCAGCGGGGCGGATTGCTCCATGAGGCTAGATGGACTGGGGGTGGGCAGTGAGGCCCTGCTCGGAGCCACCACCCCACCAATGTGGTAGGCCGGCATCTGGCAGGGACAGCCGTCTCCCTGGAAAACGAGACGCTTCTTATTGAGATAACGAATCGCTCCATTTAGATCCAAATTAACCTCCCCCAATTACCCCATTTTCTACCACATTTCACCAGATCGAAATCCCCTTCTGCCCACAAAGTCATGTGTCTTGCCCCTCCTCACTCCCAAAGCCACGTTCAGCGGCCCAAGTGGGGCCAGCCAGTGCACCTCCCCCTCACCATGACCATGATTTTCTTTTCTTTCTTTCTAGGGGGTGGGGGGTGGGAGCAGGGAATGGGAAGCTTGATGCAGCTGTCGCTCTGAGGAGTGAGAATTTTTATTTTATTTTTTTAGCTCATTCTTTGAAATAAGGATGCAATATGGGATCAATTTTTGATGACAGTGAAGTAAAAGGGGAAAATAGTAGCAATTTTCTCTTCTGAACATGCCCTATTTAATGGAAGGATGTCACGGTGGTTTTATCCAGAGGAGAGAGAGGGCCTGGTTCTAGGGACACATGGTCAATCAGAGATGTCTGGCGGGATCTCAGCCTTGGGATGGCCGGGCACCCCCACTTGCCAGTGCCCCCCACTAAGGCTGTTGCTGGGGCCCAGGACTTGGTGAGAGGAGATTGAGGCTGCAGGGTCCATGTCACCGACTGGGGGCCAGCTACTATGGATTGAAATTCCATCTCCAATGACCCAGCCCCAGGTGGACCCTCCCTGCCTTGTGCTCTGCTGGTCTCGGCCTGCATCAGGATTCTAGAGCTGGAACCCCAGGGAATCCAGTGTTAATTAGGGTTATAAAATCCTGCCCAGCTGCTGCTGCTGCCTTTGTGTTAAACCTAGGGAGCTGAGCTCCGGTTGGCCTGGAGCTGGTGAGGGTGAAGAACAGAGGTGGAGGCTGACAGGGAGGGTGGGAGGGGATGGGGATGCACTAGGATAAGAGTGATTGAAGTGCTGAATCCAGAGCTGGCCAGGATTGGGGGATCAGGCATCCAGCTCTTTGTCTCAGGGCTCAGGAAGGAGAGATGCGATGATAAAGGGGACAGTGGTGGGGGAATTTCTCAGTGGGGGTGTTTCTCAGGGACACTGCAGTAGGAATTATGTGTCCCAACCCCAGTCCCTGTGTTAGAGATGACCTGGAGTCACACCTGGGCTGAGGGAGTCAGGAGGCCTTCAGACTCAGTCTGGCAGGAATCCTGGGACCCTTGCTGGGGATCAGGAGGACTGGCCCTGCTCTGCTGCTCTAAGTTGCCCCAGGGGAGGTTAAGATCCCAGGGCGGGGCGTACTAGGAGGCCAGGGGGCTGGCTACGAGGGCCCCATCTTCACTGGGAAACCCAGCCCTTCACCATGGAGCCCCCTTGAAGTCTGGGGCACTCCCAGAGCAGCTGAGGGACACTCTGGCCAGCCTTGGCCTGCCCTTCCTGAGGTCTAGTCCCCTCTGGCCATCAATCTCCCAAATCCTTCACCTTGCAGAGCAAGGACTGGGAACAAAAGTGAATTAGAGCCATACCTTGAAGGACTGAGCTGCTCAGCTGCGGGCATCTCATTCACAGACACATGCAGTCACCCCACGCGGCTTGTGACCCGCAAACACAGCACTTGGTCTCGCCATCCCCACATGCTGCCATGTGCCTGTATAGAGCCCCCAGTTATGAAGACATCTAGCCACACGCCCTTGCAAGCACAGCCCTTGCCTAGGTGTGGTTGTTACAACCAATGACTTTGACTTCACACAGTGAGAAAAACACTGGCCTCTCTGAAGCCTTTTTCACTCACCACTCATGGGCCCACCATATAAACAATCTCAGACCCCCAGAGTGACCTTTCAGAATCCCTACTAGGAAGCCAAAACAACACTGGCAAGAACAGGCCCTGCTGCCTCCTCTAGGGCACTCCTTGCCCCCCAAATATCTGCAGATCCT
Source organism: Vulpes vulpes (assembly GCF_048418805.1). Classification (NCBI taxonomy): domain Eukaryota; kingdom Metazoa; phylum Chordata; class Mammalia; order Carnivora; family Canidae; genus Vulpes; species Vulpes vulpes. The sequence continues at coordinate 92,115,578 of NC_132788.1, read as the reverse complement.
AGGCGACAAGTAGAGAGGTGGCGGGCTGGGCTTATCATCGACAGATGCCACCCCAAAACTGCGCCTGCCACCTCCCTCCTCTCCTCGGCTGTGGCCGGGCCTCTGAAATAATTAGCAATTCTGCTCGACAAAACACTGGCCCGATGGGATAATAAACTCCAACATCTGTCAGAAGAGCGAGCTCCTATGGAATTGCCAAGAGAAACATTTTTCTCCTCATTCAATTCACATTTAAATCGAAAACAACCCCTCCAAGTCTGCGCCAGGCCGACGGCACGGGGCTCCGGGAGCCCACAAGCTGTTCCTGGGTCTGCAAAGAGGCTCGGACGAGTGGTGATCACTCACTCAAATTAACAAATCATTTTATTTAGAAATGAAGAGAATTTGTAAGTGACGGATGGCTTGAGAGCCACTGAAGAAGAGAGGCAGCCAGCCATCGGCCCTGCTGCCACACTGGGGGGCAGCCCTGGGTGTCCACCACCCCTTCTGGCCCCTGGCAGAAAGGCCTCTTCGGGAGCTCCAGTCATGGGAACCAGCACTCCCCATTGTCACAACTGCCCTATGTGGTAACAGGCAGGAATCACGTTGCTATTTTGTAGTGGGAAACCGAGGCTCAGTGAAATGCCTAAGACCCCAGTAGTTCCTGCTGGCCTGAGAAGAACACAGGCCCCTGTGTGACAGAGCCTAGGCAGGGCTCACTCTGCTCCCCACCCCTCCAAAAAAAACTACAAAACAACACTCAGACTCCTGGGCCTGCAATTCCATTTCTGGGCTGGTGGGGGTGCTGTGCAGAGAGGTCTGGGTCATGTGTGAGTCCAGGGTGCAATCCTTGCTTTATCCACTATAACTATATTCTTTGTTTTTACAACTGCACTCTTGAGACAGGAGCCCTAGAGACTTGAGTTCTGGGTCTAGGGCCCAGCTTTACTGTCTATACAATGTAAGATGTAGACCTGGATTGCCAAGGGCCTTCCCAGCTCTGAGGGCCTCTGAAGGCTGGATATCCAGTACTGACAAATGAGCCCCAGTCCTGGCCATGGATCTCCCTGGGGTTCTGATGGTGTCCTGTGTGCCTCCATAAGGTTTCCTCTTGAGGGTTTCCCAAATGCCAATATGTCTCCCATCACACCCCTCCTCAGAGTCTCCCAGGACCTACACGCCCTCATCAAAGACGTCCCTGCTCTGTCACATGATTTCCCCAACAGGCTGTGCCCAGCTCTTGGGAACTCTTTGCTGCATAAATGAATGACTGAAGAAATGTCTGGCTGCACAGACACTCAAATGCATGAGACAGGGGCTCGATTAAGTGTCTGATTATCATGACAATCTCATACCTCCATGCTTTTGCACAGAACATTCTCTCTGCCTGGAATGTCATTCCCCTCCCTGCTCTGCCTGCACAATTGTTTCCTGCTTCTTAACGTCCAGCTTAGTTGGACTCTGTGCTGAGCTTCTTCCTGCTTAGCCTCTCACAGCTGTGGTTACCACCTAGGCACCAGGCTATTTTAAAGGCTGGCCACCCTGGACCAGGTTCTCTTGAGGTCACAGTAGGGTCTGAGGGCTTGGCCTCCCTCTGAGAGTTTTCCAGTTGGGGATGTCAGGAGCCGCTGAAATTGAGGAATAGCATTGGAGGGAAGAGGGGGTTGTGGCAGGCCTGTAGGACAAAAGACAGAGACAGAGGGATGGGGAGAAGAGGACAGACTCCCAGGAAGACAGATGGTCAGAGATGGGAGTGTTGGGAGTGGTGGTAAGGCCTGGTGGAGGGTTTCATTGCTTCTGTAGGCCACTGTCCTGCACGAGGCTCAGGGAAAATGCTTCTTCTCAAATTGTAACTGTGAGCTCGGATGCTCCACTGGGGGCTTCAGGGAGTCCCTGCCCAGGAGAGAGCAGACAGGAATAGGGTGCCCTGAAAACAGCATGCCTCTGTCCTGGACTCCACTGGCTCTCAAGGGAGCATTGGGAGGCCACGACACTAGCTGTGGGGCTGTGTCATACTTAGATGGGATCCGTGGAGACTTGGGCTCAAGCTGGAGCCATCCAGCGCTCTCTGCCCTTTGCCTTTCTGCACCTCAATTTGCCAGTCTGTAAAACAGAGCCATCCTCCACTAGGTGTGGTGGTGCGGAAGGGATGGAGGGATGAGAGAGTTATGACAAGGGGTTCCCACACAGGAATGGTCATGTGCAGGGGTGTCTACCCGGGACACACAGATGCACACATGTGCGCATGCACAGGCCGGGCTGCACACATACATGGGAATCACCTGCAGGTATGTGTGCCTGTCTATCTGTAGCCACTAGTGTGGGTGCATGGGCTTGGGTGTGCTGCTTTGGCTGCAGAGCAGGAGATGGGATGGAAGCACATGGGTTTTACACATATACGTGTCTGTGGGTGCCTGAAGCATGCCCACATGCGTACCTGTGAGATGGGCCATGTTGGGCAGCAGCAACCTTGAGGTAGGAGAGCTCTTCCCACCCTTCCCACCCCCAGCTCTTCAGACTCTTCCAGCGCACACCCTGCGTATCACACGTACACCCATGCATGCAGGCCCTATCACGGAGGGCCCTGGCCTGCCCCTAGGCCATACACACAGGCATGCATATCCATCAAGCACCAGCCCTGACATGCATATGGGGTACATCCCAGCCATATTGGCAGCCTCCCACAAACAGAGACATACTCCACTTGTGTTTTGGTCTCAGGTAGGCTCCATCACCATTGTTGAGAACTCTAAATGGCAGTTGGGGTTCTCTTTTTTCTGACATGAGCAGCTGCCTAGGGTGGTCTGGCACTGGGCAGCCCAGGAAGATCCAGCACTGCCTGCTGAGCTGACCCTGCATCTCCTACCACCTGCTTGGAAGCAGCGCTCTGTGCACAGGTGGGTGTCTGCAATCTATGGGAGGCTCCTGTTGACTCTGGTTCCTGGCAGGAGCTGGGTTGGGCTGTGGGAGGGAGACCCCATAGATGCTCAGGAAGTGGTGTGCCAGGTCGGGAGACTGGGCTTGGTCTTGAGCCGCTGCGGCCCTCCTCAGCTCTGAGATGTGTGTTTGGGTGCCAATACCCACTCCTTGCCTTCCTGATGTGACTGTCTTCTGACACCCCTCTGAAACCCCATTATGCATCTTCACATCACTTGTTTACCCTCTGCCTCCCATCTGGACCACAAGGTCCCAGAAAGCAGGACCAGGTCTGCTTCTGTCACTGTGGAGTCCTCAAACAACCAGCCTGACATTCGGTATATACCTGGGAAATGAATGGATAGGTGGAAGCTGACATGATAGGTCCAGGGAGCATGGAGATGTGCTGTAGTGGGAGGAAGAGTCCCCCAGCCCTGCCTATATCAGCTTTGGAAATCACTTGGCCCCATGGAAGAGTGAGCCAGGAGGAGAGGGCAGTGCCATGAGAGGCAGGACTGTACTTCTGCTCCTATGAGTCAGAAGAGGCTGCCCCCTCTGTCTTGAGGGGAATGCACAGGCTCCTCCCCTATGATCACTGCCAGTGACATCCCTAGAGCTACAAAGCATCTGCAGTGAGTGTGGGCACTACCTTGGGGGCTGGGCCACAACACAGGACCTGGCAAGCAGTAGGTGCTCAATATATGCTGTATAATGAATATCCCTACTTACTCAAGAGGCTGCCAGGGCTTCCAGTACCTGCAGTCTAAATCCCTGTGCTTGGGGTTCAAGGCCTCCCACTGCCATTTCTACCTTCTTGGCCGTGCACTGCTTCCAACTCAAGCCACCCCCTGCCCTTGACCCCTTCATACATTTGTGCTAGGGTTCTGTCTGGCCTGCCCCTCCTCCTGGCCAATTCCTTGGCCAAATCCTGTCTCAGTCCACCGGACTCTGTGGGGATGTCTTCCCGAGTGCTTCTAGGGCCAGCCAGGGCAGCCTCTGGGTCTGTGGAGCAGGACACACACAGTGTGTCAGGAGGGGTGCTAAGGGTAGCCCAGGAAGAGGGGGGTGGGGGGACCTCTGTTCCAGCCCCTCAGGGCCGATGTCCCCATTGCATCCCCTTCTCTGAACCATTGCAATGCTTCCATGAGGACTAGCAGTGTCCTCTGTCCACTGCTGTGGGCTGGACAGGGAGAACAAAGCACAGAATAAGGCGCTGGGTCCCTGGAGGCATGGGCTCTGCTGGCAACGTCTCTGCTCTTTCCCTGGGCTCAGGCCTGCCTGGGGTCTTGAGTCCTGAGCCTTTGGGGGCTTGGTCCTTGGGGGTGGGAGAGGTGCAATCTGTGCTGGGGGCATTGTAGGATAGGACAAGGATGAGTCTGAGTTTGTGGGGGGCTTCCTGGGCTGTGCCTGGACACCTTCAGATGGAGTCCTTCAGCCTGGAGAGGAAGGGAGGAAGAGATGGGAACACAGGGAGGTGGCGACTCAGTCCCTGTCTCCTGGTCTAGGGAGGGCTTTATGGGCAATGGGCAAGGAAGTATAAGCCAAAATTCCCTAGAGGTGGAACCAAGGCTTAAGATTTAGCAAGAAAAATCATGGTCTGACATTAAGGAAGAACTTCCAGACATTTGGTGGGCTCCAGCTCTGGAAAAGGAATCTGACGACACAGGGGCATTTCCCTCCAGAGTGAGGGATAGGCTAACATACCACTGTTTGCGGGAAGGGGAGTGGGCCAGCCTCCCTCCAGCCCCATGATTAGAGAAGCTGTTCTGGTTTCCTGGGATCAAGGACCTGTGTCCAGCATTCCTGGGGCCACAGTCTTGTGACCTGACCTTGTGCCCCTAAGCTGAGCTGGGAGTTCTGTATATGAAGTGTCTATGACCTAGCTGGTGACCTCGGGCCTCTGACACCAACCCTGGGAACACTTCTCCAACCTGTGATCGACAGACTCAGGAGTGACCCCGAGGCCACTGGAGCAGACAACACTTTCATGAAAAAGCAGGAGCCCCTTCCACTCAGTGGTAATCTTGAGTGATTGCACAGGGCACGGTAGGAGTGTGTGAAGGCCCTCAGCAGCTGGCACCATTCCTAAAATCTGGCCATGGCACCCAGGGCTGGAGCCCTGAGATGCCTCCTTCGATAGCCAGGAAGCCAGGGAGGGTGATACAGGGCAGGGGGCAGCCGGCTGCCTCCTCCAGGCCAGGCCCTGGCTCCCTTGGGTCCCTTGCAGAGACTCAGGAAGGACTGACCTCCACTTCTTGCCCGCCATCCCCTTCCCCCCATCTCTCCTTCTAAGAGGAAAATCACAAGGAAGCAAACCTTGGGGGGAGAAAGGAGAATGTTTTTAATTAAAAGTTTAAGAGAATTCACGTCCTGAGGGAGTCGAAGCAAGAGAAGGCGGGGAGACAGTGGGGGCAAGGGGGAGGGTCGAGGGAAAAAGTAGGCCACGCCAGCTGAGGGCTGGAGCCCGATCCTTCCAGCTGCCCAGGCCCATGGCTGCAGCCAGCTCTGAGCCTTGAGGCCGGGGTAGCTCTGGTCTCCCATCTGGGGAATGGGTGGGGGAGATGGGGGCAGGGGCAGAGGCTGGGCAGCGATGGCTGGATCAGAGCAGCACCAAGCTCTGAGGCTTAATAAACAGCTCAAAGTCCAGCGCTGTTCCTTCTGCTCGGCATCACTGCTGGAGGCAGATGTTCCTGGTGCCCCCCGCTGGAGCTGTCTGCTTGGTCAGGGCCTTGGCCCTGGTCACCTGTGACCCTCCTGGGTGGCTCCATACATGCTCTGTCCTTAGTCACAGTCCCAAGCAGCCCTCACCTCACAGCTAGACCAGACCCTGGTTGGGGCAGGGGGTGGATGATTTGGGGGTTCAGGGTAGCCTAACTGCTGTGGCACTTTGTCCAATGGGTGGGGGTGGCAGACAAGTGATAATGAGGACCACTGGGATTCCTATAAACCAAGTACTGGCTGCACCCTGGCTCAGGCCATCCACACATGGCCATGCATGCCGGGCAGAGGCTTCTGCATTCTGCCCCCTTACCCCCAGCCTGTCTGCCATACACATGCCTACATAAGGGGCAACTCCACTTAGTAGCTTATTAGTCTGAGTCCAACTTGGGCCTGAGCCATCCCTGCATGTGAGCATGTGAGCAGGTGTGCAGAGGGTGCAGAGGTGCTCCTGAGCAGGGCTTGGTCAGCCTTGCTCCACCCCTTCCTCCTGACGGAGGGAGGGCATGGATACCTTCAGCCCACTGGCCTCCATCTGCTCACTAGGCCCTGGTGCCAGGATGTGTGTTAAGGGGGCCAGTGCATGTATCAGAGTGTGGGGGGTGGTGGTGCCCAGGACTGATGTAAGGTAGACTCATCCCCAGTAATCTTCCTCGACCCCATCCCCGCCTACCCTTTCCTGGGAAAAGGAAAAGGCGGGGGGAAATAAGACAGATGCAATATTTTGCAAAATGAGCTAATTACACGGCAGTCACACAAGGAGATGAGATTAGCAGAATATTTCATAAAAGGAGGCACAGGTATGCATGTGGGGGGTGGGGAAAGGTCACTGCTCTCCCTGGGAAATTGTGGGGCCCAGTACTTCTGCCTGGGCCACGGGGAGCCAGGGCCGCAGCCCTGTCACTCAGGCCACAGTCACGTAGGTCTGTCCTGGGCCACGTGACAGCTACAACCACAGGGAAATAGGTGTGTGCAGACACACGAGGAACACATGCTCATGTCTAGACACCCCCATGGGATACTGCACACATATGCCCAGGAGAAAGAAGAATGGCCACGCTCTCTCCGACCTCCCCCATAGCCTCTCCCTTGCAAGCTCGTGTCTGGGGGTTAGGGCTGCACTTGGGGTAAAGGTCCCATGCATGAGCTTCTAAGACGGAGGACAGTGCAGCTGCAGCTGCCACCAACCGGGCTGTCACTGCTGTTAGCAGAGCACGGTAGGTCCATTGCTCTGTTTAAATGCCCATTACTCATCTGCTGGCCCCTGGAGTCAGGACACTCCCACCCGAGGGGTGTGGGGACACTTTGGCCCAGGCTGCTCCTCCTTACCGCATGGTGCCTACTCTCCAGTTCTTTAGCCCTTGGTACTCTGGGTGCACAGGAAGATGCTCTGGGACCCCCAAAGCCCACATCTAAAAACCAGCCCCCAGCAGAGCTCTGAGGCCCCCAGTGACCAGAGTCAAAGATCCAAGATGCAAGCTCAGAAGACCCTCAAGCCCCTCGGAACTCTGGGTGGGAATGTATACTGATGCTAAGCTTGCGCAGGGACTGAGATGTGAATGGGTCTGGTGGAAGGCCACATGTCCCACCCCCTGAGACTGCGAGCACTGGCATCACTGCTGCACACCAGCCTCACTTGGTGGCCCTCTGGGGGGCGGTCAGCAAACACCTGGGGAAGGAAGGTGGGGGCAGGCAGGCATGCTGCCTACTTGCTGACAATCCCCATTGACTCCTGGGGGTTCAGCTTGTCACTCCACAGCCTATCCCATCTAAGACCCCCTGTCCCCAGAAGCGCCATCTTCCCCCACCCCGCAACCCCAACCCAGAACTTGGAGGGTTCTCCAGCAACCACGCTGGACTCTGCCTGACCCCCACTCCTACTTGTAGGACCCCTCCATGCTCTTCTCTTTCTCAGAATGTTCTTCCCCACCTTGAGAGGCAAAGCCCCTCCTTCCCTCCAGCCTCAGCCTCAGCACTACTTCACTGTGCTTCCACATAACTGGGACCCGTTGATGAAAGTTCAAGGTGAGGTCAAGTGACAGGATCTTCCCTGAGGTCCAAGTCCCTGTCCTGTAACAGTGATGACCTCATAGCACACATGTGTCTAAGAGCCAGCCAGGTCTCAGCTCAGACAAAACACTTGGCAATCCTGCCAGGTGGACTCTTCTCAATCCCCTGCCCTGACCCTGTCTCAATGCTTGTCTATCCATCTGTTCACTTCCCTGACTGCTGCTGGATCCAACGACTAGGAACACGGTTGGGGGTGGGGGGTGGGAGGGTGAGGGGTGGAGCTGGGCCTGGGGAGGGATTCAGCATACGGAGTGGGGAAGCCCTAAACTTGGCCTTCAGATGCCTGAAGGCTGTCTCTGCCAGGAAGCTCCCGAGTGATGCCAAGGGGAGACTGTACTGGTCCCTCTGAGTCCTGCTCTCTGCCTGGGGCTGCCCTAGCTGGCTCCCCATATCTGCCCAGCCTAGGCCCAGCAGTCCTGTGGGTGAATAGGTGGGTCGTAGGTGGGGAGCTGCCCACTTGTCCACAAACCCCAATCACCCAGGGAGGGGATGAACCCAAGGCACCTGGGCAGCTGGCAGATAGGCCCTCATACCCTCGGCTCCAGCTGGTGTTGACACAGCAAACATGCTGCAACTCCCATTCGCCGAGGCACAGAGTGGGCAAACACAGGAAGGCTGGAACAAAGGGCCTGACAACCGTGACCAGCCTCTCAAACAAGGAACCCAAGTCCTGTGCCAGGAGGCAGGAAATATTAAGCAGCTTGGATAGTGTGGTCCACAGAAGTGGAAGCTAGGGACAGGCTCTTGATGAGGCATCCAGAGCAGGGCAAGCTGGCACAAAGATGGAAGGCCCAGGGTTGGTCCCATTCTGGGCACAGGCCAGTCTTGTCCACGGGGCCTATCCCATGTGTATCCATTCTTGAATCAGCATCACCAAGGCCTGGGCATAAACTCTGATGAGGCCACACTTGTTGTTCCTATTGTACAAGTAGGGAAACTGAGGCTCAGAGAAAGTGAAATTGCCAAGGGCTTGGTGTGCTTCTCAGGTACAGAGTGGGGGCTGCAACACAGCAATGGTTGAAGTCCCTGATTCTTGGCCACCTTCTGCTCTGGGCCTGGTCATGCATATCATGAGCCATACTTGCATTTTTCTGTGGGACTCATGGCCTGAGTTTCTTTTGGGGGCAGCACGAGGTCTGGACTGTGCAGGTTGTGGTCACTAGGCCAGTAGACTCCAAGGAATGGTGACTGCACTGGGCACAGCCATGCACACCTCTGCTTCAAGACATGCCTCACTGCATTATGCACATGCTCTGCAGAGCCAAACCACCGAGCAAGACCCTCCATCACCACATGCATGCAAACGCTCCAGTATGAAGACATGCATGTGCTCTCCCTCTGGTCTGTACACTGCCGTGCCACTGACTTGGAGCCCATACCTCTGTCTGGCTACATCTCCAGCAGCCTCCACCCCAACCTCAGGTCCCCTAGGCCTGGTCAGTATCCATGGGCTTACCATCCTGGCTCTACACTTTGTGGCATGGGTCACAACACTGTCACCTCCAGCAGACTGCACTCCTTGAGGGAGGGGCCCCATAGGTCTATTCCCTCATCTCTGTACCTGGTAACCTAGTATGGTGTTTGTATACAACAGGTGCTCAGCACTCAGTAAACAGAGGCTGAAGGAGGCAAAGGGCACCTGAGGTACCTGGTATCTCATGACACAATGAGCCAGGGTCAACTGACCTCTTCCAGGAAAACCTTAGGGGACTCTGTTCCCAGGGTCACCATGGCACCAGGAGCTAGCCCAGCCCTCCGGTGTGTCTGGAAAGACTAATGAGGGACCACACCTGTGCTGGGTCCAAGGGACCAGGCCCTCCCTGCTGGCAGCCCCAGGAGTTGGCTCACTTCTCCCGAGGTACTTGCTGTCAGAGTTGAGGCATTGGTCCCTACGTATTTTAAGCCATAGAAAATGGGGTGACATAAGTAACTGGCCGCTCCCAGGGCCGCTGAAATGTGAAAGGGCCATGCTTACAGATGTGCAGCTACCACCCCAGAAGTCAGGTGGTGAGGCCTGCCCCCTGCTTCTGTCACCTCTCCATCCCCTGTCCCCTCCAGTAGAAACAGTGATGCACAGGCTGTACCTGCCCGGCTTCTTTTCAGCCCACCACACTCCAGCAGCCTCAGCCTAACTCACTTCTGCTCATTCTGTCAAGCCAGGGCTTGATGCCTTCCTTCTTCCCTTTCTCCACTTTTGGATATTTCACCAGCTTAAGTGCCACCACCTCCAGGCTGTCTCCTTAGACTTGCCCCTCCCATGTCAGCTGTTCTGCACACCAGGACCTCTTAGTTTGTTTGTCTCCTCGAAGGCTGGGGTCCTACAGGATGGGGACTAGCTGGGCCACTGGCTTGCCCTGCCTTAGATGCACTCTCCCCTCCCCCAGCCCTTGTACACGAGGATTTCAGAACAAAGGGCCAGAAGCTATTAAAACTCAATTAAGTTTCTCACTTCTCTGATCCTGATTTAGACTGGTTTTGTCCCTGTGGCACTTGCAGGCCCGTTTCCTTCCACACTCCAGCATCTGCCCTCACGTGGCCAGCTAGGACCCCCCAAGGAGGTGGGCAGAAGCTGGAGAGGATCCTCCCTCGGTGCAGGCTTCTCTGGGGGAGTGGAATCCAGTGTGTCTCCATCTGGTCGGCCCCCCACCCCCATGACCTGATTCCCCCTCCTGTGGGGGTCAGGGTGCAGACATACTGAGAACTTAGGGCAATGGTTCTCAGACCCTTCTTTGTGATCTGACCTCTGACCGGCAGAGCCTCAACTTTTCCCTCCCCGACCTGGGGCTTCCTCCCCATCCTTGGGAGCTCTGGGCAGGTACACAGGCTCAGGAGCCAGGGTGAGCGGGGGAAATCACGACCCTGCTTTAGCCAGGTAGTAGCCAGGGCTGGCACTGCCTCTGCGCCTGTCTTCTCATCTGTAAAATGGCAATTCTGCTCTATAGTGAGTGGAGACTGGCTCCACACCCAGGGTCAGGCTGCGGGCAGTGGGAAAGTCTGCTGAATGAGTGTGCAAGTCAATCACAGGGAGGCTGAGCAGAGCTCTGGGGATGCACCTGGCATCAGGAGCAGGGCCACGGGCAGGCAAGGCTGGCACCCCATCTTGGAGGGAGATCTGGGCCTGGGTGCCTCAGCTAAGCTGTCTCCTCCTGTCTCCACAGGAGGTAATCCATGCTGGTCGGGCAAACAGGATGTGGAGCTTCCTGGCCTGACACATGGCTCTTCAGTTTCCTCTGACCTGCAGCCACTCGGGAGAACTCAGCAGGAGGGCAAGTGAGTGTAAGGCTGACCCACCAGGTTCTGGGGACCTCAGGGGTTGCACCCCAGGCCCCCTGCCCCTTTGGCTAGCAGATGCTGGGGAATGAGCACAGCTCTTCTGACCCTTCTTGATGCCCCCTTACCTTGTAGGAGGAGCCAGGAGAGGCATAATCCCATGGATCGAAAAGCCCGGCCCAAACACACAGCTCAGCCTTTCCTGAGGCCTGACAGGCCCATCCAGGCCGACATCTGGCCACCACCAGCTGGGGTGGGTAGGAGAAGAGGAGGAATGATATTTCCCCTGAGGATCCTGTGGCCACATCCTACTTGCACGGTCTCCCTCTTCCCAGGAGGCCAGCTGAGCCAGGAAGCCTCCAAGGGCGCTGTGGCTTCTTGGCCACCCGGTGGGGACGCAGACAGGGGAGGCAGCCTGCCTTCGCCCAAGGCTCACCTTCCCTCCCGCCCACATTCAGGCGTCCCCCTCAGAGGAGCTCCCTCGGAGCCCTGTTCCTGAGTGGTCACTCTCCCCCACCGCATGCTGCCTGGCCTCCCCTGAATGCTCACCACCGCCCGGGGCCCCGCCCTCGTCTCCTCCCTGGCCGGCTCCCTCACTGCCTTCCTCAGTTAGGTGGGGGGCCCCGAGGGTTCCCACACAAGGAGCCCATTCACTCATTCAGCATTCCCCCCATCTCTGGGGGCCCCAGGTGGCTCCTCTGGGTGGCACTGGCACCTTGCCAGGAAGTAGCAGCGCTGTTTGGGTGAGGGGAGAATAATGAGCTATAAACGCCGCAATCAGGGAGAACCGGCTGCGCAGGCCCCTGGCGCCCACGCGTGCGCCTAATTGGCTCCACGTGTCTGCGGCTCCTTTCGAGAGCGGGAAAGTGGAAGGGTCAAGATCTCTTAATGTTCATAATGAAGGGGAGGCAGAAGCCACCGCTGGCCCCACATAAACACCTTTTAATTGCGCCAAGAAGGGTGGGCGGGGGCAGCGCATGCTATAGAGTCCCCCGCTTGTCTGTCTCCCCTTACCGGGCCTTGTAGAGCTTTCCCAGGCTGGAGTCAGATCCCAGCAGCTGACCTCTAGCCAGAAGGCAGAGCCACGGCCCTTGCACCTGTTCTACTTCTACGAATATTCCCGGGCCAAGCCTCCTCCAGGCCTTTCCTTGCAGGGCTGATCTACTCGTCGGACACCCAGCAATCAGTGCACCACACTGATTGCACCTAGGTCTGAACCAGTTTCCAGCTGTCCCGTGCCAAATTTCCCCTTGCTGCCTCCTTCAGGCAGCCCTAAGCTCACTTTTACCCTCTTAAACTGAAGGAACCTTCTTCCTGCTGGGGCTGGTCCAGTCCATCTGTACCTCTCTGAGGTCCCCATGTCCCCTGCTTACTGAGCTTCTATTCATCATGGCTGCATCTCTCCCATTAGACCAGTGGTTCTCAACTGGGGGCCGGGAGGGCGGGGGCTTTGCCCCTAGGGGACATTTGGCAAGATTTGGACATATTTTTCCGTTGTTACAGCTGGGGGAGTGGTGTACTGCTGGCATCTAGTGGGTAGAGGGCAAGGATACTGCTCAGCATCCTGCAAGGCACAGAGCAGCCCCCACAACAAAGAATTCTCCTGATCAAAATGTCAGTAGTGCCGACACCCTGCCTTCAATGAAGCCTTAGAAAGAAAGCAGCCAGTAAGCAGGAGCTAGAGCTAAGTGGAATGAGCTCTCTCCTGAAAGGGGGTGGTCTGCTCCACAGCTCAGGGGGCGTCCTCGGCCCCCTCCCTGGCTCATTCCTCTTGTTCCTCTGAGCACCCAGCCCAGAGCCGGGTTCCTGAACAGACCTGGCCACACTGCCAACAATGCATCAGTTTAATTGGGTTAAGTGGCCATTAGCAGCAAAAGCAGGGCGGCTGTGTGCAGAAGGGTTTTTAATTTTACTCTTTAAATGATGCTCGCTCTCCAGAGAGGCGAGGGTGGGAGGGTGGGAACGCTGCCCACTGGAGCCCCCGGATCCAGGGCTGCAGCTGTACCACCCCCTGTTCTATGTATCTGGGCTTCACCGGGCTGGGCTGGGAGGGGTGCTCAGTCTCCACTGCCCAAGCTCTGTGGGGGCAGAGACTTGCCCAAGGTCACTAGGTCATCCCAGAGAAAGGCCCCTTCAGAAGAAACTAGAGCCCCACCTCTTGCTCCCTCAGCCCTGCCTCCCTGAAGACAGTGAATGTCATGTGGCCTCCAGCAATAGTACAGAGCGGGTCAGCACTAGGAGGCAATCTGTGGGTTCTGAAACCCAAGTGCCCAGGTCTAAAGCCTGAATTTGGTGTGAGACCTGGGGTCAGTGGCTTAACCTTCTCTGGGGTTCAATTTCCTCAAATGTAGATGGGAATGAGATCCCCTTGGCTTGTAGAGAGAATCTGGAGCAAGCGATCTGGAGTGTTCTGGCTCATGGCACTTGCTCTGGCACTTGGCAGGTCCCAAGAAAGAGGCCAATAATCACGGAAGGGAATTATTTCTGCCCATTTTAGGGGAAACATTCTGACCTCTGAATCTACACAGAATCATCTGTGGAGCACTGGAAAATATTGAAGCCTAAGTCTACCCCTGGAGAATCTGATGTATCTGGTTTGGGTTGGGGCATGGGCATCATGCTTTAAAAGCTCCTCAAGTGACTCCAATGTTGGAGCAGATTTTAAAACACCACATGAAGACAAAGGTACAAAAGCATGGAACCTGGAAAGGTCTTGGCCTGGGAACAGTGGGAGGTACCTGAGGTGGAGCATGGGGAACATGGCATGGCAGGAAGGGCAGAGCTAAGGACCAAGGTATCTACCTGGATCCTCAGGCAGGCCTCTCCACTACCTCTGGCTTGTCTGAAGTTGGAGGTAAGGAGGTCCCCCTTAGAGCAGGTTTCTAGAAACATTAATGTCCCATTCTCTGGAAACCAATACAATGAAGCCACAATGCCCAGGGCCTCACCCCCAAGAGGAGGCTGGAGCCCCCTGCGCTGGGGTTACTCCTCACCTTACCAAGCCTGTGTCTCCTCCTGTGGCCCTTTCTCTAAGCCACATAGCAGAGGTGCCAGGGATGGTGTTGAAGGTGGTACAACCCTTGGGGATGCTTTTTTCTTTGTGGCCTTTATAAATGATGGCTCCTGGAGCTGAGACCAGAAGTACTGCAGGGATGGTCTCATGTACCTATTTTACAGAAGAGAGACTAAGGCCTGGGATAGGACTGAGTGCTCTATGAGGGCAGGCACAGGGCCTGTCCTGCCCCTTGCCCCTGTCCCCCCGACACCGCCTGGCACACAGGAGGCCACTAGTGACTGTGGATGACTCAGTGGAGAAAGAAATACAACCAAGTGGAAATGATTTTTCTGAGAGTGGCGTTGTGTGTCAGGGGCCCCGCAGGGAGTCCAACAGTGTCCTGATTTGGGTCCATCTCTGCCTCAATGTGTTGTAAGAACTCAGGTACCTCCTTCCCTCCTCCTGGGACTCAAGACCCTTAGAAAGTGGGCCCTGCTCAGAGGACCCCTCTCCCTGGGTAGTATAAGTCACAGGACAGCGCCCCTCCCTGTGTCCAAAGCTGAGGCCCCAGCAGGTTTCCTGGACTTGGGAAGGCTGGTTGCCTGTGTCACAAGGCCCCTGACCTGGCCTGTCCCTGCCTGACTCTTGGCCCCGTAAATCACCTTGTGCAGCTTGGAGAAATTCGTAACAAGCATCTGATTGTCCCTGATTAGATGAGACAATGAACTTCCGTCCTGCATTGCTCAGATCCCTCTTTGCAAGCCCCCAATTAAAATTCCAGACCAGAGCAAGAGGATTTAAATTGGATTACTGGATGGGGTCCAGGGAGAGAGGAACAATGGAGTGGGGGGTGAGGGGTCCAGGCCCCCACATCCTTGCCTCCATATGCACTCAGGCTGCAAACAAATGTGGGAAAGGAGAGAAGGGCCAGAACTTGATTAAAAGCAAATTTAAAACATAATTAAGACCGAAGCTCATCCTGAACAATTAGGACCGTGGCAAGGGAAGGATGGTTGTCCTCTGCTTCCTCTGGGGACATGGACAGAAGCATCTCATGGGCATAGAGCCAGAGGCACTGCAGCAGGAAGGAGTGGGCCAGCAGAGCACTGGGAAGGTAAGGGCTGTGGGTTCTGTGTGTACCTTGGGACTCATGTACGGAGTCAAGGACCTGGCTTAGCATCAGATTGACCTGGGTGTATATCCTGGCCTGATGCATGGCATGTCCAAGTCTCAGCATACCTCCCCTATGTGAAGTGGCCCTCCCCCACAGGGTGATTGTGAGAGTGGCCTGTGGCACATACGCACATGGTGAGAACCCAATTGGTGAGTCCCCTTTCCCATTATTCTGCTATTGAAAATAATTCGTATTTGGTGCCAACTGTGGACCAGGCCATGGGCTAGGCTGTAGATGCAGTGGGGAGGGAAGAGCCATCTGCCCTGCCTCATGGGGTTGGGGACAGCATGTGGGGTACAGAGAGAGGGTTGGGATCAGGACCCAGGCGTTGGGCTCTCCCCTCCCTACCAAGCTCTCAAGGTTGATTGTTTAGGAGTGGGGAGAGGAATTGGGGGAGGGCCCCCAGCCCTGTAATGCCCAGAGAGGATGGGCAGGGGGGCTGGGCCCTGGCCTCTATGTGTGCTTGGCAGGCCAGGCACCTGTCATCACCAGTAGTACTCAGCACCCCTCACTGAGGTGACAGTCCCAAAGCTGGGGTCGGCAGCAGGCCTTAAGGCCCAAAGGATGCCTCTTCCCAAATTCATCAGAAGGTTTCAACACAAATTCAGGGCTGGTGGTCTGTACTTTGTAAACTGGAGCAAAGCAACAAAGTAGTGAGCAAATGAGGAGTCTGGAATGAATGGGACAGAGAGAGACCCAGAGAGAAGAGAAAGGAGGGAAGAGCATCCAGGTCAGGCCCAGTCTTGGGAAAAGCAAGGAGAAGACATGATGTGCTGGGTGGATGGGGCAGTAGAATGTTTCTCACAATCAGAGGAGACACTCTTGGATTCCCCCTCCAGGGACTGCTGTTCCAGCCAAAGGCTGGGCTTTACCTCCTTCCCATGGCACTACCTTTCTCCAGTCATCTCCCCACCTGTGACCCCAGGAGATCCTGAAAGTCAGGCTGGGTTGGAGGCTGAGCCCAGTTCCAGGTCGTTTAGATCCACACTGGGTGGGAGGCTGTCAGGGTCCACCTCCTCTGGGCCTCTAGTCCCAGGATGCCAACCTCTCCCTATCCTGATTCTAGGTCACATGGGATGGGCAAGGGACCCCAGGGGGAGAGCAGGGCTCAGGTCCTGGGGAAGTGGATCCTAGTTCTCTCCTGGGCCTGGATGTGGGGGGTGTTTGGGCCAGGTCACTGCTCTGATTTGACTCAGCCAGGCCCCTGGCCTGAGCCTGGGTATGGCTGTGTGGATTTGCTCATCCTTTTTTGTCACTAGTTTTACTGAGACACAATTCACATACTACAAAATTTGCCCACATAAAGTATATATTTCAGTGTTGTTTTTTTTAAAGCATATTCAGATTTGTGCAACCATCACCACAATCTAATTTTAGAATATTTTCATCACCCCCAAAAGGAACCCTGTACCCATTAGCAGACACTTCTTATCCCCCCTCCCCTTCCACCCTCTCTTCTAGCCCTAGGCAACCACTAATGTACTTTCCATTTCTATGGATTTGCCTATTCTGGACATTTCACAGAAATGGCATCCCACAATAGGTGGTCTTTTGTGGCTACCTTCTTTTGCTTAGTAGAATGTTTTCAAGTTATCGAGGTTGTCATGTGTATCACTACTTAATTCCTTTCGACTGGACTCCTCTTTCTGGCACTGGCTAGGGCTGGGGCAATGGCAGCTGTGCCTCTGATCTGGGGGCAGCTTGGACACCCTCCCTCATTTATTATACAACCCATGGCAACCCATATGCCCCAGGGCACCTTGCAGCTCCAGAATCCCCTCCCCACCCGTACTCCCTGGGATGGGTGGAGAATGAGGGGTCTGCTGGCTTTGTCCAACTGATCAGGGCAGCCTAGCAGGTTCTGTCAATCTGCAGAACTATAGCTCCTTGGAGCTGATAGGCACAACCTCTCCAAGATTAGAGGGGGAAACTGCACTCAGAGGGAGGCAGAGAAACATTCAAGGTCATGGGCAGAGCAGAGGCTCTGACCTCTAGCATCACATGGTTCCAGCATTCTCTATGCGGGCATTCTGGGCCACTCCATACTCCCTCCCCATCAGAGCTGCAGCCCACCCTCCCAGCCATCAACAGGTGTTCCCCCAGGGCACACTTATAGTACAGAGGAATCAGAGGACTCTAAGACTGCTCGGACCCCACCTTCATGCCCATGGAAGGCCCCCGAGACCCCAGATCAGCCTCATGGAGCTTCCTCCTGATAAAACCACCTGCTCCTGCCAGACCTGCCCATATCCAGGTGGGCACAGGATGGCCAGTGACAGCCCAGCCTGAATTTAGAGGGCCAGGAAGGCCATGTGTTCACACCAGGTGGGGACATCATCTGTGCACGGCAGCGCTACCCCACCTGGCCCTCCCTTAGCCCACACAATGGCACCTACCTTCAGGGCCCGCACCTTCCTGTCCAGCAGGCTCTCAATGTCTCCTGCCACCTTTTCCACCAACTTCTGAGGCTCGTTCTCCTGCACCTCAAACAGATTCCGGTTGTCCTTGTAGATCTAGAAGGAAGCAGGAGCCAGGGGTGAAGCCAGGGTGGTCCCACAGTCTTATGCCACAACCCCCTGCATATCCTCTTTGCCCAGTACGGTCCAGCCCTTGGCCCTGCCCCAACTCTGGCTCTGGCCATGGAGAGAGTATGGATGTCTGGGGCTTGGGCCCGGTGCCCTCCTGAACATGAAAGATGGCTATAGTCATAGATTCCACAGCTGGCCCTGGCTGTGGCTGATGGGATGGGGCTGTCACTGCCTTCTCTGGACTCAGGATTCCTCTTTCACAGGTGCATGAGCAATACCCCCCTGCTGACTTCAGAGCAGCTGAGAGCAGTAGAGGCAGAAGGGTGGGCTGGCAAGGAGGCAGGGTGGGTGTGTGGGGGAGACAGAACCACTAAGCACACATTGCATACCACATGCCGGCTGACATGAAGACACTGTCATACTTACACTACGCACACCTACACACGCATCAGAAACCCAGAGCCACCCCTCCCCGAGGACTCAGGCATCTGTACCCCTTTTTGCTGGTGCTGCCCCAGGGCACTTACAGAAACTGTAGGGCTCCTCTGTCATTCAGGGCACAGAATAAGGGGGCAGGGACCCAGGAAAAAGGTAGGTGGGGAAGACAAATCTGCCTCCCTCTCCTCCTTGGGGACTGGGTCTGTGCACACATGCACATGGATGTGGAAAGCTGACAGTTTGCATCTGCATGTATGAGTGTGTTATGGCTCAACACACATCCATCTGTGTGCACGTGCCTGTGTGCTGGGGGTGGGGTTAGAGCCCCTAGATGAAGCCTGGGGCTTCTATGTGAGTCACAGAAGCAAATTCAGTGAGCCTATTTGTTCCAGGCCAGGGTCTTGGGTGTGTGCACATGTGTGAGTGTGTGCATGTGCATGAATATGTGTGTGTGCGTCGTACACCCCTGCATGTGTCCATCCAGATGACCCCAGGAGGTCTGTTCCCCAAGCTGACTCTTTCCCAGAGGTCACGTGCCACTACTGAACTGCCACCACTGGGCCGTGCCATCGGGCTGTGCAGAAACAGAGGGATGTAGAGAACGAAGAGGTGATGAGGAGATAAGGAGGTGGGAGAGGCAGCTGATGAGAGACAGACAGGCAGGCAAGATAAGGTCAGGAGAGTGACAGCGAGACGTGGGGGAGATAAGGCCTCCAGCAGCTGATGGGGGAGGAAGTAGGGGGCTGGGTGCTAGAGCCTGGGCCCTGCTGTCCAGGCAGCACCCAGCAGCCCAAGGGTTAAAGTGCCACACAAAGCCAGCTCAGGCAGTCTCCTCCTCCTGCCGCCCCCCCCATCCCTCCTGGCTTCTCTTTTTGTCCTTCTCTTAGAACAAAATAATTTGTGGTGAATTCACTCCTTCCCACAGAGCAGTGGCGATTAGAGGGTGAGGCGTGAGGCCTGGACGCAGGGCAGGGAGGATGGGGACCTCAAGTGGGTACCACGGCCAGTCTGCTCCCTGGGCTCCTTAGGGCAGAGGCCCCCAGATGAGAGGCAGTGATGGGGACAGAGGTCAAGGAGGGGTCTGAGCCCAGTGGCGGAGGCGGGGGTCACAGGGAAATATGGGGACCTTGGAGCCTAGGGCCCACTGTTGGGGGAAACTGAGGCTCAGACACAAGAAAGGACAGGTCAAAGCCACATGACTCTGAGTGGCAAAGCCAGGTCCTCCATCCTCCCAGACCTCTCCTTCCCAGGTTTCAGGACTCTCAAGATTGATTGATTGTTTGATTCAGATCACAGGTAGGAGGGGCAGAAGGAGAAAGAGAATCTCAAGCCAAATCCGTGATTCCTGGTGCCCTGAGGGCAGAGCTCTACAGGGGGGGGAGGCGGGGAGGGGGGGGCTGGATCTCAAGAGCTGAGATCAGGGCCTGAGATCACAACCTAAGCAGAAACCAAGAGTAGGTCGCTTAACCACCTGTGCCCTCCAGGCGCCCCCCAGGTTTTAGGACTTTAAAAATACACACTTTTCTAATCATGGGCCACCGCCCCAGGCACTCCTTGAGCCTCATCTCAGCCACACTGGCCAAGCGCACCCTTGGTCCACTTGCACCAGCAGGGGGCGCAGCTGCCTGGCTTCTTAGGGCAGGGAATGAAGTTCCCACACCAGACTCCTGTCAAGGTCATTCTCAGGTGTCCCAAACAGGGTTGCCCATAGCAGTGGCTGCCTCCTGACAACTCTCCTCCAGGAGCTGGGGAGTTCCTCTCCATTGGGTCCAGGGTATCCCTTGCAGCCTGGCATGGTGACTGGGCCAGGGCTCTGGGGCCACAGAGGGAATGGGTCTCCAGGTGGCAGGGTCATACCCCAGGGCTCTGAAAGGTGGCATAAGGGCTTGAAAGCAGGCACTCTGTCAAGAGTCACCTCTGAACCTCAGTGTCTGATTTATTAAATGAGAGAGCAGCTGTCCCCACTTTGCCGGCTGATGGAGGCCTGCAAAGAACCTATGCTATTGTCACTACTGCTATTGCTGAGGATCACCAGAATTCTGCAGAAGGAATCACAGTCCCTCTCTGCCTCCACTCTGCTAGATCTGTACACTAAGGATCT
Organism: Vulpes vulpes; assembly: GCF_048418805.1. NCBI lineage: Eukaryota > Metazoa > Chordata > Mammalia > Carnivora > Canidae > Vulpes > Vulpes vulpes. The sequence goes on along the minus strand of NC_132788.1, from coordinate 92,095,389 downwards.
GAAGTCACTGGCTCTCATTCCTGGGCAGACAGCCTCGGTCTCTTGGGGTTGGCCCACTTCCAGCCCCACCCTCTCCCAGGCCTCCCTGGTAGCCCCTCTCCAGCCATCCTGTCTTTGTCTCCAACACCTCAGGCTGGGCCCTGGAAGTGACAACAGGGGGACCTGGACACAGGGACGCCACTGATACAGCATAGCAAGGACAGCTCGCTTCTAACTCTCCCAAAGTACTGGGCCTGTGTGTAATGGACCCTTGGCAAATGCATATGCCCGATTCCATGTTCAAGAGCAGAGCTCTGAGACCAGCTAGACCTCAAGCTGACTCTTGTATTTCTGCTTGCAGCTGAACTACCCCTTGGAGCCTGGGGCTGCATCTGCCACGCTTCCTTCCTGTCCCAAGAACCCTCTATGACACCCTCCTGCTCAACTCTGGTGGCAGCCCATGGACCTGGCATGCCCCTGCAGGCTTCTGGGTCCCCAGCCCATCCTGATGCCCACTACCACACTTTTGCTCATGCTGTCCCTGCTTCTTTTCCATCCTTCCCTGCCTAAATCCTTCCTAGAGCAAGGGCTAGAAGGAATTTCTGGGGAGATGAGAGCTGAATCCTAGAACTGCAGGGGCTGGTCAAGCTACCAGCCAACGCTGTCCCCCAATCCTAAGAGTCCCTGAGGTGAAACAGCCCTTGTTTCCTCTATCTCAAGTGCCTCACCCCTCTCAACATTCCCCTGGACCTGTTCCACTTGCTCCTGTCCCCTGCGATAGGCCCTGAGCTGAGCCCTGTGTCCCAGGGAGATCTGAATGATAGAGTTCAGCAGATGGTCCCACCCTGGGAGATAGGTCATCTCTCCATTGATGCTGTCTGAGGAGGTGCTTTCTATCTACAGGCCCAGGAGAGAACCTGGGAGAGCCAGGGCAGACAGCATGCCCAGGGCTGGCTCCCCTTGAGCCCCAGCCTCTAGCCCTGGTCTCTGGGGCCAGCTCGGATGCAACAGACAGGCCAGGGTGCACCAGTGCAGGGCCTCAGCAACCACAGCAGGACTGCATGCCTGCTGGTGTCCTTGGCCCAGCAAGCTAATTGGAAAAACCCAGCAGCTCCCACAGTAGCACAGCCTCCAAGGTCTCCACCTCTACACAGGCAGGCGGATTGAGGAAAGAGATGGGGGCCAGCAGGTCTACAGGTTGTCACAGTTTCACACTAGCAGTTATGGGGAAGGAGGAGGCAGGGGCTCCATCCCATAGAGATGGTGAATGGTAGTGGGACAGGGCAGCAGACTAGCAGACAAGCTGGCTGGAGCCCGGTGAGCATGTAGGGGTGGGGTAGGGGGAACAGGGAGAACAGGGGTGGCTGAGACCCCAAGGGACAATAATTCAGAAGGCAGCTTGCAGCCTCTTGTTCCCAGGAGTTCCTGGCTCCCCTCCCTTGTACCAGATACCTATGGCCTCCTCCCCAGAAGGGCACCTCCCCCCATCGGTCCCTCCATCTCTCCCCTCATCTCCTCACTTCCTTCCTTGCCCAACCCCCCGCCCCCGGCCCTGTGCTGGCCCCAACCCCAACCCTCTCTCAGTTCTAGTGATTCTTTAGTTAAGCAGCATTTCTGGCCAGCCTTTCAGCCTAGGGATTTCCAGGGCCGGTGGAGGCTAAGGCCTCCTCAGGGGGTCCAGAGCCTCCGCCATGGCCCCTGCTTCTCTGGGTGGCTCCACATAAAGAGGTGAACCTATAGGACACTTTGAAGAACAGCGACCTTGGACAGGAGGCACAGGGACATGCACAGGGGCAGATGGAGCCAGCCTCAGCCCCACAGCTCCCAACAGTCCTAAGAGTGGGGTCGAGTTCTGAGGAACCTGGAAACAGAGAAAGCCACTGCAGGAGACAACAGGCCTCAGGACAAGGGACCCGGACAGGCCCCTGTCAGACCAGAGAGGACTCTGCAAAGTCTCAGAAAGCCAGCAGCAGTGGGGCCTAGCCCTGAGCCAGCACTCGACCTACCTGGGGAGAGGAGGAAGGTGTGGGGAAAGGAGAGGAAAAGGAAGGTGAGGAGGGGAAGCAGAGAAGGGCGAAGTTGCAAGGAGGATGGAGGCCCTGGAAATGCCCCTATGCAGAGTGTTTTCACACTCGACCTCACCGATCTTGAACAACCCAAAGAGGGACACTTCTGATCACGTCTGTTCAGCAGACAGGACACTGGAGGCCAGAGAGTTTAAGTTATGCAGTAGAACTCAGATTCAAAGGGGATCTGTTTGACGGAAGCCCCTGTTTCAAGTCATACTCATTCTCATACTTGAAGGTGAGGTACAAGGTGAGGTGGAGGGGCACCAGGGATGGGGGGGCCTGGGGGGCAGACCTGGGTCACAGCAGGCGAGCCGGCCTGGAGGGGAGGACCAGCAGAATCAGCCTCATCAACTAACCAACCACCCAGCCCGGGGAGTGAAAACAGACGCAGACGCATGTGAGGCTCCTCTCTGCAGCGAAGGTGAACGGGTCCTAATCTCTGGAAAATTAAATCAGAAAGAAAATGGAACGAGGAAGATTTGACACAGGCTGGGCCCTGCTGCTGGCTGTGTCCTCAAAGGCTCAGGCTCGGCTGGGTGTTCGGCTACCTGAGGGGCCCCAGCATCCTGGCTCCCCCCCCATGTTACTGGGGAGGGTGCAGGCTGGACTGGGGATGTGGAGCCCCACAATACAACCCCCAGGGATGTGTGTTCTGCAACCCCCTCCTCCCCTCCCCCTGCCAGTCACGTCTTGGTGTCCTGTCCCTGGTCTTGCAAGGAGCAGCCAGTGGGGGTCCTGACTGCCCAGCCCTCATGCCAACAGCCCCCTGGAGGGAGAACAGGGAGCAGACCAGAGATGGTGGGCTAGACCCCACAGGGCAAGCACTGGAAAGGCCACAGGGGCTGGGACTGGGGCCAGCTGCTGGAATGGGGTGCACCTGTGCCAGGGATCAGGAGAGTCTTGGGTGGGAGGACAGGGGTCTTGCGGTAGTTTAATGATCCTGATCTGGGCCAAGAGGTGGGGGAGACAGGTGATGACTGATCAGGGACCCCAGCCTGTCAAGGCAAAGCTGGGCTCTGGGCTTCTGCCCTTCTGTCAGGCTGGTGCCCATTTCCTGCCTTTGTGGGGAAGATCGAGGGTACTGACATAGCTGCTAATCACCCTTGAAGACCATAGGATCGAGGGAATAGTCAGATACCCTGTGGTCCCCTCCCATGGAGAGCACTCAGGACAGATCCAGGACAGGCTGCGGCTCCTGGGCTTTCCCTTCACCCAAACCCTGAGCTCCACAGCTCAGCTCCTGATGGGATAATGGGGACTGCCCCACTGTGGGTGCAGAAAAACCCTAACCCAGCTGCTCAGGAGACACACCAGGCCCTGGTCTATGTATGTGTGTGACCGACAGCTCCCCAGGGCCAGTTGTAGCCCCTCCCTTGCCTACCTAGTACAGGACTTACAGTAAAGCAAGGGCCAGGGAGCCTCAGAGCACATAGTCAGTGCACAGGCAGGGATTAGGTGCCACTCACTTGCATGTTCACCAGCTGCTGATATTCACCTGCTGACATGGTAGTTCTCATGTGGCCATGCCACACCGCCACCGTTCTGTGGTGGGCTGGGTCCATAGTTAGCTGTAGATGGTGTCATGCCATTAGCAGGGCTTGCACATTGTGATGCTCGCTGTTACATGATTAACATTCATACTGAATAGGGATTTCCTGGAATGAACCCTCCGTTTAGAGGAAGTCGCAGACACCACCCAGGCCTTTACAATGCAGCCCTGTGTGAGCTACAGTGGAGAACACAAGGCAGTGTGGGGGGAGCAGGGAGGAGGGCTCCTGGTGTGGCTTCTAGGAGCGGGTCAGACATGGCCCTCCTGGGTCAGTGGCCTATTAATTGCTCCACTTCCTCCCCACCCCTGCCCCCAAATCCTTACATTTCCATTGGGCCATGCCATATTCATGCCACAGGCTCTGGGGCCCTCTTGAGCCCAGGGCAGCAGAAATGGACCAGATCTTGTCCCTGCCTTCCTGGGACTCACCATCCAGAGGGGAGAGATGTCCCTTCAGACTGCTAAGAGTAGAGGGGTGGCAGAGGGGAGAGGTATGCAAGAGACACGGGAAATGGAGCTGGCCTGCTTGGGTACAGCCGCCCTGGAGGGAGCTGCCCAGGAAAAGACTGGGATGGTTTTACAGGGGAGAGTCTGCAAGGCTCAAGTGGGAGTCTGCCAGACTTGGGGGTGGCTGGGGGCTAAGAGACCGGGCAAGAGTAATTGTAGGTGCAGAGGCTGGGAGAAGGAAAGTCAGTGGACTCTGCAGCAGCAGGAGCACAGGGGCTTGTGAAGGGCAGAAGGGAAGTGGGGGGCTGGGTGGGGGGACAGATTCTGAGCAGATAGGGAGGTGGATACCCAGGTGGCTAAGTGGAGGGAGAGTGTGGCCTGGATTATAAGGTAAGCCGGCCCTGGTGGCTCAGTGACCCCTTGGCCCCCAAGAGGCAGCTGCTAGGAGCTCTCACCAGCAGATTTCCCTTCGAAAAACTCACAGGGGCACAAAGCCCCCACCGCCACCCCCAGCAACGCCTCCCTGTTTTTAAAGTTAAAGTTTAGTTGACTGTCATCCATTACCGCAATTAGTACATTATGTCTAATTATGCAATTAGTGTAAAAAGTGCACTTGCTGCTGAGAATGGGAAATTACGCTGCCTCGTTACGCTGTAAAATCCATGTCATAAAAAGGCTCAGTCTCTTGTTTTTCAAAAGACTCAAAACCCAACACAAAACAATAAACCAAATCCTCCCAGTTGAGCTAGGGCCAGTGTACGCGGCCCTCCCTGCACTTGCCCCCACACAGACCCCCACCTCCGGGAGGCCAGCTGTACATGCCCCAGGCTGAGGCCTGGGCCACCACAAGGATAGGCTGTTTGCGGGGCCCATTCCTGGGTGTGGCCCGTCTTCATACTCTAAAACAGATGTGAATTTCTAAGCTGACTTTAAAGCCATGGTAATCCTGATTATCCATCCATTATTCCAGACTTGACTTGGAACAAGGCTTCCCTGTTAAGGCCTATGTATTTCAGGTGAGAGCAGTCCTGGAGGGGCATGGCTCCACCCAGCTCTAAGTACAAGACTTTTCTCCAAGGTTCCTGAGGGCACAACTCTGAGGTTCCTGATGGCATCCGTGATGACAGGTGCATTTTCCAGATCAGGGGAATTGAAGGAACTTCCCCATGCTCCAGGCTCCCAAGCCCCGGGAACATTGCCTGGATAAATAGGGAGCTCTCCATCACAAGAAGCATACAAGCCTAGCCATCAGGGGTGTTGAGCAGGAATTCACTTATGGTCATTTTGCACAGGGCTGGTCTCCAGGCTGCCATTAGCAGCAGCATTCCCACGGCTGTGCGCCTGTGTGAAGCTTGTAGTCTGTGACTTTCTTCCCTAGGTTCCTGCTCCCTTGGTGGTCAAGCAAATAGTCTGCGGACAGGTAGGGGGTGAGAAAGGAATCTGACAGGGTAGGGGGTTGTCTAGCACCTCTGCTCTACCACAGAGGTGACAGTGCCAAATGGCCAAGTTCATGGGGGCTGGGAGAGCACACTTCAACGTCCCTGACTGCCTGTGTTAGCACTGGGCACCTGTATCTCAAGAGGGTGATGCAGTGCCACGGACACCCCTTCCCAGCCAGGAGTCTGCCCTGACCTCAGGGAGATGATGCACGAGCCTCCTAGGGCTGCCACTGCCGAGCTCAGACAAGGTGCTCACGGAGCAGAGAACCAGAAACATGGAGCCCCAACATCCCAGGGCCTGTGGGGCACCAGGGCCCCTGCCGCCACACCCACCTGTACCATACAGCCATTAGTCCTGGGTGTGCCCAGGTATCTGGGTGCTGGCCACATCCCAGTGGGAAGCATGCACTGGGAACGCGGCTGGACTGTGGGGATGCAAAGGGCCTGGATCTTATTAGAGGGACACCTGTTGCCCAAACACAAGGCTGATGGTTCCAGCCTCCAGGCCTCTATCTGCTCAGGTGCCCTTGAAGAGCAGGGGAGCATGCCACGCCTCAGCCACCTGGACACCAGAGGAGATTCTTAGGGCCCTGTCCTCCGGATTTGGTTCAGGATAGCATCAGGAGTGAGCGACTTGAGCCCGAGGTGAATGGAACTGCAGGCAGAGCTGGGGCCCCTGCTGGCTCCCAGCCCTGAGCCGGGAGCACCGGCTGTTGAGGCAGCTGGGAGGGAAGCTGTGCCCAGCACACCAGCCGGCACGGGGGAGTGCGAGTAAACACACCCGCGCTTCCCAACTCGTGTGGCTGGTGTGGGCGCCTGTGTTTATGGGAAACAGGTTGTTTGTGCCAGCGTCTGGGCCCCCATGCCACCCACCCTGGCTCAGCTCCCTCCGGCTGCCTCCCCACCCAGTGGGACCCGCCTTCCTTTTCCCAGGACTCCGCAGCCTCTCAGCTGCGGAGGGACAACAGTGACAGGTCCTACCCTTCAGGTGCTGAGACAGGGCTCAGCACTTTACCCAATGAGTCAGAATATTCCCCAAAGACAGGTATGGTTATGATCCCCGTTTTACAGCCAAAGAAACCAAGACTCTGGCAGCTGGAAAAATGGGCTGGACACTAGGCTGGGGGTGGAGGAGTCCATGATACTGGGTTTCTCAGTCTAGTCATCAGTTCCAGGTCCTAGGGCCTCCGAACCACCCCTACCCCCGAAAGCCTGGTCTGCCCTTTACCTGGGGCACCACTTCGAGGAGCCCTGGCCCAGCATGGCCTTAGATGTGTACCCTGCCCTCTGAGAGCAGGGCACACGGCCCGTTTCTCCCATACAACAGCCTAAGAAGAGAGACCTGGGGCCTGGTCACTGGTCTGCTATCTGGCCTTTTCAGGTCCTTCATCCTCTGACCTCCTACCTCTCATGGGCAAGAGTCCTGGCAGGGCAGGGTGCAGGGCTCTGGGAGTCAGTGTGGACAGCGGCTCCAGCAGACCCTTGGGAACCCAGGGAGGATTCTTCATCATTTCATGGCTTTAGCTATTATGGAGATCTCCTCTGTGCCTGTACCTTGGTCCAGAGTGGCAGAAACTTAGCCCCATAAAGACCCTCATGAAATAGGTTTGAGGCTGGCCAGAGGCAGTTTTGAAGGCGATGGGGCAAAGAACATAGCCTGCTTCCTTTGCCCACATCACCTCCATTCCACCCTCCCAGCAGGTTTGGCAATCCTCTTCAGGGTCTGGGATAGGTCTCTCAGGGACCCCAGAATGTCCAGAAACCAACCCTGTCCTGAGAGTCCCCGGGCAGGCTTCCTGGGGAGGGAGGTGGGTTCACCTGATTTTTCTTTATCCATCCCCCTCCCTGACCTGTGACAAGGACACCAGGAGGTGCTCAGCAGCTAGGCAGCTTCTGATCTCACAGACGAGGAAACTGAAGTGGCAAAAGAGCCAGAATTTGTCCAAAGGGGAGCCCTTCCTGCTCCTGAGTCCTCTCCACTTGTAGCCAAGAATGGCTAAGAAGCTGTGGCCCAAATCCTGGCCCTGTTCTTTACCAGTCAGGTGGCTTGGCACGAGCCTTCGCCCTCAGCATCCACACAGCCTTGAGCTGCCTCAGCCAGGCCTTGTGGGGGTGTTCCTTGATGATGAAAGGTCACAGGCAAGATGCTGCTGGCTTCTCATGGGGCCTTCTTCCAGGGCTGCTCTCAAGGCTCTGAGAGATTTCCTTGCCCCATGCTGCCCTGCAGGGCCAGACCTTCCAGGCCTTGCAGGCGAGAGGTCTGCCCTTTGCTCCTGCTGCTGAAGATGTCCCCAAATAATGATAGCACTGATCACAAGGAGAAGCCCTCTGGCCAGCTGCTTTTGTGAAAACATGAGATCTTTGCAAATCAGGTATCTTCGCAGAGACAGAGAAGTAAGGCTGGGAGATGGCTGCAGCCTTCCATGGCATCCAGGGCCAGTCTGGGAGTAGGGTCATCACAGGGTCCCACCCCATCCCTGTGCACACACTATAGGTCCAGGCACACCAGTCAGACCTTCCAGATCAGCTCATACACACTGACCTCACCACATTCACACCCAGTGCCCAGGAAGCTGCTCTGGACCTTGCCCGGCCTCACACTTAGGCTCACAGAGATAAAGCACCACAGCCCAGATGGATCCACTGGCTGTCATTGGATGTCACCTGGGGTAAGCTCTATGGGTTTCTGTACCTCTGCAGTAGTCTGGAGCCATCTGAAATATTTTAAGCAGTGAAACTTCTCTGGCGCCCGATGGTTGGGGCTACCCGAAGGTCGTGGCCCTAAATCCTCCTGATGGACACAGTCCTGGAGAGGCTCCACACAGCCAGGGTGCTGGGCCTGGTGAGGGCCAGGACATGCCTGAGTGATGGTGGCTTCTGGAACAGGTCCCTGGGAGGGTCACAGTGCTCGAGTGTCAGGCACTGATAAGGCAGTGGGTACCAGAGCCAAGTGGGAACCTGACTGTGGTGAGTGTGCAAGCGAGTGTATGAGGGAACACAGCCATGCTGGCCAATCTTGTCCACATCCTGCGTCAGCACCTCCCAATCCCATCTTTGTCCTTCCCCTTGTTTTTCTTTTATTTTTATCCTACTTCCAATTTATAGGCTCTTCTCGAATTTTATGTATCTCTGTAAGTGCCCTTAAATCTTCTGTAGACTACGTCGGAAGCATACAAAAACAAACAAATAGTACTTGGACACGGAGGCCTTGCACATGCTGAAGCCACAGTGAGGATAGGCACACATCAGGGATGTGTGTACACCACAGACATGCACATGCTGGGGACACACCAGAGGGCCCACGGTCTCCTGTCATTCACAGGCTCTCCTGATCCCTCAGAGCAAAGTTCCCACATTTGGACAGGAAAAATTCAGAGTAGTCACCACAAGAGAGTGTCCCAGAGCTAGGGGGCCAGGATCTCCACACCCCTCCAGGCTAGGTGCTCCTGATCCAGCCCTTGCCCCTCTCTGCACCTCAGTTTCCCCTCACTATACTGTGGCGAGGGAGGGACAATCTTTGGCGCCCACAGCCCCAGGTTCTCTCTCCATGAGTGTAAGAACCCAGAGGCCGCTGGGGCCAGCATTTGTCTTCACTGCGTCCATGCGCAGTGTTTGCCATGCAAACGAACTATGCACACAGGACCCAGTGCCCAGCCATACCAGCAAATGCTATGAAGGCCCTTATCTAAACATGAACTTCCAAGTGAGAGTGCTGTGCTCAGGGAGGCAGATGCTGTGTCCAGACTCCCACTCCAGGTGGGCCACCCCTTTGGTGCCCAACTTTGGGGGCTACTTTATGGGGTGAGGACTGCCACAGGAAATGCTAACACCAGCCAGCCATCCGTTAGATCAAACCCTCATAAGACCTAGACATTGTCCCCATTTCATAGACAAGGCCACTGAGGTACAGAGTAATTAGTGGAGCTGGGATTCAATGACTACTACACAGACTAACCACACACTAGACCATGTTCCAGATCCCCGCCCCCTCCTCCCACCAGCTGGTCTCCATTGCATGGGAACCTGTGACCCTCCACAGCCCCAACCTTGTCCCCCAGGCCTCCTCCTCTGGGAAGCCTCTCGAATGCCCCCTCAGCTATGTCCATGAGGTCTCTTGCCTTAGGGCTATGGGCATCAGTGGGGGGTCAGCTAACTCAGGTGTTTGCAAATCTTGCCCTGTTTTAAATGTTCTTGGAGAGCTCATCTTTCAAAGGCACCTGGACCAATCCTTGCAGGAAATGCAGCCCCTTCAGGACCGCGAGCCCCTATTTCATCTGCCCAGGATCATCTGCTCAGATTGATGCATGGTGCCAACTGAATCCTCAGTGGCCCCACCAGCACCCAAAGGACACACCAGGCCCTGAGGTCTATCTGTCATTTGCCCAGCCTGTCTGCTCAGTAGGACTGTAGGAGGGACAGGCACTGATCTGCACTTGACCCAGTGGTGGGCATGCCCCCAAAGAGGTGCTTCTACCTGCAGAAAACCATCCTGGCCTTGCAAGTCTGGAAGTCTAGGATCTCAGGATACAGATGGGTAAACTGAGGTCCAAGAGGGAGAGGTAAGTAGCAGGGCAGGGCCAGGAAGACCCAGATTCCAGCTGCTGGCACCTCCTTCTGTACGAGGGAGGGCAGAGAAAACTTTCCAGAAGAGGAGTGGGCATGAGTGGGGAAGAGAGAATGTCCATCTGGCAGGGGAATGGCCAACAAAGGTAGAGGTGAATGGGCAGCTAGGCGCAAAGCAAGGAAAGAAAGCTGCTGGGCAGGGGTATCTAGTGGCAGGGCAGAGGCAACTTTGTCCTCCACCCCTCACTGGAGCCTTGGGGAATGGTATGCTGGTGTGAACGTTCTCAGTACTGTGGGGTCACCTGGCAGACTGGAGGTGGGAGGCCTGGGCTTCTGTCCTCTCTGCACCCCCTCGTCCCTGGGGCTAGGTGCCCACCAGGTCTTAGCAGTGTTGATGCTATGGGCTCCTGTGTCCTCTGCTCAGAGACCTCTAGCAGAAGGACGGACGCCTGAGCTTCTAGCTCTGTCAAGGGCTCCCTGAGCAAGGAGGCGACGAGGGCAATGATGCCAGCAGGACAAGAGCGGAACAAATTGCCCCAATTACGTAAGGCGCCTCTATTTCCTCCTTAGCAGGGAGAGGAGACCAGGGAAGCTGTGTTTCAACTCCACCCCCACCCATGCCACTGGGCCTACTGCGAGACCTCTCACAGGGGCCCACTCACAAGTCTCCCCCAAGCAGGGTCTGTAGGCCCAGGTCACTGGGGGTACTGGGGAAGGATCTTTGGAAGATCCTGCTTTCCCCTTTCCTGGGGCCTACAGGATGGGACCAGGGCAAAAGGCCTGGGTCTGATCTGTTCAGTCGTTGTTCCTTGAGTGTCTCTGAGTGTACCCTAGCCTCTCTGGTTTTCTTGCCTGTACACTGGGGTGGGAAGCCCATGTGTTAGGCCTCTTCCCTGCCCCGGCCACTATGGAGTCCTGGGGAACTCTGAGCCTTTCCAGAATCCAATTATAGTCCCTACCTTGTCATACCCTCACTAGGACATGCTCAGGTCTGTTCTTCCTAGTGACCCATAGGGGTCCAAGCAGGAAGCCCCTTTCTCCAGACTCTAGAACCAGACTAATATGCCATACAGCCACATCCTCAGCATGGCCTCTGGACTGCCCTTGCCATGAACACAGTTCTGCCTCCACTCCCACCCCAGGGCCTGGACCCCTCTGATTTGCTCATCCTCCATCCCAGGAGAATGCCCTGGGGAGCACTGGAGATGCCCCAGGCCAGCGCCTTAAGGTAGCGCCCTGCTTCTCATCCCTACCTTGCCACAGGTGGTCTCTGCCCAGGCCCCTCTTCCAGCTGGGAACTGGGTGTGCCCGGAAGGCTGGCCTGCCAAGCTGACTGGGAAAGTCCTTGTACACAGCCCCATGCTTTGCTGGGTTGCCAACATGCCATGAAGCCCCAGCTAGCAGGCTCTTTGAGTTTATGGTGCTAGCAGGTGAAGGTTGCTAAACTGTAAATTTATCTCTTGCCATAAATGCAGGCAACATGGGGGCCAGTATATATGCCTGAGTGTGTGTACATGGGTGCCTGGAGGCATCACGTGCTGTGTACAGCAGAGTACGTGTGCACAAAAGAGGGTTGGTGTTCCTGTGATTTTGCAATGCACGCCTAAGCACGCGTTCTAGGGTGTGTCCTGGGACATGAAGGTCTTCCCAGGACTGTCCTATGCACAGTGTATACACAGATGTTCTCCGAGGCCTACTGTGTGCTATACTTGAGCAGAGGGACAGGGGACTTGGGGCTGCACTCAGGGAAGGATGCACCTGACCTCATTTGTAGTGAGCTTTTCCTGTGTGCACATGTGAGGCTGGACGAACGCACACCAGGATATGTGCTCCCCAGGGCATTCTCCTGGGATGAAGGAAGAGACAGCAACTTAGAGGGGTCCAGGCCCTGGAGAGGGAGTGGAGGCAGGACTGTATTCATGGCAGGGGCAGTCCGGAGGCCGTGCTGAGCACATGGCTGCATGGCATCTTTGTCTCCCTGCCTGTCATCTCAGAAGGATGAGAGCCCAGTCCTGGTTACAGAGCCACACTGGGCTGGTGCCTCCTTCCAGCCACTGACCTCACCACCACAGAAGCCCCCCTGTACACCCTGCCAGGCCACAGCATAGAGAGCCCCAGGGCACAAACTCCATCCCGTGTGTGTGTGTGTGTGTGTGTGTGTGTGTGTGTGTGTGTGTATGTGTGTATAGCGACAATGGGACCGCAGGCTGAGGTGATCCTTCCTGCCCACCCCCACTCCCAGAAGATCTAGAAACACCATGAAAACAATTGATCTCCTTGTTGATAGTGGGTGAGAAAAAATTGCCTTTCTTTAAACACTAAAAATAATGCCCAGTTTCCTAAAAGCAGGGCTCTCCTCAGCCTATGGCTTTAGCCAGGTCTTGTTGCTAATTCTAAACATGGATTTGCTGGAGAAGTGGGGTGCTAACCCTTGGCTGCCTCACCGAGGGGCTCAGCCTTGGGGCAAGATGGCAGCCTCCAGGATCCAGGCCCAGATCTTGGCTATGCAGTGAGCCCAGATGTTTCGATCTCAGGCAGGCGGGAAGAGGGCAGCAGGAACCGGGTCCATATGCTGCTTGTGCCCAGCTAATGGGCTGACAAATTAGCAGGTCTCCCCTCTAAGAGGTGATGAATGAGCAACTGCCCAGGAGAGCTGGGGGATGGGCCACCTCCCCGACGGTACTCCTTAGGCTCAGCCCTGACGTGGCATCTCTGGGGTGCCCAAGCCGGAACCAAGACTCTTGAGGGGTGAGGGTTGGAGGCTGGGATGGTGGGGATTGTGGGTATGAACAGGGGGGAGGTAGAGTGGGTATGCCAGCCTTGGAGATGTCCCCACACACGTGGGCCCAAGTCAGGGAGGCCTGAATTCCCTGGGCTGTTGTCATGCTCTGTGAAGGTCACCATGGAGGAAGGGGTTAAAGTGCTGCTGACCTTCTTCAGCCTCCTAAGACCACTATCACCGCACACAGAGCTGCCTGAGCTGGTCCAGGATGGGTCTGCAATGTGGGAGCCCTGAGGACTGATGACAATAGGGGGACACCTGAGCCACCCATGGAGCAGAGCTGCTTCTCCTGCAGAACAAGAGGAGGGCAGGCTCTCAGGCTGACAGGGGTTGTGGAGGAGACATACAGACAGAGGTGAGATGCCATGTGGGGAGGGGTCCAGGGAACCGGAGTCAAAAGCAAAGTGCTGCCTCCAGAGTTAGTGAGCCCTCATCACAGAACAGGTCAGCCTCAGTCAGTCGTTTCTGGCCAGGGCGGGAGTGGAGGGAGGTTGGATCAAATGGTCTTATCTGTCCTTTCTGACCTGAGAGCCCAACATCCTTGATTTGCTCCCCAAATCATTATATGGTCCTCCTCCTCCATGTACTCAGAACATCTAAAATAGGGCAGGGTTTACACATTCTTTTGACAGAGGTTGCCCTGGCTTCCTAGGAAAGCTGTCCGGCCAGGCAAGGCAGCCTCTGACCAAGGTCTTCTGCGGGCTCCCTGTCCAAACAGCCCCAAGCCCCAGGCTTGTACTGCCACCCTCCAGTCCCCAGCCCGCCCCCACCCCGTGTAAACAGAACCCGCCCGCTCTCTCCCAGGGGCTGCTAATTCCTCGCCAGAACTGCTCGGACGTGAAATTGGAGTGAGACAATGTGTGTTTAAGGAAATGAATCTCGAATCTTAAGAGGCTCGGGGAGCCCGCCCTGCACCCCATCACCCTGCCCGCCCACCCAGAGCCAAGGAAGGAGCACTTGGCATCAGGGAAGAGAAAGGCGGAGGTGACATTCAGTGCCAAATTAGCAGCCGCCACAGCCAAATATTGTACTTGCCTCCAATCTTCTTTTATTTTTCAAAAGAAAAGGCTTTTACAAAGTGAAAGAGGCTGTTGGAACACCAAGGCTGATGATAGTTTTAAAAGGCATGCCCGCCATGCGCATGCCCATCGTAGAGCCTCCCCTTCCTCCCAGCTTGCTGTCTCTTCCCTTCCCACAGGTACCCCCACAGGCACCTGCCCCCATGGTCAGGCCCCACTGTACCAGCCACTCGGGCTGACATCATAGGTGTTTTTGGCCAGCATGATCCAGAGGCTCTGACCCTGTGCCAGTCTTGGACATGGGACAGCCTCTGAGACACCTCCCCACCTGCATGGAGCCCTTGCCACTGAAGGGTTAATTGTGGCATGTCCAGGACCACTCCTGAGAAGGCTCAACAAAAGTGACCAGCCTGTGGCCTCTGCAAGGCATCCTTGTCCACCTCCTGATAGCCCTCAGTGCCCCCACCATGGGCAGCCATGCTGCCTGTGCTCGCCCCCATCATTACTAGCCCCCTCCACTCGCAGTTAGATGCCTCATGGTCCCTAATCTGGTCACTTTGTTGTAAAAATGACACCAGTCATCATGGAGTCCAGCTCTTGGAACCCAGCCTGCCACCATGGGCCACTAATTTATTAACCCATGGAACAGGCTGAGCAAACACTCTCTGCTTGCTTCTCCAGAGGAAACACTGTTTTCACCCTTAACCCCTCGACCAAGAGCTGGGTCATCTCACTCATTGCCAGGAGTCAAACATGATAGTGTTTTATCAACAATGCAGACTTAGTCCATGTTTCCCAATTCTTTAAACTGGGGCTGCCCCAGACCTTGGTTTCCTAGTTGAGGGAGAGGATGGGGAGCCTGCTGGCTCCAGTGGTTGGAGGCCCCTAAGCCCGAGCCCCCACCTGGATGGTGACTAGAACCTGGCCCTGCCCCCCCGCCCCCCCCACGTGCAGCCTTGGGCTCTTCCCAGTCTGACCCCTGAGTCCTATACCTAATAGTCCTGGGGTTGGAGGCTTAGCAACCCCTTGTTTTACAGTTGGGACACTGGGCTCAGGGAACTCTTGGGACTTGCCCGAGGTCTCAGCTGGTTAAGAGGCACAACCAGAACCTGGATCTGAGTCATGTGGCACCACAACATGGATGCTGTGGTGTGCTGCCCAGACTGCCCCTTCAGGACAGACCCTCATTCCCCCAGCTGCAAGACACTGCCCGCTCTCCACTGAGTCCCTGCCTGGGCTGTGGCCAGAGCAGGAGGGAGCCACCTTATCCATGCTCTGGTTGACACACAGATCATGCAGAGAAGCACAAAAGGCGACCTCAGTTGGGGACAACTCTGAGGGGTGAGGCCAGCTCCAGCACCCTCTGCAGAACTGGCTGAGGATTCTGTTATGACTGCATCATAACCAAACTTTTGCTGCCCAATCCGGCTTCCTTTGCCCCTCCTAGGTGTGATCCCTGAGAGTACACCCCAGGAAACACCTGCATACACCTGATTCCAGGGAACTGACCCCACCGCAGCTAGTGCTGGGAGTGGTGCCTGTCTTGCTGGCACCGAGGGCCTCACCATGGTGGTAGGTGGAGCCTGCGATAAGGAACAATTGATCAAATTTCACCCATTATGAACTGATGTAGGATAACAGGGGATGGGTACAATATTTCAGGTGTCTGAGAGTTTCAGGAAAGTGTAATTATAAGGACTATGGAATGGGATGGCTGTTGCTGAGGGCTATCAATGCTTTGGACAGAGACAATGAAAGGCTGAGTGTGATTAATCATGAATTTAAGGTGAAGTGTGAAAGTCAGAAGCCCCCTTGGCGGGATATAAAAAGACTCTCATCTCCTGCAGCCAGAGGGAGAAAAAGCTGAGGGTCAGGCACAGGACTTAATTAGAAGAGTGGCAAAGATCCAGAGGGAGTTACAGTTTCAATCCTAGCAGGTTGGTTACCCAAGGTCAGGACCCTGATTGGGAAAAAGTGGGTCCTTGAGTTCTGGGATGGGGACATCTGGGTCATTAAATTAGAGACCTTGAAATCCCAGACTCCCCTAAACTCTCTGAGCCTATAGCAGTGGCCACTCCTCCTTGTTGATGCTAGGGTCCCCCAGACCCCTGCCTTGCTTAAAGATGATTAAGAGATCTCCATGTTGGGACCCCTGGGTGGCGCAGCAGTTTAGCACCTGCCTTTGGCCCAGGGCACGATCCTGGAGACCCGGGATCGAATACCACGTCGGGCTCCCGGTGCATGGAGCCTGCTTCTCCCTCTGCCTATGTCTCTGCCTCTCTCTCTCTCTGTGTGACTATCATAAATAAATTAAATTTCAAAAAAAAAAAAAAGAGAGATCTCCATGTTATAAAACAACACACTCCCCTCAGGATCTGCACCCCTCCTTCCTAGTCACCAGACCAAACACAACATAAAGTCAAGTCACAACGTAACCAATCCAGGAAGTGTGGGGCCTGCTTTGGGAAAAGAAAGGACTATCTCTGAAGGTGCTCTAGAACCTAGCTGACAGTTGGCACCGGATCCTGAGGTTGCTGGATCAAGGATGGCAGAAGACAGGTTGGATATAGGAGAGATCATTAATATGGAAGTACTTTCCCACGATATGAGATCTAACACCCTAGCAAAGACCCCAGGAGATTATGGGAAGGCTGGCAAAAGCAAGGGCCTATACCAAGGGAAGTAGAAATGCTAGAATTCCCATAAAAAGCAGTTGACAAAGGGATCAAAGGCTCAGACAAGTGGACATACCACAATGGTTCTACCACAAAAAGCCAGAAAACCTACCATGACCATGTTTCATGGGAAGGCTGTTCGCCAATCTGAGAAGGACACAGTC
Organism: Vulpes vulpes; assembly: GCF_048418805.1. Lineage (NCBI taxonomy): Eukaryota > Metazoa > Chordata > Mammalia > Carnivora > Canidae > Vulpes > Vulpes vulpes. Next base: position 92,078,703 of record NC_132788.1, on the reverse strand, counting down.
ATAGAGAGAAACTCAGGCAGGGTTGTCCTCTTAGACCAGCCTGGCTGGAAATACTGCTCTATCTCATAGACCAGGTGACATGGAAGGACCTCAGTTCTGAGTGAAGCCCAGAGTGAGAAAGGGCTCTGTGGCAGGTTTAGGATGAGGTGAACAGGGCCCTGTAGCTTGGGCTGTGTGATCTAGCTGGTCCATGACATGAGAAGTATCGTTTGGGGAAAAGATGCTGTGTGGAGTTTATGGCAGATTCTTTTTTAAAAAAATATTTTATTTATTTGTTTGACAGAGACACCAGGAGAGTGAGCAAGAGAGCACAAGCAGGGGGAGTGGCAGAGGGAAAGGGAGAAGCAGGGAGTCCCGATGTGGGGCTTCACCCTAGGACCCGGGGATTACGACCTGAGCCGAAGGCAGACGCTTAACCAACTGAGCCACCCAGGCACTCCATATGGCAGATTCTAATAGAGAACCACAGTATAGTTGTAGGGTCCAATCAATTTTCAACAAAAAAATGTACCATTCTGATAACAGCTCCTGATTGTTACTGGGTCCTGGCAGAGATGGCAGGTGGAACATGATTAAATGACCAAAGCATATTAAATCATTTGGCTTTTGGCAGACCCATGAAATCATGAGATTTTACAAGCCCAAGAGCCATCCACCTAAGAAGCAAGAAATGCATCTTTAGTCAAGTATGAGCCTGGTCAGAAGACACAAGAAGGCTGCAGCCCATTCATTCACTACCATTGCATGAGTGCCTCTCTCTCATCCTCTCAACCAAGACTGCATGAAGGCTGGGGTGGTGGTGGGGGGAGGTTGTTCCTCATGACCAATGGATGAAAGATGAAGAAGATTGAGGTTATTCTCAGATGGGTCAGCTTGGTATGCTGATATGAGCTGAAAATAGACAGCAGCTATATTATGCCCCACTCGATGGCCCTGAAACATAGTATAAAGGAGAAATCCTCCCACAAAGCAAAGCTCTGAATGGCAGCACACTTGGTCATCCACCTTGTATAAAAAGTAAAGAATGGTAAGAATATATACAGATTTACGGAAATTGACAAACAGCTTGGCCAAATGTCAAGATGAAGAAAGTCTGGAAGATCATGGACAAGAAAGCCTGCTAAAGAGGTATGTGGATGGACCTACGGGCACAGACATGAAGATCTGTGAGTGTCAATGACTATCAGATAGCACTACCAGGAAAGGGACACCAAAAAGCTGGACAAAATGACTCAGCTGGTTGCCATCAGCCAGCCTTTGTCATTGGCCACTCCAGGGCTGGTATGATGGGTATGCAAACAGAGTAGCCATGATGGTGGGGATGGAGACTATGCATGTGCCCAAGCCCAAGTTTGATCTAGCTACCACTGCTGAATGCCCAACCTGCCAGCAACAGAGACCAAATGGTGAGTTCCTATGATGGCACTATTTCTCAAAGAGATCAACCACCCTATTTGGTAGAAAACTGATTACACTGGACCTCTTCAATTTTAGAAGGGGCACTGATTCATCTTGACTAATATTGGCACATATGCTGTTACACATCAGGTCAGTTTTCCTTTCCTGTAGGGTACTGGCTGTTTGAAAGTTCATCAAGTGTTTGATCTACTGACATGGGATCCCATCGGTTTATGGGATCAAGGAATCCACATTATAAAAAAAAAAAAAAAAAGGAATCCACATTATAAGAGATGCTTCAGTGGGCACATGAACACAGGATCCACTGGTCTTATTACTCATCTCACCACCCCAAAGCCACCAGTCTGACAGAGTGTTGGAATGACATTTTTCTTTCTTAATAACAGCTTTATTAACATGCCATGAAATTTACCTTTTAAAGTACACAATTCAATGATTTTTGTCTATTCATGAAATTATACAAGCATCAACACTCTTAATTTTAGAATATTTTCATCACTTCCAAAAGAAACCCTGTACCCCATTCCTGCCACCCTTGTCTCTGGCAATCACTAATCTACTTTGCGTTTCTGCAAATATGTCTATTATGGACATTTTGTATAAACTGAATGGTATGTCAATATGTGCCCTTTTGTGATGGGTGTCTTTCACTTAACACACTGTTCTTAAGGCTTGTTCACATTATAGAGTGTATCAGAACTTTATTCCTTTTCACTGCTACATAATATTCCATCACACAGATATATACATTTTGTTTATTCGTGCATCAGTTGATGGACTTCTGAGTTGTTTCCACTTTTAAACAATCTTACAAATACTGTTGCTATGAACGTTTGTGTACAGGCTCTGTGCAGACGGATGGACATGTTGACAATTCTCTTGGGTGGAATATCCTTTAGAAGCATGGTAAAACCATCAGCTTGGAGATGATATCTAGCAAGAATGAGGACTCACCCTCTAGGACACAGTACACACCCTCAATCTATGAGCATATAAGTGCCACATCCTGGGGCATCTGGGTGGCTCAGTCAGTTAAGCATCTATCTGCCTTCGGCTTGGGTCAAGATCCTGGGGTCCTGGGATCAAACCCCACATCAAGCTCCCTGCTCAGTGGGGAGTCTGCTTCTCCTTCTGCCTCTCTCTCCCTTTGTGTGCTTTTGCTCGCTCATTCTCAAATAAATCTTAAAAAAAAAAAAAAAAAGGTGCTACATCCCTGATAGGCAAGAATACAATGGTTTCACTCCCCTCACTCCCAGTCTCCCACTTGCAGACGGGGAATTTTGGCTTCTAGTCACTTTGATTTTAGGCTCTGTGAATCTACAAGCCTTGGTTCCTGGAGAGGGACCATTATCACAAGGGACACAGTGAGAGTCTCAGTCTAAGTTTCAGCTGCTGGCTGGTCACTTCAGGCTCCTGAAGCCACAAGAGCAGCAGCCACGGAAAGGTAATTGATTCTCATTATCAGGAGATGCCTGAGCAGGGAAATACACATTGAATACCCAGGTGACCCACTGGGGAACCTCTTTGTACTCCCACACGTCTAATTGTTACAAAGGATGAACAAGTGCATCAGCCATGGACTGAGAAGGGCAGAGTATGTGGGGCTCAGGGATGAGGGCACGGATCAGGGTGAGGGGAATCTAGGGTGGTTGGGAAGGGAGGGAGAGCATGTGTAACAACTCTGGCTTTTTTTTTTTTAAAGATTTTATTTATTGAGTGGGAAATATCAGAAAGGGAGACAGAACATGAGAGACTCCTAACTCTGGTAAACGAACAAGGGGTGGTGGAAAAGGAGGTGGGCAAGGGGTGGGGGAGAGTGGGTGACAGGCACTGAGGGGGGCACTTGATGGGATGAGCCACTGGGTGTTATGCTATATGTTGGCAAATTGAACTACAATAAAAAAATTAATTAAAAAAAAGATTTTATTTATCTATTTGACAGAGAGAGTGTACAAGCAGGGGGCGTGGCAGGCAGAAGGACAGGGAGAAGTGGGACTCAAACCCAGGACACTAGGATCATGACCTGAGCCAGGGGCACATGCTTAACCAACTGGGCCACCCAAGTGCCTCCAACTCTGACTTTTATGTTGGGAGGGCAAAGCTCATCTCAGTATCCTTCCTCTTGCAAGTTTCCCAGCTAAAGGGACCAACCAGAATTCCAGAGCAACTGAGTTCCCACATAGGTAAAACTTACTACATGAAGCAGGGTGTCCAAGTGACTGAAGTGACAGGCTGCTGTGGATACTGCTGCAGGTTCCTCCTCAGAATCAGCTCTTATTCCCCACCTGTCAGATGCTGAGGGCCTGCAGCAGAGTCTATGTAGGACTCCCCTCTGGTTGAAGGGAGCAACCTCATCTGTGGTCATGCCCCGTCCTTAGCAGTAGCCTGCATCCAGGCATGGGGCTGTGCCGAGTACAAAGGCTAGGACCCCAGCCTCAATTTAGGACACCTCTAAGGAGCCATCCCAGACCCAGAGCTCCCCAGGGGGGCAGGCTGAGACCTCCATTCAATTGCATGTGGTCAGCTTCTCTCCCTACCCAGGCCTGTTCTGTTCATCCCTTTACAAGTGTGGTTCCTCAGAGCACCCCCTACCCCAAATGAATCTTCTGTTTGCGAATCTTAGTGTCTTAGAGCCTGTTTCCCAGGAACTGACCCAAGACATGGGGCCCAGGCTATCTGCCCCCATCCGTGTCAAACCCCGGGTCAGCCTGCAGAGGCTCAAGAAGGCCCTTGCCATGGCAGCTGCTGGACCTCCAGCCCCCCAGGCCTGCCTTCACACTCCCAAGCCTACATTCAGGCCCCACCCTCTTCAGGGAGGTGTGATTACAAGGCCCTTTTACAGGTGGAGACCAAAGCTCTAGAGGCGAACTAGCTCATCCAAGGTCCTGGTGCTAGAAGGGGGCTAATCAGAGTTGGAGTCCCAGTCTGTCTTAATCTCCTTGACCATCATTCCCATGACTTCCATAATTCCTGCCATAGCAAGAGAGAGGGGCAGGTAACAGACTCTGAGAGCTTGGAGGGAACAGCTCATCTTGGCCTGGAGAGGTGGAAAGGAGCTCCAAGGAGGAGCTCTGGGGCTCAGGCAGGTAGAGGTGCAAGGAAAAGTGTTGCAGGAAAAGGGAGCAGTGAGGGCAAAGGCTGGGAGACAGGCGTACTGTGGGGTGAGGAGCCCTGGTTTAGGGTGATGAGTAGGGGAAGGGAGGTGTGATTTGTGTGAAGGTCGTGATGGACACAGATCAGGCTCAGGTCCTGCATCTGTTTTACCCTGCCCCCACCTTCCTGTGTCCCATCTCCCCCCAGGTTCCGGTGCCTGCTCGGAATGGCCAATGAGGCCATCTGATTGGCTCATCAAGGGCAAATAATAGTTTTTGCTGAATTCAGCTGCAGCCAATCAGAGGCAATCAAGCACACAAGAGGCCTGATGGGCCACACAGGCGGGTGCACCCACAGGCACCAGAGCTGGCCCCTCAGTCAGGTTCCGGAAGCCTCCTTCCCTCCCCTACCTTGTGTGGGAGAACTGGAGTGGAGGTTGGGAGGGTGCAGGGGGTCTTAGGAAGAAAAGAGGGAGTGACCCAGCTGGGCTCCACAGCATTTACTTGGCACCTGCTGTGTACCCAGAGCTCTGGAGAAGCTGTGTCCTGATAAGGAAGATGCAAGCAGAGGATACACTCACCCCAGCAAACACTCTGCAGAGCAGGCCCAGCTCACAGGCCCCAGGAGGGGGCCTCCTTAGGAGAAGCTTTCCTGAGCCCCGTAACAGCCTCCCAGCATTTGTCCCTCGGCCGCCTCCAGCCTGCCTTACCGGGTGTCACTGTGCTAAGTTCTTGCCTCTTCCCTGAGGAAAGTGGAGCCTCCAATCAGACCCTGGGAAAGCAATTTTTCAATCTCCAACTGCAAACACTAATACTGCTGAAGCTAATTTTATAGATTTCCACTTCGAGGCCTCGCCTTTGTCCCAGAATCCCTTAGCCCGGGAGATTAGTAGTTTAGAGACTGGAAAAAATAAGGTATTTTAAAATTCAGCATAAAACCCTCTCTTAGATTCAGTGAGCTTAAAAAAATTTTTTTTTTTGATTGGAAAAGAGCCTGTTAGTGAAGGAGGAGCTAGGTCTGGTCCCTGCTCCACCAGGTGGCCAGAAGAGGGGCACTGCTGTTCCAGCCCCCGATGCTGACAGCCTCTGTGACACAGCTGGGACCCACAGCCTTGGAGTGGGGGGAGGCTGGAGAAAGGTGAAGAGTCAGGCCCCATCCTGTGTGCTGGGAACCCATGGGCCCTCTGCTCAACCCTTTGGGATGTGTGCACCCCTTGAAGCTACTCAGGATTTCCCTGAACCCAATCCTCAAAGCCTGATGGGCTATAGAGAAGCTTCGGTCCCTGGGATAGAACAGGCCACAGGTGTGCTGCCCACTTTGCTAGTGAGGTGATTCCATTCCAAAGCACACTCTCTCTGAGCCTCAGTTTCTCCATCTAGCCAACTGCCAAAGTCCCTGGCCACGTGACTCACCTGGAGCCACGCAGCCCAGCGCTGCACAGCCACTGCACATGCACACACTCACTCTGACCTCTGCCCTGGCACAGACCATCAAGCACAGGATGTGTTTGGTGGTCCTCTCTCCATGAGCACCTCTCTATTGCGTCTCTCCCAGATGAACAGCGTCATCACTCTGGCTCTCTGGGAGCCACGAACTCAGAAACAACCTAATGAAAAATAAATGTATTTACAGGGAGACGTCAAAGCCGCCAGGACGAGTCAAAGTAATATGCCTGCGACCGGCACGTGGACTTTTATTTCTTCCCCCTCCACGCTCCAGAGCTGCTCCTGCGGCGTGGAGAGATAAATATTTTAAATAGCGACACTTTGGCGATGCACAGTTATGCAAGACAAGGAATAATTAGAAAATAAATTACTTTTTTTAAACACGGCGTTACAAACATCGGGCGCATCAGATGATTCCTCCCCGCAGTCCAGGGCTGCACGGCTCCAGAGGCCAGCCTAGCAAGGACCTCGGGGAGCGACCACACTTCAGCCTGTCCCTACAACCCCCAGACGGTGACATCCCCTCCCGCCCGCTTGGGGAGGCTCCCAGAATCGAATTGAAGACCACACTTGGCAGCTTCTAGAAAATCTCAGCGATGGAAAGGCTTCCTCCGGCGTCTCACCAGCAGTGGCGCAGACTAAAAATAGTTTAATCTCCTTGAAAGCAAAAGGAGCAATCAGCAAAACAGACACTCAGGCTTGCATGCACCCCCCACCGATCCTCACCATGCTCTGCCCCCATCTATCTGGGCCTGTCCCGACTGTCAAACATCATCCATTTCTGGCAGACCCCTGGGCAGCATCCTGTGATCCCCTCTCCCCCAATCTGAGGAAGACAGCTCTCACCCATCATTCAAGGCTCCTAGTACCTGCAGGCCCAGACCAAGATAGATATAAGATATACGTCCTTTAAACCTAGTGAAACCCTAGGAGACAGGATGGGGAGTACTATCTTTGCTTTACAGATGAGGAAACTGAGGCAGCATAGAGAGGTGGAGTCACTTGCCCAAGGCTAGAAAGGATGGAGAAGAAGTCAGACCAGACAACTCTAGTTACTAGCCCGGGCTGGATGCTAATGGCAGAGGGCTTTGGCCTCTGCAGAAGGGAGGCTGGTAGCTTTTCATTAGCACCAAACCTGAGTCTCCAGAGATGGTTCCTGAGAAACAAAAGCTGCTCAGGGCAAAAAGGGGCAAAGACTGGTGGAGTGGGGAATTCCCGGGAGAATCTCACACATTCAAGGGGCACAGGACTGTTGGGACAGGTCTGTCATGTGGATGTGTCTTGCCTCCTATGGCCCAGGTGACATTGTAATCTCCCCTATTTTTACCCCCTGGCCTAGGATGGACTCTGCACACCTGTGTTCTGGCCCAGCTCTGCCACCAGCTCACTGTGTGACTGAGAGTCTATCCCTGTCCTCTCTGGGCCTCGGTTTCCTCAGGGATGGCCAAATGATCTGAGGGACAGAGGCCCTGCCAGAAACTCTGCTGCCCTCCAGGCCTGTACCCCCTCCACTCTCTGCCTCTCTTTACTCAGCCCTACCTCTCTACCTTTGTCCACTTGCCCTTCCTCCTTGCCCACCTGCACCCCACCAGGAGCATGGACTCTTCTGTCCCCCAAGCTGGTTTTACAGACAAAAGCTCAGAAATGGGGAGGGGAAGGTCACATGCCCAAGGCCACTGTGTGGAGGTCAGAGAAGGCACAGCCAAGGGCGGGACCTGCTCTCTGATCCAGTTCCATGCCTTTCACGATGCTCTTCATGAGCTCCCCACGAATGCTGCAGTCTCCTCAGAGTTCACAAGTGTCTTCTGTCCCCTGCCCCCATCCTTTGGAGAAGAAAGCCAGGACATAAAGCTATACATCAGGCTCTGGCGGGTGGTCCAGCTTGCCCAATCTCCCAAAATGCCATCAGGGAAGTTGGAACTGAGACCTCCTTTCATACTAGTATCTTTCCTGGTAACCAGTAGCTGCAAAAAATTACTCCATAACCTTGCTCTGAGCTTTTCAAAAATAGCCTGTGGGCCTGCTTCTAGAAGGCGTCAGACAGCCCAGCCCTATCTGTAGGGCCGAGGAAGGTAGCTTCATCTCACCTCAGCCCCTGGAGCCCTCTGCCCTAGCTTCCTGGTCCATCGCTCAGCCCCCCTATTCCGCTGGCTAGCCATGCCCTACATCCAATCCTTGCCTCAAGCCCAGTCCAGCCCCTGGTCCCTAGTCCAGCTCTTGCCACTGCAGCTCAGCATACATAGGGCTTGGTGCTGTCACTTGCAGCAACTCCACATCTTTGGTCATCTCAATCTGACCCCAGGGGCAGACAACCCTCTCTCTTTTATAGATGAGGACACTGAGTCTCAGGTCACTTGATTGTGAGGGGCAGGGCCCCACTCACCGTGACAGCTTTAGGAGAAGCTGAATTTGAACAGGTGGGGACTAAGGAAGGCCCCACAGGCAGGTGGAATAAGCAGGGCAAGGGTATGTCCCTGGGGAGGCTTAGACATGTTGTGCAGAGCTGAAGAAAGGACTCTGACTCACTCAGAGCAGCCTGAGTCTTTGGGAACTGCTCTAGTGGATGATGCCCCAGCCCCCAACCAGGCTCAGGGAAACGCCCTGCCCTGGTCATGGGAGCCTTAGGTAACCCTACCTGAGCATGAAGAAGGTGCTTGCTGCTGGCGGCACCCAGGGAATAACTGGCATGCTGTTATTAAGGCAGAACTTTTTTTTTTCTTTTTAAGATTTCATTTACTTATTCATGAGAGAGAGAGAGAGGCAGAGACACAAGCAGAGGGAGAAGCAGGCCCCTTGCAGGAAGCCTGACATGGGACTCCATCCCTCGTCTCCAGGATCACACCCCAGGCTAAGGGCGGCGCTAAACCGCTAGGCCACCAGGGCTGTCCTCAAGGCAGAACTTTATCTGCAAAGCTCTTCCCCACTGCTGACTGCATAAGCCAGGCTGGTTGGGGCTTCCAATGGCACAGATGGGGGAGCTGAGGCTTGGGATAAGGGGCACCTGGTCATAGGGAGAGAACTTGGCTGCTGAGGTTTCCTGTTGCGCCCCCTGCCTTTCTGCCTTCTCTCCAAATCCCTTCCTCTGTTCTCAGTGCTAACCCCAAGCCAAGCCCTGGGCCTGCTGTACTCCTAGGCACAGGGCAGCAGTTCTCAAAGTGTGTTCTCTGGAACCCTGGCCAGGAAGCAGCAGGGCTCATGTGGAAGATCAGGGGTTGTGAGAGGGAGGTCAGGAGGCCAGCCTGACTGTTGCCTCCCTCAGCCAGAGAACCCCCACCTTATCCATTCACTGGCCAGGGCCCTGCATGGATTTCACTAAATAAATGGCAAGGGCTCAGCTGCTCGAAGAGCATGACAGCAGTGGTGCCTAGTGGATTGAACTTCTTTTTTTTTTTTAAGATTTTATTTATTTATTCATGAGAGATAGAGAGAGAGAGAGAGGCAGAGATATAGGCAGAGGGAAAAGCAGGCTCCATGCAGGGAGCCTGATATGGGACTTGATCCCGGGACTCCAGGATCATGCCCTGGGCTGAAGGCAAGCGCTAAACTGCTGAGCCACCCAGGGATCCCCGTGGATTGAACTTCTATTCTTTATCAAAACTCCCTGAAACCACAAGAAAGGGCTATTCAAAATGGCAAAAACCTATGAGTCAACGAAAACATGGAGGAGGTGCCAGAAACAACATTTGGAAGCTGGAAGCAGATGGACCATGATGATTGACTCAGCAGGCCCTGGGACGGTCACCTGTGCCAGCAGTAGGTTGAGGTTGGGGAACCCCCAAGAGTAAGCCCTAAAACCCCAAATGGGAGGCTAAAAGAAACTTCCCTGGGAACCTGCAGCTCAGAAGGGCCATTTGGCCAGATTACCCACAATGAAACCGAAGTCCATGAACACCCATACCCCTACTCCCGTGCCTGGAGCTCTCAGGTCCACATTCAGTGGCCCACTCTCTGGTGGTTTTTGATGAGGCTCCGAGGGTTATGAGCTCCACTTCTTAGTTCCTATTACATAATCTCCTGTCTGCTTATATATATGAGTAGACCATAAGGAATCCCAAACAGGGAGGGGAGATGGGCACATAGGAGTCAGAGACCAAAACAAAAAAATACCTGAAGGAACCTGGGCTACACAGAAATGGAAGTGTGAAAAAAGTTCCATCAATTGTGCATGCTAGGGTTGAAGAAATCTGTAAATATATTATAGACAATGAGAACCGGGTGTCTCACTGTTGGAGAAGGAAGTCACCAAAGAGGAAGGGAGGAAGACTTGATTGAGCCTGTTGCATTAGACTGGAGACATGGGTAGCAGATACACACATATTTCCCATTTCCAAGTTCTGATCGCGAGAGGGCCTGGAAGCAGTAACACCCTAGGAGCAATGAGCACACACGGCACACAAATCTTAATTTCTAAGTACCATCCGCCAATAAATGGAACCAGAACTCCTTGGAGAAGTGGGTGATTCCAGGGAAAATACAAGATGATCTTGGAGTATCTTGTAACAACAGAAAGTAAGAAAGCACTCAAATAAGGAGAGGAGTATGTTAAAAGGGCAGAGGAGTCAACATGGAAGAGATCTCAATGGCCAAAGTGGGAATAATTCTTTTTTTTTTTTTTTTTAAAAAGGATTTTATTTATTTGAGAAAGAGAGTGAGTGAGAGAAAGAGCATGAGTGGGGGAGAGGGGAGCAGAAAAAGAGGGGGAAGCAGGCTCCATACTGAGCAAGAAGCCCAAAGCAGGGGACTCGATCCTAGGACCCTAACATCATGACCTGGGCTGAAGGCAGATGCTTAACCAACTGAGCCACGCAGGCACCCTCAAAGCTGGAATAATTCAAGCAACAAAATAAATAATGATAATAGTGAATTATAACCCATAGAGTAATTCATGAGTTGATACTGATATAAATAAGTAAAACAGGGGAGAAAGGACAGTTTTTCCTTATAGAAAAATTCTGATTAATAAATGTAGAAGGAATGAGAGGATAGAAAAGCACCATTAGAACACCACTGCAGGCAAGACCCACCAATGGATGCTAAAATCAAAGAACAAAACTTTCAGAGAATCAAGATATTTGTTTAACCTCAAAGCTTTTCCCCAGAAATTTATTAATTATAAAGGGAAAATAGCAACTTTACAGTGGGGGAAGCAAGCAGACACTACCTTAACCAAATTACCAAAGTTAACATCACCAATCGTACTGACATCATGTACTCCCCGGTATATTGATATACTGAAAAGGACACATCATTTCTATGGTGTTCTAAAAATGCGTAACCTAAGTCTACACATAGAAAAACATCAGACACAAATGTTAAACAAAATAACAGATGGGTACTTTTTAAAAAGTGTCAAGATCACAAAAAAGACACTACCAAAACTGTCATGGATTAGAGGAGCCTAAGGAGATATGCAGTGTGGGATAACAAAATGCAGTGTGGGATCCTGGTACAGAAAAAGGACATTAGTGGAAAAACTGGTGAAAGCCAAATACAGTCTTTTCTTTGGTTCATAGTAATGTACCAACGTCAATTTCTCCTTAGCTTTCGTACTTGTACTATGGTTATGCAAGATGATAACATTAGAGGAAACTGGGTGAAGCGTTAGGGAATTTCTGTGCTATTTTGCCAAGTTCTCTGTAAGTCTAAAATTATCTCAAAATACAGGAGTGTGTGTGTGTGTGTGTGTGTGTGTGTGTGTGTGTTTGCATGCACGCATATCTGTGATTTTAAGTAGGCTCCATACCCAGTACGAGGCTTGAACTCATGACCTCTAGATCAGAAGTCCCATGCTCTACAGACTGAGCCAGGCAGGGGCCCCTAAAGGAATTGTTTTTTTTTTTTTTTGCTGTCTTTTTTAAGCTATAATACTACCATCCTCAGAGAGCTAACAGACATTGTGGCAACAATGAAACAAGAGCTAGATGTTATTTGTTAAAAGGACCAAAAAGAGATCCTGGAAATCAAAAACATGGTAAATAAAACATAAAATTTGATAGAACTGTTGGAAGATAAAATTAAGAAATCTCCTGATTTAAAAAAAAAACAAAACACAGAGATGGAAAATCAGAGAGAAAAGAAAGGGAAAAAAAGGTCTGAGTTAAAGGTTCTAGAAAAAGAGGAGAGAAAATATTAGGGAGGAAATGGTCAAAGAAATCATTCAAGAAAACTTCCCAGGCCTGAAGGATGTAAAAGTCCAGCTTGAAGTGTCTGCTGAATGGTAAGGAGTGAGAATAAACCCCACTAAGTTATGGCAATGTGGAATTTCTGAACACTGGGCACAGGGAGAAAGTTTCTAGAGATAAAAACCAGGTCATGTACAATGCATTGGGAATCCACATGAACTTTGGATCTCTCCAGAGCAATTCAAGGAGCTGGAAAGAATGGAGCACTGCCATAGGAACTCTGAGGCAAATGGTTTCCATCCTGGACTTGCACACCCAACCAAAACCTCTGCCAAGTGTGAGGGAAAGGGCAGGCTTTCTGGAATGTGAAAGTCTCAAGTCTGGCTCCTGGGTACCTTTCCTCAAAAAACCAACTGAAAATGTCCTCTACCCAAATGAGGGAGAAAATCAGAAACCAAGGAAGTAGAGCCCATGATATCCAGGAATCCAGGGTTCCAATCCAGATGACAGGGGAAGGGAAATTCTAGGCACAGTCTGAGCCGCAGGCCAGAAAAGCAACTAAAGAGGCTCCAGGTAAGACTTCTCTGAGTGGTTAATTGGACAGAACCCCAGATGCATCTGCACTATGACAGGACGCTCAGAGAGGAGGGCAGGGAGTTTAGGAGGCAGCATTAGCAAAGATTCACAGAAAATGAAGCAGTCCCCAGACAATTGTTAACCTGCAATAAAAAAATGCAAAAACTGTACCCCAAAGTGTGTACTGAGTTACAGCTCTGAAGAGCATTTGCCCAAGTCAAGACAGTGTCAATCAACCCTGCATCCTGATCCACCAGTCCTGACCCACCCACATGACCATGGGATGGTAACGGGAGGGTTAGAGATAGGGCTATGAATGGGAAGAAGAGGAGTGCTAAGAGCTAAGTCCTCCTCTCTCCCAGTGCATGTTCATGGATAATGCCTAAAACTGAACAACCATGAAGTAGTGACATATAAGTATGTCATTTAGAGATATGGAGCTCTGAGATAAGAAAGTGATAGCCTCTAGGGAGTTGGAAATGGAAAGGAGGGGATGCTGCGCCCCTAACACAACATGCCTGGTAAAGCTATGGTGCTACACCATGTGCGCAAATGACTTTCATTTTAAAACCCTGACTTTAAAAATCCATCCAGAAAGGTAAGAAAATTTTTAAAAAATATGAAGAAAGGGAGGAAGGAGGGGGATGTGGAAAAAGGAAGAAAGGAGAAAGGATAATGTAGGGAGAGGAGTCAGGGGCAGGAGACTGACTGCTTTGACTCCAGCCTCTGGAGGCCCCCAAAGGGCAGAGCTGATATCATGCTCTGTTGACATCACAACCACCTCTGTTTACACTTCCGGCAAATGAAGACAGTTCTAAGGTTTCAACTCCCTGATCAGCTAAGTACACAGACCTGGCTCCTTAGGTCAAAACACCCATTTAGTATCTGGGTGACCCCTCACCCTCACTTCTACATTTCCCCAAAGTTGAAGGTAATCAGAAAGCAAGCTGAGGGACAGTGGCCCACAGTGGGGAGCAATACTGGATGGGAGGAAGAAGATCCACATCTTCCATGTGTGGATCTGTGTCTGAAGCCATGGTGTACTCACTACCTCTGCCTCGACCTCTGTTCAAAGCGATGCTGAGGTGAGTCACTGAGACACACAGGCAGCCATGCCTGGGGAGGGCTGTGGAGGGAAGGGACCACCTGAGAAATGGGGCTGAGTGAGCTACAAACATCTGTACAAATTCTCACCCTCTCCCTGGAATCCCCAACTAATCATGCAATTTTCTGGCAAATGTGAAAACCTGCAACTCCTTAACCCACTGGCCTCCTTGCACTGGACGAATGTTCATCCCAGGGGCCCCCAGCCCCAGGGAGGGAGGGAGGACAGGTATGAGACCTGCATGGAGAAGCTGCATACAGAGTACAAGCTCAGATGAGAGTTGGGCTCAGCTGGAGGAAATCTGGAACCCTCGGAGAATGGAGAACCAGACATTGGACCCAGACCTCCGGTCTGTGTCTCAAAAGGGAGGATCGAAAGCCAGACAAGTACCAGGGGAGAGCCCCCTCTGTCACCCAGGCCTTGTCCCACTCAGGGACATTCATGCCCCTTATGTGCCTCCTTGTGCCTCACTGCAAAAGGAGCCCCAAAGTCCCCAGGAGGCAGGCAGTGGCTCACCCAGCCCCAGGGATGGACATGACCTTTTCCAGCTCGTCAAGGTTTCTGAGGAGGCTCGGTGGGCAAATTTGCTGCTGGTGAGACTCGTGCAGGTGGCAGAAGCATGCCTCCTTAGGCAGCAGGGAAGCACATGTCCTACCCTGGGAGCCAGTTCAAGGTGAGAAGCAAAGGCCCAGTCTGATGGCCCTGTCCAATGAGAGAGCTCCTTGGCCTCCAGGGAGATCCATTCTGCTGTGGGGTGCAGCCACCACCCTCATATAGCTGTGGTCAGAGGAGACAGTGTGCAAGCCCTGGAGGTCCTAGTCTGAGCTGGGGGGCTGCCAGACCCTCCTTGATGTGGAGCAGTGAGTTTTCAGGGCCAGTCTCCTGCCTTCCCCCTGCAGAAGGCTCCAGACCTCTGTTCCCCCTGAGCAGCTCCTCTACTTAGCAACGGAGACAATTTACATAATGCATCGAGTGTAAGAGCAATAATGGCTGGGGAAGCAGGGTGCCCGTTAGTGGCTCCTTGGGAGAGAAAATACCTGTTCCCACACCACCACCTCCCCCATCATGGATCTGCTGTGACGCTGCTGGGAAGCAGGTGCCTTTAAGTGCTCAGTGCTGCCAAGAGGGGCCTTGGAAGGGCCGCACCAGCCCTGGAATTGGAGCAACCTTGGGACAGAGATGCATGCAAGAGGAAATTTCCAAAGCACCCGAGTTTTCCACATAAATCCACCCAGCCGTGCTCTGGAGCCTGCACCCCTGCTAGGCCAGGGCCCTGCATCCAGAGACTTCCCGGAGGAGGAGGCACTCCAGCAGGCATGAAGCTATAGCCAGAGGCCAGGGAGCTAGGCTGCAGCTGCCCAGGAGGCGGTCACGTTCAAACACAAAGGCAGCAATGGAAGGGGGAGAATACATAAAAATTACTGGCATGGTAATTGCTTTTTATATAAATGTTCTTTTTAAAAGTTTTCCCCAGTGTGAAAGTCCCTCTTTAAAAAGAATAAATTCACTGCACACCAATTTATTCTGTGCCTGTAGATGGAGCATAATGAAGGCTCCTCTGTCAACACCTGATCAAGAGGCAAGTGACTGCCACTTGACCCATCTTCCGGGTCTCTCTGCAAAGACGACACAGGCAGCAGCAGGGCCCAGGGGTCTGTGGGGGCAGCAGAAGAGTGGGGAGCTGGCATCCAGGAGACTCTGGGCCTCAGAGCCAAGCCCGACATACCCCATTAGAGCCTTAGGAGCTGCACTTAAATGGAGGATTTGGAAGAGGGGCAGCCACCATCACATACACGGGGAGATAGGTGGGGCTGTGGGAGCTGGGGTGCATAGGAGGACAGCAGAGGGGAGGTATTCAGCAGGCTTTTGGGGGGGGGGGCAGGATCAGGCCCTGGGCCTGCCTGCAGGGCATATACAGGAAGCTAGCTGGTGACAAGGCACCTGGCAGTTGTACGTTGGAGAGGTCCGTCCTGTGCTGCAGGAAGCTCTGGCTCTGCTCTAAGCCCACAGGCACCCAAACTCTTCGGCCACCCCCAGAAAGTAACACTTCAGGGGGCAGGAAGGGTTACTCTCCCTCACCGGGATGCCCAAGACATGGAAAGGAGGCTCCTGCCTACACCCCTTCACAGCTACGGTTCCCTCATCTGTGAAATGGGAACACTGTCTCAGGGGCCTCACCACCCAGCCTTTCTGAGCACTGGACTGGGGACAATGAAGACTGCCTGCACAAGCCCTGTGCTCTCCAAAGAAGGGCCGCTCGGACCCATCCCAGGATGCAGACACACGGGGCTGTAAGGACACAGATCCACAGCCGACGGGCACCCTGTCCCCTGCAGGGCTGCCAAGCACAGCGCAGGAGGCAGAGTAACTGGGCGGGGGTGGGGGGGGTGGGGAGGATGTTTACTGCGCATGGGAACATGGCGTGTGCGCATGAATGTGAGCTCCTCGCCCACAACTGAGATTTCTCAGCTTCACTAATTAACCAGTTCAGTAGTTCTCGCCTGCTCGGGTGACACAGAGCTCCTGGCATCTGCCTCCTCGTGGTCCCACCCTGCTCTGTAGTGTGCCCGCTCCCACCTCCACGCAGAGCTCAGCCGCATACACACGCGTGCGTGTACACACTTACCTGGTCACACCCCCCTACAAAGCACACATGCTCTCCCGAGCACACACTCACACGTTTGCACCCGCACATGCAGCACGCATGCACACAGATTTGCAGGTCCTCTCCCAGGCACACATACACTCCCATTCCCACTCGCGGCATCATGCTTCTGTCCTCTCCCACATGTGGTCAGCCTCACTCCACTTATACCAGCCTCCACAGGTCAGAGAGCCTTCTCCCAGTGAGACAGGGATCAAGAATCACGGTGGGGAGTGCCCCTGGGGTTGCTTGCCTTCTAGGTCTGACTGCCTGTGTTCCGGTGGACTCCAAGGAGCCTGGGCGTGACCCTGCCTCCTGGTCATGATCTCCCTACCCCATTTGATGCCCGCCCCAGGGTCCTGGCAGCTCCTGCCTCCTGTCTGTACCCAAAGCACGCAAGCGCAGAAGGTTGTGGAGAGCACTGGACACTACTGGCTTCAGCCCTGACGTGGAGGGCTTCCTGGGTGAGGGAGCTTTGGCTGGATTCAAAACTGGGGTGAGGCCTGGAGGGTATGGGGGTGTGTGAGGAGAGTGGCAAGTGCACTAGGGAGAGAAGGTGGGATGTCTAGCTGGGGACCGGGAGGGCATAGGGATGGCTGGGAGGCCCAAAGGCTCCCTGTTCCCCTGCTCAAGCTACACACCTTGGCCAGACCTTCAAGTCACTCCAGTAACAGCCCAGCCTCCCCCACCCCAGCCTGACATCTGGGTGCCAGCACACCTTGCAGCTGGCTCTTCTCTTGGCCCTTCTTCCAGACCCCCACACCCTCCATTCCCATTCCCTCACAAAGAGCAATCCAGGACCCTCTATGTGAGGTCAAGCAAATCCCATGCGAGCCTACTTCTCCCAAGGCATCTGGCACTGAAGCTGTACTTTGATACACTGGATCTGTTTCCCCATATGGGCTGGGTAGTTCCCAAGGTCCTGTGGGACAGCCAGGGCCCTGGTCTCCCCCTGTCAGTCTTCAGATGCCTGCTGCTTTGCTTATCTACCCATTGAACAGTTACTAGGTAAACACTTACTCCTTGCCAGCCTTGTGGGCACATATATGCATGTCTGTGCACCACAGGCATGTGTGTATATGTGCACCCTGTGCGTGTACAGCCTGCTTCTTCACCCAGACTGTACATCCCCCAGCCGCCAACCCCACACTCTTAGACCAGGACGCTTAAGCCTTGGAGTTTACTGATTCACGAGAACCCAAGGATGGACAAGGAGTGAGCTGAGGAGTCTGTCCAGGATCCCCCTGACCTCTGCCTCATCTGCTCCCCCTGCCCGCCCCCCACATAAGTAGCCAGCCAGTTGCCCTGCAGAGCCACCAGGTCCCAGGGCTGGGAGAGAAGTATGTGAAAGACAAGAAGTTTGGGGCTTTGTAACATTCCCCAAACTCTAGATCTTTGCTCACAAGGCTCAGAGAAGGTAGAGGGAGGCCAGGCTGAGCTTCCGTCTCCTGCCTGGTCATGGTAAATGCTGCTCATACCACCCCTGAGGCCGGCTGTGGTTTGTCAGAACCAATTACTTCTCTGCCTCTGCCAAATGCTTGGGGCTCCACAAATCTCAGGCACATGTCCCCATGGCTGTCACCAATCCCACAATAGATGGGGGTGGAAGAGGAGATAGGAATGCATATCGGGTCAGCCATACCCTGGGGCGCAGCATGGAAACCCATTTGGCCCTCTACCCCCATCCCCCGTTTACCACCCCGATGATCCAGACGGGCCCTTAGCTCTGGATCTGCAGCCCCATTGCTCCTGATGCAGAGGCCAGGATGGAGCAGAGCAGTCCCTGGCCTCTTTTCAACTATCTGCAAGTACTGGGCCCCCCTTGGAGCTGATCCCCAGCTGTCCTGCTACAAGGCCAGCCTCTCTGGGTACCCTAGGGGAGAGCCAGGGTGTTCATTAGAACTATCTTACTGCATGTGTGTGTCGGTGGAGGGGTGTGTATGTGTGTGTGTGTGTGTGTCAGGGAAGGAGCATGCAGCAAAGCCATGGGTTCTCAACTATAACCATGCCTCTGAGATTGTCTTTTCTTTAAACTGAAGGACCCCAGGCCTGGTTGGCTCAGTTGAAGGAACATGTGACTCTTGATCTTGGGGTGGCAGATTCAAGCCCCAGGTTGGGTGTGGAGATTACTTAAACAAATAAACTTAAAAATAAAGAAACTGAGGGACCCTAGTCACAGAACCTTCCAGAGAAAGGAAGCTACCACCCTTAAGAACCCATGATCCTCAGCCTTGGGTTTAGCTACATCATTTTCTGACCCACTAACCTATCCCCAGTGCCAATACCTGGGGCCAGCCCTTCACTCCAAGCCCTGTAAGGTTTCTAAAGATGGCATGCTCAGTCAGTGCTAGGGACTGAGTTATCTGTGCCACCCCAAAATTCATGTTGAAACCTAATCCCAACATGACTGTATTTGGAGGTGGGCTCTATGGGAGGTAATTAGGTCATGAGGGCAGAGCCACTTGTGAAGGGGATTGGTGTCCTTATTAAGGACCCTAGAGAACTCTTTCTACCACCTTCTACCATATGAGGACATGGTGAGAAGACAGTTGTCTATGAACCATGAAGTGGGCCTTTGCCAGACACCAAACCTGTTGACCCCTTAATATTGGGCTTCTCAGCCTCCAGAACCATTAGGAAGAAATCCTGTTGTTTCTTAGCCACCCAGTCTATGGTATTCTGTTATAGAAGCTACAACGGACTCAGATGGCAGGGACAAGAAAACTGATTTCCAAATTCCTGGGTTAAGCTAAGCAAAAGGGACATTGTGGACATCTGAACTTCCTCAAACTATGACTAATTCCTGGAAGGGCAAGGAGTTGATAGTGGGGGGGGGGGCAAAGGTACCCCCACATTTATAGGGCTCTGTCTGTAGCCTTTCTTTGCCTCTGGTCCCTTGAGATCCTCTTGTCTCCCGTGAGGACAGAGGTGCTCAGCTGCCCATTTCACAAGTGGAGGCTGGGAGGGGCAGGACAACAAGCTCCAGGCCCCTCAGCGTGGGAAGGCCCAGCACTGCCATTCCTGCCACCACACTCTTTCCACCACCTCCTGCCGGGGGGTTGCTGCCATGGCACAGGTGCCAGATTCAAGTCCCAGTTCTGTCATGTACCAGCTACGGGACCTCAGGCAGGTCTCATCTTAGGAATGCATAACTCTTTTCTCCTGTTCCGACCCGTTCCCCATCCTCTGGAGGTGACCTCAGCCATGGCACTGTGGTGACCTTGTGGCATAAACTGGAAGCTGGTGGTCCATCTGCCAGGCCTGTGCCACCAGCCATGGGTCTGCTAATCGCACCCAGAGAGGCCTCTCCCGCAGACCTGTCCCCTCCACACCCACAACCGCTATAGGCACTGGGTAGCAGCTCTTCACTGAGGCTGTGCCAGAACTCCCAAAGCCTCCTACCAGGGCTCCCTGCTCTAGCCTCCCCCTGCAAGACTACAGAGCAAGGGGCTCTGAATTGGCCATGGAGGCAACCACCCACTCATGCTCCTCTGGGGACTTCCCTATCACTGCATCCTCCACCTGCTGTGAAGCTGTTCTGTCCTAACACGCTCACATCCAGGGGAGTAGGAAGAGGAGAGGCCTGGAAGGGGATGGGGGCTGAGAGGGTCACGGGTACTGGCCCAGCCTTAGCAGCTCTGGAGGAGCCCTTGGGGTGCGGGAGGCTCCAGTAGATGGTGCCCATGGAAGGCATGATCAACGTAAGCCAGGGTCCCCAGGCAAAGTGTCTCGGGGCAGCCCTCCCCCTACACTGACCTCCCTGCACCCCTTCTCTGGTGGGAGGATGCATGGAAGGGGTGTTGGAGACCCAAGCTAGTCAGCTGGCCCGCAGGCAGGAGCTCCTGCCACTGATGAAATGGCTTTTGAAAAGCTTCAAAAATGGAATTTCCTCCTGTAGGCGACAACAGAGTGTGTGTGGGGAGGGGGCAAGTAGGACACACAGTCTCCCTGCCTCCTGGTCTCTGGTCTCCCCACCCAGTACTCAGGAGAGAGCACTCCCAGACCTTATGTGGGGGAGGGGCAGAAGAGGCCACCCCAGGGCAGGTCTGGGAAGGGAAGGAGTGGGGAACAGATCGGGCTGGGGGGACAGAGAGGGGGTCCAGGCAGGCTTTGGCCGGGCTTCCCTGCATCTGCCTCTGTGCATCTAATTATGCTCAAGTGGCGGCCTCACCACGTTTCAGACACCCTCCCAGGAGCCCCTCCTCAGCCCCATGCATCCCCGCTGGGTGCCGAGCAAGAGGACCATATGGAGAGAATAATAAGACAATTAACTTTCCATTAAAGAATAATATATGTGGGTTTTTAGAGAGGCGAGCGGCAGCAATCCCTACCCAGCAGCATATTTCACACCCGTGCCCCCCACCACCTCCACCCCATGCACCCCACATCCTGATCATCTTCACCGGGAGAAAGGAGGGTGCTGCTGGGCCTTATTGGGAGGTGGCTGGAGGAGGGGTAGGGGCTTTGGGAGGAACAAGAGCAGAGGCCTAGGACTAAGGTTCTGAGGCTTCTGGGAAACTTGAGGAGGGGTTTTGATAGGTCTGTCTGGGCTCCCTCACCACCCTTCACCTGACTATGAGCACATCAGCCGGGACAGCTGTGCTGGTCTCGGGGCGGGTATGTGTGTGTGTGTGTGTGTCCCAGTCCCTCTAGGGTTCTGAGCTTCTCTGGCGCTCTTGAACACTGCTACTAACCGCATCTGAATGCCCAGATACCCAGAGAGGACCCTCCAAAGATGGGGGCCAACCACAGCCTTGGCCAGCACCCCTAAGCCAGCATGTGAGAATGCATGAGTTGCAGGAATTGGTGGTACCAGCCTGGGGGGAGGGCTGGAGGGACAGTGGGAGGCCTGTTTCAAAGGAAATGTATGAAGGAACCCCTGTCCTTGCTTCCCTGAGCCCCTTAGGAAAGGGGCCCTTTATGTGGCCAGACTTTGGTCCTTGCCAGGAGCCTACTCCAGATGTGGCCCTCTGCAGATACTAATTACACATTCCCAGGGAGCATGAAGCAGACAGGGTACAGGGATGGCCAGGGGCAAACAAGATGGGCTGGGACTGGCACCATCACCCATTGAGCAGTGCCATTCCTGGCCACCTGGAGAAGTGAAGACACATGGGCACCATCAGTCTGAATCACCATGGCTATCCAAAGGAGCACATCAGTGGGGAGGGGAGTAGGAGTTTTGGGGTTAAAGGTCTCTGAGACCTGGGTTTCCTGTTCTTTGTGGACACAGCTCAACAGCTGAAGGGAGGGGCTGCCTTAGGGTAGCTCCTCCAGACAGGCCTTAGACCTGCACCTCTGGCTTAGTACTTCTCCCCAATCCCACTACCACTTAAGACTGGCCTCTCGGGGCTCCAGGATGGGACTGTATGGTGCAGACAGTTGCTCAGGACCCTTGTTTTCCCATTTGTACATTAAGACCACAGGAGTAACCAGCAGCATGCAGCTGAGCTACAGTCATCATGGAACTGAGGCAGCCAGGGATGTTGACAGGGCTCTAAGCCATTTCTGCCCCAGTTGGAAGGTGAGGTAGGAGTGGTTGATGTCAATACAAAGGCTCCCAGAGCCCAGGCTTGGCTTGACACTTTCCAGAGAGTGGTCTGTGGACCCCAGACACGGTCATCCTAGGTCTCTGTTCCCAGCCCAGCTTCGGCCAGGAAGCCTCCTCTCACCCCAGAGAGAGGATCTTCTTACATCCTTCTCTAGAGACCCTCCAAGGAAGGTGTTTCGCCCAGGTCAGGAACCCATCTCCGGATGGTGGTGCACTTTTGAGCCACTGGTTCTTCCTTACGTCTGACTATAATCTCTCCTGCTTTGCTTTCCCACAAGGTCCCCAGAGTTGTTCTCCTTTTGCACTGGACACTCAGTCAGAAGTGAGGAGGTTCCTGGCTGTACCTGTCAGAGTGACCTGGGCTTCAGAGTTGGGAGACTGGCCATCTCCACATCTTCCCCCAAGCACCCCCAGGCACCTGATGAATTATTCATCCTGATCAGCCTCATTATGTAAATGAGCTCAGAGCCCAAGCATATGCTCTCTGCTCTTCACCTCCCCTCCCCCCAAGATGGGGACAATATGGTGCTGATGGGGGAGGGCAGAGAAGGAACTTGGAGATCTTGATCAGCCTCCAGGGGTTCTGGAGAGGGCACACTACAACAGAGTCCACACTTCTGTGGCTTGTGCACATTAGGAGTAGGCCAGGGCATGAGGGGGAGGTGGGGTACCCAGGGGGGACATGGCTCAGGGGCGTCTGGCTAAGCATGGGGGTGGGGATGGCACATGAGCACCAGGCCACAGTGGGAGCACCCACTATGTGCTGGCCCTGAACTCAGATGAGGAAACATGGTGGGGTCTTTGCAGACAGCCCCCACACCCCACCTTGGTGTGCTATGACCCCAGTCTGTACCCAGCCATGTCCCCAAGGGGTTGTGCTCAGGAGGAGCAAAGTGCCAATGCAAGGAAAGTGCTCCCAAATGCCACTGCCTGCAGTTTCTGGACTCTTGTAGCTGCCAACTCTTGCGGTGTCTAGCTTCTGGGAGGGGGGCAGCCTCTAGGACTGGAGTAGGGGCAGAAGGCAGCCATGCAGGGGAAGAAGGCCAAGGGAACCCAGATGCCAGGACATCTTAACTGCAGGGTGTTTGGGGGGAGCATAGAGTCAGCTCAGGGAGCCTGGGGAGGCCACTGGGGGCTGAGGCTGGCAGCTTGGCAGAGCTGGTGCCAGGATCCCCAGGAGCATCAGCAGTTGGGTCAGGGCTCTGCTGCAAGCATCCTCCTGACTCAGAGCTGGACATAGGCTAGGCACAAAGTCCCCCTCATACGCATTTGAAGGAGAGCTGTGGTGACTCAGTCAGGTTTGGGGTGGACTGTGGGGGTGGGGAGGCTGGCTCCCTCCTACTCCCACTCCCATGGGATTGTCCTTCTCTAGAATTCTTTACCTGCTTCTCTACCACCCACCCTCACCAGAGTGCCTGGTACCAAGAAGCAGCCCCAGAGATGTCAGCAGGAACTAAGAGGCTGAGAAAGCAGGTGAGAAAAAACTGGAGCAGGACAGAGAGCCGCTGGAGAGCTGGCAGCCGGCAGCAGGCAGAGGATGCCAGGAGGAGCCAGCCGGGAACGCCAGGTCAGCACTTCTCTGCCTGCGGCCAAGCTGGCCACAGCCGCAACAAACATGGCCCCTACTCCAGCCCAGCTCCCCACTTCCCCAGCCTCACCCTGCCTCCCTTCCAAGAGGTGCAACCAGAGAAGGGATAGCGCCCTAGACCTGGTCCAAGCCTCAGGTCTGGCGTAGCCAGCTGTATGACTCTTGGTATGGCTGGCGGGGTGGGGGCAGGATGAGTGTCTGGAATCATTCAACTCCCATCAGAAAGGAAGGGACCAAAAAAATTAAAAAAAAAAAAAAGAAGAGAAAAGAAAAGAAAGGAAGGGACCAACATGTCCTAGGAGGGAAAATGATCAAGGAGGGAAATTCAAATTTCCAGAAAAGGTGGTGTCTGTGTCAGTCCATCCACTGTTATTCTCACCACCTCATCCTCCAGTCATACCTCCCAGCCACACCATA
This sequence comes from Vulpes vulpes, assembly GCF_048418805.1. NCBI lineage: Eukaryota > Metazoa > Chordata > Mammalia > Carnivora > Canidae > Vulpes > Vulpes vulpes. The sequence continues at coordinate 92,054,743 of NC_132788.1, read as the reverse complement.
GACCAAGAGTGAGGATTACAGAGGGTCTAGGACTCTCCCAAAAGCACACAGTGGGGATGCTGAGCTAGCCTTCCATCTCTGCTTCTCACCAGCTAGGGAGCTCAATGGTTCACAGAATCAAATCTCAAGCATGAAATGTGTGCATTATCTTCTCACTGGCAAACTTTCACGGTCTGAGTTGCCCATGACCATAAAATAAGCAATGGCCTCAAGCTGAAAATTCAAAGCATGGAAGATTCTTGACTGGAGGTGTGTAGTTAACTGCTTATATGGGGTACATCTTAGGTTCCAACACAAAACTTGGAAAGGCACATGACACATATTCAGGGTACTAGCCCTTCTTCATTAACCTACATGGCTACACTTGGCAGAGCCCACTTAGAACCTAGTCAGTGCCGGGTGCAATTCCTGAGCATAAATTGACTTCTGTTCCGGAACAGCTTTTCCTATAGTGCTTTCTCTGGAAAGCTCTGCTGGCCTCCAAGTACGGCTGAGTCATTGAGAATTCACAGGAAGAGTGGGGTGGGGGTTACTGCAATTCAAGCCCAGCAATTAGGGTGGAGGAGTTCAGAGAGACTGGGCCACTAGGGGGAGGATGCCCAGCATGTTGGGGGCTGACCTCCAGACCCAGACTCCTCTTCATCATGCTACTACCTTGTTAGCCACCCCTGATCAGCCCCATTTGTGCCAGAGGTCTTACGTCCACAGCCAGTGGCAACACACTCACTGCCATCCCCACTTCCTGGGTACCTGCTCTAAGCTAAGGAGGAGGAAAGGACCGAGGAGAAAACCCCATGGTAGCTTGCCCACACGCACTGAGCCCAGTCCTGACCAAGAAGGATGTCACAAACAATGTCCAGACCCGGACTCTTGGCTGAACCACCGACAAGAAACTCTGTTTACTCTGCTGTTCCAGGACAACCATCGGCAGGCGAACCCTGTTATTTCCCTGCTTGGGTGTCCTGGCCCAAGCCTTCAGCAAGACCTTCTTGAAGTCCCCATAGGTCCCTGGGAGTCCCACCCAAGCACTCCAAGAGCTCAGCTCTCCGAGCCTCTGCATTTCCACATAACAAGCGACGGCTCAGGAACCTGACAGCGACACATTTTGCAGCCTTCTGGGGGTGACGGATGGCCTGCTCTTCACATCACTATTTCAAACATTAACATAATCTCCAAGGATGAATGTGGTTGCTCACGCCTAATCAATCACCCCCTCCTGCCCTGATCCCTCAACTCACCAAGCACAGGCTTTCAACCCGTCTCCTGCTACAGTGTCCTGTGTGGCCAGCGCAGCTCTCCACTGTTGTTCGGCCTGGCCACCCCACTCATTGTGTGGACAGCCCCTCAGCCTCTGTGTGCAACCACATCCACTGCACGCTCCAAGGCCTGGCCTTTTGCCTCAGGTGCTACCACAAACACAGACCTCACCCACTTAAAAACCTGAGAGCCTGGCATGCCTGAGTGGCTCAGTCACTTGATTCCGGCTTAGGTCATGATTTCAGGGTCATGGGATCAAGCCCCATGTCAGGCTTTGTGCTCAGTGTGGAGTTGGCTTGTCCCTCTCCCACTGCTTAGAGATAGAGCACAAGTAAGCAGAGAGTCAGGCAGAGGCAGAGGGAGAAGCAGGCCCCCTGCTGAGTAGAGAGCCCAATGCAGGGCTCGATCCCAGGACCCCAGGACCCCAGGACCCCAGGATCACGACCTGAACCAAAGGCAGACACTCAACCCACTGAGCCACCCAGGCATCCCAATAAATAAAATCTTAAAAAAAAACCACAATAACAACAACAACAAAAAACAAATCCTAAAACCCTGCAAGCCCAACACCCCGACAGCAGAGCTCACTGGATAGTGCTCAGTACTAGGAAGAGCAGGCTGTTTTTCTAGTTATTTCCTCAACTGCCCTGATGAGCCCAGCAGTGTTCCACCACACCTAACCTTACTCCTTATTTTTGAAGCCCTTCTCCCATTCCCACTCAGAAGAGGAATCCTGAGCAGAAAGCAAAGAGTACCACACTTACCTCACGAAGCTGCTGGACACCCCCAAAGATCCGCATCACGCCATCAATCTCTTGCTCCAGGCGTCGGGCCCAGTGCTGCATCCTGTGTGCAGAGAAAAGAGAGGTGTCAGGAGGGCCCCCCCACCCAGCACTGGCACAGCCCTGCACCAAGTGACCTGGGGCGTGACCAGTAGCAACCACTCCTTCAGAACCCAATTTCCACTGGAGGAGAAACAAAGGCTAGGAGCCACAGTAAGCCTGTGATTGCCTTTGAAGCCTAGACCTGGTGGCCCAGGCTCTCCTCACGTACTGTTGGACAGACAGGGAGGAGAGCGGATTATATTTTAAATGCACTGAGGGAGTCTAGCAGCTCCAAGAAGCCTGCAGGGAGACTATTCCTCACCGTGAAGAGTCAGCCCTTGATGTTGCAGCTCTGAACATGGGGACTCTGGACACTAGGGAGGAGGGGAATATGAGTGAGTGATGTGGGGGCTGCTGGTTCTCAAAGCCTCCGGTCCTCGAGGCTCCGTGAGGCCTGGAGTCCCGTGTCCAGCTAGAGTCACTGCTGTCACCACCAAGTCATTGTGTAGCCGGGGCAGGTTCCTGCCCTTGTGGGCCTCACCTGAGATGCGGACATGGAAAGCTTCTGGTGGAGGCAGCCCTCACCTTTCCGGCTCTCTAACACACAGATGCTATGTGAAGCTCACTGCTGCGTGCCATGCATGAACTGCCCACCTGCAGGTCCAGTTCGGACCATCCTGACCCTTTCTGGGGGCCTGGGAAGCCCCATGAGTCGTTCACCTGAGCCACCAGCCTAAGTAGGCCTCCTTTACGCCGGCATTACTCTGAACTCATTTGAACCCATCTGTGTCTCAGTTTCCTCCTCCAGAAAGTGGGGATAACTTGGGGCCACCTCATAGGGTATGAGAAGGACAGGCGGTCAAGAGTGCTACACAGGGATACTTGTGAGTGGACAGGAGGGACAAGTGGCCTCATGGCCCAGTATTTCCAGCCCACACACACGAACAGGAATGGCATTTGGGGAGAGGCTTGGTCCACCTTCTAACCTGTGATCCTTCCTTCAGGCAGTGCCAGATCAGGTGAGCAAAATCATACCAGTCTTTGCCAAGAGCCTACCAGGGAGATGTTCTCCACACTTCCAGAGGTGTTCTCTGCTGTGACCAAGAGCCCCTGCCCTAATGCATCTGAAAAGGCGCCTCCACTTCCTCATCCCACCACGCACAGAACGAGGCCATTCCAGGGAGGGCTCATAAGAGAGTTACCACAAAGATTTAAATGCACCATGGGTTAAGCACAGCCCATAGGGAAAGGTAGGGGTGGGTGATGCCAGCCCCCCAGTCTCTGGAGGAGTATCCCAGAACCCAGGAGATGGCACCTGCCCTGGGCCTGCCTTACCTTCCCCAGTGCCATGCGGGGCCAGGACTCCACTAGCTCTCTGGGTCAGAAAAGCCTGAGCCTCCACCCCAGCCCCCTGCCCCACATCCATCTTCAGGCCTGTGGCTGGGGGGCTGGGCCTGTGCCATTGTGTGTGCCTGGGTCGGTTGGCATGGGAACTTGGAGCGGGAGGCGGGCGGATCACTAATTGCAATTTGCCAAGCTGAATGTCAGGACCGTGATGGAAAAAAAAAAATCAAACATCAAAAGAAATAGGTATTAGCTTCAGCATGTTGCTGGCTAAGCCACAGCCTGATGCCCACCTCCACTCCCCAGCACAGGGAAAAAGCTAACCCCAAGCTCAGGAGGAGGCAAGGCTGCAGACCAGGCTACAAAGGGCAATCAGGCCCCAGCTGCTAGCCAGGGGAGGGCAAAGCCCAGCAGAGAATGGAGAGCCTGCTTGGCCCCTGTTCCTATGCACCAGGTGCTGATCGCTTGGCCTTGGCTGTGGGTGGACGGGGGGCAGGTGGCTGTTTTGTGCTCCTGAGACAGAGCCCAGGGCGACCAATGTTGAGGTGGCTTGCTGCACAGTCCTGCGTCCAGCTAGATACAAAAATGGGTGAGGTCAAGGAGCTGATCTCCAAAGGGAACCATTAACTCTGCTCTGCCCCTGCCTTCAGCCACTCATTGGTTTATGGGACGAATGCCAATCATAATCCTTTCTGGGACTAATATGTACAAGGGCACCCATTATGCATATGGAGTGGTGCCAGCGTGCCACTTGCTCTCTTGCTTCAATCCTCACAAAGCAGTAAACATCATCATTCCCAATTTACAGATGAGGAAACTGAGGCACGGGGGCTTTACGTGACCAGCCAAAAGTTACCCACCTAAGAAGTGGTGAACACAGAACTTGATACACAGACGTGCTAGAGTCAGCAAGAGCCAAGCAAGAGGGTGCACTTCCTCCCAGCTCTGCAGCTAGTACTGTCACTTTGAGAACTTGAAATCGGCCATCGTGGGAATATTTATACCACAGAAATCGGCAAATGTTACAAATCACAGTTTTTTCCCCCTGGAGAGGGAACTGTAAACATTTACTAGCACTCCACTGATTCAGCCCCAGGCTGTTGACTCTTTTCTACTGTATCTATAGGTCTCTGGTTCTAGAATTTCACAGATAACTAAAAGAAAATTAATTGGAAAAACAGACATGGATGCCAAGTTTTTATTTTGTTCAGACAACACATTATTATTATTATAATCACCATCATTTCATCTAAAAAGGCTATTTCAACACTAAAAGAATTTTAGAAGAGCCAAATCTCAGGATAAAGTCCAATTCTTTCCAAGACACACACACTCTTTCCTTCCCTCCCTCCCTGCTACTCTCTCTCACACTCATACACACGCACACACACACACACACACACACACTCACATGGCCTCCCCACTTCTTCCCCCAGACTGAGCGGCTCTAGACTCTGCTGTAGGCACAGGCAAGTCCGCCCATGACACAGCAGGACACACACATCCTCCTGGAACCTGGGGATGGCCCTAGCCCTTGGTCTAGCACCTGGGGCCTGATGGACAGACCCCCAGACCCTAGCTGCACTGAGCATCAAAACAATGCCAGGGAAAACAAGTTGCTCTGATAATTCACCTAAACCAAACCCAATTAGGAAGGCAATTATGTGTGCCCCAGTATTAAGAAGAACATGATAGATAAATCATTTCACTGTCATAGAGATGAGATTCTGTGGGCTCCAGGGTTTGGCTGGTGTGACACCAGGCACATTGGGTCAGAGGCAAGCTGACAGAATCTTGCCTGGGCTCCCATCAGCCTGGCTCCAGGTGCCATGCCTCCCTATTAGACAGTGTTGCCCAGGGGTCACCCTCCCAATAGGGTAGACACACCTGCTGGTTCCCTCCATCCCTGTGATTTTCCATGCTCTCCATCGAGATGACACTGTTTCTCTATAAGTGTCTCTGAGTGCCAAATTAGCAAGACAGGAGGAGAAAGAGTGTCTGGGAGGAGGCACATGCAGCCAGGGGCTGCAGCCCTTGGGATGACTGGTATGGGCAGGAGAGGCTGAGGACAGACCCTTGTGTCTGTGTGTCCTCCATGTGCCTAAATACAGGGAGGTGCAGCTGCCAGGCCCCCATTACGCAAAGGCCCCTGGCAAGGATGGCTGAGGGGCCACCTACTTACAGAGAAGCCAGACCTGTCCTTCCTGCTCTGTCAGCTCCCTGACCCCACCCATCCAGGGTTCAGCAACTTCTGGGAGGCCTCAGGCCCAGGAGGCTGTGTGACCTTGACTCAGGGAGTCCAGCTCCCTTCAAATCTCAGTATTCCTATCTGTAAATGTGGGGAATGACTGGCTGAAAGCTTCAATGGCCAAATCCTCATGGCAGCCTCAATGCATAATTACCAGGGACTCCTGAGTGGCAAGAACACCCAACAGAGTGGCCCAGGGCTTAGGAAATCTCCCACGAATGCCCACACTTGGGAAGAGGGGTGCAGGTCAGGGAGTGTGGAAAGAATTCCCCCAAAGCCTGAGAGAGGCAGGCAGTGGGCACAGGGCAGAGAGCACTCATCCTGGGCCTGCCAGTCGGAGGGCAGCCCAGTGGGAAGAAGAGCCAAGGTGCTGCAAGACACCAGGCCTTGCTCTCCAGGGCACGCTTCAGAACCTAGAAGGGTATGTGAGAGAAGAGGCCTTGTCACTGTCAGGCAAGGGTGTGGGCTCATCTGCATGTAGGCCGAGGACCCCTTCAGCAGGCAGAACCACAGAGAACCCAGCTTGAACCTGGGGAGGCCAGCTGTGCAGGCTCCCCCAGAGGGGAGCAGCAGGGCAGGAGAATGGGGCAGGAAAAGGGGGGGAGGGGGAGAGGAGAGAGGGAAAGAGCCTGCGTGCAGATGCGGCAGGACAGATTAAACTGTTGCCAGTTGTTAATTTTATACACGAAGTTGTTGATCAGAATGTGATTTAATTGTACAGTATAATCCAGGCTTTTGGAATAAATTATGCAGAAAACTCATCTATAATTAAACAAATCAAAAACCCAGAGACAGGTGACACTGCAGGTTTCCCCTCAGAGGGCATGGGTGCGTGTGGGCATCTGGACCCTGCAGAAGGGCAAGAAGGGAAGGAGGCAGGCTTTGTTCCAGAGCAGACAGGGGCAGGCCCAGGGAGGCCGAGGCCTCAGGACTACCAATCTCTGCCTCTGCTGGCCTCTTCACCACTATGGAGGCATTTTGCCATCAAAGCCCTGCTGCAGGCTGTCTCCACCAGGCAGACTGCCTGGATAAACCTGGTTCCACTGGGGACCTATGAGCAATCTGCTGTCCTCCCACTAGCTTAGCAGAGCAGCCATCGTGACAGGGAGGGTGAGCAGGTAGGTGGGGGGCAGGGGGCAAGGGTGGAACTGCAGGTGAGGCAGGAGGGGTGGATGGGCTGGGGCAGGTGAGGGCCAAGAAGGCCACTTGCTGCTAAGGGCATGCAAACCAAAGCTGGCAGTGATGGCAGCTCACAGGTCTCCTACTTCTCTTGTGACAGGCTGGCCAATTATTCTCCCAGCGCTGGGGGAGGCAACGATTTAAAATAAATTGTTATTTAATTATTCTGATTATATTTCAGCTGGCCTGCCACCTCCCACCTCGGCGCCTTCACAGTCTTCTAAAGGGGAAAGAAGAAAAGATAGGGCAGGAGAAGGGTGGTGAGGGAGAGACAGACAGAGAGACACAGACATGAAGAGAGCCCCAGAGAGCGGGCTAGAGGGCCTGTATCAGGCTGAGCCCAGCATGGGGGAAGATGACTGGTGAGTGGGCCTGGAGAGGGCACTAGTCCCCCAACAGCTACCCCAAGCTCAGACAGCACGTGTGGCCCCTAGACCATGGGCACATGGCAGGAGGCTCAAGGCCGCACCCAAGGATTGTGGCATCTCCACAGCCACCTCCACCAGGGAGTCCTCCCTGACTGCTCGGGTGGATGTCCCTCTCTACCGAGACTGAGTGCCAGGATCAGCCCTGGCTCTTTTGAGGTCTTGAACCAGACATGTCCTGTTAGGCCCCAGTTTTTCCATCTGGAAAATGGCGATAAATCTCACCACTTGTCTATCTCTCACAACCCTTAGAAGAGGCAGGTGGAAACCACAGCCCTATGGAAGGGACATCAGCAGTGCTGCCTGCCCCACACACCCACAGTCCAATCTTCTTCCTCAGACCTGCAGCTCATTAAGTGTGGGGTGGCCTTGCCTTTTCCTTAGACTGAAGCCTCCAGTTGGGCTGCAGCACCCCCCTGGACTGCCTCAGAGACCCTGACAACAGGGGCAACCCCTCAGGAAGGCCAGGGCCTCCTGTGATAGGATCATCCTTCCCTTGTCCACTCAGGAGAGAAGATGCTTGGGCCTCAGCGTCTTTTGGGGCTCAAAGCCCAGGGTATCACCCCAGACCCTGATCTGATTATAGTCTCCTGAGGACGGCAGAGGGGCAAAAGTCTAGCCAAGGTCATCTGCTCCTGAGAGGTCCAGGCATTCCTGGCCAAGGACATGAGAGTGCCTACAGAGGTAGAGGCCAGCCAGCACAGTTTGTGGGGAGCATGCTGGCTCAGCTGATTCAGGGTAGAATGAGGCTCCCCAGCTAGCTGCCCACCCCTTCAGCATGTAAACTGAGGCACAGGACTTAAAGGAACCGAAACCGGCCCATCCTCAACTGATTTGGGATTCAGCTATAGAAAGCCCTATAGTGTGAGCAACATGGTACCCAAACCTTCCCCCAAGTCATCCCTCCCTAGCCCCCAAGCCCCCATTCCACATACACAGAGACAAAGGCAGTCCACTTACCACAAGAGATCCTCAGGGACCCTGGGGAGCTGGGGAGGGGCTGATGCTGCCCAAGCTCGAATTAGTCCAAATCTATCCGCCTCGACTATGTGTGTCTTGGGACCCTGCCCAAATACTGCTCCTTAATGAGGTTATTAATTACGGGCTGTCCCTTCCCTATCTTTCCCCGGGAAGACGCTTTTCCTTCTAGTTGGCTCTCGGCTAGGAGGCAGCGGTGGCAGCGAGACTGTGCCTCCCCCCTCAGACTAACAGTGAACAATCATCCAGCTTTAATTAGGGCGCTGGGTCCAGCCCAGTATTTACTCCTAACAGCCTGATGAGGGGAGGACAGGAGAAGACCCAGAGCCGGGAGCAGCATGGCCAAGGGCTGGGAGAGCCAGGCAGCCCACCTGGCCCAGAGAGGGATGGACTCACACAGCAAATGGTCACAGACCTCAGCCTCATTCCACACAATGCAGGATTAGGGTCCACAGGGGCACCAGCAGTCAGGAAGGACCCATAGATGCGGCAGGTCTCAGCCAGGGACATGGGGGCGGGGCTCCCCAGTAGCATGGAGGGTCACTTGAACTTGACTTCTGTTTCTGTCATGGTTAGCTGTGTGACTTGGTAACGTGCTCTCATTGAGAAAGTGAGGTGGTTGTCATCACCCACAGCCACAGGGTTCCTGAGCAGCCCCCCAGCAAGATGCCCCTCATCACGCCTGGTCTGAGGTTTCCAGCAGTGGGGAGGAGGCCCTAAGGGGGACTGCTCCAGCTTCCATGGAAGCAGCCCTTGCAGTACTATCAGAGTGGCTGGAGAAGTCGCCAAGGGGCAGGGGAGGAGTGGAGCTCCAGGCCAGAACTCAGGTTGGAGGGTGGGGAGGGGCCCTAGAGCCATCTTTCCCTCAGCCATTGTGTACCAGCCATAGCACTGTGCTTGGCCTCTCCAGATCTCTGTTTCTCTCTCTTTGCCCAAAGAGGGGTGGCCTGAACCCTCCACAGGCCATGTAGGGATTCATTTCCCAAGGGCTGTAATTGGGGTCTTCCTTCCCCTGTGAGTTGGGCGTCGCAGCAGTGACTGAGACTAGGGCTCACACTGCACTGCCTCAATTCATCTTCGTGGCTGTCAAACCCTCATCCCTACTCTTCAGAGGAGAACACTGAGGCACAGAGCAATTGAGTGATGAGGTCAAGGTCACACAGCTAATGAATGCCCATCAGGATGACACATACCTCTCCTCTGGGTCCTGGTCTCAAATGCCCAGTTGCTGGGTGCCAGGGCCATTGGGATGTCCAGTAGGTCTCTAGAACTGAATGGATCCAAAACTGAGACCCTGACTTCCCTCTGGATCCGCATTCTCCCTTCTCTCCCTCACTGGCCACCACCTCTGGCTCAGCTGACAGCAGGTCCCTCTGCTTAGGCCCAAGGCCTCAGGGTGACCCGGAACCTGCTTTCTCTCTATCAGCAAGTCCTGTCAGCTCCACCTGCACAAAGTATCCAAATCTGCCTACTGCCTGCCACCTCTCTGGCCCACAGCCTGCCCTGGGCCACTACCATCTCCCCCCAGCACACGTGCTGTCACCAGCTTCTGCCCTCACCCCCACTGCCCCTAGTCTGTTCACATCCACATGCAGCCAGAGTGTCCTGTTGGAATGGTGTCCTTCCTCTGTCAACACCATGCTGCAGCTCCAGGCCACCACAGGAAAGGTAAAGTCCATCCAGCAGCTCTGCTCCCAATGGCATTCTTGCCCTTGCTCCTCAGGCCACACTGGCCTCCTCACTGGGGCTTAAATACACTCCTGTACTCTATGCACAGGTCTTTGCACATGCTGTTCCCTCCACCTGGATTGGCCTTTCCTCAGAAGTCTAGAAGGGCCCTCTCTCACCACTTCCAGGTCTCTGCACACACATCACTGGCTTGGTAATCCACTCCCCCACCCCACTTTAAGTAGGCCTCCCACGCAGCAACTGATCTCCCCATGCCCCGTGGGGTTACTCTTTTAGCTAGCATTCTAGTAGACCTCCTCTCTTTTGTCTACTGTCCGCGTCCGACCTGGTCTATGAGAGCCAAGAGAGGAGCCTTTGCTCTCTGGCCTGGAAGAACGGGCCATGTGCTGAGTGGCTGCACCTCCCCAGAGTCGGAGTGGCCTCCCCACCACCCTGCCCTAGCTTGCGCGTGGCCGGCATAGGAGCAGGCAGGTGGGTTGGGCAGCAGAAGACTGCAGAGGGGCTGGCAGCGCTGCAGCTGCCCCAGGGCTGGCCCAGGAGGCCCTCCCTCTCCCTGGCTCCTCTCCGTATGAATTATTAAAGCTCATTTATGATGGGCCTGCCTAGGCCTGTGGCTTCTGTGCATAATTCATGGCTCTCCCAGAAGGGCTGGGTGCTGGAGCAGCCAATTTTTCCAGGAAGCAAGAAGAAAGTACAGAGAAGGAGTAGCCCAGAGCTGGGCTGTCTTCTGCGAATGTCTGCCTCCCTGTCCCACCTGGGGCAGCCCAGCACCTCCACCCACCCTTGCCCCATGCTGCCTTCTCCAGCATATTTGGATTCTGGTTCCTGGGGCCTGAGTCCCTGGGCTTTGTGCAGGCTCACCCACTCCTGTCTCTGTGCCTCAGTTTCCCATCTGTGGACAGATGGGGTTGTGGTTTTCAAACTGCAGTGGCACCAGGATCATCCACCTGGGCTCCCCTGTTGGGTGAGGATCATGGGTCTCAGGGTACGAACACCTAGGTGTCACTGTTTGCAAATTTCCTAGCAGTCTAGAGCTGGGATGTAGCAATGAGCAAGAGGAGTTCATGAAGCAGCTGAGGCCTCCCCCAAGCAAAGCAAAGGGTCCAGGCCAAGGACACAGGGTACCTGCCAGCCAGTCTGCCCAGGATCCACCGTCTGCTCCCCAGGCCAGGAGCCACCTGCCCTAGTTACTGGCACAGATCAAGGCCGTTTTTGGGTCTGTAGCACCTGCTTCTCACCCCAGTATATCCCCCAGGGAGTCAGGCACAATGGGAAGGTAACCCCTAACCAGGCCCATTTAGCAAATGGGTAAACTGAGATTTAGCAAAGCTGACTCTTAGGAGGCGGATATATTGATGCAGACCCCCTGTGCTGTGATAGGGGAGCCATGCCTGCTCTCAGGAGGTACACAGTATGGATGAAGCCCCTGTAGAGGCCACTGGGTGAGTCAGGGAGGAACCCAGGAGCTCCAGCCACCTCTCCCTGCCCCACACCAATAGCTGAAGCCTGACTGGAGATGGCAATATAGGTTCTATCCGTGTGTCACCAACTACTTCAGTCAGATTCTGTGATTCACACGTCCCCATCTCCCCTCCTGCACATCCTCCCCACCCCCTAGCATGAGTCAAATCCTCGCTGAGCCACAAATAGCTGTCCTCTATGTTCATCCTCGACATGGCCTCCTGCCTTGAGAAGAACAGAAACCCCCTACTTGGGGGTCCTTAGTTCCTTCTCAGGGCAAAGATCCGTCTGTGGAAGCTGGCAGGTCCCTGGAAGACACCCAGGTACAGAGAAGAGGTAGAGCAAAGACCAGAACTCAACCTATCAGGGCCAGCTTTGTTCTCTGGCCTTGACTCACCTCTACCAAGTCACCCCCACCAGGAAGTCTTCCCAGATTTCCCCCACACCCTCTCAAACCCGTAGTTCTTATCCCACTTTACTGACCCTTGCCTTAAGTTGGGACTATAGCCTGATCCCATCACCAAGCTCCCTGCAGAACTTAGCTTGCAGGCTGGCAAAGAAGAGTCTTCTAGAAATGCCTAGGGACAGATTTATCCAAACATCCTCTGATCCCCAGACTGGCACCTGCCCTGTTCACCTACCTTAGCAGTGGGGCAGAGGCTGCAGGGCAGGCTGGGAAAGGGCCTCCAACTTCAACAGCTAGCAGAGCACCAAGAAATGGACCAACGATATGGAGCACCTATGGTATGCTGGGTGCTCTGTGTGCGATTCCCACTGATGTCACATAGCACCCTTGGCTAGGTGCACACCAAACCAGGCCCATTTCATGGATGAAGACTGAAGCTCAGGGGATGAAGCAACACACCCAAAGCCACACAGCCAGTCCGTGCTGAACCAGAATTTGAACTCAGCACAGTATGGCTCCGGAGCCCAGGCTCTGTCTTCTAGGGAGACATGACTTCTATGTCTCCCTAATCCCAGGATGGATGCCAATGGCCAAGATTTAAAGTAGGAAATAAGGTGCAGACAAGGGCCACCCCTCTTTTATGACCTTTCCCAGTTTTGAGAAGGGGCCCACCCTTATATCCGGACCCCTACTGCCTCCTCAAGCAAGCCAAAGCTGGGTGTAACTGGGAAGTTCTTACTCTCTCCCCAGAGCAGTCCTATCCTAGTCATGCTGTCCCACCCCAGGGAGCTTGGACTAAGTCAGGGCGGGGGCGGGGGGGGGGGGGGGGAAGCCCACTTCCTCTGGGATTTGCTTCTCGCTAGTCCCTGGCTTCTCAGAGGCTCGAAGCTGCATGTAAATCGAATGTGAGTGCTCAACCTGCCTTGACATGCTTTGGGCTGGTTCCTCACAGGTGCTCTGTGGTGAATCCTTTAGCAATGCAAATCCTCTCTGCGGGCTGTGCTGTGCCGGATCCGTGGCTACAGCAAGGAGGGGGGTTCAGAGGCCACTTCAGCAGCAGCACCTCCTTCTGAGGAGCCCCAGGGAGGTGCCCAGGCCAATATGAGCCACTCTGCCTGGTAAGCCTGAGTTGTCCTGGGGGCTGGCTGGAGGAGAGGCAAACCCGGCAGGGCTTATCACCGACAACATACTCTGCAGGTGTTTCCAACCTTCTGCAAATTCCCCAATAGCTTGCTCCCTCCCTCTCCATTCATTCATTCAGATGGTTCCTGCACCAGGCTGCAGGCTGGGTCCCGGGATACAGTGGTGGCCAGGGCAGATTTGGGCCTGCCCTCAGGAGCTTGACATTCAAGCAGAAAGGATGGACGTCTGATTGGATTCAGACCCGATGAGTGGAGAGAAGAGGAGTCTAGCGAGCCTTGAGGGGTGGGATGCGTGTCAAAGGGCCTGACCCAACCCAGGGGTCTGGCCAGGTGAAGGTAGCACTACAGAGCTGGTGTGCAGTCCTGACAGGTGCAGCACGTGCAAAGCCCAACAACTCTGCCCACAGCGACGTCCTGTGAACACACAGAACAAGCGTGAGCACCAAAGCAGGCTGCTCTCCCACACAGAGCCTGGCAGAATTCCCACCTCAAGTACATGGGGAGCACTTCCATGTACCGAAGGGTGGAGGGTGGTGGGCTCCTGACAGTGGGGAGATAAGGAGAGCAAGGCCCTTGTGTCCCTCCTCACTGACTTGCAAGGGTATCTGCCCTATGTTTACCAGCCCAGTTCACATTCACCCAGCCAGTCTGCCTCTCCCCATTTCTCAGATGAGAAAAACAGGGTTCAGAGTGGCTGCCCAGCAACTTTGTAAATTGGGCTTAACACAAGATTACCTACTACTTGTCCTGCTGGGAGAGGTGCTTAACACTTGGCCCCCACCCTCTGGGATCTCTCCATCTGGGAGAAGTAGGCCCCCCGGGCTGCATGGGTCTGGAAGTACCCAGGGAAGGTGGGCCCTCTGGGTAGGGGAGAATGGGGAACAGACTGGCAGGGGAGTGCTCAGTCTCTATTTACTCATTCATTCCAGACTAACAACCAGGCCCTGGTGCAGAGCCTCCTGCCCTGGGCATCCCAACACTGCCCCATACTTTGTAACTTGTGACCTTGACACCTCCCCCAGCCCACCCTCTCCCCCGAGCCCCCTGGCTGGAGCCAGCAAAGAGCCCTGAATCTCAGCTCAATGTACATTAGGGATTGGGAACAGTATTTTTTTTGGGGGGGGAACAGTATTATTATCTGCACAGGCTAGATGGGGCTCCAGCAGTAAGACCCTCCTGCTGCCACTCCAGCCAGAGGTGCCCGCAAGTGCAAAGCACTCACAAGTTCCCTGATGTTTTCGACTGTCATAAAAACTGTCACAAAAACACTACCTCTTGAGTACAGGGCCAGGCACATAGCAGGTGCTCAGAAAGCATTGGCTAAAAGACTGGATGCTCTATACTCACAGCTAGAAAAATCCAAGAAATATGATCCCATTTTAAAGATTAGGAAACTGAGGCACAAAAATGACTCAAACAAAATCATATTTGGGACTCTTTTTAGGACCCATAGCTTCTCTCCTTCTCAATTCCCACCTCCTTGACCAGGTTTTCTAGCAAGCAGCAGGCAGGTGCAACAAGGTCAGTAGAGTCCATGGCTCTGGGTCCCTCTGGAAGCCTCAGGGAGTCCCCACCCTTCTGCATGTTAGAGTAACGGCCTCCATACGCCACCAATCTGGAAATCACCTGTGAATTTATTTCCTCAGGCGCTGGCTCAGAAACCATGTAAATCACCCCCACTTAACGGTCTCTGGGATTGTTCCCTGCCACCCCTCTCCAGCTGCTCTGTGCCATGGAACTCAGTGCCGCAGGGCCCCAGTCGCAAGCAGTGCACAGCCCAAGGTGTCCTGGGTGCTAGGTGTGCAGCAGGACACAGATGGAGCCTGCCTGGAGCTTCAGAAACTGGGCTGGATCTGTAGGGGCAAACCCCTCCCCTACCACACCCCTGCCCCTGTCCTTGCGGGGGGGGGGGGGGGGGGGGGGCTTTCTCTCAGAGGAAAGTGGGTGTGAGTGCTCTCCCCAGCCTCCACAGCCCTGACTGGGGGAGGCCCAGGATCATGGGAATGGCAGAGACCCTGAGGACGCCTGAACTCCATCTGGAAAATGAGCCCTGCCCCACCTCCCCCACCACTACTGGAGGCAATGTCTCTCTCTTCACCCCTTGGATGCTGCTTGGAGCACCAGTCACGCATAGTTATTATTCAGCCTTGCTTCCATTTCGTCTTCACTGACGGTCTCCCCCACAGACTGAGCTCCCAGAAAGCAGGCCCAGCACACAGCTAAGTGGACTCAGGCGGGAAGGGGTGGTCAGGAGGGGGGCTCTGAAACATGGGCAGGTTATGGAGTAGTCAGCAGGGTGCATGAGGCAAGAGCATGTCAGGAGGGAGCAGGGGCACTCAGCTGAGGAGGCCTGGTGATCTCCCTGAGACAGGCCACAGACTCTGGCCACTGGCCACATGCAGAGGAACCTGGGAACAGACAGTTTCCAGAGGCACCACAACCAGGAGACTCCCCAGAACCAGTATGCCAGCCCCTACCCCTTCTGCCTGGAAGCCTCTGTCTCCCTTGCTGTGGAGGTGGGGTGGGGTGGGTGGCAGAGGGGAGGGTCCTGTGTTTACTTTCCTATTCCCTCTGGCCATGCTTCTCTACCTTGGCTCACCTGGGTGGCTCTGGAAGATACTGGTACCTAGGCCCTGCCCCCACCCAATTAAATAACATAGTCTCATGGGTTCCTGGACCCCACCTCCCCCACTCCCCTAAGGGCAGACCTTAGAGTCAGCCCCTGAGCTGGGACAATTCCTTGTAAGAGAGCCACAGGAGGGTGTGTAGAATGGCCTTTGCCTTTTGGCACCAGCAAAGCCAGGCCCATATGGAGGCCCTGTCCTAGACCTTAGTTACTCCAGCTTCCAAAGACACAACTAGCTTGGTCTGTAGATACCTGTGTAGACTCTGTTTGGTGAACATTTACTGAGTTCATTTACTGAGCAGTGGCCCTGCCCCTGCCTCTCCTGGGCACACAGCCTCGAAGGGTAGGCAGCAAGGTCTACAGCAAGACAAGAATAGGGGAACCTTCAGGCAGCCTAGGGAGCCTCTGACCCACAAGGGGAAGTCAGGGGAGGCTCTGGGGAACAGTGACTCCCAGTCAATCACTAAGGGACAGGCAGAGGTCAGTTGGACCACAGGCAGGCCCTTTGCAGCCCATTTGACCGCTCCCTGGCTTACTCCACGTTTGGCTCACAGTAGCTGTTTGTTACACCCCCATGGAAAGTGATGGCTGCTATCCTGGTGGGTACTCAGTCCTGAGGGCAGAGATCCCCTCCTGGGCCCACTCCTAGGCCCATGAGAAGCAGCCCCCCCTCGGGCAGCCCAGGTGGCTCAGCAGTTTAGCGCTGCCTTCAGCCCAGGGTGTGATCCTGGAGACCCAGGATCGAGTCCTGGCATTGAGTCCCTCGTCGGGCTCCTGTGTCTCTGCCCCTCTCTCTCTCTCTGTGTGTCTCTCCTGAATAAATAAATAAAACCTTAAAAAAAAAAAAAAAAGCAGCCCCCTTGGCTATGGTCTCCACAGCACCAGCTTACAGGGGAGGACAGAGAGGAGAGCCACACAGATGGAGTATCAGGAGAGCATCATCCTCAGCTGAAGAAGGATCCATCAATCTGGGGGGGGGGGTCCCAGGAATAATGAGGACCCTGAGGCTCAGAGGAGGGCAGTGGCTTGCACAGACTCCCACAGTGAGCTGGACACAGACCAAGGATAGGGTGGGGTAGGAGGACACCGACAGAGGGAGGAAGGGCAAGGGGAGGCCCAGGCCCTACAGCACAATCTCCTGAGGTTTCTGGGCACTTCAGCAGCCAGGATCTGGCTTAAATACTTGACCTTGCTGCCTCTGAGTCTCCCATGGGTAAATCCAGGCACCACCAGGGATGGGTGGGAGTTGGGGGATGGAGCAAGTGGGAAGATGGAGGGTAAAGGGTAGGTAGAGTGGTGGGGGCATGGGGGGAGTGAATCTAGACTGTCCTGCTCCCCTGCTACCTGTCCACATGGGTGATCACAGTACTGTCAGCTCCCAGCTGGCTAATGGGAGAAAGCCTGAAGGAGGAGGTGGGCTGCAGGAGGGCCATGTGAGGCTGTGGCTGGGTGCTCAGACCTGAGTACTGGAGTAGGAATCCTGCCTCCACTACTATCTGTGTGATTTCAGAATCACTCAGCCCTGCTGAACCTCAATTTTTCTTGTTCATGAAATGGGAATAAAAATGGATTGATCTCACTGGATAGGATACATGAAACACATTACTCAGGGCCCAGCTCATAGTGATTGGTGATGTGGTTAAAATAACCACTTTCCTAACAATGTTTCCTTGAGGATGGACATGCCCCTTCCCTTCCCCTGTGCTTCCCTCCCACCTTCTTCCTCACCCCCATCCCATGTTTAGGCCTCTGGTCTGATCTTGGAGTAGAAATTGCTTCCTATTCTCCATTACTCCCCGCTTCTTGCTAACAAAACCCAAGTCTGTAAGCATCTCTCCTGCCTCCAGCCCCAAGGTGACCCCATCCTTTGCTCAAGGGTAAATCCTGATTAGCCAGAGCCAATCACAGTACACTTTCTCCCTTGCCAGTGATTGGTTTAGAGTGGACATGTGACCCAAGTGCTAACCAATGAGTTGTGAGGCGAAGTTGGCTAGGGGCTTCTGAGCCAGGTTTCCTGGCTTCTTAAGAGGAATCCAGTATCTCCCTTACTCCTATTGTCTAGTACCTGTGATGCCTGGAGCTATGGCAGCCATCATGTTGTCACGAGGGGAGTTGGCCAAGAATAGACCCACTAAAAGTGAGGCCAGTCAGGCAGAGTGCAGGGGTGGACTCAGTCCTTAATGACAGCTCTGGCCTCCCTATCAGAGGATAAAAGGACTAACCACAATGAAAAAAATCATCATGCTGTAGTCGCCATGGTGTATGCAAAAACTCCTTTTCGTAGTAGTAGCCAAATGTACTCTTCAGACTCACATTTTGGAGGGGTAGTAGTCAGCCCAGTGCCCACTCCTGGAAGGGCCCTATACACTGGGGCATAGGGTTGTCAGAAAGGCCCACAAAGGGCTGGGAAGCCAGAGGCAGGCATGGGTCAGAAGGGCTCTTTGCCTCAGTACTTGGGTTGAACAGACCAGCCTGACAGACCATGATGAGCAAGGGCCAGGAGGTACAAAGGCCAGAGCTCCTACTAGGATCTGCAAGTGGCTGGGCCTGGCTGGAGCCTGGAGAGTCACAGGGCTAGTGGCCAGAGACTAGAGCCTGCCCAAGCAGCCTCAATGCTGGCCTGGGAAATGGGGCTCTGCCCACAGTAGGCTTCTGGGGTGCAAGGTTATCACTACCCCTCAGCAGGAGACACTGCAGCATGCCAGGGGGTCCAGGAAAAGAAGGGAAGTCTTCAGGTTTTCCCCCCACCCACCCCAGCCTCAGCTCACAAGGAGAAAAGAGAAACGTCCATCTGTGACAGCCATCAGCACAGAAGCCTGTTTCACCAGCTCATTTCTCTTTTCTAATAAATGAAGCTGGGGGCAGGGCTGAGGTGGGTTGTTTTGTTGTTTGTTTGTTGGAACTGGTAGCAGCACCAGGCCTGACCTTTAAGGCTTCAAATACAGCATTTTAGGCGGCGCCGGCAGGCAAAGAACACGGGGCTGCAGAGGGAAGTTATCAAGGCTAAAATGCCACGTCAGGCTGGGAACTCGAAGCAGAGCAGGGGCCTCTACCCATCTCAGGAACACACCAGGCCATTCCTGCCTGCCTAGCGACAAAGCTGTCCTTTCCGAGGGTACCCTGAAAGCCTTGCTGACTCTAAAATGGCAGGGAGGCACCAACGTCTGTCCCAGAGGAAGACCAGGAGTTGGAGCCTCATACCACACAGGCACCCTGCTCTATAGGATTTGCCAGAGGAGGGATCCCTGGGTGGCGCAGCGGTTTAGCGCCTGCCTTTGGCACAGGGCGCGATCCTGGAGACCCAGGATCGAATCCCACGTCGGGCTCCCGGTGCATGGAGCCTGCTTCTCCCTCTACCTGTGTCTCTGCCTCTCTCTCTCTCTGTGTGACTATCATAAATAAATAAAAATTTAAAAAAAAAAAAAAAAGAAAGAGAGAAAGCAAGAGACAAAGCATAAACTGAGGGGAGGGCCAAGGGAGAAGGAGAAGTAGACTCCACACTGAGCAGGAAGCTGGATGGGGACTGGATCCCAGGACTCTGGGATCATAACCTGAGCCAAAGGCAGATGACAGAGCCACCTGGATGCCCCAATAAATAAAATATTTAGAAAAAAAAAAAAAAAAGGATTTGCCAGAGGAGGCTTCAAATTGCTCCTGCATCCCATGTCAGGGATGATGATGATGATGATTGTTTTTGTTTGTTTGTTTTTTAGAGAGGGAGAGAGAGAAGTGGAGGGACAGAGGGAGAGGGAGAGAGAGAATCTTAGGAAGGCTCCATGCCCAGCTTGATGCTTGATCTCATGACCCTGAGATCATGACCTGAGCCGAAATCAAAAGTAGGATGCTACACTGACTGAGCCACTCAGACACCCCAGGGATGTTTTTTATCAAGAGAACCAGTTGTATGTGATAGTGCAAGGACAGCTAAGCTGGGATCATTCTTTGAGCAGCCTGTATTGAGCACTGGGGACTGAGCCCTATCCACAGGGTTTGTGCAAGCGAAGACACGTAGGGCTTGAAGGTTCCTCTCTGCCATCTCAGACATCAGCTTCCTTGTCTTAAAATGGAGGTGCCTGGGTCCCCAGAGGCTTCTGTGGTTGGGATATGTCCTTCCCGAGACAAGGAACCATGCAAAGTCCATACTACCCAAGGAGACAGTGCCCCCAACCGGAACCCCCACTGGCCCTGCAGGCTCCAGAGCCCTTCTCAGTCACTTCTGCTTTTTGCAGAAGCTCCCTCCCAAAATGCCGAGGACATTGGGATACCCCAGTACTGACAACACACAGACCCTGAGAATGCCAGGAAAGCAAAACTTATGATCCGCTCAGACATCAGAACCCATGTCAGAACCCTTCATATCAGGGCCAGAGCTCAGCTGGGCACACAGCAGCCCCAAGGGCCAGCACCCAGTAGACAAAAATTCATCCTTGGAAGGAAGAGACTTCATGGGAGGTGCCCTAACTAGAGAAACATATGGGGATCATCGAGCTACTGTACCCCAAATCATGCCAGCAACTGACTGCACAAATATCTTCCTAGGGGTGAGAACCCTAGACCTACAGCAGATGTTCCAAGGATGCCAGTCTCCCTCCCTTTGCCGTGCAAATGAGAAGCACCCACTCCAAGAGGGGGAAAATGCCAGCCCAAGGTCACAGAGCAAGGGTTCCCACTCTCACTACCCAACCTCCCTGCCTACCCTTCACATTCCCCACAAGGAAAGGTCTGTCTGCAAAGATGCTTTACTTCATAGAGGACTCACCAAGCTCCTCTGAGTCCCAAGTCCTCCAGTGCATCTAAATACCACTCAATCTGCAAAAATTTGAATTCCAAGGATGCAGCCTGTGTGTTTCCTTCACAGACTGTCATCGAGCCAGTTGGTAGATGATCAAACTTTCCAGATCAGCCTTAACTCGGGCTGTTCCTGACATAAAAGTTTGCAAAACACTGGCCCTAACAACCAGGCTGCTTTATTTCCCGCTGCCAGCATTTGCCCAGCCAGCTGTGGCATTAACTTCAAAGGCGGGTGCGGGAGGGGGCACTGAGAGCACGTCCTGGGTACAGAGAGATGAACCACGTGTCTGCATATGCACACATGCACAACACACACCCATGTTTCTGCTCCTGTTCATGCACACCTGCACCTATGTATACACATGAGCACATGCATGCACACATACCTGCACATGTGCACACAAACAATATGCCAGCACACGCACACAGGGACACATATGCACATGCACACACACCCACACAAGCACATCTTCGTGTACAAGTGGACATTCACACAAGTATGTGTTCACATGAGCACACCCAACACATGTGCACAAACACACACAAGAGCATACTCTTAGATACATCCACACATAGCCCAAGGCAAGGGCCAAGCACAGGAGGAAAGACATAGAAACTACAGCTGCGTGTCAGGTGCTTATAGGGCCTGGAGGTGCCATGGGTGCTGTGGGTGACAGGAGAGGTTTCTGGCACTTGAGAGGGTGGGCCTGGCTGGGCTGAGAACCGTAGCAGATCAAGTCAGGATCCACACAACCTTATCATGTACTCCCCGGGGCCAGGCCCGTCCCCTGGGACCTTTCATACCCCAGCCCTGTGAGGCAGCACGCTCAAGGGACCCTATTTTACAGATGAGGCCCCAAGACCCAGAAAGGCCGAGGAAGTCCCCAAGGTCGCACAGCTGGTGAGAGGTGTGACAGAGCCTGAGGGTGCACCAAGCAGGGCGCTCATTCAGAGAGATTTGGCTGGCAGGCAAGGAAGGCATCAAGGTGGGAGCCAGGGACCCACCAGCTACACAGGGCGGTGAAGGAAGGCAGAGGGGACAACTCCCCCCTCTTACCACTCCTTTCCCCTTCGTTTAACAGAGTCATTTCCAAGGTGGGGAGAGCTGGTTAATGACCAGCAGGGAAGATTTCCCATGCCCCTCCCTCTCTGCTAAACAATTAGGTTGATTAGAGCTCAAAGTGGGTCAGTCTGAGAAGCAGCTTCCAGATACCCAAGGTGTGGCCAGAGGCCAGTATGTGAGGTGCGTGCCCCTCCCGCCGGCCGGCGGAGGGAGGGTCTGGCGGGGCTGGGGGGTCAGGCCTCACTCTGCAGCGAGAACACAGCGTGAATAGGAAAGGAAGACCCTGAGCCTATCTTCCTAGGACATGGGGATGTCAGTCAGTGGAGCCCTGGAAAAGAAACTGAGGCCCAGGGGAGGAGAGGGGCCTTGTCCAAGGTCACTGGCATACAAGCCACCAAGCTGACAGGATTGGGCTGGAAATACCTTTGACAGAGGTCCCTCCCAGAACCAGGCTAACCCGAGGCAAGGGCCCCCAAGCCCCCCATGTGAAGATTTCCCTCACCTAATCCCAGCTAGACAGGGTCTCCTACTCCATGAGGTTCCATCCCCCACAGGCTCAGGCACTAGCACACACAGCGGCCAGAAGCCAGGCGGACCAGCCCAGGCCCAGAAGGAGGGGCCCCAGCTCAGATGGGAAAGGGACTAGGTGGCCCACAAGCAGGATCAGGCCCAGGGACACCAAACCTATGACCTAAGTCCCATAGTGGCAGGGCAGGACCAGACAGAGTCAAGCCCCGGGGTTGTGCCTGCATAAAGTAGGGCTCAGACCGTGTGGGCCTGAATGACAGCATCCTTGACTCCTTTTGGGTAGCTCTAAGAGATCCCTGTGGCCCCCCCAGGGGCATCCCAATCCATTGGTGGTCACCTGCACTGCCAACTCCCCCACCGACCTTAGCCACAGGCAACTCGGAAGGCTCTTTAGGTTACACAGAACAAGAGAGGAAGGGAAAAGAAAAAAAAGCAAAAACCACACATACACCTCCCTCTGGGAATACGAATATTGATTCTGTAGCTTCTTGTTTAGACAGTAGGCACCAGAGGAAAAAAAAAAAAAACCAACCTGACATGAACAGAAGCTCCCCAGTTGGCTGAAGGAATTGTAGCCAGCAGTGGGAAAGCCCCCCACCCTTGCCTTCATAGTACCCCAGACCTTGATGTACCCTGCCCCCACCTGAGGCCCTAAGCCCACTCACTTAAAGACACAGGTCACCAGTTCCTGAGGCAGATCTCAATCTAGAAGACTGCAAGGATAGCAGCAGGGCAGGGGTACTGGAAGGGGAAGGAGAAAGAGACCAGCCCCCACCCACACACACCACTACCTGCCAGATAGGCTCATCCCACAGGCCTGCCTAATTTGACCCCCAAAACCTCCAGCTGGCCCTTGAAGAGTTTCGTAGCCCCCCAGGCCACACCAGTCCTTGGAGCATGAAAACCACTAAAGTCTATAAAGCCCGAGTCCTCTGAAGTCCCCTCGGGGCTGACAAAACCCCCAACGGACTAGAGGATCCAGCCTCAGGTTTCCATTAACCACCCCCATGCCCTTTCTCTCCAGAATCATACTGGAATCTGGAGGGGGAGATGGCATTTTGGCATCTTGCAATGGGAGCCCCTCCTGCCCAACCCCCCATACCAGGCAGGTCTGGTAGATGACTCAAAGCCTTGGAAAAGAAGAACACCTGAGTTGGGGGCCCCATGATCACGTGTGTATGTGTGGAAGAGGGTGGAAGTGGGCTGGCAGGGCAGCCTTGGGGCAAGGAAGAAACCCCCCCGCCGCCCGCCCAGGTTGTCTAAGACTTGGAAGAGCAAAGCGACAGTGCAAGAAAGGTTACAGCTGGAAGGCCTAGGCACACCGCCTCACAGGTCTTAGGCCTCTTCATTTTCATCCAAAGACCCAGGTTTTGGGTCCCCACCCCCAACTTCCTGGGCCTACTGCTCAGATGTGCCGAGGCCCCTGGCAGGGCAGCTAAGCATCTAGACCAATCAGTCCTCTCCGAGGGCTGCTTTCAGAAATTGTGGGGCTTTGGGCAGGGCCTTCATCTTTCTGAGTCTCAGTGTCCTCATCTGTGGAACGGGCATGAGCCCAGGTTTTGAAGCCAAGGTAGTAATGTAGCTAAGGGCCTGGCCTGAGCTTACTGAGAGGAGGCCCACTATTAGCCTGGTGATGCTACCCACCACAGTCAAGCTGGGCTCAGGGAGGGAAGGAGGGAGGTGGCCCAGAGTCTGTCCTCCAGGAGCTGATACCCTACGTAGGTGGGTACAGTCTGAGCCTTTAGAAGGTGTGGGTATGAGACCTATTTAGGTGGGTACAACCCAGAAGCCTTTAGAAGGTGTGGGTATGAGACCTTGAAAGAGGTATTTAAACCCCTCAACAAAGCATGCAGTGATGAGGGGAATCACCAGCAAAGCAGGATAGGAGGTGCTCAGCCCTTGAGAACAATGTGAAAAGGCTGGTGGGCAGAGGCCTGTCTGGCTGCAGCATTAGGGCCAGATGCTGACGTTTATAACAGGTGTCCCGGTGCCCACCCGTGGAAGCCTCCCCACCCCTCAGAGGTCTATGTCCCCTCACAGGAATTCTCACCACCAGCCTCTTAAGCAGGTTCTATTATCTCAGCTGGGGAAACTGAAGCAAGGTCATCCCAACAAGAGGGTCAGCTCTGGAGGCCAACGCTTGAGCCTGCTGGGCCTACACCTGACACCCAGCGTGTCCCCAAACTGCCTCCTCTCAGGAGCTGGCAGGGTCCCCCAGACACATCTGAGGTGCCAGAAGCTGACAGTGCCCACCTGCATACAGGCAGCAGAGAAAAGGAGGCACTGAGTATTGAAGTGTTCACTCTACTTGTGAGTCAGTCTCTCCTTGGGGACACCAGGGTGACTGAGAATCCAGAGTGAGATTCGCCCACAGATTATGAGGAGACTCATCTTAAAGAATGGCTCCCCCACCTTCTCAGGGGTTAGTCTGACATGGCTCACCAGAAGGAGGTGCCCAACAGGGGTAGGGCACAGCAGGAACAGCAGCCCGGGGTCTTTACACCAAGAGGGATATGAGCCCTTGGCAGCTCTGCACACCAGTGGTGGTGGCAGCAGGCTGTGAAGCCTCACCCCTCCCTCCTGCAAAAGCTGCGGCAGGTCGTTGGGGAGATGGGGGACCCAGATGTGTGATGTTGCCTCCCTCTAACAGGGAGAGTCACAGGGAGGTGAAGGCGCGGGCTCCGAGGCCCAGACAGGCACACGTCACCCACCATTAACCGTAGCTAGACTGACGCATGCCCCGTCGTGGGCACTCAGGAAAAAGAGCACGTACTCCAGCTGTCATTAATCTGCTAGGTGGGTTCAGACCCCTCGGGCCGCTCTCAGCTCCCCACTCACCCTGCCAGAGGAAGGGAGTGCTGGCCAGTGCTGTCACCACGACAGAGTGAGGCTAAGAGGGGGCGACCAGCCAGGCAGCTCAGCCTGGGGCTCCCACAGCACTCAGCCAGGGCCCCACAGAGCAGGCGACGGAGGAAGCCAGGGATGCCAGAGAACTGGGGTCAGAGGTTCCCCCAAAAGAGGCGGTCACAGAGCACTGAGAGGGATGGGCAAGGAAATGGAGGAGTGGGGCTGCGGGGGCCCCAGAAGGCGGCAGGGGAGGGGACCAGAAGACACATGGGAGAAAGACTGGAGAGAGGCAAAGCAGTTGCCCTCGGCAGGCAGCAATGGCCATTCGCCATTCAGGGCCACGGCGGGAGTGCGCGGAATTGGGAATGGGGAGGTGGGTAAAAGGGAAAAATGTGCTCTCACTCCTCCCCCAACTTCACCCCCAAACATACGAGTGCACGGGTACACACCCATGTACCTGCTCTCATGGCCTCCTCGTTTGAAACCCCGATTTAGGTCCAGGCAGGGTGAGGGACTTCCCCCCACCCTCTGCTGCCAAAACCCAAGCCCTGTCACCACTCCAGCGGCAACTCCTCTGCCCTCCTTGGTTCACTGCTGCCTCGGTCCACTCGCCTGATGGGCACAGAGCCACTCTGCCACAGCAATCACAGAAATAATGGCCACCGGACCCCAAACCGACACTGGCTTAAAACCAGTGGCTCGCAGAGCTCTGCCAGACGCAGACGAGGAGATGACTTTCCCACCTAGGGCCCTCTCCGCCCAGGGGTCGTCACACCAGTGCCATGACGATGAGGCTCCCACTTCCCATCTCAGAAAGCCACCTGTATCAAAGTCTCATCCTAGCCTGGCCGCTGACCCAGGAAGAGTTCAGGGAGGTCATCTGCCCCCAAGGTAGCCCCACGGCAGGCAGCCGCCTCAGCCTTTTATGTGACTTCGACAAAAGCCCCAAAAGCCCCCGCTCCAGCTGGCCATGCAGGGGCCCTCACTCCATTCCCTCCCCTTCCTCCTTGTGAGGATCAATGGGCATCCGCATCTGCGGGACCAGGGCAGCTGAAGGGCGCTGGCTGTCACGGTAAACCCTGTGTGTCGTCGTCACATTAGTCACTTCCCCCTGGACCCTCAGAGCCGCGCAGCCCCTGTCCCACCCCCACTCTCGTTCTCTAATTATGGTTTGCGAGACATGTCCCAAACCCTCAAATTAGCTCCAACTCTACGGACAAGAGAAGAGCGTCCAGCTGGAAATGTGCCGCTGCCATCACACCCGCCTCATCCTCTTCTTGCTGGGGACAGAGTGACAGGTGTCCACTCTGGTCAGGGTCTCACACTGTCCTTCCAATGGAGACCCACGCAGGCCCAGCAGCCATCTGGTCCATTGCAAGGAGAGGGGGCCAGGTGGGAAGAGGTGAAAAGAGACATCTATTTAAACCTTCATTCAAGGAGCTATAAAATGGCTAGGGAAAAAAATATTGTGGCTTGGTTTTGAGGAAAAAAGAACAACAAAAAATAATGCTTTTGCTCTTTTTTAAACATTGTGGCTAAAGTCCATTTTCATCACAGCAAATAAAAGACAATAACGCACCCACAAGCCCTGAACTTCCATATGATTCTCCTCTCCTTGAGCACCCCCTCCCCACAACACATACACACACACACAAATCCAGACGGTTGACAGAGGACACGTCCGTGCGGCACCTGTAATTTGCCAACTGATCACCCGCCTGAGCACAGCCAGGCTGTATGAGGAAAGAAATGACGAGATGAAGAGACACTCAGCAGTGCCTTTCCGAGTTTGTTTTTCCCTCATCTGAGCGAACCTACCAGCTGGAGTTGGCAGGTTTTGAGGCAAAACCAGGGTCTCCTACCCTTGGGCAGAAATGGTCTAATGACGCAGAGTCAGCCTCTCCCCTTCCCTGAGGCCAGAACCTTCCCCTTGGCCACTAGCAGCCCAGCTACTCATTTCCCAAACCCCAGGCCTGGCTACTGGTGAAGTATCCCAGGGACAGGTGGCTCCACAGACCTGGAGACAGATAGCAGACAGCAAGGCAGTCACCACGGCCCAAAGCCACAGGGGTGAGAGGTGTCTGGGCACTGACCTAAGTCTGGGGCATGGTGCCCACAGAAATAGCTGCTGTCCTAGAGGCCACGGGCACGGAATGCCTACTCCAAGCCCCAGACACATCTGGCTGAGCTCATCAGAGGAGGATGCCCAAGTTTGCTGGCCCTTGGGGAGGGAGAGAAGGCTCAAAAGGACCCTGAAAACCGGCAGAAGCTGGCAGGGCCAGGAGATGCTATCCCCTTGTTGGCAGCAGCAGCAGAGGCAGGCAGGGGTCCACCCTGCCATTCACTTTCTGCCCCCATCCCAGCACCTTCACCTCCCAGCTCTCCAGGGGACCCTCCCCTCAGGTGCAGCGAGGGGACAAGCACAAGGGACACTGACCCCCTCGGTGGCACGGGTCACAGCAAGAAGGTGCTTGCACCCTCTGCATCCAGTCCTTCCCGTCAAAGGAAAAGGCCAACCAAGACAGGTGTGGAGGTGTCCTCCGCCTCTGGCTCAAAAGCGCCGGGTTCCCACTGGGGAGGAAACGTGGAGCGGACGCGCGGCTCCAACTCTGCCGGGCAGGGGTCGCCGGCCACCCCCCCACCCAACCTCAGGCTCCCCTCTCAGCGGGACAGCGGCAGGGGAAGCAGCGGGCAAACTCGGAAGCCCCCCAGCCCATCCCGAGGTTTGCAGATCCTGCTCTGCCCCGTCTGGGGGCTGGGGGGGGGCACACAAGGGGCACCGCGGGGAAGTTTCGCGACGCAGCCAGAAGCGCCGGGACCGCGGCTGCCACCGCGGCTGCCCGTCCGCGGGTCTCGGGGCCGCCGCCCCCGGGCGCAGCCGGCGGCCGGACCCAGCGCCCCCGCCCCGGCGCGGGGAGGGGCCGGCGCGGCCGGGGGCGGAGGGGCGCGCGGGGCTCGGCCGGGGTCCCGCGGCCGGCGAGGAGGCCACTTACGTGTGCTGCTGCGGGAAGCTGTAGGCAGACGCGCCGGGGGCGGCGAGCAGCGGCAGCAGCAGCAGCGGCGGCAGCAGCAGCGACAGCGGGCGCGGGGGCCCGGACGGCGGGCGCCGGGCGCCGGGGCCGGGCCGGGGGCCGCGGCCGGGCCAGGGGAGCGCAGTCGGCGCCGGGCCGGGCCGAGAGGCGCCGCAGGTCCAAGCCGGCACCGCCATGTTTCCATTCAAGATGCGGCGCCGCGGGGAGGGGGGGCGGCGGCGGCCGGTGGGGGGGCGCGGGCAGCGGGCGGCAAGCCGGCCTCCCCGCCTCCTCCGCCTCCTTCGCGCCGGGCCTCCCGGGCTGCACGGGCCGCAGCGCCTCTGCGGGCCGCGCGCCGCGACCTCTCCGCCGCGCTGACTCGAAGCGCTCTGAGCGCCCGGCCCGGGACCCGCGCTCAAATAGCGGCCGCCGCCAACCTGCCGGCGCCGCCCTCCCCCTCCCCCTCCCCCTCCCTCCCCGGCCGGCCCGCCCCCGCGCGCCCCCGCCGCGGCCGCGCGCCCGCCCGTGCCCGCGCGCCCCTCGTCCCCGCGCAGCCCCGAGAGCGGCGCGTGTGCGCGCGCGTCCTGCCCCAGCCCCGGGCCGACCTCGCGGGGCGCGCCTCTGCCCCCAGCCTCCGCCCGCCCGGCCCTCTCCGGCGCGCCCGCGGTGGGAGTTCCGGGCTCCGCGGCCCGCGGCAGGCGCACGGGTGACCCTTACGGGGGCTCGACCTTCAACAGGCTCGAGGCCTGGAGTCGCAGGTTTAATGGAGGAATGGCAGACTTCAGACCAGAGAACAGGGCATCGGTGCTAAACTCACACCCCCAGCGGCTCCGGCTACCTGCAAGAGTCCTCTCTTGGGGGACTTGGGTCCTCACTCCCTGACGGAAAGGAAGGGCTTCGGCCTCCTGGATCCCTGAGCGGGAACCTGGGTCCAATTGCACAGTTGTGCGGGGTTTGAGAATGGCAGGATGCAGCGCTCTACAGCTACTCATTTACTTCAGGGGCCTAAGCAGGCAGTGTGCGCAGACCAGACCCTAGCCACCCCCCCACCCCCCACCCCACCCCCGCGAGACTTCCAGAGCCTCTATTTAGACTCCTTCGGCGCCAGGAAGCTCATCCCTGCACAATCCAATCAGTTCTGTCCTGAGGCCCCTGGCTCCTCCCTGCTGCAGGGAGAAGCCAGGGGCTGGTGTGGCTTCTGACTTTGCAGCTTGTGGGCCTCTCAGAGCCTCAGTTTCCTCTTTTGTGGATGCTTGTGTGGGGTGCTTAACCCGATTTCTAGCATGAAGTGAGAATGGGAGTATATTGCTTGGTAAGTTGAAACACTCTTGGTTGGCAGAGATTCCCAAATCTGAGAGATTCCCCTGAAGTTGCCCCTGGAACTCTGCTCTTCCCTCTAGACAGGTTGGAAGAGTGCTTCCTGCCAGCTTGGCTTGGGGCAAGATTCTTTTAGCAGTAGCTGACCACAGACTCTGGGAGTTTAACATGAAGAATGAGGAATAGTAGCCATGTGGGGAAGAGCCCCCACTTTACGGTATCTGTGTGAGCCTCCCATCACCCACTCATAAGTCAACCTGAGGAAGACTTAATGTTGAGGAGGGAAGAATGATGGCCCCCAGACTAAGGAAGGCAGAGGTCAGGGGCTGGAAATAAGGCTTGGGACAATCCTTACTAGCTCCCCAGTCCTGCCTGGGGTGTCCCACACCTGCCCCCACCCTCATAAGCCAGGGCTTGACAAGTGGACAGCTTTGAAGTTTTCCCCCTCCCTGATCTAAGTGAGGTTTGCCAACAGGCCACGAACTCTGAGGCCCCAAAAACATTATCAGAGAAAGGCAATGCCCTGGACCTCAAACCCCTGACAGTCTTGGGGCCTGGTGAGTAGGAGGGGCCTAATGGACTCTGAGAGGCCAAGCTAGGCCAGCTATATGGGGACAAGCAGATGCCTGATTGTGCCAGATGTCCCCACCCCCACCTCTGGATAGGGCTAACCCTCCAGGCTAGACAGAAGGGGGTAGGGGGTGGGGGAGTTCTGCACAGAAGAGGCAACAAACCCTGAGCTAACCAACCCCCTCCCAGCCCCTCCTGCTGATACCTGTCTCCAGCATCTCTGTTTCTCCCCTACTCGGGGCAGGATGGGCCCATGGTGTCTTCCCCCATCTGTTTGCTGGATAAAATGCCTGTAGTGCACGGCTCCAGGGAACCTGCACAAAGGGTGTTACCCTCTGGGGTTAGGTGTGCTCTGGGATTAGGTGGGAACCTTCCCACGGCAGACTCTGCAGTGTCAGGGTAAGAAATGTCAGGGACAGTGTCTCTGTCCTTTGACACCAGAGTGACAGTACTGTAGCTGAAGAGTGCACAAGCCATCAAGCACCTGTATCCAGACTGGGTACGGTGAGTGGGCCTTGGTAGTAGGGCATTTCAGTTCCAGCCACCACAGATGTGCACCTAATTGAGGCTGCTGGCACAGAGGGAAAGGCGGGAGATTTTGGTTGACAGGCCGTTAAAGGAAGACAAATAAGGAGGGGAGGTAATTAAGAGTACACGGGTAGTAAGAGTTTACACATTCCAACTTCTGAGGCTCACAACATCCTCGGTTTCCTGGCGGCTGGCTCCAGCCACAGTATAAAGTCATGGGAGGAAAAATCAAGACTTCCCAGAAACGCGGGGACTTCCATGGCAGGTACATTGATATGTTTGGTAGCAAAGGCCTGGGGCTACCCACCTGGCCAGAAGCGCCTGTGTTGGAACACAGGGGGTGGCAGAGGGGGGGCCAACCATGGCAGGGGACCTGGCAGGTGCCAGTTCTGCATGCAGGC
The DNA here is from genome assembly GCF_048418805.1 of Vulpes vulpes. NCBI lineage: Eukaryota > Metazoa > Chordata > Mammalia > Carnivora > Canidae > Vulpes > Vulpes vulpes. The sequence continues at coordinate 92,024,108 of NC_132788.1, read as the reverse complement.
TGAGGGGAGGTCATCTCAGCAGACCAGAAGAAACTAAGAAGTCTTTATGGAAACCCTCCAGTGGGCCAAGCAAGTCCCAGGTTTGATTATGCCATACAAGGGAGGAGGAAGCCCATCAGGAATGTCCATCTGGGATACCTGGGCCAGCAAGATCCCCCCCTCCAGCACTCCCTCACCTCCAGCCTCCCTCTCACACCCTTTGCCACTCCATTAGCCAGTGGGCTAGACAGCTCCCTGTTTTCTTAGGGCTTTCCTCCTATGGTTGCCTCAATTTGAACCCAGGATATTTATGGAACCATAATACTGCTTATGCCAGGAAGCCCTTCCCATTCCAGGCCCTTCTCTCCTGGCCCCACTTCTACACACACACACACACACACACACACACACACACACAGCCTGCAGCCTCCATCTTAGATTCAGGAAAATGCTTGCACACTGGACTCTTGTTAAGCTGGGACCTGAGCCTCCCTTGTCCCTGTCACGTCCTCAGGGCCCCACACAGAACCTGGCCATTAGGAGAATGCAGGAATTATTGACATAAGGACTTTTGAGTGACATCTCCAGGAGCTTGGGGGTATGCCTGGGAAGAGTGGTCTAGTCTGGGCATGAGAAGTGAAAGTTTTGGCATCAGATATTATAGGTAAGTCACTTTGCCTCTCTGAGCTTCCGTTTCTTTGTCCATGTAATGGGAGCCATGGTACCCAACTGGAAGGGGCATTCTGAAGACCCCAAAGCATGTAAAACCTCAAGGGCAAGGCTTGGCACCTAGCAAAGGCTTAATGAAAGGAAACCACAGAGAGACTCAGGCATCCCCAGGAAGAGCAGGGCCTACTTGCTGGCAGGGAGGGAAGTCTTCCTAGAAAAGAAGAGATTCCAGTTTGGCCTTGTAAGACAAGCAAGATGGGATGGGCATATCAGAGAAGGAAAGAAAGGAGACCCCCCAGACTTGACCGTGACCTGAGCCAGGACCCACCATTCTGAGCCCCATTGACCCAGCTCTGCCTCTGTCCTGGCAAGTATCCTTCTATAAGAGGAGGCTATCCTCGCCTCATTTAGCCCCCTCTGATGTGCCGATTCTCTGCCCGCTTTGGGCTAGAGCCAGTGGTCCCTAAGGGCCCCCAGCCAGGACACCTCCATGTATGGGCTGACTGCCAGCGCTCACACCTGCCAGTGGCTACTTTGGCTCGCCCACTAACTCCTTAGGGACATCCAGGGATGTGATGGTCCCACAAATGCCTCTGCCTGATCATGGTGCAGATGCAGCATGGCCTCCAGGTGTAATCAGACAGGATCCCACTTCCAAAGACATTAAGAATCCTTCAAGGATTCTTTGCACAGTAAATGACCCACAATCCCTTTAGTGTCACTTATTGTAATAAATGGAAGGGGCCGGAGCTTAACCCTTTCAGGTAATGTAAACCATCACCACTGGTCAAAGTCAGGGACAAGTCCTAGGCTACAGACTGTCAGAGCCTGTAGGACCTCCTTGTTAGACAGAGAGGGAAATTGAGGCCCAGATCGGTGAGGAGACTTGCCTGAGGCTGGCAGTCAGTGCAGATCAAGGGTGGAGCTTCAAGTTTGAAGACCTAGGTTGTCATCCCAGATCTGTCTCCCCATGACCAAGAGTGATGCCAGTCACCCAGACCTTTGTGTCCCCATCATGGCCTCTGATATCAAGAATCCAGTACAGTGCTCCTGGGGGAACCCAGGCCTCCTGGTACATCTTGAGCGACACTGAACTCTGCTTATTTGACCTAGAGAAGACATTAGTTAATTAGGTAGATTCTGGCAGGTGTAGAGGTTTGATCCTTGGCCCCTGGGAACTCTCCACTTAGTAGGGAAATATGACATAGGCAAAAACACAACGAATACCTCAAACGATGAATTACATCTTGTGGGTGAAACAGGGTATGTGGTCACTCAGCAATGTGAGGCTTGGTGATCAGGGAAGGCTTGCTGGAGAAAGAGGCTTTGCAATTGACACAGAAGAAGTGGGAGGGCTTGAATGGATGAGTGGCTGGAGATGGAGAGAAGAGCATCTGAGCAAAGGGCTGAGGCAGGATGGTGCCAGACGTATACAGGTTGCAGTGAGGAGACTGTCTGCCCAGGCTCCGGCTTCTTTCTCCCTGGACCTCTTCTCGAGGCGGAGGTGGGAACACAGCCCCCCGGAGGAGTTCCTGGCAGAGGCAGGGAGGTGGATGGCAGGATGGCTCAGCTTCACAGGCAGCGTGGGGCAGGGCTCAGCTCAGGGGTGACGATGAGCGAGGGTGTCAGGACAGCCTGTTCCCCTCTGCACTGAGATTCCAGAAGCCCAGGTGGCCTCATCCTTAGAGAAGGAACTTTGGTTGTGTGAGTACAGGGAAGCACACCTTTGCTGCCCTAGCTGCCCTAAGCCAAATTAACCAACCTTAACCAACTTAGGCAGGATGGCGATGGACACAACTGTCCACGAGTAGCCCCTGTCTTGGTGGTCCCACTCCCACCAGTAGCTGTTCTGGACAGTTTGCAGTTTTTCTCAGAGAGGTCCAGCCTCTCCTTTTCCAGATAGGAAACTGAGTCCCAGGGAGGGGCAGGGCTTGACCCCTGAGGGGTCATGGTGGGCAAAGAGACTCAGGCCATAGGCTTGGGTCTAGGTTCCATACTCTGTGCCCCTCCCAGCCCCTAGAGCATTCCCAGAACTCCTCTTGGGAGAACCCTGACCTGAACATCAGCCCCTGGAGGTCCAGGGGCTGCCCCTATGTCCCACATGCAGTGCTGATTGCATGGCACATAGGCTCAGATTGCATGGCACATAGCCCCATGGCCCTGGGGCCTTCACCCCACCATGGCAAGAGAAAATGAGGACAAATAAAAGAGAGAAATTCTCCCCTCAGAAGAGCATTAGGTGTCTAAATGGCTTCCAAATAAATAAAAGTCTCCTCGGAGCCCCTGGCCAGGACTGACAGTGGCTCTAACTCTCCACTAGACATGTTTTTCTGCCTCCAGGTGGAAGTGAAGAGTGTCAGTGGTGGGCTAAGTCAGGCTCTGACGGAGTCTGCCTTCCATCACCGCCTAACGCCCCATCAGCAGAATGGCCACGGCAAATTGCCTCCTCTGATAGCCGCCCCTCCAGGCCCTCAAGATTGCAGAGACGAGCGGGTGCTGGCCTCCCCCACCAAGACTGGGAAAGAGAATAACCTGTCCCTAACTTGTTCCTTTAGCAAATGAGGGAACTGAGGCACAGAGGGTTTTGGTGCCTTGATGGATGTGTCATCTGAATGAGTTAGCTCTACTCAGTGTGAGCACAGAGTGAGAAATCTGTTTCCTAAGGGAGGGCTCTCTGAGGCCAAGTCCACACCTCATGCCATCCACCTTCCCCTCCCCAACAGCAAAAGAGGCTTGAATGGGGGCAATAAGTACTGATGGTACATAAAATGGTAGGAGAGACCAATGCTGGACTCCAGGGAGTAACTCTTTGAGCAATGGGCTAGGGAAACTCCTTGAGAAAGGTCCTTTTGCTTCTTCTGCTAAAAGAATTCCTTGGCTTTTGCCTTCTAACCCTTTAGTGGATTATCCTCTGCTAGGTGGTCGAGGGGAGGGGAGGGCAGGACACAGGTCCACCATCACTTAATTTAACTGATGGCTGCTGTTCCTGTGAGGGGCAGTTAGCACTTCGTTTGTTGAGCCTGAAAGATGGATGAGGCTAGGTGTTCTTCTTCGATTACTGAAGGACGCTGACACTGTGGGAGGTGGCAGGAGGACCACTCAGAACAGTGAGTTGTAAGAGGCTGGAAGTCTCCAGAGAGGGTGCTTTGTCCCATTCCATGAGGCTGCTGCCTCCTGGGGCTGGTGCTAGCACTCAGGACCCTCCCCCTGAGGTTCTTGGACACCAGGGAGGAGAAGGGAGGCTTTCTGCCAAGAGCCGGTCGAGATTTCCCATTAGCACTGGGTGTGAGTCTCTCCACTCTCAGAAGCATGGCTCTGTCTTCAACCTCGCTATCTCCCTGGGCTAGATCTTTTGAGACCCCTGCCTAGCCCAGGGTCTGAAGTGAAGTAGAACAGGGAGCCCAAAGGAAGGAGGCATGGGCTCCTCCCATTTTGGTGGTGTGGCGGGGGGATGTAGATCACAGAGAAGCCCCTCTTAGGCTGGACCTGTTGTCACAGAAGCCAGGACATTAGCCTTAAGCACAATCCAGGTGTACTTAGGATTTACCAACGACCCAGGCCCTTGGAGAAGGAGGAGATTTTCCAACCCAATCCCCTGTGAAACCTTCAGTGATGCTGACTCAAGGGGGAATGAGTGAGCCATTAGGATCTGCTCAGGAACGTTGTGTGGGTTGGAGGCTACTCTGTTCTCTAGGGGGTGCCGTGGAGGCTTGGGGAGCTTAACACAGATGGGCCCAGGCTTGGCAGGCAGCAGAGCTGGAAGCCCCAGCTCCTCAGGTCACACAAAGGGGCAAACAGGCAGGGCTGTCCCTCTCCCTGGCCTGAGTGGAAACATACCCCTCTTTTCCCTCTTAGGCATGAAGTAGTACCAGGTTAGGCAAATGAAGGGGGCACCTGGTCTTGATGGAAGGCACAGCCTGTGCTGTGTGGTGGGAAACAGGGGCAGAGGCTGGCCTGGGACCACTGTGCCCCAGATGGGCTAGCTGAGAGAGGGGTACTCACAGTCCAGAAGGTATGGGGCGGGGGAAGGGAGGTTGTCCAGGGCACAAGGGCCACAGCTGACTGTGGCTTGCAGGGATTCTGGATCCTTTCCCAGCTGGACCCAGGGTCTAGGCAGGTGGGAAACATCCTGGCTGTTCTGGAGATGATTGAGCCCCAGAATCTATTTCAAAGGACGGTAGGGAACCCTCAAGGCAGAGTTAAGCCTCTCTGTAAAGTAAGGATGTCAGAGAGCTTCACTGGGCTCCAGGCAGGCAGAAGGGGGTGCTTGGGAAGGTGCACCCCGGTAGGCCAGTGAGAGTCAGGGGGAAGACAGGAGGTTTCTACCTGTTTATATTCCCCCCAGCTGGAAGGGATCCTCCCCACCCACTGCCACGGCCTCACTAAGCCCAGTCTGGCAGCTCCAGTGCACCATCTTGCTGAGGTCTTAATTTCTAAATGAGCGAGGAGGAGTTTTGGAGAGGCAGAGGCGGATGGAGAGACACGCTGAGAGAGACAGAGAGCGAGAGACCTCAGGGAGGATCAGGATGTAGAATCAGCATTTTGCAATGAGACACTCAGGTCTTGCCTGAAAAGCCAAGCCAGCTGCCTTCGGGTGGCTGGGAGCGTGCCATGGACAGGAAAGACTGCTGATGACTCAGGCATGGGACAGGAGTGGGGGATGGTGCTTGAACCAAGGGGCAGTAGGTATGCTGGGCATGCTCAGGCCCCCCAAAGGGCAGGGAATTATCAAATACTAATGAATGACTAAATGACTATGTAATAATATATCACCTCCACTGTATTGGGGTCTGGAGTCAGGCTTGCCATGTGACCACTGCCAGTCCTGCTGGTCAGATCCCAGGGAGCGAGGTGGACCCTGCCTTCAGACTCCTCCCAGGTTCCTGTGCTGTTCTCTGCCCGCTACATGTCTCTAATTGGACTGAGGGCTCCCCATAAGCCCCAGCCTCTTGATGCTCCGCCACCCTCACACTATAGCGATTCTGCTGGACACTCCAGGAGAGTCGTTGCCCATTCATGCTAGCCTCAGAACACTGGCCTAGCTGCTCGTATAGAAAGCTGGGCAAATCTGGAATCTCCTCGCTCCAGGCTCTGCTGACACCCCAGCCCTCCAGACTTGCTCTTGGCAGAGTCCGAGGACCATACTTGGACATCGTTAAGAGTCTTGCTGCATCTTCCTGTTAAACAGCACTGAGGAGTGACCCTGCTCTCAAACTTTCCTGGGAAATGAGAACCTTCTGGTTCCTGTACGAGGAAAAGAACTTGCCTTGGGTCACTCTGGCTTTCCTGTGAATTTCAAGGGAGAACCTTTCCTTTTGAAAATGAATGAGAATAATAAGTCCCATCAGTGTTCCCCCTCTGGTCCAGCCCCTCTTTTCCCACACATACCAGGCACAGCTGGGAGGAGGCCTCAGTCCCACAATAACCTGCCAAGTACATAGCATTAGCCCCCTTGAACGGAAGAGGAAACTAAGGTTCCCATGGTTCAGAGTGAGTTTTTCTATCTGGCCTGGAAGCTGCGGAGATGGGATTTGACTCCCAATCTAGCTCCTCCTGGGTTGAGTCATGAGGAGCACAATGTGATCTTTAAAAAAAAAAGAATTTTTTTTTAATAAGTCCATCTTATCTCAATATGCAAAACTACACACACCGCATGCAAAATAGCACTTCCTGCCTGCTCCCAGGATGGCAGTGCAGCCTTCAAGTTTGACCAATGTCTAACAGGTCTTGTCTCTCTTGCTTGGACTGAACCTCTCTGCACTGTTTGCCTACCCAAGGCACTTCCAGGAAGGGCTTTGCAGGCAGCAGTTTCAGATCTGTCCCCAGTGGGGCCCTGCCCCGCCTCCTCCCTTTCCCATCCATGAAGCCCCTGGCCCAGTAGAATTGAACTTGGGCACTTCAGGATGCATGAGGACAGCGACTGCTTTCTTCAGGGAGATATGGGAAGGCTTTCTGGAGGTAGAGGAGAGGGCATTCTAGGTGAAGGGAACATTGAGGAACTAGTAAAAGGTGTGAAGGTAGGATCTGCAACAGGGAAAGCCAGCAGAGCATTTAAGGTCTGCTCTGTTTCGAGAAGTGAGTTCTCCATGATGAAAGAGCCCATTGCACTGGAGCAGGCAAGCCAAGAGGCCAGGAGGCGGGTGGCAGAGCTGGATATAGCTGTGGCTGCAAATCATAGGAGAAATGTCCCATGAGCACAGGGTGGAAAGGACAGTCATCCCCATGCTTGGCCTGATTCATGGCTAGGGAGGCAGCGGACATTCAGCCGGCCCAGGTGACCTTGAGCTCATTACCTAATGTCACTGTGCCTCAGTCTCCTTGAAGGTAATATGGGTTTAATAAACCCCCTCATCTTCCTCTTAGAGCTGCTGGGAAGCCATTTGGGGCTTGATCCATTGCTGAATCATAAGCAGGCTAGAAGAGCTGCACCTGAGTGGGGAGAGGGGTCCTCTAGAAACCATGGGGGAGGAGGGGCAAGAGTACTGCCCCGCCCCTACACACACCATCTAGTTGAGGCAGTGAGCCAGGCCCAGCACACACTGACACTGCCCTGGACAGCTTGGAAGTGAGCCCCAAGCCAGGGGCGGGACTAGGATTGGATCACATTTCAGAGTGATGTGTTGAAGTTGGGGCAATGTACAGAGACCTTCCTGCAGCCCCTGAAATACACAGAGAGAGTAGGGTGGCCTGTGGAGAAATGTGATAAACAGGAACAGGTGGCGGGTGGCCCAGGACAGTCTGGAAGCTTATTTTCTGTGAGAGAGGGCCAAGGAAGGATCCTAGGGAATAAACTGATTTGTTCATTAAATGGGTCAGATGGGGGCAGCTGCCAAGCAGGGAAGGGTCCGTGGAAATCTTGTCAGCCTCTTCCAGGACACTGGATTTCCAGCTGTCTTCTTAAGCAACATGGAATTCATTTTAAACTAAATTTGACACAGATCCCCCATATATGATAGATTAAGGTGGGGCTGGTCTGATGGAGGATGGCAGAGGGGAAGAGGTTCAAGAGGCTTCCAGAACACAGTTAGGGTGTACACCCCACCCCAAAGATGGGTACAGGGAGGGCTGGGTACTGGGCACAAGGCCTTGGCTCCAGACAGGTCTGGACTTGTTTCCACCCTCTTTGGATGACCTTGGGAAAGGCCTTTTACAGCCGGGGGCTCATACTCCCATCTGCAGAATGGGTACCTTTTAGTACCTTTGCCCTCACTTGCTAGAACAGGGGCAGAGACTTCTCCCCCCATCACAGAGAGGGGGTATTTACTCATCTTCCCGAAGCACTGAAGTCATGGGGAACTCATCTGCCTCCTGGCTCAGCTAATTGGAATTGCTTCCCCCTTCTCCCCTGCCTCTCAGTAAATTATGCGAATTCCCCCAGTCAGAGGCCTGGGTGATGGACAGCCCTGTCACAGCAGCCTAAGTGTTTAGAGAGCAATTGTTCTGGGGAAGGCTGCCATTCCTCAAGCCTGTGCTGTGCAAGGCTCCAAGGGGAGAGCCAGCCTGGCCCTGCCCAGGCCCCAGCCCATGCTCTGCCCCTGCCCAGCCACCGGAGCCTGCTCCGCCTAGCCCGCCTAGCACAGGCTTCCGGTACGTTATCCTTGTCATAACAATCAGAACAGCCGAGAGGTATTGCTCTTAAACCCTCAACACACATTTTTATAACCTTTCTGTTTAATAAGAAAGAGACAGCTCCAATTAGCTGGGAATATTCTGCAGAAATGGGATTATTTTAAAAGCTCCAGCAATATTATAAAATAGCTTCAGTAAGTGAACAGCTGTTGCTGGGCCCCGCCCGCCATGCACAATGCTCTTCCCGCACCCTGTCACCGGGTGGGGGCTTCTCTCCCCTCTGCAGGCGCCCCAGAGTCCCCAAGAACTCTACTCTGGTTGGCAGTCAGGGACCCCTGTTCTGGCAGCAGAATGTAAGCTGTGGGGTGCGAGGCATGGTGCCCCCTCCTCCGGGCTGGAGGAGAGGGCGGCTTGGACCTTCCCCTCCTTAGGAGACTATGGCCTTACCCGAGTCCTGCCTTCTCCAGGAAAGCAGATGTGGGCACCCCAATATCAGTGCTAGAGGGCCTCCAGCCCACCCTGCTGCCATGTGACCTGGACATATACTCCTCTGTGACAGGATGGCCATCCACTGCTCAGGACTTCCTGGCCTTTCCTTCTTTCCAATCAAAGGGGGCAGGGCAGGGTTACCCAGCAACTTCATTATGGTTACTGTGCATATTCTGAGTCCACTCTGTCCAGACCTGTCTCGGGGCCAGGTGAGCATTTTACCTCAGGGGCTCCCCCCTCCTCTGTCTTGGGGCCAATTGCCAACCCCTCTTTGGAGCCTCCTCTACTCCCGCCCACAGGCCTCAGCATTCCTTCTCTCAAGAAGGAATCTTTGCTCGGTTCCCTGCCCACCAGAGCTAGGAGCTTTATTTCAACGGTGTCAAAGCCCCCCAGAGCCAAAGCCAAGGTCCCAGGGGTCTTTTCCTTTCTCCCATGTCTGCTGGCAGAGCTCTCCAGAAAGGGGTTCCCACCTCCCAAAACTCTGGGGCTGTGTCTCAACCATAGCCCCTCCATCAGCAGCCAGCTCCACCTGGGCCATTGTGGGCCCCATGCCACCTCCTCCCTGGAGCCAGCCCAGCCTCTATGGGGAGGAGCTGGAGGCAGGGCCTTTTGGGAAGGCTGTGGATCCTGTTTGGCCTGCTGGACAGAGGGGCAGAGAGATTTGCCTTCCCTTTCTCCTTGTCCACTTGCCCCTCAGCCCACAGCTGCTGGGTCTCCCCAAGAGTCAGGATGAACAGCAGACAATATTTGAACACCCTTCAGGGAAGGATAGACTTGGAACAGACCTCAGGGTCTGGCTCATAGAACCTGCCACTATATGGTTGGGGACACTGAGTCTGAGTGAAAGGAAGATCCAAAGCTATAGTTGTTTTTTTTAATTTTTAAAAAATATTTTATTTATTTATTCATGAGAGACACAGAGAGAGAGGCAGAGACACAGGCAGAGGGAGAAGCAGGCTCTACTCAGGGAGCCTGACGTGGGACTCGATCCCGGATCCTGGGATCATGCCCTGAGCCGAAGGCAGACACTCAACCACTGAGCCACCCAGGTGTCCCCCAAGGCTATATTTCTAAGACAGGATGGGAGACAGGACCCAGGCTGTCTATGTCAGCTCTGGCATTAAACATTAAACCCTTGTGGGTGAGGTGCTGGCACAAATGATGGGATTTGAAGCCTCAGCCCTCATGTGGTGGGACACACTGATCTCTGCCTCAGTTGCCCTGGTGACTGTAAGCCACTCCATCCCCTCTCTGAGTCAGGAGCCCCATGACGCCCTGCCTCCGAGGTCAGGACCCCTGGGGCTGAGGTGGGTGATGAGACACCTGGGCTGACTGGGTGGCCTTGTGTGGGTACTCTGTGTCAGAGCCGGGGCAAGGACTGGGCCAGAGGGGGCTCCTTGGGATCAGGCCCCTCCAGGCCCGGCCAGAGAGTGTGGGGCCCCAAGGTCCCCCTTGAGGCTACCTGGGCAGAATAGCTCCATGGCCAAGAGACGGCCCAAACAGTGGGCCCCACCCAGCACCGTGGCCTTGGCCTCATTGGGCCCAAGTGTCAGGGACACTGCCTAGGGAATGGGAACAATTTCAGGGCATCCTTGGGAGGAGACCGCAGCCCAGGAACTGCAGCACGATGCAAATGCACCATGTGCTAAATGGGGAAAAATGAATTTTACACCCAGACAAAGTGACTTTTATCATGTTAACGACCATGGTTTGCTCATCATGTCTGCTGCAGTGAAATGGGGCCTGTGGATGTTTTTCTTTTGGTTCTGCTTTTAAATGGAGGCATTTCCCCCCCTCATAGCAGACAAGCCAAGCCCCTTAGATTGGGATGACAGAAGTGCCGATTCAGCAAAAACAAAATGGAGGATTTTTTTTTTTTAATCTTCATCTGTGCCTTCCAGCAAAAATAAGCTCAGAACGAGGAGCTGGGGTGGCTGTGAGGAGCCCTGACCCGGAGAAAGGAATGTGGCTCTGGCCCAGCTCACCCCTAAGTCCCTGTGTGACCTGGGACCTATCTCACACCGTCCTGACCTCAGTTTGCCCATTGGTACCAGGAAGGAGGTGGGCTGGAGCCGCGGTGCTTACAGCTCAAGAGCTGCTCTGCCCTGGCCCTCGCCCAGGCATATGAGGCAAATTCATCACACCCGGTGTGTCTGTGTCCAGAACTGCCTACTCCCAACAGCCGGACTCCCAGAGGGCAGGCCAGAGTGGAGTTACTACTGAGTCGGTGGTGCCCCCAGTGGCCAATACGTGGCCCTGCATGGATGGGACACAGATGTTTGTTGCGGGAGCCAAAGCTACTTCCCCTGACATCTGCAAGGAGTATCCAAGAGAGGACTCCGTTAGCCAAGTCCCTGAGAGTCCCTCCCAGCCCTGGACCCCGCGCACATCATTGACACATGGCAACTCCATATTGTGCTCATCAAGAGTCAGGAAAACACCATCTGATACTTTGTACAGCTGCCCAGCCCAGCACCCAGCTCCCCGGGAGGAGCCTCTGCTGTGCCCAGCGGGGGAATGCTCAGCTAAGGCAAATGAAGAGGTCTTTGGGGGCTGGCATATCTGGGAAACCTCTGCCCTGACACCATGCAGTACTGCTCTGGAAGGCTCGAACAGGTCAGGCAGGCAGGGCACTTGACGAGCAGAGATCAGCAGACAATTAGCCAGCCCCAGCGGAGGTAATTAATCAACGTCTGAGGCCTTCCGTCTGGGTCTGCTGTGATCACTGCTGAGCCAGTGCCCTGGTGGAAGTCAGGGCCTGGGCTAGGCTGACAGGGCTGGACTCCATTGCTGTTAGCACCCGCACTGCCAGCACAGACACTGTCACCAACACTGCCTCCAGCAGCTCAGTGTTGCTGTCACCCTCACAGTCATCATTGCTGTCACCATCATAGTAGCATCAACATCCAGCTAGGGCCTCACTGTCCCTATCCCCATCCATAGTTACCTGTGCTTATTCTTCCCAATTCAAGCGACTTTCACACTGTCCCTTCATTTGCTTCTTCCCAATCCAAAAGATATACAGGTGTCTTGCTGGTGGGGAGACTGAGGGATAGAGAAACGAAGGGCCGCGAGTGGTGGTGGGGAACCTGGCCTCCTGGCATACAGCCTACCCTCACTACCATCCCTCTCCTCCTTTCTCCCAATACCACCTGGTCTCAGAGTGTATCCCTCCTCCCCATACCAGTCAGGCTAAGCTTAAGTAGGCTGTAGTAACAAATCTAAAATCTTAGTGGCTTCAAATAACGAAGGTTTCTTTCTTTGTGCTGCTACGTATCCTTCACAGTAACCAAGGCTCTGCCCTATGTCATCCTCATACTGAGACCAGGCTGATGAAACAGCCAAAGTCTGGGAAACTGTCGTGGAAGAGGGGAACAGGGCCTAGAAAGGTCTCACACCATCAACTAATTGCTCTGCCTGGAAGTGTGGCTTCTGTTCATTACTCACTGGTCAGAACCAGACACTATGCTCCACTTGACCATCAGGGGGCAGGAAGGAGCAACTCTGCCTTTAGGCTGGAAACAGGAAAAATGGGAATTTGGCAATTGCCAACAGTGGCTGTGAGATTCCCGCTTCCTTCTCTCCTTCCATTCACCTTCCAGACCCAGGGCACCCACATTCACCAAATGCTAGTCCAGCTGGACTTCGAGAGTTGACATGCGGCTTCCTCAGGTCCCTCGGGATCATGAGTTGGGCTTCCTGCTTCAGGAAAAGAAGTCCCCCAGAGGATAAGGCTAGATGAGCCAAGAAGTTCTTGGAGCCTGTCCTGTCTTGGTGGAGCCTTGTGGAAAGGGAGGGAGGATCCGTGTTGAGCTTTAGGCCATGACTGGTCACGGGTGTGGTAATGGGTGGGCTGGGAGAGGCTGAGGCAGAGATCAGCCAGTAGCGTCTCGTAGGGATTCTGAAAGGGCGAGGCTGGGCCAGCTGCTGGTGGGATCCTCAGTATAGAGGCCATGACAGAGGAAAATGATGAATTAGGTGGCCAGAGAGGTGGCCAGCAGCTCTGGGTGACTGGCTGGTTGGCTAGTTCTGGGCTGTGTGCACAGGCATTTATAAGGCACCACCTGGGGCACCCCGGTTACACACTGCTCTTCCAAACCTCTAACCTGCAGCCAGGCCTCCCAAGTGGCTAGACTGTAGGAGGAAATCTGATACTAGAGATTGGAGGGGAAAGGGGTTGCTTGGGGGCTCTGGGTACTGGCTCTGGAATTCTGGAAATCAGCCTCAGGACTCCAGATTCCCAATTTAGCATTCATTATGCTCCACCACCATGGGCCAGGGCTGGAGGTAGGTGATGAGGTGGCAGGATGGGGAAAGTCTGGATCCAGGTGAGGCCACATCTGATTCTCCTGGTGCTGGGGTGCCTGTGCCAGGGCAAATGTGTCTCTTCCCACATCATCCATCACTGGGCCACAGAAGGCTGGTTATGATCAATAAAACAAACAATTATCCTGTCATTACTGATTGTGAGCCTGGGGCAGAAGCAGCAGCTGAAGGAGGAGCACTTGGGGTGTGGGGGAGCTTCTGATGAGGACAGCCCACACCTGGGGTATTGGCCAAGGTTGGGGGCTGCAGGAGATGAGGACTGTGGAGGCCGCCAGGCAAGGCTGCCCAGGAATAGGGGGCAGGGCCTGGAACCAGCAAAGCAGGAGGACTAAGCTCTAACTGAAGGAGGTGGGATGCAGGCCAGTCCCCACCTGGCTCTGAGTGGGCTAGTTGGCCCACCCTCTTACCCACTCCCCTCCTTTTTTTTTTAATTTTTATTTATTTATGATAGTCACAGAGAGAGAGAGAGAGAGAGAGAGAGAGAGGCAGAGACATAGGCAGAGGGAGAGAAGCAGGCTCCATGCACCGGGAGCCCGACATGGGATTCGATCCCGGGTCTTCAGGATCGCGCCCTGGGCCAAAGGCAGGCGCCAAACCGCTGCGCCACCTAGGGATCCCACCCACTCCCCTCCTGATGGTGTCCCTCTCCCTGAGCAGCCTAAGCATGGGGAAGCGGACACATCAGGGAAGGTAGTAACTGTGAGCGATCCTAGTTACAAATTAAGAACCATCCTCTGTCCGCCTATCCCACCTCCCACATCCCGGGATCCCTAAACACTCAGACAAAATAATCTGTCTCCACTGCCCCTGAGGGCATGTTGTCTTGGCTTCCCAGACAGGGGAGTATCCAAAGCAGTGGGTACGAGTCTGGCTGCGGGGAGGTGGTGGGGGCGGGGGAGGAACCACCACTCTGGAACCTGGATCCCAATTCTGGAGAGCTGCTCTGGCTTCTGGCCAGGGAATGGAGGACCTGCTTTCCAAGCCCCTTGGAGGGTGGAGCAGGCCCAAATCCTGCTGAACCAGCAGAGAGGAGCCAGGGCTACAGAGCCATGGCCACCGTGATCCCCCAGTTCTGTTCCCTGTCCTATTCCAGCCCCACAGAGGGGAAATCTCTCTCCATCAGAGGGAAGGGACGAAAGGAGAAGTGATTTATTATTCTATTCCATTATGCCTGTTTCCAGAGAAACTAATTATGGTGCATTGTTGTATTAGATACTTTCAGAAAGATTACATTTTCTTACTTTGGCCGATAAAAAAATTAAATCCATCAGTTTTCCTAAACACATTACAGTAAAGACAGACTTGCTCCTTGTAATTATTAATCAGTCGGATTTGAGGATGCAAAGCGTTTGACTTAAGCTCAATATAGTCACGAACAATGTCCCAGGATCGCATTTGGTATTGAAACAATTTTTCAATTTATTAAAAAGTCATTAAGGCACTTGGAGTGGGAGGTGCAGGGAGCTGGGCTAAGCCGCTGAGTCAGGGTTGTGGATCTGGGGGTGGCGGTAGGCAAGGGGACCTCTGCAAGCAGGAGGGGACCCCAGGTCTGTCTCGCTCCTAAGCCTAACTATCCAAGGGGCCTGTTCAAGGTGAAATGAGACCTTAAAAGTCAGTGCCCGCCCCCACCCCCGCAACCCCGTCCTATGCCTATTCAGCTGTCTAGAATTTGTCCCTCCAGACCGTGAGCTCCACGGGACAGAGCAGTGGCAGTAAAGGGTCCCTCTGGGAACAATTTGGCATACTGCTCCCTGAGCCCACTTTGCAGCAGTCCTGAGGGTCAGGCACAGAAAGCCGAGGGTCTGTCTGACTCTCACCCACCTCTGACGGGGAGATCAGCCCCTCCTACTAGCTCGGACTCTCAGAGCCTCCAACTGAGGACATGTGGCTATTTGGAAGGACACCTGGTGTGGCCGGGTGCCTTGCTCCGGTAGCTGGCCCTGCTCACTCAATCATTTAATTACTCCTCTGACACTTCTTACTCCCATAAGGGATTTGCAGGAGTTTAGGAGGCTGGCAATCTACAAGCCCAGCTTAGCCTGTGTCCTGTCTGGGGTGGGAGCTGAGGGGCAGCAACAAGACCTGGGATCAAGTCACAGCTCAACCCACTTGCAAACTGTTGACCTTGGACAAGTCAGTTAACCTTGCTACACCTCAGTTTCCATCCTTGGAGAAAGAGGATGCTGCTACCTGTCTCCTCATACAGGGCAAGGCAGGTCACAAGATCTGTCTGTCTCTCCTGGTCTGGATGGCAGAGGGGTGGTGGGGTGTCATGTCACCCCCCTGCCTCTCTGCCATCAGGGCAAAGTCCTGGCTACTCCCTTGGGGGCTACTTCACCCATATTGTTCCCTCTGACTGGAATACTTACCCTCTCCCAGGTCTTACTTCTAGAGAATTCCACTTTCAAGCCTCTGCTATAAGGATCTTCCCTAAATCTGAATGGGACTTCTGGGTGTTCCCATGGCCCCTGGGCTGTTCCCTTTGATCACACAGTACCTGACAAGGGCTTCATCTGCCCCATTAGGCATGGCCCCCCAAAAGTCGAGTCTTGTCTCTGACATCCACCAGCATACCCGGGACCTCGTGCCCCCATCCACGTGAGACCCACCCTAACCAAGCCTGAGACCTTGCTGGAATGAGCTAGCCATTCTTTCTGGGGCTTTGTTGGGAGGGTACAGGACCCCGGAGCCAAAGGATAAGACAGTGCTAGGCCTTCATAGGGTCTCTTTATCCAGTGATGAAAGACCCTATTCAGCAGCAAGAGCTTTCATCTCTCTCCCCTACCCAACCCTAGGGCTCTGCTCTGGATGTGTTGCCAGGGAAGGAAGTCAACCCCAGTCTCAGAATGTCCCAACAAGAAACCCAAGATGAGGCAGAGGCTGGGACGAGGACTTGCCCTGCCACTAATTTCTGGATTACATACCCTGATTAGCTCTGTCTCTATGTGCCTCAGTTCTCCTCACATGTATGCCCCCCATCCTGTTAGCTGAGCAGGGTTGTAACTAAGAATTAAACAGCTGAATGGAGGCAAGACTCTAGGATAGCAAGGATCTAGGAGTAGGGCTGGGGTTTGAGTGTCAGTATAATTGGGGGTGACTGGTAAGGTTGAAGCTGGACCCAAGGCACAGGGTTGGGTTCCAGGCCTGTCTAGCTCCCTATAGTCCTGGCCTACAAAGCCACAGAGAAGGATCTCTGGGGATGGGCACCCTGCCCCAATCCCTGCACCTCTCACCTGCGGGCAGGTAGAATTGAGCGTGTTCCAGACATTCCATTTCCTGGGAATTTATGGAGGGTTTTATCATTCCTCTTTGATCACTAGTGAGGGGAAGGAGAGGGCACGCTTGGCTCCCTCCTCTCTAGAGGGGTGAGGAACAGCAGCCTGGCCACCCTCAAGCTTGGAAAATATTGTCTGAATCCCACCTCAGCAGCCCCCCCTTCCCCCTATGGGGCCTTGTCAGGGCCCGCGGAGTATGGGGAGGGGATGGCAGCCATTTAAGCTGTCACCAGCTCCATCAGAGGATTTAAATCACTGACACAGAGTAACAGCGCCATAGATTACAGCACGTGAGCCACGTGGGCACAGTACAGCAGAGGCAAAGCAGGGGTGAGGGGGTGGTAAGGAGGTACGGGCCAACAGAGGCATAGCTCTAGCACCTCAGTTGGGGGGTGTGTGGGGGAGCTCTCTGCAGCTAAGGCCAGCCCAGCGGGGAGCCCATGAACACCTTGCCTGCCCTTCCACTCAGACTAGGGCTCTATAGAAGCCTCCACACCTCTAGGCTGCTCCAGAGCCTCTCCCCAGCTGGAGGATCCATCCTTTGTGCCCTCCAAATAATGGCTGAGGCCATGGCTCATGTCTTTCCCAGGTTCTTCATAGACCCTGCATCCAGAGGCCTCTCAGCCACGGGCACCCCTGTGAGTGGGTGAGGGCAGGAGGGGGGTTGGGGGCACCTGGCAGGGAGCCTGCCTGCTCCTGCTCACAGGCACCCAACCATTGTCTCTGATTGCATGGTATTAGCCGTAAATTACAGCCTTTGGGAGGCCGCATGTAAAAATAAAATAAAATAAGTGTCAAAAGACAGAGAAAATATTGATTCTTCAGGGAAAAGAAAAGAAGATGGCTTGGTTAAATTAAAACTTTGAGAGGAAGGAGAGTGTGGGAAGATGGTCCCCAGGACTAGAGAGCAGCCTGGGCAGGGCGGAAGTAACCTGGGAGACCATGATTCAGTTGGTCAACAAACAACTGCTCCTGAAATCCTGGCCCATCCAGGCCAATGTGGAGGAGACACAGGAAAGATGTGACACCACTCACTGAGGAGACAACAGACCCATTTGATTCACCAGGAGGGACCCCAGACACTGACTCACAGGCCAAGACTTGTCTCTCTCTGCCTGGGGCCTGGGTCGGTTGTGGGAGCTCTCCATGGTTCTGATTCCCATCCGCTGGGTGAAAGCCCTGCCCATCCAGCCTAGTTATAGCCTAGTTATATCCCTCCCTCTCTGCCTAGTTCTGGGACCTAGGGGGCGGGGCACATGAGGGCCCAGTTTGTCCCACCTATCCAGTTCCTCCTCCAGAAACACTCCTCTCCTGGTCCCTCCTCACCTTCTTCCTCTCTTCTCCCCCTGAGAAAGATGAGATTTCCCAAAGCTGCTTCAGTAAAGGCAGAAACAAAAGAAAGACTGAAGGGTTGACAAAGCCCCTCCCTGCCTGGGGCAGATGGACCATATCCAAAATGATGTTTCCATAGCAGATGACATTTCCCATTGTGGTCTGATACAGATACTAGATGTACACCACCTTGAAGCTAAGGCCAGGTACTTAGCATCTCTGCATCCCTGAGCCTGTGAAGTTGGGCTGAGGCAGGGAGGATACTCAGAGCATGGGGGGTGTTGGGTCCAGAGGGATAGACAGCAACCCCTAAAAGGGTTGGGTGATAAAGGCTGGAGTGACAAAAATTGTCCTTCCTCCCATCCCTCCATAGATTGCCTGGACCTCTAGATTGCCCCCTTGAAGGAACCAGGAGAATTCTGACGTGGCAGCTATTCTTCTAGAGGCTTCTTGGCCTCAGATTGAGGGACCCATCTGTTTCGTCAATAAGCAAAATGCATTAAAATGACATCCCACTCCCAGCAATAGCCCCTGGGTCCTTCACACACACACCCTCAGCCATGGGAGGAGGAATGCTCTAAGCTAGTCCTGCCAGGCTCCCTTTCCTATTCTGAAAGTAGTCACAGCAGGGACATCTGTAAGGTGCTTGCCATGAAACAACGATGACCTGGGCACAGTAAGGGAGCAAGGGCCATGTAGCTGGACAAGGCCTGAGCTGGGGGTCAAGTTCCTCGGGGTGAGACATCTTGTCACCAGGGGCACCTGCCTGAACCTCTCCCCTTTCCGTCATCTTCTACCCCTGGTCCCACCCACCTAGCTGCTCCCACTTCTCAAGCCTACAGCGAAGTACTGCCTGACCTCAAAGTGTGGTAAGATGTAGAACTAGATAGAGCAGGTCAGCTGATAGGTCCTGCACTCTAGTGCCTGCCCCCCCATTAGCAAGTGGGCCCTTGCCTGGAAATGACCCCTCTGGTGAAGGTACCCACATGATACTAGGTGGCTAGATGAAAGCCACCTGTTTTCCTGAAGCGGGGAGGTGAACCACCTCTGGAACATCTATTCACCTTCCTGCTCAGTAGCCCTGAGGCTGGTCATGTTTAATTCTCCACTGGCAGTCAAGGTCAAAGCCTGGCCCTGGCCTCTTCTTGCCACTTGGGCTCCCTGACTCTGGAGCCCAGGTACAGCTGCCCCAGATGCTCATAATGATGACAACTGCAGGACTCAGGAGGTATCTGGGGGTAAAGATCTCTTTGAGGGCCCCACGGAGATTGGGCCCAAAAGCCCCCTCCTCAGTGCCAACATTCTGTTTGACTTGTCTGTCCCCTTCTGGTGTCCTTGAGCCTGTTGTCCCCTCCCCATAGTTTGGCCCCTGGGGCAGCCTTTCCCCATCATCCATCCTTCTTCAGGCATTCCTCATCCCAGAGCCTCTTTGAGTCCCCTTCTCTTAACCTCTTCCCCACTCTGGACTCCTCCCCTGCCCAGCATAGGGGCCATGCTGACTGATTTCACCTTGAAGCTCCCTTATCACAATCTCCATCTCCCGAGGCCTTAGCTGGAGCAAAATTGTTTTCTTTGTGCTTGCCCTGAGCAGTGGGGCCGAGTGAGTACAGGGGTGGGACTGGGCCACGATATGTGGAAATTCAAGTCCTGAGATCCAAGGGTCTCCTTTGCCCCCTCTTTCTGCACCCGAACCCTGTCCCTACTCCCCCACCCCTGGACCAGGCACAGGCCTGGCTTACCCTAAGTCACTATTCATGCCCACACTCATTCCCTCCTTTCATCCTGGGCTCAGCTGACCTGCTGACCCTTGAATTACCCCCTCCTCTGTGTGAACATGCTCCCCCCCACTCCACGCCTATGGGCTAGGATGCACACAAGCACATGTTCACGTTCCTTCGGATCCCATTTTGTACTTGTGCTCCCCACTAGGCAGGCACACACTCCCCCCAAAACATGTATCCACATGCCTGTGCATATGTCTAACAGAGTTCCAGAAAACCAGAGCCCATTGGAGATCCCTGGGTGGCTCAGTGGTTTGGCACCTGCCTTTGGCCCAGGACGTGATCCTGGAGTTCCGGGATCGAGTCCCACATTGGAGCCTGCTTCTCCCTCTGCCTGTGTCTCTGCCTCTCTCTCTCTCTCTCTCTCTCTCTCTCTCTCTCTCTCTTTTTAATTTTTGTTATTTTATTTATTTATGATAGTCACAGAGAGAAATAGAGAGAGAGAGGCAGAGACACAGGCAGAGGGAGAAGCAGGCTCCATGCACCGGGAGCCGGACGTGGGATTCGATCCTGGGTCTCCAGGATCGCACCCTGGGCCAAAGGCAGGCGCCAACCCGCTGCGCCACCCAGGGATCCCTCTCTCTCTCTCTCTATCTCTCTCTGTTTCTCTCATGAATAAAATCTTAAAAAAAGAAAGAAAGAAAAGAAAAGAAACAAAAATCAGAGCCCAGAGAAGCCCAGAAGTCTTTCACTTCCTTAACCCAGTCCAAATACCCTGTTGTACAGATGGGAAAACAGAGGCCCAGAAGGGTGAAATGGAAGCAGGGATCCTGGGGATCCCTGGGTGGCGCAGCGGTTTGGCGCCTGCCTTTGGCCCAGGGCGCGATCCTGGAGACCCGGGATCGAATCCCACGTCGGGCTCCCGGTGCATGGAGCCTGCTTCTCCCTCTGCCTGTGTCTCTGGCTCTGTCTCTGCCTGTGTCTCTGGCTCTCTCTCTCCTTCTACCTCTCAAGAATAAATAAATAAATAAAATCTTAAAAAAAAAAAAAAAAAAAGGAAGCAGGGATCCTGGATGGGAGGTGGGGTTGCAAAGTCCCAAGGAGAGGTTAGGGTTAGGAGTCCACTTGATTTCCCTCACTGCCCTCAAGACAGGCCTCTCTGCTGGGCTATTCACCTGGGTGCATTTTCTCTCCAGCCTTTATTCCTGCCCAGAGCAATCAAGATCTCAGTGCTCTGCCCTGGGTGCTCCAGTTCCCCCCACATCCCTCAACCTCTGCCCTCTACTCTCTCTTCTCTATCCCTCGCTTTCTCTTAGGGCCACCTCCCCATCAGGAAAATCATCTCAGATCCAGTCACACTCTGGAGTCTCAGCTCCAGGATCCTGCTACATGACTTCTGGCAGGTCGTCTCACCTCTCTGAGTCTCTCCATTTCTCCAGCAAATGCAGGTGATGACAGAGCTGACCTCACAATCTCACATGATCTTATGAAGCTGACTTACCTGGAAAGGACTTAGTGCAGGGGACAGGGTCCTGTACCAATATAATAATAAGAGCAATGGTAATAATAAAGCTGCTGCCCTTCCTGCATCCCTGGCCCTGGCCCCACCCTTGAGGATAATGTCTCTGTCAAACTTTTTGCAAGAGTTGCCTGCACCCCAGCCACCACTTTCTCTCCATGCACATACTCACCCATGGGGGTGTGCCCCTCAAATTCACATTCCCATCTAGTCTTCACACATGCTCATACACATGCACAAATAGTAAACAGAATATAATTCATTTGTAAAGGAGACTCCAGTTGTACCATCCATCTTAAGCTAAAATACAATACTTCCCAATGTAGCCCATTGGGTTATGATGAATGGAGAGGACAAAGACTCTTACCCACACTCCCTGCTCTCTGGAACATCTAACCATCAGCCATGAGGGGCCAAGTAGGGACAGAGAGGCAGGGCAGCAGGGCAGCAGTCCAGCCATCCCAAAAGGGGCCCCCTAATAGTCTAGCAGCCCAGTTGGGGCCAGAGCAGGAACTACTCTGAGTCTGTCTCCCATCTACAGCCTCCCAGAGGTTCAGATGTTCCTTCTCTGATGCTGTGCTTTTTCTGGGCCTTTTGGGGCCATTGTAGCCTGACCACAGGATGGGTTGAGCCTCTCCAACTACCTGGATGCCAGTCTCCACTCAATTCTACTCCTCTGTGCCCAGCCCTTTCTTCCCTCAGCTACCTGCTCTGAAACAAAAGCTCCCCTCTCCCTGCCTGCACTCAACCCTCTCAGAATCTGTGGCCATTTCTCAAGTACCCTTGGCCTTTGCATATACTTACTGTCTGTTCCTCACCTCAGATCACCATTCCTTTCCTTCTTAACCTGAGGAACTCCTTTGTATGATTCAAGGTCCAGTTCAAAAGCCGCCCCCCCCCCTTTTAAGACTTTATTTATTCATGAGAGATACAGGGAGAGAGAGGCAGAGACACAGGCAGAAGGAGATGGAGGCCCCCTGTGGGAGCCTGACACGGGACTCGATCCCAGGACCCCAAGGTCACGACCTGAGCCGAAGGCAGACACTCAATCACTGAGCCACCCAGGTGCCCCTTAAATGCCCTTCTTCCAAGGTGCCGGCCCTCGCCTTCCTGGAAACAAACAACCCCCACGCAGCCAGGGTGACTAGAGCCCCGAGACTGGACGCAGTGAGGGAGGACAGAGCATCTGTCAAGGCCCCACCCTGCAGGCCGCTGCAGGCCAAGGAGGAGGTGCAGACAGCAGCCCAGGCGATGGGGACCCATGGAAAGGATTGAGGGGGAACAGCGTGACCAACGGAGGCTCCTGGGTGTGGCTTTAATGGGAGGACGCCAGGCCCTTGCCCCTCGGCCAGGGTCAGCCAGGGTCAGCCCGGGCTGCCAGGGCGCGGGGCTCCGTGTTAGGCTGGCGCGGGGCTGGCCAAGCGCGCATTCCTCCGCTTGGGGAGTTTGATGGCCCGCGGGGCTTCCTCCGCAATGGCCTGTGCTGTTTACGAACCCCTCTCCAGCTTGGAAATAGACTGTCTTTCCTGAACGATTTTCTCTTTTCCCATTTACTAAACATTGATTTCCCCCCTCCTGAGCCTCTAATAGAGCAGAAACCAATACGTCTTTGTTTGCTTTTCTCGCGCGTCGGGGGCGCGGGCGGCTGCGGGGGGCGCTGCGGCGGCAGGGCCCGGCGGCTCCGCGCATGTGCACCGCTCGAGGGGCGGTGCCCTCCCCCAGCCCGCCGCCGCCCAGCACCGCCTCCAGGGGCCTGCGGGAGTCCCGCGCGTGGGACACCCGGACGGCAGAGCGGACCGGAGCCCTGGTCCTCTGGGCGGCTGCAGGGCGCGGCGGCCGTGCAACCCGTTCCAGCCATCTCCCAGCTTTGCTGCAGGCGATTCCGATTCCGTTAGCAGGGCCTCGCCTCCCCGTCGTCCTTTGAAGTCCTGGTGCTTCTGGATAAGCGGTCCATTTAGTGTCTGGGGCTGCGTTCAGTAGTGGCCAAGTGGGGCTGGGACGTTCATTCCTCCTTATACCTTCATGCATTCAGTCACCACCAGACATGTCAGAACCTCTGCTCTGAGCCAGGCCTGTGCTGGGGCTTGACATGGAGGAGGATGAGCAAGACAGGGGAGGGGTCTGCCCCAGAGGCTCCAACTACAGACCCCACCCTGCTTTCTCAGAAGCGGCTGGAAGGAAGATATTCTCTGGCTCAGGCAGCTCTGGCAGGCGAGTGAGGAGCATCAGATTCCCAGGGGTAGGCCCTGGGCAGGTCACTGCCCCCCTCTAAGCATCAGGCTGTGCATCTGCAAAGCAGGACTATAATAGCTCCCTGAACTGTGTGGCTTCAGGAATTAAGTGTCACCCAGTACTGTGCCTGGCACAGTGTAGCTGCTCAATAAAAGTTCCTTTCAGGGATCCCTGGGTGGCTCAGCGGTTTGGTGCCTGCCTTTGGCTCAGGGTGCCATCCTGGAGTCCCAGGATCGAATCCCGCGACGGGCTCCCTGCATGAAGCCTGCTTCTCCCTCTGCCTGTGTCTCTGCCTCTCTCTCTCTCTCTCTCTCTCTCTCTCTCTCTGTGTGTGTGTGTCTATCATAAATAAATAAATCTTTTTAAAAAATAAATAAATAAAAGTTCCTTTCCATTCTGGGGCTGCCCACCCCCTCCCCCAACTGAAGAAGCAAACAAACGGGGGCAGGAGGAAGGACAACTGAGTGTGAGGTCACTTGTGACCACAGTATTCCCCAGACCAGCTGGCCGTGCAAGCTCTCCCCTTGCATAGTGGGGCCCCATCTCCCTGCCACCAGGGAGCTGAGGAGCTTGGAAGATGGAGCCCCTGCTAGACCAGGATTAACATGTGACTTTGGCAGGTGCCTTCCCTCTCTGGGCTGTCTCTATCTGGAACATGGGTCCAGTGCTCAGGTGAAATAATACTGCTGACCAAGGCTGGTGCTGCCCACCCCAGCCCTCAAGAGCACCCAGACTCACCAGCAACCACTAACCCACACCAAAACAAGCTGCCACAGCTCTGGGTTTAAATTCCACTCTGCTGTTATTGTCTTTTTTTATTTTTGTAAGATTTATTTATTTATTTGGGGGGGGGGGGAGAGAGTGCATGCATAAGGAGGGAGGGCAGAAGGAGAGGGGGAATCCTAAGCAGACTCTGAGCACTGAGCATGGAGCCTAACTCCAGGCTTGATTTCATGACCTGAGCTGAAACTGAGTTGGACGCTTAACTGATTATGCTGCCCAGGTGCCCCTCTACTCTGCTATTATTAACTGTGGGTGCTTAGGCATATCCCTTCCCTCTCTGGCCCTGCTGATGGTCCCTACCTCATAGGGTTGTGCTGCAGATCAAATGGCATGAGATAGCGCAGCTCCTGAAACCCAGTAAAGACTCCATTCTTGGAGAAGGTACAGAAAGGATAGGTGGGCCTGGGTATGAGGTCCCAAAGGATAGGTTAAGGACTGGGGTCCTGCCCACTAATTATGTGGTTATGTATTCCTCTAGAAACTCCATGGGTTTCCTAATGGCTCTGTGAGGGGCCTTGCAGAGACCGTGGTTTGTTCCCATTTTATAGATGAGAACAGCAGGAAGTCAGAGAAGGAAAGGATCTCGCTAACGTCACACAGCAAGAGAGAGCAGACCCAAGAGAGGGCCCAGGCCTACTGGCTTTAGGTGGAGGGAGTCTATAGTCACTGGATGGATCAAGGAGAAGGGCCAGCATGTCTGGCAGGGATCCCTGCTGGGAGTGAAGATCTTGAGGCAAGAACATGTGTGACCAAAAAAAAAAAAACCAAAAAACAAAAAACAAAAAAAACATGTGTGACACAGGCTGGGGGAGGTCAAGTTCAATTTTGAAACTTCCAAAGAATTTGGCTCTGACCTGCTTGTACCTGAGTGAAATGTCAGAGGGGCCTCTGTGGAGAAGGGAAAACCAGAAATCTTAGGGGACAAGCACCGAGGGAAGGAATGAAGCTAGGGCAGATGCAAAGAGGGGTGTGGGCAGGCTAATGGGCAGATGATCAGACTAGGAGACCTACTGACAAACTGACAAACAGGCATACAGGCAGAGAGATGGATAGATGGAGGAGCAAGATAGATGGGTTGACAATGGACAGGTGGATAGACAAATGGACAGACAGTGAACAGACAGAGAACACTGAGCAGGATTCCACAGAGCTGAGAGGAGGAAGGGTATTCCAGGCAGGAGGGCCCGGGTGAGCAAGGGCTCTGAGAGGAGGCTGGGAATGATCTCCGGGCTCTGAGCAGTTGGGGAGGAGGCTGGTGTCTCTTTCAGTAAAGCTCAGAGACCCAGGGCCACACAGAAGGCAGGGCTGGGGTGGCAAGTGGTTGGGAGGTGGGAGAAGAAGTGAGTACGTCCCCCTCCATGCCCCTGCCAACCCCAGGCAAGGCCATAACAGGACAAAGGCAGTTCTGGAAGGGGGGTATTATCGCACCCCAAGGGTGGCTGTACCCATTAGCTCTGCACAGTGCCCAATGTGCATTTGGAGGATGAGATGCCTTCACTGCATCAGGAGCCAGTTGTGTGGCCAGCCTCTGGAGCAAGGCTGTAACCCCCCTGGGCTAACTAGGGCAGGTGGTGAGCAAGCCAAAGCCAGTCTGAGGGAGCCAGCTCCAGCCACAGCACAGGGAGCCTCAGTAGGGGCCGGGACCAATTAGGAAGGAAGGGGAGACAGCAATAATTAAAAATTAAAAGCCAACAAGACAGCAGTTTAAAAATGGAAGGAGTGAGTAAAACAATTAGCAGAGATGAGGCAACAGGGCAGGCACGATACAAATGGAGCTGATCACAAAGCGCTAATGACATCGGGAAACCTAATTTTTACGGTGTCAGGACTGTGTGATGAAGCACTGGGCCTGCTCCCCTTAACCAGCCTCGTGCCATCTGAGGTCAGTGGCATTTGGTCTCCCTCCCCACGCATCAGAGGAGCCTGCACGGGGAAGCCAGGGGGCAGAGGGCACTGGCTGGTGGGGACACTAGGAGGCAGGGAGGCCCAGGGACAGTGCTGAGGAGGAGGCAAGGAGGCCAGCCTGGGAAACCGAGGCACAAACTGGGGGTGATGGGGGAGATGGTGGTGGTGGTGGCAGGTACCACCCCTTCCATGTCCCTGCCACAAGGCAGTGGTGGTGAAGTCACTCGCGGTCCTCCCTGGTGCGCTGCACCGGTTGCCGCGGAGACCAGGCGACCCTCCTGGCAGAGGGAGGCTGAGTCAGTTTGAGTAATGGCGGAGAACGCTGCCGCTGATGGGGAAAAATACATCTTCATAACAGGGTGAACCTTTTGGAAAATGGAATAAGTAAAATAATTGAGAGAAAGAAAATTGAGTTTTTATTGCTTTTTAAGTGTTTAAGTGGAGGTTTCATTTAGGGAAATTATCGTTGCTTTTATTTTTAGCCACCCGGTGGGGTAGGGTGGGGCCTGGGAAGGCTTTGATTCAGGGCAAGGCCTGGGTATCTGCCCCTCAGACCCTCATCCTGGGGGCCCCAGGGGCAGCCCATCTCCCCAGGAGAGAAAGCAACCAAGGCTCCTTCTGGATCCCGCTGTGCCTCCTGGTGTCTCTTGGGTCCTACCGTCAGGCTGTCCACTTCACCCCCTCTCTTGCTCACCTCCTGACTGTGTTGGAATAGTCCCCTTTAGCCCCTCAGCTCTTGCCATACAGTCTGGGAAGACTCCCCCCACCCACCACCCCACTAGGATCCCTTGCTCCGCTGAGTCTCTAGATGCCCCACTTTTAATTTCCTGGCTCCTCCTCACTGGTCCTGTGTCTCCTGTCCGAAGCCTTGGTGGAGGAGTGGGGCGAGACACCTCAGTCTTTGGATCTGATGCCCAGAAGATGCTTGTTCAGCCTCTCTGTTGCCGTCTGCCGAGCCCAGGTGTCTACAGCCTCATGCGCCCTTCCCATCCCCATTCGGCTCCCCTGTCCCACCCTGGAAATGGCTCAGGGCAAGGCCACCAAAGACCTCACCAGGCATACCACACACAGTGGATGAGGTGGCCTGGCTCCCCAGACCCCACTGCCCTCCTTCTGCCCCATTACTTGCCTGTTACTTAGGGTTCCATCTTGAGTCTACTCCAGTAGTCCCTCTTCCATCTCTGAGATCGGTCCCTCTAAGACTCCAGTCTTCCTGGGATCTTCCAGGTTCTCTCCTGAGCCCCAAATGGAAAGCCTTGTGGGCTAGTCTTCTTCACTCTTCACTGGACCCAGCATCCCTTCTTGCCCACCATCCCTTCTTGCTCACTTCAACCACTGATGGATTTAGTTAACAGACCCCGTTAGCTCTCACTGAGATGGCAGCTCCAGCAGCTCCTTGATCTCCCATCTCCATTCTTGGGCTCCCTGCCCTGGCAGCTTTTTTCAATTCCTCAGTAGTGTCAAGCTTTTTTCAACCCCAGGGCCTTTGCTCATGTTATTCTCTCTGCTGAGAAGCTTTTCCCCCCTCATTGGCCTGAGCAAGCACGAGGGTACTTTCACCCTTTAGGTCATAAATTGGGAAGTAGGAACCATGACTCATATTACTGCATTAACAAAATGGAATTTATTGGCACAAGTAACTGAAAAGTCTAGGTCTTTGAGCATGGCTAGATGTAAATGCTTAAACATTATTATCAGAACATAGCCTCCCCATCTTGTACTTCTCTGAGTATGAACTTCGTGCTCCTCCGGGACTTCCCAGTCCTGCCCCCTCAGGATACCTCATTCTCATACTGCCAGCAGAAGCCTCAGTGCCGAGTAGGTCACATTCCATCCCAGAAAGTCACTGTGGTCTTGAAGCTGGAGGAAGCTGATTGGCCAGGCCTGCACCAAGGATAGGGGGAATGTGCTTGTCTCCAACCCAAGGAGGGAGAATAATGGGGTCAGGGACTCCCCAGGGATTACTGGGAATGAGCACCTGAGTAGGCTTGGCCTCTGCTGGGCCTGCCTGTTGCCTTAACTTCTCTTTCCTTGATTCATTCCTCTAGGGGCAATTCTCTTCTTGCCTGGCCCCCTCTAGGCTGTGAGCCCAGAGGCAGGAACCAGCCTGTCTTATTCACCACAGGATCCTCAGTGCCTATGAGTGAGGAGGAGCCCCCTCATGTTACAGATGGGGAAACTGAGGCAGGGGCTTGGCTAACATCACACATCTGTGTTCATACTAAGGGGCCCTGTGCTTTGTTCCTCATGTCATCTCCGTTATCCTTCCATCAACCCCTCTTCCCAACCTCCTCCTAGCATTCCCACAGCCATCCCACACACACCACACGACCCCCATTCCCGCATGTGCCTACAGCTGTCTGCCTGTCTGTCTACTCATCTTTTCTAAACTCCTCCCAGGGTGTCCACACTGTGATCTCTACTTCCTCTGTTCCAAAGCTGCCACGTGCAGCTCCCAGGCCCCCCACTGATTCTGACATGCACACAGCAGCCCCTCACCAGCATGCGGCTTGTTAGCGACTGCTTTCTACATCACACAATTGCCCCTTGGCTACACTGCCTCAGTCTCTTCAAACGTGTCTTCTTCCAGCTTTCTCTGGATCATGCCTGTCCCAGGGCTCTGTCCCCACTGCTGGTCTTCTCTCTGAGTCCATCCTTGCTTGTGGCCTCATTCTCACCCTTGGGCTGTAGCACATATAGGTCCTATTCATATAGGAGATTCATGGGGTATCTTCTATGTTGAGTTCCAGATCTATCCTCAGACATGCTGCTCCCACCCACAAGCAATCCATCCCTCCTCCCAGCCCTGTACTTCCTGCAGGGCTTCTGGCTTGGACAATCCAACCTCCAGATGGGGCTTCCCATCCCACCTCTGCTCAAAACCATCCCTGGCTCCCTGTTGCCCTCAGGACCAGCCTGAGCTCCTCCCACCCACTCCCACCACACTGACTGCTCCAACCCACCCACAAACCCCTGGTCCCCACAGATAGACAAAGTGCCATCTCCGGAGGGTGTGCTCATTGGCCCTCTGGCCACGCCCCTGCTGTCCCCAATGCCTGAATGCCTTCCCTTCCTCTTCTCCCTACACCCACACGTTCCTCTGGTTAACTGCTCCTATTCTTCCACCTTAGGTCAGAGATTTCCCAGTGTAGGGAGCCTTCTGTGCCCTCTTCCCTGAACCAGACTCCTTCTGTCCTGTCCTTTCCCCTGCGGGAGGATGTTTACCCATGTGTGCATTGACGCCTCTTTGGGTCTGCTTGTGCCAAACCCTGAGCCTGGTGCTTAGTGGATGCTCGGAGAACATCACCGAATGAATGAATGAATGAATGAGTGACTTTCCAGCACTTTCACCCATGGGCCCAGTTCTCCTGTGTGCAAGATGTGGTCAAAGAGGCCTCCCAGGGCACCCTTGGGAGAGCCCGGGACCAGCATGACCAATAGAGCAAGTCCTAAAGCATCCTGCAAGTTTGGTAAAGTGTGTGTATTCTTTTTTTTTTTTTTTAAGATTTTATTTATTTATTCATGAGAGACAGAGAGAGGCAGAAACATAGGCAGAGGGACAAGCGGGCTCCCCGTGGGGAGCCCAATGTGGGACTCAATCTCAGGATCCCAGGATCATGTCCTGAGTTGAAGACAGACACTCAACCACTGAGCCACCCAGGTGTCCCATATGTGTGTATTCTTACCACTGGCCCCTGCCCCACCAGGAGGGGACCCTAGGGCAGCTGAGAAGACACAAACTCTTCCTCTGCCTACCTTGGGTCTCCTTTCCATCTTTCTTATTCTCTCTGCCACCACCCAGTCCTGCCCTGGTCCTTTTGGTCAGTGACCTTGGTCATAGTTCCTTTGCCCTCCCCTTGGCTTCTCCTTTCTTCTCCAGAGTGCATTCTGTAGCTGTCTCTAGCAGCCCCCCACCCCCTCCTCACCTTGCCCTGCCAACTCTATTCCCTCCCAGTGCAGCCTCTGTCTCCTGCAGCTTTGCCCTCCCTCCACTGAGTACAGCTGCTTTCCTCTAAGAAGTTAAGTTGAATTGATCTGCTGTTTAATTGCCTGATGTGTTCATTGCCCACGTGGCCTATTGGCAGAGGTGGCTGAGGTGGTGGGTCGGCAGAGAGCTGGGGTGTCTCAGTGCCTGAGTGGGCACCTGCCTGCCCACCTGGGAGCATTACAGTATGGATGTGCTTCCCAGAGAGGCCGGGGCAGTGGTAGGAGAGTGTACCCACCTACTCACACATGCATTCCTGGACACACAACACGCATTGGCATACTCTGCTACCAGCTACAGCCAACAGCTGTCTCTCCTAAGCCTGGCATTCAAGGCCTCCATGATCAAGCCTCAACAGACCATGCCAGCCACACCTCCTCAAGGTATCCCCGGGGACGCTGGGGGCTGACCAGAGGAGGAGGCGTTCCATCTCTGTCCATCAGTCTGTCTGTGCATCTGGGGAGGCACCAGTTCACTCTGGGGGCTCCACTCTACAGACATTTCTCGCAGAGCCTGACAGGGTGGGCAGGGCTGAGCCAGGCCTTGCACTCATGCACGATCTCCCTCCTCTCTCAAATCCACACTGGGCAGCACCTGGACTCTGCCTAGCCCTGAGCTGACCTCGAGCTCTGGAGAAGGAGGAGGGATGACAAGGAAGACCCGTCCTGGAGGAGGCAGAGTCAGACGATGAGCCCTCACTGAGCACCTAGTATGTGAGGAGCTTTGACACCACTGTTGCTGTCCCATTTGGTGCTCATCACAATCCCAGCCATCCTGTCCCCTGCCTGCACACGCTCCACGTCCCCCCTCCCCTTCCAACTAGCAGTAAGCTCCTCGGGGAGTGCCCATCCCAAGTCACACTGCCCTGCTTCCCCCTCTCCAGCATTCCTTGGCCAAGGATATGTCCCAGTTGCACCTGCTCTCTGGGCCAAGCAGGAACCCTGGGGTAGGGGGTGAGGGGGAGAATGGGCTCTATTGTCCCTTTTGCTCACTGCTAACCTAGGTTCATCTCGCTGCTTCTGCCGTGATGCTCTCTGATCTTGCCTCCTCTGGCCAAGGTCCACGTACCAGGCAGCTTCTTAGGTCCTCACAGACTCTGTGGTAGAGGTGTGCCTCATAACCCCATTGTATACATGGGGAAGGTGAGTTGTTGAGAGTTTAAGTGACTTGCTGGGGAGCTCACAGGTAGAAAGTGGCAGAGGCAGGAACTGACCCTGGATCAAGTCATCATTGGGCTGGCTGATATCCAACTCCTTCGACATCTTCTAGACAGGTAGGAAGATGGAAGCCCTGAGGCCAAGAAAGAAAGATGCATGGTGGTTCCATGCCTTGCAGCATGCATGGTATTCAATACATGGTATTCTTTCTGGAAGACAAAGCTTCCTCCTGAGAATTTCCTGCAGATTGGATTCCAGATTACAGGGAGCATGTCTAGGGATGGGATGCAAACCCTCCCAGGCCACAGCTCACATCCAGTACCCTCTTATCTTCACAGGCCCTGGGGCCTCTCTTTGTGGGGTACCGTTAGCTGCTCCTCCCCTTTGAAGGAAAGTGACCAAAGGGGTCTTTGTCCAGCACTTGGCCTGGGATGAGTGAATACAGTGGCTACTGTCCATAGCCATCCCTCCAACTCCTTTCTCTCCCCAAGGGAGGAAGGAAGAGGCGGTGAGAGGAGGAGGAGGGGGAGCGGCAGAGGAAGAAAAGAGGGAGAAGGGAGGGGAGGTAGGGAGGAGGGTGAGGAGGCTGACAGGGGTGGGGGGAGACTAGAGGGAGAGGGGTAGGGAGGAGGAAGGTGAAGAGAGGAGATGAAGGGGAAGGAAGGGGAGGAAGGGGGAAGGGAGGGGAGGGGAGGCAGATATACAACCACACACCCTGACCTGCAGTGAGGCTAGAGGGAGGGGAAGGCTGGCCGCAGGGGAGCCTGCGGTGGCTGCAGGAGATAGATAAGGTTGGGGAGAAAGACGTGGCTGATGGGAGCGCAGGGATTAAGGGCTCCAAGGGCCTGTCCTGGGCCTGTGGGTGGAAATTCAAGAAGAAGGGAGGCTGCCCTATGAGAAGGGATGAGAGAAAAGAGAGATCTTACTTCAGAGGACCCCTGTGCCTTTGGAGAGCAATGAGAAAAGCCCCACCCCCATTCATCTCTGCAGCCCAGTGAACCTCCTGAACAGGCTCAGGCCTGGACCCAGCGGGAGGGACAAGGCAGGGTGGAAGATCCCCTGAGCTCAGGGGCCTCCCCTGAAGGGGAGGCAAAGTTTTCCCTTTATCCCTTCTGGGCTCTTCAACTGGCCTAATCATTAAATTGACACAAGACAGATTAACGGTAGAAAACATTTTATTTCATATGTATAGGAGCTCATAAAATATGAGACTCAAAGAAGTGACCAAACAGGCAGCTTTTGTACCTTTCAGACAAAGAAATACTAAATTTGCGAAGAGCTGACAAGAAAAAGAAGTTTGAAAAAAAAAAAAAAGAAAAAGAAGTTTGGGCCAGGGGTAGGAAGTTGGTGAAGAAATAACAAGGTTTGTTTATGCGGCCTTCCTGACCCTGAATTCCCCATCTCTGGTAATGAGGATGTGTCTCTACCTCCTGGTATGGGGAAGGTACCCTTCAAGTGGGAGATTTATTTCCTGCTTTCAGGGGGACAGAGGAGGGTCAGAACATCCTTCTTGCACCAGCTGCCTCTTAAGTAACTTTGATTCAAGGAGTCAGTATGTCAAAATGCCATGTTTTGGGGGGAGCCTGCCCTGAACCCTATTACCTCCAATCAAAGAAGGCAACTCATGGCTATGGCCCATCCACCACATGCCAGCCTGGCATGCTCACACCCTGGCAGGTATCTGTGCCAGGCATGGAGGTGACAGGGACCATCCCTGCCCTGGTGGAGCTTCGCTACCCTTCACATATGTGTCCTATGCAGCTGTGTCCTTACTGATGGCCACACATAGTCTCTCAGACACCCCCACCTTTGCTTGGTACCTGGGGCCTCTCACCTGGGGCCGGGGTGGGTAGGGGAATGGGAGACACGCCCATACCAGTTGGGGGGGGCAGTACCAGGTGGGGTAAGAGCCCTGGTGGCAGCTGTCATTCTCAGAGTTAGAGCCTGAGGACGCTCCTCCTCACCTCCAGAGGAAGGATGAAGCCGGCCCTTGGTGGAGGCCTACAGGCCCCTGTTCTGAGCTGGAGGAACCCAGGCCTGAGGCTCCCTGAGTTTGCGCTGGTCATAAGGCTGGGCCTGGTGATAGCATCCTTCCTGGTATGGGTGATGGTAGGATCTGTGCCTTGTTCTCTCTGTTGTGCCCAATACCCAACCCACGTGAGCATGTTATGGGCACTCATAGATGCCTGCAGTGAATGAATCTTGAACTCTTAGAAGCTGGGTTTCCCAGGGACTTGGTAGGAAGGGGTTCCTTCTCCAGGAACCTGCAGAACAGTGTGGGGACTTACCTGTGGTGGCTTCCTCCCTGGGGGGGGGGGGGGTCCAGCTGATGAGGCTGGGAGTTAGGGAAGGGCTGCCCAGTGTCAGCCCCATAGGGTAGAGATAGGACCTGTTGGCCGAGGGCCTGGTTGCTGGGAACAGCTGATGGAGATAAATGGTCCTTGTCTGGGTGGGGGTCAGGGCTGGGTAAGGTAGCCTTGGGCCTGACAAGTGACTGAGAGCTAGGCCAGGAATTTGGAGAGGCCTCCTGCAGTGGATCTGCCCATGTAGCAGGGACCCAGCTGTCCACAGCCCCACCTCTGCTGGGGACTGAGAGTCTGGGGGAGGAGAGAGGCTGGACCCACCCTGTCACAGATGTGGAAGCTGAGGCCCTGCTGGGTCCACAGCTGCCCTGGGGGCCAAGCCCCTGTCCAGACAGGAAGTGGCGCATTTTCCTGGACGTATTTGTCCAGGGCAAGACCTGAGCTCTGGAGAGCCTGGCCCCAGGCCTCATTTGTGTGTTCATTCATTCACCTCTTAATTTGTTCTCATGTCTGTCCCTGGTATTCTTTCTGGCCTGCTAGAAGCTCTTCTCCACCCAATGAGGCCAGGCCCTTCCTTTCCCTGGCATCTTCTGTCACATTGGCCTCTTGGCTATTTCTCTAAGAAACCTCTAGCCTCTGCTTTTGCTGTTGTCATTTTTCTCATCTGGAACCTTCCTGCCCCAGGTGCACATGTGGATAGCAACTCTGGACATTGGAATGTCAGCCCTGTGCTTCAGGTGGCTGCACTTCCTGTAGCACCCATTTGAAGCTCCTCCTCCACTTCTTATTTCCATACAGTTCTGTTTTGTCTCCCTCAGAGCCTAAAAATACCTTGTTTATTGGTTCGTCTGTTTATCATCTGTCTTTCCCAGGCATTGGGGAGCCCAAAGGAGCCATCACCTCACCAAGCCCTTCCTAGGAGCTAGGACTCAGCTGCTTTCTCTACTGGTCCGTGAGTGCCCAGGACCCCGGGGCCAGTCAGGTCAGCATAAGGCAGGCCCTGTTCATGGGCCAGTAACAAGAGGATGATTGCCAGGGCAATGGTCTCCCTGTCGCTGATGATCCTGCATAGAGGCTTAAGGCTTTGATGCAGCCTGTCAGAAGGGGCTCAAATGGCCATGACTCCATGAACCCTACACGCCCAGAAAGCAGGTTCCTCAAGCCCTGCCTGGGCTAGGCCCCATGGCTGGGGCACAGAGACGGTACATGTGGAGATTGGCACCAAGTCTGGGCACCTCCTCATCCAACATGATGGAGATAAACGAGAGGCGTCTGGAGCTGGAGCGGATGACAAGGAGGCTGGTGCAGCCTGAGTGATGCAGGGCTTGGTGAGGGAGACAAGGCAGTGGGGGATGAGATGCTGGGAGAATTCATAAACCCTCTAGGACACCGTCCCTCATCTCTCTGTGGAGAGAAGGAAGATATGCTGCGGTTGGGAGGGGTGGGCCAAGTTCAGTCTCAGCCCACGGATAGGTAATGTTAGAGCCTTCAGTGCCACCCTAGTGCTGAATTTGGGATGGGGGACCAAGCAGGGGGCAGTGGGATCTTGTCCAACAGTTCTGGCTTCCCTCTCACCCTCTTCCTCCTCCTTCATCTTTCCAGGGTCCTCAGATGCCAGGAAGGATCCTCAGACGCCAGGAAGGATCCTCTCTGGTTACCGACTGGGAGGCAGTGGGCATGGTCAGGGTAGCCAGGCTCCTGAGACCCAACTCAGGAGCAGCCCCCAGTCTCTGTTCCTCCTACCCAGCTACTGCCCCAGGAGCCTCTACAGAAGTGGTGCTGAGAGAGGAGTGAGGGCCACGGCCCCTCATCCCTCTGAGATGGAAGGAGATCCTGTGCCTTAGAGGAGATGTGGCCCCTTCTTGCCTAAGCTTCTTGGAGGTCCAGGACCAGCAGATAACCTCAGGGTCTCCTTGGAGGTCAAGTCTACAGCTCCACTGAGAAAGGACAGAACAAGGCACACTAAGGCTTCCACTGCTGCCACCAAGTGGCTGAAAGAGGTAACAAATCTGCTATTCCAATTTCCAGAAGGAGGTGGAGGGAGGGACATCCTTAGGGTTGGGGGCAGAGGCCCAGAGGAGGTGGGGGTGTGTGTGTACTATATTCACTCCTCCACCACCACCCCCGCTAGCTTCCTCGCACAGAACCCGGGCCCTCACTTGCCTTGGCCCAGAGCAACTCCAGGTGCCATCAGACACACATCAGAACTTCCCACAATGCCTTCAAAGCAGGTCTGGCATTAGAGATTGCCCATCTGACCTCCACTGTATTAAGGGAGGACCAGGGGCCAGAATGACATCCGAGATCACAGCTAATGGGTCTTGGTGGCAGAGAAAAGGGGAAGGAATAGGAGCCTGGAGGGAGCAGAGAAAAAGAGGAGCAGAGAGAAGGGGGACTGGGGAGGCGGGTGCAGCCCAGCTGAGCCCTGCCTCACACATCATAATAGTTCTCCCTACACCAGAACTGGGGAGGCTAGGCCTTGGCCAACTGACCCCTCAAATGGTTCTCAGGAACAGATTTCCCTTCCTGCTATCTTTTAATTCCCCACCACTCTGCCTGCATCAAGGTTATACCAAGGTCACAAAATTGACTGAAGGAACTTTGGTGTGACAGGCAAAGTTAAAATTGAGTACCTAAAATGACCATTTCTGGAGTCCAAGCAAAAAATCAAATGCAGCCCTTAATGTGGGCTTCTCTTTCCCTTTTCTTAACCTCCAAGGGCTATATCCACTTTGCCACCCTGTCCTACTGGTGCTGATCTCCTGACGCTGTTTGCCCCTGACCACCCACTAGTAGGACACCAAGCCACAGGACATGCTATTCCTCCTGTGGCATATTTCCCAAGTCTCAGTGACTCATCAAGAATGCCTTCCAAGAGGGACACCTGGGTGGCTCAGTGGTTGAGCATTTGCCTTCAGCTCAGGGCCTGATCCCAGGGTCCTGGGATTGAGTCCTACATTGAGCAGGACTCTCTCTCTCTGCCTCTCTCTGTGTGTCTCTCATGAGTAAATAAATAAAATCTTTAATAATAGAAAGAGAATAACCTCTAAGAAAAGATGATGCTAAAATCACTAGGCAATAATTTGAGGGGAAAATTAACTTGGATCCCTACCTCACACCTTAAAACAAACACCAATTCTAGTTGGATCAAAGCTAGAGGAACCAAAAATGAAGAACACATTTCCACAAGAAAAGAAAGAAATTTTTGCAGAGTTTTAATTTGATAGGACTTTTTCTAAGTATAACAACAGCAGCAATAAAACCCAGAAAAGTCACAAGAAGAAACAGAAACAAACCAGATACATTTGACTACATAAACATCAAACATTTCCACATGAAAAAAAAGTTTAGGGACGCCTGGATGGCTCAGCGGGTTGAGCGGCTGCCTTCAGCTTAGGGCATGGTCCTGGGTCCGGAGATCGGTCCCACGTCGGGCTTCCTGTGAGGAGCCTGCTTATTTCTCTATCTATGTCTCTGTCTCTGTGTCTCTCATGAATAAATAAATAAAATCTTAAAAAAAAAAAAGAAAAAAAGTTTAAAGACAAACAATAAACTAAGGAAAAAGTCGCAAACTTCTATAACATAAGAAAGGCTCCTATAATCTGAAAGGAAAAGACCAGCAATCCCACTGAAAAATGGGTAAAGGAGATGAACATAGAGTTCACACAAAAGGGAATCCAAAGGACTCAACCACTGAAACCAGGCTCAACCTCATTCCTCTGAGAGAAATGCAAATTAAATAGGCAAAGCTGTGAAAGGTCACTGAGCATTTCGAGCATTTCGCATTCAGCATTGCACATTCCACATTTCGCATTTCATTTCTGGAGAACATGGGGGAGGCATGCTCTCCCCCATGAAAGCAACTCCTAGCTGCTTCCTAGAGTGGAAATTGTAGGACCTCCATGAAAGCAACTTGGCAATATCTATCAAAATTAAAAATGCACAGGTCCTTTGACCTAGCACTGCCCACTTCTAGGAATTTATCCTACAGATACATTCATATGCATGTGAAATTATACCCCAGGATGTTCACTGTGTGGTGTTTCTAAGAGTAATCGGTTGGAAACACCCCGCCCAGGAGCCTGGCTGAATGACTATGGAGCATCCTCCTTGTACAGACTACACAACTATTAGAACAGATGAGGGTGGGGCGGCGCTCCATGTAGGGAGGTAAGAACAAGGTGCAGTGTATGCACAGGATGTTAATCTCAAGGTTTTTATAAAGAAGGGTAAGTGTTCTGGAACACTGAGGTGCCCTCCAGACCTCTCAGCCCCTGTCTTCCTTACCCTGTCCCAGGAAATTGAGCCTTGGGTGTCCTCTATCTGACTCCGCCTTCTCTCTGGTGCTTATTCCTTTGGTCCCTCCCAGTCCATCCTCCTTTTGAGTTTTCTAAATGGAAATCAGGTCACATTCCTCCCTGTTCACACTCCGTGGCTTCCCATCCCTCTCTGAGTAGAAGTCAATCCCCACCTCTGATCATGAGGCCCCACCATGGCTTTTGAGGGTCTGTTCCGGCCGTCTCCCTGTCTTCTGTACCTCCAAATCTCTCCCAGGCTCCTGGTCTTTTTTTTTTTTAATTTTTTTATATTTATTTATGATAGTCACAGAGAGAGAGAGAGAGAGAGAGAGGCAGAGACACAGGCAGAGGGAGAAGAAGACTCCATGCACCGGGAGCCCAATGTGGGATTCGATCCCGGGTCTCCAGGATCGCGCCCTGGGCCAAAGGCAGGCGCTAAACCACTGCGCCACCCAGGGATCCCCCAGGCTCCTGGTCTTAACCATAGCTCCCTCTGCCTGCGATGTGCTCCTATCTGAGGGGACAGCCTCCCAGGCCAAACTTGTCCTCTCCTGGCTGCTGTGCTCCTGCCCTCATAGTGTCAGCCCTCACTGTAGTGCCTGCTGCTAGGCTGGGCTCTGCCAGGAGGCTGAAAGCAGGGGTGCTCTTTCCTGAGCCCCACCAGTGCTCCTGGAATGCAGAGTTTGGCCAAATGGACAGTAGTTCTGCAAGGTTCTTGGCCTCTGAAAAACCTTCCGAGTCGGAGTTCTGTTGTGGGGCCCAGCTCTGGTTCTCCCAGACTTTGGAAAGAAGGTGCCCTACTGGACTCACCTACGGGAGGCTGGATCAAAAGAGTCCAGGGAGGACCCAGGGGACTGGAGACCAAGACTCAGGGGAGAGCCCTAGTAGGACAGGCTGTCTGTCAAGACAGGGTAGGAAGAGGGCTGTGTGCAACCAGAAGTCACGTTTTTAAAAATAACTCTGCTGTCAGCAGTGGTGAAACAATATAATAAATATGAGAAATAAATCTCGTTAACATGTAATGAGTTGCCTTATTAATGTGTTAAACTTGTAAGAAATGCTTAAGTGTTTAATTGGCACCTAATGAGGGTGCCAATTAGGAATCATTATACATTTCTTTAAAAAATCCTAATTGGCAGGAGGCCATTTCAATCAATGCCACAGGGCTGGCTCCATAGGGACCCTATCCTGGTGGTGCATCTGGTAGCGCTACCTGCAGGGCCACACATCTGGTGACTAGCCCCACTGGAGCCCATGGCAAGGTCAGGGCCACCTTGGTTGGACTTGGCCCAAACCCCACCAAGCACAGAACTCAGTTTCTCCTGGGCCACCAAATACTACTGCTGATTAAAGCCCACCTGAAACAGTGTCTCTGTCAGGAGGCCATCTTA
The DNA here is from genome assembly GCF_048418805.1 of Vulpes vulpes. Lineage (NCBI taxonomy): Eukaryota > Metazoa > Chordata > Mammalia > Carnivora > Canidae > Vulpes > Vulpes vulpes. The sequence continues at coordinate 91,985,175 of NC_132788.1, read as the reverse complement.
TTCCTCCAGCCAGATGGGGGAGTTGGTCTGTCTGGAGGCTTCAAGAAACTGGGAGCTCACGACCGGGAGAACCAGGACTATGGCTCTCCACCAGTGCTCAGCTCACAGAATCTCTGTATCACTTGCTCAGCTCCCCTAGAAGCCAAAAGGGGGGGCTGCCACTGGGGTAGTGTGCTCCCGTGACAGGAAAGAATCAGGCTGAGAAGCAGTGCTAAAGAGCATCCTAGGGCACCCCCAGGGCCTCCCCAGAGGCAGAGAATTTCTCTCTCTCAGCTAATTCTCATCATGGCCACCTTTACAAGCAGCCCCTGTGTGCCTGGCAGGCAATGGACACAGAGTGGATGCCAACCCTCCTGTCTTCAGGGCTCAGCCCCCCTTCCCAGGAAAGTAAAGCCCAGCAGATCTATATTCTAGGCCAGGCCAGCAGAAGAGAAGCATCTTGAGCAGCCAGAGCATGATTAATTACCAAATTAATTACCAAATTAATCACTCGGGTAATTGCCAGAGAGCTGGGAGGAGGGCAGGGAGGGTGGATACGGCCCACTAGGGGCAAGAGCCAGCCAGGGGCAGCGCAGGGCATGACCCCAGCCCAGACATGGGGCTAGAGGGCAGGGGGCTGGCAATGATCTGAGCACATGGCTTGGGCAGAGAAGGCAGCAGGTTGATGGCCTTGGGAACCAGACTAGAGAGCTCCAGAGTTCAGTGGAAGCCTTGCTGGCCCGTGAGTGGATGGAAGGGCCATGGGGGTGATGTGGCAATAGGGATGGCTGGGAGCCCAGTTGGGGTGGCTGGGAGGCCCAGGGAAGATGACCCGGTGCTCTGTGTGGGTATACTCGTAAGACTTGGTTGGGGGCAACTGGGTGGCTCAGTGGATGAGCGTCTGCCTTTGGCTCAGGTCATGATCCTGGGGTTCCAGGATCAAGTCCTGCATCGGGCTCCCCACAGGGAGCCTGCTTCTCCCTCTGCCTATGTCACTACCTCTGTCTCTGTGTCTCTCATGAATAAATAAATAAAATCTTAAAAAAAAAACTTGGTAGGGGGAGGGAGGTACTTGGTCTTGAGGGCTGCACAATGGGAGAAGGCCCCAGTTTCTGGCCTGGGGACTGGGAAAGCAATTGGCATTCCCCAGTTAGACAGAGGAAGTGATGGGACAAGGGGCCAGCCCCTCCCCTGCAGCTTGTGGACCCCAGGCCTCCTGGCTCTGAGCACATCTGTGGCTCTTGCATTAGGAGTGACTGGGGAGTGGCCAAGCAGCCTCTGTCATCCTCTGGTTTTCAGAAACTGTCAGGAACCGGAGGGAATCCTATCTGTCCCAGAGGAAAAATACTCAAGGAGGTGGCTCCGAGCCAAGTCAGAGGGCTATCTGGCTCTGCCCTGTCCTTCTTGCCTTCCCTAGCTGCTACCACTTGTCCCTCCCAGGCCACATCCCAGAGTCTGAGCTGCGTTCCCAGAAGGCCCCAAGTCAGGTCAGGTTTGGACAAGGAGGGCTGAGTGGGGCCATATGCACCGTGGGCAGAGGCAGCTGTAGAACTTGGGCGACTCAGGGTTTAGAGGGCAAGACCTCAGGAGGTGTGACTTGGACCAGGTGGACCTGCAGCCCCTGTGGACGCCAGGGCTGCTGGAAGCCTGAGCCTATATGTGCCTCCTCCCTCTCTTGCGAAGGTCCTCTACTCTCCAGGCCACCATTTAGATCTTCAGTGTGCTGTTTATTTACCTAGTGTTTCCTATGTGTCAGGCACTGTTCAGGGCCCTCCACAAATATGAATTCTTCATTTTATGAAGAAGGGAGGACCAGCCCCACTTTACAGATGAGGAAACTGAGGCAAGAGCTTCAGAGACTTGTCTGGAGCTGCATAGTGGTTGAGCTGGGATCCAGACCAGCTCGTTCATGCAGTAGGGGGCATTGCATTCAAGTGAGTCCAGTTGTCCCGGAGTCCCTGGGCAGGGGTCTCTGGGACCCCTGGCACCAGTGCCCATGGTGGAAGGCAGAGCTGACTTGCCATGAGCCATACCTCCTCTTGGCAGCTGGAAGAGGATCCAGGGCCAGTTGTACCACCACTTCGTCCTTGGAGTCATTCTGCCTGCTGCACTTGACCGCCGGTAATCACATTGCAGGAGCCGCTTGTTTCCTGCTATCTCTGCCTTGTTGGAGATGATGTATGGGAAGGAGATGGTGCAGCTCCTGCCCTCCCCAGACACACAGCTTGGCTGCTGCAGGCAGCAAACGCCCCATCTCGCGTGTTCACTCATGAGGATACCACAGCTGAATGGAAAGGGCCTCTCGGTGTGTACCCAGGAACTGGCCTCAGCCCAGGACCAGACCAGAAACTGCCACAAGGAATGTAGGAATAAACCAGATCCGTTCAGAGGATGGCCACAGAGCTGCGTTCAAACCCTGTGCGACCTAAGACAAGTCACTCAACCTTGCTGAAACTCGGGTTCAGGTGGAATAGCTGACCGATCTCATGAGAGTTCAGGGGGGAGAAAAGCCTCCATGGTTGGGGGAAGGGAGAGACAGTTATCATCTTTCTGCCTGATGCCCTGGTGGGCACAGTAAGGAGCTGGGATTTGAGGTGCAGGACTGGCATTTACAGTGGAGGTCAGGAGAGGCACAGGTGGTAGTGAGAAAGTTCCAGGAGGGGGTGATTTGCTGATCTGTATGCCTGGGTCATGGCCACCAAAGGTCAAGTTCCCCAGCTTCACCCCTGCCCGAGCTCCAGCCACCTGACCCTGCCAGCGGGCCAGCGCGCCAGGACAGAGAATCTGGCTCTCTATCCTTCTATGGAACACTTCTGGTGGAAGTGAGGGAGCCCAAACCCCCTGCCAACCTCAGTGCTGGGCACAGATCCCTGCTGTCCCCAAATATCCACAGGACTGCTGCATTGAATGGTGAGGCCTTTGGCGTTCAGTTCTTATCCCCTCCTGGGCAAAGCTGACCAGATCCTGGGGTGGGGCCCATAGTCCAGACCCCTAAGCCCAAGATGGGTAGGGCCTCTAGGGCCTGTGCTCTGGGAAGAACCATCTTTCATAATAAAAGTACAAATAACTACATACATTTATTGAAGACTCTCCATGTGCTTTTTATATATTAACTCATTTAATTCCTCATGAGGCAAGAACCACCTATCAATCCTCCATTCATTAAATAACCCTGAGCACCTACCATGCACAGGGCTCCTTTCTGGAGGCTCAGGCCACAGTCAAGAACAGTTTCCTTGACTGTCCCCAGTCCAGACCTGTTCCTGGCAGGAAGCAAGCAGTTTCAGTGCACCAGCCATTCAGAGTCCTGAAAAAAAGTCTCAAGGCCAAATTTCACTCAGAGCACATCACCCTCCACCTCCCAGCGCCCACCTCCCCGTGCCAACACCCCCCGCCCCCAAATCTGGGCCTGTACTGCCACCTGGTGGTCATATTGGGAAAGGGCTCCGAATTGAGTGCCCTTGTCTCCAGCAGGAAAATCAGGCCTGGGAAGGTCACGGCTTGGAGGTGGGGCCAGGCCCCCTGAGGCCTTCTGGAGGGAGTGGAGATGGGTATGGTCTGTCTGGGGGAGCCATTAATCAGCAATACCACTGTCCTGGTTTTTGCAGAGCAGGTTCTGATGGATCCACTCTCCTACCAGCACCAGTGTCCCAGCCGGCACAGCGCGAGCCCTCCATGAGTGTGGGGTCACCTGGGGAGATCCCCATCCCTCACGCCCTGGATGTGAGGAAGCCCATGGTTCCTTACACCTTGCCTAGCCTGAAACATCCCCCACCACCTGTGTCCAAACCCGGTGCAAGATCCAGGTCGGTGAAAGCCTTGCCTTGGCTCCAGCCAGAAGTGATGGCCTCTTTCGAATTCTCCTGTCACCTGACTGCATCTTTGTCACTTCCTGAGGAGGGTTTGTTGTTGCTCTCCCTGTCACTGCTCTGGCTTGCATACCAGGTGGGAGTTTCCCATGGCCAGCCCCTCCTGGATGCCTCTCAGCTCCAGAGCCCAGCAGAGGCCCTAGTATGGGAGTTGGGAGGCTTTTGAATAGAATGAATGAGGGGCAAGAGGAGGTGGCTTCTCTGTCTTCAGAGAACCTCCTTTCCTTCTTCGGGAGTGTTGGGTGTAAGTTCTGGGGCTGGCCATCTGGGGTCAAAGTTCCCTTTGGAACCTGCCTCATGCTGAGCAAACTCAGTTTCCCTATCTGTGATATGAGGGCACAAATGATGCCCCTGCTCTGGGGCTGCTAGGGGGTTATATGGGTTCTGATTCTGCCCATGAGTGTCCCAGGAGGTTCACACACATAGACTCTGGGTCTGATCTGCCCACAGGGACTTATAGCAGGAGTCCTGGCCTCCTCCCTCGCCCAAGGCTTCACCTTATTGACCTGTTATTGAATTGCTGCTAAGCCCCTTAAATCTCCCATAATCTGGTGTTCTCAGCCTCCTCCCGGTGAAGAGCATGTCTGTGAGCTCCAGCAGGGCAGGGGCCCTCACTTTCCCTGCCCAGATTCCTGGGGCCTCCAGCCTGCTGGCATGGGAGGGGGGTGGGGTGGGTAGGGATGAGCATCTGCCTGCTGGACCCTGACCAGGCAGTGGCACCAGGACTAGGACGAGCCGAGTGAGGCATCTGGGGCACAAATTTAAGGAGGTGCTCACATTCAGGCTGGTCCATGTGCCTTTTCAGCCCCTGAGTGAGTGGCTCTTAGATTTGGAATCCGGGGCCCCCATTCACCTCACCATCATCCTGGCCCTGCCAGGTGAACCCCTGACGTGGGGCTTGCAGCGTGAGGGCTGCTCTCCACACCAAGTGGGGGAGAGGCTGAGTGCAGGCTTGAGATTCAAGGATGGGGCCTGAGGAGAAGTGGGGTAGGGGTGCTGGTGGTGGTGGCTGGGATCCAGACTGCTACAAAGTCTCAGAAGGGATCCAGTCCTAGCCTTTGCCTAAGAAAGCTGGGCTGAATCTATGACCGTCTCCTCTGAGATGCCTGTGTGTAAGAGGTCTGGGACATGCCCAGCCTCCCGCCAGGCTACGGACCAGGAGGGCAGGGGCTCTGGGCACCTTGGGCCACCCTAGTGGCTGTAGGCAGTGTTGTTAGTACTGAAAGGCTCCACGTTGAGACCTGCCTGGGCTACATGAGTTGCTGTGCCCAGGCTGTACCAAGCCCCGATGTGCCCTTCACCGGCTGTACCCAGAGCCCTGGGCTGCTTTCCCCTCGCTGCTCAGTTGCAAAGTCCTCACTCATGAAGCGGGAGTGAGACAGGCCACCTTCCCAAGCCATTGTGGGCATCAGACATGATGCATGTTGGTCCCTAGCGAGATACTTGGGGACTTCCTCCCTCCCCGGCCCACACAGGAATCCCAGGAGGCCTATACATTCACGGATTCATCCAGGCACCCAGAGAGTTACCTTTCAAGCTGAACCCTGAGAAAGAAAGGGACCCTCCAAAGCTGAGGGGAAATCCTGTCCCAGATGGCTGGTCTCCAAGCCAGATGGCATTCCTCCGACCGGGGACTGGAAAAAGGAACCCCCCTTCCCAGATGGATCTCAGTCCCACCAACCCCTCGGCTCCTCACACAGACACCCTCCTGGGCTGAGCAATTCTCTAGACCTCAGGGATTCTTAAGACCTTCATGTTCCTCCCCAGGCATGCTTACTGACCTTCCTCAGCAGACTCCCGCAGGCATGTGCAGATGATCCTCCCTGGGGAGAACAGACACCTGCCCTGAGCTTCCACTTGCAGAATCCAAGCAACCAGGATGACGAATGGGGGTGAGGATCACTGCCGAGGGGCTTTGAGGTGGGAGTTAGAGAAGTGCTGAGGGCAGACCCAGGTGCAGGTGGGATGGCATCCCAGCCTCATCCCTCTCAGCCTCACCTGAGGGTCTTTACACCCTCCCCTTTCCCTCCTCCTTTCTCTGCACCTTCTGCTCACATCCTTCTTGTTCATTTCTCAGCATGGCTGGCCTTTCAAGAGTGGCCTCTGTGCAGCCATAGATAATCCTGTCTGCAGTTGGCCCCTGTCCTCAGCCCACAGACGTCAGGCAGGATGGGGATGCCAGACCAGCAGCTCCTGGGGGTCCCTCGGGTATCCTCAGTCAACACCCTCCATACTGAGGACTGGTGAGGGGTGCTACTGGACAGGATAGGGTGGGATGATCTGCCCTTGACCTCTGGCTGCCCCCCCCCCCCAGGTACTCCTGTCTTCTTTTACATATAGATGTAAACATGTAGACAAGTAGTTGTGTACATATACACATCACACATGCACACATTCATCCTTTCTTCCTATTTGACATCTGCTTCCTCCCATCTCAAATGGAGATGCAGGCACCAACCAATGGAGCTGGTTCACTGACAGGACCACAGCACTGGGCTCAGCAACATTTCTGGAAGGAATCCATAGTAGTTGGTCAGATGGCTCTACTGGAGTTTTGGGGCTCGCGTCCACAAAAACTTTCCTTTACATTCTGTAGGTGTCCCGGCATCTGCCTGCAGCGAGGCAACGGGATTATTGTATTCACTGTATTGTGTTGACACTTCACTCCGTTAAACAAGACGGCTTCCTCGGAAGGCGCCCACTCGCGTCCGCCCTGATGGCACCCACTGCAAGCTGCTCTAGCTTCTGCCCTGAAGCCCTGGTTGCTACTCATGAATAGGGGTTTCGCCGGTCAATGTATGTGTGTCCTGCAGGGGCGTTTCCCAAGGGGTTCCTTTAGCAGACAATTTCGGGAGCAATGAAGGCAGGCAGCTGATTGTCCTACTCTGCCTGGCGAGGGCAGTGAGGGGAGTTCTAGTCAGCCTGCCAGGCCCATGGTCACCAAGACATGCCAACTGGATCCTTTCACCCCAATATTTATTGACCCCATGCCCTGTGGAAGACCTGGGAACTTGTGGGGAGTTCGGTTCTCCTCCAGGACTCGGAGAGAGAGCCAGCAAACAGAAGGTGGGGAGAAGAAAGAGGAGGTGTTTGAGGGGACAGGGATGAGGCAGTGGCCCCATCACCCATGAAAAGCTGCCCTGTCCACCACTTAGTTAGGCCCATCTGTGGGAAAGGGGGCTGAGGCAGGCCAGGGGTCCACCTGGAGTCCCCACCTCGGCCCTAGATCCTACGTGCTAGCCTTACTCTGTAGGCCCGGTTTTTTCAGGGTCCCTCAGACATTGGGTCTTTTATAGCTCCCACATTCTTGGATTGAGGGGTTACCCAGCAGGATGGGGGCACAGAGCCCACCCCCACTTCTCTCACCCTATGGCCCTTAGGAATCCTTCTGTTAACTGCTGGGGGAAGGAGATCCCCTCTGTAAGACCACAGTCATCATTGTCAAGGCCAGCTGTCTGACTCCAATGTGGATGGCCCATGGGGTCCTGGGGCCTCCCCGTTACCCAAGACCCTGCCCCTCAACCCTTCCACCCAGTCCTCCACCACAGAACTGGGGTGCTCACCCCATCTTTGTTTCCTATTCTGGCCCAAAGGTTCAGCTCTTTAGGGGAGGATCTGGGTGTCACATAGAGTCTTGGTTTGTGGGATTTTCAATGCTGTAAATTGGGCCATCCTGAGAGAACCAGGACAGTTGGTCACCCTAGTGTCATTCTCCCCAAACCCTTCTGAACCCTGTAGGTGGTTTCCATGCAGATAACCTTAATGATTCCCAGCCCTACCCATTCCCTGAACCCTTGTGCTCTGGAAAGACCACATTCTTTTGTTTCCTTTTGTTTCAGACCCAGCTCCTATGGATCCTGAGACATCACACCTACCCCTGCACCTTGGAGCCCAAGCCCCCTCCTTCCTCAGGGCCCCACAAGGTTCTGCCCACTTGGCCTTGCCACCCAAGGGGATGGCAGGCATTGTGACTCCTTTCCACAGCTGAGGCACAAGGTCCCAGAGCAGCCTGAACTCAGGGCCAGAGGCATTTCATCAGACAGATCAAGGAAAACCAGCTGGGCTGCCAGCTCATAGCTGGGATCCAAGTGACTATTCCCAGGCCCCCCACGGCCCCTAACTCATCCTGTCCCTCCTGGGGTTTCACACCCCAAGTGTCACAGGCTCACACTCTCTTTGTGTAAACATCTTAATTACATCTTTAATGCTCTCACATGGAGGTGCTGAGTTCCATTACAGCGTCTGTGCATATCCTAAATTACCCACAGCCCTCCAGTTGGTTCAAGTGCTAATGTATTTATAACCTCCAGAGGAGGGAATACATCCCAAATCTTCCACACACTGGTCTCCCTGGCCCTCCCCTCCTGACGCGTGCTATATGCCCGACAGAAGAGCTGTGCTGCCGCCCCCGCGTCCCCTTCCAAGCAGCGGAGGGCAGCAATGGTGGAGAGGCTGGGCACAAAGCATGCTTCTGGGCATCCTCGCCCAGAGTAGAAAGTCACTCAGCTCTTGGGGTCCGGCTTGGTCCCATGCCTTGCCCAGATGCCCCAGACTGGTAGAATTCCTGAGGGATGTGGGTTGGGTGGATGACAGGTAGGTGGGCTGTGCTATCCAAAAATAGGTCTGTTTCTCATAGGGCTACCCCCACCCCGTTTCAGGCTTTCAGAATGTCCCCAGATAGCCCACAGCCTGGGACCACTGCCCTCTAACCGGTAGTCTCTCCCACAACCCTAGATTCCCAGTATACACCAGGATGGGGAACTGTTTTCAGAAGCAGGTTACCTGGCTTGTAGAGCCCAGTGAAGTGATGTGGTGGGCAGCAGGGCCTTCACCTTGGCTTCCCTCTCCTTTCAGTCCCTGACCACTGAGGCAGAGTAAGCGGCCTATCCTGGTGCTCCCCCACACATCATGGGGTAGGGTGGACTTGGAGGGTGGAGCCCATGTAGAGCATGTCCCTCCTACCCTGTGCTGGGACAGGCACATGCCTGCACACAAGCACATGCCTGGGGCCCTCTACACCTATTCCCCTGCCTTCTTTCCCCTTACGAAGCCAATGGCTGGCTGCCAGGGGGGAGGCGGCAAGCACTGGAAGGCCTTGGGGACCCTCCAAGATACAATTGGGCCTTGGGTAGGAGCAGCCCTCTTCCTGGCATCCTTGCCCACCAGGCAGTTCTAGTTCCATCCCTGGGCTTCTGCCGGGGTGCTACCAAACCCTGTCCCCAAGACCCGGTTGATTGCCCCTCCTTGCTCCAGAGGAGGCCCCAGATTCCAAAGACAGGTCTCTCCCTGACAAAGGAGAACCCCTCCCCACTCACCTACCATTCCCCCTCCCATCCCATCTCTCCCTCCACTTCCTCCACATTAGAGGAGCAGACCCCGATGTGAGGGGTGTGGGCAGGACACAAGGAAGCCAGTAGTGGCTCTTCCTAATCAGGAGACCTTAGTAGCCAGATGTGCAGCCTGGCCAGGCCCTCTCTTAGAGCCTAGAGAGTCAGCAGGTGGGTCCTTGGAACAGCTGGGCCTCAGCAGTGTGGGTCCTGAGAGTGGGTCTGAACAATCACGGAGTGGGCAGCTCAAGGGGCACCATGACAGATGTCTTCACCAGAGGTCCAGGTCTGTGCTCGGGCCAATCATGCACGGATGGCGTTGGCTACGTCAGTGAACACCAGCCGGCTGGGCCTCTGCAGTGGGCCCTGAGAGGGGAGACTGGTCTGTGGAGAGATGTCAAGGGCATTAGGGACCTTGGCCAAAGCCATGTACTCTCTGGCCCAGTCACTTCCATCCTTGCTTCCTGGTTTGCCTGTTTGTGCTTGGCACCAGCTATGCCTTCTGCTTGGAATGCCCTCCTTGCAAGTCAGCCTGGAAATACCATCTGGCTCTGAGGACTCCTCCCCCCACAGCCATCACCAGCTTGCCTGCGAGCCCTTCCCGGTGGGCCTAGAGGCTGTATTAATTACCTATGCACTACTCTCTCCCAGCAGAAGGGGGCTCGCCTCCGCATCCCCTAGCTATGGCACAAGGACTGGACAGAGGAAGGCACACAGGAAACAATGGTCAAATTGTCAGTAGTCCCACGGGTGGGGTGGACCAAGGTTTTCAGCCTGATTTCCTGAATATCCCAAGTGGGGAATATGTCCTGATCAGTTGCCACAGTACAGGTGGCAAAACCAGGGGTTCTCCGGACTCCCAATCTGGACTCTTCCTGAGTCCAGTCTCCTAATTCTACCTCTGGCAAGGCCAGATGCCCCCAGCAACCTGTGAGGTCAAGGCAAGGAGAAATGCAAAGGGGTTTCATGGGTCAGGGAAAGACCAGGCCTCCTCATGGTGCTCTGGCCCTTGGGGGCTTGGGGGACTGGTGGGTGGGTGGGCTGGCCACGTGACCACATGGGTATCCAACCCTTTGGACTTAGGAGGCAAGTTTGGCTGGGGTCACCACCTGCCCAAGGTCTGTCAGTTACTAGCACCCACTAGTCTACTCAGAGGGGCCATTGCTCCAGAATCTGACCCCATCCATTCAGGAAACATGGGCCCTCAGGGCGCCAAAGGCTCTTAGCTCTCCACAATCTCTCCCATCAGTCCTCTCCTGCTTTCCTTGCCAAGACATGGGGACACAGGGCAAGAATTAGGATTTTCAGTCACAGATGAGAAAGCAGAGGCTCGGAGAGACCAAGGGAGCTGCCAAGATCATTAGGCTAGCCAGGGAAGAGCCGGGCTGGATCCCAGGGCTCCCTGGCCTTGTGCAGTCAGTTTGTAGGTGGCCTTGGAGAAATTCTACCAGTTGCTAAACAAACCTGACAAACCTTATATAACTAATAGGCACCACCTGACCACATGGCAGGTGCTGGAAAGCTGCAGGAGAAAGGAGGGAGGGTGGCAGTGGAAGGGTCATGAGCAGGCTGCAGGCTGGGTAGGGGAGCCCGGTCGGTGCCCACCTTGCCCTGCATGGCCTGCACAGAGGCAGCAGCCTGCATGGAAGCAGCATCCCGCCCGTGCTCCAGCAGCTCCTGTTCCAGTTCATCTTGTTCCTCCGTAGGGTCGAAGTTGTACATGGGCATGAGCTGGTGGCGGAGCTTCTCCAGCCTGGGGGTGGGGGCAGAGGCTGCTGGGGGCATGGCAGGCCCTTCCTCCTCTTACCAGGCCTGCCCACTGTCCCCCTGAGCCATAGCACACAACTATGTTTTGGCAGAGAGGATGGGAAGGAAGCTCAGATTTCCCTTGGGATTAAAGGAAAGATGTTCTTGTATTTGCAGTACCCCCTCCCCCCTCAGATGGATAGCTACCCCCTCTTGAGACCAGATGGGACCAAAGCCCAGAGAGGCATCATCTGTGGGTCTACAGGGACCGCCTAGGCCAGGGCCTTGTGTGATCTGCAGCCTGCGGGGTCCAGGCAGGGGAAGGGAGTCAGTGACCTGTAGCTCGGGGCAGTGGGGCAAGGGTGGCTCAGCACTCCCTGAGGGAAAGTAGTCATCCCAGCCATCAGCGGGCAGAAGAGGACCTGGCTCCCTAACAAGGGAGCAGGGCCCCGATGCTGGTGGGCTTCTCTTTTCCCACCCCCGTCCCCTGGAGTCCAGCTCCACATTGCCAACAGGATGGAGTTTTGGATGGCAACTGGGGAGTTACCTCTTCTTCTTTCTGATGTACAAAACCTGCAAAAGAAGGAACAGCGTCAAATGGCTAAGACGTCCCTGATTAACCAGCAGATCCTTGGGAGAAGGGACAGCCTGAGGCTGATGAATAGGAGAGCAGTGGGTCCCCATGTCCTCAGGGATTCCCTCCCAGGGACACACACGTCCTGCATTCGTGCCTCTTTTTGATGTTTATCAGATGCTGACAGTGTCTGGGCTTCCAAGGGGGAGCAGGCCTGTGCTAGGGGAGCCCAGCCTGGGAAGAACACACAGTCAGGCCTGGCCCGGAAGCAGGAGGGCCCTCTCTCTGCCAATACACACCCCAGCTCCAGCCACTCAGCACCTGCCTGGGACTTTTCCCAGCTGAAAAGGGAGGGGAAGATTTTAGTACATCCCCTCCTCTCAACTCCCTTAAGGGCCAGAGCCAATATGGGAAAAAAGAACAGGGGACCAGTAGTGGCCAGACTCTGCGGGGCAGTGCTTGAGGCAAGACTCAGGGCTGGGCTTCCGGGGTTTCCATGGGAGGCTGATGTCCAGCAGCCCAGACTAAATGCCAGAACCCAGATGCTGGAGGAAGGTAAGAAGGCCCCTGGACCCTAACCCCCATTGTAGACCTAAGCTAGGCAGCCTGAAAAAACATACAAGACCCAAGAGCTCCAGGCTGGAGCAGGACATCCCTGTATATAACAGAGAGGGGAGAAAGGGCTGACCACTGGGGCAGGGACTCCAGGGACCTCCCCCACCATCAGGCTGTTCCCTAAACTGGTAGTTTCTGACCACCAGGAGCACAACCACTTCTGCCTGGGGGACAGCCATGTCCCTAGACTCTGTCTCAAACCCTCTATGGCTCTCATACCCTTTGTGCCTCATTCACAGCTTTAATCTGGTTTGGTTTCTAGCCTGGCCCAGAGTTCCTCCTGTTGCTTGTTTCCTGGGAAACCCCAAAGTCCCGAAAAGAAACTGAAGTGTCCCTTGCTCCCCATTCCCTCCAGGGGATGCTCTCCTGTGGGTAGGACACTGTAGGAGCTCCAGGTCTCAGGCCTAGCCCCTGCCTGCTCTGAACCAGTGGCACTAGCCCAGCACCCAGACTCCCTGTTCTCCCTCCACTCTGGCCCAGCCCCAAATTCTCCTCCCTGCCCCAAGGCCCTGTTCTCCAGAGGGATCTTCACAAGAGGCCAGAGATTTATCCAATCTCCAGCCTTGCCCCTGCTGCTCCCTCTGCCCCAACTGCTGACATACTCCCACATACCTTCCTTTCCAAATTTTCCCCACCCCTCACCATCCAGCTACGGTCCTATCTTCTCTGAGAAGCTCACCAATATTGCTCTGTGTGCGTGAGGCACACAGCCTGGCAGTCATTTGCTCCTCCTTGTCTCCAGCATGGCCCTACTTGGGGACTGGCATGAGGTGAGAGGCAGAAGCACTCGGGAGCATCTTTGGACCTGTCCGCTAAAGCCCAGGAGCTGTTTCCTGCCCTCCACTGCTTTGGTCCCATAATCTTCCCACATCTGGTTTGGGCAAGAAGGCCCTCTACTCTGGTGCTCTGAAAATTCCTCCAGAACAAAGCATAAGGGAGTCCTCCCAAGTTCCCAGACACAATCTTTTGCCTACAGTTACAAGGGCAGATTCCAGACCCCACTTTTCCCCCCCGAAGTAAGGTTGTTTCGGTTTGCTTAATGGCCACACGGGGGCTGTGGGGAAACACTGGCGCTCTGCCTCACTCTCGCCCCAGGAGGCCACTCGCTCTGCGTGTGGCATCCTGGCCCTGCTCACTGGCCAGCAGTTGTCCCCTGGCAGCAATCCGGAGCTGACAGGGCCCATATGGCAACCCTGGTTTAACAGCAGCTCCAGCCAGGTTACGGATGGACCATCCGCAGCCCTATTTGCCAGAGCAACATGGTCCTGAGCCTGAGGCCAGCCATCAGAGCCCTGGAGGAGCAGTGGACAGGATGCAACCATTGTCAGCCCACTGGGGGACCTCAGGCGCACATCCTCCCCTTCCTGGTCTCAGCCAGCACAATCCCCAGCAGGCCCTCAGCGACATTCTGAGCATCCATGTGGCAGATTAGGGGGAGCACCCATATCTGCAAGGACAAGCACCAGATCTGGAAAGATTATATCCATCATCAAGTCCTCACCCCAGCTCCCCTCCATCCTGAGGTCTGCCCAGTTCTGCTCCTTCCTGTGGTCCTGGGGCCAGGCCTCCACTTTGGGTTGGTTCAGCTCTAACATTGCTTCTTTAGTTTGTCCCTTACGGCCCAGCCTGGAAAGCCCTCCTGCTCAATTCCCCAACCCAGTCCCTCTGGGCTTCCCTTGGCAGCCTTGGTTTTATCTGTCTCCTATTTTCCAGAAGAACCACTGGGCAGGACTTGGTCTCCCTAGTCCCTAGGGAGCTGAAGGCTCAGTCGAGGGCAGCCTAGGAAATCCCTGCCAAGTGAATGAACGCCGCCAGCAGCCTGCCATGCCCAGGCACACTCCAGGGCCCATGACCTATTCCCATCGCCTTCCGGCCTCTACTCCTATCACACCCCTTCCCCCCCTTGCCTCACTGTCCTGCTTGCTGCTCACAGAACCTCCTGCCTGCCTCCAAACTTTTGCCCATCAGGACCCTCACCCAGAACACCCTCCTCCTCAACTCCTACATGGCCCTCATGGCCCAGCTCAAGTTGCCATGTATCCTCAGAACCCTCTCTCGTTCTTCCAATTGGAGGTAGCCCCTCTGGTCTCTGGATCCCCAGTGGACAAATCCCTGGAGAAGGGGAAGCCTGTGCTATCATTCACCGACGATTGTCTTTTGATTAGAGTATCTAAAATCAAAACACCAGCCATGCTCCTCCAACTGGCAGCCACCTGGGTCAGCCCCAGCCTCCCAGCTCTTACCACGGCCACAGCCAGTCCAATGACGGTGATGATCCCAAAGGACAGAAGCATTGTGCCCACGCCAGCTGTGCCACCAGCCACATCAGGGATTCTGGTGTCATTAAAGCTGGTAGCTTCTGTGCTGAGGGTGGTGGTCTCGGGGGCTGGCCCCTCTGTGGCAGGCTCCAGGTCAGGCTCAGACGTGGGTGGGCGGCTGCTGAACCAGCCCCGGGCAGGGGGGATCCTGGAGTTCATGCTGATACTGACAGAGCCCTGGCTGAGCGACTGCCTGTGGTCAGTCAACCTGCCAACTCCCTTCTGACATCAGCGGTGTCCCAGCCCGTGGCCCCTTCCTATACTTGCAGGTTGCCACCTCCTGGGAGAAAAGGAGCTCCCTGGCCCCCTGGGTGCTGGAAAAGAATGAAAAACATGAGGCTTAGGACAGGACTCAAGTGGTGACATCAAGTACCCCCAAGTTCTGGAGATACTGGGGTAATAAAAGTTTGAGGGCAAAGGCAGGTTCAGGGGACATCAGGACATATGCTTTATTTAAGTATAGCTCCCTTGTGGATTTAGGAAGGTGAAAATGAAGCCCTGCCCCTTCTTTGAGGGTATGATAACCATAGTGATCATACTTAGAAGATATGAGAAGTAGTCGGGAGATTTGAAAGAAAGTCTCTCCCTTGCAAAATACCCACTTCTCCACCCCTCTACTCCCCACATTTCCCACCTCCTCACTCCCTGCCCGCCCATATCCTTTACCTCCTTCTTGGAGGAAAAAAAAATACTGCAGCTTTTTCCTTTCCAGGAGGGAAACATTTGCCCAAGAGTCAGATGACCCTAGGCTTGTCACTCCACCTCTTGGGTCTCAGATCTCCTGGGTCTTACGTAGACATTAACAACAAACAAACAAACAATACCCCACCTCCCTCACAGCCTCACAGGTCATAAGGTCATTGAAATGTCAGAATGAACTGGTCCCTAGCAAAGACTTAGCTCAGCGTAACCCCTGCCCACAGTAAGTACCCAGTATATAGACATCCCCGCCCCCCCCCCCAACTGCTTCTTGGAGCTTGGGAAGAGGAGCCACAGGAGCTCCCCACCTAGCCCACTGTGTAATCCAAGCTGTGTTTGTGGAACAGGGGTGAGGGGGGTGGATGGTAAGCATGGAGAGACCAGAAGGCAGGAAGGTGAGACAGCTAAAGTCAGGTCCTCTGGCAGGGCTTCCCTGCAGGCTCTTAGGGTCACTGGACCTCCATGGGGAGCTAGGGGCTGCCAGGGACAAGGGAGACAAGGGGAGCAGGGAGCATATATTCACATGCAGGGATGGGGCTCCCACTCTGAGGTGCTTCTCCTCCCTCTCCCTCCTCCATTGGGAACAGACGGTGAGAGGTGAGCGATGGGCCCAGACCAGGGTGTGGCTTACATCTTCCCAGGCCAGAAGGCCTCCCGGTAAGGCAAGGTGGGACAGGATCCCAGCCAAGGTGCAGAAGGGCGGGGCCTAGGGAGAGGGGGTATACACTGCTCCTGGCTGTACACATGCATCCCTGCACTAGCTCATGGGTGTTTGTGGGGTGCCTCCCTGTGCAGGTGCATGGGTGTGTGTGAGGCACGTACACACTAATGATTGCTCCTCAGGAAGGGGCAAGGTGGGCAGGGAGATGTGGGGGTTCATCCTTCTCTGCCCTCTCTCTCTGGCTAGGCTGAACGCGACAGCAGTCCCAGGTTCTTTCTTGGCTCTGCCTCTGACCCCAAACCGTGACCTTGGGCCTGACCCTTAACTCTTGCTCTGGGCTGTTTATTCCTGGGTCCACAGCAGAGAAAAGGCCCTGCTCTTCACTGTCTGGGACTGCCTGGGGGTCCAAAGGGCAAGAGAAGGAAACGGGTGAAATGGGTTGGCACCGCGACCTTCGAGAACCCGCATACCGTTGTCCGCCAGGTTCCTCAGTCCTCCCTGCTCCAATCCCCATCCCCGCCTCTGCGACTCGGTGATTCCTCCATTCCTGCACAGAAGCTGCGGCTTCAGCACTTACTTAATCCTCTCTGGGGCGCCGAGCTCAGCCGGAAAGGCTAGGGGTGCCGGCGATCGGCGGGAGGCCGGGGCTCCCGGTGAGCTCCGCGCCGCGGGTTGGGCCCGCTGCAGCGCACGGCCGGCAGCCGCGAGCGCCGGCTCAGCCGGCGGGGCGCGGGCAGGCAGGGCCTGGACCCACCGCGGGGGCGGGGCCGAGGCCGGGAGCCCCGCGGGTCCCCCGCGCTCCGGCGCCTCGCCTCCCCGCCGGCTCCGCGCCCCCGGCTCCCGATTGGCTGCCAGGCCCACAGCCTGCCGGGCACTGGCCCTCTCGCCCGTCGCTGGAGCTGGCTCCGCCCCCAGTAGGAGCCGGACACCAGGTCTCGGGTCTTGGAGACCACCCGTCACCACCCGTGGGCTACGCCGAGGTCGGGTGGGGGTCCGTGGGGGTGGCCAAGCCCTTCCTGCCCCAGAACTCGCGCGGAGCTCCACCTCCGCCGATGGCTTCGTGCTCCCAGGACGCGGGCGGATGCTGGAGGCTCGGGGAGAGCACTGTCCTGGGAGTCCTCGGATCTGTATTGACCTCTGGCTCCCCCCTCTGTTGCTTTGTTACCTTGACCGAGAAGCTTCCCCTCCCCTCCCGGGGGCTCTACTGAGAGGGCTCTTGGTAAACGACACCCACTTCGGGCTAAAAATAGGGCAGCTTAGTCCAGAAAAGTTGGGAGCCTTTGGTATTATTATTATTATTATTATTATTATTATTATTAGTCGGCCGGACACAAGCCAGACTACATAAACCCCTAACAACAGCCCCCATCTATGGCGCGATATCTCAGGGGAGGGACCCTCAGATACCTTCTAATCCTCGGGTTTTCAAAGGAGTTTATGGGGATCACCGGAGAAGCTTCTGTTACCAAGGAGATCCCGGAGCCCCCCTCCCCCCGTCCCCTCCGGTCTGGGACCCAGTCCAGGAAACTGCATGTTTAACATCGGTTAACAGTGATCTCCTTAACAATAGATTCTGGTGGGGTAGGGCGTCGGCAGGCCACACTCGGTGGGACACTGTCATGAAGTCTGTAAAAGGAACAACTGAGGCCCACAGAGTGAGCTGCCAACGGCCGGGATTCGAACTCAGGTCTCCGGCGTTCGGTTTTGAACCTTCCTGCCCCAAACCCTGGAACCCGGGAGCAAGAGGCTCAAGAGCGGTCCTGGGGTCTAGTGGCCACCCGGCCCCCAGCGCGGCTCCGGCAGCTTCCTCGGCCGAGTCGTGGACACGGGGTCCCGCCCCCAACCCTGGAATCCGTCCACGTGCTGCCGGGCCGGCCGGAGGCTACGCTAGACCACGCCCCTGGACCGACCCGGCGCCCCGGTTCTCGAACCCGAGCTGGCTGGTGACACGCCGCCGCGGCCGGGTGCGCAAACGCCAGCTCGGAGCAGTCCCCTCGGGCTGCGACCGCGTCCCTTCCGTGACCTTCAGGAAGAATCGCCGGTCGCGGCCCGCAGGGAGCCAGCTCCCGCACATCCACGCGCTCCCCCGGCCCGCGGGGCTGCGGGCGTGACTCGCGCGGCTGCTGCAGCGTCCCCAGGGCTCCCCCGGCGGAACCCAGGAGCGCTAGGAACCCTGGAGCTGAGCCGCCGGGTCCGCCCGACCCTTTTCTCCGACGCTCGGCGCAGCGCGGGTCCGGCATATCCGGGAGCTGAGCCCCGGCCTCTGCGCAGCCTGGCGGGCCGGCGGGGGGAAGCCTCCAGGCAGGTACGCGCTAGGAATGGGAACCGGGCCGGGCCCCCGGACTGCCACACCCTTGAGTCCCTCCCCCCGCGTTATACAGATGCTGAAACGGGCTTGGGGAGAGGCGACGTCGCCTGGGTCATTAATAATGCCTTGCAGAGCTGAGAGGGAAGCAGCTGCGTCCCTGACCTCGGACCTCGGGCGCCTCCTGGGGCAACGCTTAGTGGGCGGAGCCGCCTATGAAGTCCGGGGGACCTGGGTTTGTGTCCTGCGTGGGACACGTCTAGCGAGGTGATGGTAGGCCAGTGGCTTTCCTCTTGTAGCCTCCTTTCTGTTTCAGGTTCTCTTTGGAGATGTGACACCCAGCAGGGGCTCAATACATGCTAGTTTGGACCTTGGTCTGTGCCAAGGGAAAGGGAAACACTAATTTGATTTTTTTAAATTATTTTTTATAAATTTATTTTTTATTGGTGTGCAATTTGCCAACATATAGAATAACACCCAGTGCTCATCCCGTCAAGTGCCCACATCAGTGCCCGGCACCCAGTCACCCCTACCCCCCACCCACCTCCCCTTCCACCACCCCTAGTTCGTTTCCCAGGGGAACCACTAATTTTAACCCTTCTGTTAGACTTTGTGACAAGTTAGCAAAAGTGATCAGTTTTTTTTTTTTTTAAGGTGGCAGTTTATGCTGATGTTTAGGATTATGGGTGAGATGGGGTTGCGGGGGGGCTTAGCATACAGGTCAGTCACAGTACAAGAAAATGTCAAAAGCAAAGCTCCTAAGCAAAGGCAGTCTTCTCTTTCTTGTAAGTAGTTAAGGGCACGCAACAGAGTGCCTTCTGTGTGTTGAACTGGTTCCTGGCCCTTGACGTTCATTGTATAATATACTGCTTGCTATGGAGTTGGTGTTATTGTCCCCCCATTTCATAGAGGAGGACACTGGAACTTAGAAGTAATGACTTTCCCAAGGTCACACACATTAGGTGGAACAGATCTGTTCAACCCTCAAGCCTGGGCCACGATGCATTGCCAGGGACTGAGCTCCGGATTCAGCCCACTTCAGCTAAAAACATGAAGAAGACATAACTGGTCACAGAGGAGAAGAATGAAATAGATGGGTGAGGGTCTAAAATGGAATTGAGGTTAGCAAAGCAAGGGCATGCTCTGTCTCAGGCAGCAGGTCAGAGGGGAGTGGGTCACACAAGGCTCAGCTGCTCTCCTGGTTCTCCTTCCTTCTCCCAGAGCAGCAGTCACATCTGGAGCAGAACCACCTTGAGGAACCAGTGTCCATGACCATCTTTGGCGACTGACATCACAAGGAAGACTTACGGATTTGGGAGTGCTCAGGAGAATCATTCCCCAAGATATGGAGCTTGGGGGCCGAATGCTCTGGGCCCTCCTGTCTGGCCCTGGGAGGAGGGGAGGGACCAGGGGCTGGGCCTTCAGCTCATGGCAACCCCATCTGCCTCTGGCTGGGTTGTTGAATGCCAAAGAACTGGTCAGCCACTGGACTGCAGTCTTTGAGAAGAGGGGGATCCCTGAGGCCCAGGCATCCAGTGAGTACATCGTGGCTCATGTCCTTGGAGCCAAAACAGTTAAGTGCAGTATTGTCAAGAGGGCAGAAGAGGAGGGAGGGAGAGACCTAGGGAAGAAGATCCAGGCATTTCTGCCCCATTGAGAATGCTGAGTTGAGAGTGATGGGTTTTTCTGGAGGAATGTTTTTAGTAGATACTTATTTATTCATCCAATGAACTATTACAGTGTGTGTCAGGCAGTAGGGGTCTAGGGATGACAAAGGTGGTCAGTGTTGGGCCCACAGGCATTGTTCACATAAACCTGGGTCAGGCCCTCGACTGGGGAGTCAGCCACTCACATTCTCTGTGGGGCAGTTTCAGAGCCTGAGGCCAGAACTTTGGACACAGCCCCTGACCCCTTGGCAGTTGCAGTGCATCCAGGAGCTGAGTAGCCGCCGATTGCAAAGGTGAGCACCGATGGGCCAGACCTGAGGACTCTGTCAGGAACAGGTGTCTGGTTTCCACCAGGCCAACTCATGCACGGTCAGGAGGAAGAAAGTATCCAAGGAATAGGGAGGTGTTGGTATAAGGTATGGATGAGAGGGGGATCAAGCAAGTAGAAGGGAAGGAAGGAATGCCTTGCCTCAGAGTCCTGGGGTACAGGAGGCATGACCCTGACATTTTTGGTATCCCACAAGGGGTATCTCTCAACCCAGTCGTGGTCCTGTTGGTCCAGGCTCTGGCACTGATGATCACCCAGCTGCCCCCTCTGCAGGATGCCTGTGCAGTACATCCTGGGTGAATGGGACTTTCAAGGGCTCAGTCTGAAGATGGCCCCCCCAGTGTTCATTCCTCGCCCGGAAACTGAGGTAGGTGTGCTACCAGGGCAGGGCAGCATGGATAAGAACAGTGGGGTTTTGAGCACCTTTCTTGCCCCATATTTCCTCCAGGGGGCGCTAGGACCCCATGATTTTTGTCCTCAGAGGCCTTCTCTTGCTACTGGTGTCTCCTGGTTGGCTGAGTAGGAGGGGCCAAGAGTACAGAGGTCTCCTGCTGGCTTCCCTGACTGTCCTCATGTCCCAGGCCTGACCTACCCAATCCATGGTGGGGGGAAAAAATGCCCTCTTCCTTCTCAGGAAGCATGGGTGAAGTGGATAGGGTTCCAGCAGGACACCCAGAGGCCTGGTACAGCTGTGTGACCTAAGGGCCTCTAGCCTAGGGAGGGAATCTGTGACTTGGTCCTCTTAGATCTACTGTCTGGTCAGGTAATCACCTGTGTCCCTCATGTTACTATTAATAGGGATTGTATGGCCCCAGTGTGCTATTCCTTGGTGATACACCCTTATTCTGGGAGAGATGCTCTCTGTGGCCCTTCTTGGGTTTCCCCCTAACCTTGTAGGGAGCCAGAGAGAGCAGAGCAGATGGATAGGGCTGATGGGCAAGAGGGCACCAGGTTCCGAGCAGGGGTGTCTCTTGAAACGTACCCAGGCATACAACCATTCCTGGGAAAGATCAGGCTTCATTCACCAGCCCAAAAAGGGACCCAGAGCCCCTCCTCACTTTCCTAGCCTCTCCCCCCGAGCCAAGAAACTCTCTCACCCCATTCGCTTCCATATCATGTGGTTGAGAAGCCAGGTCCTCACTTTACGGCCCAGTGTTGGGAGGGACAGTAGGGAATATGAGAACTTCCTGAAGTCACAGGGCTGCCAAGGGGAGGAGCATAGGGGCAGCATTTAGACTTCCTGACTCAGTCGGGGCCCCATCCTTCCCATGGGGCTACTCTATCTGAGATTGGATGAGTTGGGATGGGGTGCAGAGATCCAGAGCAGGATGTGACCTGCCACCTGTAGCCTCTTGGGAGGGTACCCTGTGTCTTTCCCAGGCATGTGAACTTTGGCTGGGAGGTCACTCAGAGTCTTCTGAGGCTACTAAGGGTCAGGGCAGGGGAGGGAAACTACAGTGATGACTTTTGAGTCCTCCTCAGGGCTGATCTGGCACCAGCCATGTGCTCCAGGGTTCTGAATATCGGATGTGGACTTCCAGCTCTCATCGGTCCCCGTGCCCCCATTCCTCTGTGGGTCTGAGCCAAGAGAGCAGCTCTGCTGCAAGGGGGAGGGGAAAGGGAAGACAGAGAGGGAGGCTGTGGTTGGGAGGCCAGGTCCTCACCTCACTGTACAGACGTTTCTGAGAACTTGCCAGGTTTGCCCCATTGTGAAGCCACATTGGGGGTGCTTTACCAAGAACTTGAAAGGACGTGGCCTGTGGCAGGGAGTAGGGAGAATGAGTTGCAGGGGAGAGATCATGGTGCCTATGTTCTTTCCATCCACTGAAAGGCAGTTTTTGATGATGGGGGCAGAAGTCAGAAATGTGAAGGTGTAGGTGGCATGTGGCTCAACGAGTTGGGCTTTCCCTGGGGGTGGTAGGGTGGCTTAGTCTTCGGCCTGCCAGTGCGTGCAGTGGGAAACCCAAGGCTGGGAGTGTGAGCCATCCCTATCCAACCTGGAGAGGTGAGGCTCTGTGGGGTGTAGGAGGCTCAAAGCCTTGTCTGTGATTGGCTTGTGGGAGACAGTGCCACCCTCCTGGGGCTGCCCACCAAGAGGATCCTAATGGAGGGTACTCAGAGCACTCAGTTCCTGCTGAGGCCTTGGCCGACCTCTTGAGGGGTCCTGGGGTCCTGTTGAGATAGTGACTCCAACAGAGCCAAAAAGCTGCCTATTTCCCACATTTCCCCATCCCCCATCCCAGGTCCTGCTGAGGCCTTGGCTGATCTCTTGAGGGGGTCTGGGGTCTTGTTGAGACAGTGGCTCCAGTAGAGCCAAAAAGCTGCCTGTTCCCCCACATTCTCCCATCCCCCATCCCATCATGGTTTTGGATTCTTATTTACCTGGAGGAGGTGCCCTGGGTCTGTGACCATTTGGCTTTCAGCCTCCCCTAAAGAGCCACCAATTTCATGCTGATGGAGGCTGGAGGCTCTTCACTTGGTGAGGAGGAAAGTTTCTGGACTTTTTGCGGGTGGTCTCCACCCCTAGCGCCCAGGTGGTCCCATAGCTAAGATAATGCTCGAGTGGTCTGGAGTATAACAGAGGGATTAGAGGGCACTGGGGGCAGTGGGGGCCCAGTCTTACAGCTTCACATGCTGTCTGGGGTGGCTGTTCATATATGTGTTATGCGTCTCTGAGGTCAGGGGTGTCTCTGTGAGGAGGCTGGTCAAGAGGTCATTCTCCAACCAGAGTAGGTCTGTCAGTGGCCAGGAAACCAAAAGAAGTTCACACCACTGACAAGTCTCAGCTATTCTATCAGCCGCTCAGTACGTGGCCTCAGCGGTGACACCACAGTCTCCACTGTAGCCCTAGATTGCTTGCGCTATGTCAGTCCCAACACTGTGGGGCCAGATTGCTGCAAGCACCCTTCCAGTCTCCAGGAGTGCCTGCTACAGCGCTGGCGGGAGCAAGTGAGGGGAATAGAAAGGGTTGGACCCACTGACCAAGTTCTACTTGTCTTGGACTTGCTACCTAGGGACAGGTGAGCTCTCTGCTCCTGGTATTGGGGGGCCTGTAAGAGTGAAATGCCTTTTGGGACTCAGCACTTGAGGAGCTTATATGGAAAACGGATCTGAGCGACCTGGAGCCACTGAGCCTGACTGTTGACATTGGAGGTTTGGGGGGACCTGGTGAGGGAGTCTGAAACTCAGAGGGTAACTTCCCACAATCACTGAGAAAGAGCTTTCCAAAGCCCTTGTAAAGTAGTCAAGAGGCCTCCCTGAGGGTCAGGCCTTGCCTGTGGGACACGCTGTGATGGGTTAGATCCCTGGTCTTCCCATCATGGAGCCTTCAGTCTGGTGGGAGAGGCAAACCGCATCCTAGACTTGAGACTCATGGTGAGGAAAACCATGAGAGAGACCCTGCCAGGGGGTGAGGAAGCCTTTCTGGAGGAGATGGACTTCTTTATACATGATGGAACCACCCACTTGCTGACCCTTCTGCCCATTTCCTGAGCCAGCCCTGCCTGGGATCCCAGGAGTCCCAAGTAAGACAATCACTCCTCAGGGCTGCCTTTGAGAAGGAGGGACACTGCCCTTTTCCAGCCCCATGCCAGCTACTTGGGGCCTCACTCCACTACTCATTAGAAACGATTGGCTTCTGGGCAGTAGCAGCCCCCTCTAGCCCTCACCTCTTCCCTCTATTGGCTTCCATGCACAGTCCCCCGTAGGTGGCAGATGGTGGACAAGACCATTGTTTCCAAAGTGACAGTGTCTAGAAGTGTCCCCCAGCCTCCAAGACAGGTATGGTGCAGTCAGGCACCTCCCATCACTCCATGCCCACTTATCCCATGCCCTGTGTGGATGGGGCTCAGGCAGGACTCTGTTGTCTCTACTATGCCCCATCCCCATGAAGGGAATTCCCTGTCCTTTTGGCCCGGGAACCTCCCTGGGAGCGTCCTAAGTTCAGCTCTAGGAAGAAGCTGGGGAAACTTTGGCTCCTGATAATTGGCCACTATGAGCTGTAAGCTGGGCTCCAGGAGGGGCCTTGACCCCTGGGCCTTGGCTTCCTCATGAGCTGGTTGTGAGGATCCAACAGATTAAAGGAAGGAAAGCTCTGGAAGCAGGGCCAGTCACAGAAGAAGTGGCCAGGTGTGGTTCTTAGCATTGCCATGAGCACGAGACAGAAAACTGTCTATAAAGGACCTAGCTGGGGTTATTGGACACTTAACACGTACTGGGAATAGGATCTGTGTTTCATGAATGTGGTTCTGTTTAGTCCCTCAGACACTCCGATGAAGTTGGTTATCCTCAATGGCTCAGTTTTACAGATGGGGAATCTGAGGTGTAGAGAGGGAGATGAAGCTGTCTGGCTTTAGTCACCCCCTCTGCATTCACACAAGAGCTAACCATGCTTGGGCCTCTCTGCAAAGACCCCCAAGGAGGCCAGGTTGACGCTAACTCTGATTCAGATCCCTCTGCCTCACAGGAGTTGGTTGAGTGGGTGCTAGAGGAGGTAGCCCAGAGTCCCTGTGCAATGGGAACCCAAGATGGCCCCCTCATCCTGGAGGTGGGCTGTGGATCGGGAGCGATCTCCCTCAGTCTACTGAGTCAGCTTCCCCAGGTGAGCCCCCTCTGCATCCCTGTGCCCCACCCTGAGTAGACTGGGACTGCCACTCACTGGTCCTCTCCCCACCCATCTCTGCTAGAAGCACTTGAAGGGAGGTGGCCACACATGAGAGGAGAGGGCTGCCTCCAGCCCATCATGGTTACAGCCTCTAACTCCCATCTTCTTCTGTCTGGCCAGACCCTGGCTACAAAGAGGGGACAGCTGTTGAGTATTTCTCCAGGCACCCTGCCTCCTATGTACCCTTTGATTATTTTTGGTGCAGAGCCGAGTCATTGCTGTGGATAAAGGAGAAGCTGCCATCTGTCTTACCGAGGAGAATGCTCAGAGGTAGGTGGGCAGCGGGGACAGAAGGTCAGAATTGGGGAAATCCAACTTTGGGCCCTGATCTCAGTCCCTATTCAGATGTTAAACTTATTGACGTTTGCTTTCCACTCCTAAGAAAAGGGAGACGGGGAAGGATGGCCTAGCCTGGATCCCACAGGATTATGAGGGATGGTGGGCACCAGAGATCTGGCAGTCCAAGAAGAGTTTATTCTCACAGTCCTGGTAGCCATGAGTAGGAGTCTCCCCCGTGCTCACCCTCACTTCCCATTTCCCCAGGCTTCGGTTGCTGGACAGAATTCGGATTGTCCCCCTCGATGTGACCTTAGGTACTTTCTCTACTGACCTTCCCTGGGGTGGGGATCCTGGGTATGGGTACTGCTTTGTGGGTGGGGATTCTGCAGAGATGAAAGGAGAGCTTCCCCAACGTTCATTCATACGTGTGCTCGCACATGCACACGCAAACATAGGGGTATCTCAGACCGATCCCTGCTGAGGACACACAAGGCCCTGTTGCATCATAGGCTGATCTGACCCATGCAGGGATTGGCCACAGGACCTTTCTTACTTTCTGAACCCCTCATAACTAATGAGTATAACTAGGGCTTGCTTGTTGTTAAGAGATGAACAGAAGCTCAAGAGAAAGCCTTTAGGACCAAAATACTTTAATACTTTAGTGCCTGCCTGCCCTGTCCATATCTGGCCCAGACGTTGTACGGCTCAGCCACACCTTTGCAGAGTGTCCTTGCGTTCTGGCTCCAGTTCTGGCTTCATTACGCATCTGTAGGATCTTTGAGCCTTGTGTGCGCCGTCTAGAGTGTGATACACTGGGTATAGCACATGGCTCCTGGACAGACCCAGTAAACAGTTGCCAGGAATTGACTAACTGAGACCAGGCATGCCGTCCATACACTCAGCCCACGTTGGTTATGAGGCAGTGTATGGCAGGGCCAGTGGAGCTGCAGAGGACACAGGCTCTTGCTTTGACCAAGCAATCAGAGAGGGCTTCCTGAAGGTAGCACCTGAACTGAATTTTGCTTATTGGGGAAATTTTTGACGGGAAGAAAAGAGGGCAGGATATTCTAGGGAAGAGCTGTCATCTCAGAGTATACCCACTCCTGACCCATCTGTTGACGGGGACCCTGGGCACTAATCTGCAAGTCTGGGTTATCAGGGCCAGAGACAGGCCTAAGGTATGGCTTGGGGAGAGGGACACCCAAGGGACATGGTGGGAAGTAGAGTTGTCACCCTTTCTCTGCTGTATGTTCCCTTTGACCATAGAAGGGAGCTGGGCGCACCTCCTGCCCTGGGGCCCCGTGGACCTGGTTGTCAGCAACCCTCCCTACGTCTTCCACCAGGACATGGAGCAGCTGGCCCCTGAGATCCGCAGGTGCAGGGTGTAGTGGGAGGGAGGCTGGGCCTGAGAGGGTCTAGTGGGCTGTGTCTACCCTGGGGGACTGTACCACTGGGAGGCACAGGGAGGGAGAAGGGGCTGAAAGGCGCAGCGATGTTCCAAGGGAGGCTCACTCTGGAGCCCACAAATCTGCTTGGTTTGGCTTCTGCTTTCCCGTTTAAGACCACTGGATAATCACTGAACCTCTCTGAGCCTCATTTCTGGCTTTTGAAAGGCGAGTGTTAGAGCTTCGTAGGGCCATGGGGAAGACCTAGCAATGACTGACATAACAGATGTGGTATAGGATACATAGAAGGTGCTCAGATGGGTATGTCATTTTATGGAAGATTGAGGCCCAGAGAAGAAAGATGCCTGGTCCAGGGCCATGTGGGGGCGGAGCAGGAAAGCTGGGACTAAGACCCTACTCCAAGCTTTGCTCTGAGCCATCCTGTTCTCAAACAGGGACTGAGAACCAAGGGTAGCTCAGGAGTCCTTGGACAGGGCAGCGGTACTGTAGATCAGGGTGCTGGCTCCCCTTTTCTGGGTTCTCAGGAGTGGTCTGGGCCAGCTCCAGACCTCTCCAGACCAAGCATGGGAACAACCTTGTTGTGGGTAGATCTTCATGCCCTGCTCTCAGTGGGATTCACTGAGAACACCCAGCATTGCCTGGTGGGGTGCTGCCTGTGAGAGGTAGGAGAATCAGAGCTGCCATTTGGGGGCCCCCTCTTCTGGCTCCTCAGATTTTCTGAGGCAGAGAGTGTAAGTTCCATAGGGCCCCTTTGTGGAGGGCCCTGGTTAGCTCTTCCACACTTTTTACATACCCCGTGTTCTAGGCTCTCACCTCCCTCTGTTTCCCCTTCAGCTATGAAGACCCACTAGCCTTGGACGGTGGGGAGGAGGGCATGGACATCATTATCCACATCTTGGCCCTGGCACGTTGGCTCCTGAAGGACTCTGGGTATGGATAGGGCAGGTCTCCTGGATCTGTCCCAGTGTGTACTGGGCCTGTCCTAACAGTCATTCTTATCCCAGTCCTCCCTGCCCAAGCAATGCAGAAGTGCAGGTCCTAGCTCTAGCCTGGTTGAGCTGACCCATTTCTCCCCCATGTAGGAGCATCTTCTTAGAAGTGGACCCAAGACACCCAGAGCTTGTTGGCAACTGGCTTCAGAGCCAGCCTGACTTGTCCCTTGATCTCGTGGCTATGCGCAGAGACTTCTGTGGGAGGTGAGCTCTACCCACCCCACCTCCACCCCCACACTTGTCTTTCTTTTATTTATTTATGTATTTTTTAAAAAAGATTTATTTATTTATTCATTCAGAGAGAACGAAGAGAGAGGCAGAGACACAGGCAGAGGGAGAAGCAGGCTCCCTGCAGGAAGCCCGATATGGGACTCGATCCTGGGTCTCCAGGATCACACCCCGGGCTGCAGGCGGCGCTAAACCGCTGCGCCACCAGGGCTGCCCCACACTTGTCTTTCTACAGCTCTGGCTATAGGGAGAGTGTGCTGTTTCCACTCTGCTCATCCCCTGGGACCTAGGCAGTAATTGGTCTCTTATTCCTATCTCCTTAGGCCCCGGTTCCTGCATATCCAGAAGTCTGGGCCACAGCGTGGCTGCCCTGCAGATGTCTGGCCAGGGCCCCAGCCTGCCAGAGTGCCTGGCTGATAGTTCTTCCTGGAATGCTACTCAGAGGGAGGTGATGGTACCTTCCAGAACCCAGGTGCATTTGACATTTCACATGGTTCTGTGATTCTACATTTCTGTATGTTCTATATATCCTAGGAGACTTGAGGGTAGAAGCAAGGGTGGAGTGGCAAAGAACAAGGGCTTCTATAGTTTGGCTCAGAGCTGAGCAGGCCCAGGATCCCAGTCTGGCTCCATCACATCAGTGTGGCCAAGGGCAGGTTGCTCAATGTCTCTGTGGGTGGAATTGCCTTGGGGAAGTTGGGAGGTTGGCCAATAAAGTGTTGAGAGACCAACAAATAGTGATCTAATGTTTTGTTACTGTGATTTGTGGGTCCCCTGACCCCCTTGTCCCCAGTGCTTGGGGTAAAAGCTTCCTCCTCAATCCATCAGTCTCCCAGCTAGTGGGGGTTTGGGAGCACAGTGTGGAGAATGGCACATGGGTGCTCTTGGATCTCAGGGTGCACGGCTCTGAGCAGCTCACTCCTGGGGTTGACTTAGCCCTCCACTGCCCCAGATGTGCTCCCACACACTTCCCTGACTGCGTCTAGGTTCTGAGCACAGGAATATCATCTGAGCTTCAGTTCAGAGACAGCTGCCTGCTTTGCTGGAGGGGAGTGGGCTGAGGGACTTTTTTGCACTATTCTCTTATCACATATCTGCATTTATTTAATGGGAGGCTTGTGTCAGGAGTGAGCAGGGTTTATGTTTACTTTTTTTTTTTTTTTTTTTATGATAGTCACAGAGAGAGAGAGAGAGAGAGAGAGAGAGAGAGAGAGAGGCAGAGACACAGGCAGAGGGAGAAGCAGGCTCCATGCACCGGGAGCCCGATGTGGGATTCGATCCCGGGTCTCCAGGATCGCGCCCTGGGCCAAAGACAGGTGCCAAACCGCTGCGCCACCCAGGGATCCCTATGTTTACTTTTTATTCTCTCTCTCTCTCTTTTTTATTTTTTTTTATTTTTTATTTTTTTTTATAATTTTTATTTATTTATGATAGTCACAGAGAGAGAGGGAGAGTGAGAGAGGCAGAGACACAGGCAGAGGGAGAGGCAGGCTCCATGCACCGGGAGCCCGACGTGGGATTCGATCCCGGCTTCCCAAGATCGCGCCCTGGGCCAAAGGCAGGCGCCAAACCGCTGCGCCACCCAGGGATCCGTCTCTCTCTCTTTTTTAAAGATTTTATTTATTTATTCATGAGAGACACAGAGAGAGGCAGAGACACAGGCAGAGGGAGAAGCAGGCTCCATGCAGATAGCCCGATGTGGGACTCGATCCCGGGACCCCAGGATCACGCCCTGGGCTGAAGGCAGGCACTAAACTGCTGAGCCACCCAGGCGTCCCTTTACTTTTTATTCTCATACTTTTGGTTAAAACATTCCTTCCAGGTTGACTTTGGAGTTTCAGATAACCCATCTGTCCCTGGTTGGGGTTGGGGAGAGTGAGAGGTCCAGAAAAGCAGGCACCCGGTTGTGACCCCAGCTATGGTCTGTGCAGATGTGTGAGGCCTAAAAGCCCAGCCCTTCTGTCCATAGCAGCAGGAGGCCTAAAAGCCCAGCCCTTCTGTCCATAGCGGCAGAAACCTCCAAGTTGGCAGGTGCTGGTATGAACCTGCATCAGGTTGGGTCCTGAGGAATGTGGTAGACCAGACTGGCTCACCCCACTGGCATTTTCAAGGTCCTGACCTCATGGTGCGGTGGCCAGAGGCAGTGTGGTCTAGTGAGCAGCATCCTCTGCTGGAGCCAGGATGCTGGGTTCCAGGGCTGTGTCTTGCACCAGGACCTCAGGCAGTTCCTTTTCCTTCAAGAAGCTGGCTCTTACTGGTTCCAAGCCCAGTGCAAGGTAGCAGCCTCATTTTACTTTCTGTAAGCCAAGTGTATGTAGTTGGCATCTGAATTCTCACTCTCCTGACAGGGACTCCCCAAGAGATATGGCCTGCTTGACATCCCATTGGGAGGTAGCCAAGTGGAGATGGGAAGTGAGATCCCTGCCTTTGGGATCTATATTTCTGGGATCCTACCTGGCCTGAATGACCCCCCCTCCCACCACACACACACTGTGGCTTAGCAGGGACCACACTGCAGCTCCCAGGGCTCCAATATCATGCCCTTTGCCCAGCCCCAGCTTCAGGGACTCCTCAGAGGAGGAGCAGGGACTCCCTGTCACAGCTGTCTGGAAGGAACCTGGGAGGGTGCCGTGTAGAGCACAGCCAGAGTAGGCTTTTGGCTTTCAGAGCCCCTTCTGCTCTCGGACCTTTGCCTGTGTAGGTCCTTACTGGTGTTGCCCTTCCCCTCCTGCTGTGCCCTTCGACTCGTGCTGTCTTCAGCAGCATCTCAGGGCCACTGTCCTGACCTAGCCATCAGTTAACCCCTGGTCTCACAGCCTGGGCCACACTTCTGCCAGTGCTGGCTTCCCTGATGGTCTCACCTTCCTGGCCTCAGACCCATCACTGAGGAAAGGTCTTGGCAAGCATGTGGATATGGCAACTTAAAAGGACATAATGAAGAGAGTGACAGTGTAGGGACAGTTGGGGTCACTGAAGCAGGAGCCACTTTTGGGGACAACCCTTCCCAGAAAACCTTGAGGCTTGATTCCTTTGGTAAAGAGGTTCAGGCCAAGTGGACTGACAGGCAGGGCCTCAAGCCTATAGCCACTGGCTTGATTGGGCCTTAATGCTGAGCTCTGATGTCGGAGCCACAACAACCTGTGCAGATCCTGGCATTTGCCCTTTGCCGAGATGTGACCCTGGGCAGGTGACTTCACTTCCCTAAGCTTGGCTTCCATACCTAATAAATGGGACCACATGCTTTATCTCATAGGATGGTTCTGAGGAGTCACTGGGATGCACCTTCCATGGGGCACTGTGAGTGTTTTCATTGCTGCTTCAGAGAGCAGATGTGGGGAGATGGAGGGCCTGTGTACCCTCATGGGTCTGTCAGGTGCTTGTCACCAATGCAAAGCAGGCAGAGTCATGGCAGTCTGGAAAAGAGGGAAGGCTGGGATTTTACTCTTGGGCTCTTGACTTCTACCTGCCCTCTAGAGATGGAGCCCCTGAGAGGTTGGTAGCCTGGTTGCCCAGATTTCCCTCAGCCCCTCCTGTCCCTCCTCACAGGGCTTGAATGTCCTGAGGTCCAGGCCACAACGGCCGGTGGCTCTGCCTGGAGAAAGCCAGGCTCACCTGCCCTGTCCTCCTGCTTTCCTGGGGCCAGAGCAAGAGATGAGTTGTCCCCTCTGGCATGTGTCATGAAACTGATAGTTCAGTCCATCTTCAGGTTCCTGAGGTCTTGAGGGATGTGCCTGTTGCCTGTCCAGCCTCCTTCAGCCAAGCCCTAAGCATGGGCACCGAGTGAAGGAGTCCTTGACTGATGTACTCGGAAAGCAACTCCATCCCCTCTGCTGACAGTTGAGGAAACCGAGACTTTGCCTCACAGTTGGATGCTTGTCCTAGCTGTCCATGGGTTTCTCCATGAGGGCTCATCTAGCTGCTCTACTGAAGTGTGCCCCCCAAACCCTTTTCTGCCCCTCGCCTCTATCTGAACCCTGAGCCATTAACTGCTGCCAATCCCTGCCTCAAACCCATGGCTGTCTCATCATAACTCGAGTGTGTTTGCTGTGGCTTACAGAGTCCAGGTCTGAAGAGGTACGGCAGGATGGCTCCAGGAAAGGCCCTGTGGAACCCTTTTAGGGCCCCATCAGTGCTCTGAGTAAGCACTCCTGTCCATCAAAACAATGGGTTCTACTGCTCAACAGTTTTGAGAACTGCTTTAACCTTTTCAGACCAGCATGTCCTTCCCTGTCCACAGCCCTGGACTGCAGCCTCCTTGCAGAACTTTCCATTCCCTAAACGCAACTCCTTCCCTTCTTCTAGGTGTGCCTCCCATCAGGAGTGACTTGCCCACCACTGCCAGTCCTAACGATCCCTTCCTTCAAGCTCCAACACAAATGCTGCCTCCTCCAGAACACCTGCCTTTCCTGACTTCTCTTTCTCCCCGCCAGTCCCTAGTTGAAACTTCTGCCAATACCAGTGACATTCTGCCCCATTTGGTAGAATTTGGTAACCTTCTGGTCTCCCTCATCTCTCCAGGGCCCTGTGTGGGTCTGGTACACCCCAAGGTCAGTCATATCCACTAATAAACCAACAATATATGTGTTTTTTAGAATGAAGCTGGAACTTCCTGTGTGGCTCACATCTGCTCTGATAGCAGCTTTTGCATATTCTAACCAGTAGGGAGAAGAAGTCATGAGGGCCCAACCTCCCATCCGAGCTAGGCAGCTATTCAAGTTGAGCCATGGCTACTAATGGGCTCAAGTGCACCTGATCTGTGCACAGTGGCTGCGCCAGGAGTACAGGCTGTCCTTGGCGGCAGCAGGGGCAGGCGCCAGGTTTCCTGGAGCTCTGGGCTCCAGCCAGCCCCCAGCCAGAGTCTTGGCCAGAATAGCAGCCTGATCCCCCCATCATGACTCCTCAGTCCTAGATCAGCCCCCTGGATGGGGTGTGGGAGTGGCAAAGCTACCGTGCCCCTCCTGTGGCAGATAGGAAAATGGCTCCAAAGATGCTCGTGTCCTAAATCCCCCAAACCTGTGAATTTGGCAAAAGGAACTTTGTTGGTGTGATCAAGTTAAGGGTCTTGAAATGGAAAGATTATTCTGGATTATTCAGATGGGCTCAGTGTAATCGACACGTGTCCTTAGAAGAGGAGGGCTGGGCTATCAGAAGAGATATGAGGGAAGCAGAGGTCACAGTGAGGCAGCCGAAGCAAAGGGCCGTGAGCCAAGGAATGCAGACAGCCGCTAGACACTGGCAAGGGCAAGGAAATGGATTCTCCCCTAGAGCCTCAAGAAAGAGTAGAATCCTGCCAACACCTAAATTTTCACCTAGTAAAACTAATTTTGGATTTTCGACCTCCAGAACTGTAAGATGATTAAATTTGTGTCGCTTTAAGCTGCTGGATTTGTGGTAATATGTTATAGCACCAATAGGAAACTAAAACAGATTGTGGTACTTGAAGTGCTGCTGTAACAAATACCTAAAAATGGAAGTGGCTTTGGCAATGGGCAGGGGCCGGAGGAATTTTGAGGTGATGATAGATTGCCTCTGCTCTGAGAGGTGGGGTGGCTGGGGTGGGGAACCCTTCTCCATCTGGAGACCTGAGCTGCCCCGGCCCCCCATCTACAGGTCTCACATGTGGTAGAGCTGGCCCTTACAGCAAAAAGACTAGAAGAGTGCTCAGGGTGGGCCCTGGAGAAGCTAACCTGGCACCTGGGGCAGCTGGGGAATGGGACTATGATCCTGGGAGAGGAAGCAAGGCTGGTTTCCATGGCCCATCTCTGGTGGCATGGGGTCCACCCAGGCCTTCAGAGAGGATCTCAGAGACTGGATCTGTGTGTGGTTCTGGCCCCCATGGAGTCATGTGGCTGGCCCAGCACCTCTTGAGTATTGAGGATGAGTAGGGGCCCTATACTCTCTGGGATGCAGGTATCTGTGAGATACCTGTGAAATCTGTGAAATCGGCACCATAGTCCCTGACTTCAAGCTGATAACCCCGACCCCTCTCTGTAAGCTTTGGATGATTCAGCTTTAGCCACCAGCCAGTGCCCAGCTCCTGCTACAGGCCTGGACTGGCCTACGTGGCTCAGATAGAATTAAATCATTCCTAGGATTTTCAGCCCTGTGGTTCCTAAAGCTAAAGTGGCCAATTAGAGTCCTTGACCCTGTGTCTGTCCAGGCTGGGACCAAGACTCCAGATGAAGGGAACTCAGAGATATGGAGGCACCATCCCACCTGGCCAAGGCCTGAGGCTTCTGAAGCCACAGTCCCAACTCAGGAGCCGCAGGGAGAGCCACTAGGAGGCCAGACATGGGCTGGTGTGCTCATGGCATGTCTGGGACTGTGGATTCTCCTGATACGTTTTGTATGAAGCCGAGAGGGCCTGATTGTATTAGATGGGGTAGATTGTAGCAAGATTCATGTCCACTCCCTGATCTTCCCTTTTTCTAAACAGAAGGAAGGGGGTTACTCAGGGTCGCATAACACTTGCCTCCTGACTCAGCCTCCATTGCTGCCAAGGGCCTGAGGTCATTTACTTGGATGGTGTGGCTCTTTCATATAGCTCTTCATGTGGCTCCTAAGCAAAACCGACTTAACCATTGCTGAGGAGTTGGATGGAGGAGTGGGTGGCCAGGACCAGAGTGGGGCCCTTGACTCTGACTGGAACCTGGGGTTCCCGGGGCCACCATAAATTCGGGAGTGGGGTAGTAGGGATAGTCAGCTTGAGAGTGTAGGATGCCATCAGGACATCTCAGAGGCAGTGTCAGACAATGGGCCGGTGTCGGGAGATCCAGAGGCCACCAGTGAGGGCAGAGGTCAAATTGGGAAGGTGAGGTGAAATTGGGAAGACTCTTCCCAGGCCTGAACATGGCCAGCAACTAACAGGGCATCTCCAGGAGCCAGCTGGTGCCAGGTGCTGCCCACACTGGCAGAAATCCCATCCATACATCAGGGATGGCTTTCTTGGCTGCTAGATGGGTGAAGAGACTAGAGCTTAAGTTGCCCAACGTCACACAACCAGGAAGTGGCCATGGTCCTCTGATGTCCCAGCTGGAGGCCAGGGTGGGGGGAGTGAGGAGGGGGAAGAGGGGAAGCAGGCCTGGGAGGCTGACTGTAGCCCAGGGCCTCAGTTCCCAGGAGGGTCCCCACCTACCTGTGGGTAGGGGGCGGGCAGCAGGGCTGACCAGGTCTTCTAGGTAGAGGGGAACGTGCTGAATCATCCAGAAGCATCAAGTGTAGAGCAAGCATCCTTCCCTTCCAGGTATGCAGTTTTCACGCTCAGCATGGGAGGAACCAGGCAAAGGGCCCTGCATGCAGGGCAGAGCATGGCCACTACTGAAAGGAGACATGTCCTCTGGCCATGGGGTGGGACTGAGACCTCAGACTCTGCTTCTCCATTGATAGGCAGGTACAGAAAGTCCCATCTCAGCATGAGGGGGATCAAGCCAGCTGTGGCAGTCAAGGAGTTTTAGGTCCCCAAACCTGGGGGGTTCTGGAAGGAGGCGCCCAGTGGATGTGCCTGCAACCCTTCTCGAAGGCATTCCACAGGTCTCCCTCTTTGCCTGCTCACAAGTCCACCATCGATTCCTCATTCTGCCCAGCCCCTTAGAGCCATGGGGTTTGTTCTTTCAAACTAAGTTTCAGGTGGAATTCAAATATGTATTTTTACAAAGATAAAAACAATATCTTAAGCATAAATTTATTTTTAAGGTTCACATACTCAACATCTTAGCGTTAAGTCCATCAAAAACAGCAGTGAACACGTTTG
Organism: Vulpes vulpes; assembly: GCF_048418805.1. Lineage (NCBI taxonomy): Eukaryota > Metazoa > Chordata > Mammalia > Carnivora > Canidae > Vulpes > Vulpes vulpes. The sequence goes on along the minus strand of NC_132788.1, from coordinate 91,949,769 downwards.
TACTGAGGGCTGAGATAGAAGCCACAGTCTTGTGTCAGCCTCGGAGATCAGTTTCTTTCCATGTTTGATTTCAGTGACACAGGACCAGGTGACGCCCGACTCTCACAGATATGTGGTTACAAGTGGTGGTGGTGGTTCTGAAGGCCATCTCACAGTCTCACTCATTCACAGGGACAGCAGGAGAAGCCTTGTTTCAACCGGGCACAAACCCGGTTCCCTGGACACATGTCATAATTTGATAGTGTGCCTGTTTGAGTCTGTGTGTGGATTTTTAAATTGGGCTCTTTTTTCCCACGGATTTTATTTATTAGAGAGCACAAGAAAGGGGGGGTAGGCAGAGGGAGGGAGAGAAGCAGGCTCCCCTTTGAGCAGGGAGCCCGATGTGGAGCTCAATCCCAGGACCCTGGGTCATGACCTGAGTCAAAGGCAGACACTTAATCAACTGAACCACCCAGGTACCCCAAATTGGGCTCTTAACAATAACTAAAAATATGAAAAGAACAGAGAGGGAAAGCAAGAGGAAGGAAAGGAGGAAGGGAAGAGAAGGGAATGAGGAAGGAGAAGCCAAGGGTGAGGAAGCTTATGTGGGGCTCCTTTGGGTTCTTGGTGTTGGCAGCCTCCATTTCTGCCTCTCCCAGGAAGCCTGCCCTGACTGCTCTACCCCTTCATATCCTGGGGATTCCCAGAGCCTCTTTTCACCTAGCATCTGTCTCAGCAAATGAATCTGGGTCACAGATTCACTGAAAAGTCTCAGGAATCCACAATCTCCTCTTGGCTCCAGTGTGGACCTTCCAGGTACTCAATCCCTTGTTCTGTGGCAGGGAAGAAGGTGCCAAGCAGGGGCCAGAGACTAGGGGCTTCCCTGGGTCCTCTGGTGGTATCTCCAGGGGTGAGAGGACTGGGGAACCCAGTGCCCCTGAAAGCCTGGGGTTTCTATAGTTCTGGGTACCTTCATTTCTGGGAACTTGCTATGCTTTGGAAAGAAAGAAATGAGAAGCAAAACCCTAGTGCCCAGCAGCTCCCCCCCCCCCTTCCTGCCTTCCTTCCGCTGAGTCACAGCCCAGAGCCTAGTAGCTCAGCCTCCTCTTGGGGCCACTTGGGTGGGGTGGGATTCAGGGTCATGTGAGGATGCAGCATCTGGGACAGTCCTTTTTTCCTGCCAACATCCTCTGTGAGGTTACTGAGGGCTGAGGCTAACCTCCCAAGCTTGGGGGAACTGAGGTATTTAGCTATTGTGTCTCCCCTCCCATTGCCAGGCCCATTGTTCACCCACAAGCACTGAGCACCAACTATAAACCAATCCATGGGGTGGGGTGTTTCAGGTGGGCCCTGGTCATTGAGGAACTCGTGGACTTGGTACAGGGACTCCCTCTGACAGGCCCCCAATGTATGGCTGGGTCCTTAGGTTTGCTTTGGTCAGCAATGGGGAGCCATGGGAAGCTTTAGGCTCTGGAGGAACAAGGCCACATTACACACGCCCATTATAGGGACCTGTACACTCCTACACAGGGACCTGTGTGTATATGCATGTGCATAGGTGCATATGTGTGGGACTTGAGCACTTGGGTCTATGTCCATGATCACAGGTATCCATGCAGGGCCTCCCATGGTTGGTGGAGTTCTAGACTCTGGGAGCCAGGTCAAGGCCTTGTGTGTGTGTGGGGGGGGGATTAGGGGGGTCTCACCCTGTCTCGGAGGCCTAACCACTGTCTCTTGAGTCATGGGAACCCATGGGAGCTTGAGTGCTGTGACCCTATTTCTTGGAAAAGAAAGCTGAAGTTCAGAGAGGGCTCATGCCTCAGCCAGGATCACACAGTAAGTTAGGGTAGATCTGAGCGGTGAGTGAACCAGACCTGGGTGCCTTGCCTACATTCCTGACCTCTTTGACCTGGAACTTGGGGTTTGAAACTCCCTGATGACCACACTGCATTAAACTCTGGGAGATGAGATTGGTGATTCTCCCAGCAAACTCACCTGAGGACCAACCACGGGGTCTTCCCAAGCTTTATGGACCATTGCCAGGGATTTTCCACACACCACATCTTTGGTTGGTTTGTCCTAGATTCTTGGAATGCTCTCTTTCTTTCTCTCCTCTCTTTCCACCCTCCCTCCCTATTACTTGAATGAAATCCAGACTTCTATATTCTATTTAAATGCTTCCTCTACCTTCTGTGACCCCATGTAAGTTTTCCCTCTTTCTGGAGTCTGCTAAGCATCTCTCCCTCTTACTTTCACCTACTGTTCACCCACTAATAAATATAAAATTGGTCTCTACAGGCCTCGGCTGGCAGTGGAGGGTCCTTGAGGCAGTGATGGTGAACCCAGGCATCCCAGCCCTTCAGACTTCGCCAGTCACTGGAATGGGCCTGGAGCTAGGACAGGAAACTGCCTCTCCTAGGCATCACCACCTGCCCCCAACTGTGCTGCTTCTCTGAAGGCACAGCAAAGCCCTGTCCTCTGAGGGTGGAGGAGACTGTGCTCTAGGCAAGATGGGCTCCCCATGATTTGCCATTCCAGGTTGTGTTTATCCCTCCTCGCCCTGAACACCCCTCAGCTGTGTGCTAGGCATGTGCCCGTGTCTGGCCAGGTGAAGGATGGGGGCTGGACAAAGTGTACAGAACCCCGGGTTTCATGGGTGCTCCTCTTTCATTAAATGGCCCCGGACTGAGTTCTCTGCTCCTTTGCAGAGCTCTTTAGTTCCACTTGGTCTCAGGAAGGGGGCAGAGGGACTGCCTTTGCCCCATGAGGCTCTAAGCCCCATTGCTACCTGGCCATGCCTTCACTCCTCCCCACCCCAAAGAGCTAAGAACTCTGTCCAGGCCTACAGCTGCTAGCTTTGCTGTGTCTCAGGGAATGGACCCAGCCCACCCAGCCCCTGGAATGGCCAGCTTGTGTCCAGCCTCTAGTGCAGAGGGGCCATGCAGGGGAGCATATCAGGATCTCGCCTGTGCACTTGGCTTGGGGCCCCAGAGAAGGTTCAGTGGGTTATGGGGGGTAGGGGGGTAAAAGTTACAGTCAAGAGGAAAGCGGTTTTCAGTTTCTCACGCCTCATTTCCTCCCCTGGCTCTTTCAGGTCCATGCCCCTCATGAAAATTTAGCTTTGCTACTTATCTGTTATACAGTCATACAGTATTTGTTGTTATTTATTATACAGGGGGATGGCCTAACTGGTTCTTGCTGATGCATGGGAAAGCTATTAATTTATGTGGTTTATCTTATAATTGACCACTTCTTGGTTTCTCTTAGCTCCATTGTTCGTTGCTTCTCTTAGATTTTTTTTAATTTTAATTTTTTTTTGTTTAAAAAAATTTTTTTAATTTAAATTTTAGTTAAACATACAGTGCGATATTGGTTTCTGGAGTAGAATCCAGTGATTCACCATTTACATAAAACCCCCAGTGCTCATCCCAACAAATGCCCTCCTGAATGCCCATCCTCCATCTAGCCCATTCAGCCCCCCACCCCAGCAGCCCTCAGTCTGTTCTCTGTCATAAAAAGTCTCTTATGGTTGTTTCCCTCTCTCCCTTTTTTCTTTTCCTTCCTTCCCATATATTCATCTGTTTTCTTTCTTAAATTCTACGTGAGTGAGATCATAGGGTACCTTCTCTACATTGATATTTTACCGCTGAAAATAATGACACATTTGTCTTTTCCTTTCTAATATTTATAGCTCTTATTTATTTTCATTGTCTTTTGGCTTGGCTAAGACCTTCAATATAATATTGTAAAATAGTGATGGCTAGAGCACTTGTACCTTGTTTCCCATATGTGTAGGGAAACTTGTGCCTCCCTATTAAGTGCACTTGCTTTGATTTTGGAGACAGCCTTTCTCTAGTTAAGGATGGCTCCATTCTAGTCCTAGCTGACTCCATTTTGTTTGTTTATTTTAGAAGCTTCTTTATTTGCATCATTTGTGTGACAAACCTTCAGTGAGTGCTGATGTCAGGCCTACCCTTGGTACCAGAGTATGAAGGAAAACTTGACACAGATGCTGCCCCTAAGGAGCGCACTGCCCAGTGGAGGCTAGAGGCAAGTGAACAGGTCCTTGTCTTTCAGCCACATGGCATGCAATTGGCAGCTGTCTGCTCAGCACCATGCAGGGCACTGGGGTGGCCATGTTCACATAAAGCCCTGCTGCCTTAAAGCCCCGGGGTGGGGGGGCCTCATATCCTCTCCCACTGAAGTTCCCACACAGCAGTTGCAGTGCTCAGCCTGAGGCCTTCTCTGATACACAGGCCAGCTTGGTAAGTGGGCTCCAAGCCTATGCCCTGGAGCAGGCCCAAGCCAGGGAAGGTGGGAGTTGGCTACACACCCCCACTTCCTCACTCCTTGGGTGGGACAACCATGAGGTATGTTCTGATCTATCTCTCAGCTGAGGAATGAGCCCCAGTTGCCCACAGAGGGAACCCATTCACTACCATACCTAGCTAAGTTTCCTTCCCTGCCTTGCTTCCTCTCTCCTCTATGTCAGTAACTGGGAAGGCTATATGATTTTGCCTGACTCACAGGCTAACAAGTTAGCCCATTATACTCTCAAAGCTGCTGCCAGAAGGCACAAGACTTATGGTTCAGAAGTAAGGATTGGTTTGTTACAGTAACAGCAGGGGACAGAGGATCAACATTTTCTTGCACCACTTCCCTGAACCCCAGTTCCCAAAGGTGACCCAGGAAGCACCAGATGGGGCCTGCACATACAGTGGGTTTGTATTACAGGAGAGGAGCCCTGGGGCTGGGGGCCTGAATGTTTTGTAATAGGCTGCCAGCAAACTTGCCAACCTTGGCCTCAGAGGGAGCTACTGTCTTTGCTGTGCTGGAGAAGAAATAAATCTGCCTTTTTCCCTGGAGAGAGATATTGTCTCTGTTTTCTAAGGCTGCTCAGTTTAATAATCACTCTTGAAAGGATTGTTTGGAACAAGGGAGTCATTGCCTCTATAGGTAAGGATACGGAAATGGGAGAGAACCATGGAGAATTGTCTCCCAAGACCCTAATGGTGAGTCTTTTTTTTTTTTTTTTCCGATGTAGGTTCCACACTCAGCATGGAGTCCAACGCAGGGTTTGAAATCATGACCCTGTGATCTAGACCTAAGCTAAGATGGAGTCAGATGCTGAACTGACTGAACCACCCAGGCGCACCCCTACTGGTGATTATTGGCATCACCTCCCAAATAAGCTACTTGCATTTGGATCATTGTCTTAGGGCCTACTTCTGGGGAAGTCCTCCCCAACCTCCCAGACAGGGAGATGACACTAAAAGGGCATTAATGGATTTCTGATGTGACTCTCCTTTCCGCAGACTGTCATGCCCTGCAAATAATTCAGGGGAGCACATGAAAGAAGAAGCTTCCTCACCCAGAATCAATACTGTTGTGACCCTGAGGGAGGTGCTCTAAAGGGCTCTTAGGGTTTCCTTTATCATGTTTAAATATTTAACATTTATGGTGGTTGCCTGTGTCATGTAGACATTGGACTTTGTTTTTTTTTTTTTCCAAAGCATTCCAATACCATTTATTAGAAATTGTGTCTGGTCTCTCTTTTTTTTTTTTTTTTTTAATTTTTATTTATGATAGTCACACACAGAGAGAGAGAGAGAGAGGCAGAGACACAGGCAGAGGGAGAAGCAGGCTCCATGCACCGGGAGCCCGATGTGGGATTCAATCCCGGGTCTCCAGGATCGCGCTCTGGGCCAAAGGCAGGTGCTAAACCGCTGCGCCACCCAGGGATCCCTGTGTCTGGTCTCTTACTGCTCTTTTCTCATCTGACTGATGCCTGTCATTTAGAACATATCACAAACAACAAATGATCAATTCACAATAAATGGGCTAAAGAATATGTGGGCATCACGATCATTGGGGATTTGACCTTCAGTGCTGGCACAGGGTGGGACAGACCCAAATACCTACTCGTGATGATACCATTCAGGCCCTGGGGAAATGCAGAGAGATTATGACCTTGCCTCAGAGTTCACAGAGGATTTGAATGTGAATTGGGAAGGTTTATTTCTATAAAAATAATTAACAGTGAATAAAAATTTCAAAAAGTTATAGTTTTACATCTTTTTAATTTAAATGTTATCAATTCATTGTAACATATTTTGCCTTTTAATTGTACTAATTTTGATTATTGTTATAATAGCTTTTTGAGTATATTTTAAATAGTTTTTCATTTTTGTTTATTAAAATTTTCAGGGGGGAGCAGAGGGAGAGAGAGAATCTTAAGTAAGCTCCACGCCCAGTGTGGAGCCTGATGCAGGCTGGATCTCACGACCCTGAGATCACGACATGAGTCAAAATCAAGAGTCAGACACTTTACCAACTGAGCCACTCATGCTCCTCAATACTTTTCAGTTTTTAAATATATTTAATTTATATTTTGTTTTTGTGCTCTTTGAATGTAATATTTCACTTTACTCTTTTAAATCATTACTGCCAATAGGATAGTAATTATATGAAAAATCTTGATTATAATTAAGATAACCAATAGGTTTAACTGGAATAAAACAAGAACAGTGAATGTTACAGAATTAATATATAATACTTTATGAGTTAGGCATGTCTTTATTTTCTAGATGTTACTCATCTAACACCACTGAACACCTGTACGTGAGCAATAATCATGAAACTTAATCATCTTTGATATCTGACTTCCTGATATCTTTATGTGACTTCCAGACATAGAAAAACCACAGATACACAGATTTTGTTTTGTTATGAAATTTTCTTTCTTGAATAGGAGGATAGAACATATTTTACTAGCACTTTATAGCTTGATTTATGATGTTTAAATATGTAGATTCTGTAATATGGCCCTGCATGTGTCCTTTTGCCCAGAGCACTAAAGAGTCAGGGCCGGTGCTCTGGTGGGAAGAGCAGACATGTCCATGGGTACTTCTTGCCCCAACAATGGCCAGAGAAAGTGCTGCTGGGGTTCACATCTACGTGGGTTCACATGTTAACGGGGAGTGGGGGGTGTGGTAAGACTAAGGAGGAAACCCCAAGGAGAAAGGAAATCACTTAATCTACACATTTGCTCCTTACTGTGATAAAGGTAAGTGATAACATCATCCCCATGTTTTTTGTTTTTTTTTTTTTTCCATCATCCCCATGTTACAGAGGGTGGCTCAGAGAGGATTCGTGAATGGCTCAAGTCACGCAGGTTGCCTAGCTCTGAAACCACCTACAGCAGGGCAGCAGTATCCCCCTGCAAACCTAGTAGATGCCACCCAGCAGCTCTGTTACTCAGGTTCTTTCCAGCCAGCTTGACCTGGGTGCAGGTGCAGGGCCTCTAGGTGGTGGAGAATGCAGCATTTCCCCCACTGCCAGCTGCCTCAGGTAGCCTCAGAGCACCAGCATGCCCAGACACAAGCACATTGATGACCTGTGTCCCTAGGCTGTCCCACCATTCTCCTGTAGGGGTCAAAGGACCTCGCTGTCACAGGTCTGACTCACAGCCCCACCCGGGAACTGAACCTCAGGACTTCTCAATGCCAGGACTGGCCCTGGAGGATGTGTTGGGGGTGGGTGGTAGCAGGCTTGGGGCTGTGCTCAGTGAGAGGCAAAGAGTGACCTCAGGGCATGAGGGGAGGGATAAGTCCCTGCCTCTTGTCCAGCCTAGGCTAGAGAGGGTTCTCCAATCTTCTGAAGGCAAACCTTTCCTGAGAGGTTAGAAGGCTGCCCTGAGGCCACCCAGCCAGAGAGGGAGGCCCTTACTTGCTCTCTGTGCTGATCCTGACCTGTCCTCAATCCCCTCAGCCAGCCTTTCAGGCTCCTACTCTGATGGTGACCACCCTGGGACCTGGTAAGGGGAATACTGAGCCATACTCACAAAACGTAGCTGAACCCCAGCCCTGTCCCAGACCTGGGTCATAGCCCCCAGGGCTTTCCTAGGGGCCCTGTAGCATATCATCTTCATTAGCCAGGCAGGGAAACTGAGGCTCCAATTGGCTGGTTGTGTGCTGAAGGCTGCCCAGCTGAGCATTGGGTTGGGACTGCTCTACATGGCCTGACGCTAAGGTTGAGGCCTGTACCCCAACTGTGGGACGGGGATCTGAGGGAAAGGCCACAAAGGAAAAGACTGCCTGTAGGAATGACAGGAGTTCTGACCAGGGGTTGTCTGTCCATCAGGAAGGGGAATTCTGTGAGCCAGGCCTGGCACCACTGGCCCTGCTCTCCCTCCTGCTCTCCTTAGCCCTTCGCATACTACTGCTCACTGGTCTGAACAATACAGTTGTGCCCAACATCCCACCTATACCTGTGTGCTCACACCCGCATGCTGACCCAATCCCCAGACACACATGCACACACCCCCCTTCCCTACTGTTTCTGGTTGTCCACTCTGTGCCCATTTCTGGGCTGGAAGCTGAGTACTGCAGAGGCTGTGCCAGAACTAGGCCTCTTCTGGGGCCCAGCAGACTTAATGCTGAGATGGTGGAGTCTCAGGAGGCAGCTGTAGTCAGGTAGGGCTTCCTGGAGGTGAGGACCGAAAATGAGGCCTCAGCACCCCTACCCCCCTCACTGAGGTCACTGTCTGTCCTCTGAGCCTCTCTCCCTGGAGTGGCCAGCAGGTTCCAGGAAGTGTCCCTTCACCCTGCAGTGCTGATTCCAAGAACTGTAGCTCCTGGCAGGGCTTGCTCAGGATCCTTTCCTAGAACACAGGCCTTGCCCCGCCCAGGCTGCTGGAGCCTATTGGGCAGCTGGTGGAGGTAGTGGAGGAGGGGGTACCCTGGGAGGAGCTTCTGGAGGAACCAGACACTGGGAGGGGGGCCCAGGCTGTCTGCCTGGAGGGGATGGAGGCCAGAAAGTCAGTGAGTGTGAGGGTGCTTTGACCCCTTGTTGCTGCGGGGGGGCCGTCCAGTGAGTTCAGCTCAGAGCCTCGCTGCACACACAGGAGGCTTGTTCCTTGGGCCCAGGAATTTAGTAGGCTGCTGCAATTCCACCCAACATCTCACTCTGCCCCTGCTAGCCTGGCACCCTGGGGTCCCATCCCGTGGACGAAAGGCACAGGCCTTACTCTGGCCCCATGAAGTGAGGCCTTCATCAGACAACCTCCAGAGGGAGAGGCCAGGGGACAGGAGTGGCAGGTTCAGAGCTGCGAGAGGGGAATGGGACTGTCAGTCTTGGAGCTCTTGGAAGGATGTGACATCTGCATTATTAATACTCTTAAAATTTCACCTAGCCTGGTTAGGACAGAGGAAGTCATCCCACCGCATAGCTCAGCAAGTCAGGTCAGGTAGAGGGGAGTCCGGGGGACAGGATCAGGTTCATGGACAAGGACAGGCCCCAACCTCCCTCAAGGTCACGGGCCAGTCCTCCACCCCCACCACCGCTGAGCTGGCAGCCCTGCCCAGCCCGCCTGGGACCTGCCAGATCACGTTGAGCAACCAGTTCCTGAGAAGCGTTGAAGGCTGTTTGGTTTAAAATTAACTCCCCCACTCCTCCCTCCCCTGCCTGTGGGCCTCCTCTGAGTTCTTGGAAGAGGCGCTCTGCTCTTTCTTCCTGGGAAGAGGCCTCCAGCCGCAGCTGCTCCGATTCTAGTGAAAACACCTCACCCCAGCGGGGGGAGGGGGGGGTGCGACACCACGCCTTCTCCGCCCTCTGAAAGGCCCAGGGATCCTCCTGGAGCCTAGCATGCCCTGGTTTGCCCAGTGAGACCCAGAGGAGAAAGGGAGTGATTGTTAAGGTACTGACAGGGGTGCTACTGCCCCAATCGGGGGCCCGCTGGCTCTGAGCCAAGAGGTAGAGGGCTACAGAGACCCAGCCTGGGCCCTGGGGTAGAGAGATCACGTGCGGACGGCAAACTCAGGACTTCGGCTTCTTTGAGACCCATGTGGCTCAGAGAGATAAAGCTAGCTGTGCGGGGTCACCCAGCTTTGCTGGCCAGGCTGACAACACTGACCTGGCAGTGATGCCCCAGGGCAGCCCCCGAAGTCACTTACCTTGGAGCCGGAGCCCGGAGCCAGAGTGCTGTCTGTGAGGAGGTCCTTGTCTCTTACCCACACTCCTCTAATTGCCCTGGGAACTCACTTTCTTTTCAATAGGCCTTAATCATCTAGTGTCTCCCTGGACTCCATGTCTCTGGGGCTTTGGAGAAAAGGTTTCCTGAGAACCTGCTCTCCTTATGGCTCCTCCTACTATGGCCATCTATCCAAAAGAGCTGAGAAAAACAAAGGAATGTTGGCCAAGTGGAAAGGTCAACACACACACACACACACACACACACACACACACACACACACACTCAGTGATGTTCAGGGGTGGGACTAATGGGGGTAGAGAGCAGTGAAATGCTCTTTGTGAAGAGGCTGAGGGCCTGGAGGGCCCTTTCCAGATCAAAGTTTTGGCCCAACCCAGACTAAGTAAAATTCTCCCCTCTGATGGAGGAGGACCCCGGCTCTGCTGAGGAAGAGCCCAGTCTGGCTCACTGATGCTGTGTGAGAGTCCTCGGAATAGGGCTCTACCTGGGGAGTATTGCTGGGCACCATCTCAGTGTGAGTCTCACTAGGGAGGACTGTCTGGAGGAGTCATGGCAGTCCCAAGTTTCCTCGGCCCTCGCAGACCACTGCTGGCACTCTGAGCCCTGCCTGCCTCAGCCAGGCCAAGGTCATAGGAGCAACTATCTTTCCATTCAGCATAAAGCTTTGGGTGCACCAAAAAGGCTCCTCTTGCTCTGGGCCTACCTCATCTCCTGGGTTTCACAGGTGAGCATCACTCCACTCACTCCGCAAGCCAGACCCAGCCATTTTCCAATCACCCTGGGGCATGGGCCTGACCACTAACTATTTCTGTTAGACGGATAAGGACACTAAGGCTCCAGGAAGAAGAATCCAGCTTTAGACACGGGGAGTCTGAGGGGCCATGAGCCAGGCTCGTCAAGTTGCAGCCAGCAGGCAGCTGACTCCAGTGCAAGAGTTCGAGGGGGAGAGGGACAAGCCTTGGGGTGGGACTCAGAGCCCTGGCTCTAACCCCACATGTGCACTTCCTCCTGGAGACTATGGACAAGCTACTTTGCCTCTGTAGGTTTCCGGCTTGCATCTTTGAAATGGAGGCAGACCCAGAGGCCCCTGCCCAGCTCACCTCTGTCACCTGTAGTTCACCTCTGAGGGCGCAGAATACCGATGGCCAGACAAGGAACAAACCTTGAGGGAGGCCATCCTCTGGGTCTGGGGCAGGGTAGCAAATGGCCTAATCTTTACTATTACTATGAGAGAAGTTGCTAGAAGGTTGGGCTGGCCTCACTTCCATCCCAGCCCACGCAGAAACCAGACCAAAGGGTCTATTCACCAGGACCGGAACCCAAGGTCCCTGGCAACTGACTCCTGAGGGTGGAGGGCTGGGCGTAGAGGGCAGAGCTAGTCAGGAGACGGCCAGCTTATGGCTCCAGGCGGTTCTAGCCCAGCTCCCCTACAGCCCCGATGGGGACCTCAGCAGACATCAACACCTGCCCAGCCCTCCTCTCAAAAAAGATGAGAATGTTGGACTGGGGAGAGTTGCAATGACAGCCACAGCAGCTCTCCTCAGCATCACCTCATAAATCCTCCTGTGCTCCCCATGTCCGCCCTGAGGGAGGCGCTGTCATTCTCCTCACTTCACAGCCAGGAATCTCTCCTGGGTCAGTGAGGTTGAGAGAGACCCCCCAGAGCCGAGCGAGGGCACGGCACACAATCCAGACTGGAGGGGAATGGGGGTAAAACCAGGGTGGGGTTGTGTTAGCCAGGGTTAAATCTCCAGGGCCTCCTCTTCTGGAATCTCAGATCCGTGAGGCTCAGCCTGCTGCCCAAGGGGCTAGCTGCATGGCTGGCCTAAACTGGGGAGGAAGGCCCATGCCATGCAGTCCGGGGGGGCGAGGACTCACTCACCATCAGAGGTTGTTGAGTTTCTGGCAAAGCTTGAACCTGCTTTATATTAAAACTGGTCTAACAGGTTGGTGTGAAGGGACTGCCTAGGCCTGCAGAGGCTCCACTTCTGGAAGAAGAGGACTTTTGTGAGGTCCTCAGAATCCTCCTGCTTTCTTGGTCAGGACTTATTTCAAGTGCCCGCCTGCACCTCACCGTGAGCAGCTGTGCAGGGTGAGAGGGCTCCCAGCTGAGAGTGCGAGCTGCCCAGCTCTGCCCCCAGCCCTCTTCAGAATTGTGTTTGGCCTTGGCCCAGCGACGTTTGCTCAGTTGGCAGATTAAAAGCTGAGTCTGGGTACAGGGGCACCGATGATCCAGGGGGTGTTAGGACACTTGGTGATCATGGAAGAAACATCCCAGCAAGACCCTACTGACGAGAGAAATCTGGATGGCCCAGTCGTATCTCTGTCCCAGTCGTTCCAGAAGGCTCCTGCGAGTCTAGGAAGGGGACACCGTGAAGGATCATTCTCCAAACCCATCAGCCCCTCCCAGAAGCAGGTGGATTCTGGAGACCTCACAAAGGTCCTCCTCTGCCAGGAGAAGTGGAGCCTCTGCAGGCCTGGGCTCCCCACTGTCTCCTCCAGAAAGTGCTCCGGAACCCCCAACCCCTTTCTGTGTGCCTTCAGCACCCTGTGGCACCCATAGCATTTCCTTGTGGAACTTGACCTCCTCAGCCCTCCTGGGCAGCCATTCTGGACCTCTTACTCCTGATCACAGCAGGTTGTTCCTGCCTCAGGGCCCTGGCATTGACAGTTCCTCCTCCCTGGATGTCCTTCATCTATGTTTTCTGCACAGCCAGTTCTTGCTCTTTGCTCGAGTGTCCAGGCTCAGTGCCCCCAGAGCTCTCCCTGATCGTCCAATTGGTGGTAGTGCCCCCCATCCAAAGCCACCCTCTGTCCTGCCCCCAGCTTTGCCTTCTTTACACTCTTAAAACTTGCTCTGAGTGCCCATTTGTTCACTTCTCATCTCTTGCTCAGCAGCCAGGAGCCCCACGAAGATGGGGACCACATCCCTCTTGTCCCCTGCTGTGTCCCCAGGGCCCAGATGGAGTTGGGCCCAGCTGATGTCTGAGGAGTGTGTGTGCTAATAAAGGACTTAACTGAAGGCTCCCCCATTTGTCCCCAGCCAGTGCTGGCAGGGCACCCCCCTTTTACTAGCCCAGAACCACCAGGCAGTGACTGCACCGCCGAGAGGATTTTCAGCATCTGTTAGGCTGGGTCTCTGACTTGGGTTTGGGCCTGACAACATGCCCTCTATTGTCTCTCTTCTGGGCAGGCATCATTCACTCCCCTCAGAGGGAAATGCGAAAAGATTGAAGCAGAGAAATATCAGGTGTCTGAGGTAGTCGGCAGCCCCTCCTCAGCCAAGAGCTGGACGCTGGCTTGTACTGAGGCGAAGGTGAGTGGGGGCAGGATCCTGTTGACCAGACCAATGTCCGGCCCAGAGACCTTAGCAGGAAGGGACATAGGGGGACAAAACCAGCATCTAACTTCATCTTGCCTGAAAGCTGCCAGCCCCCGCGGCCAGCTCTTGCCAGCTCATGTAGTAGCCTGGGGGCAGATAGGTCGTTGGGACACCCCCAAGGCAAGCTCGCTCTGTGCCTCATGCCCTCAGCCAGTGTCTTGCCCCCCTCTGGGCCTCAGTTTCCTCATCTGTGGGGTATGGGTAATACTTAGATCTACTTCCACAGGTTTTTTTTTTTTAAATTTTTATTTATTTATGATAGTCACACACAGAGAGAGAGGCAGAGACACAGGCAGAGGGAGAAGCAGGCCCCATGCACCAGGAGCCGGACGTGGGATTCGATCCCGGGTCTCCAGGATTGCGCCCTGGGCCAAAGGCAGGCGCTAAACCGCTGCGCCACCCAGGGATCCCTACTTCCACAGTTCTGGTGAACACTGCATGGGGTGCAAAGCCCTCGTCTATTGCCAGCAGCTGGCAGGCACCCTGAGATGCCTCCCCCTCTGCAGACAATGAAGAGTTTGTGGGCTTCCTCTTGCAGCTTTTGGGCCCAGCCATGTCGCGAAGTGGAGAACACCCTGCCTCTGCCCCATTGTGTCCACTACTCACCCATCAGGTGACTCAGATCTGGGGTTAAAACAGATAGAATGGTCACCTCAAGCACTCTGGGAGTCACAAAGGGGCTGAGATCCAGGCTGAGTCAATGAGGAACAGCGAGCATCCCTGGCAGGGCCATGATGACCTGGAGGAGGCGTGCCGTCGGGCCCTGCAGCCAGCAACAGAGAAGGTGCCAGGCTGGGCACCCATCCCAGTGAAGTCAGTCTTCACTCACCTCTTGTTTACTCTCATCCAGTATTAGTTCTTTTCTTTTCTCTAACTATCTCCATGCCCACACATTTCTGGGCCTTCACAATTCTGGCTTTTTATCCTTTCCTGCTTCCTCCTTGCCATCAATATACCACTCCTTATACCTTTCTGCTCTCAATCTGCCAGAATTTGTCTCTTCTAATCACCTAAGGCCCAAGAAAACAGGAAGGTTAGGACTATTTCTAAAATAAGGGTTAGAGGGCTATAAATGAGTTTCAGAGGAGCTTTCCTGTGAGTTATTCAAGTAAAAGTGCAGAAAATTTCAGGATACAGCAGACTTTCAGGTACTGAAGTGTTACGTTACAAAGTCAGACCATCAGATGACAGAGTGTTTTCGTTTTTATTGCTCTCCCATCTGCTTCTGGCGTATAGGGCCCTGAGAGGAGAGGGGTCCCCCAACTCCAGCTAGCCTGTGCCAGAACCCTTCTGGGTCCCCCGGGGCCCTGCCAGCTTATTGACCTCTCTTCTCTCCCCAACTCCACTGTCCTGCCCCACCACAGAATGAGCCTTCCCTACACCTCCTTATGGTTGGGAATGAGCTTCCCAGTCGTGCCCTGGTGCCTTTGCAGTCCCTGTACCTTCTCCTGGAAAGACCGGCCCTGACTTCTCTATTAACCTCCTCATCTCAAAAGACACTATCCCCAGGAGTGGACGCCCCCACAGCACCCATCCCCCAGCATTCTCCACTTTCAATCTTTCATTGACATCTGTTTACACATCTCTTGGGTCTGGTGCTCTTCCGCCACCACCCCCTACTTGGCAGTGGCCTGGTCAGTGACCCTGCGGGCAGTCCAGCTGGCCTTCACCTCCTGCCTCCCAACCTCCAAGGGAATAAGAGGTAGTGAGAGAGAAAGGCTGCCCCCTGGTCACATCCACTCTTTAGTGAGTCCCCTAGCAGGCCCTGCTCAGCGACATATGGTCACTGGGCCCCAGCTGACCCAGACATAGAGTAGGGGATAATAATAATATCAAAAGGGACGAATAGTGTAAGAACTCAAAAGAGGACCCACTGGGGGCTCCTTAAATGAAAAGTACAATTTTATTGTCAATACAGAAAAATCAGTAGAAGAAAAAGACTACCAAACTGGGTTTTGCTTGTTATAATAATTCTTTCATAAAGTCTTATCAGATATGTATTTCTTTCCCTTTCATGTGCAGGCACCTTCCTGGGCAGAAAGCAGGCCCAGCAGACCTGGAGCGGTGGCCCTCGAGCCAGACACCGCTTCCTGACACAGCACACAGTCTTCTGCAGGCCTGCAGCCCAGCCAGATCAGCTCTGTGCAGATAGGGCTCTGCCCTGCGAGGGGCGAGCGGCCGGCTCTGCTGGGCACTGACGCTTTGGCTCCAATCTCTTGTCTATTTACCCACCCTCCCAAAGCAGGGCTGGGGGCAGAAGACCGGGGACACATTCACAGGTTGGGTGGGTCAGCGCCAGGAGAGCCAGAACTGCCTTGGGTCTAGCAACATGTCTCAGGATGGGGCTCTCCACAAGGAGGAACCAGAGAAGCTGGGGCAGAGCTGGGGTCTCCAGAGCTCAGGGCTCAGGGCAGAGAAGTGGGGTTGGCTCACCTCGAGGCCACCCCAAGGAGAATAAATAAATAAATACAGGTTAACTTTGCAGTCCCCCAGCCTGGCCTGTTACCCCATAAGGGGACTGTCACTGTCAACCTCAGTTCCTCTGGCTGCCATCCTCCCTGAGACAGGGTGGCAGGAAGGAGGGGGCCCGCCCCACCCTGTGGACTGAAAAACCGGGGCCAGCAAAGTCTACACATTTCAGGAGGCCAGAGCAGATGAGTGGGGGCCTGGGCCGAGCCCACAGGGTGAGACAAGGTCCTGCTTGTCTCCCTCTTTTCTGACACATGGCTCACCACAACGGAGCCACAAGGATGCTGGGGGTATTGACCTCCAAGCTGTGTGATGCTTTTCTCTACCCCTCACCCCCTGCCTTGTTCCTGCAGACTCTTCCTGGTCCAGCTGTCAGGTGCATGCAATCACCAGGATGACTGGAGGAGGGGTGCCGGGGGCCCGAGTCCAGCTGGGGCCGCTGTCCCCTCCAGGGTACGGTTGGGGGAGGCTAGGCAGATGCTCAGCCGGATCAGAGCTGGAAGGGGTACTGCCGGAGGTAGTCGGCCATGCGCCGGGGCAGTGGCAGGCAGTCTACGTCGGGCACCAGACGGTTGATGACAAGGCGGCACAGGTGCTGCAGGCTGCGGGCGCTGCTTCTGCGCACAAAGGGCTGTACCAGCCTTAGGTGTACAGCGGTGACTGCGGGGGCAGGCGGCGCTGTGTCCCCGGGCACGTCTTCCTTAGGCGTAGGCAGGGCCGGGGTGGGTGCGGGGTCAGGGCTGTCACCTCGGGTGTCAGCGGCACAGGAGGCCACGTAGTGCTGCACAAGGCTGACCACGTCGGGGAAGGCCAGGATGCGCGGCCTGGACAGGCAGTTGGAGTCCAGGCGGAAGCTGGAGTCGGCATACTCGATGCGCACGTTGGTGGGGCCTCGGGTGGTTTTGACCGATAGTGTGAATAGGTAGCTGGGGTGGGTGCTGTCACGTACTAGGAATGTGCCCTCTGGCATCTTCTGCAGGTGTTGCCGGGCCTCACTGGCCGTAATGGAACCCCAATACCAGCCTAGGCAAGTGGAGAGGGGGCCAAGAGACTGGTCACGGGGGAATTTAGCTGGGGGCACCAATGCGGGGCAGGGCAGGGCAGGGCAGGGGAGGACGCTGCCTCCCCATTTATGCTTCCTGGGGAGGGGTGCACCTCCCCCATCAGACTCTCCTGGGCGGGGCCATGTCTCTCAAATCAGACTCAGCAGACAGAGCTAAGCTTTCCCCAGTGGACTTCCCAGAACATCCAGTCTGCTTCCCTCTTCAAACTCACCAGATTCCCGAAGGTAAGAGAAGGTCTTGGCTATGCATAGCAGATCCTCCTCAGGGTCCAGCACCTTGGGCTCACTTTCTGGCTCGGCTGGGGTCTCCTCTGTCACCTCCTCCAGAAAGGCCCCGGCAGGCAAGGGCTGCATAGCTGGTTCGGGCAGCTCCAGGGACTGGGCCCACAGGGCCCGCTGCCCGATCCGCTCCACAGCCAGCAAAGAACAAGGTCTAGAAGGGGTTGGATGGTCAGTGAGTAGCAGCTCTGTGCGCTCCCTATTTCCAGAGATCCACTGCACCCCGGACAGCTACATGACCTCTGGCTAGTCCATTTCCCACCTCAGTTTCCCCTCTGCCCACTCATGGGCTCAATGAGGTCAGCACACCACACCTCCCAGTTATCACAAAAGCCTCCTTGATGCCTTCCCCCACATGTTGATTCTCTTTTGAAACAGACTTCTCCACCTTCCTGTATTTATTGAACAGTAATTAGTCTCTCTATTTTGCACCAACTGGAAACACAGATCATTCCCTATAGGCATTTCCAGCTCAGAATGGGCAACTGGTGTCTCTGCCACTGGTAAGATCCAGTGCAAAGAAGCCTCACGTTTGTGCCCTGTAAGCTGAGGTGGGCTGATCAGAAAGCACTGGTCCTGCTTGTGCCGTGGCTGGGGCCTTCATGGAGTGCTTCAGAGAGGCCCCCAAATTATGGGAGGATGCCTGAGGTTACATGCTATCTCCAATGGACAGGAGTATTTGTCGGAGGGACGAAGGTCCACACTGGCTAGGGCTGAGAGTCTGGAACAATCTCCCCAAACAGGTCAGACTCCTATCCTGTCTCTTCCTCCTCCTAGCTAAGGGTCTAGGGTGGACAGTGGCCTCTGAAGGCACTGAAACATCCCACCTCCCATGAACATGAGCTCCCAGCAAAGGGCAGGGTACCCATTCCACATTCCAGATCTCACCCTGGCAAGCCAGCCCTACTAGGCTTTATGATCTTATGTAAACCTTGCTATTCACTAGGGCTATTCAGCTTCTCCATCCCCTAACAAGGGATGTGACCAGTCCAGATCCTGAGAGGTTTGGCTATACCATATTCCCAGGTGGCTAGAGTTGGGTTGCTGAGCCAGCCTCACTCTGAGCAGTAGACTTTCTCTAGGGAAAGGTCACCCAGTTTGGTAATCCTGGGGCTTTCTGAGAGTGAGGGGTGTAGGCCCTGGCTCCCAAGGAAGAGACCACTGGTCCTAACTCAGTCCTCAGGAAATAATATCCTCAGGCCCCAGTTCTCGGTCCGGTCCCCTCCTGGGCCTCAGGACACCAAGATAACAAAACCATGGGCCTTGCATTCCAGGAGAATTTATAATCCAAAGTCATAAAAGCAAAGGGTGTCGTGGGGGAGTCAAGGTCTGCCTGTTGCTGAGGTGAGTCTGTCAGGCCAAAGGAAGGAGCATGGCGGAAGGCACTCCAGGCAGAGATGACAGTATGGCTGAACAGTGCCAGGTTTCTTACGTGGCAGAGAGAGGTGGACAGAAGCCTTAGCAGGATGCAGGCAGAAGAGCCAGATCTCACAGTGTAGGTTATAGGTGAGCGTTAGAAGATTTTGACAAATAAGGAGAAGGGGCTGTAGGACCATGGCTCACCACAGCCTGCCTAATACTTTCCCACAGCCACTCTGGGTGCATTATAGGAGCTCTGGCCATCTCCAGACAGCTTAGCAGGGCACTTGTAGGTGTGGGCACCTCTAGAGTCAATGTGGTGTCTGGGTGTGTGAACGGTTGTATTGGGGACGCCTGGGTGGTTTAGTGGTTGAGCATCTGCCTTTGGCTCAGGTCGTAATCCCAGGGTTCTGGAATCAAGTCCCACATCAGGCTCACTATAAGGAGCCTGCTTCTCCCTCTGCCTGTGTCTCTGCCCCTCTCTCTGTGTGTCTCATGAACAAATCAATAAATAAATATCTTAAAAAAAAAAAAGTAAAAAACCCAGCTATATTGGTCTCCACAACCTCCTGAGGACTGTGTATCTGAGGAAGGGTGTGTCCACAACTGTCATCGTGATGGTGGTGGTGATGGCTGGTGTGTTCCAGGTGTGGGTGGCCTGTACGTGTGTGTGCCTGTTGCAGAGCGCAACCTGTGAGTCCTGACTGGGGACACATGCCAGTGGAGCCTACTCCGCCCTAAGGGTGGACCCCTCACACAAAGCCGGCAGCCCAAACCTACATTCGGGAGTCTCTGTCCCCTACCCCAGGAGGGCACCAGCTGGTTTGTGGCTGTGCATGTGGAGGTCTTAAAAATCTTGCTCCCTGACTGTGAACACTGGCCCTGAGGTTCCAAAGTGCTTCATCTGGAACAAAGTAAAAAGAGAATGTAGGACCCCAGAATTGGGGGAAGGGTCCTGAGGACAAGGGTGTGGGGGTGTTTAGGAGTCCCAAAATTCAGAGGAGGAGATACTGGAGACAATTAGGGGGAAAAGTATAGTAGTGTAGTCTTCCTAGCACCTCCAGCCCTCCTCCCTGGCAACTGCTCAGAGCAAGGGACACTTCAGCCTGGCCCCACCTTCCACCCTTCTTCACTTGGTACTATGCCAGTTCTGATAACAACAGCCACTGGGCCTCCCAGCTCTCCCTGGGTGGGGAACACACTCATCTCTCCTTTCTAACTCCCTGGAGCTTTCTGAGTTCCTGTCAGATCAGTCCGGAGAGCATCAGACCTATTGGTTGAAAGGGATGCTGAGGCGGAAGGAATGTACCAAGAATGCTCAACTGAGGCCAAGACTCTGTCTCTTATCAGTCCCCACCCTACCCCAGTCTTTGGGGGGAAAGTTGGAGAAGGGAGGCAGGCGCCAAGTCCTCACATTGGGATCCCAGACTGGGCCGAAAGGAGGGGTGAGGCAATGATGGGGCCCCACAGGCAAAATTAGGCCCAGATCAGACTCTCCAAGAGCTGCTGGTCAGCAGGGGCCAACCTGGGGGGAGGCGAGGATCTCAGGCCGGCTTCCCAAGAAGAGCCTAATTGCTGGCCCACGGCAGAACGGCGGGTGGGGCGGAGGCGGCAGGGGCTAGCCCAAGGTCACCAGGAGGCCCCGGGCCTGCGGGCGAGCGTAGAGAGCTCGGGGCAGGGGAGCCAGCGCCTGGAGGACGAGCTTCGCCGGCTGGCCGTCAACTGCTCCAGCCCGCACCCAGGGTTGGCCCCCCCCCCGCCGCCAGCCGACCTCCCGTCTCGGCCCCCCCGCTCCCGCTGGTCACCCCGAGGTCCCCCTGCACCCGCTCATCTCCGACCCGTCAGGCCCTCCCGACGGCCGGCAGCGAGCACGAGGCGCTCGGCACTCTCCGCACAGGCCGCGGGGCGCCGGGGCCGGGGGAGCGGGGCGGCGAGCGCGCTTACCCCTGGACGCAGAGGACCATGTCCCGGCAGCGGCGGCGGCAGCTCCGGAGCTGGGGCTCGGCCGGGACGGCGGCGGCTGGAGGGACCCGTGGGCGCAGCTCTCGCTCGCGGGCAGGCTCCCCGGGCGCACCGGCGGCGGCTGGGACTGAGAGGCGGCGGCGCGGGCGGCGGGCCGGGAGGGCGCGGGGGGCGGGCCGGGAGGCGGGGCGGGGCGGCCGCCTAATCTTTTGTCCTCCGTGTCCCGGCCCTTCCCGGAAACGACGTCTTCCTAGAACCGCAGGCCGTGCAGCCCGGCCGGGGAGCCGCGGGGCGGGGGCGCAGCGGCTGCCTAGTGCGGCGCTGGGGGCCGCTGAAGGAAACACCTTTGACAGATTTCCAAGAACTTTCCAGGAAAATGGGGCGGGGTCCCGCTCGCCGGCCAATCGCAGCTCGGGGGGCGGAGCCGAGTGGCCGGCGCGGGCCAATTGCAGCCTTGGGATAGGAGGCTGAGGAAAGAGCCGGGTTGAACGTGACCTCGACGCCAGTAGGGAAAGACCCGGTTGGAGAAGGCCGGGGAGGCGTAGGGGTTGTACCTGCCCGAGCCCAGACTTCTTTTGGGCATTCCGCTTCCGCTTCGTTGGGGACCGGCGCCTTTATCTCTCTGTTGACCTGGTGGCAGGGCAAGAGCAGGGTCAGGGGCCTGTCCTCCCGGCTAGCGCCGCCCCCATAGCGGTCTGTCTGCTGTGCCAGCGCCCCCTGTGGGCCGCATTTGGATCCCCGGACTCTGCGTGGGGTGGTGGGGAAGTGAGTGGCATGGGGTGGGGGTTTTGAGAACATAGGAGGAGGGGAGGAGTGCAGAGGGGGGCCTCAGATCCGAACAGGTCCTCGGGGGTCAAGGATCCACCACAGCGAGAACGTTTTCTCTGAAAGAGTTGGGGGAGAAGGCGCACCCCAACTTTGGGATGGGGGCAGGTGTGGCAACCTCATTACCCACTTGATGGCTGGGGCACTGGGAGACCCCACCATGGGGCACCTATGCAGGGTGCAGTCTCTTCAGTAGAAACTATCTACCGCCCCCATTACTATGAAGACAAAGGGGTTTCACAGCTGCCAAGCAACAGAACTAAGATTTGAACCTGGGTCTCTATGGGACCAAATCCCAAGCTCTCTGTCCCGGGACTACTTGTTCCCTCTAACTGGACACTTAGTATGTGCCATGTACTATCAATGATTTCCAGCCTCATCTAACCATATTGGGTCCTCTTCACAGGTGAGGAGATGGAGGCACAGAGAAGTTAAAATGTACCCTGAATCTCACAGCTGGCAAGTGGTGAGTTGGTGCTTGGAGCCCAGTCCACCCCCCCTCCATCCTATCTAGGTGCCCTGACCTAACAACTCTTAGGTATCCTTCAAGATCCAGCTTTAAGGTCCTCGGTGAAGCTTCCCTGCCAGTCAATGTCAGAGCACCACAGCTGTCCCCTTGAAAGCTCCCTTACAGATGTCAGTGATTATGCAGTTCTGTGGGTTAAAGGGCCCCAAGGATTTTGCCCTCCAAACACCTTTTGTGAGTTTGACAGAGTTAAGCACCTCACGTCTCTGCTTGGTATGTGGTATGCCCCTGTTTTGCCCCAGGTGTTGTGGGTTCCTGGCCATCTTATCACCACTCCTGCTCTGGTTACTCCCTACCCAACCCTGCTCTGACTGCTGGGCCCACAATGCCACCCAGTGGTAATTCCTCTCAGTTTCACTTGTCAAAATTTCTTGTTCTCTCCAGGATAACCCCTCCTGGCACTCCTTGCACCTTGCTGCAGGGAGTCCCTGCTCCTCCCTCACCAGGAGTAGTCACAAGATGGGTCATCACAATAATAATACACAGCAGTGCCTTCCTCAAAGTCTGGCTCATTTGATCTCTCTAGTGTCATCATTTCAGCCTTTCCTCTCCCTGAAGAATAGTCCACACAGGTGTGTATGTGTGTATATGTGTCGGGGGGTATGTATATTCAGTCCTCTACTCCCCATCCCTACTCCTTGATACACGCACACACACACACTGGACCCCTTTAACAAAGTCTGCCACCATGAACCCACCCCTATCCTGGCCCAGCCATCCCAAATAGTGAATTCTCACACCAGTGTGCAAGTGGTTGGTAGAAAATGAGCATCTAGGGGAAACCATGTGTTCTGAGTCTCTTGGGTTGAATCAATAGTTCAGAACATCTATGATGGACCTATGTGGGACATGTGTGTGTGCTTGTGTAAGCATTGGCATTGGTGGTGGAAACTGCAAAGGGACAGGGATCACCACCACTGCTTACTTTTCACATTTCCCTATGGTCTGAATTTATTGTAACAAGGAAGTTTTACTTATGCAAGTAAAATTTGAATTAAAAAGAGATCAGTCAGGGATCCCTGGGTGGCGCAGTGGTTTGGCGCCTGCCTTTGGCCCAGGGCGCGATCCTGGAGACCCGGGATCGAATCCCACATCAGGCTCCCGGTGCATGGAGCCTGCTTCTCCCTCTGCCTGTGTCTCTGCCTCTCTCTCTCTCTCTGTGACTATCATAAATAAATAAAAATTAAAAAAAAAGAGAGATCAGTTAAAAAATACAATTATAAAATGTTTAGAACAATTACAATCAGATTCGATTTTTAGAAACTAAGATAGCAATCACAGCATACACTGAGATAATTTGGCTGGGAAAGGAGCCAGCCCCCACCCTCAGCGCTCTGCTTGTGAGTGGGACCCTGCTTGTCCAGAAAGATCTTGCTCAGCTTTGGGTTCATCTGGCCCAAACCATCACCTTTAGAGGGAGGATCCATCTCCACTCTCCAAGCTGTAGAAGCTTCCAGAACACGGAGCTTCCTCCAAATCTCTGAGATCTTAGATCAGATTCTGAGATGGGGCTCAGGGCCCGAGGTCTGGGTCCAGCTGGGCATAAATGTGAGTGAGTGAGTGTGTGTGTGTGTGTGTGTGTGTGGTGCATATGTATGCCCATGTGTCTGTACACATGTGCAAATCTGTGCTTGTGCACCTGTGAACATGTGTAAGAGCATATTTGTACAAGTGGATGTGGGAGGGGGCAGGAAGGCACAGGACAGGAGGGCATCATTTGAGGGTGAGAGCTGGGCCCTGGAATTGTTCTCTGGGGGTTTGGATGGAGACCCTGCCATGACTGGTTGCTTGATCTCTCAGGGCTTGTCTGTCTTGAGTGTCTGTCCTGTAGGCTGCATGATGTGGGTATAACCCTGTCGCCTCTGGTCCCAGTGAGATCATGGAGTTCCCAGGTAGAACACCCTCTCAGTGTCTGATCCAAGAAAAGGGTTCAGTAAATTGAGGCCATCGTCAGGGTCTCTGTTTCACCAAACTCTTCTAGCCTGAAGGTTGTCTCAAAGTGACAGGGCAGAGTCCCGGGCCCTTTCTTCTGGCTCAACCCTGTACACAGCAGGTGCCGGTTCTCCAGGAACTGCTGATCTGAAGAGCCTTGGATCTTCAGCCCAGGAGTCCACGTGCATCCACCTGCGTGTGTGCTGGGGTATGGGGAAGTCGGTGGGAGAGCTGTCTGGGCCCAATCCTACCAACAGCAGGAAGGTCTCCGAGACACGGGAGGGGCCGAGGCCTCAGTGCCTGCAGTCCTGACAGTGGCCTGTAGATGGCAGCAGAGGCTCGCGCAGGGACCCTGACCCAGGCCTCACCCACCCAGTCCTAAGTGAGCCACCAAGTTCCAGTCCCTCAGCCTGAGGGTTGGGGAATGGGCGCGGTGTGCTGGAAGAGTGCAGATTTGTCTCAGCAGAGAGCAACACCCCCTGCGGCTCTATACAAGTTGTTTCCTCTGGGTGTGTGTGTGGGGGGGGGGGGGGGGGGGGACGGGGGAGGGTTGCTCAGTTTCCTCATCCGTGAAATAGGAGTTGTTTAACAGCCTGTGATGGAAAAACTGGCTCAAAATACCTAAGATAGTCTCAGATGGGCTCAGAATAGAAACCTAAAAGTGAACGGCAGCACCTTAGCTAATATGGAGTATATAGAGTAGGAGGAGGAGACTTTTCAAACACGACACCAAAAGCTCAAAGTATAAAGTGAAAAGTTAATGGATCTGGCAAAATGAGAATTTAGGATATCTGGTCTAAGTACCCTGTGTATCCCAAGGGGAAAAATAAGCCACAGATATGAGCAGGAGATGCACACAAGGTGAAAGACATCCAGAACCCCCAGGGATTGGAAAGACGAGTATCACAGCGAAATGCCATTTCACTCTGCCTGGTGGCAAAAATTAGGACTTTAGGTACGCTGGCGGTGGACCACCACTAAGGAAGTCGCAAGCCGTACGAGCCTTGCTGGAGGGCCGTCGGCAGGGTGCAGAGAACACGCCCGACTCCAGGGCTTCCTGAAGCTCCAAGAGAAACAAGAGTTTCTGCGCTGTCACTTCCTAGGTCGCTGGCAAACCCCGGGGCTGGCGCAGTCCTCGCGGGCCGCTGCGGGCCGGGGGCCAGGAGGTTTCCGCCCCCTTGGAGAAGCCACGCCTCCTGCTCTGCCCAGGCTCCGGGGCGGGGCCCGCCGTGGGCTCCTGCCCGCCCGGTCCTGCCAGGGCCCGCCTGGCCCTTTAAGGCTGACCGAGCCGGGCCCCAAGTCCGGGACGCTCGTGGGGGGTGGGGGGGCGGTCACGTGGGCTGCGGCCGGCGCGACTCGGCTCTAGGCGCTCGCGCCCCGGGCTCCCGGGACCGCGGTCCCTGCCGCTCGCCGGCGCCAGCCAGGTACTCTGCTGTCAGGGACGCCCTCGCCAGGTACGCCCTCCTAGGGCCCCCTCTACCTCCCACCCCCTCCGGCGCGCAGCCCCTTCCCCTCCTGCCAGGTGTCCCGCAGGACTCGCTAGCGCCCCGTCGCGCCACCACCGCCCCCTGCCTCGCGTCCGTACTTCGGACAGTTCCCTCCCGGCTCCCGCCGCAGTCTGCTGCCCGCAGCCCCGCCAGGCTCAGGGGCTCCAGGCTGGGGTGTACTGGAGGAGTCTAGGCCGAACTCATTCTTCTCTTACCCCCTAGGTGACCCCGGACGCGCCAGGCTGGGGTCGCCTCTGAGCGCCCCGCGGGGGCCATGGATGGTGAGACAGCAGAGGAGCCTGTGCCCCCTCAAGGAGCACCCTGCGGACCTGGCTCAGGGGGCGCTCCTGCCCTCGGGGGGCGGCGGGAGCCCAAGAAGTATGCAGTGACCGATGACTACCAGTTGTCCAAGCAAGTGCTGGGCCTGGGTGTGAACGGCAAGGTGCTGGAGTGCTTCCACAGGCGCACTGGGCAGAAATGTGCCCTGAAGGTTAGTGGCCCCTCACTGCTCCGCGGGTACCTGGAGGGCCCAACAGCAGAGGCCTGGGGGTGCACCAAGCTATGCCCAGGACCCCTACTAAGCTTCTTATGATCAGTATCTCCTTTCCTTCTCACACTCCCCTGTAAGGTCAGGCTCCTGGTTCTCCTTGCTTTACAGATGGGGGAAACAAAGCTTAGTCTAGTTAAACTCAGGGTGTCCCAGAGAGCAAGGGGTGGAGTCAGTATGGGTAGAGTCTGTTGGTCCCGGAAACAGGGAAGGAGTGGTTCCTGACTCTGGGTTTGTGGCTGGGCCTCTGTGTTCTGACCAAAGGTGGGGGGAGGGGCTCACTTGGCTTGGTTGTTCCTTCCATATGAAGCTCTTTTTTTTTTTTTTTTTTTCCATGAGAAACTCTTTTGACTGAAATGGATCTGAGTTTCCCTCTATCTGAGGCTGAGTCCCCACCAAGCCTTGCGGTGAGGCTGCTTTCTCTTGTGGCCCTTGATGGCATGGGCTAGAGTAGGGGGTGGGAGCCTCCCAGGACTGGCTGGTGGGCAAGGAGGGTGCCCATCACACTTGTGAGCAGGAGGCTGCTGATGGGCTCCAGCTGAGTCACTGGCCCTACGTTGAAAAGGGCAGGTCTTCCTCCAAGCCTGACTCACCCTGGTTCCTGGGCGGAGGGCAGGCCAGCCATCTATCCATGTCACACCACAGGCTCCCTGGAGGCCTGGTAAAGAACTCACTGATACAGGTGGAATCCAGGGAGTTCTGGGGGTGGCTGATCTAGCCACATATTTCTGGCTTAAGTCATTTAGTTCCGGGCCCAGGACCCTGCCCCATACCCAGAATGCCTTGAATCTGTTGACACTGGGAGCTTCACTCAAGAGCAGTTTGTGCCATTGGCCACCTGGACAGGTAGATCATAGCAAGGAAAGTGGCTCCTGGAGGTTAGAATACTGCAAATGATCTTCTCATTTTACAGACATTATAATTATGAGCCTGAGTGCAGAGTTCTGCAGACGTGGCTCTAATCTCTGGCCTGCATTTGCCAGCTCTGTGACCTTGGACTAGGTCCTGGACTCTGGAAACCAGGTTTCTGCCTCTGCTTAGGGGGAAAGATAAAGAGTTGATGTGAGCTTGGAATGAGATGATGCCTGTAGAGTAATTAGTACTAGGCCTGATGCAGGCCTGGAGAGGTTATAGGACTTATTTAAGGCACAGTGTTTGCAAGTATCTGAGCAGGGACCTGGGTCCAACTCCCTGTGTTTTTCCTGGAGGCACTAGGGCTGATAGGATGGGTCTGGAGGAGGCTCAGGGCTAGGCTGGTGAGGCTGAGCCTTGGGCACAGCTTCCTCATCTACTAACCCAGCAGTGGAATGAGGTGGGGGGTGGGGCCCTATCTCTGATTCCTTTAGGGGAAAAGTGGCTCTTCTCAGAGGAGAGTCTCTATCCCTTCCCTCAGTACCGTCTTAGCTCTCTCATCTGTGCTGGGGTCAGGGGTGGTCTGGGTAGACAAGGGGCCAATGGAAGCCAGGGAACTCTTCTTAATACCAAGGCTTTGGCCCTGTGAGCCAGGGCTGGGCTCTGACCCGCCCCTGCGGTGTTTCAGATGCTGTCAGCAAGGCAGAGATGGAGTAGGAAGACAGAGATCTTGGGCCAGGTAGTACCAGGTTTAAGCAGGGCTGGGTCCAATCTCTTCTCCATAGGTGCTGTATCTGACAAGTGACTTTGGGGGAACTTCTGACTGCAACACTTTCCAAGATACCTCCTCTTGAATCTAGGGCCTCAATGCTTTCTCTGATCTAGATTGGGAAGTAGGACAGGCCTAGAACAAATTCCCCTCTGAGACCCCTTTAGGTTTTATGGGTGAATATGGCTAGAGCTACTGCCTTGGGCCTTCAGGACCTGGCCCTAGGAGAACATGGATTAAATGTGCCTCCCACTCCAACACCTTCCTTTGCTTGCCCCCAGCCCTCCTCTAGTGACCAAGTCTGGAATTTTCTACCATCTGGGAGGTCTTTACCATCTTCCAAGATGGTGCTAGCACAATTCTGAAATATTGTACTTGTACTGTGAGTGATGACTCTAGCCTTGAGGAGGAGAGTGGCATTTTTCTGCTTAGCCTCTGCCCCCTGCCATCTCTGTCCTTCTTGGTGGTACAGGCTGAGTGCCCGGGCCTCACTCCATGCCTGTCCTCTTCGCCCTGTTGCTCAAGATGGCAGATAATGCTTAGCTTGAAGCCTGGAATGTAACAGGCATTCATAAAACAGGAAGAGTTGTGGTCAGTGTCCTTGTAGCTGGGGGCCCTGGAGAGACAGGCTCCTCCCCGGGACGCTGGGCCTCTTCCCCTTTCCCTCAGTCCCTGACCACTGGCGTCAGTGGTCAGAAATCATGTAGCTTGATTGGGATGAGAGATTGTATCAGAGGCCAGCATCTCCTTCCCTACTAACTTCCTGCCCAGCCCACTTACGGTCCTCTGCCTCATGGCAGGCAGAAGTGACCATGGCACTTTGATAAATAAAAGCAATATGAGGTTTTAAGAAGACTGAAGGGCTCTGCACGTGGGAGGAGAAGTAGAGTCTTCTTTCCTGCCCCTACTTTCTGGGCTCTGGGGCTAGGAGCCCTCCTCTCTGACCATGGGAGTATGTTGGAGACCCCTTGGGCCCCCAGTGCTCTTCTCTCCTCTTCTTTATCAAACCGAGTAGAGTGCTGGGGTGCTGGATCCACATGCTGGGGAGTTCTCGCATTGCTCCATGGGTGGGGCTGACCTGTTGAAGCTGGTGCTGTAGAGCTGGATTTGAGGCTGGGTGGGGCTGCCAGGCAGGCCAGGTACTTTCTCATTTGGCAGCTACCACCCCCTCACCTGCCATCCCCCGACCGGTCAGATCAGCCTTGGCAGGGCCATTTGTTACTGAGTCAACAAATCAGGAAGCATGTGGAGGGGCTGGCAGCCCTGTCCAATGGAGTCCCCAGTAGGGGTTTCACTGTACCCAGCCTCTTCCCCAGGCTGCCCCTCTCCTGGAAGGAAAGAAGTTGAGGAGCTCGTGTGCTACCATGCTGGTGGAACCTGCTGAGCTGTCATTTAATTTAATTTTCTGTTTAAAAAGGATTCTAGGAGGGTCATCAAACCCTAAAAAATGCAAATAGTGGAGTTTTTGGCAGAGATTGTTTTGAGCTGCTTCAACATCTGCCCAGGTGGCCTTGCTCACAGGTTTAGAAACTGTGCTCAAAGCCTAAATCTCTGCTGGGGATGCCCTCTGCTGGGACTGCCAGGATCTTCCCATCCTATCCAGGAGCTAATGCCATCTCTCTAGGCCTCAGGCCTTGGTACTATGGATTCTAATATTCTCATAGATGGCTAACAGTTTTCCAGACTGTTCTGTCTGGCAGGCCCTGTCCCCAGTGCATGATATATATTCTCTTACCTAATTCCTGTCATTCCCATTCTGAGGATAATGTCACTGATATTCAGCAAGGTGGATGACTTGCCTAAATGCACAGCTGAAGAGTGGCAGGCTGTGATGTGAGCCTAGCAGTTTGAAACCAGAGTCTCAGCATTTAAATCACTCATGCCTCATGCTAGTTTATGGGGACGTAGGAGGCCGCTGGCACCATCCTCTGTGGTTCCACCAGGAGACCAAGTGCTGTTGCTCATATTTGTCTATATCTGCCCAGCTCTTCTCACTGTGCAGGACTGCTTGTGAGTGGACAGATGGTCCCACAGGCCAGCACACAAGGACATGATGGCTGTGGAACTGTCTCAGAAAGGTTGTGTGGTTCATCTCAAGGCTTTTGAGTCTCAGACAAGCCCAGCCCAGCAGACTCCAGACTGCCACAGGCAGGAAGTGAGGTCAGTCAGTGGGCGAGAGGAAACTGTGTCTGGGCTGGGCCAGCTAGAGGAGACTTCCTAGAAGAGACTGCCAGCTTTATTCTAAGCCTCTGGTCTGAGAAGGATGTGAATGACAGAGGGGGGCACAGGCTATATGTGACAACATGCCTGTTTTGACTGCTCAGCACCTGCTGTAGAGTACCACTTCCCCACTCACAGTCATGTGTGTCCTGGCAGGATGTGGCTGATCTCGATGGGGCAAGTGTCCAGGCCCCGACAGATGCTGGGAGCTGTGGAAGGACTCTGAGGGCTGAGTCTTCTTCTGTGGAAGAAGAGTTCTTTACATAGGGCCTTGAAAAAAGGTCAGCGACTCTCCCTTTCATTCTCCCACAACTCAGATTCATACCTTAACCACCAGGGGCCTCTTTCTGTCTCTGGTATCTTCCCTCACTAAGTGGGCAAAAATTCTCCTTCCTTCCCCCAGAATTTTCTTTCATGACATCAACAAAACCCTCACGGAACACTGTTGCTCAGGGTGCTCTAGGGGCTTCTAGGTCACCTGGGCTGTCATTTAGTTCAGGTCGTTTGGGAAGGAAGGGCCTGGTCTCTATGGCAACAGAGGTCTGTTTAGGTCTCTGCTGGGGTTTGCACTTGGGGAAGCTATTTCCCTACATGGATCCCTCATCTCTTCCTCTGAGGGCCTCCTTGGGATATCATCACGGGATACCTCTGTGAGTGGGCAGCAGATGGAGCATCTACTTGTGTAGTCCCCTCACCTCTTTTGGTCCAGCCTGGTGACAGGCTGCCAGGTGTCCAAAGATGCTGGTTACCAGGCAAGAGTTGAAGACAGTGGTGATCCTTAGGTGCGGTAAGAATATGCACCCAGCCCTCCTTTGTGTGTGGGTCTGCTGCTCTTAGGGCAATAAGAACATGGCTCCTGTATTTTTCTAGGAGAATTTCGATTCTGCTAGCCTTGCTTCTGTCTATTCAAGAACTTATGTGTTCCCATATGAGAGGCTCCCTGGGGTTGAGAGAGGGAAGGGCTTTGGGCTTGAAACCCTTCCTAACACTTTCTCCCTGAATGACCTTGGACAAAACGCAGTTTGAGAATCTTTTGCAAAACCATCATCTCTGTGGTGCAGTTGAACCCTGGGTTTGAACATGTGGCCAGAAGGGGGATTGAGTCTTGGTGGCCATAACTGTCCCTGCATTCCTGCTATGAGACAGCACAGGCTAGCAGACACTCTCCGAGGGCTGCCGAGTACATCTTTTGGTAGCCTGTTACTGGCCTTCGTGAGGATTCCCTTGGGCCCATTGTGCACCTGGGGAAGTCAGCCCCGTGTGGGGTGAGAAGGAATAGTGTGAAAGGAACTTTGGGTCCTGGATTCCTCCCTGTCCTCCCACCCTTTTGGAACTAGGTGGACTAGGCCCTGTGGAATTGTGGATAAAATCCTGCTCCTGGAAACTGTGGGGGTTTGCTTAGAGCAGGAGTAAGAGAGGAGGCTGCCATTTGAAGAGACAAGGAGCCTCAGGAGGCCTTTTTAGCACTGGACAGGTGAGACACACAGAGAATATTGATTTGGGTTTTTTTTTGCAGATTTGGTATTTGGGTTGCCTTTTGCTTTAGACTAGGGCTTTGTCCTTGCTGCTTTCTCTTTATGGCACTTTCTGTTCTTCTTTTCCTCCTTGTCCCTTTCATTTCTTCTTCCCCCACTCTGTTTCCCCTGCTGTCACTTAGTCCCTTCCGTCTCTGGCCTTGCTACTCTCTGTCTCAAGAGTTTCAGACTTAATGGGCCTCTTCTCTGCAGCCCGCAGGCCAAGGACAGGTAGAGGACAGATGCGGGCTGGTCAGGTGCTGAAGAGTCATCCTAGTCACCCTGAAAGTCTCCCCCCAACAGCGACAGCGACAGCATAGGGTAAGGGTAGGACAGGAAGGAGGAGCATCTGGCTGTAACCATGCCACTGACAATGTCCTCTCCTGCTGCTGGCCTTGGCAGTCAGAGCAGTGAAGTCAGGAACATTTGGGCCAAGCTTGTAACCTGAGGAGTCCCCTGTGGAGTGTGGGAAGTCAGCTTCAGCCGTGGCCTGTGACCTCTACTGGGTCTCCTTTTATGGCTCAGTGGTCTGAGACTTTTGCTCAGGACAACAGTGTGAGACCAGTAACACTGTGACTCCCAAGGATTCTCTGGCTGACACTGAGTAGAGAAGGGGCTCGGGTCAGGGCCAGAGCCTCAGAGCCAGTGGGAGGAACTTGTGGACAGACTGGGAGGGCTTGAACATGAAGTGCAACCTACATCTGCTCTAGGGGCCCAAGCTGCATGTGAGCTGCCTTGCACCAGAGTACCCCAGAGCATCTGACTCTCTGGCCTGCACCCTGCACCTGACCCCCTTGGCTCAGTGACACTTGAGGCTATTTTCAGGGGTGTGATGGGCCAGGGCCTGAACTTGCTACACCCACCACTCCATTCCTAAGGGTTCAGCCTCCAACAAGGGACTCACAACTTGTTCTGTAGTTGTTCCCCCAACCTAAACAAGCCCCCTTCTCAGGTTGTGGTGGAGGAACAGGCAGGTACTCTCTATGCTCTCTGGCAGGCAGTGCACATGGGGTAGAAGTTGGGGGTGGGGGGATGGGGATAAGAGCACCCACTTATCCCTTGAGTGCTTCCTACATGCTAAACACGAACACAGAAGAATCTAAGAATGGGTTATGTCACCTCCATGTCATGGATACAGAGACTGAGATTCAGGAAGGCAAAGCAACTCATTCAGAGTCAGAGCAGGGACATGCCCTGGCTGGGCTGGAAGCTATCCCTGGGGGTCAGGAGCCAGACCTCTCTCCCAGGCCACAGTCCATCCATCTATAAATTGAGGGACTGGATTCTCTGCTTGACAAGAGCCCCCCTTCTAGCTCTGAAGATCTTTTCGGTGGGCAGTGATTGTGGGCATTGCCAGGGAAGTAGGCAGGTAAGTAGTGGTGCAAGTAGATGGGCAGTGTAGAGACTGGCTAGAGGTGCCTCCAAGATGCTTGTCCCGAGCTAGCTAGTAAATGATGTTACTGGAGAACAGTCAGCTGTGTGGCTCCACTAGCAGGGTCTGTGTCCTGCTACAGACAGGAACTCAGAGTTCTGACTTAGGTTTTAAGATATTTTCCATTCTATTCCATTGCCCAGCTAAAACCTTTAGTCAGGCTGAGCCTGTACCGGGTGCATCATTGCCGTAGGAAGGCCTGAGATGGGAAAGAGTCACTGTTGCCTGTTCCCAGGGTGGGAGTGTCCTTCAGTGCTGCCAGGCCACTATCCAGGTCTCTCAGAGGACTTCCCCCTTCTCGTGGCTATGGCTCCAGGGCATGCTCAAACACCAGGACATCTTCCCAGGAGTTGGAACTATCAGAGCCTTCTAGCAGGAACACAAACAAGGGAGAGAGAAGGCCAGGGCCAAAGGAAGTTGGAAGCCACTGTCCCTGCCTCTGCCGGGAGGAACCTGAGTAAAGCAATAGCTGCCTGTGTTCACCCAAGCCTGTGTGGGGAGCTATAGGGACATGGATGAAGCCAAGGGAAATAGAGCTGCCAGCAGATGTGATGTTGGCTGTTGGCTTCAGAAAGAGCAGATCTAGGGGGATGGAGTCAGAAGGTCCCCTAGGATCTCTACACTATGCCTCTAGGAGTAGTCTAGTCTGTACCCTCCCCCCCACCATTTATTCCTCTCTTATCTTTGTGACATCTCCTCCAGGGGGACAGAGACCAGCTGTCACTCATCTCAGAGCTAGAGGGCATTGGGTCTCCTGTCTCTAGGGCTGGCCAGGGGCATGGCCTGCTGGGTGCCTCAGCAGGAGTCCCCTGGGAATGGCTTCATTTGCCCTGGTCACCTCCTGCTTAGGGAACATGGCCATTGCCCTCTGTAGCCCCATTGGCTGTGTAGGCATCACTGTGGCACAATTGGCTGTTTGGGGGCTCAGACAGTGGCTGAGAATGGGGGGGGGTGTCTCTTCACGAGGAGGGACCATTAAAGGGACATTGCTTCTGAGATTAGAATAAAACACTTGCACTTGCTGAAATTTTCCAGTCTTAGGATGAAAATGTCCTATTTTTACACTGTCATAGGAGAAATAAAAACCAAGATAATGTTTCACCAATAATGTAGCTGATGTTTTCCAAAAAGGTGGCTTTTTTTCCTCTAAGAAGTTAAAAGGAGGATAATAGAACCCGGACCTCTGAGGCCTCAAAAGGCACCCTAGTAGCCTTTCCTCAAACCCTCTGTCAGAATTCTGTGGGTGGAATGCTGGGCTCCAATGCCTGCCTGGGGCAAAGGGACTTCTGGTTCCGCCACTTACTCTCATGTAATCTCCGAGAGAGAGGGAAAGGGAGATGGAGAGGGAGAGGGAGAGAGAGAGAAAGAGAAGGTTGTAGCTCTTTCTGGGCCTCTTTCCCCTCCTATGAAGTAGATGCTGGTAGTCCCAGACCTGCCTATCCTCCTGTCCCCATTGCCATGTGTGAGGAGACTGCACACCCATTTCCACAGCTGGAGGTGAGAGACATTAAGTGATCAGCCCAGAGTTACCACATACTTTGTAGAAGGGGACGTTTCTCAAAAGGCTGCATGGAGGAGTTGAGGGGTATCAAAGTGGCTGCCATCTGAGAGTGAAGATGTGCCCCTTCCCTAGTTGGCCAAAGCTGAGAGCTGGCTTAGGGTTATCAGGGCTCTACCTTGCTCTTCCCACCCCCATCCCAGGGTCACTCCCCTGGGATCAGCCATCTTATCTTCTCACAACCCCGGAGGGTCTGTCCCTTTCTCTCTGGGCCTTCAACAGCAAAGCAGGCTCCAGAGACTCTAGATTTTTGGTCCATTTTTGCAAAGCCAAGTCCAATCCTGTCCCTCTCAGGGTTTGAGACCATTTCTTGTGACATGCTGGATTGCAGGGAGTCTGTCTCCCCTTGGTCCCAGAGGCTGCATCTGGATTTCCCCAAGTTCTGAAGGTAAAGAGTGTGGGGTACCTCAGGGCAGACCAAGGGGAATCTTGAAGCCCATTGGGCAAATCTCAAAGCCCATTTCCACTCAGTATCCCTTGGCACTGTGCTAATCTGAGCTCTCTATGTGTTCTTGTTCCATCCTCCTGGCCACCTGGGAACATGTATACTGTCACTGCTCCTATTTTCCAGATTGGACTACTGAGGTTCAGAGAGGTTGAATGGCCTGTCCAAAGCTATAGGCATGTGGAAGATGGAAATGACCCCTGCATCTGGCATCCAGAACTGTCTGACCTGGAGGCCTGTGCCCACAGCGGGTCCTTCATAGTACATAGTCCCCCGGCTGAGGTCACTGGGACCCCTGAGCCTGCCCCCAACTAGCACTTATGTTCTTGCTGTCCCTCTCCCTCCCTGCCTTGGAGTCCAGCTCAGCTCCCTCTTTCTGGAAGCATTCTTCCCCTCTCCCACCCATCTCTAGCTCTCCCCAGACCTGGTACTTTTGCCTTTGTTTCCAGGTCATCTGTGGCTGGTGGGAAACAGATAAACAGGCTATCAAAATTTAGCAAATTGAAGGAGCCTTTGTTCCTGAGACTCGACAATTTCCAAATGTGTGTTGGATCTCCTGTTGACAGAGCTTCCTGGGAAGACAGCCGGTTTGGAGCCTCAACCATCCTCTCCTCTCTCAGGACCTGGTAGGAGGCAGTCAGGGAGGCTCCCAGCCTAGCAGCTTCCCTACCCTCACTCCTGTGCTCTACTCCCTGCCATCAGGTGCTCTGAACTTGGCCTGGAAGGGGGTTGTTTGGGGGCTCTTCTTCTTCCTGGGCTCCCTTGGGTGGGCTACCCTGTCTTGCCTGCTCTGCTAGGGTCTGGCTCTAGAAAGAAAAGAAAAGGGAGAGAAGGAGCCAGGACCAGTTCCCTAGGGTTACATCCTCATCAAGCACTCTAATTGGCAGTAACTCATCCATAGACCCCCAAATCCTTGAGGACAGAGTGCCTGTGGCCATATTCTCAGCTCCAGCTCCAGCTCCAGGCCTAGCCCTCAGGCAGGGCCAGTAAATGTTGGCAGAAGTAGGGGTGGGATCTATAAAATGGGCAGGCCTCCCTGGGCATCAGGATGAATCTTGGTTCCCAGAAGACTCCCGGATGCAGAGGTGGCCACATGTAAGCCACAAAACTTCCCTGAGCCTCAGTCTCCTGGGCCACTGTTATAACAACCACCAAGTGCAGAGCCTAGTCTAGACCCCAAGATATGGGGCCAAGCCCTGCATATGAAAGGAGCAAAGTGGCTATCTGCGTTGGCCCCACTGCCTAGAAGCCAACAGATGGGTTCAAGCCCTGACTCTCACTGCCCAGCTGTGTGACTTTGGGCAAGTCACTTAACCCACAGTTTCCCCACAGTTCAAGGATAATACTAGTTCTTCTCAGGGTATGGTGAACACTGAATGAGGTGATGTCTGTGATCAAATGCTGTGGGCAACACACCACTGGCAGAGCACCAGGCAGAGACAGCTGTCATGAGGGGGTTGCTAAAACTGATCCGACTGTATCAGCCCCTGAGCATCCAGCCTGGGCCTGGGCATTTGGGGTCAGTGGTGTCATGCGAGCTGACCTCCCTGGAACTTAGCCTGTGAGGAGGAGTGGTAAATGGACCAGGCAAGCCAGAGGACAGGATACGGTCAGAACTTAATGAAGTGAGGTCTGATCTGGCATGAGGCCAACTAATCCATAGCTGCAAAATTGGTTCCATTAGCTCCTTTAATGAGCTACAAAAGCTGGGGAAATGAGTGTGTGTGAGAGTAGCGGCACATGTCTGAGGCTCTAATTTGAAACTGTGGCTAGAAAGTTAGATTTGACACTGCCGGCAACTCTCCAAATAGCACTAGTGCCCTTGGATGGGATGGGGGTTGGGGGAGGGGGGACCATGGGTCTGGCTTTATAAGAGGATACTGAGGACTTAAGAAAGAAATTCCTGCTTCTGAATTCTGAATTTGAGGTCAGTCTATCCCATCCTATCCCTGAGGCTGTGGCCTCTGCTCTGAGTGGACAGAGCAGCTTAGGACGATCACGGGCTGGCCAGGGACCACAGTGAGGTGTGTTGTGGTGCTAGCAGCACAAGGCAGGAGTGGTCTCAACAACTGACCATAAAATGAATTCAGCTACTCCAGTGGTGTGTCTCTCATAACATTAGAGATCTGTCTAATGGGGAAAATAATCCCAAATAATCAGAACCAGGCGCCAGAAGGGACCTTAGATGTGGCTGAGTTGAACACTCTTATCAAGGAGGGAGTATGTTAGGTTCAAAGTGCTTTTTCTTATCCATGACCTCTATTCTCTGTAGAGAATAGAGGTTTCTCACAATGAACAAAACAGGAGTTGAAAACCCGTATTCTCCTGTAACATTCCATTAAATTCTGGAGCCTGGGTATTTGGTGTTGAACGTGTGCAGCACAATGTAATCAATAGCTCAGACATGCAGCTCTTCAATGTTCTAGAAAGTCTGCCCTTCCTTGCCTGAGGCTGGGATGAGATCCCCAAGTCGGAGACGAGGTATTGGGGGGGACATACTAGTCCTTCTTATGTGTCTCCCTCTTCTCCATATTCTAGCACAGAACAAAACTGGAATTCCCAGAAAGTAGAGGGTCTGGTGATGTAATCTCAGGCCCCTGGTGGGTATGCCAGGCTCCAATGCCACATGCTGGCCCTGGTCTTTAGGAGGGGATTTATATCAGATAGTTTCATATGAATCTTTCTGTACCAAAATTATTATTGAAGGCATCCTCAGAGTGTTATACTTTTCCCTCATGTAAGATCTGATGCTGAATCTCTTTAAGAATTTGGTCTTGGAAAAAGTTCAGTGAATGTCTATGCTTCTCTTTATGAGGTGATGAAAGCCAGCAGAGCCTATCTGGTTTCCTTCTTTGCCAAGACTCTCAGGAAGCTCAGAATTAAAATGTGTCTGTCCTCAATTATAGTTATGAGCTTACATGGGTTTTTGGTACATTTTATTTTTCTCTGCATTCTAAAGAGAATCTGACTTTTTTTTTGTTTTGTTTTATTTGATTTCTGTCATGCTTTAGGATTATAGAATGCCTGAAATCCTGTTGTCCATGAATAGAGCAGTGGAAATAATGGGACTTAAAGTGGCCCACTGGGCAGTGAGAACAACTGGATACCTGGCCTCCAGGAGATTCCCTTTGCTGTAAGGATGATGTTTCTCAGTCTGTGGGTTGTCATGAAATCCAGAGTTAGTATTTCTTAATTTGTTAGAGCCTCACTGATGGGAGAGATTGCAAGCCAGATCTCTTCCCCCGGAAGGAGTAGGTGTTCTCACAGAGGCCACAGAGAAGCTTGGCCCAGGATGTAGGTTAATTGGCTGGGAGTGTTGGAGGTTGGGTTGGTTGGGGAGGATGCCTGTCCAGGCCAGTGGCCTTGTGTGTGAGATAGATGGAGATACTATGAACACTTTTTACTTGAGAAACCCCTGGCCGTGGGGTTAGCCAGATATGTACTACTGGATATGTGAGTGAGCACATGGGCCTGAGTAGGTGGCCTTTTGGGAGCTAAGAGATGGCTAGAGTAGGGTATTGGGGGCTGTGTCTTTACAGACATCCCAGTTCTGTTTGATGCTCTAGGAAAGCAGACAGAGTGCTTTTACAGCTCTGGGCAATGTGAGGTGATACAGAAGATGGGAGAGGAGGTCTGAGTGGAGGGATCTGGGCTTGGTCACCTGCTTGGGCAAGGCTGTCACAGGATGAGTAGTGGCAGCAAGATCTCTAGTCTTTCTTGGGCACTTCTCTGTGCCCAGTACCCCGGTAGGCAATTCTGAGAGATAGAAAATATTGGATGAATAAATCGACAGATGGGTGGGTTCCACTCTCTGGGGGTTCAGAGTCACTATTGCAGGGGCTGGAGACATGCACGCCCATGGCCCCACACTCGCACACATCCACCACCCCCATGCTCCCTAGACCTATACAGCCCCAGGGGCATACCCCTATATGTGCCTGCATCCATGTTCCTGTGCAACACTCCCAGCCCCCCCCACACACCCCTGCGGAACCCACACCTGTGCACACATTCATTTCAGAGTCGTTGCCTGTAAGTGTTAGTTTTGGTCAATGCCTCTACAACTTGGTGCCACCCCCTTCTCTCATTTCCCCTCAGGGAGGGGTTGTCTGGACACTCAAAAGTCCCTTCTCTTCTCTGTTCAGCCTTGCTACACTCCAGCGTGGTGGCCCCAGGGCAGTGACTTCATTCTCCTGGACCTCTCTTTCCTCAGTCTGTAAATTGGAGTTGCTGGCCCTGCCCAGCTGGCCTCACAGGGCGGCACCAGCGTTCCCATGAGATAAGGGGAGAGAGTGTTTTGTAAACTGCAAATTGTTTTCCAGTCAAATGTTGCTCTGGCTTTCCCAGCTCCTGAACTAGGGAGTCCTCCCTGTGAAGGCTGTCCTGGGGTGGGGGAGGAGGCAGTGTGGAGGGAGGGAGGAGCCCTGCTAGGCCAAGTCTCCCATTCCACCTGGTGCTGCTGGGGCTGGGGCGGGCGGCGGGGTGGGGTGGGTGGGTGGCACAGGCCCTTCTGCCTCAAAGTCTGCTGAGGCTGAGGTCTACTGTCTGGTGGGGTTGGCAGGGGTCTTGGCCATG
The DNA here is from genome assembly GCF_048418805.1 of Vulpes vulpes. Classification (NCBI taxonomy): domain Eukaryota; kingdom Metazoa; phylum Chordata; class Mammalia; order Carnivora; family Canidae; genus Vulpes; species Vulpes vulpes. Next base: position 91,910,603 of record NC_132788.1, on the reverse strand, counting down.
TGGCGGTAGGCTCTGGGAGCTCAGAGAGTTTGGCAAAGGAGAGTGAGGGAGAAGGGAGAGGTGGAAACTGCTTCATCACAGCCTGAGGCTAAAGTAGAGTCGTTTGTTCAAGGAAATGTCCTCTCAGATTTGAGACTCATTAACTCCAGTGAGGGCCACAGCTCCAGTACAGCCAGGAGCCCCTCTTCGCGGAGCAAGCCAGGGTTCTGTCTCCTGGGTGTGTGGGTGCCTACTGGGCACTGGCTGGAGCTCTCAGGAGCCATCACAGGCCCTCAGCTTTGGTGGACCCCTTGGGGGCCCAGGGACAGGGGGTGGGAGGGAGGGAAGGGCAGAGGCTGCTGAACTGGATTGTCAGAGGGCTATGCTATCTTCTTTCCTTCCTAGCTGTGATCCAGGACCAGGTAGCCCTCATTGGGTTCAGGCATTTGGATGTTGGTCTGTGGAGCCCCAGGGGCTGTGCCATGGGGAGGTGATGTGGGAGTGGGGCCATAGTAGTTACTTTGGGAGGAGACCCTGACCAGAGGTTTCCCTTCCCCCAATCTAGCCCAAACACTGTAGCTCAACATTAGGGAAAGAGAGGCCCAGAGAGGCAAAGGAACCACCAAAGGTCAGTCTGAAAGTAAGAGAAGGACCTGAGCCTCCTCTCCTAGACCGGTGCTCATTTCCATGCCTGGGAATATCGGGGCTCTCGCCTGGGGACATCTTATATGAAGGGTTATGTGGACTCATGTACCTGCGTGAATGAAGCCAATGGATTGCCATTTATAGCAATGGCCTTGTGGGCTGAAGTGGTCAGGATGGGCTCCTTGGAAGAGAAGGTAAAGTCTGGTTCACCAGGGAGGGTGGGTGAGGCACAGTGGGGAGCAAGTTTGGCCAGGTTGTCATGTCTCTCATTTGTTGACCCTTCCTGGGTCCTTCTCAATTTAATTTTATTCTGTCCTCATGATGAGTTGTGAGGGTTTCTTCCTCTTACCCCATCTTACAGATCTGTTCAATAAGCCTACAAATATAAACTGAGGCAGTGCTCTGTGCCAGGCTCTGAGTCCCAGTACTGGGATCCAGAGGTGACCCAGCAGGCTGACCATGCCCTTGAGGGCCCATGATTTGATAAGGGAGGCAGCCTGGTGCCCACCAGGCTGGGGGATCAGCTGTGGGGTCTGGGACCAGTTACTTCCCCTCTCTGTGCCTCTATTTCTCAGCTAAGGAATGGGGAAAATGAAGCCCCTTGCTCCTAATATTTAGAAAGGGCTCAGAACAGAGCCAGGCACATCGAAAGTGCAGTATCTATACATGTGTGTTTGTTTAAAGAGTTATCACAGGAACAAGCTAATTGTAGGTTGTGAGCCAGTGTAGCACAGGAGGGTGGTAGGAAGGGCAATGACATGGGAGCTTGCTGGGAAGCTGGAAGCATTTCTGTCTTGGGGGTGTGGGTCACATAGGGGTGCATAGCTGTCAAAACTCATCAAGATGGACTCTTGAGACCTGTGCACTTTACTATATGTGAAGTATACCTCAGTGAACAAAACACATATATAAATAAAGAAAAGCTGAAGGGAGAGTGAGGGATCCCTGATGTCCTTCTTTGTCAGGGTGGTCAGGGAGGGCTTCTGAGAAGAGGTGATATTGGAGGGAAAGGAAAGAGGAAGGGAAAGGTTCTGGCTATGGGGAAGACAGAGGTGATATTGGAGGGAAAGGAAAGAGGAAAGGGAAGAGGAGAAGGTTCTGGCTATGGGGAAGACAGATGAGGAAACTGAGGAGGTTTGGGGCCACACTCAAGGCCAACCCGAAAGATCGAGAGTGATAGCCCAGGAGGTTTCTTGGCAGCTGGGCCTAGGTGGGTCAGGTGCAGGGCTCTGGCCTCTGTCATCACCCCTACAGAGAGGCTAGTGGGGACATTTATTGTGTTTTCTGGGTATGGTCCTCTCCCCACCCCTATGCCTGTTCTCAGAGCCTCTCAGAAAAGGACTATTTTCATCCGTGTGGGAAATGAGTTTCTAAATATGGACTGAGTAGGGTAGGAGGCATTCAGAGGTTCCAACTCAGGGCAGCTCCACCTGCTTGCCCACCTCAGCGAGGCGCAGGGTATAGGCTCAGGCCATGAAGCCCTCGGGCCCCTCCTTGGCCATCTGCTCCCCTCCTCCTCTCCCTTCCACAGGCCTTCCTTCTAACACCATGTCCACCCTCCCACCCTTTGTTTGTTCAGGAGCCCAGTGTTTTCTGTGGCCCTGGCCAGGAACCTGCAGGCCAACTCTACTGGAATTGCCCTAAAGCTATTCTCAGCCTGGTGGGAGATAGAGAGGCAAAAACCATAGGAGGAGATGCCAGGAGGTCTTTCCAGAGGAGGAGACATCTGAACTGAGCCCAGAAGTTTCCTGAAAAAGAGGGATTTGACCCAATGGAGAAGGAGAAGGGCAAGAATGCACATGGCATAGGCAGAGTGAGGACTGCTCCAGTCAACAAGTACATCATTCTGACCAGAACAGAAAGGGTTGGGGGTCAGGGGTAGCAGGCAATGAGAGGGAGGCAAGCCTGAGTGCCAGGGAAGGAGGTGGGGATAAAGAGTGGGGGCAAGGATAGGTGGGGCTGAGGACCCCACTGGGAGGTTTCTGGCTGTGTACTTGGGATTTTACGAGAGAAGAGAGAGGATTTGGGTGTAGGGTAAGATGCCAGAAGCAGGACAGAGTGAGGAGGGGATCCAGGAGCCAGCCTGGAGATGTCTACAGGACACTGTCAAGTCAGGCCAGACTAGGGAGGAGATGGCAGGGGGCAGAGAGAAGTGTAGGGAGGCCACGCAGAGAAAAGGATGCAGAGGAGACAGAGTAGGGAGGGAGGATGGTGCATCTTGGGTCCTGTGGCTAAAGACTGGGATACCCTTGGCTAGAACCACCTCAACACAGTGGGGGTGAGATGGTGTGGTGAGTGGGGATGACTGAGCCCCTGTTCCCAGAAATGTGAGCAAAAAGCTGGTGCTTAGTAGCCATGTGGGCATGGAGCTGAGAGATGTTCTGGGAGGCAAAGGCAGCAGGAGCAAGGACTGGTTTCCAAGCTGGGAGTCTGTCCACAGCAGCTTCTATGTGCCCCCATCCTGGACTGCTTAATGGAGCAGGGACCCCACCCAAAACTGATGGAGGGCCTTTTACCCCCAGGCTAGGGCCAAGGTGAGCAGCTCCAGGGATGGAGGAACAGCCGTGGGCAATAGATGAGAGAACCTACAGGCTTCCTCTATACCTCAGTCGACCTTTGCCTAGAGAGCTTGGTCTTGGAGTCTGCCCCATGCAGTGCCTTGGCAGAGGGGAAACAGTCCTGTAGAGGAGGACACCAAGGCCAGGGATGGCCCAGGGTCCTTGTGGGTGCTGAGAAAGATGAAGCTGATCTGAGGCCTAGGCTTGAGGTCTGACTGTGGTCCCCAACCCTGATCAACTAGGAAACAAATTAGGCAGGGTCTCGGGTGAGCAGCCCTGTGGGAGGATGGTTTGCTCTGCTCTCCGCATTCTGGACCACCTCACCCTGCATGCTGTTTTCTCCCCTACACCTCCACCCAGCAGGACTGCTCAGGGCCTTGCTCATTTCCGGTGATTGGCCTTCTGATTGGCAGCCATAGCCTAGGGGCAGCCTGGAGCTGAGTTAACCTGAGCAGGGATCCTGATGCCCGCCCACCCGCTGCATACCATGCTGTGATGCATCCTATGGGGATGATTCTGTTATTACTCCATTTCACAGAGTTGTGGGCTGTGGCTTGGAGCTGTGAATGTTTGCCTGAGGTCACACTGAGTCACGGGAGGAATTCAGCCCCAAACCCAGTCCTCAGCCCATTGGGCTGTCCCCTCCTTCAGCTAGGGTCCCTCTTGCACCCAGACTCTACCTCTGGCTCTACAACTCTTCCATCTGATGTGTGATTTGTCCAAAAAGCCCACTCAACTGCCACTTCACTTGCAGCCCCCAAGAAGGAAAGCAGGCTTCCTCTGGCCTCTGAGCCTTTCCAAGCCATCAGGTACCTCCCAGGGCCTTCTTGTGGTCATTGGACCACAAATCACAGAAATCTGGATTTGAATCCTCATTCTTCCCTTCATAAGGTGGGTGACCTTGGGCAGGTCACAGGCCTCTCTTGAGCTCACATATTCTTGTCTGCAAAGTGAGGGTGGTGGCACCCTCTGGGTGGCTGCTGGGGAAGTGGGCTGTGTGCCTGACACTTTCTGTGCCTACCTGCTCTCAGCTCCTGTATGACAGCCCCAAGGCCCGGCAGGAGGTGGACCACCATTGGCAGGCCTCGGGTGGCCCTCACATTGTGCGCATCCTGGACGTGTATGAGAACATGCATCACAGCAAGCGCTGTCTCCTCATCGTCATGGAATGGTATGCTGGCCCATCCAGCTTTGGTGCCTCTTTGGTACTCCTGTGGTCCCCAGGCTCCCACCATTCTTCTAGGGGACCTTCTTGCTCTTAAGATAGCAGCTCTGGGAGGCACCCCAACCCCGGAGCAGTAATGGAGGGGCAGTTGCAGGCCTTGCCCATGACAAGGCTGTTCCCACCAGGGTGGGCAGGGAACTACAGGGGTTCCTATATGGCTCCCTGGGTGTGATTTCACTCTGTGAGGAAGAACTGAAAGAGTTGTCAGAAAAGGTAGGCAGGCCCTGAGTGTGGGTGGGGTCGGGGGTTGGGGAGAGACTTGGGAGGAGCAGGACACACACAATCACCTCCACCTTTTCCTTCTTACCTGGGTTTCTGTTCCCGTGTCCCACCAGATACTAGGAGCCAGTGGCCTCTTCTACCTTGTACTTCTCCTGGTAGCACTGTGGCTCAGCCCTAGCCTTCCTCAAACTCTGAGTCTTGTGTCTGGACCTTGAGCTCCTCCCCATTTACCTTGAAGCATCCCATCCTCCTACAGGTTAGCAGCTCTTGGGTCAGATTTGAGGTTCAGATCCTGGCTTTACCACCCACTAATTGTATGATTTTGGGTAGCTCTTAACCTCTCTGATTTTCTGTAACTGCTGTGTGGAAGCAGATCTTTTTTTTTTTTTTTTTTTTTTTGAAGAAGATCTTAAGGTAGTATTTGCCTATACCTGACTCCACATTCTAAGTGCTCTGTGTATACTGCTTATTCAGTTTGCACAACTTTGTGATATTGGTGCTATAAATCTCATTTTATAAAAGAGAAAGCTGAGGCACAGAGAGGTAAAGGGACCAGGCCAGGGTCACATAGCACTGTAAGTGTTCAGGAAATAGTGGTTATGATGATGACAACTGACATCTCCTCCCTTATTTGAGGAAAACTCAGACTTGGATGAGGATTGGCCTGCCCTAGGAATGCAAGGGCCCCCTGATGACCTGAGGATCTGAGCCTACCCTAGTTCTAGGAGACCAGGTCAACCCCCCAAGCTGATGGCCTGCTATACACCAGATTCTGCAGGGCACAGGGAGGCTGCCCGTAACTGTTCCCCAGGGGCAGGGTGGGCAAAGCCTAATCTCTGGGCCCATGATTCAGGGCAGCGGCAGGCTGACACCTGATTCAGGGGGCCCTACTTCTAGTCACTTTCTCTTCTAGCATGGAAGGTGGTGAGCTATTCAGCCGGATTCAGGAGCGTGGTGACCAGGCTTTCACCGAAAGAGGTACGTGTGTGTACCAGGGCCAGAGGGGCCACACAGAGTTGCTGTGTGATGCTGGGCACGGCCCTGCTCCTCTCTATGCCTGTCTCCCCAGTTGAACAAGAGAGGGTGGGGCAGGATGTCCATACCCCAAGAGTTCTATAAGTTTGTAACATCTTGTTGGAGATGGATTGTCCATGGCCTTGGGATGGAGGCTTCAAAGCCTCTTGGTGACAACCAGCACCTTAGCTGGGAAGAGGTAGCCCAGGCCTAAGGAAAGAAGTCCAGATGGGCTGCGGCATCCCCAGAGGAAATTAGGATGACTGTGTTGGGGTATAGGATGGGTGTCCTGGGTAGCAGGACTCCTATCACCATCTTGTGCTGCTGCAGGGGGAATGATAGGGTGGAAGCCCCAGGCTCCTGGACCTTTGACTGGCATCACTGGCCCTTCCTCTCTCTGTGTCTGCAGAAGCTGCAGAGATCATGCGGGATATCGGCACTGCCATCCAGTTCCTGCACAGCCAGAACATTGCCCACCGAGATGTCAAGGTGAAACACTAGGTTGGGGAACCAGAGAAGGGAATACACAACCCCTAATGGCTCCCAGCACCCACTAGATGGAGGCAGGTTTCCTTTATCTGCATTCTCTGTCCCTCAGCCCAGACCGCTCTTCACAGCCACTTCTGTGGTTCCAGCATACTCATTCTGCTCTAGCCAGATCAGTCTCCTTGTTTCTTTCAAACACTGTGTAATCCCAACAGGCTTTTAAAAAAAATATTTTATTTATCTATTCATGACAGATACACAGAGAGAGGCAGACACACAGGCAGAGGGAGAAGCAGGCTCCCCACGGGGAGCCTGATGCAGGACTCAGTCCCAGGACCCCAGGATCACATCCTGAGCCAAAGGCAGACACTCAACCACTGAGGTACCCAGGCACCACCCCCAATAGGCTTTAGAAGAACTGGATACCTACCTCAAGCCAGTAGACCCTGACAAGCATCTTGTTTAATCCTTACCTAACCCTATGAGGTAGGTGCCATTACCCATTTTACAGAAGAGGAAAACAAGTCTCAGAGATTGTGTCTTGCCTAAGCCTGAACAGATGCTGCACTGGTATTTATTAACTATTAACTCATTTTTTCAGCAAGGATTTTGTTTTTGTTTTGTTTTTTTAAGATTTATTTATTTATTTGAGGAGGGGAGGGGTGGGGCAGAGGAAGATAATCCTTCAAGCAGACTCCCCATTGAATGTAGAGCCATCCGAGGAGCCTGAGATCATGACCTGAGCCAAAACCAAGAGTTGGGTGCAGAACTGATGGAGCCACCCAGGTGCCCTCATCAAGGATTTTTTGTGAACATTCAGTGTGCCAGATCTGAGGAGGCAGAGGCTGCCTGCCACTGTTGGGGCTTCTGTGAAGTAACAGCCTTAGTTTCGATAGATTAGGCCCTATAATGCCAGCATTTAAAAAAAAATGTTTTTTTTTTAAATGTTTTTTAATGCCAGAATTTTTAGAAAAGACTTATTTCATTTATTTTAGAGAGAGAGAGAGAGAGCAAGAGAGAGCGATCATGTGTGCGAGTGGAGGGAGGTGTGGAGGGAGGAGCAGAGGGAGAAGGTGGTAATAACCAGACTCCCCGCTGAGCGGGGCTCCTTTCCAGGAGACTGAGATCATGACCTGAGTTGAAATCAAAAGTCCCAGGCTCAACTGACTGAGCCACCTGGGTGCCTCTAATGCCAGCATTTTAAGGGAAAGAAGCTGTTTACTAGGAGGCAAGGAGGAATGAGCAGAGGGGGTCCCATTCCTGGGTCTGCTTGCTCTTTCAGTGGACGGGCTTCAGACATGTTCTGGAGGCTCAGCTCTCTACATGTCCTATCCAGGGAGGACTGGGTCCTAGAGGTCAGCAGGAACAAATGGGTGAAATGCAAACCATGTGAGGCAGCCCCATGTACGTACACATATATGTGCCCACCACGAGAGCAGAATCTTCAAGTCCTGAGTCGTCTGCCCCAAGTCTAGAGTATCATCTTGAGGTCTGTTTCCTCCTGAGACTGGGCTGAGAGGAGCTAAGGGCCCAGCTGCGGCATCAGGTTCTTCCTCTGGCTGAGTATTGCCAGCCCATTTATCCTTTGATTCTGGATACACATGGACCCACGACAGGCTCACCTTCTGAACCCTTGCTTTATTTTGGCTCTGGCTTCCTTTTTTATCCCCCGAAAGAGAGGGAAACCTTCTGTAGAGGTGACTCCTTTGTGTAGACTAAACATACTTTCCTGTTTTTATCCCAGTCCAAGATCAGATCATCTCAAATAGAACCAGAGAAAAGGCTTTCACTGGCCCCAGACTGGAACTCCATCCAGCACCCTGTCTTTCTAGCCTAGCTCTGCTCGACAGTCGCCCCTTTCCTACATGGCCCTAGGTCCTACCCATTCATTAAAATCTAGCTGCAGGGCTGCCTCCTCCATGCATACCTCCCCACTGCCGTCTTCCTCCAGGCCTCTGCCTCTGTGCAGCTCCTGGGGTCTAAGTAGTGGGGGCCTTCTCCCTGAGCAACCTCAGGCGGGTTGCCCTGTTGCCTTGTTCTGGGTTGGGTACAAGACATGTGCTTGGTGACATGAGCAGCCTATCCTGCCCCAGAATGGTCATTTTGGTATTTCATGGCAGCATCACCAACTCAGGCTCAAATTTCCTACCCCTGGCCTCTCTGTGGCACTTGGCTCTTCACAGCTTTGGCTGAACACTTGCCTCTGTTTCCCTTCTGCAAAAGGAGGATCATCTCCTAGCCACCTTGGTCTTCTCCATATTTGACCCACATTGTTGGCGACCAAGGCCCAGGTCTTTTTAGTGAGATGGAGCTGGCTCCTTCTGAATTGATTGGGGTGATGGAAGTCTGCCTGAAGGTCATCTTGACACTCTACCCCCACCTGGTGCCTGACTCCAGACCAATGCTTTCTCTTTCTGGCCCAGCCTGAAAACTTGCTCTACACGTCCAAGGAGAAGGATGCAGTACTCAAGCTCACCGACTTTGGCTTTGCCAAGGAGACCACCCAAAATGCCCTGCAGACACCCTGCTACACTCCCTATTATGTGGGTGAGTCCTGGGCCCTGCTTGCTGTGGGGCCTGTGAGTGGCAGAAGCCACAGGGTTAAAGCCCAGTAAGGAGGAAGGATTCTGTCTTCGTGGAGGCGGTGACGTGGGGGGCCGGAGGCTGCAAAAATATTCTCCCAAACTTCAGCTTCTGCTTTTGAAAATAGATCCAGGAAAATTCTGGCTGTGGCCTGTGAGCTGAATGACATCACAGCAGCTCTAAATATATACGTGATAAAAGGCTGCCATCAGCTTGGGACGGAGCCCAACTGTGGTTGTTTTTCTCCAGTTTTTATCTTTCTGGGATTCATATTCAGAAAGTAGGCAGGCCTTTCCTCTCATATTAGAAGGATACAGCCAGCCACTTGTCTTGAGGGAGAGGGTCCCTTAGGCCAGGGCAGGAATCGGACTTGGAGGTGGCACATGCTCATGCTGCCTTGGAGAAACTTCCTGCTCCCTTGCAAGTGGGGAGCCCAGATCTGGAAAAGCCCCTGCTGAAAAGGCTCCTGACCTGAGAGGTGTGATGCCTCGCTTTACCAAGGGCTCTTTCCCCTCAGGGGAGGCCTTCTCAGCGAGCTACTTAAGGAGTAGGGAGCCCCTGAGATGGCTGAGATGGCATCCTGTTTACCAGGATGTGTTTTGCAGTATCTTGGCTTAGAAATCTTCTGGCCTACCCATCTTATCACACAGGTGGGAAGAACCAGGCCCCATGGGATGGTGGCCAAGCTGAAGGTGGAAACCAGAGCTCTCCTCCAGCCCCCGCCTTGTCCGCGGCCTAGGCCATGCATCCACGGAGACCAGGGACCCAGGGCAGCTGGGGGGCTGAGGCTCTCTCACCTGTGGTGGGGCCGTACCAAATCCTAGACTGGCCTTCTCTCCCTTTCTTCCTCACCAAGGCTGATATCGCCCCCAAAGAAGCTAGGAGGCTATCATTCTTTACAGCCCAGCCGAAAAGTGGGTTTATTTTTTCTGGGAGCTATTTTACCTCCCCCAACTTCACACACATGCTGCCTTCCCAGAAGGTGCCAGACACCAGTCTGCTTTGCCCCACCCCCAACCCAGGCACCTGCTCCCCACCTTGCTCAGGCTTCAGGCTCCTATCTGGGCTCCAAGACCCTTGGGGCTGAGAGCCCTCCTGTACCCTCTGCCCTGGTAGCTCCTGAGGTCTTGGGTCCAGAGAAGTATGACAAATCGTGTGACATGTGGTCCCTGGGCGTCATCATGTACATCCTGTGAGTACCACCCCCCTCAACCTCCTATACTGCCTACTTCCTTGTGTACTCAGTACCACTTCTGCCCCCATCCCCACCCCAACCCTTGGTGAGGGTTTTGACTGGGCCATTCATCATGCAGGCTGCTCTTCCCTTCTGGTCAGGGGACATCCCTCCTTCAGGTTGCTGGAAGGTCTCTCCATGCCAAGGGCAGATGACATTCCTGGGATGAGCCCAGAGTCCAGAGGGCTAGTATTCTTGCCAAGGTGGCTGCCTTGGTGGCTGTCTTCCCAGTCAGGGATTTGGGGGGAATGAGTCCACCCTGATGCTGCCCTCACACCTGTGCCGAATGACCTCCACTCTCTCCCAGCCTGTGTGGCTTCCCGCCCTTCTACTCCAACACGGGCCAGGCTATCTCCCCAGGGATGAAGAGGAGGATCCGCCTAGGCCAGTATGGCTTCCCCAATCCTGAGTGGTCGGAGGTTTCTGAAGATGGTGAGTGAACCTTCTGCCCCAGTTTGCTCCACCAGACCCCATTAGCCTTCATCCTGCGAGATACCACTTCAGTGTCAAAGCAACCTATTTTCAAATCCTGGGTATGTGACATCCCACTTCCCATTTCCCAGCTGTGTGACCCTAGGCAAGTCACCCAAACTTTCTGAACTTCAGTTTCTATATCTGCTAAATGGGCTCAAAACTTGCCTCCTCAAAACTTCCTTGAACTCCTATCCCTTATTAATATTTTCCCTTTGGGGACCACAGACAAATTTGCCCTGTATCCATTCTCTATGGCTGCTTAATAAGTTGCCCCCAACACTTGGTGACTTAAAACAAGAAACAGTTATTAGCTCAGTTTTGGTAGGTTAGGAGTTTGGCAGCACATGTAGAAATAGGGCAACTGGCTCTGAGGAACTCTGCGACCTCCCCACCCCCCTCTATTCCCTAGCCAAGCAGCTGATCCGTCTCCTGCTGAAGACTGACCCCACAGAGAGGCTGACCATCACACAGTTCATGAACCATCCCTGGATCAACGTGAGCACCTCCTTGTCCTGTGGTGGTGGGGGGTGGTGAGCTGGAATGGGGCAGTGGGCAGGAGGGTAATAGCTCTGGAGGGCCCTGGTGCAAGCCACAGATGGGTGGTGGGACCCCACCAAGAGCCTGATTTTGCCACTGCTCTGTTTAGGCTCCTTTACCTCCCTGAGCCTTGCTTCCCATATCTGAGGCCAGAAGAAAGGGGGTGGGGGCTGGGAGCCAGTGCTGTCCCATGCACCTGTTCTAATCCATGGGCTTGGGGCTCCTTCCAGCAATCAATGGTGGTGCCCCAGACGCCTCTTCACACGGCCCGAGTGCTGCAGGAGGATAGAGACCATTGGGATGAGGTCAAGGTGAGTGAACACTGTCTTAGTCTCCCACGGTCTTGGGAAAAGGAACTCCAGGGGGGTGGCTCCTGAGAGCCTGAGTCATCAGCCTCTCCCCTGTTCCAGTACACAGGGTGTCACTAACTGCACCAGTGGTCCAGCGGGGCATTCAGAGCACTGGGTGGCATGACCCCATTCAGGATGGCACTCATGGCACACTGGGACTTGAGGCCAGGGGCTCAGTGAAGGAAGGGGCTTTGGCCATAACCCCCCTTACAATCTACATTTGGGAGGGAGGTCAGCTTGGCTTTAGACTCAGCAGGTTTGAGCCTGGTGTGAGCATATGGGACAGCAGCTCAGAGCCCCAGGACACCCCAGGCACAGTCTTTAGGCTTCAGTCCCTTGGGTCCCCCACAGGATGTGTCCCCTGCAGGCCTGTGATTCTTAGCAAGTGGCATAGGTCCAGGTCCCTGTCTCACTCACCCTTGGTGTGGTCGCAGGGGGTCACTATACTTTCTCTGCCTTAGTAGATAAGTCACAAAGGAAATGGAGTGTGGATTATGTGACACAGGGGATGACCCACTGTTGGGTGTGTAGTAGGTGCTCGGGCAATATTGGCTATCACTGCCCTCATTGACATTAGTAAGGGGCTGGAGACAAGAGGGTGATGGCTCTTGAGGCCAGTACATCCTGACTTCTGCGGACAATTGTCATCAGGAGGAGATGACCAGTGCCCTGGCAACCATGCGTGTGGACTACGACCAGGTGCAGATCAAGGATCTGAAGACCTCTAACAACCGGCTGCTCAACAAGCGGAGAAAGAAGCAAGCAGGCGGTGGCTCCTCAGCCTCACAGGGCTGCAACAACCAGTAGCACATGGGGCCATGGACGAGCCAGGCCTCTCCACGTGGGGGACAGATGGGACTGTGCTGAGGCCCTGCCCCAGAGGGCCTGGGGTCATTTTTTTTCTTTTTAACAAAATGATCATTTTGTTGTGTTTTAATTTGTCACCTAGAACATCAGGATGGGGTACCGTGACTCCAAACCTCCTTAGAGGGGGCCCAGAGCCTGGGAGTAGGGAGCCACCTGCTGTAGCTGCAGTGCCTTTGGCCAGAGCAATCTGAGTGAGATGGAGCTCTGTTCTGTGCCGGGGCATGGCTTTAGACTTCTGGGGTACCAGCAGTTGTGGCAGGCTTCCCTCGTCCCTCGGAGACACCCCCCTATAGGGTGGTCAGATGGGCCTGGCCTTGGGAAAGGCGGCTGGCCATTGGTTGCCATGGTGACCAGGGACTGGCTTGCTGTCTGTGAATGCTGAGTGAGAGAGCCAGGGAGGGAGAAGGGGCAGTTGAGGGTCTGCCTCTGCCTGCTTGGGGAGGCTGGGCCCCTCACACTGCTCGACCCTCTCAGGCTTCCTCCCTTGGGTCTCCAGAGGCCTCAGGGAGGCCGCAGGGTCGGAGGCCCAGGGTTGGTCTGCCTGCCTTGCCGGGCAGTCCCGCCTATCTTGCTGCAACTCCATCGCACATGGTCCTTGGAGCTCCCTCCTTGAGTCCCTGGGCCTACCGATCCTGTTACTACCTTTTACCCAGAGTGGCCTTTCATCTCAGGGGAGGGTGGGAGGTATTTTTAACCCTTTTCTACTTTGGAAAATGTCACTGTGACAAAAGCCAGTACAGTTCTCCTGCCCCCACCCACTCATTGGATCCCAGGCAGGAAAGCTTCTCTCTGTAACGGTTCATCTTTCACCTTGTTCTGGTTTATGGCAGGGGCTGTTTCCTGGTGTACTTTTGTGAGGGTGGGGGCTTCCCATTAATCAGGGGTCTCTTTCTACACTCTTGGTCAGACCCAAGGCAGTGGAGAGAAGTGCTGAGTGATGCTTAGAAGGTCTGGACCCTCCAGAGAGGATCCTTTCCTTGCTGGCCCAGGCTTACCCAGTGTCACACTGGATAAGTGTTAGTCACACTGCCCAGGGTAGCCTCATGGCTCTCAGAGCCTGATATGGGCCTGACAAGTGCCTGCAACCCAGCCTGGTTCCTGACCTTTCACTCACTGGCTGGGAAAGCCTAGCCCACATCAGATAGAAAAACACTGCTGGGTTTTACATCTAGATAGTAATAAATACCATTTTGGCATTTCCTCCTGGTTCCTGGATTTCTCTGTCTACGTGAGTGGACAAAAGTGGCCCAAGGGCAGCTGCTCACACCTACTAGTAATTTCCCTCCCTTTAGGCCTAGTAAACATGCCAGGCTGGCTCCAGGGCCATTGTGGCCTCACCAGGTGTTGGAAAGGTCAGAGGAGCAGAGGAGTGGCAGCTGCCTTATGCCACCAATTCTGGGGCACCCAGTGCACTGTGTGTGTGACACCCACCCCCAGGCCCCGCGTGCGCCAGTGTCTGCCCACAGTGGCCACCCCCAGCTGCATGCCAGCCTGCTGAAGGGCGGGCAGAGAGCCTGCTGCAGCGCTGAGCTATTTTCAGAAGCTGCCAGATTTCATTTGGCAGTGAGAATGTCGGGGATGGGAGGGGGCGGGATGCTGGAGACTGTCTTTTGACTATTTCGGCAGTAGAGCACCCTCAGCCCTCGGGAGCCCTTGCGGGCAGCCTCGAGGGGGGGCCCTGACTGTGGCATATTCCCTCAGCTCCTCTCTTGAAACCTCCCAGTTTTCTAAGAGCCCAACCAGCCCCACAGCTCTCCCTCCTCCACCTCCTGTCCCCTGGGAGATGTTGGGGAGGGGGGACAGGTGGTAGAAGGCAGGGAGAAGCCAGCACTCCTGAATGTGGGCTGCTTCCTAGCTTGGCAACCTTGGACAAATCCCCCAGCTTTCCTGCCTCAATTTCTTCAACTGCAGCCAGGAGGTGGTGCCCACCCTGGGCAGTCATCTGGGGGATCCAGGCAGATGATTGTGTGACATGCCTAGTGGGTTGTCTGGGGCATGGCTTGTGGCCATCACCCATTTGCCACCCTTAGCCATCAGGAAGGAGAGATGTACCTGAAATTGCAAGAGGGAAAAGCCACCCATCCCCAAATCTACCACAGGGACTTTCCACCCCCAAGATCAGGCATTCGCCACCCAAGCGGTTTTACTCCCAAGGGCCTGCTCTCCAGAGCAGCATCATATAGGTTTTCTGAGCTTCAGGCAAAGCCCTGGGCTTTGAGGAGGGTGGCCCACCCTACTGAAGGGCCCCTACACTCCCCAGATGAATTCTGGGGGACTCACAGAGCCTGTGGTTCAGACCAACCATCATCATCATCATCGTTGTCGTCGTCGTCGTCATGTACTCTGCTAGTGAAATACTGGCCAGATGCAAAGGCAAATTGTCTAGTCACAGAGCTTCAGACAGGCTCTTCACTCAGCTGCTGAGCACCCACTGTACTTGAGCCCCCCTGCTGGGTGCAAGGAAAGCGGCAGTGAAAGCTGCATGCAGGGCTCTCACCTCAGGGAGTTTACACTCCTCAGAAAGAAGGACAAAATATCACACAAATGTGTACTGAATCACGGGCCCATGTGGTCTATGAAGGAAGGGCGTGGCTTGAGAAGGCTGTGTCATAGGGCCTTTTAAACCAAAGAGAGAATCAATGCACTGCAGTGGCTGGGGAGCATGCCTGGTTTATAGGATTATAAGACTGAAGGTAGAACTGCAGGGACCACGGCCTTGGGGACAGAGGGACTCTGCAGCCCTCAGCTCTGCCTTTGCTTCTTCCTGGGGCTGACCTTGAAGACCTTGGCTTTCAGCAGTCCCAGCAGGAGGCATCTGCCAGGGGCCTACACTCCGGACCCAGGGAAGGATTCTTATCAGCCATACTTGGCCCATCGCTATTTTGGGGAAGGAGGTGGGTGACTAGGTTGGTGGAGGTGCCCAAGAGGTAGTTAGCAAAGGAGAGGGTGGAAGGATTGCCCCTGGATCTCCCATGTCTGCTAGGGCACTTCTGGGAGCCAAAGAGAAGTGTGGTCCCCTGATCTCTGGCATCAGGTACAGCTCTCACAAGCCAGGGCTAGGAAGCCGGATGCCCAGCTAAGTCACACTCTGGGCCTCAGTGTGGCTCTCTATGAAATAATAACAAACCCCTGACAATCAGCTGGAATTAGGTGAAAAAGCCATGTAGCCACATATTCTCATCAGCCTGTTCAGACACAGGCATTTGCTTGGCCTCCATGGTGGCTTCCCTGGGAGCTTTCAATAAAAATCCCTGAGAGATGTATTCACATGTGTGCATGAGTGAGTGCACATCTCTGTGTGTGTGTGTGTGTGTGTGTGTGTGTGTGTGTGTGAGAGAGAGAGAGAGAGAGAGAGAGAGAGAGAGAGACATGTTGCTTCCCAGTGATGCTTCCCCTGACCCAGCTGACAGCAGAGTTCTCTGTCTTGCAAACCTGGTGCTGGCTGGCTTCCAGCAGCCCAGCTCATTGCTATTCCACACCAGCCCCTCTCCGCCCTCGAGTCAGCCCCTCCACAGCAGCGTCAGAATTGAGCCTCAAATGCAGCCTGCTGCAGCCTCTGTAGGGGGCTCAGTCCTCCCAGGCCTGCTGGAAACTCTCTCTGGCAGGCCCAGGGATGGGGCAGAGGCCCTGGGGTAGCCATCTCCAGACCTGATCGCCTTGGACAGAGCCTTTGCCTCTCTGGTGGGTCCCTGCAGCTGCCCTCAAAGCCAGCAGGGTAAAATTCTTCCCTTTGTCTCACTGGGCATCCGACATGTTCACCCCTTGGAATCAAGGCCAGCAGGTGGGGGGAGGGGCTGGGAGATCTACCTTCCTCCCAGTGGTTGGGGGTGGGGTGGGGTGGGGTTATTTAGTTTAGTTTATTTAGTTTAGTTTAACTAAACTATGCCTTTAGTTTAGAGCCAGGATACTCGAGCATTGGTTTACTGGAGGACTTGGGCAAGGCTGCTCCAGTTTTTGAGGTTCCCCATCCTCACCAGTAACATGAAACATGGATTAAGCAGGGTCAGATCCTTCCTCCACCCTTGGCATACGTGCTGCCACCAACCGAAGGCAGATTATGCACTTTGCTGGGCCTCGGTTTTCTTTTTTCTTTTTTTTTAAGATTTAATTTATTTATTAATGAGAGACACAGAGAGAGGTAGAGACACAGGCAGAGGGGAAAGCAGGCTCCATGCAGGGAGCCAGATGCAGGACTCGATCCTGGGACTACAGGATCATGCCCTGGGCTGAAGGCAAATGCTCACCAACTGAGCCACCCAGCCGTCCTAGGGCCTCGGTTTTCTTCTTAGACGGTAGTAATCCTTACAAGGGTGGGCAAGGCTGTGGAAAAGGGTAGAGGGACAGCCAAGCCCAGAGGCCTTGGTCACCGGTGTTGCCCAGGTGACTGCTAGGTGACACACCAAGGTGCCAGGACTTGGCCAGTTCTGCTGCTTCTCTGTCACCCATCCCCAGGACGCAGCAGGAGACTCAGGGAGCCCCGTTTCCTATGCCTGAAGCAGTTGGTCAGGGCAGGTTAATTGGGGTGTGGGGCCACCTGCTGGTCACCCAAGTGAGCATTCAGTAGATACCTACTGTGTGCCAGAGCCTGAGAGAGCTGTGGTCCTGCCTGGGTGGTGGGGGCGGCCACAGCATCACAATGAACAGCTGCTGTTTATTGAGTGCCTACTGTGTGCCAGGATGGAGCAGGGACTTCACGTGGACCATTGCAGTTCTCACATTCCCATCTTCCAGATGGGGAGACTGAGCCCCAAGCTCTTAGCCATTGCCCTCTCTGCTGGAGAAGGTCATAGGAAGGAATACTACTTTTGGATGGGGACAATTGTGGAAGGATTACCAGATGTGGTGACGTGTGAATTTGAAGGGCAAGTCAAATTTGGAAAGAAAAACATTTAGGAAAAGTCATTCCAGCTGGCAGGTAGAGGGGGAGGCAAAGCGAGGAGGCAGCAATGGGCTCTACTTGTGTGAAGAATGGCGAACAAGTAGGTTTAATGAATGAGAGGCAGCCATGGCTGCCTCATTTCTTTCTTTCTTTCTTTCTTTCTTTCTTTCTTTCTTTCTTTCTTTCTTTCTTTCTCTTTCTTTCTTTCTTTGTTTCTTTCTTTCTTTCTCTCTTTCTTTCTTCTTTCTCTCTTTCTTTTTTCTTTCTCTTTTTTTTGTAAATTTATTTTTTATTGGTGTTCAAACAAGGAGACTTCTGTTTTTTAAAAAAATAAATTTATTTTTTATTGGTGTTCAATTTACCAACATACAGAATAACACCCAGTGCTCATCCCATCAAGTGCCCCCCCTCAGTGCCCATCACCCATTCACCTCCACCCCGAGACTTCTGTGTTTTGTTTTTAAATCCCATCTCCTAGAGGGAGGGAAAGTGGAGACCTCAGGGGTGAGAAGATGGGCACCTGGTAGCAGCTTTCCCTCTAAGCACTCCGAGTGCACTCTGTCTTCCCCCCTCCCCACATTCATATGTGCCTCCTTACAAATGTACCCTTTTCTTTTTTTTTTTTTTTTTAAAGATTTTATTTATTTACTCATGAGAAATACAGAGAGAGAGACAGAGACACAGGACGAGGGAGAAGCAGGCTCCTCACGGAGAGCCCGATGTGGGACTCGATCCCTGAATTCCAGGATCACGCCCTGAGCAGAAGGCAGATGCTCAACCTGGTTTTTGATGCATGTTTGTCAAACAACCCCATCCACCCCCTCTTGCTGCTGTGACATTTCCAGGTGGCTCCCTTGTTGCTTGTCAGGGGCCAGATCTTTCCACACCTAACTTCTCAGGTCTTCAGGATGTGATAGAGGAGTCCTAGGGCCCTCCACCCCTGCTTCCAACAGAGCTATTTTGTGTATTAGGGTTTCTCCTGAGATGTAATTTGAACAAGAGTTTATGTGCTGGGGATCCCTGGGTGGCTCAGCGGTTTCGCGCCTGCCTTTGGCCCAGGACGCCATCCTTAAGTCCCAGGATCGAGTCCCGCGTTGGACTCCTGGCATGGAGCCTTCTTCTCCCTCTGCCTGTGTCTCTGCCTCTCTCTCTCTATGTCTATCATAAATAAATAAAAATAAATCTTTAAAAAAAAGAGTTTATGTGCTTAAAAATTTCTATGGGCCATTGAGCTAAACACTTAAGAAAATTTATCTCAAATCCTGCAGGTAGGCATTATGATCCCATTTTCCAGATTGGAAACCAAGGTTCAGAGTGGCTAAATGGCTTTCCAGGGTCCATGACTGGGCTCTGACAAGGCAGACTGACTTCAGGCTTGTCCTTTCTCCACTGTCCCTGCCCTCAGAGAGTCCAGAATCCACCGGGACAGGCAGGGAGCAGCTACTTGCACTCTCTGGTGGGCAGCAGCCAAGCACTAAGAGGAAGCAGAGGTGACTGGTGATCATGGCTCTTTTAGGCAGGCTTACTTTCCTCTTTCTTGTGGGGAGTTCAGAGAAAGTTAGGACAAATAAGTGATAGGAATGAGGGGGCATTGGCAAGCTGGTCTTATCCTAAGATGCTTTCTCTGGCTGCAGGGGCAGTGTGGGTGAAGTCCCCACCTCAGGCCTTCATCTGTGTTCACAGCAAGCCAGTCAGCTCTAAGACCTGGCCAGGATTCTGTGTAGGAACTCGATGAGTCCTTGAGCCACCCCGTGGAACAGCCCCTATGTGGAAACCTTCCCTGGTATGCTGTCACTTCCAGCTGATGGGACTTTGATTCATGGGCCATGTCTCCCCATCTGGGCTGCTGGGGCTGCATGGAAGGTCTCAGGGCCCAAGGGAAGGTCGGGTGGGTGAGAGGGCTGGGTTTCCCAGCTCTGGGCTTAGCCTTCCAGTCACGTTTTGAGCACCTAGAGTGTGCCAGGAATGTCACATACAAGATCTCCTTTACATTTCTTTCCTTCCAACAGCCCTCCTAGGCAGAGGTTATGCCTTGCAGACAAAGTCACTGAGGCTTGAGCAGCACCAAGATAGAATGCCCAGGTTTCTAAATGTGGTGTGTGGCAGGGCTAGGTCTGAACCTGGGAGTATGGGGCTCTAGAATACCCTCCCTAACAGGAAGGCTGTCCCTGTCCAAAGAGTCCCAACCTCAGCTGACCTCTCCCCTGACCTGGCCTGGCTGGAGGAATCACAGACCTGCCCCCTTTCTCCCCTGGGCTTCTCTGCCCCTGGCTGCCAGAGGAAGGGCTCTTGAGGGTGACTGCTCATGCCTTCTAAACCCTGAATCTGGAAAGGGAGCGCCAGCCACCTCCTAAGATGGTTTATGGTCAGGGAACTTCCCTGAGGATGAGATAGAAGTTGGGTGGGGTTGCACAGCCTGGGGTCTCCTCCCAGCTCTGTTCTGTGACCTTGGACAACTCCCTTAATTTTACTGAGCCCATCTCCTCATTAGAACATGTGGACAAGTGATACCTCTCCCCTGGACGATGAGACTGTGAAAGGGAAGGCACAGAGCCCTGCAGAGCTCTCAGCATGTTTTAGGTCCTGAGAAATGTCACCTCACTGAGAGACTATGGGGTCTGATGGTGTCCAGGAAAGTATTGAGTTTCAAGCTAAAAGCTTTTAGAAAGGAGGCTGTCTTCCTGGGAAAAGCTGCAGTCAGAGCTCCCATCTGATTGAGCAGCCCACCTGCCCTTGGGGCCTCTCTCTCTGAAGGTTCCTGTCAGACCAGGGCCTAGTGGGTTGTGCAGAGGGACTGGCCTGGGCTGTGGTGGGTAGACAGGTGAGGCAGAGGAGGCTTGGAGCAATGGCAACCAGGCAGGTCCAGAGAACTCCTCCTCACAGGGTCATGAAGGGGTCCTATGGGACATATGCTGGTCATGACATTAGCCAGATGAGAGGATGAGCTGACTCAAGAGTGTCCAATGTGAGCAGATCTCTCTGGGCTATTGAGAGGGGCAGGCTAAGCAGTTGGAACTCCTTCTTTAATGACAGAGCTCATACCAAAGTGGGGTGACAGGCAGGGACAGGAAGTCAGGGAATGTCTCTGAGAAGGGGACACTTAACTGAGGATAAATGACAAGGAGTTGGTAGTAAGAAGAGCAAGAGGAAAGGCATCCCAAAAAGAGAGAATAGCAAGTGTAAAGACCCTGGGGCTCAAAAAACCTTCAAGTATCTAAGAGGCAAAATTGAGCGCAATATACCTAGAGAATGTCAGTCCAGTTCAGCCGCTGCTGGACAGAAGTGGATGTGTGGGCAGCCTTATGGAGCACCAGGAAATAGGAATTTTGGAAGTGTCTTTCTCTAGGCTCTGCCACTGACCATCTAGAATAGGGTCTGGCCCAGGGCTCAGGACACTTAAACAAATGTGAATCGGCCCCCATCAGGCCCTTGTCTCTACAAATAGAACGTCAGCTCCTGAAACAGCTTTAATATCTAATTGTTGGCAATAAATTGAACCCATTAAACTGTGGATCTAAAGTTCGCTGGGGCTGTTAACATCAGCAAAGCCAGTGGCTGTGTCTGTTTCTACACAAGATGCAGTAAGGTAGAGTTTCTCTCTAGAGGCAGGTTCTACAGAGGTAGGCTGCGGCCCTCTGGGCCCAGGAGAGAGGGGCTTGATTCCTGTTAATGAACAACTGTAACTGGGATTCACTCTTATTGGAGTTATGTGACCGTTCAGGTGGGAGATCCTGGGGCAAGGGATGTGCAGAGATTCTTAGCACTAGTCACCCACCATAATCTCAGCCAGGGGAAGAGAAGGCCCTCCTCTCTCCAGCCCATAACTCGATGCAGGCCACCCATCCCTTGGCTGGGAACACTGCCAAGGGATGAGGGGACCCCAAAGTATTCTTCCCAGAACAAGAACCCCACCTCCCATGCCTGCCCTTGGGCCTGACCCTGGAAGATTTTCTTTTCTCTGTTGCTCTTGAGGTCAGGTGGGTTTTCTCAGTTAATTCTGTGGAATGAATTCTGCCCACCTGAAGCTGGGAGGGCTGCCTGGAGGAGACAAAGGTGGAATGGGTAGGAGGAAGTTAAGGAGAAAGGCAGGTGGCCATGTTCTGTCTTCTGGGGAAGAAGGAGGTCGGAGGCCAGCTGGCTCATCCAATGCCACACAGAAGCTAGTAGTGAAGCTGTGGACAGAGGAAGGCTTCCTGAAATGGCCATAAAGTTGGGGGCAGGGAGGAGGGCATCAGGATGGGAGGGGCTCAGAAGAGCTTGTGGCTTCCAGCTTCAAGGCTTCTCAGAGTCAGATTACCTGGAGGGCAAGTGGTGCCTCTCAGGTCCCTGTACTTTCTCATCTCTCTATGTGTCCTCCTGGGTGGGCCAAACCCAGCCCTCCAGAGATGGGAGTGGACCCAGGACCAGTGAAAGTCATTACAGGTAAGTTCAGACACAGCTTTGAGAGCAGATCTAGATAGGATCTGAGAAGGTCAGAACTGGAAGGTGCCTTATTGTATTTATTTCCCAGTTTATAAATGAGAAAGTTGAGGCTCACAAGCCAGCCTCTGAGCTTAGACAGCTACCCCACACATGCACTGCCTGCCTCCTGGTTTGCCCGGGGCCCCTTCCCTGGCCTCAGAGTTCTCTCTTGGCCCTCTTGGCTCTCACCTCCTTCTGCAGAACTGTTTTCCCTTCTCATTCGCTCCTGAATAGGACTTGTCAGTGACTTGCTTGGAGCCTCCACGGCTCTCACTTGGGCTTCCTTTCCAGAGGCCTTCAGGTGACAGGAGGGTTTGTGTTTGGCAGGGGTATGGGGCTCTGCCAGGGACGTGCAGAGAGGGATAGGTGTGCGGGTAGGCTGGTCCTAGAGGCATTGGGTTGCTCCAGCCAAGAAGTGTGGAGGCCTGAAGGGTGGGCCTTCCTTGTGCAGATTCTGCTGTAGCCCAGGGGGCTTCTTTGAGTCTGAGACCTCTGGCTCCCGGGCTGACTGTTGATGTCTCCCTCTTGGCCACTCCCAGGATTGGGACTACTTGAATGCACAAGGCATTTCCTGGCTGTGCCTTGAGGACCGAGAGGACTGCAGCTGTGGAAATGTTGGAACCTGCGGCCTGTTTGATCTGGAGTCCTTGCTTTTTGGCTGAAGGTGTGACTGCTCCCTGCAGACTCCTTCAAGGTGGAGTCTCCAGAGAAGAGAACCTGCCTTAGCCTGGATGGCACCTACATTTATTACTAGCTCCTTGAATGACATTGCTACTAAGCTTGGTTTGGTGATCTTGACCCCAGCTGGCCACCCTTAGTGGTCTCTCACTGGCCAGTGGTTGCCAGCACTGCATCTAGACAAAAACCCCAAAACGTGGGCCATATCCTTGAGGTGGATGGGGGTGGGGGTGAGGGAAAAGCCTTCCCTACTCCTCTCCCCCAAAGTATCTTCCACAGCTTCCAGACTTCTCCCTGCAGATGTCATAGTGCTAGGTCTGGCACTGCCTATTCCAAGTTTTGCAGAAGGTTGAAGACCAGCCCCTCGAAGACTGGCCACTGCTTTTCCCTGCTATGGAGAAGGGGTTTCCATGCCAGGAAACACCTGGAGCTCTGGGGTCTGCTGCTTTGTGTGATCTTGGGCAAGCCTCTTTCCCTCTTTGGAATCTTAGTTTTCTTGCCCATAAAATGGCCACAAGGATGCTCATAGGGTTCTTGAGAGTATTCAACATGAGAACGCAGGAGAAAACACCATAATTACAGAGCCTGCTGCTCCAAGAGTTGAGATAGTCCCACTCACCTGGTAGCTCAGGACTCTTTCTAGTATGGGGAGAAGAGAAGGATCTTGAGGGGAAGTGAAAACTGGTCTGACAAGAAGACTGAGGCATCTAGGAATCCAGAGGCTCCTATGCCTTGCCAAGACCTCTGCAGTACAGACACCGAGGGTGGTGTGCCATTTACCCAGAAGGGTTCCTAATAGCCAAAGCTTGGGGTCCCGGGAGGCAGAAGTGAGCAGTGTTGGGAGCCTGCCTGGAGGAAGGAGACAGTGGAGGGAGGGAGTAGAAGATGGATTGTCTTTTCCAAAGACTACATGTGAACCTGAGTCCTCCTTCAGGCCTTGGGTGTGGGAGAGTTAGTCTCCCACCTCCTGCCCACAGAACCGGTTGACCGGATGGGAAAGCTTCAGATTGGTGAGGCCAACGTCCACTTCCCAAGCATAAGACAAACCCTGAGGGTACCATCTGGTTCTTGGTCCAAAGATGGAAAGCCTTCAGCCCCTGGCTCCAGCCCATTCCCTGACAGTCTTGTCTATCTCTCAGAGCACAGACCGGTACCCACTCCAAGGCCAGAGTTCTGAGCCCAGAAGTCAATACCTGGCCTTGACCTGATGAATGAAGCAGGTCAAATATAGGCTATATGTTTTCAGCCTTGATTTGTCTAATCCTCCAAAGCACATCTGAGGTGGAGCTAGGGAAACATCCACACCTCAGTTCCTATAAGGAGTAGCATTGGGTCTGTGACGGGCTCTAAGAACAGTCCATGGATTTGTTAGTTGGCCCCTGTTGTGGATAAACAAGTCGTTTCCCAAGTTTTTTCTGCATTATAATTTATATAAAGTAAAAATTTAAAAAAGATTTTATTTATTTATTCACGAGAAACACACACACACACACAGAGAGAGAGAGAGAGAGGCAAAGACATAGGCAGAGGGAGAAGCAGGCTCCACGCGGAGCCTGATGTGGGACTCGATCCCTGATCCCCGGACTCCAGGATCACACCCTGAGCCAAAGGCAGGCACTCAACCGCTAAGCCACCCAGGCTTCCCTATAAAGTAAAATCTTAAGTGTAAAGGTAAATTATTTTATTTTAAAAATATATATTAAAATATTTATTGTATTATTTTAAATAATATTTTTAAGGACATATACTTTTTTCTATTTTTTTCAAGAGGTTTACTTAAAAAAATAATTCTTAAAAATTTGAGTGGAGTTGGGGAGCCTGGTTGGCTCAGTCAGTTAAGTGTCCAACTCTTAATCTCGGCTCAGGTCATGATCTCAGGGTTGTGAGATCAAGCCCCATTTCAGGCTCCATGTGGGGCATGGAGCCTGCTTAAGATTCTTTCGCTCCCTCTCCCTCTGCCCCTCACCAACTCCCCCACTCCCTTTCTAAAAAATTGCATATAGTTGACATACAATATCACATTAGTTTCAGGTGTACAACATAGTAGTTCAACTTCTGTATACATTATGTTGTGCTCGCCAAAAGCATAGTTACCATCTGTCACCACACACCGCTGTTACAGTACCATTGACTATATTCCCTATGCTATGCCTTTTATTCTCATGACTTATTCATTCCATAAGTGGAAACCTCTATCTCCCACTTCCCTTTACCAATTTTGCCCATCCTCCCATTCCCCTTGTCTCTGGCAACCATCAGTTTGTTCTCTGTATTTATAGGTCTGATTTTGCTAAATGAGATCATTTTAATCTAATGCATATACTCGTGTAACCAGGATCCCAGTCAGGATATAGGACATTTCCATCACCCCAGAAAGTGCCTAATATCCCCCTATCACAGATACTGATCTGATTTCTATTACCATATATAAGTGTTGCCTATTCTGGAAATTCATATAATCAGTGGGATTATACAAGTAGGTAAGTATGTAGCTTTTTGTGTCTGGTGCCTTTTGCTACATTTCAAGGTTTATCCATGTTGTTGGATTAGTAGTTCTTTCCTTTAATTGTTGAGTGGTATTACATTTTATGAACATACCACAATTTGATGGTTATTGGGCTGTTCTAGTTTTGGGCTATTATGAAAAAAGCTGCTAGGAACATTCACGCACAAGTCTTTATGTGGACATATATTTTCATTTCTTTCGGGTAACTATTTAGGACTGAAATGGCTAGTCAATACCCAGAAGTGAAATTTCTGGATGTACATTAAGGATATATCTAACTTTTTAAGAAATGCAAGATTTCCAAAGTGGTTGTATCCTTTTATGTTCCCACCAATAATTTATGAGACTTCTGATTGCTCCACATCCTCATCAACATCTGGTGTTATCAGTCCTTTTTATCTTAGCTATTCTGATGGATGCATAGTATTTCATTGTTATTTTTCAGTGTATTTCACTATAATTTTAGTTTGCATTTCTCTAATGGTTAACAATGCTAGGGACTTTTCCGTGTCACTACTGGCCATTTGTAAATCTGTTCAAGTCTTTAGCCTGTTTTCAAAACATCAGGTTGTTTGCCTTATTATTGAGTTATGGGAGTTCTTTATATACTCTGGATACACACCCATTTTTATAGATATGTGTTGGAAGTGTTTGGGTTTATCTACTTCTCTACTAATCTACTTGTTTTCTTAATGGGTGCTTTTGATGAACAGTAGTTTTTAGTTTTTTTGAAGATTAATATTTATGATTAATGCTTTTTATGTTCTAAGAAATCTTTACTTACGCCAAGGTCATGAACATCTTTTTATGTTCTCCCTCATAATCTATATAATTTTGGCTTTCACATTTGGGGCCATGATCCACCTGTTATTGATTTTTTTGAGTGTGGTAGGAACTTAGGATTGAGGTTTATATATATCTTGAAGAAAAAGAAACATTTCTTTCCCTGTTGAATTGTTACGGCACTCTTATAAAAGACCACTTGACTATATATGTGTGGACTCTATTCTCTTCTGTTGATGACCTCGTTGTCTACATATTTGCCAATACCATATGGTCTTGATTACATTCAATCCATGAACATGGCATATCTTTCTATTTAAGTCTTTTAACATTTTTTTCTCAGCAAAATTTTATAGTGTACATCTTGCATTACATTAACTGCTAGTATTTTTAGGTTTTGGGTGTTATTCTAAAGTAGAATCTAAAAATTTTAAAATTTTCCAATAGCTTATTACTAGTTTATGAAACTACAATAGGTTTTTTAGGGATCCCTGGGTGGCGCAGCGGTTTGGCGCCTGCCTTTGGCCCAGGGCGCGATCCTGGAGACCCGGGATTGAATCCCACATCGGGCTCCCGGTGCATGGAGCCTGCTTCTCCCTCTGCCTGTGTTTCTGCCTCTCTCTCTCTCTCTCTCTCTCTCTCTCTCTCTATGTGACTATTATAAATAAATAAAAATTTTTAAAAAAGAAACTACAATAGATTTTTTAATGTATTAATCATGTATTCTGTGACATTGCTAAATCTATGTATTAGCTCTAGTAGTTTTCTACATTCACAATAATATCTGTGAATAAAGACAGCTTTACTTGTTCCTTTCAAATCTTTATGCCTTTATATTTCTTGCCTGTACACTGACTGGGACTTCTAATACAATGTAGGATAGCTGCAGTGAGAGCAGAGTAGAGGCTTTGTTTCTTGGGAGGCCATTCTTTTGACTAGAGGAATGACCTGCTGTGATTTACACTTAAAAAAAAATTCTTCTGGCTGCCTGGGAAGAATTGTAGGGGCAAAGTGGATGCAGGGAGACCAACAAAAGGCTGCAGAATTCCTAGTGAGAAAGGGAGTAGCTTGGCCTGGGATGATGGGAGATCTGGGATATATTTGGAGTCAGAGTCATAGAACTCACTATAGAATAGACCTGGAGGGTGGGGAGGGGAGGAGAAGGGCACCAAGGATGATTGCTAGTATTGCCATGATCTGTGGGGGCGGTGATAAGAGATGCTGTCTCTTGAGGTGAGGAGACTTTGGGGTATGCAGCTTTGGCCACTTTCATTTCAAGATACTATTAAGACATCCAAGGGGTCAGGAGGGCAACATGAGTGATGAAGCTTGGGGCACAGCTTTTGGGAGACATCATGACTTAGATGGGATCTAAAGCCATAAGACCAGACAAGAAAGGAGAGAATGTGGAGAAGGATGAAAAGGAGACATAATCCTGGGGCAGAGGCCCAGGAGCTTGAAAGAGCCAGGAAGGTAGACTGAGAGTGAGGTAGGAGGAAAACCAAGAGTATAGTTTTTTGGAAGTCTCTTGGAGCAAATGTTCCAAAAAAGGGGTGGTTACTGTGTTGACTGCTGCTGAGCAGGAAAAGTGGGACAAGGACAGAGAGACGACCATCAGATTTTCCATCACAAATGTCCTTGGTGGCCTTAACACAGGCATTTAATTTTTTAAAAAGATTTTATTTATTCATGAGAGACATATAGAGAGAGGCAGAGACATAGGCAGAGGAAGAAGCAGGCACCCTGCAAGGAGAGCAATGGGGGACTTGATCCCAGGCCCTGGGATCACGCCCTGAGCAGAAGGCAGATGCTCAACCGCTGAACCACCAGGTGTCCCAACACAGGCATTTCAGTGGAGTGATATAGCTTGAAGCCCAGCTGGGGAGGTGGGAACTGTAGGTAGCACAGTGAAGGAGAGTGGCAGCCTTTCTTCAAGCACCCAGTAAGGAGTCTTGCAGAGTTCTAGGTGTCTGCAAAGAGACCAAAGCCCTCACTGGCTGTGGGGAAAAAGAAAAATGGGTTCTGTGCTTTGGAAGTCAGGGGTTGGGTCAACCAGGGTGGATGAGAAGACAAGACACCTTGGGAAGGGATGAGAGGATGAAGCAAACATAGGAATCCATGCCCAGTGCTGGCCCTGGATCTCTATAACAAACATCCAGCTTCTAGAACTTATCATGCTCATCACCAGGAGGGATGAGCTCAAGGAGGGTGGGCAGTGGTCCCCTGGGTGGAGGGCAGCAGAGTGCAGTTTGGCTTAATTGCACGTCCTGCCTGTGTGTGTTGTTTCCTAAGAAAGCTGCACTGCTTTGTACAGGTAAGTTTGTCCTAAAA